>NC_142880.1:44717500-47217500 GCF_051225735.1 Oryctolagus cuniculus
GTTGTTATTCCCTTACTCTGGCTAATTTATAAATTAAACATCATAGGTATGTCTTAGGGTGTTTGAAAAGGTTTGTGGAAAATGGAACCAGTAGGTAAGTTTATTTTGATACAGAAATATTTGAAATTTTTTCATAGAGGGGGCTTCAGAAAGTTACTAGAAAAATGCATATTATGAAAAACATGCATGGTTGTGCAATTATTCAGTAACAAAATAAACCCATCTTTTAATTTTACTTTGAATCAACTTTTTGAAATACCCTCATGTGTTAGGAAAACATGTTTCATATAGAGCTTGCTATGATTCAAAGCTTCAGCCATTCACCAGGGTTTGGGAGTGAATGCCTCCATGAGGGGAGGGAGATCACTGTAGTTACTCCTGAATTATGTTGACCTCACCTTGTATTTTCAGAAGTTCTTTAACAGTGCTTTCTTTTTTATAATGGGAGTTTAGAACTAGTTCCACCTTCTCCAGTCCTTGTCATGTCCCTGTTTTGTCAATGAAAGCCTTGAAGCTGAAGTGCAGCCACCTGTTCATGGGAGCAGAGTTACATTGCTGAGTTGTGCTTTGGCTCAGTTCTCTTGCTTCCCAGAATAGGGCTTTTTCCTCTACATATCTGCATTGTTCCTGTGCGTTTGTCCGTGTGTGCATACACATGCATGCGTGGGCATGTTCACAAATGCATATTCCCATATACATGCATCTGTAGCTAAGGGCTCTATTGTTTAAGAGAAGGTTTGGGGGCAAGAATAACAATATTCTTAGATTGAGGAGGAATCAACAACAAAATGTGATGAGACAAGACTGGGGGCTAGTGTTGTGGCACAGTGGGTTAAGCTACTGCTTTTGATGCCAGAGTCCCATAGAGAAGTGATGGTTGAGTCCCACTTGCTATGCTTCCCATTCATCTTCCTGCTAAATACACTGGGTACCTACCACCCATGTGGGAGACCAGGATGGAGTTGCTGGCCCCTGGCTTTGGCTTTGGCCTTGTCCATTTCCTGCTGTTGTGGCCATTTTGGGAGTGAACTAGTGGATGGAAGATTCATTCTCATTCTCTCGCTCGCTCGCTCTCGCTCTTGCCCTTGCCCCCACCTTCTCCCTCTTTCTCTGTCACTCTGTCCTTTAAATAAATACATAAATATCTTAAAGTTTTAAAAATTATAGAAACAAAAGACTTTAAACATCTTGAGTTTTGCCCATTTGGAACTCATGTTAGAGATTCCAGCCCAACTGCATCTCTCTGAGTCACCTCTGAGAATGAGCAACATCTTCCTTGTAAACTATGCATCACACAAGATTAATTGAAGTATTAGGAAGGCATGAGAACATATGTCTCCTGCTGTTATAGAGCCTGGTTTTATGGGGTAGACAACACACACACACACAAATACGGTGCTCACTTCCGAGCATGAAGTCACCCACCTGAAAGCAAAATACTGCTCTGTGTGCTTGTTGGAAATAACATGGAAGTGATGAAAGAAAGAAGGGAATGAATGAGGTCATCTGCAGTAGGTGGGGTGAAACACAGATTCCTATAAGGGAAACTTGAGTTTTGTGTAAACATATAAAATCAAGGGAACTTTGGCTTGGCAAAAATGGACTACATTTCCTACCAGGAGGATGGATGGTGTGATGGGGAAGGCACTTGGGAGTAGATTCCATGTGTCCCAGGGAATGGCTGGCAGGGTTGGTGGGTTGGCATAGTGGTCCTCGTGGGGCATATTTGAATGGTATCAGCCCAGATTATCCAACTGATTTCCCAGCAAAAACTCCTTTGGATTCCGGGTTATGGTAGCTCATTCACATACACCATGTCTGGGAGAAAAGCAGAGGGCCTCTTTTTGTGACAAGGAGAAACCCCAAGGGGGCTGGCATTCTGACATAGTGAGTTAAGCTCCACGTGCAATAGCAGCATCCCATAGTGAAGCACCTGTTTGAGTCCCAGCTGTTCCACTTCTAATCCAGCTCCCTGCTAATATGCCTTGGGAAACAGTGGAAGATGGCCCATGTGGTTGGGCCCTTGTCACCCCATGGGAGATTTAGATGGACTCCTGGCTTCAGCCTGGTCCAGCCCTAGTCATCGTGGACATTTGAGGAGTGAACTAGCTGATGAAGATCTTTTTCTCTCCCTATCTCTCCCTTTCTCTGTCACTCTTCTTTTCAAATAAATAAAATAATTCTTAAAAAAAAAAAAAAGAATCCCAAATGCATCAAAACATCTTTCCATTGCCAGTTAAGTTTTGGTTAGCATCCAGCTGGGAGGAACAATCAAGAAACCATTTAATCAGTGTAAAACAATGAGTATCTCATGTCACAATCTCAAAACATTTTAGAGCCTTGATTCAAAACAGACCTGGGACAGTCAAAGGAACAGGGCAAGAGCTTGCTGTTCCACTAGAGGAAAACCTGGTTAA
Organism: Oryctolagus cuniculus; assembly: GCF_051225735.1. Lineage (NCBI taxonomy): Eukaryota > Metazoa > Chordata > Mammalia > Lagomorpha > Leporidae > Oryctolagus > Oryctolagus cuniculus. The sequence goes on from NC_142880.1 coordinate 44,719,918, forward strand.
AAACAAAGACTGCCCCCTGTCCCCAAAGTAGAAGAGGAGCATTCCTGCATAAACTCTCACTCTGACAAATGAGAATGTGCACACCCCATCGAGAATAGGGAACCTCATAGTCAAATCTAGACTGAAGGAATTAAGAGGCGTAAAAATTTATGCCCCTCTCAGACTGCTCTGAGCAGAAGCAGTTGCTCTCTGATGCCTGTGAGGATCACCCATGCCAAGGAAGGAGTTCAGCCTTCCTAGAAAGTACTTGAAGCTGTTGTAAACTTCCTGGAGTGCTTACAATGCCTGGGCGCTCAGCATCATGCCTGGATTTCTTCCAGAATGAATCTCCATTCCTTCAGGCTTGGGTGGAGCTGTGTTAAATCTTGCTCGCTATTCACGTTGCAGTAGTTCCCTTGGTTTATTGACCTTAGCCCATGGTGATTTGTCCTGTTAAGTTAGGTTCACTTAGAATAGAGAAATGTACTGTTTTGTTTTTCTCCATGTTCAGTTTTGGCTTTGTTTTGCTTAAAGTAGTTCAAAAGTGAGATGAGATACTTGGAACACAATCCGTCAGTAAGATAAAGTGCAATGAGGCTGTTAGGTCTCTTCACTGTCCCACATTGAATTATTATATTTTAGGATTGCAATGCCTAAATTTAAAACAGCTGAGTTAACTGAGGAAGAAAATGAGTACCTATAATGGTTAGCTTTTCTTTTTATCATCTCAACAAATGAAGAATACTTGTCTCCATGAGTTGGTAGATACCAGAAATTACCCTCTTGATGTTATTATGCCATGGTTATTTCTAGTTTCATCAGAAATTAAAACCATTGTGGTTTTAAAGAAGAGAGACTTATATGCTGTCGATTGGTATAGTGTCTAAAATTTCTCCTCTTGCCTTAAAGGTTTTCTCTATAATGTACTAAAATGTTCACTGTTTATCATTTAAATGACTCAGTTAAGCAAAGAGTATGAAATTCCTGTTCCCATAATCTCACTGTCCAGGGGTAATCACTGTCAACACCTTAATCAATTTCTTTCTAATTCTAGGGCTCATAGCCTTATTCATGGAATTGTGTTTAGGATACATTTACAAGGAGTTTCGTTGAATCCTAGGGCTACAGGGCACCCTATGTTACGTGTTACAGCCTCTTCTCCTGGAAGGAGTGTCTTCCACACATCCTGAATCTTGTAGTTCTCCTATTCCAAGATGTTCCACCCATCGGCACAGATCTCTGTAAAGTGGGAAATTGTCCTGATTGTTTAAGTATTTGTCACTGAGACAAAACTGTCCTTTTGTACCTTTCTCCTTACTGACCTTCAGAAACATCTCACATATTGATCATTTTCCTACAACCTAAGTCTTAAATATTTGAATTCACACTTCAAGTTTCTACTTGTTGCCTTCTCTGGATTAACGCTTCCCTTTCCTCCTTGTTTTCTTGAAGCCCCAGAACACAAGGCAGATACTCAATAGGAAAAGTGCTGGGAACCTTCCCCCAACCTCTCTGTGGACCTGGGAGTCTCTTTTCAAGACACAGGCTCTGTTAGTTTTCATTTCCCCCAGAATACCTTAGAACCCAGTGTGGTGGAAGCTAGCATGACACTTAGGACTTGATTTGTTTTTTTTTTTTTTCTCTTCATATTGTGGTCCTCGTATCCCTAAGATAAAGGATTGCAGTCCAGAAGGATAAACAAAATGGTTTAACTTTTTTAAAGTTTATTTTTTGTTGGCAAGGAAAATAGTATATATTTATGATATACAACATGATATTTTGAAATATGTATGCATTCATTGTGGAATGGCTGAATCAAACTAATTATCATATGCATTACCTCATGTATATATTTTTGTGATGAGAATATAGCATTTTCCAAACATACTTGTACTATATATTGGCATTAACTGTAGTCACCAGGTCGTCCACTAAATCTCTTGACCTTATGGGTTCCTTCTAACTGTTTTATGTCAATTGACTAAAACTCTCCAGTCTTCCCCAACTTGTAGACACTGATAATTACCTTGCTACTGTCTGATTCTTTGAGTTTGACTTTCTAAATTCTATATACAAGTATAAGTGAGATTTTACTGGATTTTTCTTTCTGTACCTGGTATATTTCACTTGATGCTTCTAGGTTCATCTATTTTTGCTGTAAATATCAGGATTGCATTCCTTTTTAAGGCTGAATAGTATTCCAATGTGTGTGTGTGTGTGCATATACATGCACATCCCATACACATATATGTGTCATATTATTTTATCCATTCGTCAGGTTGGTTCCATATGTGGACTGTTGTGAATAATGGAAGCTAAGTGTTTTAACACGACTTCTTTTATTTTTTCAAAGACAATGCTGCAAGAGGCAGGCATTGTGATGTAGCAGGTTGAGACACCATGGGTGACTCTGGTATCCCATATCAGAGTGCCCATTTGAGTCCTGGGTACTGCACTTGCCATCCAGCTCCCTGCTAATGTGCCTAGGAAAACAGCAGAGGATGGCTCAGGTGCTTAGGCCTCTGCCACCTGTGTAGGAATCTAGGATGGACTTTCTGGCTCCTAGCTTTGGCCTGGACCAGCCCTGTTCATGCAGCCACTTGGGGAGTGAACTAGTGGATGGCAGATGCATGCTTTCTCTCTCTCTGTCTCCAACTCTCTCCCTCATTCTGAATGAATGAATGAATTAATATAAAAAGACAGGTTGTAAGAATATTACTTTGCTTCTGTGCTTTATATTGTTTTCCTTCTTAATGCTCAATCATTTTTGTTATTTGCATCAATATGTTGAATTATCCCTTTTGTAGGTAGTATTATGGATACTATTGTTGCTTACAACATCCATATCTTTTGCCCTGCCAGTGGAAATCCAAATTGGGTGATAGTGTGCTAAGCAGAACAGTTTCCACAGACTCCCTTGTGAGTAGGAGTGACTGCCATAGCCAAGGGAACGTATATTGTAACCTTGGTTTTCTGAGAAAGTGTAGCAGAAATGGCAATGTATGAAGCCATAGCAGGTCTCTCGCTTTAGATCTTCTATTTGTTGGTGAGCTCCAGTGTGCTAGAGAGATGGAGTAGATGGATAATGACATCTCTGCTCCCCAGTGGTAACACTGAGTAGTTGACCAGATGTCAGCAATTCCTTACCTTCACCTTCCTTCAAGGAAGCAAAATAATCTTGTTTTGGATTGAGCCATTGTATTGGATTGAGCCACTATTAGTGTGGTTTTTCCTTACACTCTAACTGATGCAAATGGTTTATAAAACCGTCAACCATCCTGATTGCCCTTCTCTATACAAAATCCATATTGTTAATGTCTTTCATGGACTCCTTATGTCTCCTTTCATGTCTCCTCATGCCTGTTACATAATGCACTTTAATATTTGTTGAATTAATTATAATAAGTGAAGCTTACATGCCCGTTAATGGATCCTAGGTTTTTTTTTTTTTTTTTTTTTTTTTTTTTTTTTTTTTTGACAGGCAGAGTGGATAGTAAGAGAGAGAAACAGAGAGAAAGGTCTTCCTTTTGCCTTTGGTTCACCCTCCAATGGCCACCACGGCTGGCGCGCTGCAGCCGGCACACTGCGCTGATCCGAAGCCAGGAGCCAGGTGCTTCTCCTGGTCTCCCATGGGGTGCAGGGCCCAAGCACTTGGGCCATCCTCCACTGCCTTCCCAGGCCACAGCAGAGAGCTGGCCTGGAAGAGGGGCAACTGGGGAAGAATCCGGCGCCCTGACCGGGACTAGAACCTGGTGTGCCGGCGCCGCTAGGTGGAGGATTAGCCTATTGAGCTGCGGAGCCGGCTGGGTTTTAGTTTTAAGATTATTTTTATTAGTCTTGTGAAGTTTTTTTTATATTGATGTTTTGATGGACAGATGCTTAGAGATTTCTTAGACAAGCAGATGTGTCAGGCATCCCTAAGACTAACTTCAGGCTTGGTGATTCACTGGAGGGACTCCCAGGACTCAGAAAAGCTATAATATTCGTGATTATGGCTTATGATAGTTGAAAATCAGAAAACAGAGAAGGCACATGGGACGAGGCCAAGGAAAAAAGAAGGTATAAGCTTGCAGGAGACCTCTCCTGGTGGAGTTGGATGGGGATGTGTTCAGTTCTCCTGGCAGTGGTGTGTAACAACATATGTGAGGAGTCAATGGCCAGGAAAGTGACCCAAGCCTTGGAAACAGCCACAGGGGCCCACCTCAGCCCATTTGTTTATTGGGGGTCAGCCGTGCAAGTGTTCAGTGCTCACATAGCTGCACTCAGCTGTGTAGATTCCAGCTCCTTAAAGTAAACACCAACATTCACTGACCTGGCCACCGTGCTGCAGCATAGCTCAAGGTCTCAGGCTCAGTATTCCTATTAAACAGGCAACAATAATACCCTTTGAGGCAGAATATTCTGAGAGCTCAGAGATTGTCTTCCAGGCACAAAACAGTGGGCAGACACAGATAGACCATACATGGATAGAACAGACACACATAGAAAAGAGCCAAAAGCAAGTACATAAAAATACTCTCAAGAGCTATCTGTGTTGAGATTTATGTTTTCTTAATCATACTTTTAAATAATTCCTGAAAATTCTAATTTAAATAAAGAACACAATAAATTTATGCATAAGTGAAGGTGATACAGGGATTTATACTGATGTGAAATGCAACTGTAAAAATATAATTTCAAGATTTTCTAGTGGAACCTTGTGTAAAAACAGTGTTTTTAGGAGTGGACTATTATTTGGGAAAATTGATTGGGGCCGGCGCCGCGGCTCACTAGGCTAATCCTCCGCCTAGCGGCGCCGGCACACCGGGTTCTAGTCCCGGTCGGGGCGCCGGATTCTGTCCCGGTTGCCCCTCTTCCAGGCCAGCCCTCTGCTGTGGCCAGGGAGTGCAGTGGAGGATGGCCCAGGTGCTTGGGCCCTGCACCCCATGGGAGACCAGGAAAAGCACCTGGCTCCTGGCTCCTGCCATCGGATCAGCGCGGTGCGCCGGCCGCAGCGCGCCAGCCGCGGCGGCCATTGGAGGGTGAACCAACGGCAAAGGAAGACCTTTCTCTCTGTCTCTCTCTCTCACTGTCCACTCTGCCTGTCAAAAAAAAAAAAAAAATTGATTGGGACTAGCTAATTTGGGATGGAAGGAGGTGCACTAGGTCTAGAATAGAGCATATGTGAGCTGCAAGTGGTCATGTATTGGTAATTTCTGTTTATCTGAGTCCTTTCTTATAATGCAATTTCCCTTTCAATTTTGTAAGCTGTGTTCAATATTTTACCTAATTTTAGATCAGTTTTCTTTAATTACACATTCAACTTAGTCGTAATTTAATGAAGCTTGCTATAGATCCAGCACTAAATTAGACTTTGCATGTTTCTACTTTTCTCTCCCTCCCTTCCCCTGTCTTTTTGAAGATATGAACAATATCAGCTTGGATTTACATGCCTTCTCTTCTTACTGTTCCTGTGCAATATGATGTTATGCTCAAGTAAATCATTTATATTGTCAGATCAAGATCAAAAGCGTCTGATATTTGATAAAGTACTAACCTCTCTAAACTTTAGTGTCTTCAACCAAACAATGGAAGTGATTTTTAATAAGCATATCGTAGGCTTCTGTGAAGAACTCAGCTGTGTATAAAATGTTAGCATATTGCTTGGTATGCAGCGCTAGATAAGTAGTTATTCCTTGTTGACATTAAAATTAAGCCACGTGTGCTTGAATATGCTTTTGTTGAATATTTGTTCAATATTGTGCAGTCACGTACATCTTTGTATTAATCTGTTTTTTATTGTTGTCATTGCTGCTGCTTAACAAAATACTTGATCCTGAGTACTTTGTAAAATGAAATGGTTTAGCTCATGGTTCTAGAGGTCCGAGTGCATGATGCATGGCACCAGCAACTGCTCAGTTCTGGTGAGGGTCTTTTGGCTCCATCACCATGTGGCAGGTGACATCATGGTGGCAGTACTGTGGGAGGTAGAGATCACCTGGCAAGACAGGAAGTGAGAGACACTCAGGATCTAGGCTTGTTCTATCTGTAACAACCCACTTTCATGAGAGCTGAGATAAATCTGTCATCCCTTCTTTTCTTAAAGTTTCCACCCTTTCAACACCAGCACATGAGGGACCAAGCTTCCAGCATAGGAACCTGTGGGAGACACTGCAGGCACACTGAAACCACAGCAACCTTTTTGCAGTCACTTTCTAATAGAGCTAGAAATGCAGAGCTTTGGTTTCCTGAAAATTATGAGCATCTTCATGGAGTTTCCATTTTAAAATTAGAGATACAGTGGTTGAGACAGTGATTGCAATGCCCATATCTCATATCAGAGCACTTGGACTTGAGTCTTCACTCTGCTTCCAATGACAGGCTACTGCTAATTCATATACTGGAAGGTAGCCACCCAAGTGAGAGACCTGGACTGACCTTTGGGCTCCTGGCTTTAGCTTGGCCAGCCTTGGCTACTATAGGCATTTGAGGAATGAACTAGTGGATGGAAGATATCCTGCTCTTCTGTCTTTCTACATTTCATAAGTAAATCAATAAATAAAGTTGCTCACCACCACTTAAAATATTTAGAAGTAATAACTAGTACTGCTGGAAGAATTTGGACTAGATATTTATTTTGTGGAGGGAGAAGCTGTGACTGAGAGCTTTTGAACTGCCTTTATTTTTCTGGATCTGGCACTTGAATAAAGACCACATTTCTAAGATAATTCCATGAGGATGTTTTCTGATGGACACATTATTGTCTGTGTCCATCAGAATATATTCAGTCAGATATTTTCTTGGAAAATTTGAGAGTTGAAGAATTTAATTAAGGTTGAATAAAAATCATTTTTTCAACAACTTTACTGACCATCTGGGACCGAAACTGCCTTTTGACCAGTGTCTTCCCTCTGGAGTCCACCCACCCAAACATCTAATGTTTTGGCTGAGCCTTCTAGAACTCTAGCCAAAGAACAAAGAGGTTTGGCTCCCTTGTCTTCTTACAAGGGGGAAAATCAGAGTTATTGAAAACTTACTTACAGCATTATGAATCCTAGGCAATCAGAGCAGTGGTGCTGGTGGTAGATGTATGGACGAAGCATTTAGAACTTAAACATGGCCAAAACTTTGCTGATTATCTGGACATCAGGAAAAGGAAGAGGAAGTGTCAGAGATGTCCCTGACATTTTTTTGGTGTAGATTAATGGTGAGCAGGGTTTCCATCCACTAAGAAATACAATGAGACAGGCAAAGATTTGGGGTGGAATAATGCATTCTGGACTAGGTGAGTTTGGGGTGCCTGTGGGATATCCAAATGCAGGTATCCAGTAGACATTCAAATCTGAGCCATGAGGAGCAATCTGGGTCAGAGAGATTTAGGGACATTGTCTAGTAGTTGAAAGTCAGTGGAGTGCATAATGTTGGTGGAAAGAGCCTTTCCTGTGTGTCTTTCACTGCAGAAATGACGAAGACATCTTTGGGGTACAGTAAAGAAGGCACGGCATGTGGTTAGGAGTATAATGGACCATTGCTTACATGGTAGAAAGCTGATGGAGTTCATGAATAAGTTTCAAAGAGCCTACAGGGACTTAAAATTATATTCAGAAGTGGGACAAGGAGCCCTAATTTTCAGCATATTATCAAAGAGAGTCACAATGCTATAAAAAGAGAAGGGAGCTGGATGAGTAAATAAATGTTATCTTGGAGGCAAATAAAGAAATCAGGGTCAGAAGAACTCAGAAAGCCAGCAGTATCACCTAAACAGGGTGGGACCCCAGAGCCTCTGGGCTGTGTGTCTCCTGCCTGTGCTGGTGTTGTACAATATGGGAGGAATTTGGGGTCATGGGTTTCATAGCATGGCTTGGCAGAATCAAAGGCCAAAATATAATTAATTCTAGATGTGGGTCATCTTGGAAGGACAAGGGATACATGGAAGATTAAGGTTTCCAAAAATCTGGCTACTTCTTCAGCAAGAAAGCTAACCCTCTTGAACACCACAGACACTGAGACAGGGAGGTCCTTTGGGGAATATTGAACAAGACATGCTTCGTTATTTAAAGTAGGAACAGATCATTTTTCTCTTTGTTTGTTTTGTTTTTCCTTATGAATAGGCTTTATTTTTCAGAGCAGTTTTAGATTCATAACAAGATTGAGCATAAAATACAAAGTCTTGTATACTACCCACCCCAATATGGCACAGCCTCTCATACTTTGTATTTTTTTAAATGTATCTATCTATATTTATTTATTTGATAGACAAAGGACAGGAAGAGAGGGAGGGAGGGAAAGACAGAAGAAGCAAAGGGGAGATAGATAGATAGATAGATCGATCGATCGATCGATCGATCAACCTTCCCTCTGCTGGTTCCTTCCCCAAATACCCACAACAGCTAGGGCTGGGCCAGAACTCAATCCTGGTCTCTTTCATGGGTGGCAGGGACCCAAGTACTAGGTCCATCGTCTGTTGCCTTCCCAGGTGCATGAGCAGGAAGCCAGATTGGAAACACAAGTAGTCAGGACTAGGACTGCACTCCAAAATGGGATGTTGGCATTCCAAGATGCAACTTAACCCACTTTGCCTCAATGTGCACCCCCTCCCTTACTGTTAATGTTGTACATTTCATGGGTTTTGACGTAATGAGTACCCACTTTGATAGCATCACACAGAAGAGCTTCACTTCCTAAGAGTGACCCTGTGCTCTGTCTGTATATCCTTTTTTTTTTTTTTTTTTTGGATATTTGTAACATCATTCACAACTTAAAAATTAGCCTGCTATAGATTTATTGAATTTGAGTCCTACCAGTGGTTGCCTTGGCAGGTTGAAACCAAATGATTTTGGGGGTGTTATATGAGACACAGGCCAGACGTCCCCTACCCCTGGTAGCCCCTGGCAACCACTGGTGTTTTTACTGCCTCAGTAGTTTACCTTTTCAAAAGGTCATAGAGTTGGAATCACGCAGTGTTTAGCCTTTTCAGACTGGCTTCTTTCGCTTAGTTATATGCATTTAAAGTTTCTCTGTGTCTTTACATGGCTCCACAGCACATTTCTTTCTTGCGTTGCATAAAAATGCATTGCCTGGATGCACCCCATTTTGTCTATTTGCCTGATGAACATCCTGATTAGTTCCAAGTTTGGAGAATAGTGAATAAAGCTGCTATAAAATTCATGTACAATTTTTGTGTGGACCTAAGTTCTCTATTCCTTTTGGGTACATAAAAAAGCAACTACTAGATTCCGTGGTAAAAATGTTTGGCTTTGTTAGAAACTGGCAGTTTATCTTTCATGTGGCTGTGCCATTTTGTACTACATCAACAACAGATGGGAGTTCCTGGTGTTCCATATCCGTGCTGGTATTTGGTATTATCAGTGTTCTGGATTTTGGTCATTCTAATAGGTATGTAGTGGTAACTAATATTTGTTTAGTTTGCATTTCCCTATCAGCCTATGTTTAGAGTATCTTTTCACATGCTTATTTTCCATGTTTGTATATTTCTTGGTAGGAGCAGCAGTTTTTAACAAGATGATGAACTGCAAGTTTTGACTTAGACTTGAGAGCATAGTAAACATGACCCACCAAAGATTCCAGACCAAATGAGATTTTCTTTTTCAGAAGTTCAGACTATTTAAAAATATTTAATTTACTTATTTAATATATTTGGAAGTCAGACACACACAAAAACACACACACACACACACACGAAGGGTAGGAGAGAGAGAAGGAAGGGGGAGACCACGAGGGAAAGAGGAGTGGGGGTGAGAGTAGAGGAGAGAGATCTCCCATGCATTAGTTAACTCCCCAGATGTCTGCCGCACCTGGGGTTAGGCCAGGCTAAAGCCAGGAACTGACAGCTAAAATCTGGTCTTCCACATGGGTGGCAGGGACTCAACTACTTAAGCTATCACCTGTTGCCTCTCATGGTGCACATTATTGGAATCAGAGGCAGGACTCAGGTGCTCTGACATGGGATGCAGGCATCCCAAGCAGTCTCCTAACAGCTATATCGAAGACCAGCCCCTAAATTCAAATTTTTAAATGAAATTTCAAGAATTCGCCTTGCCATCATAAGTCCTAGACTATATAGAAGCTTAAAATGGGTTGGGTTATTGAAGATGAAAAGAGAAGATATGAAAATGACTGTCTTGAGAGAGAGCTGGTGATATGATGTGGACTTTGTTCCTCGACCTGTAAGAGTAGGGAAGGTGCCTGGCCTTCCCCTGAAGGCTACTGAGAAGCCCCCTGTAGAACAAGTTACTGTGTCCCTAAAGTGGGAGGAGTGGCGGAGGAATGGGTGTTCCTTCCACCTGGAAAATCTTGGCTAGCTTTGCAGAACAGAGGTGAGAGTACATGGAGAAAAGAATGCTTGAGTGTTCCCCATGAGGACCTTGCTGCTCTGTGTAAGCTGGAGTCTGGGGACAGATGGTCTTAGATATAGCAAATAGGTCCCTTGGCTTCTGTGAAGGGAAGCTGGAGAGATTACTGTATCCTTGGTTTGTAGAAGGAGTTAGTAGCCAATTAGAGAAGAATGCCTCTTCCACATCAAGGGAAAGGTCCTGAGCTCTCAGGAAAGGGGCACCCCACAGAATCCAGAAGAGAGCACTGGACATTGGTCTGACCGGGCTTTTGTCATTGTTAGTCAGATAAGTGCTCTTCTGTGCCATACAGCTGAATTCGCTGGGTTTTCATTCAGGAACAAGGAGCACATTTTCCTGTATTTTATGGGAACAGTGGAGGACCAAAATATATCAGAATCCGATTCTTGTGTGCTCAGTACAACAGTTACACGCTGCAAGTGTGGCCCAATGAGAAAAGCACTTGGAAGGTTGTAAGTATATGCAGAAAAACGTTCTTGATACCTTTTAATACTGAAAACATGATTTTCTTCTAGAAGCAATTGACTGATATTCTACTGTTCTTTATTTGCTCATGGCATGCATTCTGCTTCTCAGTAGATTTGTTATTCTTAGAAAGTTCAACAATCCCCTCCCATGTCTTGAGAAACATAATTGCCTTGGTGGAGTATGAGAACATAGAATGATTGTTTTTTTGCCAAATGATAAGACTGAAATCAACAGATTCAAGTTGACATCAAAAGTTAAAATTTAATACATCACTGGCATTCGTGAGTTCAGAGTATTAATGGCAAATATACTTATGGAAACTGATACTCTGTCTTCTATGCACCCTAGCAGAACCTTCTATTTAAATATATTTAACTAAATCTATTCTGATTGTAAAAGACCCTTCGCAGGCCCGTGTTGGTGTGATTCCAACTAAAATGTGGGGGAATTCAGTCTGTTTGCTTACTTTGGGTTTATGCAAACTCAGACAGCTTATTTGTGTAATTCTCCTGTATAGTTTTGGAGACAACACATATCAGAGGTACCAGGGAAAAATGTTGGTTGAGGAGAAAATAGAAATCTATTCTTATAAGTGGTAGACGGAAGAAAAAAACTTCTAGAGCATAAACAGGAGGAAAAAGCGCATGCACTTTTTATTAGCTTACAAAACTAAAATGATTTGCAGATGGTCGGTGAGTGTTTCACATGAAACTTACATACCTGGGCTTTTTCCCTCTTCACTTATTTTAATGGCCAAAACATCTTTCTCTTGCGAGCACTTTATTCTAATGGCAATAAAAGTGCAACAGCATCACCTCATTATGCCAAGACTAAATGACTTCTACTACATCTTAACTGGGTTTGTGGGGTTGAGCTCCAGTGCCTGATGACAGTTGTGCCTAACCAGACGCTTGGATGAGCAATGTCAATAGGAACCCATAGCAAGATAGTACATCTTTCAAAATGAAATCTGCTTTCATATTCTTCTCACCTATGCACACAAATGAGATTCAGATTGAGGATGCTGGGCAACCTTCTTAGATATCACACAGGGAGTTTCTTGCTGGTCTGCACAGAACTGGCCTTGGCTTGCTTGAAGTTGATTTTGAATCATCTCTGAGTTTACCATTTGGACTGCAATGCTTTTTAAGCTTGTTTTATCTTTAGTAGAAACTTTGATTGATGAGGGAGACAGACTGAGTACTCTTGGTCTCCAGAGGAGAGTTGTTACTAGGTAGTCAGTAAAATTATTTTATGAGGCTTTGGGCTGATGTATTACCCATAGTTCATGGGCCATTATGGCCAAGATGCATTGGTGAGAGAAATTACTTTTCCAACTAAATCTCCTAGGTTTTTACATTTTTTTGCTGTTTTAAGAATATTATATAAAGAAAACTTTGCTTCTGTTATAAAACAGTGACTATCTATAACCCAGGGTTATACTTATTTTTTTAAATAACTTTTTTAAAAATACAATTTCATATAAGGGTTTTACATTTTACTCTATTTGAATTTCCAAAAAATAATAAAGTTTGGTGAAAATCTGATTTTCTGGTTGTATTTATCATTGTTCCATTTTAATAGTTTTTCCAAAATGACTTTTTTATCTATGATTTTCATGATACAATGCAAATAAGCAATTCATGTTTTGACAGTGATCAGGGAGATGCCTTTATCAGCAAAGGCCCTTTGCCTTTGTTGATAAGGATGACATCAGTGAAATCTCATGAAGCAAGGTTGATGTTAATTTTGTTTTCTTGCCCCTCTAAGCAGATATTTGTTTAAATGAGGAGGCATTTTTAAAAATAGAATGTCCAAACTATATCTCACTGATTGATTATGTGCCCCTTTTATAGGACCATTTGATATTATCAATCAGAAATTTGGATTTGCATATCTTTTTGTGAACAGTTTTACAAAGAATTCCTACCTGCAAAAAGACTGGTTGCAATTTTTTATTTTCAACTGAATACAATCCAGCCCATATGCTTCTTCTGAGACCCCGGCTCATCTCCCAAGGCATAATCTTCAGCCTGCCCCTCTTGCACCTGTCCTTTCGTCTTCTCTCATGGAGCTAGCCAGTCTCCCAAAGACCTGCCAGGATTGGAGTTGCCTCTGTTCCACAGTGGAAGAGAAAGAAAGTAAGTAAAGCGAGTTTTGAGACTTTTGCCTGGTGTCTGAGTCTGGTCAGCCTGGTATTACGTGGCACTGTGGACTGAGGGGCTTATCAACAACTGGAATTTATAGCTCACAGTTCTGGAAGTTGGAAGTCTGAGCGCAGGGAGCCAGCACTGGTTCTGGTGAGGATCCTCAGCTGTGTTGCAGATGGCTACCTTCTCATTGTCTCACAGTGGAACGGGGACGAGAAACCTGGGGCCCCTTCTCTAAAGCCACTAATCCCATTCATGACATCTCTACTCTCGTGACCTAATCACCTCCCAAAGATCAGCTTCCTAACACTATTACCTTGAGGGTTAGGATTTAAAAAAATGAATTTGGCAGAGGACACAAATATTCAGTCTAGCATACCAGGATTCATCACGTTTCAAGATTTTTTTTTTCTCTTTTACTTTATTTTTCTCTCCCTCTCTGTCCATACATTTCTGTGCATGGGAATGTGTGTGTGTGTATGTGTGTGTATGTGTGTGTCTGTACAAATGGGAATGTGCACGTGTATATACATTTTATTTTCACTCAACTGCTTGTAAATGAGTTGCTGATATGATGAGACCTTATTCAAAAGTCCACCACGAATCTCTTTAGAACAAGAATACAATCACTATGCCAGTGTCCCACCCAATGCTGTTGACATTTAAGTATTCAGTTTATTTTTTTTACTTTATTCTCTCATTTAGTTTTATATTTGAATTTGGGAAACAATGGCATGATTCAGAAGTCAAAACTGTATGTATATAAAAAGAAACAGAGAAATACTGCTTTCTTCACCAACTATACCCTGCCCCAATTCTCAATTAAACATCTTAATAGGTATATTATTATATTTCATGTCAGTGTTCATGTTCCATTTTTATTTTTTAAGAAAATGATATAAATTTTTTTAAATTTATCTTCATTTAATAATATAACACTCTACTTCTTTGCATATCCCCAAATGACTCACACAAATGTTTTTCACTTTTCATGTAACTCTTGTCTGGCTAAGTGCAAGCACGTACATAGCTCTATTTTCTCGATTACTGCATTTTATGGATTTATGAATGGAGGCACAGAAGATAGACATGTTTTTTCTGTTACCTGTCAGACTCTCATATCAGCATTCATCTGCAGCTTGCAGTGACAAAGTATTTTTGCTAAAAACTGGTTGCACATTCCATACTATTTTGTCCCAATATGATTAACTACTGTGAAGCATGTGGTTATATATTATGTCCATTTAGAACTCTATCACTACTCCTTTGGCACAATTTCACTATGTGTAAAGAACAAGAAATACCAAACTTAATTTTTTATTCCCTGAATCACAAATGACTCTTTGTGATATAGCAGACATGGAGGGGGAGATAAACTTCAGAATCCCTGAGACGTTTTACATTTTTTGATGGAGATAAATCTGAAACATTCCAAGCTGTAAATTCCTTTTCTGCTTTGTCAATCGTAAAATACACTAAAACATGAACAGGGTTACTGTTTTAGGTTAATGCCCTGTGATTTTTATGCCCCTTTATGCAAACAGGAATAGTGTTCTGCTTTCAGAGTCTAGAAGAATTGGTTTCCTGGCTAGAAACAAGTTGAGGGATCGGTTAAGGAATGGGGTGATCTTTCAGATGCCCTTTCCACACTGAGAGGAGATTTTGGGTTCCTGAGCAGTGAAATCTCAAATACAGCTTTAATGGGTGTCCATTTGTATGTAACACAGAAGAGAGCTGGCCTTGAAAGAGAGTCATTTTCTTTCAACATTTCTGAGAGAAAATCAACAACCTCAATTTGGCCCAACAATCATTTATGCTGCTTTTAATATATAACAGACTTTAAGACCAGCACTGAGGGTATTCTGATGAATAAACCACATTCTCTACTTTTAAGGATAGCCTAGCAGGGGCTAAGTTATTCATTTAAATAATTTATGTCTTCATGAAACTGGGAACATACAGGGAGAAATTGCTGGTGGATTAACAGGAATTTGACAGGTCAGGATCTGGTTATCAATCACACTCACGAAAAAGGCAAAAGCAAAGGATGAGGTTGACCTCAGTGCCAAGGTCATTGGATAGTGAGGGTCATTGGCCCTTAAGCCATAAAAGTGAAACGTGTTTCTCTTAAATTCTTCCAACTGCTTTGAAATGGTTCTCATTCTTAAATAGGCCCAGGAAATAAATGTCCTGACTCTACCCAATTTGCATTTGCTGTGTCCTCTGCTAGCAGTTTGCCTGCCCTGCTTATCCATTCATACTTCTCGGCTGTTTTAGTAGGTCAAGGAGCCTCAAATGAATACTCACTGGAATACACTAAGGTTGTTATGTATGATAGTCAAAAGCATCCTTTTAAGAATTAATTATTCTACCAGGCCATTTGACGATTAATTTTCATTGTGTGGTTTGATTTTACAGTTCTCCTGGTGTGTCATTACAACCTCTGATAATGCCAGCCCAACTTTTTTGTTGTGTAGCGTCTTTCTCCCTCTTTCACACATGGATGCACACACACACACACACACACACATGCACACACACACTGTACCTCCACACATGCCTTAAGTGCTACCAAAATAAGTAGAAAAGAAAGTAGTGTGTTCATTGTATTTCTTTTCAGTTTTGGGGGTAGGGTTATGAACATGATCAGCTTCACAGTAGGAAGTGGATAGCTTGTTTAAGAGCAGGGGAATTAAGCAACCCATTGGAGGTCACTTTTAGCCTTGAAACGTTAATTGTGCCTCTTTATTGCTTAGAGAATGGTGTTCTTGTCACCACTCAGCAAAGCTTGACTTCCTCCATGAGTCCTGTGAACCTCACCTTCAACTGACCTTACTCTTTCTGGTCCATCTGAATTGTTGCATTTTGCTTCAGGAGACCATTAGACAACTCCTTTAGTGTGCCAAGGGAAGAGCTACCAACTGCTTGCTGTGGGAGATTATTGGCATTCTGTACATACAGAGCAAGACAGAGAACATTCATCCTGGGAGAACATATCCTTTATAGATTGAGGTGGTATCTCCTTGCTTTATTGTCTCTGACCTGTGCCACATATCCTTAGAACAAGTAGAAAGATGTTCTAATTTCAGTTTTCTCCTAATTTCATCCTTTATGCTCACAATGTTGCAAAGTTCTCATTGCCCACACCCTGCTTATTTTCATTACCATAGTTTAGGTACTATTCCTGTTGGTTACCAATCCAGATGAAAAGAAGAAACCTTTGTTAAGTTTGAGCACTTCACTGTCTCATTCCCAAGTTAATGCAAGGCTGTCGTATGAAGTCATCTATTATTTTATTAGCTGATATTTTAGATTATAATTTAGAGATCAATAGTAGATACAATGGGATAATGAGACTAAGTGACCTGTGGGCTGGGGATTCAACATGAAGAAGACAGGTGGTCTCTCCTGGATACCTCAGTCTGACAGGTGACTTAACAAGTAATCAGGGAGCCACCAAGACAGCCTGGTAAGGAACGTCTGCCCAATGCATCTTTTCTATTCACATTTTCATTCTAGCTTTGCTCTAGAATTGTTCCCTCATTTTTTTTTCAGTGAGTATTGTAGGCCTGGTTTTAATATGCTAGCATTTTATTCTTACACAAAAAATGTAGATTAAACTGAATAATGACTATGTGGAAGAAAGAGTAACAATAAATTTTCATATGAATTATAATTTTCTTCAACTGAATGTTACTGTGTTTAAGCTGCTCTCAATTTTTAATGATTCCACCCTCAATCCTTCCCCTTTCTTTACTGCTTACACACATATTTATTGATCTATTGGTTTTTAATCAACAAACTAAATACATATTGAACAGTTATATCTGGCATCATGGTAGATATCCAAGGATAGAAGAGATATTATTCTTTAAGTATTTGCAAATTGATTGTGAAGGCAAGATTTATAGCCGTGAAATAATATGGAAAGTTAAGTATCCAAAAGTATGTGTCGCTTCTCGGTCTTATGGCTGTTCAAGGAAGGAAAAGATACACAGTGCTGTAGAAACCAGAGAACTGCTGAAAAGAATAGAAGGATCTGAGCTGAACCTTGAATGCTGGGTAGAATTTGTATCTGCTTTGTGCAGTCTGGTAGCTACTAGCTACATGTGGCAACTGATCACTTGAAATATGGGTAATGTGAACCAAGATGCATTGTTAAGTGTAAAATACACACTGAATATCAAAACCTTACCTAGAAAAAGGTATGTAAAATTGTCTCCCTAATATTTATACTTTGATTGCATATTAAAATATTATAGATATATTACATTGTTATTTATATTAATTTTGCCAGTTTTAAACTTAAAATATGGTTTCTAGAACATTTGAAGTTACATTAGGGATTCACATCAGATTTTAGTTGGACAGATTCATGGGATAGGGAATTGCATATTAATTGATTGGAGAGACACCCCAGAGGTACAAGGGCAGACAGACCCCTGTGGTGTGGGGATGAGATCACAAGACAGATTGAAAGCAGTTGGAAGAAGCTTTACAAGCACACTGTCATTGGCACATTGAACTTCTCTGGACAGTAGAAAAGGCAGGTGGACTTTTCCAGTTGGGTCATAGTGGAGTAGAATATATGTCTGAATCAGAAGAGAGGTTTGTTTGAAAGGTGTTGATTTTGGAGACATTATTAATGGAGTTAAGTCCAGGAGAGTGTCCGAGGTTGCTGGAGGAGCAATGCCTTGGGGTGGACCTCTGTGGCTGTTTGTGAGCTCCTTCCCTGGAGGTTGGCACCCGCACACCCTGTGCCTCCTGTTCTGCTTGTGATGTTTGTTCTCTGGGGCTGCTCCCTAATGTTGAGATAAAATGAAGAAAACTCATTACCTCTTGGGAAATTTCCTCTCCCTTAGTCATAGTTCTTGAAAACTGCCAGAGTGATACTCTAGTATTTGGGAGGCAACATTCTGCAGCTATGGGCATGCAAAATGGGGATCCTTGAAAGACAAATGAAGAAACCCATGTGTGGTCGCAAGGGATGAATCAGGTTCACTGGGCAGTGGTCACCACCTGCTGTGAATCCAGGAAGACAGAATACCCCCTCATACCACCCCCACCCCCCCAACAAGTTACATGAAGTAGATTGATTACTTATAGGGACACCAGAATGCAGCCTGCCCTGAGTATGGTACTCTTGGATCACTGCGCTTGCTGAGTTGAAGCACTGAAGGGCATCTTTTCCTAGAGGAACAAAATGGAAGAGAGTCTGAGATGTTCTTGCTAGTCCCCTCTCCTTAGGATGCTGCTCTTTCTGTACATTGTACACTTACTCTTCAGAATTACAAGCAATGATGGGGAAGGGAACTGAGCCAGTCTAAGGCCACTTGGAGAACTATCCTGCACCAGGTGGACTTAAGGTCAGGCAGCATTTGCGGGCCCACCTGTGCTGTCCTTGGTCCCTTGACCTGTGTGTCTGGTTCAGCAGGAGGATTAGAGTGGGAATGTTCACAGGTAAGCAGATAAGTTAGCAGATCCTGACAGATTGGAAACATCCTAGGATGACATTTCGTTTCAAATAGAGTTGTTATTTTCCTAAGTCAACAAGGGACTGTCTCAGAATGTGGTCTAATATTTCATCAGCTGATAATTAGCTTATAATTTAGAAAGTGAAATTAGTAGCAATAGAGTAATAAGATTGAAAGCCTGTGAAGTTAATAAGCTACAATTTGGAACATTTTAAACAATGATGCGTTATTTGAAATGCATAAAGCCTCCAAAGGTAAACTCCTTTGAAGGACTACAACTAATTTTGACATCTATGTTCTGGAATGTACATTATATTTCATAGACTTGCTTCATTAACAAGAATAAAAATGATAATAGCAAATATTCAGCAAACACAACCTGCAGGCACTGGGTACTAAGAGAGTGTTGTCACTCTGTCTGATTCTGTACCTGCGTAAGTAATTATGGACATTTTGCTAACCTCTGTTTTCCTCAGTCTCCTCATCTATGAGATGGGAATAAAAATGGGACCTACAATTTAGGAATGTTTGATCACTGAGTTGACCTATGAGGAGCACATAACAGAGAGTAATTCCCACCTCCTAGTAGGAGTCTATCAAATTTTGTCTATTTGTTCACTGGAAATTTACTGTTGGTTGACTTTCTTAGAAAAAAAGAAAGAGTATATCTTGGAGAAGTGAAGTGAAAAATTGTTAAGTTAGTGGTTGAGCCAACATTCCATTCAAGTTTAGCCAGGACCTCCAGCTTGTGACCTAAACCACCCTGGGTTAGTGAACTACAATATGTGGGCAAATCCTACCCCTTACCTCCCTCTGTGAGGCCCAAGAGCTTAGGTGAGATGCTCTTGGCTGTGTATTGGAATCCATGTGACGATAGGAAACACTAACTTGGCACCTCAATTAAGGAAAGTCATTCATATCTCTCATTATAGACTTGTGCTAAAAGCAGTTTTAATCTATTGCTATTATTGCAATTTGGATTTTATGAATGAAACTGTGGGCATTTATTTCCTCTCTTGCTATATAAATATCTATGTAATACCTTTTACTCTGACTCCAGGCCTACAAAGCCTACAATACTCCTTCTTTGGCCCTTCACAGAAAACGTTTGCTTGGTACTATCTTAACCATTGTGTGTACTGCCTGTTTTCTGTTCAACACTGGGATGGTCCCTATGGCAAGCATTTTGAAAACCTGAGATTTGATCATTACGGATTGGGTACGGGGGACAGAAACTGTGTAGGCAGGGGCAGAAAATGAGGAGAGCTGCAGAAGCAGGGCTGTGAGCAGTCTCAGGGCTGCCGTATACGAGGTACCTGCAAAGATCTTGGCAGGAACCCCAGCCCAGCAGACACTTGTGTGGAAAAAAGGCCGAGGAGGAGGTGTTTTTGAAGATGTCTTCTACTAGAGGATATTGGCCAAATTTGTCAAACTGGGAACGTTTTCCCAGCTTACACTTTTCTTTCCGCCTCTCAGGGGTGCTCTAAATAAAAACGTCCTCAAAAGATGTAAGCCTAGAAGCTTGGCACGGCTGTTCAACAGCAACTTTACGTATTTTTATTTTCCCTTGCAGGAGGCTTGGGAAATTCATTTATGTCGCTGAGCTGGTGGGTGATAGCTGGTGCCTGGAGTGACAATCACGTCACAGTGGCCTCTGGGGCATGTTTAATGGGCTCTGGTTAGCTGAGCGGGTGTGATTGGTGAGCTGCAGCCATGTGGCTGAGTTTACCAAATAGAAATAGCACAAAGCATGGGTTTCCAGGGGGTACTATTGCAGAACCAAGCATTTACGCCTGAAAAAAGCCAAGGAAAGCAGCAGGTTCTGTCCCTTTGCTTGCACAGATGCAAACTTGGAAATTTGAAGAACTCCATTATTAGCGTCTTGGCGGAGCTGGTAAACGGCCAGAGGTAGACACAGGGTCTTTGCAAACTTCCTTTTTTCCTTTGCCCGCAAACTGCTTTAGACTTTTTTGTTTCTAAACCATATTTAACATTTACAGCAAGCTCAGATTACCTTTGTGGTGACTCACATACTCCTGACTTCCTTGTGGAAAATGCCTTGCTCTGGGGAACTTTGCAAAAGCCATGGACAAATGGACCTTAGCCCCTACCCTGATCCTGACGCAAGCGAGTGTCCACTGCCCACAGACTCGCCCACCTACCACCCCGACTGCACTTTCCTGCACCTGAAACAGCTCAAGGCTTGGCTTCAACAGTAGCCTAAGAGCAAATGTTAAAATTTAAATCTGGCTATAAGCCATACAAAACAGGGTAGGAGTTCTTATTTCTTCTTCTTCTTATTGCCAACTTTAAAGAAAATGAACTTCCACTTCTTTGAAATGGGAGAATGAGGCAGAATACTTCCACCCAAGAAAACCCTCCCTCTACCTCTTGATATTTGTGCTGCACCCAGCACTGCCACACAACTGTCATGCTGCAGCATGACCAGGGCTTCATTAGAGAAACACCAGCTGTGTAGGCCCTGATCCAGTGGTTTGTGTTCATTTGCATGGCCCTTGCTTTCTCAAAACATGTACTTGACCTGGGGGCATCCATGTTGCCATGGAACTCCTTTTCCTAGTCTGTTAGGCACCAACACTTGAATAGTTCCCCTTTCAAGGCAGAAAGCCTCCATCCTTTGCAAAGTGCTCTCCATAAAGAATGGAAACAGTGAATGATTATGGCATAATTATCCAACTGGCTGTATGTAATCCTAGGAGCTTGTTGCATATGCATTACGTGGGATATGGTCAAGAGTGAGGATTTTGATCTTTCAGACTTGGATGGGGTTTATAGGAAGAGGGGAGGAAACCTGGGGACTTAAATGAATCTCCCACTCAGTGTTCATGGCAGATTGTAATCAGTGCTCTCATTGTGTCTCCTACCAATTTTTATCCATTTACTAATATAATTTTATTTATTTATTTATTATTATTTTAAAAAGATTTATTTATTTATTTGAAAGTTAGAGTTACACAGAAAGAGGAGAGGCAGAGAGAGAGAGAGAGAGAGAGAGAGAGAGACAGAGGTCTTCCATCCGATGGTTCACTCCCCAGATGGCTGCAACGGCCAGAGTTGTGCCAATCTGAAGCCAAGAGCCAGGAGCCAGGAGCTTCTTCGGTGTCTCCTACTTGGGTACAGGGGCTCAAGGACTTGGGCCATCCTCTACTGCTTTCCCAGGCCATAGCAGAGAGCTGGATCGGAAGTGGAGCAGCCGGGCCTCAAACCAGCACCCATATGGGATGCCAGCGCTTCAAGCCAGGGCATTAACCCATTGTGCCACAGCGCCAACCCCTACTAATATAATTTTAATGCTTTTTGGATACAGGGTAAATCTAGAAAGTAATAAAGCATGTTAAGGGATTTTCTAAAAATATTTGTTATATGCCTTTTCATTGTTTGCTGGTGTGGTGGTGGTAGTGGTGTGTGTGTGTGTGTGTGTGTGTGTGTGTGTAAGCAGTAACTTTGACTTCTGCTTTTGTCGCAGGCTGGCCCTGGAGAACTTCAGAATCAAATTCACCCTAGGCTAATTTCTTTTATTTCTGATTTCTTTTATTCCAAACATTTCCTTTCTGTTCTGTCTCTCCAGTATTTTGCTCATTGTCATATCATCTTGCCTATTTCATGGCATCCCATAATCTGGGAAGAATTTATAGACATAAAATCAGCATCCAGTTCTCAAGAGAGAAGAAGGGCTACTTATACTTGGTGATGGCCTTCTTGGAAGGCACTCCCATATGTAGATTGTACAGTTTGGTGCTCAGAAAAATGTATGAGCCACCAATAACAATAATTACCCCCCCCCCCTTTTTCAGGACATGCTATATTATTCACTATATTGTCATGGGGATTTTTGTCTGTTTGTCAATTTAATTCCATGAGCTGTCATCTTATTTGATGAATGCTATTGGATATTTCTTCTAGTTGTTGGAAACACTTTTGCTTCTGGCCCATGACCAGCAGTCTCCCACCCATATCCACTCTTATATCTCTCACCATATCCACTCTTGCCTCCCCAAGTTCTGACCATGACATCATCTTATTCAAAGCTAGTCAATGATTTTGGAATAAGTATCTTAGACTAAAGATCACAGTACACATCTTGACCCATATAGCTCTGGGATTTTGACTCTACATTCCTTGTCCAGCTTAATTCTGTGTCAGTTTCCTCCTTCTCTGCACAGCACCTCTCTACAGTTTTCTTTCTTTCAGACTCCAGTATGAGGAGTTTTCAAAAAGTTCATGGAAAATGCATATTATGAAAAAAACTATAGGTGGATTTTAAAGTATTTTTTTTCACCAAAATTAATTTAAAATTCCATTTCCACTAGCTTTTTGAAGTACTCTCATGTTCACCATGCTCATTCTCTCCTACAAGTCATTGCGAGCAACGGTCTCTTTGCTTAGGATGCTTTCCTTTTCCTTCTTTGTCTCATTTACTCTCAGATTCCACCTCAGATTTGTGTTAAGCCCACTCCCTTGAATATTTCCTTCTTATACCATCTCTTTCTTCAGTTGTATTGCTTACTCTGGGGGTGTAATTTTATGAATACAATTAGTTTACCCATTATGATTTATATGTTTTACTCTACCATAAGCTCCATGCTGTAGATATAGTATCCGGAATTTATAAATAATGTTTCCCTATTGCCTAGCTACTACTTGGTACATAGTTGGAACTCAACAAATATGTATTGGACAAATGAATAAATCTCCACTTTACAGATGGATAAGCTGAGCTTAAGGGGGTCAATTAAACAATTTCTCAAGTTTCTTAGACATTCTTTAATTGTAAGTATCAAAATATCCTCAAAATATGCAAAGCAAGGGGAAACATGGACACAGGATAATTGTGTGTAAAACAAGGGCTGGGTTTATAGCCAAGTTGCACAAAAAAATCTTGACTCAAGAAGGAGAATCTCTCAGCAATCTGGAGAGTGGCTCAGTGCATCTCTGTCCTCTCCTTTTCCAGATCCCTGTCCTTGGCTCTTCCTCTCTCACAGCAGGGGGAGATTCTCATCATTGCCTCTGTCTGTTCATTGTCACTGTTCTGCTTGGTTGAAATGACCAGATAGCTCCCACTGTCATCACCTCCAGGGGGCCAGTGATGATATGGGAAAGGCATGTTCCTGTTGGCTTCCAGAGAGAGAGGGAGGGAGAGGGAAGAGAAAGAAAGGGAGGAGAAGGAGAGGGAGTATATGAACAGATTGGCTTGGTCGTGCTTTGTAATGATTTCTGCATATTAGGTGTCCACCTCAGACCTGCTCATGTCTGCTTAGCTCTAGGTGGCCCTGAGCCACCTGGTTCCCATCCTGAGAATAGGTCTGCAGAGAAGTAAATGTCTACAATAGCCAGGGCTGGGCCAGGTTGAAGCCAGGAGCTCAGAACTCCATTTCGGTCTCCCGTGTGGGTGATAGGGACCCAAGTTCTTGGACCATCAATAGCTGCCTTCTGTGGCATGTTAGGAGGAAGCTGGATTGGAAGCAGAGCAGCCAGGACTTGAACCAGTGCTCTGATATGGGATGAAGATGTCTCCCAAGTGGCAGCTTACCCCTCTGCACCACAATACTTGCTTATAACAGGAACTCCTAAAAGGAGAGTTGAACCAATAAAGTACAAGGGAGCTTCAAATACTTTGTGGAAAAATGAAATTAAGGTTATGTGTATTTCCCATCAACTTTTTGAAGCTCTCCTACTTTCAGAGAAAACATCAGGGTAACACTATAAAATAGTATATCCTTGGTAGAAATAAGTATTGTTTGCTCTTTTCCCATACGTTAGGTGTGACTCAAAGTGATTGGACAGTGCAGGTATTTCCAGTATATTCTCCTCATATTCTTGCTTTTGCTTTGCCAGTACTCTGGGCAATGGATGACAAAGTGTTTCCTACTCATCCACATATAACTCATAATGAATACACTTTCCACCGATTCTTCTGAAAGTAAGCGCCCAACATACACATACATGTATGCATATATACATACATACCACAGAATAGACAGTGAAACAGATTTTCACTTATGCTACTGACAGTTCCCATGTTTCCTAGAAATGAGAGGCCTGTGTTGTAGTCTTGGCCATAGAGTAAGAGGAGAGACATCAAATGATGTGGGCCATGTGGGAGCAGCTGTCCACACAGGTAGCTGTAACAATTGGGGCATCCTTGGCTGTAAGCAGCCAGTGAACTTACAGAGGCTTTAGTGCAGGAGTTTACTTGGGGACCTTACCAGGCATTATGATTTGGGCAGTTGCTGAGATTGACTTAGTAGCCCAGTGACTGCTTGGTTGAGGGTGTCTGTCTCTCCAGCATTTTCTTGGCTTTCCTCCATAGACTGAGTTGCTGTCATACAATAGTGTTCAGTTGGCAGAACTAGGAAAGGAAATTTTTATACCCCTTTTACTGGGGAATATACCCTTTTCCCATTGTAGTTCATTGGTGAGAACTGGTTGCAACCTTAAGATACTGGCTTTTCATGGTCCCTGAAAAAACTGGGGGTTGGTTAGCAGAGAAGCTAGATGCTTCGACTCAATAATGGTGTCCATAGAGAGCAGATGCCTTTTGGCTTGCTATAAAAGTAAGTCATAATATCTTAGTGTATTAGAGTTTTCTAGAAACACAGAACCAATAGGTACATAGATACATAGATAAAGTTCCATAGAGTTTTTTTTTTTTTTTTTTTTTTTTTTTTTTTTTTTTTTTTGTGAGATCGGCTCATATAATTGTGGAGTCTGTGAAGTCCCACAGTCTGCCTTTGGCAAACTGAGGACCCAGGAAAGCCGATGGTGTGGGACAGTCTGAGAGCCAGGGGCTCCGGCAGTGTCACACGCAGTCCAGGCTCAGAAGATCATTGTATTAAGCCATACAGAGATGTTAGATATTGAAATTTCACTGTAACTTGTAATTAATAAATGTTTAATAGCCAAACTTCATCCTCTGAAGCTGTCATGTAGTTGAACCCAGAAATGTACATAATTAAATTCAAAATGAGTTGTGGTCATTTTGATGTGAAATTCTTTGGGATTAAAGTTCTAGAAATAAATTGAGTAAGGCATGTCAGTGTCTTACAGTGACTCCAATTACTTTGTTTCATATTAAAAAAAAAAACACTTATTTTACTTTTCAGATGCTTCTTTACATATTATGTGGTTACATCCCAAAAATCCCATAGTTGAGTTGAAAATATCCTAAGTTGAAATGCACTGACTCCATCTACCCTAGCTTGTGTCATAGCTTATCAGCACAGCACAGTGTGGGGAGTGGGTTGTCCTCTTTATAACTGTGGGGCTGACAGGAACCTGTGCTTGCTGCCACCAAAGAAAAAATATTGCTGGCCTGAGAAATGGTCAAAAATTAAAGTATAAATCTACCGAGTTTGTGTCACTTTCATGTTTGTAGTGCTAGAAATCCTTGAGTGGCACCATCGTAAACTGGGGATCATTTCTGTCTGAGCTTTGCCATTAGTGCCTGTATTGGAGTTGGGGGCATGCTCTGACCAAAATAATGGGGCTGAAGGGTGTGGAAGTGGTAGAGGAAAGCTTTTAGAGAGCCTTGTGTTCAGTCTGGTGGAACAGGAGTTTGGGACGTGCTACTCCTGTTTGGTCAGTGGAATCCAGGGCCAGGGGTAGATGAAAGGACTTCCTGGGGCGGAGGCAGTGGGGTAGCACTGGGGAGGGCTCCAAGCCTCCCTGTCCACTGGCCGCCTTGCGACTATTCAGTATGCTATGAGATTAACCTAAAGTCTTAAAATAGTGTGATAGAAAATGACAGGTCCACATGATGCCACTTACATGAACTATCTAGAATAAGCAAATCTGTAGAGATAGACCTAGGTCAGAGTTTACCAGGGGCTGAGTGACTGCCGTATGGGCACAGAGCTTCTGGAAGGGGTAATGTCTAATTTTTAAAATAGATGATGATGGTTGTACAACATTGTCAATATACCACTGGGTTGTGTACTCATAATGGTTAAGATGGCAGATCTTGTGTCATATGTATATATTACCAATGTTTGTAAAAAGGAGAAAGAAGCCTGCAGTGGAGTATTTTACACAGTGAAGATCTTACCAGCTTCAGCCAAGGGTGCAGGGCCTTAGCTGTCTCTTCAGGAGAGGTAGCAGGGTGGGGCAAGGGGGATATGCTGATTTTTCCTTTGGTTCCCAAGAGGAAACAATACTTAAACTCAATTTCTCTTTCAAAGCGTAAAACAAAGAGCGCAGATTCTGGCTCAAGTTGTGTTTTTTACTGTTGCCTGGCAAGGGGACCCAGCCGAGGGACTCACACAGGTGCCAGGCTGGGTTTAACTCTAAATGGTATACTCGTTTTCTGATTAACCAGCTTGCTATGCCCAAACTATTTAATATGTAAATAGCCAGTTCTTTGCCCTGGATTCCAAAAATAAATCCAAGGCTCCTAAATAAGCCAGAGCTGCTTGCCAAGATCTGAGTAATTCACCTGCTTGTAGGTGAGGCCACCTACGATCTCCTTTGGGTATTTGGAATTGAATATGGAGTGAATAATATCTAAGTCAAAGTAATATTTAAATTAAAAAATTGAGATGAGACAGAGACAGACACAGAGAGAGAGAGAGATAGAGAGATTTTGATTCTGTCCCCTGGCTTACTCCCCAAATGTTTGCAGCAGAGGGGCTGGGATGATATTGGAGTCAGGATATGGGTGTGCAGTACAGATTGGCCAGTAGGGTGGCAGGAACCCAATTACTTGAGCCGTTACCATTACCTCTCAGCTTCTGTATTGGCAGGAAGCTGGAATCAGGAGCCATAGCCAGGAATCAGACAGGCACTCCAATGGGGAGAGGGGGATCCCAACTGCTAGGCTAAATGCCCACTGCAGGTTCATTTTATACTTTTTAGATAATTGTTTTCTACTGTATTAAAATGTAGATTTTTTTTTTCATCCTGTGGAATCTCAGACATAAGGCAAATTTGCCTGTGCTTAGGAAAGCATCCAGAGTCCTGTCAGTTCTAACAGTGAGCCCGGAGCATGCACTCCAGGGCTGGACTGCTAGAGTCAAATCCTGGGTGCTCCATACTGGAGTCATGTGGATTCCACAAAGTGCTAAACTTTCTGTGGGTTGTTATAGAAATTAAATGACAGGACATTGTGTGGCATGCAGCAAGTCCACAATCAGTGCATAATCAATGGGACCATTGTTATCACTAGTAGTAACACATTTTCTTGCCACTGTATGAAAAACAAGCTGTGTTTTGGGGAGGAGAATTCATGGGAAGATCAAGAGAAGTTAAAGGCATGTCAGGAAAGCATGAAACGTTTCCTAGAGATTGTTGAGGCACACGTATGAAGTAGCACATGTATGAAGTAACTTCAACTAATTACCACTCAATTCCATCTAAATGAT
The DNA here is from genome assembly GCF_051225735.1 of Oryctolagus cuniculus. Taxonomy (NCBI): domain Eukaryota; kingdom Metazoa; phylum Chordata; class Mammalia; order Lagomorpha; family Leporidae; genus Oryctolagus; species Oryctolagus cuniculus. The sequence goes on from NC_142880.1 coordinate 44,747,718, forward strand.
ATCATGAAAGAGCTATGGTTCTTATATAGATAGCAGAACCATTTAAATACTGAAGTCATAGAGCTGACAATGGGAGATATCAATGTTGTAGAATCACGTGTGTGTGTTTGTGTGTATGTGTACGCCCCTGGATATAGGGTCTAACTTCCTTAATTTGTGAAAGAAGTTTAATCATAGAATATGTGATTTGTCCTCAATAATATTTGTCCTCAGTAAAAGTGATACAGACACTTTTGGTAACAACACTGTTTTCATAATTCTATGGGGTAGTTTTCCACACATCCAGTGAACAAAAGACAAAGTTATTTTTGCCAAGTTCCTTTGAGATGAAAACTTACCTCTTTATTGATGAAGCAAAACATCTATCAAAAAGAAATAACTAGTACTCAAACAGTACTTTACACTTTATGTTTCTGTGTAGGTGCAAACTTTGAAATCTTTACTTAATATATACCAAATTGATCTTCTATATAGAGAGATAATTGAAAATGAATCTTGATGTGAATGGGATGTGAGAGGGAGCAGAAGATGGGAGGGTTGTGGATGGGAGGGAAGTGATGCGGGGGGAAGCCACTGTAATCCAAAAGTTGTACTTTGGAAATTTATATTTATTAAATAAAAGTTAAAAAAATAAAGAATGGAGTTAGGGCATACATTGGTGGCACACACACACTCACACACACACATCTTAGCTTTGGCAATAATACATCTGGGGGCATGACAGAACACTTTGTGCATTTCTAAGAATCAGAATCCATATGAATATCCCAGGGCCTGTTGCCATTCAACAATGCACATTGCACGTCTTCCCCTGATTTGCTTGAGAATAAACTGGCCTTTCTCTCTTGTAACTTCACACAAGATCCACTTACATACAGTCACTTCATTGTGGACGCATACATCCCTGAGGGCCAAATACGTGTATTCTAAAATTGGTGTGTAAGCTTAGAGATATTTGTACCTTCCTTCTGACTTGGCAAGTATCTTGCAAATTGTTCCTACTCAGTAACTGTGCCTGAATGAATGATTAATGATAAGCTTTTCGAATAAATTAGCCTATGCATTTATGCTCAGTTGAATCTTTTAAAAACTATTTTTTCAAAGTCAGCATAAATATACATATTGTACATATTTATGGTATTCTATGTGATGTTATGTGTTACACTATGTAATATCTAATTGGGGTAAATATATTTATCCTTTCAAACATTTAATGTTTATGCTGAAAGTATATAAATATACTATCTTTGAGGTTTTTAAAATAGAGAAATATAGAATTATCTATCTTCACTGTACAGTATAATAAAACCACAGAACGTTTTCCTCCTATGTAGCTATAACATAATACCCATCCATCAACCTTCTTAACTCTTCCATCTCTACTTCCTTCCGCAGCCTGTGGTAACCACTATTATATTTTTAACTTCCATGAGATCACTGATTATATTTTTAACTTTGTATGTGAGTGAGGTCACATACATGTGCTTGGCTTATTTCATTTAACATATACCCTTCATCAGTTCCATCCATGTTGTTGCAAATGACAAGATTTTATCCTTTTTATAGATGAGTAATATTCCATCATGTATTTATACATTTTCTTTATCCATTTATTGGTGGCTGGACACTTAGGTTGTCTCCATCTCCAAGCTATTGAGACTGGTGCTGCAATATACGTGAGCAGATGTCTCTTTGACAGATGGATTTCATTCCCCTTGGATATATAACCTGAAGTAGGATGGTTCAATCATAGGGCAATTCTAGTTTTACTTTTTGGAGGAAACTCCATATTGTTTTATACAATGAGTGTGCTAATTTAGTCTCACCAGTAGTGTGCAAAGGTTGCCTTTCTTCATATTTTAACCCACATGTTATCTTTTGTTACTGTTGTTGCTTTTCATAGCTAATATTCCTAGAATGAGGTGATATCTCCTGGAGGTTTTGATTTGTATTTCCCTTGTGATTATTGGTGTTGGACATTTTTTTATGTACCTGTTGGCCGTTTGTGGATTTTTCTTTGCAAAATATCTATGTAGGCCTATTGCCTATTTGTTAATTTCATTTTTTTTTAAATTATGGAGATTTGTGTTCTTTATGTACTCTGGATTTTAATTCTTTATGGAATGTATGGTTGGGTGTCGCTCCCCCTCTTCGCGGAGGAACGACACAGGACCCTGCGCTGTTCTTTTGTCTGCTCGGCCCTCCCTGGGTTTGCTGCTGGTTCTTCCCGGGTTGGCTACAGTCCCTTCCACCTCCGTGGAAGGGCGGTTCCCCATGCCACTTTCCCCACTTCCGCGGGGGAGTGGCACACCGCCGGCCGGCTCTCTCGGGGGCTGCACAGGTGTTCCTCTTAGATGTTCCCCTTAGATGTTCCTGGTGCATGTTGTCTCTCTCCTCCTTTATAGTCCTCTTCCGCCAATCCCAACTCTGCTACCCACACGCCGAGTACGCTGCTCTCCTCCAATCAGGAGCAGGTCCTGCTGTTTATTGGTTGAACTGGAGGCAGCTGTGTAGAAGCTGTTTCCTCCTCTCCCAGCGCCATATTGTGGGAGAGCAGATGCATAGAATAAGTCTTAATTTGAGTAACAGTCTAGTCCCAGTTGCTCCCCACAGTTGGGAAATATTTTCTCTCATTGTTTAGGTTGTCTTTTTACTCTTTTGATTGTTTCATGTGCTGTACAGAAGTTCTTTAGTTTCATGAAATCCCATTTGTCTATTTTTACTTTTATTTCCTGTATTTTGGGGATCTGATGTAGAAAATTCTTGCTCATTCCAATCATGAACCATTTTCCCTTTGTCTTCTAATAGCCTCAGAGGTTCAAGTCTCACAGTTAGGTATTTAATCCATTTGGAACTGATTATTTTAATGTGAGAGAGAATGTAGTTTCATCCTTCTACACATATATATCCAATTTTCCAAGCAACATTTATTAAAAAGGCCATTTTTTTTTTACAAAGTATATTCTTGGCACCTTTGTTAAAGATCAGTTGGTTTTAGATGCATGAGTTTATTTCTACAGTCTCTGATCTGTCCCATTGTCTAGGGATCTGTTTTTATGCCAATAATTATTGTAGCATTCTGATATATTCTAAAGTCAAGTAGTATAGTGCCTCCAGCTTTACTTTTCTTGCTTAAGATCATTTTGGGTATTCAGAGTCTTTTGTGATTCCATATAAATTTCAGTAGAGTTTTTTTCTAGTTCTGTGAAAAATGTCATTGGGATTTTGACAGAGAGTGTAGTGAATGTGTAAATTGCATTAAGTAGTATACACATTTTAATGCTATTGATTCTTCAAGACCATGAACATAGGATGTCTTTCCATTTCTTTGTGTTGCATCATCTTCAACTTCTTTCATCGTTATAGTTGTTATTCCAGGGATATTATGCCTCTTTGGTTGAATTTGTTCCCTGGTCTTTTAGGTTGTTTTTTTTTTTTTTATTGTTTGTTTTGTTGCTACAGGAAATGGGATTTTTTTCTTGATTTCTTATTCAGATGACTCAGTATTGGTGTATATTATTTTTTTTCATTGACTTTGTATTTGCTGAATTTATTAATTCTAACAGATTTTTGGTGGGCTTTGGGGTTTTCTATATATAAGATTATGTAATCTGCAGACAGTGACAATTTTACTTCCTCTTTTTCAAATAGGATGCTCTTTATTTCTTTCTCTTCCCAATTGCTCTAGCTGGGTTCCCCAGGAATAAAATTGGAGAAAAGTGAGCATACTTGTCTTGTCCCAGATCTTAAAGCTTTCTCCCACTCAATAGTGTTAGCTGTTGGCTTGTTATAAATGGCCTGTATTATGTTGATGTATGTTCCTTCTGTACCTAGTTTGATCAGAGATTTTATCATGAAGGAATGTTGAATTTTGCTTAATGCCATTTCTGCATCTACTGAGATGGTCATGGTTTTGGGGCTTCATACAGTTGATGTGCTGTATCATGTTTATTGATTTTCATGGGTTGAATGTTTCTTGCATACCTTAGATGAAACCTCTTTGATTATGGTGCATGAGCTTTATAATGTGATGTTTCATTTTGTAAGGTGTCCAGTGTGTAACAAATCTTTCCAGGCAGACGAATCAATTAATTCACAGGCTTTTATTGGGGTTCCACTCCCGGGCGAGGTTCACCGGTCCCAACAGAGCAACAGAGCAACAGAGCAGGGGGCCGGAGAAGTCGCGCGTCAGAGATTGGGAGAGCTCCTTTTATAGATTCAGGGCATGGGGGTTAAAGGTTGAGGCGGGTCTGATCCTCATTGGTTGACCTTTAGGCACCCGCAGGGACCTTGACAAGGACTTTTCTTCCCCGCAAGTACAGGTAGGGACTTCTCCATTCCCAGAAGTATAGGCCTTCCCTCCTTGCGGATCCCAAAGCTACCATGTTTTATTTGCTAGTATTTTGTTAAAGATTTTTACATGTCTGTTTATCAACAATATTGGCCTGTAGCTAAGTAATAATTGCAGATGTGTTCCCTCAACCACTGTAAAAATTCTAAACATTTAGAAATACAGATGGTTCCTGTTTGGCCAGCCTTCTGGGCACCCAAGGTCCATGTGTGCCCTTTTGTCCCACAGTTCATCCCCTCCTACTGCTTTCCTTTCTTATCAGATCTGACATCCTCACTAGTTAATAGACTCTTAACATGAATTGTGGAATTCACAAGCATTTTATTACACATATCAGGTATGAGAAATAATAAATTGCAAACTTGTGTAGTCACAACTCAGCTTAAGGAACAGAATGTTATCAGTACCTTTCAAGACATCCTTGTGTCCTCTGAAATTCCAATGCTTCTTCCACATTACTCCCATCTTGATTTTATCCTATTCATTCTTTTATTACTCTTTTTTTTGTTTTGTTTTTTATTTTTTAATTTTTTAACTTTTATTTAATGAATATAAATTTCCAAAGTACAGCTTATGGATTACAATGGCTCCCCCCCCCATAACTTCCCTCTCACCCGCAACCCTCCCCTTTCCCGCTCCCTACCCCCTTCCATTCACATCAAGATTCGTTTTCAATTCTCTTTATATACAGAAGATCAGTTTAGCATATATTAAGTAAAGATTTCAACAGTTTGCACCCACATAGAAACACAAAGTGAAAAATATTGTTTGAGTACTAGTTACAGCATTAAATCACAATGTACAGCACATTAAGGACAGAGATCCTACATGAGGATTAAGTGCACAGTGACTCTTGTTGTTGACTTAACAAATTGACACTCTTGTTTATGGCCTCAGTAATCACCCTAGGCTCTTGGCTATGGAAGCCTTTTGAGTTCACCAACTCTGATCATATTTAGACAAGGTCATAGTCACAGTGGAAGTTCTCTCCTCCCTTTAAAGAAAGGTACCTCCTTCTTTGATGACCTGTTCTTTCCACTGGAATCTCACTCGCGGAGATCTTTCATTTAGGTGTTTGGTGTTTGTTTGGTGTTTGGTTGTTGTTGTTGTTGTTTTTTTTTTTTTTTTTTTTTTTTTTTTTGCCAGAGTGTTTTGGCTTTCCATGCCTGTAATACTCTCATGGGCTTTTCAGCCAGATCTGCATGCCTTAAGGGCTGATTCTGAGGCCAGAGTGCTGTTTAGGACATCTGCCATTCTATGGGTATGCTGTGTATCTCGCTTCCCATGTTGGATCGTTCTCTCCCTTTTTTTTATCTTTTGTTACTCTTCACATTTTCCTTCTTCTGGTTGTACTATAGTATTTATTTTCCATGATGAATCTTATGTAACTGGAATCATACTACATTCTTTTTTATTATTATTTTTTAATTAAGTAAGGTGTACAGTATGATGTTTTGACACTTGATTATCCATTATTTGAAATACCCTTGACTATATTTTGGATTTTTAGGGGGAGTATTTTGTAACACTTTTATATATAATGAGATATCTTGGGGATAAGACCCAAATCTAGACATTAAATTCCTTTTACATTTTATAAAGACCATATACAAATAAGTTGGTGGTAATTTTATACAATATTTTAAATAATTTTTTATTTGAAACAAAGTGTTATGGTGTGGAATTTTCTGTTAGTAGCATCATGCAGGTACTCAAGGAAATCTGGATTTGGAGCTCTTCAAATTTCAAATTTGCATGGTTTGGATTTCTTATCTTGTAAAGCACTTATTACAGGCAAGTAAAGTAACATACCCATCATCTCACATAGTTTCCTTTTATGAGTATGTGGACAGAGATCCTAAAATATACTCTTAGTAGATTTCTACTACACAATACAGTATTAGTAATTAGAGTCCAATGTAGATTATAAATTTTTAGATTTATTCAATGACATAACTGCATCTTTGTACCTTTTACCTATGTTGTACTATTTTCCTCCACACCCGCTACCTCTGGTTTCTCCTTTTAGCTGCTATGTATATTTAAGTTAAAATATTTTTTGGATTGCACATATAACAGAGATCATGCAATATTTATCTTTTTCTGTTTTTTTTCATTTAGCATAATGTCCTTTAGGTCGTCCCCAGTGCAGATAACTAGGATTCCATTTTGTGTTTCTCCCTGTGTGTAATATTATCCTACACACACACACACACACACACACACAAACACAGTGCATTTTCTTTCTCCTTCCATCTGTTGGTTGACACTTAAGTTGTTTCTGTATCTTGGCTGCTATGAATAATATTAAAATAATATGAGTGCAGCTATCTTTTCAATGTGGTGATTTCATTTCCTTTAGGAATATATACCCAGCAGAGAGATTGCTGGGTCTTGTGATGTTTTTGTCTCTAAGTTCTTAGGGTACCTTCATACTGTCTTCCACCCACAGTGGCTGTACCAATGCTGCATTCCAACCAGCAGCGTGGGAGCCTTCTCTTCTTTCCACATCCTCACCAACACTTGCTGTTTGCTGTCTTTTTAGTGACAGCCATCCTAACAGGTGTCAGGTGATAGCTCATTATCGTTTTGGTTTATATAACCCTGATTGCAAAATATTCCAAGTAGCCCTAATGACCTTGAAAAACAAGTTGAAGGCCCTCACATTTCCTGATTTTAAATTACATTACAAGGTAATATATGTATGGTACTAGCATAAAAACAGACACTTAGACCAGTGGAACAGAATAGAGAACCCAGCATATGCAATCAGCTAGTCTTTGACAAGGCCACCAAGAAGATACAACAAGGGAAGGACAAGCTCTTTAGTGACATTGGAGAGACTGGATACCCATATGCAGAATAAAACTCAGCCTTTATCTTACACTATACACAAAAAGCAGCTCTAAATGTATTGAAAACCTGATATAATATCTGAAACCATAAAGTTCTCAAGAGAAAACACAGAGAAAAACTCTTTTACATTGTTCTTGTTTTGATTTTGGAAATGAACCTCAAAAGCACAGGCAGGCATTAAAAGCAAAAATATGTAAGTGGGGCTACTTAGACCTGAAAAGCTTTTGCACATGAAAAGAAATAATAAAAAAAAATGAAAACATAGTCAGTGTCAGTATCAAATAAAGGGTTAACATCAAAAAGATATAAGTAACTCAAAGGTGAAACTGAATGGTGGAAAAAAAAAAAGATTCAAAACAATCTGATATTAAAATGAGCAAATGTCGGGGCCAGCGCTGTGGCACAACTGGTTAACACCCTGGCCTGAAGCACTGGCATCCCATATGGGTGCCAGTTCTAGCCCTGGTTGTTCCTCTTCAGATCCAGCTCTCTGCTGTGGCCTGAGATAGCAGTAGAGGATGGCCCAAGTCCTTGGGCCCTTGCACCTGCATGGGACACCTGGAGGAAACTCCTGGCTCCTGGCTTCGGATCGGCACAGCTCCGGCCGTTGTGGCCATCTGGGGGGTGAACCAACGGATGGAAGACCACTCTCTCTGCCTCTCCTCTCTCTGTGTAACTCTGACTTTCGAATAAATAAATAAATCTTTATAAAATGAGCAAATGCCCTAAATAGACATTTTTATTAAGACATAAAAATGAACAATAGATATACACAAAGGTATTCAACATCACTAGATATTCTTTTAAAACTTGCTCTTTGCCGTTATTATTACATTCATGAAAGTCCCCATGTTGAAGGCTGTTGCAGTAGTTCTTTGATTTTTAATACCTTTAGCATTTTCTTGCTTATCTCCCCATTTCCTTCCTTCCTCCAACATATATTTATTGATTTATGTATTTAAAATTTAAATTAGTTTCTAACAGATTCAATGTACTTTGTAGATACAATTCTGAGAATCATATTCCCTTCCGCCCTCCCTCAGACACTCTTTGAGGCCTTGTGAACAGACAGTAGTAAATAAAACAAGGTCAAAATCGTTGTCCTCATGAGCTTAAGTTTCAGTTGGAGATAAAGATATTTAACAAAGTTGTGAGAGTTTCATGTGATAGACATTCCTAATTGTTATGCATAAAAGTAAGGTATGAAAGGAGCGAGGGAGCTTGGTATACAGGAATGGTTTTCAGTGTTAAAAAGGATGGTTAGACAACAGAATTCAACTCCCAGATTTATTCTTCCACTGATGATTGCTTGTTTCCTGTTGAAGTCATTGTGAACAACGTTTGTATGTGTTTTCTGCTGCAGATATGCAGAAAAAACTCTGGGATGTATTTTCCCATAGGTGCAATTGATGTTTTTTGTTTGTTTGATTTAGAAAAAGGCATTTTTTAAGTGATAACGGTTTATTCATGTTTTAATCTCAGATACTTGACCTACTATGTGCCGCAGAGCTGAGTTAACATATTTTTTTTAATTTTTATTTTATTATTTTTTTTGACAGAGTGGACAGTGAGAGAGAGAGAGACAGAGAGAAAGGTCTTCCTTTTGCCCTTGGTTCACCCTCCAATGGCCGCCGCGGCCGGCGCACCGTGCTAATCCAATGGCAGGAGCCAGGTGCTTCTCCTGGTCTCCCATGGGGTGCAGGGCCCAAGTACTTGGGCCATCCTCCACTGCACTCCCTGGCCACAGCAGAGAGCTGGCCTGTAAGAGGGGCAACCGGGACAGAATCCGGCTCCCTGACCGGGACTAGAACCTGGTGTGCTGGCGCCGCAAGGCGGAGGATTAGTCTAGTGAGCTGCGGTGCCGGCCCTATATTTTTGATTATGTAGGAAACAGGAACAACAGGGTGGATGCTTTGTATCCACGGTGTCATATTCTCGGGGCTGTGCTATTTGTGCAACAGCCTCACATGGAAAGCTGAAACCATCCTCCTCTAATTTTCTGGGGATGCCCTCTGATATTGTCAAGTTCATATTGGCTGTGACAATTGGAGGTGATCAAGCCCCATTGAAGTAGAGGAACACTGCAAGAGGGTAAAGCTGTTTATTGCAATTATTTCCTACCTTCCTATTTGAGAAATCCCTCAGAGAATCCCAGATCTCTTTACCGAATGCCGTTCTCCCTATCTCCTATACGCCTGGCTCCTAAAGCTTGCCTGAGGACTGTGTTGTCTCCTGTTTCCTGTATGGGGTCAGGATTCTCTATTTGAACTCGCCCCTTATAACACAATTGTTGGGCTGAAGTTTTGGCAAGCAGGAACGTTGTGCTTTAAATTGATCTTTTCTTGTGGAAAATGAATCTATAGTACTTGGGAGTGGCTGGCGCCGTGGCTCACTAGGCTAATTCTCCGCCTGCGGCGCCAGCACCCCGGGTTCTAGTCCTGGTTGGGGAGCCAGATTCTGTCCCGGTTGCTCCTCTTCCAGTCCAACTCTCTGCTGTGGCCCAGGAGTGCAGTGGAGGATGGCCCAAGTGCCTGGGCCCTGCACTGGCATGGGAGACCAGGAGGAAGCACCTGGCTCCTGGCTTTGGATCTGTGCAGTGCGCCAGCCGCAGTGCCCTGGCCATAGCAGCCACTTGGGGGGATGAACCAACAGAAAAAGGAAGACCTTTCTCTCTGTCTCTTTCTCTCTCTCTCTCACTGTCTAACTCTGCCTGTCAGAAAGGAGGGAAGGGAGGGAGGGAGGGAAGAAATTAGGAGAATTATTTGGGTTCAAGAAAGCCTAGTAGAATGAACTTCTGGGCTGCAACGCTGTTGAAATAGTCAAGCCCCAGAATTGTGCTTTTACTTCATAAATATTTCAGTTAAAAATGGGTGATTCTATCCAGTCACTTCGCAAATGAGTGTCTCTTCATGTTTTGAAATGTCCAGTGTCAGCATTTAAAACAAATCATTTCTCATGAAGCCATTTCCAGTGTGGTCATCAAAACCTGTTTTTCCTGGCTAGCATATTTAACAAAGGATTTGTCACTGCCTTTGCTGTAGTCTTCATTTTTCCCTGGTGTATAGTGAACCATTTAGTTGCTAACTGACATTTCTTTATTAAAAGTTGGGGTAACATATTCTCCGTATACCAAAGAGTTCTTGGTATATACATACTTTCTACCCTTCCTCCTCTGTTATAAAAAAGGTCATAATATGTATTGCTGTCATTAATGCAGAACAGTGGAATGGGCTGTTTTATTTATTTTGTCCCCCTGAAACCTTTTATTTAAGGAATACAAACTTCATGTATTTCATAAATACAACTTTAGGAACATAGTGATTCTTCCCACTGTACCTACCCGTATATCCCCACCCTGGACTCGTTTTTAAACTATGGCTCTATCTTTTGAAAGCAATTTTCACCTTCACTCTAGAGGCTAGGACATTGCTGTCATCTCTCTCTAACAGTAAATGCCGGTATACCTGGATAGTTACAAATACACACGAACTTCCAATATCAGTTATAGCAAAAAATGAAAAAGGAATTTGGAAAAAAGCCCTGAACTGCAGTTCAGTAAGGGAGGAAAAACCTTATTTATCTTTCCAGTTAATTGCTTTGTGAGCCATGATATCCCTTTGTTCTTCTGTCCTTTCAGCTGAATATAGTTCAGGTTCCAGGAATGATTTTCAGAAAGGATTTTGACACAAGAGCTGTACCAGGCCATTTAGCTAGAATTGTACAACGGATATACAATCTGGAGTCCAGTGTGCCTGAAATATGTTCCAAATGTTAGGGGGTTTACTTTTAGTGTCCTCACTGCTGATTTCACAGTGCTGACATTAAAAAAACTCAGTGATAATTATATGGTCTTTATTAAGTAAGCATTTAAAAATTGTCAACATATAAAAATATTACATCATATTTGTGTTTTCTTTTTTGAGATAAAACATTGGAATAGTAAGTAAAACTAACATTTATAGATGTTTCCAGTATGCTACTATTAAAATAACCAATAAAAACAGTAGATTTCCCTGTTTCAGAGGGGAAAAAGCATATGATCTTTCCCATTAAAGTGAATGGCACTTGGCTGCATTTTCTTGTCTTTTTATATGATTTTTCCATGTCATAAAAATATGATTAGCTTGCACATACGGAAAGGTTGTCAAATCTCAACGAAGAAAATATCCATCAAAACCTAGACTGTTTTTAACATGTGGGTAGTACCATGTTTTTACAGTGAAAATGTGAAGCTGAGGAAAGAAAATATTCAAATTGAAGGAAACCTTTATCCTCGTTCAGCCAAATTAGCTCACAATTTGCTAGTATTTTGTCAAAGGAGAGAAGAGAGAATGTGCTCTTTTGTTAGAGACCCTCTGTGCTGTGTCATGTCAGTCATGTTCTTGGGAGACACAGAACCCATTTATTATAAGGAATTGGTTTACCTGATTAGTGGAGTCCTAATATCCATAGTTAGTGACCTGGAGACCCAGGAGAACTGATGCTATAGCAGTCGCCTAAAGGCCAGCAGGCCAGAGACCCAGTGTGGGTATATGTTTCAGTTCAAGTTTGCAGGAGGCTCAAGGCAGGAGGAATTTCCTCGTCCTACAAGGAGGCTCAGTCTTTTTGTTCTAATCCAGCCTTCAACTGATCAGATGAGGGCCTCCACACCAGGGAGAATAATTTGCCCTACTCGACTCTACCAATTCATGTATTCAACTCACCCCATAACACCCTCACAGACACACATAGAAGAACATCTGACTCAACGTCTCAGTGCCCTTAAGCTCAACATGTGACAGTTAAATTAATTAGCACACATGTGGTAATTCCAGGAGTCTCTCCTGGAAAATTCACATCTCTTCTATGTCTTGTGTTGGAAATGGGTCAAAGATAGGCTAGCATGCTTCAGGATATTAACAAATCTACATTTTAGAGAGAGAACAGTGTGAGATCCAAGATCACTATTGCATTGAAAGAGAATTTCCGTGGGAGTAATATTTAAATTGAACAGGCTCTCCCAGGACCTGTCCTCCAGTACCTTTTTATTGGATTGTAAGTGGTAAAACCAAACACCCAGCATTTCAGTGATGAGCTCAGTTGGCAAAGGAGCACTGGCTTCCCTTGTTTTGTTTAGGCAGTTGATGAGGAATACCCCGTGCTAGTTGAGTAATGTATCCCAAGGATGTCTGTAAAGCACTTGATCCAATTTGGTCAATTTGAGTAACCACTATGTGCACTGCATTGACCTACGTGTGATTACCTGGAATGCAACTGAGAGCATGCATCCTGGGGAAGCAAGGACCTTGGCTTTCTAAATGTGAACATGAATTCAGGGACCTGGATACTAGTTCCAACCTCATAAACACATTTGGTACAAGAAGTCTTTTAGAACAGTCTAGTTTGTTGCAAATGAGCAAATGTTATAAGCATTTGAATAAGCAAATGACTGTCTGCAGTCACTGAAAGGCATGGATATGGCTCAGGCATCATGGCATGGATTATATGGAATGCAGGGCCCACGTTGATTTTTCGACCTTTCTTCCCCAGTCTGGTGGCTTACCTCTCCCCTGGAGATTCCCAAGTCATTTTGAAATAAATGTACTAATGCACGTGGAAAGGATGCCCAGAGAAGTTTATTGCAGAGCTATTCCCCCCCCCCCCATTTCAACTGTGAGACATTCAGGATCTTTTTGGTGGGAAATCTGAGAGAATTATGTTTTTTTATCAAATAGATGTGCATGGACATCTGTTTCATAGAACATTGATCTGTTTCATAGAATATTGCCAAATTCATGAAGTTGAACCTTTGGGCTGCAAGCGCACTGACACACACATGTTCCCTGTGCTAGCAGTTCATCAGCATTATTTTGAAAGGCATTTTTTCCTACAGATCAAGAGACATGTTTAGACATATTTCATTGACTGAGAAAACCACTAATTTTCCTGGTCTCTATTTCCTGTTGTGTAAGCTGAAAGATTTTAATTCAGTATTCAACTCCCTTCCAATCCAGTTCTGTGATTGTATGGATAATTAATGACTGCCATACTTCTAGATTTCTGTGTGGTTCATACATGTCAGAAATATAAAAAAGTTTTTCTTCTAGCCTAGGTAGTAGAATATTAACATATTTTTGAAAATTTGTAACCTTTCCCTTTACTCCTCTTAATGATAAAACTGAACGAGTTGAACTGAATTACTGATTGGGAGATGTTAGTGGCAGCTTGCAGATGGGCATCCAGTGCCTGAAAGTTGTAGGTGCTTTTCACTTCTCTAAAGTCTGTCTTTTTGCTCTCACTGGGGTTGTCCTATTTGGCTGAATTCCCAGTGTGCAAGTCCAGGATGAATGAGGAGGGGAGGGTCAAGTTCATGGTCATCCAGTTCTGCTAAAGCTCCTGGTCCTGTAGCAGCTGCCTGCTCTCAGGGAAATGCCTGCCTGTGTCACTTCTGCAGCTCCCCACAACCCTCAGCTTGGGCTTGGGGACAGCAGTTGTCCCTCATCTGACTAACTGTGTGGGCTGGTTCCTTTTGAGAGTCTGGTTTATAGCTCTGCTTTAATTTTTATGAAATGAAACTTTAAATTGTCATTGTTTGAGCAGCTATACATCTGTTTTCCACAAGCAGAATCCAGTCCCCAAAATGGAACTGAACTCATAAAGCCTAACCAAGAGGTTTACTCTACCATTTAAATCAATGGGCTTTAACGTTTTTGTTTTGCTTTCTAAACAAAGTCTCTTAACCAGCAGAGTAGTGTGTGACAAATGCCCCCAGTTGGCCATCTTTTCTTTAAAATTATACAGCTGTCCCTTGGTCTCCATGGTTGGATTGGATCTAGCCTCTCTACCCCCACAGATACACTCTGAGGATGCTCATGTCTCTTATAAAAATCATGTAGTAGTTTCCTACGGCCTGTGCACATGCTCCTGTATACCTCAAGTCATCTCCATATTAGCTATGATACCTAATACAATGTAAATCATTGTTATATTGTTTAGGGAATAATGACAGTAGTTTGTACATGTTCAATACAGGGGCATCTTAAAATTTTGAGTATGTTCTAGCCAAGGTTGGCTGAATTCTTGGATGTAGAAATCGAGGGTATGGAAGGCTGACTGTACTAGCATCGGTAGAAGTGACATTTTGGGGCGTCTTCTGGGATCCTTAAACCTTGTCACATCCCAGAATCCTTGGAAGAGGAACAGGTGTAGGATGCCAGAAGGGGAAGGTGCTTGCTTTGAAATGGGGAAGTGGAAATGGTGTTAAGTAAAGTGATCTGAACTGAATGTTTTTTGCCCCCTCCACAAATGTTTCAAATAAAATTATTTGACCAGGTTGTAGTCAGAATTTCTCCAAGGAAGTATTTTTCATTTTATTCCATCACTGTTTAAACCCCTGGGAGCTGGGTTGCTGAGAATGTGGGATTTAGATGACGTGCTGTGGATGGGTCTGGAATTGCCACAGTCCCAGAAGGGCTGGAGAAGGGTGAGGACTTTTTGCCACTTGTGGACCTATGCCTTCCCTTCATTCACATTTCCTCCCACTGCAATGAGGTTCAGCAGTGTAGTAGCAGACACGCTCGTGGCCAGGCAGATGTGAATGATTGCATTATCCTGTGTCGTAGCATTCCATCCATGGTAACATGCCTGCAAGGGATACCATCCCCTATCAATGTAAGTAGCTCAGAATTTTCAGAGCTTCCAGTTCCAATTTTCAAGGAAAAAAATGCCAAAGGAAAAATTTTTTTCCCCAGAAAAGTATCCAACTTTTAATTTTAAAAATTTAAATATTTATTCAAAAAATCAAGTGGGCTGATCTAAAAATATCTGTGATTTACCTGTTTTTGAACTTGAGTATCAGGGTTCCATGCAAACTAAAAATTCATTTATTATTTGAATAAATTAGGCATAATTCAATCTTCTCAAGGCTTGGATTTTATCTAATCATGATGGCTACTTTAGGAAATTATGAAGATCAAATCAGAGTGAGAAAACACAAATGATTTGTTATTGCATCGTTCTTTTGGCAGCTTTAATTATCACATGCAAGATAATGTTGTTAACATTGAGAATAACTTTAGCAAAGATACCTGCTGTGGCCCTAGCTTGTGTATTTTACCAGTTCAGGGGTGCATAAGACTGAAATGAGAGGAACCAACCTAGCATCTCTGCTGAATCAGCCAGCAGAGGTTAGTAGCCAGCAACTCTGTTTCTTCTCATCTGGATTTTGAGGGGCTGAAAGGGGCCCCATCACACTGTCTCCGTATGGCTAAAGACTGAATGAGAAAACAGGTGGCTTAGAGGAGGATAGGATGAGCACATGGGCACTGAGCCCTGTAATCCACCTTTTCCCTTGATGCTATGACAAAATAGGGTAAACTCTCCTGCCCAGGTCCACCCCTGGTATACCAGTAACTCTTTATTCTTTGTGACTATTTTCTCAAAGTCAAACAAAGAGCTTTGATTTATTTTAATCCAAGATTATCCACATAAATATAGATTTTTTTCCTGTTAAGGGGAGGTTTAGGAAGGGTTACAGAGCATATCTTCACTCTGGATCCTGAATATGTCCTGGCAGATCCCAAACCCTTTGAGAAAAGCTAATCACTTCTTTTTTTTTTTTTTAAGATTTATTTATTTATTTATTTGACAGAGTTAACAGAGAGAGAGAGAAAGGTCTTCCTTCCATTGGTTCACCCTCCAAATGGCCACCACGGCCGGCGCTATGCTGATCCAAAGCTAGGAGCCAGGTACTTCTTCCTGGTCTCCCACGCTGGTGCAGGCGCCCAAGCACTTGGGCCATCTTCCACTGCCTTTCCAGGCCACAGCAGAGAGCTGGACTGGAAGAGGAGCAACCGGGAGTAGAACCCGGTGCCCATATGGGCTGCCAGCACTGCAGGCAGAGGATTAACCAAGTGAGCCATGGCGCCAGGCCCCAAGCTAATCACTTCTTGATCCTTGTATTGTCTATTGCAGTATCTGGGCACACCTTTATTTTACCCTTCTGTTTATGTCAGATGTTTGTCTTCCATAATCAACTGCCAAGAGCAGTTTGCAGAGCGAGAGCTCAAATGAAATTTATTCTTAATTCTAAACCCAGCGAACAACACAAAAGCACAGTGCATGTTTGCTCAATTGCATCAAGTGGCTCTGAACCCTCTATTTCTCTGAGTCTCTGGAGAATGTGTGGTGTTTTCAGTGGTCCTGTACTCTTTTTTTTTAATTTATTTTTTAACTTTTATTTAATGAATATAAATTTCCAAAGTACGACTTATGGATTACAATGGCTTCCCCCCAATACCGTCCCTCCCACCCACTACCCTCCCCTTTCCCACTCCCTCTCCCCTTCCATTCACATCAAGATTCATTTTCGATTATCTTAATATACAGAAGATCAGCTTAGTATACATTAAGTAAGGATTTCAACAGTTTGCTCCCACACAGAAACATAAAGTGAAAAATAATAGATGATTTTTTTAAATGATGATGAAATCAGATCAGACCTATTGTCATGTTTAATCCCAGTGAGAGTCAAGTTGGGAATTGATAATTTTTTTTTTACAGAAGATCAGTTTAGTATGCATTAAGTAAAGATTTCAACAGTTTGTACCCACACAGAAACACAAAGTGAAATATATTGTTTGAGTACTCGTTATAGCATTAAATCTCAATGCACAGCACATTAAGGACAGAGATCCTACATGAGGAGTAAGAGCACAGTGACTCCTGTTGTTGGCTTTACCAATTGACACTCCTGTCTATGGCATCAGTAATCTCCCTATGCTCCAGTCATGAGTCTCCAAGGCTATGGAAGCCCTCTGAGTTCTCCAACTCTTATCTTGTTTAGACAAGGTCATAGTCAAAGTGGAGGTTCTCTCCTCCCTTCAGAGAAAGGTACCTCCTTCTTTGAAGACCTGTTCTTTCCACTGGGATCTCA
Organism: Oryctolagus cuniculus; assembly: GCF_051225735.1. Taxonomy (NCBI): domain Eukaryota; kingdom Metazoa; phylum Chordata; class Mammalia; order Lagomorpha; family Leporidae; genus Oryctolagus; species Oryctolagus cuniculus. The sequence continues at coordinate 44,764,838 of NC_142880.1, forward strand.
CTCGCAGAGATCTTTTGCCAGAGTGTCTTGGCTTTCCATGCCTGTAATACTCTCATGGGCTTTTCAGCCAGATCCAAATGCCTTTAGGGCTGATTCTGAGGCCGGAGTGCTATTTAGGACATCTGCCATTCTGTGAGTCTGCTGAGTATCTCACTTCCCATGTTGGATCACTCTCCCCTTTATTTATTCTATCGGTTAGTGTTAGCAGGTACTAGACTTGTTTATGTGCTCCCTTTGACTCTTAATCCTTTCATTATGATCAATTGTGAACTGAAATTGATCACTTGGACTAGTGAGATGGCATTGGTACATGCCACCTTGATGGGATTGAATTGGAATCCCCTGGTATTTTTCTAACTCTACCATTTGGGGCAAGTCAGCTTGAGCATGTCCCAAATTTCACATCTCTTCCCTCTTTTATTGCCACTCTTATGTTTAACAGGGATCACATTTCAGTTAATTTTCAACACTTAAGAATAACTGTGTATTAATTACAGAATTGAACCAGTCATATTAAGTAGAACAGACAAAAAAACTACTAAGAGGGATAATATATTAAGTTGTTCATTAACAGTCAGGGCTATGCTGATCAAGTCACCGTTTCCCATAGTGTCCATTTCACTTCAGGAGGTTTCCTTTTTGGTGTTCAGTCAGTTGTCACCGATCAGGGAGAACATATGGTATTTGTCCCTTTGGGACTGGCTTATTTCACTCAGCATGATGTGTTCCAGATTCCTCCATTTTGTTGCAAATGACTGGATTTCGTTGTTTCTTACTGCGGTATAGTATTCTAAAGAGTACATATCCCATAATTTCTTTATCCAGTCTACCGTTGATGGGCATTTAGGTTGGTTCCAGGTCTTAGCTATTGTGAATTGAGCTGCAATAAACATTAGCGTGCAGACTGCTTTTTTGTTTGCCAATTTAATTTCCTTTGGGTAAATTCCAAGGAGTGGGATGGCTGGGTCGAACGGTAGGGTTATCTTCAGGTTTCTGAGGAATCTCCAGGTTGACTTCCATAGTGGCTTGATCAGTTTGCATTCCCACCAACAGTGGGTTAGTGTCCCTTTTTCCCCACATCCTCTCCAGCATCTGTTGTTGGTAGATTTCTGCATGTGAGCCATTCTAACCGGGGTGAGGTGAAACCTCATTGTGGTTTTGATTTGCATTTCCCTGATTGCTAATGACCTTGAACATTTTTTCATGTGCCTGTTGGCCATTTGGATTTCCTCTTTTGAAAAATGTCTATTGAGGTCCTTGGCCCATCTCTTAAGTGGGTTGTTGGTTTTGTTTTTGTGGAGTTTCTTGATCTCTTTGTAGATTCTGGTTATTAACCCTTTATCTGTTGCATAGTTTGCAAATATTTTTCCCCATTCTGTTGGTTGTCTCTTCACTCTCCTGACTGTTTCTTTTGCAGTACAGAAACTTCTCAATTTGATGCAATCCCAATAGTTGATTTTGGCTTTGACTGCCTGTGCCTCCCGGGTCTTTTCCAGAAACTCTTTGCCTGTGCCAATATCTTGAAGGGTTTCTCCAATGTTCTCCAGTAACTTGATGGTGTCAGGTCGTAGATTTAGGTCTTTAATCCATGTTGAGTGGATTTTTGTGTAAGGTGTAAGGTAGGGGTCTTGCTTCATGATTCTGCACGTGGAAATCCAATTTTCCCAGCACCATTTATTGAATAGACTGTCCTTGCTCCAGGAATTGGTTTTAGATCCTTGGTCAAATATAAGTTGGCTGTAGATGTTTGGGTTGATTTCTGGTGTTTCAATTCTGTTGCATTGGTCTATCCATCTGTTTCTGTACCAGTACCATGCTGTTTTGATTACAACTGCCCTGTAGTATGTCCTGAAATCTGGTATTGTGATGCCTCCGGCTTTGTTTTTGTTGTACAAGATTGCTTTAGCTATTTGAGGTCTCTTGTGCCTCCATATAAATTTCAGCACCATTTTTTCCAGATCTGAGAAGAAGGTCTTCGGTATCTTGATTGGTATTGCATTGAATCTATAAATTGCTTTTGGGAGAATGGACATTTTGATGATATTGATTCTTCCAATCCATGAGCATGGAAGATTTTTCCATTTCTTGGTATCCTCTTCTATTTCTTTCTTTAAGGTTTTGTAATTTTCATCGTAGAGATCTTGAACGTCCTTGGTTAAGTTTATTCCAAGGTATTTGATTGTTTTTGTAGCTATTGTGAATGGGATTGATCTTAGAAGTTCTTCCTCAGCCATGGCATTGTCTGTGTATACAAAGGCTGTTGATTTTTGTGCATTGATTTTATACCCTGCTACTTTGCCAAACTCTTCTATGAGTTCCAATAGTCTCTTAATAGAGTTCTTTGCGTCCCCTAAATACAGAATCATGTCATCTGCAAAGAGGGATAGTTTGAGTTCTTCCTTCCCAATTTGTATCCCTTTAATTTCTTTTTCTTGCCTAATAGCTCTGGCTAGAACCTCCAGAACTATATTGAATAGCAGTGGTGAGAGTGGACATCCCTGTCTGGTACCAGATCTCAGTGGAAATGCTTCCAACTTTTCCCCATTCAATAGGATGTTGGCTGTGGGTTTTTCATAGATTGCTTTGATTGTATTGAGGAATGTTCCTTCCAAACCCAGTTTGCTTAGAGTTTTCTTCATGAACGGGTGTTGTATTTTATCAAATGCTTTCTCGGCATCTATTGAGATAATCATATGGTTTTTCTTCTGCAGTCTGTTAATGTGGTGTATCACATTGATTGTCTTGTGCACATTAAACCATCCCTGCATACCAGGGATAAATCCCACTTGGTCTGGGTGGATGATCTTTCTGATGTGTTGTTGCATTCTATTGGCGAGAATTTTATTGAGGATTCTTGCATCTATGTTCATCAGGGATATTGGTCTGTAATTCTCTTTCAGTGCTGCATCTTTTTCCGGCTTAGGAATTAAGGTGATGCTGGCTTCATAGAAAGAATTTGGGAGGATTCCCTCTTCTTCGATTGTTCTGAATAGTTTGAGAAGAATTGTAGTTAGTTCTTCTTTAAATGTCTGGTAGAATTCAGCAGTGAATCCATCTGGTCCTGGGCTTTTCTTTGTTGGGAGGGCCTTTATTACTGTTTCAATTTCTGTCTCAGTTATGGATCTGTTTAGGTTTTCGGTGTCTTCCTGGTTCAATTTAGGTAGGTTGCGTGTGTCCAGGAATCTATCCATTTCTGATAGGTTTCCCTGTTTGCTGGCATACAGGTCCTTGTAGTAATTTCTGATGATTCTTTTTATTTCTGTGGTGTCTGTTGTTACATTTCCTTTTTCATCTCTGATTTTATTGATTTGGGTCTTTTCTCTTCTTTTTTTAGTTAGTTGGGCCAATGGGGTGTCAATTTTGTTGATTTTTTCAAAAAAACCAGCTCCTCGTTTGGCTGATTTTTTGGAATGTTTTTCTTGATTCAATCCTGTTGATTTCTTCTCTGATTTTAATTATTTCTCTTCTCCTACTAGATTTGGGTCTGGTTTGCTGTAGGTTTTCTAGATCCTTGAGGTGAATTGAAAGCTCATCTATTTGGTGCCTTTCCAATTTCTTGATGTAGGCACCTATTGATATAAACTTTCCTCTTAACACTGCTTTTGCTGCGTCCCATAAGTTTTGGTATGTTGTGCTGTTATCCTCATTTACTTCCAGAAAGTTTTTGATTTCTCTTTTGATTTCTTCTATGACCCATTGTTCATTCAGGAGCATGTTGTTCAATCTCCATGTGTTTGCGTATGCTCTAGGGATTCCTGAGTTGCTAATTTCCAACTTCATTCCTTTATGGTCTGAGAAGCTGCATGGTATGATTCTAATTCTTTTGAATTTGCTGAGACTTGCTTTATGGCCTAGTATGTGGTCAATCCTAGAGAAGGTTCCATGTACTGCTGAGAAGAATGTAAAATCTTTAGCTGTAGGATTGAAAGTTCTGTATATATCTGTTAGATCCATTTGGGCTATAGTGTCGTTTAAATCTACTGTATCCTTGTTGATCTTCTGTCCTATTGATCTGTCTATTTCTGAGAGTGGAGTATTGAAGTCCCCCAGTACTATTGTATTGGGGTCTAAGTCTCCCTTTAAGTCCGTTAATAAATCTTTTAGATAAACTGGTGCCCTGTAGTTAGGTGCATATACATTGATAATTGTTATATCTTCTTGTTGTATTGATCCCTTCATCATTATATAATGCCCCTCTTTGTCTCTCTTAACAGTTTTTGTGGTAAAGTTTATGTTGTCCGATATTAAGATGGCTACGCCCGCTCTTTTTTCATTTCTGTTGGCATGGTATATCTTTTTCCAGCCTTTCACTTTCAGTCTGTATGGATCTTTGTTGGAAAGATGTGTTTCTTGTAATCAGCAAATAGATGGGTTTTGTTCCTTAACCCAATCAGCCAATCGTTGTCTTTTAACTGGACAGTTCAGGCCATTCACGTTCAATGTGACTAATGATAAGTGGTAACTTTGCCCTGCCATTTGCCAAAGATAAGTTCTGATATATGCTTTGAATTCCCTGTGATCTTTTGCTGTGAGCTTTCCTTCCTTGGTTTCCTTCCTTTACCTTCTTTCATATTGATGACCGTGTTTCTGTGTTTCTGTGTTTAACACATCTTTAAGCATCTTTTGCAGGGCTGGATGAGTGGCAACAAATTCTTTCAATTTCTGTTTGCAATGAAAAGTCTTTATTTCACCTTCATTCACAAATGATAGCTTTGCAGGATATAATATTCTGGGCTGGCAGTTTTTCTCTCTTAGTACCTGGGCTATGTCTCACCATTCCCTCCTAGCTTGTAGAGTTTCTGATGAGAAGTCAGCTGTGAGTCTGATTGGAGATCCTCTGAGAGTAATCTGACATTTCTCTCTTGCACATTTTAGGATCTTTTCTTTATGTTTCACCATGGAGAGTTTAATTACAATGTGTCGTGGTGAGGATCTCTTTTGGTCGTGTTTATTAGGGGTTCTGTGAGCTTCCTGTACTAGGATTTCTCTGTCCTTCTCCAAACCTGGGAAATTTTCTGCTAATATCTCACTAAAAAGGCCTTCTAATCCTTTCTCCCTCTCCATGCCTTCAGGAACTCCTAGAACCTGAATGTTGGGTTTTTTAATAGTATCCTGAAGATTCCCGACAATATGTTTTAGATTTCTAATTTCCTCTTCTTTTCTTTGGTCTGACTGTATCCTTTCCTGTTCTCTGTCTTCTAAGTCCGATATTCTCTCTTCTGCTTCACCCATTCTGTTTGTAAGGCTCTCTATTGTGTTTTTCATTTGATCTATTGAATTCTTCACTTCAGTCACTATCACAGTTTCGTGTTGTACTAGTTGTTTCGTTTCATTTTGATTCCTCCTTAATATTTCATTTTCACGAGAGAGATTTTCTATCTTGTCCATTAAGGATTTCTGTAGTTCAAGAATTTGTTTTTGAGAACTTCTTAATGTTCTTATCAATTTTTTGAGATCTGCTTCTTGCATTTCTTCTATGTCATCATCTTCATAATCTTGAATTGGGGTGTCTTTTTCATTTGAGGGCGTCATGGTGACTTCCTTGTTTTTATTACCTCGGTTTTTGCATTTGTTATTTGGCATATTGGTGATATTTGGTTTCTTCACTGTGGTGCTTTTTCTTGTTATACTATGACTCTAGATTAAGTGGACTACCTGTTTTTGATGGAGCCTTAGGGCTTGAGATGGGTGTGGCCTGAGAGCTCTGTTTGGTGTGCCAAAGGTGACACTCCCAGGTTAGGCGTGGTAAATCTCTCTCTCTCTCTCTCTTTCTTTTTTTTTTTTTTTTTTGATTCAAAAGGGAAGTAATTCCGCACAGCTGAACGAAGTTGGAGGTAGTTAGCAGGCAAATGATATACCCACAGGAGCCAGAGATCGGAAGCTCTTTCCTTGGGAAAGAGGGAATCTGTTCAGCCCTCAGAGTGGGCTCAAATTCTCCTTCAGTCTCCCACTGGGTTGCCAAAGTTACGGAATTGTAGCGTCTCTGGAGAGTGCTCACGTGAATTCCATGAGTTCTCTCCCCCACCGTCTCTTTTTTCACAGTCTCAGTTCAGTAGCACCACAAATTTACTAGGTCCTAATCTCCTGTTAATTCGCCCCACCCAGAGTCAGGTTTTTCTTCTAGGCTCAGGGCCGGTACAGACCTGAGGTCGCTCTGCTTATGACGTATGTCCAAAATGGCGCCTGCTCTTTGTCTTGCTCGCCCTTGAGAGGTGAGCGGAGAGAGAGAAACCCGTGTCCGTACCAGTCACCTTTTTTTTTTCTCTCTTTCTCTCTCTCCCAGTTAGCCTGGTGAACTCCCCCCCCCCCCCAGGGGTCGTTCCCTCTAGTCACCTCTCTCCGCTTGCCTGCCGGTGTCTCGAGCTATTGAGGTTCGGCTCACCTCGCGTTCCAGCGCTGGTGTGTTGAGTCTGCCGCTGGTGTCCCGAACTGTGGGCTCCCACGCTCTCCACGCAGGTCCGCTGTGAATCACGCGTTCCGGAAGAGTTTCTTCTGCTGTTTCCTCCCCTACTCTTCCTTAAACCTGCAGTATCTCCACTTTTATTAAACTGTCTCTCCCCGGACTATCAGTGTGCTCCCTTCCTATTCCGCCATCTTGCCTCCTCCCAGTGGTCCTGTACTCTTACTGAATCTAAGTAGACAGGGAGAAGGAGGGGTGCAGGGAATATTGGTGCAGAAAGTTTCAAGGAAGGCTTCTTAATATGGCCATAAGAAGGTAATGATAGCTTAGTAGCTGGAATCTCTTGAATCATATGAAAACATCATATGATTGAATATTGTCCTCCATTTGTTATCTTGGGGAGACAGCACAAAGTTCATGGTTTCTTTACAACTAGGAAACTCTTTAAAACATCTGAGTGCAATTCATTTTCCCCGAAATCCTTTGGTAGCTTTTTATTGTCTATATCTGTCACTATTAATATTTCAAAAACTACACAAATATTCAACAACTCTTAAAGGTGCAATAGCTCTATAACAATATATATCTTTTAAATTTCAGAAACATTTTATGAGTGCATAAACTGTACAGTCTCCAGAATAGATTACAATATAACAGCATTGGAATAGAATAAAGTATCATGCATCTGCTAAAAAATGCAATTCATAGAATGACCTTTAACAACAGAAATACTTACTGAGCAGGGACTTGCCAGTTTTCATCAGATAAGTCAGGGTAAAATAATATTCGCCAACATAAGGAAAGGGAACTTTTTCAAAAGAAAAAATTTAAATCCTACATGTCTTGAACTTCATTATTTTATATAGAAATGTGTACAATGATATAGTAGATAGTATGTGTTAATATTTCTGTACTGTCAAAATTCGATTAAGACCAAAAACAAATAATGAAGTGTTGAAGGAAGCCATCAAGTTCATTACTCATGGGTGCATTGGGTATTTCTGTATGAAGAAAGTTCTAGTTACTTTAAGGCAAAGTTTTGCTACGTGTTAGTATTTAATATTTAATGCTGGAGAGAGTGAGGGAGTCAGTTTGCTTGTGTGAAGTACTTGTAAACCTGCACTAATCATTGCACTTGGGCTTTGACCTGGAATACTCTGGAAGTAGCCACCCTTAGGTGATTTCCTTTAAATAAAATATGAGGGCTTTTGGAATTAGAAAATGGAATTGTGAAGAATTAAAACAAGAAATGAAATAGATCTATTAGAAGCATGATGGATACTAAACTAGTTTTGTTCTTTTAATCATCAAGACTTGACATCTTTGTAGCCACTTTTGATTCTCCCCTTTCCCTTTAATTTTAGCACATCTACATAAGAAGCCTGGTGGATCTATTCCCTATCTCTTTCATACTCTGTCCAATAAATATTTTGTTTCTTCTGGTCCTGCGCCATGATGATATAGAGGTGTGAGTGGTAGGGGAACAAGTGTGAATCAAGGAGTTGATCAAATATAAGTCAATCAAATGTAGAATTACATCCAACTCAGGAGCTTCAAAGGGAAATATGTATGTGTTGTGAGAGCCTGTTCCAAGGCAGCGGGACATCAGAGAATGAACCCTGCAGGATGTGATGATTTTACACGGGTCTGAAGCCTGGGTGAGATTTCAATATTAAACAGAGAGGAGACTAAACTCCAGGCAGATGGAACAGCAGGTCCAGTGGCTCTGCAAAGGGAGCAAGCAGGGCAAATATGAGGGACTAAATGGAATCATTTGTTGTTGCTGTGGATTCGTTCTGAGAGGAGAAGCGCGTTTCAGAAGATAGTCAGGCTTTGTGGGGGAATTTTGTACTTGTGGAAATATCAGCAGGAAGCCAACAGAGAATTTTGAGTAGTTGTGTGAGGCCCACACTGTTCTGGATGGTGGGGCAGCAGCGTTCTTTGACAAGCTGCACCAGAGACAAGTTTCCGTGAACATGTCTGTTTATTAACAATCAGGCACAGGCTTTTCAAGCACAGGCAGAGGGAGTGTAACTAGTACAGGGAGTGTAGCTAGCTTTAGGATAAAGCTGATACTGATGCCTCTACACTTCTCCAATCAGCCTGAAGGTCAGTAGCCTATGTAGCCTTTCAGGTGATCCTTATGGGTCTGAGCCACACCCAGGAGCTGTTTACCTGATTGACAATTACAAGGGTGGGGGAAATTTGCCAGGGGCTCCTGCTGCCTGCCAGCAGTCAGGTCCTAGGGTCCTTCCGGGGAGCCATGGTGTGCCATGCCCTCTTAACCTCCTACTTTGGCTAGGCAGGCAGTCTCCCAGCCAGGCACAGGGTCAGCCACATAGTTGTGTGGCCAGATGTTGGAATTTGAACTAATAAATGGGAGTTGGCAATAAAAAGCAAAGATGTATTTGGATTGGGTCAGAACTTTTATGGCAATAATCAAGTGAAGGATAGTGGTAGGTGGGGTGAAAGAGGTATTGGTAGAGGAGAAGAGAACAGGAGGAATCTGAGAGATTTTACAAAGTAAAATCCATGGGACCCAGTGGTGGATTGGGTTTGACTATGAAAGGGATAGCGTGAAAAATGATGTGCAAGTGTCTGGCCCAAGTACAAGCATAGAATGTGGTGCTGTTTCCAAAGGCAGGACAGAGCACTGGGCTCTGTGAGGAACATCGTGAGTTCAGCTTTGGACATGGTGAGTTTGAGGTTATTTCAGCACATCCAAGGGGGAATGTTAAATTGGTTAACAATGCTACCAGTCTGAAGTGTGAGGTGGAGTCTGAAATGGGTCAAGGCATGTCCATTTAGATGACTACTGAACGGACAAGTGTGAGATAGCCCTGGGGGAGGGGTGGGAGATCAGATAGACCACTACAGGGTCCTACCCTGACTCTTGAGGTAGCTGAACACTGGCTGTGTTTATGAAGAGTCACAGCCACTAGGAAAGTTCCTATGGAAACCAAGAGGAGCCAGCGTGGTGATTTTTGAGTCTATTGCCTTAGAAATTTGGCTCCATTTCCTGCCTTCATTTCTTCCCTTGGGCCCTCTATTACATAAATTTTGGAACACTATTTTTTTTAAAGTATTGTTTTACTCTTTTCTGAGAAACATTCAGTAGTTTTCTGTTATCTACAGACCCAACTTGATCACCCTTGAAGATCTGGTTTTCGCCTTCTTCCCCTTTACTGCTCTTCTTATACCTTGAACATTAATTGGACTTGCTTTTCTGTATGCCCTTGTTTTCCACAATGGTGATTCTTCTCTCACCATTTGTTCAATCACAGATTCCTTCCCCTCCCACTCTCGTCTATGTCCAAGTCCCTGCCAGCCGTCATGGTCTAGCTCACAGTCTTAAAACATGTCCAGGGCTCCAGTAGCTTAGGTAATTAGCTGGCGTGTAAGCCTGTCTGTTGGTAATTTCTAAAAACTCCCCAGGTGATTTGAATGTGTAGCCATGTTTGAGGATGATTGGTCTCTGTGTAGTAGATCCCAGCTGGCGTATAAGCTCTGTAGATGGCAGGATCCACTTTTCTTTCATCCTGACTTAAATCATGATAGGGTTCTAATGAAAAATATTAACTGCATTGGTAGTTTATTCCTCTAAAATCAGAGCCTCTTATGGATTTCACACTATTTCTTGGAACTTAGAGTTTCTTGATTTTTTGCTGCCTATTAAATGTTTTCTCTCTTTCTCCTTTCCTCTTTGTTCCTTTTTAAAAGATTTATTTTATTTATTTGAAAGGAAAGAGAGGGAGAGACATCTTCTATCCACTGGTTTACTCCCCAAATGGCCACAATGGCCAATAATGGGCCAGATTAAAGCCAGAAGCCTGAAACTGCATCCAAGTCTCCCATGTGGGTGATAAGGGCCCACATACTTGGGCCATCTACTGCTGCTTTCCCAGGTGCATAAGCAGGGAGCTGCATTGGAAATGGAGCAGCTAAGACTTGAATTGGTCATGTTATATGGGATGCTGGCCTCACAGGCCGTGACTTGACTTGCTTCACTGCAATGCCAGCCCCATCGGTCCCCTAATTTCTAAAAAGTCTATGTCATCTGTCCATGTGTCTGGTAGGCTTCACTGTTAAATCCCAGTGTTCACACAGAAGCTGTCACTCCCATTAAAAGAGGTGCTACAGAACACTTTTGGGGAGGAGTGACATTTTAGCATTTTATGTAATTAATTTTGTTGTGGTGCAGGTTACTGCTCCAGTTGCCATTTTGTCTAAGTCCACTGAGACAGAACACATATGCAGCAAGTTATGGACATAGTCACACTTGTGTGGATCTGTTAGTCACATACAGGCAGCAAGGGACAACGGAAGCCTAGGAGTCATGGCATGGTGATTCCCCAAAGGCTTGGTAAAGCTTCTCAGAGCAGATGGGAGTCTTGACTGCACATGCTCTGCTTTCCTCACAGCAGATGGATGCCTGGATGCAGCCCGTCTTGTGTTTTACGTCCTGGGAAATGAGACTGCTGGACTAACGTATTGGACGTTGCATTTCTAGCGAGCACTGTGACAGAGCTCAGGATCTTCTGCCATCCTCCCTAGCTCAGGATGTTATATTCCCAGCACCTTAAAGATTATTCTTAAGAACTACAGGTGAGGAAAGGGAGAGGACAGGGTTGGTCCAAAACCACCTGGAGAACTGTTTTGAATTTTCCCCTCTGTGTTGGCCCAGGCAATACCTCTTACACAGAGAACACAATGGGTTCACATGAGCACCTTGGACAGGGATGGAGTTTTTGCATCTGTGACCTTGCAACCTAACCTTGGTTCACCAAGCTTTAGGATTCCCTCTTTCTCCTAGTGTTAGAAATGTAGTTACCATCCAGGGAAGTGTTTCCTCCTGGGGGACATTTGGCTACCTGGAGACATTTTTAGTTGTTACAACAGGCGGAGAAAAGGAAAAGTGCTTCTGGCATCTGGTGGGTAGAAACTAGGGATGCTGCTAAATGTCCCACAATGCCCAGCAAAGTCCCCTAAAAGAGAATTATCTCACCCAAGATGTTCCAGAGCTGAGGATGAGAAATGTTGCATTAGAAATAGCCAACCCAACACATTTCAGGTTTTTCTCAACTTGAATTATGGAGTCATCCATGCTCACCTCTAACTTATTTTGATAAAAAGGTGTGTCTTATAAACTAACCTCTTTGCACACTTATTTATTTACTTTTATCATTTGTGTTTGCCTCTGTTGCCTTTTCCTTGAAATATGAAATACATCTTGAGCTTAACTCTTGGATTAGCCAAATAGGGAATTGAAGATTGCGTGAATTAGGGTATTTTTGTGGTTCTTTTCAATTACAATAGTTTTCTATTTTTAATGATCAGTATCCCTATAAATCCTTTTTGTTAGAGGAATAAATAATTGACCATATTATTTTAGATTAGATGTTCCTTTTCTGGTGGTTTTATATTTTCAGCCTTTGACAATGAGTATTCTTTCATTTTATAGTGTTTTTTGTTGTTGTTGTTGTTTTAAGTTTTAGACTGCTTAGTCAAAAGTTACATTTCCTGTGAGGAAGACTGGTAACTAGCTTTGTTTTACAGCTTTGACTTCAGCGGTGTTCAAGTTAAATTATAATAGTGCAAGTATAGTGAGTAGTATGAAGTATTTGTTTATGTCTATTATGAAATCTGGTGCACTCTGTAACTAATTATTCTTTTTATGTTTTAGCATAATATAACTGTCCCATTGAACACTAGTTTAAGGAGCAAAAAGTTATAGCTTCCAAAGAACAAGAGAGCTAAAAACAGAGCTGAATGATTGGCAACTGATTCTTCTGCTCCTTCATGATGCATTCTCACTCACTTGGTTTTACTATAACGTTTTGTGTTTAATTTATATTTTTCAATGATAATTGGCTTTATTGATTCATTAAATAATGTCAAAAATAATGGTTGCCAGGGAAATTCTTAACATTGTGTCTTTTCTATTATCAAAATGGTTTTATAGTGAGCCACTTTCTTTTTCTTTTCTTTTCTTTTACTTTATTTTTTACAGGCAGAGTGGGCAGTGAGAGAGAGAGAGACAGAGAGAAAGGTCTTCCTTTTCCGTTGGTTCACCCCCCAATGGCTGCTGTGGCCGGCGCACTACGCTGATCCGAAGGCAGGAGCCAGGTGCTTCTCCTGGTCTCCCATGCGGGTGCAGGGCCCAAGCATCTGGGCAATCCTCCACTGCCTTCCCGGGCCACAGCAGAGAGCTGGACTGGAAGAGGAGCGACCGGGACAGAATCGGGCGCCCTGACTGGATCTAGAACCTGGTGTGCTGGCGCCGCAGGCAGAGGATTAGCCTATTGAGCCACGGCGCCGGCCTGTTGTGAGCCACTTTCACAGAATATGAAAGCTGATGACTTATGAAGCTGAAGGATTGAAGTTTCATAGTAGAATAACAGTAGCTAGACTTTATCAATGACCAAGAAGTAATAACTTTGGAAAAAAGAATAGTATGTTGTTAGGGCTCAGCATATGGCAAAAATTCACAGGAAAAATACAGTTTGTAAAGGTTTTGTTTTAACTTAATGGTTGGTGTGAATCACTGATATATAAGATATCTTTAAAAAGACTGAGCTTTTTGTCCTTAATAAGTCGGTGGAACCATGAAGTTTAGATGAAGTAGCTGACTGAGGTTTGGGTCAGCAGTCTGAATGATCATTATCAAGTGTTTATACATCTCATGGGACCAGTGCTGTGGCATAGCGGATAAAGCTGCTGCCTGCAATGCCAGCATCCCATATGGGCACTGGTTTGAGTCCCGGCTGTTCCGTTTCCAATCCACCTCTTTGCTATGGCCTGGGAAAGCAGTAGAAGATGGCCCAAGTCCTTGGGCCACTGCACCTGCATGGGAGACTGGGAAGAAGCTCCTGACTTGGGGGTGGGAGGGAAGTTTTTTTTTTGGGGGGAGCCATTGTAATCCATAACCTGTACTTTGGAAATTATATTCATTAAATAAAAGTTAAAAAAAAAAGCTCCTGGCTCCTGGCTTCAGATCATTGCAGGCATCTGAGGAGTGAACCAGCAGATGGAAGACCTTTCTCTCTCTCTCCTTCTCTCTCTCTTTTTCTGCCTTTGTCTCTCTAACTCTGCCTTTCCAATAAATAAGTAAATATTAAAAAAGTGTTTATTCATTTCATTCCAGAAGTCATCACAACCTTTCTGATACTCTGCTTGTGTATATGTCTGTTTTCTGATTCTTTTGTAACTGTCCTGAGGACAGAAGACTCTTTCTTGTCTTTGTTATGTGCTCAGCACTCCCTAATATGGTGGTGCAAATACAGCAAGCATTCAAACACTTTTTATTTTTAGTTTTTTAAATTTTTTATTTAATAAATGTAAATTTACAAAGTAGAACTTTTGCATTGTTGTAGTTTTTTCCCCCATAACCACCCTCCCACCCTCAGTCATCCCATCTCCCATTCCCGCTCCCATCCCACTCTTCATCAAGATTCATTTTAGTTATCTTTATATACAGAAGATCAACTTAGTGTATACTAAGCAACAATTTCAACAGACTGCAGACACACAGCCACGCAAGATATAGAGTACTGTTCGACTAGTAGTTTTACCGTTAATTCTCATAGTACAACACATTAAGGACAGAGATCCTATGTGGGGAGCAGGTGCGCAGTGACTCCTGTTGTTGATTTAACAATTGACACTCTTATTTATGATGTCAGTAATCACCCAAGGCTCTTGCCATGAGCTGTCGAGGCTATTGAAGCCTCTTGAGTTCACCAACTCTAAACTTATTTAGTCAAGGCCATATCACAGTGGAGGTTCCTTCCTCCCTTCAGAGAAAGCTGCCTCCTTCTTTGATGGCCCGTTCTTTCTGCTGGGATCTCATTCACTGAGATCTTTCATTCAGGTGGTTTTTGCCACAGTGTCTTGGCTTCCCGTGCCTGCGAGACTCTCATGGGCCTTTTAGCCAGATCTGAATGCCCCAAGGGTTGATTCTGAGGCCAGAGTGCTGTTTAGGGCATTTGCCATTCTATGAATCTGCTGTGTGTCCTGCTTCCCCTGCAGGATCATTTTCTCCCTTTTAATTCTATCCTTCATTATTTGCAGACACTGGTCTTATTTGTGAAATCTCTTTGACACTTAACCTATCTTTTTGATCAATTATGTACTTAAACTTATCATTTTAACAAGTGAGATGGCATTGGTACATGCCTTCTTGATAAGATTGAATTGGAATCCCCTGGCACATATCTAGTTCTACCATTGGAGGTAAGTCTGAGTGAGCATGTGCTGAACTGTATATCTCCTCCCTCTCTTATTCCCATTCTTATATTTAACAAAGATCACTTTTCAGTTAATTTTAAACATCTAAGATTAATTGTGTGTTAATTACAGAGTTCAACCAATGGTATTAAGTAGAACAAAAAACAAAAAAATACTAAAAGGGATAAAGTATTAAGTTGTTCATCAACAGTCAGGACAAGGGCTGATCAAGTCACTGTTTCTCGTAGTGTCCATTTCACTACAACAGGTTTCCTCTTTGGTGCTCGGTTAGTTGTCACCAATCAGGGAGAACATATTTTATTTGTCCCTTTGGGACTGGCTTATTTCACTCAGCATCATATTTTCCAGATTCCTCTATTTTGTTGCAAATGACCGGATTTCATTTTTTTATTGCTGTATGGTATTCTATAGAGTACATATCCCATAATTTCTTTATCCAGTCATCTGTTGATGGGTATTTAGGTTGATTCCATGTCTTGGCTATTGTGAATTGAACTGCAATAAACGTTGAGGTACAGACAGCTCTTTTTTTTTCCAGTTTAATTCCCTTTGGGTAAATTCCAAGGAGTGGGATGGCTGAGTCATGTGGTAGTGCTATATTCAGGTTTCTGAAGACTCTCCAAACTGTCTTCCATAGTGGCTTTACCAGCCAAACACTTTTTAAAAAATAAAAAAAAAGAGTTGAGTTGATCAGTTTTTTTTCTCTATAAAGGGTTACTTAAACACAAAGACTCCAAAGCTAGGAGGTTTTATGTGAAATCTTTTGAGAAGCAGCCTGGATGGTTGTGCCTCCTGAGTCTTGCAGCATTTTCATCAGCCTACCATGAAACTACTCCTGACAAGCATGGCTTTGTTCGTTCATTCTTGAGAATCCAATGGCTATCTTCCTCCCAGCCCCAATCCCTTAAGATGAATGTGGTCTCGGAAGACATCAGCCACATGGTACTTATTATCTACATCACAGTCCTTAGGTCTCAGAAACTGGCTTTCATTGGCCTCAGAGCATCCCTTGTAAAGGTGAGTTTCCTGTGGGCATAATTTGTCTTACAGGGAAAGTCAGAATATATGCAAAGCATCTACATGATAAAGAATAATCCATTCTCCATTAAGACTTCTAAAAATTAATGTGTTCTGAAAGACATGATCATTTTCAATTAAATTAAAATGGGTTCTAGCTGTGTCGGTTTTAGTCCTGATTTGTAAAATAAGATATTGTTATTACTAGATAGAAGATTATGTGTGTATGTATTAATGGACTTTAGGTCACAGTAGTTTGGAGGTCAGGTCACAGTAGTTTGGAGGTCATGAGATCTAAAGATACCCTTTGCTCAGATTTGTGTTCAAAAGTAAGAAAAAGAAGCTGGAGGATCTGGATACATATTTTACCAATAGAATTTGTTGTATTTGTCAACTAGCATTTGTCTCCAAGGAACTCTGCCTTCATGCTTTAATCTGTGGTCATGTTTAGTCCAAACTCCTTACATGATAAAAATAATTACATATTGTTTGGGTTGATGTCCATGTTTCCTAGCTATAATTATGTCCTTATAATCGTGTTTGTTTTGAAAAGATTGCTACAAATTGCAGATTTACATGGAACTGTTTTTATGTAGCACCTGTGTTTTTTCTTCTTTGTGTTCTGATTCCTTGTTTATGGGATGTGCAGTCGTGGATGTAATGCAGGAACACAGGCTGTGCAGGTGTTTCCCTTGGCTGATAATGCTGTAGTCTGTCTAGAGAAATATGGACATTAACTGGCCATCACTCATAACATAAAATGCTTCTTTATTATACTGGGAAAGTGCCTAGAGATATTCTTCTGAGAACAGAACAATTTTTGGAACTTTCTGCCAAAATATCTTATATAAAAGAGAGGAACAGAGAACAGTATGTGGGTTATGTTTGCAAATAACCTATGGATTTACTGAGATGAGCTGCAACAATGCATTGGCAAAAAATCCCCTTTGAGCAATAATTAGGATGTAGTTCCCAGTAAGGCAGAACCTTGATCTCAAAGATAAACCATGTTGCTTCTAGCATGGTACCAAATACTGAAAAGGCATCATTAGGTCCCGCTGTTCTGCCTGTGGGTGGTTTTGTGTCAAACCAGGTGGTCTTTGAAACTTCTGTCTCACCTTAGGCTAACTGACTCCGAGCTGGAGCCTCAGACATGATTCTGAATGAAGTACACTGAATATCTACAACCAGTGTTTTCAGCATGGGACCCTTCAGGAGAATTTCATGACCCCCATGAGGCTGCAGAAGATTTAGAGTCCTTTTATAACCTGAGCAGAAAACCACAGTCACCATGTGTTTAATGGATACAATTCCAGTCCCATCTGAAGCCAACATAGGTGTGCTGATTCTGCAAAACAAGCATGTGAACACATTTATCTCCACCCCTTACCCCATCTCCCTCCCCACCCCTAGAAAAAGGTTTGCTGGTGAAATTAACTTGATGAAATGTTTCTGGATGAGTTAAGTGTTTATATGGACTTTGTCATCTATGACATAGAACATCTTGATGCAAAGTAAATTATTCAGCTGTTTCAGTCATTCATGATTTCCAAATGAGTCCGTGTGTTTGTTATTAAATACATACATGTAGATACACAGCTGTTGCCAAAATGCACTGCTGTTTGGTGGACATTATTGTATTATTTTGGTGAGAGTGAACAGTGTCATGTTCTTTGGTGTTTTTAAATTATTTGGCCTCAACGTCTTTAAAGTTGTAAGTTCCTGGCTCCATACTGACAATACATAGGAGAAAGTGATAGTATCCTCACATTCCATGAAAACATGCAGGAAGAGGTTTCACACTTTATTACTTAAGGATAACAACATTGGAGTTAACACTTACTCTCCCAGGCAGTATTTGGCATAAGTAGTATATGTAAGAAATGGATTTCTTGAGCGGAATTTGAATAAATTGCCATTGGACTCTGTGAACAATTAGCATCCTAGAGGGATATAAAATCTCAGGATCTGGCTGGGATGAAATGATGCTTTAGAATATTTTCCATCATTTGGTATTCCAGAAAACAGCATGTCTGACATGGAATAATTGAAGTCATGAAGCATGAGTGTGTCCCTCAACTGGACAAAACAGTTTTAAGAGAGAAGAAGAGATTCTATTTCAAAACAAGGTTATTCTATTCTATTCTCTTCATTATTGTGTCACAGTGTGTTTTAGCTACGGTGGATGCATAACAAATCACCTTAATAGTTCTGGCTTAGCCACAGAGTTTCTGTAGGTCAGGAATTTGGGAAGATCTAGGTGAAGTGATTCTGGGGTCAGTCAGTGATTGGAGTGGGTCTGGGTGAGATCAGTATTTTCATCTCTCTCTTTCTGTCTCCTTCTCTCTCTGTCTTCATAGCGTCTCAGGCCTCTCTGTGTGGGCTGATCTAGGCTTCCTCACACAGATTCCAAGAGTGGTTTATTCTAGTGACCCAGTGGAAGATGCATCGTCTGTTATGACAGTCTCAGAGATCATGCAGCATCACTTCTTGGAATTTTATGGGTTGCTTTACAATGCATGTTCGTGTCTCCTCCAATCATACACTGAAACCTTAACTCCCAATGGGATGGTGTTAGGAATTGGGACCTTTGGGAGGTAATTAGTGTTAGATGAGGCCATGAGGGTGTAGCACCATGATGGGATTTTATTTTATTTTTTTATTTTTATTTTTTGACAGGCAGAGTTGACAGAGAGAGAGACAGAGAGAAAGGTCTTCCTTTTTGCCGTTGGTTCACCCTCCAATGGCCGCCGCGGCTGGCGCGCTGCAGCCAGCACACCGCGCTGATCCGATGGCAGGAGCCAGGTACTTATCCTGGTCTCCCATGGGGTGCAGGGCCCAAGTACTTGGGCCATCCTCCACTGCACTCCCGGGCCACAGCAGAGAGCTGGCCTGTAAGAGGGACAACCGGGACAGAATCCGGTGCCCTGACTGGGACTAAAACCCAGAGTGCTGGCGCCGCAAGGCGGAGGATTAGCCTAGTGAGCCGGGGCGCCGGCCCATAATGGGATTATTGTCGACATAAACAGGTGAAGAGGCCAGAACTCGCCCCTTCCCACCATGTGAGGACAAGGCAAGGAGGTGACATGCCGTAAACCAGGACTAGAGCCCTAACTAAAAATCTCGTGCTGTTCCCCTGATCACTGACTTCCAACCTCCAGAACTGTGCCTCTTGTTTAAGCCATCTAGTCTGTAGTGTTTTGTTATAGTCAAAGTTAACTGAGACATCTGTTAAGAGCGAATCACAAATCTGGAAATTTGGATTCAAGGTGAGGAGAATTAGAGTTCATTTTGTGATAGGTGCATAGCAAAGGCTAGAAGGCATGTGGAGAAGGGGACAATGTGTGATCATTTTTGGAAAATACAATTGACCACACATTGTTTTATAATGACTTACAAACAGTCATTATCTGTGCCTGGGTAAACAAATAAAGAAGCCGTAAGTTTATCAACTTTGAGCGTATCCTGAAATAGTTGACTCCCTCTTTTCTTCAACAACAGGCGGGTACCCTGGCCATGTCTGTGTGGAGAAAATAGCAAAGACAATATGGAAATAGGCCTCTGAGTCTGTGAGTGCTGCAGGTGCTAGAACAGGAAACAGTGGCAGTGACTTCGAAGACTCACTGGTATATATTCTTGTGCATGAACAGGTCATAAGGTGTCCTTACTGCACCTTGTGTTAGTTCTCCAAAAGGGCAGAGTCCGGGGCAAAGAAAAATGTCACAGTGAGTTTAGTGCTGTAATGTACTAAGCTGCATGGCCAGAAAGAAACAGTAGACAGCAGGAGGTCATGATCTGGCAGAGCCATCACTCTTTATCCAATATTAAGAGCCATGCCAACTATTAGACTCAGGTGAATAGTTCCAGCAGCCAGGAACAGAAACTTCTAGCAGATAGGCAGAGTCCACTTGCTTCCTTACATGTAACAGAGGTCAAACTTGAAGGGGAATGATGCTTGAAAAGTCCTTAAAAATATTGGAGGCCAGTTCTAATATATTGACCCATTTGACCTTGAAGCCTAATGAATATCACTTTAGTTCTACTCAGTATAGCTTTATTTATTTATTTATTTATTGACAGGCAGATTTAGTGAGGGAGAGAGAGAAACAGAGAGAAAGGTCTTCCTTACGTTGGTTCACCCCTCAAATGGTCGCTACAGCCGGTGCACTGCGCCGATCCAAAGCCAGGAGCCAGGTGCTTCCTCCTGGTCTCCCATGTGAGTGCAGGGCCCAAGGACTTCGGCCATCCTCCACTGCCTTCCTGAGCCACAGCAGAGAGCTGGACTGGAAGAGGAGCAACCGGGACAGAATCCGGCGCCCCAACCGGGACTGGAACCCTAGGGTGCTGACGCTGCAGGGGGAGGATTAAGCTAGTGAGCCCGCTGCCGGCCTCCCCAGTATAGTTTTTAACAATCAAACCAGCAATTCTGGCAGATTCACTGGCCATTCCTTGTTATGTAATGTTTTTAAGTTAAATTATTTTACATTAATCCTTTACTATGTGTTTGGGGATGCATGATAGCCCTCATGCAAATAACCACTATCTGAAGCCCACCCCCAGCCTCTGTACCTCCACTTCTCATCCCTGTGCTGGGCTATAGCCAGGCTGACCACACCCCAGCCCTGCTGCCCCTACACTGTGATGCTGGTGTTGACTTGCCTGAACATTCTGGTTTTTCTATCTGGATGTCCACCTCTCGGGACACTGCATTTGGGACAGAAATTGCTCACTAAACTCCACCAGAACCCTAGAAATGGGGGTAAATATGCACCAGTTTTTGTTGAATTCAGGCATCCACTCTCCTTGTTGTGGAAAATTCTCTGAGTTAATTTTTATCGAAAGATTTACTTATTTATTTGAAAAGCAGAATGACAAAGACAGAGGGAGAGATACAGAGACAGACTTTCAATCTGATGGTTCATTCCCCAAATGGCCACAATGGCTGGGGTTGGGCCAGGCCAGAGCAAGGAGCCTGTAACTCCATCCAGGTTTCCCACATGGATGGCAGGGGCCCAAGCATTTGAGCTATCTTCTGTTGCTTTCCCAGTTATATTAGCAGGGAACTGTATAGGAAACAGAGCAGCTGGGACTTGAACTGGGCCTCATATGGGGCAGCTTAACCCACAGTGCAACAGCACAGCCCTCAAGTTAAAACTTAAAGCCCATGCTGCTGCAGTGGGAAGACCCTCAGACTTTGCGCTTATCAATTACAATCTCTCTTGTCTGTTGCCCTTCTTTCTTCTTCTCTCCCTGTACATGTTTAGTTCTTTTGTGAGTGTTTGGGGTGTGGTTGTGTTTGTGTGTGAATCTGTGGGGGAGAGTGGGAAGCAAACTTGCTCTGCCTCCCAGCATTCTAGCGCCCACCATCTGGAGCCTGAGCTCGCTCTTACCTCCCTCCTTACACTACACCACCCTCCAGGCAGATGAGAGGTTCAAGTGCACTTCCTGGAAATTGAAGGGGTGCAAAGACCATAAGAATAATTTGTACTCTGGATTAAAGAAATCTGTTTAATAATATCACAATATGCTAAAGTCATATAAAATGATAAATGTATTTGATCTATTTTCTTGTATGTAGAAGAGGAAAAGGAAATCTCCCATATGAGGGCATTTCAAGAAGTACATAGGAAATACAAGTAAAGGATGGTTTATTTGGTATAAAAGATTTTTGGAATCTGTACATCTTTTTTTGTAATACACATTTTCCATGAACGCTTTGCAGAACCCTGATATATATGGATTTCAAAAATTGTTTTGCACCCAAATAAATTTATCTTTTAATTTGATTTTCCAGGAAACTTTTGAAGTCCCCCTTGTCTATTTGTACCAAGGTAACTTCATGTGTTCCATTTCATACTTGTTAAATTCTGCTCTGTGTCGTTCTGTGATCTCATTTCATTCAAAAGTGTCGTGGACACATGGTTATGTGAATGCAAGCATCAAATTTAGAAGTCTGTGTGATGTTCCTTAGAACATTGCTGACAGTCTCCTTGACTGGTTCCAAATTATTCTCATTTTTTCACTCTGTGAATGATTTGCTGAATAGCTTTGGGTATAACACCTTAAAAATACATGCAGAGTCTAGAGTAAATTCTAGGAAGTCTTACTGGGTCAAAGACTGTACTTCTTTAAAATTTGGATTCCTAGGATCAAATTGTCCTCCACACCAATGTCGGCCAATTTCCCCTCTACTGGGAGCTGCTTGTTGCTTATGGATGCCCACCCTGCTGATGGGGGTTCAGTCAATCTTTTATACCTTACTAACAAAAATCGTTTTCTTATTTTTATTTTTAGTATTACCATTACCATCAAGATAGGACATTTTCACATATCCACCAACCAGTTCAGTGCTTTCTTTGGTGATGGGTCTAATGCTGTCCTTGCTGTGTGTTGGGACTTTTAACCTCTAGCATGTGCTGATAACCTTTGTGTGCCTGTAAAACGTGTTCCTAGTCACTCCTGCAGGTTGCTTCTTTTCTAACATTCCATAGGGTAGTATTTTAGCAATTCTCTTTTTTCCTATTTTATTTCTTCCAGTATATGTTTTATTCTGAATTTTTCCATCTTGTTCCTTTTTCTTTTTGGCATGGAAGTTTTATTTTATTAATAGATCACATTTACACATCATTTCCTACATTGTACCTTCAACATTTCCTGATGGAGTTAAGCAGACTTTTGTAATCCAGATTGAAATCTTTATACTTATATGCTTCAAGTAGCTTTTATGTGTCCACTTTATATATTTTAATCATCTTTTTATTTGGAATTACTTTTAATGTAAAGAGTAAAATAAGATCTAGCCTTATTATTTTTTCTAAATTGATAGCCTGTTGTCCCAAAACATTTCTTCAATCACTGTTTTTCCTCCTGTTTATTCAAAATGACAGTCTTCCAGCAGACTGAATTCACATGCAACTTGAGCTTATTTTTGAACGCTTGAGTGTTTGTCTTTGCTTTTGACACAAAGGCATCTTTGTCCTTGATATGTTCTTGGAGTCTCCCATGTTCTTCCTTCTGCCTATTTTTCTCTTGGAGACAGTGAGCCTTTTTTAGCTCCTGAACACATCTTATTCATTCTTACTAGGTGTCTTTGCACAGGGTATTCCCTCTGTTGACTCTCTTCTTGCACCCAAATTTTCCTCTGGTCTTCATTTTACCTTTTAATTGTCAAGGACGGCCTTCCCTGGTCTTCAGACTTATGTAGGTTTTCATTTCTGCCTCCTTACTCTCCTGTCCCTTCCTTCTGTTTTCACAGAACTACCTTTATTCTGATTAGCATCGTTGGATAAAAATTACAGTCATAAGTGTGACAATATGACTTCCACCTCTCAATAGGCTGGGAACTCCACTCTATCAGGGATTCTGCCCAATGTTACTTACAATAATATCCTCATCACTAGCCGTGTGGTTTACTTTATGGATTCCTTGGATGCCCAATGAATAAATGAGTGGATGTAGGAACAGCCCTCTATTCTTCATCTTTGGGTATTAGATGCTGTTATCCAAGTATGTATTAGCACATAATGAGGTGGGCAAGGTGTAGTTTACCTCTGGAGCCTCTCTGAAGAAGTGATTTGTGATGTAGTTTGCCTGGGTCTTTAACCTCCTCTGATTTTCAACCCTGGGTCCCATTCACATAGTTTTTACTCTGCCTCTTAGATCACACATTGTAATGAGAGTTCAGAGGTCAAGTGCAGCAGCTTATCTTATCTCACTCAGTGCTCACTGGTTCTTGAGGGTCTCTGTCCTGGCTCATGCATGCTGTGCCAGATTTATTAACTGCCAAGTCTGGACATAGAAAGCTTCCTGTTCTCTTGGTTTTCCTGACAAAAACAATAGAAAGAATGATCCAAGAGGACCCAGTCTTTGTCTTGATACCAAGCTGAGATGACCTGAAATCATTGATTGAAAAATCCAGAGTGAAGAGCAGGTTCCTTGGAGTCTGTGAATGCCCTTGGGGAAACATTTCTTTTCAAAGAACAGTCAATCTCATTTTCTACAATCATACATTGCTTAGTACAAATAAGTTTGGTGGTGACATTAACACAGGGGCAGCAAAGTTTCCATTTGGAATCCCTTTATGCTGCTCTGCTTTAGGGTTTGAACATATTCAAATATATTTCTTTTAAAATGTCTAATAACTTATAATTAATTAATTAGGACTATAATTCTTTTCCACTACCTTTAATTTAAAATGTGCATCTGTGTTTAGCAGTGGTGTTGAAGACATGAAGGATTATCATGTGAAATGTCACAACTGCTAATGCTTATTTTTTTAAGATATATTTATTTGAAAGGCGGAATCACAGAGAGAGAGAGAGAGAAAGAGATCTTCTGTCTGTTGGTTCACTCCCATGACAGTTGCAACAGCCAGGTCTAGGCAGCTTAATTTAGGAGCCAGGAACTTCATCCTGGTCTCCCACATGGATGCTAGGTGCCCAAGTACTTATGCCATCTTTTGCTGCCTTCCCACGCACATTAAGAAGAAGCTGGAATGAGAAATGGAGCATCTTGTCCTTGAAGAAGCATGAGATGTCTGCTTAACCCATCATTCCACAATGTAGCACCCCCACTACTGCCCCCTCCCAAACACATTCTCTAAGGAATGCAGGACATTTGTAATGTGCATGAGATTAAAAGAAAGAAAGGAAAAACATGCTGAGACCAAACCATGAACCAGTTTGTAATATTCAGTTTCTCATTGTCTGTGCTTATTAAGGAATGAGAAAAATCTAGTGAGGCATATCAAAGATAAGATTTAAAAATGACTGGGGCCATGCTGTGGCATAGGGAGTAAGCCACCACCTGCAGTGTCAGCATCCCATTTGGGCTCCAGTTCAAGTCCTGGCAGCTCCATTTCCATTCCAGCTCTCTGCTATGGCCTGGGAAAGCAGTAGAAGATGGCCCAAGTCCTTGGGCCCCTGCACCCACGTGGGAGGCCTGGAAGAAGCAGCTGGCTTCTGGCTTTGGACTGGAACTGCTCCAGCCTTTGCGGCCAACTGGGGAGTGAACCAGTGGTTGGAAGACCTCTCCCTCTCCCTCGCCCTCTCCCTCCCTCTCCTTTCTCCTCTCTGCCTCTCCTTCTCTCTCTATGTAAATGTTACTTTCAAATTAATAAATAAATCTTATAAAAATGATAAAAAATAAAAGTAGTAACCTTTTCTAGGTATAGAAGAAGAACTAAATTACATGTAAGATTTACACTTTTTGATCCCTGTTAAATATAAGAGAGGGAATAAGAGAGGGAGGAGATGTATAATCTGGGACATGCTCAAGCTGACTTGCTCCAAATGGTAGAGGTAGAAACATGCCAGGGGATTCCAATTCAATCCCATCAAGGTGGCATGTACCAATGCCATCTCACTAGTTAAAGTGATCAGTTTCATTTCACAATTGATCATAATGATAGGATTAAGAGTCAAAGGGATCATATAAACAAGACTAGTGTCTGCTAATACCAATTGATAGAATTAAAAAGGAGAGAACAATCCAACATGGGAAGCAGGATACACAGCAGAATCATAGAATGGCAGATATCCTAAACAGCACTCTGGCCTCAGAATCAGCCCTTAAGGCATTTGGATCTGGCTGTAGAGCCCATGAGAGTATTTTAGGCATGGAAAGCCAAGATACTCTGGCAAAAAGAAAAAAAAAAAAAAACTAAATGAAAGATCTCCGTGAGTGAGATCCCAGTGGAAAGAACAGGTCATCAAAGAAGGAGGTACCTTTCTCTGAAGGACGGAGAGAACTTCCACTTTGACTATGACCCTGTCGGAATAAGATCGAAGTTGGCGAACTCAAAAGGCTTCCATAGCCTTGGCAACTCATGACAAGAGCCTAGGGTGATCACTGTCCCCATAAACAAGAGTGTCAATTTGTTAAGTCAACAACAAGAGTCACTGCGCACTTACTCCCCATGTAGGATCTCTGTCCTTAATGTGTAGTTCATTGTGAATTAATGATATGACTAGTGCTCAAACAGTATTTGGCACTTTGTGTTCTGTGTGGGTGCAAACTGTTGAAATCTTTACTTAATATATACTAAATTGATCTTTTGTATATAAAGGTAATTGAAAATGAATCTTGATGTGAATGGAATGGGAGAGGGAGCAGGAGATGGGAGGATTGTGGGTGGGAGGGAAGTTATTGGGGGGGAGCCACTGTAATCCAAAAGCTGTACTTTGGAAATTTATATTTATTAAAGAAAAGTTTTTTTTTATGGTGAGCATTTTTATGTGTTTTTATTTTTTTTAACTTTTATTTAATGAATATAAATTTCCAAAGTACAGAATATGGATTACAATGGCTTCCCCCCCATAACGTCCCTCCCACCCGCAACCCTCCCCTTATCCACTCCCTCTCCCCTTCCATTCACATCAAGATTCATTTTCGATTCTCTTTATATACAGAAGATCAGTTTAGCATACATTAAGTAAAGATTTCAACAGTTTGCTCCCACACAGAAACATAAAGTGAAAAATACTGTTTGAGTACTAGTGATAGCATTAAATATCAATGTACAGCACACTAAGGACAAAGATCCTACATGAGGAGTAAGTGCACAGTGACTCCTGTAGTTGACTTAACAAATTGACACTCTTGTTTATGGGGACAGTGATCACCCTAGGCTCTTGTCATGAGCTGCCAAGGCTATGGAAGCCCCCTGAGTTCACTGACTCTGATCATATTTAGACAAGGCCATGGTCAAAGTGGAAGTTCTCTCCTCCCTTCAGAGAAAGGTACCTCCTTCTTTGATGACCCATTCTTTCCACTGGGATCTCACTCATGGAGATCTTTCATTTAGGTTTTTTTTTTTTTTTTCCCCCAGAGTGTCTTGGCTTTCCATGCCTGAAATACTCTCATGGGCATTTCAGCCAGATCCGCATGCCTTAAGGGCTGATTATGAGGCCAAAAGGCTGATTATGAGGCCAGAGTGCTGTTTAGGACATTTGCCATTCTAAGAGTCTGCTGTGTATCTCACTTCCCATGTTGGATCATTCTCTCCCTTTTTGATTCTATCAGCTAGTATTTGCAGACACTATTCTTGTTTATGTGATCCCTTTGGTTCTTAGTCCTATCATTACGATCAATTGTGAACAGAAATGGATCACTGGGACTAGTGAGATGGCATCGGTACATGCCACCTTGATGGGATTGAATTCGAATCCCCTGGTATGTTTCTAACTCTACCATTTGAGGTAAGTCAGCTTGAGCATGTCCCGAATTGCACATCTCTTCCCTCTCTTATTCCCACTCTTATATTTAACAGCGATCACTTTTCAGTTAAGTTTCAACACTTAAGAAGAATTGTGTATTGATTACAGTATTCAACCAAAAGTATTAAGTAGAACAAACAAAAAAATACTAAGAGGGATAACATATTAAGTTGCTCATCAACAGTCAGGGTGAGGGCTGATCAAGTCACCGTTTCTCATAGTGTTCATTTCACTTTAACAGGTTTCCTTTTTGGTGCTCAGTTAGTTGTCACCTATCAAGGAGAACAAGTGGTATTTGTCCCTTTGGGATTGGCTTATTTCACTCAACATAATGTCTTCCAAATTCCTAACAAACACTTTTATAACCCCTGGAAGGTATTTTGCAGAAAAAAGAAAATACAATGTGTAAAATTAAAAGTTAAATTAAAACAATGTCAATGCTCACTGTTAGCTAACTCACCATACTCTAAATATAATAGTGTAGTTTAGACTTTCAATCTCATTTTTCTTTGGGATATTATTAATAAGGAAGAACTGAATGCCTCAGAAGTAGATAGGAAGAGCAAAATTTATACTCATTTTTCTCCCATCAAAAGCTCAGATATTACTAACTATAACTCCATCAAGTTGCTAAGCTGTGCCTAATAAATTCTGATGAGTTGTTAAAACTGATTTAGTTTTATGCTAGAGTTGTATCACATTAAATATTGCTTTTCAGACTCATTGGTATGCATTGCACATGAGCATGTATCTTATTAAATCTAAATCAAATTCTTGTTCAAGGCTAGTTGCACAAATGTGATTTTACTTTTAATTGTGAAATGCCAATGAATGGATATTTCTGGAGGAAGCTTCCCTTTGGCTTATTTTAAGGCGAATAATGTAAAAATGATTAACTCAAGAATCAAGAAAATATGTGAAACTACAAGGCCTGGAGCCAGCTCCTTAGTTAGATCCCAATAAGCCCTTAAAAATATGTGCTGTCATTGCAAAGCGCATTTTTCTAAGCTGGACTTGAATATTTGGCTAAGACCTTTCTTTTCTTTCCATGTTTGCTCTACATAGAATCTGGGGGGTATTAAGATTGATGAGGGAATCAGATCCTGAGGTTTGGAAGCCAGCATTCGCGCTTCTGGGTGATGACAAATCATGTCTCAAATCTCTCCTCCCTGCCCCTCCCCTCCATTCCCCTTTTCTTCCATCCTCTCCTCTGAGGTCTTCCCCTCTCCAACCTTCCCCCTGCTCCCCTCCCCCTGCTCCTTCAGGCCCCTTCCCTCCCTCAATCTCTCTTTCTCCATTTCTTTCTCTTCTTTGCCAAGCAGTATGTGATAGGCGGGAATGGAAGCACATCCTATTCATTAAGTGTTCCCTATGCTCATCTCTGGATGCAAAGCCAAAGAAAAGTTATTCCTTTTGGATTCTTCACCAGGAAGCTGTGATAGAGAAACTTCTTATTAATTCTGGGCACCAAATCTGTCACTTATGTTCCAAATATCTATTCTAAATATAGAATGGGATCCACAATGAGAACAAAGAAGAGTTGTCTACTGCCCAGCACCATTGTACAACTCAATTAGTATTGGGCTCTTGCAGACCTCTATCTAACCTTCACAACACTTAGAAGCCATCCTAAATGGTCAAAGAATTCATGGCAGCAAGCTATTCAGTAAAAACTTTTCTAAAAACCAGAATGGCTTCCAATGCTTTGCTTCTGGACCTCCCTGGTCGGTCTAGTACCCCAGCAAGTAGCGCCACCTTTCAGAACAAGAATCTCATTTTCCTGCTGGAAGCCACCCAGTGCCTCCTTCATCCATACAGAGTAAAGCCAAACTCTTCTTTGTTCTTCTCGGGGTCTGTGTGGTTTGCTCCTCCCCTTATCTCCCCAGTAATTGGGACACACTGGGCCAATTCCAAGATCATATCCCTGGCCTGGGATGGGCCAATCTCTTCTCTTTACATGGCTGAGCCTTTCTCATTCTTCGGGTTTCATCCCAGTCCCTAGCTCGGCAGAGCCTCCATCTAAGGTCTGCCTTTTCCTCAGAGGGACCTAAGCCCTTTTTCTAGGCCTTCACTTGGTAGATTTGGAAATTCTGTATTTATTTTTGTTTCCTAATCTTGTCCTCTGCCTCCCTGAAGGTATTAATTTGGTTTGCTTTGTTGACTATTGTAACTCTCAGCTTTATATCTGTACAGAGTATGTACAGTTATGGTTAAAATGTCCTATGAGTTATGTAGGCATGTTTCCATGTTACAAATGAAGAAACTGAGTTAAAGTTAAAATAATTGTCTCAGGGTCCCAGAGTTAGATGAAAGCATTTGTCCAGCATTAATTGGCTTAATGGATATATCGTTATTCACCTAACATGTGTTTCTAGAGATAGTTTTAGAGATTAAAAAAGAAACTTTAGAATGGACCAAGTGAAAGAAAACACTCATTAAACAGAATATTTTCCCAGCTAAGGTGAAAGTTCTTTCCATCCTTTAATTTCTCCAAATCCAGCTGCTTAGCATATGTTTTTGTTTTTCAGTCTTTTTTTGTGTGTGTATTCTCAAAAACTCTAAATTCTGGGATCCTTGACAAATCCTCACTGTTATGCCAGGTTGAAACTCAGCCACCCATATTTGCTCATTTTGCATCAGATTTACTGTCCTGCAGAGGCAAAACTAGGTCACTGAGTTAAAACTGGACTTCTGCTTTACAGCATTATGTCTGGTGTAAAGTTGAAGTGGAAGATTTATTGCTCAGTGTTGCAGATTGCAGAGAGACTGTTGCCTGATTTATTTACTGTCAGAACTGAATGGTCTTGTTTTCAAAGTGAGTTCTATTATCCCCAAATAAGTCATCACTCTAAAAAATACTTTTGGCTGGATTTACTGCACATTTTGAAGTATTGATGTGTAAATCAATGATTCAGGCGATCACACAGAAAAATTATGACACAAGGCAAATGTTATGTTGTTATTATCTCTCAGTAACAGGTTTTGTGTAAAATGGGATATATAAGAGTACTTCAGAAAGTTCATGGAAAACAGAATTAAAAAATATGTCTACTGCAAAAGATTTTGAAATCCAGGCATACAAGGACTCTGCAGAAGGTGCATGGAAATGCACAGTATGAAAAATCTATGCATAGATTTTGATTTTTTTATTTGAAAGGCAGAGAGACAGACAAGAGACTACCCATCTGCTATTTCTCTCCCCCAAATGCCAGTAACAGCCTCTAGTGAGCTAGGCAAAAGCCAGGAGCCAGAAACTCAATCTGGGTCTCCCCTAGATTGAGTTATGCCTTACAGGGATCTAAATACTTAAGATATCAACTCTTTCCTCCCAGGGTCTGCATGGGGAGAAAGCTGCAATTGACAATAGAGCTGGGACTTGAATCTAGCCACTTGGATTTGGGATGGGAACATTACAGGCAGCTGTGCCACTTTTCCTACCCCCCCATTTTTTGCACCAAAATAAACTTATCTTAATTTATTTTAGAAGAGCCATTAAAAGCATTTTTTGATGTATTTAACTCTCTTCCCAGTTGTAATGTTATCTATGAGCTCTGTACATGTTCTGTTTCCAGGCAAATGTTGGATTAATTATTAAATCCGAGTTTTTAAAAGTTAACACTACTAGAAGCTTGCTTTGTTCAAACTTAGAAAATTTTAGACCAATCTCTTTTATAAAAACGCAGTTACTGGGGCTGGTGCTGTGGCATAATGGGTAAAGCCACTGCCTGCAGTGCAGGCATCCCATATGTGCACCGGTTCAAGATCCAGCTGCTGCACTTCTGATCCAGCTTTCTGCTATGGCCTGGGAAAGCAGTATAAGATGGCCCAAGGTCTTGGGCCCCTGAACCCATGTGGGAGACCTGGAAGAAGCTCCTGGCTCCTGGCTTTGGATTGGTGCAGCTCCGGCCATTGTGGCCAACTAGGGAGTGAACCAACAATGGAAGACTTCTCTCTCTCTCTTTCTCTCTGCCTCTCCTTCTCTCTCTGTGTAACTCTGACTTTCAAATAAATAAATAAATCTTTAAAAAATAGCTAATTTCTAGAAACCCAGTTACTTATTTTCATTTTTGTTTTTTGCTGGTAATCTTTTTTCTTCAAATGAAAATCAATGAAGTAGTGTGGATCACAAAAGCTGCTTTCCTAAGAAATTTCCGGAGACTCGTTTTATTTTTGGAAGTCATAAAATTACCATCAAACTATATTCAGTGAGACAGAAGGGTGAATATACAAGGGGAAGGAACTCCATGTTTTCGACCCGAACATTCAGTAATCTCTCATGTGCATGATACAGGTGCAAAACGAGTTGCTCACAAGTATTTCTGTTTGGACTTGTGGATGCAGTGAGGACCACACCATGCTGTGCATTTGATTGTGTTTGATGAATTGCATTGTTTATTTTTGCATTAATGCTTTACATCAGGAGGAATGGCTTTGGAAGTCATCCTTTAAGAATCCCAAAAGAGAAGTTGCCTGTGAGAGTAGCGTCAGGCCAACTTGTGGCCCAAGGAGAGGTTTTTATTTCTGGACTTCCCTGTTTGTTTCCCAAGCAAGCAACAGGCTCACCCTGTGACTGCTCGGTGTCCTCATTAGAGTTGATGATGTGTGAATGAGATTCAGACAGTGGCTGTGGACACTTTGGATGTACACATTTCAGTGGCTTTCTATCTGCTCTACAGCTAATGAAGGTTGTTGCGAGTGCTTGACTTGCACTGCATCTGCTATGTTTTAAAAACAACCCAGATTGGAAGTTTCACCATGCCATGTCCATACTTTTTTGTTCTGTTCTGTGTTTTTTTTTTTTTTTTTTTAGGTCAGAATCACAGAGGTGGGGGGAGGGGGAGAGAGAGAAAGAAAGAGAGATCTTCCATCTGCTGGTTCACTCCCCAAATGATCACAACAGCCAAGGCTAGGCCAGGCTGAAGCCAGGAACTGGGAGCTTCATCCAGGTCTTTCACAAGGGTTCAGGGGCCTAAAGACTTGGGCCATTTTCCACTGCTTCTCCAGGCGCATTACCAGGGAGCTGGATTGGAAGTGGAGCAGCCAGACTTGAACTGGCACCCATATGGGATGCTGGCACTGCAGGTGCCAGCTTAACCCTCTGTGCCACAGTGTGGACCCATGTATACTTTGTTGTTCTTAAAGGAATGGTCTTTCTCTTCAACCTGTCTTAAGATATCTTTGACTTTCAGAGTCAATAGTGATACAAAGATACATGGAAGAGAAGAGAACTATTGAGTTCTGCTTGGGTCTGATCTATAGAGTTAAAAAAAAAAAAAAAGGAGTTGGAGAATTAGACAAACATGGGGAGAGTAAGAATAGAAAGTCAGCATGGGTGGGAAGGACCTGAGTCTGTCTTCTGAATGTGTCTAGGTGCAGGCCTGATACAGAGAACCTCACATCTTAAACTGCTCACACCTGACAGCCTAGGTAATGTTTACTCTGTGGGATGTTTGAGAAAATCATTTTAAGTGCCATCTGGGATGTCTATGCTTCTTCACTTGTCCAATCACAAATTGACATTTTTCCTACTGGATTCACATCTCTCAAATCTCTCTAGCCATCATTGCTATCTCCAGTAGTGGCTTTCTAACTAATCTTATTGCCTCTAGTTTTGCCCTCTGCAGTTCCTTCTCTAAGCTCAGCTTTACTTTTGTGGATCTGGTATATCAGTCTGCTTGAGAAAACTCTTGAAGTTTCTGGCTGCTCTCTGGGTAGAGTCCAGGTTTTATACTTTGATCTGCAAGACTGAGATTTTCTGACTAACTCCTACCTCCTACCCTTCTGTCCCCACTAAAGTATTTGTGATTCCTGAATGCTCAGTGTTTCCTTTTGCTTCTGGGTTCTCATTGTCCTTGGGATGTGTACTGAGCTGTTGTCTAAGCTTCTAGATCACCTTGTTGCCTCCTGCCAGGTCTGAGCTGGCTGCACCTGCCACCAGCTCTGGAGCATTTTGCCTTTATTCACAGTGCTTTAGAGATGACCAGGCTTCTGACTGAGTCCTTTCCTAGACTTTAAGTGTCTTGATGGCAGAGATGATGGGCTTTTTTTTTTTTTTTTTTTTTTAGGTTCCCAGCTCCTAATGCATGATTATTAAAGCAGGGGGCAAGTTAATATTTGTTGACTAAATTAATGAGTCATGTAACTTTGTTTTGGAAAATGTTTCTAGTTAACCCAACATTTAATTTTCATTTTATTTTTTGCTTCCTTTCCCTTCTGTCTTCATAGCATGAAGAAATCACTACAAAGAAGGCAAATTTTAAATTGTGTTAGTAATAAGTCTTGAACCACAAGGATTACAGCTTGTTCTTTATATTACAATACTGCTTCTAAACCACAAATAGGTTTAATTTTGAGTTCAGCAATTCCTTAGACCTGAATGATAACAACACCATTTGCCCAGGGATAATAGCAGATTTTGACAGCTTTTCATTAATACTGAAGAATCTTGTGGGTCATAGGATTGAACATTAAAATAGAAATTGCCCCTAGCATTAAAATAGAAATAACTTTCTTGTTCAATGCTAGAACAAAGGGGAAAGCTGGGGGTAGATGGAAGGATGGGGACAGACCACAGCTCGGCTTTGCACACACCAGCTCCCATTTCTCTAACTTGGCAGGGGTGGAGCACAATAACATCAGTCCACGCTGCTGTGAGTGTGAAATCTGTGACCCAGCTTTGTCCATCTGCTTTCTGTGGCAGGAAGGCTATTCTTTTTATTTTTTTTAAGGTTTGTTTATTTATTTGAAAGGCAGAGTTACAGAGAGACAGAGGGGGAGAGAGAGAGAGACAGAGAGACAGAGAGAGAGAGATCTTCTATCCACTGGTTCACTCCTCAGTCAGCCACAATGGCCAGAGCTGCATTGATCTGAAGCCAAGATCTAGGAGCTTCTTCCAGATCTCCCACATGAGTGCAGGGGCCCAAAGACTTGGGCCATTATCTACTGCTTTCCCTGGCCATAGCAGAGAGCTGGATCGGAAGTGGAGCAGCCGGGACACGAACCAGTGCTGATATGAGATGCTGGCACTCCAGGTGGCAGCTTTACCAGCTATGCCACAGTGCGGCCCCAGGAAGGCTGTTTGGGTCACCATTACCTTGACGTTCTCTCAGGGACATGGAGAAATGTTTAGCAAGTGCACATTGAACACCTGCTATGGCCAGACTGAGGACACTGGGGCTCTGAAAAGTTAAATTTCTTAACTAGAAAATTCCAGTATTTTGATTGGAATTTAGATCTTCCATCATTCTATCCTATACCTCAACTTGATATTCTCCACCCCCAAACCTGATTGTCATCCAATTAGTCTGTAGTGGCATAGCATAATAGAGATGAGTCTCGGAAATGGATGGGTCTGTCCTGCTCTGGGATCCACTAACCTGGTGACCCTGTACTACAGTTTTCATCTCTGGAAAATTAAGATAATAAGGGTTAGCTCATAAGGTTGTATTATATTTATGCAGTGCCAATGACACTGACTCCATGTCACATATTCTTTCTTTCTGTGTTTGGAATACTTGAAATTCACACTGCTTAGCCACTTACATTCAGCTTCACCATTTAAAATTTGGGTCCACTTGAAAGCTTCATGGGAACATTATGTCATTTGCCTATGAGTATGCTTTGTAGAAACTTATTTGGAGACCTCAAATGTCAGAGGGAGGAGAATAGTTGTCTACTCATTTAGTCCAAGCCCTTGATTTTTTTTTTGTTTTATATATATTTAAAAGCAGAAATTCTACTTGTGAAATTTTGCTCAGTTTAGTCACATAGAGGTTTTATTAGTGAAAGTTTAATTATTTGGAGAAGTTTACAATGGATACTATGTTCAGCTCAGATTTTAGCCCAGAGCTAAATTCTTGTTTACATTTGAAAATGGAAAGTAAAATGAGTGCTGATGAAAGGCAGATTCCAAGATAAAATATGCAAATTCAAACACAAAAGGAAATGTGATGCACACAGCATCACTGTGTGATTATGCATTGGGTTGGATACTGGGAAATGTTTAAGAAGAGGCAGTGCAGTCACTCTTATAGAGCTGTTAGTATGAACAATGGCTGACAGAAGGCATATTAGCCACCCTGGGCTTGCCATTTTGTGTCTTCTTTGTCTTTGCCTCTACCTCTCTGGCTCCTTTCAGATTTGTCCACCCACCACTGGCCTCTTTGCAAACGAGTAGGCCTCGGGCTTTCTCTGCTTAGTGTGGGATTCTCAGTAACTCTTCTGTACAAAGATTTAGATTAGAAAATAATGAGCTGATTTCATTCAGATTTTATAAGGGGTTAAATAGTATTCAAATATGACAGAAATATGCAGGTGTTTGTCATGCTTAATTAGTGTTACATATAATTTTCATTCTTTTGCTTGGAGATTGGTGAATTTTCTCTATGTTAAATGTATGTTATTTCTTTAAGTATGTTAGTAACTTTGTATTACACTGTATACCAAGAGGAAATTTCAGTTCATGTGACCACATCTTGGGCACTATCCAATGGAATGAATTATGTTCATACTCAAATCATGTGACATTGTTGATTCTGACACTTTTGTCTACAAAAATGCTAGTTCACTAAGGTTCAATATAATTTATAGATTCAGCCCACCCATTTCTTTCCTTAGGCTAAATTTACTTTGTCCAAAGTCCACAATATGTACAGCATATATTAGACACTTAATGTTTATTTTTTGATTGAATAAATGGCCAGGAGTTGATATGAGTGACACTTTAGGTGGGTTTTTGAGGCATTTGGTCCACCTCTATACTATGCAATGAAAGTAAAATATTTTCCTTTTGAATGAGGCTGAGAAGGCTAAGCAGAAGGGTTAATGTACTGGTTAACCAGGCTTTTCCTCGTATGTGTAAGGAGGACATATGGTGGGTCACAGAGGTCAAGAATTTGGTAAGGCATTTGAAAAGTAAACAGTTGAGAAGGTGAAAAGTGTATCTGTTCTGATCTTGGGCGGTCTAAGCCAATAAACCTAACTAGTCTTTGAAATGGTATTTCCCTTTCTTCCTGGATTGTGAGAGAGAGATTTTGCATGACTGATGGGAGTGCCCGATTAGCCACTTGCTAGACAGTCTAAATTTCTGCTCCATTTAATTCAGGGGTTCCTAGCTCACATAGGGCTTGCAGGTGGGTAGGACAGTGTCTGGGGGCTTTGCCGTGGGTGATGGGACTGAAGCTGGACTCCAGAGTCCTGAAGAGGCCGATGCTACAGAAGGGATGTATCCTAAAGAGAGACTCACAGAAGCTTTGGAAAGATCACAGAATTCAGCTCTTTAGAAATGTAGACTGGCTTTTCCCATAATCACCTGTGCTCCAGGTATTGCAAACATTCCTGACAGCAATGCTAATACTGTCTGTCCCCTCGCTCTCTGTGTCAGTTCCCATTGCTAACTTTAGATGCTTTGCTATGCTCCTCCATGCATCTGTGCACATGGATGGGAGAATCTTAGTCAACCTGTACATTTTGAAAATATATTTGCATGTGATACGAGGCTCACCACGACTTTCTTGTTTTCATTTCCTGATAACTCAAGCATTATCCTCAGCAGCAAACTTCCCAAGGGCTCCCTGGTGTATGTAGTCTTCTTGCCAGCTGCAGAGTATATGGAGCTGTGATCCCAGGGCATGTAAGAAGATCGGAATGCCAAGGCAGTGAGAAAATATACATAAAAACAAATTGGTATATCCCCAAGAGTGCTATAAATGTCACTTGTGATTATTACTATGTTAAGTGCCAAATGACTGTAACACTCCCAGTGGGGAGGGGCCCTGTGGTCCAGGAGAGGTGGCTGTGAATAAGTTGCAAATGGAATAAAGTTGTGTTTAGGAGGCAGCAGAGATGTCATTCTTAGCTAGTAAGAGTTGGAACGGCCGCCAGAGACCCTCACGTGCAAAGTCTGGGAGATTGCAGGGAGGCCACACTTGTTGACATACAGGGAAGAAGTCTGAATTCTTCAGCCTGATTGTGAATTCAGAGTCAGTTGTTTGAGTTAAAGAAAAGATCTAGGCGGTTAGCTCACTGGGACAGGACTGCTAGGCAGCATTCACTGAGCACTTACTACGTGCCGAGCTTACCACAGTGTGCTTTACATGCATTGCTTCACTCTAGGGCCCCATTTTATAAATAGGGACCACAGATTGAAGTATATTCCGAGTGGAGCAGGTGGTCAGTGACAAAGGATTCAAATGTAAGTGCCCTGATCCCCGCACCTGGGCTTCTCACCCAAAGCTGTCAGAAAAATCTAAGAAGAGGACATT
This sequence comes from Oryctolagus cuniculus, assembly GCF_051225735.1. NCBI lineage: Eukaryota > Metazoa > Chordata > Mammalia > Lagomorpha > Leporidae > Oryctolagus > Oryctolagus cuniculus. The sequence continues at coordinate 44,801,980 of NC_142880.1, forward strand.
GTGTGATCACGTGGTGGCTAGTGGCTCCGATGCCTGTTGCTTTGGTTAATGAACTTCCCGAAGAATCCTCACTCTACCCCTGAGTTTCCTCGTGTGCGCACTGAGAACAGTAATAAGGAAGCTATCTTATGGATTGGTGGCCAAGAGGGTTTGGTGGGATAACCAGGTTGCTTGACTGCTGTGAGTTTAGAGAACTTCTCAGCCTTAACTCAGTTTGCATGACAGAAATAAGGGGTGGGCGTTTGGCACAGCAATTAAGACGCTGCTTGGGATACCCATATTCCATATCAGTGCACCTTGGTTATGAGTCCTGGCTCTACTGCCTAATCGAGCTTCCAGTTAATGTACACCCAGGGAGGCAGAAGATCATGGTTCATATACTTCCATCTCTGCCACACACTTGGGAAACCCAGCTGAGTTTCAGGCTCCTGGCTTCATCCTGACCCAGCCTTAGCTGTTGCAGGTATTTGAGGAGTAAACCGGTGGATGAGAGATCTCACTTTGTCTCTGTCTCTCTTTGCATTTCAAATAAAATGAAAATAAATAAAAAGCTTTTGAAAATAGAACAAAAGAGAGTAATCTTAGAGATATTAAGTAGTTTGCTCAAGTACTGAATTGTGATTACAAGGAATCAGTCTTTGTAGGAATAAGAGCTGTCTTCTCTACACCAGGCAATCAACTAAATTAGAATACATTGTCATGACAAAATTCAACCAAGATTTGCTTTTTTTCTTTACGATTTTATTTTTTTATTTGAGAAATAGAGTTAGAGAGAGAGAGAGAGATGGGTGAGAAAGGTCCCCAGATGGCTAGAGGTGAGCTGAGCTGATCTGAAGCCAGGAGCCAGGAGCTTCTTCAGATCTCCCACTGGGTGCAGGGGCCCAAGCACTTGGGCCATCTTCCACTTCTTTTCCAGCCCATAGCAGAGAGCTGGATCAGAGGAGGAACAGCCAGGACATGAACCAGAGCCCATATGAGATGCTGGTGCCACAGGTGAAGGTTTAGCACATACACCACAGCGCTGGCTCCAAGATTTGCTTTTGAAATAATTAAGAAAAGCATTTTAAAGTACCCCTGCTTCTTTTAGATGAAAAATAAACACAGTAGTATTTATCTTTGAGTGAGCGAATATGTGTGTGTACAGTCTGTTTTGTTTTTGACAAGTAATTATTTAGCATTAGCTATTCTCTTTCTATTATTAATATAGCTTTCATTCATTTTAAAATAAAAGTGAATGTCAGGTTTCAAAACACATAATTTTATAAACTATATATTCCTATTCCTAAGCCAACATTGATGTGTTAGGTTTATTCAACAACATGCAAACAAGTTTGAAGATTCTCTGTGATCTCACAATGAGTAGCATTATGTCTATTCTTTTGGTTGATCCCTCTTGCTTTCAGAGGCCCCAAGGAAGCAGGCTGGTAGGGAGTATCCCCTCTGCTGGCCTGGCCACTTTCCATTCAGGAGCATGAGTGGGCTGGGTGGACATGAGCAGGAATCTCGTAAGATCACCTGTTTGACCTGTGGTGCAGCATGGGGGTGTGTGGTAGGGACATAGGGGAGTGGGAGAGCAGAAGATTTAGAAAGGAAGGGGCTTGGCTCCTGCTCTAGATGCTAATCTTCTCAGATACACCATTTCTGGATTCTTCTTTCTCCTTTCCCTAGGAGAAGGCGACAGTTCCTGTTAACACCCATTCTCTCTCCTTGCACAATTCCAAAGTTCCCACACATCACACAGAAACAGAGAGCTATGCCTGCATGGACCAGAATGAAAGATGGACTCTGCCCTCCTGAAATCTGGGTACAGAATACCTACCCTGGCAGGGCTGGCCACAGCCTCTAGGGTCATGTGTTCAAAAGGACTCCAGGCTTTTTTTTTTTTTTTTTTTTTAATTTGACAGGTAGAATTATAGACAGTGAGAGAGAGAGAGACAGAGAGAAAGGTCTTCGTTCCGTTGGTTCACTCCCCAAATGGCTGCTACGGCGGGCGCTGTGTCAATCCGAAGCCAAGAGCCAGGTGCTTCTCCTGGTCTCCCATGTGGATGCAGGGACCCAAGTACCTGGGCCATCCTCCACTGCCCTCCTGGGCCACAGCAGAGAGCTGGACTGGAAGAGGAGCAACCAGGACTAGAACCTGGCGCCCATATGGGATGCCAGTGCCACAGGTGGAGGGTTAACCAAGTGAGCCACAGTGCCGGCCCCCTCCAGGCTTGTTTTAATGCTCTGCTATTGTCTGGAAATTCTTAATCATTTTAACAAGGGCCACACATTCTCATTTTGCATCGGGGCCCACAATTGCTTGGCTATTCTTGCTCCCTGACAGCTTGGTCTACTACTGGACTCACATGTGTATAAGTTTCAAAGACAAGTTCAAGGAGACTTTAGTAAAGAAAGTAGCAAACTGCCTGTGTTAATGGACTTAGTGGATTTGCTGGATAAAAGGTCGTAAACCGTAGCAAAGCCTTTGATGTACATATGGCCAGCCTACGTTAAAGTACTTGTATCCATTTTTTCTCCCAGCAGTACCATGACATTCCCATTAAAACAAAGAACTTCACAAATGTATAAGATGTAAGCAGTATGTTATGGTTTTATTTTGACTCTCTCTATTAGTGAGTTAAACTATGTATTTAAGTTCTAATTATATCATGTGTGTTCTTTGGAGATTTGCCTAATATTGTTCTTTTGTGTTTTTTGACTGAGTCTCATGAGTTCTTTGTACAGAACATACATTTTCCCTTTGTTGTTTATTTCAGTGAGTGGTTGGGCTTCAGTTATACTTTTTTTTTTTTTTGACATACATTAGTTTTAAATTTTATATGGTTGAGAATCTTAATAGTTTTATTTGAACTTTTTCTCCTGTGTTTTATTTTTAATAAAGACTCTGCCTCCAATAGATTTGATAAATATTTATATTTGCTTTCTTTTGGATTTGTGCATTTTGAGATTTATATTTTATTTGTAGATGAGAAGATGAGATGAGGATATGTCCTTTTTTTTTTTTTTTTTTTTTTGATTGGGGGTAGATTCCTAATTGTCCCAGCACCAGTTAGTGATTTTTCCCTTCTCCTCTGACTGGTGCTGTTACATTTCCAACTTAACCACATGCTTTTGTCTCTTTCTCTTCTGTTGATAGTTCTGTCCTTGCTGTGTCACACTGACTCACCAGTGACCATTGGAAGAGGGAAGTGCTGATTGCCTGGCATCCTCTTCCCTTACTTCCATTGAATTTGTTTTCTGGTCTGTTCTCATGTATTTATTTTCCCTTGACTTCTGCCCTATTACTATGTTGCAATAAATTATTTTAAGTAGTTTTTTAAAAATAAAATTAAAGGAATACACATGGCATTTCCTCTTTTAATGTTCAGACTCTTTACCAATTCATGTTGTCTTATTGATCTCTATTAATTATATAAGTTTGTATTTGGAACATTTTTTGTATTTAAAGCACTTGCTGGTTTTATAATTTGGATAAATTGAAATGGCAGAGACTGTGTACATGATTACTGTTACCCTTGGTAGTTCGACAAAAGCATGTTATGTGTCTGCAAGCACGTAGGATGGCAGAGAGCGGTGATCTGCATGGAAGGATCCCTTTTCTCGGGGTTTGTCTCTGAGACCCGAGAGGCTCTTTGTTAGGAAGAGAGGGGAAGATTGTGGCCTTCTCAGGGCACCAAATGTAAGAAAAAAGAGGCACAGAAAGGAGAGGAGACAGAATAAGAACTCGCAGCCAGACCGAATTTATTCAGAGAACATGAATCCACAGAAGTGGACCAACTGCCATCATGCTCACAGAGCCAGCAAAGGGGAAAATAGGAAAGCAAGAGTCCTGTCCAGTTAGTGGGAAGACAGCTGTGTGCCTGGTTGCCACAGGGAAAGGACGCTCCCATTTTGTTCAGTGGGCACGTGCTGGCTGGGAGCCGTGGGATGGAGTCAGTCTGATCTGCTTCTAGTCCTGGGCTCCCTTATTTCCTCCCTCTGCTTATGGAAACCCTGGTTGCTGTCAGGGGTTTTGGGTGAGGACTGGAGCTGAGTTCTTCCAGCTGAGTAGAGGACGCATGGTCAACACAGGGTTCCAGCAGGTGGCCTCTTGAGGGGGCTGCTGCACTAGCTCACAGATACTGTCTGCATTCATGGTTTCATTTCCTGGAGCAAACAAATCTAACAAGCAGATTAAATACACGGGGTCTAAAACTAAGGACAGAGTCATTACTAGAGGACCTAAGAAAGGTGCTGTCCAAACCAGGAGAGATTTTTCCCATTGAAAGGCAAACAGAAACTGACAGGTGTGATTTCATAATAATCAGGTGGGCATTAAGACTTGCCAAGGTAAATGTGATGTCCAGACCTGTCTATCTCTTCACATGGGGTTCTGGAAGAGACATCATAAGGGAGGTGTGAACCTTCTTAGGGAAGGCACCTGTTGGCTTCCATTACCTGGCTGGCCTGGGAAGAGAGTTGGCCTGCAATAGGAGATTAGTATTGAATAGGCGGCATCTCTGAAAGCAGATTTACAGCTCTGCCTCAATTGTTACTGACCCTAGGCTGTCCTCCTGCTGGCAGTGGTTACTCTGGAAGCTGGCCAGAGTGAAGGGCTTTTTCAGCTTGGGGCCATCAGGGTCTGCAGCTCTGACCCAGGAGTCCTCCAACCCCCAAGGCAGTTCCATTTCCAGTGGCCTTGCTCTTGGAAGAGCTGACAGCTGCTTGCCCAATGCCCTGACTCCTCATATGGAAAACAGGTGCCATTTCGGGGTGGACTGGCCTTGTTGGGTCTCCTTGATGGCAGATCACCATGTAAAGGAGCCATTAAATGGCCTGCCACCTATCCTTACATTGCTCCTGCTGCTTCGCTCCTCTTTCTCCTGGTCTCTGTTAAAGAGGAACGCAGAGGAAGCCTTTAGGAATCTCAGACAAGGGTGCACTCAATCCTGTCCCTAATCTTTGGTGGCCTGAGCTAGAAATCTGTAGTCACAGGCATGTTATTACAATATTCTTACTGTTAGATAAGATGATGCCCATGAGGAAAAGCTATGCCCTTCTAGGTGAGATAAAACATTAAGACCACCTTATCCAGTCTGTCTTATATAAGGTCTAAAAATCAAACTGTACATCCTGATGGAGAGTTCTATAGAATAGAATCCATTTTCCATCTTGGAGAGAATAGAGGAGAAATGAGAAAACAAGTCAAGCTTCCCAAATTGCCTACTTTCAATAACTTAATATCAAATGAAAACTTTAGTAAATAATTTTAGCTGTCAAATAACTTAGAAAAGCATTTACCAAAAGGTCCAATGCCTTCCATAAATTTTATGAGTACATGTAGTTGGAAATATTTCTTGAATATCTAAAACAAATGTAAGCCAATTAAAACAAAGCTGTTAATAAATTTTCCATGTAGACATATAATATGTGCACACGTATAACATTACAGGAGAAAACAACAAAGCAGTGTCAGTTATTAGCAGAGATTTTGTTTGCAACTACATAAGGCAGAGGTAAAGATAGAAGGCGGCTAGGCATGGGGCATTCTCTGGGGCAGAGTTGCTCAGAACTTACCACTGTTCTTGAGTTTTCCTTTGCTGGCCCTGCCATGTATATTGCTGGAGATCTGGACCAGAGATGTTGTCTTTGGGTGAGATGTTAGGTTTTAGGATTTTAGTGTTTGTAGACAAAGAGGAGGTGGTTAGTTAAAGAAGACTTTATTTTAGGGAAGACAGAATGGATAGGGGGAAAGGAGGAGTATGGACCGAGCTCACCCTGACAGGAGAGAGGGCTGGGGTGGGGGTGAGTGTGTTGATGTCAGACTTTATTGTATTTGAACAGCAGGCATAGTCCTTTCTGGATCTGCTTGTTTGGGGAGGTGCAGAGCATCACATGTACCCTGATAAGGTGGGCAGAAAACGTGAGAAAGGCTCCCGGGTAGGGTGAATGTCCCAGGTGTGGGACTTCCCAGAGCAGTAAACATTCTGCTAGCCCAGAGGAGAGAGTGACAGAACCAGGGAGGGAGCTCAGGAAGAAAGGAGAGAGGCAGTTCTGGCTGCTGGTGAGTTGAGGGTGGGGAAGAGCCAGACCTCTGACCATTTACCGTTTCTCTGTGTAAAGTTATTAAAATCGTAGAGAATTTTGAGACAAAAATGGCAAATTAGAATCTTTTCCAATTTATATTGAGACCATATTTCACTGCAAAGATAGATTAATCCCTCCCCTTTACTTTCCCCTACAGGTCTAACGCACAAGTCTTTTAAGGGGTAGGCCAGAAGGGAGTTGAAATTTGGAATCTGTGGATTATGCAAAATTGGCTTGAGGGAAGGGAAGGGGGTTCTTTTACAGGGCATCCCCCCAAAGGAAAGAATAACCACAACCAACAACCTAAGTTCTGGGTCCTCTAAGAGGAGAGAGGTAGAAATCCCCATGCTAAGTTCTGGGTCCTCTAAGAAGAGAGAGGTAGAAATCCCCATGCTTAGACCAGCGTCCCAGTTCTAAGTGAGGGAAACTGACCCAACATCCCAGGCCATATGAAGGGGGATGAACCAGTCACAAGCATTGCCCCAGTGAGGTGAGCGAGACCTCTCTTACCAATCTGATAGGTTGAGAATTAGGTCCAATATGGGCAGGTAGCAATGAGATCTGACAAAGGCTCTGGCTGTGAATTTGTTGGGAAATGAGAAGTACAAGCGGGAATGGGAAAGTGTTCTGGAGAGACATCTCCCAGGGCTACCAAGGTCAGAAGGGAAAGAGGAGATTGTAGGAAAGAGAAAGTAAGAATGAGCAGAGACAGTGAAAAGGGAAAGCAGTTAACAAAGAAGAAAGTTTGGAGGAAGGGTGGGGGAAATCATACATCTTACCCAGAGACCTGGTCCTCCATGCCCCTCCTCACATGGGACACCATAAATGATAGGAAAAGAGTGCAGATTGGTGCTGCCTCACCTGGGGCACTGAGTGTAAGAAAAAGGTGTGCAGAACAGAGAGGAGACAGAATACGAACTTGCAACCAGACCAGATTTATTCAGAGTAAATAAATCCGCAGAGGTCGACCAACTGCCATCACGCTAACAGACTGAACATGTAGCAGAGGCCGAGATCCCAACAGGCTGGGCCCTTTCCTATCTTGATTGGGCTAGGGGTTGGGGTGTGAGGCAGTAGTTGCAGATCAGCTTCTCCATACTGGCTCTTCAGGTTTGGACCAATGGCTTTGGGAAGAATGCAGGGGGATGGGTGGGGGACAATACAGGGTGTGAGATGGAACTGATCTTTTGAAAGAAGGCACGGGTAACAAGAAACCTAAAATGGCTGGGGCTTAAGTCCTTGTTCCATCACTCTTGGGTCATAGCATTCCCATTGTAGTCTGGGAAGCTGTTAGGAGGTGTTAGAGGGGGCTGGTGATATGATCTGATGATACGGGTATTAGTAAAGACAGAGAAGGAGAGGAGTGATGTTGTAGAATACTTATTTGGTCTCCATCTGGTTTCTTGAATCCCCCTCTGGAGTAATGAATGTCTTTGGATGCTATGGAGATGACTGGGGGGCGACAGCTCCTGAAGAGCCTCTAGGGAATGACTGGTTGCTGCAGGAGCCAACCACGTAGCTGTAAGGATGGAATTTTCACCACTTCCTCCACAAAGAGGGACTGAAGGTTGAGTTGGTCGCCAAAGGACAATGATGTAATCAGATGTGTAGAGCAAAGCCTCAAACAATACCTAACAGGGCAAAGTTTGCATAGCTCCTGACATATGAACATGCACAGGTGCTCAAGGAGTGGTCTAGCAAGAAAGGGCACGCATGCTACCTTGCTCTCTGAATCTCTTCATCTGTATACTCCTAACATCCTTTTTAATCAACCAGTAAGCAGAGATAAGGTGTTCTCTGATTTCAGTGAACCAGATTAATTGAACCCAATAAGGGACAACTGGGAAGCCTGACTTGTAGCAATCAGAAGTACAGGTGTCTAAGACTTGTGACCAGCATCTGAGGTGGGGGCAGTCTAGTGGAACTTACACCTCAACCTGTGGTTTTTGACATTTACTGTCCATCATTGAAAATGAATTATAAGGGGACCCAGCTGGACAAAAGCTGCTACAGATTTGATTGCTTACTTGTTGGTGAGGATAAAACCCCACAAAACTCCAACCCACACATTTTGGTCACCAGAGGTTGCAAGATGACTGTTTTATTGACAGTAGAGAAAAGGAAAAACACAGAACTTTGGTTCTTCTTTCTATCTCCTAAGAATTAGAAGTTCACAAATCTATAGTTCACAAAATCTATTCATCCAATGCAGCTGGCTTTTTAGGATGGGGATTGCTATGGTTTGAATATGTTTTGACCCTCTAAATCATAAACTAATAGTCTTAGTGGAAACCTAATTTAATTGTGGTATTTAGAGGTAGGGGCTTTGAAAAGTGATTAGATAAGAAGTCACTATAATGGAGCCCCCATGGTCTTTCGAAAGACCACAAAGATATAGAGATGGACACATGTGTTCCCTCTTTCTCACCAGGCAACTCTCTGTCTTGGACTCTGTCAGCAAGAACATCATCACCAGAGGCTGAACTGATTAGTGGTGAATGCCCAGTCTTGGACTGTGAACCACCCAAACCATGAGCCAAAATAAGTCTCTTTTTATTCATAATGTTTGGCTCCCTCAGTTATTTCTCTATAGTGGCCAAGAGCTGAGAAACAAATAATAAGTTTTAGAAGAAAGAGGATGAGGAAGGTCCAAAGTAGAGGAAGAGTTTATATGCTGCTTAAAAGCTGAAATACCTGGGCCCTGTTCTTCCTTTAAGCCAGCTGGGAGAGTTGTCACAATGTTTGTAGCACCTTTGTGTGGATAAACTTGGGCCATTGTGCTAGAGGAGTTTGGGAAAAGATTTCTTGGAAATTTTACATTTATTAACCAAATATCAGTATATCAAGAATGAGAATGAGAACAGAAACAATAGCTACCCCTGGAGTATTTGATCTAGTCTGGCCAAAAGGCAAAGCTATTATATTTTGAAAAAAGAGGAGAGATTAGCTCCTAAGTTGCTATATTCAAGAACCATTCCAGTTTCAGGCAAGATTTATTTTGCTTAATGTCTCTCCTTTTATAGAAGCCAGACCTTTCCCTTCACTGGCCTCTGCAAGCCTTAACTTAGGTTATGACCACAATTTATATGATAAAAGGGCTGTAAATGCAAAATTTAGGGGGAGTGATTTTTCTTAAATGCATAAAGCTTTGAAAAATACAACATAGATTATAGGTAGAAACTGAATTGAAGTTTTTAGAGGAATAAAGACCTACCAAGTCATCTTTTCATTGCCTAGAGCAAACTAAACAATTTCCCAGGGTCTGCAAGTCTTATCTGATTCATTATGTGACTAAGTAGACTGCTTCTTATTTTACTTGGTTATGCTTATTTAAAATATTGTAATTCATCACTGTTAAAATTATTACTTTATGCTTATTCAGCCTTTTATAGAGTCTGTCTTTAAAGTTTAGAAAGTGTTTCTTTCACAAGGAAAAAAAATCTATCTTAACTTTAGGATGATTTTTTTTCCTTAAATTCAAGTTATCTTTGGTTAGCATTAAATTTCTGCAGTACCAACTGTCACCACCAGGCTCAGCAGACAGACTTGTTCAGAGTTCAGTTTTCAGGGTGAGTGCAGGACTGATTTGAACTACTAATATGTCAGTGATGGCCTTACCTGGTTTCCTTCTGTCTTTATATTTTGTTGTGTGAATCTTAATTAGAACATGGACTCTCCTTTTAGACACAATATGGATGCTAACAAATGGCGATGGTTATATCTGGAGAGAGGTGGAAGGGTCTATTTTATGACCAATGAACAATTTGCCCATTTATCTGTTCATCAGTATCAGCAGAGTCAATCACTGGACAGTGAGGGTGGGCCCATGTTGATGCACTTTGGGTAGGCAGAGCTCCTTGCTGGAGTTAGAGGTGAGATCAGACTCACCCAATCTAATACTCAAAGTTGGGAGAGCTGGAGTGGATTCAGATGTGGGACAATTACTGCACTCAGTGTAGCCCTTTATCCCTGCCTTCCTTCAAGCTGTGGTAGTGGAAGGATTCTGACAGTCAAGTATTCTCTGTTCCACAATTCATACTTTCTTGCTCTGTGCTCAGGGATGCTTATGGAATAAAATTGCAGCTTCCTACCATGGGAGTAGGGGAACCTACTACTGTCCCAAGGAAATTGCAAGAGATGTGAATCGAAAATAATGCAGGTATGAGGACCTCAATTAGGACTAAGAAACCACACTTTGACTGGCATTCAAAATTCACATAAGTCAAAATACAGCATTGAAATGACCTAGCCACAATTTGGTGATTTGGGTAATACAAATACATATGTGTGCTAGTGTGTATATGTGTGAATATGATTGTGTGCATGTATGTATTTACAAAGGGATTATCACCTAATAAATTCATTGTGAGCTAAAAGTATTGCATGTCAAGAATGAATTGAATACAGCCAACCTACTGAGTGTCAGAGCTTAGCAACACAGCACAGCACTGTAGAGCACTGAAGGTTTCCCTCACAACCACAGGGTTGGCTGGGAGGTGCAACTGCTGCTTCTGCCCAGTATATTCAGAATATTATCTTGCATATTACAATCCTGGGGAAAGCGTCACAATTTGAAGTATGAGTTCTTTCGAATATGTATCACTTTTATACCATCCTAATTTTGAAAAACATTCAATTGAACTCTCAAAAGTCAGGGATTGTTTATAAAAGGGCACTTTAAACATTTCTTGGGAAAAGTAGAATTAAAAAAGAAGTTTATTTCAGTGCAAAAAACTTTCAAAATCATATATATGACTTTACCATATATATGATAAAATTTCAACCTAGGAAGGAGAGAGTTGACCAATGATTCTTTATCTTCCACTGTTCCACAAAACATTTAGACCCTTTTGGATCTTGGTTTGTAGTTGTAAAGTGGCTTGTAGTTCTACTCAAGGGCTGGTGATGTTCTGAGTGGAGGGAGTAATGAATGTAGAAAGGGAAAGCTGAACGGGACTTTGAAGCTGACCTCCTCTGGTTTTCACAGTCTGAGGCATAGGGATAGATGCTGGGAAACATTGATTACTTATGCAGGGATTCCAGCTTCTAAGGGGGTGTGATTTGAATTGCACATTATACTGTCTACTTCTAAGTGTTTTCTTAGCTACATTTGGTTCACAGTGTTGGGAAGACTTGCTGATTGTATCTTCTTTGTCAAACAGAACGATTTGCATCTTTTTTTAGTTTCCTTATACAAAATTTTGGCATTAGAATGTTGCCAGTGATTCTGTTTTTTAATTTTTAAAATGTATTTAAAGGGAACACATTTCATATATAGAGTTGTAAGAGAATAATGATATTTCCAATGAATAGGAAATTGGAATGTGAAACATAATGAGATGCTAAATTTTTTTTGCATTAAATATTAAGATCTTAAATATAACCTTTCCTCCTTGCATTGTTGGGAGTACTACTGCTGTGCATGATAGGAGGAGAATTAATGCATTTTAAGAACTTATTATTCATGGGGTAAGTGTTATACATATCAATTAAGACACCATATTGGATTACTTAGGTTTGGTTTCCAGCACCAATTCCTGACTCTGGCTCTCTGCTAATGCAGACCCTGGGAGGCAGCAGTGATAGCTCCTGATAAGTACTCAGGAGACCTGGATTGTGTTTCTGCCTCCTGACTTTACCTTTAACCCAGCCCTGGCATTGCAGGTATTTGGGGAGTGAACAGTGGATAGAAGTTCTCTCTTTGTCTGTCTCTGTTTCTTCACCTGTTAAATAAATAAATAGATAAAATTTTAAAGAATTTATTGTCTGCAATTTGTTCTAATCTAGATTGTCAGTGATAATTAAGATAAGTGCATATAAATGTACTTTGAATAAAAACTGTAAAATCAGTGGGTATGTTAGGTACAATGATATGTGACTGACTGGCAGCATCCTGGGACTGAGCCTTGTAAATCCACAGACTCAGGGGCAACATTGCCTGTCCTTCTCTGCACTCCCTGTTGGAAGGTAATGGTGATGGTTGCTCTTTCTCCTTACCCTCAATATGCAGCAGTATATAATCTCCGTGGCCGGGATAGCTTGGTCATTGAATACAGTGGAACAGGGGATGTGGAATGAATGAGTGAGTGCATCAGAGGAGACAGTCATCGGCTTATTGACACCAGAGGCCCTGATGTCAGGAAATGAAGATGATTTCAGGTCATGCAGACAGCATTGAGCTTCACAAGTACACTTGGGTTTCCTTGTACGTTGGATTAAGGAGGACACAGTCTTCTCATGATCTGCAGGGGTTAATTACTGCTACAAGTCTCAGAGATACTGTTATTAGCATAAATGACTTTTGAGCAACCACTTATATTACAAAGGAAATTCTTGTGTTAATGCAAGTAGCCTTTAGCCTGTCCATGGTTCTGATCCTCTCATTACTCTGTTTAGAACCCCAGCTGTGAAGCACCATCTGTCAGCAGTAGCAGCAGCATCTGTCTTTTTGTCAGTTGGCATCTGGGTTAACTCTGGCAGAATTTCCTAAAGGGCCTGAGGTGGGTGTGTGGCTTGAGGGAGCAGGCTCTGCCCCTGGTGCCTTTAGTGAAATATTGTCTGCCCTTTTTAGCATGAAACCACTCATGCTTGTGTGCCAAGTGCTTGCTTTTCACAAGCTGGGGGACTCTTAGATTTCTTGCATTCCATAGTGCACTAAATCTTACTTGCTAATCTTTCTTTTCCACTCATAATAATGTTGTCATACAATGAAACTTGAGCAAATGCCCATTTGAGAGACTCAGGGTAGGATTTTGTGCTTTCGTTTTAATTCAGCTGAAGACAATGTTGGGATATCTGCTGGCTTAAATATTACTCTCTCCTTCTTCCCCCTCCCCAATTCGCATGCTTGCTGAAACACCAGAATGTGATCTTATAGGATTGCTACAGATGTATTTGGTTAGGATGAAGGCGTACTGAGCAGGGTGGCCCTCAATCCACTATGACTGCTGTCCTTGTAAGAAGAGATGCAAAGTCACACAGAGGGAAGACAGCTGTGTGATGGCTGAGGCAGAGACTGGAGTTCTTCTGCCACAAGCCAGGAAATGCCTGGGATTGCTGGCAGCCACGGGAAGCTAGGGAAGAAGCAAGGGGCAGGTTGTCTCTCAATCTCTTGGGAAGAGCATAACTCTCTTAACACTGTGATTTCTGACTTCTAGCTTCCAAAATCACCCATGAGGTGATACATTTCTGTGATTTTAAGCTGCTAGTGGATGGAGATTTGTTATGGCCACTCTAGGAAACAAATACAGAGCACTTTCCAGGATGTCATTGCTGGGAATCCGTGTGCATTTTCAAAGTTCTGATGACACACTCTACAGATAGCCTTTGTATAAAGATTCTCTTCTGGGTGCCCAAGAATGGCATAGAGTTATGGAACATTGTGGAACTAGGGATTTTCCATTGGGAAAAAATTTTAAGTTTATTCATGCAGTCAGCCATAGGTAATAAGACCTCATAACGTGCGAAGCTCAGTGCTTCTTTTGGGGGATATGCAAGAGGGCTTCAAAAAGTTTGTGGAAAATGGAATTAAAAGCCCATTTGAAGTTTCCTTGAACTTTTGGAAGACTCTTCATGGCAGCCAACAAAGCTGATGAGGGATGGAACCTCATAGTGATAACCGTTCAGTGATGAAGACAGACCTGGGCTTGCTTGTTTCCAGCCAACCATATTTGTATCATTGTGCAAAATCAGTCATACTAAGCAGCAAAAATCTCTGGGCCAAACACTGAACCAATCTGTGATCTTGGACAGGTTCTATCTTTGAACCTCACATGTCCTACTCCAGAAAAAGAGGAATAGAATACTTAACAAAATAAAAAATCAGTATTTGAGAATATTGCTTAATGATCCTGGTGAAGAGCTTAATACCGCATATATGTTTAATTCTATTCATGTGTCTGTATTTTATGTCCTCTGTCCAGTATAGACTGTCTTGCCTTTTCTAGTTTGAATTATAATTCTAATAGGTTTAGCATGTATTCATTTAATTATATTATTAATTAACAATATTATTAGGGAGTTTGATTAGCAGCTAACATTTAGTGTTTATTATATTCAGATGCCATTACAGGCAATCTATTTAGCTCATTTTTTTTTCTCTCAGTCCTACAAATCTATCTTCACTTTCAACCCATTTTATAGATGAAGACAGTGAAACATTGGGGGAACTTCCTGAAAGTTGATCATTTTGCCTGTGATATTGTTAGGATTCTGGCCCGAGAAGCCTGACCTCTGGCTCCGTGCCCTCAAAGGCAGCAGGTGGTATATTTGCACACGCCGACCATCCTGCTACCTTCCTAGGTTTAAGAGGACTGTGTGCAAGTCATGACCCTTCATCTCTTTTTATTAGAAATCTCAGCCTCTATGAACGATGCAGACATTTTTAAAGATTTTTTTTTTAATTGAATTACAGAGAGAGAAGGACACACACACACACACACACACACATCTTCCATTCTCTGGTTCACACTCCAAATGGCCACAATAGCCAGGGCTGGGCCAAGCTGAAGCCAGGAGCCTGGAGCTTCTTTCGTGTCTCCCACATGGGTGCAGGGGCCCTAGCACTTGGGCCATCTTCCACTGCTTTTCCAGGTTCATTTTCAGGGAGCTGGGTCAGAAGTGGAGTGGCTGGGACATGAACCAGCACCCATACGAGATGCGGCATTACAGGTGACGACGTAATCCACTACACCACAATGCCAACCCCAGAAAATATTGGTTTAATTGAGATTTGTCAAAGAGAGTGCTGCTGGGATGATAAATAATGACTGTAAGCTAATGGGACTTGAATGATTAGCTCTCTGTCCTTCAAGGTCATGTGTGGTTATGCCAGGGTTGGCAATTCACCCTTTAGCATGGCTTATATAGTTTTGGAGTGGGGAGTCCCTTACAGCACTATCTCACTTGAGACAAAAGTTTGTGCCTTTTCTACCCAGAAAGTGGCAAGTCACCATATAGAGGAGAAAGGGGAAGCCCACGTGTATCTCTTGACGAGCAGAGCTTTGAGGCAGGTGTATTTAGATCTCAGTGCTCTGCATCAGTCCCATTAGTGTCTGTGACATCTGCTGTCTTGCTGTTCCAGATCCACAGGGACCCACAGCACTGGCCGCCAGCCCTACCTGGAGCTAACACAGTGCACTGTGAAATCATTTCCTTCCATTCCATTCCCCCAAGTCCGCAGCTCTCTGCCCACCCTGGCTGCTGCAGCAGGGTTTTCATTGGCCTTCCAGGAGATGCTGGCTCAGTCATGAGCTGTCACGCTTCTCTCTGGAAAGAACTCTGTACTTTGTCTTCTCTAGTCATAGTGCTCAGGATTGGATTCTGGCTGGAAGCAATAAGCAAAAAGCAATCACAAATGAGCATCCTGTCATTGCAGCACCATTCACAGTAACCAAAAGGTGGAACCACACCAAGTGTCCATCATCAGGCGAATGATTAACCATGTAGCGTAAATGCATGATGGAATACTGTACAGCCACAAAAAAGAATGAGGCCTGATACGCCAACCGAATGTACCCTGAAAACATCATTTTAAGTGAAATAAGCCAGACACAAAAAGACAAATACCATATGATTCCACTTACATGAAATGTCGACATGGGGAATTCATGGAGACTGAAAGCAGATGAGAGGTAGCAAGAATTAGAAGGAGGAGGAGAAGCAGGGCTTGAATGCTTAATGGTTACAGAGAACTTCCATTTGTGTGGTTGAAAACATTTTAGGAGTAGAAAGTGGCAATGGTTGTAACATTGTGCTGCCATTAATGCTCCTGATTTGGACATACATATGGCTAAAATGACAAATTTATGTTTTTATATATAGATATGTAATCACAATTAAAATATGATTTTAAAAAGCCTAAAACCCTCAACCCAGTCTTGTTTTTATTTATTTTATTTTAAAAATTGATATATATTAATTGTACATACTTGAGGAGAACAATGTGCTATTTGTGTGCATATACATAATTTGCAGTGATCAGATTAGGGTAATTAGCATATATATCACCCCAGACATCTATCATTGTTTTGGGAACATTCAAAATACTCTCTTTTAGCTATTTTGAAATATTGAAGTAATGATTGCTAGTCACAACTATTCTGCTGTGTTATAGTTAGTCCTGTCCATCTACTGTATTCTTGTACTATTAGCCATCTTCTATTCTTACCTCCCTTCTCCTAAACCCCTCCCCAACACACATGCCCTTCCCAGCCTCTGGTAACCACTGTTCTATATTCTACTTTTGTTAAAATCAGCTCTTCATTCCATATATTGGTGAAATGTGTGTTATTTGTCTCCCTGTGCCTGACTTGTTTCACTTAATACAATGTCCTTCAGCTGCATCCATGTTGCTTCCAGTAACAGAATTTCATTCATATTTATGGCTGAGTAATATTTTTGTGTTTACTTGTACATTTTCTTTATTAATTTATCTGTTCACAGACCAGGCCTTGCTTCTGCAGGACTTCACTTTGTGGCTTGGCAGTGTTGCACTTGCTGAACTATGTCCTAGGCTTTCCTTAAGGTGGATCTAAATCTCATTGGAATGGCAGCTTCTTAGGGGAAGAGACTCAGTGCCAGGTGCAGTGCTGAGCCATGGAATGAAGCATGTGCTAATTTACTGTATTTTGTTTGATAGCCATGCCCTGGATTGCTTTGATTGTGGATGTGTGTATCTGGCTCAGTGGCTCTGATGTGATTTGGGAAAATGAAATAGAAGGCAAGTTTCAGACATTCAATGGCTATGGAGGAAAAGAAAAAC
Organism: Oryctolagus cuniculus; assembly: GCF_051225735.1. Classification (NCBI taxonomy): domain Eukaryota; kingdom Metazoa; phylum Chordata; class Mammalia; order Lagomorpha; family Leporidae; genus Oryctolagus; species Oryctolagus cuniculus. The sequence goes on from NC_142880.1 coordinate 44,818,811, forward strand.
ATGATTCTAACAGTTCTACTTCATTTCCATCATCCCCTTCTCAGCTCTTGCTTCCAATTTTGCAGCAGCCTAAATCAAAGAACGGGAGAAGCAAAAATAAAATACATTATTTGGTGGTTTTCATTTATAGTGAGGTGAAACAGAAGGGTTAAGATCCTGTTCCTCCTCATTTCAATCAACTTCAAGACCTCCAGGGCTGGAGAAGTCATCTATTACATCGCTACCATTTGTCCAGAAAGAACTAACATGATTTTATAATATGTTTCAGTTTGTTTCCAAAAAAAAAAAAAAACCAATATGCACTTGGACCAGGGATAAAGTGAATGTTCTATGAAATAGCTAATATTAATATTCTGTATGTACAAACATGTAAACTGTGGGTCAAAGTAGAAAAAAAGACTGTCTCAAGATAATAATTGGGAGAATAATAGTGAGTTCAGCATACAAATATGACCCATATCTCCCTTAATCTAATTCTGAGGTGGGGAATAAATTCTCTTTCCTTTGGTATGGGCGTTTAATATTATATAAGACTGTCTTAGTGTACCAGCAGTGGGTTTAAGGTAAAGTAGACAGAAGCAGGAAGTATGGGGCTGAGGCCACCTCATGGGTCCCCTTGCTTGAGGACTTCATGTTGGAAGTCTGCAGCTGGAGTCTGTGATGAATGCAGTGTGTACAATCTGGAATTGATAGAGTGAATCAATTTTGAAGGAGGCTTCTTGGATTCTTAAGGATGTTAGAAATCATAAGATCCCATTGATTCAATTTTGTCCTGCTGTTGATTGATCTCTTCTATTACACTTTTACCTTGTTTGTGTTATAATAAATCACCATGGAGAAATTCTGACTTTCTTGTTTTAAGTAGCTGCTTTTACAAAAGCAACCTGGGTACTAGCAATGAGCAAAGAGAAGAAATTTAGTTTTTAATTTTACATGTGGGAATCTATAAATTAAAATAACTTTAAAACTTTCACTAATAGCATCTCAATTAATGATCATTCTCTTTATCTTCAAATGTTAGAAAAACCTGGCATACTCTAACAGCCATCCTAAAGGCATACCTGATTGGAACAAAGGACCACTGCATTGTTCTGTTAATGTTACTGGACAAATAGTGTGACCCACGTGACCAAAACAATGGCTCCACCCTACTGATTGTTTTCATAGTGCAATCTTCAATCTTGTGCTTATGTCCTAACCTATTACAGATAACATTCACCCACGTTGGCACCTTAGTTCCCTTGCTTTGATGTTTACTTGTATTTAATATCTAATTTTTACTAAGTTGTTGTTTGTACCTTTAGCCCACTTAGGTGAAAATTAGCTATTACTTTCTTAAATCCATTAGGCACAGTTATAATATGTGAAAAGCCCCTTTTGGGGCTAGCTATTGGCCAAATAATAGTTTCAGGTAGGCAAAGTAGAGACAAGAATTGTCAACCTTGTTTATACTTGAAGGATTTTTATTATATATATGAAACATGCAAAATTTAACTTCTTTGCATATAAAATATTTCTTTACTTTTTGTTGTTGTTATCTGTTGAATTCCTTGCTCCTAGCTTTGGCCTGGCCCAGCTAGGGGAGGAAACCAGTGGATGGGAGCTCTTTCTGTCTGTCTATCTGTTTGTCATGTTCTTTCTGTCCCTTAAGTTAAAAAAATAATAAAAATAAAAATGTTTCACTTGTCTAAGGATGCACAGTGGAGGTTCATGGAGGGTGATCAATCTTGCCAATTTTGTTTATGAAGAAGATATATACACACAACACACAACAGGTATATAGCATATCTTTGGTGTTATAGTTTCACTGGACAAGGTAGGGGGTAATTAGGAAAAAGTCAAAAATTTTTCATTATCAGGGCAATAATGAAAGAAATTGTGAAACACAGTCTTAGGCATAATGGGTATTTAATAGAATGGAGCAGTTAAAGAATGTATTAGGGTACACAACACAATATTTGTGTGTACTCAATGTGAACTACTATTATAAACAACATAACAAGAGTGTGTGTTTCCTCAACCTTATTCCCTTTCTTCATAGAACAGCATCTCCTATACTGAAGTTGGTGGCCCCTTGAAGGGTCCGTACACATGTTCTTAGGCATGTCCAAGAGTCTTCTATGAAATCTGTTGTTTCATTTCATGCTTTCATTTTGATTATAATGTTTATTAGGATTTGTTTCATTTATTTGAAAGCGGAGCTACCTAGAGAAAGAGAGGGAGAGACAAAGAGAGATCTTCCATCTGCTGGTCTAATTCCCAAATGGCCTCAATGGCTGGGGTGGGCCAAGTGAAAGCCAGGAGTCAGGAGCCTCCTCTGGGTCTCCGACGTGGGCATAGGGACCCAAACACCCATACTGACCTACACTGCCCACGCAGGTACATCAGCAGGGAGCTGGATTGAAAGTGGAGCAGCCAGGACTTGAACTGGCACCCATATGTGGCATAACCTACTATGCCACGGCACAGGCTCGATGATCAACTTAAAGTGGATGTTCCCACAAAAAGAAATGATAAATATTTAAAGTGATGCATATACTGATAACTGATATAATAATTGCACATCACATATAAGTATTGAACTATCATACTGTACCCTGTAAATATGCAGTTATTATGTGTCAATTAACATTTTTTAAAAGTTAAAGAGAAGAAATTGTATCCTGGTTTCCTTTTACAACAGAATTCTGCCACAGATTTCATTATCCACTGTTCCCTTGCCTTAGAGGAAGGAGCTCTGTGTAGATGTTGGACTGACAAAAAAGAAAAAAAAAAAAAACAACAGACTTTACAATGTGAATGAGGAGCAGGAGCTTGGCAAAGCAGGTAAGAAGCCTCTTAGGATGCTGCATCCCATGTTGGCGTCCTTGGGTCTGAGACCCAGTCAGATCCACCTTCCTCTAGTGCACACCTAGGGAGGCAGCAGTGATCTCTCTAGGACTTGAATCTCTGACTCTCACATGGGAGACACAGATTGGATTCCTGGCTCCTGGCTTTGGCCTGCCCCAGCCCTGGCTATTGTGGTCATCTAGGGGATGAACCAGGAGATGAAATACTATACTTCAACCCCTCTCTGTTTCTCTGCCTTTCAAATAAATAAAATTTTTAAAAGTGCAAATGATGCAGTTGGACTAGTTGAGGAACAGATAACTGATGCGTCATCTTATCACAGGAGGGAAGGACTCTGACTACAGATGGAGGACAGTGGTGAGCAGAGTGAGTCCTCACCTGACTAAGGTACAGGATGTCCTAAAACCAAGAGGATGTTGGCTTTAGCAGTCAGTATTTAAGTTTTGAACAGCAGTTTAATCTCAGCAAAAATAACATCAGCTACCTTATTAAATTAATGCTGTTAATTTGAATGTTATGGGTTTTGTTGTTTTTGTGTTTGCTATTTTGTTTTAGTTTTATTGTTGAATTGGAGTTAGAGCATATGGAGTTTATTTCTGGTTTTCTACTGGCACATTGCTAAGCTTCAAAACAATAAAAACCAATATAATATATTTGGTGGTGCAAAGTAATTTTTTGGCCTTATTAAAGGGAATGTTTGTTTGACTCAGATTTGAGAAGTTGTGTCATGAGCCTATAGAATCTTAGACTAATCTGAGCTGCCAGGATCACTTAGTCCAGTCACATCCCGTAACACATGTAGATACTGAACATCCAGGGGGACAAGTAAAAACCCAAGGTCAAAAAAGCAAGGGAGTGGGGGCACTGTAGCACAGCAGGTTAAGCCTCCACCTGTGATGCCAGCATCCCATATGGGTGCCAGTTCAAGACCCGGCTGCTCCACTTCCAATCCAGCTCTCTACTAATGTACCTGAGAAAATGGCCCAAGTATTTGGACCCCTGCACCCATGTGGGAGACTGAAGAAGCTGTAGGATTCTGGTTCAGCTTGGCTCACTCCAGCCATTGAGACCATTATGGGAGTGAACCAGCAGATGGAAGATGCTTCTCCCCTCCCCTCCCCTCCCCTCCCCTCCCCTCCCCTCCCCTCCCCTCCCCTCCCCTCCCCTCCTCTCCCCTCCTCTCCCCTCCCCTCCTCTCCCCTCCTCTCCTCTCCTCTCCTCTCCTCTCTTCTTCCACTCATAACCCAGTCACCTCTCAAAGGCCCACTTCTTTATATTACCACATTGAGGGTTAGGATTTCAATGTCTAAATTTTGAGGGGGACATAAACTTTCAGTTGATTGTATGTATCATTGAGCAGGAGACTATTGCAAAACAGTGTTTCTCAGCCACATGTAAGAACTTTATTTTTTCATAACTTGTAGCTTGAACAGTTGTCTGTGAAATTATTTGTTGGTTATTGCATTAGTTTTCTATTGAGGCATATTAAATTATGAAAAATTTAACAGCTTAACATAAGTTACATTCATTATCTCACAGTTTCCTTGGTTCAAATGAACTGAGTCTTTGCTCAGAGTCTTACAATCAAGGTATTGTCCAAGACTGCCTCATCTCACGCTTGGGGTCCTCCTCCAAGGTGACATGGTTGTTGGATGAATTCATTTCCTTCTAGCAACAGAACTCATGGTAGCTTGAGCTCCAAGACCAGCTGAGGGGGACTCTCTCTCTCATCTATTGCCTCTTCTAAATTACTTACCTTATTAAACTACACAGGAAATCTACCTTTTCAGCAAGCCGACCCTTTAAGATCTTTAATAAGATCTGCAGAACACCCTCCCAGAGGCCATCTCCAGGTCCTGTCCACACGATGAGGGAGGAGATGATGCAAGGATGTGGGACCCAGGGTGCATCTTGGAGTTCTCCCCACTATAATCATCAGGCACTTCTCTCGCTGGGCAGTGAGGTGTGGTCTATGTCTGTAGACTTACAGGTGGCTTCCAGAGAACGTGTATCTACATCAGTGTGTATCATTTTTGTTAAAGGTTGTGACCTGTAGAAACCTTTATCAACATTGTTGGCCTCTACCCTCTAGATGGCAGTAGCACTCACTGCCTCAGTTGTGACGCCCAAAAATGATAGCAGACATTGCCAAGTTTTGGACTGAAAAATCATCCCCAGTAGAGGAAAAAAATGCATTACGAAAGTGAAGTGTACTTTCTTTTGTTTTTAAAGAAGGGACTTACTAAAACAGGGAGTTTGTTTTTTGAAGGGATACAACTATGTGCAGTCAACACTCTCATGCTCCTCTGTAATGTATGATTCTGAGATTTACTTATTTCTTTTACTGCAAAATGAGTAATTGAGAGTTTCAAATAAAAATTAATGTGGTAGATGTGTTGCCCACATGTACTTTCTTTTTCATGTGTGTTCCAAGATGAGATTATGCTATCACATTTAACTGCATTTTATATTTGGTATGAGATTATCTTCAAGCCATACTCTAGGAGGAATTCAGTTCTATCATAACATGGGGCAGATATTTCCCAAAAGATATCTGATGCAAGACTTAATAAACTTCATTCTCGATATTATAGCTTCTTTCTTGGAAATAAGTGATGTGTCTTGGTTTGGAATTGAGTGGAAGGCACAGCCCAGTTCTGAAATTATAAAAATCAAAGCTATTCATTCCTGTGTTCCGCAGGCAAAGGCAGCTCAAGCATCTCATCCGACGTGAGTTCAAGTACGGATCACACGCCGACCAAAGCCCAGAAGAATGTGGCTACCAGCGAAGGTAGGCATCTGGTCTTCATTAACTCCGCCATCCCTTCCCAGAGCTGGCTGTTTTTGGAAGGCAAGCTGTGAAGTCTTAGTTCTGTTCTATTTAGTGTAAGCATAGGAGATTATTAGAAATGAGAGGGAAAAGGAGCTCCTGAGTTTCTTTTATGTTACACTGTTGTTGTTGCTGTCTGTGAAGGCTGATTTGATAGCATTCAAGTATCTCAATTCCAAGGCAAATGCTATTATTTTGTGAAAATATGTATAGGCTTACCTAAGTAAAGCCTTTTGGTAGTATGTACCTTTGTTTAAGGAAGGAAAACAGCATGATTGTAAAATCCTTCTGCTGCCATTGACTATTTCTATAAAAACTTTCAAAATAGGTGCATCCGAAATTTGGGATTGTGACAATGGGATGGTCACACTCATATAATATGCAGAACTTGAATTAATCACCAATTTTTGGGAGTAGGAAAAGAGGTTTATTTAAAGATTAAGAAGTCCTGTCTTTTGGATGAAGAATGGTTGGATTGATATTCGTGATAAAGTAGTCAGTATATGTAGAAATATATGTTGGAATTCAGTTGCTTCCTAATCTGTAAGAAGATTTTCAGGTATTATTTGAGTGTGGAATTAATTGTTTCTATGATAGTAATTTAGTGGAAACTTGACCCCGTCATAGAACCAGCTCCCTTTTTTTAATGTTAAACACTATTAAGTGAATTTATTAAGAAGTGTTCTTTCTAAGCTAATTGTGGACCAAATGTCCAGTGTAAACATTAATGCCATTTTTAATGAAAGACTCTTAGTGGTCCAGTTGATTTTCATGACATTGTACACAGCTGGCTTTCCTAAGGTGTTCAGGATGTTGTGGACGTGCATTTCCAGTGTTTGCTTCTGAGGCTTAATTTCTGCTGCTGGTTGCGTTGGGAAGCATGGCTCTTTATATTTGGAGGCATACTGATGTTGGCCTTCAGAGTTCTTTGATTTCACTTGATCTGCATTATGTTTTATGTATTAATGATGACGGTTTAGCTGTGCTAGATGTCTTCTTTTTGGAAACTCTCTGACTCAGCATGTTTCAAGTAATACAGAACTACCTTCTTTGGACAGACTAATGCATAGGTGGTGTTTACATTGAGATCCTATTCTCTTGTGTTTAAAGTCTTGGCATTGTTTGATGCATGTTAGCAACACTGTATGGCAGATGGACTGGAGTATTTCCCTCAGGGCAGCAAAGTGCTTGCTTGCAACTCAATTTTAATTTTCTGCCTGTTAATTCAAATATGGGCATTAGACCATTCTTAAAATTCAGTTAAGGTAATGTGCACATCTGGTTAATTGATTCTAGACTTTAACTTCAGAGGCTTCTATACTTAGCAGTCAGTAGAAATCATTTCAATTTAATAAAGTGCCATCCTCCCTAGTTAGAAGCTGGAGTTCTGTAAGATTATCACTTATATATACCATTACTTTACAGTCTCCCTTGTCACCATGGTTTGTTCAATTTGTGCAGCTATGAAAATAGAAAGTTAAAAATCTGTTAAATCATCTCTGCCTTTTGTTTTTTGAAAATAGAAAATGTGAACCTGGGTGAGCTTTCCTGCAATAGGTAGGGGAAGGGAGGGTTAGACTTTGTGTATTTGAAGATGCCTGCTTTCATGCTTCCCTAAAATGCACTATAAGCCTTTATATTTTCATTTCATTTGACTTTTCCTTTAGGAGGACATACAGGCCAAGCTGCTGTCTTACACGTTTTTTCTCAACACATCTTTTTATTATTCTGGAGGTAGAATTAGAAGAGAAAATAGTGGTGTTCATTTCAAAACTGATTTGTAACAACTGGGCTAAATTAATAATGGAATTTCCTTCCAGATCTCAAGTGGAAAGAACCTCATGTCTGAGAAAGTTGCTGTTCACTTCCTTGCATAACTGAAACATGTAAAAAGTGTTAACTTCGCTATTTTTGTGTGCGAACCCATTTTGTCATGTTTTTAATCATTGAAAATGTAAACTATTAAAACGTAAATTAGATGTGGGTATAAGAATGTCCCTCAGGGATGTTCCCTGCATTACTAGTTAGTTTCATGTTATCAAGCTGGTTTTCAGGATGGAACTGGAGTGGCAGTGTTAAGTTTTTCCATACTCAGGTGATAGAGGCCACAGTGCCTCCATGGACCATTCGGGATGAGTGATTAGGATGGCACATCCTCTCGCCTCCACAGGGAGGTTTTACCAGATGGTGTTTCTACCCACTGGGAAATACCCAGGTGACCACTGTCTGCAACATATCTAGCAACAAACCAGAGGCTAAAACCAGACCACAGAAAGGCACATTTTAAAATTCTTCCCTGGTTTTCCTCCCACTGTTTTTTTAGAACTACGTGTAACCTTGGTTACTAAGAAAATGTCGGTTGAGTAGTGCCACATTCCAGAAGTTACTGGATTGTGGTGATTAGTCCTGTCCTGGATTTTATCTTTGGGTTCACCGGTACTGCCTATGACGGTCTGAGTTATGCTGATTTTTGGAAAAGATACATATCATACAGGATAATAGTCATTGCCCAAGCAGACTTTGAACAGCATGGCCATGGTTGTAAAAGCTGGGTGGGAAGCGTTTTCAATAATGTTAAGCTTTTCTTGATGGCATGCACAGGGAAGGTGCTACATTGATTTCGCAGTTGTTGTTGTGGTTGTGTGGTTGTTGTTGTGTATGTATATGCATGCATGTGTGTGCATGTGTTTGTGTCTGACCTCTGAAAGGTCGTTAATGGCACAAGCAGTGACCTATGCTAACAAACATGTAGTACCACTCCATGCAATGCATGCCAGCGAGTAGAAGACATGGGGGTAGATGCAGAGGAAGGGCACTCACTAAACATGCACTTGTCTTGGGAAAGGGCATTAACTGTAAAGAGACACATGGAACCTTTCCTGGGAGATACCAATGTTCCATAATTGGCTATTGGTAATAGTTGCATCACTTCATACATTTACTGAAAAGCATCGGATTGTATGCACACAACAGGGTGTTGGGGGAGCTGTCTTGTCTGCATGATCTTATATTTGTATCTAAATCATCACAAACTAGCCTTTGAAAATGCTGTCTTCCTACTCTGAGAGATCGTGAGCAGTAGTCAGAAGACCTGCTCAGGGAATGAGGCTTAGCCAGTGCAATATGTGGAACTGATTGCCTGAAAGTTTTTCCTAGGATGCTCTGGCTGTGGGGTCAGAACCAGCTGGACAGTGACCGCAGCGAGGTCCTGGACTGCTTTCTGTAGTCTAGCACGTTGTCCTTGCTTAGAACAGACTCACCACAGTAGTTTCCCATGAGGTTCTGGAAAACATGAGAGATTTTAGTGCCATGAGTTTTCCAAGCGTTATATTTTCTCCTAGCCTTTCCTGGATAGCTTCGAACCTCAGCTCAGATTTTATGAGCACAAGCAAGCACCCTACCATGATGATAGAAGTGTCACATTTATCCACTCCAGCAAGTCTGTTTCTTTGGCTTTTGTTTCTTTGTCTGTTCCTCCTGTCTATCCAATGTCCCAGGGAATTTGCTGTGGATCAGAAGGCTGTTCTTCCCCATGCATGGTGGGCACAGATGGTGATAAAATTTGGGTTTAATCCACATGAAAATGATAATTTTGACCCAATGGGAGTGTTCCATCCCAGAGTTTCGTGCGAAAGTTTGAGGCTCTAAAACCCCACCCCTTTTAAGAAATTGCAGAGCTTTCTCCCCGATAAGTGGTATAGTCTTATTTTATAGCCTATTACATTTTTTGTGACAGTTTAAGTTTCTGATTTCCTGACACTGTAGGGGGTTGTGCTTCAAGTGTAGCAAGCTGGAAATTTTCCATTTTCCCCAACATAATCTGCATTCCAACATTGTAAGACGTAGCTTAATTCTTTCCAGTTGTGTTTCTATTCTTTCTCTTCCACTGTTTCCAGTCTTTCTCATCCATGGAAAGAATGGCCTTTAACCATCAGGGGTGGAAGTCATGTCGAAGTCATGTCTGACCCATGTCTGGCATAGAGCACAGGGCCAGTGGCCTTTGATTGGGTTGGATCATGGAGAAACTTCGTAGAGTAGCTGAGCATTGTCACCTTTTAAAGGGCTGAGGCTGTGAGGATGTGGTCATAAGAGTGACAACCCAACCATGCAGTCTTCTCTGGAGTTGGGGGAAGGTGAAGCAGTTAGTTCAAAGTCAGATTTAATTGGCTGAAGGAGTTTGCTCCATGCAGCTGGTCTTCAAACATACTAGAGTTCAGGTATTGAACTCACTGACAGCACATATTTTGGATGTGATAGCCAGTTTCTGCATGTCGGTTATTAAGCAGGACGACCATGGAACTGGAGGCTTTTGAGAACTCTAAAGGGCTTTTCCATTTTTCTGGTCTCATACACTCCTTTTGCAACTACATATCATTGGCCCTGAGATTTTCTCAAAATATGTCACATCTAATAAAATGCCAAGCTGGAGTTTGACACATTATTGCTTTGGTAAGAGTTGGTCAAATTAGAAACAAAAATAACTTTTTTTTTCCAGGAATATGTTTGCTTTCTGTACACAGGGTTACTTAATTTTATTTTGTCCACCTGATTTCTAGCTCTCTATTTGGAACCAGATTCGAGAGTAAGGCAGGCTATTTAGAAGAGTGTGAGAAGGCTGTTGGATCCAAATAGATGCTAATATTCAGGAAGAGGAGAGGATGTGCTTTAAAAAGTACAAGGGTCTTAACCTACTTGATTTAATTAGTTTGTTATCTGGAAATACAAATACTACCTTTAAGTCAGCTCATTACTGTATGTAGTCTTTCAATACATTTACTTACCATCACATTGCTGGAGCCAACCTTTAGCCTAATGACTAAGATGTTGGTTAAGATGCCCACATCCCACATTGGCATGCCTGGGTTCAATCTCTGGCTCTACTCCTGACTCCAGCTCCCTTCCAATGAGACCCTGGAGGCAGTAGTGATGGCTCAGATGATTGGGTTCCTGCCTCCCACGTGGGATAGCTAGATTGATTTCCTGGTTCCAGATTTTGGCCCAGTCCATCTTGGCCATTGCAGGCATTAATGGAGCAAACTACTGGGCAGGAACTCTCCCCACCCCCATCTGCCTCTTTATTCTATCTCTTGGCCTCTCAAAATTAAAACAATAACAAAAACAAAAACTACCAAAAAACACTTTTTGAAACTGCCTGCTTAACTCCTTGAAAGAAGGTCATTTTAAGTGTTTCATTGGAGGCATGTGAAATGAGTTGATGTATAAAGAATTTGTGGTGATATTCTTTCCATGGAACCTAAAATCAGTCGTTTATTTATACAATCATGGCTTCTCATGTTTTCAGTGCCCAAATTAGACCAATTGTAAACTGAGTTATTTTGAAAATGCCCAGGCATCTGGCTTTGTTTTATTCTCTTTGTCTTCCTTACATTGTTTTCTCTCTGCTTCTTCAGTGCACTCTACATCAAATCCCCATGAATCACTTTAGGAGAGGAAAGAGAATGCCTTTATCTCAAGGTGGATTATCTTTCTCAAAATTCATCTTTTACTTACTAACAAATTCATGAAACATTTTGAGGACACATAATTTTAAGCTTTTACCAGTGTTTTTTGTGAGTTTTTTTTTTTCACATTTAATCATGTTCATCATCACATTTCTCCTGAGAAGTAGGCATAAATATTCTCATATAATACTTGGAAAGTCAGAGAACCAGTGTGTCCCTAACTCATGTGACATTAGTAAGTGGCAAAGATCGGCCATGATCTCTGATTTCTGACAAAAGTTTATTCTTTGTGATTGTTTTGTAGTTAATATGAAGAACAGCTGAAAATTTTATGCTAATTATATTTTTGATATGTAAGTGCACATAACTTCAGTATTTTATTATCTTCATAATCAAACAAAAGATGAGGCTTATAACTACATCACTTGGACTTTCTTCTTATCTCTTCCAAATTCAGGATGCTTGCTTCTCTTCATGGTCAACATTATCCTAGATGTGCAGTTGGCTTCAATACACTCAAGCATTTGCAAAATCTTCTTTGTAGTTTTATCCCTTTCCTAGAAAATCAGTTTCATTTATACCCCAAAGCCTTTCTGCTTCCTTGCACACAGGAGTCCTTGACCTTCTTATGCTGTGTCACTCTGTAGAGTTGGTGCTTGTCACTTGTTAAAGACAGTATGGTGGATTTTGGGAACATTCACTATGTTTGCCAGAGCACTATTGCAGTGGAAAACCATGCTAATTGTTGTTATAATATTCTATAAAAGCACACCTTGATCATGCTTGTGAGAAGTGTTTTTTCCATTGCTTACTCATAATTGTGTCTACATTGCCAATATTATACATGGAAACACCTGCACGATCCATATAGCATCTCAAACTTGACTTTAAATTCTTAGTTATAGAAGGCAAAAGTCAATACTATGAGCTCTTTTTATCCTGAACTGTTAGCTTTCAGGTTAACCTAACTGTGCTCCCAAATGTATTACATCAGACAGACTTAGTGTTTGAAATTGGTATTGGAGTTGATTGTGATACAGAATCAGTATACGTAATACAAAAGTAATTAATAGTTATTTTACTTGTTTTTCCTTTAAAATTGAGCCATGCAGTTTTTCTTTGATTGGAAATACATACAAGTACAAGGTATTGATCTCAGAGCATGGATCTTGGGAAACTGGTAGTATGCCTTGAAGCAGTCTATTGCAACCAAATGAAACTCAACCCATGACACAAGGAGAAGTAAAGTGAAAATGTGTAACACAGGAAGAGGAGTAAGAGGTAAAGAACCAGAGCAATAAAATGACAGTGAAGACATCTCCCTAAACCTAGTTATAAAATGACATCTCTCCAAATTGGAAGGCTGAGTAGGGGGCTTTTGGGGAGGTGGAGATAATTCTGAAATAAAAAATGTAGTGTCACAAACTTCTATTCTGTGTATGAGGAAGGTGATGACTGATTATTATGTGGATTTGGTTTTGCTTTTAAAAATTAAAATTTTAACTTCCTCTGAAAATGTCAGAATCATTTAGGAAAGCTTTGCAAGGCTTTATCTGTTAAAGTGTAATGTGCTTTGTAATTCATTGAATAATTAATTACTTCACAACCAAGGTGTTTTTATTGTTTAACCTACAGTAAACTAGGCAACTTTTGAAAAACTACATCGATTACATCTAGAAATTTGGACACGTTGTAGATTCAGTGTACCAATTTCATAAAGAAGTCAAATTTGCATCAAAGATTAAGCAGTGAAAAGTTTATCAGCTCCATATCCATAAAATTGTGTCATAAGCCTAAAAATGTATAATAAAATCCTAAATACCATCTCAGAACCAAGTACAAGGCTTAATTTCTTTAGGGAATTATCTTCTGAAATGGATCATCCAGAATGGCCAAAATGTCATTTAATAGTCTCAGAAGGATATTAGACCTGCCTCTCTCTCTCTCACTACATGTATATCCTAAAGTAATATTTAATTGAAACATCCAGCCACTCAGTACTTTGTGCAGAATTGGGAGAGAGAAAATTTCAGACTTCTTAGCTTAATTTCATGACTCAAAAATTCTATATTTATTTCTTTCACCTGATTTGCCATTTGCAAAATAGCTAAGTAATTGAGGTACTTCATTCATAGGCATTCTGGTTCATCCAAGTACAACTAAATATGTTTGTAATGAAGTCATGGATTGTTCACATCAGTTATTTCAGTAATTTAATTTAATGGGAATCTATTTAAGGATGCAATATGTATTTAAATGCATTTATTTATATTTATATTTACATTTATGGGGTATTTGTATTTATAGAGGCATTTGTAATCATAGGGGTAAAAAATGTACTTCAGTAAGAGGTCACAAACTGGTAGCACAGGGTAATCTGTCCCCTTGGATGTGGTTTCTTCTCACTAAAGAATTTTCAAAAAGTAGTCTTGGCTTAAATTTAATGATTTAATTGAAGCAGATCCCATGCAGCTCCTCAGTGTTCCCCTACAGTCTTAAATAAACATCTTTTGCCATATTTCTGTTTGCCATTTGGCTCCTGAAGGGAAGAGATTTGGTTTTATGGCAAGATACAGTACTTCCAAAGCTGGAGGCATTACTGGAGGAAATTAACATGTGTGAGGCCACCACTCACTGTAGGTGAGGATTGTATCCCAACAAGTGGCTCTGGTTGAAGGAGGAGGGAGGCAAGGGTGAGTTGGAGCTGTGAGGGAAGGCCTCACTGCAACCAGGGGCTTGGCCTTCCGCTCCTGAGCAGAAGAGGGAGTGGGAGAAGAGGCAATGTGTATGGAGCGTCAGGTCATGAACTCTTGGAAAGGTCCCTCTGGGTCCATGTGGGAAATGGTGGTGGCTCCTAAACAGACCCCTCCCCACAACCGCACCTTTGATAGACTCGCAAAGTGCTCTGAAAGGAGTTTGTGATTAAACACTGAGGAGTACATTGACTGTACATTCTTCATACTGGAGGATCAAAGAGCCCACAAAGTTGGTGGTTTCCGGGACAAACAGGCTGTAGTGCTGCGCTGTTCTCTAGCCATAACCCTTCTTTAGGGTATTGAAAGGATTTTTCTCTGAAGGGCCCATTTCAGAGAAAAGAGGGACTATGGAAGAGATTGAGGGGATGACATTTTAGGCCAAATGATCTGACGTTGGAAGTGTTTGCCCTTTATAGCCATAGACACAGACTGATCTTAAAAATTAGGTTAACGTGTCTTCTTACTTCCTCTTTAGCTAGGAGGTAACTTTCTGAGGATCAACTGATGGCCTCAGAAGTCCCTGCCTTCCCATGGTTGCTAGACTGAGTAGCTTTGAAATTATTTGTAAGTGTTTACAGGTGATCCAGGAGAATTGTTGTAAGGAGTGGAGTCTATAGGAAGTAGATAGCAACACAGGCTTTAATTATAAATGGAACCTAGACACTTTCTGCTGTTTATAATTGCTATTGTCTTTTAAGATGGAATGGGTCTCATGGTTCACTGATGGAGATTTGTTCCTTTTAGTAGCTGCATGTTTTTAGGAATCTGAATTTTCAGATGTAGGCAGTAGAAAACCATCTCTCCAGCACTGGCTTTCAGGGTTGTAAACTACTCTGGCTTTCTGCCTGTAGAAGAATACTCCAGGCACACCCTAATTTCTTTTTTCAGGAATGGATCCTTTTGGTAGTACTGCTTGGAGTAGAAATATAACATGGGAACCTTTGCCAGTGATTTGCTTTTAGTGATCTTTTGTGTTAAGGAAACCAGCACTTGATTTAAGTAGAATAGACAGGTTGTAAAGAAGATGGAACTGTATGTAATATTTCTAGATTCATATTCATTTTATGAACAATGGCTTATAAATAACTGTTTTAAAATTAAAAACAATTTTAGAACACTAAATTAGATAAATTAAAAATTTAAATTTCTAAGAATATTTTACTTTCCGCACCCCAATTTTAAGGGCAGAGGAAAAATGTTCTTTGCACAATTTAATTTTATTGAATCCTTTTTTAATCTCTTTTAGTTTTAATACACTGAATTTTTTCAGCTCTTCATCTGATATTTCAAAGTATCATCAGAATAGAGCCCAGGACTCTTGAACTCATGAAATTGGAATGACTTGGCTAATTAATAACCACCCTCAGATTTTTTTTTCTTTTTTGATTCATTGATGTGTTATGAAGAAAATGTTGGAAAAAGGACAAAATGATCAAAATGATATTGTTCTTTTCTTGCTATTTTAATTTATTATTAAATTATCTCAAACCAAACCTTGACCCCAGATTATCTATCTCCTAGAAACTGGGACATTGTATAAAGCATTTGTATGTGTGTATATATCTATTGATGTCTATATCTATATCTATATCTATATCTATATCTATTTAAAGCTGGATGGTAAGTGGACAGAGCAGGTATTGGGAGATGAATTCATTCAGTCGAGATTTACGGGGTCCAAATTCTGGTTAAAAGATGTATTTGGAAAACACCATAGGAGAGTGAAGTCATGATTTAATCTCAGTGTGAGATGAAAAGTTGTGAGATGAAATTCTATGACTTTTTTTAAACTGTCATTTATGTGTGAAATGAATAACTGGTCATAGTTTTCTCCATATACAAGGAATAATAAAATTACGTACTTTCTGGGTTGAGACAAGGACTAAATTTAACACTGTTATCCAGTGCTTTGCAATATGCATTGTAGCTCATTTATTTTCATCAACTAAATCATCACACTTCATGTAAATGCCACATACTTAACTTGTTATACACTGTATTAGATATTCTAAGTAGTCTAGAATGTTAAAATATTATATAGAAGGACTGAAGGTTATATGCAAATACTAGCCCATTTTATATGAGGGATTTAATCAGGTGTGGATACTGGAGTCCTCTAGTAGAGCTGGAAATCCCTTTGCAGATACCAAGGGGGATAACTGTGCCTAGCATCTGTGGACACTGACCTCAATGCATAGATAATTATGATGTTATATGTTAGATTACATGCATATGTTGAATACATGTGTTCAGTTAACACAAGTACATATGCAGATGTCTGGGACAATTTTGAAAATAAGTAATGAGTGTAACATTGCCTTGGTGTCATGAAAAGTATACAGATACCGGGATTTAACAAGCATGCCATAGTCCACTGCAAGTAAATAGAGAACTCAGGCGTGGTCGCAGTTGTCCTTGGGTATTTAGGGTTTGATAGAGGTGGCATAATAAAGGAGAGAAGTCATGACAGTATATCCTGGTGGGAAACTGCTTCTCTTATAAAGGGAACAAAGGACCCAATGTGTTCCTTATGCCAGAATAAATTATAGATGGATGAAATCTTTAAATTTTCAAAATAAGTATACAGTCATCATTCTATGATCTTGAAATAGAAAACCATTCATGTGTTTTTAACAGCAGAGGCTGGCACAAAGCTATAGAAGATGCCAGCCCTTACATAGGTCACTACATGCTATAGGGGGTAGAGAATGATCTTTCTTTTGTTAGATGTCTTTGTTCTTAAGAATACATTTCTCTTTCATTGCTGTCTCAGGATTTTATGTGTTAATGTGTGTTGTTGGTCTACAAATGGAGATATAATGTATTTTATTTCTCAAAAATCTATTTTTATTATTTATAACCAGTAAATGCTGATATTGTGAATTGAGAGTCTTAAAAATGAGTACAAGCTCTTATCTAGAAATTTCACCCTAGGAAATTACCTTTAAAAACCTGAATGTTATTTGCAAATATATATTTAATTTCTATAACATAAAAAATCAATAAAATATTTCATTGAAATATCTGAGTGCCACAGACCTGATCAGTTATTTAAAAACTTGTTGGAGAACAGCATTTAATGATGTGGTAAATATGTGTGAAAGATACTGATTATGAAGCAACATTTCTGTGTTATCCCAATTGTGAATAGGCTTGTATTTGAAGATGAAAAAGACTATACAAGTGTATTTCACAATGCTTTCAATTATTATTTCTTGTTGATAGGACTATAGATTAATTTTACTTTTTTATTTTCCAGTATAGAAAATTTAAATTGAATATTTTTCAAGTTCTGAAAAATGTTTCTTGTACTAGTTGTTCTTGGAATTTTCTTGAAGATGATGTTACCAATATGACGTGGGTTTTTTCATCATCATTAGTTAAGATGTTTGGATAAGGAATAATATTTGTATTTCCCAACCATGATAGCCAAATATTCAGTACCCATCTATATTGCAATCACTGATTTTTTTCCTTCTTAAAGATAGTTTTGAAATATCTTTTTTAAAACTTTTTCTTCTGTTCAACAAAGATAATTTCAACACAGTTCTTTCTCCCTCCTTTATGTACATTCACAATTTAAGATTCCAGTGTATTGCATGTATTCAGATCCTTCTGTGCTCATTTAATCAGGTCTGTTCTCACCCAGCGAATAGTAACTAGAAGCCAGCTCTTGTGCTTGGGGAATGGGAATTCACTGATGAGCCAAATAGACCCAGACCTTCTGGGACTTTTAATCTCATGAAACACAGATATTATCCAATCTCCAAAAGAAATCACATGCTCAGAATCTTATGTACATGCTTAGAAGTAAAAACTGAAGCTGAGACCTGAATGATGAACAGGAAGGAGGAGGACAAATGATGCGGTGAACATGCCTGCGTGGGGAGGTGGGATTGGAGGGGGGACTGTGCTCCAGTTGTTTATTTACTGTATAACAAGTCATCCTGTAACACAATACATTCATCCCCTTATGCTACTGTAGCTTTTAACCACTGACTCAGTGGCTCAATAAAATACCAATCTGTTACCTAAGTTTCTGGAGGTCAGAAGTCTGAAATGAGTCTCAGAACACTAAAATGAAGGGTTGCAAAGACTGGAGTACTGGAGGGGAATCCATTCCTTGCCTTTCTCTGCTTGCTTCTTTCCTCTGCAAAGCCAGAATCTTCAGATCGATCTCTCTCTCTCTCTCTCTCTCTCTCTTTCTCCCTTGTCTCCTTCTCTCCCTCCCTCCTTCTCTCTCTCTGACTCAGATTCTTCTGCATCCTTCTTATAACAACACTTGTTCTGATAAGGACTTTGGGTTCACCCAAATCATCTCATATACTCTCAGCATCTCGTCATCTTGAATCACATCTTCAAAGTCCCTTCCATCACTTAAAGTAATGTATTCATTCATATGTGAGCTTAGAATATGAGTGGGAGATGGGAGGGGTGCGAGTGGAAGGGAACTTATTGGGGGCGGGGAGCCATTGTAATCCATAAACTGTACTTTGGAAATTTATATTTACTAAATAAAAAAATTAAAAAGAAAAGAATTAATGTATGTTCCTAGGGCTGTAACATTTTGCTAACCTGTAGAATATAATAAACTCATTATAATTTTTAGAATCACTTTGAATAAAGTTTAACAAACAGTTGAAAACCTCAAAAAAATAAAAATAAAAATAAATTTTTAAAAATTAAAAAAATAATATGAGCGATTTCTGATATCTCAAACTTTTTGTCAGTCAGATACTTTGGCAAGGTTTCACAGTGATTCCCGTGCTGTATGGCATGGACTGAAGTCATTGCTGGTGAGGCTGGCTCATCAGATAAGCCAATGATGCTTGATGTACTTTGCCGGGATGTATGGATAGCCAGGCTCACCAAGGACTGTTGATCAGAGAGCCTACAGGTGGCCTGTCCAGCAGGAAGTCCTCAGGTTCAATAGCCTCCACATGCATATGGAAGCTTGCAGCTCCAGAAAGAGTGTTCCAAGGAACAGGAAGTGGAAGCTGCTGATTGTTCAGGCCTGGGTTCAGAAATTCTCCCAGTCACTTCTGCTGCATTCTGTTAGTCACAGCCATCACAGAGCATCCCAGATCCGAGGGGAGGGAGTGTGGACACACTGTTCTATGGTATTAATGTTGATGTATTTGCAGTGCTGGTATCTTTAATCCATAGGGTACATGGGTGGGGTAGGATTCCACAAAGAGAGAGCAACATGTGGGTGTGGAGACAGCTGAGGGCTTTTCTGAAAAATGCGCAAGTGTATTTGCAGCACAGTGACAGAGGAGAGATGTGATGAGCATGGAGAAGCAGGCAGGGCAGGGCAGGGCAGGGCAGGTGGGGCCTTCTGGACAGTGTAAAGGAACTGAATTCTTCTTAGAGCAAGGAGACACTGAGGAGCTGGAGGGGCAATGCTCTGGCTGTTGTGTGACCATGGGAGTTGGCTATGAGAGACACTGGCTCCTGATTAGGGGCCCTCTGGGGGCCTGGCAGCAGATAGCAGTACTTTGGACTATTTGCCTCCTGATCCATTTCCAGCCACATTTTTTTCTAGTAGCTTTTAATAGTAGAGTAAAAATAAAATGTATTCAGTAGGGGCAGGCACCATGGCACAGTTGGTTAATCCTCAGCCTGCAGCACCGGCATCCCGTATGGGCACCGGTTCTAGTCCTGGCTGCTCCTCTTCCAATCCAGCTCTCTTCTGTGGCCTGGGAAAGCAGTAGAAGATGGCCCAAGTCCCTGGGCCCCTGCACCCTTGTGGGAGACTGGGAAGAAGCACCTGGCTCCTGGCTTTGGATTGGCGCAGCTCCAGCCGATGCGGCCATCTGGGGAGTGAACCAATGGAAGGAAGACCTTATTCTCTGTCTCTCCCTCTCACTGTCTGTAACTCTACCTCTCAAATAAATAAATTAAATCTTTAAAAAATGTATTCAACGAAATTTTGTCTACAGCAAAGTCAGAGGAGAAATCTGGAGGGATTAGAAGCCTTTATTACAATGTGACACACTGGCTTCTGCTCTAAAGACTTAAGTATCCACAATAGTGAGCAGTGGGCTTATATGTTGTGCATCTGTTTTTGTTGTTGTTGTTGTTCTTGTTTTTTTTTTTTTTTACTTTAATTTTTCCTTTAATTTTGTTACATTTTAGAAAGTACTTGTATAAATTGGAAATTTAAAAACATACTGTTTGGGGCCGCACAGTGATCAAAGCCCTGGCCTGCAGCGCTGGCATCCCATATGAGTGCCAGTTCAAGTCCCGGCTGCCTCACTTCCAATCCAGCTCCCTGCTAATGCGCCTAGGAAAGCAACAATGGATGACCCAGGTGTTCAGGCCCCTGCACCCACATGGGAGACCTGGAAGAAGCTCCTGGCTTCAGATTGGCTCAGCTCTGGCTGTTGCAGTCATTTGGGGGAGTGAACCAGTGGATGGAAGACCTCTCTCTCTCTGTCTCTAATTCTGTCTCTCAAATAAATAAAATAAATCTTGAAAAAAACATACTGTTTATTTCCAACTGTCAGATTGAGAGTCCCCATTCTAGGATAAACAGGTTTTACCTTGTTGCTTACGTGTATTTTACCCTTGCTTTATGTCTCCTGTGGGTGCTCTTGGCTCTCAGGGAAAAGGAGCACATTCAACTGAGTGTGTTGAGACTTGTAGACTGAATTTAGGTCAAACATATATATTTTCAGGTCAAACGTATTTTCAAGTACGTATGTATGTTTGTATGTATTTGAAGGACAAATTGAGAGAGGGACAGAGAGAGTGAGCATGAGTGCTATCTCCCATCAGCTGGCTCACTCACCAAATGCCTGCCACAACCAGGACAGGGCTGGGCTTAAGCTAGGAGCCAGGGACTCTATCCAGGTTTCCGATGTAGGTGGCAGGTACTCAACCACTTAAGCTATCACCTGCTACCTCCCAGGGCACACATTGTAGACAGTTGGAATTGAGAGCAGAGGTGGGACTTGAACCCAGGCACACTGATATGGTATGGTGGTGTCTCTAGTGGCATATGAGTCACTAGGCTAACTCATTCTGGTTTGCTTATTTTTTTATGTTACTGCTGAATACCTTGACATAACAATTTTTCAATAGTCTATTCACATCCCCGATATGACTGCTCTTTCATAAAATCTTGCCAGTATGTATTTGTTACATCCTTAGCGTTTGCCTTTTAGAATTTACCATTAAGTAACAGGGCAAAGACTTTTATTCATAGTGACAGGGACCAATTTGTGTTTTACTGGTGTTAAAACAAAATAGATTTAACAGGGAATGGTTTAAAATTAATATTCATAGTGTTCTTTTAGCTCAAAACATATCATTGTACATTCATTCTCCAAATGTTTGAAGATGTACTAACATCTTCTCTTTAACTATGTGACTGCTGATTGGAGTTGTGTGTTTTTTATTTCATAAATCATATGACAGCTGATTTTCTGATTTTCAGTTTGATGCCTTTAATCTCAGTAGGATGAAATATGCTTTTATGTTTTCAGAAGTATCAGATCTAAGTGGTAGAATTGAGGAGCTGTGGTATAAAATTGTACACCACATGTTTAAACAGAAATCCACATATTTGAAATTAGGAATAGTACATTTTCATTGTGATGAAAGAACTAATGAACAGAAATAGTTCTTGTTTGCATGAGTTGAGTCTACAAAGGACAGCAGCCTTATATCTTGGCAGATAGAAAAGATACGAATAGTAGGCAGCTTAGACCCTCCAAGGCCTTAATTCCCATTCTGCTAACAAAGAGCATTTGATAAATTAAAAGATTCTTGGCTGACAGTTTTATATCTCAGGAATTAGATAAAGGTAGTGATGGAAAGGCTTTTGGTATTTTTTTGTTTTGTTTTGTTTTGTTTTGTTTTTCTTTATAGGAAAAACAAAAAAAAAATGAAGATC
Organism: Oryctolagus cuniculus; assembly: GCF_051225735.1. Lineage (NCBI taxonomy): Eukaryota > Metazoa > Chordata > Mammalia > Lagomorpha > Leporidae > Oryctolagus > Oryctolagus cuniculus. Next base: position 44,840,609 of record NC_142880.1, read on the forward strand.
TTATTTCACAGTTGTGACAGTTTCCAATGGGCAGACTTTGGAGCCAGTGTGAATGACTCTATTGTGAGCTCAGATTTTAAAGTCCATGTAAAAGAGAGAAAAAGGCAAGCACAGTCAAGGAGAAAGTGAAACCAAATCCCTAGACAAAGTGTCTGTAGCATCACATATGGGTTCAGGTGGTTATATAAGCAAGTGAAGTAGGAAGCCCGAGACAAGACAAGAGAGTATCAGATGGCATAGCAGAGGAAAAGCAGAGCAGTAGGGTAATTCCTTCAGTAGCAAAGGGGCTCACCATAAATACCAGAAGGCACCATGATTGCCACAGGTAGCCATTTGAGAGTGCTTTGCATGTGTCAGACATGATCCTAGGTATGTTACATAGGTTCAGTCATTTAATCCCAGAAACAATGAGACAGCTGCTATTATCAAGACCATCTTAGAAATGAGAGATTGCAGCAGAGAAAGTAATTTGCTGAAGACCATATGAGTGCCGTGAAGTAAAGCATTTTCTGGAATCCATTTTTCATAGTAGAGCTCCGAGGTGAATACCTGCAACCTATGAAAAGTATGAACGTGTTTTCAAAAGAATCTTTAACAAGGCTGGACCAACCACCACACATAGAACTGAAAGAATCTGTGGCAAAGCAGTTATTTGTGTTTGAAAAATGGGGAAAGTGTAAACTCTCGACACCACAGCTTGTCTAAGTCATGAAATGTCCCCTGAAGCTGAAGCTGGGTCTGGTCTAGGCTGAAGCCAGGCAATTTACTTCCTTCTTCCTCCTACATGGTTGGTGTGGGCCATCATCTACTGCTTTCCCGGGTGTATTAGTAGGGAATTGGATCAGAAGCAGAGCAGTTGGGACTTGAAACAGTATGGGATGCCAGTGTCAGTAGTTGCAGCTTAACCTTCTGTGCTACAATGCTAGCCCGCATCATCACCACCTTATTCAGGATGGTTAATTTTTTGTGTCAGCCTTGCTGGGCCATGGAGCACTTAGAAATTTGGTTAAAACTTGTTTCTGGGCTCTAGGAAGGTGTTTCAGGATGAGAGTAACATCTACATGGGTAAACTGAGGAAAGCAGACAGCCCTCCCCAGTGTAGGTCAGCCCTGACCAAACTATTGAAGTCTGTCTGACTTGCTTTGATTTGGGACATTGGTCTTTTGTCTTTGAACTTTAGACTGGAACCCACACTACCATCTCTTCTGGGTCTTATCCAACATGCTGCATTCTGATCTTGAGATGTTTCAACTTTCAGAATAATGTGATTTGGTTTTTTAAAATAAATTTTTATATATGATATATAATATTTATATATACATTTGTAAATCTATTGATTTTATTTTTCTGAAGAACCCAACTAATACACTTATTAATATGACTTTGACCATGTTTGAGGATTCAATGAGAAGTTTGAAAAACATATTTTTGACATAATATTTAGCAAATTTAGCAATTAAAATAATAGGCATTCTATAACTTAGAATGGCTCTTAATAATGTCCTAACCCAACCTTATCCCAGTGATGTCTTCCACCCCTGTATTTGGAAAAGTTAATGAGGGATGACTTCTTATTTATTTTTTATAGTTCTTTCTGTTTGGTACAAAAATGAATAAAGATAATTAATCAAATGTGTCTTAGAAGTGGCTGGGGTTTGTAATTTTCCAAGAGTATACCACACAGCCTGTTCTGGTGCTGATAAGCCTTTGAATATCACAGATTTAAGTACTTATGCATCTGGTAAGGGGTAAGGAATCCTGAACGTGATTTCAGATTCAAAGGACCTCAAACTGGTTGGCATGACCAAGGATTTGGAGTTATTTGGAAACTAAGTATGTATTGTCTGTGAAACCTGCTCTTCTCAAAGCTCCATGTGGTGGAGAAGTAACTGAACCTTTCAGGTGATTTTGAATGAAAGGAAATTTGGCTTGCTCTAGATTCAGTTAGATAACATGAAGTAAACCAGGTTAACCTTTGAACTCTTGGAGCTACACAAGCCATGTGGGAATGGGTGGGTGGGAAGAGGGCAGAAGAAATCCATCCCATAGCCTTCATCTGGGTTCCTCTCACATATCTCATTCTCTTTAAAATTCTTATACCCCACAACAACAACTGGCCCACATCTTCAGTGATTTTATGATTTTTCTTTAAGAAAAATAACTGTCCTCTCCTTCTCATAAATTAAGTACAAAACTCTGACTAATCCCTGCATTTCTCCTTATGGCCAGAGTAGCATTTCACTCATCTTAATTATAATTTATTTAACAGGTTTCATTTTCTTTTCCCTCTTAATAATGGGCCTTTAATGTGTTTAGCAGTTATTTGTTTCAGAGGGTCTGCAATGAATAATACTCTGAGCAGCCGCATTTTTCACATAATAATTTTTTATGAACCATACAAAGACAGCTCAAGTGGTGTAAATCTACAGGAACTCTCTTGCAGCAAGAGTCCCAGTCCTCAGGCTTTGTCATGGAACTACTTCTCTTTCAGTACATTTGAATTATTGGTCTAGCCAGCCTCCTTTTCTCCCCTTGCTACAGTATTTTAGGAAAAAGAAACTGGCTAAGCCTGAACTGGAGATTTGCATGAATTTTGATTTTTTTAAACAAAGTTATTAATTAATTTGGGAGAGAGAATTTGGCAGAGAGAGAGAACTCCCAACTCCCATCCATTGGTTAGCTATTCAACACCTGGGGCTGGCCAAACCAAAGCCAGGATATGGAATCTTAATCTGGGTCTCCAACAGTGATGACAGGATCTCAACCACTTGAGCTATCACTGCTATCTCCCTTTGTTTCAGCAGAGAGCTGGAGTCAGGAATGGAGTTGAGTTTTGGACCCAAGTACTCTGATAAGAGATGTGGGTCTCTTAATTGGTGTCTTAACAGATAAGCAAATACCTACCCTGAAATAAGAATTTTAAAAGCCAGCAAAATGGGGGCCGGTGCTGTGGCACAGTGGGTTAAGGCCTGCCTGCAGCATCAGCATCCTATATGGCCACCGGTTCAAGTCCTGGCTGTTCCAGTTCTGATCTCACTCCCTGCTAATGCTCTTGGGAAGGCAACAGAAGATGGCGCAAGCCCTTGGGCCCCTGCACCCATGTGGGAGATCCAGAGGAAGCTCCTGGCTCTTGGTTTCAGATTGGCTCAGCTCCAGCCATTGCAGCCATTTGGGGGAGTGAATCGGCAGATGGAAGACCTTTCTGTATCTCTGTCTCTACCTTTGTTTGTAACTTTGTCTTTGAAATAAATAAATATTAAAAAAATGTAGCCAGGAATTACCTTGTCTCTTAAACCATACATGGACTAGTATGCAGTACTTGTAAAAACTCTCACTGGTTTCCTCATGGTGGAGTGGAAGGCAGGTGGACAGGAAGACACCTGATCTTGATTGGGCCAACACAATCTTGGGTGGATCTTGGGAAACCCTTGTTGCCATCCTCTTTGTCTTCCTTGGCTATTGCACCATGGCCAAGGTTAGAAAGGTGGGTGGATGATCAGTTTTACTTCTTGAAAATATTAAGGTAGAACTTTGAACTGTGATTGGTTGCCCCTTGGATTAAGAGTTGAGGTCTGAGCTCAGAGAGTTTGAAGGAATCACAGATTCCTCCCAGTAAAATGTTGAAGGAGATGAAGACTGGTGTGTTTGGAAGAGGACGTGGTTCTTGCATGTGCAGTTGATGTAATGTGCCATAGCCCCTGAAAGACTATGATCATCTATGAGTGAGTAATCTGTCTCTTGGTTATAGAGGCGGCACCTCAGATTTGATCTGAGGCCATGTCCAGGTCTAGGAAATACATGAAGGGATTGTGTCCAAGTTAGTGCTTCACTTTGTGTCTGATTCAATGTTTCCCTCTATTATAAAGCCAGAATAAATGATTTTTGAATTAAAAATTGTGTTGACACTGTGTACTTTCATTCATTAAAATTGATGATATATGTATCAGGTCACAATAGGCTTCATGAGAGTTTGCTTTCCAAATCTCTCCTCATTGGTAGTTGCTATGTGTGCTGGCAATTGAAGCAAGAAGTTAGAGAGTAGACATATTCTTTTCCTTACAGGGAGGATGATGCAACAGCAGTGTTAAAATGGTCGTGATTTCCTCTCTTATGCCACATCAAATGTGGTGGGGAGGGCAAGAGGAGGGAGAGGGAGTATGGGGTGAGAATGTGGATACCTACTTACCACACTCAGTCTGTCTCAAGATGCCTTCTGTATGACTTTTGGTTATAGGATACTGGCTCTTAGTACATCAGAAAGGTATAAGAAGCTTGACATCTTAATGAGTATACTGTCTTAAGAAAATTAAACACCATCACTGAGGTTCTCTTCAGTAGGTGGCTTGTAGACATAGAGAATTTGGATACTTGTGCAGAAATAAATCCCCTCTTTTACTTCACTGGCAAGAGGAGAGCAATTGCCACCCAGGTATGTTCTGGTAGTGTGATAGGACATCTGGTCATTGTGTCCTCACTTTGGATAGCTTCAGGGCAATGGCAGAGTAACTGATAGTAGAAGCCAAAAGCTTCATGCAGCTCTCTGGCACTGATAATCAGTAATTTTCATGGGCAAAGTGATATCCAAAGCTAATATGGGTCAGCCAATTTTCACCACAATCTGGACACATTTCTTTATGTGAATGTTTGAATTTGGAGTCATTTCCTGTTTTTGCTATTCCCTTTTCATTAAATCAGCATGTGTGAGAACACTTCAGAAAATTTGTGCACAATGGAATTAAAAGATAATTTTTTTTGCTGCAAAAAATTTTGAAGTTCATAGTATTTTCATCATATACATTTTCCTTAAACTTTTTGAAGACCCCTCATATATTCATAGTTATATCCTTTCATCAGTTGTTGCTTGCCTTGGTATAGACCTCTATGATATGAAATATATTTCATGTTTTCTTAGATTTTTTTAAGGATTTACTTAGCTGAAAGACAAAGAGTGACGGGGCGGGGCGGGGGCGGGGGGAGACAGAAATAGAGATCTTTCAGGCTGGCGCTGCGGCTCACTAGGCTAATCCTCCGCCTTGTGGCGCCGGCACACTGGATTCCAGTCCCGGCTGGGGCGCCGGATTCTGTCCCGGTTGCCCCTCTTCCAGGCCAGCTCTCTGCTGTGGCCAGGGAGTGCAGTGGAAGATGGCCCAAGTGCTTGGGCCCTGCACCCCATGGGAGACCAGGATAAGCACCTGGCTCCTGCCATAGGATCAGCGCAGCGTGCCGGCCGCGGCGGCCATTGGAGGGTGAACCAACGGCAAAAGGAAGACCTTTTCTCTCTGTCTCTCTCTCTCTCACTGTCCACTCTGCCTGTCAAAAAAAAAAAAAAAAAAAAAAAAAAAAAGAGATCTTTTATCTGCCGATTCGCGCCCCAGATGGGCACAACAGCTAGGACAGGACCAGCCCAAAGCCAGGAGTCTGGTACTCCATCTGGGTCTCCCACATAGGTGGCAGGGGCTCAAGTATTGGGCCTCTTCCACTGCCTTCCAAGGTGCATTATCAGGGAATTCAACTAAAAGCAGAGCAGCTGGGCTCTAACTGGTGCTCCATTGTGGAATGCCAGTGTCAGACGTGGTGGCTTAACCAACTGCACCACAACACCAGCCCTAGATTATTTTAGTTTTCAAAAGTGTCTTTATAACTCGTTGTCCTCTCTGCAGTAGGCTTACTTGGTTTAGTTCTATATGAAACTTCACAGATTGAAAGTGTGGTCCAATAACAAAATGATTTGGCTGCATTGTTCAGTTGAAAATGACAATGTAATTGCCTGGCCTTCCTTTCAAACATGGACTTTTGGCTTGGTCAGAGCTTGGTCTCTGTTCTAACAATCATGCACAGCCAATAGCTTCATCTGTGTTTCTAAGAAACTCTTGGAGGGATTGAGGTTTAATGAAGGTGGGTAGAGGCAGGAAGAGGGGACTATTTTAGAAATCATGACTAATTCTCCTATATGACCAACCCACCAACCTCTTGCTCAATGTCTTCATTTGTAAAGCTGAGATTCTAATAAATGCCTCATATCTCATGCAAATTGAAGGAATCAGTTTGTCACACTATAAAGAACACATAAAAAGTGATTACATTTTGAGCCTTTCCATACCACTTAATAATAATTAATTCTTAATAAGTACTTTGTTTTTACAATTATTCTGGTTTCTTCCAGTTTAACCTTCACAATGTCAAATATTTAAAGAGGCAGCTTTGTTATTACCCCATTTTATAAATGGAGGAACCGAAGCTGAGCATTTAAGAATGTTGTCTAAGGCTGTACTGCTAGTCAGTGGTCACCTAAGAATTGAACCCAGGCAGTCTGACTCCAGAATGAACAACTTGAAAGAATGCCAGAAAATGATTTTCACCAAGTTTGGCTGGAACCAGGCTTGAAAACCATCTCACATGCTGCCTTTCTGTCTATGGCAAAGCTGCATATATACTCCTACATTAATGGAAAGTAGACATTCGCCTTGGCTGAGCTTATGCCTCAAATTGGTTTCAGCTGTTTCAGAGCCTTGGAATTGCTGGAAATGTTTAAACGCCACATTGTTGATTTAGTTTATTTTGTTGTTTTGCAATCCCCTAACATTCTGTCTACATTTGAATGGTAATGGTGTGTTATCCTGTGTTTCGAGTGGGGGAGTGTGACTCCCATAGGTTGAGACTCCATGGACTGTGAGTCTCAGAGATTTAGATTCTGTTATGGTCTGGCCAGCTAACAATGACCCTGAAAGTATATGACCAAATAGTGCCCCAGAAAACACAGAAATATGGGTTGACCTGATTGATTCTAGAATTTACTTAGTGCTCAGATTGGTTTTTGGGAAAGTGGACTAGCAAGAGACAATGTGATCTTATTATGTCTCTTGATCCAAATAACAAGACAAGCTCAAATTTAGTATGGTCTTCAAGTAATAAATGGCACCAGTTAAAGCTCTCTGATGCCATTTCTGTTAACTTCAGAGTCTGGTAGTCTTATATCAATTTTCACTGGGCTAATTTCAGGTTGAGGGCAAGACCACACTATGAAGACAATAATTCCAATGTAACTTTTTTTATTTTTTTTTTATTTAGTAAATATAAATTTTCAAAGTACAGTTTATGGATTACAATGCCCCCCCCATAATTTTCCTCCCACTCACAACCCTCCCATCTCCCACTCCCTCTCCCATTCCATTCACATCAAGATTCATTTTTAATTATCTTTATATACAGAAGATCAATTCATATATATTAAGTAAAGATTTCATCAGTTTGCACCCACACAGAAACACAAAGTGTAAAATACTGTTTCAGTACAAGTTATAGCATTACTTCACATTGGACAACACATTAAGGACAGATCCCACATGAGAAGTAAGTACACAGTGACTCCTGTTGTTGACTTAACAAGTTGACACTGTTGTTTATGGCGTCAGTAATCTCCCTAGGCTCTAGTCATGAATTGCCAAGGCTAGGGAAGCCTTTTGAGTTTGCCGACTTCGATCTTATTTAGACAAGGTCATAGTCAAAGTGGAAGTTCTCTCCTCCCTTCAGAGAAAGTTACCTCCTTCTTTGATGGCCCGTTCTTTCCACTGGGATCTCACTCGCAGAGATCTTTAATTTAGGTCTTCTTTTTTGTTTGTTTGTTTGTTTTTTTCCAGAGTGTCTTGGCTTTCCACTTCTAAAATACTCTCATGGGCTCTTCAGCCATATCCGAATGCTGATAAGGGCTGATTCTGAGGCCAGAGTGCTGTTTAGGACATCTGCCATTCTATGAGTCTGCTGTGTATCCCGCTTCCCATGTTGGATCGTTCTCTCCCTTTTTGATTCTATCAGTTAGTATTAGCAGACACTAGTCTTGTTTGTGTGATCCCTTTGGTTCTTAGTCCTATCATTATGATCAGTTGTGAACAGAAATTGATCACATGGACTAGTGAGATGGCATTGGTACATGCCACCTTGATGGGATTGTATTGGAATCCCCTGGCACATTTGTAACTCCACCATTTGGGGCAAGTCCGATTGAGCATGTCCCAAATTGTACATCTCCCCCCTCTCTTATTCCCACTGTTATATTTAACAGGGATCACTTTTCAGTTAAAATTTAAACACCTAAGAATAATTGTGTGTTAATTACAGAGTTCACCAATAGTACTAGAACAAAACAAAACAAAACAAATACTAAATGTAACTTTATAGTGACAAAAATAGTGCCATTCATTAAAATTTTCTTAGCATTTGAAATGAAATTCCACAGATAACTGCATTTGATCCTCAAATTTTTATGGCTTTGATAGGGTAAGCATACTTATTCACATGTCCATTGTGAGAAAGAAGACAAAGACAAATCAAGCCAATAAGCATTCCAGTGTGGACTGAAGCATAAGTTTCAGATATCACATTCAATGTTCTTCCTACTATTCCGTGTAAAATCTCTTTCATTTCTTCTTCCTCATAACTCAGAAGGCACTACCAGTTTTCTGTGTTGTCTCATGTCACCTCCAAAATACAAATGGTAGGTCATAGTATACTCTAAAACCCAGGAGTGAAGAAGCTAAATGGAAGTTGGAGTGATGAAAAAGGAGCATTGATGAAGAATCCAGGGGAGGATGTAGTGAATTAATATAGTTGAACTTTTCATACTTATTCCGTTTCAGCATTACATAGTAAGAAGTAATAAAAATCCCAGGAAGAAGATAGCTTAAAATAGTTTTAAATCTATTTTATTTTGAACCAGTGGTAGAGAGAAGGTACAAAGGAACACTATAATTTATTGCGGTATATTGGAAGCTTATTAGGTGGTACGTAAAAGTTATTTTTTCAATACTACTACAACTCAAGGCTGCAGGTCATATCTCCATTTTTCAGATGAAAAAAATTGGGATGAGAAGTCTGAGTACTTTGCCCAAGGTCATGCAGCTGAATGTGTGTGCCAGAAGTTGAATGTGATTTCTCCTTTCTCATGCTACCTCTCTGCAGCCTGGAGGAGCGCGTAGGTTCTATTTGACACTGGAAAGCTCCTGGGAAATGCAAGTGTGCAATAATATCTTGTAAACACTTGCCACCAGCATACATTTTTAGTGAAAACTTTAATAAAGGAAACATAAACATGAAGTGGGTAGAATGAATGGCCACTTTTGAATGCAAATTCCTTCATTTTCCCACTACTACCTGTTTGTCTTGAATACGCATTAAAATGTGTTTTCATGAGTGTTCAAGTCATTGAAAGTTTGAATATGACCATTGAATTATTTATGTGAATCTTATATATTTCCATTTTTGCTTTATTTTAATATAAGAGAACAGATTTAAGGTAGTTCATAGATACAATTCTAAGAATATGATATTTTTTTTTCTTTTTAAACCTTGTGCCTTTTTTTTCTTTTCTTTCTTTTTTTTTTTTTTTTTTACAACTGAACTGGAAATGAAGGTGCCTGCTTGTCACTGAAGTCCACATTTTTGTATTTTGGTGAAAGGATGTGTATAAAATCTTCCGACAGGCAGAAAATGGAAGAGATTAATAGTTACACAAGAGGGGAACTGACTGAACTCTGGCTTTAGGCTGTTAAGAGTTTTCTCATAACATGGTCACTTCAACATTTTAATATCTTTGGAACATTCTTGTGATGATCATTTTTTTTATTCCATTTGAAATAAAACCCAGTTTAACTACTCAGTCTTCACAGAGCCAAGTGCATTGGACTTTAGCATGGTTCAAACCTGATGAATTCAAGAGGTCACGATGCTACAAGATAAAGCCTTTGTTACAAAACTTGCATATCAACTTGTTTGGAGCTGGCTTTTCATTTGAACTCTCTTAGCCACAGTAATTTTCCATGTCTCCCGTCTTCAGTCCTGTGCCCTGTTGAAGACTTCCTATGAACAATGCACTCCAGCTGAAATGATCTTCCCCGGAAACTATGGAGAAATGACCACTTGAACTCAGACTCTATAACTGTTTTATTGTCTCAGATTGTGCTCATCAAAGTCCTAGCCAAGTCAATTTCAACTTTTTTTAGAGCCAGATTTGTTCTTATGCTTTTAGGATAATGGCCATATTTTCCTTTCCTTACGCAATATACTTATTTTCTTTTTAACATAGTACATGTATACTTTGACACTGGAAATCTAACAGGCCTTCCTTAGTGTTGCTCAGTTACTGTGTTACTGGTTGAATTTATTGATATGGATGAGTCGTATATTAGTAAAAGCTGTGTATAAGCCTAGGGAACCATAGAATGGCTAAGGAAAACTCATAGACAGTAAGCACGATAGTATTATGAGATGTTGAGAGTACAAAGAACAGAAGGGGATATCCTATTTTTGCAGGGGAGACTCCTAATTTAAGCAGTTCAACATGTCTTAACCATCCTTAGGCAACTATATTTGTTTGTGGCAGTATGTAAACATCCAAAATTGTTCTCATGGCTTAGCATGGACATTCGTTTGAGTGTCCCCTGAAGGCCAATGCATTAGGGGTTTGGTCCTGAAAGTGTTATTTTAAGAGCTAATGCATTCATGTTAATGGCTAATGAATTAAGGGTAGAGACTTAATTCAATTATGATGTCTGAAGGTGAGGCCATTTGGAGTGGTTACATTGGAGGAAGTTGCTGAAGTGGAGAGCTCATCATCACACCATGGTGAATTTGTGGACAAGAAGCGCGCTCCCTGTCTTTGTGCCTCACCATGTGATCCTTCCTCTGCCGTCCCCTGGCCTTATGTGCCTGAAGCAGTGGGGTGCCTGACCTTGGACTGTGAACCTGTGGACCTGCACTATGAACAGTGAGCCAAAACAAACCTTCTCCACTCTCAGCTCCTGCCAGGTGTTTCAGTTGTAATAAGGAAGCATTCGTATAAAGGTTTAACCACAGCTGACTACTCATTTGTCGTCTAGGAAGACTTCGAAGAAAAGCCATGGAGCTGAATGTTTCAGTGCCGTTTCACCCTGTGTCTGAGGGTCAGATGTTGATAGGCTCCACTTAGTCCTCTGGAGTCGTCTTTTCTCCGGGCGCTTCTGCTTTGCACAGACTCCAGGGCTGATCCCACTTTGGAGAGATGTAAGGAACTCCAGGAGTGTTTTCTGGGCCTCTTCACTGAGTGACACCTGTCTTGTCTGGTTCAGTTCTCAGAAGCGATCTGTTACTTGGTTCCCAAGACTTAACCTAAAGCTGAACGAAAGGAGGCAATGTGGTATTATGCAGATTGACAAATGCATCAGGAGAATACGACAGAGGACAGAAATGTGAAAGCGCTTCACAGTTAGTTGAAGAATGCAGTCTGTTTTGGTGCAACAGTTTTAAAATTGTTTCTTCTTAATGTTTTCCATAGCCTTTTTGGAGACCCTTTTCTTAGACCTCTACAGCTGATTTTTGGCAAATGTTCTGTGCCTGTTGGATGAAGGAGAGGACCATTTTTATAGCAATGGTACTGAAACAATTGGATTGTCATGTGCAACAAAACTAACTCTACCTCTACCTCACACAAATAGAAGAAAATAACTCAACATGGGTCATAGGCTAAAATGTAATGCTAATACTAACAACAACAACCAAACACAAAACTGTTCTGGAAGAGAAGATAGAAGAAAATCTTAGGGATATTAGTCTTGCTGAGATTTATTATATAAGACATAAAAAGCACAAATGATGAAAGAAAGTCAGTAAATTATACTTTTTAGAGCATAAAGCATTTTGCTTTTGAAAAAGGAAGGAGAGTGTGAGGAAGAACTGGAGGGATGGAGGAAGAGAATATCATTATGCTATTATAATTATATCTACAAATAACATTGAATCTGTTAAAAAAATAGAAACCATGGCACCGGCACTGTGGCACAGTAGTTAATCCTCTGCCTGTGGCACAGGCATCCCATGTTGGCGCCTGTTCGAGTCCCGGCTGCCCTTCTTCCAATCTAGCTCTCTGCTATGGCCTGAGGAAGCAGTGGAAGATGGCCCAAGTCCTTAGGCCCCTGCACCCACATGGGAGTCTGGGAAGAAGCTCCTGGCTCCTGGCTTCAGATATGCAGCTCTGGCCGTTGGTGGCCATCTGGGGAGTGATCCAGCAGATGAAGACCTTTCTCTCTGTCTTTTCCTCTCACTGTCTACAACTCTACCTCTCAAATAAATAAATAAAATCTTTACAAAAAAAATAGAAATTATACTTAGTGAAATAAGCCAGTCCCAAAAAGAGAAATACCATGTTAGTCTCGATCTGTGGTAAGTAATAGAGTACCTAAAAGATAATCTATAGATGTAAAATTGGTGCTTTGGTATGTGATGGTTTTGAACAGCCCTTGTCTCCAAGATAGAACAGTTTTCTTTTTTTTTTTTTTATACTATTTGTTGAACTCTTTGCTTAGATAGGATTAATCTTATGTGCATAAAGTTAGTTGAAAATAGATCTTTGTAAAAAATAAGAATGGAAATAAGAGAGGTAGGAGGGAAGAGGTGGGAGTGTAGGTGTGGGGGTGGGTAGAGTAGGAAGAATCACTATGTTCCTAAATTTGTATGTATGAAATGCATCCAGTTTGTATACTTCAAATAAAAGGTTTTTAGGTAAAAAAATACTAATTAAAAATTAACAAAAATTTAAAAAATAAAATCATTCCTAAAAAAAGTCATGACAAGGGCTTGAAGAAAATGGACAAAGCATTTAAACAGACCAAAGAAGATACATGAATGGCAAATTGATACATGAAGAAATCCTCAACATCATTAGTCACTGGGGAAGTGACAGTTAAAACCACAAGGAGACATCACTACAGACCTTTCAGAATGGTTAAAATTAAGAAAAGATAGAAAAGATTATATATGAGTTATAAGAGAGGATGTGCCACAACTGGAACTTTCATTCTCAGCGAATACACAGTGCTACCCGACTTTGAAAACCAATTTGGGGGCCAGTGCTTTGGCATAGCAGGTTTAGCCGCTGCCTGCAGTACTGACATCCCATATGGGTGTTGGTTTGAGGCCCGGCTACTCCACTGCTGATCCAGCTCTCTGCTATGGACTGGGAAATCAGTAAAAGATGGCCCAAGTCCTTGGGCCCCTGCACCTGCATGGGGGACCTGGAAGAACTTCCTGGCTCATGGCTTCGGATCAGTGCAGCTCTGGCCATTGTGGCCAAATGAGAAGTGGGCCAGCGGATGGAAGCTCTCTCTCTCTCTCTCTCTCTCTCTCTCTGTGTGTGTGTAACTCTGACTTTAAAATAAATCTTTTAAAAAAAGAAAACCAATTTTACAGTTCATTAAAAAGTAAATATTTACTTTCTAGTCATTCTATCCCTAGGTAGTTAACCAGAATAAATGAAAGTAAATGCACATACAAAGACATGTACATGAATGTTCATAGCAACTTTTATAAAAGCATAGAATTGGAAACAATGGAAGTTTTCATCAATAACTCAATGAATAAATAAATTGTGGAATAAACATACCATGGTATGCAATTTAGCAATAAAAACGAGTGAATGATCCACATGCTAAGATGAATGAAGTTCAAGAATATTATCCTGAGAGAAAACATAGACAAAAGAAATTACTGTGTAATTCTACTTTATAAATTCTAGAGAATGCCAAGTAATCTTGGTAACCAAATACAGGTCAGCTGTTGCCTGGGAACATGGAAGGGTGGGAAGAGGGGAACTAGCTTACAAAGGGGCACAAGGAAAGTTATGCCTGGTATTGTTTGTTTGTTTTCTCAGTTGTAATAATGGTTTCAGGGATCCAGATACATTTTACACATCATCAATCTGTGTATTGTAACTATATGAAAGTACTCTTTATTAGCTGTACCTCAATAAAGCAAAATAAGTAATTTTAAACACAGAGTGTTACTGTGTTCTACAGTGTAAGTTAAACAGAAAAAAAGTAGACTGTAGTTTCCTTTAGAGCTGGCGTCACCTGCTCAGTATTTCTTGGAAATGTGCTCTGCATACCCGCACTGACATCGCAGCATTTTCGCTGGTGCCTGGTAACTACAGGACATGCTTCAGCCTAGCTCCCAGCTTAATGATCTGTGTCTTACGAATTTTGCTCTCACACCAATCTGCTGTTGAGTATTCCTTCTCACTGGATTCTCCCCAGCTGTGCTTTCTCTTCTTAGGTGCACCATGCTGTTTAAATTCTGTTTTATCTTGTCCCCGTTAGCTATGATGTCTTAACTAAATGGCAATGTACTTCGCCTTGATCCATAAATTAATATTTACCAAGATTTCACTGTCTCATTTGTTAAATGCAAGATATTGTCATCATTCATACTGTCCCATCACTAAACTTGCACCTGATAAGTTGCTAAATCTTTTCCTGACACTGTCCCTACTTTCAGTCTGACTAGCTATTGTTTATGTTTATCGCTGTGGTCAAAATTAAGGGACATGCACCTATTTCTGCTAGAATGCTGTAGACCCATGTATAGTCTTTAAATAGGGACAGACAGCCCTTGTCTTGACTGTTGAGGAACAGGTGTTTTTTTGTTTGTTTGTTTTGTTTTTTTTTATACTGTAGTTGAACTCTTTACTTAGTATAGAGTTAATCTTATGTGTATAAAGTTAATTGAAAATAGATCTTAGTAAAAAAATAAGAATGAGAATAGGAGACAGAGGAGGGAAGAAGGGTGGGAGTATGGATGGGAGGGCGAGTAGGGTAGGAAGAATCACTATGTTCCTAAGGTTGTATTTATGGAATGTATGAAGTTTGTATACTTCAAATAAAAAGTTTTTGGGAAAAAAATCTTTAATAGGGGAAGGTTAAAGTCTCATCAGCTTAGGTTTCTCACTATTTGATACTCATGACCTAACAGACCAGAATTTTTGGTTTGCAATTTATTGGGAATTAAATATTTTTGATTTCTCTTATTTATGCTGTCTCCATTTTCCACCATACATGTATTTTCTTCTCTTAAACCAATCTGAATATAAATGCCAACATATCTTATTTTCATGTTTGACTTATCTGAAAATTTTGTTTTTCTTTTTGTACTCTGCTTTTTTTACCTCAGCGCCTAAGCTTGTACCTGTTTTCCTGTTTGTTTGCTTATTTATTTCTCATTCATATGTCTGTTTCCTTCACTCCTGATTTTCTCTAATTTCTTTGATTAGACTGGAAACAACTCCACCATCACTCCCATTCCTAATGGCAGGGTAAAAAGTGGTCAATCATGCACTTCCGGTACCAATTTTTTTTTTTTTCCCAACAGTGTTTAAAAACAGGAATGTTTCTATGAAGCAGTGCTGATCTTGGTAAATAAAGGGTTATGCCATGTGTTTTCCAGTCAAATAGAGGTCCCCCAGGCTGCTTCCTTGAAAAGATTTTACTGAACCACAAGAAAGTACCTCAGCCTCCTTCCTGTTCTGTGCAAATGTTCTAAGTCTATTTACTTCTGTATTTGGAAGACTACAGGTTGAGTATCACTTATGAGCAATGTTTGAGACCAGAAGTGTTTTGGATTTTGTAATTTTTCTTTCAGGGTTTGGAATATTTGCTTATATACCATGAGATATCTTTTTGGGACCCAAGTCTCAACACAGAATTTCTTTGTTTCATATATACCTTATTCATATAAGCACCTGCTTTTTGACTGAGACTCATCATAAAAAGTCATTTTTGCAGTTTTCAGCTTGTGGTATCATGTTGCTGTTCAAAATGTTTCTGATTTTTGAGTATTTAGGATTTGGGATTTTGTATTAGGAATACTCTACTAGGCATGGGGAAGAATCACCTTATGATTTAAGTTAACAATGTTGTCTGGAACTGCTGATACACTTTATTCAGATTCCATTGTCAAAGGGTTTGTCCATGGTGTGCAGCTGATTCCCCTTAAAGGAATTATGTTTCCACTCAGAAAAGATTGTTATTATTGAATTACTGGAAAAGTTATCAAAATTTTGTAATTATTTTGACTTTCTTCCATCTGCTACAAAACCTTTTAAGACTATTTAACCTGCTTAGGAACAGAATTAAAATTAAAGAAGATAGGCAAACACCATTGACCAGTAAAGAGAGGATGGTGAATTGTGAAACAAAATTCAGTTCCTTAAAGATATTTACTGGAATGAAAACCACTTGTTCTCGCTGCCTTTCTCTACAGTGATCTCATCTCCCATTAGGGAACTCTGCATAGAAGCTACTAGAAATGACATGCACCTTCAGTTTTCCTAATTTTGTTTGACTGCATGAATTTCACTTTTCCTCAGTGTGGTATTCATTTACAGAAACTTGCCCATTTACTGAAAATGTTAATGACCTTAACTCAAATTGGAGAACTAATAAACATCATTTAGCAGCAATGAACCTGTCAACACATGGAAATAAGGTTTGTGGTCATGCAAATACCCATTTAACTTCACGTGAGTCAAACAAACCAAACAGTGAGCCAATTAGACTTAAGTAAACTGGCTTAAATTCCCACAGACAGTAGAAACAAAATTATTTCTTAGAGAAGCGTTTGTTTATTTTTACTGTAGGACAAGGGTGCAAAACTCCTTGGAATACTCCAGAATGGTTCTCCAAATCAGGTCAGTTGAAATTGGCCGTTCACAGATGGTTGTCAGGATGTGCAAATGGCAGGGTCTTTAATTGGGCTAATTTGCATGATTGGGTCCATTTGTAGAAGGATGAGATTAAAAGAGGATAGTCTGCCTGTTCTTTGTAGGAGAATTTATAAACAATGACAAAAATCAAAACTGTTCTTCTGCAATTTTCTTATTGCTAGCTATAAACCATCTTTGTTATAGTTAGAATACCTGAAGCATGTTTGGAAGCCATCTCTCTGTTTTAATATACTCTCCTTTTTTTTTTTTTTTTTGAGATTTATTTTCACTTATTTTGACAATCAGAGTTATAGAGAGGGAGAGACAGAAAGTGATCTTCCACCTGCTGATTCACTCCACAGATGGCTGCAATGGCCAGTGCTGGGCCGGTTGGAAGCCAGGAACCAGGAGCTTGTTCCAGGTCTCCCACTTGTGTGGCAGGGGCCAAGCACTTGGGCCGTCTTCTGCTCCTTTTCCCAGGCCATTAATAGAGAGCTGGGTTGGAAGTGGAGCAGCTGGGACATAAGCCGGTGCCCACATTGGGTGCCAGCATCGCAGGCAGCGGCTTTACCCACTAGTCCACAACTCCAGCCCCCTGTTTTAAGGTACTCTTAGTATCTATCTCTTATGGCTCATTTTTGTCTTTTTTTGTCTTGAATTTACTTCTTGAAGGATTCAAGATTATTTAAAAGATTCAAATTATCCAATTATTCCATGAAGTTTTAAATTCTGAATCAGAAAAACTTCCTGATTAATGAAACATTCACCTGGTTTGGCCCCCTTGAAACATGGAGCTATGAAAGATATTGCCCAATATTTTTGGTGGTTTTTCTCTGTGTATATTGAATAAATTTTGCATGGATAGGTCTAAAATTTGATTTTTGATTAGCAAAGGCATATAATAGGATTCTACCATAAAACTTACTTTATTTAGATACATGTAGATTCTGAGAATAAAAGTTATTAGACTATATTTCTAAGTGTCTAGAATAATGTCTGGATTCATTTTTATGTTTTATGCTATGTAAATGCTAGAATTTTTTCTCAGATGGATATTATTGTAAGCTGAAAGCTGGATAATTTATTGTGGTATGTGTAGAGTGCCTGGCTTCAGAAACACACTGATGTGCTGTGGCCATACTAAGATGGTACTTATCTCAGCCCACGTTTTAGACCAACATCTTTTAACATCTTTCAGTCAACCAGTTGAAAGTGCAGGAATAAGCAAAGGGTATTCTTCTTTCTGTGGTGTCACCATTGTTATTATTGGGCATTGCCTGAAATAGTTCCTGACAACATGGCACCTGGCAGAGGTTCGAGGGATGTGTTTTCAGCCTCTGCAGTTAAGCCAGGCAAGATCGGACCACCTGCAGGGATAGGTCTGCTTTAGTTCCGGACACGTGGACAGTGCATGATCCCTATATGCCCCTGTGCATGGTCCACCCATGCCTGCATGACCTTTTTGCTGATTGGCTCCCCTACTGCGCATGTCTTTTGTAAGCTTTATAAGCCTGTACACTTCCTCAATAAAGTAGTTCCTGCTTTGACAGAACTCACCTGTGCTTGCTGTGTTCTTGACCCCTCGACCTTACCTTACTGTTCGCCTTGTTGGGGAGTGCTTGTACTGTTCCCTGCTGGTCAGGGGCCAGCCTCAGGCTTAAGACCCCAACAGTTATAGAAAAAACTGAAAAATACTAGCACTTCCATGTGTGGTGATATACTCAGCCAAGATCCAGATAACAATAGAATGTCTTTATAAACAATGATCAATTTGTATGAAAGTTATGGTTTCAGTGTATCTGAAATAGTTCTGTTTCCATGAATTCAGGCTGGTCAACAATTTCCCATTGTCTTGGGGGAGCAACAGATTCGTACTTTTAATAGTTAGATCCTTGGAAAATGAAAATGGAAAGAAACCTGTGTCCACTAAACTAACCTTCTCATGTTTTAACAAACTGTAAACCTAGAAGGTGAATGCCCTTCCAATCAGGTGTTCACAAAGCCTCAACCCAAACTCTGATCATTTGACTCAGGTCATTGCTGCAGCCGGTATGTCTGTTACTGCATCTGGAGGGGTCTACTGTTGATGCACTTTCATGCACGAGAGCTCTGTGTCCTGACCTTTAATCTTGATCTTGTTGTGCACAGGATCAAAAATGGCAATTTTCTTATATCTGTTCTTCCATGTAGGCTTTATAATCATTTCATTCCATAAGAGAAAAAAAATTATTGTGTATGAGTTTCTAGTCTTTATTTTAATTCACTGTATTATGAGCATTAAAAAACTTCTATGTTGGTGTGCTTACTGCTGAGTTGATATCAGTTGAAATTTACAGTTTTGGGCTGACACTAGAAACTGAAGAATTGAGTCCTATGTAGAAAAACTAATTTCACAATGCTTTCTAAAGACTCTGATTTTTAGATGTGGGAGTGGTGGCACTGCAGGTTAAGTTGCCTCTCAGGATGCCCACATCCCACGTTGGAGTGCCACATTGAATCCCAGCTGCTCAGCTCCTGATTCAGCTCTCTGCTAATGTGCCTGGGAAGTTGCAGATGATGCCTCAACTACTTGAGTCTCTGCCATCCATGTAGGAAACCTGGATGTACTTTTTGGTTCCTGGTTTCAGCCTGGCCCATCAATGACTATTGTATTATCTGGGGAGTGAACCAAATGATAGATCTTTTTTGCTTTCACTCCCACCTCTGTCACTCTGCCTTTCAAATAAATAAATGAAACATTTTTAAAAGACTTCACTTTTTAGGTCTGTAGTCAGAAATGAACTTTGAGAAGTTGAGAATGTGCTGTTTCATGCAAAGCACAGTAATTTATGCATATGTCAATTACACATAACGTTTTATAAACAGTAAGATGCACATATACTTAGCTATTATAGTAAAGAGAAATAGGAGCTATATGCTTCAGAAGATTTATTTCTTATTTACATGCCAGTGTGAAATAAGTAATAAATCTAGTGACCCAGGCAATTTTAATTGAGAAATGGTCATGTGTCCTTTTAAACTCATTTTCAATAAAATGATTTAATTACCAACCCAGGAATGACTTATGTAACTAGCGTATAATACAGTTGACTGAAAAAAATCTAGAGCATTATAAAAATCACACTCATTTAGAAAAATAGGCTAACTTGACATCATAATGGAAATGAGAAAGATCCCATTCATAATAATGTGTGTGTATTCTGTTGGGGGGAAGCCTAGGAATGAATTCAATGAGAAAGACTGCATGAAGAGAACTATCAAACCATACTGAAAGACAAAAAACAAAACCCAAATAAATGGAAAGACAGACAATGTTCATGGACAGAGAAATTTAAAATCATAAAACTCTGTATTTGAAATTAACATATATATTTAATGCAGTTCAGATCAGAATTCATTTTTTTCTCTTTTGGAATATATGCAGTGTTTATAAAATGTATATGAAGGGAAATATCTGAAAATTGCCAAGAAAATGTTAAAATTAAGCAATAACTAGATATTAAAACAGTATTGTATTGGCTTGCAGTGAACTAATTATTCCATGGAACCAATACAGGTCATTTAATATCCGATTAAAAGTGGCATTATAAGTCAGTGAATACATTAATATTTAATTCATATTACTCCAAAAATTCATTGTACTTTGGAAGAGATTACAGTTTCACTAATAATTTGTAGAAATTGCTGATAAATGAAAAATCTGAATGTTAAACATAGGATAACAGTCCTGGAAACACTAGAAAGAAATATTTGTGTAGTCACCAACGTGTTGCAGCAAGTCCCAAATCATATAGGTATAAAGAAATGAACTTGATGTCATGAAACTTAAAAATGTGTGTGAGGCAGAGTCCCCATGTAATGCACATTTTAGATGTTTACCCACTGACTTGCCAGCAACTTTCAAATCTATTTGTGTGCTTAGAAAATTCTGCGCTTCCTGAATTCTGCCTTCCTAACATCTGAGCCAGAAACTCAATTTCTCAGGGCCAGGTTTGTGGGGCAATGAGATAAGCCTCCATCTGTGACCCCAGCAACCCTTATTGGAGAACTGGTTTGAGTCCTAGGTGCTCTGCTTGGGTTTGGGAAAATAGCAGATGATGGCCCAAATATCTGGGCCCCTGCAACTCATGTGGGAGACCCAGAAGGTTTTCTTGACTGCTGGTTTTTCCCTGGCTCATCTCTGTCATTGTGGCCAGTGGGGGAGTTAACCAGCAGATAGAAGAGATCTCTCTCTCCCTATTTCTCTCTCTCTCCCTCTTTCTCTCTCTCTTTCTTGTCTCTCTCCCCTTCTCTCTCTGCCTTTTGCATAATAAGCAAATATTTAAAAAGTGCACATATACAATCTACTATATTTACATATCATATTTATTTGTGTAACAACTCTTCCAAGAAGAATATGGACTTAGTTGTACATAATAAAACCACACTAGTTATTAGTGATCTCTGTTTCAATTTATAGCCACTTCCATGCCATCTTTTAATGGCCCACAGTGATATCTATAGTCTGAAGAGTACACTTACTCATTTTTTGAAAAGCATATAACATTTGTATTTTATTGTTTTATTCTTCTGGCATCATTTCCATTTTCCACAATTATTGCAATATTATGTTCAATCATGTTAGATGACTGTTCTATTGGTACCATGGGACATTTTTAACCTGAGGCAAAAAATTGGAGCCCACTTGGATTATATCACAGTTGTTCTCTGTATTTCTTTATTAACTTTGGAGTCCATTTTTGCTATACTATTTTCAAATGATGGCTCGTGTACATTGTCAGGAAAAACACAAAACTGAGTGGAGAAGCTCCCTCTGACATTTCTTATCACTTGTTTTCTTTAAGAAAAACGTTTAGTACTGCTTTGATCTTAGGTGATAGTTTTTAAAATAAATCTTTTTATATTTACTTATTTGAAAGGCAAAGTGACACAGAAAGAAAGAGAGAGGGTAAGAGAGATTGATTTTCCTCTTGCTGGTTCACTGCACACATGACCACAAAAGCCTGAACTGGGGCCAGGTTGAAACCAGGAATTAGGAACTCCATCTGTACCTTCAATGTGGGTGGCAGGAACACAAGCACTTGATCCATCATCTGCTGCCTCCCAGGACTATGAGTGGGAAGCTGGATTGGAAATGGAGTAGCTTGAACTTGATCCCTGGTAGCTCTAATATGGGATGTGGACAGCCCAAGTATCAGCTTAACCAGGGCACCACAATGCCTGCCCCATTGATCATTTACTAATTTTATGTCAAATCTTTGATTTTCAACTTCAGGATTCATTTACAAGGGTTTATGTTATCCCTTAGTTTCTAAGATTTTTCTGTTAAAAATTGAAAACTTCCTATACTTTGTTTTAACTTTTTAACAAATAAAGAACATTTATGAGGATATATTAATAGTTCAGAGTAAATTCTAGTCTCTGGTCTACAATGTTGAAAGCTTGGAAAATAAGTGATAGTAAATATGTACCAACAGCAATCCTAGGCTAGTATTCTGTAATCAGACTTGTTGAAACAAGTACAGTTTCATTTGGAGTGTGTCCTTTTTTTCTTTTCATAGTTAAAACTATTACAAAAATGTTGATCAGTCGAAATTAAATACGGTTTATTTGCAGGAATCAAATACCTTCACTGTCTAAGTGTGGGTAGAATGAGCAGGAAAGAAAATACCGCCAAATGCTAACCTACTACCTGTATGTAGGGTCTGGGTTTCTACAACTTGAACCTCACTTTCCTGAGAAAGAGGACTGAAGTTGATAAACCTAACCAGTGTTTCCTGGAAATCAGAGCAAGGGTCAGTTGCTGAGTGCACATTTCATTTGGGCATCTGCCTAGTTTGTCTAAGGAAGTTGGCTGGCTAGTTTCTTTTATGTTGCTCTCACGTGTTTTTGGCAGACTCAACAGTGAGTTGCCAGTTGGCTTTGACATCATATCCCTCCATTGTTTTTTTTCTCCAGGCCTACTTCCTTTCTGTACTCACTTCATTTCTCCATTAACGTCATCTTTATTTATTCTGTTTTGCAACCTAAAATCTCACTTAGTCTTGACTGCTCCTTCTGTGTACCAGCAGCCAAATGATATTCAGGCCTCACAATCTATGGTTTCTTCTCCTCAGTCCAATCCCTAGAACTTTGGTTTGGGCTTTCAATGCCTCTTCCCTTCCAATCAAATCCCTGCCCTGAAGGTACCCTTGGATCTCATCTCTAGCCTTTTCCTCATCTTAAACATGTTGAGGGGCTGGCGCTGTGGCATAGAAAGTAAAGCCACGCCGCCTGCAGTTCCGGCATCCCATATGAATGCTGGTTCAAGTCCCAGCTGCTCCACTTCCAATCCAGCTCTCTGTTGTGGCCTGGGAAAGCAGTAGAAGATGGCCCATGTCCTTGGGCTCCTGCACCCATGTGGGAAACCTGGGGGAAGCTCCTGGCTCCTGGCTTCAGATCAGTACAGCTCCAGCCATTGCAGCCAACTGGGGAGTAACCAGTGGATGGAAGACCTCTCTCTCTCTCTCTCTCTCTCTCTCTCTCTGCCTCTTTTCTCTCTGTGTAATTCTGACTTTCAAATAAAAATAAATAAATCTTTAAAGAAATGTTACATATTTCAGTAAATGTTGACAGTAATGTTAACTAAAATGTCTCCCTGTATCATAGGGAGCAGCAAGTGTTAAGGGAGCAAAGTAATCTGACTGATAATAAATGCATCATTACTGCTGCTACCAAACCCCACTCTCCCTGTGCCCATACTGCAAATGTGATCTGACTAGTTATCTCTCTACTTAAAACCTAGCAGGGGTTCTGCTCAGCTAACAAAGGCAGTTCTAACTCCTTCCTGAGGCATAACTGCTCTTTCCAATCTGGATTCTATGTAAAGGGTATCCCTGAGTATGTTGACCTGTTCACTATGTCCCTTTCTTTGCACATGCTAACTAACAAATTCTGTTATTCCCTTTCTTTGCCTGTCTAATGTCTACTCTTTCCACAGGGTTTTGTCAAAAGACTCCAGTTGCTTCCCAATATCCATTACCCTTGCTTCCCTGGTGATAGATTTTCTTTTTATCTTATGTTTCTGGTCTTTTGTTTTTCTGTAACAAAGAACATGTTTTCTAGAGGCTGCATTTTGCTATGTAACTAAATTTTGTCCTATGTTGGGTAAGTGCCTATTGTCCATGTGGCTTCCAGAAAATATCATTATCCTTTCCTCTTTTATTGTTGACTAATGGTGGGATTTTGAGCAGCCATCTTGACCACTGTGTGTAAAGCTATATTTGAACCCATTGTGGTACAGTGAGATAGAGACATTGGGCTCCCATTTCCATTTCCACTAGTCTGCTTTTTTATGATTTAAAAATAATAGCTTATCTAATTTGTCCTGTCACTTTAGGTCTTCTACTGTTTTCATCTAACTCAGTCCTTTGACAAAGTTTTTAGGCCAAGAGCCATTTTTCAGCTGTGCTGCCGACATGTTTTGTTTATCCTGTAATGATATTTCCTATCAGATGATATGTCTATGCTTTATCTGTAAAATTGAGGTAAAAATGGAAGCACTTCCATGTGATGGCTGTTACCATGAATAAATGAGAAACCATATATTTTATATCTATTTATGTATGTGTGTATGGGATCACACAACTAATAGTGATTGATCAATTCATGTATAGGCATTATTGCTGCTGCTGTTACCATTTCTATCTTATATACTATACAATTACCTCTTCAAAATATGGACCTGTGCATTATTTGCCTTGTGTTCCTGACATTCTAGCTTGGGGTTTGATATAAGGAGCAGATCTTAACCGAGTGCCTTCTATCAGTGCAAGAAAAATGAATAGAACTTGTCAAAAGCATTGCATAGTGAAGGTTGTACATATTTAATATATATCTCTTGATGAGCAGAAGTTTAACACACAGTGTAGGATATGAAAGTGCAATTCTCAGATCTCTTAATGAGTAGAATGTTATTGACTAATAGCTCCTGTACTGTGTTGTGCTCTGATCTACCGCTGCATTTACACCTCAGGGATATGCTGTCCATAGTTGCTCCAGGCTAATGGCAAGCATTTTATGATATGTAGTAAAAGTGCTCTTTGGTTTTCCTGAGATTTATTTGTTTGAAAGTCAGAGTTAGAGAGAGAGAGAGAGAAAGAGAGAGAGAACAATCAAGCGCCTTCATCTGCTGGTTCACTCCCCAGATGGCCACGTGGACAGGGCTGGGCTAGGCTGAAGTCAGGAGCCAGGAGCTTCTTCCAGGTCTCCCATGTGGGTAGCAGATGCTGAATTACTTGGGCCATCTTCTGCTGTTGTTCCTAGGCCATTAGCTGGGAGCTGGACTAGAAGTGGAGCAGCCAGGACTTGAACCAGCACCTATATGGGATGACAGCATTGTATACAAAGGCTTTACATGCTACACCATAGTGCTGACTCTGCAAGGGTTATCTCACGTGCATCTTTGATTCAATTACTTCCCAATGATATTGCCAAAGCTTTCTTAGAACTATATCACAGTCTAAGACTCTTTTTCTAGCTTTTCTTCCTCTCATTTATCTTCTACAAGGACCAGCCCATGCTCTTGTCTCCAAGTCTTCTGCAGCTCCTTTGACATTTCTCCTCTCCAAAAAATCACTTGCACATCTTGTCCTGACATGATATGTTTCACAGAGGCCCCAGACTAACACACAGAATGGTTATTATTATCAACAGGAACCTAGATATTCTAGTAAATTATATTATTGTTTCAAAATATTTGGTGCCCCTTCTTAAGGGAGGATTATGCGTCTCCATCTCATTGATGTCAGACTTGTCAATACCATTTTTCCTGCTGATGAATTGTGAGTAGAAGGGATAATGGCAGCGCTAGGTGGAAGCTTGAAGAGATGTCATACTGTTTGCCTTGTTCTCTTTTCCCAGAGTTGCAAAGACCACAGAGTTTCCATGTGGAGACAGTGCCCTCAGGATAGTGTCAGCAGTGCTGATATAGTGGGGATGAGGGACATAGAGCATGATGGGTGTTGTTTGTTACTCCAGCATAACTGTGCTTCAGTAAAATGATGCATATGTTGAATTTTAATCACAGAGAACAATCTCTTGTAACAGAAAAGTCTACAGTAAGAGCTGACAGCAAGATATTTCTGAATCAAGCCAAGAACTCATATTAAGGGTTTCTTTGCAAGTGAAAACAAATGTCATATTTCTAATTTTGTCACTGACATAGGAATGGGTCTCTGTTCCTTCTCTTTTATTTAATTGTTTAGAAATCATTGTCCAATCCTTAGTTTTGTGTTTGTGCTTAGTGTTGCATCACCAATATGTTTCCTCTAATTTTTCTTCAATTAAGCAGAGCCATCCCATTGGTCAGGAGACACAACACATAGCACAGAGCTTTAGTTAATATCTACCATGACCGAAGTAAAAGTCAGTACAATAAACAACTCATTGGCAACACTCAAAATGTTCCCCACACTACAGTCAGAGTCCTTCTCCTCATCACCTAGTCCTTTGTCTGCTGCTTAACTCTTCCCAAACTCAGCCTTGTTCCAGGGTGGAGTGAAGTGAAATATGGTTTGCTTTGCATTCTCCTTTAATTACTTTTCTTCATTTGCATAGGTCTTCTTTTTGTTATCATTATGAGAAGGGGAGGCCTGGTGTCCAGGTACCAGACTTATGCATGCTCCATTGCATCTCAGTTATGCCTTTGATCCCTTTGGGCAATTTCAAGTGTCTTCAGCTCCCTCCCCTTTTGTGATGGAAATTATGCCAAGTTTTTGTAGTTTTCTACTTTACATTTTGTCTGTGTTTTAAAGAAGGTCTTATAGAACAATATGCTCATTTTCAAACTCCCTAACTAAATTGCTTGAATTTTCACTAAGCCTGGTCTCTTCTCCAGTGTAAATTGATTCCACTTGAGTCAGTAAAGCCACACTCACCAGTAGATATTTTCCTTGAAAGTTCTGCCCATAGTTTTAGTTAATCCTCTGCTATGTTAGAAATACCAAGGAAATTAAGAAATTGGTTTGGTTTTCTTTTTTAAAAATGAAATATCAGAATGGGCCAATAAATGGTTTTCATTTTAGGACTCATGATTGATAATTCCTGATTCTTACTTTATGTTTCACATGAAACTAATTCTTCTTTGTCTTGGATGATTCACTTTTGCTTCATTGGTCACCAAGAAACAAGTGGTTGTGATCAACAGCCCTGATAGTCATAGGTGTGAAAAAGGCCACATGTTCCATAGTTGTGTGAGCTGTCCAGTTTAGAGGCTTAGTGTTGAAATGGGGGGGGAAAAAAAACTGAATTGTAGTGAAAACTATTTAAATGATAGGCTTAAACATTTCTGAGTCTCCTTGGAATTCTCTTTAGGGTCTATGTACCACAAAAGAAAATTAATCTGTATTTTTAGTTATACTTCATTTCTGAATTAAAATATTATTCCCACCAGATCACCCACTAATTTATGCACCTTGGCTCTTAATTACTTTTTTATAATAACAAATAGCATAGCTTTAAAGAACAATGATTTGCTTCCCTGTTTTAAATGTTGTGAACTCTAAATTGCAAATGGAGGATCCAAAAATAAGTGCATCAATGGCTGCTTGCAGGAAGAAGCATATGATTCCCTGAGCAGATTATCTTGCAAGTGAGAACATGCATTTGGATAGACATCTAGTGTGCTAAAAAGTTGCATCCTAATCTTATAAAGGAGAAAAACAAACTAGAGGCTTCAGAACCCTTCTAATCAGTTTAAAAAGAGCTCTTCTACTTACTGTGTGGTACCAGGTCTCCCCAAAATAGTATTTCCTCAGCTATGGGGTGAGGGTGTGAAAAACATCCTAGCAGATGAGGTTAAGGGATCTCACTAGGCTCCATGAATGGCACTGTGCATGATATTAATGGTCCCCAAATATCTGCAGATAGCCCATAGAACACCTTATTTAGTTTCCTCGTCAGACAGCCATCTTACTAGATACTGACTCTTGCATTATGTAAACATACAGATATATAGTGAGGTTTCTGAGAGGCTTTTTAAGAGGGACCAAGATCCAAGTATCATTGACTATTCACAGGTTGTTGTGAGGTAATGAAAGTTATTAACGAAAGACATGGAGAGCAACATCAGGTTGAGAAAAGTTTTTTTAAGATGACTGAATTGTACACAGAAAGCAAACTCACACTGAACTACTCTCTCCCTTCATGGAGTAGTTCCAATCCACAAAAGTTCATTTTCATAACTCACAAGGCTTGGAATTTCACTGTTTATGTTAGGAGTTTGGGGTTTTAACCCAAAAATAAGAACGGAGAAGGAACTTATTAAATTTCAAAGTTAGAACAGAACTTTCCCTCCCCTTCATTTGAGTTAGAATTTAGTCCATGGTCTCCTGACCACAATAATGTACAGATAATTATTTCGTTAATTCTGATATTTTCTGCTGTGCAAGAAGAAGTTTTAATGTTGTCCTATGTGACCAGAAACAGTTAAGTTTTCTGAGTTCACTGGAAACTTTTGTTTGCCTTAACAGACATATCCTTTCTTCCAGCTAGATTATTAAGATTCTGGGACAAACCTCTAGGAGGACTCCTGGAATCCACAGTACTGCAAACCAGTCAGTGGTCAGTCTTTGTTATGTGAATGTATCTGATATCAGCAGTCCCTTGAACTGCAACTGGCTAGGTCAAATGGATTACCTACATTTATTCTGAAGCCAAGAACAGACCATCAGTCAGATGAATAACATTCCAGTTGCAGTGTCTGAAATGGGATGTTAACTTCTTTAAAAAAGAAGCTAAGTCAAAATATGGTTTATCTTCACAATGTTAAGTTTTATCTTACTCATAAAGGTATTGGAAGTTATTTTGTTGCAGATGAATGCTAAGAACCAGATTTCTTTTTGTAATATCTATTTGCATCTTCTCATTGTTAAAAAAGTGTTGTATATGTAACTTTTTGTCCTGAGTTTAGGCATTGTATGAAATAATGAGAGGTATATAGCTTATTATCTGGGAAAATTTAACAAATTAAGCATTCTTGTATCATCTCAATTTTTCTGGGCATTTAGGATAAAAGTGCTGTCCTTGTCCAAGCCTGAGAAGTCAATTTAATTGTTTCCATTCACTATTTCAATTAGCTTATAGAAGAACTCAGATAATTTTATTTACTTTCTGAACTGAACTGTCAGGTCTTATTTTGTGTGGCTTATCCATGTGGAAAACACACTCAGCAGGAAACCATTTCCATTGCTCTGGGCTTTTGTACATGCTGCTCTCCCAACCCCCTATTCTGAAGGCTTCCATTCCCACTGTGGTTTGTAGATTTGCTGGATTAAATACCTGCTAACATGCAATCCCTCAAACTCCCATTCTGTAGGTCCTGAGTAGCTGATCATCTTACTAAGGGTACACTTTGAAAGATTCTGAATATATTTTGACTGACTTTAATAGGACCATTCATCTTAGCATATGAATATTCACATCCTCATTTGGGTTAGATTTCTCTTGGCATCAAACAGGACGAGTGCATGATTGTTTTATCCCTTGATCATTTTGTATTCCCTTTGAGCAATAGAACTTGGCCACTAGGTTAGAGTCTGGTAGTGGCATCTCAAAACTAAGAACAAGCCAACACCACGGCTCACTTGGCTAATCCTCCACCTGTGGCTCCAGCACCCAGGGTTCTAGTCCCAGTTGGGGCGCCGGATTCTGTCCCGGTTGCTCCTCTTCCAGTCCAGCTCTCTGCTGTGGCCAGGGAGTGCAGTGGAGGATGGCCCAAGTGCTTGGGCCCTACATCACATGGGAGACCAGGAGGAAGCACCTGGCTCCTGGCTTCAGATCAGTGCAGCGTACCGGCCGTAGCAGCCATTGGAGGGTGAACCAACGGCAAAGGAAGACCTTTCTCTCTGTCTCTCTCTCTCACTGTCCACTCTGCCTGTCAAAAAAAAAAAAAAAAAAAAGCAGGCCGGCGCTGCGGCTCACTAGGCTAATCCTCCACCTTCCGGCGCCGGCACACTGGGTTCTAGTC
Organism: Oryctolagus cuniculus; assembly: GCF_051225735.1. NCBI lineage: Eukaryota > Metazoa > Chordata > Mammalia > Lagomorpha > Leporidae > Oryctolagus > Oryctolagus cuniculus. The sequence goes on from NC_142880.1 coordinate 44,870,116, forward strand.
CCGGTCGGGGCGCCAGATTCTGTCCTGGTTGCCCCTCTTCCTGTGGTCAGGGAGTGCAGTAGAGGATGGCTCAAGTACTTGGGCCCTGCACCCCATGGGAGACCAGGAGAACCACCTGGCTCCTGCCATCGGATCAGCGTGGTACGCTGGCCTCAGCGCGCCAGCCGTGGTGGCCATTGGAGGGTGAACCAACGGCAAAGGAAGACGTTTCTCTCAGTCTCTCTCTCTCACTGTCCACTCTGCCTGTCAAAAAAAAAAAAAAAAAAAAAAAAAAAAAGCAAAACAAAAAACTAAAAACATAGAGGAACCCTAACTGGGAGAGAGTCCTCTAAGTAGAATTTTCACTGCTACCAAATGGCTGCTGCAGTTACTCTCCATAAATCATGTCCTTCATATTATTTATAATCTCCAAGTAATATCCATCTAGCTTCCATCTGGTATTAAACCGCTCCACTTATGACAGCTTTCATCTTTCTTAAGTCTTAACTACCTGGAGTGATCTTAAGGTGTGTTTGATTGAACTCCTTTACTGTCATTTAGAACAGCTTTTTCCAAACTGTGTTCCATCTGGTAGTTACTTAGTATATGAATATGACTCAAAAATCATTCTTTATCCCCATTTTAGATAAAACCAAAGTTGAATATGTTTCTTCTTTGTTAGATATTTGAAACAATATAATAAGTGTTATGACTTCTGGTACGTAGGTGATAGGATGCAGCTATTTCTAAATTACTTGGATAAGAGACCTTATTTTTAAATAGAGTATCTCCTTGGATTACATTTCCATGACATATACCTTGGTGAATGATGGGCTATGAGATAGAGCTATAATCACATTGCATGTCATACAGGCTACTGATGAACTTTGGAATTTTCCTTGTATAGCTCCCCTTGTCTGTACAATACATTAGCCATACCAACCTCGAACCCTTTTCTGATTTTATACACTTGACTAGCCACAAAATATTCCCAACTTCGTGGGTTGTCCCACCCTGCACCAACCCCTAAACAAACTTCTACTTATTCTTTAAGACGAAGCTCAAGGGAACTTTGCCTCTGAGATGTCTTCTCAAAATCTCAAGTAGAACTCTGCACAAAGATGCAATGTTCAGTGTTTCTTCAGTGTGTGGGATGGTGTGTGGAGCAGACAGGCTGCTTTGAGTCCTGCTATCTGTTCATATCTACATCATGGTCATCATTCCTTGCTTCCATGATTCTGTTCCCTACTACAGTCTTAGCTCTGCATAATATGTGCATTGTTTGTCTGCATACCAATGGCCTGCACAGAGTCCGAAATCAGTCTTCTGTGGCTGAAAGCATTGTCCTTGAAGGTCTATCCTAGGTTGAGCTCTGATTTTTGAGGTTACACATTTCATGCTTTTAGCAGTGCTAATATTTTTACAGAATGTTATGTAGTAGGAAAGCAATAAGTTAAACCTAAGATCATTCATTTCTCTAAAGAATCTCGAGTATGTCACCTACCTTCATCAAGCCTCAGTTTCCTTATCAATGAAGTGACAAGACTGCAACGATCTCTGGGGCCAGTTTCTAGCTCTAGAATTCTGAGTCATCTTTGCATGTTTTTTAAGTAATGAGTTGATTTGGAAGTGAACTTGGGAAGACATGGGGAAATCCTGCCTCACGTTTCTGCTCTCATATCTGATTGGTCTAAAAATACTTTCTTGACCTTCTTAAAATGCAGTAGGATGTTGATGCCAAGTTTTCATTGGACTTTGTAATTTGAGCAGCAGAAAATATGGTTATGTCTTTAGAAAACAACTGCAAAGGCTTTGTCTCTGTATTTTTAAAAATCTTATCCAGACTTTATGAAACAATAATTTTCTGGTTTTTGGTGACTATCTCAGACAATTTTACTGAAAATATGTCTCTTGCAGACTGAAAAGACTCCCACCCAGTTAAGTATTTTGTATTCTGAGATTTACTCTGTAAGGAGCTCATCTCTGTGTTGAGAAAGCTTCTTGCTTGGACTCCAAGAGTGGGATCATAGGTCACCATGCTGCAGGGCAATGCTGCTAATCGGGACTGGCCAAGAAAAACACTTTCTTGAGCACTTAAAACAGAAGATGAAATGAATGCTTTTCATCTAGGAGAGAGCTCATGAACTGGCCCCCATAAAAATGTTCCACAGGATAACTCCTGACAGCAGTGGAAGCAGTTTGTCATTAGATATACTACCTGGGAAATCTCTGGTTAAACACTCCACACCTGACATTTTATATTCTTTTATTGTAAAGCCACAAATTCAATGTGGTCCTTTACTAGCAAAGCAGCACTTTCTAATGGATATGTTAAGTTTTTAAGAACAGAAATATAGAATTCCTTTCTCCCTTTGGCTAAATCATCATTAACATTGTCCATTTATTTATTTATTTATTCGAAAGTCAGAGTTACACTTAGAGAGGAGAGGCAGAAAAAGAGAGAGAGAGAGAGAGAGAGAGAGAGAGGTCTTCCATCCGCTGGTTCACTCTCCAGTTGGCCGCAATCCAAAGCCAGGAGCCAGGAACTTCTTCCAGGTCTCCCACATGGGTGCAAGGGCCCAAGGACTTGGGCCATCCTCTACTGCTTTCCCAGGCCATAGCAGAGAGCTCAATGGGAAGTGGAGCAGCTGGGACTCGAACCAGCGCCCATATGGGATGCCGGCGCTTCAGGCCAGAGTGTTAACCCGCTGCACCACAGCACCAGCCCCAACATTGTCATTATTATAATCAATAGCAATAGATAATATTTTTATTTCACCAGTACCCTACTGTTATTTTTGAGGTAAAGGCATAGTTATGAAATAGAATTGCTTTTCACAGGAAATTTCTGGAGAGGAGAAATACGGAACATGTCTAGAGAAGTGTGAGCCTTAACCCTCATTTGTTTCTCAATGAAATTTTTAGTTTTGGGAGAATTTTATTAAAAGTTGGTTGGGCCAGTGCTGTGGTACAGCAGGTTAAGCCACTGCTGCAACATGATTATCTCATATGAGTGCTGATCCAAGTCTTGGCTGCTCTGCTTCTGATCCAGCTCCCTGCTAATGTGCCTGGGAAGGCAGCAAAAGATGTCCCAAGTACTTGAGCCCCTGCCATCCACCAGATGGGCCGACCCTGGCCAGACCAGATGAACTTCCAGTCATCTAGTTTAGGTCTGGCCCAGACCTTGCTGTTTCAACCATTTGGAGAGTGAGCCAGCAGATGGAAGTTCCTCTCTCTCACTTTCACTCTCTGGTTCTGGCTCTTGTTCTCTCCCTACCCCTTCCTCTCCCCTTCCCTCTCCCCCTCCCCCCTCCCTTCTCCCCTTCCCTCTCTCCCTCTACTTCTCCCTCTTCCTGTTCCCTCCCTCTCCTTCTCCCAACTCTGCTTTTCAATAGTGAATAAATCAATCTTTAAAGAGGTTATTGGTCAACATCAGAAACAAAGGTTTTTGGTGCAATAGCATGTCATGGAATGTACATTTCAGGCTCTTGTGGATTTAGTCTCTCAGTTACCATCCTGATTAACCTTGTTTCAAACACCAACTTTAGGGGGAAGAGCAAAGAACAATGGCAATTCTAAGAATTTTTTTTGTTGTTTTCTAGTCTAACTATTGCCCTAACCTCTTTCCATGTCCAAGGGAAGGTGATAGCACTAACGGCACCTTTCACTAGAACTCTCTGCAAGGCCTTTTCCCAAAATAGACTCCTTGACTCACTTTCTCCTTTCTTTTTCCTCCTGCATGGGAAATGGAACTGTCCTCTCTGCCTCCTTGGATGGTCTTGCCAAATTGGCTGAGGGAGGCAAAAGGGATACACATCGCATTACAGCCTCCTCACTGCCAAGTTCTAGTCACTCTCAGCAATATATAGGAAAACCTCCAAAGCAAACATACAGAGAGGAAACCAAATTAAATTAATCCTCTCCAAGGATAAATAAAGCATGGATGCCTTGTCTACAGCTTACAGGTTGGAAAACAGAGACCTCTACTTGGGCTTCAGTGATACTAGGGTTAAGGTTTCTGATTCTTCAGCTCAGGAAAAAAGAAACATACAGTACTACAAAAATGTACATTCCTTATTGACATCTATATTATTTTTTAAATAAGTATTTATTTCAAAGGTAGAGAGAGAGAGATCTTCCATCTACTGGTTCACTTCCCTAAATTGTCACAACAGCCAGGGCTGGGCCAGTCTGAAGCCAGGAGCCAGGAGCTTCTCCTGGATCTCTCATGTGGATGCAGAAGCTCAAGTACTAAGGGCACCCTCCACTAGTTTCAAAAGCACATTAGCAGGAAGCTGGTTCAAAAGTGAAGCAGCCAGGACATGAACCTGCACCCATATGGATGCTGGCATCACAGGTGGTGGCGTTACCTGCTACAGCACAAGCTGGCCCCGATGTGTATATTTATAAGGAAACATGCCACATAGTTAGATTTACAGACATCTTTAAGATTGTATATGTAAATTAGCAATGGAAAACTGGCTTGTGAAAACAGCCTCTGTATCTCAAAAAGAGAGGGGTCACAATCTTTCATCAGGCACAGGAGTGTCAAAGAATAAAAGTGCATTTGGATATCACATAATTTCAGGCAGGTATAAAGGGCTTTCAACTTCTAGTTTTCATCATTAGGAACTGAAAAAGTTAGTGCAGGGAAAAGAGCTCTGTTTTTCTTCAAACTCGTGCTACAGTGCATTGAGAAGTCTGTTGTCTTAGTTTAGCTGACCCCGCCATGATTCTGACTAAGCAACATCTGACAGGCAGTAACAGACAAACTAGCTACCCACCAGCCTGATTGTGAACTGAGTTGTTTTGATCAGATTAATTGAAAATCTTTGTTGTTTTTTCATCAATATTACATGAAAAACAAGAACGAAGAAAATCCTCCTTTGCTTTTACTTTGTGCTGACGAAAGGCCCTCTGTGTCGAAACCAAATGCCTTTGTATGGCCATGGCAGTGCTTCTTGACAGCACGATTTTAGACACAGTCAGTTATGTTTTTCCAGTTTGTTCCCTGGATTTGTTGATGGCTTTGCTGGGAGGCTATATCAACATTAAAGTTTAGAGAAATATTAGTACCCATAAAACACTGCATTCTATTCATTTTTAAAGATTTTATTTGTTTATTTGACAGGTAGAGTTACAGACGGTGAGACTGAGAGACAGAGAGAAAGGTCTTCCTTCCGTTGGTTCACTCCCCAGATGGCCGCAACGGCTGGAGCTGCGATGATCTGAAGCCAGGAGCCAGATGCCAAGTGTCTCCTCCTGGTCTCCCATGCGGGTGCAGGGGCCCAAGTCCTTGGGCCATCCTCCACTGCTTTCCCAGGCCACAGCAGAGAGCTGGATTGGAAGAGGGGCAGCCAGGACTGGAACCGGCACCCATATGGGATGCCACCCCGCAGGCAGAGGATTAACCTACTGTGCCACGGAGCCGGCCCCTCAATTCATATTTTTTTAAGAGGGGCATCCCTCTTAACATTCAAATACAAATGCCAAAATATATTTCACGAATATAGTTGTGGAAAAGTGTATTTTTTTCTTGCAAAGAACAATAAATATTAGGGTGCCCCAGTGTTGGGCACTTGAAGTATTAAACAATATTTTTAGTTGTTAACAGCTTGCTTGTTCCCTCTTTTGGGTGAAGTCCTGGAGAACTATGTGCTCCTGTGTAGAAATAGAGTTTTTCAATTACCACATCTAATAATTCACTCATAAGGAAAAGAATGAGATGAAGATAACACTGAAGATGGAATAAAAGCCAGACATGTGTACCATTTATGGTATTGAGAGGGAAGGAAAGTCGGTTGAAATTTGTGTAACAAATATACAGCTAAACTGGGATTTAGTCAGTGTTCTCTGAAGCCTGTTGATATCATGAGAGTGAGCTAGCTTTAATTTATAGCAAAACATTGATCCAAATATATACATTTAATAAAAATTCAAAATACACATTTTAAAAAAGTATTTTTAAAAAAATTTATTTATTTACTTGAAAGGTGGAGTTAGGAAAAAGGAGAGAGAGAGAGAGAGAGATCAATCTTCAATCCACTGTTTCACATCCCAAAAGGCTGCAATAGTCAGGGCTGGGCCAGTCCAAAGCCAGGATCCAGGAGCTTCATCCAGGAATCCCACAGGAATGCAGAGACCTAAGAACTTGGGCCATCTTCCACTGCTTTTCCAGGTGGATTAGCAAGGAGTTGGATTGGAACTGGAGCAGCTAGGACTAGAACTGGCACTCATATGGTGTTGCCACCATATGCCACCATTGCCAGTATTGTGGCTCCAAATAAAATTAAACAAGATGTTTGTTTGATATTAGGCACTTTGACACTGTGCTGAGTGCTTTCTATGTATTAGCTTAGTTAGTCATAATAAATCCATGAAAGTGTTTGAATTATTCTTGCTGCTGAAATGAAGAAATTGAAGCTTACCCCAGAGTAGTGTTGACACCAAACTTCCTATTATGGATGAGGATGAATATTGAAATATGATTAGTGGGGGTAGGTGTTCAGCTGTGGTTGACATCAGTTAAGACAGCTGTGTCTCACATTGGAGCACCTTTTTTCAACTCCTGGCTCTGGATCCTGACTCGAGCACCTGCTGATTCAAGCCTTGAAAGGCAGTAGTCATGGCTCGGGTTACTGGGTTACTGTCATCCCCATGGGAAGCCTGGATGAAATTCCCAGGTCCTGGCTTCAGCCTGGTCCAGTCTTGGTCAGTGTACTCATTGAGGGAATGAACCAGTGTTTGGGAGTTTTCTTTGTCTTTCTGCCTCTCAATAGATCTAAAATTTTAACATGATCAATAGCTTTTTTGTGTGTTCTAGCAAAGATCAGTTGGGGAAATACAATTATTGAAAGATACAAACAAAAGGGTGTACATTGCCTATAAGACTAAATCTGTCAAGAAACATAGAAATCATAAAATATCATTTCAGACCTGGTAGGAACGTAAACTGCTTCAGCCTTTCTGGCCAATTTGCATCAAAAGCTTTATAAAAACCATACATCCTAATTCATCAACCTCAGTGTGAGGAATTCATCCAAAATAGACATTACAAAATTAACTAATGATTTCTTTATAAGTTTATTCACTTTAGCTCTACTTATGATAACACAACAATAAAACTGGAAGTAACAAATAATTGTCAATGAAGGATTTTGCAATAAGCAAGGTTTTTCCATAGGCAGCTTTTAAAATGATGTTGTCTGGGGAGCTGGCATTGTGGCATAGCTGGTTAAGCCACCACCTGCAACACCAACATCCCATATGGGTGCTGGTTTGAAACCCAGCTGCTCCACTTCTGATCTATCTCCCTGCTAGTGCTCCTGGGAAAGCAGTGGAAAATGGCCCAAGTTCTTGCACCCTTGCACCCACTTGGGAGACATGGAAGAAGCTCCTGGTTCTTGCTTCAGCATGCAGCAGTGCTGGCTATTGTGGCCATTGGAGTGTGACCCAGTAGATGGAAGATCTCTCTCTCTCTCTCTCTGTAACTCTGTCTTTCAAATAAATAAAAAACAAATATCTAAAAAATGGTGTTGTCTAGAAACATTTTGTTGAAAATGTTCCCAACATAGAAGAAAATGTTAGAACGGTTTATGTAGTTAACATTGAGTGATGCGATGATGGCTGAATTTTAGTTTTTCTTTCTGCTTTTGTATATTTTTCTACTTTATACAACTAACTTGTATTACTTTCATAATCAGAAAAAAACCCGTTTCCAAAAATATGGGATGAATACAAGTATTTATGCTGTGATTAGATTAAAATGAGTATATAACTGTCCTTTTTATTGGTTATCTCAGCTGCACATCTGATTTTTGCCTTTGTTAGGAAATAGGAATAACTCAAGTGACAGCATCAGGAAATGGCATTTTGTTTTCCTGAAGAGTGAAACATGATTGCTGCTGGTAGGCAAAATGAATTTCTTAAGGCGTAAGAAATCTCTGGTTTGTCTCATTTAGTCTAGATTAATGTAAGTACAAGTATCAGTCAATTAAATAATTCAAATCGGTGTTAGAATATGCTAACTATTGTAGCTACCACCTACAAAAGCATCAGTGACTTAATATTGTGATAGTTTCTTGAGTGACTGCCTCGCACACTTGATAGATCAGAAACAGAATGGGAGGAAGAAGGGCAAGGAGTTCTGCTCCCTTTTGCCCACCATGCATGTGGGAACCCAGGCTTTGTCTACTGTGATAAACAGGGGTCTCCAAAATTGCCAGAAAATAGGAAAAGATAACACTGAGCCTCCTGCAAGGGCCTTGGTGCCAGGTGTAACATCTATCCACGTTCTGTTGATGAAATCTCAATACCACTTAACTGCAGGGAATCTGGGAAATGTAGTCTTGCTGTGTTTCCAGGAGGAAAACAGAACTGTTGGGGGGGAACAGACTGCATTCATCACCACCACTGCCATCATCACCACAATTTAACCAAGACAACAGTGATTTATGTCTTTATTTATAAAGAACAGTATTTCAATATTCTATTTTATTTGGGTACATAAACAAAGTATTGCTTTTGGGCAGGCATTTGGCCAGAAGTTAAGATACCTGCATTCCCTTTGTCTCTTCTGTTGAAGAACAGTGTTTGTTTGTTTTTTCCTTCATGCTATTTGTTGATTTCTTTTGCTCAGTGTAGGGTTAACTATATGATGAAGTAAACTGAAGATAGATCTTTGGGTTTTTTTTTGTGTGTGTTTTTTGTTTTTTGGTTTTTGGTTTTTTTGACAGGCAGAATGGACAGTGAGAGAGAGAGACAGAGAGAAAGGTCTTCCTTTTGCCCTTGGTTCACCCTCCAATGGCCGCCGCAGCTGGCGCGCTGCGGCCTGCGCACCGCGCTGATCCAAAGGCAGGAGCCAGGTGCTTCTCCTGGTCTCCCATGGGGTGCAGGGCCCAAGCACTTGGGCCATCCTCCACTGCACTCCCTGGCCACAGCAGAGAGCTGGCCTGGAAGAGGGGCAACCGGGACAGAATCCGGCGCCCCGACTGGGACTAGAACCCGGTGTGCTGGCACCGGAAGGTGGAGGATTAGCCTAGTGAGCCGCAGCGCCGGCCTGAAGATAGATCTTTATAAAAATTAAGAGTGGGAATGTGAGAGGGAGGAGGAAGAAGGGTTGGAGTGTGGGTAGGAGGGAGGGTTGAGTGGGAAGTATCACTATGTTCCTAAATCTGTATATATGGAATACATGAAAATTGTATAAATTAAACAAAATTTTAAAAATAAGAAAAAGATGCCTGTATTTCATACTGCATGCATCCAATACCTGGATTCAGTTCCCCAGTCTGGCTCCCAATTCCAGCTCCCTATCAGTACAGACACTGGGAAAGCAGTAGTAATTGCTCAAGTAGTTGAATTCCTGCCATCTATATGGGAGGACTGGTTTGAGTTTTCAGATCCTGGCCTCAGTGCAGCCCAATCTCCATTTTTGCAGGCAGTTGGGGGGAGAACCAACAGATGGAATTGATCTCTTTTTGTCTTTGTCTCTCTCTCTCAAATAAATTTAAAAAAATTAATGAACTAAAATTTTCATGTTATATCTCCTTTTTTGTAAAAAAGCATATTATTCTAAGTTCCTTATACAATTAAAAAAACCCAATTTATCTTGGAGTAATTGATATCCAAGAATATGATAACATATTTCTTTAACAGGATTCCCAAAGGGCTCCTGGTTCAGAGGAAAGATGTTTAATATACGCATGTTTGTTCAGGGTACGTCTTAACTGAATGGACATTATCTTTCATCCGTGGCTTCAAACGTGTTTATGTCTGATTGGAAACTCTTCAGCTTGTATCAGACACTGGAAAAAAAGTGTCTGAGGATTTCTCTTTGTTGAAGATGGCAGTAGAAAAAATTTGAGCATATGGAATCACCTAGTATCATTTTTCATAACTAAAGCTTTCAGTGATGTCCAATCATAATAAATAAACTGTGGGCTTAATCATCCCTCCTGTAATGTTTACAAAGTCAAGGGCAGGTTGCAAATAGAATAAGAGACCGAGAGATGAAGGTGAATTCTTATTCATGTGAAACACAGGCGATTTCCATTTCCAACATAGAATTAATTAATCAGCCACTGCTTCAGGGGCAGACAACGAGAAGTAGTCCCTGAAGATCCTAAAACTTGACTTTTGTTTTCCCTGAAGCCCTCAATGCACAGTGAATTGTTTATTGATATTTTAAATTAACCAGCTAAAAATGTGTTGATTCCAAATGTGGTGACAATACGGAGGCATTGTGGGTCATGTGGCTTTATTCTTGGAATTGCCAGTGAAAGTGAGGCCAGGGTGCACTGTACTAGAGTTGAACAGTGATCAAGATCAGCTTCAGGGAACCCCCTAATCTGAAACCCTGACATCTGTCCCCATGAAGACAGAACTCCTCAAGGACTCTCTCTAAGGCTCCTGGACTGCTGCATCTGGCCTTGGCTCCCACGGGTGACCCCTTCTTGAAGGAGATGGACAGATACCATGTGTGCTAGGATGGCACAAGAGATAGAAGCAATAATGTATTCAAAGAACAACTAACAGAACAGTCCTTACAAGGACATGAAACCCCCTACCTCCGTGACAAGTGTGGATTTCAGGAGATCAAAGTACTTTTAGACCTAGAAAAATAACCCTTCAATAACCCAAGTCACAGCATAAATTCATCAGCACATAATTTTATTGACCCCTCTCTATTCATGATTTTATTTTTGGCAATTCAGAGATAGAAATTTGAAATCAATTTTTTCTCTTACTTTCTTCCATGTTTTGATACCTTTAACTTCCTTAAGTTCTGCTTTCCTTATTTGTTAAATGAAGACCACCTGGTGCCTCCCAAGTAAAAGTTAAAAGCTCAAAGGGAGAGTTACATTTGACAACACAAGGCTTTTTTAAAATGTGAAAATAAACAGTTAATGAAAACAATTCAGTAATTTCCTCAATTTTGTTTGAAATAACTATTTAGTTAAAGCTTAATATAGTACAAATTCGAATTGGGATATGCTACCACTAGTCCATGCGATTGATTTCTTCCATACTCCCTTCTTTCATTCATTTCCCAGTTATTATTTACGATCCTCATAAATCCTTGTGTAGATTTATGGTGTATATAAGTGAGTAAGCTTAAATTAAGTTCCTGCCCTCGATGAATTTATCATCTGGTAAGGGAGGCAAGCAATATTGCCATTTGATCATGAAATGAGAAAGGTATATGCAAGGCATTATGGGGAAGAGATAGGTGATTCATCCACCTGGGTGCAGTGTGGATCAGAGAAGTGCAGTTGGTCTGAGGAGTAAAGGACAGGAATGTGTGTTCCAAGTAGGGAATGAGAGAGCTAGTAGGGAAAAGGAATCAACAATGAACTGAGTGATGGCCCGCAGAGGTGCTCAGTCCCTACTGCCAGATCTTTCGGAAAGTATTATTCTCCATAGCAAGAAGGGACTTTGCAGATGAGACTACAGATCTTGAGATGGGGAGATTATCCTGAATTATTCAAGAAAACACAATGTAGTAGCAGGTGAGCTTTTAAGAGCCAGAGAAGGAAATGTGACAATACAAGCAGTTGTCAGAATTAGAGAAAGCTTGGGGCTGGTGATGTGGCCTAGTAGATAAAGCTGCTGCCTGTAGTTCTGGCATCCCATATATGGGCACTATTTTGATTTCGGGCTTCTCCACTTGCAATCCAGCTCTCTGCTATGGCCTGGGAAAGCAGAAGATGGCCCAAATCCTGGTGCCTCTGCACCTGTGTGAGAGAAGCTCCTGGCTCCTGGCTCCTGGCTTTTCCAGTGGATGGAAGACCTCTCTCTTTCTCTTTCTCTCTGCCTCTTCATAACTCTGCCTTTGAAAGAAAATAAATTAATATTTTAAAACAATTAGAGAGATTGAAAATTGGAAGATGCTATTCTGCTGGCTTTACAAGAAGAGGAAGGAGCTATGAGCCAATGAAAGCAAGTGGTCTTTAGAAGCTAAAATTGTCATAGAAATGGATTTTTTGACAGAGCCTCGAGAAAGCCCCTGTGAACACCTTGATTTTAGCTAAGACCGAACTTCTGATTGCTGGAAATATAAGATAATCTGTTTGTCTTGTTTAAAGCTGGTTATTTTGTGGACTAGCAATGGAAATCTAATGGATTTGAACTCCTACATGTAGGGATTTTTCAGAATATGGTACATGTACATGATGGAGTGCTGTTCATACAAACACACACACACACACACACACACACACAGATGAAACCCTATCGTTTGTAACAATAAGAGTGGAACTGGGGTGAAATAAGCCCAGCACAGAAAGACAAATACTGCATGGTCTCAGTCACATGCAGAATCCGAAATGTTGATGCTATGGAAGTTGAGAGTAGCATGGTGATTGCCAGAACCTGGGGAGAAAGGAGAAGGGAGAGATGGGGAATGGTTGATTAACAGGTCCGGAGTTACAGAGAAGACTGAAGTTCTGGCGTCCTACTTCACAGTAGGGTAACTACAGGTAATGAAAATATACCCTCTCTCTGTGTATGTGTGTAGCTGAAAGAAAGGATTTTGGCGTTTTCACCATAAAGAAATGAAAAATGTTTGAAGAGATAATCCTGGTTTGAATTTTTTTTTTTTTTTTGACAGGCAGAGTGGACAGTGAGAGAGAGAGACAGAGAGAAAGGTCTTCCTTTGCCGTTGGTTCACCCTCCAATGGCTGCCGCGGCCAGCTGATCCGATGGCAGGAGCCAGGTGGTTCTCCTGGTCTCCCATGGGGCGCAGGGCCCAAGCACTTTGGCCATCCTCCACTGCACTCCCTGGCCACAGCAGAGAGCTGGCCTGGAAGGGTGGCAACCGGGACAGAATCCGGCGCCCCAACCGGGACTAGAACCTGGTGTGCCGGCGCCGCAAGGTGGAGGATTAGCCTAGTGAGCTGCGGCGCCGGCTCCTGGTTTGAACATTACAACATACTTACCTGTATTGAAACATCACATGATACTCAATAAATATGTAATTTTTGTATCAAATACAAATAAAATGTACACAAAAACAAAAAAAGGAAGAACTCTGTTCTTGGTGTCTGCATAGGCCCTACCACACCACTAGCATGAGCTTTGTCTGTTGACTGAATTGTGTGAATAAATGAGATAATCTTATCTTTTTGGAGCTGGCACTGTGGCTCAATAGTCTAATCCTCCGCCTTGAGGTGCCGGCACACCAGGTTCTGGTCCCGGTCAGGGCGCCAGATTCTGTCCTGGTTGCTCCTCTTCCAGGCCAGCTCTCTGCTATGGCCTGGGAGTGCAGCGGAGGATGGCCCAAGTGCTTGGCCCCTGCACCCCATGGGAGACCAGGAGAAGCACCTGGCTCCTGCCTTCAGATCAGCGCGGTGCACCGGCTGCAGTGCGCTGGGCGGCCATTTGAGGGTGAACCAACGGTAGAGGAAGACCTTTCTCTCTGTCTCTCACTGTCCACTCTGCCTGTCAAAAATAAATAAATAAAAATATTATGTTTTTGGAAGATTGATGGTGACTATATAATAAAATAAAAAATAAAAATATTTGCCAAAAAAATGGAAAAGTAGGCAGAATCCAATCATGGAAAGGTGTTTGAAAGTTATGTGGAAGATAAACAGAATCCACTGAAGGAGTTTCAAATGAGGGGTAGTATAAAGTGATATTTCTCTTTCTTTAGCAAATGAATACATTTTGAGTGTTTTTTTTGTTTTTTTTTTTTTTTTTTGACAGGCAGAGTGGACAGTGAGAGAGAGAGACAGAGAGAAAGGTCTTCCTGCGGCCGGCGCACCGCGCTGATCTGATGGCAGGAGCCAGGAGCCAGGTGCTTTTCCTGGTCTCCCATGGGGTGCAGGGCCCAAGCACCTGGGCCATCCTCCAATGCACTCCCTGGCCACAGCAGAGGGCTGGCCTGGAAGAAGGGCAACCGGGACAGAATCCGGCGCCCCGACCGGGACTAGAACCCCGTGTGCCGGCGCCGCAAGGCAGAGGATTAGCCTAGTGAGCCGCGGCGCCGGCCACATTTTGAGTGTTTTTTTTTTTTTTTTCATTTTATGAGATGAAATATTTATGAGTTGAAGGAAATGAAGCAGATGTGGAAGAATTCTTAACATATGGATTCAACTTTCCCTTGTGCTGCTAACATCCTATTTGACCTCTGACACAACAGTTCTGCTCTCTTGTGCTCAATGTCTTCATCTTTCAGCTAAGGATGCCCCATGGGATGAACCCAGGTCTTTCCTAGCTTCCCCACTGTGTCCTCTGTCAATATCATGCTCTCTGTACAGTCAGTGGCATCTGGGAGTAGCAGTCACCACACTACCAACCTTTGAAGACAGTGTCATCCTTACTGCTGTGTCTGTCCTGCTTGCAGCAAGCTTTCTGACATTTGGTAGGAGCTTTGGTTGGACGAATGAGTATATGAGTGAGTGAGTGAATGAAAACAGCAGCGCAGTCATGTCAAGTACTTTGCTCAGGAGGAAGTTAAGGAAGAATGAGGACTTTCTGCCCTCAGAAATGACACAATGTGACATCAGTTAATACATACTGTTTAAGGTAAAGATGACCACTGTATGTTGCTGGGAAGAAAAAGTTTATTTGTGCTTCTCTTACTAAAGGGATTTCTTTTATCTGATTGTAACATTCAGAAAGTTAAATCTCAGCTTGTCCAGCATTTTGTTTGATGGCAGTATCCATTCAGACGGAAGTATATCTTCAACAACAAAAACAGCCTTCGGGTTAGACATGAACAAATAATACAACTCATGATTGTGGTTGGAGAAATCATTTTTCCAAATTCTTAATTATGTTCATAGTGTGAAGATAAGATGGCGTGCAATCTTTGCACATTCTAGTACATGCCTTTTATATACAAATATATCAAACTGCTTTCTGGATACAGGATTTGTAGATGGGGTAATAAAAAAAAAGCTTTAGAGGCAACTGCAGTTGTTGTAGCTGAATAGAGCTAGTATCAAGACTTTATGGGCCGGCGCCATGGCTCACTAGGCTAATCTTCCGCCTTGCAGCGCCGGCACACCGGGTTCTAGTCCTGGTTGGGGCACCGGATTCTGTCCCGGTTGCCCCTCTTCCAGGCCAGCTCTCTGCTGTGGCCAGGGAGTGCAGTGGAGGATGGCCCAAGTGCTTGGGCCCTGCACCCCATGGGAGACCAGGATAAATACCTGGCTCCTGCCATCGGATCAGCCGTGCGCCGGCCGCAGCACGCCGGCCGCGGCGGCCATTAGAGGGTGAATCAACGGCAAAAGGAAGACCTTTCTCTCTGTCTCTCTCTCTCACTGTCCACTCTGCCTGTCAAAAAAAAAAATTAAAAAAAAAAAGACTTTATGAGGGAGAAGAATATCATGGACAGGGTTGCAAAACACACAATGGGAAAAGCATGACCTGAAAGGCATGGGGAGAATATTTCAGGTGAGATGAAGGGCACCTAGCATAGTTCAGATGTCAGAAAGAAAGGTGCATGGGATATATTGTAACATTCTGGTTATTTTTCAAAATAAAGGCTGGATGAGAGCCTGCAGAGCAAACAGACCTTTAAGACAGGCTGACCTGAGCTCAAATCCCAACTTTGATATGTACCATGTGCATGATCTTGGCCACTTAACCTCTCTGTGTCTCAGCATCCTCATCTACCAAATGAGGTAATAGTGATATCGAACCAGGATTCTTCAGCACACTTGCAACCAGAAATTGACAAGAGGTCACTTTGATTTGTACCCAGCCTGCTGTTCTGAGAAGGCGCTGGTATTTATTTTGCATGTGACACTCTAAAAATGGTGGTGTGCTGACTACCAGCACCTGTTCTGGGGCTTCAGGCTCTGCTGGTAGGGAGGGAGGCAGTTTTGCAGTTAGGGTGTGGGTGCTCCTTGGTTCAGATTAGTTTGGAGCTGGAGATTTACACATGTTCCAATGGGAGATGGATACATGTTGGGTCAGGAGATGCTTGATTCCCTGAGTCCTGTTTTTATCCTTTCTCAAAGGGTGTTCTTGATAGTATTGTTACCTGTATCCAGTCAAAGCATGTGCACAGAGCTTGACCGTGTGCTTGGCATGTGGGAAATATGTAATAAGTATATTTAATGTTATGGGTATACATTACATTGCAGCCTGGAATGTTTTACGATAATCCAGTCTAAAATCCACAGTGCCCGACCTGGTGTTTGAATTAGCTACCTGAAAGCGGAGCAATACGCAGAAACACATTAGCCTTACGAGGAAATAATGTTGTTAACAGTGGTCCTGGTGTTCTCTTAGTAACTACATGTTGTGGTTTTTGAGGAGTGCCCTTGAGAGGGACCTGTGGACTCCTTGTACCAAGGACTATATTTCACACCAGTATCCAAGTGCATGCAGTTAGCTCTCTGACTGCCTTGGCTTACTGGTCACTTGTTCATGTCAAGTTCTTTACAACCTGGGCAATTTCACCTGGACTTGCTGCCCTACCCTTGATGTGTAGGTGGAATCAGATTTTCACTAAAATCCTTCAAAAATCATAAAGAACCAAGCTTATCCTTTCATTATATTGTCCATTGCACACTCATATTTTATTATATACCCTATTTGGCAGAGCACATTCTTTTACATAGCTTACTGCTGTTAAGTTTGGCAACACTTAAATAATATAGCAGCATCACACTAAATATATCCAATACCAAACCAAATGACATTCATTTCTATGGTCCCTCTGTTTAAGTTACTTCATACTGTTTGCAAGCCCTGTTATCTGAGTTAGAGACCTTGTACCTACCCGTCTTGTATCCCGTCTCATCCCAGAGCTTCTCTCTGTGAAGCAGTGAACAAAGTATATTGACCTCTGGGGATCTAATTTTAATTGCTACATCTTATCCAAGACTTAAAACATACAGAATTAGAAAAAAAAACCCTCAATTTATAAAAGAATTTTCAATGTAATTTAGAAGGTGAAATTGACTTTTTGGCTCTGTCTTTAGTTACTGGATTTTTAGTAGTTTGGAAATGCAATGACGCTTGAAAATGTAACTTTCGGGAAGGAAAGAGTACTAGCAATTGTGACCTACTTAAGTTTCAATGAATTGAACCATTGAGCCAAGAAGTGTGGTGACCACCTACTAGTGTTGTAGGTATGAGGCCATGATTTTCAAATGCCAGGCCTAGGCTAGTTAGAATTAAGTGAAGACAATCTCTATGTGGGCCAAAGAAACTCTAGAACCAGTCATATGGGTTTAACATCTATGCAGTGTTCCAAGGGAGCCTAACCCCATATCCTTAATTCAAGGCCTGGCAGGTTGTACATCCTACAGGTTTGTCGAATGAATTAGAATACCACTCTGTCTTCTCTCATAATAAAATTTTCTCCTGCTTCCATTAAATGCATTATAAGTGAAAACATTAGAGGGAATCACAATCCAAGGCCACCCTGGATTAGAATAAGTGGTTATAATAATAACAAAACCCTATACAGGAAACCCTATATTTGAGAGATCATCAGAAATCCACATGGCTGATTATAATTCAAAAGCGCTGAGTATAACTACTGCCTTTTCCTTTTCAGACGTCTGAGCTTAACTCTTGGCATTCTGGTAGTGGTTTTAATGAATCCAAATTGTGCCAGAAGGGCGAGATATTCAAAGGCAGGCACCTGGATGTGAACTCAGGCCCCACAAAGATTCATCCCCTGTTCTTTTCATGCCTTCATTCTCCATCAGCAAGGACCGTTTCTGTTCATTTTTTACCAGTTGTGGATAATTCTAAATTTAATTATATGATGCATATCCATAGTGGGTAATGATCGTTTCAGAGAAGTGCAGAATCCTTTGCTTTAGTTGTAACAGCAATAGGTACTGTTGGCCTGGTGTGATTTTTCTATACTCCTTTGGCACCATTTTCAGCATGGTGCTTGATGCAAACTTGTGAGCATGCATTTGGTTATCACAACGATTGGAGAAATATTACTGGGAATTGGTAAGTGAATGGCAGGGATACTAATGACATACAATGTATAGAAGATTCTTTTTGTAAAAAAAGAGATTTATTTATTTATTTGAAAGGCAGAGTTAGAGAGAAAGAGAACTTCCATCTGCTGCTTCACTTCCCAGATGACCGCTCAGAGCTGGGCTGATCTGAAGCCAGGAGCCAGGAGCTTGCTCAGGGTCTTACACATGGGTACAGGGGCCCAAGGGCTTGGGTCATCTACTACTGTTTCCCAGGCCACAGCAGAGAGCCAAATTGGAAGTGGAGCAACTGGACACAAAGCAGCAGCCATATGGGATCTAAACTCTACTGTCTGTAAATATGAATTTTTTTGCATAGATTGAATACATATTGCACATTCCTAGAGTAACACTGTTGTATCCATTGAATTGGAGCTGTTTGGGGAGCTGTCCACATTTCAGATAGTCATATCAGGATGGCGATGCTGCTAGTGGTATAGCAGGCATCAGCTCCTCAGATGAAGATTAACACATTCAGGTGAAGCATACAACTAGTTATCAGAAGGACCTAATTAATTATGTATTTAAATGCCCAATATTTTATTATAATTTACTTTTATGTGTGTTTTTCCTTTATTATGTAGTTAAGGTATTATATTATTTTTTAAAAAAATATAGGTATAGATTAATCCTATGAATCTTATTTTAGGATATGTTAGAGGAGACACCCAATCATTTGTTACAAAATAGGAGTATTGGCTTTGTTAGCACTGGGTACTATTAATCAATTGCTTGCCATGTTTCTAGTACTGTGGTAAAGATGTCATGATTAATCCTTAGCCATATATATGGTAGGTAGTGTTTTCCCAACTTACAGATTAGAAGGCTGAGGCTTGCTTAGCCTGGAGTTATGAGCCAGCATTGAAACTTGTAACTCAAACTGCGTTCTTAACCATTATGCAGTTTTCTTCCAGTGAGAGGCTGTGTTGCTGCCTTGTCAGCCAAAAGTGAGATTACATTTGTGCCCTACATAAGACTACTCAATCTGTACCCAGGCTGCTCCCTGTAGAACAGCTAGCACCTACCATAAATATCCTAGATGAGGGCTCACATAGTGAACGTGAGCAGCAGTGTTGTCAATCCCCACAGCTAAAGGTTTCTGATCATGAACACAACCTGCACATGCCTGATTTCCTCTTCCAATAAAATTCCAAAGCAGAGACCCTGTAACTGAGCTTGTTTATGCAGGTAGCACCTGAGAACGTTGTTTGTTGAAGTAGTAATGGGGCTGACAAGGCTCAGAAAGACCACGCAGAGGTGTGGGAAAGGAACATTCTAGAAGCCACAGCAGTGATTGGTCCATGGACGGAGGTCATCCTTATTCCTGACTGCCAAGTGTAGAGTCAGTGAATCAGGCCTCACCACCCATCTCGCCAAAGCAGCAAGAGCACACACGGAACATCACCACCATCCACTTCTCTGTGCCCTGGCTCCTGGCAGGAGCTCCAGTGCTGAGGGGGATGGGCAGTGCTGTAACTACTTGTCAGAGTGGCTTGTCTGTCACACTGATGCCAGGCAGTTTCCTTTTTGTGTTTATTCCTTTTATTTTCTCATTCTTCTAAATATTGTCCTTGATTCTTGTCTTCAAGTTGATTTTTTTAGTTATTACTTTCAGAAAAACTCATAAGGTTGTATTTTCCAGTGTGGTACAAGGGTCAGCCTTGGAGTAGGGGTTAGGGGTGGCTTGGTAACTGGTTTCTGCCACCTTTGATCGTGTAATAGGTCTTGGTGCAGCTTTTGAGAAGGTCCTTCTACAGTGTCTTCATTAAGTTCTAAGAGCAACAGCAATAAGCACAACCTCCCCTAATAGCTACTACTAATGATTTTCCAGGCCAGGTTCCTTCTCTTATCAGCTCTTGACCTTCAGTAAGATACTTTACCCATGTCATGCCTCAGTTTTTCATCTAAAAACGGAGACATGCTAGTGTCTCAGCATGTAGGTGTACTGATTGAGATGAACAATACCCAAACTGTACGTAACACAGCAAGTTCTCAATACGTTGAACTCTTGGAAGAAATAGTAGTTATAAAACTAGATTAAGCATGGTTTCTTGCAGAAATCATTCACAATCTCATAGAAGGGGAAGCTGTCAGCACTGAAGTGGCTGGGCCATGCAACTAATTGTGGATAGAGCTGAATCCAGGTATGTGCAGCCCTTGGCACTCCTGACATTGTGGTCTGCATAATTCCTTGGTGTGGGGGCAGCCCTGTGCATTGTAGAATGATTAGCAGGCAAGCACCACGGCTCACTAGGCTTATCCTCTGCCTTGCGGCACTGGCACACCAGGTTCTAATCCCGGTCGGGGCGCCGGATTCTGTCCCGGTTGCCCCTCTTCCAGGCCAGCTCTCTGCTGTGGCCAGGGAGTGCAGTGGAGGATGGCCCAAGTCCTTGGGCCCTGCACCCCATGGGAGACCAGGAGAAGTACCTGGCTCCTGCCATCGGATCAGCGTGGTGCGCCGGCTGCAGCACGGCAGCCATTGGAGGGTGAACCAACGGCAAAAGGAAGACCTTTCTCTCTGTCTCTCGCTCTCACTGTCCACTCTGCCTGTCCAAAAAAAAAAAAAAAAAAAAAAAAAAAAGAGTAGTAAAAAAAAAAAAAGAATGATTAATGATTAGCAGCATCCCTGGACTCTGCCTCTCTGGATGCCATCACCTGCCTGAAGTTATGACAACCAAAAATGTCCCCTGACATTGGCAAATATCTTAAGTGCAAAACTGCCTTTGATTGAGTACCGCTTGTACAAACCAATAGTTTTTGCCCTTTTTACTGTGCTCATCATGCAGGAAAATCCATTTTTATGTTTGTTTTTTTTTTTTTTTTTTAAATAGATGAGCTAAAGGATGAGGCATTTCTTCACTTTGGAAAAGAAATACTTGCTTTCCAACTTTCAAAACTATATAATTACTTTAAATAATCAGCTTCATGGGTGTAACCAAAACTCAGTTCCATTAAAATAAGCAGTGATATGCAGCTAGGAAACTGTCCCTTTGCTTAGTGATTAGAATAAATATACAGTGTTTCTGGTGAACACCCTGAAAGTGAAGGCATTCCCAGGGAGATAGTACTGGGTTCTCTCAAACTGTGAGCTGCAGGGGCTCAGTCTTGCTGCAGTCTTAGGGATGGGTTAGCGTTTGTCGTAGAATGAGTGGGGTTTCCTGTGCCTGGGGTAAGATCAGTTTGGGGGCTGTGGACCCTCCTCTTTAAGTTAAGAGACAACCCTTCTTCATTTCAAATGCAGCCAGCCTCCGTGACTCTTCCTTCTGCATCCATACATTCGAACAACAACATCGTGAAAATATTTGGAAAATAAATGCATCTGTGCTGACAATGTACAGACTTCTTGTCGTTATTCTCTCAGCAATGTGGTATGACAGCTATTTATGTAGCATTTACATAAGTAATCTAGAGGTGACCTAAAGTGTGTGGGAAGATAAGCACAGTTTACACACACTACATCATTCCGCTTAAGGGACTTGGGCATCTGTGGATGTGGGTGTGTGCATGGGATCCTGGAACCAATCCCCCATGGATGCCCACTGACAACTATTTTTTTGTTTTGAAAAGTAGGATGTTTCCTGTGGATGACATGTCCTCTTTCTCCTTCCCATTGTTGAACTGTCCTAGCTGTGTTGCCCTTCTTTCTGCCCCTGGGCTCCCAGGATGGTGCTATAGTATGTAGTATGTAGTATGTAGTATGTAGTATGTTCTGTCAGTTTGATGCCACTGGAATGCATGTAGCCCTTTCAGGGCAGATTTTCCCATCCACCTTTCTTTATGTCATTCTATGGGTTAGTCTGGCTTCACTGAGTGGAACTATTTGCTTCTATAAGGAAAATCATAACCCAGTTTGATATTCTACATAGTTATAACAACAGAGCAAACTGATTTTCATATCCTGACCTTTCCATCCAGATGCTTGTCTGGTTGCTTCTCTGAGCCTTCCCTGAACTGCTAACCTCTTGTTTGGCTCTTCCTTCTGCTGTCTCTTTCCTGTTGCAGTGGAGGACAGAGCTTGCTCTCCTACGGTGAGTTTCCTGTTCCTCTGGAGGATTTTTCAGTCCAGGAAGACCCAGGTGCTGTGCATTGTACTTCTGGGGATGAAGTGTGCCTCTGATCACTGTTTCCTTTTGTGCACTTGTTTTGCAAACACTGTCACAGTAGAGGAGATTAGCTCTTTGAGGCTAGCTGTGTTATGATTTACCCCCTTTTTAGATCACTGACCATGTTTGCTTGGCCTCAGAGAAATCTAAGGAATTCCTTAGTCTCACCGTGTGGGGTGAAGTTGACTGAGAAAAGGGAAGTCTAAGAAGTTGATGGTACCTTCATGGAAGAAGCAATCCCTAGGTTCAGATAAAAGATGGATTGTTGAGGTTCCTGAGAGCTCAGGTGGGACTCTCACACTGGCATTATCTGCTGTGTCTGTGGCAAGACCATAATAAGAGTATATATTCCATAGAGAAGGAAATTAGCTGAGTTAATGCATCTAAGTTACTTGAAACAGTGCCTGGTGACTCAGTACTAAGTATTGGTTCTTGTTGATAACAGTATTTGCCTAGGTTCCTAGGCGTGGATCCTTTTCCTTCAACTCTCCACTTCAGCACTAATCCCTGCAGAGTCCCTATCTCATCCTTTATCCCACTGGCTCACATGTGTGTGTGTTTTTAAAAAGATTTATTTATTTATTTGAAAGTCAGAGTTAGAGAGAGAGAGAGAGAGAGATCTTCCATCTGCTAGTTAACTCCCCAGAAGGTCACAATGGCCAAGACTGGACTAGGGCAAAGCCAGGAGCTTCATTCAGGTCTCATACTTGTGTGGAAGAGGCCCAGATAATCAGACCATCCTCTGCTGTCGTTCCCAGGCCGTTTATAGGGAGCTGGATCAGAAGTGCAGCAGATGGGACATGAACTAGCATCCATATGGGATGGCAACATCTCAGATGGTGGCTTTAACTGCTACACTGCAATGTCAGCCCCACTGGCTTGTCTTTTTAAAAGTTGCCTGTGGGGCCAGTGCTTGGGGTAGCCAGTAAAGCTGTTGCTTGTGGTGTTGTCATCCCACATAGGCACTTGTTCAAGTCCCGGCTGCTCCACTTCCATCCAGCTCTCTGCTATGGCCTGGGAAAGCAGTGGAAGATGGCGCAAGTTCTTGGGCCTCTGCACCCACATTGGATGACCTGGAGGAAGCTCCTGGCTCCTGGCTCCTGGCTACAGCTCCAGCCATTGCGGCCATCTGGGGAGTGAAACAGCAGATGGAAGACCTCTCTGTCTCTCTCTCTCTTTCTCTCGCTCTCTCTGTAACTCTTCCTTTCAAATAAAATAAATACATATTTAAATCTTAAAAGATTCCTTTGAAAAAAAGAGTCACTCGTTTATTTTTTTTCCTCTTCATTTCTCTCCCTTCAGTAAACATCATGCCACTATTAAGTCTGTTCTTTTCCCCTTGTGGTTCACTGGAACAGCCATTAATCGTTTCTGTTGCCTTTCTCCTGGGGACAGACTCGTTCTGCCCTGAGGCACCTATAAATGGGGACCTGATCTTGGCCTGACCAAAAGTACCCACCTACTATAAAGAACCATGTTTCAAGGGTCCTCATGTGACTTCTTATGGTCATAGCTTTTCTATGGGATGCTATGCATACACTCAACTAAGAGTTCTCCCTTTCTGCTGGGGTTGCTGACCTGCTTGTGCCTGCCTTCAGTCACATCAAGTGAGACTTAGAGCCCCCTTCACAAGAGGCGTGAAGTAAGAGAGGGAGGCAGGAAGGGTGGGCAAGCTGATTGTAGTGAGCATCTAACTCCAACCTCAGTGGCACTGCTTGCTTAGGCAACTTCCTTCTGTTCCACCTCGCAGAACCCTGACTTGCTAGAGCCAATACCATCCCTTTCTGCTGTGCCAGATCAGAGGTGCACCTCGAACCTCTGAACAAGTGGAGTGAAACAGCTCAAAACTAAAGAAACAAGAAGCCAATGAGCTGCATTAGGACCAGGGCTATGGCAATGTCTCACTCATCTTAATAACACGAGTACCTCACCCAGCACCTGGCATGGACAGAAGAACTTCCTCTTCCCTGGGAGAAGTACGACTTTAAACGTCAGACCTGGGATCCATTCTTCTAGAGTCTTGTATTGGTAAATTACTGGAGCCAGAAGTCAACTCCTTATTGCCTATGAGCAGGACCACCTGGGATTTTTCACCTGGAATGGGTGACAGTGGCTGCTCCAGGTAAGGGGTTTACTATAAACACAGTCCAAGGTCATCTGGCTAGTTCTCCTCTCATTCCCATGGGAACAAGTGTCCCCTCCTGCCTAGATAGGGTCTTTTTCTTTTGGAATTACCAGATGGGATCTGTAGTCCCTTATTCCATTGTTAGTTTTTCACTTGCCATTGAGAAGTAAATTCCTCGTGGTCTTTCATAAAGGTTCCCTCCTCTCTTTTGTCTTAATAATGGGGAGATAGGTGGGAATTTTTTTTTGGAAGATTTATTCATTTATTTGAAAGTCAAAGTTGCAGAGAGAGAGAGAGACATCGCCCATTAGCTTTCTAGTTAAGTCCATTTATAAAGTGGACAGGGCCCTGGTTCACTGTCATTCATTCACTCCCCAGATGGCTAACATCTGCCACTGCTAGGCCAGGCTGAAGCTAGGAGCCAGGAACCTCATCTGGGTCTCCCATGAGGGTGGCAAGGGCCATCTTCCACTGCTTTCCCCAGACTGTTAGCAGAGAGCTGGATCAGAAGTGGATCAGCCAGGATTCAAACTAGCACTCATATGAGATGCCAGTGTTTGTTGCAGGTAGTGGCTCAACCCACTGTGCCACAACACCAGCCCATGGGGCACTTTTTAACACTAGTGTTAACTCAGCTAGGATCCAAATGCCCAGTGTCCTTCAGCTGGACAAAACGAGTCAAATATATGAGCTCCCTTCGTTCTCAGCATGACACAGGCATGGCAGTAATGATAATGCCGAAGTGCAAGTGATCTAGGCAGACAAGATGCAGGGGCCCTGTCCACTTCATAAATGCATTTCACTAGAAAGTGTATTAATATTTTAAATAGATCTTGGAGGTCAGCTTCCAGGAGCCCAGTGGATCATCTTGTCCTCAAGGAATAGATGTGGGACATAGGACCATGAGCCAAGCATCTTCTGTCATCTTGACACTTTTATTAATGCACTGTGGTAAGAAATGAAGTAATCTATTCATACATGTTTGAGCTAAGCCTGGAATATACATTTTTAAAGCAGGAGGAGGGGAGAGGGTTCAGTGGAAAAAAAACAAAAAGCTAAAGAGAACAAAAAAATTCTGGAAAGACTTTACAACCATAAATGGTAAAACTAACCCTGTTTCCCTGCCCGCGAGAAGAACAGCCGAGTAAGGTTTTGATTTACAGGAACAGCTCAGCAAGGGCCTTGTCGAGAGCTTCATGCCTGCCATAAAATGTGATTAGCTATAAAATAGAGAGATTTAACAAGAGCATTTGAGCACAGGCAGTGGACCCGCTCAAAAATAAGCAAAAACAGAAATTGCTGCCTGCATGGCTAACCCAGCTCCATAAAGAGCAGGATTAGGAGAATGCTTTCTTAGGCTTGTGATATAATTAATAGATTTTTACTTTTAGAGTCCAAAGAAAGAGGAAGGAAAGATAACCTTGAACTCTGCAAATGGCTTCAGTCTGCCTTTCCTCTGCTGCTCTCTCCTTAGAGGCTTTCACAGTCCTAAAGCATGAACAGGATGTCCACCTGGGACAATGCCCATGTCACACTCTCCCTGGACAGCCCCTGCTGCAAGGAACTGGCAGCCAGTGGGACATCCAGAGCTTCAGGAGGGGAGAACTTAAGGCTTCAAATTGCCCTTTCCACTGCTCTCTGCAGACTTGTGTATTGAGAAGGTCTTGGCCAGAGCCTGAATCAATTGTGCATGATGATTCTTTTGAGAAGTGGCCCGCCTAAGTCAGTCTCAAGAGATCTTTGAGTTAAATATGGGAAAAGGAGCTAAAATGCATGCAAGTGTTTGTCAGTCATTGGAGATTAATCATTAGTGTTAATCTTAGTGATTAATCCCATGGTCATGATCCATGGATTTTTAACCATGCATCAGTCACTGCATAGAGCACTTTATATGGATTATCTCTCTCTTAGACTGAGGCAGGTTTTATTTTCTCCACTTTACAGATAGTGAAATCATAACCAGAGAGATTATCACACAAGATATCAAAATTGTAGCTGGGCTCCAACACTGGCCTGTCTGAATCCAGAGATCAAACTCTTAACCCTTATGCCAAAACAGTGATTGTGCTAATAAAGGGCTCCGGGTTGGAGCTTATGGCTTCAGTTGATTTCTCTGTCTCCCAAAATACTAGAACTGCTTCGATCTTAGCTGAGGACCAGTGGGTTGCAGTGTAGAAATATTCAAAGAATCTTAAATGTCTGACCAAGGAAATACATTTAATTTTGAAGGCGGTTGAATGGTGAGTGTAGTGTTTTAAGTCAAATTTAAGATTGAGAATCCTTTGAGATCATATGGCCTATGGTGTATAATGTATAGTACATCTAGGGGTAATAAAGTGAATGGCCAGAGAGGTCTCCTAGCACATGATTTCCACATTCTAAGTTTAAGGAAAGCAGATAAATTAGGAGTGGAGGGAGTGAGAACAAAATGCTAAAAGTGGCAAAGAAATTGTCCTTAAGAGTTGACAGACCTTCTGCAGACACAAGGCTTAATTAGTCTATCATAAGAACTCATTTACTTGTCTCTTTCATATATTTGAAAACCTAGCTTGAAAAAACAAATGAAGATATTTTTTCTCTTTCTTTTCCCCAGCAAAGAAATTGGCTTTCAACTTTAAAACTAATGTTATTTTGGATTTTGCTAAAACCAACCAGCATCCTACAGCTAAGAACTAAAGAAATGCTCTTTTCCCAAATTAGAAAGTGCTTCAAAATTGTAATTAGGACAAGATAGGGATATTTATCTTGAGACATTTCTGTTGAGGGAAATTTGATGAGGATTCACAACTATTTTAGTAACATAGGAACTGGTAATATGAAAGCAAAAGGTTTGTTCCTGATTTATAATGTGTCTTCTAGAACTTGAGACCTAGGGGGATATAATTATGAGGGTCCTTTAGCAAGTTATGGAAAACTGAAATGAGTATTTTGGTTGGTGCAAAATTTTTTGAAATCCATGCATAGTTTTTTCATAACATGCCTTTTCATGAACTTCTTGAACATCCCTTCATAAATCAAGAAAAGAACAATAGAGGCTCTTAAAAATAACTGATGGTTATCAGAAATTTTTAAATTTGTGTTCATTTGGAACATAGTGACAGGCAGGGGGAGGGGGGAGGGAATGGGAACTCTCCCATCCTAGGGTTCACTCTCCAAATGCTCATAACAGCTGGGGGTGTGCCAATCTGAAGGCAGGAGGCCAGAACTCCATCCAGTTCTCCTATGCGGGTATTAGGGACTCAAATACTTGAGCCATCATCTGCTGCCTTGCAGGGTGTGCATTAGATTAGCAGGAAACTGCTTTGGAAGCCAAGGTGGGACTACAAGTTAGATACTCTGATGGGGGATGCAGGAGAGGTTTAACCTGTAATGCCACAGCAGCGGGATGCAGGGGAGGTTTAGCCTGTAATGCCACAGCAGCTGCCCCATCAGATTTTTATGAAAGCATAACAAGTTCCAGAACATGATAGAATAGTTATGTTTTTAGAGCCAGTAGCCATCACCTAACTATAAATCATGTGTCTTTCCCCTTGAGTTCAAAAACTTGCCCATTGAGATCACTAACTTGCAAATAAGTTGTATATATGCAAATAGACACTGGAGGAACATTTGGAAAAAAAATACATCAGTAGTTTCTCCAAGTAGTCTAAAAAGATTAAGAATCAGAGCTAGAGTAGGGAGCTTCAAGAGATAATCTAAAGGCCTTTAATTTTTAGCAGCCAGTAAGGAAACCAGCAAAATAAGGATGGTATGCTACATATTTTTTCTAATATAGAAGACTGCATTTTATTGCTAAGTTTTATTTGAAACAGTGGTGGTAGATACTGGTTGAGTCTTTGGTTAAAAAAGAAATCTCACTTTTTCTATCTTTTACCCTCTTTGTGAAGCCACAGAGCTCAAGTATGTTTGTTATACAATGACCCACAATTAGCATTATTGAGTTCAATTGCCTAAGAAAGAACTTGGACTGTTAAGTGTAGAACGATTTTCCATAACAAAGGTTAAAATCAAAGAGTAGCTTCAATAATGCTTAATTAACTCCAAATCAAATTAATCAGGAAACCTCATTCTGTGAGACAGGGTTTGCAAACTAATTAAAAGTGCTGGCATAGCATACATGTCTGCTAACTATGCAGATTCTCAATCTCTACTGTAGTAGCCCCTGAGAAACTAGGTCCTACAGGGAATCAAGAACGTTTTTCTTTCTTTCTTTCTTTCTTTTTTTTAAATAATTATGCACTCCCAAATGATTTAGAGAGAGGTGTTCTTGGAGTACATTTTTTTAAATTAAAAAAATTCTGATTAACACATAATTGTACACATTTATGGAGTTGAGTGTGATATTTCAATACATATATACAGTGTATACTGGTCACACAAGGTAATTGACATTTCCATATCCTTATAAGTTCTTTATATTTAGGCCTTCTATCTCTTCTAGGTTTTTTTTTTTTTTTTTTTTTTTTTTTTTTTTTTTTTTTTTTTTTTACAGGAAGAGTTTATCTAGTGAGAGAGAGAAAGAGAGAAAGGTCTTCCTTTTCCGTTGGTTCAACCCCCAAATGCCCGTTACAGGTGGCACGCTCCGCCAATCTGAAGCCAGGAGCCAGGTGCTTCCTCCTGGTCTCCCATGCGGGTGCAGGACCCAAGCACTTGGGCCATCTTCCACTGCCTTTCCGGGCCACAGCAGAGAGCTGGACTAGGAGAGGAGCAATCGGGACAGCATCTGGTGACCCAACCAATACTAGAACCCAGGGTGCTGCCACCGCAGGTGGAAGATTAGCCAAGTGAGCCGCAGTGCTGGCCTCTTCTAGGTTTTTATAAAATATATTATGTTATTGTTAATTATAGTCACCCTACTGTGCTTTGAACAAAGCACTATAATTTATTCCTTTCTCTGTTTGTTTTTTCTGAGGTTTGTAAATTTATTTGAAAGGCAGAGTTACAGAGAGTGAGGCCGAAATAGAGAGACATCTTCCATTTGCTGCTTCACTCCCCAAATGGCTGCATCAGCTAGGGCTAGACCAAGCTGAAAGCCAGGAGCCAGGAGCTTCTTCCAGCACTCCCATGTGGGTGGCAGTGGCCCAAGCATTTGGATCATCTTCTACTACTTTTCCCTGGCAATTAGCAGGGAGGTGGATCAGAAGTGGAGCAGCCAGGACTGGGACTCAAACTGACGCCCATAAGGGATGCCAGTGTGCCAGGCAGCTGCTTTACCCACTATGCCATAGCCAGGCCCCTCATTTGTGTGTGTGTGTTTCTTAAAGATTTATTTGAGAGGTAGAGTTACAGACAGAGAGAGTGAGAGAAAGAAAGGTCTTCTGTCTGCTGGTTCACTCCCCAAATGGTAGTAATGACCAGAGCTGAACAGATCCGAAGCCAGGAGCCAGAAGCTTCTTCAGGGTCTCCCATGAAGGTTCAGGGACCCAAGATCTTGAGCCTTCTTCCACTGCTTTCCCAGGCACATTAACAGAGACCTGGATTGGAAGAGGAGCAGCCAGGACATGAATCGGGATGCTGTGCCGCATGTGGAGGCTTAGCCTATTATGCCACAGTGTCAGCCCGTCAGCTGTATTTTTGTATCTAATATCCAGCTTCCCTCTATCTGTTCCACCGCCTGCCTCTATCAGTCACTGGTCTACATTCAGATCAACAATTTCACTTCCACATAGGACAGTGAACATACTGGAGCACATTTTGAGCATCTTAGGACAAGAAAGTAAACATAGTACTCCCAGAAAGAAGGAAATGCATGTCCATTTCTGTGTGAGATTCAGAAAAAGTCCTCTAGTGGAAGGTGCACCACCCAGGTTCAAGGGTGGTTCTACTATCTGCTCTCTGAATCTTGACTCCTGTGAGATAATTAAGATGTATTAGTTTCGCAGGGCTGATGAAACAAGTTCCCACACACTGGATGGCTTGAAACAACAGAAAGGTTCTAGAGGCTGGAAGTCCAAAACAAATGGGCCTAGAGAGCAAGGCATGGTCCCTGTGAGACTCTTGATAGAATCCTTCCTTGTGTCTTCCTGGCTTCTGGTGGTGGTCATCAGTCTTTGGTCCTCATTGATTTGCAACTGCATGACTCCAGTATGTTACTCTTTCACCCCACAGTGTTCTGTGTACTTCTGTCCTCTCTTTATAAAGTCACAAGTTGAAATGGATGGAGAGCTCATGCTACTCAGATAGGGCTTTATCACTGTCTTAGATTGTTTTGTTACATTAGCAACATCCTATTTCCAAATGAAGGGTCACATTCCAGGTACTAGGGGTTAGGACTTCAAGACACCTTGTTGGAAGGCACAGATCCATAATTTGGAAAAAGGCTTGTGTCTAGATTGGTTCAGGGTTCCCAGAATGAGCCACTGGACCTGCCAGACTGCCTAAAAGTGTCTTGTGAAAGATGCTAAACTTACAGCTTCCTTTAACCTGACCTCTAGACGCTTACTAATTAGTAAGTGTGCATTAGAATACATATTACTATTCTGTAGCATATTCCCACTCTAAAATACCTGCCAAATGCATCCCCTTATTTGATGTTTCGCCGAATGTACTGGGTCAGTGACAACAGCTGTGTAAAATCTATGTAATAACCATTTATAACAACATCTACTATCTTCCCAATACATTGTTACCAGTTGTTCACCTATTTTGTTGGGGAAGTGGTGGTCTAAGCTTATGTATACTTTTAAGAAAAATTAAAATTCATTCTAAGAATAGTGTTTATAAAATTAAACATATCGTTTATGTTTTGATTTTTCCACTCTCAATTATAATTGGATTGTTTACTGCTGTTATGACAGCTTTCTTCTCATTAATAGTGGCAAAGGCTCTTCTTGAAGTGGTACTAAAATGGGAATAATGAGTTCAACAAAGGCTCTAAAGACTTCAAGTGGCTGTGCATCTGATCAAAATGGCATGTTAAAACAAACAAACAAACAAAAAGAAAACCTCGTTTTGTGATAGACTGCAGATCAAATACAGAAAGACTGAAGCCAAGAGTTCTCTCTGCTACAGACACACTCAATAATCTGATCATTGTTAATCCCTGACTGATTCAACGTAATTGTAGGCTTCTGCATGGAATCAATTTTCTGATCTTGGAGACTAAGATAATTCAAAGTGCATGTCCTTAACTATGGTAGTAAGTGCAGCCTACCAGTGGTTGCTTGCATGAGCCAGTGACGCTGGAGGACAGAGTCAGCCCTTCCTGTATCTTGCAGACTACAGTTCTGTTATTTAATTCTCTCTTCAGAAAATAGACTCGTGCCAGTCCAAGTATTGAGAAGGGTGTCTTGGGCTCACTGAACTGAATGTAGAGTGGTATTTCTAAATTTTTTGTATAGATTGTTCTTTCAAATAATACATTTCAAGAAGCAAACTTAAGTCATACTTGATTAGTTGAAAATCAATTCATAGGTGAGTATTTTAATTACATGTATGTTCCAAAGAGAACTTCTTCTGCCACAGTGTCATTGTTATTGGTCTGCACTAAGTTTGCAGAATGCCCTCCAGTGCATTTTCTGTCCCTGATCAGGTTGCAAATACAGTGAGGTACAGATTTTGGTGATTATTTTCATAAGTCTGGTACATAAAATATATTGCCTCAAGTTATTATATCAGACAAAAAAGTTTTTCTCATCTGAGTTAGTCAAAAGCTTTAAACAGTCCCTATCTCTTGTGCATTGATCAAGTGTTAGAAGTGTGTGATTCTGGGTAGTTGTGATATTTTCTCAAGATCAGGTTGGAGATAGAATTACAAAACACTATTTCTATTATGTTTTACCTGTATTTATTCTTTGCTGAGATTGAAACCTTGATTTCCAGATTCTTGGGAGTTATTTAGCTCTTGACAAATCTACTATTGTCTGTACTTCAGAGTCAAAAGTTGTCAAAGACAGGCAGGAAAACTCAAACCAAAATAACACTCCTAATAGTCCAAAGACTATTATGGCATTTCACATAAATATTCGTACCTGCACTGGAAAACTGGGCATATAAGCAAAGAGTAGCAAACCTGGTTCAGTCTCAGCATTTGGATTTTCTCTCTTTGTTGTAATGGTTTCGTTTTGGCAACCATGCAACTTTGTTGTCTTCATTCACTTCCTGCCTATTCTGGACTAATTCTTAAATATCTACTGGCTATTTACTGGTTATATACACTGAGGTTAAACTACTTAAGAGAAACTCTTAGCTTAATTAAAGAAATCCATATATAGAAACATTGGAACATAGCAAGTGATGTATCAGCAGAGAGAAATGCTGTAAAAATAAAACATAAAGAAGAACATAACATGAAATCCAGGAAAAGACTCCCCATGAAATGCAGGTGGCTATCTTGTATAGGCAAAGTAGACACTCTTGATCATTGTAAGTATTCATTGATTCATTTGCCACCTATTTCCCCAGCATGATTTTAGTCCCTGTGCTAATGATGATTGGAGCATTGATGACTCCTAGAGAGGAGGACAGCTGTGTGACCGCAGCACCCTGAAAGCTGTGCCTTGGAGGAAGGCTGGCTGTGTTCTGGAGCACTGAGGAAGGATCACTTGACAGGTCAATCATGTGAGGCTCTGTGGTTTGCAAAGACTCAGTCCAATCGAATGAGCTAAAGTAAAAACAGACATTGAAACATGCTAAGGATTCTTCCAGAACCCAGAGGAGAGAGACTGAGTCTCAGGAGAACCAGGTCAGGAGCCACTGTGCCTGTCTCTGCCTGGGACACTGGGTAGGCTCATTCCAACTCCAGCTGCTTATGCTTACACCAATACTGATTCTCTAGTATTTCACTGAACAATGTGTCTTTCCAGTAGGTTCAGCATCATCTTTTCTTTCTTGAAAATAGAATTGCTTGCAGTTATCTTCAAGTTTATATTTTATTGTTAGCAAATTGGAACTTGTTGATATTTCCAATGAATTCTTCTCTGTAGATCAAAATATTTTAATGGAAAAATGCTCTCTACAGCTACCTGCTAACATTGGAGTAAATTCTGCTAAATGGAGTTTATTCTTAATTGCTAGTTTTAGTATTGTAATATGTAACTGTGGCAGCCTGAATGTTTTTACATTGTAATTATGATAAATTTAAAGTTTTAAAGTGAGTTTACAGTGAGCATTAACAATAAAGCTAAGTGTTTTACCCTCTGCAGGATGAATTTCCAAAAATTTGCTTTGATTCTATGAAGTGGATGAGGAAAACTAAATTATTAGTGGAATTAGCTTTATTTTGCATTTGAAGTACCTGATGAAATTAACTTGAATTTGATATCATTTGACTTTGTGTAAAGTTCTGTTAATAGAATCAACACATTAAGAGCTATTGTTTCACTTTTTTAAATGTATAAAACAATTTAGAATTGAAAATAAGCAAAATTCATTGAGCAAAGCACTGGTTCATCTAAATGAAATTCGTGGACCGATATGTTATAACAGTGCATATTAAACTGTCAGTTGTAGACACAGTCTTCCTAAACACCTTCTATTTTTACCTTTGAATTTTTATTTAATTTATTTGAAAGGCAGAGAGTGAAAGAGAGAGAGAGATCTTAGATATTACATCTGTTGGTTCATTCCACAAATCCTGGCTCAGGGCTGAACCAGGCTGAAGCCAGGAATCAAGAACTCCAACCAAGTCTCCCTTGTGAATAGCAGGGACCAAAGCACTTGAAACATTACCTGCTGACTTCCAGGGTGTGCATTAAGAGGAAGGTACTTGGAGCTGGGAGCAAGGTCTAGACTCAAAACTAAGCACTCCGATTTGCAATGCAGGCATCCCAAGAGACATATTAACTGCTAAACTAAACATCTGCCCCAACCTTCTAACTTTTTTAAAAAAATTATTTACTTTTTTAAAAGGCAAAGTAAAGGGAGAGGGAGACAGAGAGGGGTAGAAGGAAGAAGAAGAGGAGAGAGAGGAAGAGGGAGGGGCAAGGAAGAAGCAGAGGGAAGCAGGAGGGGAGGGAAAGGGAGATCTTACACTTGCTGATTTTTTTAAAGATGTATTTATTTTACTTGAAGACAGTTACAGAGAAAGAGAGACAGACACCCACACACAGAGACAGAGAGGGGAGGGAGGAAGGGAGGGAAAGGAAGAGAGAGGGAAGGAGTATCTTCCACCCACTAATTCACTTCTCAAATGGCTGCAATGGCCAGAGCAGGGCAAGGCAGAAGCTCAGAGCCAGTAACTTCCTCCACGTCTCCCATGTGGATGCAAGGGCCCAAGTTCTTGGGCTATCCTCTTCTGCTTTCCCAGGCACATCATAAGGGAGCTGGATTGGAAGTGGAACAACTGGGAATCGAACGAGTGACCGTATTGGATGCTGGAGCTGAAGGATGCAGCTTAACCCACGATGCCACAGTGCCTGCCCCCATCTGCTGGTTTACTCTCAAAATATTCACAAAAGCTAGAGCTGAGCCAAGAGTTTGGAACTCCAGCATGGAGTGTCCCTTGCGGATGGCAGAGACCCAAGTATGTGAGTCATCACATGTCTTCCTGAGCACATTAGCCAGAAGCTGGATCAGAAGCAGTGGAGCTGCCAGTCAACCTGGCACTACGAAATGGGCTGCAAGCCCCCCGAGCATCAGAACCTGAAGTGCTGCAATGCCTGCCCCACCTTTTAACTTTTGATAGCAGATGTTACAGCTTTCCCAACAAATTATGTGTCTTGGGATTTCATGAGGTCAGAAAACTTAGTTGAATGGAGTCCAGACGCTAGATGCTAATGAGTGTGTGCTAATTTTAAGAGTGTGGTACCTTTGATTCAAAAGAGGATTTTAGAATTTTACTTTAAAAATTATAATGTAATGTCTAATTCAGTTTTCAAAGTGTAAATGACCCCACAAATATGTTTCCAACACAACACAAGAAAGAATACAAAAAAAGAAAGGGAGCAGGAGAGAGGGTAGGAAGAAGAGAGGAGGGAGGAAGGAGGGAGGGAAGAATGGGATATCATTATATTTTTAGAATTGTATCTACAAGGCACATTGCATCTGTTAAAAACTAAAAACTGGAACAATAAAGAATACTACTGTAATAAAAATACAGCATTATGACTATTAAAAACAAAGTAATGTAAAGTTATATGTTTGTTCCCTAAGCATGGCCTTTACTATAAATTGTGCTGTTACTGAGGTCTCAGTTCAACAAGAGAGGATGTCAGGTTTTGAACACCCACTGAGCTCAAAGGGATCAACAATGGATTGAGTTATGTTTTTTAAAAAGTGCACAGCGTTAGTGGACTAAGCACATAAAATAACAAGTGCCATTGTATATTCCCTGAGCACAGAGATAGTCGACATGTACTGCACACAGCATCTACACTGGTCAGACTTGAACAAGGGTAGCCTCTAGGTCCTGGGCAGTGGGCTATGCAAACTCAGATAATTGTTGAGTCTTTTATGTTCTCACTAGTTGAATGGCCTGGATTTCTGCTCTTTCATCTGTTCCCTGTGGCTCAGGGTGAGGTGTAGATTATGATGGTGAAACACCCAGAAGGGCTGGAGTAGGGGAGGAAGCTAAGACAGACAGCAGTCCAGGAAGCATGGAGGGGTCTCTCTTCAGGTCACTAAATTTCATTCTTGCCTGTGCTGCTGATAGACATGTTGGACTTGGGAATTCTTCCAGACTCTCATGATCTGGGTCCCCTCATGTAGGATATAATGAGGAACTGGCACAAAGATCTCTCTACCTATGATATTCAATGGTAGAACTCAGTTTCTTTTTGCTTTTAAAGTACACTGACACTGTAGCCTATTTGAGTCTTTGAGTATAAGGAAATTTCTGGATGAGGAAATGTTTTCTTCTAAGATTATTTGGGTGGAAGCTTACTATTCAGCGTAGGGATTCTGAAGGCTGATTACAGAACAGTGCTGTGATTCTCAGCTCCAGGTGATGATGTCAAATCCAAGAATTAGATTACAGTCGTGAGAAAATTTCCCATCTCCTATTGGCAGTGGGCAAGTCAAGACATACTGCATTTTTTCTGATTTGTCTTTTGGTTGGAGTTAAATCCTGCTGGAGACGATACTGCAGGTTTTTATTTTTTAAATCCCGAATGCTCTATGTCATTTTACAGTGCACCATATTAAACTACTTAAAATATTTTATGAGTGAAATCATATGTCTGAAATGTGGTGTATGTTACTAGGGCACTTGAAGGATTTGGGTTTAGTTGGTCTCTTTTGTCTTACCTAGTTTCTAAAATCCAGGCATTCTTTTGTCTCTCTTTCTTGAAATCAAGTAATTATTTGAGGCATAAAGCAAATTTTTATGCTTATACAGTTCATTCACATTGGTAGCGTGGGTTCCTTGATTTTTTTTTCTGGCTTCAATAACTTGGAGGGATCCTGGGACTTAGACTTCAGGGCTGTCCTGACCTTTGATTTCGTATTCTCACAGTTCTCTAGGATGGGAAGGTGCATGGTATTGGATTTTCATAAACAGGTTATTGTGTAACTTCTTCCTGACTTCCTGTGTTTTGATGTCAAATCCATAGATATGTATGATGATAGCAATGTTAGAGATTAAGTACTGTGGTATACATGTTTAAGTTCACACAGATTGCGAGTTCGCATGAGCAGGATTCCTCTTTGTTTACAGTTATATTCCTTTTTTCTGCAGCAGTGTTTGGCACATAAGGGTGCTAAATAGATCAAACAAATGATTGTGAGGAGAATCCCTTCTTCCCTGAGGGTAAGAACCACAGCTGTCTTGCACCACTCTGTGTCTGCAAACCCTACAATAGCTACTGCCTCCCATTTGTTGAGTGAGGACCTGCCATAGGATAGTTTTGATTATTGTTTATAGTCCTGGTAAGTACTCCCACACAACAGTGATATTTGTAGTTTTACTTGTTAAACTCTTTATTTAGTGCAGAGTTAAGCCTGTGGTTATAAATTTAAAGTATATTATCATAAAATTAAAAGAAAACGGGGGGAAGAAGGAAGGGATGTTTCATTATCTTAGAATTGTATCTATGAACTACATGAATCTTAAAATAATTTATTTTTACTTGAAAGGCAGAGTTACAGAGAGAGAAGGAGAGACAGAGACAGAGAGACAGAGAGAGAGAGAGAGAGAGTAAGAGAGAGAGAAAGAGAGAGAGAGAGAAGGAGAGAAGCTGGGAAGGGGGAGAGAGAGATCTTCCATTGGGTTCCCTGGTATAATGGTGAACATTCTGGGACTCTGAATTCAGAGAGTTCTTCTATCCACTGGTTCACTCCCTAAACAGCCTCAACAGCCAGGGCTGAGCCAGGCCAAAACCAGGAGCCAGTAACTTCTTCTGGGTCTCCTACATGGGTGGCAGGGGCTCCTCCTCTACTGCCTTTCCAGGAGCCTTAGCAGGGAGCTGAATAGGAAGTGGAGCAGTCTGAGCTATAGTCGGTGCCCATATGGGATGCCAGCACTGCAGACAGTGGCTTTATATGCTAAGCCACATCTCAGGCCCCAATCCTCTTTATAATAATTAAAAAAGTTTTTAAAATTTTCTGTCTCATTTGGAAGATAGGCAAAATATTAAAAGATAATGACACATTGAAACTATAATGAAAAATTATCACAAATGAAAAATTATCACAAATCAATCATTGTTTGATTGTCAAAATAATGATATAAATGATTGTCCTACATGTTCAAAGTAGGAAAAGAATACATGTTATCCTCTAATAGACATCAACATTGTTGGTAATTGATTGATTAGTTTATTAGATCTCTTAGTATCTCTATGTTCCAGGTAATGTATTAGGTGATGGGGAGTCAATATTAAGGTTGATATAGCTCTTGCCCAATTGAAACCATCATTGAATGGATTCAATTAATAATCTTGCTTTTAAACAGTAAATAAAGTTATAAATAAATATTAATCTTTGAAGGAAAAAAATGGGACATCAAGGCAGAGATGAACAGGGAACCCCTCTGAAAACAGTGAACTCCAAGGGCATGACTTTAAACTCTGTGAAGAGCAGAGAAGCATGTGTACAAAGACCCTGAGTCCCTTGGGCAGAATGGAACTTGATCACTCAAATAGCTCTTCAACCTGAGGAAGAGGAGGCTGCAGGATCAGAAGGGTTTTAATCGAGAGGGAGATGGGATCCAATATTTGGAGAGTCAAATGGAGCACACAATGGAAATGGCCCATAGTCTAATCATTCAAAGGAATTATGGAAAACTTTTTGAAGGAGTAGCAGTGTGAGGAAGACCAATTATGGAGAATTTGAAATCATATTAAAGGATTTTCTGTTGGAAAAAAGTATAGAAAAAGGAAAGGGAAATGTAGAGGATGGTTTCTCCCAGTGTGTGGATACTGCTATTTTTACCAAGGTGAAAAATATTGATGGGAGGAGACAAGTCTAGGGTGGAGAGGAGGGATTCAGTGGTAGGCAGGTCAAGTTCCAGCTGTTGGCCAGAACAACTCAGCTGTCAGCTAGGAGTGGGCACTGAGTTTGTACAAGTCAAGCTAATGAGTTAAACGCAGGGATCCTCAACATGTTGACCTCAGAGGGATGAAGAACCAGATGGGCACGTTAATACACAGGCCTTCGGAATGCCTACGTGAAGCAGTGAGGCAGTGCAGTGCTTTGCCCACCCCCATTATTTTTCCCAGTCTTTCACCGCAGCCCACTCTGCTGTCTTTACTTGCCATAGGACCCTTGTCTGCACACATTCATGCTTCATGACCATGACTCCATTGTTAGCTCTCTCACACCTGCCCTAGTTTATCCTCTCATTCCCCACATTTCTACTGTGGTCACTCCATCTGCTGTTTCTTCTTTACCTTTGGATGTCTTCTCACTGTGTGTTATATACTGTGGTTCACAAATGACAGTGCCCCGGTGCTATTTATTAAATTAATTAAAGTATTCTATATTCTGCAAGTCTTTTAAGGTGTGTTCCTTTCAAATATTAAATATCCTACCTGATGCTGAATTCCTACAAAAAGGAGGGAGAAGAGAGGAAAGGGGAAGAGGCATTGCTCCTAGGGCTTTTATAGGCCAGGTTGTAATTCCCATGAGAACCAGGCTACAAAATTTATTTTCATGACAGGTTTAACCAATATTTAAAAATAATGTCATGAATTGGAAACATTTTCTCCACTAAGAACATAAGTTGTTAAATGATCAGATTTCTTCTTAACACCACAAATGTCTGTGGTTGTCCAAGGTTTGTACACTGGAAATTCTCAGTCATGGGTAATTGATCGAACTTCTAACAGTTAGACACATTATGGCATGATACTCTGCACTAACCACTCACATTAACTGAACCTGCTTATAGTCCTCGTTGCCCAGGAATTCATTCTAACCCCCTATAGGATAGAAACAGAGATTCTGATAGTGTACATTTTTCACCCAAATTACCACCTTAAATTAATA
The DNA here is from genome assembly GCF_051225735.1 of Oryctolagus cuniculus. Taxonomy (NCBI): domain Eukaryota; kingdom Metazoa; phylum Chordata; class Mammalia; order Lagomorpha; family Leporidae; genus Oryctolagus; species Oryctolagus cuniculus. The sequence goes on from NC_142880.1 coordinate 44,909,643, forward strand.
AGCAGTTTCTTTTTTAAAACCATATCAACTAACAGGAATGGTTTGCATCCTCTCTAATGATTTTGGACTTTATATTACAGATCATCAAGTGTTCATTCCTGAAAGTAAAATCAGCTAAAAATCCCATTCAGATGTTTTCCCCTTTATCAGCTCCAAAAAGTTCAGTATGTGAAAACTGCATGCACATTTTTAATATTCTTTGCTCCTTGCAGGTTTATAAGTGAGAAATGCCTTTTAAGGTATACAGTTAACCATCAGAGCAGGATTGCATCTCTTAGTTAATATTTCGCTACACTTAAAACAAAATGATGTCAAGGTCATTTTCTAAAACTTCCTGGAAGCTTAATTCTCATTGTATATACATTCTGTTATATATTTTTCTCATCTGCAATAAAAAAACTTTATAATTGTTTGAAATATCTAAGGAATAAAGATCTAATGTTTTTAAACTTACTGTATTTAGGATAAACACATTACATGCTATTGATGTAATCACCGGTGTAGGGATATTGTGACTTTGCTTTGTTGCAATCCACAAGCTTCAAGACAAAATAGGAGTGACATACTTTTGTATTTGCGAGGAGGAAGCAGGAATTTTATGAAGAATAAGAATCTCAAAACTTCTTTGGAATCATAGGAAGGATGGAGCCATGGAAGACAGCAATGTGGGAACAGAATTCCACAAAACGTTTTTACAAAGAGTAAAACATCTCTATTTCTACCACTACAGGATTTCTAATGGAGAAATGAGTGTTTATCTTGCTCTCGAAGAACTGTGTTAAAATAATTTACTTTTCACTTACCTTCAACAAATATTTATTAAGCATCTGCTTTGAAAATTCTGCAAAGGACAAGAGAGGAAGTTACTGCCCACAGGAGTATTCCCCCTCGTGATCTGGTTTGGGACACATTCACCAAGTCAGAACACTGAGTATGGCTGTAATCACTGCATGGTTTTTGAACATGTAAAAGTGATACAGATGTCATGGTAGATCCTGTTTGGCCACTGTGGGAACGAACAAGGGATTTGTTCTTAGGTTAACTCAACAACCTTTGCCATGCTGTGTTCTTTTATTCTTTCAACTCCTGTCCCATTTACTCTACTCTTCTCTTCTCTTCTCTTCTCTTCTCTTCTCTTCTCTTCTCTTCTCTTCTCTTCTCTTCTCTTCTCTTCTTTCTTTCTTTCTTTCTTTCTTTCTTTCTTTCTTTCTTTCTTTCTATTTATTTATTTTTGACAGGCAGAGTTAGACAGTGAGAGAGAGAGAAAGAAAGGTCTTCCTTTTTCCATTGGTTAACCCCCAAGTGGCCGCTATAGCTAGTGTGTTGCGGCCAGTGTGCTGTGGCCAGCGTGCTGCGGCTAGTGCGCTGCGCCAATCTGAAGCCAGGAGGCAGGTGCTTCCTCCTGGTCTCCCATTCAGGTGCAGGGCCCAAGGACTTGGGCCATCCTCCACTGCCTTCCGGGGCCACAGCAGAGAGCTGGACTGGAAGAGGAGCAACTGGGACAGAACCGGCGCCCCCACTGGGACTAGAACCCAGGGTGCCCACACCACAGGTGGAGGATTAGCCTAGTGAGCTGCGGCACCGGCCCCATTTACCTTTATTTTCTAACTACCTGTACAAAAAATATTTCTTTGCTTTTTACTTCCTTATTTTGCACTCTTCCTAAAGAGAGTTACACCTATTTTTAATTGTCTTTCTCTGTCAGGCATTGAAAATTGATTTCCTGCAAGTGATGAAATGCTTTCCTACTCACTTTTTCTCTCTTGATTGTAGATGCCTTAGTGCCCAAGGGCTGGGTAGGTGCCCCATCATGGATGGTACCTGGTCATGGGTCTCCATTCAAAAGAACATTAATCTGACATCTCAAGATGAGTCCTAGGTTTTCCCATCCTTTCCTAATGTTGTGTGCTCACTGTAGTAGCTGTCCAGGTAGCCCCATCTTTAGAAATGGGGAGCACTCACACCTATCATCTGATTCCCATTTCTCAGTTAAAAGAACAGAGGCACAGAACAGTAAAATACAAAAAAGTTTGTTTCAAAGTGAAAACTAGTGCTAACTCTCACTGTAGTGCTTGGTCCACTGTCTGCCTATGTCTTAGCAGGTGTGAAGAAAGGTTTATCATTGCCTAACTTGCCCAATTAGTCCATTCCAGTGTTCCTTTACCTGCAAAATTACACCTCTGGTTACTATAGCTAGACATTGTGACTTATGACATGCAGGAAGCTGAACTTGAGTGCTGACACTTAGTTGCTGATGCCAAATACCACATTGCTTGGCATCCCAATGGTAGAGAATTTCTTTTGCTGGTTAATTTTTACCTTAGGAATGAATAATCCAGTTCTCAGATCTCCTAACCATTTGTACACCTCTGAGACATTATCCTCAGAAGAAAAGGATCCTTTTCCCTTTTTCATTTAAAGGAACCTGAGCCAGTAATCCCATGTGCTTTTATTCTTGGCTCTATTTGCGTGAAGTCTCCAAATTACGTCTTTCTCTTTGGGGTTTTGTTTATTGTTTTCAAACCAAGAAGAGCACATTAAGTAAAGTTTGTGGAATAAAAAAATTGTTTAGTGCTTAATAAGACTGTATTGGAATATTTGAGTATAGCTAACTTTATAGCAATAAGTGATGTGCTGTAGGGATTTTGGCAATGAATAAAGATTGGGAGTTGTCCCAGAAAGTGTTTTGTCACATAGTTTGTCATTGACTCAAATGGCAAATGTTCTGGAATCATATTTGCATGACATTGCTGGGTCTCTGGACACTGTTTAGTCCCTTCATGTTGGATGATGAAGTGTATGATCTAAATTGAGCACCTGCTCTCTGCGAGATGCTGAGACACAGACTGCAGAAGTCCATGGGAACACAGAAAACTTGGACTTTGCTTTCAGGAAACGTACAGTCTAACTCAGAAGTGAAGACATTACATTGTGATCTCAAAGCCTTTATTAAAAAGGCAAAGCCTATTGACTCCACCTTCAAAATACGTAGAGTCAGGCAACATTTTTATCGTATGTGTTGCTGCCATTCTGATCTTGGCTACCACCATCTCTTATCTCGATTATTGTCATAACCCATAACTTCCTATCTTAGTCTGCTTTGTGCTGCTATGGGCAAAGTACCCAGGGTTAAATAATTTATAAGGAGAAACATTTATTTTCTAATGTTTCTAGAGGCTGGGCAGTCCAAAAATCAAAGTGCCAGCTGGCTTGGCTTATAGTGAGGGCCTGTTCTTCATATAATGCCTTCTTGTTCTCTCCATTCATGAATGAAGGCTGAAAGAACAACATGAGATGAATGCTGTGTCCTCACATGACGTAAGAGCCATAGAGATAGTAGGTAAAGGGGGCCCAGCTAGTGCCCTCAAGCTCTTTCATGAAGGTGTTGACCCCAGTCATGAATATGGAACCCTCATAGCTGAATCACCTCCCAAACATCTCACCTCTTGATACTGCCACGCTGAAATTGGTTCCATCATATGAGTTTTTTCCATGGGGGCAGGTATACATATTCAACCATAATACCTCCCAGTGGTGTATTTGGTTCTACCACTCTCGTTGCTGTTAACTTATTGTTAACATAGCAATCAGCATGATTAGAACTCTGTAATACTGAGGCTATCATTGCTGTTTGAAAACACAGACTGGACAGAGGACAGATGTGTGACATCTGGCCTCCCTGTTCCTCTCAAACTTGACCACACAATTATCCCAGCTGTGCAGCTCTTGTTCAACAACTTCCCAGACCAAAACCCTCCAGCATCTGGAACTTGTCCAAAATCTTTGGTCTAGAACTTGAGATTCCCCCCATTCTGTTTGTTACCCACCATCACATCACCTGTTACTCATCTACATTGTAGGACTTGCTCCTCCTTATAGGTTTCTCACTGCATCCCAACAGACACATCTCTTTTTACATTTTTCCTCCAACCCCCTTCACAAATAGAGCCATTATTTAAAGCCTTTCCTGCATGTTTCTTCCTAAGTCTAAACTCCCCATCATCAAAATGCACACATAAAATTCCCCGCTTTTTTGATGATATTCATTATCCAGACTCAGTCCTGACTGGAGCAGCCATCTGGGGAGTGAACCAGTGGTGGAAGATTCTCTCTCTCTCTCTCTCAAACTGCCATTCAAATAAATAAATGAAGCTTAAAAACAAAAAGGGAGTTGCTGCACACAGAGATTCTTAGTAGCTTCCCTATTGTAATTCTCTTTGCTTTGTGTGCCTGTCCCCAAATATCTAGGTAAGAGAAGAAAGTTTAAGTAGCCTCCTTACACCTGACTTGCCAGACATGATTCTGTCCTAACCATGTTTTATATTAGGATTAAGTGATATCACGGCCCTTCTCTGTCCCTCCTGGAGTCCTTTCTGGTTCTCCTGGCCCATCAGGCCACCCTCCAGCCTTACCATTCCAGACCAATTTTTGTACCTCTATGGTCAGGCCTGTGCCATCATTTCTTCTACAACTTCTCCCAACACCCTTCAGGTCTGTATATTCATTAGTTAATTAACATTGCATGAAGCCTTACCATTTACAGGAGTTTTGTGTGCATCCAATGAGATTATAGAATCTCATAATCAGAAATTGGGTTATAATTTATTTTTAGATAATAAAATTGAAATATAATAATAAATATTTTCTGACTTAATAATTATTAATGTTATAACCTGATATGAGCCTTTAGATTTTAAATGTAGGTAGATGACATTATATTAAGAAATGCCCTAGTGGTATGCAATAGATTGCTATTTCCATATTATCTTTTAAATTGCTATAAGTATTCTACCCCTTTTTAGTATTTTAGGGAAAGTAGTCTGCCCCTTCTCCAGACATGCTTCCTGGTTGTCCTTTGTGTTAAAAAATTCTACCTGTTGGGGCCAGCACTGTGGTGCAGTGGGTTAACACCCTGGCCTGCAGTGTCGGCATCCCATATGGGCACCAGTTGGAGTCCTGGCTTCTCCACTTCCAATCCAGCTCTCTGCTGTGGCCTGGGAAAGCAGTATAAGATGGCCCAAGTCCTTGGGCCCCTGTACCCATGTGGGAGACTGTCGCTCCCCCATTCATGGAGGAACGACACTGGACCCTGCGCTGTTCTTTTGTCTGCTCGGCCCTTCCCGGGTTAGCTGCCGTTCCCTTACTCGCGGAGGAACGACGCCATCCCGGGTTAGCTGCTGGTCCCTCCACCTTCCGTGGAGGGGCGGCACCCCCCGCCGCTTTCCCCACTTCCGCGGAGGAACGACACACCCCCGGCCGGCTCTCTCGGGGACTGCTCAGGTGTTCCTTCAGATGTTCCCTCAGATGTTTCCGGTGCATGTTGTCTCTCTCCTCCTTTATAGTCCTCTTCCACCAATCCATGCTCTGCTACCCACACGCTGAGCACGCTGCTCTCCTCCAATCAGGAGCAGGATCAGCTCCTGCAGCTTATCAAACTGATGAAGCAGCTGCTTAGAGGTTGTTTGCTCCCTCAGCACCATATTGTGGGAGAGCAGATGCATAGAATAAATCTTAATTCCAGTAACTTAGTCTAGTCTCAGTTGCTCCCCACAGGAGAAGCTCCTGGCTCCTGGCTTCGGATTGGCACAGCTCCAGCCGTTGTAGCCATCTGGGGAGTGAACCAGAGGATGGAAGACATTCTCTCTCTCTCTCTCTCTCTGTAACTCTGACTGTCGAATAAATAAATCTTTAAAAAAATTCTACCTATTGATAACACTTAATTAGAATCTTCGAAGCAAAGAATAATTAGGATATATTTCTGAGCATTTTTACTTTGCCATGATAATGTATTCCGTATGATTAAGATTTTATTATTTTTAAATCTCTGATAGACAAAGCAACCTAGAGCTCTTGATATGGTTTAATTATATTGTTTAAACATTTATTTTGTTTATTTTTGTTTGAAAGGCAGAGTTGCAGAGTCAGAGAGTCAGAGGGAGACACAAGAAAGAAACGGATCTTCTGTTCATTGATATGTACCCTAAGCGGCTGCAGAGGCTGGGGCTGGACCAGCCTAAAGACAGGAACGTAAAACTCCCTCCTGGTCTCCCATGCAGGTGGCAGGGGCCTAAGCACCTGGATCATCTTCCCCTGCCCTCCCAGGCACATTAGCAGGGAACTAGCTCAGAGTGGAGCAGCCAGGACTTGAACTGGTACCCATATGGGATGCTAGCAAGGCAGTGGCCTAACCTTACAGTGTGTCACAACACCTGCCCCTGGTTCTGTTTTTAAATAAGATGCACAAGTAGTAGCCCTACACACTGCAGGACTCAGAGAATGTGGCATGTGGTGTTTATATTCTAGTTCTGGTTCTATGTTGTCAGCTTTGTTAGGCCATGTGTACTTCTAGTCACCCAATGGTATTTTTAAAAAAAAGTGGAATTCCACTGAAACTCCATCACATTCATTTACAATGAATAAGCACTGAACACCCAAACCATTCTTATTTTAAGTTATCTCCCTGAATCCATTCCACTGGAAGAGTTATCATGCTTTGTTAATGAAGTGCATCTTCTGAGACAGACCATGGAAGAGGACAATTGAATAATGAAAAACTGCACTGTTGTGTATTGTACTGTTTGAATGAGTGAGAAAAAATGAAAGTGAGTGAAAAGTTAAAAGAAATAATTTCAAAAAATAGACCTGAAACATTGCTTCAGAAAATGAGCCTTTGTGGTCTACCTGTGAAAGGAGTATGCCCTGAACCCAGAAAAGCACACAATTCTAAATGGAGGAACGCTTAAAAAGGCAATGTCATGAAAGACATGAGGGCCTGGGGAAATGTGCTGGGATCAAGAATCCTTGATCAGATTATGGGCACAAAAATATAAAATTAAATTACAAAAGCCCTAGCTCTCTAGGGCATTATTGAGCCCATGAGGAAAATTTAAATGTGGAAATTATATCAATAACAGTATTATATCAGCGTTAAATTCTCTGAGTAATGATTGTAGTGATGTGACCTGGGATAGTATCCTAACTAGAAGGCACTTACTGAACGATTTTAGGGACCCAGAGTTACAAGATCTTCAATGACTGTGGAGTAATGCAGAAGAAGAGAATATGCGTGTGTGTGTGTGTGTATGTGTGTGTGTGAACTTCTACACAGCCATAGCCAGAATTAGCCCCCCGATCCTGGGTTCCACATCCCTAGATTTAACCAACCATATTAAAATATTTTTGAAAATTATCTTTGTATTGAATACAGGCAGACTTTTTTAACCCATCAGTTCTTAATACAGTATTGTCACTACTGAATTAGCATATACATTGCATTAGGTATCATTAGTAATCTAGAGTTGACTTAAAGGTAATGAGAGGGTGTGTCAAGGTTATATGCAAATACAAATACCGTGGCATTCTGTATGAGGGACTTGAGCATCTATGAATTTCGGTGTCTGCAGAGGTCCTGGAAGATATCTCTCATGGTGCTGAGGGATGACTTTCTAGGAAAACAATACATAGAAAAAGAATGTGGGAGAATCTTAGTGACTGCTGAAGTTGGGTATGGAAGTGTTGTTCCTGTTATCATCCTTGTGAGCATGACACCTTTCAAAATAAAAAGTAGGGAAGAAAAAGGCAATGGATCTCCAAGGATCTCTCCCTTCAGCTTTTGTTTGGATATTAGTTAAGGTTCAGATACACCAAAGTGGAAAGTCCCAAAGCTACTAAAATAAATAATTTGTTCTAATCTTCTATAGAATTCTAATATTTTGATATTTAAGACAAGGGCAGCTGAAGACCGTTGAATAAATACGTCCTCATATGCATTTGACCCTTTCAAGGATGCCTGACTGTTGAATAAGCAAACAAATAAAATAACATAGCCAGTCATCCAGGCATTATGATCATCACAAAGTTTTGATTTGGAAATGTTTCCTAGTTTGGGAGTTATTGCTTTCAGCTGTAATAATAACAGGCTTTTCTGCTAAAGGAAAAATAATGTGGTGTTTAAAGTAAATATCATCAGTGCAGTTTTTCAGTGTTGAGAAAACATAGATGACCTTTTTTTTTTTTCCTCCTCTTTAAACACTGAGATCCCCTGTAAGTTTTGTGAATGTGTGCTCAAGGAGACAGAATTTCAGTTGACTAGCTGGTGATAAAAAGACCAGTTACAAAAGATCTTCACCATCATATTAAATGCTGCCAAACTCCCTTGTATTTGGTGCCTTCACTCCATGATAAGCTCAGACTTTTATTCAGGTATGTTGACTACACTTTCCCACTGCAATCTGGGTTTTTCCCATTGAAGACAATTCAGAATGGAATTTCAAACTCAGGGGATGGCATTACTCACTTCCTGGGAATTGACTCCAAGGAACACATTCTGAATATTGCAGTTTTCTTTACAGTTTTTAAAGAGGCCAGTTGTATAAGAATCCTCACATTTCTCCAGGAAAGAGCAAAAGGTTTGAAGGCATGAGTGGGATTTTGCACCCTCATTTTTTATGTCCTTATGATAAAAAGGGTAGCAATGTCCTGCTTTTTTCCAGGGACCTCTTTCACTCTGACATGACAGATCATCATTATTATTTTATGGAGAAGAGTACTTAACCGCTATATGGACAGGTGATGGCGAGTCTGGTAAGCAAGTGTTGCTCGTTACCACTGCAGTAACATTGCTTTCTGCCAATGAAAGATGCTTAGTTTCCTTTCCTCTCATCCTCTCCTTACAGATAGTTACAGATAGCACTTAGAAAACATAGATGGGGCCGGCGCCGCGGCTCACTAAACTAATCCTCCACCTTGCGGCGCCGGCACATCGGGTTCTAGTCCCTGTCGGGGCGCCAGATTCTGTCCCGGTTGCCCCTCTTCCAGGCCAGCTCTCTGCTGTGGCCAGGGAGTGCAGTGGAGGATGGCCCAAGTGCTTGGGCCCTGCACCCCATGGGAGACCAGGAGAAGCACCTGGCTCCTGGCTTCGGATCAGCGCGGTGCGCCAGCTGCAGCGTACTGGCCACAGCGGCCAGTGGAATGTAAACCAACGGCAAAGGAAGACCTTTCTCTCTGTCTCTCTCTCTCACTGTCCACTCTGCCTGTAAAAAAAAAAAAAAAAAAAAAACCTAGATGGAAAAAAATTCCTTTGAGGGTGGTGGTTTTATTACCTTTCTCTACCAGATGCCCATTAGTTCTTTTATGAGTGTCTTTCTCTTTGTAAAAATCTCAGAAAAGATGGGAGTTTATTTGTCAACTAAAGTCTGTATGGCGAACTGAAGAAAATATCAGACATACCACAGAAATGATAAATGCCAAGCTGGTTTGCCATGATTTAAGCCTAAGGTCAAGGAGGAATTTGGCCACGTTCTCAGAAAGCCTCCTTGAGAGAGAAACAGAGCAGCAGTGAGGGCTTCTGAAATACTATGGCTGAGCAGCTGATGTCCACTTACTGATTGGCAGAGGTGGGCAGGAGGAAGTCAGTGCATTTCAGTGTTAGTAGTTGTTGGTTCCACATCCAGTTACCAATTCTGTACCACATATTGGGCTACATGCAGAAGTCACTCAGTTGCCTACATGTCAATTCTCAATTTCTGTTACATTGCTGTGCCTTCAATAGCAGCTTAACAGTAAACTCTAATGCCAGCACTAATCCTGCTGTTTATTGCGGTCATGACAATTAGCATTGTCTTTCAAGTACAGCAAACAGGAGAGCACATTAGGATGCTCCCAGGACACTTTCCTTGTGGTCTTTCTTGAGGTCTTTCCTTGAAAACTTTATTCAAAGGTCAAGTGCAAGAGGGCAGTGGCAAGAAAGTCTGACGGTAAATTGCAGAGACAACTTCAAATTTCCACATGGTAAACTCTGAGCTTCTGTTTACCTTGGATGTTGAGAAAACCACTGCTTTTTCTCCATTCTTACAATGGCCTTATTTAAAAAAAAAAAACATATTTGTGCTTGATTACATGATTCATTTCTATTCTAAGCTCTTGGAAGCACATGTATTGATTGTAAATATTGAAAAATTGCTGGAGAATTCTAAGCTTCCTATGTTTTAAATCATGACTGTGCATTTATACTGAGCTAAGTTTATTTCTCTCATTTAATACCTTCAGTAATCTTCGTATCTGAAACATGTTGGCACATAATTTTTTCCAGTAATGTGACCCATCATGTTGAACATTAAGTGTTCATTAGCTTTCCAACATTGGCATCATCAGCTACTATCTCTGTTGAGCTGTTTCCTTTTAAACTGGCTTATTGGAATGAGTACAATTTACATTAAGTTATTAAATATCACGTAATATAGCTTATTATTTAACTAGTTGGATATTTTTATGATGCAAGTTGTTAAATAAAAGTGACAGAGGGTCAAGTGAGAAATATGTTTAAAAGTAATCATTTTTAGATATAACATGTATTAAGTTACTATTCATGGTACAACTTTTGCCGCAGAGTAGTGACATCTGTCTTTAATTCTGAAATATTTTACTCTTTAAAAGAGCCTGTCTTAAATTTCAAAAGCACAATTTTGCTTTTACAGTAGTATGTTTATAGAAGCTGTAAATGTTTGATAGAGAAGGTATGAACAATGTTCATTCATACAGTCTTTGAAGCACAATATTTTATTTTTTATAAGGACTAGGTCAATTTTTATTTCCTGTTCTGCTTATAGGCCATACTTGTATTTTCAGTGAATTGGTTTTCCATGTAAAATTATGTTATCAAATGAAATGGCCTCCTAAATTCATTTAGATCTGTGATTTTCAGAGATCGGTGAGTATTTAAGTTGATAGAAGACTTCGTTCCAAGCATGTGGAGTTATAAGATTGAAGGTAAGGTCACCAATAAAATCCAGGGGATACCTGCATTAAATTAGTGAACAGGGATCAAAACATAAATTAAAAATTAATTATTATTAATCTAGTTATTTGTATTTCAAATAAAATTATTCATATTCTCTTTTTTCTTTTCCCAATTCTCCTTTCTTTGGGCTATCTTTTGTTTTTCTTTATTGGTTTATCCCTATGAAGATACAAAACTAAATATTACCTAACTTAAAAAAATTATATGTAATCTTTTTCATGTCTCAAAACCATGCACTTTCGGCTGTGCTGCTTCTGAGATCTCCTTTACAGCTAAACTTCTCAAAATATTTTCTTTTCATTTTGCCTACAGTTCCTCACTTGCCATTTTTATGTCTATTTTTTAAGTTGTTAGCCTTGCAATGTTATTTTTACTGGCACACTTCTCAGCTCATACGAGAACTCTTTTTTAGATGTTAAATTATTTTAAATTTTTATTAAGTCAAATTGGTCTACTTTTTCTTTTGTTGTGTGTTCTTTTAGTTCTTTTCCTATCAAAGAAATCGTTATCACACCCCAAGTCTTAAAGATTTTGTCCTGTTCCTTTCCAAGATTTTTATACATTTAGGAATTTGATCCATTTTAATTTTTTATATGTGTCAGTTAAAAATCTAACTTGTTTCTTTTACATGTGGATGTCCAATTTTCTTAGCATCATGTATTAAAAAGATCATTTTCTTTCCTATTGAATAGTCTTGGCACCCATTATTTGATCACACAAGTATATATGAGAAGCTTCATTTCTGAAGTGTATATTGTCTGTTAGATATAATTGATTTATTGTGCTGTTTGATTTTGGTATTTCATACTAAACTTCTATCTGGCTGTTTTACCTATTACTGAGAATAAGGTGTTGAATTCTCTATTATTATTGAACTGTTTCTCCCTTTGGCAGCTTTTAGCTCATTTTCTTTAATTGTCTGTTATGTGCAATATGTTTACAATTTATTTCCTCTTGTGTTGAATCATATATTGATATATAATGCTCTACTATGTTTCCTGTAATATTTTTTAAAATTTTCAGTTCATTTCATCTGTTATTAGTACAGCCTCCCATGCTCTCTTTTGGTTGCTATTTTCAGGCAACATCTTTTTCCATCTTTCTAATTCAACCAGTTTGTGTCTTTGGATCTAACATGTGTTTCTTATAGACAGAATATAGTTGGATCATGTCTTTTGTCTAATTCATTATGCCAGTCTTTGTCTTTTAACTGGACAGTTCAGTCCATTTGCATTTAAAGTTATTATCAATAAGGAAATACTTGTCTGTGTCATTTTGCTATTTATTTTCGTTATGCAATATAGATTTTTGACCCTCATTTCCTATATTACTATTGTCTTTTGTGTTTAGTTGATTTTCTGTGGTGATACACATTTTTCTCATTTCTTTTTGTGGTGTTCTATAGTATTTAATTTGTTATTACCATGGCGATTATGTTTAGCATCCTACAGCTAAAACACATAAAATTGTACAATAACTGTGCCCCTTACAGCTCCATCTCTACCCCTTGAATTTTGGTGTAGCAAAATTACCTCTTTATATATTTGTGCCTGAAGTCATAAACTAATACTTTACATGCATTGGTCTCTCCAGGCCAGCATTGTGGTGCAGCATTTTAAGTCATCATTTGCGGTGCTAGCATCCCATAAGAGCACTGATTCCAGTCCTGGCTCTCCACTTATGATCCAGCTCCCTAATTATGTGCCTTGGGAGAGCAGCAAAGGAGGCCCAGTTGCTTAGGCCCTTGCTGTTCCAGGCTCCTGGCTTCAGCCTGGCCCAGCCTTTGCCTTTGCAGTCATTTGGGGAGTGAATTAGCAGATGGAAGGTCGATTTCTTTCTCTCTCTCTCTCTCTCTCTCTCTTTCTCTCTCTCTCTCTCTGTAACTCTGTCTTTCAAATAAATAAATAAATCTTTAAATGCATTGGTCTCGGCCGGCACCGTGGCTCACTTGGCTAATCCTCTGCCTGAGGCGCTGGCACTGTGGGTTCTAGTCCCGGTTTGGCGCCGGATTCTGTCCTGGTTGCTCCTCTTCCAGTCCAGCTCTCTGCTGTGGCCCGGGAGTGCAGTGGAGGATGGCCCAAGTCCTTGAGCCCTGCACCAGAATGGGAGACCAGGAGGAAGCACCTGGCTCCTGGCTTTGGAGCGCACCAGCAGTAGCAGCCATTTGGGGGGTGAACCAACGGAAGGAAGACCTTTCTCTCTGAATGTCTCTCTCACTGTCTAATTTTGCCTGTCAAAAAAAAAAAAAAATTGCATTGGTCCCAAATAATACAGAAAACAGAACGTGGAGTTACATCCCATTGCTATTACAGTGCTAGCATATACAACTGCCAATACTTTTTCTTTATTGAGAGCTTTGTTTATTCCTGCTGCTTCAGGGTACTGTCTAGTACCCTTTTGTTTTACCCTGTAGAAGACCCTTGAACATTTATTCCAGGAAATGTTCTGTTTGGCTGTGGTCTGGTGGTAAAGAACTCTCAGCCTTGTTTTTTTTCTGGCAATGTCTTAATCTGTCCCTCCTTTTCAAATGCAGTTTTGCCTGGTGGAGGGTACCTGGTTGACATTTTATTTTTTTTTTTTTAGAACATTGACTATATCAACCAATTGCCTTCTAGCCTCCAAAACTTCTGATGAGAAATCTGCTGGTAATTTTTATTTTGTGGATCCTTTTATGTGACAAGTTAATTCTCTTTCTACTTTTAATATTGTCTCTTTGTCTTTTAGAAGTTTGGTTTAATGGACTGCTCTTGGGTAAAAAGATTTCAGCTTTCTGATTTGTACTTATTTATACATTCTTGTTTAAAATCAGTTTTTAGCTAGATGATATAGAGCTGTGGCTTAAAAGGATGCCTTTAAAGGCACCAAAAGGTTTGTCTCAGTTTTATTTAAAACAATACTGTATCAGCATCAAATCCTTAAAAATCTGTTCATTTGATAATCAAAAAATGAATAAATGTTTCATTTGTGATGGGCTTTAAAGTGTGCCACTTTCCTCTTACTTGGAGTGCTTTGAGAATTTTTGACATTCATATTTTTGTCTTTCATCAAATTTAAAAAAATGTTTATTTATTCAGATAATTCCTCTGCTCTCCTCTTTTCCCTTCTGTGGCTCCCACAATGCGCATGTTGGTTTTTATGTGGTGCCTCACAGGTCCCTTGCACTCTGCTCACTTTTCTTCTGTCTTTTCATCGTGTTACTCAGATTCAGGAGTTTCCATTTATTCTCTCCCAGGTTGTTCATTCTTCCTTCTATCTGTTCAAATATACCTTTGAATCCTTCTAGTGTATTCTTTATTTCACTTCTACTTCTCAATTCTTGAATTTATTCTTGTATCTTCTCAGGTTTGCTTTTTTTTTTGTATTTACAATTTGTTCATACATCAATGTCTTGAGTTTTTTCACTTGTTCTATTAGTTATTGACCATCTTTAAGATAGTTATTTTAAAGTCCTAGTCTAGTGTGTTTGCCATCAGATCTTTTTAAGGAACAGTTTCTATTAATTTGTGTTTTTTTTTTCTTTAATGGCTCTTGTGATTTTTTTTTAATTCAAAACTGAACATTTAAATTTAATAATGTTATTTCATTTTTTTTAAAAAAAAAGATATTTATTTGAAAGGCAGACAGAGAGAGAGAGAAGGGAAAGAAAGAAAAAGAGGGAGATGTCTTTCTTCAAATTGCTGAATCATTCCCTCAAATGACCATGATGGCTGTGGCTGAGCCAGGCCAAAGCCAAGAGCCAGGTATTCCATTGGGTCTCTCGTGTGAGTGACTGGGGCCCAATGACTTGAGCCATTTTCCATTGATTTTCCAGGCACATTAATAGGGAGCTAGATTGGAAATTGAGCATTGGACTCCGAACATGTGCTCTGATACTAGTATGCAGCATCACAGGTGGAGGTTAACCTGCTATACCACACACCTGACCTATCTCTAGTTTTGCATAAAGAAAAAACTGAGACTTGCAGAGGTTACTGGGCATAGAAAGTAATGGTAGACTGGAATTCCTAACTGAAGCATTTTTAAAAAGATTTATTTATTTGAAAATCAGAATTACAAAGAGAGAGGGAGAAACAAAAGAGAGATCTTTCTGTTGGTTCACCTCCCAGATGGCCGTAATGGCCACGGCTGGGCCAGGAGAAGCCAGGAGCCAGGAGCTTCATCCAGGTCTCTCACATAGGTGCAGGGGCCCAGCGTTTGGGCCATCCATGACTGCTTTCCCAGGAGCATCACCAGGGAGCTGGACTGGAAGCAGAGCAGCCGAGACTTGAAGAGGTGTCCACATGGGATGCTGGCCCTTCAGATGAAAGCTTCATCTGCCACACCATGGTGCCTCCCCCTAAACTGCAGCACTTTGATTTGAGAGTTTTTCACGTAACTTTTGGAACATACTCTACCACTTTTTCCATAACTTTGTGTTCATAGGCAAACTTTTAATGCTTATTTTAGTATCTTAAGAAGACATGACTATTAGAAACATTTAGGGAAGAAAGCCTGGGTCAGTTAGGTCCTGCAACTTAAGGTATAAAGAAAAACTGAGCTTCTTATTTGTAACTAATTCTCCCTTGAAAATAATGCTTGCCTAAAATACTAGGATCATATTTCTGAATATAATCAAGTGAGAGTCAAACCATGAACTATGGTTCTTCTTCAGTATAATATTTTCTTATTTTCAAAGGCTTTCACACACATCTCATGTTATCCTCATAATATGTCCTTGAACTGAGGATAATTACATTTCTCTTTTTATCTTTAAATACATTGAGATGAAAAGATTTAAGAATCTGATCCAAAGTCACAAACTCATGGGTGCTAAAGCTCAGATGCACACAAAGATCTTGTGACTTTCCTTGCCGGACTTTCCAAAGACAGCAAGGATAAGGCATCTCACGAATCCCTGCCTAAAACAGCCACATAACTTAACCTATGCATCTACTGTTGTTCAGTTGTGGAATTAAGGATTGGATGATGAATGACTTAGTATCATGGAGGACTGCAATATTTAGAACTGTGTGGATCTAATTTAATGAAATGAAAAACTAAGCTCAGTAGATTTAATGTATAATAGACATGGGCTGAAATGGAAACCGTAACATATACAATTAAGGAATTTATTTCCCCATTGGACATAATAAGCCAGGAAGGATGACAAACATCTTTGTGTTTTCTTCTACATAGATTATTTCCATGTGAGTCATGCCTGCAGATACTTGGTGTCGATTTTTAAGTTTATTTTTCAGTTCTGAATTTAGTTTTCTGGGTGATTTAGCATTGCCTTTTTAACACCAGCTAAGAACGTGTGTGTGGATGACTGACTTCCAAATGTTTTTTAAAAATATTTGTTTCATGTATTTGAAAGAGAGAGAGAGAGGGAGAGAGCGGGAGAGAGAGAGCGCGCTTCCATCCACTTATTTCCTCCCTGAATGCCCACAACAACCAGAGCTAGGCCAGACCAAAGCCAGGAGCCAGTAACTCAGTCTGGGACTCCCATATGGGTGTCAGGGATCCAATTCACTTAAGCCATCACCTGCGGCCTCCCAGGGTCTGCTTTCGTTGGAAACTGGAGTCAGAATCTGGATCCAGGTAAAACACAAGCACTCTTGAATTTTATGTGGGCATCTTCAGGACAAGGCCAAATGCCTGACCCAGATTCCATTTTCTTAACCCTATGTTGTACTGTTACATGGCATTTGATTAAAGAATGGAAACTGAGTTTCCCTGAGACACAAGCACATACTTTATAATACAACTGCAAAACATCTAGACACTAGCTTGTTCTGCTTTCAAGTCACATGTTCGTTGGCCAGTAAGATATATTTATACCGAATTATTTTAAACCACAAGATATAGAGATATAATAATTTTTAAAGACTTCTTTTCTGTTTCACATACTTTCCACTTTATGAGGACTAAGAGATGTGGAAGAAATTTATGTCAGAGTTTCATATATTTTTGCTCCTGCAGATACATCTCATAACTAGTATATTTTCTTTAGTTACTAAGAAGTTTATAATGTAATGCATAGTCCACCTCTGATGATTATGTAAGAATTATAGCATGTTCTTGCATTAATCATATCTTGGCTATATCTTGTTTCTTTCCACATTTTTTATTTTGTCATTTTGTTATAAAAATTTCTTAAAAACACCTCCCACTATCCTACGTATGCACAGATACATCACAATTAAAATATGTGATAGTTCCAAATAAATGCTGTTTCATGTAAAAAGGTAGATGTATCATAAAATGAACCACTGAGATTTTCTTTTCTATTTTATGCCTCTATTTTTAAAAAAATTTATGAAAATATTTTCTTATTTTTTGAGATAGCATATTTTTCATTTACATTATAGTCAAAGGCTTATTGGCTCTAAGGAGTTCAACATATAAAATGTAGAAAGACCACAGTCCAGTAGGAAAATAGGCATGGGCTATACAATAATAAAGTTCAACTTCACTCACATAATGTAAATTTTGAAATAGTCACAGATCATTAAAACTAAGTGGTATATAATTCCTATCAGTTTGTTTGATAAAGATTTAAAACAAAATTTGCCACAGCAATATTTTTGTAGCAAAACTGATACACATAGGCTCTCTCACTCTCTCTCTCTCTTTCTCTATTGCTTTCTTGAATTTGAGCTCCCACATGTAAGGGATAATATGCAGTATTTGCCTTTCAATGTCTGGCTTATTTCACTCAACACTATGTCATCCAGTTATAACCACTTTGCTGCAAATGATAGAATTTCATTCTTTTTTGTAACTGAATAATATTCCATTCCATATTTCACATTTTCTTTATGCATTCATGTGATGATGGATACCTTGATTTATCCATATTTTGGCTATTTTTGTAGTTATTTCATTTTTTCTTTAAACCTATAAACCTTTTATTTAAGGTATACAAACTTCATGCATTTCATATATACAAATGTAGGAACATAGTAATTCTTCCCACCTGCACTCCCATACTCCCTCTCCCCTCTCCTACTCCATTCTTCTTTTTTACTAAGATCTACTTTCAATTAACTTCATACACATCAGATTAACCCTACACTAAGTCAAGTGTTCCACAAATAGTATGAAAAAATAAAAATGTTTCTCAGTAGTTGAGACAAGGGCTTTTTAAAGTCAGCACGTTTCCAAGTGTCAATTTCACTTCTATAGATTACCTTTTAGGTACTCTACTAGTTACCACAGATGAGGGAGAACATATGATATTTGTCTTTTGGGGGCTGGCTTATTTTACTAAGTATAATGTTTTCCAGTTCATCCATTTTGTTGGAAACAATAGGAGTTCATTTTTTTTAATCACTGTGCATTATCCCGTGGTGTACATATGCCAAAATTTCTTTATTCAGTCATTAGTTGATGGACATCTGGGTTAATTCAATATCTTAGCTATTGTGAATTAGGCTGTAATAAACATGGGGATACAGATAACTCTTCTACATGCTGATTTCATTTCCTTTGGGAAAATTCCAAAGAATGGGATGGCTGGGTCATATGGTAGGTTTATATTCAGATTTCTGAGGTATCTCCATACTGTCTTCCACAGTAGCTATACCAGCTTACATTCCCACCAACAGCGGATTAGGGTACCTTTTCCCCCACATCCTTGCCAGCATTTGTTGTTGACTTCTGTATGAAAGCCATTCGAATGGGGGTGAGGTAAAACCTCATTGTGATTTTGGTTGGCATTTCCCTGAGGGCTGGTGATCCTGTGCATTTTTTTCATGTGTCTATTGGTCATTTGGGTTTCCACTGTTGAAAAATACCTCTTCAAGTCCTTTGCCCATTTCTTAGCTGGATTGTTTGTCTCGTTGTTGTTAAGTTTCTTGAGCTTTTTATACATTCTGGATATTAATCCTTTATCAGTTGTATATTTTGCAAATATTTTCTCCCATTCTGTTGGTTCCCTCTTCACTTTGCTGAGTGTTTCTTTTGTAGTACAGAAGCTTCTCAAACTGATGCAATCCTGTTTGTCAATTTTGGCTTTGATTGCCTGTGATTATGGAGTCTTTTTCAAGATATGTTAGTATTTTAGCTATTTTAAACAATACTCCCACTTTAGCTATTTTGAACAGAAGCAAGTATCTCTTTGATACAACATGTTCATATCTTTTGGGTATACACCCAGTAGTGGGGTTGCTGGATTGGGAAGCCAGTCTATTTCTAGTTTTCAAAGAAATCTCCATACTGTTTTCCACAGTGGTTGCACTAATTTACTTTCCCACTAACAATGTATAAGAGTTCCCGTTTGTCTGCATCATTACTAGCATTCGTTGTTTTCTATCTTTTAAAGAATAACATTCTGACAAGGGTGAGGTGTGGTTTCATTATGGTTCTCGTTTGCCTTTCCCTGATGGCCAGTGATATTGAGCATTTCTTTTTATTTTTTTCCAGGCAGAGTTAGGCAATGAGAGAGAGAGACAGAGAGAGGTATAGACAGTGAGAGAGAGACAGAAAGAAAGGTCTTCCTTCCATTGGTTCACTCCCCTAAAAGCCGCTATGGCCCTCGCTGCTCCCATCCGAAGCCAGGAACCGGGTACTTTCTCCCAGTCTCCCATGCAGTTGCAGGGACCCAAGCATTTGGGCCATCCTCCACTGCCCTCCCGGACCACAGCAGAGAGCTGGACTGGAAGAGGTGCAACCGGGACTAGTACCCGGTGCCCCAACCTGGACTAGAACCCGGGGTGCCGGCGCCTCAGGTGGAGGATTAGCCAAGTGAGCCACGGTGCCAACTGAGCATTTCTTCATATATTTGTTGGCCAGTCATATTTCTTAATTTAAAAGCTGCCTATTCAGATCCTTAGCCCATTTCTTAATTGTTTATTGTTATTGTTTTTATTGAATTGCTGATATATTCTGGATATTAATCCTTTAATTGAGATGTGGTAAAGTTCAATTTAAAAAAAAAACTTTATTTATTTATTTATTTGAGCAGGGAGGGAGGGATACAGAGAGTGGCAAAGAGATTTTCCATCTATTAGTTTACCCCCCAAATGGCTGCAACAGCCAGATCTGGGCCAGACCAAAGCCAGGAGTCAGCAACTTCATTCTGGGCTCCCACATGGGTGGCAGGGGCTGAAGTAGCTGAGTCATCCTCTGCTGCCTCCCAGACACATTAGTAGAAAGCTGAGTCAGAGGTAAATCCTCTGTCTGATACAGGATGCTGACATCATAAGAGGCTGCTTAACACGCTGCCCTACAGCAGCTCCCCTGTCCCGCCCTGTGGTTTGACTTTGTAAGTGCAGTGTATATAGAATTCAGTTCAGTGCATGAGGCCTTGTTCTATGTATATTGCTGTGAAAATAATTTTGTTCCATGTGGAGAAGCTATTCCTTTAGCATCCTTAACCCATGCATGATTTGCATGACACAGAAGGCCAGCTTTCTGCTGCCTAGAATAAATGCTAAAGACAAATTTCGCTGAATATTCTGCAGAGCTTATTAAATATTGTGCTTTTGGATGGCCTGGTAGCAAATGTAAACCTTTTCACTTTTGATGACATCACAATTGCTTATTCTAACATTCTGATGCCTATAATACAGACGTGGAACTCCATGCCTGTCATGAAGAGGAAGGTAGGGGGTTGTGTAGTGAACCAGGTTGCCAAACGCTTATTACTGATATCTGGGACCATCTCAGGCACCAGGAGTTTTCAGAGCAACCAGGAAGGCACCAGTTTGATAGGCAGCTTGGATCCCAGAGATACAACCTACTGAGTCCATTCTTGTTTGCAAATGGCAAAGCGACTGAAAGGAAAAGGATTATTCGAAACATGCAGGTTTGCAGGAAGAAAAGGAGACATGAGGCTTCTGGGTGAAAAATGAGTGAGTGAAAGACACAGATGACTTAGCAACACCAAAGCAGAGCGCAAGCTTCCCTCAGCCCCCTTAATCATCCTGCAATGGGCGACACACATCACCTTTCATTCCGAGCAGTCTGCTGTTAGCAACTCCAGATGATGAGTTTCTTGATGAATTGAATTCCTGAGTGTGCTTGGAGGAGGGGAAGGAGGAGCCTGTGCTTGTGGCTCTGATTCTCTCACAGCAACTGGCAGCCGACTTTTCCTGGCTGGCTCCTTGGACCTCATAGATCCTGCACAGTGCCGTCGGGCGCCAGGAACAACAGCCATGTCAAGTCGCACTTCGGGATTGAACAAAGTTATCTCTGTCTAGCACGCTTCCAAATGCAATGAAAAAAAATGTATGAACAGATGGAGGAATTCACTTGTTCCATTTCCCTTTGGTGAATCTTAGGAACT
This sequence comes from Oryctolagus cuniculus, assembly GCF_051225735.1. Classification (NCBI taxonomy): domain Eukaryota; kingdom Metazoa; phylum Chordata; class Mammalia; order Lagomorpha; family Leporidae; genus Oryctolagus; species Oryctolagus cuniculus. The sequence goes on from NC_142880.1 coordinate 44,930,711, forward strand.
CTTTTGCCTGTGGTATGTTTGTTTTCCATACTTTTAACTTTTTTCCCAGATATAAAATTCAATATCTGAAAGTTGGTTCTGGCAAAGTTAACCAAATAGTTCTTACGTTAATTCCACAGATGTGTTTATTTGTACATGTCTAGAATACTTTCTGTTCTTAAATTACTGTTCTTTATAACCAGGGACTACCAATTAGCTATTCTTTTCAGGGATTAAGGGTCACTGTATTTGCTAAAAAGCAGACAAACAAAATAAAAACAGGTGGATAACATGATTAAATCAAAGAGTGTTCACATTTTCATTTTTTTCTAATTACTGCAGTGAGTGACATGGCAGCAATGAAACTATTAATTAAAATTAAGCCTTCAGTAGTCTGCTGTTTACATTTTAATTTACTATGAAGGTTTCTTTTTCCTTTTCTTTTTCTTTTTTTGGTGAAAGTAAGAAATTCCAGCATATCAGATGCAGGTATCCTGTATTTATTTGCAGCTTCATGTGTGAGGTCAGTTTAGGGAACTCTATCTTAAATGCAGGGTGGTCAGAATTTAACATCAGGATTATGACATTGCCCTTACAGTTGCTTCCAATCTAGAAAGAACAAAGGTGTTTTGTATCTTCAAGTCTTCTCTCTTTCCTGGGAATAAGTGAAATTAGTTTGATTGTTCCATTTAGTAGCATAATACAGCTTAGCACAGAAGCTATATACATAAACCAAGTGAAATTATCCAGACATTTCAGAAATCATCACATTCTGACATGGATGGTAGTTAGTATTAAATAGTGCCTCTTGCCTTGGACAAAGCATGAATATTAGATCTTACTTTCAACAGGCATATAATTATAAGAAAATTAAATTAATGTAATTTTTTTTCAAAATGATTTATAGAGTTTGAACAAAATTTAAGAATTTAATGAATATCTCTTGAGTATTTGCCATGGAAAGAGGACTGTATTGGAGACAGAGAGTACCACAAAGGTGACTCACACATACTGTCCTAACATATCCTGTGTGTATAGAAAAGAGACAGGGACTGGAATTTTGAGGCTGCTATAATGCAACATAATTTAAAGGTTTGTTAGAGAGACTGCATGCAGTGGTACGGGTTCTGGAGTATGTCACCGTCTTTGCTGATTCAGACAACATGTGACCATAGGCAGCTTCTCTGGTTACTTCTGATAGGTAGAAGCGACATTGTCCTATCTAAAATCAGGAAACTGATAACAAGCATCCACATGTGTTTCTGAACTACTTGCATGTTAAAAATCTACTGCCAGTGCTGGTACCAATGAGATATTCAGAACACTTGTTCAGAGCTGGTGTACAGCACTGATTCCACCAGGGGGCCAGTGTGGTGCAATAGTTGGCAGCTCCCTTATGGAGTCAGATGACCTGAGACAAGCCTGGCTCTGTTCAAGTTCTGTGACTTCATTTATGGCACAGTTCCCTGAGTTTTACTTTCCTTTCACATACAATTGCAGTATTAAGAGAGGTGCTTGTGATAATGAATGAGAGTACAATAAGGATGGTCAGGGAACTGCACAGTGTTATCCTAATTTTGTCACTTTTTTTTTTTTAAAGTTACAATCTAGAACTCATCATACCTAATTTTGAACCCTAGCATTTCAGTGAATGATTTCCCACAGATTGTGATCTGGTGTGTTTGCTTTACTGGAAGGCTTTACCCTACAGGCAATTTGCCTTTTGGTTATCTACCGTAGGGTTAGCACAAAGTGTTGGCTTTTCCCCTCATGTGCCATAGTATGTTTATTTGAAGGAAAATAGCTCTCTGGAAATATTCCACTCTTGCTCAAGAAATCTGTCCCTCAGAAGATAAAATATTCTTTCTTTTCTGTCCATTTGGAACTAGCCCTCTTTATTCTTTCTCTTCTTAAAACTTTCTGATGATGGCTGCCGTGAGATAAGAGTGGGTTACTTTATCCAAAACCACAACACCCATATCTATTGTGTTACATCCCCAGGCACCATCTTAGCCAGTAGACGGAGAAATGCCTCCCCAGATCTGCTAAGGAGGAACACCTTCCTTACTTTGGAATTTTCCATAAATGGCATTGTCATTGTCTAGCACTTTGACTAGTGGCTGACTCATTCTGCAGAGAAAGAAGAGTAACAATGCTCTCTTCAGATCTGTGATTTCCCTTGAGGAGCATGAAGGTGTGGCTGGCGCCCAGGAGCCCAGGTAGCACAGGTGTCTGCACACAGATGTAGGAAACCAGTAGTACAAAGTCCCCAGTACCCAGACTGTTGCCGTAGAAAAGGGACACCATTTTAATATTGGGAGAACATGCTCAATTTCATGATGTGGGATATCCATTGGATTTGAAAGAAGTTATAACTAAATTACACTGTTCTCCTCGTATGGGTAACATTCCCACTCCAGCTGTTTATCTGCAACCTTTCCATAACCCTGAGCATCTTGGGATCCACTGTGGATTCTTCTGCTAGCTCCTCCTTTCATTCCCCACCAGCCTTAGGGTCAGTATTCCAGATACCTTGTTGCTGCCTCAGTCAGCTACACCTCTGGCCACTCAGATGTTTCCTGCTGCAACTATGTAGTAAGCTGTTCAAAAGTGCCATTTTAGGGACTGGGCATTTAGCCTCATTGGTCCTACATTGGACTACCTGAGTTTGGTTCCTGACTCTGGCTCTTTATTCCAGCCTCCTGTGAATGCAGATTCTGGAAGGCAGTGGTGATGGCCCAAGTAATTAGGTTCTGGCCACCCACTTAGGAGACGTGAATTGAGTCTCCAGCTCCCGCTTTGGCTTGACCCCAGGTATTGTAGGTATTTGGGGAATGAACCAGCAGAGGGGAGCTCTGTCTGTCTATCTGTGTCTCTGTTTACCTTTCAGCCTCAAATGTAAGTAAGTAAGTAAGTAATTTAGGGGCCTACTTTGTGTCACCGTGGGATATACCACTGCTTGTGACGCTGATGTCCCACAGTAGGGTGCTGATTCAAGTCCCAGATGCTCTTCTTTTGATCCAGTATCCTGCTGATACACATGGAAAGGCAGTAGGTGATGGTCCAAGTACTTGGGTCCTGTTATCCACATAGGAGAACTGATGGAGTTCCTGTCTCTTGCCTTTGGCCTGGCCCAGCTCTGAAACTATTTGAGGAGTGAACCAGCTAACAGAAGATCTTTCTCTCTCTCTCTCTCCCTCTCTCTCTCGTGTGTATGTGTGTGTCTACCTCTCTCTGTGTCACTCTTTCAAAGACAATAACATCTTTTTAAAAATTAAAAAAAAATCTCATTGCTAATAGTATAGAATTATAAATGAGACTGCTTATCTATCTAACAAGGAATTATTTTTGCAGGCAACTGGGTGTTTTGCTTTTTTCCATCTCTTTAAATATTGACATAAAGCTTATTTTTATTTTTATTTTTATTTTTATTTTATTTTATTGTCAGAGACAAGTCAGTGTTGTGGCACAATGGGTTAAGCCACTGCCTGCAATGCCAGCATCCCATATTGGAGAGCTGGTTCAAGTCCTGGCTATTCCATTTCTAATCCAGCTCCCTGCTAATACATCTGGAAAAGCAGCAGAAGATATTCCAAGTATATGGGCCTTGGCTACCCATGTGGGAGACCCAGATGGAGTTTCAGGTTCCTCGCTGTGGCCTGAACCAGTCCTGGCCTTTGTGGCCATTTAAGGGAAAGAATTACCAAGTGGAAGATCTCACTCTATCTTTCTCTGTAATTCTGCCTTTAAAATAAATCAATAAATCTTTAAAAAGCCAAGAAAGATAGGCAGACAGAGAAACAGAGAGATGTCAATCCACTGGTTCATTCCTAAAATACCCATATTCTTTTTTATAAAATGCATTTCTGTTGGCTAACAAAATATATACACCAATAAAATCAATGGGAAATTAGGCAAAAAGAAATACAGAAAAATAGAACACAATTGAGGAACAAATAACAGTCACCAATGGTTGGCGTTCGCACAATTGTCAGAGAGTTATCTGAATTCCCTAGGTGTTCAAACTAAAAGAGGTTCAATGTATTTATATGCCATAAAGAGTGTAATTGTTCAGGCCAATCATATGTTTCCTAAGAGAGAACTAAATGTCTCCTTGTGTGTTCTCATAGTGAGGATGATGTGCAAGGAGGTGGACTGAAATGTGACATCACTCAAATAGCGCTTATGCTAGTGCTTATTTTCACATTCCTCAGTGCACATAGGTGGCACCAAACTAAAGGTAATTTCATGAAAAGTCATTTAGAAAACTAATCTAGAGATAAAAGTAAGAGGTGAATATATATTTATTTATAATATATAATGTATAATTATATATTATAAATAAATAAATATTATAAATAAATATATTATAAATAAATATATATTCACCTCTTACTTTTATCTCTAGATTAGTTTTCTAAATATGTATTACATATATATTTAGACATTGCCTAGTCTTGGGCCTGCACAATGAGAAGAATACACTTTTAATAAATTGATATATGTTTTTAATTTCCATAACAGTTAAGCCTAATATCAATAGAAGAACAACTTTGTTGATGATTTACCCATTGGGTTGATGTGACTGTGTATGAGTCTGTACATGCAACTTCTTTCTCAGTTCTCATGTGAATTTTCAACTTTGAAAAATGAGTTGTGCCCCTTCCACCCCAAATTGTAGATTGCTGGTCAGGGTAAAATTACATGTTTGGCAAATCATCCCTTGGCACTTTCTACATTTTGTGGGAGATTGAAAGCTTCTTCCTTCCCATTTTCCTTCTTTTCCCAAAAAAATCCAGCTCTTGGGTGTAAAAAGGATTTGAAGATTGCAGAGTTTTAAAGCACATCTGGTTTGTGTATTCTCAGACACTGTTTGCTGGGAAAACAAGGCATGAGGTGAAAAAGAAGGGAAATATCATATAGTCCAGTTAACTTGAGTTGTTTAAGGAAAATGAAACTGTTCTTAGGGGTTCCAGCACCAGTTTCACAGGTAGAAAGACGCACAGGAAGAAAGCATTTCTTTTCCCTCTGAAAAAAGCCAACAGCCTGGCTGTTTGCAGTGTTGCAAATATAAAACAAATTCACCAAACAACTGGGCACCAGAGTGGGGATCAGAGCATAATATACTGGGCCCTGGCCTTATAGTGATTATCATCAGGTCTGAATAAAAGTCCGTGCTAACAGTTTTACTGAGGCAGGAATGAGCAGCATGTTGGTACAAACCCACAGTGGGGAAGAAGACAAATTGTTAAGTATGTACATAAGCTGCTTAAGTCTGTTTCTGCTGAATGGACACTTTCTGCTGTTTTCAGAGATGTTTTCATCCAAAACTACTTGATGAGAGGGGATTTATATATAAAATCTCCCTGGTGAGAAATACAAATGGTTTTGTCTTTAATAAATCAAAATCTGAAAAGTGCTTCCTAAGTGTTTTCCCCCTGTGGTGGTGGAGGAGAATAATATATCTTAATTTTGAAGCTATTCAAACATTTTAAAATATAGGGTCTGAGGAAGAGAGCAAATGCATGTTTAACAAGGAAGACGCTAATGCTCCTGATAGTAACTGAATTACAGAATTTGGCTGATTTAGATGGCCTCACTGTTTTCAAAAACAGGTGCCTGGAAACACTGCTCAGGGCGGCTTTGTTAATGCTGTGTCATCTCCTTACTTATCCTAGAAAAATGTCCAGCACATACTGAATATTTAGCGAACACCTGAAAATGAATGAGCAGAGCTAAATAGAGCTAATAGAGCCATTTGGTGACCTGCACTAATGATTGGGTGAGACTACTGTGTACTTAGCATTAAACGTATTTATACCTTTAGGGCTTCCTCCCTGGTGCTTGGTTGGTTTCCCTAAACCCCTCTTTTTCTAAAGATTTATTTATTTGTATTTGAGAGGCAGAGTTACAGAGAAGGACCCTGGCAGCCAGGGTCTAAGGTAGAAGAGAACAAGGGAGACAGCACCTTCCCTTCTGTTGGTCTTTTTTATGAGATTGAGATTGGTGCCTCCTGGAATGAAGCCACCTGGGAATTATATAGCATGTCCACAAGTTCCATATGGAGTTGCATTTTCATACTTCCATGGTGTCCCCTTTAGGTCCCAGATGAAGCAGTTGAAACCTGGGAAAGGGAGCATTTTGATTGACAAATTAGGATAGGATTACATGGGGGCTTGTGACTCCCTGCTCTGGAGACCTAGCTGGCTGCCTGCCTATCCCATATCACTAATCCTACTGCTTTGGGAATTAGGTTTTAGCATTTTTGGGGGAAATAAACATTCAGTCCATGGCAGTATTTAAAGTCATGGAATTAAATGAGACCATATAAGATGGTGCCTCTCAAAATACCTGTGCTGAAGAGATGTCATTTTTTTCTAATTTTCTTTGGACTAATATTTTCTTAAATGTAGAATAAATAAAGGGAATTAAAGTGGCAGGAAAAGTATAATGAAGGAATGCAAAACATATTAAAAATAAAAATGGCAATGTCCCTTTTTCCCACTGTTAGATTTCATAGACATGGAATTGTTCTGTCAAGTGGCTGTGTTAGTTTCTAGACACTGCACTTGGCTTTCTGTACTGCTCATACCATGGGCTGTTTGCTTCCAATCCATGGGCAGCATTTATCAGTGGGCCATGCTGGTTGTCAGCCCAGCCTGTGAATGAGGGTGCAGGGTCAAAGAGCTCTGAACTCCAACTGAAGCCCTCAGGAAGAGGAGTAGGCTAATGGGAAGTCAGCAGACTATGTTTCTTAGAGTCTAGATGAAGATATCCAAGACAAGTGAAGCAATTATAGAGTAAGTGCAAAATAGACATTGCTAGGCATCAGCTATGATGATGAAATACTAGAATGAATTGTAAAGGTGTTAGTCTGCATTGACCTTTTCCTTCCCTCAGCTTTCATGAAGGCACAGTTGTATTAATCTTAATATTTGTTTCTTCATGGCCAGTTCTAAAATAGTTTGCAGACAAGCCTGAAAGAGGAAGTTTCCTAAAAGAGAAATAGGATTGCCAAGGTTAGTGTGAAATCAGAGTTTTAAAGACTATTTCTTCTACCTAGAGGAAGCTGCAGGCCAAACGGCCCCACTCTTACATTGGAGACTGAAGGGGGTCAGCATGACCATTAAGTCATTACCAAAGCAATCATTTGTACTTACTTGAATTGTTTTCCTCTATTATTGGCAGTAGGCGTTATTTCAGTCAAAATGTAACATGAATCAGGCCAAGGCCGTAATGATACACTTGATTCCTCAGCAACTTCTTTTATTCAGGCAAAGGTGAAAATATCAGTGGGCAATTGTTAGTTGGTTCAAATGCACACGCATAGATCCATTATAAGATTGCTACCTAATGTAGAGCTGAAAGAGAATTGCCAAGTCTAGGTTTTCCATCTTTAATTTCTTCTTATAAATTAATTTCTTGTTTAGCTTGGTGCTTATCTCTGCACATCCCTCTATGCCTTTTCCTCCCCCATTCCCCGTTGATCCATATGAACTTTACTGGGTTATTACCCAGTAAAAAGCTGGTAAGGCTCAGGCCCATTCTAGCAGTTTGAAGGGAATTTTTTTTAATTATCCATGAATGTCTAAACATCTCCTTGCTCTACCCCGCTGTTATCTGGCAGCTTTACCTATTCCAAAGGTTCTCAACTGTAACCAATTCCAATTCCACCCCTCATCCCAGGAAATATTTGGAAAATTGTGAGAAATTTTGATGGATACAACTAGAGGGTGATATGCTACTGGCATCTGTTGGGTAATGACCAGGGATGTTATTCAACATCTCACCATGTGCAGGATAGCCCTGGACAACAAAGAATTATCTAACAGTACCAAATCCAGAGAACTTAGCCCCATATCTTGCCATTAATTCATTTAATATTTTACCCTGCAGGCTAATGTCTCTTTCCACCTAGACATCTTAGATATTTTCACTTTCTAATTAGATTTGATTATGTTAATAACTCAAGGAAAAGCGAAGATGACATAAATTCCCAAAGTAGCATGTTAACTACCTGTTAAATATATGGGGAGTAGGACTAAGATGCCCTTAAAGTGTCAAGTTCTCAGATTCAACTTGTGTGTCAAATTGGTAAAGGCCTGTTGACAGACTCTTTAGATTGTGTGTGTGTGTGTGTGTGTGATTAGTTATTGCATAGAGTTATTGATGAAGAAAGACCTCAGTAATGAAAATAATGGAAAAGATGTTTGCATTGTTGAATGGCTTCTATGAAATGCATTACAATGCATCTGGGGGCCCCTGTGGCTTGACCTACACAGCTCACCAAAATACCTCCCTCAGGAAGTTTTCTTTGCCAGAGCTCAGGGGATAGACTCCACAAAAAAGCTTCCCCTACTTGGCAGAAAAATTGCAGGCAGACACTGCTGAACTGTGTACTTGCAGGCAAGGGCTAGGTTTTGGTGAATATGCTCTGAATGCATCCACCTTCCCCTTCCCTCCTAGCCCATGTATTTTCATGCAGGACACAACTTGCACATATGCTGTGGCCCTACTTGAGTAATGTCTTCAAGATAAGTGTGTCGTTTTTGGTTTTTATTTACTGGAAAAATATTATTTAAGGGCCTAGTATGTGTTTATTTTAGGCACAGGCATTCCCTAGTAAATAAAATAAGTAAATATTTATTTCTTGTGGGAATTGGTATCCTGTTGAGGTTTATAATCTGGTGGAGGTTACATTTTTAACATTGATGATTTAAAGTTGATGATGAAAAGTAATAAACAGCTGAATATTTGTATCTCCAGGTAGAGCTAGAAGTAGCCCAGCTTCAAATCCCTTGGACTGGGCTTTATTCTCATTGTAGAATGGTCCAGTTGACCTTTTACTGGTGTTTGGTGCATGTTCCTTCTCACATACTTGCTGTAACACTATTCTCTGAGCTCATGATATGGCCACTAATTCGGTTTAATGAAAACAAGAGCATTTTACCCCTTGCATGACTCCTGTCACTACCTACAGCCTCACTTATAGTTCCTAGTAGTTCTGATTGAAGATTTGACTTAAAAATCTCCATTCTGAATTCAAGAGATGTTTGCTGCTTTTTGGGCTTTGTTTTGCTTTTAAATCCATGGATACCCAATGCCCATGTCTTTGACTATATTGGTCAAAGATTTCACATACATTTTTTTTTTCTGTTTGGGACTTTTTGAATTGTTACTTGCCAAATAACATGAATAGCTGCCTTATTTTAATTTGTACGTATGAGCATTTTCATCATATTCATCATAGCACTGGAGCAAAGCATGTGAGAGTAGAGAAAGTCAAAGATAAGACACTGATAGCAGGAGGCAATGAGCAGCTGGCGTAAGGATTCACAAACTGAAGTGGCAGGAGCACAAATCACCCTTCATCTTCCTCTAACATCTGGAAAGAAACAATGTCCAGAGCTACATGATATACATTGCTGAATCCAGTGATTCCTTTTCTAGCCTGTGACAACTTGATATCTATTACACTGAAAGAAAAAGATGATTTTTTTTTAGGATGACATCATTCAAAATGTCATCTAACACATTTCTGTTTTAGTATTTTGATCCCAGGTTCTGTAATTTCTGGCCGTTGTGTGTTTTCAAGGATTCATATCCTTGAAGTTTAGTAAAGCTAGACTCTTATGTAAGTGTGCCATCATAACTTTTACACTGTTGAAAACTCGTTTTTTTGTTCCCATGATATTGTGACCTAAGAGAAAAACATTCTGCTTTCGAATTTTTTTGTTTTTGTTTTCATCAGTGGTCAGATGGTAACTGGAATTTGTCACAAAAAGAGAACCACTAGGAGATGAGTTTATAATGTGACAAAGTTTAAAAGAAGGGCTCATGTGGACTTCTTGGTTTCTATTAGAATTCAGTTGATTTGAGAACCTGGCCAGTCTTCATTCATAAGTTCATGGATATGAATGGCTTTGGTTCAGTAAACAGGTGTCTGTGTTCATTTTGCAATCTGCTAAGGATTCTGATATCTTCCTGGTGGATTTTGACTCATTTATAACAATTGAGTATTGTAGAGAATCTGGGATTCAAACATATATTGAACGAACCTGCATTCCTTTCCTGTCATTTTGGAGAGTGAGAATCACCATGAGTGAAAGTAGGTTTAACTCAGAGTTCAATATCACTTTGCAATAATAGGTGTCAAAGAGAAGAATGCAGTGGGCTGATCTGAAACCATGGTTATCTTAACAATGCATTTATGTTTGATGCTTGGAGTGTTTGCCTTTATTGTTTATGCAGTGGGTTCTCATTTGAAGTCTTATTTTTTTCTCAGTTTAGTATTTGAATAGGAATGTATTCCATGTGTATACAGTGATTACCCAGCAGCAGGAAACTAGGAATCGATTAAAAGTGGATAATCCACAGGTGGGTAAAAATAAGGAAAATCCAATATCCTGAAGAAATACTACAAAATTTAGAAATATAAAAATAATTTTACCTCTTGAAATAATAATAAGGCTTATGATCTCAGCATGAGTTTGTCTTTCAAAAAAATTTTTTTTTGACAGGCAGAGTTATACAGTAAGAGAGAGAGAGACAGAGAGAAAGGTCTTCCTTCCATTGGTTCACCCCCCAAATGGCCTCTACGGCCAGCACGCTGCACTGATCCGAATTCAGGAGCAAGGTGCTTCTTCCTGGTCTCCCATGCAGGTGCAGGTGCCCAAGCACTTAGGCCATCCTCCACTGTCTTCCTGGGCCACAGCAGAGAGCTGGACTGGAAGAGGAGCAACCAGGACAGAACTGGCACCCCAACAGGGACTAGAAACCGGGATGCCGGCGCCACAGGCAGAGGATTAGCCTAGTGAGCCGCAGCGCGGCGCTGGCTTCAAAAATTTGAATGCCATACATTTATTTCTTGTCAGTCCTTAGAATTTTAATTTCTAGTGCACATAATTTACACAACACCCCAGCTAGAGATTGAACATAGGAAGTAGAGTGGTTTTTAAAAAGGCTGACAGGGAAGGAATGGAAGTTTTTGAAACAAAATCTTGGGAAAAAAATGAAGGTAGACAGTGCTTAACGTGTAGCCTTGATAAGTGCGTGTTCAACACAAGTAGCTGAGATGGGCCAGAGGGGCTGTGTCCTAGCTTTGCCATGAAGTATTTGTGGGGAGAAATTGTCAGTATAGGAAGCCTGGCTTCAGAAACAGTCAACAGACTTGAGTTTTCCAAACACATTGTTTTGTTTTGTTTTGTTTTGTTTTTGTCACAAACCATTGAGATTTTTCTGAGCCAGCTGTACCAAAGCAAAAAGAAAAAGGTAAGAATTGTGTGTCTCAAGAGCTCTAAGAGTTTGGAATTAAAAAAAGAATCAGAAATCCTGGAAATATATTCATCAATATGCATCAAAAAATTTGTGAACAACCCATTGAATCTGCAGTGAATTGTTTACTGTGCTTTTATCAATTCATTTTAATAAATGATTGAATGAATACTTACATAGACTTATATAAATTCATCCCTGACCTCACTCCCTCATGCCTTTTATTGGCGTGTCTTAAATTCATCAACAGCAAATTATGCTTCTAGAGGGAGCTACCCTAGGGATGACTGTACTCGCTCTACCATCACTCATTCTTATTTCAGAGTGATGTGTCCAGGAATTTGTCCTTTGTTTAATCAGATACTTTCTTCTGCAAAATGTTGACTTCAAAACAAAGTTGTTTCCCTCGCTGTTGTGCTAAATAAGACTTTGAACTTTTTGTCACTGCAATTCAAGTAGCACTTGGCTTTGCAGCAGTAGCCCAACTCTGATGGCTGTAATCTGACTATGCAGAGGCACAGGCATGGGCTGGACACTGTTCCAGACACACTTTCCAGGACATACTCTCCCTGTAGTGCTTGTGGCTGATGAATTCAATAAGCACTTGGATGTCTCCCATTCTATTCTTTCAGCAGACCATTTATTTCCTTGAGAGCTTATTTTGGCAAGCGAATAATCAGCTATCTGAATGAGCTCAAGGACAATCAGAGGGAATATTTGATCTCAACTTTCCATGACCCACATTTTTAATGTTCATATTTGTGATGCAACAAAGTGATTGATCACAATTGGCCTTCATTTTTCCAGTCTGTGAGCATAGATCAAAAGTTTTGAAATGCACATGCAAACATGTTTTAAAAATCCTCATTATTGTCAAAATTCAGTATGATTTTTAAAAATTAGTTAAAGTGTGGACAGGAGATTCTCACGGCCCTTTGTTCTAAAGATAGAATCCATAGATCTGTGTTGTATTCTCCCTACAGAGCTTTGGTTAGTACAAATTCATTACTTGCCACATCACTGAAAACTATTAATGAGACATAGTTAAACACTTTGATCTAATTCTCCTAGTGGGTTTTTTTTATTGATCCTTAGAAGATTTAGCTGTCTACAGGATAAGTAAAGCATAATGGGGATCAAGCAGTGGTATGTGTATTTAGAGCAATAGCCTTCGATTCTACCTGCCTCCAACACTCTTCAGAAGTTTTATACTTACAAACATACATTTATTAATTCAGGATAGGAGTCAGAAAACTCTGGCGTGAAGAACAATAATGCCTTTCTGAAATATGGAAAATCCTGGACTGAATGTCAGTCATGGATTCTTGCCTTGACTTCACCACCAACTGGTTGTTAGGCTAAGGATTACTCATTTAACTTCTGTGAGTCTCATCTGTGAAAGGGTAGGTTGGATTAGATTGGTGATTCTTAAACCTCAGTGTGCAACAAAAACACCAAGCTCCCTTCCTTCCACTAGATTCACTAGGGCTTAGTAGGGATTTGAGAATTTACCTTTCTAACAAGGTCAAAGGTGAGATTAATGCTTCAGTCTAAGGACCACCCTTAGATGATTCTCTAAGCACTTCCAGCATTAAAATTGAATGACTATTTTATGCCTAATGGCTGCAGTAGCCTATTTGGGACTTCTGAATGCATTGGCTATGATAGGTAGAATTGAGGAAGTGCTACCAGTAAATGTTAAGAGCAAAAATTTCTATCAACAGAGTTATATATTACTGGAAGGTCTCAGCTATTAACGTTGTCTCTGAACTAGTGGCCAAAGATCCCAGAAGATGTTGGCATATTGAGGTCCAGCAATAGGGCGACCATATTGTGGTGGCTGGAGGGAGCTGTGCATGAGGTTAGACTGATGAGTTCCTCATCAACGATGTGATGCTTTCAGCAGGTGAATGTACATACAGAATACAGGGAAAAAGGAATTTGATCCCATAGGTTAGACATTCAGCAAACAATAAACCCTTTCTATTGCCACTATTAATATCAGTAAGAAAGTTATGCTTTTCTCAAAAGTAAAGTGTGTTGCTCTCAAAATAGAATTAAATTGGTTCTGATTGTATCTATGGCTCTGCTGTCCTTTAGGACCGGAGAGCTAAATACATATTCACAAACACACACATTATGGTCCAGTCTACAACAGGCTCTATTGGGAAGGATTAAATCTTTGGTTTCTACAAACTGTGCCCATAATGTTATCAAGTTATTTTCATACACAGTTTGGTTTCTGCAATTAGGACAACCCTTGCTCACAACAAGGGCCAAAGTACATGATTTCTGAATGAAATGAGAAAGGAACTGATTAACATAATTTATAATAGTGATGAGAAAATAAAAGGAAATAACTCAAGTTTGTTTGTTAATATTTAGAAAATTTTATCTGCCCCATTGCTCAAAAGTTCCAGATTATTGAAACACTTTCCAAAACCCCATACTGTTTCCTAACATTTCATACTGGAGTATTGGCTGAAAATAACATTGCAAATATAAACTGTTGGTAAAGGTTCAGCATAAGAAATTTAATTTAGTAATTTGGTGTATAGAAGTGGTCTTCTTCACTTAGACAAAAATTATATGATTGAGGAATGTCAATGGATACCATCCAGGAGCATCTTTGCTTGCAAGAAATGGGAGAGGTATTGAAATCATAAATTAGCAGGATTTACAATGGCAATATTCCCCTTCTCCTGCCCTCCATATATGTATGTGGGTATATATATTTGATTTTCTCTTGCTCTCTTTTATATAAATATGGGTTATTATTACCCCATATATATAATGAAAATACAGTTTTTGCATGCCAAGAAGCATAAAGCTCTCAGCAAATAGCTGTACTTTGTTTGAACAATAAAGCCCACAAAACTTAAGTTTCTAATTTAATCAAAGATAAAAAGCACATTAAGGGAAAATGTCTTTGGCCCCTTATTTTTCTTTCTCTAAAAAGGTAAACACTTTCCATTATATACCTCGGGATAGTCAATAGTAATTAATGACTGATACAAATTCTTAGCCTATAGGAACTCACCTGAGGTATCTGCCCATCAGAATGCCATAAAATGTGACAACTAGTTTGCAAATTGTTATGAGGACTACTGCTAAAATTAGCTGAGGACACATAGCCCAAAGAATTGTGGTATTCCAGGATCTGGCACAATTCATCTTGTGTGTTTTGCATCAGCTTCATCCTGAATAGTCATAACAGTGGAGGGAGAGAGTGTAGGGTTGGTAGGGAGGAGGTTGGGTATGGGAGGGAAGATAAAGAGAGAAAATGGTCAACCCAGTCAAGTCATTGATTTGAATATGTTTTGAAATCTTAAAAGATTTTTCTCAAGATCTAACTCAATTTTTTTCACTATGTCTAGATAACATGTTCAACTATTCACACAAGTGTATTTCATTCTAAAAATGTAAACTTCATATAGGATATTTATTAATGCCTTATATTAAGAGGAAGCCGAAAAAGAAGCAGTGATCTCTAAAAAGACCATTTTTACTTTTGATATTTCTTTTAGTCTCCTGTAAATGGAAATATTTTAGCTGGTGTTTAAACTCTTCCCTCCCTCTTTCTTGTATTTCAGTGCTACCCAAACTAATTGTTGTTTCTACTTCCTTTATTTTCATAATCTATTGCAACTCATTTAGAAATGCAATCAGTGTTCCAGATGACAAAAAATATCAATGGCAAAGGGTTGAAAATGATTGACAGGACTTCTTTTGCGTATGTGGGCCAAATTATTCAGCCCACTCTTTCCCCAAGGAAAGGACATACTTGGATATGTGTTCAGTACTAATCATTTTATCTTGCTATGGCTTACACTGGGGTCTTGTGGCATAGATCAGAAGAAAAGTCTTGCAGTCACTCCATGCTTACATGCATGCACCATTGGATGCAGATAGTTTGGATCCATAGGAGCTAAATTTTACTGTCTTGCTATTCTGAATCAAGGAAAAGGCAGTGCATATGAAATCCTTAACTGTGAGTCACTCATTTTTAATGACTTCCCAACAGCCACTTTTAAACATGCACTTGAATTTCTTAAGAGATTAACTTTCCAGTTTGCTTTTTTCCTCATTCTCAAATATTTTAACAGACCTAGGTTATTCTTGAGCATTTTCTAATAGAAGATAATAATTCTAGTGAACCAATAATAAAAATAAAAGGGAAAATCTAAGAAAAAACTTGGCAAATTCAAATTAAAAACTGCCAAGTTAGGGGTGAGCATTTAGACTATCAGGTAAGATGCCCACGTCCCACATTGGAGTCCATTGGTTTGAGTCCAGCTCCAGGTTCTGATTACAGCTTCCTGCTAATTTGCACCCTGGGGGACAGCAGGTAATGCCTCAAGTGCTTGAGTACCTGCCACCCATGTGGAAAACCTGGCTTTAGCCTGGCCCAGTCCTAGCTGTTGAAAACATTCAAGGAGCTACCTAGTGAGTGGGCTCCCTCCTTGCTCTCCCTCCCTCTCTTCCTCCCTCCCTCCTTTATTCCCTCCCTCCCTCCTTCCTTCCTTCCCTCTCTTTTTCTGTGCCTCTCAAATTATGAAAACTTTTAGGTTGATTTTATTATCTATAAATAAATCATTTGAGCAGCAGCATACATAGAAGCATTTCTGGTCACTTTTACTGGATGAGAGTTTGGAGATGAGATACTCTCCTCTATTGGAATATTAAGTGGCATTTTTGTGAGCTTCAAACAGCAGCTGAGCGTTTGGGTTTGGGGATGAACGATAAGTGGACAATAGCCATCTTGTCTTAGTCCTGCTTCAGAATCCTTGCCTGGAGGAGATTAGTCTTATTTTTGTGAATGCATGTTTGTGTATAAGGTAAGTTATCAAAGTAGTGTGCAGACTCTGAGGCCTGGGCTTTATTATATTCCTGTACAATATTTTGAAGAATGCTTTGAATTCTTGCTGTAGTCCTAGGAGGTTCTTGGACTGCATATTCTAATCCCAACAAGTCATAGGGTCCAGAAGACATCAATTCCCTGTGACACACAGAATGCTGAGTGCCTGCTGAAACCCTGTATAGATTTATTTTCTCAAAAACATGCTGTTAGCCAGCGCCGCGGCTGACTAGGCTAATCCTCCGCCTTGCGACGCCGGCACACCAGGTTCTAGTCCCGGTTGGGGCACCAGATTCTGTCCCGATTGCCCCTCTTCCAGGCCAGCTCTCTGCTGTGACCAGAAAGTGCAGTGGAGGATGGCCCAAGTGCTTGGGCCCTGCACTCCATGGGAGACCAGGATAAGTACCTGGCTCCTGCCATTGGATCAGCGTGGTGCGCTGGCCGTGGCGGCCATTGGAGGGTGAACCAACGGCAAAGGAAGACCTTTCTCTCTGTCTCTCTCTCTCACTGTCCACTCTGCCGGTCAAAACAAACAAACAAACAAACAAAAAAACAAACCTGCTGTGACCTGGCTGGTGCTTTCAGTGGTTTTGATAGAGACAGAGTGATACCCAAAGCCATCTCATCTGGGGTTTTCTCTGCCTGCATTCTGTTACCCCGCAGCTGTGGGATGCATGCCTGGGGACTCTTTTGAGGATATCAGCAGGTTACATGTGTGGAAGCACGTTGTGCACAGAAGGTACCGTGATCATCTCCAGAAGCTGAGGGATGAAGCTTAGTGGGATTGAGGCTTGATTCCTGTCCACCTCCAGCCCTCTCAGGCAGCTCCTTAATAACACGTTCATTTCCCCCACAAACAGTTGATTTGTCCTCAACTTAACAAATAAGTCAAAATGGTTTCCTTTTCTTCCTGTGTTCTTGCCTCACATTCTTCTTGGCTTGCTAGGCACTTCTTTCATGATACAATGCATGGCAAGTGGAATCATGAGATCAAGCAGTTGTTGCACAGGTGGCAGAGTAAAACACAGTGACCACCAATCCTGGGTGTCCATTTGTCCAAAGGTTAGGGCATTTCCCTTCAACATTAAGTTTTTTAAAAAAAAAATCAACTCATCTGTTACTCCAAAAATAAATAAACATCAATTACTTAAAATATTTTATCATTCACAATCAGGAAAACAAGAGAAAAGTACTATTAGAAAATATAATCAAATATTTAACTAACTTACATGAGGGAGAGGACTTTATAAACAAGATACTAAGGATAGTATTTGTAGGACTTAATGGGTAAAGATATAACACTATGAATTTTTGTATAAAAATAACAAAATGAATATAAAAGATGATGAGGAAACAGAAAAAAGTATCAGACACATGGACTACTTGGTTACAGTATCCTGGTAAAGAAAGAGCTCCCACAAAGTCAACAGAAAGAAAATTCTTTCATAGAAAAGTACAAAAAAATACTGCTCACCAAAGAACAAATGTGTTACAAAAACGTGTCTTAAAATATCTATCTTCAATAATAACTTGATATATACATTTAAAACTTTTTATTAACATATAATAATTTAACATATTAATGGGATGATGTGATTTTCAGTTTATCTATACATCATCTAATGCCCAAATCAAGTTGATTAATACATCCACCAACATTTACCATTTCCTTGTTGCAAGAAGATTTGAAAGTCTCTTTTCTTGCTATTTGAAATATACAATCCATTATTGTTAGCTATCATTACCCTTTTCTGCAACAGAGTACCAGAAGCTAAACAGCAATGATATACTCTAAAACTGACATATATTAAAACAAAAGAAAAGAAAACAAGATATTATTTGATGCTGAAGAGAGAGAGAGAAACAGAACATCTCACTGTTGGGCTGTT
Source organism: Oryctolagus cuniculus (assembly GCF_051225735.1). NCBI lineage: Eukaryota > Metazoa > Chordata > Mammalia > Lagomorpha > Leporidae > Oryctolagus > Oryctolagus cuniculus. The sequence continues at coordinate 44,948,711 of NC_142880.1, forward strand.
GATGGGAAAAGCAATCCAATCTGTCTTGAAGAGCAGCCTCTGGCCACACACAGCCAAACCATCTACAGGACATGGAAAAGATTCCATGGAAATAACCCATTGTGTATCCAACTATTTGTCTATAGAAGTTAGTATCAAATGGGGATGAGTTTGCTCTCCAGGGAACATCTGGCAATATCTAGAGGAAATTTTAACTGTTAAAACTAGGGATTGGCGAACAGTTTACTACTACATACAATGTATAGAGACCAGAGATGCTATTAAACACCCTACAATGCCTAGAACTGATCCCCAGGGCTCAGAATTGCTCAATCCCACGTGTCAATAGTGCTGAGACTGATAAACCTTGATATATATGGATGTTTACTGAAATGTTAAGTGATACAAAACGAAGGGCTAGCTAACTTTATTATGGTGCTTCTGTTATGTAGAAATGATTATTTTGGACATTTCACATATTACAGAAATATTTATTTATATAGTAGCTTTTCATAACATAAGAACTTTATTTTTAAGATTTATTTATTTATTTTATTTATTTATTGGAAAGGCAGAGTTACAATGACTAGGAGAGGGAGAATTTCCACTCCTCAAATGGCTTCAACAAGCCAGTGCTAGGCCAGGCCAAAGTCAGGGTCCAAGAACTTCATCCTGGTCTTCCATGTGGGTGGCAGGGCCCCAAGTATTTGGATCATCTTCCACTGCTTTCCCAGGCACATCAGCAGGGAGCTGGATTGGAAGTGGTGCAACAGGGGTTCAAAACGGTGCTGATATGAGACAACAGTCTCTCACACAAGAGCTTAACCCACTGTTACACAAAGCCAGCCCCAACATATGAACTTTAAAGTGTCAGTTATAAGACTTTTGTGATCCTAGTTTAGGTTAAAAGTACAAACTTAATAAGTTAGATCCTTAGTAAGGTATTTATGAGGATTGCAGCTCTATGGTTGGGTGTGATTGTAGGTATTTTAAACATTTATCTTTATTGTCTAGTTAACTTGAATTGCTTCTATATTATAAAAGCAATTGAAAAAACCTAATTTTGATGTATTTTAAAGGAAAATTATGTTATTTGCTTACATGTTATTTATAGCTTTAGTATTCCTAGATTGAGAAAACACATGACAAGCAGCAGTTATAACTTTTTTTAGATCTTTAAAAGAAATGTTTACCCTCAGAAGAGCAGCAGTACTCATGGGAAATATGCTAATGCATGTATGTAACAAAAAGTTTTTATATAGTTTCTTCAATTTGTTAAAATAATTGTATACCGACATAAGCCTGCAGTACCCGTTATGAATCAGTATGGTGTGTGGGAAGGTGAAACTATTTTATATACTAACAGCTCCTATTGATATACTAACTTAATTTGTTAGACTTTTTCTACACTTGAAATAAAATTGTGTCAGAAAACTGATACTGGTAATATAATACTATGTTAATATGATTCTATTAATTGCAAGTCACATTTTTATAACTTGTTAAAAGTTAAAAAGAATAAAATACAAATAGAATGGAGTCCACAAAAATGTGGAATCCATTCCTATTAAATGGCTTCATAATAACTTTTCTAACTCTTTTATTACATCTGAGCTATGGACTTGAAAGGGGATCGTGGTGATGAAATCACTTTCATCTTTCTTAGACATGATTTTCCTGAGAATTCTTTTTGATCACGTTTGAAACAACCTAGCACATGTTGTTGACAAGCTTCTAAATTATATGAAACATTTGGACTGACTAACAAAGCAATCATTCTTTGGCATTATGCTTCTGAAACAATTTTTTATTCTTCTGCACAGAGAACTGTATATTCTGGAGATATAACTTAGTTGCTGAGACCCACACACATTTCTTGAATGTTTATGTCATTCTCTCATGGGTTCTTATGACATTAATGTGAATGGGTATTTGTGCATTCTTTCATCATTCATTCATTATCCTGTTCAGAAAATGTTACTCAGTTATTAGTCCATGCTGGTGCACTGGGGATCTGACAGCGAAGAAAAAGCCCTGTCCTCATGGGGGTTAGATTCTGTTTCAGGTTGTCTTCTGGGCATGAGGAGCTCAGTGTCTAGTGGGGAGGAGGAAGATAGGACAGAAATTACTGCAGCACAATGTAGTGCCTCCTGCAGCTGAGATTTGTGCAGGATACTCTCAGAGCAGAGCTACAAGAGACCTAACCCAATCTAGGATGAGCACAGCTGAGTGAAGATTACCTATGGATGGGACGTTGGATGGGAAAGAAGCATTTCCCATTAGACAAAAGTGTGGGGACGGTGTGTTCAGCATGGGGCTCTGCACTAGCAGCTGCCTGATGTGTCTAAGGAAGAATCTGTCTCTCTCCTGAAGAATTTACTAGGTGATATCAAAAAATAAGCCAAGGACTACCACAAAATCCGACCATTTCAGAGCCTGAAGGCATATTTGATATTACTTCATTTTTAAGATATTTGCTCCAGTCCTTTGGCTTTGTACAATGTTTGTACAATGAAGAAATTGAGATCAAGGAAGTCACAGTGCAGACTACAGGTCGAGCTGGAAGTACCCCCAAGTGTCCTCTTGGGGCAGGAGGCAGGCTGCTGTCCATGAACTGTCTGAGTAAAGTTACACTGAGTTCTACACAGTGACAAAGCATGCAGGCACCATCACCATCATTCCATGACTGTTCATCACACAAAAACAAGTAGCCGGAATATTCCCTTAACACTGGGTAGTGAAGGTGTATTTTAACTTTTGACACATTGATGATGCGTTCATGTCAGGTACACATTTACTGCATGCAACACAATGACCATCTGAGTTATCTGCATTTTGGAGAAGCAGAATAATAAATTGGTTTGAGATTTATAGAAGGAAGGATTCAGATCCACCCCACTACAGCTAGACAGATATTCCTCCTGAAGCTTTGTATAGCTCATTATTGCCTAAGAGACTATGCTTTTCCTAGGAAATACAGAAGGGCTCTGACTTAATGATGATTTGACATAGGATTTTTTTGCACTATGATAGCAGGAAAGCAATATATATGCAATAGAAATCATGCTTCCAATTTTGAGTTTCATTCTATTCCCAGGCTGGTGATGTGAAGTCTGGTCTTCTCTCCTGTTGCTGGAAGGTGCAGCAGCCACAGCTCTCAGTCAGCCTGGCAATGATGAGAGGGAAGAGTGAAGACTCTTGGCTGTGTTGCTAAGATATGATGTTTGGTCAGTGAAGTGTATGAAATACATTTTTGATTTACAATATTTTCAACTTAGCATGAGTTTAAAAAATGTAAACCCTTCCTAGGTTGAGGAACATCTGCAAACTGTTTTTTGACTTTTTGTTTGGGTTTCAGATAATAAACAATGAAATGTGAAAATTAAGGGACATAGCACTCTGGACTCAGGAATTTACTATTTTGCAGTGTAAAGATATCATTCCCAGTAGTTTTGCATGGAGCCAGAAAAGTAAAGGCCAAAGCATTAACTAGTAGTTCACTGCAAGAGTTGTCTCAGCTGGTAGAAAATAGTGAAGATAATGAAATTATAGTGATAAAGATAAACTTAAAGCATAAATGGTTTATTCCAAGAGTTTATTGAGCAAATTATTAACCCCCACTTAGTAAAATTTCAAGTGAGAAATATTTTAGCAACCTAAAATAGGATAGAAATAGTTAGAAAGTGAGGCAGAAAAAAAAACCAGTCATTTGTGTTTCAAAGTGATCAACTGCAAGTGTTAAGGTGCAGCAGATTAATCTGCCACTTCTGACACCAGTGCTCCATGTTTTAATACTAATTTGAGCTCAGCTGCTCTGTCTCCAAACCAGTTTCCTGCTAATGTGACTGGGAAAGCAATAGATGATGGCTCAAGTACTCAAGACCATGACCCCCACATACCTGGCCATGGAGGCTATTAACTGAGTAAATCAGTGCATGGAAACTCTCTCTCTCTCTCTCTCTCTCTCTCTCTCTCCCTCCCTCCCTCCCTCCCTCCCTCCCTCCCTTTCCCTCTCCCTCTCCCTCTCCCTCTCCCTCTCCCTCTCCCTCTCCCTCTCCCTCTCCCTCTCCCTCTCCCTCTCCCTCTCCATTCTTCCTGCCTTTAAAATAAAATAAAATAAATAAATAGATCTCTAAAAACAAGTATTAAATGAATGAAATGAATGGGGGAAATGACAGAGTAGGAAATGTGACAATCATTCCTATTTCTTCTGGGCAACCATCTCTCCATCCTGGCTGCTTGATCAAGTGTCTTGGTCTGGTAATGTGTGTGCCTGAGGACAGAGGGGCATTTAAGTGGTAGCATTGCCTTGACATTAGGAAAATCTGTTTTTTCCATTTCCTTTCCATTGCTTCAGCATTGCATGCTGATTAATCTATAGCATTAATTTTTTGAGTAAGTAATTTCCTTTCCCCTCTCTTTAAAAATAATCGCTTATGGCTGTCTTGGTGCCAAAAATACCACGGTCTGCTGCTCAGGAAGAATGGCATGAACCAGGACTGTAAACTCCCAAAGATGTTCTTGTGCCCTGTGTCTGGGCTTCCTGATTCTCACGAGCTGGAACTTGGTGAAGTTTGGAAACAAGGATTTATTAGTGTCAGTTCGTTGAATCTCTTTACTTCTGGAACTACATTTTTATTTATTTGCTTCTTTCCCTAGAAAGCATTTAAAAGTGAATCCTAGTTGGAAATTATTTTCAAAGATGTTGAATTGCTTTTTTGAATAAAAGTGCTCCAACTTCTTTTGACAAATCCAGATTCTCAATATTAAAATATCACCATACTAAGTTATTAATTTCAGCAAAACAAATAATTCTCCAAGTTAGCAGTGTAATACAACATATATGTGTCGTCTCACGGTTTGTATGCTCCAGAAGACAGGTACAGCTGAGTCCTCAACTTTAGTGTCCCAAGGTGTTTGTTACCTAAGGCTGTGCACACATAGAGGCTTGACTAGAAAAGGCTGGCGTCTAAATTTGTCTTTTTAAAAAAGATTTATCGGCCGGCGCCGCAGCTCACTAGGTTAATCCTCCGCCTTGCGGCGCCTCACACCGGGTTCTAGTCCCGGTCAGGGCGTCGGATTCTGTCCCAGTTGCCCCTCTTCCAGGCCAGCTCTCTGCTGTGGCCAGGGAGTGCAGTGGAGGATGGCCCAAGTGCTTGGGCCCTGCACTCCATGGGAGACCAGGATAAGTACCTGGCTCCTGCCATTGGATCAGCACAGTGCGTGGCCGCAGCACACCGGCTGCGGAGGCCATTGGAGGGTGAACCAACGGCAAAGGAAGACCTTTCCTTTCTCTCTGTCTCTCTCTCTCTCACTGTCCACTCTGCCTATCAAAAAAAAAAAAAAAGATTTATCTATCTATCTATTTGAGAAGCAGAGTGACAAAGAGATGTGGAGAGAAATCTTTCATCCTCTGATTCACTCCCCAAATTGTTGCAACATTCAGGGCTGAGCCAGGTCAAAGCCAGAAGATAATAACTTCATTCAGGTCTCCCGCAGGGGTGCTGGGGACCAAAGTACTTGGGCTATTGTCTGCTTCCTCCCTGGCATATTTGTAAGAAGTTGGATCGGAAGCATAGAAACTATGACTTGAACTGACACTGCAGTATGAGATAGCAGCATTGCAAGTGGTGGCTTAACACAGCGCACCACAACACTGGTCCCAAGGGTTTGTTCCTAAACTTGTGTCATTCCTGGCAGTTTTCTTGTTTCCCAGGTTGTTGCTCTCTGGCTGTTGGCCAGAGACCACCCTGAATCCCTTGCTATGGAACCTCTCCATCATAGGAGTTGACTTCGATAAAGCCAGGAAGAGGTTCTATTCATGTAAAGAAGTCACATCTTTTTATAACCTAATGGCAGAAGTGGCATCCCTACATGTTGGCCAGAGTCTATTGGTTAGAAGCACACATTCACAGGGGAATCCACAAGAATATGAATACAGGAATTGGGGATCATTAACAGCCATTAGGGTGTTCTGCAGGCCATAGCTACTTTCTTTTCTTTATCTTTTAAAGATTTATGTATTTATTTATTTGAAAGTCAGAGTTATTGAGACAGAGAGAAATAGAGTGATCATTCATCTGCTGGCTCATTCTCCAGATGGCCACAACAAGCAGGGCTGGACCAGGCTGGAGCGAGGAGTCAGAAGCCAGGAGCTTCTTCTGGGTCCCACACATGGGTGCAGGGACCCAAGCAGTTGGACAATTCTCCTCTGCTTTCACAAGAGCTTTAGCAGGGAGCTGGATTGGAGGAGGAGCAGCCAGGACTCAAACCAATCCCATACAGGATGCTGGCATTGCAGGCAGTGGCTTTACCTGCTACACCACAATGCTGGCTCTGACAGCCACTTTCTTATTAAGCAGTTCCAATTTAGTTTACTCAGGGTAGATGTGACATTCTGGATTCAATCCCAGCTAGACTGTTTACTTATTAGCTCTGACCTAGTGTAAATTGTTTAATCCGTCTAAACTTCAATTTCTTCATCTGCAAACCAATCTGTGAAATAAGGATAAAAGAAATGAATGCTCCTCCAAGAATTGTTTTGCAAGTTAATTGAAATATTCATTGTATACCAATTAGCATACTGCTGAGAGAGTGAAATATTTTCAATTGTCTAAATGTTTCAGAATGCTGAAAAGCTTTTAAAAGCTATCTTAAATAATTTCTAATTCAACATTTTGGTTGAAACATATCTAAAATACATTATGGAGTATCTTTCCAACCAGTTTATGTTAAACAGAATTGAGTCTTGATAATATATTATCCTCATGTGAAATTTAATTATTACTTTGTACTGATATACAGTGATGTACTGAGTGGCTCTTAAGAAGTTTGAAGCCATTTGGTTCCTTAAACAGCCCCAAGCAGCTCTAACTTTTGAATTTAACTTATTTTTTTAATTTTTAACTTATTTTTTCTCCCTTGCTATCAAGTACATTTTTAAAAAGATTTATTTATTTGAAAAGCAGAGTGACAGAGAGAAAGGGAAACACTTAGAAAGAGATCTGCCTTTTGCTGTTCAACCCCAAATGGCCACAACAGCTTGCTTGTGGTGGACCAGACTGAAACAAGAAGCCAGAAACTTCATGCTGGTCTCCCACTTAGATGGCAGTGGCCCAAGCATTTGGACTGTTATCCACGGCCTTTACAGGCGCATTAGCAGAAAGTTGAACTGAAAGTGGAGTAGCCTGGAATGGAACTGACACTGCAATAGGGAATGCCAACATGACATGCAGGCGCTTATCTCACTGTGCCACAGTGCCAGCCTCTCAAGTACATTTTATTTTTGTCGTGCTGTATGTAGAAACCGCTGAGCACTCCAATTTTGGGTTTCTAGACTCCTGTGGATGTAAGTTGGAGAAGTAATCTGTTTGGTGTTTAAAAGCATAAGATAATTCTAGATATGAAACCTAGCCCTTCCCACTTGCTACCCAGGAAGGTAAAAACATACAGTCTGCAAATTGTGCCTTCTTTCTGGAACAAAGTCCGTTGGCATGTGTAAAATTTTGTGTGACTTCTATGGCACTGAGATTTTGTTATGAGAGTCCATCTAATGTAGTTAGTACTTCACTTCACAGGAATTCCTTGGATAAAAGAAAGACTGTATTACCACATGGGTTATGTAAGTGATTTTTTTAATCTACATCAAAACATGATTGCATCTTAGCTTCATAGATTTCTTTTTTTTTTTTAAGATTTTACTTATTTATTTGAGAGGTAGAGTTACAGACAGTGAGAGGAAGAGACGGAGAGAAAGGTCTTTCGTCCGTTGGTTCACTCCCCAGATGGCCACAATGTCTGGAGCTGCACCGATCTGAAGCCAGGAGCTTTTTCCAGGCTTCCCACATGGCTTCAGGGGTCCACAGAGTTGGGCCATCTTCTACTGCTTTCCCAGGCCATAGCAGAGAGCTGGATTGGAAGAGGAGCAGCCGGAACTAGAACCAGCGGATCATACGGGATGCCGGTGCCGCAGGTGGAGGATTAACCTACTGCACCACAGCACTGGCCCCTTTCTTCACAGATTTCTAAGAACTGTGCTTTAGCTCACTTTTGAGTTGAAAGCACGCTATGTTCACTTTAATGTTCATTAGTGGTGATTACAAACTACTCTTATTAGTCAGGGTCCTCCAGAGAAACAGAAGCAATGGGACACATTTTAGATCGACAGTTGGAGACATAGTGCTAGAGATAGGTGGATCTATGGGTATGAGCTGAGGGTTATTCCAGGAGTTCACTCACGTGACTGTGGAGGCTAAGTCCTTGCATTACATTGTCTGCATACCAGAGAACCATAATTTCCATCCAAAAGACTGCCATAAATGACTGTGAAATGATTTAATACTGTTTTATACTAACGATAATATCTACAACATACCACAGGACCAATATTAAGATGGGGTTTAGAGTGGCTAATTTGTCATTTGCATCTGCCTCCAGGAAGCATAATCTTTTTTCAGTTTCTGGAAGGTCAAAGAACTGTGACACTTTCCCCCTCAGCAACAAGGAATGCTTGATTATATTTCCCTAGGTCTCAGTTGTAAATGCATAAGTCAACTATGAGGATAAGGAAAGATGAGACAAACAGAAAGATAGTTGAATAATTTAGAAGAGGTTTATTGGTAAGGAAACAAGAAACTGTGCATATGGAATATCTTTTTTTTTTTTTTGATAGGCCGAGTTAGACAGTGAGAGAGAGAGCGGGACAGAGAGAAAGGTCTTGCTTTTTCCATTGATTCACCCCCCAAATGGCTGCTATGGCCAGCATGCTGCGCTGATCCGAAGCCAGGAGCCAGGAGCCAGGTGCTTCCCCCTGGTCTCCCATGCGGGTACAGGGCCCAAGCACTTGGGCCATCCTCCACTGCCATCCCGGGCCACAGCAGAGAGTTGGACTGAAAGAGGAGCAACCAGGACAGAATCCGGTGCCCCAACTGGGACTAGAACCCGGGGTGCTGGCACCACAGGTGGAGGATTAGCCAAGTGAGCCATGGTGCCGGCCAGAATATCTTAAAGTTGTATTTTTATAATCTATCTATCTATTCCATCTAATCTATTGGTTCACTCCCCAAATTTCCATAACATCCAAAGCTGGACCAGGCTGAAGCCAGGAGCAGAGAACTGAGTCCAGATCTCCTGTGTGGTAATGAGGACCCAAGAAGTGAGCTATCACCTGCTGCCTCCCAGCATGTACATTACCAGAAAGCTGGACTGGAAAGTAGAGCTGAAATTAAAAACCAAACACAGATAACAGATGCTGGAATCTCAAGTGACATTTTTTTAAGAAAACCTTTATTTAATAAATATAAATTTCAGAAGTACAACTTTTGGATTATAGCGGTTTTCCCCCATAACCAACCTCTCACCCACAAACCATCCCATCTCCTATGCCCTCTCCCATCCCATTCTTCATTGATTTATTTAAATTATCTTCATATACAGAAGATTAACTTAGTATATACTAAATAAAGATTTCAACAGATTGCACCTACACAGACACACAAAGTATAGAATACTGTTTGAATACTAGTTTTACCATTAATTTGCATAGTACAACACATTAAGGACAGAGATCCTACATGGGGAGTAACTGCACAGTGACTCCTGTTGTTGATTTAACAATTGACACTCTTATTTATGACGTCAGTAATCACCCAAGGTTCTTGTCATGAGCTTCCAAGGTTATGGAAGACTCTTGAGTTCACAAATTCCAACCTTATTTAGACAAGGCCGTAGCCAAAGTGGAAGTTCTCTCCTCCCTTCAGAGAAAGGTACCTCCTTCTTCGATGGCCCATTTTTTCCAATGGGATCTCACTCACAGAGATCTTTCATTTAGGTCATTTTTTGCCACAGTGTCCTGGCTTTCCATGCCTGAAAAACTCTAATGGGCTTTTTAGCCAGATGTGAATACTTTAAGGGCTGTCTCTGAGGCCAGAGTGTCAAGTGACATCTTAAACACTACCCCAAATGTTTCCCCGACTCCCCTGTTTTCATTCCTTTCTGCTCACCTTTGCCATATGATTTGCTATTAATTTTAATTTTATTCTACTAGTTATTTGTGTAGTAATGATATTCAAACATCATACAGCAGATAAGGCTGTCTCCTGCAGCACTAGCATCCCATATAGGCACCGGTTTGAGTCCCAGCTGCTCCACTTCTGATCCAACTCTCTGCTATGGCCTGGGAAACAGCATAGGATGGCTCAAGTGCTTAGGTCCCTGAATCCATGTGGGAAACAGAAGAATCTCCTGGCTCCTGGTTTTGGATCCGTGCAGCTCCAGCCATTGTAACTAGCTGGGGAGTGAACCAGCAGATGGAAGACCTCTTTCTCTCTGCCTCTGCTCTCTGTAACTCTGCCTTTCAAATAAATTTTAAAAATATTTTTTAAAAAGTAAATGCCATTGAAAGAGTTTACACACAGATTATATTTAGATCAGCAATATAATTTTTCAATTCATTTTTAAATCTAAGTGATGGTTTCACTTATAGTGAAAAATTTCTGCAACATCCATCATTTTAATGTTTTTTGTCATGCTTGCCTCATGAAAAGTTTACTATTTTTGTCATGTTTTCACCTTTTTAACTGTGCAATAATTGTATTCAAAGTTTACAAGATGTTCCAGTGCTTTGATTACCAGGTCTGAAGTTCAGCCAGTATCAGAATCAGAAACCTATGGTGATTTTTTGTTTTAAGCCTGATATGGAGAGAAAGGAATGCCAGTAAGCTATGTTGTTCTTTTCCATGAGTGTTGATGCCCTCCTACTCCACAGTTATGTGAATCCTAAAGGCAGGTACCTATCATTTTTAAAAATTTTATAATATTTATTTGTTTATTAAATCTTTAAAATATTTATTTCAAAGTCAAAGTTACAGAGAGAAAGGGAGAAGCAGAGAGAAGAGAGATAGGTTCTATCCACTTGTTTACTCCCCCACATGGCCACAATGGCCAGCACTGAACCAGGCCTAAGCTAGAAGCCAGGTGCTTCACCTGGGTCTCCCAATGGATGGCAGAGGCCCAACCACTTGGGCCATCTTTCTGCTGCTTTTCTGCTGGTTCAGCAGTGGAGCAGCCAAGGCATGAACCAACACCCATACAGAATGCTGGCAGTGGTTTTACCTGCTACACAATGCAGGCACCCCTATCATTTTTCTAAAGACCAGTGTTGTCTTTACCTCTAAAAGAGGAATCTGGTAGCACAGTGGCAAGCCAGGAGGACAGCCTACATTTAGCATTCTGAAGGTCAGTGAGCTGTCTACTTCTGCCTACATGCTGTGGATCTCAGTAGTCCACAATGTGTAGTATGCTCACAGTTGGTTGCATTTTTGCTTTAGTGAAGGCCACATTCAGCCCCACGTCTTTGTTCACTGTGGCTTTCCTGGCATGTGAGCATTAGCTGGGACATGCTGGTGTGGACTAAACAATAGAGATGTAGAAGTTCACCGAAGCCCAGGAATGGGACATGGTGATTCATTTCAGGACAGGCAAAGCTCAATTTCTCAAAACAGCGAACAGCAAAGAAGTCAATACAATGTATCATTTAGGGAAATGCTTCCAGATATTGATCCAAAATATTGGCATAATTTTTAAAGTTGTTTGCCAAAATCATAAATCATTCTAATTCCATCATCAGGCAGGCAAGCAGGGCAAAGAGGCAAGAATGCTGCTGGGAGAGTCCTCACTGCATTCACTGCTGATTTGCCACATGGCCTTGGCACACAACTTGCTCTGCCGCCAGCTGCCTCCACACAGGGGAATGGGAGAAAGGCTGCACTTCCAGGGGCTGCCAAGCACTATCTATTGGGCTTCTCTAACAAATGATGCTGTACCAATTTGGTTACGTGTCCCTATTTGAGCATGTATCTTGGATGCATCCATCTGGAACCTTCAAAATGAACCTATAATGTTATGATAATGTATCACAGACAGGAAAATCCTCTAAAGGAGAAAATTAGCACTACTCTGAATGAATACTTGCTATTCTGAAAGGCACATTTATTTGTATTGTAAATGAATAGTAAGCAAATTAATAATTTATAATTAAATAAACATTAAATAAATTAATAAAATAATTTAATTATAATTAAATAAATATTAAGTGAATTAATTGCAAATCAACAAGTGAACCCTCAGGAACACCACATAGCAATGCAAATTTAAAATTTGATATGAAACACTCACAAGACTGCAAAATAAATGTCTTTGTTGATGTACCAATATCAAAATATAAAAATATTTTTTCTGGCTTTCAAAATATTCTATAACCTAGATTAGAGGAAGCTTAGGAAACATTGCAATGGGATCCTGGACAAGAGAAAGAAAATTAGTAGGCACTGGTAAAATTTGAATAAAGATTTGTTGGTCTATTAATATTACTATATAGATATTAATTTCCTAATTTTTAGATTTTATGCTATCATAGATCGTTAAAACATTTGGGGAAAAGGACTGAAGGTATATGAGACTCTCCATTATTTCAAAAAGGCAAACATGTACCATAAATCAGATAGATTTTTCACTGCTGTATTCATTTTCCTAGAAGTGAATTTAAGAGTTTTTATTATAGCATTAAGTTCAGCTTATAATTTAATGGCCCATTAAACCTTCCTGGATTTATTCAGTTTATTGGTGGAGGAAGGAGGGAGAAAGCCATATTTAACAATGAGTGGCTAGTTGGAAGACTGTAGCCAACTCTGCTGTTTGTATCCTGGTGTCCACTTGCCTACTATTTATTGTCACTCAAACACTGATATTGTTCAGAGCCACAGGATACCCAGCCTAAATGATGGATCATCATGGTTTTTGATTTCTAATACCTCTTGCAACTAGGTGACCCATGTAAGCCAGTTCAGGCCAATAACGTAAAATAAGAGGATTCAGGAAGTGCATTACTAGTTCCTCCTCACTTATATGTACTTTGAATACAGTTCTGATGTATGGGATTCTGGAAACCAATTTTTGACCATGAGGCAGAATCCAAGAAAAATGCAAAGATCCCATCACCAAGGTGATAACTCAATCTATAGCTACCTGCAAGTCTTTTTAGCCATAGGAAGGATGTAAATTCCTATTAGAGTAAGACAGTGTGATGTTTTGTTACTTTAATTGGAAACCATTTGCCATTTATTCAAAAATTTTACATAAACTGTTTCATTTTATCCTATAGACTTTATTATCATTGTTTCATTATCCAGATTGGGAAAACTAACACTGACAGATATTAACTTAGTTCCTCATAATGAATCTGTAATTGAACTCCAAGTGTTTCTGGCTCTAACTTCCTTCCTGTTTCACCAAAGCACACTGTCCCTGTATTTATTTGTAATACCAGGTGACAGATATAGTAATAGATTAGGAAATTTGTCCAGCATTACCAAGTTGTTGAGGTTGTATTAAGACAAACCTTTAGTCTTGTTTCTATATTGTTCAGCCAAGAAGACATTTAAAGGAATTTCCACATCTCTAATACTGTTTTATTGTCCCATATTCCTGTGGAAAAGTCAGAGCTAGCTTTCTTCTGTGTTACTTATAGTTTAGCCTTCTCTGCAACAAGGGCTTTATGACGGATCAATGTCACATAACCATCAGTGGACCTGAGAAGTACAATCAACTTCCTGGTACCTTGCCAGTCTGCTGTAATGCATGATGTTTGCTCTTACTTTCTAATTGCACAGTGAGTTTTTCCCTAAGCAATACATGCTACTGACATTTTCACTCTTCACTGCCTTGATAGTTGTAGCCTTTTCTGCCCTGAAATGGAAATAAAATGACTCAAAACAGTGTCAGAACACAGTCCAGGTGTTTTTAGTTAGATGTTAATTTTCACTTTCTTTTTATTTAGAAAAAATTTGTCCAGCACAGCCATGTGTATGCTGGCACTTCATTCAGAGCACACTAATGGAGTCCACAGTACCATGAAGATACATATAGGAAATCCGAGATGTGATCTTCTGTACTTTGGAGTTTCTATAGAAACTTGGAGGGGCATATTTCAAGACACCATCAAAGGGGGCAATTCTGGTTGGGAATTAAGTGATGTGGCATTCAGTCCAGCACTGCTTCTAAAATGCTGGATGCTATACAATGTAGGTAGATACTACATAAGAGTTTGAGCTACTGTTGCTCAAAACTATTCACTGCCTCTCTCTAGTTCCAGAACCAAAGGTATCTGAAATAGCTGAAAGTCAAAGGATGATCTATTTGTTTCTTAAAAGAAATTACCCCAAAATTAATTGAAAGATTCGAATGATTGATAAATTCTACATAAAAATTAGAGAAGTAATGTTCGCATGCATGCTCTATACCTTATTTTACAGCAGTTTCCTTTTCCTTTTCTGTTCCGCTAAATGGTACAGTACAGTCAAACTCAAGGAACATTCTGTGAATACAGGTTTGCATTTGATAATAGACTTCATCTTTCTGAAGGCTGATGAGGAACACTTGCCTGTGTCAGCAAGAATATGGCCAATGGCTTATAAGGCTTCTAAAGCATTGTCCAGCTTTAAGAAAAACTTCCTCCCGTGGTTTAGGAACAGACAAAAGCCTATCTTTCCATGCCATGATTGACACATAGTTAAAACTAAGAGGATTTGTGTACTCTCATCACTGCAAAGTATTATTGAAAAAGCATACCTTTGGGAGTCAGATATTTTAAAATTAGACCTCTTGGCTCAGCCACACAAGCTATATCTACTTTGGTCAGTTACTTAAATCTCTGAGTCTATTAAAATGAGATTAATAATATATAGTTCATGGTGTGATTTCAAAAATGTTTCTTAAATTTTATTTAAGTTATACAAGTTTCATGTATTTCATATATACAGATTTAGGAACATAGTGACACTTCCCCTCCACTTCCCTCCTACCCACACTCCATCCCTTCCTCCTCCTCCCTCACACATTCCCACTCTTATTTTTTACAAAAATCTGTTTTCAGTTTACTTAATGATCATATAGTTAACCCTTAATTTACCTAATTAAAAGAATTCAATATTAGTATGAAAAAAAAATAAAACAAAAAAACACTGTTCCTCAATGGAAGAGACAAGGGCTGTAAACAATCATTGAATCTCAAAATGTCTATTTGATTACATTACATGTTGGGTACTCTGTTGGTTACCTTGGATCAGGGAAAACATGAATGATATCTGCGTTTCTGGGACTGGCTTATTTCACTAGGTATAATCATTTCCAGTTGCATCCATTTTGTTGAAAAGACAGGGTTTCTTCTTTCTTTCTTTCTTCTTCTTCTTCTTCTTCTTTTTTTTTTTTTTACAGTGTAAGGGTTCAGACACATACATGGGGGTACAGATAACTCTTTCATATGCTGATTTTTTTTTGGTTTGTGTAAATTACCACTAGTGGGATGACTGGATCATATGGTAGGTCTGTATTCAGATGTCTGAGGTATCTCCATACTGTCTTCCACAGAGGCTCCACCAGTTTGCATTCCCACCAACAGTGGAACAGGGTACTTTTTCCTCATTTGCTCACTAACATTTGTTGTTTGTTGACTTCTGTATGTGAGCCACTCTAAGTGGAGTGAGCTGAAACCTCACCATCGTTTTGATTTGCATTTTCCTGATGGCTAGTGATCCTGAGTATTTTCACAAGTGTATATTGGCCATTTGAACTTCTTCTCTTGAAAAATGCCTATTCAAGTTTTTTGCCCATTTCTTAACTGGATTGTTTTGTGGTTGTTGAATTTCTTGAGCTCTTTATAGATTCTGAATGTTAAGCCTTTATCAGTTGCATAGTTTGCAAATATTTTCTCCCATTCTGTCCATTGACTCTTCACTTTGCTGGATGTTTGTTTTGCAGGGCAGAAGGTTCTCATCTTGATGTAATCCCATTTGTCAATTTACCTGTGCTTCTGGGGTCTTTTCTAAAAAGTCTTTGCCTGTAACAATGTCTTGCAGAGTTTCTCCAATGTTCTCTCGTAATTTGATGATATCGGGTCATAGAGTTAGGTCTTTGATCCATTTTGAGTGGATTTTTGTGTAAGATGTTAGGAATTGGTCTAGTTTCAAACTTCTGCACTTTGAGATCCAGTTTCCCCAGAACCATTTGGTAGAGACAGTCATTCCTCCAGGGATCGATTTTAGCTACTTTCTCAAAGATAAGGTGGTTATAGATGCATGGATTAATTTCTGGAGTTTCTATTCTGTTCCATTGGTTTACATGTCTTTTTTTGATTTAGTACCAGAGTGCTTTGATTATAACTGCCCTGTAGTATGTCTTGAAATCAGGTAATGTAATTCCCCAGCTTTGTTTTTTGTTGTATAAGATGGCTTTAGCTATTTGGGTTGCCTGTGTATCCATATGAATTTTAGCATAATTTTTTCTGGATCTGAGAAGAATGTCATTTGTATTTTGATTGGGATTGCACTGAATCTGTAAATTGCTTTTGGTAGGATGGACATTTTCAAGATGTTAATTCTTCCAATCTATAAATAAGGAATATTTTTTTCCATTTTTTACTGTCTTCTTTTATTTCTTTCTTTAATGTTTCGTATTTTCATCATAGAGATCTTTGACATCATTGGTTAAATTTACTCAAACATATTTAATTCTTCTTGGAGCTATTGTGAGTGGGATTCATCCTAAAAGTTCTTTCTCAGCCATAACATTGTCTGTATATGCAAAGACTATTGATTTTTGTGTGTTGATTTTATATCCTGCCACTTTACCAAATTCTTTTATGAGTTCCAATAGTATATTAGTGGAGTCTTTTGGATCCCCTCTATATAGAATCATGTCATCTGCAAATAAGGTTAGTTTGACTTCCTCCTTTCCAATTGGTATCCCTTTGATTTCTTTTTCTTGCCTAATGGGTCTGGTAAAACTTTGGGACTATATCGAATAGCAGTGGTGAGAGTGGATATCCTTTTCTGGTTCTGGCTCTTAGATGGGAATGCTTCCAACTTTTCCCATACAATAGGATGCTGGCTGTGGGTCTGTCATAAAATGTCTTGGGGCCAGCACTGTGGTGCAGTGGGTTAACGCCCTGGCCTAAGCGCCAGCATTCCATATGGCATCGGTTCTAGTACTGGCTGCTCCTCTTCCAATCCAGCTCTCTGCTATGGCCTGGGAAAGCAGTAGAAGATGCCCCAAGTGTTTGGGCTCCTGCACCCACATGGGAGACCCAGAAGAAGCTCCTGGCTCCTGGCTTTGGATTGATTGTCGCAGCTCCGGCCATTGTGGCCACCTGGTGAGTAAACCAGAGGATGGAAGACCTCTCTCTCTCTGTGTTTCTACCACTCTCTGTAACTCTGTCTTTCAAATAAATAAAATAAATCTTTAAAAAATAAAATGTCTTGATTATGTTGGAGAATGTTCCTTCCATATCCAACTTGCTTAAGGTTTTCATCATGAAAGGATGTTATTTTTTTTGTCAAATTCTTTCTCTGCATCTATTGAGTTAACAGTATGTTTTTTGGTATTCAGTTTCTTAATATAACATATTACATTGATTGATTTGCAAGCGTTGAACCATCTTTGCAAACCAGGGAAAAATCCCACTTGATCTAAGTGAATGATCTTTCTGATGATTTGTTGAATTGGATGATACATTGTTGAGGATTTTTGCATCCATGTTCATCAGGAGTATTGGTCTATAGTTCTCTTTCTCCTACTGAATGATTTTCAGGCATAGGACTTAATTTGATGCAGGGTTCATAGAAGGAGTTTGGGAGGATTCCCTCTATTTTAATTGTTTTGAATAGCTTGAGAAGAATTGGAATTAGTTCTTCTTTAAATGTCTGGTAGAATTCAGTAGTGAAACTGTCCAGTACTGGGCTTTTCTTTGTTGGGAGGGTCTTTATTACTGATGCAATCTCTGTCTTGGTTATTGGTCTGTTTACATTTTCTATGTCGTTATGACTCAATTTTGGTAGATGGTTTGTGTCTGGAAATATATCAATTTCTTCCAGATTCCCCAGTTTATTACCATACAGCTCTTTGTAGTAATTTCTGATGATTTCTGTGGAGTCTCTTGTTACATTTCCTTTTTCTTCTCTAATTTTATTGATTTGGGTCTTCTCCCTTCTGTTTTTGATTAATTGGGCCAATGGAATATGTATTTTGTTTATTTTCTCAAAAATCCAGCTCTTCATTTCACTGATATTTTGTGGTTTTTTTGTTTCAATTTTGTTTATTTATTCTCTAATTTTAATTATTTTTTCCTCCTTCTAATTTTGGTTTTGGTTTGCTGTTGTTTTTCTAAGTCCTTGAGATGCATTGATAGCTCATTATTTGGTACCTTTCCAATTTCTTGATGTAGGCACTGATTGCTACAAACTCCTTCTTAACACCGTTTTTGCTGTATCCCATAAGTTTTGATTTGATGTAATGTCATCTTCATTTGTTTCCAGAATTTTTTTGATTTCACTTTTTATTTTTTCTATGACCCACAGTTAATTCAGGAACATGCTGTTCAGTCTCCATGTGTTTGCATATGATCCAGAGATTCTTGAGTTGTTGATTTCAAGCTTCATTCCATTGTGGTCAGAGAAGATGCATGGTGTGATTTCAATTTTTTTTAATTTGCTGAGACTTGCTTTATGGCCTAGCATATGGTCTGTCCTGGAGAAAGTTCCATGCACTGATGAGAAGAATGTGTATTCTTCAACTGTGGAGTAAAAAGTTCTGTAGATATCAGTTAGGTCCTTTTGGTCCATAGTGTCAACTAGCTCCATTGTTTCTTTATTGATATTCAGTATAGTTGATCTGCCCATTGATGAAAGTGGGGTATTGAAGTCCTTCATTACTATTGTATTGGAATCTGTGTCTCCCTTTAAATCCATTAACATTTGTTTTAAATAGTCAGGTGCCATAATTGGGTGCATATACATTTATCATAGTCACAGCTTCCTATTGAATTGATCCCTTAATTGTTACATAGTTCACAGTTTGTTTTGTTTTGTTTTGTTTTGTTTTGTTTTTGACAGGCAGAGTTAGACAGTGAGAGAGAGAGAGACAGAGAGAAAGGTCTTCCTTCCATTGGTTTACACACACACACACCCCTCCCTTGGCTGCTACAGCTGGCACGCTGTGCCGATCCGAATTCAGGAGCCAGGTGCTTCCTCCTGGTTTCCCATGCAAGAGCAGGGCCCAAGCACTTGGGCCATCCTCCACTGCCTTCCTGGGGCACAGCAGAGAGCTGCACTGGAAGAGGAGCAACTGGGACAGAATCTGGAGCCCCAACCGGGACTAGAACCCGGGTTAGCCAAGTGAGCCATGGTGCCAGTCCAGAGATTTTTTTTTTAACTTTTATTTAATGAATATAAATTTCCAAAGTACAGCTTATGGATTACAATGGCTTCCCCCCCCATAACGTCCCTCCCACCCGCAACCCTCCCCTTATCCACTCCCTCTTCCCTTCCATTCACATCAAGATTCATTTTCTATTCTCTTTATATACAGAAGATCAGTTTAGCATACATTAAGTAAAGATTTCAACAGTTTGCTCCCACACAGAAACATAAAGTGAAAAATACTGTTTGAGTACTAGTTATAGCATTAAATCTCAATGTACAGCACACTAAGGACAAAGATCCTACATGAGGAGTAAGTGCACAGTGACGTTAAAGTCTATTCTGGGCCGGTGCTGCAGCTCAACAGGCTAATCCTCCCAGCATACCAGGTACTAGTCCCGGTTGGGATGCCGGATTCTGTCCTGGTTGCCCCTCTTCCAGGCCAGCTCTCTGCTGTGGCCAGGGAGTGCAGTGGAGGGTGGCCCAAGTGCTTGGGCTCTGCACCCGCATGGGAGACCAGGAGAAGCACCTGGCTCCGGCCTTTGGATCAGTGCAGTGCACTGGCCGCGGAGGCCATTGGAGGGTGAACCAACGGCAAAGGAAGACCTTTCTCTCTCTCTCTCTCTCTCACTGTCCACTCTGTCTATCAAAAAACAAAAAAAGTCTATTCTGTCTGATATTCGCATCACAACACCTTCTCTTTTTTGTTTTCCATCCTTTCACTTTCAGTCTGTGGGTATTTTTTTTTTTTATTTTGTTGGTGAGGTATGTTTATTATAGGCAGCAAATAGATGGTTCTTATTCTTTAATCCATTCAGCCAGTCTGTATCTTTTAACTGGAAAGTTGAGGCTGCTGATAGTCAAGCTATTGATAAGTAATGACTTTGTTCTACCATTTTCCCATAAATATTCCTATTTTTATTTGGATTTTTTTGTACTATTATTGGAGTTTTTCTGCCTTCACATTTGTGCATACTGATGGCTATCTTTCTCTGTTTCTGTGTGTACCGCATCCTTAAACATCTTTTGTAAGGCTGGATAAATGGTAAAAATTCTTTCAATTTCTGTTTGTTAAGGAAGGTCTATTACACTCATTTTTTTATTTTTACTTTATTTTTTTGACAGGCAGAGAGTGGACAGTGAGAGAGAGAGACAGATAGAAAGGTCTTCCTTTGCCGTTGGTTTGCCCTCCAATGGCCACCGCAACCGGTGCACCGCACTGATCCGATGACAGGAGCCAGGTACTTATCCTGGTCTCTCATGGGGTGCAGGGCCCAAGTACTTGGGCCGTCCTCCACTGCACTCCCTGGCCACAAGCAGAGAGCTGGCCTGGAAGAGGGGCAACTGGGACAGAATCCAGCGCCCCAACTGGGACTAGAACCTGGTGTGCCGGCGCCACTAGGCAGAGGATTAGCCTGTTTAGGTGTGGCACTGGCCTCACCTTCATTTTTAAATGAGAGCTTGGCAGGGTAAAGTATTCTGGGTTGACAGTGTTTTTTTTGTTTTGTTTTTGTTTTTGTTTTTCTCTTAAGACTTAGAATATGTCTTGCCATTCTCTCCTAGCCTGTAGGGTTTCTGATAAGAAGTCAGCTATGAGTCTAATTGGAGATCCTCTGAAAGTAATCCAGTGTTTCTGTCATGTACATTTTAGATTATCTTCTTTATATTTTACTGTGGAAAGATTGACTACAATGTGTCATGGTGAAGATTTTTTCTGGTCATGTCTGTTAAAAGTTTTATGTGTTTCCTCTACTTGGAAGTACCTTTCTTTCTCCAAATTGGGGAAGTTTTCTGTAATTATTTCATTAAATAGCCCTTCTAGTCTATTCTCTCTTTCCATGCCTTAAGGAACTCCTAATACCTGTATGTTTGGTCATTTGATATTATCCCATAGATCTCCAAAACTGTTTTTAAGTTTTCTATTTTTTTTTGGTCTGTTAGGATTTCCAAAAATTTATCTTCCAATACAAGTATTCCTTCTTCTGCTTCATCGAATCTGTTGTTAAGGATTTCACTGCATTTTTTATTTTATCTATTGAATTCTTCATTTTTAATATTTTAATTTTTCTTTAAAACTTCAATTTCATGGAAAAATTTTTCTTTCATGTCATATATGGTTTACTTTGTGGATTTTATTTTGATTGCTTTTGAGTAATCCTATAATTAATTTTTTGAATTTCATTTCTGGCATTTCCTCAGTCTCTTAATCTTCACACTCTAATTTTGAAATGTTGTTGAGCTCCTTTGGTGGGCGAGGGAGTCATGGTGCCTTCCTTATTCTTATTTTTTGAATTTCTGTGTTTGCGTTTAGGCATTTGTGGAGTTGGTTTTTGTTTTTGCCTCTGATGGCATTTATCTTTGAGCTATACTTCTGTGGCTTAATGGAATGTCTACACTTTCAGTGCATACCAATTGGTGTGTGGTGGGTTTGGTCAGGGAGCTCTGGTCAGTACTCTGGAGTGGGGCAAGTATCCAGGGTAACAACCAAGTTGGGCTTTGTAGATCTCAATGCCTGTGAGTTAGCCCCCAATGTGTTCCACGTCACCGTATGAACTGCAAAAATGACCTGCACAGTCTTCACTGTGAGCAGTTCCTGTTGCGTTTATCTGCTGTAGGCAACCAAGGAACTCCTAGCATGTGGAGCTGAACCTAGTGATTGCCCAGAGACCCTGCTACACCCTACACCTTTTCATGTAACCACTGAGTCCCCACTGTCTCAGTACACAAGGCTCCATAGTCACTGGGTGCATAGTTTTCTCTCTGCCCTGCCAGCTTGCCAAGTCAATATAGCTCCACTTCGGTGTCTTGTTCCTAGGAGACTGCAGGCTTCTCACTGTCCTACTTGGTTGCCCTGCCAACTCCCAGCCAGGCTCAAAGTCAGTTGGGACTGTGGATTTTTTCCTCTGCTCAAATCACTGGATCATACACATACACAAGAGACACCTGCTGAATGTTGCTGTCTCCCCACCACTACTGCCCGTACTGCGGAAAGGATGGCATCCTGTCTTAGTTGCTGTGCGCACACACAAATTCTCTCATGGTTCCCATTCTAACTCAAAATGAAGCCCAGCCTTCCCCAGCCGGGCAAGGGGCACTGTTGTGGGGAAGTTGGGGTGAGATAAACATGCCCCTCTCCTTCCAATGAGTCAGCGAGCAACTGCTAGCAACCACTAACCCCCAGAACTCTAGTCCAGATGCACAGCACACTCTCCTTCTAGCTATATAATCACAAGTTTCAACAGTCAGTTCTTACCTCCATCTCCAAGCTGCCTCCCATTCCGGCTCTCAGCTACTGTGGTTGTGCTTGTGACTGGGTTTGTGCTGTGTGCCACAAATTCCACACAGGTCCAGGGTGTTTCTCTTCCTCTTGTAGGGTCTCCAGTGTGGTTTTTCTCTCCTTCTCCCCTGAGACTGCATTTCCTACACTTTTTTTTAACTGTTCATCCTTAGCCTAGTGCAGTTTGTCATTCACTAATCTACCATTTTGAAATCTCCTTGATTTCAAGAATTAAAAAAAAAATATTGGAATAGACTGGGGCCAGCATGTTTGTATATCTGGTTATGCTGCTGCCTGAGACACCAGGATCATGTATGGATGCTGATTCATGTCCTGGCTGCTCCATTTCTGATCAAGCTCTCTGCGAATGTATTTGGTAAGGCAGCAGAAGGTGGAAGTGCTTGGCTGCCACTCATGTGGGGGACTCAGATGAAACATCTGGCTCCTGACTTGGAGTTGGTCCAGCCCTGACCTATTGTGACCATATGCGCAGTGGGCCAGTGGATGGAAGATCTGTGTGTGTGTGCATGTGTGTGTGTGTGTCCCCTTCTCTCTGTAACTCTGCTTTTCAAATAAATAAATAAATCTTTTAAAATGACATATTGGGATAGATTATATCACAATAACTGGCTGGGCCCAATAAGTTGGAAATAGTGGAGAAAAGAGGTGGTTAATTTTCTTTTCTTTTTGACAGGCAGAGTGGACAGTGAGAGAGAGAGAGAGAGAGAGAGAGAGAGAGAGAGAGAAAGGTCTTCCTTTGCCGTTTGTTCGCCCTCCAATGGCTGGCACGCTGCAGCCAGCGCACCGCGCTGATCCGATGGCAGGAGCCAGGTACTTATCCCGGTCTCCCATGGAGTGCAGGGCCCAAGTACTTGGGCCATCCTCCACTGTACTCCCTGGCCACAGCAGAGAGCTGGCCTGAAAGAGGGGCAACCAGGACAGAATCCGGTGCCCCGACTGGGACTAGAACCTGGTGTGCCGGTGCCACAAGGTGGAGGATTAGCCTAGTGAGCCGTGACGCTGGCCAAGAGGTGGTTTTTAACAATCTTTTATTCACTCACACTCTGGCAAAACACTGTTCATTATATTCCTTATTATTTTTGTATTGATTATTTCTAGTTCTACTTTGAAATCAATCCTAAGCTCTTTGAAGACCTCAGTAGTGACCCATAGCTATGAAAACTGTGTGGCCCTTCTTTTCAGGGTCTAAATGCCTAGTCTGAAAAGCCAGATTAGTGAAAATTGTTTTTTTACTTGTATTACAATCACTTGATTCCACGCAACTTTATTAAATTGGGCTTCCTTTTACGCTCCTCTCAGAACGAATCCACAACAACACTTTTTGACTCTTTTTTTAAAAATTTTAAGCATATTTTTCCAAAACTCAAAGAAGTTGTAATTATCCGTGGTCTATATTATGATTTACTGAGTTCCATACCAATAGCTCTTAGGTTGTGTAGTTGGGTAGAGACATACAAATCAAATGTATAGTTGGTATGGTTCTATGTAATCTATGCAACTTGCACAAGGATGATAAGGAAAGGAAGAATATATTTATGCATGTGGCAGTCAAGCAATGGGCAGAAGAAAGCAATTCTTGTAGTCCTTTGCCTCATAACTATTCACCATGAAGGTTCTCTGTTCCCAATTCCCTTTACTTCTCCTTGCACATAGATTCCATTTGTTTTCTGTTGCTGCTGTAGAAAATTACTACACATTTAGTGACTAAAAGAATACAAATCTATTCTTTCAGATTTAGAGAACAGAAATCTAAATCAGAGTTTTGACGAGGCTTTGTTCCTCCTAAAATCTGAGGGGGAGCATCTACTGTGCTGTTTTTTTCTTAACTTCTTGAGGCCACCTGCATCCCTTTACTTGTGACCCCTTCTTTGCTTTAACATCACATCTCCCATTAGTGATTCATTCAGACTTTCCTGCTTCCCTCTGATAAGGAGTCTTAGGATGATATTGGGCCCACCAGGATAATCTAGTACAATTTCCTCTTCTCAGTTTCCTTAACTTTATCTACACATCCCGTTGTATAATAAAGAAACATATTCCTGCTTCCAGGGATTATGACATGGACATCCTTGGTGAGATGATTATTCAGCCTACTATATATACATATATGTATTGACCCAGATATCATTTTCATTTCAGATTTTACTCCTCTCCTATGAGGAGTCCATATTTCCAAGTTTATGTGGATATGGTTCTGGATATTAGGACCTGTTCCCACCTCTGTGAATTTTACCCCTGAGTTTGGCATGTTCCCCACTATAATGTCCAATCAAGATTTCTGTCCTTTCCTGATGTGCATGCCACTATAATAAAACCAAGCAAACCTGATTGTGGAAGAATTTTGAAAACAGTTATACAATTAAAAGATAATAGTTTAAGAACAAGTACTGACTAATTAGCAGTGAGCAAGAGAACTAACTTTTGAATATGGAGCTAGCTGTAGGCAGGTGCACTTTCCATTGTTGTCCATGGTCCTGAACTACCCCATGTAGTATGGTTCAGTTCTCTTGATCTTTGCAACACAAGGGACTCTTGGCCAGTATCTCTGTATTGTCAAAAAAGTCTGAACTAGGTGAAGAAAGAAATAATTAAGACCACCATGGGAGCTTATTAACAGAGTATAAAATGGACAGAGTTTTGGGCAGGAATAGCCCAAGACAAATTGCCAGATAGAAAATATAAAAACATTTTGATCTAATTTTAAGTAATTGAAACTATGAAAAAGTTGTCAAAATTGACTATGATGTAAATATCAAATAACTAAGGAGGAGTAAAAACATTTGTGTGCTGAACAATGCAAAGGATATATAAGTCATCCAAAACATAAACATTGAGTAAGAAAGATCAGGAAATGTAGTGATTAAAGTGTCATTATTCATTGAATTGCATGGGATATTTAGAATTTTTTTGTTTATAATGTGATGGGAAAATACAGTTATGTATAATTTTATATGTATCTTTCATCCTATGCATTTTAGATAACTGTCAGAGTTTTAGAGATCACTCTCTTCTAGCCCTTACACACACACACACACACACACACACACAACCTACTCCATGGAAAGCTCATGGGGAATGTACTGTTTCATGAAGTTATCCACATTCTTCACCCCCATTCCTTCAAACATACTTTTGATGTCTGATCTTATATTGTATATTAATTATACATTACTTTTCATTCTTGCAAATCTCCATTCTTTAGGGATGTGTGGGGTTGGAATAGGAATCATGAGTTGATTTCCAGTACCACATGCCAATGATTCATATTGTTTGGTATAAAAATGACGGATTTCACAAAAGGTAGTGATTACACATTAGTTTCACGTGATTCAGTATTACAGTAGGGCATGAGAATAGAATTTAGGACAGAAACTTCACATGCATTTTAATAATTAAAACAACCATAACAGTCTTTTTGCATGTTGATTCCCAGTCAAGGCACTCTCATTGCCAGAATGTATTTCTAAACATCCTGACTATTCTCCCACACTTCATTTATTATGGATCTTTGCTTAGACACACCTGAGATCCTGGACACACATGTACAACAATCGTCTGATTGTGCAGTTTTCCACTTGAAACCACTTGGGTTATAACAAGTAAGGCTTCAAAATAATTTTAGTTTTCATTATTTCTCAGGACTAAAAATTGCTACATGCAAAACATCATGAGTTGCCTCAAAAAATGTGAGCCAAAGTTTTTTCCTAGATTTAAAAACAATAACAATAATAGTGAGAACTGGACAATAAACAAATAAATAAGAATTCAAAGTGCTTTGTTAAGGAAAACACTGGAGACAGAAATCAAGGTGCATGCTGGCCCACACATGAATTAATAAATTTTGAGTCTTTTGCTGTTGCTTGCACAATTACTATCATACAGAAACTATGGTAGGTTTTATCCTAATTGCTGTTACCTCTCAAATACCATTTTGCTCAGGGCACACCTCCATTTTCTAGCTAGTTAATACAGAAGACTATGGTTAAAATCCATGTTTCCATGGAAACAACCAATTATAAGTGCAATCTGAAGAACTGGAAGACAGCTGCCAAAACTCTGAGGGGAAAAGAAATGATCTGGGTTGGCAACCTGGTAGAAACATTGCCTGCTAAGGGCTTTTGCCAGCTTCCCCTTGTGTTGGCCTGCAAGTTTATATCTGAACAAACATCTTGTACCCATTTGCTAAGCACTGCATCTGTAAAACATTCTAAAAGGATAATTGTGTCTAGGGCTCAACATATGTGATGGTGAGGCAGGAAAAAATTCTCGCATTTTTTGGTATAATTTCTCTCATATGTTTCTTATAACTTCATGGCACTAACATCAACACAAGAGAAATGAAAGTACCTTAAGTGGACTTGCTGTTTTCAAAAGTATATTTGTAAATTCTACTTTGACTATTCCTGTGTTCATTGTTTTTATTTAACAATATGTAATGTCAATAATTGGGAGATAATTATAGAACTTAAAACATGTCAGCCATCAATTTGGAGTTTTGGTTTTTGGGCCTCCTGTACCTGCGACACTCTGATTCAGTAGGTATCATAGTATCTCCTTCCTAATACCCCTATGTGTTATTATTATTCATTTTGGGAAGATTGATATGTAAATATAATGCATGTGTAAAATAAAAGAATTAAATTGAAGATAATTCACATTAAATATGTTTTACATAAAGTATTCCATTAATCTTATTAACAATCCAAGGAGGGAGGATATTTGCATATCTATTTTTTGTATGAAGAAACAAAAAAATAGAAAGGTTAGGGACATGCTAAAGTCACAGTTAATAGTTATCTGTTAAACAAGGGACAAACAACAGCAGAAGACTAATCCTGTAGACCAAGGATTGTTTTCACTGCACAGTATGGTCCTCTCCTATCTTCCAATGAATTGTCTGATATCAACCTTTATTATATCAAGTGATATAGTTCTTGAACATGTTTATCTTTGAGGCTCGTCAGTTGGTAACATACAATAACATGTTCCCTAGCGTACACCTGTGTCTTTCTCTTATTTGCAGTTAAGTGAATGGAGGAAGAAAGAGTAAAATTGATGATGATGGAAATCATATTCAATTAGCATGAAATGGTAAACAGCTGCTACATTCAAATCTTCTTGTTAAGAGGTTGTCAGGCCCACAAAATTACTATGCACATGGCACAGTTTTGAACAACTGTAAAAGAGATACTGATTCAAAATGTGAAAACTTGATACAAGAACTTCTGGGTCCTAAGAGACACACAAGAATTTCCCTTTTAAGGAAACTGGCTATTTATAGTTTGCAAACCCCTATTCCGGTTAAGGAAAAAAGTAAATTCCAATTCCAAGGTTGAATAAATTTTTCTTAAGTTGAAATGGTACTTATTTGTACAAGAAGCACTACTATTACATTTAATCCAGGATAATTGATCTTTTCTGTGGCTATGTTGCAGGAAAGTAGAAAATATATCACATAATTCCACTCTACCACATGAATACCAAGACTCAACTGAACTAAAAAATTCATATGAAAATATTTATATCTTCCCAAATTTGAATATTTTCCCAATACATATTTTGAAAAAAAAGATAACATTTTTATTACATCTTTATTCAAAATTAGTAAAGTGTGATAAAATAGCTTCCTCATTTCTATACTTAATTTGAAGATGTTATCATATAAAGAATATTCATGGTTATTTAAGATTCATGATAAATATGGTGAGCCTTTTCTACAATAAAGCATCATCAAAAGATATTTTAGGTAAGGTTCTATTGTATTTGAGCCCCCCTATCTTATTCCCCCCAACTCTGTTCACACCCCAAAATTCTGTTCCCATCTAGTCATAACTCCATCTCTCATTTTACTAGGAGAATAGGTTCTACTCTTTTCTACCTCAAATTCTGTTTCTGTCATTATTTGTATTGTTTGACTGTCGCTCCCCGTCTTCGTGGAGGAACGACACAGGACCCTGCGCTGTTCTTTCTGTCTGCTCGGCCCTCCCCGGGTTTGCTGCTGGTTCTTCCCGGGCTGGCTACTATCCCTTCCACCTCCGTGGAAGGGCAGTTCCCCCTGGCCACATTCCCCAGTTCCGCAGGGGAGCGGCACACCGCCGGCCGGCTTTCTCGGGGGCTGCACAGGCGTTCCCCTTAGATGTTCCCCTTAGATGTTCCTGGTGCATGCCGTCTCTCTCCTCCTTTATAGTCCTCCTCCGCCAATCCTAACTCGGCTGCCCACACGCCAAATACGCTGCTCTCCTCCAATCAGGAGCAAGTCCTACAGTTTATTAGCTGAACTGGAGGCAGCTGTGCGGAAGCTGTTTACTTCTCTCCCAGCGCCATATTGTGGGAGAGCAGATGCATAGAATAAGTCTTAATTCCAGTAACTCAGTCTAGTCCGGTTTGCTCCCCACAGATCCCCCTTTCTTTTTATTTTTGGCGTTGATACGCGCCTGTCTTCGGTGTCCCGCGGCACACACTCTGCTCTACTTGCTAGAGTTGCCACAGGTTCTTAAAAGTCCTATCAATCAGGCAAACCGAATCCGGGTCCTCTCTTCGCCATGTTGTGAGGAGGTTTTTAGGCGCTGATGCGTGCCTGTGTTCGGTGACCTGCGGCTCATACTCTGGTCGAGCCGCCTGCTGGCGCTTACTGCCTTAATCAGGCAGACCGAATCCAAGCTCTCCCATTGCCGTGTTGTGGGGAGGCCTTATTTTTCTCTATTTCTCTATCTCCGGGCATTCCTATTTCTCCTATTTTACTTCTGCCAGCATTCCTATTTCTCTCATTTTACTTCTAAAACTTCTGTTTCTCTTATCCCTGCAGCTTCCCGGCGCCCGCCCCGAGGCTGCTTCCCGGCTCTGAGCCGCCAGCCCCGCGTTCCCTATGTACTTGAGCCCCGCACGCTCTGTCTGCGCGCGGCAGCCTCCGCGAGTCACACAGCGTAGCTTACGTGTCCGCCACTAGCATTCAATCTAAGTTCCCCGGGCTAGCCTGGCAAATTCAACCCAGCTTACGTCTCCGCCCCACGATCTGGCTTCCCGTCCTTTGCTCCCCGGGCTAATCAGACGGATCCCAATCTGGCTTACGTTTCAGCTTCTGGTTTCAACTTTTCGCCCCCTATTCCCGGGCTAACTTGAGAATCCCAAAGTGGCTTCCGTTTCCGCCTTGGCCTGCCCCCCGCGGCTTCAGTTTCCCTAACATTTTTCTCTACCCGGTATGTTTCCCCAAACTTTCCTCCAACGATATTCCTCCCTCATTTCTCCTGGCCTCTCCCCACAGTCCGTATCCGAGTCTGTTTGCTCTAGCTTTCACTTTCGCTTTCGACCTTAGAGATTTCTCCCAGCTTCCCCCCATAGTCCGTATCTGAGTCTATGCCTAGGCTTTCAATAGCTTCTTCCGGCACCTTTTTCATCCGGCTTTTCCCTAGGCTGTTTGCTAGTCTCTCTCTCCGATATTTTCCCTAGGCTGTTTGCTAGTCTCTCTCTCCGATATTTTCCCAGTTCTTCCCGTTTCTTCCCTCCTAAGTTTCCCATCCGTCCTAAGTTTCCTATCCGAGTCACGGCACCATTATGTCGCTCCCCCTCTTCATGGAGGAACGACACTAAACCCTGCCTAGGCTTCATATCCGAGTCACGGCACCATTATGTCGCTCCCCGTCTTCGTGGAGGAACAACACAGGACCCTGCGCTGTTCTTTCTGTCTGCTTGGCCCTCCCCGGGTTTGCTGCTGGTTCTTCCCGGGTTGGCTACTATCCCTTCCACCTCCGTGGAAGGGCAGTTCCCCCTGGCCACATTCCCCAGTTCCGCAGGGGAGCGGCACACCGCCGGCCGGCTTTCTTGGGGGCTGCACAGGTGTTCCCCTTAGATGTTCCCCTTAGATGTTCCTGGTGCATGCCGTCTCTTTCCTCCTTTATAGTCCTCCTCCGCCAATCCTAACTCGGCTGCCCACACGCCGAATACGCTGCTCTCCTCCAATCAGGAGCAAGTCCTACAGTTTATTAGCTGAACTGGAGGCAGCTGTGCGGAAGCTGTTTACTTCTCTCCCAGCGCCATATTGTGGGAGAGCAGATGCATAGAATAAGTCTTAATTCCAGTAACTCAGTCTAGTCCGGTTTGCTCCCCACATTTGACCTTCCTTTTCTTCATTGTTAATTCAGTAGTCCTTAATCCTGGGTGCAAATGAACATCAAAACCTGGACAGCTTTGGAAGAATACTGGTGCCTGTGGTCACTCTACACTAGTTAGGAATCTAGGTTGAGGACCACTCACCTTATCTTTCCTCCTCTCCCAGTTAAACCCCATTCTCCACCTGCACTTGAGTCAGGCATCTGCCTTCTCAAAACACTGATTCTGGAGGTACCTGTCTTTCTGATCCTCATTATTTTTCTTTTCCAGTTTACTCATCCACAGCTCAGTGTTTCACATCTTCAAAAATTAGTTCGCGGGCCAGCACTGTGGCTCACTTGGTCAATCCTCCGCCTGTGGCGCCAGCATCCCATATGGGCACTGGGTTCTAGTCCCGGCTGCTCCTCTTCCAGTCCAGCTCCCTGCTATGGCCTGGGAAAGCAGTGGATGGCCCAAGTGCTTGGGCCCCTGCACCCACATGGGAGACCAGGAAGAAGCTCCTGGCTTTGGATCGGCGCAGTGCCAGCCATAGCGGCCACTCTTATTATTGCATCTTGAGCAGGGTTTAAACACACTGTAATTAAAAATGGAAATGAGTGGTTTGGGAACATTAGTCTCTTGTTTGTCATAGGAAATATCTTTTAGAGACTTGGTTCGCGGTTGGTTTCCTTATCATTCTGAATTCTAAAGAAAACTGTCCACGGCCCATTATTAAACACCAAAATATAAGCTTCATAACACTTAGATAAAATGTTGTGTGGATTAACATAATATTTAATTTATTTATGACCATTTATGACCATTTTAAAGCCTTGTTAGGTGCACTCAGCAAATTAGTGGCAATATTGTAAGTTTAACCAATAGATACCTGGATGGTCTTTCTCAGAAGTTCCTTAACTTTTTTTAAAAAAAAAATATTATTTTTTCATCTACTTAAAAGAGAAACAGAGAGATCAAGAGAGGGTAAAGGAAAAGAGAGATCTTCCATCTGCTGCTTCACTACCCAAGTTCCCTCATTAGCTAGGCTGGGTCCAGCCGAAGTTAGGAGTCAGGAACGCCATCCAGATCTCCTACATTTATGGCGGAGGCTAAAGCACTTTGTCTCCCAGAACAGATAAGCAGGAAGCTGGATCAGAAGTAGAGCACCCAGGACTGGAACCATGGCTCCAATATGGGATATGGGCACCCTCAGCTTGTTTAAACCTACTGAGCCCAAACACCTACCTTGCTTTAGTTTTTTTAAAGCAAACGATGTATACACACACACACACACACACACACACATATATATATATGTATATATATATATTTATATATATATATATAAATATATATATATTTGAGAAGCCAGAAACAGTCACAGAGAAACAGACATATGGAGTGTCTCCATGGTCTAGTTCACTCCCTAAATGCCTGCCCAAGCCTAAAGCTGGAGCTTGGGACTCACTCCAGATCTCTTAAATGAGCGGTAGGATCCAAGCTACTTGAGCCATCCATCACGTGCTGCCTCCAGGATGCACATCAGCAGGAAGCATGGATGGGGAGTGGAGCCAAGACTTGACCTCAGGCATTTGATGTGGGATGCAGGCATCCTAGCCAGGCCCTTAACCACTAGGTCAAACACCCACCTCATATTTTATTATTGTGGAAAATCTATTCATTGTGAAATAGAACTCAAGAAACTTTTTTTTTATTTCTAAGGGCATTTTGTTTTAAAGACAGAACCATTTACTCTTGGAACATTTATTTCTTCATAAAGATTTCTGAAATTTCCATTGATCACTTCTCTCTTCCCAAACCTAACCACCATTACCTCATTCCAGATGTCCTACTTGTTTTGTGAAAAATGAATTTGAAAACAAATTGTCACATACTATGTGGGCATTGGGTAAATTAAATGAATTATCTGTGGCAAATCATTCTTTGAGACATGAAGGGGCCTAGAGAAGTCTGGCTCTACTACAAAGGAGGTTGAGGGAGAGGGGATCAGAATTATACTTTCCATTGCTGAGCATCTCTTATTTGAAAATAAAGCAAATATTGTTCTTCTGTCAATGCAGAGCGAGACTAATGGTAAATATTTAGTATAGAATCAGTTATCCAAAATAAAAAAAGATGAAAGTTGCTTATATTTCCTGAACTGAAGGAAACCACATTTGTGATACTGGAAGAAACTTTAGGTAGCATTAACAAAGGGGAAAAAAACAATATTACATACATACTTTTTAAAAAGATTTTATTTATTTTGAGAGTTAGAGTTACAGACAGTGAGAGGGAAAGACAGAGAGAAAGATCTTCCTTCCATTGGTTCACCCCCCAAATGGCCGCAGTGGCTGGAGCTGTGCTGATCCAAAGCCAAGAGCCAGGCGCTTCTTCCTGGTCTCCCACATTGGTGCAGGGGTCCAAGGATTTAGGCCATCTTCTACTGCTTTTCCAGGCCATAGCAGAGAGCTGGACTAGAACTGGTGCCCATGTGAGATGCTGATGCCGCAGGCGGAGGATTAACCTACTGCACTACTCCACTGGCCCCTACATACATACTATTTACATTGAAATCTGTTCAAATTTTCCTTTCTCAGAATATGCCATATACCATACTTTGAACTGAAATTGCCCTAAATTACTAATTTATTTTCTAGGGAACAAATTTACTATATTTTCCCCATGAGCCCAATTCAAGGTTACTAACCATTAGGAATGTGTCTGAGACGTTTGACCCACCCATATTGTTTTGTCAATAGGTAATTTCTAAGACATGAGGTCAATGAATCCTGTGTGTATTCTGGGAATCTTTACTTTGGAACTGCTCTACAAAAAAATTAAATGATTTTTCTATGTAGATTTTCACAAAACTTTTCCTTTTAAATTAATACACTTTTGATATTCTGAAGAATTTAGTGTTGGAATAGATGTCCTGGGATTCAGTATACAAATATATGGACAAGGGCTGTCATTTTGGGAGAATTTGACTGCCATCAGGGGCTGGGTTTCCCTCTCTCTGTTGTTCCACACCAGGAAGTCAGAAAAATTAGGTTCTTTTTCTCTGAGGCAGAGGCTTCTTTTGTCTGTAAAGAAGAGAAATACTCTGATCCCATTTATCTTGAAACTGTTGCGAAGGTTGTAAAGCATTCATGATCTCATTAATCCTCTGTGTGAAGTTCTTGTTTAGGCCCAGTTTCTAAGATGCATGGCATACTGTTGTCACAGGATTCCTAGAACCTTCTTTATTGCAACTCGGCCCTGTGCCACTCTGGTCCTATGTGATTGTTCCTAAAAGATTGCAGACTCCAGGAAGGGTCTATTCCAGAATTCAGAACTGATAGTTTACCTGTTATACTCAAATATAGTAAGGGAAGTTTTACAGCTGCAGAGGAGATTAAGTCCATGTTTAATGGAAGAATAATCTGAAAAGTGAAGTGATTGATAAACTATAAAAAATTAAAAGTTCAAAAATAAGATACAATTATGGTACACCACAACTACAATCTTAATTATAAATTGAATTTCCATGCTGCTGATACCAATTTAGCCAAAACATGGCATAAGTGCATTGACAAAGTGGGGAAAGGAGGTGTGTGTGTGTGTGTGTGTGTACCAATGTTATAAAAAAGAGTAAAATAGTACTTGCAATAGTAGAAAGTTAATGTAAGCATCTAATATTAAAAAAATAGGTAATTTGTGTTTATGTTCTTTATGAGGGAATCACAGGGGATTCAGTTAAGAGTTTCAAGTGGCTGCCTCAGGGGATAAGGCATATGGAGGGTTGGCATTTGGCCTAGCAGTTAAAACACCAGTTAAGATGCCTGAGTCCCCATATTGGAGTGCCTCAGGATTCTTGATCCTGCTCCTGATTCCAGATTCCTGCTAATGCAGACCCTGAGATGCAGCAGTGATGGCTCCAGTAACTGGATCCCTGCCAGCCATGTGAAAGACCTAAATTTAGATCCTAGCTCCCACCTCTGGCACAGGTACAGTCCATGACATTGAATCAGTAGATGGGGGAGCATTCTGTCTCTCTCTTTCTCACTCTCTCTCCCCTGCTTCTCAAATAAAATAAGTAGAAAATTTAAGAAATAAGATGTACTCTAGAGAGGGAAAAATGGTGGATTGGGGAGTGGCATGCTTCACAAGGCTAGGAAGAAACAGCGAGGAGAATAGTGTGGGAGGTATAGGCATACTGGAAAAGTGGAGAGAAAACCACTCAGGAAGTCCCACGGGAAGAGGGGAAACAGCTTGAACCTGCATGGTAAGTGCTGACCTGCACTCAGAGAATGAGGAGAATTGGAGCTGTGGAGATCCGGATCCAGCAACAATTTTGAGATGGGAGAAGGTTGGACTGCACCAATCTGTGGGGACAGAGCCAGAGAGAGAGCATGGCATGGCTCTGGACTAGAGCCCCGGGAGCTGACAGTTGATGGTGGTTGCTTGTGGTCTTAGTGGAAGTGGAGGGAGGCTGTCAATCTAAACCAGTCTCTACAAAACAGAACCCATGATCTGGCTATGAGAGGGCAGGTGCCATTTTAAAACAGGACTACAAATATGGAAGCCTGCAGGTGCACACATAACAGCTCCCTGAAAAGGGACACCTGAACATAGCACTGGCAGCAGGCATTAGACCAGTGAATGGGCATTAGACCACTGGTGGGCAGGCATTAGACCAGTGAATCTAGTGTGTACAAGTGATCCAGAGCTATGAGCAGGGGGAATGGTCCATGGCCCTCTGACCCAGAGCTCAGCAAGAAGGTGGCTGGACAGCTACGAGGGGCAGAGGGGTGCCTGCATCCTCTGGTCTCAGCATCTGTGGGAGCCTTATATATTTTTTTGTATGTCTATTGTGTTTATTTTTCAAAACAGTTTTGAATTGGACAATCCTGACTCTACAATTTTCTTTTTTTTAACTTTTATTTAATAAATATAAATTTCCAAAGTACAACTTTTGGATTATAGTGGGTTTTTTTCCCCATAACCTCCCTCCCACCTGCAACCATCCCATCTCCCACTCCCTCTCCCATCCCATTCACATCAAGATCAATTTAGTATATACTAAGTAAAGATTTCAACAGTTTGCACCCACACAGAAACACAAAGTATAAAGTACTATGTGAGTACTAGTTATGTCGTTGAGACCTAGGGTCCTCAGTGGCTACATGAAAAGGTGTGGGGTGTAGCTGGAAATTGAGTTCTACCACGCCCAACTTAGGTGTTACCCTGGAAACTCACCCACCATAGAGCATTGATCAGAGCCCCCTGGCCACACCCACCACACACCTCCTAGTATTCATTAAAAGGGCAGACATTCCATGAAGCCACAGAAGCATAGCCCCAAAAATAAATGCCAACAGTAGAAAAAAATTAAAAATGAACTCCATAAATGCCAAAAAATAAGAGCCAAAATTCAAAAAAACAAGAATAGGGAAGTCACCATGACCCCCTCAAAAGAACACAACATTTTAATATTAGAATGCAAAGATAAAGAGATTGAAGAAATGCCAGAAATGGAATTTAGAAAATTAATCAAAAGATTACTCAAAAAATATCTAAAGCAAATCCATGAACTAAAGGAAACCATACATGACATGAATGAAAATATTTCCCAAGAAATTGAGAATAAACAGAAATCAAAATGAAATTTTAGAAATTAAGAATTAAGTGGATCAAATAAAAAATGCAGTGGAAAGTCTTAACAGAGACTAGATGAGGCAGAAGAAAGAAAGCCAAACTATAAGACAAATCTTTGGAAATCTCACAGTCAGGAAAAAAAAAAAAAAACAACAAGAAAAAGAAAATTGAAAACTTGAAAGCTTAAAAGCGATATTGGAGATCTATGGGATACTATCAAACGACTCAACATGTGGGTTGTAGGAGTTCCTGAAAGAGAGAAAAGAGAGAAGGGAACAGAAAGCCTATTTAGTGAAATAATTACAGAAAACTTCCCCAATTTGCAGAAAAAAAGGGATGCTCAAGAAGAGGAAGCACATAGAACTAACAGACATGACCGGAAAAGATCCTCACCATGACACATTGAACCTTTCCACAGTAAAACATAAAGAAAATATTCTAAAATGGGCATGAGAGGAACACCAGATTATATTTAGAGGATCACCAATTAGACTCACAGCTGATTTCTCATCAGAAACCCTATAGGCTAGAAGGTAATGACAAGATATAGTACAAGTCTTTTAAGAAAAAGAAAACTCTCAACCCAGAATGCTGTACCCTGCAAAGCTTACATTTATGAATGAAGGTGAAATAAAGACCTCCATAACAAACAGAAATTGAAAGAATTTATTGCCACTTGTCCAGCCTTACAGAAGATGCTTAAGGATGTGCTACACACAGAAACACAGAAAAATAACCATCATTATGAAAGAATGAGAAGGCAGAAAAACCACCAGTAAAAAATACAAAAGAAATCCAAAGAAACAATAGGAATATTTATGGAAAAATACCAGTGCCACCTTGTTACTTATCAGTACTCACCTTGAATGTAAATGGCCTCAATTCTCCAGTTAAAATATACAGACTGGCTGAATGGGTTGAAAAACAAGACTCATCTATTTACTGCTTACAAGAAACATAATCTCACCAACAAAGATACAAACAGACTGAAAGTGAAAGGATGGAAAAAGATAGTCCATGCTAACAGAAACCAAAAAAGAGCAGGTGTTATCATCCTAATATCAGAAAAAATAGACTTTTACATAACAACTGTTAAAGAGACAAAGAAAAGCACTATGTAATGAATAAGGGATCAACCCAATAGGAAGATCTGACTATAATAAATGAATATACACCTAATTATAGGGCACCTGGCTACTTAAAAAAAATTAATAGACCTAAAGGATACATAGACTCCTATACACTAGTAACAGGGAACTTCAATACCCTATTTTCAGCAGTGGACAGATCAACCAGAAACAACATGAAACAACATAATTAATCAACACTATAGATCAAATGACCTAACTGATATTTACCAAACCTTTCACCCCGCAGTGGCAGAATACACATTTTTATCAGTACATGGAATTTTCTCTAGGATGGACCATATGCTAGGCCACAAAGCAAGTTAAAAAAAAAAAAACTCAGACCACAATTGAATAAAACTAGAAATAACAACTCAAGAATCTCTAGAACATACGTAAACACATGGAAACTGAAATACATACTCCTGAATGAACAGTGGGTGATGGAAGAAATCAAGAGAGAAATTAAAAAAATTTCTAGAAACAAATTAAGATGACAATACATCATACCAAAACCTATGGGATATAGCAAAAGCATTGTTAAGAGGGAAGTTCATAGCAGTCAGTGACTACATGAAGAAACTGGCAAGGTACTAAATAAATGAGCCATCAATGCATCTCAAGGACCTGAATGAATACATTTTCCCTTGAAAGGTTAAAGGATATTTGCTTCATTCTAGGAGCATAAGCTGAGGTTGGAGAGGTGACCAAGGTGTGGAGGAATTTGAGGAGAAAGGATATATCCAATAGAAAAGTGAATTTAAGATTGAAAATGTGGTAGAATTGTCAGGCCATATTAAGACTTTATTTCACATTTACAATAATAAATTTAAAGTGAAGCCAAGCAATTATGTGATTGTTTAGGAGCACGGATCAATTCATAGGCAGCCAGGGAGAAAGAGAGAGTAGAAAGCTGGAGTATTAGATTTTATACTTTGAGCTGTAAGGGCACAACAGAAGGCAAGCATTGAGGCTGAAGGTTTTGGCATGAAAGGAACCATGATGTTAGGCATGGAATTAGGCTGGACAAAATAAAGTGAAACCAGATATGACTGAGGCATGGTGAGAGTATCAGCAAGGATGAAACTTAAAATCATGTATCCATCATCTTTTCAACAAGTGAACAAGAAGTTTATGAGGGATGATAGTTGTTGCAACTAGTTGTTGCAACTTCTAGGCTTGTGTGATGTTGGGAGTAGATGACTAAAGCAGAGTGGAAGAAAATACCTTTGGAGATGAGGGCAAGGAGCTCAAAGTCCAGACTACTGGCTGCATAGATGTCCAAGAATGATTATAGTAAGTCATCCATTGGATGACATAGTAACATGAGAGAAGAGGAGGGTTGGGAGGAGGTGTGTAACTGTCGGTAGAACCACAAAGGAGCAAGACTTTGCCAGGACAAGGCAGATAAAAGGATAAATAAAAAAATAAAGCAGACCAAGAAGGGTGCTTACCCAACTCCAAACTCTGAGGTCCCGAGGATACTGGAGAAAATGTGTTGTTCACTGGCAAAGGCTGGAGAAGAAAGTGTGTGCTCATTTAAGTCATGGGAGTGAAGGGAGCATTGGGAGAAACAGTCAAAGAGATGAGAACGTGGGATGGGCTATTGATTAAGAGCAGAAGGAAGCATAATTTGAAGGTGAAATGAAAGGAAGAGTGAAACTAGGGCTATGAGAAAGAAGGCATTGGAATGGGAATGGAGTTGAAGATTATCATGGGATTCACAGGAAACTTCCAAGTTTTGGCAACAACTGAAAGAAACAGGGATGTGGGTCATTATGCATGGCTGCTGAGAGTTTCTTACTAACAAAGAGGTCTAAGTTCCAGCATGGAAACCCTAATAGTTAGCTTGGCAATATGGCAGTGACTGTTCTCTGAACAACCTGCATCTTTATGACTTTCTTGGGCTCCATTTCCTACTGTAGTCATTGTCATTGCTTTGGAAAGGTTATATTAAAAATGTGACAGCATGGGGATGCATGGACATGTGAGGAAGGGCTGAGGGTGACAAGCCTAGCTCCTCCACCATCCTTCTGGTAACTATGTCAGGTAGCTGTGAGTCTGAGATTCCCCATTAGGGAACAAAACTAGGTGGCCTTTAGGTCCTCCTTGGGTTTGCATTTCTGTTATTAGAACATCAAGTATGTGAAGTTATGTTTGTAGCATTTTATATTGAATTATTTTGTTCCATTTTATCAAATGGAGATGCTCAAGGAAATTGTACTTAAAAGATGCACAATTAATGGGCTCCCTTTTTAGGCATATTTTTGGTGCTGCTATTTGTAATTCAGTCCATACCTAAGAGTACATTGTGTGTGTGTGTGTGTGTGTGTAGTTATGTGCCACATAATGACTTTTTAGTCTCTAGTGGACTGCATATATTCTGGTGATCCCATTAGAATAGGTTGCCTAGCCATACCTTAGACATCCTAGTTTATATAATTTCACTCTGTTGTTCACAAAACAATGTAATTGGCCAATGATTGTCTTAGAATGCATTCCTTTGCTGAATCAGGCATGACTGTATGTGTATATTACTGTCATAATTTTTAAAAATATTCCCTTTCTTTTTTTTTCTACTCATCTGAGGGTTCCATGTATCTATTTCCATGAATGAAATATATACAACAGTCTTGATCATGATGAACCAAGCTTCTATCTCACTGGCACAAGATTCTATGCAATTATGAGTGTTTTTCTAAAACACTGATAACCAGTTAAAAAGGATAGCCTCTGGCAGAAGATGACTTGGGCCCCTGCCACCCATGTGGGAGACCTGGAAGATACTCCTGGTTCCTGGCTTTGGATGGATCCAACCTGGCCATTGTGACCATTTGGGGAGTGAACCAGTGGATGGAAGATTTTCTCTCTCTCTCTCTCTCTCTCTCTCTCTCTCTAACTCAGCCTTTCAAATAAATCATCTCTTTTTTAAAAAAAAAAATTTAAATGATAGATGCTTGGCCTTCATAATTTCCCACCATCACATGTGTCTAGACATTTGAGTATTCTGCATTGCTCTGGCCAAATGGCTGTGAAAGCAACATGCAAAGTAAGAGGGACACTATGAGCCATATTCAGAGATGTTTTCACCTGCAAGGGCACTGGTGGATCCCACTGAGGTATACGTTACATGTGCATTTCAGGACACACACATATTCCCACCCCCTCCTGCCATTGTGGACATCTCAGGGTATGAGACAGGCTTCTAGCAACAACCAAGTTGCCTTTGTATCTGGTTGGTTATAAACTTTTAGACAATCTGCTCTGAAGTGCCTTATCCCCCAGAAGAAGAGAAGTAGTAGAGACTGAACGCTGTCTTCATCCTTTCTGTGCTTCCAAAACCTCCTACCCCAATTAAAGGAAAGAAAATAGGCCCATACATGATTCTTGAACCATCCCTATATTAGCAGTCACATGTTTGATAGAGAAAAAGATAAAAAGCAACATGGATTTCCACGATGGAATGGAGATGTACTAGCAGCTGGTTGTATTGCCATATCAAAGAGCCTACCGTCCCAGTGATAATTCCTAGGCAAGGCAGATTCAGGACATTTCCATTAAATCATTTTAAGCCACTGCAGTTGAACTGCATCTAGAATGTATTGTGGCCTATTTTCGGCTCTAACTTTATATCAGTGTGAAAGTCCCAGCCTTGGCTGCAGCAACATGTGGCTCTAGGTGGCATCTGTAAGGCAATGACACTTATTAGTTTTCATAATAAATTGAAAGTGTAAAAACAATATTCGACGTTGGAATGACTCCCTGATCATGAGTCGGGCTATACTTTCACAGAGAAGTGAGTTCTTGAGGACAAAAAGATAGCATGCAAAGTAGCTTTTGGTGGGGACCTAATTTCCTGTGATTTGTTTTCTTATCAAGCAGCTCCTTCTAAATATAATGAGTTGCCATGAGTTCTATTCTCTGAGGTCGGTGTTTTACTGGTGAGTTCTCAATAATAATTATAATACTGTAAAATTAATAGCAGAAGTCATTAATAGTATTTTTCTTGTTGTGACAGGGGTGGAGGGTCCTTCCTCCTACTCTTTCTTAGTTTCTTTTTCCTCGGAGTAAAATAAAACTGAAAGATTATAGAAATTTCAATGCTTGGGCTAGTATTTGAGTCAATATAACCCTGGGAAAGGAAGTGATGTAATCCAAACAGATTTTTAAAGCCATGAGAAGTTTAGTTGTGTGCAGAAATATAGCAAACCTATGTTCATTCAAATAGAGAATTGTCTGTGGTTAGTTTGTCTTATTCCTCCCATCTAAAAATAAATTTACCTGAAGAAATAAGAAATAGCTTCCTTAAGAACTACTAGTTAGAAACAAATTAAATTTAGAGGAGAAAGGAGTAATTTCAGGGATGTCTGAATGCTGTAGAGCGCCTTGGGCGTGCACTTATTATAGCAGTTTCTGTTTACACGACTGTCTTCCATACTAGCCTCTACCCCAGCAGGGAGTACACCTGACATTAGTTTTCCTGGGCTGCCACAGCATGTCTCATACACACACACATACACACACACACGCACACAATGGAATTATCATGGTTCTGGAGACCAGAAGTCTAAAATATCAATGTCAGTGCCATGATCACTCTGAAGGATTTAGAAAAGACACCAGCTTTAATCTCTTCTTTGCTTCTGATAGCTCTGGGCAATCTTTGGTCCTTCTTTACCAGAAGACCCATCAATCCAATCTCAGCTTTTGTCTTCTCATGATCTTTTCTTTGTGACCTTGTGTTCTCTCTTTTTCATCTAAAGATATCAGTTACTAGATTGTGATTCTAGCCTATTCCAGTAGGACCTCATCTTTACTAATTATATCTCCAGAAAACCTATTTCCAAATAAGGTCACATTGTGAGGTTCTGGTAGATGTGAATTTAAGGGGAACACTATTCAACTCAGTACACATCCAATTCTATTTTCATTCCATGGAGCCTCCCCCAGTGTCTGACATTCAATTGGTAACCACTGAATTTCTGCTGAATAAGAAAGCAGACCTGTAATGCCCATGAATTGTGCAATATTGCTTAAAAAATAAAATATGAAAGGAAGAATAAGAGAAGGGGAGTTTTATGATAGAAGGGAAAGATCACAAGTGTTGTTTGCAAGCATAAGCCCCAAATGTGTAGAAAAGCCTACAGGCATTCATTCAGCCTGGACTGAACTCCAGGCTGCCCCCAACTCAAAACGTGCAGTTTCTGTAGATTCTGTACTCTTGAAACATCCCCCTGCTCCAAAATCCTCATCTCTTAGCCTAAATGTCAGTTCTTCAAAAAGGGGACATTTCTCCAAATGCTCTACAAGTATAAAAGGAGTATATTGGGTCCTATACTAGTAGATCCTTTGGAGGCATGTCACATGCATACTTACAGTGTTAGCAGCCATCATAGTTTGGAACAGCATTTGTAACATGTTCATTTTCAATTCCCTTGGCTTCCACCTGATGAGGAGCCAAATAGAGACTTGCTCACGCGAATATCCCCAGCGGGTAGGGCGTTTTATAGGTGCTTACCCAAGGTGGTCTTTCAGATAACAGAATGTTATTGTTGTGCCCAACATCAGGCTTCTTCCACTGGAACAACCTTCTGTCCTATACGGTACCCTTGTCCTTGCATCTGCTGCATAACTGCTGATAAAAAAAATGAAACACAAATACAGGGGAGTATTCGAGACAGTAACCCATTCTCATTCTGGGTGATTTTCAGGCTATTCATGCTCTGATCTCATCACTAATAATCTTTGATCTGCTTTGAGGCCGCAACCTTGTGCCTTGCTGTGGCTTCTGTGGACAGGTGTTGATTTGTACCTCCACAGTATGTGTATCTTTCTAGTCCTCTGCAGACTCCAGAGTAACTCACTCCTTTGGCGCTCAGTATCCCACCATCACGGTTGTTTGAAGCTGGGTTTCTGGCTCTGGTTCCATCATGTGCAGCTGACTCAGGGGCAGGTAGAGTGGGAGCAAGGTTGGACCAGGAGTGCTGAGAAAAGACCATCCGACAAGGCTATGAATAGCTGATCTGTGATGATGACTCACATTTCAACAAAAACCTTCTAAAGTGTGAATTTAAGACAAAAGCAAGTAACCTGCTCAAAGAATGAGGGAGGACCACATTCTAGACCTGGAGTCCTTTAGATGTTGACTAGGACCTCAAGGCCAGCCTTCTAACATCATTTGTTCCTATTTAGACAACATTTGACTAAAATCTCCAGATCATTTCTACTCTAATGCTGAATTATAATCCTCTCCAAATTCATGAAACCAGCTTATGTTTTTCAAATATGAGACCTGATGCCATATCACATTTCATGTTGCTAAGGGTTGACCTGCATCCAGCAATTGGCACAACAATTAAGACACTACTTGGGATGCCTACATCCTATATATGAGTGTCTGTGTTTGAGTTCTACTTCCATATCCTGATTCCAGATTCCTGTTAATGTGCAGTATGGGGACAGCTCGAATACTTAGGACCCTGCCATCAATGTGAGAGAGCAACATTGGGTTCTTGGCTTCAGCATGGCTTAGCTCCAGCTGTTGAAGGCATTTGGAAAGTAAGCAAGGGATGGAAGATTCTCTCTCTCTCTCTCTCTCTCTCTCTCTGCCTTTTAAATAAATGGTAAAAGAG
The DNA here is from genome assembly GCF_051225735.1 of Oryctolagus cuniculus. NCBI lineage: Eukaryota > Metazoa > Chordata > Mammalia > Lagomorpha > Leporidae > Oryctolagus > Oryctolagus cuniculus. Next base: position 44,992,719 of record NC_142880.1, read on the forward strand.
ATGACCTGTATTTTCACTAAGTTGAGATGGCTGTACATGATTTTTTTTAATTAAAACTTGTTAGTACCTCACAGAGGATGGGAGTTTCTCTAAAGTGGATGGAAGATTTCCTCTGAGCATAGTCTGGAATGTGACTGTTGAGAGGCTGCTAATGCTACCCTAGCTTACATATGTGATGTGGGTAGCTTGTTCAGCTTCTTTCACCTTCTTTCTGCCTCAGTTTCTGGACAGCAAAACTGGGGGTTCAAGTTATCAGAGCTTTAAGGGAGGTGATCCATGGAAAGAGCCTGACATAGTGCCAGGCTCATTCTTAGTGCTAAGTGAATATTAGCTGCTATCCCTGCCACTATTTATCACTCAAGTCGCCCACACCAGCATTTTTCTAAGCAAATGGTTTTGTCAGGTGACTGCTAGCCTCATTTCTGGCCAAATCATTAAGCACTAAACAAAACTTCCTCTTATGGAGATTCCGCTTTCTTTTTCCTTGCCATCATCAAATCGTGACACGCTTTGAAAGTCTCACAAATACAGCACATTCTTCAGGGACCAACACCGTGATTGAGAATCTCCAGTGCCCCTCATGTTTTAGAGAAACCTTCCCAACATTTATTTACTGATCCCAGGAGGAATAACAGCCTCGGACTTGGCTCGGAGAGATGAAAGTCAGGAAGCAGAGGCACCGAAGTGAAACATTGCATTTTCCAAACTGTGATTCATGAATACAAGATGTTAATGAGCTTTCTATGAAAATAGTTCTGTAAGGACATCTGCTTGGAAGATTAGATTGAGTGAAATTAAGCAGGCTTGTTTTATGGCTCCAGGCTCCTTAAAGTCCTGTTAGTGATGAGAAGTCCATGAGTACCCAGGGTCCCCCTGGACGGTGTTGTCTAGTAAGTGGACTGAGTGCAGGCTCTGTAGCTGTGCACATTTGTTCTAGACTCCTTGCTAGGTCGCAGTTAGCCATGAAAGAGGAGGTTTGCTATTCTATCTCTCTGCGTCTCATTTTTCTCAGCTATAAACTGGACACTGATTATCCTTCAAGATTATCATATGGATTAAAGATGATCTATATCAATGTGCTAAATACAGTATCAAACTCTTAGTAGGTGCTCAATATATGTTAGCTAACTCTAGTACTATAGCTTATAGTCAGGATCTAAATGAGCCTACAGTTCATTATCACAAGTTTATTTCCGTGGCTTTATGCATTGTGTTCTCTCTAGGAAGAACCTGGTTTTGATGATTCAAATAAAAGCCATTCCATTCCCAACGCATGGCAGCAACATGGGTTATATACCTAACCATGTATCTAAATAGGGAGTATAACACTTGGCACTAAGGCATGTTTCATGCTGCAGGTGCCACCTAGGGTTCAGTAATGATGTGAATATTTAGAACAATTTAACAGGGTGATTGGAGAGAGTTCATTGGAGAGAGATACACAAAGCTGAGGGCAGGACTAAGAGAAATCCTAAAGCAGACAGGTTGGGGGAACCCTGGCTAGTTCCTGGGCCTGACATGACAAGGGAAGAGCACCTCCCATAGTACTTGTCAATAGTGAGAGAGAGCTGTCTGCTGTCTGGGGGAGAAGCCTTTGTTCCATAGAAGAATATCTTATCTGAGAGGATACTAATGAGTGGGTATAATGACCTTTGCCTTCTCCTGCCCAATTGCTTGCTCAATTCCAACTAGAATCCAGGGAGCAAAGGAGCCTTGCTTGAGGATGGAGCCCTCTGAGGTCCGGTTTCTGGACACAGAACAGAATCCATGAGTTTCCAAAGTAGATCTGACACATCAATGCAAAACATGACTTCAGAGAATGCCCCATGAAAAGAATCCAGTTAGGACCCACTTAGCAGGCACAGGAGGTAATTTTGGTTAATACTCAAGTAAATCATTTTGTCATCCAGATCTTTGCTAATAGCTATCCATTATGAGATTACAATGAGGAAATGCAAGAGCCCACTTAATTTATGTCTGTGAAATCAGGAAGAAATCCTCCTAACAGAGAAATGAAATAATAACGCACAGGCAGCTGTGGCTGTCAAGCATTATGTGTTAAAACAAACTGTCCTTGACCCTGTGATTAAATGATGCCGTGAAGTCTTTTCAGGGCTTTGGGAAGCAACAGGAATTAGGGTCTCTTTACTTTACTTCTCCTTTCTGTTATTGTACACCATTTGTGTGTGTGCTGATGACAGTTCAGCAAGGTATAGTCCTCTTCATTTCAGCCCAGCTATTAACCTGGAAGAAATCTGAAAGCCAAGCACAGATCTGTTATTTCATGTGGTGCGTGAGAATGGAGCCTGTTCACACCTAGAGACCCAAATAGTATGGAAATCCTTCAAAACACTGCTGCTGGAGTCACCCTTCTGGAAGGCAAATACATTGGCAGAGTTCAGCCCAGACCTGCTTGGAAGGCCTGCAGCTTTCTCCAGGCAGCTGAGTTAGCTCAGAGACTTTGCTCTTTCTGTAGTCTACAGCAACTCTTTGGTTTCCTCGGCTCAGATGCAGGAGCCCATGTGGACAGATACATTTGACTGTACCCTTAACATGTGGAGAAGCACCAGGATGCCTTCTTTCCTGCTGCTGTGACACAGACACAGTGGCCCCTTGGCTGATGCTCACACCAGAGAGGTTTCTAACCCTGGAGCCCATCTTCTGCAGCTCCCTGTTGTCTATTTATATAGAAAGGGAGTGGAAGGGAGGCAGAGAAGGTGGGAGGGTGTTAGGCCACGTGGGGAAAGGGAAGATAAGATAGGACAGAGTCTAATTCCTGGCCAGTAGACTCTAATGTCCAAGCAATCTGCATGCATGTAGAGGTGGCAAGAAACAGAAGAGAGCTGCCACACTCTTTGCAGCATGGACAACAGATAGTGCTACTCTCTCATCACTGCAAGCCTTTGATTGCCAAGTGGATAGTGTGCTAGTTCCCTAGGGCTGCTTTATAACTAATTACTGTAAACCTGGTGGTTTCAAACAACAAAATTTGTTTTTCCAGAGATCAGAAATCTGAAATTCATGTGTTAGGAGGGTTGTACATCCTTGGAAAGCTCCAAGGAAGAACCATTCCTTGCATCTCCCAAATTCTGGTGGCTCCACGAGTTCTTTGGCTTGAATCTCTCTGAGCTTCTCTGCCTCTTCTCTCTTGCGCTTTCTGCTCTGCATCTCCTCTGATTGATATCTCTTGGAAAGATAATCCAGATAATCCTATCCCAAGAGCCTTAATTTAATTATATTTGCAAAGACCCCTTTTCAAATAAGATCATATTTACAGATTCAAGCGGTTAGAGCATTGATGTGTCTTGGAGGTTGGGGGAGACTGCCTTTCAATTGTTTACAGATAGGAGCACAAAAATCCTGCATATGCAGCTGTTTTAGGAGTTGGTGTATCACCTAGTAACTTTCAAAGTTAAGAACTACCTATGTTTATTTCTTATAATGGTGTGGTTCTGTCCACTTGTTCATTTATTTCTCAGATATTTGAGTTCTTCTTTTAAGCTAGAATCAACTAGAAATTGGGTAGGAAACAATGAGTACTATGAAGTTGATGTTTTCCCTGAATGGATTGACTTATGTTGTCCAAGACAAAAACATCTCAGGGTCAGTGTTGTGGCACAGAAGATTAAGTTTCCACCTGTGTTGCCAGCATCCTATATGTGTACCAGTGCAAGTTCTGGATGCTCCACTTCTAATCCAGCTCTCTGCTAATACACCTGGGAAAGCTGCAGAAGATGGCCCAAGTACTTGAATCCCTGCCACCCACATGAGAGACCAGGAGGGAGCTCCTGGCTTCTGGTTTTGGCCTGGTCCAGCCTTTACAGTCATTTGAGGAGTGAACCAGCTGGTAGAAGATCTCTCTCTCTCTCTCTCTTTTTCCCCCTTCCTCCCATTTTCTCTCTGTCTCCCCTTCCCCCATTAACTCTGCCTTTCAAATAAATAAGTAAACCTTAAAAATGAAACATGGCATAGGATCCACACCTAACAGCTGTGAATCTGAAGGTGCACTGAGCATAGCCCATTTTATCCATCTGCATCATACACTCATTGGATCCTGTTTCACTTCAGTGGCAACGCATTTTTGGGAACAAAGCTCTTTCATGTCTGTGGCTGCCAAAGCCATTTCTCATGCAGATGGATAAATCACAAGGTTTATGATGCTATCTCATTCAAGTTTAGGGAGGGATAGTGTTTTCTTTTCACCTGGAGTGAAGCCCAAATGTTATCTCTATTAGCTGAAAGCGTAATTGGGTAGATAGAGTGTATTTGTGCTCCTGAATGCCTCTCTGTATATTCATAACATCTCCATAGAAAGTTGTTAACACTCAAACTGGTTTCAAAATATCTCAAATTGTTTAGTTCATAATTCAGTCCTATGATAGTGACACCTAAAGGCTGAGCTGAGAAATAACTGGTAGCTATCTGAAAGGGATAACAAATTATGAATGTCTGATATAAAGGAAACTACTATTTGTCAAATGTTTCAAGGCCATTAGCATTTTATAGGCTCATATTATTATTACCTCCATGTTGAGAACAATGAATGAAACGACTGAAACCTAAAACATCAGAATTAATAATATCTACCTTGAATACAGAGGAGTAAATAAAGCAAGGAAGAGTGTTTCAAGATTGACACATGGCCGGTGCTGTGGCTCACTAGGCTAATCCTGCATCTGCCGCGCCGGCACCCCAGGTTCCAGTCCCGGTCGGGGCGCCGGAGTCTGTCCCAGTGGCTCCTCTTCCAGTCCAGCTCTCTGCTGTGGCCAGGGAAGGCAGTGGAGGATGACCCAGGCCCTTGAGCCCTGCACCCATATGGGAGACAAGGAGGAAGCACCTGGCTCCTGGCCTCGGATCGGCGTGGTGCGTAGCAGTCATTTGGGGGGCTGAGCCAACGGAAGGAAGACCTTTCTCTCTGTCTCTCTCTCTCACTGTCTAACTCTGCCTATCAAAAAAAAAAAAAAAAAAAAAGATTGACACGTCCTTGTGAGGAATATTCCCAGAGCTTTCTAAATGGAGCAGTGATGTGTGTTTGTCTCAGCTTTCTGTTATCTTTGGGTATGAGTTGGGTTACCAGTGTCATAATTCTTGAGTTTTTATTTTTTCTTAACAAGTTTGGGATACAAGGCTAACCAGTGATCACACAATTGTGTGCTGACTTCAGGCTCCTTGATTCCTGCCTTACAAGGAAAAAGCTATTGTTTGCAGCCCAATAAAATGTGAGGAGAGTGAGGGGGAAAATAGCACAGAAGGTCTTTCCTCTATAGATAGAAATTTGGCTTCGGTACAGGCCAGAAAGAGCAAGCAGGGTGCGTTTCCTGGAGGAAGTAGTTTTTGATTGTTTTTTAAGCTTCATTTCTTAGTGTGATGCCTCAGCATAAACTGCTCAGGAAACTTTTAAAGATGTTTTAAGGATTGGGCTGATGGGTAACAGCTTAGCGGGAGGAAGCCCTGTGTGTGATTCTGGGGCTCCTCTTTGCTGGTTATATTCTTTGTGTGTTTTGTTTTTCTGTTACCTTCTCTTGATGCAGGGATCCCTCAATAGCAATGGAGTAGAGAATCCATGCTTCTTACATGAGGGGATAAAGGAGCTCTGAGAATGATGGCATGGGAAAAACTAAGAGGTAGTAACATAGAACTAGGAAGACTTTTCTTTAAACACCATCTTTTGACTAGCAATTTCTAAGTGTATGATCCAGTTCAGAGGGATATAGTTAAAAGATGATTCCATTTTCCACACCTGAGTTTTAAATCTGTATCAATTTTAGAAGCTTAACATAGTTACCAGGAAATGGTATAGTCTGTAAGCCTTAAAGTATAAAGAATTCATTAAGGGCCAGCACTGTGGCATAGCCAGTAAAACTGCTGCATGCAATGCCAGCATCCCATATGGGTGCAGGTTCAAGTCCTGGCTGCTCCACTTCCAATCCAGCTCTCTGCTATGGCCTAGGAAAGCAGTACAAGATGACATAAGTCCTTGGGTCCCTACACTCACATGGGAAGACCCAGAGGAAGTTCCTGGCTCCTGGCTTCGGATCGATGCAGCTCAGGCTGTTGCCACCAATTTGGAGGTAAAACAGCGGATGGAAGACCTCTCTTTCTCTGCCTCTCCTCTCTCTGTATAACTGAGACTTTCAAATAAATAAATAAATCTTTAAATATATTTATATATATAATGAATTCTTTAAAAAGGGATGCCTAAGGGCTAGACACTAGAATGATCCACCTCTGTACTCATTTTATGATATAAACTTGACATTTATATCCTGTAGGCATTACTAATTTTTTTAAGATATCTTCCTTAAGGACTCACTCACAGAGTTACTTGTGAAAGAATGAAGTGTCTGATCATGAAATTGACTCCATAAATTTAAAAAATCAAAAAGAAAGGAAGTCGCATCTTAAAATGGAAATAACAATCAAATTTATTATTATTAAATGTTTTCATAATAACCTATAATCTATTTTTCCATTTTATGACCTTACACAAAATTGCTACTAGTTAAATGATTCAATGGACATATTCTAAGTAAAGTAGTATGCCCTTTGAAATCAGGATGCTGCATTGATCCATGATGTTTCAGTGCCCAACATTCTCCCATGAATGGATTGCCTACAGAATAAATTATTGAAGTATGAATAAATCTTGAGTATAATAGGACTCTCAAAACCAATTCTGAAAGTCCCTGAATGGTTTTCTGTGATAGAAACCAAGAGTTTCTTGTTAGTTAGGAAAGAGAGACTGGAGCTTTTGCTGTGAGTGATAATGATGATCAGTGTATATTTGTTCTCCAGTAGTCTCTGCAGAAGACCAGAGGGAAGATCAGTCTCTAGGGGTTGGCAGACTATGTTACACAGGCCGCAGCTGGCCTGCCACCTGCTTTTGTAAATAAAACATCACAGGAGAATAGCCATGATCATTCACTACACATTGGCTATGGCTGCATTTTTCCCTGAAGTGGCAGAGTTGAGTAGTTCAACTGAGACTTGCTCTTCTCTTTACAGAAAGAGTTTGCCAATCCTTGCTCTACTATTTTGTGTATTCAGCATATGTACCAGTTCCTGACTTAAACCCACCCCACCCCCCAGATGAAAACAGGGTCCTAGATATGGACCCAGGTAATTGCATGAGAAAAAGTATGCAAAAATTTTGTTTTATACCCTGCCATGACATCCACTGCTCATATGGTTTACAAAGAGAAAAGTATCCTGAGCTTACAGTGCCTCAGCTATAAATATTTTCCCTGTCTCTGGCACACTCCACAACTCACTGAGATCCTCTGTGCCAAGCCAGAAGGATTATAGAATTCCTTCGATTACTGAGATTTGCTATGTTGGCCAAATCAATGCCAAAATTAGGCACAGATGACAAGGATGTTTAGAACGAGTTTCAGAATGTGGATAATGAGCGGCAGAGCTATGAGATGGGAAATTCAGAGAAGCACTCAATTTCTGCCCTGCAGAATATTTCTTTCTCACTGACATTTTATTTTCATGTGTACAGACAGTACTCAAAGGGAACAGTAAAATTACCATGAAATAGTATACTTTTTTGCTGGTTTAAAAATATCTATTGTTTTTAGATAGTCTGAACTATGGAGTGAATTTCAAAAAGAAATGCAATGTAACTAAGTAATCATCTTAACAATTGTCACATATGCATCTTTGAAAGTAATTCCATTTTGCCCTGTAGGTTATTATTCTTCTATGAAATCAGAGGTTGGACAAACCTATGAGACTAGGGTGACCAATATAATATTCCATCCAGTCCACTCCCAAATGCTTTTATAAAAGATTTATTTGTTAATTTGATAAGTGAATTAACATAGATAAAGGGAAGGAGGAAAGGGAGTGGAGCGAGAAAGAGAAAGAGAAATCCATCTTAGAGATTTTTCATCTATGGGTTCACTCCCTAAATACACACAACAGCAAAGACTAGGCTAGTCCAAAGTCAGGAACCTAGAACTCCATCCATGTTTCCCACATTGGTGTCAGGGAACCAAATTCTTGTGCCATTATTTTCTCTCTTTCCAGGCACTTTAACAGTAAGATGAGTCAGAAGTGGAGTAGCCTGGACTGAGAACCAGCACTCCAGCATAGGATGCAGGCTTCCAGGGGGTGGCTTAACCCACTGTGCCACAATCCATTACCAAATGCTTTTAAGAATGAAACTAGTGGGGCCAGCTCCATGGCACAGTAGGTTAATCCTCTGCCTGCAGCACTGGCATCCCATATGCGCACCGGTTCTAGTCCCGGCTGTCCCTCTTCCAATCCAGCTCTCTGCTATGGCCTGGGGAAGCGGTAGAGGATGGCCCAAGTGCTTGGGCTCCTGTACCCATGTGGGAGACCAGGAGGAATCACCTGGATCCTGGCTTCCGATCAGCACAGCCTTGCTCCTTAGAGTCCTGGCTTATTGTAAAGAAAACTAAATCTTAGCCCTCTACACAGGCCCTCCAACCAGAAATCTGGTAGGACACAATGATTGGTTTGTGTACAACTTGTTACTAGACAATAGTAATGGTAGTGAAACAGGTTTGTGGATATGTATCTTGTTTAGGATATGCAACACTTAAGCCTTGATCTAAAATTAATATTAGTTGGCCCATTATATTTTGGATAAAGCTAGAAAAAAAAGAGGTTTCAATAAAAACAAATTGACAGATCTCAGTAACAGTCTACAACCTAGGCAAGTAATGTGTGGTGCCTGTGCACTTTAGAATGTAACTTTATGCCCTGAAAGAAATTATATGTTCTGAAAACTTGAAGACATTTCAATCATAGGAAGTATTGGCTTTTAGATTTGCCCGGACCTCTCAGAAGAAAGTAATTTGAATTTTTTTCCACTTAATTTTCCAGATAATTGCTGTGGTTCCTCCCCATTTCTCCATTAATATAGCCCAGATGACAGAAGAGAGGTAGCAAAGAAAAATGTGAACTCTGAGATGGAGGAATAAAGCAAGCTGGCCAGCATAGTGAGAGAATCGGTGCCATTTCACGTAATTCTGTGACCACAAGCTGTAGCAAACCATCCGGGCTGCTCTTGCTCTTCATGTTCCTGGCACACCCTAAGCCTTTTAGTTGGAAAGACTGATGACCAAACATATCTGTCTTGAAGCACACAGACACCCACAGGCGTGCCAAGCTCCCCAACACTCCGCTGAACCGAGGCACTCTCCTCTTCCCTTGCTGGAGGGTGACAGGGAAGCAAATGAAATCCACAGAAGCACTTGATGCTTTGCTTTGCCTCCAGCACTCTTTTTCCTTTGGCTGATTTCATTTCTTCTGCTCATGAATCTGAGAATTCCTCCACATTGTTCTGTAATTCCTTCAATAATGAGGAATTAATGTTTTTCTAATTTAGTAACACTTTGCAAAAGAAAGTAGGAAATAACTTATAATTAGATCTAGGATATAAGAAAACTAACAACAAGTCAAGTTGGAAGGAGTTTTCTGATAAGATGAAATGAGTTAGAAGACTTTTCATTTTTTTTCCATTTTTGATCTATGTGAATAAATGACCACTCAAAAATTAAAATATTTTAAAAATCAAGACAGGAGTAGAAGATAGCTGGGGCCTTAACCGATGCTTCCACACTCTCTCCCAGAGTAGACAGTAGAACTGAAGGTCTAATGCACGTCCACCTTCCTGAGGGAATGTGGGTGACATGATTATATCTGGAGCGCTACATACATATTCACTGTTATGTGGCCTGGCTGGCCTGGGAGAGATTCAATTCCCCATCTGCAAATGAGGATTCTGACTTCAACTGAAAATTCAATGTTATGATGTACAGTTTTGATACAACATGGTTCCAGAGTTTATTTCAGTTATATAGTTTCCCTGTGCATTGACATTGCAGTGTACCTGGGATTCATTCATAAAATAAGTAGTGGTCTGGTGAAATGTGGATAGTGCAGGCTAAGTTATTGAATACAGACGTAAACAGGGCCAACATTGTAAAGTAGCAGGTAAAGCCACCACCATTCCATATGGGAGCCAGTTCATGTCCCAGCTGTCCATTTCCAATCCAGCTCCCTGCTAATGGCCTGGGGAAAGCAGTGAAAGATGGCCCAAGATTGGTCCCTGCTACCCACGTGGAAGACCCAGAAAAAGCTCCTGGCTCCTGGCATTGACCTGGCCAAAGCCTAGCCCCAGCTGTTGTGGAGTGAACCAGTGGATGGAAGACATCCTTCTGTGTGTCTCTCTATGTAGCTCTGACTTTCAAATAGATTAATCAGTCTTTTAAAAAATTGAGAAACACATTTGTTCTGCACAGAAGAACTTTCAGTGAACTTTAGGAGACAGCAATCAAAATACATAGTGTTGATGCATTGTTACAGGTGACATGACACTGTGCAAGAGACAGGTAAGTATGGAGTTCTGTGGAAAGACAAGACAAGGAGTAACTGACCTCACCTGAGTAGGATCAAGGAGAAATGTGTGCCTGTGTCTCATTCCCTTTCTCTGATGTGAAAGGTCTTTTAGGTGTATCCTCCATGTCTCTTATACAATACACATGCACACACATACAAAAATCACAATGCTTAAAACGTCTTGGATTCAAAGGCTTAAGGAAAATGTTCCTGGCATCATCATCACAGAGCACCACAGGAATTAGCATCAAGTCCAAATTCTAAGAATGTCCATTCCGTTGTTCTGGCCAAATGCACTCTCTTGAGGCTTCATTAGCCAGTCACAAGAAAGTTAACCAGCTCTAACCATGGCAAAATATTTCTTCTCAAATATCACTCTCAGCAATTTAACACATGTACTGTCATCAATATTTCTTTGGTGTTTTTTATGATTTCCAAAATCATGATTCAACAGTCTCTGAGCAAAGTTCTTTTTGAGTCAGTTGGGAAACACAGACTTGAGGAAGAACTGTGCCAGTCAGTGAGCAAAAGAGGAATAGTTTTAATGGTAAAACCTTGTCCACTTTTGTAGATCCATTGAAATTGGGATAGTAGCACACAATGAAAGAGAGATCATGTCAGTTGTGAAGTAGGTGCTGTCAAGCTAAGTAATGAGAGCAGAAAAAGATTGATTTTGTTCATTGCAGAATAAGTGACGTGAAAGCAAATAATCCACACGTCTTTTGCAACAGTCTTCCCATCCGAAGGCTCGACTTGCTCCTCAGCTATGTGGTGAAGGGAAATGCATCCCAAAAGATGCAGAGATGAGCCCAGTGTTGCTGACAGTGCAACTGCTCATCTGGCAGGTGCTATCTTAATGAAGTGGGAATAAGAACAGAAAATAATGCATTTATATTAAATTAATGACACGCTTATGCCTAGGGAATTTATTAAAGAAATAAACCAACCCTAAAATCTTTGCGTAGGAAGGAATGGTCACTAATATTGATTGAGCTCCTGCCAACCAGGCACTTGGCATCAATCATTTCATTTAATCTTTACAACAATCTGAGGAAGCAGATATTTTGTCTTTGTTTTGTAGATGAGAAAATGACAACTCAGTGAGGAGCCATATTTTGTCAGTTAGTGGTGAGTACTGAAAGTAGACAACTGAGATCTTATAGAAACATCCTGAGACATTATGCACCCTGGTATTTGATGGAGCCGCACACTGGGTGTTCTCGCACAATTCCATGAAGGTTGTAAGGCCAATTACTTGAACAGTCTCTGCATCCATATCGGAAAGGACACCTTGGTCAGACAGCCTTAGCAGGAGGCACACATGAAAGCCACTGCTCAGGGGAACATCAGTCAGGGTCCTCTGCAGAGACACAAATGATGAGGTTCTGTTTACATCACACATCTCACCAGTGGGATGTTTGAGGAGGACAGAAAGTTCAAACCCCACAGCTGCCTGCAAACTCTGGTGGGAGCTGGTGCAGTAGACAAGAGACACAATTATTTTCCTTTCTCGATAGCCTCAGTTTCTTCTCTAAAGACATTTAACTGGGAGACTAATCTCCATTACTTAAAGTCAATTGGTTATATGAGGGGACTTCAAAAAATTAATGGAAAAAAAGAGTTAAAAAATAAGTTTATTTGAGTGCAAAGAAAACTGAAACACATACAATTTTTGTGAACTTTTTGTAGAGTCCTCATGTTAACCACGTCTACAAAATACTTTTGCAGCAAAACCTAGCTTATTCTTTAATGGGTTAGGTTCTATATCCTGGACCAGGTGACAAATAAGAATAATCATCAAATAATTTCAAAGCTTGCCCCCTACTCAAAATAATGGATAATATTAACTTGAGGATATTGGGACTACCATATTTAAAAGGATTACAAAAGGAAGCCACAGAAATGGAGAACATCTAATAAAGAGTTAATTGTAAATTATACATAATAAAGACCATTACTGGATGAAAAATATGGCTTTTATTTTGATAAGAAAACATAAACTATGTCATTACTAGAGCAGTATAGAGGATTTTCTTCGGTACAGATTTGCATTAACTGACTCAGAATCCTTCATCTGGTGAAATAAGAGAGGTTCCAAATATTCTTTCCTGGCATTAGAAATATTCATAGGGTGAGATAAGGGTGTATGTGGGTCAAATTGGAGCAAGAATGGCTACTGGGGGCTGTGTTTCCTATTTTTTCCACTGAAAAGTACAGAGGATTCTAAGCTCAGATGGTCAGCATAATAATCCATCCCGTATTTTTGAGGTAGTTGAGTTTTACAGCTTGATTCTTAATACTTTTTGAAATACTTATGAACTTTTTGAGAGACATGTGTTTTATTGCCATTTTATTAGTGTTGGCGACCTCAAATCAATAAGCCAGAGGGATGTTCTTCACTTCAGCAGGACAAAGAAAGCCTTCAAGACGAGAGGGGATCACCTACATGTGGCTACATTTCCTCAATTTTCACCGTTCCCTCACACCTCCCAAAACTGTCTTGAATCTAAGTGCTACCTGTCTCTCCTCTGTGAGAACCCACTCTAAGGGGAGATCATTCTTTGGCTCCTCCTTCCTCTCTTCTTCCCCCAAACAACTTCCTCTCCAGCTAACCAGAAAAATCCTTTCTTAGAAGCAGGAGCAAGATCATGTCAACTCTGCTAAAAATCCTACCCAATTACGGTAAAATCTGTGCCCCTCTGCATGGTCCATGAAAGTCTCTATGACCTCGCTAATCTCTCTAATCCCAGGTCGGTACTTACGTCTGATGTCACCTGCATGCACCACTATGCAGACATTCCATGTCTCTGGCCCGTGGTCAGGTTCCCCAAATCAGAATGCAGAGGGTCCTCTTTACACATCACACATACACCTCTACTCCCCAGAGTTTTGCTCGACTGTCTCCTTTCAGTTTCAGTTTAATTGTCATCTCCTTGGAGGGCTTCCTCAATCCTCCCTGACAAACCATTACTATTCTCAGCACTGTCAGTCACTCTTCACCAACTTATCTATGTTTTCTTCATTGTGGGTTGGATTCAGTATCCCGCTGCTTGGGAGGAAGCAAGACCCATGAAGACACAGATGCCACTTGCTTCTTCGCTGTGCACTCGTTGTCTTGAGCTGTGCATACCTCATAGAAAACACTTGATGAATATCTGTGGACCAGCTGATAACTAGAAGTTTATGCTCTGACTTTAGAAATCAGTGATAAAATATTTGGCAACCATTTTGTCCCTAAATATTCCACAAGTTTAACCTTGACTTCCTTATCTCATCAATACTATCTATGGAACAATGGATTGTGCAACATTTGCTATTCCTCTTTAATGCTTTGTCTTCTCTTGAGTAAAACATTGTATTTCCATGCATTTTAAAATAGAAAAAAGAAGGAAGGGACTTTCAAAAAAAAGTATTGATTGAAACTTAGTCAATTTGCATGAAACAGAACACAGATTATCTTGCTATAAATTTCATAATTTGAGGATTATGAATTTGGAGATTAAAATAACATATTATGCCAACTTAAATATTCTTTGTTTCTATATTTCCCTTTCTTTTCCCTTTCTGTCAATCTCACCTTCTCACCTCTTTCTCTCTTTTCTTACCTCTCTCTGTCTATTCCACCCAGTGTTTCAGGATGTGTCACAAACTTCACACAACCTCAGATGGGTAAATTAATTAGATGACCTACCTAGTCAGTTCTTTCAGAAGTAAGTAGAGATGAGGCCCAGCACTGTGGCATAGTAGGCTAAGCCTCCACCTGTGGCACTGACATCTCATATGGCTGCTGGTTTGTGTCCTCACTGCTCCTCTTCCAATCCAGCTCTCTGCTTATGGCCTGGGAAAGCAGTGAAGATGGCCCAGGAGCTTGGGCCTTGCACCTACGTGGGAGACCCAGAAGAGGCTCCTGGCTCCTGGTTTTGGATTGTCCTAGCTCAAGCCATTGCAGCTATTTGGGGAGTGAACCAGCAGATGGAAGGCCCTTCTCTCTATCTCTCCCTCTCTCTGTCTATAACTCTGCCTTGAATAAATAAAATCTTTAAAAAAAGAATTAATTATAAAAAATAAATTAGTAAGGAGGATGGATTTTAGTCATTACTATTTCCCCTGCTCCTGTATTTTTTGTGACCTACACTCACAAGCTTGTTCCTTTTCCATTGCAAGGACACTATATAAGTGAAGAAGTTGGACACTCCAGTAGATGTATAAGGAGTCACGTACATGGGACCCACCATGTGTGAGGATAGGGTCTTGGACAGTCTTTAGCAGCAGCTCATCATTCACATTATACTGAGCCTTTGTGCCATTCAACCCAGAAATAGTCAACTACCTCAGTAAAAGAGTTATAGCTGGACTGGCGCTGTGGTACAGTGGGTTAAAGCCCCAGCCTGAAATGCCAGCATCCCATATGGGCACCTGTTCAAGTCCCAGCTGCTCCTCTTCTGATCCAGCTCTCTGCTGTGGCTGGGAAAGCAGCAGAAGAAGGCTCCTGATTCCCGGCTTCGGATCAGCTCAGCTCCAACCATTGCAGCCATGTGGGGAGTAAACCAGTGGATGGAAGACCTGTCTTTCTCTTTCTCTGTCTTTCTCTCTCTCTCTCTGTAACTCAGCTTTGCAAATAAATAAAATAAATCTTTTTAAAAAAATAAAAAATAATAGCTATCCTTCTGAAAGGGCATTCATGAGATTCTTACCATCACATATGATCATTTGAGACTGTCTCTTCCAACCCAAATATTCAAATAATTGATTTTACACTTTAGTATTGGTTGCTAATAACCACACTGTTTTAGTTTTTCAACCTGTCATTGTAGCATTCTTATTTTACTTTACATTAAAGTACAATTTTCAAAGTTGTGTTAGTTTGCTAGTCTGCCCTAACAGAGTGCCACACATTAGGTGACCTAACTGACAGAAACACATTTTCTACCCACTGAGATGCTGGAAGTCCAAGATCAGCATGTTGGCAGGATGGGTCTGTTCTGAGAGCTCTTAGTGTGCAGATAGCTGTTTCCTGTCTGTGCCTTAATCTCCACCTTCTGTGTGTCTGTGTCCTAATCACTCCTAAAGACACTGGTCATATTGGATTAAGGTGCACTCCATGACTGAAATTACTCTTAATATGTCTCTCCAGACCCCATATCCAAATGTGAATGCTGTCACATCCTGTGATACTGAAAGTGAGGACTTCAGTACATGAATTTTCAAGACATAAGGCAGTGCATAGAGTATAACAGCTACACAGAGTATAACCATAGAGCATAACAACTATACAGACACTAAAAGAGAGCAATTGAGTTGAAGTCCATGGCGTGACTTACCCTTTGTAGGCTGGTGAGGAGGCATGCTCTTT
The DNA here is from genome assembly GCF_051225735.1 of Oryctolagus cuniculus. Taxonomy (NCBI): domain Eukaryota; kingdom Metazoa; phylum Chordata; class Mammalia; order Lagomorpha; family Leporidae; genus Oryctolagus; species Oryctolagus cuniculus. The sequence goes on from NC_142880.1 coordinate 45,008,446, forward strand.
TATATCCTGAAATTTCACTCTTCTCAGAAATTTACATTCTTTAAATTAGGTAATTTAAACTATTTTACACTCTTTAATTTGCAGCAAAACACCATATAAAAACATAAATTTTAACGTTTTTGGATAATACTGGATTTCATATTTTAAGGATCTAATCTGAGATCTTCTATGGATCAAGTAGTCACTGTGGAATAGTATAATAATATCTAATTATGAAGTTGTTTGAGAAAATGCATCACCATAGCCTTTGATAAGTCTCTGAACACTTTTTTCTTTTATAAATTAATCAATGCAATACCACAAAGGTCCTGTGCAACCCTTAAGGTTGAATATCAACCATATTCAAGTTACAGAAGAAAAATAATCCATTCAGGATGAAAACACCTCCAGGTGAATGTAATCATAGGATTTTTAAAAAGATAGCTGAGATCTTTACAAGTAGTTAATGAAATTATTTAAGGATCTGTTTACAATAATAATTCAGCTCTGCAAATGAAATGGACTTCTTGGCTTTTATTTATTTACATCAGATTGAAAAATTCTTTGGGCCTTGATGAAGTGGGAAGTGTGAAGAGAAAGGGGAAAATTGATTTTTGTTGCATAGCCCTTTGCATTTCTCACATTGAGAAAATAAAAATGCACACAATCATGGAATGAAATTTTACAGTTGATAAGATTCTTTGCAATCATGTGAACTAACCCTGTGATTTGTAGACAGAGTAAATCAAACAAAATATGCACTGACAATTTAACAGAAATATTTTAAGCTTGAAAATATCCATTCCATTTGTTATAATAATTCTTCAATTCACTTATTCATAGGCTACACAGTCTGGTTGCCTTTTTTTTAAATGTTTATTTGTTTATTTATTTGAAAGTCAGAGTTACACCAAGAGAGAAGAGGGAGGGAGGGAGAGAGGGAGGGAGGGAAGGAGAGAGAGAGAGAGAGATCTTCCATCCACTGGTTTCACTCCCCAAATGGTCACAATGGCCAGAGTTGTGCTGATCCAAAGCCAGGAGCCAGGAGCTTCTTCTGGGTCTCCCACATGGGTGCAGGGGCCCAAGCACTTGGACCATCTTCTGATGCTTTCCCAGGCCACAGCAGAGAGCTGGATCGGAAGTGGAACAGCCAGGCTAGAACCGGCACCCACATGGGATGCGGGCACTGCAGGCAGCAACTTTACCCACTCACTAAGTCACAGTGCCAGACCCAAGCTGTTTACTTTTATAAGTCTGTTACTTTGGAGCTCATTGTTTCTTTATTCAAAGCGGAAAAATTAACTTACCAAGCACTTGCACTTATTACCTGTACTTCTGGAAAATTACCTTCCCACGTACCTGCTCAGTTAGCTCTGACAAATATAAAACTGTAACCCAAAATAAACTTCTGGCATACTCTGAATTTAAAAGAAATAATAGATTATTATTTTTAAATGATTTGTAAAGTTAAGTAGTAAACAATGTATAGAAAGGCATTCAAATATTTTGAGTGGAGATGTGATGTTATAGCAGCAATGTGGATTTATTTTCTACAGTGATACACATCTGAAAATGTGAGTGGTCAGATAATTATGAGATTGAAGCAGCAGGGACAGAACAGGGCATTTCTAACAAAGTTGTATCTTTCAGCATCCTATTTTTTGAGAAGTTGAACCCAGCAGAGGTCTAAGAAGTAGGCCAGACCATGCATGGACAAACACAGCTCTTCCCCTGGGAAAGGAGCAGGTGCTGCCCAGAGAGCTGCCAGTATCTGTTCCCTTTCACTCACTACATGGCCACCTGTGTGGACCACAGCTTCCCTTAGGGCAAATGTGTAGTGTCCCAAGAGACTTCTGGCATTTCTACAGCCTACCATGTGACTGCATTTCTAAACTCTTGTTAAACTTGGGCTAGAGCTGCCCCCATACGTATTTTAAATTTGACTTAAAGTTGTCTCAGTGCATAGTGAATTGTCCCTTAACTTTATGTTCAAGCAGACTGTACCCTACTCTTGTACCAAGTAGCTTTGCCTTCTAAGAGGTCACATGTTCAGACCACGTTCAGAGATGACAGACCTGACCTGGAACCAGTCGGGCTGCCTCTACCTCATTTTTTATGATTTGTTTGTTTATTTGAAAGGCACAGTTAGAGAGAGAGTATCATCCATCCACTGGTTCACTGCCCAAATGGCCTTAACTGCCAGGGCCATTCCAGGCCAATAACTAGGAACCAGGATACTCTTCCAAGTCTCCCAAATGGAGCAGGGGCCCAGAAACTTGGGCCATCCCACTGTTTTCCCAGGCACATTAGCAGGGAGCTGGATCAGAAGTGGAGGAGCCAAACTCGAGCCACTGCCCATATGGGATGCCAGAACGGCAGGCTGTGCCTTTAACCCGCTGTAGCACAGCACCGGCCCCTTCTACCTCACTTCTATTTTCTAAGTCACTTCCTCTCCTCTGGTAAATCTGTATAATCAGCTCATATTGTGGGAGCAGAGCTTTCTGAACTATTTTTGGCCCTGGTGGCCATCCAATTCTAGAATTGCAAATAAAAGAAATAAAATCAGCGTAATTTTCTCTTATAACATTATATATATGATTTCTATATAGTTTTATATATATTTAGTTTATATATATATACAAAAAAAAAAACTAAGCACTGATGGTGAGAAACACCAGCTGGCATGTAGAGTTAGGTCACCCAGCCTCTTAAAGCTGCCCTGTGGCTTGCTGACCCAGTATCCTGTGTGCACTGGGAAGTGAGGACCATAGGGAGGGAAGTACTGTGTCCCTAGACCTCCCACAGAAGTTGTGTGAAGCTGGAAATAGTCCCTGGAGAGGTCAGTACGGGGCAAAGTCCAGCAAATTCTGTTGATGTATTTGTAACAGTGTCACACCTGGAGTCTTCTGAAAATACTAGATAGCCCTCCTGGTAAGAGAATACATTGCTAACTGGTTCCAATCAAATTCCTCCTAACTACAGGTACTTTTGCCTGTAACTCTTGTTTTTCTTTTACATTTCTGGAGAAGCTGTCATGAACTTCTCATTGTTTCCAGAAGCAACTCCCACGTGCTTGTTGTAATAAGGCATTGTACAGATGTCTAACAGTGGGCCACTCCAGAAGCAGTCCAGGGAGGTATTTTGCAAATGACTAGAAGTAAAACCTGAGCCTGAGTAAGAACATAAGCATAACCATGCCGTCTACCCTGAATTCACAGGTTGTCCAGCGCTGAAACGTGTGTTGCCTCTGAGAGATTGTCAAAGTGAGCACGGAACTGTTAAGACAGATAGAGCTCTCACTGTCCACTCTGTCCTGCCTGTGGCTGCGGCCCAGGATTTGGCCACTAAGACAACGTGGGCTGTCCAAGTCTGTCAGCAACAGGGGACACATCTGTGCTGGGAATTACACACTCCTGATGGCTGGATAATTTATTATTTTCATTTTCTTCCTAATATGCTGAAATATGTGTGTGGAAGCAACCTAATCCCCTGCCTGCTTCCTGTTGAGTCCACACTGGGCATTTTTCTTCAGATTTCTTCATTGTCTTTCTCAGTGTAGTATCAAATGCTGAGTATATGCTCCAGGAAAACTGTTTCATTCACACTGGTCTGTCTTCATATTTGAATGGAATAAATATTACTGAATTTTATTTTTAAAGAATTATTTACTTATTTTGAAAGTCAAAGTTACAGGGAGAGAGGAGAGAGAGAGAGAGGAGAGAGATATCTTCCAATCCTCTGGTTCACTCCCCAGATGGCCTTGGTGGCCACCACTGGGCCAAGCTGAAGCCAAGAGCCAGGAATTTCATGTAGGTTTCCCATGTGGGTTCAGGGGACCCAAACACTTGGGCCATCTTTCACTGCTTTTCCCAAGCTATTAGCAGGGAGTTGGTCAGAAGTGGAGCAGTGGGACCAGAACCAGTGCCCTTAGCTACTTCTAGGTGGTGGCTTAACCCACTATACCACAAAGCTGGCCCCAGAACTCTTGAATATATATATATATATATATATATATATATATATATATATATATAAAAATAGTAAATTCTTCCATATCTGGTCATGTGCTCCTGATGGTCAAAGATGGCTCTTCCATAGAGAGCTTACCAGTTATTCATCCTAGACCTGCTCATTCCGCATCTTCACTTGACACTGGCTGTACGTTTCCCACTGAGTGTCCTGGCATTTTGGAGTCAGTGGTGTACAACCTATTGGAGTCAATGATGCCAGGATGAGCCCAGAAAGTAGTGACAGACTGGAAGTAGCCTCTGCCCTGTCTCTTCCCCTAGCCAGAATCCACACAAGCAAGTATGGCTTGATAGATCACAACCTAGGGAGATTTGTCCTATTTGGTCAGTGCCCGTTGGTGATGCCCTCCACCTGTGTTTCCCTCAGAAGGGAAGGCTTACATGCTGCACACGATAAAGACTGACATTTTGCTGTCTTGCCAGGGCTTGGGCAGTTCCTCACAGCAAGGACTCGATGCAAAGAATCTAATTACAGCACAATTTGCAATTTGGGAGCTTGTGTAGATATGTTGTTTTTTTTTTTTTTTTTTAGACAGAGGCAGAGTTAGACAGTGTGAGAGAGAAACAGAGAGAAAGGTCTTCCTTCCATTGGTTCACCCCCCAAAATGGCCACCACGGCCAGCGCTGTGCCAATCTGAAGCCAGGAGCCAGGTGCTTCCTCCTGGTCTCCCATGCAGGTGCAGAGCCCAAGCACTTGAGCCATCCTCCACTGCCTTCCCGGGCCTCAGCAGAGATCTGGACTGGAAGAGGAGCAACCAGGACAGGACCGGCGCCCCAACCGGGACTATTACCTGGGGTGCCAGCGCCATAGGCGGAGGATTAGCCTAGTTATCCACGGCGCCAGCTGGCATGTTCTTTTTCATTAACAACTATCCTTCAGAATTCATGTGGGCATTAAAGGTATCACTTCGCCCATCCTGCATTTCTGAAGACAACTAGCTGTTGTTTTTACCCAGGAAACCACCCAGATCCTAGCCATTTCCTTACACAGAACTCAGCGAAAGGAATTGCTCTGCCCTGGTAGTAAAACACCATGATTGATTTACCTGTGTAGCAGTGTTTTCTTGCTAGTGATCTCTCTCTAATCGTCATCATGTAAAGTTGCTAAGCATAAAAGGTTGTATGTCAATGTCTCCATTTCACAAGCATCTGTAGAGCCGCATGTTCCAAAGCAATTGGCACGTGCCTGTGTTTCTGGATAGCTGAACCAGATGGTTATCTGAATGCTGAACTTCAGGACTGCCTGGGGGAAAACCCCAGCCCTCACAGATGCAGCCTGCTCTGTGGGCAGTCCTATTGCTTAGCCAGGCAGTGTTCATGGAGACCATGAACAGTGGTTCTGGAACCTGCTGGATATGGATTGTCATAGTAATTGCCTGCTCTTACCAAAGCTCAGTTCCTCCTCCTGTCAACAACAACAAAAAGTGCCAAATATTAGAAGTAGCATCATTGAGTTTTTAAGTGGCTCAAAGTGATAAAAAGTTAAAGTGGATTAAGGGTTTTAGCACAGAGCCTAATATAGACTGAATATTCAATAATTCTGAGCCATTTATTTTATCACTTGAGTTCCAAAGAGCTAATTGTTATACAAGCATTTGCATATATAAAGGCTTCAAACTTAAAAATTATTTTTAAGAAAAAAATAGCTTTAAACATTACGATAGAAGAGACAGATGACAGCAAAGGAGGGAGAGGATAATTCTGTTAAATGCTAAACAGAACTGGGCATTAAGCTAAACTAGAAGGGCAAAAGGTGAGGAACGGTGACCTGAGTTTTACAATTCCTTATCAACCAGAGCTGCAGATCTTAGTTCTTCCCCGGACTGGCATAAATGGCAGTTTTTCTTCATGTGCAATATATATGTGTGAATCTGAATTTTGAGAATCCCTTTGGAAGTATAAAGTATTTTTTGAATAGCTCAAAGCAAATAGTCTATTATAGTGTGGTGATTCTTTCTTTAAAATTAAAATACATAGCAAGATGAGATCAAATGATGAAGAAAACATTTACAATAAAACTGTTTCTCATTTCTTAATTTTTGTAGATCTCCCTCAACACAAATATATAAATAAAGTGAATAAATATGTTTCATTGAATAAAAATCATCAATGAACCTTATTTAGTGTTGAAAATATAATACAAGGAATACAGATGTACACATATTAATATGGATAACAGTATTTTAAGTTCTATTTACATCATTGTCTAATTTGCTTTGTAGTTATTTCTTCAGTAAATACTATTATAGTTCAGCTGCCACTCTGTTTCTTATATAACTTAACTAGAAAATAAATTGAAATAATATTTGTTGAATATCTTTCTCTCTCTACCCAGCTCTAAGATTCAGGGGTCAGACCTTCTTTATTTTGAGTTTTAATTATTTTGCACAGTTCTTGGCCTCCAGAAGGCACTTAACAAATATCCCCAAATCAATAACCAAACAAAATATAGATATGCAGATATGCAAACATTGCATCTGCATTTTTATTCTATCTTTCCTAACAAAGAACACATACAAATTGATGCTTGGACAAAATTAAAAGAAATTGCAAAAATATCTCTAAATTTATAACTCACAAGTCTATATGGAATCATGATCATCACAATTATTAACCATACTACTTAAGATATACTGTGGGTTTTGTGCCTCCTCTCCATACTTCCCTAAGATTACACAGACTTCTTGTTCTAAGTTAGTTTTCTGTTCTGATGAATTCTTGAGATGTGTGTATATCAGTCTGCTCAGGCTGCCATCATGAAGTACTGCAGACTGGGTAGTTAAAACAATGAAAATCTATTTTCCTTCAGTTCTGGAGCCTAAACATCCAAGACCAAGGTGTCTTCTGGGTTGATTTGTTCAGAGGTGTCTCCCTGGCTTGTGGATGGTCTTCCCCTCCCTGTGTCTTTTCGTGGTCTTCACTCCATGTGTCCCCGTGTCCTGATCTCCTCTCCTTATAATAATACCAGGCCTATTGGAGTAGCTTCCACCCTAACACCTCATGTTAACTTCATGACCTCTTTACAGAGCCCATCTCCAAATATAGTCTCACTTCGAGGCACTAGGGGTTAGGATTTCAACAAATGAATTTGGGATGGAGAAATATACCATTAAGTCCATAAGTGTTTCATTAAATATCTTGCATGACAGATGGATTTGAGAATGCCTTGGTGAGACCAAATTTAACAGATTCCTTTAATATGTTAAGTGCATTGGGAATAGTCTAGAGAAAACTGCAGGATCCCAATTTTGCCAAAAAGGGGTGAGGAACCTTCCCCAGCTCAGTAATATACAGCATTAACGTCCCAGGAGATCTTTTTTGGAGCTCTCACTAGGTAAATTGCAGTACTGGTGCAATGCTATGTGATCACTTCTATGTTTGAGTATTGTGTAAGGGCTGCAGATTGGTCTGTGACTAATCCTAAGAAAGTCCACTGTGAGTCTTATATATGATGGGTAACTCCATTGATGACTCCTGTCTCTAATGAGTAGTCATTCGAAACATCGTATCATCTCCAAAATGCACTCTTGATTTTACAGTGCTTTTCTTTGGATATTTAGTAACTATTAAGTTACAACTGCTACCTTTTTTATATTCTACTATCAAGTTGTTACCAATTTTTCCACCAACTTCCTTATTACAGTTTGGGAGGTGCTATTGGGATCATTCTTTGTAACAGTGGCATTTGATAACATCCTTGTAGCTGATAATTTCGTTGTTTGCAAGGAATGAAGAAAGGAAGGGGTACATTGAGAGGTCTCCTGGAGGCAGGGAAATATAAATTTACAACTTTGAATAGTTTCAATGCAGAATAGCTTTCCAGTCACCATGGAAACAGAATTCTTCATGGACTCATTATACAGGCAAACTTGCTAAGCTCTTTAGGACATTAGTGCCCTTAATCATGACATTAGCAACTTTCCCTGAACGAGTGCATATTTACAGTAGGTCCTTAGCAGAATGGGGGCCTTGTGAATTAATCCTGATTTAATGAGAAATATTTGAAGGTGATGAGAGTCATTGGCTGGTGATGGGAAAACTCTGGCTTGATAGATTATTTGGGGAATATTAAATTCTACTCAATCAAGACAACAGACGATTTAGGACAGGACAATTTTGTTAGAGATTGAAATAAAATATGGGACTTATATGCAATTATTTTCATCACCTATAAAATGTCCTGTATTTGCTTTAAGGGTTTTAAGTTTTCACACTTTCTTGCTTTCATCAAACCTCAGTAGCCTACACTAAATCAGATGGTTACATATATATTGAGTTTTGGCTGAAGTGTGTTTTTAGTAAGGTGACAGCCAATGGCTACATTTGAGTAAATGTAATTTATTTTAGATTAATTTGTAATAAATGTTTCATTTCAAACTGTCTAGAGAGAGCTATGAAAGTAGATTTCTGTGTTAAAAGTACAGCTTAATTTTCACCAATGTGATGCAATTTCCAAGTCTACCTCATGGCTATGATATAAAGCATAATTAAAATATGTTTATGTACTTGGAAATACTCAGATTCTCAGAAGTGAATTATTGTAGTAGACACTAGTATGACCATTTCATTATAATTGATCTCATCACTCTGTTAGAAAGTGTTTGGAAATTAATTAATTAAAAATTGACCAAAATAATTTTACTTTTAATGCATCTACTCTGTTTTTGTAATACAATTATATGTATTTATTCACTTATTTAACTTTTTTAATGTAAATTTGAAGAAAGCTCTGAGTGTGTAAGAGAGGGTGGAATTGGTAAAATCTATCACAATGGGTTATTTCTTTCCTTTTTGGTGACTGGTAGATCGTCCTGTTTTGTGGACTCAACACCTATAAGGACTTTATCTTTTAAAATTTTTTAAAAGAAATTATTTGTTTTATTTGAAAGGCATAGAGACAAAGAGAGATCCCTATTCACTGGTTCACTGACTGAATGTCCACAACAGGTGGGACTGGGCTAGGCTGAAGTCAGGAGTTGGGAACTGAATACTGGTCTCCCACTTAGGTGGCAGAGAACCATCTGATCCATCCCCTATTGCCTTCCAAGGTGCACATTATCAAGAAGCTGAAATTAGCAGGGAAGTGAGGATTCAAACCCAGATACTCTGATATGGAATGTTTGTGTTCCAAGTAGTGTTCCAGCCACTGAGCTGAACTCCCACCCTGAGCTTGCCATTTGAGGAAACTATTTATTTATTTACTTACTTATTCATTCATTCATTTAAGAAGATTCCAGAGGGAGCAATATTCTCAATTCTCTGGTTCACTCCCCAGATGGCAAAAAAAGCCAGGTATAGGCTAGACTAAAGCCAGGAACCAGACTCTCCATCCTGGTCTCCCACATGGATGGCAGGATCACAAGTATTTGAGCTATCTTCTGCTGCCTTCCCAGGCACATGGGTATGGGGCTGGAATAGAAGTGAAGCAGCTGGGACTTGGACTTGCATTCTAATGTAGGGTACCAGCATCTCAATCACAGGCTTAACTCAATGCACCACAACACCAGACCCGCAGACCTTGCATTTTTGAGTGCATTGGACACAGTTGATTTGATAGCAAAATGCTGATATAACACAGCAATAAAGCAGGATAGTTCAGTGGTAGAACTTCTGTGTCTCCCATTAACTGGCTGTGTGTACAGTCTCGATTCGTCCTCACTGAGGAAGTGAGAGATCCTCCACACTCTGCTCCTCTGCTTCACTGTTCTACATTTGCCACAACACTCCAAAGAATTTTTAGTTGAGTTGTTGACACTAAAACCCACAATTATTGGACCTGTTTTAGATGCTACCCTTAAACTCAAAGATATAAAGAACTTTCATTGCAGCTCTTTCTCTTTTTTATTGTGAAGGCACCAAAGGTGATAATCTGCACAAAATTTTCACAATATGACAATAATGTGAAGGATTTGGTGTAAAATATAATTCCATAACCTATGAACCTTTGCAAAAACCGAAGTTTAAAGAGCAAGCAAGCATCTCTTAATTTTGTGTGGATTCATTTTGTTTCTTAGAAATAGATGGCGGAAGATGATGCAAAAGTAAGTTTTTTGGGCTTAGAGCTCAATGACACAGGTTCAAGTCTCAGTTCTGCTGTAAATATTCAGCAGGCCACTTACTTTATCTGAATCTCAGTTTTCTCATCTGTGAAATGGGAATGGCACCCCCATAACAACCAAAAAGTGGTGAGAGGAAATGTATAAGACTTTGCTGATGGCAGAGGGCTGTGTCCCAGGGAACAAACAGATAATCTTTTAAAAGGCACATGATTTGATAAACACCTTCTTTCTGAAAAGCAGTATTTTTACCTTCGTCTGCCTAGCAGTCCCTGATAAGCTGGTATAATTTTCTGGCTTGGTGCTGAAAAAGTGTTTAGAGTTAGCATGTGACAGTAAAGACCAAAGAAGTAAGAAATTTTAGGGCAGGCATTGGTGCAGTGTGTGAGGCCATCCCAGGACACCTACATCCCATATTGGAGTAATGGTTCAGACCAGGCTCCTCTGCTTCTAATCCAGCTTCCTGCTAATGGGCCTGGGAAGGCAAAATATTGTCGCTCCCCCTCTTCGTGGAGGAACGACACAGGACCCTGTGCTGTTCTTTTGTCTGCTCGGCCCCTCCCGGGTTTGCTGCTGGTTCTTCCCGGGTTGGCTACCGTCCCTTCCACCTCCGTGGAAGGGCGGTTCCCCCTGCCACTTTCCCCACTTCCGTGGGGCAGCAGCACACCGCCGGCCGGCTCTCTTGGGGGCTGCACAGGTGTTCCTTCAGATAGATGTTCCTGGTGCATGTTGTCTCTCTCCTCCTTTATAGTCCTCTTCCACCAATCCCAACTCTGCTACCCACACACCGAGTACGCTGCTCTCTTGCAATCAGGAGCAGGTCCTGCTGTTTATTGGTTGAACTGGAGGCAGCTGTGTAGAAGCTGTTTCCTCCTCTCCCAGCGCCATATTGTGGGAGAGCAGGTGCATAGAATAAGTCTTAATTCCAGTAACTTAGTCTAGTCCGAGTTGCTCCCAGTTGCTCCCCACAAAATATGATGGCCTAAAAGACCAGGATGGAGTTCCAGTCTCCTGACTTGGGTGGGCCTGGTCCAGCTGCAGCTGATGCAGACATTTGTGAAGTAAACCATCAGATCTTCTGATGTCTGTGTGTGTGTGTATGTGTGTGTGTATGTTTTTCTCTCTCTCTCTCTGACAAACTTTCAAATAAATAAATGCATAAATACATTCTTAAATATTTTTTAAAAACAGGAAGTTTTAAAACCTGGAATGCAGAAGCTGGATACTAGTAGAGTCAAACTGTGAAAGAAAGGGAAGAGATGTGCATCTGATTCACCTTCAAGTATCTTTTTCATCCTTTAGAGCAATTCTGTGTGACGTAGTTTCCTCATGCCTGGGAGGAATGGCATGAATCCGTGTGATAGGATATTCATCAATCTATCTTTAAGATGTTACTATCACACTAATACAGTCAAGTAGTGGAAAGGGATACATGTGTGTATGCACTTCCATGAGTGTACATGTATGTGTAAGTGTGTACTTGCGTGTACATTGTGTGTGCATGTGACTTTAGTACTTACTAGTGGATGCGAGGAGACCAACACTTTCTTTACTAGGAGAAATTCAAATAAGATTATAAGAATCTGTAGACAAAAAGCTCTGGCTTTTTCCTCTGGGTTTTCAAACAGAGAAAAGTTCACTTTACACTGTTTTTTCATAGCTAGACATTAACATAGAAGGGGAAGCATTATGCTATCCCTACTTATCCAATATCTCTGGCTGTGTGGGAAGCTCATCTCTTAGAGTTGTGGCAAAAACTTAGTGATTCAGAGGGGTTAGGAGTTGTGAATACTAAGGTCATGAAATTAATCACTTTATATTTTAGAATCACTGAATGATAGGTTAAAAAAGTAAAATTTGTGAAACTTAGTGTTAAGTGATATATAAAAATACTACAATACTGATTTTAAAATGTTTGCTACTGTAAGCTGGTGCCGTGGCTCACTAGGCTAATCCTCCAACTGTGGCACCGGCACCCCGGGTTCTAGTCCCATTTGGGGCACCGAATTCTCTCCCAGTTGCCCCTCTTCCAGTCCAGCTCTCTGCTGTGGCCCAGGAGTGCAGTGGAAGATGGCCCAGGTCCTTGGGCCCTGCACTCACATGGGAGACCAGGAGAAGCACCTGGCTCCTGGCTTCGGATCAGCGCAGTGCGCCGGCTGCAACGAATCAGCCATAGCGGCCACTTGAGGGGTGAATCAACGGAAAAAGGAAGACCTTTCTCTCTGTCTCTCTCTCACTGTCTAACTCTGCCTGTCAAAAAAAAATGTTTGCTACTTTAGTTTCCTATATCTAAATGTTCATTAAACGCTGGTCACAAATAAACATATTAATAATTATTATTACATAATAAATTCTGGTGGAACTTAAAGCTTTATTTTGGAATGAGTTTGAATGTTCTATCATCTGGTAGTACTTCAAAAAGTTCATGGAAAATGGAATGAAATGATAAGACATTTGAAGTCCACTTGTAATTTTTCATAACATGTATTCCTATGAAATTTTCAAACCTTTTTACACCAAAATAAGCTCGCTTTGCAATTATTTTCCACAAATATTTTTAAGTTCCCTTCTGTACATGTGCACATGTGTGCATGAATGTGTGTGAGATTTAGAATTTCCACAGAATAAATTATAAGAATGGAAACTGAGAAAATCATATTAGTTTTCCATTTACCTATTCATCTGAAATCAGTCACTTTCCTCACCTATATAAAATGTTTCCTTGGTTAGAAAAAAAAAAAGTTAACCCAGTACTCTCCTAGATATTATGCTCTGTTAAAACTCTCTTCTGGGGCTGGCTCTGTGGTTTAGTGGGTTGAAGCCCCGACCTGCATGTCATCCTGTATGGGCACCGGTTCAAGTTCTGGCTGCGCCACTTCCAATATGGCTCCTTGCTATGGCCTGGGAAGATGGCAGAGGATGGCGCAAGTGCTTGGGCCCCTGCACCCATCTGGGAGACCTGGAAGAAGCTACAGGATCCTGGTTTCAGCCTGGCCAAGTCCTGACTGTTGCAGCCAGTGAATTAACGGATGGAAGATATCTTTCTCTCTCTCTCACTCTCTTTCTCCCTATCTCTTCTCTCTCTCTCTGTAATTCTGCCTTTCAAATAAACAAACTACTCTTAAGGCCGGCGCCGTGGCTCACTAGGCTAGTCTTCAGCCTGCGGCACCAGTACTCCGGGTTCTAGTCCCAGTTGGGGCACCAGTTCTGTCCCAGTTACTCCTCTTCCAGTCCAGCTCTCTGCTGTGGCGTGAGAGGGCAGTAGAAGATGGCCCAAGTTCTTGGGCCCTACACCTGCATGGGAGACCAGGAGAAAGCACCTGGCTCCTGGCTTCAGATCGGCACAGCGCTGGCCGTAGTGGCCATTTGGGGGGTGAACCAATGGAAGGAAGACCTTTCTCTCTGTCTCTCTCTCTCTCTCTCTCACTAACTCTGCCTGTCGAAAAATAAAATGAAATTTAAAAAAACTCTCTTCTGAGCAATGGTCACAATCCTTTGTGCATCCTCTTATGCTGGTTATCATTAAGTTCTGTATAAAGTGTACTGATTAACTGTTATTTCCTTCATTCTCTAATAGGGAAAACAATTAATCAAGGAAAGGAGATGACTGACTGGCTGGCCAACTTCTGCAAAAGGCCAAGAATACGTATTTTCCATGTTTCAGGCCATAGGGTCTATGTTGCAGGCACTCAACTCTGCCTTGTGTGAATGAAACCAGAGAAGATTGGTAAAGATAGGGCAGGTCTGATTTGGCCTACAAGTCTTAGTTTACTCACGGGGGTCTTTCATGATAGGGAAGTAACTTTGATTTCTAATTATGCCGTGGCAACTAAAAGGGTTGTGGCTCCATAAAGTCCATAGCTGTTTGGAAGCTGAAAAAATGTAATCAGTCATCTGGATACTGTCAGCAAAGGCCAAACATCTGGATGTTGGGAAATCTAAACTAAAATTTAAAAAACACTATTATGTTATCACTATGATTACTACTAAGCATTTGTGTACTTCATTCCAAGAGTGATCTCAACATCTTTAAAAGGCTGGAGACAAAGTAAAATAATACCTTTTTCTCTTTTTACTTTAAATCTGATATTGTAAAACAAAGGCCAATGGAGGGGAGACATGTTTCTAATACAAGACCATATATTTCTCAATATCAGATACCCTCTTGAAAGCACCATAAGGAAAGCCACAATGGCATTAAATTTATTTGATATCAAGCAGTTCTCAAATTAAAATTTGTAACTGCAGCCACCATCTGCTATCTCCCAGCATGAGCTCCACCTCAGTTCTAACTGGAAAACAATGCCTTCAAAGAGAGTAGCTACTCCAGAAAGAGGGGTGATGCAGACCCATGCTCCCTGGTTTGCATTGTGGTTGTCAATCTTCAAGGATAGAATGCAGAAATTATGCCCTATAGCAAAGTTCTTCCTGTGATTTTTTTCCCTCCTTACAAAAGAATATTGGGAGGCAACGTTGGATTTTTTTTTTTTTTTGACAGGCAGAGTGGACAGTGAGAGAGAGAGACAGAGAGAAAGGTCTTCCTTTGCTGTTGGTTCACCCTCCAATGGCCGCCGTGGCTGGCGCACTGTGGCCAGTGCACCGTGCTGATCCAAAGGCAGGAGCCAGGTGCTTCTCCTGGTCTCCTATGGGGTGCAGGACCCAAGGACTTGGGCCATCCTCCACTGCAATCCTGGGCCACAGCAGAGAGCTGGACTGGAAGAGGAGCAACTGGGAGAGAATCCAGCGCCCCAACTGGGACTAGAACCCGGTGTGCTGGCGCCGCAAGGTGGAGGATTAGTCTAGTGAGCCGCAGCGCCGGCCTGCAACGTTGGATTTTGTACTGAGTTTCTTACTCCTCATGTAGGATCTCTGTCCTTAGTGTGCTGTACATTGAGATTTAATGCTATAACTAGTACTCAAACAGTATTTTTCACTTTATGTTTCTGTGTGGGAGCAAACTGTTGAAATCTTTACTTAATGTATGCTAAACTGATCTTCTGTATATAAAGAGAATAGAAAATGAATCTTGATGTGAATAGAAGAGGAGAGGGAGTGGAAAAGGAGAGGGTTGCAGGTGGGAGGGACGTTATGGGGGGGAAGCCATTGTAATCCATAAGCTGTACTTTGGAAATTTATAAACATTAAATAAAAGTTAAAAAAAAGAAAAAAAAGATAAAATAAGGAAAAATACCAAAAAAAAAGAAAAGTACAGCAGTTCTGTTATTCAGAATCCAGTGAAAATAAATATCAAGAAACAAAAGAATCATTGTTTGCTTGTGGAACAAATGCCACCTGTGACCTAGAAGGTCTCTCACACTGACATTAGGAGCACCTCTATCATTCTTTACAGTGGGCAAAGGAGTGATGGCTGCTTCTACCACTTGTGGCTGACCCACGCACCCTGCATTCCATCCTGGCTTTGCATGTGCCCTTACCTATACTGGCCTTGCCACCTCTCAGGTTACTCACGGCAGAGATGTCTTTTCTCCCAGCACCCTGCACCTGATTGTGAACCCTTCTCTTCATCTCCTCTTGGAGCAGGCTCCTTTGATTATCTCCATCCTTCTCCACCTTAACTTCTCTTTCCTTCTTTTTTACTTAATCACAAAACCTTTCTTTCTGCTGTACTTTACCTACTGAAGTTCAAGTGCTGTCTTTCTCCCTGTTTCCTTTCCCAGTGAAGCCCGAACAAGAAACCACACCCAATCTACTCTTAGCTTCCTGAACCTTTCTGGATTTCTACCACAGCATCCAATTTCAATTTTCCAATCTCCTAAAAATTGAAATCTCTCTTGGGGCTGGCACTGTGGAGTAGTAGGTTAAGCCTCCGCCTACAGCACTGGCATCCCACATGATTTCCAGTTCGAGTCCTGGCTGCTCCACTTTCAATCCAGCTCCCTAGATGATGTTAGTGATACCTCTTATTCAAGTTTGACCCCTCCCCCTGAACAGGGCCTCACACATAGTAGGTCCTCAATACATGGTTTCTTGAATGGAAAGCTTCACTGTGAGTAAATTTCCAAAGGTAAGGAATTGTTAGCAACTTTGTCAGTTAGAATCATAATTTTACTTATTTTAATAACTGGCAAAATCTTTCCCTGAAATAATTTTAGGTGATTAGCATCAATCTTCCTGTTCTGAATGAAATTTAATTTCATCATTGTGTGTGCATCACATCTCGTGTGTAATTCCTACAAGAGCCCAGTCTCAAGTTGCTGTGATATGGCAGTGTTCAGGAAGGTGTTGCCCAGAGAGGAGAGCATTCATTCTTAGGGCAGATGTACAGGGCTTGGAATTACTCCCATGCCCCTTATCAGCTGTGGGAAGCTAGGCAATTTACTCAGCCTTCCATGAAAATTACCATGCTTCACCATGAAAATTAATAGGAACTGGCATTGTGGCATAGAAGTTTAAGCCTCTGCCTGCAGTGCTGGCATCCCATATAGGCACCATTTTGAGTCTCAGCTGCTCCACTTCCAATCCAGCTCCCTGCTAATGCCCCTGGGAAAGCAGTGGAATATGGCTCAAGTCCTTAGGCCTCTGCACCCAAGTAGGAGACCTGGAATAATCTCCTGGCTCCTGGATTTGGCCTAGCCTAGCCCTGGCAGTTGCTGTCATCTTGGGAGTGAACCAGCGTATGGAAGAGCCATTCTCATTCTCTCTCTCTCTCTCTCTCTCTCTCTCTCTGTATCTCTGCCTTTCATATAAATAAATAATTTTTTAAAAATGAAAATTAATATTCATCAATGGTGAATGCATACTGGCACTTGCTAATGTGTTGACAGTGTATACTATCTTATTGGAGCCTCACAGTTTTATAAAGAAAGCAATACCATTGTCATAATCACTACCATCCCTCTTATATACATTTGGAAATTTAAGATGAATGCCTTTGCAGACTTTAAAGGGTTAAAGAAATCACTGAGCCCTCACTCACACCCACCATGCTCTGCTGCATCTCTAAGGAGACAGCAGGACTGACTTTTCCAGGCTCTCAGGAGGATGAGCTGAAAATCCCTGATAGCATCCCTGGAGAGCCTGGATTAGCATCTCTGATTTCTCCATCATGAAAAACTGCAGAGTCTAAGTTCCCTTTCATCTTGGGAGTGGAGGTTAGAGGGCAACATCTCCGACCAAAGTCCTTTAGCTCTCTCAGTAAAATCCATCATGTGTGGCTTTGGGTGTGGACCAGTCTTCAACCAACTGATGCCTCTGAGAGAGCATGCAAGGGTGGGAAGTGTAAACCAGGCAACGAGGGTAACTTCACTGCTCTTGCCTCCCCAGGAATTCCTGTAAGCCCTGGTTTTAGAAGCTCAGCTATTGCTCCCTCTCAGGTAATGGGGTTATGTTATTCTAATGACCACATTTAGCAAAATAACAGCTTTCCTTTTTCATCCATTTCTAAGTAGCAGGAACATTCCCCTTCATGTGACTTTTTCTTTCTCATACATTGTAAAGATTTGTCTAATAATATTATACTGTGCCTACCTATTCCTTAGCATATTCCATGGACAATTCTGATAACTGTAGCTGTGTATTAACACATATGTTTCTCACGACGTTCCTAATTACCCCCATTTTATAGATAATAAAACTGAGGCACAGACAGAACTGGGATTCTCAGATGTTAGCATGCATCAGAAGTCACCTAGAGGGCCTGTTAATAGATTTTGGGTTCTAATCCTGGTCAGGGCGCCGGTTCTGTCCCACTTGCTCCTCTTCCAGTCCAGCTCTGCTGTGACCCGGGAAGGCAGTGGAGGATGGCCCAAGTGCTTAGGCCCTGCACCCACATGGGAGACCAGGAGGAAGTACCTGGCTCCTGGCTTTAGATCGGCACAGTGCACCAGCCATAGTGGCCATTTTGGGGTGAACCAAAGGAAGGAAGCCCTTTCTCTCTGCTCTCTAACTCTCCCTGTCCTCCCCCACCAAAAAAAATAGATTTCTTAGTCCCACTACTGGAGCTTCTGATTTGGGAGATGGGGGTTGGAGCCTGAGACCCTGCATTTTACCTAAGTTTCCATGTGATGCCTTTGCTGATTCTGCCATTCTAGCAACCCATTGTGAGAGCTGAGATAGAGCCTACTGCCCAGGGCTGTGCATCCAGTAAACGGCAGAGGCTGGATCTTAGCTCAAAGTCCTCTGCATTATGTCCCGTGATAACAAGAGAGGTCTATTTCTTCATAAGAAGGACCTCTGTTTCAAAGTGAACCATCTTCTATTCCCACTTTAAAATGTGCATGTCTCTGTGGGTGTCCGTACTTACCACTGGATGAATTGACGCGAATGTGTGGAAAGCAGCAAGACAATCCACTGAGTCCAATGTGTATCAACACAGAATAAGCATTAGCAGATTCTGTAGTCATCATTATACTTATTTTAGGAATTATGATCATTCACTTGTTTCAATAACAAATCTCTAAGATCATCATTGTCCTTATAACGTCATCTGGAAATAATGAGCCTGTGTTGCGAAAGTGTATATAATCTCCTACTTAATCCCTAGGAGGAAATCAGACTCAACTACAATCCGACACAATGACAAGTGCGATTAATGCTTTAGTCATAAATTCCAACCTCTCACCACATTCATAAATCTCTGAGATTGGTGAATGAAATTCATGTAGCAGGGGTTGATGTTGGGGGTCAGTGGAATAAGCTATTGATTGGGATGTTGGTATCTCATAACAGAGCACCAGTTCAAGTCTCATCTGCTCTGCTTCTAATATAGTTTCTTGCTGATGTGCCTGGAAAGACAGCAGATGATGGCTCAACCAGGATGGAGTTCCTGTCTCTTGGCTTCAGCCTGGCCCAGCCCGCACTGTTGCAACCATTTGTGGAGTGAATAAGTGGATGGAATATTTCTCTCTCTCTCTCTCTCTCTTGCTCTCTCTCTCTCTCTCTGTGTGTGTGTGTGTGTGTCCCCTATCTGATGCTCTGCCTTTCAAACAGATATATAAATAAATCTTAAAAAAAGAAAACGTGTATACAACACACACACACACATACACACAGGGAATTTGGGTAGCCAATGCTTGGACACTTCCCAAGTTATTTAATGCAGCTGTGAGCAGTTCTAGCTTAAAATCTCTTCCTTATAGTTACCCCAAACCTGCCCTGAGTTTGTCCATCTGCGCCCTCCAGTGACACAGAAGCCTTTCTGTGTCTCACATGAGACTGTCTCAAGTGTGCAGATGTCCCACCAAAGATTCTGCACTTGCCCTCTGTTTCCAATGGTTTCCTGTGGAACCAAAACCATTCTTCCTCTTCCTGGGTATGCTTCAACCTGGCATTGTCTTTCATATGAAGTATCCCAAAGTGAATGAGATATTCCAGAAAATACCCAAGAATGAGGATCAGAGCCCTTGATCTGAAAATGGGTGCTGAGATTGAAAGGCAGCCACCTTTGTGTTGGTGATTCCGAAAGGCATCTTGAAGATGTATTGTTCCTACCTCACTGCGGTGCATTTTCTCAGCTGCATGCCTCTGTTCTTGCTGGCCCTGCATGTGATGCCAGGGTTTCCATTTGTTTGTTTTGCTTGTGATTGTGGCACCCTCTGCTGTTCTGCAGAGTTCCTAGCATGCGCAATTCCAGAAAATTCCAGATTGAAAGTAATGCAAATAAAATTGGTTAAAAGGTTTTCTGTAGCTGAAATGTTATTAACAAGCCAGGTGTGATTCAAAGGAGACTATGCCATCTATTGACTAAAAACAAGGGAGATTTTCTTCTCTGTGACAAATACTGTAAGACCCTAGTGTTACTTCATCTAGATATATAACCCAGCCTCACCCACTGACTAGTGTTGAAAAATAAGGGACTTTTTTTTTTTTTTACATTCAATATTTGAAGTTGATCTAAAAAGATAGTTTCAGGGTGCTCTCAGTAACTTTCAAAAGCAGGTTCCTGAATCATAAACTTTCATAACTTGAAGACATTTTTAATATTATGGGGCTAGACATTTTACAAATTTGAAACCAGGTTCCAAGAAGTTAGAAGAGTTTCCAGAATACATAATCAGTGTCAAAGCCAGTCTGTGAGTATCAGACATGAACTTAATTCATTGTGATATGTTTTTGTTTTAGTAAATCAAATATATTGATTTTGGAACATGAAATACTATCAACTTTCTGGATTTTTTTATTGTAAGCCAAAGTAAATAATAAACATTTAGTTAAAATTTTGCAGTAATTTAATTATTTTGGCATTTATTTAATAAAGCCCATAAACTATGACGGATGCCTTAATTGTCCAATTTTCAATGTTTTCTTTTAATATTTTTGTTATGCTTGTTAATGTGGCTTCTGACAGAAATAAATGTATTAATAGAACTGTTGTGGTCACTATTATAACTATATAATTGCTAGAAACCAAAGAAAGTTTGGAATTTGTCCATAAATGTTAATATTATCCAAATTTAGTCCAGTAAAATCATCTTTATTTCATAAAAAAATACCAAATATATCCTGCTTCTCAAAACTACACCAACTTTGCTATTTACTTATTTAGACCTGTTTGAGGATCCCACTCACTTCTAGCCTGCAGAAGTAAACATGCATTTGAATAAACTGGACAGATTATTCTACATCCTATTGTAGAGTATAAAGCTGTGGAATTTTTTAAAAAATTATTAATTTTCATTTTATTTGAAAAGCAGAAAGAGAGACAGACAGAAGGAGATCTTCTATCTGTTGGTTCACTCCATAATGCCTACAATAACTAGGGCTGGGCCACACCAAAACTGGGAGCCAGGAACTCCGTCTGGGTCTGCCACATGGATAGCAGGGCTGTAAGTACGTAGGCTATCATCTACTGCCTCCCAGGGTGTAATTAACAAGAATTTGGATTGGAAGTGGAGGAGCTGGGACTTGAACCAGGCACTCAGTTAGGAACATCACCAGAAGCTACTTAACTGCTGAGCCTAATACCTGCCCTATAATACATGTTATTATAAATATTTCTTAGTTTCTGAATTCGTATGCATCTGAGTTAGTGGGAGGTATTATTATCAATTCTCTGGACACTGTTTCTGGTCACATGCAAGTTTTATAAATTATTAAAGATTTAAAATGTAAATAGGTAAAATAATTCCATCTAGTTGTGTAAGTAATAGAACAAGAGTTAGAGCAATTGGTGACTTTGTTTCTTTATGAAGAAAAGGAGAAACTCAGTCATGTGAGGAATTGTCCAAGTAAGAAACAAAACCAACTATACAGTCAGATCCCGTGGTTCCTGTGCTAGTTGGTGCCCTATGTACAGCATCTCAGCCTCCTTATGGAACTTTTCATAAGTTGGAAGTTTGAGTGCATGATCCACAGTTCTTCCCTAGTTAGCCTAGGCCAGGCTTAGGGTAAGACTTCTTCTGAGGTCAAAATTAATCATAGCAAAACCAACATTCAACATTTTTGTGATGTTTCGAAGACATCTGACCAATATCAGCACCAGTTCCTTGAAGTCTTTATTTTCACTACCAGTTACAGCCTTAACATAGTGCAAATTATTAAAGAGAGGTCATATTTTAAAATATTTTAAAGATTTCTCATCTAATACTGAATATTCAGAGTTGAAAAATGCTTATAGAAGGTATATAGGCTTTTTTAAACTTTAGTACTTGAAGTAAACTATGGCTATTGGGTGTCTATTTCACAATCCTTTAAAAGTGGGGTGTGGAATATAGCAACAACAACCTTTTCTGTGATCATCTCTTTGCTCCGTTCACCATGCACTGAGACCTAATCATGCACTGAAGTTACGTTTATATAAATGGTCTAATTTATATAGACCCTGTATGTATCATCACACTAACATGCAGAATATTATATTTAAGTATCTTTTCATGTGTCTTTTCCTAACTCTGTCTCATGTATCTTTGGATTTCCCTGATCTGGCACATGACAGGTACATACTAAATGGGATTTTGTTGAGAAACAAATCTTCATTTTGGCAGTTGTTTGTACTCATGTAAATAGCTCATGTTAAAGTAGCAGGTCCAGTCATTCAGTTACAGTCATATCTGTTTTGCACTTCTATCTTAGAATACCTGCAACTGGATAATTTACATTATCATTAATTATTATTATCATGAATATACATTATCATGAATATTATTGGCTCTGAGTTTTGGAGGCTGGATGTTCAATGCTAAGTGGCTGGCAGCATCTGATGAGTGCCTTCTTAAGCCGTCATTACATGGTAGAAGGCGACAGGGTGAGAAAAGTTGCATATGTGCAAAAGAAAGCCAAATCCACCTTTTTATGATAAACTCACTATTGCAATAACAGCATTAATGCATTCATGAGGGCTCAACCTTCATGGCCCAACCACTTCTCAATGGTCCCCCTCTGAATACCATCAAAATGGCAACCCATTTCAACATGAATGCTGGCTAGGTCAATCATTCAAACCGTAGCAGCTACTAAGAGGCAGGCACTACAACCAGTTGATCTGAGAAGAATCACTCATCACTTAATTGTTTAAAATTCAGTATTCTATAAGGGTGGTAATACCTGCTGAGAATATTTTCCAGGTTAAATTTGTAAAATACTTCATGCCAGAAGTTGTTGAGGACTTTGACCAAGCATTTGTCATTACCTAAGCAGCTCAGATCTATTCTCTGTTTCTGCAAGAGAGGTGGCCATGCAGGCTTTAGGTATTGTCATAAATTGATATTTACTTTATTCCTCTCTGCTTCTATTTTAAACCTAATCAATGGGTCTAAGACCTACCTCATGAAGTTATTGCAAGGGCACGAATACATGAAAATAATTCAAGCACCAACTGTCATCAGTGCTGTAGATGTTGTTGCTAGCTATTATGAAACACTGAGTTACAGTTGCAAGATTTTGAAAATAAAAAAAATAAAGGATATCTAGTTAAATTTGATTTTCAAGAAGACAACACATAATTTGTTTGATCTTCAAACAACATACATATCCTTAAAAATCATTGTATGAAACCCAGATTTATTAGGATGTTAATCTTGTGGCCAGCGCCATGGCTCACTAGGCTAATCCTCCGCCTTGTGGCGCCAGCACACAGGGTTCTAGTCCCGGTCAGGGTGCCGGATTCTGTCCCGGTTGCCCCTCTTCCAGGCCAGCTCTCTGCTGTGGCCAGAAAGTGCAGTGGAGGATGGCCCAAGTGCTTGGGCCCTGCACCCCATGGGAGACCAGGATAAGTACCTGGCTCCTGCCATCGGATCAGCGCCGTGCACCGGCCACAGTGCACCGGTCGCGGCGGCCATTGGAGGGTGAACCAATGGCAAAAGGAAGACTTTTCTCTCTGTCTCTCTCTCTCACTGTCCACTCTGCCTGTTAAAAAAAAAAAAAAAAAAAGCAAGCTTGTAACCTGGTTTGAATGAATGAACTTTAGCTGAAATTTTAAAATGTAGCCTTAAAGGGCTATTTCATCAACTGAATATACTGTGTACAACCCCTCCAGCAGGGAGCCTCCTCTAAGTAATTGGTCACCTGAGATGCCCTCCTGGCCTCCTGACCTCCTGTACTGAGGCTCAGGTAAGGAAGTGAGAGACATCTACACATGAATTGGGGATTCTGGTGACTCAAAGAATCAGAGTCCTAAGACTCCAATAGGCCATCAGGGTTAAGGGTGGATGTTAGCTTTAGCCTCTCCCTGATTTGCCATGGTATGGTGGAAAGACCAAATAGAATTTGTAGTAGAAACCATACATACAGTTGCTATGCAGAATATGGGCAGTGTGGATAGCTGTGTCCACAGTGTATAACTGGCCATTTGCTAACTGACTAGGAAACAACTTCAGTGGATCTGAGATAGAAACAAGGCAGCAGATGCTACAGGGAAGGCTTTTCTGTCTAATTTCATGTTTGGTTTCTGAATAATTGCCTGCCCTTTGGGTTATGAACATTTTTAATTGAGTAACAAAGTAAAGCATGAGAAACAATCAGTGCTGGCAATGTGCCCTCAATTTGAAAGGTGAAAGATTCTCCATCTTCAGAAGCCCAGGCCATTGTCCTAGATTATTAGGATCTTAATGTAACTTGCTTTCTCACATTGCATTAACCAGCTCATTAAGTCATAGTCAATTTTCGTATCCTTATTTAAGAGTGACCGTGAAATACTCCTTCAACCTTCAGAGCAGTCGGAAACCTTCCTGCTTATCCTTGTCATCTGGAGTAATTGTCTTTTGTTTTTGTTTTTTAATACAGTTCACTGGTTATAACTTTTTTTGTCTTGCTTATTTTTTGGTTTGTTAGCTATGTCATCAGTGCCTGGAAATTTATAACTGCAAAAGTTTCTAAATGTTATGGAATTTTAAAAAAAAAAACTTCTTATAATTTGGGAAAACAGCTGCTGTTTTTCATATGCATTTAAAGATGATGCTCCAACACCATTGAAAGATACAAATGGTTAAAATGAAACAGATTTTTTTCTTCCATTCCTACATTTTTTTAATGTTGGGAGTCACCCATGTAGCATATGGAAATGATTTAAAATGCAAAATCATATACAATTATTCTCATCTTAATAGCATTGGTTCTCTTTGCTTTAAAATTCACCAGTTGGCATTTAACTTGCCATTCCTCTCACTGCCTGTATGCATTTTCCTAGAAATGCCTCTTAAAGTATAAATATCAAATATTATTCTGCAGTGGGACCATAACTTTGGAAAGATGAACATTAACATTTGCTTTTGATAAATTGCTGTTTTATTAGCAAAATAATAATATGTGCCCCATGGATATTCACCTTGTAAGGATCCTAAAAAGTGATTACCTTCAGATTTTCTGTCTTGTTAGTATGTTATGATTATTTTGGTAGTTTAAAATAAAGCTGAAGTCTGAGTCACTTATGTCCTGAGACATACGCAGAGAATTGCATGTCGCAATGACAAATGAACAAACTCACACTCAGCAGGTTTCTTGGCCACATTTCCATGTGTTTAAACCATCCCCCCAAAGCTGGAATTCTCAGGCTAATGAGGCTTACCTTCAGGTCCCCACCAGCCTGGGTCTTTCCAACCTCCTGGGAGAGACCTAGATGTGGATTTGCACAGGTTTTTGAAAATTTCACAAAAGTGAACTGTTTTACTGCCTTCAGGTAAGATTTCAGTATCTTTCTTTCTTTTTTTTTTTTTTTTTTAAGGGAAAGGGTTTATTGGGGAACACCCTACAGACCGGAGTGAAGGGGTGGCGAAAGAAAAAGAGAGAAAGAGAATATAAGAGAGAAACAGAGAGGAGAGGAGCTAGCAAGGAGAGAAGATACAGCAGAGCAGAGGAGAGAGGAGAGCAGAGCCAAGAGAGCTCGTGTTCAGGAACAGGCCCTTTTAAAACTTCCCCTGAGGATGGGCAGGGAAGCAGGAGCAGGGAATCCCCTTAGGATGGGGGTGGAGCCTGGCTCAGGTAGCTGGGCCATGCAGCCACCTGGCTAAAACTGCCCCTTTTGTTTTTTATAAAGCAGGGTTTGTATGGGATTACATTAGTCCCAAAAGTCCAGGAGGGGTAGAGGGACGATGATCTGTCTTTAGAGCTACTTCCTGCTGACATGGGGCGATGAAGTACTCTTCGCTGGCATGGGGCGATGTTTCAAGCCACTGTCTCCTGGGTGGGGAGCTGAGTATATCCTTGTAGCAACATTTGGTTGACCGCCTGGTTGCTGAAGGCCTTCGTTTGTTCCATTATAACCTGCTGTAAGCACTTAGACACTGTAGTATAAAAGATATGGTGAGACTATTAATTAACCAGGTAATGAGAGGATTTTATAGAGGAGAGTAAATGGTTTCAGTATCTTTCTTCTTGAGCCCAAATTGTACAAACCTCAGACCCCACAAAACCAGTTTTCGCTTCTGCTGCTAAGGTAGATCTTATTGTTTTAATGATGCATCCTGCATCATTAGTGAGATTGAACATTTTCTAGACCATGTTCGCCAGTCACACATTGGCCAGACAGTCCCTTTTGGTCTCTATCAATTTGACCCCAAAGGGAGAGTTGGCCGGTGTAGGTACAGGGAGCATGGATAAGGGGAACCTGAGGGGAGCCCCAGGCTCAACTCCCACCCCCTTCCTTGGGGCTGCACACTGCCCACCCCAGGACAGGTTCCCTTCCTCCTCTGCCCACTTTTCCTGTATATTCTTAGCACCTCCTTTCCTTTGTTTCTTACACCAGAAGAGACTTAAGTAGGAACATCTCAGGCCTGGGGTCTAACTCTGAGTCTGAGAAGGAAACGTGAAGCTCAACAGCATGTTAGCATAAATACCCTTCAAAGAAACACTTGCTGGAAGCAGACTTGAGCCACAGTACTGTCCGCATGCTGCAGGGTTGCCGGAGTCTGCCGGAACTGTCCACAGCCTGCCCCCTTGCCTGACAAAGTAGAGTGCATTTGCCCATGGTTGCGTTCTCAGCAGAAGGTGCAGGGGTCAAGGTGAGAAAGGGAAGATGACTTCATCACTTATCAGTCCCTGTATATTTGACATGGCTCAGTCTCACCTGGTGTGTCTAGCAATTCGAAGCAGTATTCTCCCTATTTGGGAAAGACCTAGAAAAGGAGGCTAAACCTGGACACACTAATTCTACAGCAGCTGAGCTGGCCTTGTGGGCCCCATGTGCAACTCAAGGAATATCGAATCTCATTGAATGGCAGGAGTGTTCCCGGGAAGGAGAGGTGCATTGTCATGGGTTTCCATGGAGTAGCACTGTGGGGACACATCTTGCAGACTAACTTGTAGGGCTGGTCTCCACGTGTTTGTCATGACCTGTGTTCCGTGAAACTTACCCCGGGAGACATTGTTATAGCCACCATGCCGGGATGACCCCATGGGTGGCAGAGGGGAAATACCCCTCCCCAGAGACTGGTATAAATTCTGGGGAGCTTGTGGGGTTGGGGAAGTAGCAGGGTATGGGGCAAGGGAGCATCATGTGCAACATGTCTTCATTAGGAATCTTTCTGTACACCTAGCACCCACAAGTTGTGACTCACCTCTTTGTAAAATCCCACATCACATTACTGACCCCTGAGGTTCTCTGTCCACAGCCTGTCATGCCCCCTTCTGTCCCTTCCCCACCCCCTGCAAAGTGCAGGTTTCCCAAGTACAATAGTAGCTGTTGGGTGTAAAATAGGTCTCTCAACTGCAAAATTTATGTATAAATGCTGCGTACTCCAGGTCTGGTTAATGGAACCTACACAGATTTTTCTTTCTGGAAAGTCTCATGCCTTTCTGATGAATTTATATTATTCTGGCTTTAAAGACTGTTGTTTCTGCTATGAATTTCAAAAGCCTATTTTGAAGTTGCCCTTGTATTGCTTTTTCCCTGAGGGACGCACATAGAAGAAGCTGTCTGTGCCTATTCAATAGTGATGAAAAAGATAATAGAAGCAAGGAAGCTCCAAGAAGAGACGCCTTATAATCCCATGAAAGATTATTTTGTTACATCTGTTTAAAGCTCGCTTTTACAAATCCTAGAAATTGTACTTGCTAGCAAATAAAATAATCAAGAAAATCATTTGTTCCTTCATAGATATAAGTGTGCTTCACCTCCTTGTGAAGCTATACATTCAAAAGTAACAGGGTTACAAATAATTCTTGGAATGATGACCAAAAAAATCTTAACTGAGTCTTCTTAACATAGCACATTTGAATTTATTAAGAACAGCTGGTTTAATTAAGGGGCTTTTTGCAGGTGTGTAACAGTGGATCCAGGAGAATGAATAGACGTTTGGGTAACCACACTCTAAGAGTCTGTAGAAACTTTCCTTATCCGAACTCAAGAAGCAACCTAGGCAATCAGAGATCTCATCCCATGGGGGAGACAGCCATTCCCTGTCCTAATCCATTCAGGCTGCTGTAACAAAATACAATGAGCTGGGTGGCTTATGAACAGCAGGAATCTATTTCCTATGGTTCAAAGTCTGGGAAGTCTAAAATCAAGGTACCAGGAGATTTGGTGCCAGCTGAGTGCTCACTCGTGTTCACACATGTGCCTCTCACGTCGTGGAAGGGACTGCCTGTGTCTCTGGGCCTCTTTTATAAGGCTGCTAACCCCTTTCAGGAGGGCAGAGGGTTTGGCTTGGGGGAAGGCACAAACATTCAGCCCAAGGCAGTTCCTGAGTGGGTCTCTCAATCTGCTTTGCTGTGGGTGACCTCCTCCATTGTCTCCCCTCTTCAGTTTAATGTCATCAGACATGGACCAAAGCCCTCCTCTCTAAGCAAGCCACACAGGAAACTCTTTCCAGTTTTACCATTATTCTTGCTACTGGCTGCATCCAGCTAGGCTTTGTCATCTTCTCTCTGGTGTACAGAGATCCATGTTCAACGAGGCCATGATGATGGTGTGGGATTCATCTGTCTTCCCATCTATGGCAAGACTGGCACTGTCTTTTTTTAAAAAACTTATTTATTTATTTGAAAGTCAGAGTTACATTGAGAGAGGGAGATACAGAGAGAGAAGTGAAAGAGATCTTCCTTCTGCTGCTTCACTCCCCAGATGGCTACAAGCCCAGTCTGGGCCAGGCTGAAGCCAGGAGCCTGGAGCTTCTTCTGGTCTCCCACTTGGGTGGCAGGGGCCCAAGCACTTGGACCACTTTTGTACTGCTTTTCCAAGTCAGTAGCAGGGAGCTGGGTTGAAAGTGGAGCAGCCAGACTTGAACCAGCGCCGTGTGGTTATGCAGGTTTCCCAGGTGACAGCTTTACCCCCCAGGCCACAACACTTGCCCCTGGTTTCTACTCTTAAATAACAGTGTTGTCCTCTGTGTCAGAAATAACCAGAAATCAAGGCTGGCCTTTGGCTAAGACACTGGTTATCTTGCCTGTGTCCCACATCACAGTGCCTGGGTTCAACTCCTAGCTCCCGCTCTGAGCTCCTGCTCCTGACTCCAGCTTCCTACCAATGCAGACCCTGTGAGGCAGCAGATGGTTGTTCAAGTAACATGTAGAAGACCTGGGTAAAATTCCTGGCTCCCAGCTTTGCTCCCAGTGGCCATTGTGGGCACTTGAGAGTGAATCATCGGATGGAACTCCCTTTCCCTCTTTCTCTGTTTCTCTCCCTCTCAAAAGAAAGTGGCATGGTGTGTATCAGAGTGGAAATCCAAGTACCAATTTCACCATTTAGGTTATGATGAACTAAAGTACCATCTGCAGGCAAAGCATTAGTGTTTTCATTGATTTGTTAGTCTGTCTTCAGTTTCTAGTAAGACAGTTACTAAGATTTAAGAAAAGATATCTAAAACTTGGAAATAAGACAAAAAGGGGATAGCATGTATTTGAAAGTCGCAAAGGAGAATTGGTTAACAACTGTGCTCAAGAAATGTATTATTGACTGAAGGCCTGGATGGTACATATTAACATGTATATTTTTGTCCACTAGAATTCAAGAGATTTCTGTGCCACTGAGAATGAAGATCTTCCCTGTAGGCCAGTTTTGCTTTTGACCCAGAAACCTTAGTTCAAAATGCTTTCCTGACTACCTATGTTGTTCTTCTCATTTGCTCCTGAATCAATCTACCTGTTTCGCGGGATCCCTCATGAAAGATTGTTTCCACACTTGTCCATTCTATATTTATAAGAGAATAATGTTTCTTTTAATTTTGAAAATTATACTTTGGGTTTGGCAGTTTATAAAATTTTTGCAGTAAAATCTTTGTCTCCCACGAAAGGCATACATAAAACAGATAAAAATTTGCAGCTCAGGGCTGTTGCCGTGGCATAGCGGGTAAAGCTGCCGCCTGCAGTGCTGGCATCCCATGTGAGCACCAGTTCCTATCCCAGCTGCTCCATTTCTGACCCAGCTCTGCTATGGCCTGGGAAATCAGTTGAAGATGGCCCAAGTCCATGGGTCTTTGCACCCATGTGGAGACCAGGAAGAAGCTCCTGGTTCCTGGCTTCAGATAGGCACAGCTCTGGCCGTTGCGGCCATTTGAGGAGTGAACCAGCAGGTGGAAGATCTCTCTTTCCCTGCCTCTGCCTCTCTGTTACTCTGACTTTCAAATAAATAAATAAATCTTTAAAAAAAATTCATCTCTGAATCTGATGGAAGCAATCCAAACTGATGGAAGCAATCCAAACTAACAACTTCAAGTGCATATCCTTTGGATAATAAATTCTGTGTCCCTAACTGGCTCCTTCCAGGCTTTGCCCCTAGGAGCTGTGTGGACCTAATAGAGTTCTCAGTCCTTCAGTTCTCTCACTTCCCCTTCTTCCTGTGAGCATATTTCATATGCTGAAAGCTGAGAGTCTGGAGCATTCAGATTACAGCAGATATCTTTTCTTTTCTTGCATTTCCATCATGCAAGTGATATTGTTGAAAACGCAAGTGAGCAACAAAGAAATTAGCAACTCCATTGCTTTCTAACTTGCTTATGCTTTGGTTCCAGGAGCCAAATGTTGCGTTTCATTAAGAAATAATTCCCAAGTCATTGAGTGGGACTACTCATTGTAAACTACAGACTTTCGCAGTCTACTGTCACTTTTGCTTGATAATCAAGTCATGGCTTCTCAGGGATCGACACACCATTAGCTTCTTACAAATGTAAATTGTAAGTGATTTGTAAATCATTCTCTATCCTTTAGGTAAATAGTCTGATGAGTGATATAATTTTCTGAGAACTATGTACTCATAACCTTTCCTAGCTATCACTAGCTGGGTTTGCATTGAGGAAGAAAATAAAATGGTTTTCACTTTAATTCCCATCCTGCAGCTTTTTTTCCATTGTACAGGGCCAGTTCAAGAAGAAATGAAGGTAGGAAAATGGCCTAATTTTAGACCTGGAATGAGAAAACAAAATTTTACTTGAAATTATAACATGTAATTGTACATTATTATGTAATTACAATGTGCAATAGACTTCTTAGAATCAATATTAGAATGGAATGGTTAGAACTATGCATAGAAAGGACATAAAGGACATGATGATATTTTCTGAAATATCTGCTAAGCATTTTCTGTGACACATCCTTTTCAGCTTCACCGCAGCTTTGAAAGCATAGCATTATTTTAAAATATGAGAGACAGGCTGCAGAGAAATTAAGTGACTAAGTCATGCAACCTAGGCCATGAACGGGAGAACATTTGAAATAGCTCTAATTCCAAATTCCAGTTACAATGCAAGAAAATAGCACTGAACATAAAAGTTACACACTGGAGGCCCAACTCTGTCACAGGACAAATCATCTCCATGTACTCTTTTTTTTTTTCTTTAAAAAGATTTATTTATTTATTTGAAAGTCATAGTTACATAGAGAGAGTAGGAGAGGCAGAGAGAGAAATCTTCTATCCATTGGTTTACTCCCTAATTGGCCACAATGGCCGTAACTGTGCTGATCTGAAGCCAGGAGCCAAGAGCTTCTTCCAGGTCTCCCACATGTGCAGGGGCCTGAGGACTTGGGCCATCTTCTGCTTTCCCAGGTCATAGCACAGAGTGGGATCAGAAGTGAAGCAGCCAGAACTCAAACTGGCGCCCATATGGGATTCCAGCACTGCAGGCTGCAGCTTTACCCACTATGCCACAGCCCCAGCCCCCTCCATGTACTTTTACTTTGCATAAGGAATGCTGTTACCTTGTCATGAATTTACTTTAAATTGTCATCTTTTGGAGTTCTCAAGTACTAAAATACTCTTTCTTGGATATTCAATGATTTTCATGTAGCTAAAAATACTGGGCATGATTCTGAACATGAAGTACTCCAAGCTGGTCAAAATAATTTCAGATTCATTAACTGATACAGTGCCTCCCGCCTCCACAGAAACTACCTGCTAAGCCCCTCAGTGGATGCCTGAAGCTTCAGATAGTACTGAACCCTATTTTGCTATCTCCTGTACATACATACCTGTGATAAAATTTAATTTATAAGTTAGGTACACACAACAATAACTAATAACAAAATAGAAAAATTATAACAATGCTTCTCATTAAAAGTTATTTAAAACTTATGAATTGTTCACTTGTAGAATTTTCATTTCATATTTCAGGACTACAGTTGGCCATTGGTAACTGAAGCTGTGGAGCAAGAAATCATAGATAGCTGAGGACTAATCTTTTATACAGGCTATAAGAACTCCACAGCCTTCCCACTAACATTCATTCACTCTTTAACTCATTCAACAAAGTTTTGTTGGTCCTTGTCCTAAGTGCTAAAGCTGGTGTGCAAACTCCAGAAGGTCTCTGCCTTTCACGATCTCCGTATCCCATCATCACACAATATTCTAGCATATTGATTTGTCCACTTATTCATTCATCAAATATTCATTGTATACTTACTATGTACCAAAATTGTTTTCTTTTCTAAAATTTTTAAATATTTATTTGAAAGGCAAAGTTACATAAGGGAGAAGCAAAGACAGAGAGAGATCTATCTTACATCCACTGAGTTACTCCCCTTATGGATGCAATGGCCAGGGCTGGGGCAGACCAAAGCCAGGAGCCAGGAGCTTCTTCCAGGTCTCCCACACAGGTGCAGGGGCCCAAGCACTTGGGCCATCCTCCACTCCTTTCCCAGGTGCATTAGCAGGGAGCTGGATAGGAAGTAGAATGGCCAGGACAAGAAACAGTGCCAATATTGGATGCCAGCACTGCAAGCCACAGTCTAGCCTGCTGCTAGGAACTGAAGTTCCAAAGAGTTAATCAGACACTGCAATAATGTTTAGTAATGATAAACTTGTTTGAAGGCATTATGTTCTGTTATAACTTATACTTAAGACAAGCATACTTTGATTGATCCAGAAAAAGGAAATTAAGCCAAATTCTACAATGAGCAAATGTAGACCACCTTCTCTAGATAATCTATTATTTAATCACTTCCAATTTTAAAATTATTATTATCATTTACTGTTAAGATATTAGGAGATCCAAGTATGGCTAGAAGTCAGAGACCCAGAACACAAAGTGTTTTCTTTGAAATTAATTTGGTAGGGAGTTAGGAATCTCAGGTCTCCAGGGCTGTGGATTTATGACCACAGACTCTGTCCTCAGTGGTTATTTATATTTCTGTCAGAGTAGCAAAAGCATTTTTGAGAAAGAATTTTGAAACTTAATCATCCAACAAAAAGCAAAGGAATATAAACAAATACACTTTACTCAGGAGCCAAAGGGATTGAGTCCTTTGTGTTGATACTGCTAAGCTGTTTCTGTGGAGTTGAGTTGTAGTGTCATGGAGGAGGAAGGCTGTTGTCCCATATGGTGTCCCTCAGTAGGGCTGCTTTCAGATTGGAGTCCTCTATGCTGGAGTCCAAGTGGAAGAAGCGTGTGGATGTGCTTCCAGGTCATCACAGCCCAGCTCAATCTGTGTTTTGGGCCATTCTGACTGCTGTGGCAAACTACTGTAGACTGGCTGGCTTACAAACAACAAATTTACTTCTCTCAGTTCTGGATCAAAGTCCTGTGAGGGTTTGTGGGCAGTCATAGATGACCATCTTCTCACTGTGTCCTCACATAGTGAAAGAGGTGAGGGACTCTCTGTGGTCCCTTTGATAATGGACCCATCCACAAGGGCTCCATCCTCATGAACTAATGGCCCTTGGGCCATCCACCACTGCCTTCCTGGGCCACAGCAGAGAGCTGGACTGGAAGAGGAGCAGCCGCGACCAGAACCCGGTGCCCATATGGGATGCCAGCACTGCAGGTGGAGGATTAGCCAAGTGAGACATGGCGCCAGCCCTGCCTCATAACATCTTTAATCACAGTATTTGTCATTGTCAGCTAATTCTAAAAACTATAAAATTTTATTCTTTCTTTATACTTGGTCTTTAATCTACCTAGAGTTTATGATTTTTTTTCTTAATGGGAACCAGGTTTGCTGATATTAAATAATGAATAGACACTCTTTTCCTATTTCTTTCTAATGTTTCCTTGACCTTATTCCAAATTTCTGTATGTGCACAGTCAATTCATTTGCTTAATCTAATAAAGCAGTGAAGTGAATACCTAGAGCCCTGTAAAAGAAAACCTGAAAGAATATGTTTTGTTGTTGATATTAGTTCTGACTTATTTACTAACAAAATAATGAGACATTTAAATGTAGGCCCCTGGATTTAATACACTCTTTAAAAAGGTTCTCCCAAATTATTTTTCCTTGTCCTCTTCTTCTTTCTCTTCTCTGCCTCTCCTTCCTTCTTCTTTTCCTTACAATGTCCAAGTAGATCCAGTTCTTCCATTTTTAGGAGGAGAGCCACACATCACAACAGGTGACTGCTTCAATAGGTAGTCTGATTACTTTTCTGTAACCTACATATCATTTAGTTAATGATTTTTATCTTATTAGCTTGGCTATAAATAAAAGGCTTTTTTCTATAAAGAAAGATAACATTTCTTGCAGAATATATTGTGCCTCTGTCCTTCTCTTATTTCATTTTTGTACATTATTTCTTTGTTTGAAATGGTGAAATGGCCAAATCTTGAGGTACATGCTATAGAAACAGTACTGACATTTCCAGCAGCCCATCGCTTCCTCAGTGAAGCAGTGCCATAATGCAATACCACTTCTCACCACGCATTCATATCTGTGTATTTGTTGATTGGCTTATTGTCTGGATGCCAGTTCTTTTCTGCCAAGAAAGGAGCTATGAAGTCACAGACTTTGCTGTCTGTTTTCCTGCTGTAGACCCACCACATGGTAGGAAATGAGTATTTGAGTGAATAAAATCGTACATGAGTCTTTCCTTCTATGTGGTTGTGTGGATTTGAAAATACCTACAGCATCCCTTATCCTGTGAATGCAGGGAACAATAATGTTCAGAAGACAAATGAATGTCCATAAATTGTCCCTGTCAAGTTGCTACATTTGATAAATGCAGTTTAAAAGAGAATTGTAAAATCTCTAGAACTGCTAAGAATTCCAGAAACATTACAAATTGCTGATGTGATCTCATTGTAATTTTTTTGTCTAAGACCTAAAAACCTTAAAGTGATTTAAATTCCAATAAGGTGTTAGATGAGTAATCTTTAATGAGTTATCCTTAATCTTTAATGAAGAATCTATGCACAAAAGGAGTAAAAATATATATACTTTCCAAAGATCAGGCGAAAAGTTTAGTAACTACCACTACTCTAGAGAAATCTTCATTCCTTTGATGAATCTGCTCTTCCTGAAGCCACTGTGGCAATCTAGCACTGGAAGGGGACAGGCTGAGAAGGTGAAACTTTTGTACTTCTGCTGTTTTAACAGCAGAAGAAAAAGCATTTGCCAGAAGTTTTTAATCCCCTACAGACTGACCTTTCATTCTTGTTTCAATCCTTTCCATTCCTGTGGCAGGGAAGGGGAAGTGTGAGCTGCATTGCTTATACCGAATGTCTGCTTCCACTTAGCGGCCCAGGCCAGGCTCCTCTTCTTCCTAGAGCTGCCCCTCCCCCACAGATCTGCTGTCAGTGGAGCTGGGTTTAAGTGGCTCAGTGTAGTCCCCAGTAACAGTCTGAAGCCTGCTAGGTGCCAAAGCCTGCATGCTTCTCTTGGCACTGCAGAGCTTCTCCCCCAGTCTCCTTCCCCATCCTCTGTGTAGCAAGGAGAGAAAACGAGGTGGGAGCCAGTTTACCTCTCATGAATGTAAGAGTGGAGTTGGGAGCAGAGTGCACAGTGTGACTGAGACAAATGAAGAGATGAGAGCGGAACTTATCACAGCACCCAGGTGCCTGCACCCGTCTAGGCAGCATCACTCAGAGCTTGAGGGAGGATGCAGGTCAGGAGATGGAAACCAACACTAGACGGAGGTGTCTACCTGGGACACCTGGAGAGCACCTCAAGGAGAGGAAGTCAAAACAGGTGTGCTTGGGAGGGGGGCTTTAGAAGAGGATGGTGAATGCTTCTCCAGAGACAAATACCAGTATTTCCTTATGAAGTATAGATTTCGGTCACTCACAGACTCCCCCATCTACTCCCTTTAAAAAAGGCTTAAGAAATAACTAACAGTCATTAATATAAGAAAGCCCAACTGGCTAATGCCCCTGTAGGAAATAGCTTTTCTTTAAGCTGCTCCATTCCTTTGCCTAAGACACACCTGAGCTTCCATCAGTGCCAGCAGCCTCCTGCTGTGCGCACAGCTGAGAAGGCCTCCTGCAGTGGGGACATCATCCTGCTTTCTCTTCTGCCTTGCACAATTTAGTACCTAATTGTGCTGATCCCTCTGATTTAACTTCTTTGTGAAAATTGTTCTTTCAGAGAAATGGTTCCTTTCAACTTGATGGGAAACATATTTAGAAGATTTCCTTTATGCTATTAGCAGGTGTTTCCTAGTGCTCTTCTGTTGCAATAAATTGACTGAGTGCTTCTAATTATTCTTTCCGCACACACCTGCCCGATACAACCTGCATGGATGTAGGAAGTTCCCATTTGCAGGACAGCTGTAAAACTAGATACTCTGATAGGACTTTGAGCTCTAGGTTACAGTACCACTTTTCCTACTAACCAGCCAGCTTCCAGACCACTAGCCATGTAACCAAATCACAGAGGCTCAAGTATCTCCTCTTGAAAATTCAGGAAATTAGGATTAACCCATAAAAAATATTGAAAGGAGCCCAAAGTGATCATCCTTCAAATATGAAATATGACTTTATATTCAAATAAGATACAGTAAAATAATAATGTATCATGTTGGAAGTAGGTTAAACATCACTATACCATTTCTTGCCTTCTTTCCAGTTACAAAAATCAAAGGTTATTTAGTGTGTGGATATGTCTTGGTTTGTGTCCCTGAAACATTTTTCTATGAGTTTGCATTATTTATATATGCATGCAATAGACTTTTTTCAAGCATGAGATCACACTAAACCTTCTTATTCTATAACTTGCTATTCTAATAATTGCAACATTAAAATCTTCTCTCTATTCATATTTTATAAATCTACCACATATTTCTGTTTGAAGGGTATAATTTTTTTTAATTTTTCACTACTATGTATTTTCTTTAAAAAGTTTGGCATTTGCTGTTAAAAAATAGTCTCTTTGAAGGAAATTAGACTGATCTCAGCTTTAGGGTAAACCCTCTCCAGCCCAGTGTACTAGGAGAATTCTAGATAATCCCAGCGATTCCTGTTCTCTATGTACATTTTCTGTACACTTCCCTTATTTTAATACAGCTTCCTAGTAATGCACACCCTTTAGGGCAGCAGATGATATACTCAAGTAGTTAGATCCCTGTTACTCAATAGGAGACCTACATCAAGATATTGGCTCCTGGCTTCAGCCTGGCCCAGCCCTGTCTATTATAGGCATTTGGGGAGTGAATCAGGTGATGAAAAATCTCTTTCTCTTCCTCTCTTCCTCTCTCTCTTTGTTTCTCTGTCTCTCTCTCTCTCTCTCTCTCTCTCTCACACACACACACACACACACCACACAAATACACCAACTTTCTGCCTTTCAAATAAAATGAAAAATAAATCATTGAATAAAATGAAATAAAATCAGTAGTTAATGTTTTCAAATGCTGTTTCTTAGAATTGATCTTTCCTCTAGAAAAGTAGATCCAAGGCCAGTGCCACAGCTCACTAGGCTAATCCTCCACCTTGCGGCGCCGGCACACCGGGTTCTAGTCCCGGTCAGGGCGCCGGATTCTGTCCCAGTTGCCCCTCTTCCAGGCCAGCTCTCTGCTGTGGCCAGGAAGTGCAGTGGAGGATGGCCCAAGTGCTTGGGCCCTGCACCCCATGGAAGACCAGGATAAGTACCTGGCTCCTGCCATTGGATCAGTGCGGTGCGCCGGCCGTGGTGGCCATTGGAGGGTGAACCAACAGCAAAGGAAGACCTTTCTCTCTGTCTCTCTCTCTCACTGTCCACTCTGCCTGTCAAAAAAAAAAAAAAAAAAATAGATCCACGATGGCTGATGCCTAGACTGGATATAATTTTTGGGTATATTTAATGCTAAATGTATAATTCTTGCTCTAATGATATGCAGTTTAGTGAAATCCACTGATGTGCCTTTTGCAAGTGATTCTTTCATGCATTTTGAACTATTAACAGTCTTCATCTACTCTTAAATTATATTCTTTGGTTTATGACCTTACAATTTGCAAATTTAAAGCCAAATTTAGTAGCAATCGCTCCCCCTTATCCTCAGGGGATATATTCTAAGACCTCAGTGTATTCCTGAAACCAGAGTACTAACAAACCCTAAATACAAGCACTGCGATTCATTGACAGTTGATCTGATAGCTACTAAGTGACTAATGGGCAGCTAGCATTTCCAGTGTAGATATGCTGGGCAAATGAATCATTCATGTCCAGGATGGGATTGATCAGGCCAGTGCAACATTTTATAATACTACCCAGAATGGCAGTATGCAATTTAAAACTTGTGCCTTGTTTATTTCTGGAATTTGACATTTCGTGTTTTTAGACTTTGTCTTATCTAGGTTGACTACAGGTAATTGAAACCACAACAAGCAAAACCACAGATAAATGGGGATGACTGTAGAGCTGATTGTACAAAGAAGAGCTGTGTATGATACTTCTCTTGAGCTGCCTACTAGAATTTGGTATTAATTTTTCTTCTGTTCATTGTTTCTCAAAGGGATCCTTTAGTAGAGGTTAATAAACAGTTGGTGAAATGAATAGACAAATGAGATCATTAGAAACACATCACTACTAATTCAAAGTACAAATGTCTTACATGTTACTTTTGTTTTCCATCTCATGAAATGAAGCTATTAATACCATTATTACAGTTTACCTGAATTCAGCTTACCTGTAAAAAAAAAATGAAGCCATTAAAATGTTTCTTCTACCTCATCTGTTCTCAGAACTTTCTAGGTATTAAAGCATTCTGTTCTCCTGCAAGATAAGTACTCTTTTTGTTCCCATGGTACAAATGAGGAAATTGGGGAACAGGGCAGTCAGTCAACTTGCCTGACATGCTAGCTTGGTAAGGTTGGAGTCACAATACCAAGACATGCATTATAAGAGCACCCACAATTCTGCCTATACACAGCAGATCTTACAGATCTTATATGTCTCTATATCTTCTTGAAAAACTGTTATCAAAACACACAATTATTCTTAGGTGATTAAATTTAACTGAAAAGTGATCCCTGTTAAATATAAAAGTGGGAATAAGAAATGGATGAGATGTTCAATCGGACTTACCCCTACTGGTAGAGTTAGAAACGTGCCAGGGAGCAGATCTGGCTGAAAAGCCCATGAGAGTATTACAGGCATGGAAAGCCAAAACACTCCGGCCAAAAAAAAAAAAAAAAAAAAAAAAAAAAAAAAAAAAAAACACCTCCATGAAAGATCTCCGCAAGTGAGATCCCAGTGAAAAGAACAGGTCATCAAAGAAGGAGGTACCTTTCTCTGAAGGGAGGAGAGAACTTCCACTTTGACTACGACCTTGTCTAAATATGATCAGAGTTGGTGAACTTAAAAGGCTTCCATAGCCTTGGCAGCTCATGACAAGAGCCTAGGGTGATTACTGATGCCATAAACAAGAGTGTCAATTTGTTAAGTCAACAGCAGGAGTCACTGTGTACTTACTCCTCATGTAGGATCTCTGTCCTTAATGTGCTGTACATTGTGATTTAATGCTATAACTAGTACTCAAACAGTATTTTTCACTTTGTGTTTCTATGTGGGTGCAAACTGTTGAAATCTTTACTTAATGTATGCTAAACTGATCTTCTGTATATAAAGAGAATTGAATATGAATCTTGATGTGAATGGAAGGGGAGAGGGAGAGGGAAAGGGGAGGGTTGCGGGTGGGAGGGAAGTTATGGGGGGGGAAGCCATTGTAATCCATAAACTGTACTTTGGAAATTTATATTCATTAAATAAAAGTTAAAAAAAAAAAGAAAAGAAACATGCCAGGGGATTCCAATTCAATCCCATCAAGATGGCATGTACCAATGCCATCTCACTAGTCCAAGTGATCAATTTCAGTTCATAATTGATCATAATGATAGGCAGTCAAAGGGATCACATAAATAAGACTAGTGTCTACTAATACTAACTGATAGATTAAAAAGGAGAGAACAATCCAACATGGGAAATGGGATACACAGCAGACTCGTAGAATGGCAGATGTCCCAAACAGCACTCTGGCCTCAGCATCAGCCCTTAAGGCATTCAGATCTGGCTGAAGAGCCCATGAGAGTATTTAGTCATGGAAAGCCAAGACACTCTGGGGAAAAAAAAAAAAAAAAAAGGACCTAAATGAAAGATCTCTGTGAATGAGACCCCAGTGGAAAGAATGGGTCATCAGGCAGGCCGGTGCCGCAGCTCACTAGGCTAATCCTCCGCCTAGCAGCTCTGGCACACCGGGTTCTAGTCCTGGTTGGGGCGCCGGATTCTGTCCCGGTTGCCCCTCTTCCAGGCCAGCTCTCTGCTGTGGCCAGGGAGTGCAGTGGAGGATGGCCCAGGTGCTTGGGCCCTGCACCCCATGGGAGACCAGGAAAAGCACCTGGCTCCTGGCTCCTGCCATCAGATCAGCGCGGTGCACCAGCCGCAGCGCGCCGGCCGCGGCGGCCATTGGAGGGTGAACCAACGGCAAAGGAAGACCTTTCTCTCTGTCTCTCTCTCTCACTGTCCACTCTGCCTGTTTAAAAAAAAAAAAAAAAAAAAAAAAAAAAAAAAAAAGAATGGGTCATCAAAGAAGGAGGTACCTTTCTCTGAAGGAGGAGAGAACTTCCACTTTGACTATCACCTTGTCTAAATAAGATCCGAGTTGGGGAACTCAAGATGCTTCCATAACCTTGGCAACTCATGACAAGAGCCTCGGGTGATTACTGATGCCATAAACAAGACTGTCAATTGTTAATAACAGGAGTTACTCCTCATGTAGGATCTCT
Source organism: Oryctolagus cuniculus (assembly GCF_051225735.1). Classification (NCBI taxonomy): domain Eukaryota; kingdom Metazoa; phylum Chordata; class Mammalia; order Lagomorpha; family Leporidae; genus Oryctolagus; species Oryctolagus cuniculus. The sequence goes on from NC_142880.1 coordinate 45,049,231, forward strand.
GTCCTTAATGTGTTGTACTATGTGAATTAACAGTATAAATAGTACTTAAATAGTACTTTATACCTTGTGATTCTGTGTGAGTGCAAACTGTTGAAATCTGTACTTAGTATATACTAAATTGATCTTATGTATATAAAGACAATTGAAAATGAATCTTGATGTGAATGGATTGCGAAAGGGAGTGGGAGATGGGATGGTTGCGGGTGGGCAGGAGGTTATGGGGGGGAAAAGCTGCTATAATCCAAATGTTGTACTTTCGAAATTTATGTTTATTAAATAAAAGTTTAAAAAAAAGAAAAAGTGTTATCACCAGCTAACGCTAGTAAAAGATCTTAAATTAGCAATGATTACTTCTTAATGTAGGAAAATTTTATGTGAATGTTAGGAGGGTTGGGCAGTAAGTAAGACTGAAGATCATTAAGTCAGTATGGATGACAATAGGGAAGTATTTAGCTATTATGAAGCTTTGAGATGATAGATTCAGGGGATTATGACAACTGTGATTCCAAGTTGAAGAACAATAAATTTGAAAGGAAATCATAGAGTACACTTCCCAAGTTGGAGTTGTTCTCTGAACTCTCTGCTGTCCTCCCTGCACAAACTTCTTTACCTTTTTTTTTTTTTTTTCTTTTGTCCCTGTTGACCTTCTGTAGAGAAGGGAGACTTCTCCCAGCCAGTCAGCCCCAGATCTTCATGGGGACATAAATCGTAGCCATCTCCATGTTGTCTCCAGTGTGATGGAAAGGAAGGGCCTCTTAAATTTATGGGGAGCAACCCGGACTGGACTGAGTTACTGGAATTAAGACTTATTCTATGCATCTGCTCTCCCACAATATGGCGCTGAGAAGGGAGAAACAGCTTCTACACAGCTGCCTCCAGTTCAACCAATAAACTGTGGGACTTACTCCTGATTGGAGGAGAGCAGCGTACTCGGCGTGTGGGTAGCAGAGTTGGGATTGGTGGAAGAGGACTATAAAGGAGGAGAGAGACAACATGCACAAGGAACATCTAAGGGGAACATCTAAGGGGAACACCTGTGCAGCCCCCGAGAGAGCCGGCCGGTGGTGTGCCGCTCCCCCGCGGAAGTGGGGAATGTGGCAGGGGGAACCGCCCTTCCACGGAGGTGGAAGGGACAGTAGCCAACCCAGGAAGAACCAGCAGCAAACCCAGGGAGGGCCGAACAGACGAAAGAACAACGCAGGGTCATGTGTCGTTCCTCCACGAAGAGGGGGAGCGACATAATGGTGCCGTGACTCGGATATGAAGCCTAGGCAGGGCTTAGTGTCGTTCCTCCACGAAGAGGGGGAGCGACAAAATTTAATACAGTTTTAATTATCAGTATTATGATTAAAAATTCAAACGTTTTCACCTAACTCATTGCAAGGCATTAGACAAATTATTCCTAAATATTTTCTCATTCAATTCTCTCTTTTTTAAACTATTTATTTATTTAAAACAGAGCGAGAGAGAGAGAGAAAGAGATCTTCTATCCACTGGTTCAGTCCCCAGATGGCTGCAGCAGCCAGGGCTGGGACAGGCCAAAGTGAGGAGCCAGGAGCTTTATCCTGCTCTCCCATGTGGGTTTCGGAGCTCAAACACTTGGTTCACCCTCCTGTGCTTCTCCCAGACCAATAGGAAGGAGCTGGATACAAGTGGAGCAGCCATAATACAAGCTAGTGCCCACATGGGATGACAGCCATTGCAGGTGGCAGCCATCCCGCTATGCCACAGTGGCAGCTCCCTCATTCAGTGCTCATAGCCTTCCTTCCCCAGTAAGCTGCACGTGGGATCCAGCTGACTTCTCAGTGCCATCAGGAGCTGTTTCCATTACCACTGAGGCTTGGATCTCCTGGTTAGGACTGAAAAATATGAAGGTAGCTCATCAGCAATGTAGATAAGAGACAGAGTGTCCACATCCTGACCTACACGCTTGAGAGTTCATTTTTCTGAGTTTTTTTTTTCTTCTGTATTGTAACAGTGAAGAGTAAACAATAGGTTTTCCTTTTGAATGTGTAATGTGTGCCCTCCTCATCTCTCCCTGGGTGAGATCTGACTGTCACCAGTCCTAGGAAGTCCTAAATCCTTTCCTCTGCTAAAGCCACTTTGCCTGTTCCCAGAAGGACTAGTTAGAGTGCTGTTTCTTTTTTCCTTTTGAAAACACAGCTCTGAAAAGCCATCTTTCTTGATACAGAGCATTGCTTATGGAGCTATTATGTGTATAATCAGCAAGGATACACACACCCAGTCATTTCCTGAAGAACCTGTTGCCAGGTCAGTTCACAATCACTCCTTTTATTTGGCATCCAGTTGTGTGTTTGGAGAGCATTAACACTGCTCAGTGCATGCTTTGTCCACTGAGTTCTGTCCGTGCATGGTCTCTTTTCCTGTTCTAGCCTGTTTTCAAAATAGAGTCCAAGTGCAAAGCAGACGTCCTCTTCATCAGAATCACTCACACAGCAACACATGTTGCAGGTCAGGATGGCACCTGACCAGACAAATGTAACTTGTAAAGAGCTGTCCTTCTTTCCTTGGCCTGCAGTATAGGTTAGCAAACATGCTATCATCAGAATAAATCAACTTGAATTGATGGAGTCATGGACACTCTGATCATTAAATGATGCTCTGCCATGTGAGAACACTGGGATGCCCTTTGTCTGTGAGATGTGTTTTCACCACCTACTAGACAGTAATATCAAGGCTCGAGCCATGTGAATGGAACAAATTCTATTATTTGCCAAGTGTCTTGACCTACAATTTCAATTCCTTTATAATTTTTTTTTGACAGGCAGAGTGGACAGTGAGAGAGAGAGACAGAGAGAAAAGTCTTTCTTTGCCGTTGGTTCACCCCACAATGGCCGCTGCAGCTGGCGCACCACGCTGATCCGAAGCCAGGAGCCAGGCGCTTCTCCTGGTCTCCCATGCAGATGCAGGTCCCAAGCACTTGGGCCATTCTCCACTGCACTTCCGGGACACAGCAGAGAGCTGGCCTGGAAGAGGGGCAACCAGGACAGAATCCGGCACCCCGACCGGGACTAGAACCCGGTGTGCCAGTGCCGCAGGTGGAGAATTAGCCTATTGAGCCAAGGTGCTGGCCTAATTCCTTTATAATTTAATTTTTTCTGAGACTAAGATAATTAATGTTGTTTGGGGTGAGGGCTAAGTATATCTAAAGAGACATATGAATTGGTGCATTGTTACATTCATGGAAGTAAACAGAAAAATTGGGAAAACAATTAGTCTATAAATACCAGTATGGATCTTCAAAGAGTTGATGGAACACATGTATTTTGAAAATGCGTGCATGGGTTTCAAAAATCTTTGCCCAAATAAAATTATTTCTCATGACCGGCGCTGTAGCACAGCGGGTTAAAGCCCTGATCTGCAGTGCCACCATCCTATATGGGCGCTGGTTGAAGCCCTGGCTGCTCCATTTCTGATCCAGCTCTCTGCTGTGGCCTGAGAAAGCAGTGGAAGATGGCCCAAGTCCTTGAGCCCCTGCACCCACATGGGAGACGAGGAGGACGCTCCTGGCTCTGAATTAGCATAGCTCTAGCCTTTGTGGCCATCTGGGGAGTGAACCAACGGATGGAAGACCTCTCTCTCTCTCTCTGCCTCTGCCTCTCTGTAACTCTGCCTTTCAAATAAATAAATAAATCTTTTTAAAAATTGTTTCTATTTTAATTTTATTTAAATTTATTTAATTCTTTAAAGCACCCTAGTATAGGTACAATCTAAGGAAGTAGCTATTCTCTTTTTCTATGTGCAGTTCACGTTTTACTAGGGAAGGCTGTCTAAAATATAATAAAGAGATATCTAGAATATATTCCAGGAAGATGTAACAGGTCATCCTCTCTCCTTGCATGCCCTGTCAATTTCAGCAAAGTCAGGGCTGGCTAGAGCTTCGAGTGTGCAGGAAGCAGACATCATGGGGAGGAGTACATCAGTCTGTGCAGGGTGGTAGCTCATTTAGAACAACCCCTGAAGACTTCAGAATTTCTCTTTGGTATTGAACTGGTTACGGCAAAAACAGAAAGATTCTAATCATAGAAAGTAAAGGTTTCCTTCTGTGAGCTCAACTGTTGGATCTGTCATCTTTCATCAATAGAAAAATGAGATAAATCAAATGATTTGTTTCGTTTTAACCACCCAAAGAAGGAAGAGAGTGGAGTGCAGGAAATTAACGTATCTGCATTACTCTAACAGCCCCTCCCTCTGGACTGTGTAAGGGATCCAGGACAAGCAAATGACTTTTCCATCATATTTGGCCCAAACCCCCCTGGTGAGTGAGGAGAAAGGGAGCCACTTGATAAGGTTTAGGAAACGGCATCTGTTTTTCTTAGCGTTTTTAGATTAATTTATCAGGTGTCTTGAACTTTACATTTTATGTTGAAAAGTAAATTCATAATGGGTGCTCTGTGTGGACCTGAAGACTTTGTGAGTTGGATGCTGTGTGTGCACAGTGGCATTGGAAAAGATCGTATTTGCAGAGGAGAGCAGAATCATATGAAATGCACAGTCACTTCCTCCCTGGAAAAGGTGGCAATCTGTGAGCTCCCTTACTTCATGAATGAGGACCTAAACTTGGTATATAGGTATATAGCACTTGCAGTTGTGGTTATCAGACTGTGTGACTCAGAAGTTACCCTTCCTGTTTTTACAAGTTCAGTTTGTAAATGGAGCATACTAGAGGCCAAGTATGCTAACAGAGTGGAAGACACACAAGTTACCATGACACCTTTTCATGAGAAGAATAAATCCAGACACCAAAGTGAAGAACTAACAAAGTGAAACTCTGTTAACAGCTCACCTTCTCCAGGCTTCTCCTGTTGTAAGTGCGAAATGCAATGGTTTATTCAGCCCTCTTCTCTGTGAGGTACAATCAACCATATGTCCATTTTACAGGCGAGGAAACTGAGGCAGATCACTTGGCTAATGTAACCCTGATGGTAAACGAGGGGGCTGGGTATGAGCCCACGTGCACAGACTGTCTCCAGGGTCGGTGTTCAAAATTACTGTACTACAATACAACATGGTGAGCCTGGCAATAAAAGTCCAGCTCATGGAAGGTTTGGGGAGGTGGGATCCAAGACAGAGGTGACACTGGGCAGTCTCTGGCCACGCATCTGTCTTTCTGAGATGGCAGCATCAGGGCAATTTAAAGTGTGAGAAAGTGGTTTCTGGCCAGAGCGAGAGAACCTGAGGAGCCTCTTACTTAGCAGAGACTTTGAGCTGAGAAGTAACGCTTGGGGCTGGCTGGAGAGGAGTACCCATGCCTGGGACCTGAGTGCTGAGACTCAGGCAGGGAAGTTGTCATGATGGTGGGATTGGTGAACATGGAGTGGCTGGGAGGAGAATGCACGGCGGACCCCATCACCCTGCCCTTGCACACTCTGAGCCCCTCAGGCCTGAGCAGTCAATGGCTGCTCCTATTTGAGAGGAGAAATCACTCAGAAGGCCGAGTGATTAAGCACATGGCACAAAATGGCAGGGTGTAAAATCAAGGCTATGGATAGGGGTGCGATCAAAAGGGTTTTGTTCCTGTGATCAGGAACATGGATTTTCCCTATAGTGAAGGTTTCAGGAAAACCAGTGCAGGGGCCAACCTGCTGGCACAGTGCGCTAAGCCACCTTGTGGCACTGGCATCCCTTATCAGCACCAGTTGGAGTCCTGACTGACTGCTCTGCATTCATCTCCCTAATAATGTGCCTGAGAAAGCAGTGAAAACTGGCCCATGAGCTTGGGCCTCTGCCATCCCCTTAGGAGACAGATGGAGTTCAGGACTCCTGGCTTCAGTGTGGACCAGCCCTAGCCATTGCAGCCATTTAGGGAGTGAACCAGTGGATGGAAGATCTGTCTTTCTCTCCCTCTCTTCTCTACCATGCAGCCTTTCAAATAAAACAGATTATTCTTTTAAAAAACAAGTAAATAAATAAATAAAATCAATGTATGAGCTCTGTGGAGTTTAGTTTGTTAGGAACACAATTCCAAATTTCACATTTATAATATTGGCTATCCTCTTGGATGACATATGGATATTTGATCTTTGCAAGGCTCTTAATGAACAGTGACAGAGATGTAACAGACTGTTTTCATCAACATTTACAAAGGTTTTTCTCTGCCAAACCATTGGACCAAAATATTCAGTAGAATGAAGTGAACTACTTGGGAGCGTCTTTATTCCAATTTCATCTTTCTGCCTCTAGAGAGAAATGGTTCTGGCACTAGAATCCGCAGCAGAAAAAAGACAGAGAGGCAAAAGAGTGGTGAAACCCATATAAGGAGTAACCATCTGTTAATAATTTATCTGACAGCCGGTGCCATGGCTCACTTGGCTAATCCTGCACCTGCAGCACCGGCACTCCGGGTTCTAGTCCCGGTCGGGGCACCGGGTACTAATCCCGGTTGCTCCTTTTCCAGTCCATCTCTCTGCTGTGGCCTGGGAGGGCAGTGGAGGATGGCCCAAATGCTTGGGTCCCAGCACCCACATGGGAGACCAGAAGGAAGCACCAGCTCCTGGCTTCAGATCGGCGCAGTGCCAGCCATAGTGACCATTAGGGGAGTGAACCAACGGAAGGAGGACCTTTATCCCTGTCTCTCTTTGACTGTCTGTAACTCTACCTTTCAAATAAAAAAAATTATCTGACAAATGTTTGTAAAGGGCCCGGGCCTGTTGGGTTCATTTACACATGAAGCACTGACAAGTGTTTTCCCCCATAAAGTGTATACATATAGTATTTGTCTGTAATAACATTTCAGCCTAACATCAAATTCCAAAGAAAACATGCTGCACATCATGTTAAGAGTCTTGCCTTGTCTTGTCTTGTCTTGTCTTGTCTGTCTTTCTTTCTTTTTTTTTTTTTTTTTTTTTTTTTTTTTTTTTTTTTTTGACAAGCAGAGTTAGACAGTGAGAGAGACAGACAGAGAGAAAGGTCTTCCTTCCATTGGTTCACCCCACAAATGGCCGCTACAGTTGGCTCGCTGTGGCCGGCGTGCTGCACCGATCTGAAGCCAGGAGCCAGGTGCTTCCTCCTGGTCTCCCATGTAGGTGCGGGGCCCAAGCACTTGGGCCATCCTCCACTGCCTTCCTGGGCCACAGCAGAAACCTGGTCTGGAAGAGGAGCAACCGGGACAGAATCCGGCGCCCCAATTGGGATGAGAACCTGGGGTGCTGGCGCCGCAGGCGAAGGATTAGCCTAGTGAGCTGAGGCGTCGGCCAAGAGTCTTATCTTTCAATGAGATCTGCAGCCTGTCTGTGTAATCTGGCATATGTGCCAGGTGTCCATACCTGGATGCTCACTGTGTTCACATGCTTTTGTGTTAAGGAAAGAAGGGAGGTGTTTGAGATGAGGGATCTGGGTTCTAAAACCCATCCATTTCACATCAATTGCTTTTTTATGAAAATAAGAAATTAAACTTGATTTATTTTCAAAATATTTATTTATTTATTGAGAGAGAGAGAGAGAGAGAGAGAGAGAGAGACAGAGAAACCTCACATCTGTTGATGGACTTTCCAAATACCTGCGATAACCAGAACCAGGCCAGACCAAAGTGAGGACTCAGGAACTCAGTCCAGATTCCCTCTATGTGTGACAGTAACTCAATTACTTGAGCTACCACCTGCTGCCTCCCAGGGAAGCTAGAATTGGGACTGGATTCTAGATTCTAACTCAAGCACTTTGAAATCGGATGCAGGTGACACAACCAGCATCTTAACTCCTGCATGAAATGCTTGCCCCTGGATGCTATCAAAGTTCTTCTTGAATTTGAGCAGTACTCAGGGCAAAAATGCTTCATGTTTCCCCACTTGCTCTCCCATCTGATACGGAATTGGCTGCCAGCCTGAAGCAGGTCTTCTCACTGAAACAGCTACAAACAGCTGGCACCATTGACAATCATTTCCCATTACATTAAGCTACTGGAAATTTTGAAGCAAATCCTACTTGGAATAGGCATTGTGAGGTTTAGTCCCTCCTTACAAATGCCCTAGTTAAACTACTCTATCCAAACAAACTCAGACAGTCCTCAAAGAGCAGATGCAGCTCCCTAAATATGCCTATTAACTGCTAAACTAATGTTTCATTGGGTTGTTTACAGTGAAGCAAGGGTCCCCAAGCACTATTGTAATGATAAGACCAGTGTGTTTCCTAATGGAAGAAACAAGTCAAACTCCATTGTTCTCACTTCCTTTACAGAGTTTAGTCATCCTCATCCAAATCAGGAAAACAGCTTGAAACTATGCTCTGGTAATTTTGATAGAAAGTAGAAATAAAAAATAATCAGAGACTTTATAGTTTGTTTTTTATCTATATATCTATTTGTTTTTCTACATATATTACATATGTAAATAAAAATTTGAAAAATTTGTTATGCATGTTTTATTTCAAAAGAAAGATTAAAATGTATAAAATAATTTTAAAAAAGGAAAGAGATGTGCCTGTAATTTTACATCTCAAAGGTAGCCATTATTAATGCTAAGAAGGAGCTTATCCTTCCAGGGTTTTTCTTTTGATTTATAATGAAATAACTTTCTCATTTCACTCTGTGGGGTTTTGCTGGATTCTTCATGGGTTGAGACACAGAATATACATGTGCTTTGTTTCTATGGACTTATTGTAAAAATGGTACTGGGGAGACAATCATTTCTTCCCTACCTTAGGATACCTGTTTTCTTATTCTCACTACAATAATCATGATCCTAGGGGGGAAATGGTACATTTTAAGTTAAAGTTATCACAGATTTAATCTCTGAAATTTGTGTCACACATAGACTTACATATATCTCTATTTTTTAAGAATGCCAACTTAATATGTATGCATTTTAACTGGTAGGGAGTGGAGGGAAAGGAACTAATACTTATGAAACATTTGCCATTTTCCAGGCATTGTAATAGGAAATTGACATGTGCATTATTATGGAAGTCTTACATAGCAAAGAGAGTTCAGTACTATTCATTTAACAGCAAAGGAAACTAAGATTCAGAAAGTTTAATAGTTTATCCAAGGTCACACTGCTGAAAAGCTAAAGAAACAGTTTGAACTTAACCTCATCTGATTCCAGAGTATGATTATTCTTTAAAAAATTAATAGCTTTGTTTTTCTAACTATGTAAGTGATATTTACTCTTGGTTAAAAATACTTAGAGATTAAAGAAATATGTGACACAGAAAAATAAAGACCCCAGTAACTCCACCCCCAGAATAACTACTGCTAAATGCCAGACATATATTTTTTAATTTGCATTCTGTATATATGCTTAGAAATACATGTGGTTTTCGTTGCCTTCATTCACTTTCTCGTCTTATTCCCTTTTCCCCACTGCGCCATAACATGCAGACTGTTTGGAATCTTGTACTTTTCTATCCCTCTGGACTGCTTACTTCCATTAGTATCAAATTCCTTTTTGTTTGTTTGTTTGTTTGTTTGTTTTGAATTTATTTGACAGGTAGAGTTAGTGAGAGAGAGAGAGAGAGAGACAGAGAGAAAGGTCTTCTTCCATTGGTTCACCCCTCAATGGCCGCCACGGCCAGCGCTGCGCCGATCTGAAGCCAGGAGCCAGGTACTTCTTCCTGGTCTCCCATGCGGGTGCAGGGCCCAAGGACCTGGGCCATTCTGTACTGCCTTCCTGGGCCACAGCAGAGAGCTGGAATGGAAGAGAAGCAACCAGGACTCAAACCCGGCACCCATATGGGATGCCGGCGCCGCAGGCAGAGGATTAACCAAGTAAGCCACGGTGCTGGCCCCTCAAATTCCTTTTGAATGGCTGTAAATGAATATAGTATAATTTATCTTGGTTAAATAGTTCCTACAAAATGCATATTTGGGGACGTATAGACAATGTTTCAATTTAGATCCTGATCTATTTATCCTTTGCGTGTATGCAAGGACAAAGACATTAAATTGTAAGTAATAAGGTGACACTGCCTTCTAAAAACTTTTTGCCAATTTGTCCTCCCATAGCATTGTAGGAGAGTTCCCCGCCACCCTCCCCCATTTTTTTACTGACCCAACCACTAACCAAAGCAGGAGGAAAGAGGAGGTCATTCCTCCCATTGCACTTTACAGAGGAGATGCCAAGGGTTTGTCCATCAGCATCCTTGAAGTAATGACTGGGTCCAAGTCCCACTGAGATTGTGTGCAAACAATAATAACAATAGGTCTTCAGAGTCTCCAGTGCTGTTCTAAGCAAGTTTAGCCTCACTCACTCCTCCAAGAAATCTGTGAGTTGGGTATAAATATTGTCTCCAGATTGCAGTTTAGGAAACTGAGGCAGAGAACAGCAAAGTGATTTTCCTAGGTCAACATGTTGTGAGCAACAGGGCCCTGTCCGGGTTCTTCCCTTCACGTATGAAAGGATTCCAGGTGGAGGCATAAAGTGCACAGGAAAGTACAAGTTATTTAAGCTAAAGAGAAAAATGAAGGTGAGAGAGAGGGAGAGAGAAAGAATGAATGAATAGCAGTCAAAATACACAAAGAAAAAAACCCTCAACAAGGTCTAGGCCATCTTTGTGTACTGTCAGGAGGCATGGGTGGTGTCTGAGGTGGGGCTTAATTGAATACTATGAGGCGGAGTTTGGGGTGGAGCTGGAGCAACACACATTTACAGGCCCTTTTTGGAAGTGTCATGGCATAAGGTACATAATGGGTATTGCAGTTCTAGCCATGGTAATTTTATTATAATGATATTCTGATGACCTGAAGGTCATTTTGGAGGGCACAGCCTGAAGTGGTATTGAGATTTTCAGCTGGCTCTGGTTCTAAGTTGGTAACATTGTGGGACTTGGGTTTTCCCCTATGCAGAAGGAGGTGGGGGCTTGGTGGTCCACAGAAGGTGGGTTTGGGTGGTGCACAGAAAGGGAGTTTGAATGGAGCAGACCTGGCTGTCATAATCTTGACCATAGTTGCTGCACCAGCGGACCAGGGCTTCTGTGTGGGCCATCCAGAGCTGTCTGGGGCAAGTTGTACCACTGTGCAGGGCAGCTGGGGCCAACCTGCAGCAGGCCAACCACAGCTGTCAAACTGAAGTTTGACTAGGGTTGTGAAATCGTGGCCCATGCTGTGGTGCAGGTTGAATGATAGCTGTCAAATAGCAGCCTGTGCTGCCAAGTCACCAGAGGCTCTCAAACCTTGGCTCTTTTCTCTAACGCTGCCTACCCACCCATATCACACATCTTGGGAGGGACAGAGTCACTGTTAGAATTGGGGAGTTTGGCCCAAGAATCCATGCTTTTAACCTGCAAGCTCCATTTTATTCTTAGTTTCTACAAAACAAGTTGTTTCACCTTAGCCACCTGGCAAAGTGCACCACAATACCATGAATACAGGAAATCCGTATGTACCACCAGAAGTAGAGAAAGAGCAGGATCACAGCGTTGAGTTAAAAAGAGCCCAAAGCCTACATGTAGCTCTGTGTGTGTGTGTGTGTGTCTGTGTGTGTAACAGAGTGGAGTTTGGAGCTGGGGGAGAAGAATGTGCTGTCAGCATGCCCCTTTGTGTAGTACGTACAGCTGGTTTGCTACACAATGCCCACATCTGCCTTCTGCACTAACAGCATGAACATTGTCTTAGCCAGGTGTTTTAGCAAAGAAAGTCACTCCTGGCCTCTTCTGCAGATAGGATTGGGCATATGACAGTCTTGAGCAACAAAGTAGATTGGAATTTGTTGGGAGGTGAGAGCAGGCACCTCTGACCCTTGCCACTTGCAAACTGCTAAGACATAAATGTAGCAAGTAGGCAAGCTTTGAGTTGATGTAAGACTGGGATATAAACTGACCTGAACAACTCTCATCAAGGATAGTGACAGGAAAATACAGAATCAATTATGGGTGTGTCCTGTGATTTGGTAGAAAGAACACAGTTAATAGCAGTTACTGGGGAAAGCTGTTTGTGGTTTATACCTCCATGAGTTGAGACCCTCCACTCAGATTGGTTGCAGAGCTTAGTGTGTGTTTTCAAGGTAGAGAAACCCATGGTATTTGGGGATCTCATTCCTTCAAATCCCTCTCACAGTGGATGAGCCCTGAAATTCACACAGGCATTGTCAGCGTGGAGGCATCATGCCTGCCCCTTTGAATAAAGCCACACACGCTCCTCTCTGAACTCCACTTCTACCTGCCGTCTTCACTTGCACCACCAAGGCCACCCTTCTGGGATCCATTTCCTCTCCCTGAACATCCCTGGGGATTTCATTGGCCACCTCCACTATTTGCAACCCCAGGGCAGCGTCCATTGTGCCCTGGTGCATCCAGAGTCCTGATCCTCCACAAACCTCAGCAGGGGGATCCACGAGCCTTCTCTTGCCTTATCCCACAGCATCAGCAGTGGACGGAAAGACTTGCCTTGCTCTACTCACTTCCTGCAAACTGATCTTTGAAACTTTCCCCTCTTATCCCTTTTCATTCCTCCCCTTTTCCTGTTTTCTTTCTCTTCAGAGTGTCTTAATGTGGACCCAGGTTGAAGAAGATTTTTTTCTGATTTGAAGCCACCTTCTTTTCTCCAAGCTGTCTTTCCTCAGGCTGTAGAAACCCCTAGCAACTGTTGGTTCAGAAGAGAATCAATCTTTCTTTGAAATGAAAACCTAAGGAAATGCACATTCCCCATGTTCTTTACACTGAATGGAAGCAGCACCCATTAAAGTGAAGGCAGAGCAATACTTACCTATGTGGACTCTTCCTTATTCCTTAGACAGCCCCTGCTACAGGTCTGTGGGACCCTAGAACTTTTAGGAACACAGTTTGAAAACGACTGTTCTCGATACAAGGAACTACTCAAAGTTTATTAGTAAAGGAGTGAGTTGGTAATAAAAGTTAATATTCTCTTGTAGTCTTCTTAGGTCGAGTGAGAAACCAACATGATTGGTTTATGATCAGAAAACATATTTGATATTGTACTTAACTACACATAAATAAGTGATTTTTCATTCTCCAATGAAGTTCAGAGTTGGTTTTAACTAGTAGCAGATATATGCAAAGATAATTTGAAAGGGTGATTTTTAGTGTAAAACATATAATTTCTGATGTGTGTGTGTTTGTGTCTTTCTAATTACTGACGCATATGTGCAAAATATGTGTTTCAAGGACCAACAGCCAAAAATTGAGGAAATAGAAAAAGACAAGTTAAACAGTTGTGCTAAGCTGGCATACTGGCTCCAGAAAATGTAGTATTCATTAATATGGCAGCTTTGAATTCTTTCCAAATTCATGGTTTGGTATTCAAGTCTTATTCCATTTCTTTTTTCACATTAAAACTCCACAAAACTGTGAGAACCATAGCAAATTTCAACCTTACAACCATTAGGGAATAGAAAAGAGTAAGTGGGAGAGTATATATGTGTATAAAATGTGTCTGCAACTTATTTAAGGTGTGTCAAACATTCCAATAATTCATTATACGACAAACAACCATAAATGACACTGCATCATTGATAGCTAAGATAAAAGATTTTTGCACACTAAGCCATCAGCCAATATTTTATTCAGAAAAAAAGCTCTTATTGATATTCTTTGGATGAATGAAAGCCAATGGTTTTGCAGCTTAAGGCTGTCTGTGGTTAGCTCCAAAGGGAACCTAGAATTGTGGGTTTCTTAGCCGGCATTCATTGGTAAGTGCTGGTATATGTGGAATAGACAATAAAAACTTCTAGGTGTCCATAAATTTTACTTGCAAAGAGATGCTTTGGTGGAATTTACTGAATGTGTATATTTGCATTGATGTGTCCTTAGCAACTTCCAACTGTGACTCCACAAGGGAACATGCCACCTTAGCCCGCTACTAGGATGTTGTTTATCTTTTTGTGTTTTCTTCTGAAAACAGCCAATTTATTTTGACTGTATATCCTATTTTGCTTCTTTAGTCAAAGTTAACGTCAAACCACTTTGCAGATTTTATCATTTCTTATCTTTAAATTATCTATGCAGTTTTATTGACCTACTTTTATTGTATTTATGAGTATCCAATGGATCACCAGAAGCTTTAATAAAAGAAAATATTGTCTTTTGGCTATGAACGCACATATAGTTAATATTCAATATGGCTTGGAAAAGTTTCCACTAATATAGCTTAATAAATGTTTCCATATATAATGTCCATTTTTTAAAAAGTAGGATTAAAAAACATACCTTGGATCGATCTTTTTCCATACTGTTTAAAATTAGGTTTTCAAAGTTAGTCAGCATGGTCAAGTGCTGAACGGAGATCAAAGAGGCCATTCAGTTGTCCAAGCTGCAGTGTTGAGTAGATGATGTACTGACTCAAGGAGGTGATGGATGGAGGCTTTCAAAGTCCCCAGTGTTTTCACCAGGACTGGAGCCAAGAGAAAAAGTGAACTGGCAGGTGCTAGACTCAGCCTGCACCAGTGGCTTTTTATCCCTGCCCTTTCTACTCCATCCTCCAGTGACACAGTAATGTAAGCATCATTACCCCAGTGCAGAGATCCACAACCTGCACTGATTTTGCCCCAGACATTGAACAAGGTGTGGGGACAGTGTTGGTTGCCACAGCAGCCACCTGCTAGATAGAAGCCAAGGATGCTCCTAAATTACCAGTAATGACAAGACTGAGAACCCCTGCCTCATTTAAAAGATAAGGAAACGGAGGCTCTGAATGTTTGAGATGTCCATCAACTGAAGACTGGATAAAGAAATGATGGCACATATACACTATGGAATACTATTCAGCAGTATAAAAAATTCCTTTTGCAACAAAATGGATGCAACTGAAAGCCATTATACTTAGTGAAATAAGCCAGTGCCAAAAAGCCAAATACCATGTTTTCCCTGATCTGTGGTAACTAATGGAGTGTCTAAAATGTAATGAACAGGAGTGAAATTGACATTTTAAGATTCAATGGTTATTTATAGCTCTTGTCTCTACTGTTGAGGAACAGTGTTTTTCCTTCATACTATTTGTTGAACCCTTACTTAATGCAGTGTTAATCTTAGGAGTATAAAGTAAACAGAAAGTAAATCTTTGTCAAAATTAAGAGTGGGAATAGGAGAGCGAGGAGGAAGAAGGGTGGGAAGAATCACTAAGTTCCTAAATCTGTATATATGAAATGCATGAAAATTTCATACTTTAAATTAAATTTTAGAAAAAGAAGAAATATGGGGTCAGCACTGTGGTGCAGTGGCTTAAAGCCCCAGCCTGCAGCATCAGCATCCCATAGAGGCACTGGTTCAAGTCCTGGCTGCTTCTCTTCTAATCCAGCTCTCTCCTATGGCCTGGGAAAACAGTAGAAGAGGGTTCAAGTTCTTGGGCCCCTGCACTCACATGGGAGACTTGGAAGAAGCTCCTGGCTTCAGATCAGCTCAGCCCTTGCTGTTGCAATCATTTGGGGAGTGAACTACAGAATGGAAGACCTCTCTCTCTATCTAGCTCTACCTCTCTCTCTGTGACTCTGTCTTTCAAATAAATAAAATAAATCTTTAAAAAAAATAAAAAGAAGAGGGGCTGGCGCCGGGTTCACTTGGTTAATCCTCCGCCTGCGGTGCTGGCATCCCATATGGGTGCCGGATTCTGTCCCGGTTGCTCCTCTTCCAGTCCAGGTCTCTGCTGTGGCCCGGGAGGGTAGTGGAGGATGGCCCAAGTGCTTGGGCACTGCACCCTCTTGGGAGACTGGGAGGAGGCACCTGGCTCCTGGCTTTGGATCTGCGCAGTTCCGGCTGTAGTGGCCATTTGGGGAGTGAACCAATGGAAGGAAGACCTTTCTCTCTGTCTCTCTCTCTCACTGTCTATAACTCTACCTGTCAAATACATTAAAAAAAAAGAAAAAGAAGAAATAAATGAATAAGCCAAAGAAAAGATAAGGAATCTGGTGCTCTGAATGTTTGAATGAATTTCACAGCATCCATGTGTGGGAGTGGCACAGTGAGAATCAGATTCAAGCTTGACTCATAAGTTGACCGTTTTAATCAGTAGGTATCATTTCTTCTCACATTGTAAGAAATAAAATCAGAAAAATACAGATGAATATTAGGGAACTCTTCCTTATAGATTATGGTGCCATTACAGATTTATATCAGAAATAGTAAATTTAAATCATTCCAAAAAATTGAAACTCATAGGATGACTTGGAAAAATATTCCAACACTTATAGCATTCCTATTTTCAAGCAATTTGTTAGTCACAAAATTTCATACCTTGTGCTTTCATATTTACATCAACACATAGTCTGCTGTTTGATAGCCTAGAGTTACTAAAACTATTAAGGTTGGGGTCAGGGCTGTGGCATAGCAGGTAAAGCCACTGCCTGCAGTACCAGCATCCCATAAGGGCACCAGTTCAAGTCCCAGCTGCTCCACTTCCGAACCAGCTCTCTGCTATGACCTGGGAAAGCAGTAGAAGATGACCCAAGTCCTTGGGCCCCTGCACCCACATGGAAGACCTGGAAGAAGATCCTGGAGTGAACCAGCAGAAGGAAGGCCTCTCTCTTTCTCTCTGCCTCTCCTTCTCTCTGTGTGTAACTCTAACTTTCAAATAAATAAATAAATCTCTAAAAAACAAAACTATTAAGGCTGGCAAAGTTTTGCCAAAATCAAATCAAAGATTTTATTTTTATGTAAGTTCACAAATGCTTTTTTTAAATATTGAGAAATGTCCTGAGTTGTCCTACCTCATTTTCTTGTTGCTATATCTTGTCAGATAAGTCCATTGTGTCCAGGATACAATAAGGAATTCTGATCCAAGCCTTGTACATCATATTGATAGATACTAGTTGCAGCACTAGTATTTGATTCTTCAGAAAGTGAGCTTTATTTTACTTTCTGATGAGTTTATTCAAATTAAGATCCTTGGAGCTTATCTTTGAGAAGTCCTTATTTCAATCTTTGTTGTCTTCTCACATTTTTCTTCTCAGTGTATTAGTATTTTTTAACCTGGCATACTAACTTCCCAGTTTCGTAGTTATTATCAACAAATCTAAGCATTCCTTAATGAATTAAATAATTAGGGATACTATGGTTCTTTTTTTTTTTTTTTTTTTTATTTTTTGACAGGCAGAGTGGACAGTGAGAGAGAGAGACAGAGAGAAAGGTCTTCCTTTGCCGTTGGTTCACCCTCCAATGGCCGCCGCAGCTGGCGCGCTGCGGCCGGCGCACCGCGCTGATCCGATGGCAGGAGCCAGGAGCCAGGTGCTTTTCCTGGTCTCCCATGGGGTGCAGGGCCCAAGCACCTGGGCCATCCTCCACTGCACTCCCTGGCCACAGCAGAGAGCTGGCCTGGAAGAGGCGCAACCGGGACAGAATCCGGCGCCCCAACCGGGACTAGAACCCGGTGTGCCGGCGCCGCTAGGCGGAGGATTAGCCTAGTGAGCCGCGGCGCCGGCGATACTATGGTTCTTACTATCGGACTGGTCTTGGAAGATTATTTGAACTAGCAACCAAAATGATAAGAGGATCTCAGAACTGACAGGAGCCTTAGGAACTATCCAATTCCAATTCCAGTCTTCTAACTGTGTATTTAGAGAACGTATGACCATCTCTGAGGCTGATGTGCCTACTCATTCCCATCAAAGAAAGCCCTGGGGAATTGTTGGGTTTGTGTGTGTATGTGTGTGCATCAGTGTTTGTGATGAGGGGGAGCACAGAGGTATCTAATTCAATTCTAATTCACACATAGAATATTTGACAAAAAGTTGAGAGTGTGACCTGTAGTATTAACATTTCCCAAGGCAGGGTCAAGTGACAAATTTCCCACCCTAATTTAAATCTCATTTTATCAACTCCCTAATAGAAGTGCCACATAAGTTATAGAAAGAACAAATGAAGGGAGGGAGGGAGAGTGGGAGAAGGATGAGGAGAAACAAAGGAAAAAGGAAGGGAAGGGAAGAGAAGGGGGGAGGGGGAGAAAAGGAAGGAAGGAAGGAAAGGAGGGAGGGAGGAAGGGAGAGAGGAAGGGAAAGACGGAAGGAAGAGACCGAAGAATGAAAAGCCAGAAAGAGAAGCTATTTAAGTCATGAGAAAATCCCCAATAACTGAAGATTTTCTATGTTAATCTTTTCTACTTGGAGCATGTGCTTTCTTGTCATCCTCGTCTTTTTAAAGAGCTTGTTTCTATTTAAGAAGAAAGAGTTTTGGTGTCTTTTGCTAGAGAGTATTTGGTTCTTTTCACATAAATCAGAGTGAAAATATAACAGGTATTGGCCTAGCATGATCCACATGGACCAGATTTTTAAAATATCTACACGGTAGCCTCTTAGAATGGTGGATGTGACCTCAGTTTTTTTTTTCTTTTTTATTTAGTAAAAATAAATTTCCAAAGTACAATTTATGGATTACATTGGCTCCCCCCCATAATTTCCCTCCCACTCGCACCCCTCCCATCTCCCACTCCCTCTCTCATTCCATTCACATCAAGATTCATTTTCAATTATCTTTATATACAGAAGATCGATTCAGTATATATTAAGTAAAGATTGCATCAGTTTGCACCCACACAGAACAGAAAGTATAAAATACTGTTTCAGTACTAGTTATAGCATTACTTCACACTGGGCAACACATTAAGGACAGATCCCACATTAGAAGTAAGTACACAGTGACTCCTGTTGTTGACTTAACAATTTGACACTCTTGTTTATGGTGTCAGTAATCTCCCTAGTCTCTAGTCATGAGTTGCCAAGGCTATGGAAGCCTTTTGGGTTTGCCAACTTCGATCTTATTCACACAGGGTCTTAGTCAAAGTGGAAGTTCCCTCCTCCCTTCAGAGAAAGGTACCTCCTTCTTTGATGGCCCATTCTTTCTACTGGGATCTCACTCGCAGAGATCTTTCATTTAGGTGTTTGTTTGTTTGTTTGTTTGTTTTGCCAGAGTGTCTTGGCTTTCCATGCCTAAAATACTCTCATGGGCTCTTCAGCCAGCTCTGAATGCCTTAAGGGCTGATTCTGAGGCCAGAGGGCTGTTTAGAATGGTGGATGTGACCTCAGTTTAATGACAAAATCATCTTAACTCTCTTTCATCATTTCTGGCTGTTGTCATCTCAAAAGCCATGGCATTTATCTTGCAAGGCTAGAGTTATAGGTGATGCCTTAGCACTGATGTTCTCTTTTGTGGGAACTGAGGGCTGAGAGGTGCTAAGAGTGGATGAAAACAGAATTCGCCCTCAGTTCTCCCTGAAGTCAGGAACAAGTCTTGGCAGACATAATTTAACACAAGTGTCACACAGTACATTCAAGAAGAAGAGCCAAAAAAGTAGTGCAGATTTATTAATGCTGAAATCTAGCCAAGGCACATGGTTTAGGTTTCAGTAGAACAAATCGGTAAATTCAGCAGAATCAGTGGATTCTGATTCCTATCAAAATCAGACTTTAGAAAGTATTAAAGAAATATTATATTCTATTATAATTTTTTGTCATTGTAAGGAATAAAACAAGCTCATACTAGCCTCAAGTTAAAGTGAAATCTATTAACTGGTGCAACTAAAATGCTGTGGTATTTTCTTGCTTTGGTTGGGCTAAATTCAGACATTCTGTGAATGGTCTCAGAGAACTGATTCTCCCTCCACTACTTGTCTCAGATTTCTGCAGTGTTGCTGCAATTCACTGAAGAATCCTATTTACATGTTGGGGATCCCAATTTGCTATTTTCCCTTAGAAGGTCCTTAAAATTCAAAATCTCATGATGAGAGAAACCAACTCTGGCTCTAAGTATCCATTCCAGCACACAAAAAGTCTCTGATGTATGAGTAGGGGTCATTGGCCCAGCTCTGCAAGTAGAGAAGAAACCGCCTGAATGGCATCTCTCTCCAAATCCCATGAGGTGGGGAAGGGCATAGCTCAAGGAAAGGCTCCAAGGAGGATGAATGAGAACCACATCTGCCTATTGGAAGGCTGCACCCAAGCCTGGACCCACAGGGAAGAAAACTAGATGTAGGGAGACAGTATTGATTGGAGCATAGAATCTTCAGGAACCCAAAAGAAAAAGATCAGAGTTGGGAAGAGATTTGTCCAAGGGATCTAGAAGCAAAGATGCTTCTATGATTTAGATTCTGCTCCAATGCTGCACGAGGCTGAACTCTCCATCAGCATTTCACAAATCTTTGGAGGAAGCTAAGGATCGATGACAACCCTCTAACTGTCTTACCACTCTCCTAATTATGTCTTAATCTCACTCAGCATTTCACTTACTCTGCTCCTGGTCCCTGGGTCTCTTTCTTTCTCTGTCTTCCTTCTCCTTCCTTTCTTTTTCCTCCTTTCTCTATTTAAAAAAGCCCTTTGAAAACAATATACCTTTATGCCATTTGGTAGGGGTAATTCCCCTCCATCCACTTTTACTTAGAGCTGTTTTTACCATAATTGCTGCTGAGATGAAATAGTGAACTTTCCACATTGAGAAAATTAAAAGTGCTTCAAAGGTCAGAGAAATAATCCCCTAAATACCAGCTGCGGGGAAAATGTCCACATAAAGTAACTGCTCCTTTCCTGACACTA
Source organism: Oryctolagus cuniculus (assembly GCF_051225735.1). NCBI lineage: Eukaryota > Metazoa > Chordata > Mammalia > Lagomorpha > Leporidae > Oryctolagus > Oryctolagus cuniculus. Next base: position 45,069,651 of record NC_142880.1, read on the forward strand.
GATTATGTAATTCTCCAGTTTCCCTGGAGAATTCTGTCCCTGCCCATTCTTATTATCTTCAAAGACACCAACAATGGGACCACTCAGCCCAGAAGGCCAACTATGGTCAAACAATTCTTTTAAAACAATTGTGTGAATTTTTCCATAAAACAAAATTTCCATGACCAAATTTTTTACTGGAGAACACGTTGCCTTTCCCTAGAAATGGTGAGCAAATAAGACAAATGTAGATTTTGCAGAGAATAACTACAGTTCTATACTTTGTCACATGTAGACACAACAATGACTCATGAAACTGAGTAATTATTTGGTGAAGTTAATAAACAACACTGTGACAACATGTGCCACTGACCATATCTAGAATTAGTTGGGCCACAGATTTCAATGTCTAAAATGTATGTGCTTATTGAAGAAAACTACCCAAACAGTTACAAGTTATAAATAGAATATTACACACATAATTGTGTGTACCTGTGCAACTTATAATAAGTTATTTCCTGTTTTACTTTAGCATTATCTGTGACTGTAGCACATCACTTACATGGCATGGAGGTACCACTTTTTTTTCCATACCTAACTTGAGAGTTTAGTTAGAAACACTAGAAAGATTTATTGTGGTAAGAAAATAAATGTGGAGTGTTTGAAAGCATAGAGGAGCAAATATTTTCCTCATTTCATACAAATCATGGTATCTAAATCTTCCTTATTTAGAAAAGTTGGTAAGTTTAAATCTACACCTTTTAGGAAAAATATGCAACACATCACTCTCTGTTCTCTTTTAGCCCTGCAATTACTCACACCCTTCCCATCTTATTAGCAGGTGGTCTGAGTTATTAGCATACAGTTCTTCAAACCAGATAGACTGCTTATCAAATCAATGACTGTGCTCATGACTTGTTCTCTCTGGAAGATCCTGCCCACTAATTCCACTTTCTCCTGACTATTCAGCAAGACTTAACTCAAGAACACCTCCTACAGAAAGCATGTCTTGACAATTCCCCAATCTAAAGAATATGATATAAGATGCCACAGATAACATCTGCCACATAAGCTGACCACATAGATCAATCGCAATGATTGCTTTACTTGTTCATCTCCAGTAGAGTATTGGCTTGTCTTCAGTAATTCTGAAGTTTTTCCCCAAAGTACTGCTCCTTGGGAAGCAGAATAATGGCTCCCCAAGTGTCCACCTTACTAATCCACAAAATTTGAATATATCCTGTGGCAGGGCAAAAGGGATGTGGCAGGTGAAAACAACATTATGGAATTGGTGTTAAACTGGATCATCACAGTGGTCCCAATCTAATCACCCAGGTCGTTGAAGTGGAAGAGGGATGCAGAAGAGATGCAGTAACAGAAGAAGGGGCAAGAGAAATGTGAAGCTTGAAAGGCACTTGGCCTACTATTGTTGGCTTTTAAAATAGAGGAAGAGGGCTCAAGGTCAAGGAATGGGATGTCCTCCAAAGTCAGGAAACAGTCCCTTGCTGATAGCTAACAAGGCAATGGGGACCAAGAAACTGCAAAGAAAAGTCTGACCGCAAAGAACTAAATCCTGCCAACAATCTGAACAGCTACAGCCCTACTGACACCATGACTTCAGCATAGGTTTGACCTACAAAATTATCAGATGATAAATTTGCATTATCTAAGCCATTTTGTTAGTGGTGATTTTTTATGTCAACAATAGAAAACAAAATACATCTTATCAGGCATGTACTTGGACTCAGCATACCTATGTTTCATACCCTGTACCAACTCCAAGGAAGTATGGTTTGCATCCTCATACATAAATGGATATAACCAAGGACCAGCCTTTTAGGCCCTTGTATGCACAGCTTTAGGAAATAAAGCATTCAGTGGGGTGGTTGGCATATGAAAAGTTGTACTTTCACTCTGCTGCATATCCATGCCTCTTGGCCTAGAAGCATCTCTGCAGTTATCTACGTGGCTTATGCCCTTGCCTCTTTAAGTTCCCAATGGACCCTATGCAATGAGGCTTTCCGTGGTCACAATATTTAGAATATTAACACTTTCCTTCAACTTCATCCTCATCATTTTCTTGTCCTCTTCTCTGTCTTATTTCTCTCCATAGCATTTATCACTAGAGTGACTATATGATGGCACATTTTCCATTTTGGAAAAATTGAATTAAAGGATCAATTTAGGGATGAGCCTTGGCCTAGTGATGAAGATACTAGTTAGGATGTCTGCATCCCATATCATAGTACCTGGCTCAGCTCCTGAATCTAGCTTCCTGGTAATGAAGGCACTGGAAGGCAATAGGTGATAGCTCAGGTTGTTGGGTCACTTATAACTCCTGGAGAGATCTGCATTGAGTTCTCGGCTTCCAGCTGTTGTGGGATTTGAGGAGTTGACCAATGCCTGGGAGCTCTCTGTCTTTCTGCTTCTGTCCTCTCTCTTTCTCTCTGCCCCTCAAATAATTTTTAAGATAAGTTTATTATGGTACAAAAAATTTTGAAATCTATGCCTGCCTTTTTCAGGGTATTACAAAAATTTTTGAAGATCTGTCATATGTATGGATTACAAACATTTTTACACCAAGATAAGCTTATTGCTTAATTCCATTTTCCGTGAACTTTTTGAAGTATCCTTGTATGTATTTGTTATCTATTGCTGTGTAACAAATTACTCCACAATCTACTAACCTCAGATATTATATCTTTATGTCTTGCTGTCTTTGTGGTGAAGCATCTAGGCACAGGTTACCTAGGACCTGTAGCCATCTCACAGGTCAGTTGATAAGGTATCCACTTCCTGCCTTGCTGGTGCAGCTGTTGGCCACATTCCATTCATTGTGATGCTAGACTGAGGGCTGCCATCCCTCACTGGCTACTGGCTGGAGGCTAACCTCACTTCTATGTCACATGGGCTTCTCATCAAAGGGTGGATACCTAGAAGGCGAAAGAGAGTCAGGAGTACTGGCTTTTGTAGCTTACTCTTGGAAGTGACTTCCCATCACTTTCTCTGTATTCTCTTATTAAAAGGAAGTCTACAGGTCTATCCTATACCTAAGAGGAGGTATTTACACAAGGATGTGAATACCAGAAAGTAGACATCCTTGGAAGCCATGTCAGAGACCTTTTATACCATACTTCTCATGCTGTGTGCAATGGTCCAAGTCAGCAACACTTTTTATTTACCCATTGCCCTGGCATAATTATCAGCTGTACTTCCCATTCACATACGTTGCCCTGGTGTAATTATCTGTGGCCCTTCTTTCACTCACAAAGTGTCCTGACTTCAATGATAAAGATTATCTGACGCTATCATGCTCCAGTATAATAAAGAATGTGACTAATGTGTTTCAGACTCTGTTCAAAGTATTTTCTTATATAACAATTTTTGTCTATTATGCTCACTACTGGTTCCTCGGAAGCAGAATAATGATTGATCATCCAAACCTACCTGCGTGCTGAGTGTAGATTTTGAAATTTTTGGAAGTTCATTGCCACTTAATAAAGTTAGTGTTCTTAGAATACATATTGTTGCTGTGTAGTCTCATCATCATCCATTTGGGAACTGATTAATTAGTTGCTTATGTCAAAGCGTATTGAGAATGGGAATAAAAAGACTCAACCAACCAAATAACCAGTGAGCACTGTGGAGTTGGTGACACAGGGTTGAGTTTAAAATCATAAGCAGGAGCTCAGGGAGTGCGTGTATGGGGTGATGTGGTGATGTCTGGAGAGAAAGGGTGGTAAAATGTTAAAGACAGGATCAAGAGCCTTAGAGGCTCTCCTGAGGAGATTGAATTTGCCTCGAAGGCTCTGAGGCACTTGAAGACCATTTGAGAAGGGAGAATGATTCAATTATTTAAAGTCTGAGCAGGCCAAGCAGTTAAGATGCAGTGAAGGCACTTGTATGCCATATCATATTGCCCGAGTTCAGTGTATGGCTCCATTCCTGTCTCCTGCTTCTTATTAATGTGGACCCTGGGAGGCTGAGTCATTGTCCATGTGGTTGGATTCCTGCCACCTACTCGGGAGGCCTGGGTTGAGTTCTGGGTTTCCTGGCTTCAACTTCAGCCACGGGCATTGTGGCATTTGGGGAGTGAACCAGGGATGGGAGCATACAAATGCACTCTCACTCTCAAATAAGTAAGTAAGTAAATAAAACACATTGATCAGAAAAGTCCCTCTGGCGGTAGTAGAGAAGATGAGATTAAGAGCATCTAGAAGGATAGCAAAGATATGATATTTTTGTGGTGATAAGTTTGGGTAGATAGAGCTAGAGCAAGAAGAAGGTGGGAGGAAAGACTGCCCATTTTCATACTGGTTTTGCTACTTATAATGACTAAATTACTTTTTCTTTTGCATTTTTATTATATACTATCATAAATAAAATGAAAAAGTTATATGAAAATGTTACTGCTATTTTCAGCCAGAAAAATACTTATTATGTTATATTTAAACTCATTTTGGGAAAAATAATAATTTTAGTTGATTAATTCATATCTCAATTTGTTGATTTTGCATTAAATAACTTCATTGCTTCTAAGCTGTAGGTTCAAGGATATCTCTGCACTGGGTGGACAATATATTAAGCTTAGCAACTTTACCAGTTCTCCACATCAACTTCAAAGTAAAAAACTATTATCCTGTGTCACTTTTTGAAACTTTCTGTCATATTATTGTTAGGTTTATTTGTAGCCCTGCATCCACTTATTTTGGGTATATGGGATTTTCTATTTTAGCTTCTTTAAAATAAATAATTAGAAAACTGAAATGAGTTAAACTTTTTGGAAAATAATTTCATTATGTGATGCATAATGATTTGCAAGAAGCAAACACATTTATTACTGTGGGATGTACAGGCTCTACCCAAGGGAGATAGTAAACAAGTATTTTGTAAATTGGTAAATGAAAACCAAAAGGACATTCTGAAACTAGGTTCATTCCTGTAAACTGTTATATGCTAAAGAGCAGATTTTTTTTTTTAATTTTTTGACAGGCAGAGTGGACAGTGAGAGAGACAGAGAGAAAGGTCTTCCTTTGTCGTTGGTTCACCCTCCAATGGCCGCCGCGGCTGGCACACTGCAGCCGGCACACTGCGCTGATCCGATGGCAGGAGCCAGGTGCTTCTCCTGGTCTCCCATGGGGTGCAGGGCCCAAGCACTTGGGCCATCCTCCACTGCACTCCCTGGCCACAGCAGAGAGCTGGCCTGGAAGAGGGGCAACCGGGACAGAATCCAGTGCCCCGACCGGGACTAGAACCCGGTGTGCCGGCGCCTCAAGGTGGAGGATTAGCCTAGTGAGCCGCGGCGCCAGCCTAAGAGCAGAGATTTTTCAAATATTTGTCATCTCTGTGAATTTGCTTATCTAGAGATAATTGTAATTTTTCAACATTCAGAAAGGCCAGGTGGCTTGTTTCTGGTCATGCAACTCATTGCTACCGAAGAGATGAAATCCCTAGCTAATAGCATCTCCCAGTGAAAAGCAGTCACAGGAGAGCATACGTGCAACTATGGAAATTTGTAACAGTTTTCTCCTTAGTAATGTGTGGAATTTTACCAAGCAACAAAAAGGTTCCCCATACTTATTTCTTGATTAGATTTTGGTTATGAAAAGAGAGTGAAACTTAGGTGAATATTTGAATGAAGAATTTTACTCAGTCACTTTGAGTAGTCCCTATTGACTTTGTAAGATTCAAAGACAAGTTAGACTAATGAGAGTAGTAACAGAAATAGTAATTTCCTTCATGTTGGCTGTTAATTTATGTGAAGGGTTCATTTAATCATATTCCAATTCCATGGAGATTAAAAATGCAATTATGAAAGTATGAATAATATATCTTTGTCATGCTAATTCCTTGCTGTTTAGATCTGTGCACTTGACAAGGTAAATAACCCTGAATAATGAAATAATTTTATTCTATTATTTGAAGTGAGCTCTCAGGTTACCAGAGAGATCTGTAATAGGGGAAATTAACAAGCCAAACAGAGAAAATTGGTAATAAAATCAACTTCTGGTCTACTAGTATATCTGCATTTTTGAGCCTATCTGTAAGTGCTGATTTCTCTTTTTAAAATAGTTTGTAATTCATTCATTCTAAATTCCTGCTGGCCTGATTATTTAGTTGCTAAATAAATTACTGTTTTTTTAATATTTCTGCAAAAAAAAGTGCATGATGCTTATAACTGGCTGCCCTCTGTAAGAATGTTAGCCTTCAGGCCTGCGCCGCGGCTCACTAGGCTAATCCTCCACCTTGCAGCGCCAGCACACCGGGTTCTAGTCCCGGTCGGGGCAACGGATTCTGTCCCGGTTGCCCCTCTTCCAGGCCAGCTCTCTGCTGTGGCCAGGGAGTGCAGTGGAGGATGGCCCAAGTCCTTGGGCCCTGCACCCCCATGGGAGACCAGAAGAAGCACCTGGCTCCTGCCATCGGATCAGTGCAGTGTGCCGGCTGCAGCGCGCCAGCCGCGGCGGCCATTGGAGGGTGAACCAACGGCAAAAGGAAGACCTTTCTCTCTCTCTCTCTCTCTCACTGTCCACTCTGCCTGTCAAAATATAATAATAATAATAATAATAATAATAATAAAAGAATGTTAGCCTTCAATACCAGTCTCTTCTTTCAATGTCCTTCCTGCTTTGTGTGTCTTCCTATTGCTTCTTGAATGGCTTTCTAGCTTTGCCAGATTTTCACACTTGCTGAAAATAAAGTTCTGGGTTTCAGACCTAAAGGAGCATAGTTTAAGCCCAAAGCTGCAAATCAGATCACAAAGCAAGGAGCTCCCAAAGCACATGATCATAAGGATAATGTGAAAATGAAAGGACCATGTAGATCCTGCAGTCCATTAAATACCAACACTCAAGGTCAGATGCCTGTTTATAAATAAAAATTAATGCATAGCAGGTGCAGGGACTATGCTTGCTTGGGGATTAGGGGTGACTGGAGTCACACAGTATTTGTAATGAAAGCTTTGTATGTGAATGCCATTATTTCTGTGACTCCCAACTCATTCCTTACTCTTTACTCATTACTCCTTATACATACAAACATAGAATCACATGATAAACTCAAAGTGATGCATTACAAGGATTGTGTGTGTCAGCCCTTAATCACATGCTCACTGGTGGCTTCTTTCCACCTGAATCTCTTTCAGTGTTCTCCAGAACCTGTGTGTGAAAGTGGAACACTCAGCAGCTCCATGGACCAATTTGGGCTCTGAGTTTAATCGCAGCCTCGGGGGTAGAGCTGGGAAATGATCTTCAGATTATTCATAATTCATTCTCAGATCACTGATTTCCTCATCTTCACACCCTTGAGGAATTGGCTAAGTGTTAGACCTATTTATTTCCTGCAGAAAACCTTAACCCTTTTTTTGGATGGTCCTTACCATTGTCATGTACTACCTTTGCTCCACACAACCTTTCACACAACCCATATAGTGAACTAAATGAATGTGATGGAATAAAGAAAAAAAACAGTGACCAGGCTGTTTTTTACCCCTTCTATGCCCTTGCAGTAAATTTTGATGAAATGTACCTTATTGGGAATAAAAGAGGGAGGAGATGTACAATTTGGGACATGCTCAATCGGACTTGCCCTAAATGGTAGAGTTAGAAATGTGCCAGGGTATTCCAATACAATCCCATCAAGATTGCATGTACCAATGCCATCTCACTAGTCCAAGTGATCAATTTCAGTTCACAGTTGATCACACTGATAGGTCTAAGAGTCAAAGGGATCACACAAACAAGACTAGTATCTGCGAATACTAATGGATAGAATAAAAAAGGGAGAGAACGATCCAACATGGGAAGTGGGATACACAGCAGACTTGTAGAATGGCAGATGTCCTAAACAGCACTCTGGCCTCAGAATCAGCCCTTAAGGCATTCAGAGCTGGCTGAAGAGCCCATGAGAGTATTTTAGGCATGGAAAGCCAAGACACTCTGGCAGGCAAACAAACAAACAAACAAACACACACCTAAACGAAAGGTCTCTACGAGTGAGATCCCAGTAGAAAGAACGGGCCATCAAAGAAGGAGGTACCCTTCTCTGAAGGGAGGAAATAACTTCTACTTTGACTATGACCTTGTCTAAATAAGATCGAAGTCAGCGAACTCAAGAGGCTTCCATAGCCTTGGAAACTCATGACTAGAGCCTAGGGAGATTTCTGATGCCATAAACAAGAGTGTCAAATTTTTAAGTCAACAACAGGAGTCACTGTGTACTTACTTCTCATGTGGGATCTGTCCTTAATGTGTTGTCCAGTGTGAAGTAATGCTATAACTAGTACTGAAACAGTATTTTACACTTTCTGTTCTGTGTGGGTGCAAACTGATGAAATTTTTACTTAATATATTCTGAATCGATCTTCTGTATATAAAGATAATTGAAAATGAATCTTGATGTGAATGGAAAGGGAGAGGGAGCAGGAAATGGGAGGGTTGTGGGTGGGAGGGAAGTTATGGGGGGAAAAGCCATTGTAATCCGTAAACTGTACTTTGGAAAATTATATTTACTAAATAAAAGTTTTTAAAAAAATACAAAAACAAAAAACAAACAAAAAGAAATGTACCTTATTTTCAATATAATTTTTAAATCTATTTATTTGCAAGACAGTGAGACAGACAAATATTTCATCTATTTCTTCACTCTCCAAATGCCAGCAATAGCCAAGTTCAGAACGGGCTGAAGCCCAAAGCCAGCAATTCAGTCAGACCTTCTACATGAGTGACAGGGACCCAGGCACTTGAGCCACCACCTGCTGCCTCCCAGGACACAAATTTGCACAAAACTGGAATTGAAACACATCTGGGACTCAAACCCAGGTGATCCGATGGAATGGAGACATCCCAAGATGGAGACATCTCAACCCTTGCTGTGCCAAATGCCCAGCCCTTAAAATATTCTTTTTAACTAGTGATATTCCTACCCTTTTCCTTCCTTTTCAAAGTGCCCTTGGCTGACCTGCCCCAAAAAGGTGAAAGCAGAACCTCATATTTCTACAGAAACCTGAGAGCAGTGTTCCTCAGGCTTAGCTTAATATTCGAGTCAGATTCGATGAAATAAATGGGTCTAAACTTTACAGAGCTCATTGAAGTATTGACTTTTGGACTCCACCCTGCTCCAGTGTATCAGCATCTCTGTAAGTGGGAGCTGACATGGATTGGTTTTTGACAATATCACTTGTTTCCTCTTTCAATAATTATTTGCATCTTGATCATGAAATCTATCTAACCAATAAAACTTGTTGTCTACTAGTACTTTCCAGTAGTTTTTTTTGACAGGCAGAGTTAGACAGTGAGAGAGAGAGAGAGAGAGAGAGAGAGAGAGAGAAAGGTCTTCCCTTTTCCGTTGGTTCACCCCCAAAGTGGCCGCTACGACCAGTGCGCTGTGGCCGGCGTGCTGCACCGATCCGAAGCCAGGAGCCAGGTGCTTCCTCCTGGTCTCCCATGTGGATCCAAGGCCCAAGGACTTGAGCCATCCTCCACTGCACTCCCAGGCCACAGCAGAGAGCTGAACTGTTCACTTTTAAAAAATATTTTTCCTTCCCTGCACAGGTCAAGCAATGTGCTAGTGAATCAAACAGGAAGCCCAGTATTCGTAATGGCCAGGAGAAATCCCTAAAGCCTACAGCCTGGTTCTCATATTTGGAATAGAAAAGAAATCCTCAAGCTCAGTCTTTTTCTAAATCCACAGGGCCCTTGAGAGGTGCCTACACAGCCTCTGCTTACACCGTGCCATCATTGGAAGACGTGTGCCCCAAGGCAAGCTGACACCATTCTTGGCCTCTCTGAGGGTTAGAGAAGCTGTTAGCCACTGAGCAGAAAATTATCTCTGTCATGCATTAAATGGCAAGAGACTTTTGCTTGAGTGGTCTCCTACATGGGAAATCAGCCCTGGAAAACTAAATCTTTGTTTAATATCACAGAAGACTGACTTCCTAGTGTAAATTTCCCAGTGTAAAAAGGACAACCTAGAAAGAACAATTTTCTTGATAATTGTGACAAAAGGCTTACCTACTGGCCCATGTCACGTAAAGCTGCCAGAAGGTAATATAAAATGTTCATCAATTTTCAGTTTGACTTAGAGTATGTTTAGGGTGAACTGTGAGGAACCAGACCGAAGAGAAGTCAGAAGAGCTGTGGTTAGTAATGACATAATAATACAGATATTAATATCAGAATATTTCAGAAATGCATAGGGTGGCCACAAATGATGAGACAGCCAATGCTAGGACAGCCCATCTTCAAGATTTTGTTTTTTAAGTCCATATGAATCACTCATGGTTCTTAGTTTAAAGCCATACAAATCCAACAACTAGTGTAAGCAGAGAGACTGAGTTTAAAGAATGAAGAGTGAATGACTAACTTCCCAGAAAACTCTGGAAACCAGAGAGGCTCTACTACAAAGGGCAGAGGACCACAATCATGGGAGGATACTATTCTGGTAATGGGCTGTTCACCCCAGATGCTTTCATTAGAATCTCCACTACTATTGCCCCTGAAGTGAGAGGGGCACTGCTGTTGCTGTCTCCACCACTTGATGGAATTGATTCTGTGTTCCTCCTGCTTCTTGTCATGTTTAGTTACTATCCTAAGTCTAGGAATGTCTGATGGGGCCAGTTGAGGCCATGGGCTGACTCTGGTTATAAGAGGCTAAGAATCCAAGCAACAGGCATTTTCAAGGCCTGAGTGCCACCTCAGGGAGCAGTCCCTGACACAGGCAAAGCTACCAATGCTCCACAGTCCTGGAGGAAAGCAGCTGGCCTCTTTGCCACTGCCTCCCCACCGTGGGGTCCATAACCATGAGCCCAGCAGTGAACTGCACGACCAGGCAATACAGAAGCAAGTTCTAAAGAGCAAGAATTTGGAAATTTTCAGAAGCATTTTTTTTGTACCTGTGAAGGCTTAGATTTTCTGTATCTTTGTTGAATCTTTATTTCATTTTTCTGGTAATTCATTTTTATTGTACTTTGCAAAACTATCACTCTGCAATTGAATAAAAATTTAAAACAAAAAGAACCTGATCTTTGTTATAGAGAATTTTTATCTAAATTTTTAATTAATATAAATGGAATAAATTTCATGTATCTCATACATTAGTTTTAAGTTCACAATGACATTTCCCATCTCATCCTCCCTCCCTCCCACACTTCCTCCTGCTCTCTTTCTTATTTTTCTTTAAATTTTTGTGATACTTTTTTTCTTTGAGAACAAATTTTATCATGAATTGAAGAAGCACATAAAGAAACAAGCAATGGAGTTAGGCTCTTAGGCTTATCTAAAACTTATGAGACATAAGAATATCGTCCGAGGCCGGCACTGTGGCATAGTGGGTGAAGCACCGCCTGTGGTGCCCGCATCCTGTTTGGGCGCCGGTTTAAGACCCAGCTGCTCCACTTCCAATCCAGCTCTCTGCTATGGTCTGGGAAAGCAGTGGAAGATGGCCCAAGTCCTTGGGCCCCTGCACCCACATGGGAGACCCGGAAGAAGCTCCTGGCTCCTGGCTTCGGATTCATGCAGCTCCAGCTGTTGCGGCCATCTGGGGAGTGAACCAGCAGATGGAAGACCTCTCTCTCTTTCTCTCTCTCTCTCTCTCTCTCTCCCTCTCCCTCTGCCTCTCCTCTCTCTGAGTAACTGCGACTTTCAAGTAAAATAAATAAATCTTTAAAAAAAGAATATCCTCCACTTAATACACTAAAGTAAAGTAAATCTTTGAGAACAACTTTTACTATTAACTCTCATAATACAACTCTTCGAGGACAGAGTCCTGCATGGTTAGTTAGTGCCCGGGACTCCTGTTTTTAATGTAACAATTAACACTTTTATGTATGACATCAGTGATCACCTGAGGTTCTTGCCATGAGCTGCCTAGGCTATGGAAGCCTTTTGCATCCACCAACTCCTTTAATATTTAGGCAAGGCCATAAGCAAAGTCGAAATTCTCTCCTCCCTTCAGAGAAAAGTACATCCTTCTTTGATGACCACTCCTTTCCGGTGCTGACTCACCTAGAGAGATCCTTCATGTAGGACACTTGTTGCCACAGTGTTTGGCTTTCCATGTCTGAAATGCTCTTGTGGACTTTTCAGCCAGACCACAATGCCTTAAGGGCTAATTTTAAGGTCAGAAGGCTACTTCAAGTGATTATCTTTCTATGAGTCTGCTATATGGACTGCTTCCCATGTTGGAGCATGAATTTAGGAGCACTGCTGCATGGTGGCTTGGTTTGTAATATGCCCTTCATAAACTAAATTCAATTCATGCATGCCAAAGAAAGCTTTAATTTTTTAATGACCAAGAATATACTTATGTCCTTTTCCTGACTCTTCAATATGTTCACTTATGCTTTATCACCCTCTTGAGGTTGGCACTACTTTTGTTTCAGATTTCAAGATGAGAAAACTGTGTTTCATAGAGATTAAATTACTTTCCAATATAGTCTAATTTCAGAAATGCGATTTTTGCCCACTGAACCACATTTCCCTTTCCGTGTAAGGAATCGCCTATTAAGGACAGCCAGAGGGTAACTCACTTACCAGTATTTAGCAATAAAAACTTCATTATCTCTAAGAAGCAAACATACTAATTTTGCGTATTCACTTACCTTCCTTCTAAAGAGGTCTCTGTGGCTACTGTGTAGTCATAGCCAACCCACTGAACCTAAGACTGCAAAAGATGCCAACCAAATGTTTTGGCTCCAGGTCGTCTGGTGCTTTTGGTCTCAACAACATGCCAGGGATGAGTGCCCCAACTGCCAAGGTGTCAGGTACTCTCATGGGACCCAGTACAGGCTGCTATTGGCAGTCCACAGTCTGCCTTTTCTAGGCATCTGACCCATCCAACATGTGGTTGGGTTGCATGAGGCAGGAAATATCTGTTCACAATGACCAGAAATCAATCTAGCTCCTTCTTCTTAAACAGCCAAGATTTCTATTATTAAAACTCACATTTCAGACCTGGCAGGCATCACTAGACAAAAACAGAAACATGTCAGTACTCTGAGGGAGGGAGCATTTGCAATCAGTCCTGGAAATCCAATGCAATATCTTCTCAATCTTTGCTCTCCTGGAAGAAAACCCTACTATATGGGCACATAACTGGTTCTTTGTCCTTGAACGAAACTCTAAGACTAAGCTAGTGTCAAACTATTAAATACGCAGAGCAGAAGTCATGTGAGGGTGTAATCATCAGAGAATATTTTTACAGAATGTATTATAAATTAAATGTATTTTCTAAAATGCCAGTCTAGTCATTTCAGAAAAATTAATAAAATGGGGTGAGCTTGCTCTCTGTTAGGTTCAGACACTGGGTTATCTTTCAGAATAGCAGCCATGAAAACCTTTTCAATTGTACTTAACACTATTTTTGACATTTAGTATTTATATCTTTTTGTTTAATTTTTTGACAGGCAGAGTGGACAGTGAGAGAGAGAGACAGAGAGAAAGGTCTTCCTTTGCCGTTGGTTCACCCTCCAATGGCTGCCGCGGCCGGCGCGCTGCAGCCGGTGCACCGCGCTGATCGGAAACCAGGAGCCAGGTGCTTCTCCTGGTCTCCCATGGGGTGCAGGGTCCAAGCACTTGGGCCATCCTCCACTGCACTCCCTGGCCACAGCAGAGAGCTGGCCTGGAAGAGGGGCAATCGGGACAGAATCTGGCGCCCCGACCGGGACTAGAACCTGGTGTGCTGGCGCTGTAAGGTGGAGGATTAGCCTAGTGAACCACGGCGCCGGCCCAGTATTTATATCTTAAACCCTTCAATAAGTTATGGAAGTTGGGAAATATGGGAGTTATTTTTAATCTGTGTTCTCAATGGTGGCATACAATTGCTTGGGTGAAAATGACAGAGTATTAAATTTAGAGGAAAGAAAAATACATTCTAATGCCATTATCACAGGGCAGTTTTAATCTTTGGTTTCTTTTTGTTTAGTTTTTAGTTTTTCCTAGAAGAGAAAACACTCCCAATTTACCCAAATCTTATTAAAAATAGACCAGGAGATACTCAATGGCTTTTAAACCCATGTGTAGAAAAGCTGCTATTCAACAAACAAGGTTTTAGACAAATTGGTTCATTGTCACACGTTTTAAGCATAACAATTTCCAGTCTTTAAAAAAATGGGTTTTATAACCCCAAACTGGGCACCCTGAATTCAGTCACCACTCTCCAGGCGGTGAGACAGGCATTGTTTCTGTTGGGAAAATTTTGGCAGCAAGTCCACAATGTGGTCGTCGGTATATCCTCTTAAGTCCCAGATCACTACTGGCCAAACTGCTGCTGCTTTTAGTCACTGAGCTTTCTTCAACATCTGGAGACAATTTTTCAGTGGGTGGCAGAGGACAAGAGTATGGTGACTGGGACTTTCAAACTAATTAAGTCCAAAACCCATCTATTTTTTGAGAGACTATTCCAAGTAGAAATAATCTGTTTGTAAATATTGGACCATCCCCAAGAGAGTACAATGCAAGTTCAAACATGGATAACTGCCTGATAAATCCCATGCCATTAATTTTGCATTATGAAAGTGGCAGTTCTTCTTCCCACTAACTGCAGTTTTCTTAATTTTCTATTATTTTGTTGCTGAAACGAACAAACAGAACCAGACTAGGAGGGGTTGTTGGTCAGCCAGGGCTGCCATAACAAAGTACCACACACTGGGTGGTGCAAACAACAGAAATATGTTCTTCACATTCTAGAAGGTGAGTCCAAGAGCAAGGTGTTGATAAGATGGGGTTCACCCAGGAGCTTCTTCCCTTGGCCTGTAGGCAGCTACCCTCTCCCTGTGTACTCACAAAACCTCTTCCTTTGCATGCATAGGGGAAGAAATGCTGGTGGAGATAAGGAGAAAGAGACATAGAAGAAGAGGGAGAGCAGGAGGGAAAGAGATAGGTATCTCTTCTTGATAATGCTAATTACTGACTGTACAGGATCATGGCTCTTACAACCTAATTTAACCTTGACAACTTCCTTAGAGTCTCTATCTTCAAATATAAGCACACTGGGGATTTAGGGCTTCAATGTGTGAATTTTGAGGAGACTCAAGTATTCTGTCCATAATAGAGGGAAAACATAATTGGTTTACAAATTAATCCAACAGAAATTGTTAAAACTATCAAACCCAAGATCTTAGTGGAGAAAATAGTTTTCTGGGTAGGGAATTTAATTGGTACAAAGTCTTAATCCACTGGGTACTTTTTTTTATTTGAATCTTAGTGATCCTAACAGATTAGGGGAAAGTGATATGATTCAAAATAAAACATTTCCAAAAAATGTGGAAAGGCGCTTCTAATAAATATATGTGTATTTCGTCTTATTTCAAAAATCTAAGGTCTACCAAAGAATGATAGAGAACTTTTTTAGATCGGTGTATCAAATACCTACTGCTGTTTAATAAATTATCACAAAACTGGGTGGCTTAAAACAAGAGCATTTATTATCTCAGTTTCTGAGGGCCAGGAATGGGCGTAGTTTATCTTCACCTTCTGGTCCTGGTTGCATTACAAGGCAGGAAGGGAGATGCTACCCAGGACTGTGGTCTTCTTAAGGCTGGACCTGGAAGAATCTACTCTAGCCTCACTCGTGCGGTTGGTAGCAGGGTCCGTTCCTTGCAGGTTGGTGGCCTGGGGGCTTCATTCCTCATAAACTGGCAGAAGCCGTCTCTTGTTTCTTGGCACATGGACCACTCAACTGGACAGGGCATGAGAGAGAGATCAATCTTTATAACCTAATCTTGGGAGGAACATCTTACCACATTTCCAAATCTCATTTTTATTAGGAGAAGGACATTAGGTCCAGTCCATATTCAAGTGAGGTGATCACACAAGAGGAAGTGATGTTTGGCTTTCACTTCATTAGTGACAAAACGAAAAGTAAACAAAGAAATGTTTAAGTTGCCAACTTGATTTTCCGCTAAAATGTGAAAAATAGGTAGGTAGTTGTCTTTCTCATACCTATAATTGTCTTTTATTCTTATAACTATATGTTTAGCTGTACTGGGCAAATTAGCAATAAAAAATACTGTTAAATTTTTAATAATCATGTTTTCTTGTTTGATATATGAGTAAGTAAATTACCAAAGGAGAACAAGAAGAGAGAGGGAAACCAACTCAGGCCAACAGCTGGCATGTTGTATTCCAAATGCAGTCTGGACATGCTACATTCCTGTTTCAGTTTCTACAAATCAGCTGAACAAACTACCAAGAATAATGTGTGTGTGTGTACAACTGCATGGGTGCATCTCTGTGTGTGTGTGTGTGTAGGAGGGCATATGTGTTTTTGCAATGAGAACACACACAGGGCTAAGGATCTGGGTCCCAGTGGGTGGCCTTGTATATTTACCTTGGTCCTTTCTCACTATGGCCATAAAACTGGGCAGAGGGACTTTAAGTTGGAGAGGCTTAAATTAGTCCTGTCTCCAAAAGGCATTTCCTTTCTCAGAAGTCTGCAATTTTTTTCCCTTTAAACAGCAACCCCAGTCCCTGTTACTAAGTACATCTCCCCAGCTCTATTTTATCATCAGTTAAAGGTTAATTCCAGTTATTCCTACTCTGCCCCTTCATTATGCTGGTTTATGGATGGCAATCTTGCCAATAGAGCTTTTCACCCCATAAACCAAGGATCTTCCACTTCCCTTAATTAACAGGGTACAAATAGTGTACACTGAGCCAAGGAGAAAATCCTTTGCTAATAAAATCTGACAAAACTTTGGAAGCTGCATATGTGTTTGCCCAACTGTGTATATGTGCACGTGTGTGCGCCTACGTCTCATAACCATGTGTTTTCCAGGAGTCGTGACTCACAAAGCAATGTTGCTGATCTAATAGGCTCTCTCCCTAAAATGATTTAAAGTGCTATGAAGATTTCTTTACATTGAGCACAATGAATACAAGTTCACTGTGGCTCAGCCTCAATTGAAAAGCCAAGCAATGCTTTGCTTTGAGGTGGAAAGGGGAAAGAAAAAAGCTTACCAATTCAAGAGACAGATAAATTGCTTCTTCTAAACAAAGACTCACTGCACTTATAAACGTGGGTATCCCATAATTTTTAAAAACCGTTTATATGTGGGGATGAACCTTATAAACAGTGCAGCCTAGTCGAGGCTTTGGTTTTGTCCAATTAAAGGACTGGACTTGACAAGACCACCAATTGTTCTGTTGTGTTTTGGAAGCTTGGTCCAAGTTTACATTTCCAGCCAATGTTTCACTCCTTATGTTTATGACAGCACAAAAGAGCAAGCTCTGGGAATTTCTCAAGGGAAAGCCATAGCAGTCTGAATTGTCACTGGAAAGGAGAGTGAGACAGGAAAACATGTGGAAGGGAAAGCCGGAGAATGGATGATTCCTCTTGGGTTGACATTTAAATCCCAAATTGCATTCTCCCACATATCAAAAGTGAACATATTTTCAGTATTTGCACATATACAGGAATTGCCAAATGGAGGTTTAAGTCTGAGAAAGTACCACAACATCAACCATTTGCACAGCTGTTGTTGGAAATGACCCCAGACCATCAGGATGGTCTGTCTAGCAAGTATAAATATTGACCATGTGCATTTCTAGCCTATGTTAAAGAGTATCCCTGAAGATGATGAACTAATAAATTACTTACTAGATGCATTTATTATAATATTAACTTGCCAGCATGATAGTCATCACCCTGCATTCTATGCATAGTCATTTATAAGATAATTCTTTTATGGACATTCAAAATATCTCATGTTTATTTTGGTGAACTCAAGAAGCTTGGCTGTACCTTAGTATCTATGAGATTTTAAATACATATTTCAATTTCCAATGGAGAAGACAGGAAATACCTATGTTTAAAAAATAATGGTGGATTTTTCCAGAATTATTTTCACTCCAATTGCTGTGATGTTTTCTTTCTCAGATCCTACCCACTGACTCCTTCAGATTCCTAAACTATGTTGAGCCTCCTCTGTCTGTCAGGAGAATGGAATCACCAGCCCAGGATATCCCTGAATGCCTTTTTTCAAAATTCCCCTAGCTGGACAGTCTGAGAGACTGGATGTGTTAAAGTTTTCATAAAGTGATTTCATAGTCGCTAAAACAAACTTACAATACTATGAGATCATCCAGGAACTGACAAAAACCATTCCTTTTGCTTTTCAAGGTCTGATGAACTGGTTGTTGTGATGGCACTACAAGTTGCCCCTTAAATGCTAATGCAAATACCTGTTAGAAACCATTGAATATTTTCCCCTTGATTTTCATCTTTCTGCAGTAATATCTTGATGTCATGTAACTACATCAGAAAAGCATGTAGTCAGATTTGGGAAAAATCTTTCGAGGAGAAAGTGTCCAAGTCAAACAACCCCTTACATGTTCCTGTCAGTCACTACTCCACTGGCCCTGTGCAAGTATCCTTCTACTTCACTAAAAATGGCAAAACACATCTTCATCCCCCCTAAGCCTACAGTAGGATTCAGATAGTACTGAATTCCCCACCCACCCTCAACCCCATGAAGAGTTTCTCCTTTGTCGAAGCCTATTGGAATATTCTTGATCTCTTTACATCTGAACTCTATGAACAGACAGAAAAAGAGGGGGACCAGAGGCCATAATTCCCTCCCAGAGACAATGAGCAGCACAAAACAGTATGAGGGAACTAGTGTGTGTTTAAAGTTTAGTGGCAGCTGGCCACAAGTCAGTGAAAACCACCCTTTTGGGTATCAGTGGGTGAAGATTAATGCACTGAGTTCATTAGTCTCTTTAGGAAGTGGCCATCCATCTTTCCTGATACATCCCTGAACAGCCCTACCTGGGATTAGGATAAAAGTCATCCTCCTTGTGTGATTTATCAGAGGGTTTGCACCTGTCTTCCTCATTGAAAAGCAGAAGTTAATGCTTTTCAGAAAAACACTGAGCAACAGAGATTTTGCTAATTAACCAAGGTGAAGGGAGGCAGGAATGCCTGTGTTGGTTGCAGAGTTAAAATGGAGGATGCAGAGTAGACATTATCCTAGCAGTAAATATTACCTGGGACACCTGTCCCCCATTATGGAGTGTTGGGGTTCAGTTCCCAACTCTGTTACTGATTCCAGCTTCCTGATAATGTACACCCTGGTAGACAGTGGTGATGACTCAACTAGTTGGGTCCCTGTCACCCTTGTGGGAGACCTGGATTGAGTTCCTGGGTTCCAGCTGCAGCCTCACTCCAGCCATTGCAGGCATTTGAGGAATGAACAAGCAGATGGGAGCCTCTCCCCAATAAAAAAGGATAGCATAAGAAACTTATGACTAGAATCAGCCAAAGTCTGCATTAAAAGGAGTGCTTGTGATTCCCTAAACAATTCTCAAACTTTTCCCATACTAGAATACCCAAGAGCTTTAAAAATCTCCACTTCCCATGTACCAATTAAATCATAATCTCTAGGGGGTAGAATCCATGCTTCATTGTTGTTTGAAAACTCCCTAGGTAATTTCAACCCATAGTGTTGTCTGAGAATCTATGCATTTTAAATGTCTGCAGGTGCATAGTATTGTGCTGTGAACATTTCTGTCTCTGGGGTCCATTTATTCTTTCTTTCTGCAAACATGATTATTCAGCAGCTATTGCCAATTGGAAACCAGGTTAAGACTTGTAAAATAAAACAACAGAGAAGCAACCAAAAATTCAACCTGATGCCCTTCCTGAGCCAATGTAAGAGGAGAGGTAGACCACATATAACCTGGGTGGATTTCCCATAGGGTTGCTTATGGAATTCAGAGTAAGGAGCTCATGGCAACATCAGGCTTCATCCCTCTTTTCCAACGAAAACCACAACATTGACAGAGTTCAACTTTGATATCCTCTAAAGGTAATCTGAAAATGGAAATTTAAATGATTGAAGTCTTCTGACTCTCACAAGAGTTTTGACTTACTACTAATTCTGCTTTTTCATGTGCAAACTATAAACACTATAAACAAATCCATAAGAACAAGGTTTGTTCGTTAATTTCTGATAATAAATCTGGTGATAATAATTTGGATAAATTACTTGAATAGTGATATATTTTAAAAGATAATCTGTATATCTAGACAGGAATCTAAAATATGTTAACATCATTCTATGTATTTTCTCTTTATAACTTACCTTTTTGTTGGTATTTTTTCCATACCTATAACCATTTGGATATTCAAGGTCAGAAACATTGAGTTGGGTTCATTTTAAAAGTTCTCTAATGTAACTACCTAGTGCATCACTTCCAAATTCTACTGTATGCACTTATATCTCTTCCAGTTCCTGCTCAAGTCCAAGATGTACTGATTCCTTGCACTGTAAGACTAACCTAAGAATGGTCAGATTTTCAGTGATTTCATATTCCACCACCTCTTAAGTTCTACTCAACTCTGTACAGCAGTTTCTGTTTATATCAACTCAATGTCTTTACCACTTAAAATCTACCAAAGAAAAAATTACCAAATATTAATTTCAATATTTTAGAATCTGCACTCCACAAACATTTGTAACACATGTGTTTTGTACAAACTTTATTCTATTGTAGGAGATGGAAACAAATCAGGAAACAAAAGAAATATAAAGTCCACTGAATTGACAATCCAGTAGAGGAAGGCAATTAAAAATGTAAATTAGGCCCTACATAGGCCATACATAACATACATAACATATAGATGAGGTGTGTTAAAGAAGTTTGAGGGTTACTGTTTTGATGAAGACCATGGTTTTGTCACTGGGGAAGGCTTCCTTCTGAAGCTGACTTCTGCGCCCAACTTGGATCTTGACAGGAACAGATGGCACATCCATAGAGTTGAGTAAGAATGATGCTTGCACAGGAACAGACAGCACCCAGGGAATAGCTACAGTAGGAGGCCATTGCACCCTCAAACCCAAATGGGCCAGATGAGAGAGTAGTAGTATTGGAATCTAGCAAGAGCTACAGCCAATAGAACAGGGCTGTGGGACAGAGGGGATGAGAAGGAAGAGGTGGAGGAACTGAGTCACTGCCCAATGCACCCTGCAGGGATGGAAAGATAGCGGGTTTTTCTCCATGCCTGCTCCTGCTCTCCAGCCTCCAAACAGTGCTGTGGGATTGAGTCATAGCACAAAGGGAGCCAGGGAGCAGCAGTTCATGAAACTCACCCTTCTAAGTAAAAGCATTAAAGAGAGAGGGGAGTGTGGAGTGATCCATTCCAAATTCTGGGGAGAAAGCTCCAGTCAGAGGATGGTCCTTGGCATTCTTTGGGAATGGCAAGGAGGTCCCTGTGGCAGGAGCCCAGTAGGTCAAAGGAAAGCATTGTTGAAAGCCCCATCCTTGAGGTTAGTTTCAAATTGAGAAGTTTCTGTACTGCAAAAGAAACAGTCAGGAAAGTGAAGAGGCAACCAACAGAATGGGAAAATATATTTGCAAACTATGTAACTAATAAAGGGTTGATAACCAGAATCTACAAAGAAATCAAGAAACTCCACAACATCAAAACAAACAACCCACTTAAGAGATGGGCCAAGGACCTCAATAGACATTTTTCAAAAGAGGAAATCCAAATGGCCAACAGACACATGAAAAAATGTTCAAGATCACTAGCAATCAGGGAAATGCAAATCTCTGTAATTAACACACAATTATTCTTAGGTGTTTAAATTTTAACTGAAAAGTGATCCCTGTTAGGAATTTGGAAAACATTATGCTGAGTGAAATAAGCCAATCCCAAAGGGACAAATACCACTTGTTCTCCTTGATAGGTGACAACTAACTGAGCACCAAAAAGGAAACCTGTTAAAGTGAAATGAACACTATGAGAAACGGTGACTTGATCAGCCCTCACCCTGACTGTTGATGAGCAACTTAATATGTTATCCCTCTTAGTATTTTTTTTGTTTGTTCTACTTAATACTTTTGGTTGAATACTGTAATCAATACACAATTCTTCTTAAGTAGGAGCAATAAATTTAGTACTGTGTACATTCTACAAGGACACTGGCTTTATTTTAAATGAGGTTAATTGAAGATGCTGATAGAGAGTTCTCAGCAAAGGAAAGATGCGGCTCCAGTAGAAAACACAGCTTCCCCAGGGGGCTAGAATGGCAATGGCTACAGTAGCTCAGAAATGACCATAGAATTTACCATGAGAGATTATGGTAGAGTAAAATAAGACAGTAGCAGCAGACCTTAGGAGAAGTGTGGAAATAGTTGAGTCCCCTCTTTCATGGGTTTGCAATTTTTTATATCTGGAAACTTCTTGTGATATTTTGATTCAGTTCACAGATATTTGTTAAGTAGCTACTATGTGCAAAGCATGAGCTCAGAGTTCCTCAGCTACACAAAGGAGGATAGTTTGTGTATAGAGCACTGATATGCCACACTCTTCCATTAGTACTTCACCTGCATGTATTTGTTTTTCCATTCTACTTTCATCATAGTTCTTTGGGATGGATAGTATCTTCTCCATTTTACAGATCAGGAAATCAAGGCTGAGAAAGTTGAAGGTGATATATTCAGGATTACTCAGTTGATGAAAGAAAGCATGGAAATCAGTATACCTGACTCCAAATGAGTGCTCTCAAAACCACAGTGTCCCCAAATCAGCCTATATGCCTGTCAACTGATGACTGGATGAGATATGGAAGCCATGGGTGCACGTTTTGTTTTACAACATTTCACAAACTCTCTTCCAGTCTCTCTTTCAAAAGTTGCTATGAAATTATGAAAAAAGAGCCAGCGCCACAGCTCAATAGGCTAATCCTCCACCTGCGGGTGGAGTCTGGGTTCTAGTCCCGGTCACGGTGCCGGATTCTATCCCGGTTGTCCCTCTTCAAGGCCAGCTCTCTGCTGTGGCCCAGGAGTGCAGTGCAGGATGGCCCAAGTTCTTGGGCCCTGCACCCCATGGGAGACCAGAAGAAGCACCTGGCTCCTGGCTTCGGATCAGCGTGGTGCGCTGGCCGCAGCAGCCATTAGAGGGTGAACCAACGGCAAAAGAAGACCTTTCTCTCTGTCACTGTCCACTATGCCTGTCAAAAAAAAAAAAAAGAATGGTCAGGATTTCCTTCTTTTTATGACTGAATATTATTCCACTATTTATATGTATAGTTTCTTTATCCAGTCATAAGTTAAAAGGCTGATTTCATTTCTTTCCAATTATGAATTGAACTACAATAAAGATGGAGTGCAGGCATCTCTTTCATGTGCCAACTTAATTTGCAATAAAATAGATGGAAATGGAGTTAATTATGCCAAGTGACATAGGCCAGACATAGAAGGAAAAATCAAGATGTTCTTGTGTGTGTGTGTGTGTGTGTGTTTATGTAATTATATAGGATAAATATGCTGTTTGCAGTATGGAAATATGTGGATACTGTAATATTTGGTATATAACTATTTACAAATGTTTTGTTCACTGAATTATACTCCTTATATGATGAGATACCTGCCCTTCCTCACTTTCTGATCCTTGTTGTGAATCCCATGTTATGAGATATTAATATCCTTGCTTTTGGGAGTTGTTTAGGTCAGAGGGGTAAGAATGTAGATAGAATGGTACATAATACTAACTTTCCCCTATTCTTCACTTCTGAAATGTATTGCAAGAGGATAAACCACTGGAACCTTCAAAATAGTCTAAAATTCCCCATTCCATAGTTTTAGATGGGGCTGAGAGAGCTCATCCGTAGTAATGATGATGGCCTTTTAAGCCAGTATGTACCATGGCTCTGGAGGACCTGGAGTAATGGGTGTTACCAGTTCTTCAGCTGACACACACACATCACAGGCTGAGGAGAATAGCTTCTTCCATTTCCTACTAGCTCTGACTCTTTGAAGTAAATATTGCATGGACAGCCCATTTGGCCCCTGTCTTTATTGACAGAGAAAGACGAGCAGTCCTGTCCTAGGGCTGTTCATCATTGTGGTGTATGCCTTAAAAATTCAACTTGAAAACAGAATATTGTTTTTATTGAAAACAATAAAAAGGTTTGTCTTTCCTACCTTAAATCATTAAATCTCAAGAATGTTAACATACCAACAGGTGCTTTATAAACTGTAGTGATGAATGCAATTTTTCCTAATTTTGGAGTCTTATAAATTTAATAAATTCAGCAAATATTTATTAAATCTCTTATGCAATTATTTACCTGGGTGCTACAGGTGATAAAAAGAAAGTCTATAAGAAGCTCATTTTAAAGCCTTTATTCCAATACAATCCCATCAAAATTGCATGTACCAATGCCATCTCACTAGTCCAAGTGATCAATTTCAGTTCACAGTTGATCACACTGATAGGTCTAAGAGTCAAAGGGATCACACAAACAAGACTAGTATCTGTGAATACTAACAGATAGAATAAAAAAGGGAGAGAACGATCCAACATGGGAAGTAGGATACACAGCAGACTTATAGAATGGCAGATGTCCTAAACAGCATTCTGGCCTCAGAATCAGCCCTTAAGGCATTCAGATCTGGCTGAAGAGCCCATGAGAGTATTTTAGGCATGGAAAGCCAAGACACTCTGGGGAAAAAAAAAAGAACCTTAAATGAAAGATCTCTACGAGTGAGATCCCAGTAGAAGGAACGGGCCATCAAAGAAGGAGGTACCCTTCTCTGAAGGGAGGAGAGAACTTCCACTTTGACTATGACCTTGTCTAAATAAGATCGAAGTCAGCGAACTCAAGAGGCTCCATAGCCTTGGCAACTCATGACAAGAGCCTAGGGAGATTTCTGACGCCATAAACAAGAGTGTCAAATTTTTAAGTCAATAACAGGAGTCACTGTGTACTTACTCCTTATGTGGGATCTCTGTCCTTAATGTGTTGTCCAATGTGAATTAATGCTATAACTAGTACTGAAACAGTATTTTACACTTTCTGTTCTGTGTGGGTGCAAAATGATGAAATCTTTACTTAATATATACTAAATTGATCTGCATATAAAGATAATTGAAAATGAATCTTGATGTGAATGGAATGGGAGAGGGAGTGGGAGATGCGAGGGGTGCAGGTGGGAGGGAAGTTATGGGGGAGGGGAAATCCATTGTAATCCATAAACTGTACTTTGGAAAATTATATTTACTAAATAAAAGTTTTTAAAAAATAAAGCCTTTATTCAAAGAAGAGGAATAAGAGAGAGAGGATGAGGTTTGTAACTGTAAAGCTGTATAGTTCTGCATACAGTCCTATGGACTTACTTCTAAGGGTACAGATTAAAAACTTGTCATGGGACTCCAAATCCCATTAAAATTGGTGGTAAAAATGCCATCTTAATTGTTAAAGTTGTCATATTAAGTGTTAAAGTGACCATATAGATAGGATTAAGTGTTAAAGAGATCGTATAAATAGCAGAAAGTGCCTGGTAATAATAATAGAAGAATTAAAAAGGAGGGAATGTTCAACATGGGAAGCAGTCCACACAGCAGACACATAGAATGGCAATAGCTTTAAGTAGCACTCTGACCTCAGGATCAGCCCTTACTCAGATGTGGCTGAAAAGCATTTGAGATAATTTCAGGCATGGAAAGCCAAGACAATGTGGCAAAAATATATCCCACATAAAGGATCTCTGTGAGTGAGGCCCCAGGGGAAAGAAGGAGCCATCAAAGAAGGCTGTGCTTTTCTCTGAAGGAAGGAGAGAACTTCTGCTTTGTTTATGGCCTCGTCTAAATACAGACGGAATTTGTGGTCACAAAAGACTTCCATAGGCTTGGCAGCTCATGGCAAGAATCTCGGGTGATCACTGAATCATAAATAAGAGTGTTAATTGTTAAATTAACAACAGAAGTCACAATGCACTTACTCCCCATGTAGAACCTCTGTCCTTAATGAGTTGTACTATGAGAATTAACAGCAAAACTTGTTCTCAAGTAGTACTTTATAAATTATGTGTGAGTGTGGGTGCAAACTGTTGAAATCTTTACTTAGTGTAGAGTTAGTCTTCTGTATATAAAGTTAATTTAAAATAAATCTTAATGAGGAATGGGATGGGAGAGGGAGTAGGAGGTGGGACGGAAGTGGGAGTAGGAGGGTGGGTATGGGGGAAAGAACCAGTATATTCCTAGAGTTGTACCTATGAAATTTGCATTCATTAAATAAAAGCTTTAGGGGAAAAAGACTTTATTCAATCATTCCTTAACTCAACAAATAGCTTACTGTATTTGCTTCTTAAATGTGAGGCACTTTTGTGAACAAGATATTCAGGACACCCATCACCATAAAGCTTATGGTCCAATGAGTAGAATGATAAACAATATATTAATCAAAATAGAAAGTACTGTGATGACTTCAATGAGGCATACATCCTATATATGAAAATCCTAGGAAATATTTCATGAATAAGACACTTTGCATCAGCTCTGAAAAGATTTTTAAAACAACAACATAAATTCATAATAAAGATGAGAAAAATAAAGAACAAGGTAGGTAGTAGCTCAGAGGTGGGAGAGTTAAGATCATGTCCCAGGAAATAGTGAATAGTCTGTTTTGTCTTGAGGTCACCTCATGGGAAGTAGTAGAAGAGGTTGGAAAATTGTGTGGAATACTAAAAAAGACCTTTTGTGAACAGATGAGCAGTTTGTTATTCAACAGGCAACAAAGCAGTGGAACACAATGATTAATAGAGTGGGTGAATGGTGGATGTTTTAAGAAGACCAATCCAATGGGAATGGACTAAAGTTGGAGAAGAGTAAGAAGTGTGACTCATACAAATAATGAGACACACTGCACAACCAGCATGCAAATTTGACATATGTAGTAGTGATAGATATGAGAGTTTTCTATTTGTGCACACTTCCCTCCATATAAATATTATTTTTCCAAAATCTTAAGTAAAAAGATCTCTCTTCAGCATGAATTTGAACTAGAAGAAACCAAAATTTTGACTCCAAGCAGAGCACAGACACTACAGAGTGAACTCAGCCCCAATCATGAATTTCATGAACTAGGGCATTTGTTCAGGCACTGAGCACCTATCAGCTATATTCATTTCTAGCAAAGCAGAAAGGATTTATCCTCTTTTTCCCTTATCACATTTAAATTCTGTTGATTTATTGAAAACATGAGGGAGAAGCCATCAGCAACGGTAGTGTATAAGCCTGGCAGTGATCTCTAGTGCTAGTGCAATGCTAGCCAGCAGCTAATCTGATTGACAGACACATAATATTTATTATGTGTGTGAGAGACAGAGAATAAGGGAGGGGTTCGGATATTCCCTACCAATAAGCATAAAATGAGAGAAACAAAGAATTTGACTTGAGTACTCATTCTCAAAGGAGATTTGTGCATTAATTTCAACACAGTTGTGCTTGGGCATAGAAATGTGGGAAAATATTTTTATGGTAAAATTTAGATTTTAGCTTCAAGCTAAAAATATGGAACACAGCATACCTGAAACAGTTTCCACAGACATGTGGATAAGACTCAACATATTCTTGGCTCAAGTAATCCATCATGCGTACAGAAAATCTGAAACCCAGAGCTATATTATGAACCCATTCAATATCACTGCATTTGGACTGCCATTTCCTCCGTTTATTTTCTCTTTCAGCTGGAAAGTCAGTTCATTGCACCTGCTAGCACATCTCCTGTCAAGTGTTTATTTTATGGCCACAATTCCTGCTTCTTATAGGGATTCTTTTTCTCTTTTGTTTTCAAAGAGAACTGAATAATTCATAGATTTTTCAAAGCTAAGATTATATATATATAACATTTATGCAAGATATATATATAATATATATATATACTGTATAAAATATACAGTCATTCCTTGTTATCTGTGGGGGATTGGTTCCAGGAACCCTAACAGATACCAAAATCTGCAGAAGCCCAAGTTCCTTATATAAAATAGCCTATATTTGCATAGAGCCGATGCTCATCCTCCAGTGCACTTTAATTATATTTAGATTACTTATAATACCTAATGCAATGTACGTAATGACAAAAAAGTCTACAATTGTTTAGGGTATCTTCAATTTCTTTTTTAAAAAATATTTTTAATCTCTGGCTGGTTGAATATTTGGATGCAGGGCGCTGACTGTACTTTATATATATAAATATACATATTTATAGCAATAAACATATAATAATATATAAAATAGCATAATATATTAATATATAATATATAAATAATGTATTATATATTATCATATATTATATATATTGATAGCAAACATGCTATCAATCATTAGAAAATTCTGACTCTAATGTTCTGAAATATTGTTTTGCTTTAAAGGTTCTGCTGATTGAAATGGTAGCATATGAGATCATTTACATGGAAAAGGAGTTGTTACTGAGATAAACAATTCAAAAGAGCATCTTTATATAAGTTTACACTTCTATCTGAATGACTTGAGAAAATAACTCAAGGAAAAAAAAATACCAAAACCCCGGCTTGGCTCCAGCAAGTGAGTCATGGGGAACAGCTACATCAATACATTGGACAAATCCAGAAGAGTGATACTTCGGGACCTGGTGCAATCAGAAACTATTCATAGACTTGAGAGAGAAACCTGAACAAAACCCCCAGAAAATAAATCATTAATGGAAAGAAAAACTATCAGAAGTTCACAGGGATATCCCTACAAATAGAATTGAGAAGGGAAGGAGATTTTAATGGTTGTATTATAAGAATGTTGGCAGTTATGAACAAAGATAAGAAACTATTATTTAACACCATTTTAAAGATACATACATAAGAAAATGCCACAAGTGTTTCTTCATGGTTTTCCTCTAGAAATTTTGCACAGTACTGAGAATTAGTGAGACTACTAAGTGGCTGTTGGGTACCTAAGTGGGAAATCTGTCTGGTAAGTACATTATTATCCAACTCAATTTTTCTGTCTCATCTGGTCAAATTCTTAACTTTTCTTCTAAGTGTACAGGAACAATCCTGTTTAGGGAAAACTTGTGTTATCTAAGCCCACAAGGAATGAGTGAAATTGATTGCTAATATTCTGAATTTACAAAAGTCTATTACTGGGGAAAGAAAAAGAAGTTATCATCATCACCAGGTTCCTAAATATCAAATATAATAATTTATCAGTTGCTGACTATCTACTCTAATAAGACTAATATTTACTGAAAAATTGTAAGAAAGAAAGAAGGAAAGAGGGAGGGTGGGAGGGAGGGAAAGAAGGGAGGAAGGGAGGAAGGAAGGAAGGAAGGAAGATAGGTAGGTGAGCGGAGAGAGATTTTTGCTTGATGCTCAGTCTATGGGGTCTGTTCATGGTGCTACCAGCCTTAAGGAAGAGAATTTGGAGAGAATTATTTAAATAATCCTCAATAAATGTATTATTATGGATTCTCCATAGGAGCCAAAGCAACATATGCAAGCAAATCAATTTGTAGAACCTCTAGAATCTTTATGAATGAACATTGTGATGCCTCATACAAATAAGTCAATAAAATTACAGACTATTACTGTAAAAACCAAACCAGTACTGATTGAAATGGGAACAACTTGGTTCAAGAAAAAGGAAAATCATTATTACTCTAATTTCTGATATTTATAAGAATGTACACCTGTTGGCTCAACGTGTAGACTTTTCGTTTTCCCAAGAACAATTTCAGTTCATAATCTGATGATAAAGTAAATGAATAATTTGTATAAAGAAGGACTTAGTTGAAATTAAGATTCTTTAGGAGGTTAGAACTCTGGACTCTTAATAAACCCTCAGTTCTTCAGAAGAGTATTAAGTAGAAACCTCTTTAACATCATAAATTCTTGTTGATAAATTATAAGAATTAGAAATAGATGAAGTGACCTCACTAGAAATAGATTCTTCAGTGACGACTACAATTTCTAAAAGCTTTGGTCTCTCTGAATAGCTTAGTCCATTCAGGCTTCTATAACAAAGGTTCCACAAGCTATGTAGCTTATAAACAAAAAAAATTATTTTTCCCCATTGTGGAGGCTGAGAAATCCAAGATCCATGTCTGGTGGGGGCCTGCTTTCCAGTTCATGGATGGCAGCCCCTTGCTGTGTCCTCACATTGTGGCTGGAAGCAAGAGTTCCTTGGAGTCTCTTTAATAAGGTCACTAATATTCATGAGAACTCTGTCCTCCTGTATAATCACCTTCCACAAACCACACTTCCTACTAACCATCATGTGGGGATCAGTGTTAATGTGGAATTTTGCTTTTATACATTCAGTTTTTTGCAATGAATAATGGATACCTGAAGTAATAAATATGCCATCTTTTGTTATCATTTTAATTAATAAGCCATAATTTATTTCTCCACAAAATTCATCTGAAGTGAAGGACATTAAAGCAAACAGGAATCTAAGGAAGCCAAAATTTGATCCTATCACTGAATTTCATATACAACATGGAAATTCTTTGCCCTCAAAAAGATGTCTGAATCATCCCCAGAACAAGGCACTAAAAACTCACACAGTAAAAATTAGCTTTGCACTTTAAAGAGTTTTAATCTGAGTATGTGATCGCTATGTCTTGTATGTAGTACAGGTTTATCTTTTCAGGTTACTATCCATTTTAAATTGCAAATGTCTATGGATTTTTATTGCCTCCTTTAACTGTTAATGTACTTTGTTCAGATTGTTAAAGGTAATGTGATGATAGCATGACCAGAAAACAGCATGTGAGTAGGCCCCATAAATATTGCACCCCAATAACCCTGCTACCGTATTCCCTGTCTAGCTCTTTAGATAGAAAAGTTCCCCACAGCTGTCTCTTTTCTTGTTACTCCTAGCCTTCTCTATGTGCCATGAGAGTATACACTGATAGTTTTACATTGCTTTGTCTTGCTTCCACATGTACTTCCCCCCTTCTTTGTAGCATATGTTTAGTATTTGTGATGGAACAGGATGTTTAATCTGTGGAATTATTGGTCAGTTTTCCTTAGAAGGCACTGATTGCCCCAGCATGGGAAGCCCCAGAGTTTTTGATGTCTCCCTCACACAGTGCCCAACTTCACAGCAGTGTCTATGAATTACAGTCATGTGCCATGTAACCATTCTTTCAACAATGGACCATGTATGTGGTCCACTGAGATTATCATTTTGCTGACAACCTCCTATCACCTAGTGAGTTCACAGCATCATAAAACTGTATAGTGATGCATTATACGTGTATGTATGTTGATGCTATTATAAACAAACCCACTGCAGTGCCAGGTGTATAAAAGTACAGTATATACAACTATGTACAGCACATAATACTTGAAAATAAATGGGCTGCTGGTTTATGCAGTACTATACTATATTTTTATCATTATTTTATAGTGTGATCCTAGTACTTACTAAACAACTTTGTTATAGAACAATATGCCATGTTATGCTGACAGCAGCCTTGTACATCTCTTGTTTACTACATCTCTACATTGCAACACTTATGTTTGATTTAATCTCATGTTGTTTTGTTCATCATGGCCCTAGGAGATATAGGTTTTACCTATGTGTAACATAGAGCTTAAGTTTGTAATTACACAGTGATATTCCTGCAATGCCAAAATCCTGACAATGCCTTTCTCAGAACATATCCACACTGTTAAGCTGTGCATGACTGTATTATTAGCTCAGTGATCTAATGTGTTGTAAGTCAGCATATTTTTGCCATTTACATTTTGCCAGTCCATTGACTGAAAACAACTGAATAATTCAAATGCTTTCATTAAAAGAAAAAGTGTCCAAATGACTTGAAGAAGTTGGTACATCCTAGCCTTCCATATATTTCTATCTATTCTTGTAACCCTAAAATATGGTGGCTGAATTTCTCAGTGTGACACTTCACATTTGTCTGCATTTTAATGGAACATGTACTCTGTGGGAAATAATTTGCTGACTTCCTTTTTTGGGTTTCAAGTCAACCTGGCCAGTTCAGGAAGCAGCAGTACAATTCTTTCATCAAGTCTTTCAAATAAAGACAAATAATAGAACTGCCTCAGAAATCCAAGACAGTTTTGTCATCATCAGTGCCTTAGGGAGGGTCAGTAACTTTCCCCTCTATCTGTACATCAGCACTATATAGCCTCTTGACAAAATTTTTATAATGATGAGGAAGGTCTAGGCAGTCCAAGCAGGCAAGCCCTGTGAAGTTGAGTGGCTGTTACCGCATGACTGGGCTCAGGAGCTGTGCAGCAAAAGTGCTGGGAGAGAGAGAGCCAAGCATCCGCCACGCTGATGACTTCCAGAAGCCACCTACAGAAAAGCCAAATGAATCTGTTGAGGAGTAGATGCCATTTCAAAGACGACATTAAACTCCACGTGTAACATTTTAGGGATAAAAGCATGGGAAAGGGAACCTATTTAGGAAAAGAAATGTTTCTTAAAAGCTACAACTTGAAACTCTTCAACGGAAGGATTCTGACAAGTCATGGTTACCTGGAATCATTTCTATGCAAGGGTCAGGCTCCAGGAAATCTGACGAAGATTCTCCTCATCTGGCACATTTCCTTCCAGAAAGACAAGCACCTTCTTGGTTGATATGATTTTATTTTGTTTCTGGCTTTTGGCCTCTATGAAAGTACTCTTTATATCAACAATTCCTCCTTCCCCCACACAAAAAAAGGAGAACCTGCAATGTATTCAGATATCTGATTTTATTTTTACATGATTTCAGGTCTTAATTTTGAAAGATGGGAGAGTTAATACAGATTATTTTTGTGGAATCTCTTTTAAAGGACATTTGAAAACTTTACAACATAGCAACTGTCTTAAATGTTTACTTCTATTTCTTCTATAACTCAAATTTTACAAAATAGATTGGAGGACAGAGTACCATTATTTTATTCAAAAATATCCAGTCCAGGGTGGTAGAATTTTTCTCTCTTTGTGTTTTCTTCCAATTCACAATGTGGTGATTTTTTTTTTTTTTTTGGACAGGCAGAGTGGACAGTGAGAGAGAGAGAGAGAGACAGAGAGAAAGGTCTTCCTTTGCCGTTGGTTCACCCTCCAATGGCTGCCACGGCCGGCGCGCTGCAGCCGGCAGGAGCCAGGTACTTATCCTGGTCTCCCATGGGGTGCAGGGCCCAAGCACTTGGGCCATCCTCCACTGCACTCCCGGGCCACAGCAGAGAGCTGGCCTGGAAGAGGGGCAACTGGGACTAGAACCCAGTGTGCCAGTGCCGCAGGCGGAGGATTAGCCTATTGAGCTGCGGCACCGGCATGTGGTGATCTTAATTGTGGATTAGAGTTTTCATTGTATGCCACTTTGTAGGGATCCATATTTTATTTTTTTAAGATTCATTTATTTGAAAGACAGAGTTACAGAGAGGGAAAAACAGAGAGAGATCTTCCATCTGCAAGTTCACTCCCCCAAATGGCTATAATGGCCAGAGCTGGGGCAGGCTGAAGACAGGTTTCCCATATGGGTATCAGGTATCCAGGTATTCGGTCCATCACCTGCTGCCTTCCAAGGTGCATTAACAGGAAGCTGGATTGGAAGTGGAGTAGCAAAGACTCAAACTGGTGTTCTGATAGAGAACACTGGCATCTCAGGTGCCTTAACACACTGTACCACAACACAAGTTCTGGGGAAAAACATTTGTAGAGCCTATGGAAAGAGAGGGGAAGAATTGGAAAAGTAATGATTATTTTAAGTATCTAAGTTTAGGATGGAATTATCAAACATAGAACCCCTAGTATTCATTGTACTAGTTGCTGCATTTCAAGTTATAGTTTGTTAGCTTCTCTAAATATTCAAATACTATTTTCTATTGTGTTTATATTTTAATGTCATAGGACTACTTCAAGCATTATTTTTCTTGGCAACTCTGATTTAAAGATATTGTTATGTTCTGTTATATTTCCAAGATTTGAGCCAGAATTGTTCATATGAGGTTATCTGCTAGTAAAATATAAATTTCAAGAAAACCTTTTCTGATATTTTGTATACTCATTCACAATGAAAACATATAACACTAATAACCCCAATGTGAATACACAGTGATCTTTGTTCTCCATTTTGATTATATAGCAATTCCAAACTCTAAGAGGCGTAATTAAAAACCCCTTGTGGATTCTGTGGCGAAAAACAGAGATTCCTTGTTACAATCAAGTATTACATAGGTTATTGTTGTGATGAGTTACTTCTAAGTTTATTTTGGTCTTTACACACTTCATATCATAAAATTTCTTTCCAGTGGTAAAGGACAACTTCAGTAAAGATCAAAATTATTTTCAAAAACATAACACAAAGCATACAGTTATATTATTAACTACATGTCTGATATATTATACATTAATCTTGGTCAAGATGTCCCTAAATTTTTCCCTTAAAAAAGAAAATTTTATTTCATAGCTGTTTGACTGTATTTAAGTGGGTTATTTTTAATAATTAAAATAATGTGTGCCCTTCAGTTAACATAGAAGAAATAAAGAGACTGTCATAAGTGTAGATATCTGGCCATTTCTTTGTTTCTTATGCTTCTCTTTACTGTATTCATCACAATAACCATTCACTGGATATTTGTCTCTAGTATTTCACATTGTTCTTGATTTGGCCATAAAATTCAACTTGACCATTGTGCAAGATGCTCCTTTAATCATTTTTATATTTTTGTGATCCCTGAAGCAACACACAAAGCATTAGCTGAAAACTGTTTTTTTTCCTTTAAAAGTGGCCTAAAATGAATTCTAAAACAAAAATATATTCATAATTCTGCTTATGGTCAAAAACTAAAGTGTCATTTCCATCTTATTTTCCTTTTGTGAACCATTTTATGAGATTTGGTCTTCTTCTCATCACAAAACACTAACCTATTGCTTGCCTGCAAATAATATGACTCAAAATAAGAAATCTTTTTTAAGACAATTTGTATTGAACCAACCAAAACAATTTGCACCTGAGGGCTTACATCTGATCAACCTCTGTTCAGTTTCAGAAAGAATGAAGCTGAACATTTATATATATTTTTGATGCTCTTATTTCACTCATTTAACATGAAGATATTTAAAAAACAAATGAAAATAACAATAACAAAAATCTTGAAGAAAGCTTAAGCCATCCGCCTATAACATAATTTCAGAGTATTGACAGTTGCTGATAAAAATGGCTTTAAACTTACTAAAGTAGACAAATGAATCTACTTATATAAGTGGTGCAAAAACCATAAATCTCCCAGAAAGCCTCACTCACATGAAACTCCATCCTGTTTGCACTTCTGGCATACTCATGATGAGTATCTCTCTGTGTGGAATTGCGTACATTCACATATGAATGTATATGCACTCTCTCTTTTAATAAGAACCCTTTCACTTGTGCACTGTTACAAAATATTACATTTAGATTTAGCTTTTCAAGTTTATTCCAAGTGCTGTTAAGAGATATATACAATAAATACAAATTCTAAATATCTTTCTAAGAAGAAACATGACCCAAAAATTGTAGAATATTGAGATATGGGAATTTTGGAAATCTCATGAAAGGTTCTTTTAAAAAAAATTATGTATTTGAAAGGCACAGTAACAGCGAGGCAGAGACCAAGAAAGAGAGAGGTCTTCCATCCGCTGGTTCACTCCCCAGATGACCACAATGGCTGGAGTTATGCAGATCCAAAGGCAGTAGCCAGGTACTTCTTTCTGGTATCCCACGTGGGTGCAGGAGCCCAGGGACTTGGGCCGTCTTCTACTTTTTCCCCAGGCCATAGCAGAGAGCTGGATCAGAAGTGGAGCATCCGGGACTCGACCAGCGCTCATATGGGCTTCCAGCACTGCAGGCAGCGGCTTTACCTGCTGCACCACAGCACTGGCCCCATGAAAGGTTCTTATTCTACAGAGACTAGTATGCAGTTGCCTTAGAATGATTTCCCAATAGTTTTCAATTTGCTAAAATTCTGCTCTGAAGCTGAATTTCCAAAATATTGGTATTAATTTCCCTTCAAAATGAGGGCTTCTTTTAAAAATGTTTGGATTAGGTTTTGAAAAATAAGGTGGGTAGCCCAGAGTTGAGCTCCTATTAGCCAGGCATGTAGTCTACCTCCAAACCCAAGGATGCTCTGAGAAGCCAATTGGTATTGGGTCTACTCCTTGGAAAAGACCCTCCTTGGAGGGTAGAGTGTGGTCTTTCAAGCAGATTTATAAACTTGGACTATAGTAGACTCAGGAACTCCCCATGCAAAATGTATCCCAGATCATAATAAGTATCCATCCCCCCAATGCCAGCACCCACAAGGTGCAGGGGCAGAGAGACCCTCAGCAGAAAAAAAGCAATATTTAAATGTATTGAATCCCTTTATTTGTTCCTTTCTGTATTTGACAATATAGGAAGAATAAAATGCTTCTCTGTTTCACTTGGTCCTTGGCTTTCCCAAACATGTTATTAGGAATATTGTATTATATAAAACAATATAATATTTATAATATATATTTATATGTGTATATGTATTATATGATTTATACATAGTTTTACATTAAAAGAAATTGTGATTAAGAAGTTCAATAACAAGAGATCACATTTTCATGACTAAGGAAATTTGCAATTTGGAAATATTCTAATAAATTACTGATCTTTAACATTGTCAGAAGTTTAGTGAAGATTTCTCTCTGTCTCACTTGAAGGTTGAATTTTTAAACTAGACTCTTACTACCTGTGGGGCTTGTTTTTTGCTGTGAACTGAAAATTTCTAAGATCCTGATCTCTTCACTAGGATATAAATTAGATACAGTACCAACCACTGCACCCTAAGAGATGCATATGCTGGAATTTTTTGACTATTCACGGGGAAATGAGACTAAAGGATTATCTGACAATTTAAAGTAGAAGGCAATTAAAGCTGTCATATATGAAACTCCATGGTTGAAAATTATGGATGTCCAGGATTTTTCATGAAAATCTGTGTTTTTCTTCCTTTGTAAAGACAAGAGCTGGCTCATTTCCCAAGCTTTCCAAAGCTCTCCAGGAACTCTCTGAAGGAAATGTAATAAAAAACTACTGCCTCTCCTGCACCATCAAAAAAAAACACTTCCAATTATGAAAGTTAATTGTGCGAATAAGGGTTAAGAGAAAAAAAAGTTCCCATTCTTGCTTAGGTA
The DNA here is from genome assembly GCF_051225735.1 of Oryctolagus cuniculus. NCBI lineage: Eukaryota > Metazoa > Chordata > Mammalia > Lagomorpha > Leporidae > Oryctolagus > Oryctolagus cuniculus. Next base: position 45,106,545 of record NC_142880.1, read on the forward strand.
GCTAAATGTAAGTAGAGTAGGTCTTAAAACTTTGGGTCAATGTATAAGGGTAATTCCTTCTTATTTATTGTGACTTTCCATGTATCATTGTTATTAGAGGTGAGCCCATGATGTGAGTAATTTATGATAGCAGGTATCAAGAAGAAAAAAGCACCAAGCATTTAATTCTGAGACACATTAGGTGATATGCACTGCATTAGATTATTTTTGTATGCCACTTTAAATAATTTCTAACTAGGCAAATATTATTCAGCTAAGTATTTGTCCTATCTCATTCTAAATTAAGTGGAGGGGCAAAGACAAAAGCCCTAAAAATGAAATATTGATGAATCACAGCGATGTTCCAACTTCTTCAGTCTGAAACATCTGCTTTCTTTAGGTACTTCCTATAAATATTTCCAAACATAACCAAAAGGAAGCTGACGCCAAGCTCATTCCCTTTGGTGCACTCGTTGAGCCGTTGTTGGGTGACTGAATCCAGATAACAGCATAGACTGGCTCAGAGATGAACAAAGCAATGTCTGGCCTTGAGGTGTTCTAAGTCTACTGGGATGAGAGTCACTAAAATGGCTATGATAGAGAGTTGTTTGAATTCAATGGAAACCCTTGGAGTACCTAAGGAATTCAGCTTAGGTGGATCTGAGAAAGCTTATCAGATAAGTGCACATCTTACCAGGGACTTGAGTGATGTTTGAGAATTCATTGGTTAATCTGAGAAACATATCTGCGAGGCTGGGAGAACTTGATGGACATGTGCTCTGAGATGTGAGTTTTGGGGAGGATTCCCATATGCGCTTTAAATAAATGTACTTTCTTCCTTAGGGGATCACTATTACAAAGCCAGCCTGCTTGGCACATGGTGAACATTCAGCTAACAGGTGAAAAAGAGCTGCATTTTTCCCTGAAGCTCCCTTAACAGAACACCAGACACCAAGTGGCTCAAAACACCTGTCTCATATTTCTGAGGGGAGCAGTCATCAATCAAGGCACTGTCAGAGATATGGGGGGAGATTCTTTCTTGCTTTTTCTAGCTTCTGGTAGCCACTGATATTCCTTGCCTTGTTACAACGTAATTCCAATCTCTGCCTCCCTTTTGATACAGTAATACCCCCTTAACAACAGGATCAGTTATACAAGTTCAACTGTGGTCTGAAAATATTAAATGGAAAGTTCAAGAAATAAGCAAGTTGTACCATACTGAGTAGCGTAATAAAATCGTGCTCTGTCCTGCCCAGGCTGCTAATCATCATTTTTTTTTACTTTTTTTTTTTTTTTTTTTTTTTGACAGGCAGAGTTAGACAGTGAGAGAGAGAGACAGAGAGACAGGTCTTCCTTCCATTGGATCACCCCCAAAATGGCCGCTATGGCCGGCACACTGCGCCGATCCAAAGCCAGGAGCCAGGTGCTTCCTCCTGGTCTCCCATGCGGGTGCAGGGCCCAAGCACTTGGGCCATCCTCCATTGCCTTCCCAGGCCACAGGACTGGAAGAGGAGCTACCGGGACAGAATCCGGCATCCTGACCTGGACTAGAACCCAGGCGCCACAGGCAGAGGATTAGCCAAGTGAGCCGCGGTGCCGGCCCCACTAATCTATGCTAGAGATGCTACCTGCCAACAAGCCACCTGATCATCAGATTAACTATCACACAATCACAGTGCTTTTGCTCCAATAACCCTTATTTTACTTGATAATACACCAAAGCACAAAGGTGGTGATGCTGGCAATTTGCATATGCAAAAAGAGAAGCCATAACATGCTTCCTTTATGTAAAAATAGTTGAAGTTCTTGACTTAATAAGAAAAAAATAATTGTATGTTGAAATTGCTCAGATCTATACTAAGAACAAATCTAGCCATGAAATTATGAAGTAGGGAAAAAGAAATTCATCCTGGTTTTGCCATCATACCCAAACTGCAAAAGTTATGGCCACTGTGTAGATACTTGCTTAGCTAAGGAAAAGACAGTAAATCTGTGGATGGAAGACAAGCAAAATGCATTCTTATGGTCAGTTACATGTTGCATTGAAAGCATTGAGCTAATATAATGACTTTAGCATAGATTTGCCCTGAAAAAGATAAAAATTACTGCAGAGGCTGGATCTGCCAATAAGCAAGCTCCTCCTACATATCCTTTCTGGCAGAACTGAAGTTCTTTAAGGAGAAAGGATATCATCCCAAGAAAATCTTCCACTGCAAATGAAACAATGCTTTCATGGGAGAAGATGCACAATAGTACTTACATTCATAAAAGCACAGAGAAGGCACCAGGACATAAAACTTGGGAGGACAAATGAACTTTGGTATTGTGATGCAATTTTCAGGGTATGTAATAAAGCTAGGGAGACTGTACAGAGCAAAGAATCCTTGTGCTCTCAGAGGCAAAATCAAACCCTGCAATTTGAGAGAGACCACATTCACATAACTTTTATTACAGTATATTGTTATAATTGTCCTATTTTAATGTTGGCTATTATTCCTAATCTGCTTCTGTGCCTAATTTATAAATTGACCTTTCTCTTAGGTATGTATGTATAGGAAAAAACATAGTACTGTATATGTAGGATTTGGTATTATTTGGTTTCAGTCACCACTGGGGGGTCGTGTCTTAAAATGTAATGCCCACAGATAAAACGGGGCTACTATACTGCCATCTTCCCTTTGTGTCTATGTCTTTCTATGTCTCCTCTCTGTGTCTGTTTTCTCTTCCTAAGAGAACACCAGATATATTTGTTTAGAGCCTTAACTAATAGCATATGATCTCATCTTAACTTAATTGCCTCTGCAAAGATCCTATTTCCAAGTAAGGCTGCATTCACAGGTACTGGAGTTAAGACTTAACATAGATATTTTTTGAGGGTGGGTATAGCAATTCAACTCATAAGAGAAATAATGAATAATTCAAGGATTTGATGCAGGGAAAACTGGTTCTTTTAAACTAGTTCTTTTTTTTTTTTTTTTTGAAATTTGACTCCAAATACAAGTTGACATCTGTATTAGATGAGAGATTTGAACAAAGTCCAGAATCAGATAAAGAGATGTTTAAAGGAGATAAAGAGTTCTGAGAACTTGAGTTGAGGTGGTAAAGCTGGAGAAAGAAGAGAAGGCAATATGAGATCCATAGATAGTCAAAGTGAAGGGCTTGAAAATTGGTGGGTAGATGAAGGTCAGGAGGGCTCAAGGTGATTCCCAGGTTCCAAATTTAGGAGAAAAAAGAGTGGCTGTCACTATTAACAAAACAGAAAGAAAAGAATAAAGTTTGTTTTCCAAAAGATATTGATGAGTTAACCCTAACACATATTGTGTTGGAGATATGTCAAATACAATTGTGGGAAGAGGCCCAGAGAACTCTCATCAGGGAAGGAATCATTCTGTATCGGTGCTGTGTAAAGTAGCTACTGGCCACCTGTGGCTACTAAACGCCTGAGATGAGGTTAGTATGCTTGAGGACTTGAATTTTAATAAATTTAATTACTACATGTGCCCAGTGGCTACCAGATTGGACAGCTCTTGTCTAGAAAGTGTGTTTGATGACTGGACTCAGAACAGGAGAGAGATCATGGCTTAGAATGGTCATTGAGTTTCAAGAGTCATAGGTTGTGGGCGGTTGCTGAAGCCATGCGAATGCAAGAGGCCATCAGGGAGAGACTAGATTCTAGCAGAGGAGAGTTAAGCACAAAACCCTGAGGAACACCAATTTATAAGTTGCATACATGGAAGTGTCAAAAATGGCTCCAGAGAAGGAAAATGAAAAGCAGAAGAGACAGTGCTGCAAAAGGCGTGAGAGAAACTTCAAGGGATGAGTTTCCAGTCTACCATATAACAAATTTTGTTAAGTGAACAATGAGAAAAAGCTTTCACATTGATAACATTCTTTTACAAATATGCATGATGGTCATTTCTGTTAACTACAAGTAGATACTTTGTGCTCTAATCATGGATTTTATTTTTATCTTTCACCTGCTCCCCAATATGGAAAAAAATTTCAAAGGTCTGTGGAAAGCAATGAGAAATTTATTAAAGAAGAACTATTCCAAGGAATCCAGAATATTTTTCCTTAAAAAACATTGTCCCACAGCAGAAGAACATGGAATATGTTTCCCATAAAGTCCTTAGTGGAAGCTGTATAAAGTTTTTTTAAGCACCTCTACTAATGATGATATCACTTTTCTTAGTCCTTGCCTAACAAATGTGTGAAGTGGGTAGAATTATTTTCATTTTACTGAAGAGGAATCTATGGATCATGAGGTTTCAGCAACTTGCCTTAGATGACACAAGTTGTATACTGTAGAGAAGAAATAAGAGCCCAAGCAAATGTCTTCAATGCTGTTTCCACTTCAGTAATGCTTCCTAAATGTAGGACACTTACATTCTACTATCATGAATTTTGCTATATCTGCTTACCACTTCTACCATTATCTACTTAATTTTTTTTTTAACAGGTAGAGTGGACAGTGAGAGAGAGAGACAGAGAGAAAGGTCTTCCTTTTCCATTGGTTCACCCTCCAATGGCCGCCGCAGCCGGCGCACTGCAGCCGGCGCACCGCGCTGATCTGAAGCCAGGAGCCAGGTGCTTCTCCTGGTCTCCCATGCGGGTGCAGGGCCCAAGAACTTGGGCCATCCTCCACTGCACTCCCAGGCCACAGCAGAGAGCTGGCCTGGAAGAGGGTCAACCGGGACAGAATCCGGCGCCCCGACTAGGACTAGAATCCAGTGTGCCAGTGCCGCAAGCGGAGGATTAGCCTATTGAGTCACGGCGCCGGCCCACTTAATGTTTTTTTTTAAGTAGAGGTGGGCATTTGGCACAGCAATTGAGGTGCTGCTTGGAATGCCCACATCCCATATGAATGAGCCTGGGTTCAGGTCCTGGCTCTGGTCCTGATTCTAGCTTCCTGCTAACACTCACCCTGGGAAACAGCAGGTGATAACCCAGATACTATGTTCCTGCCACCAACACAGGAACCCAGGATTGATTTCCCAACTCCTGGGCTTTTTGGGGAAGGAGTCATCAGATGGGAGGTCTCTCTCTCTCTCTCTCTCTCTCTCTTTCTCTCTCTCTTAACTCAAATATTGTGATGTAAACAAACTATTCTTTACAAAGCATATATCTTACTTAGAAAAGTCAGTATAATTTTCTATAAGAAAATGATGATTTTTAAATAAAATAATTTATGTTGAACAATAAAAATATTAAATGCTAGCTAAATACTACTGTCTGTTATAGACTTTGAATCTTTTATTAAATTTTTCTTTTATTAAAAAGAGAGACTGGAAAATACTTAAAGGGATTCTAAAAACATATTCCTCCATAGGAAGTTATCCTCTTGCCTTATAGAAAAGATAGCATCTGGTAGCATTGGCATTGTCAGGAATGCAGCATCGTAATTTTCATTAAAGAACAAATAGTCTAAGGCCACCTTCCTTCACCATTTATAGATAAGAAAAAGGAAGTTGCTAAGACATCATCTCTCCAACCCAAAATAAAACCCTCAGGAATCTGATGAATTACATCTCAAATCACATAGTTTCTGAGGTCACTTGATCTTTGCTCGGGCATAAATTTCCTATAAGAGCCTTTCTAGATGCTCATGTTGCAGGAAAAATCAAACTATAGACTCAAAAAATGCCATTTTGTACATTTCATTGATTATATTATGGCTTTTGGAGTGATGTGGCTTAAAAGCTTCCCTACCAGTGTAAATATTCTCTTCTAGAAGAGCTGAAGACAAAACAGAAACCACACACAGTTCAGGCCAGAGTTGTACACTGAATAACATCAGGAAACAGGAATTCTGTCATAAAGAACTGGGCGCTGGACAGGATCATCTACCATGACATTAAAAACATCTCATTGCCCTTGTCATGCTTCCACGCACGAGGTGCAACAGTGCCACTATTGTGGGACTGGTCCAGGTAACTGACTTAGCTGGTGTTTTGTTCTTGAACAGGAGTCACGGCCATCACCTGGGCCTTGGGGTGCCCTTTTGTGGATGATAAGAACCCTTGGGTCCCAAAGGTAACTCTTTCCAGGTGAAATCAAGATTAACATTCTCTACATAAATTTCTACTTTACAGTAACTGATGCCTTGAGTTAGTTCTAGGGTGCATATATGATCTGAATCACATTAAAAGAAAATATTTTGAAATAAAACAAGAAGATAAAAGATCACTCAGATTACATTTTTTTTCGCACTAGCGAATTTTTATCGATCTGTTGTTTTAAGCTTGAGTTTAAGCTAAGAAAAGAAACCTTGCTTTTTATGGCAAGAGTTCTTGAGAAGAAAGATAACTTATAATGGAAAGCATCTTGCACAAAAGTTTTGGTAATCAGAGGGGGGAAACGCAGAATAGCTTTGTAAATTTTGACTTTGAAAGCCCAGGGTAATGTAAATATGACTTCCTAGAGTGTAAACAGCAGTGGTTTGAAAATAAAAACTTCTACAAAACAAGCAGTTCCCTAGATATAAGAAATTGTATCTAATAAGCATTTGTGTCAGAGATGCCTTGCATAGTTTTGATGCTGTACTGTAATTACTAAAGACGTAAAACTTCCAGGACCTCTGAAACCATGAGAAAAAAAAATTTATAGGGTTTTTCCCTCCGAAAAAAACAGTTACAGCTATGGTTCTTGATATGCTTTACCCATTGAAAGTAATTTAAGAACAAGAAACATACTTTTCCCACAAAGGCTACATGCTTGAAAATATTTTAGATTACTAATGGAGCCAGAAGTTCTTAAACTGTAAAGAACCCACTGTCTCTTAGTTTCGTCAACAGATGTGTCAGTGTAAAAATAAAAGTGCAATTACATTTATTTGACTTAAGGATCACCATTGTGTCAAACAAAGATTACATTCATTTTGAGAAAACCCAAAAGCTCATTAAAAATATGGTGTAATTCAAAAGTTTTCCACTATTGGAAGACTCTGTCTTTATGACCTTTATCTTGGGCTTTTGAAAAATGACTTGTTCTCAGACTTAGACAAACTTTTCTATTCTTTTCCATGTTGGGCTTTGTGTGATTTGGGGAGGTTGTCAACATAGAGCATTTTTCTCTGTCCCTGAAATTTACAAGGTATTGGAGATGTCAGAGTATTCTGTGCAACTGCTTAAATGGGAGAGGAATATATGCTTCATAATCTGGTCAAATTTAGTGGCTCCACTGGTAGACACAGGAGTTACTCAACTAGGCAGGGGAAACAGTATGTATTAAACCAGGTTAAAGAATGAATCGTGACTTTTCTTCCTATACATCTATAACATGAGAATCAATAGCAGCACAACTTACGGAATCTTAATACCAATGCTAGTTCTTGTATTTCTTATCCAGAATGTTCCTTATGGTCCATCCTATAGGTCTTCCTGCCAACACCAATCTGTTTTTTGTCTTTATATCCAGCTTCTGGATATAATTAGGAGACAGGCCACAAGACACACATCCTATTGCAAAAGAATATGTTCATTTCTTTCTTAAATTCTACCCTTTGCCTTCAACTTGAAATCTCCTCATCTATTTACTTGAGTCTTACTTATTTATAATTGACTACCTTTTTTCTAATTATTATATTTGAAACTAAATGGAAGCATCCTTTTTGTGTATTTTATTATTTTTCTCCTTATAGATTCCTTTGTCATGCCTCCATTTGTCCATCCACCCTGCAACAAAGTAATTCACTGAGTCTACCTTTGAGAGCTTTTGTGTTGCCATAAAGGATGCTGTGTAGGTGACACCTGTTGCTTGTGATTATCATGATGTAACCCAAGGAACTGTCAATGAAGGAAGGCTTCTAGGGACCCATGCTCAACTTCATCATGAACCCCACTTCCAATTCTCAAAAAGACTTCTCAGAATCTAAGGACACTTGATGTAGTCAGCAATTAGTTTGAGTCTTGATAGAAGATTTAGACATAAATATCTAATTTACACTTTTTACAAATCCCATGTTCCTGGCTAATTTTTATGCAAATGAGTATGGAAGTTTCTAAGGTATTAAAATTAATATCTTCTAAGTTACTAGTTTTTAATAGAAAACTTTTATTTAACAAAAATGAATTTCAAAAGTACAACTTTTGGATTAGAGCAGTTCTTCCCCTCATACCCGCCCTCCCATCCCCAAACCATCCCATCTCCTACTCCCTCTCCTATCCCTTTCTTCATTAAGATTCATTTTAATTATCTTTATATACAGAAGATCAACTCTATACTAGGTAAAGATTTCAACAGTTTGCACCCACACAGACACACAAAATATAAAGTTTGAAGATTAGTTTTACTGTTAATTTTCATAGTACAATACATTAAGGACAGAAGTCCTACATGGGGAGCAAGTGCACAGTGATTCCTGCTGTTGATTTAACAATTGACACCTAAGAGTTACTTTTAAACTTAGTCTTAGCACCGTGCATATCACCTTCCTGTTAAGATAAAGAGTATGATTTTTGTCCCAAGTCATCAGATAGGTAGAAATCTACTTGGAAGAGGTGCCAGGTATGAAAATATAGTCATGCCTGCAAAATACTCTAAATTCATATTCTAATTCAAATATATCCAGTCAGCTGCCTTTCTGCTTCTGTTCATATTGCAATATTGTAATGCTAGAATGAGGGTCCTAGTTTTATTCTACCTCAATCATCTTAATATCTCTATTTAATTCTTTCCTCTCTGTGTGTCCAATAGCCTGCACATCAAGTTCTTTTTTTATAGCCATATAAACATAAACTCTGTGTACACGGAGAATACTTAATCTTTCTGCATTCTCTTATGCAAACTAAATATACTATTTGGGAAATGGAAGTGGTCTTTGTTTTGAAGTTGAAACAGTGCTTCACTTTTCTGAGACATAGACATATTCTGTTACTTTCAACAATTATACATGAACATCTTCTATTTTAATAATGCCTAACTAGAGGCAGGTGCTATGGGATAGTGGGCTAAGCCTCCACCTGCAGCACCGCCAACATCCCATATGGTCCCCAGTTCAAGTCCCAGCTGCTCCTCTTCCGATCCAACTCTCTGTTGTGGCCTGAGAAAGTGGCGGAAGATGGCCCAAGTGCTTGGTCCTCTGCACCTGCATGGAAGACCCAGAGGAGGCTCCTGGCTCCTGGCTTCAGATTAGCTAAGCTCTGGCCTTTGAGGGCATTTGTGGAGTGAACCAGCAGATGGAAGACTTTTGTCTGTGTCTCCCCCTCTTTCTTTAACTCTCTCTCAAATAAGTAAAAAAATCTTTTTTAAAAATGATGCATAACTAGTAGTAGCAATAGTAAATGGCTCCTAGTTTCAAAGGGTAAGACATTGAGTGGCAAACCATGCATATTATATCCATAATAAGCATTTCTAAATTTAAATAATACATATACTTTTTTCAATTTAGAAATAAATGTTGAGTATTTGGGCAGAATATAAGAAAAGAAATTTGTAACAGCTTCTGGCTATATCTCTAGTTACTCATCATTATTTGTTGTTGTTTTTGTTATCAAGTGCCTTTTATTCAGTTATGACAAACTGTGTATTTTCTTTTTTTATTTATATTTTATTTTATTTAATGAACATAAATTTCCAAAGTACAGCTTATGGATTACAATAGCTTCCCCACCCCCCATAACTTCCCTCCCACCCACAACACTCCCCTCTCCCACTCTCTCTCCCCTTCCATTCACATCAAGATTAATTTTCAATTATCTTTATATACAGAAGATCAATTTAGCATATATGAAGTAAAGATTTCAACAGTTTGCACCCACACAGAAACACAAAGTGTAAAATACTATTTGAGTACTAGTTATAGCATTAATTAAACACCTAAGAGTAATTGTGTATTAATTACAGAGTTCAACCAATAGTTTTAAGCAGAACATAAAAAATACTAAAAGGGTAAAGTATTAAGTTCTTTTTTTTCTGTTTCTTTTTGTTTGTTTGTTTGTTATATAGTTTTTTTTTATTTAATAAATGTGAATTTACAAAGTGCAGCTTTTGTTTTGTTGTGGCTTCCCCCCCAACCTCCCTTCCTCCCGTGGCCCTCCCCTCTCCCACTCCCTCTCCCATCCCATTCTTCATCGAGTTTCATTTTCAGTTACCTTCATATACTGAAGATCAACTTAGTATATACTAAGCAAGGATTTCAACAGGCTGCACTCACACAACCGCACAAGGTATAGGGTATTGTTCTACTAGTGGTGTTGTTTTTAAGTTTCATAGTAGAACACATTAAGGACAGAGATCCTACATGGGGAGCATGTACCCAGTGACTCCCGTTGTTAATTTAACAATTGGCACTCTATTTATGACGTCAGCAATCACCCAAGACTCTTGCTATGAGCTGTCTAGGCTATGGAAGCCCCTTGAGTTCACCGACTCTGAACTTGTTTGGTCAAGGCCATATCACAGGGGAGGTTCCTTCCTCCCTTCAGAGAAAGGCGCCTCTCTCCTTGATGGCCTGTTCCTTCTGCTGGGGTCTTATTCACCAGGATCTTTCATTTAGATTGTTTTTTGCCACCGTGTCATGGCTTTCCATGCCTGTGAGACTCTCATGGACCTTTTAGCCAGATCCTATTGTCCAAGGACAAACTGTGTATTTTCAAAAGTTCTCTGAGGGTTTTTTTTTTTTTTTCCATTTTTATTAGTACAAAGAGAACAGATTTCCTGTTCTTTGAGGGTCCCTGACCTGCTGTAGAATAAGTCAGAAGGTGTGTAGTGCATGGTCTGGTAAAAGAGACATTGAGATTTCCTGGTGGAAATCTCTCAGACTCCTCTGCTGGTCTTCCCAGGCTGTGAGCCAGGAGGAGCAGTCTGGGAATCCCTGCTGTGGATCCTGCTGCTGAGCACTGGCTGGATAGGAGAGCACAAGGAGCTGTTCTTATAACAGAGCTCTGGACCCTCCCCCTTCCCCAGGGAAATATATTCCTCCGGAGTGTGGCAGGCTGCCTTCTTTCTGAGTGTGGATTCCTTTAACATCGGGTGTGGTTACTGGCAACAAAAAGACCGAGAGGAAAATCTTAGAGCAATTACAAAAGGCATAGCAGTCCTAGGTAATCTGGATGTATTCACATAACTCACTCTATGCTAGGACTTTCAAAGCGTGAACTAAGTGAATCAGTTAAGATGAAGGCTTGAGAAATCTACCCCACCCCATACCCAGGGTAAATATATTTTACTGCCCTGTGCAAGTCTCGGAAGGGCATCCTAAATGTCTTCTCCTTCAGGATGAGTGGAATCTCCACTGGCAGGAGTCAGATTTCAGAGCCCTCACAGCTGCTAAAATGTCAGAGCTGAGAGCCCAAAATTGTCTTTCCCTCCTGGCCTGAAACAAGTTGTTCACCTGCTTGGGAAAAGCACAGACTTGAGAGGCAATTCTCTGAGCACAGGTAATGGTGAGCACGAAGGGTATCCTGGATGGAAAATTTGAAATTCATAATTAGTTCATATATAAGGTTTTCCATAAAGATCTAGAGCTCATTCTCACTGGTTACAAAAGAAAGAAATATGTATTTCTTTTCTTATGACTGATATAAAATGCAATATGTATACCACCTGGGATAGAAAAGTACATGCCAAGCTAGAATTATTTTTAAACATATAAGTATTTCCATGCAATTTGAGCCATTTGTTGTACACCTACTATATACCATAAACCACACCAGGTGCTGCCAGGACACAAATAAGAAAAAGATTTAATCCTTATCCCAAAGGAGCTTTTAGTATAATAGAAGGCATATCTATCATCCGTTGCCACAGTAAAGCTGTGTAACAAATCACCCTGAAGCTTAGTGGCTTAAAAGAGTTGGTTTTTCTAGCTCAGGCATCTGCATTTCATCTAGGCGTTGGTTCAATCAAGGTGGACTGGACTGAGCTTGGCTCTGAACTGCAAGTTGAGGCCAGTTCTGTCTATAGAACTGTCTATAGAACTATAGAATACTGTAGTTCTGTCATCCTAAGAGTATTCATTCACCCACCAGCCCTGCTCTTCTCATGGTAATAGCAGACAATGAAGAATTCAAGGCCAACTACACCCATGGCTTTCCTCTAACACTCACTCATTGTCGCTCCCCCTCTTCGTGGAGGAACGACACTAAACCCCGCCTAGGCTTCATATCCGAGTCACGGCACCATTATGTCGCTTCCCCTCTTCGTGGAGGAACGACACAGGACCCTGCGCTGTTCTTTCGTCTGCTTGGCCCTTCCCGGGTTTGCTGCTGGTTCTTCCCGGGTTGGCTGCTGGTCCTTCCCGGGTTTGCTGCTGGTCCTTCCCGGGTTGGCTACCGTCCCTTCCACCTGCCACATTCCCCACTTCTGCGGGGGAGCGGCACACCGCCGGCCGGCTCTCTCGGGGGCTGCACAGGTGTTCCTCTTAGATGTTCCTGGTGCATGTTGTCTCTCTCCTCCTTTATAGTCCTCTTCCGCCAATCCCAACTCAGCTGCCCACACGCCGAGTACGCTGCTCTCCTCCAATCAGGAGCAGGATCAGCTCCTGGAGGTCATCACTCAAGTTGGCAAGAGGCAGCTGCGTAGAAGCTGTTTCCTCCTCTCCCAGCGCCATATTGTGGGAGAGCAGATGCATAGAATAAGTCTTAATTCCAGTAACTTAGTCTAGTCCGAGTTGCTCCCCACAACTCATTAAGGCAAGTCACACGGCGATGCCCCACACCACTAGACTGAGATTCATACTTCATACTCTACCTAGGGAGAACTGTGATGTTACTTGACAGTGGACCTGAGGGTATAGACAAGGGCACACATTTGAGAATAATAATACATTTAATCATATTATAAAAAGATAAATTAATAAAAAATCTGTATAAAAGAAAGATATTTTTTGAAAAGGAATAGATGTTATCTGAAGGACACCAGGAAAATATTCTTAGAGCTGTTAGCATTTGCACTCAGTCATAAAAGGTTTTTGTGTTTCAAGAAGCAAACACGGGGTAGGGGAGCATGGCAATATCTCGAAATGCTCCATAAAAGAAGTGTGGAGAGGTATCAGTCATTTGAAGAGTTAGTTTATAAAGAACTAAAGAAAAAAAATCACATCCATGGAAAAAATTGATCTTTCTTATACAAAATTGCAAATGGATACTCAGCAGAGGTGTCCTCATATCAGAATTCTAGTTCCATGTTACTGTGCAAAGATGATACGGTATGACTTCATTCCAGGACATGAAATATTCTACAAGGGTAGCGTTTTTCTTTAGGTCTTTAGGATTATAACTAGAGCTGGGAATTATTTAAAAATTACCTAGTTAAAATGGCTTATTTTAGAGATAAAGAAATTTGAATTTTGGAAGTATGTTCTCTATCTTTCTTACTCTCTCCATTATATATAAAATCTATGAATATACTTGTGTATTTATAGAGCAAATTTATCTATGAAAGTAGATAAATTTCTTCCTGAACAAATCTATATGTGTAAAATCTTTGTATATAATATATAAATATATTATAGAGAGAGACACTAACCTTTGTCTCATGTATTGAGACAGCGAGAGAGAGGAAATGTGCATACTTCATGAATGAATCTAATAAAGAAGCTTTAATACTTTATAAACTTAAAGACTGCTTGTCTCCTTATCAAGTGATCCTCCTGGTTCCAAAAACTGAATATGATTCAAGTGCCAGTGGAGGTTGTTAATAAGATATTCAAGAACTGGCAATACTGCTGGAAGTACTTGGGGTGACAGAGGAAGTGGGTGGCCCCCCTACCTGGGGCACTGTTCAGCAAATATAAAGGGTCCAGAAGCTGGGGGACAGCAGAGGGGCGGGGGTCTCACAACAAGCACTCCCCACACCCACTTACGAGGCTTCCTGTCTTCTGTAACTCATCGCCGTCGTTGGTAAATAAAACATAACCCTCCACCTCACTACCCCACCACTAGAAAAAGATCCGTTTCTGTATCTTATATGGAAGGTTTCTCCCAGAATAGAAACGACGAAACTTGGAAGTTGTGCCCTTTTAAGTGGACACTATTAATGCAGACTGGAAGTCAGCACACTATGGCGCGAGGGGATTTGTGGCAGTGGCCTCTCCAGCTAGTCTGCTTTCATAAAACCAGTTTTACTGACAGAGCCACGTGCCTGCCTTTACACGTGGTTTATGGCAGCACCTGCACCGCTGTGGCAGCTTTGGCTCAATGCAGAGGAGACAGAGCCCACACAGTCGGCAAAGCTTCAGATATTTAATATCTGGCCCCGTGCATGACATTTTGCTCACCCTGGCGTGAGTTGTAGGGAACTTGCTGGGTTATGGGGATCAGGTGACACTTGCTCATGCACCTGCGTATGGGGAGGACCTCAGCAGGAGTCTGCCTGGGAGGAGGCCATGGGTGGAATGAGGGTGCTGCCCCCTGTGACGGGCCTCTCTCCTCTTCCTGCCCAGGGCTCTGCCAAGGTCACCATCCTAACCTGTGCTCTCTGTCCTTTGCCAGACTCCGACCTGAGCATGCGCACACTGAGCACGCCCAGCCCAGCTCTGATATGTCCACCGACTCTGCCAGGATTTCAGAATGGAAGAGGCTCGTCCACCTCCTCGTCCTCCGTCACCGGGGAGACAGTGGCCATGGTCCACTCCCCGCCGCCGACCCGCCTCACGCACCCACTCATCCGGCTGGCATCGCGGCCGCAGAAGGAGCAGGCCAGCATCGACCGGCTCCCGGACCAGTGCATGGTGCACGTCTTCTCCTTCCTGCCCACCAACCAGCTGTGCCGGTGCGCGCGCGTCTGCCGCCGCTGGTACAACCTGGCCTGGGACCCGCGCCTCTGGAGGACTATCCGCCTGACGGGCGAGACCATCCACGTGGACCGCGCCCTCAAAGTGCTGACCCGCAGGCTGTGCCAGGACACCCCCAACGTCTGTCTCATGCTGGAAACCGTGACTGTCAGTGGCTGCAAGCGGCTCACAGACCGCGGCCTTTACACCATCGCTCAGTGCTGCCCCGAACTGAGGCGACTGGAAGTCTCGGGCTGTTACAACATCTCCAACGAGGCCGTCTTCGACGTGGTGTCTCTCTGCCCCAACCTGGAGCACCTGGATGTGTCAGGTATTTAAATGGAGAGTGATCCCAGCCGTGGGCCTTCCCAATGCACCACCCCAAAGCAGTAGAGACGTTGCCTCCCCCAGAGGGCCCCTTTCTTGCTGACCATTAAAGAGAGAGGCTGGGCGTTAGCTCGCTGTCCCTGAGCATCTCTCTCCATGGAAGGCTGACATCAGGAGCCAGAAATATCCTTTTCATCAAGCCATGTCAGCTCCTACCTGGCCGTTCAGGTCAGAATGACTTTGAAAAGTGTCGTCATTCTTTGCAATTCTCAGTTGTTTCAGAGAAAACATAGATAATGGGGACCAAATATCTAAGTGACAATAAATAGGAACCTAGTAGGTAACTCAGACACAGTCAAGTTGGAAACTACCCTCTGTCCACCTGTTACTGGTCTACAGAGCCTGACAGCAGTTTCTGAGCAGTGACAGTGACACCGTGTGTGTCTGTGCTGTCAACCTGACCGTGCCTGCTGTGGACGATGAAGCACTCATCTGTGGGCTGACCTCACCATGGCCATTTTGCAGATATTAGGAGCAATCTGTCTTAGGCAAAGTATCTCCTTTTGTTTCAGCCCCATCCTCTCTGTTGAGTTAATTTGGTATCTTCTGTTAAGCAAAATTCTCCATGACTTAGTGCAAGGGCATGAGCTGTTGCATCCAAACTTTAGTCCTGTCTCAAAATGGAAGGAAATCCCAACATGGCCACTTCATTTGAAAACGCGTCTGAGGCAGGAAGAATTAAAGCCCAGACTGACACTTTGGCGCCAGACAGGAATCCAGCAGCACTAGCAGCCTTTCTTTATCTCATCTGTGCACAGTCAAAAGGCGAGCACTGGAGAGGCTGAGTCGTGTAAGATGCAGCAGGGAGTTAAAGAAATGATCAGCATGAGCCGCAGCCTCTGGGAGTGTTGGGGAGGGCACGAAGTAGAAACCATGATGACGGGCGAATAAACAGAATTTGGGATTTACAAGCATCTGAGGTGAATGATGCCCTCCTACAGAATCTGAGGTCAAGCCGGCGTCTCACTTGCTCTCGCTTTCCAAAGCTGACATCTGAGAATATTTCAGACGCAGTCCATTATTTTTTGCAGATCCTTTCTCTTGCTGGAAAGCAGATCACGGCTCCTCTCCTTCAGCTGGCTTCAGGACAAAGCCGTAGTAATCGTGTGTGCAGTTAGTCATGAGCAGCCGCTGGCATGAAGAAGTAGGAAACCAAGGGGATTCTTACATTTTTCCTCTGAGGAATTCTGGAAAGAAAGCATTATGATGTGGTAGAAATGAGTTTCAAAACATTGTGATTTGGAACAATTCACAGCTTTTTCTGGATGTGTTTCCTCATTAGTAAAAAAAAATTAAAAAGCAAAGAACTGTACTCTTTAGCATTCTAAGAGCCTAAGCATTTTATAAACAACTCATTTTAATGTATTCATCAGCTTAGGAAATAATTCATGTTTGGAATCCCCATCTTTACCAGGGGGACTCTGAGTTATTTGTGTCCTCTTTTTGGAGTCATTTTGAAATTCAGAAATCTAGAAGGCACTTTTGGTATTTGGAATGGAAATTCTGAGGCTGCAAGCCTGAGTAATCTCACTTGACTCCTTGACTGGCCATTACTAAGCCTCTATATCAACTTAATGAGTTTGCAGATTCAAATGTATTTGTGTAGTATATCTCTCAGCCACCCTGTGATCTGTATACACAGAGACTGAAACAAGGGGACTCTGTAGCTTGTCCACAGATCACAGAATCCCAGATTCAGGTAAATGGATTTGAGAGACTCCTCAGTTCATAGGATTTGTCATGAGCACCTCCTACCAGCACCCTCTAATTCTAAGGGAGTGAGAAGTGTTATGCTGATACCACTAGAGGCCAGAGGACTACCAAAGTTGCTTTCACTCTCCTTGCTCTCCTTTGTTTCACTACTGGTCCCTGATAGAAGCTACCTCCTCAGTGGTAGTAAACTTGACTTTCGAAGACTCATCACTGGCTTGGAACTTAATTTTACCAGAGGGCAGGAATGTGCCTATCCCACCTCAGCAATGAGGAATACACCTAAGTTGAAAGCTGTCTGTTCAAGTCATTGAAAATCACTACAACTAGCTGTATGCAGTCTTTTATCATTATCACAAATTACCTTTTATTAATAGTGTTTTTAATCATCAATGGGATACATTGAAACTAAACAACTTTCAAAATATAAAATAGTATAGTTGCTTTTAACGAAATAGCTTCAAACAGATCCTCTCCAACTAGAGATCTAGGAGTCAACCTTGCTTTCATGCCTCAGATTTTGTACCCAACCATGCGAATTCTGTCCTGGTGATTCTTCTTCCCCATCACCTTGACCCCATCCTCTCCCTTCTTCACAAGCCATTCTCTTCAGAGCCACCTCAAACCACTTCCTCAGGAATTTTTCCAAACCACAAATCTTAACCTTCACTTTCCCATGTAGGATCTCCATTTGCTCCCCATGTCCTACAGGAAAAATTCAAGTTCTCAGCAGAGCACACAGCCCCTTATAATATGACCTTTCCAAGCTCAAAGCTCATCCCTTTGCTGTGTGTACTTGATGCTCCTTTTTATGGAACCGTCTGCATCTACCCATACACATCACATATGTGTATGCAGTGATGTGTGGGTGCCTCTGTGGCTT
This sequence comes from Oryctolagus cuniculus, assembly GCF_051225735.1. Taxonomy (NCBI): domain Eukaryota; kingdom Metazoa; phylum Chordata; class Mammalia; order Lagomorpha; family Leporidae; genus Oryctolagus; species Oryctolagus cuniculus. The sequence continues at coordinate 45,124,217 of NC_142880.1, forward strand.
GTATGCCACTCCCTCTTTTATCTTTGACCATCCCAACAACTCTTTGAACAGATGTCTCACCACCCAAATCCTGGATATAGTTTTCCTACCTCACTCCTGGTGAGCTAAGTGGATCTGCCTTATGACTGCACAGGTGGAGCATCACTGGAGTTTGTAATTGGATACTTGTCTATTTCCAAATTCCTTTCTCTCAGCCCATTATAAGTTTTATATGGGAATATCTTATTTTTATGCTTGTTTTTTAGGAGAAATTTCATTTTTAATTTTCATTTGTTTTCATTTTATTTGAAAGCTAGAGAATCAAACAGAGACATTTCAACTGCTGGTTCAATCCCTAAATGCCCACAACAACCAGAGCTGAACCCTGCCAAAGCCAGAAGGCTGGAACTCCATCTGGGTCTTTTCCTGGGTTGAAGCGGTATAGCCGGGACTGGAAACAGGCACTCCAACATGGCAGCAAGTGTCCAAATTGGTAATATAACCAATGTGCTAAATGCCTGCCCCATATTTTTGAATTTTGATATTATAATTAAGTGAAAACAGGAGGGTCAAAGCCATTATAAGTGACCATCATGGCCTCTGAAGTTTCCCTCAAAGTTATCATTGGCTGATATTCTAAGCCAGCATTTAGTAAGCTGAAATGCAATATTTAAATTCCCTCGCTAGTAAAAATGAGGTGGCTGGAAGGATTAACTGAGTTAATACATTAAGTCATCACATGCATACCCTGCTGAGAACCATGTGGTAAGCACTCAATCAAGCCCAGCTGTTGTTGCTGTATCATCATGGTTACTAACAGGCTTGCAAGCCAGTAGTTGTTCTTTATGCCCTTGGCCACTGTACACTCCACAGGTATGACTCCAGCAATGAATGGATGTGGTACTGAGGAACAGGTCTGTGAACGCTGAATGAAATCTGAAATTAACTGAAGAAACCCCACAGATTGTGTTCTGCCTTCTACTGACCATCTCCCATTGAATAATACTCATCTGCTTTATCATACATGTTAACACAGGTCCAGGATCTGATCCCAACAGAACATTCTTGTCTTAGTTTCCATCAAATCCTTTCAGACACCCTAAGTTCCACCCCATGGGCACTTGCCACCCCCCATGGACTTTCTCCATATTTTTTCCTTTCAGGTTTGTCTCAATAATATCTCATTACTTGGGCTCCACCTACATGTATCCTTATTCTTTTCATTCCACATATACATATGCAATTTTTTGTCCCTTTTAAGGATCCCCTTGGAAATCACACAGAGGAATCTGAAATGAGGCACTTCAAAGACTTCCAAGTCTCCAGTGAGGCCACTACTGCTTGCACACTCACTGCAATTACCCTCTCTGTCTAGTTCATCATCCGAGCCATTCCTTAAGCTCCTCTCCTATAATTAAAGCGTCAGCTACAAGTGAAGAAATGTATCTCCATTCTTGGTGTGCAGGTCAGCTAATTTCACTGAATCAGCAATGTCTCATCTATGAAAAATGAAGGATAGAGGTGGGTGTTTGGCTGAGTGGTTAAGAAACCAGTTGGAAGGCTGGGTGATGCAATGCAGTGTGTAAAGCCACCACTTGGAAAACTCCCATCCCATAGCATGGCTACTCATATTCTGATCCAGCTCTCTGCTAATGCTCCTGGGATTCAACAGATGTATCTCAAGTACTTGAGTGACACCTCAAGTGCTTGAGTTCCTGCCACCCATGTGGGAGACACTGATGGAGTTCCTGGCTCCTGGCTTCACCCTAGAGCCTCAGCTGTTGTGGGCATTTGGAGAGTGAACCAACAAATGGAGGATATTTCCCTCTCTCTCTCTTTCTGCCATTTAAAGAAAGAAAGAAAGCAATTTTGTTTCTAAAAGATGCCAGTTAGATGCCCTCATCCCATAGTAGAGTGCCTGTGTTCAATACCTGGCCCCACTCCTGACTCCAGCTTCCTGCTAATGCGCACACCCTGGTGATAGTTGAAGTCATTTGCTTTCCTGACACCAATGTGGACAATCTGGATTGAGTTCCTTGTTCCTAGCTTCGGCACCAGCTGTGGGCCTCAGAAGGTATTTGGGGGATAAACCTTAAGATAGAATCCCCTTCTCTCTCTCTGCCCCTCAATATGTACATACTTATATTAAATGGGGATTAAATTGGATGATTTCTAGTAGTCTATGTCTGTAATGTCTAAAATAATACAAGGTTATCAAAATGATTTGCTGAATCTGTGCTAAAGAAATATTTCATTCAATTTGTAACTCAATGTCAAAGCCAAGGCTTAAATTTCCTTACACCAAATACAATATCTTTCATGGCATGCAAGGGATTTTGCTATATATTAAATAATAAACAGATAAAAGTAACTCAATCCAGGAGTTGAGAATCAAAAGCTATCATATGAGCTGGTAACAAAGTACCTTCATGTACATCATAGACTGCTACTATAGTATATAAAGTCAGGATAGGCAAGATTATAGTCAGCCTAGAAAAAAGACCCAAAGCAAATGAAGATTTCAAAACTAAACTTGAGGGGTACAAGCCGTGTTTTACAAAATCATGGAGCCTACCTTTTGCAGTGTGACCAACCCCCAATAAGTTGCATCTCTTTCCCTGAATCATAGTGCATGCTTCACTCCTTCCTAAAATTCTTTGCCTTGGTAGCGTGTGCCTTTTGAGCCTTATTATTCCCAAAACTGAGTTTTATAAGTTCTTTGGGCCACTGCCAGGAGATTGGAGGAAAGTCTCCCGTTGCACTATTGTGCAGCTGCTCAGAAGCCTAGGGTATTGAACTGAATGGCCATGGTACAGAGGTGTTTGAAGTGAGGCACTTGGCTTTAGAACAGCCAGAGGATTCAAGACAAACAGAGAGAAAATGAGAAATAGACACACAATCTATATAATGGGATATATATATATTTCATTCCACTACATATTGTATAATATAGGTGTATTATGTATAATATGTTTATATAATATGTTTATAATACACACATGTATTATAATTGTTTATAGAATACATAGACAATATATATATTTAAATACTATAAAAATACTGCACATATAAATAAATACACACTGCACCAAAAAATGCAATGAAATGTTTCACATGTTATATATAATATAATATAGATAAATTATGTATAATACACAGTAGAGATAAAGTTTATTAATACATATATTTTTAGGAGATTAGAAACTATGTTTTAGAGAGAGACATATCAAGGTATCTTCCTGATCATTAATATCTTTGCCTATAAAATGGATTGTTTTAAGAATCAGGTAAGAAGTTGTTTATAAAAGTATTTGTAAGCTTCATAATTCAAGAGATAAAAATATTAGAATTAACTATAAAATAGCTGTTTTTCAAATGGCAGTATTTCATTCTATGTCAAAGTCTTGAAGAATTTAAATGGTAGAACTGAATATCCCATGTTGCCTTCCCGTGGAAGGCTGTCAACCTCTGTAAGTCACCCATTCATTCCACAGACATTCTGTGAGCACCACCTAGCACAGACACAGCAATGAACAGCCCAAAGTCCTATTGCTCAAGAATTTATATTCCAGAGTGAACAGCAAATAGATAAGTGAGCAAATACATATGCAATGCCACTGAGTGATAAAGAGGGCTGAGAACAAACAAGAGATGGGACTGGAGATTCTAGTATTCTGTATAAATACAAGGTAGTCAGGGAAGAGGTGCTTGGCAAACGGACATTGGTGTTGGAACTAAGAAAGTGAGTTGAACCCAGGGGCTCTATGGAGAACGTCTTTCCAGTGCTCTGAAGCCAGAGACCCCTCGAGGAGTCTAGAAGAGAGGAAGGAGCCATAGGGGTTGGAAGAGTGGCATAGGAGATGAGGGCAGAGAGCACAGGGGTGCAGTTCATCACTGAAGGCCTCATTAGATTCTAGATGTTACATTTGGTGAGACAGATGCCACCAAAGGCATGGTGACAAGATTTGAGTTCCATTTTCTAAGACCCCTGTGGCAGATGTGTTCAAAATGAACCACAGGGCAGAGACCAGTTGATGAGATAGTGCAACAATCCCAGGGACACTGATGGTCTTCCTTGGCCAAGAAGAGGTGAATTGAATTCACATATAATTAGACTAACAGCCACATGCAATTCTTGTAGAGTTTTCAAAGTGCATTCATCGCTATGATCTCTCTGCATCCTCATGTATGTCTGCAGTGGAGGCTTATCAACTATTCATCTCCAGGAGGCAAGTCTTGAGATGCAGAAAAATTAAGCCCCCTGTCTGAGGCCATAAAAAGTATACTGGAACTCAGCATGACTCCCAAATCAGAGTTCTTTCTGTGAAACCAAGGCCGTGCCCACCCTTTCTCTCTCATATCTCAGATCTGTGGATCAAGGAGCCACTAGATCATTGCAGAGTGGGAATGAAACTTTTGAGTTTCTGGACATTTCAGGGCCAAGGCACGAATTTTGCATGCATAGTCTCATTTCTTCTTCATAGTTACCTTGCAAGAAACATGCTCATTCCCATTCTGAAACAAAGAACTTCTCAGAAAGATTGATTTGCCCCACGTTATGTAAGTAATGATAGATCAAGAATTGGAACCTTGATCTTTCTTATTATAGAGCTTGTGAATCCCCTTAAACCAAACAAGCCAAATGGTTAAATAAAGAAATGAACATGGGGGAACTCACTGCTGATTTTCCTTTATGTAGGGGCCAAGACAGACGGTCCAGAGTTGGTACCCAGACTTGGGGGGAGGAATACGAAAGAGTCCTGGCATCCCAGGGCGTCCCCATTCTCTCAAGCTGCTCTGAGCATGTGTTCCATCTCTTTGCATAGGGTGCTCCAAGGTGACCTGCATCAGCTTGACTCGGGAGGCCTCCATTAAACTGTCCCCCTTGCATGGCAAACAGATATCCATTCGCTACCTGGACATGACGGACTGCTTCGTGCTGGAGGACGAAGGCCTGCACACCATCGCTGCGCACTGCACGCAGCTGACCCACCTATACCTGCGCCGCTGCGTCCGCCTCACGGACGAGGGCCTCCGCTACCTGGTGATCTACTGCACCTCCATCAAGGAGCTGAGCGTCAGCGACTGCCGCTTCGTCAGCGACTTTGGCCTGCGGGAGATCGCCAAGCTGGAGTCCCGCCTGCGGTACCTCAGCATCGCCCACTGCGGCCGCATCACCGACGTGGGCATCCGCTATGTGGCCAAGTACTGCAGCAAATTGCGCTACCTCAACGCGAGGGGCTGCGAGGGCATCACGGACCACGGCGTGGAGTACCTCGCCAAGAACTGCACAAAACTCAAGTCTTTGGACATCGGCAAATGCCCTTTGGTCTCCGACACGGGCCTGGAGTGCCTGGCCCTGAACTGCTTCAACCTCAAGCGGCTCAGCCTCAAGTCCTGCGAGAGCATCACCGGCCAGGGCTTGCAGATCGTGGCCGCCAACTGCTTTGACCTCCAGATGCTCAACGTCCAGGACTGCGAGGTGTCCGTGGAGGCCCTGCGGTTTGTCAAACGCCACTGCAAGCGCTGTGTCATCGAGCACACCAACCCTGCCTTTTTCTGAAGGGACAGCTTTCTTGCGTTGTTCTCACACAAACGGGAACCCATCAAAATGTTTGTTAAAAGCAGCCTATGTAAGCACCAACACCCACTTATAACGGCTCTTTCTTCCAGGAAGGTTCTTAGGAATCTGGCTTTTGTGTCTCCTAATTTCTCTTGGGCATCAGAGGTCAAAAAGAAAAGAAAAAGAAAAACCTGGGTGGGGAGACAAATTTTAGTTACAGCAAACAGTGTTTTGGGTCAGATTGATTGTAGGAAGTGTCTCTTGTCATCGAAGATGTACCTTAGCAGGCCAACTACAGTGTCTTCAGAAGTGCACCTTACTCATTGTCCCCCACCAACTCCCAAAATTCCACATTCCCTCTCTGTCACTCCCCACCCCTCCCTTCCAACAGCAGCACAACAGGTGCGCCTGATTTCCTCATTAAATAGCTTGATTGGCCTAAACCACACCGTTTAATCTCACACCAGGAAAATTTGGGATAAAGAAATGCCATAGCATGTGGCATTTGCAAAGCACTTTCCAAACCTTTGTCAAAGGCCCACTGTTCCAAGAAGCACGGTAGAAACATAGACCTACCTTCTTCTCCCAGCTCAGCTGCTAACAGGCTGTGCAAACTTGGCCAAAGCACTTCAGCTTTCTGTGCTTCTGGCATTGAACTTCAGATCAACTAGATGGAGGATTAGCTCATGTCCATTTCAGAACCCATGGAACAGAGGTGGTTGTAAACAGAAGCACCATGATGTGCAGCACACAAACAAGCTTCCTTTTTCAAGAGGTGATTCTCCTGAAAAGGTGGCAGGGGCTCTGAGGAGACTGCAGTACCAATGTCCTTTCACAAAGCTTCCTGCAGGTCCTTCTGCTTCCATCTGAGCCTCCCATGCCCCTGGGAAGTTTCATGGCTGAGCCTATCCCACATTTTCTCATCTGTGCTCCATAGCATGGTTTCTGTGCACAACAGTTTCAGAATCATCTTAGCAAGGCCAGAATGTCTAACCGCCACAAAACCCAGATCTCCCCGTCAATTTGATTTTCTCTGAGTATTTTCAAATAGAAGAAAAGACCCTTAAAATTTTTAATCAACAAGGGAGGCCCAAGGGAACACATGTCCTCCAAAGTTTTTCTAATCTCTCGAAGTACACATGTGGCAGGCATCAGGCACATCTGCCCTGCAGCTGGTCCCAGAGACTCCTTCATTCATTGTCATTCAGATTGCATTTCCACTTTTCTCATCCATTTATTTCTTTATGCATCCAAATTTCAAATCTGTTGGGGTTAAATCCAGATTTGAAGCCTACCGGGGTTAAATTTTTGTTTAATTGTGCAAATTGCCACCTTGTGTGCCTCCCCCACAGCTGTCTGCAAGTTTCCCATCAAAGAATGCCAAGCAGATTTATTTCCAGGTGTAAGTGATGCTCACTCAGAAATGCCAAATGGAAGTGACAACACATTAATAAGGCTGAGATGCCAGTCCAGCAACCAAGCCCTTGAAATAGAACATGAAAATCATTACAAAATACAAATGTTAAGTGGATGGAATTTTAAATGAACCTATTTGGATAGAGAGCTCTTACTAGTCTCATTTGTATGAAATCGGGTGGCCAGAATAAATTCCATTGCTAGTCTTTACAAAATTCAGTTGTCTTGTCTTAGGAAACACATGACTTTTTTCAAATTATTCTCCAGCCATGCCCCCTCCCTCCTTAACAGTTCCCCTAACCCAGCCCAAAACCTCTGTATCTCCAAGACAAGTGTATCCGATTTGTTTCAGACCAAGCAAACACTGTTCGACAACTGCACTCCCACTGTAGGCTCCTGTGCACGCTGTCCTCTGTTGGAAAGGAGGAATTAGAGTGATGATGTGGCATCTGGCCTGGAGGTTTCTTTCATCCATCATGTAAAAACCACAGACTCCTGTCCACTCAACTTCACCATCAGCTTAGATGTGCAATCAAAACTCTGCCATGGAGAAAACCAGTTTGGCTAGGGATAGGATCTAGTGATAGCCACAGAGCTTAGAACCATGAAGGAAGCTGAAGGCAGCATTCCTCTGCTCTGTGACTGGTGATCCTATTGGAAGTTTCAGAATGTGAGAATCACAAAGGACTGTCCTCAGCCCCCAGCACTAGGACATCCAAGTGAGCCACTTGAATGCTCCCAGAAGACATGCGATGGCTCCCTGAACCATTCTGAATATCTTTATTGCCACCACCTGATCACATCACCGAAGCAGTCTTCCAACTATGAGACTAGGCAGATTTTTCACACTGATTGCTCAGCAGATATTGTCTTTCCAACTTTCTCCATTGTTTCCCTGCCCCTCCACTCTCCTCTTCATCCATTCTGCTCTTCCTTGGGGTGTGAATCTGTGACAGAGGTTATTGGGAAACAGCTCAGCAGAATTTTAGAGACCAAGAAAAAAAAAAGCCTCACTAGGAAATGTATCTGTTTTAAAACATTTGCTTCCTTCCTGGCTCTGCTAAATTGAATGCTCATCGTTTTTGTAATTCTAATGTGCAAATCACTGCGTGCTGTATGACTCTAGAAAGCCTTAATTTACTACCACCAAGAAATAAAGCAATATGTTGGTAATCAGGCTCAGCTTCATTTTTCAAACCCTTGCCAGAGGAGAGTGGTGTTCATGGAGGAACATTCAAAAGAGAGCAGGAAACTTGCTATACATTACAAGATGGAGCAGGCAGGGTCACTGCCACTGTGTCCCTTTTAAAGTGGTATCCATGGTTTTGTCATCTGCCTTGGACCAATGACCTTGGCTTAAAATTGTCAGATAAGTAAAAAAAAAAAAAAAAAAAAAAAAGGCAAAAATACAATCACAGTATAGTTAAGGCCTTCAAAGCCTTAACCCAAACTCTTGGTGTCAGGTGCATTTTGAAATTCATCATTTTGCATATTTTAGGAAGTTATCTATCAATGTATGATGAGTTCTCTATCAGACTGAAGGGTAATAATCTTAATCAAATATGCTACTACTTCTGCAGCACTAGATATGACATGCCACACTAAGTAAGGATATTACTGACTTGCACCTGGAAGGAGATTATGGCAATTTGACCTTAAAAGAAAAGTTGTCAGGCAGATGGAAAAAAAAGTGAAAAGTCAAATGCCTACTTCTCATCCAAACCGACCTGAGAAATCAATATGGTGACAAGCAAGTACAGATTGATGAGTGGAGAACTTCATCCTTAGCTGGTGAAAAGTTTTAAGAGATGTTAATTTTAAATGTATTTGTCCTGGAACTTCTCCTCCTGGGCCAGCTGCTTTAGCAATTTTCACATGAACCCATGGAACTGCTAATTGCCTTAAGACATTAATTTGAGGTAACCCCATGAAACTGATGACAAGATCCCACGATAAAGTCAGAAGTGAGTTCAATGCAGTGACCCTGAGATTCATGACTTCTTAATCAAAAATTTGTTCACAGAAAAGTGTTTTCAAGAAGTTTGATATCTAAGAGCATACAGAATGAAAGTGAAAAGATTCAGTATTTTTAAGTGGAAAAGTAATACAATAAAACTACTTCCCATTTTCTAAATTATCACAGAGAGAAGTCATCAATAGTTGGCACTTCTACTTAGTTTAGAGAGCACTCAAGTGGAAGAAATGCTGAACAGACAGACAGTGGAAAGAAGAGAATGAACACTGAGAGATGGGGTAAATATTGAAGTGAAAATGTGCACACAGAGAGGTGAAACAAACTTGATGTTTCTCTTGCATTCTGATGGTTGACTGATTTCTTCTTTTAAGAATAGACACCAAAATTTACTGCAGCAGAGAGAGAGGCAGCCAGGGAGAGAGCGTGCCTGGTCTACAGCAGATGCTGATTTTTTTTTTAATATTTATTTTCAAGAGTTACAGAGAAAAATGGAGAGAGAGAGAGGCCTTCCATCCGCTGGTTCACTCTCCAAATGGCCTCAACAATTGGAGCTGAACCCATCCAAAGTCAGGAGACAGGAGCTTCTTCCAGGTCTCCCACATGAGTGCAGGGGCTCAAGCACTTGGACCATTCTCCACTACTCTCCCAGGTGCATCAGCAGGGAGCTGGATGGGAAGTGGAACAGCTGGGACATGAACTGGCACCCACATGTGATGCAGGCACTGCAGGCCAGGGCTTTAACCAACTGTGCCACAGCACTCCCCACCCCACCCCCACTCCCACAGATGCTGATTCTATACTAGTCACCTGAAGAGCAACTCAGGCAGGTCTCATTACGACCACCACCAATGGGAAAAGCCAATCCCATGCAGTAAGGAATGCTGCCACTGACTCTCAGATTGGTCATACAGTTGCCAAGAATGTACCTGGGATACGATTATTCCTCCTTTTTTTCATACGTGTGCATCTTTATTTCCAAAAGCTGCAAGTCTATCTGGGAGAACCCATTCTACTCCTTGAAGTCAGCAGATGAGGTTGCATTTGAAGCCAGGTGGAATGGAGGAACATCTGCATTTGGGAGCTGAATGGGGCCTGATCCCTTCCTGTCAACAGAAGAGTTGTGGCAGCTCCTGCAGGGCTACCCTAGGAAGTATGCGCATCTGGGATTTAATGGACACTCAAGCAATTTACCTTTAAGCTCTGGATTGTTGTTCAAATGTTAGCAGTGAGCCTCATCCAGGTGTCATGGGGTGGTCGTGAAGGATGATTGAGAAAAATAAAATCCTTGACCTAGATATTTCCAAACTAGTTATTTCTATGTTGTAGAATGTTTGCCTTTGAAATGACTGAGCTACTAACTTTTATTCTGATGAGATCAATATATCCAAATATTGCTTCTAGCCCTGTGATGCTCAGTATATGATGAAGACTAGAAATCTCAGCCTTCCACCAGGAACAGAGAATGCCAAGGAATTGCTGGTCATGTTCTGAAGGAGCAGATGCAACCCTGAGTCCTTCCAGAGTTTGTTATTATATGTCAGATACTATGAAAGACTACAGATGAATAAGTACAATATCCCTCTCCTAAAGGAAATCAGATCAAGTAACTGTAATACCCTGTAACAGGTTAGGATAGAGATGTGGAATATAAAAAAAAATAGCACGGTGGGGTTGGCACTTTGATGTAGTAGCTTAAGTCTCTGCCTTTGGTGTCTTCATCCCATATGGGGCCAGTTTGTGTCCCTGATGCTTCTCTTCCAATCCAGCTCTCTGCTTGTGGCCTGGTAGAGCAGTGGAAAATGGTCCAAGTGCTTAAGCCCTTACACGCATGTGGGAGACCTGGAAGAAGTTCCTGGTTCCTGGCTTTGGATTGGCTCAGCTGTGGCCATTGCAGCCCTTTGGGGAGTGGACCAGAGGATAAAAGACCTCTCTCTCTCTCTCTCTCTCTCTCTCTCTCTCTCTGTGTGTGTGTGTGTGTGTGTCTTTCCCTCTCTCTGTCTGTAATTCTGCCTCTCAAATAAAAAAATAAATCTTTAACAAAATAACATGGCAAAATTCTATCTTTCATCCAGCAAGTATTTATTAAGAACCCACACGTGTCAAGTACTGTTCTGTCACTAGGAGTCCTGCCCAATAGAATTTTCCAAAGAAATAAAATTCAGCACATTTTCAGGAGAAAAGAACAAGGTTTAGGGAAAGCTATTAGGAGGAAAGGCGCTGAGCTGGGTTCTGTAATCCCCAATAAGGTGACCATCAGAAAATAGCAAACCATAATACTTTTGAAAATCTGAAACAGCATATATGGGGACTGGCATTGTGGCACAGCATGTTAGGCCACAGTCTGCAATAGTAGCATCCCATATTGGAGTGCTGATTTGCATTCCCAAGTACTCTGCTTGCATTCCAGTTTCCTGGTGAAGTCCCTGAGAAAGCAGTGGAGGATGGGCTGAGTACTTCAGCCCATGCCATCCACAAGGGAAACCCAGATGAAGTTCTGGGTCCCTGGCTTGGGCCAAAACAGTCTAAGCCATTGCAACCACTTGGGGAATGAGCCAGAGGATGGAACATCTGTGCTTGTGAGAGAGAGAGGGAGAGAAAGAAAGAGAAAGAGAGAAAGAGAGAGAGAGAGAGACTCTGTCTTTTAAACCAACCAACAAAAAAATCTTTCTTTATTAAAAAGAGTATATATAGGGGCCAGTGCTGTGACATAATAAGTTGGTTAAGCCTCCATCTGTGGAGCTGGCATCCCATATGGGCACCAGTTTGTGTTCTGATTGTTCCTCTTCCAGTCCAGCTCTCTGCTAATGGCCTGGGGAAGCAGTGGAAGATGGTCCAAGTGCTTGGGCCCCTGCACCCATGGGGAAGACCTGGAAGAAGCTGTAGCTCCTGACTGCACTGGCCCAGCTCCAGCCAATGCGGCCATTCTGGGAGTGAACCAGTGGATGGAAGACCTCTTTTCTTTCTTTCTTTCTTTCTTTCTTTCTTTCTTTCTTGCTTTCTTGCTTTCTTGCTTTCTTGCTTTCTTGCTTTCTCTCTTTCTTTCTCTCTCTCTCTCTCTCTCTGACTTTGCCTCTCAAATAAATACACAAATCTTAAAAAAAAAAAAATATGGTGCCAACTAAGGGAGGCAGTATTTGATATGGTTAGTGAAGTAATTTCTCTCTACTATTGGTAACTTTATCAAAATATTAACTTTATTAGCTATATGTTAACATTGTTATTGCTTAATACATTAACATTGTTACTCATAAGAAAGCACATCAGGTTTTAATATATTTAATGTATATATTAAAAGGATGGGAGCATTGTGAGAAAACAACAGTAAAACATAACTTCTTTGACAAACCTTCTAAAGACCATAAGGCTGCTTTCCTGTCCTCGCAGACTGCGTGTGCAGTAGTGGTTCAACCATGGCCATATGCTGCAAACCTGCAATCGTGATTCCCTTGATTTCAGTGAGAGGAGCTCCCTCCCCCGATGATCCTTCTGTCTTGGATCCAACACGCACACTTTTTGGTGCCACTCTCAATGTTACATATCTGTGATAGGAAATATCAAACTAGTTGAAGTTTCTCAATTGACCACATGCCTTTACTGAAAAGTAGACTTTGTCCGTAATTTTCAAAGGACTTGGTGGCTCAAGTGAGATTAAGCTGCCTTTAAAATTGCCATGAAGTGGCTCTTACTCGTAAGTTCACTGAGGATGGGTTCTTGGAAACCTCACATTCTCTCAGGACTGTGGATATGAAATTATCTACCCACAGCAATAATAAACTAAACAGTGAAAGCCATTAAGAAGTGTAAGAGTGATAGGAAGTCTTTTAAATCCAGTTTCTCTGCAGTCAGAGTCAACAGACCTGGTGACTTCTCCAAGCCCCAGTGTCTCCCAGAATCAGGGCAGGCTTACTAAGCCCATTTCAAACGGGAATGCAGAAGATATCAGAGAGATGACTTCTAATTACAAAGATTAGCCAGTAATTGGTACTTCCCTTTTCTTCAACCTTCTTGCAACCGCTAATGAACATAGCCACTTTCCATAAATTAAAAAAAATACAGGTTTCATATCATGAGTATATTCATCATCTGTGTTGACATTTAGTATTTAAACAAACTTATCATGGCCTTTTTCATTTATGAGAAAGTAGATAAAGGTATAAAACTTTCCCAACTGATAAATAACCATCTCTCTTTTATCTCAAAGCCTTTCTTTTTGGAGATGGAGACCAAAGAAAATGTAATTACCTTTGCACGATTTTACATTTTTCAGACTTCCAGAATAACTACACAAATGCACTGCATTTCAACTATTCAATTCCTTATTCTGCAGTCCCACCTCCTAATAATGGAGAAATGTTAGTTTTTTTGTACTCCGTGGCCACTTAGTGAAGTCCCAAAAGAGATCATTTTTCCCAACAAATCCTTGCTTTAGTAGAACCAGAGAGGGAGAACTCAGACCATTTCTCTTGTTCTCTTTACAACCACACAGGCAAGTGTGTGATTTATGACATAGTTGCTCTATGTGACTGGCATCCGTGCAGCCGACTTTCCATTAGCCAGTCGGGACTGTGGGACTCTGCTTGGCTCTCTTCTATGTTTATAATTTTAAAACACCCAAAGAATAATGACCATGTACGTGCTGGAAGCTGGGGAGCAAGAGACTGTGGATTGAGAGAGAGAGAGAGAAGCATTCAAACAATGACCTCTCACTCACATAATGAGAAACAGAATCTCCTCCGAATTTCCAAGCTGGCATTGTTTCACTGGTACCATTGCCTTGGGGCTCTTGTGTGTAATGTTTCTTTTAAAAATAGCACACACAGGAAGGCGATGGGAAGTACAAACACTGCCAGGGAGAGCATTAGCCCCCATTCCTTTTAAAACTTGTGCTTCATTTGAAAATGCAAGTGGCAAAATAATCCTAAAGGTGATCATGTAACCTAGCCACTTCTTTTGTGTTTACAAAAAGAAAAGCCACACATTCTCAGGTGATGAACGTATTTGTTTCTCAAAGTCACTTACCCTAAGTTCTTCACCATATGCTCTCAGGGCTTCAGTAACTAATTCTTCACAACATAGCTTATGCAGGCCAGGAAGAAAAGTTACCTTTCTTATCAAATTTTCTGAATGATGCAGAAATATCATATCTGCAGTTTCTCTCCAGGACTTGGGAATCCAGTGTTCAACCTATAAGGATCCAAGCAAAAGCTCTTGGAAAAATTTGACTGAAAGTCTCCCTTCGTTGAAACTAAGAGGCACGTAGAAATTCTTTACTTGTTTAAGATATATTTGTGCATTTCAAAGGCAAGCCACAGAAAGAGAGAGTGAGAGACAGGGGAGAGGTTGTCCATTTGCTGGTTCACTCGACAAATGGCAACAACGACCATGGCCAGTCTAGGCCAAAACTAGGAACCCAGAGCTCCATCAGGGTCTCCCACATGGGTGGCAGGCATCCAAGTGCTTGAAGCCTCTTGTGTCTCTTTCACAAGCTGCATTAGTAGGGAGCTGGATCAGAAGCAGGGCAGCTGGAACTCAAATCAGCACTCCAATATGAGATACTGGCACACCAGGCAGCAGCTTAACCCATCGTACCACCACGTACCGGTCCCTGGAAATTCTTATGGTGATAGACAATGCAATTTTTAAAACATTTGAAGGTTGTTATTTCTTGATTTTAGTTGTATAAATTTCATGTACTTCATTTTTTATGATTTTTTTTAAATTTCATGTACTTTTTTACACAGGAAATTAAAATGTTATGGAAGATGAAATTAAATGAAAAGTTCATTTTAGTACAAAAAATCTAAAAATCTGTACATAGTTTTCATAATGCACAGTTCTAAGGGCTTCTTGAAATCCTTGTATAGTAGTGACAGTAGAATTGTCTGTGGTGACTAACGAAATACAACTTCAGGTGCGGGGCCGGGGCTGTGGCATAGCAGGTTAAGCCATTGCTTGCGGTGCTGGCATCCCATTTGGGCACTGATTCAAGTCCCGGCTGCTACACTTCCAATCCAGCTCTCTGCTATAGCCTAGGAAAGCAGTAGAGGATGGCTCAAGTCCTTGGGCCCCTGAATCCACGTGGGAAGACCTGGAGGAAGCACCTGGCTCCTGGCTTCGGATTGGCACAACTCCGGCCATTGCAGCCAATTAGGGAGTGAACCAGCTGATGGAAGCCCTCTCTCCCCACCCCTCCTCTCTCTCTCCTTGCCTCTCCTTATCTCTGTATGTAACTCTGACTTTCAAATAAATCAATAACTCTTAAAAAATTTTCAGGTGCTTGTTCTATATTTTAGGTTCTATAATTTTGGATGTTGTTGCTATATTTTTTTCACTCTGCTGGAGATGAATCATGAGTTGTGCTAGCTGGGATTGGTCGCTCTTATTTCAGAAGGAGGTGTGATCCTACAGGGTCTATGGGATTTGAAACAAATCAGCAGGTGTTTTAGTTTACTCTGAATTGCCCAGTCTCCAGTAGAAAGTACAATTTTCAGAACCTGAGAGATGATTTGTGAGGAGCACAGAATATTTTTGGAGCTTGTATCAGTCATCACTTCATTACATACTAGAAAACCTGAAGCCAGCTTCTTTACAGAGGTAAGCTATTGTGGCTCTTAGTTCTGGTTCTGGAGTGCAGTATCCAGAGGCCTCATCATGGATGACCTTCTTGCTTTCGGGGTCCTGAGGTGGGACAGGGCACCAGATGATGACAATCAGGGAGTACACATACGTCTGCTTGTAAAGCCACTGGATTCAACCATAGGGGCTCCACACTAATGATCTTCTCTCATCACAATCATTTCGTAAAGGCCCGCCTCTGAACACCTGAATCAAATCAAGTTTCTTTCTTCTTAAGATCACCCAATGGTGTTAAATATCCTGGAGAGATAATCAGCCTCAATGTTGAAGGCCACAGAGCTATTCCACTTCATTCCTGATGTAAATCGCAAACTTGGTGCAGAGACTGGACTATTCTATAACTACAGACTGTAAGCTTAACAGATTTTTAGGGGAATTTGGGGTCAAGGAAACTTCATGATGTATTTGTAGATGTTTACTTCTCAATGATAATTTCCACCCCTATTTTCTTGCTCTGTGTGCAGTGTTTGGAATGTTAAATGTTCCTGTTAGAACTGAGCCTATCAGTGACTACCAGCCTGTCTTTTGAAAACTGTTGCTAAACCAAGATAAGTTCTCTGATAAATGTGGTTCAATAATTTCAAACAGTGACTTAGAAAAAAACATTAAAGTTCTTTCTGACATTTATTTCTAGGCAAATATCACAGGAGAAAAAGGTTTATGAGTTTTGTTTTTAATGCTCAGATGTATTCTATCCATCTATCCAGCAATGGACTAGAAATATGAACAGATGAACTTTTAAAACATGAAGTTTCCATTTTAGAAGTGGTCCAACTTTGGTTGAAAGGATTGCAATCAGAAACATTACATTTTAGTTCACCTATGTCATGGGAATATCCACTAGTCCCACTGTTTTATATAACTAAGAAACCATGTTTTCTTTTTATTTGAATTTTAATGAATGCAATACACATGAGTCATGTAGTAAAAGAGCTCTAGATGTTATCTATTTTATTCCAAGATACCATTAATATATTAATAAATTTGAATCTGTTTCCAGTTAGCGTTCAGCAACAAAGTTTAGTAGGGTTATGAACACCTGACCTTCCATCCACCATTGTTCTCTTAGAAGAATCAGAGTAAAAAACAGAATTTCTTTAGGGTCCCTTCCTCAGCCTCGCTGCAAACTCCCCATCACCCCAACCTGAAACTAGAGAAGATTGCCAAATCTCAAAACACTGTTCATTCATTTTTTACTTCTGTATGAGCAATTTCCAAATGCTGCCTGTGCCATTGTCCAGCATTTCAGATGTCTCCTAGGAGTTTCCTAAAATAGTATGTTAACATCTCTCATCTGTATTCCTCTTGACATTAGAAGTCCCTAGAGAGAAGACCTCAATAGGGTCTTGATGTGAGATAAATCGTCCCCCTAAGTGAACATAGACCTCAAAAGAAACACAGAAACATAGGTATCTCTGTCTCTGACACCTGTTACAGACACAAGGAAAGAGAGTTGCCTTTAGCTTCCCATAACATGGTCAGGTCTGATCAAGTTAACTAATTGTAAGATAAGGATTTAGCTGGACAGTTCAGGCCATTAACGTTCAATGTGACTATTGATAAGTGGTAACTTTGCCCTGCCATTTGCCAAAGATAAGTTCTAATATATGCTTTGAATTCCCTGTGATCTTTTGCTGTGAGGTTTCCTTCCTTTACCTTCTTTCATATTGATGACCGTGTTTCTGTGTTTCTGTGTGCAACACATCTTTAAGCATCTTTTGGAGGGCTGGACGAGTGGCGACAAATTCTTTCAATTTCTGTTTGCTATGAAAAGTCTTTATTTCACCTTCATTCACAAATGATAGCTTTGCAGGATATAATATTCTGGGCTGGCAGTTTTTCTCTCTTAGTACCTGGTCTATGTATGCTAAACTGATCTTCTGTATATAAAGAGAAACGAAAATGAATCCTGATATGAATGGAAGGGGAGAGGGAGTGGGAAAGGGGAGGGTTGTGGGTGGGAGGGACATTATGGGGGGGAAGCCATTGTAATCCATAAGCTGTACTTTGGAAATTTATATTCATTAAATAAAAGTTTTTAAAAAAGTATAAATCTTAATAAAAAATAAAAGATACATTTAAAAAAAGATAAGGATTTAGTAGTCAAGAATTTGCTTCCTCATTCTGCCACTGATTTTTGTGTTCATGTTTGGAAGAATTACTTTATACTAGTAGATGTGACAACAACAATGGTTAAGAGGTCAAGTTGTTTAGAAGTATTACCATTGTTAATATTTTCTATGATGGGATGGTTTCTTATAAAAGAAGAGACACATATGCACACTGACAGACACACACACACACACACACACACACACAGATAAGAAGAGGGAAAGGAGGAGGAGGAGGAAAGAGAGAGAGAAGAGAGAGAGAGAGATTGACATATACTTGTATGTGTGTTTGGTTGAAGAGTACCCAGTATTGATGCTATCTTATAAAGGTTCTAGTGTTCCTGAAATTCTCACTTGCTTAGTACTTTATTTGCCTTGAGCAGACATGTGAGCTTTGAGATGCAGAACCAAACAGGAATGGAGCCACATCTATCAAAAATACTGAGTGCTGCATCTGTCCTCAATTTTTATTGAAATCACTCTAAATCTTGCCAGTCCGTTGAACTGAAAAGAGTAAAAGAATAAGATATTCTACTGAAGCTGGAATAAGGACAAAAAAAGATGTTTGACTCAGCCAATAAAATTGAAATGCTATAGGAGATAGCCAAGAGGATAAATAGCCCATCTGAATGAGTACACGGACAGGGCTTCATGGCCCAGATTTTGTCTCTCAGTTCCAGTTGCTGGGACCAAAGAAGAGGGTATTTATTGATGGCATCCAAAAGTCTTTGCTTCGCCAAATACAATATACAATATTTTTTTCCAATGGGTTAGTAATGAAATGTGTCTTTTGTACTGACTTTTAAAATTCTCTAGCCAGACCTTTTTTTTTTTTTTCTGAAAAAAATATAGCAGGATGAATACCATTGATAATCAGAAGTAGTCAGCATTCTAAGGAAATAATTTCCAAAGAATACAACTGAATTTTTGCATGAGCTGCCTCCTAATGTTTTATTTTCAGTAGAACAATTAGTTCTGCCTATGGACAGAAAATTCAGTTTGAAGATGTAAAACATGCTATCAATGTGAAAGAAACAATTGGTCATTTAGGTGTGACATTGCTACTATTTCAAAATGAAGTATATGTTTTGTTTTGTTTTTCCTGGGCTCCCATGGAGTGCAGGGCCCAAGCACTTGGGCCATCCTCCACTGCACTCCCTGGCCACAGCAGAGAGCTGGCCTGGAAGAGGGGCAACCGGGACAGAATCCGGCGCCCCGACTGGGACTAGAACCCGGTGTGCCGGCGCCGCAAGGTGGAGGATTAGCCTAGTGAGCCACGGCGCCGGCGAAGTATATGTTTTTAAAATGTGGCATCTTTGGAAGCATGAAGTAATGTTTGCAAAGGAGAAGGACAGTTGTGGAATCACTTGTTCAGATCAGAAATTGCAGGAGTCTCAGTGACATAGGAGGAATGATTTCCTTGGTTGACTTGAGCCACTTTTCTCATAAACTGTAAAATGCAGCAGCCCCTGAGCCTTTTCTGTCTGACAACAAAGGACCACAAATCAGAATCTAAAGACTCTACCTGGGACTGGTTTTCAACTTGCATGTGAACCTGTTGCACATGGATCCCCTAGGAGTCTGCTGACTTGAAAGTGCTTGGAACATTCAATCCAGTAAGCGTTAATCAATGGAGCTAGCTGTGCTAGCTGATAGGGATATACCGAAAAGCAAGTAGAACTCCTACCTTCAAGATGCTCACCAGCTATTGAGGGAAGAGCAAAATGTAAATGGCAGTTGGATTCAAATAAACAAGTATTTCTCAAAGGCCCACATACAGGTCCTACTTCTTTAGGCACTAAAGATAGAGCAGTGACCAGTACAGACAACAGTTTGTGTTCCCAAGGAGCTTATTACTCTGAAGGAATTGCAGTCCTGTTCACAGAGCTTCCTGTGATGATGGAAATGTCTGTATGTCTCCCACTCAATGCAGTAGCCACTAGCCATATGTGGTATTGAGCTCTTGGAGTGTGATTTGTGTGCACAAAAAGCTAAATTTTATTTAACTTTAATTAAATTCAAGTTGTTCACTGGGTGCTGGCACTGTGGCTTAGTGGGATAAGCCTCTGCTTGAGGCACCAGCATCTCATATTGGTGCCAGGTGTTGTTCTGGCTGCTCCTCTTTGGATCCAATCTCTGCTCATGATGTGCTAAAGCAGCAAAAGATGGCCCAAGGGCTTGGGCCCCTATACCCACATGTAAGACCTGGAAGAAGCTCCTGGCTCCTGGCTTTTGCCTGGCCCAGCCCTGGCCATTGTAGCCATTTTGGGAATGAACCAGAGGATGGAAGACCTCCCTCTCTCTGTCTCTCCCTCTCTCTGTGATTCTGCCTCTTAAATAAATAAATAAATCTTAAAAAAAAAGTAGTTTACACATAGTGAGGGTAACACTCATTTAAATTTCAGTGATAATGACGTGTTCTTTATTTATGTGGCCCAATGGGATGGCCACTACATACATGTGGCTAGTGAGTCCCTGAAATGTGGCTACTGAGACTGTAGAGCTGAAGATTCATTTTTATTTCATTGCAATTATTTTATTTCTTAATATTTTTATTTTGAAGAATTTAACAGACATATAAAATGTACATATTTATGATATTCTGATACAGAAATACATTGTGTGATGTCCAGTCAGGCAAATACATCTATTTCCTCAAATATTTAACATTTCTTTAGGGTTAACTCACCCAAAATCCTACAGTATAGTTTTTTTATTTAGAGAAAAAAGCACAGCACATCAATATTATCTATAGTTATCCACCTATGTAATAGAACCCCAAAGCATCTTACTCCTATCTAATTATAACTGAGTACTCATTAATCAACCTGCCCCATGGCTTCTTTGCAGGAGACAGCAAGCAGGAAGCCATGTATCTTTTAGGACTTCGTCTTGTAATGACATGCCAACACTCTTGCTATACCCTATGGGTCACACGATCTGACTCTGATACTATGTGAAAGGGAACTTATGGAAGGCAAGGATTCAAAGAAGCTGTGATCACTGGGGAGTATCTTGGAGGACAGCTACATCAAATACATGGTGTTCCTTTCTAGATATCCACTTAACTCTTTGTTGTTTGGTCAGTGATTGACTCCCTGATCTGTTTTTCAGAGGTCAAGAGAAGAAAAGAAAGAAGGCTGAAGGAAGAAGAGGAGTGGGGGAAGATGATGGCATGAGGAAAGAATTAAAACTAAAAAAATGATGAGAGAAATTTTCCTTTCAGGAGGCATTGCATTTTGCTAGCTCCTAAGCCCAGATCATCCCTCTACACGCATTGTGTGTACCGTGATTCATCAAAGGACTTTGCTGTAATGTAGTAGCTCACTCAGTATCTCAAGGTTTCTTCCCCCACTATTGGTCACTGCAAATATCACAAGGAAAAGGGAGCTTTTAAAGGATTTCTCTCCAAAGATAAGAATTATGCCAATACTTCCTTTAAAAGACTAAAGTTAACTAGAATGCAGGTTTCATTATAAATAATTGCTTTCATTAAACCTATCTGAAGACATTCTATATTTTACAATCTACTATCCCTCATTCAACATTTGACGCTCTAAATTTACTCAGATATCTGCAAAATCTCTCACACAACAAATTCTTCCTTGGGTTTCATTCCAGGGAAAAATATTTACCAAACGGACAAGTTCTCCTGCTTTCTTCTAATAGTCTATGAAGATAGCGTATCACATATATTTCTTTCCCTCCCTTTGTGGGCAATAAAAATAAATAATTAATGACTAAGCTATATAAAATCTCCAGCTCCTTTCAGGTAACTAGTGGCGGCTATTTCTTCTGCTAAATTTCATATGGTTGTTACACTTCTCTTTTTGATTATGTTTTTTGAAGTGCAATACCAGCTCAAATCCTTTGGTAGTAGGCAAGATTTATGTTCCATATAAATAGTAAGTTATGGCAGTTTTTACCTGAAGCAAATGATTATTGACTCAAGTTCCAAAGCCTGGGTCCATGCACACAAGGACTGACGCTCTGAGACAGAGCTTTGCTGCTTTAAGTCACCACCATCAGCATTACCACCACCACCATCATAATCACTATCATCATTATCATCATCACTTGACTGTCATCATTATTATCACCCTCACTATCATTATCATCATCACTAGTATCACCATCATTATTGTGGTGAATCCCAGGGGCACTGTTAAACGGAGGATTCTTGGCTGGTCCCTCCAGTGTCTTGAAAATGCTGTCTTTGATCTGTGTTCCTTCTTGAAAACCATGAAACCAGCCAGAGATGATTCATGCTTTCCCCTTCTCTGGGCTCTGAATCAAGCTTAACACTAACAGAATGCATTGTTTCTCACCCACACTTGCAAATCCTTACACTGATGTCCTAACCTCTCAGTATCTCAGAATGTGGCTGTGTTTCGTGATAGGGTCCTGAAAGATGTAACTAATGTTCACCCTGACAAGCCTGTTAGGGTGGTCCCTGATCTAGTATGATCGGTGTTATTATAGAAACAGGAAATTTGGACCCAGAAGTATGTACATGGAATTCCACATGAAAATAGAGGGAAAAGATAGCCATCTCAAGATTAGAAAAGTGAGACCTCCAGAGAAAATGCCCTGTGGACACCTTGATCTTGGGATTCTAACTCCCCAAATCACAAATTTCTATTAAGTCACACAGTCTCTGCCACTTGATTATGGTAGTAGCCCTTAACAAACCAGCATATTCTTATATTCTACCAAAAATGAGTAAAATATGAAGCTTCCAGTCATTTTCAAAATCAAGGTCAAGACATTTTTGGACACAATTTGGTTTGCAGATGTGAAATCATATACAGATTGAACTTAAGAAATAGAATAGAATAAACAATAAACCAATTGTGCTAATAAGTATCAGCTACATTCCAAATGGACATCTGGAAGTGTTGGTATTAGTTCATTTTCCATTGCTGTAACAGAATATCCAATACCAGGTAATTAATAATACAGAAATTTATTTAACTTATGGCTCTGGAGGTCCAAGAGCATGGTGCAGTCATCCACTCTGCTTCTGTGAGAGCCTTATGGCAGAAACGGCAGACGAGTAGTAAGAGAGAGCGCATGGCAAGAAAGGAAGAGAAGCCAAGGAAATCATATTCACTTCATAGCAACTTGCTCTCATGGTAATTAATCCATTTTTGCTAGAGCAGAAACTCAATGAAGAGAGATAAACACTAATCCCTCTCAAAGACCTAATCACCTCTTAAAGGCTCCCACACATTTTCAGTACTGTTACCTGGGGGACCAAGCCACAGTAAGAGTTTTGGGGAAGATGAACCATATTCAAACCCAAGGAACAATAAACCTTATCAACAACTCATTCCTCTGAAGCTTACTACAGTAAAGAAATGTTGATGACAGTGGGGTGGGATATAGGGTAGCTATCAATAAAAAAGTGGTTTCCTACAACGTCTAACACCTTATTTCTCCACAATTCTGAAGTACCAGAGTCGACCACTTCCCTTATGATTTGAACCATGAATTGTCATCTACTGCTCATCATTTTAAATTCTTTTATATCCCAGCATGTGTTAAATTACTTTTATAAGCCTGCATATGGGGATTCAGCATTGTGGCTCAGTGGTATCTCATATCAGAGTGCCAGTTTGAGTCCTGGTTGTTCCACTTCCAATCCAGCTTCAAGCTACTGCTCCTGGGGAAGCAGTGGAAGATACTCATGTGCTTGGACATCTGCTCCCATATGGGATACCTGGATGGGGTCCTGGGCTCCTGGCTCCCGATGGGAAATGAAATGGACTAGCAGACAGAAGATTTCTTCCTCTTTGTTTCTCCCTCTCTCTGTCACTCTGCTTTCAATTAAATAAAATAAATCTTTAAAAAAAACACCTTAATAAGCCTGCAGACCAATAGGGAGGCATAGGCTATCTCCTGGGGTTGAAGTAGGGGAATAAAGGTGCCTGGGAGAGTGGGCATTTGGTGCAGTTGGTGAGCAACTGTTTGGGAAGACTGCATCTCATATCATAATGCCTGGGTTCAAGGTCTGACTCTGATTCCAATTACAGCTTGCTGCTGATGCACACCCTGTAGTACTAGGTGATGGCCTGAACGGTTAGGTTCCTGCCACCATATGGGAGATCAGATTGAGATGCAAGCTCATAGCTCTACCTTGCCCAGTGCCAGCTGTAGCAAGCATCTGATATCTGATGAGTATATTAGCAAATACGATCTCTCTCTCTCTAATGCATTGTCTGCCTCAAAAAAATAAGCAAAATAAAAAGAAATATCCAGTGTATATTCCCTTCTTGTTTTTCCAGTCTGAGACAGAAGAACACTTCTTGGCCATTCCTAATAGCACAGGTCTGCTTCCATCATCCATGACCACATTTCTAGCATCAAATTCGAGATTGTGACTTAAAGCAAAAAATGTGAGAAAGGAGTGGGGAGAAGGGACAAGTGGAAATTCAGAGCCAGGAAAAAATTGTTCTCTGTAGGTGAGTTAAAAGACACACAAATATTTCTTTTTTTGTTCTTTTTTTCCTTTCTAAAACTAAAGTAGTATTTCCTTTCCAAAAATCAGACATAAGTATTTGTGCATCCAAAGACTGTGTTGCTGGTGACACTTAGCTTTTATTATCTTCTTCAGAATGTTATGAGTACAAAGCTCTTCCAATACTGTCATGCTGCTATGCCAAAGTCTGGCCTTAATAAGTGAAGACAATAATCTACTCTTTTCTGATCTCAACTAATAATGTGCATGTTGATGGCTTTCTACAAGATATTAGTTGAAAACATCCATATAAGCATGCAAGCCTCTCAATGAAGAAAACAGAATTTAAACTATTGACTCAAGACACAAGTGCCAGATATATACATCCAAAACACTGATGAGTGAAATTTCCTAGTATCAGTTGTGATCACAGGACTAATAAGTGCAGTTCACAAGCTATTATTTATTGGCTGGAGGGATCAGGAATTGAGAATAGTGGCTGTGAAACTGCCATTCACTGTCATCATCATCATCATCATTCAGACCCTATAACTTGGTTCCCGCCTCCTTCCTGTAACTGCTTCATTCATCATTTTAGTGGGACCAAGAAGTAAGCTTGGGGGTAAATGTACCAGCATAATGCCATTAGCTTTTGGATGAGAAGCAACTCACTCGAACCTTCTGTACTCAATGGCCTTGATGTTACTCTAAAATATGTCACTTTGGTATAAGAATTATTTTAAGAATGAATGTATTTGAGTTCCCAAAATCTCTTGTCTGCAAAGAAGCAGGACCTTCCAAAAAAAACTCAGTGTTCATAAATTCCCCGCCCAGGAGAAAATCTAATCTTCTCTTCTCAGAAAGGTGAAGTTGGCATCATACCCAGACAGATATTCTCATAAACTATCAAACCTCCCATCTATTCTCTTAAGAGCATATTTATCTTCACAAAAAGTCACTTACTCTTCCATAAATGCCCTTTATCTCTCTCCTTTTTTTCTATTAAGTTAGGTAGATAGACCTCAAATTATAAATACCCCCACTGAAATACTGCTGAATGTTCTCACATGTAGGTATGAAGCACACATTAACAAAATTCTTTTTGTTTGTTTCTTGCTAACCTATTTCTTGTCATCTGGTTTACAAGACTCAACCCAGAGAACTTTGAATGGTAGTAGGAAAAAGAATTTTCCTTCTCCTGTAGCCTCATCTCTCACTTGTGGGAATTTGACCTAGATCTCTTCCCTAGATTACAGGATGAGAGATGATAGATGAAAGTTCCCCGTCAACTTCAAAGCCCTATAAAAGTATCAGTAATGAGTAACTTGCTACACTTTCACCAGAGTCTTTAGGGTGAAAATCCAAAAGGATCTTGTATCTGTTTTCATGCACTGCTCCACCAAACTATCCATAGTCATCTCTGGTAAGGCCCTGCCCTTCTCTCTTTCATTAATATATCTTTCTGGTTTCCTAATCATATGATATATGGCAACCACCTGCAGATTCGATGACTGAACTCAAGAACATTGACCATAATGCAAAAGTAGTCAGCTTTGGGTTAAAGTATTAATGGAGTATTGATTCATTTACCTTTTTACTACCATAAAGTTTTTGGTGCATGGAATACCCTCATCTACTGATTACAATTTAGCTCAGAAGAACCTATTAACTGAAAAAATTTAAGCATGTAATGCTTTTGGATTCAAAGACAATCTTCTGAAAAAGAAAATAACTACACAGGAAATTTTTGTGAGAATGTCACACTTTGTTTTCTATTCCAAAGCAAAATATAATCCCTACCTGTGGATAATAAGAAGATACTGAAACAACACAGCAACAAGATGGGCATTTGGTGTAGCCGTTAAGATACTGCTTGGTTCACTCATACCCCATAACTAAAATACCTGGTTTAAGTTCGGGTCCTCCACTTCTGATCCAGCTTTCTGTTAATGTGCACCCTAAGAGGCAGCAGGTGATGAGTCAAGTACTTGGTTCCCTGCCATCCACATGGTAGACTCAGATTGTTTTTGGCTTCAGCTTGGCCTATCGCTGACCACTGAGGACATTTAGGAGTGAGCCAGTTGACTGATAAATCCAGTGATTTTTCTGTCTCTTTTCCTATCGAATAAAAGATGAAAGTAAATTATTAGAAGCTGGTTAATTAAAAAGTAACACAACACAATAACACAACTGTTGCAACAGCAACAGTCTATCAAGTCTAATGGTAACATGTTTGTGGTTCAGTAATAGGTTTTTCTACCTCATTCTGCTTTGGCAAATTATAATTCTTCATCCACTGAGTAAACAAGAAGCCAGGCTTGGCACCATTTTGTAAACATTACAAGTGAGCTGAGGCTTTGCCGATTTGGTTTATGACATTGCCTAGTTCCTTTGAATTTGGTCTTCTTTTCTTTTCTTTTTTTTAAGATTTATTTATTTGAAAGGCAGAGTTATAGAGAGGTAGAGGCAGTGAGAAAGAGAGTGAGAGGTCTTCCATCCACTGGTCTACTCCCCAGATGGCTGCAATGGCCAGAGCTGCGCTGATCCAAAGGCAGGAGCAGGAGCTTCTTCTGGGTCTCCCACGCGGGTACAGGGGCCCAAGGACTTGAGCCATCTTGCACTGCTTTCCCAGACCACACCAGAGAGCTGGATCAGAAGTGAAGCATCTGGGACTCTAACCGGAGCCCACATGGGATGCCAGCACTGCAGGTGTCCACTCCACCCGCTATGCCACAATGCCAGTTCCAGGCCTTATTTTCCATACAGGAAACATATTACTCTCTTCCCTCAAAGGAGTTGCATTCCAACTAGACACAATATTGTGACCTGGGAGTGTATGAGGTCAACAGCCTTGTGTAAAGAATGGAAAGACTGGGCACCAAGTGCCTTTATATTCCCAGCCCCAAATATCTGTACTCCAGTCCTGCTAATACTTTTCTGTTCTGGGCCGGCGCCGCGGCTCACTAGGCTAATCCTCCGCCTAGCGGCGCCGGCACACCGGGTTCTAGTCCCGGTCGGGGCGCCGGATTCTGTCCCGGTTGCCCCTCTTCCAGGCCAGCCCTCTGCTGTGGCCAGGGAGTGCAGTGGAGGATGGCCCAGGTGCTTGGGCCCTGCACCCCATGGGAGACCAGGAAAAGCACCTGGCTCCTGGCTCCTGCCATCGGATCAGCGCGGTGCGCCGGCCGCAGCGCGCTGGCCGTGGCGGCCATTGGAGGGTGAACCAACGGCAAAGGAAGACCTTTCTCTCTGTCTCTCTCTCTCACTGTCCACTCTGCCTGTCAAAAAAAAAAAATAAAAAAAAAATAAAATAAAAATACTTTTCTGTTCTGTCATCTCTATTTCAGCCCATGTGAGAGAGCAGTGTTTTTGTTGAGAGAGGGAAGCCCTAGGGAAAAAGAAGTGGCCAAGGTAAAAAGTGAGAGGGCCTGGACAGTTCTGTTAGACAGCACCACAACTTCTGAAAGCTCTGGCCACATTCATTTGAGGAAGCATAAGTGACCCTGCCAGCAATTTTGAGGGGTTGTATTCAGCCATCAGCCCTGGACAACAGGGCAGCTCCAGCTGTAGTGAGTGGGTGAGCAGAGTAGACCACACCCAGCTGTTGAAGAGGTGTCCAAAAACTGATGAGGTTTGTGGAGGAGATGACAAGTGCTAGATAGAAAGGGAATCCCAAGCTCACGACTCTTGCTCACTTACTCTAGGAATGCAAAGAAGAGTATTGAGGACTTAGGGTGCCCAAATTAGACACTGAGAAGGAATTATCCAAATGATGGTTGTATATAAACAGAAGGAAGAGGAAAGTAGGTCTTCATTAGGTCATTACTGTATACCTTTCCCGCAATGACCTTTTTCAGAAAATTTTTCTCAAATCATATTCACCTCAAACAATACAATGAAATGCTGTTACCAAAGATATTGTAGAAAATGTAATATTGCCTCATGGTGGCAATCTATGAGGTGTTTTGAAGGTGTTTTGAACTTTCCATCTGCTTTCATTCTGGGTACATGATTTTATTATCTTACACATCTTTATATCACATGGTTAGGGAAGAATAAAACTAAACTAAATAAAATATCCATAAGAAGACATATCTGAACCCTCAATGTAGGTTTTGCCAACACACTTGAAATATTACCCAGGAAATCCAATTAGTCAAGAGCTTCATGCTCAATCCACAGTGATCCAGAATACTCTATCAGTGACATCAAACCTGGAAAATTAAAATTTTTGAGAAGGAGCAAAATAGAAGAAATGTCAATTAATGCAATTATAATACAGAGAAATGGACTTAGCTACATATATCTATGCTGCAATTGAGGTGTGAGTCTAGGGACAACAATAGTTAATATCAGATAGCACACTTTTTTGCCAAATATGTTGTTAAAGTTGTTTCTTAGTTTCCTCAAATCTTTCATTTCTCTGTGCTTCTAGGAGCATATCTTATCTCAGACATCCCCCTTACTTCTAAGGGGGATGCTTTGTAAAAAGTCTCCAGTTCCTCCCAAGGCTCTGATATTTCCAAAGAGGGGTCACCCTTTCCATGCTTGATTTCCTGCCTGAGTTGTATCTCACTTCCACTGCTGGTAAAGCAGGTAGACCTTGGGCAAAGTACTAAGCTTCAGTTTCCTCATCTTGAAAGTGAGAACAACAGTACTCATCAACTAGGGTTGTTGTGAGGATTCAGTAAATTAAAGATCACTCAATTGAGGGTTCATGGAAAAAAGTAAGTCAGCTTAAAAGTTACCGTATCATTACCTAAAGCATTACAGTGTAGACATACAAATTTTATTTTCAGTTCCACTTCATCAATCATTATTTTTAAGATTTTGTTTATTTATTTGAGTGGTAGAGTTACAGAATGAGAGAGAGACTGGGAGAAAGATCTTCCATCAGCTGGTTCACTCCCAAATGGAGGCAACGGCCAACCTGGCAGATCCAAAGCCAGGAGCCAGGAACTTCTTCTGGGTCTTCCATGATGCACCAAGTCCCAAGGACTGCTTTCCTAAGCAGAAAGCTGGATCAGACAAGGAGCAGCCAGGACATGACCCAACACCCATTTGGGATGCCAGCACTGCAGGCAGAGGCTTAGCCCTCTACACCACAGTACTGGCCACACCAGTCATTTTTTTTTTTTTTTTTTGACAGGCAGAGTGGACAGTGAGAGAGAGAAACAGAGAGAAAGGTCTTCCTTTTCTGTTGGTTCACCCCAAAAGTGGCCGCTGCGGCCAGCGCGCCACGCTGATCTGAAGCCAGGAGCCAGGTGTTTCCTCCTGGTTTCCCATGCAGGTGCAGGGCCCAAGGACTTGGGCCATCCTCCACTGCACTCCTGGGCGACAGCAGAGGGCTAGCCTGGAAGAGGGGCAACTGGGACTGAATCCGGCGCCCCGACTGGGACTAGAACCCCGTGTGCCGGCACCGCAGGTGGAGGATTAGCCTAGTGAGCCGCGGCACCAGACACCAGTCATGTTTTTTAAAAAAAATATTTATTGGCCGGCGCCGCAGCTCACTAGGCTAATCCTCCGCCTAGCGGCGCTGGCACACCGGGTTCTAGTCCCGGTTGGGGCGCCGGATTCTGTCCCGGTTGCCCCTTTTCCAGGCCAGCTCTCTGCTGTGGCCAGGGAGTGCAGTGGAGGATGGCCCAGGTGCTTGGTCCCTGCACCCCATGGGAGACCAGGAAAAGCACCTGGCTCCTGGCTCCTGCCACAGGATCAGTGCGGTGCACCAGCTGCAGCGCGCCGGCCGCGGCGGCCATTGGTGGGTGAACCAACGGCAAAGGAAGACCTTTCTCTCTGTCTCTCTCTCTCACTGTCCACTCTGCCTGTCAATAAAAAAAAAATAAAAAAAAATTATTTATTTACTTTTTCAAATTTTTTAAGGTAAAAAAGTTTCATTGTTTCCTGTATACAGATTTAGGAACATAGTGCTATTCCCACCCTACTCTCCCTCCTGCCCATGATCCCACTCTTCCTCTTCCTTCCTCTCTTATTCCCTCTCTTTTTACAATGATCCACATTTGGTTTACTTTATACTCATAAGATTTACTGTACACTCAATCCAGAATAGCTAAGACCTGGAACCAACCCAAATGCCCATCAACAGTAGACTGGATAAAGAAATTATGGGACATGTACTCTATAGAATACTATACAGCAGTCAAAAACAATGAAATCTGGTCATTTGCAACAAGATGGAGGAATCTGGAAAACGTTATGCTGAGTGAAGTAAGCGAGTCCCGAAGGGACAAATACCATATGTTCTCCCTGATCGGCGACAACTAACTGAGCACCAAAGGGGAAACTTGTTGAAGTGAAATGGACACTATGATAAACAGTGACTTGATCAGCTCTTGTCCTGACTGTTGATGTACAATGCAATATTTATCCATTTTAGTATTTTCTCTTTGTTTTGTTCTAGTACTATTGGTTGAACTCTGTGATTAACACACAATTATTCTTAGGTGTTCAAATTTTAACTGAAAAGTGATCCCTGTTAAATATAAGAGTGGGAATAAGAGAGGGAGGAGGTATACAATTTGGGAAATGCTCAATAGGACTTGCCCCAAATGGTGGAGTTAGAATCATGCCTGGGGATCCTAATACAATCCCATCAAGGTGGCATGTACCAATGCCATCTCACTAGTCCAAGTGATCAATTTCAGTTCACAATTGATCACACTGATAGGTCTAAGAGTCAAAGGGATCACACAAACAAGACTAGTGTCTGCTAATACTAGCTGATAGAATCAAAAAGGGAGAGAACGATCCATCATGGGAAGCAGGATACACAGCAGACTCATAGAATGGCAGATGTCCGAAATAGCACTCTGGCCTCAGAATAAGCCCTTAAGGCATTCGGATATGGCTGAAGAGCCCATGAGAAATTTTAGGCATGAAAAGCCAAGACACCCTGGAAAAATAACACAAAAGACCTAAATGGAAGATCTCTGTGAGTAAGATCCCAGTGGAAAGAACGGGCCATCAAAGAAGGAGGTAACTTTCTCTGAAGGGAGGAGGGAACTTCCACTTTGACTATGACCCTGTCGGAATAATATCGAAGTCGGCGAACTCAAAAGGCTTCCATAACCTTGGCAACTCATGACTAGAGCCTAGGGAGATTACTGATGCCATAAACAAGAGTCTCAAATTGTTAAGTCAACAACAGGAGTCACTGTGTACTTACTTCTCATGTGGGATCTGTCCTTAGTGTGTTGTCCAAAGTGAAGTAATGTTATAACTAGTACTGAAACAGTATTTTACACTTTGTGTTTCTGTGTGAGTGCAAACTGATTAAATCTTTACTTAATACATAGTAAATCGATCTTCTGTATATAAAGATAATTGAAAATGAATCTTGAGCCGGCGGGACCGAGCCACAGGAAGCCGCAGGGTCTGCGCGCCAGTGCTCGAAGGGGAGTGCGTGCCACACAGACAACAGCGGGCAGGCTTTGTTGTACAAGATAGCTAAAGCAATCTTGTACAACAAAAACAAAGCCGGAGGCATCACAATACCAGATTTCAGGACATACTACAGGGCAGTTGTAATCAAAACAGCATGGTACTGGTACAAAAACAGATGGATAGACCAATGGAACAGAATTGAAACACCAGAAATCAACCCAAACATCTACAGCCAACTTATATTTGATCAAGGATCTAAAACCAATTCCTGGAGCAAGGACAGTCTATTCAATAAATGGTGCTGAGAAAATTGGATTTCCACATGCAGAATCATGAAGCAAGACCCCTACCTTACACCTTACACAAAAATTCACTCAACATGGATTAAAGACCTAAATCTATGACCTGACACCATCAAGTTATTAGAGAACATTGGAGAAACCTTTCAAGATATTGGCACAGGCAAAGAGTTTCTGGAAAAGACCCGGAGGGACAGGCAGTCAAAGCAAAAATCAACTATTGGGATTGCATCAAATTGAGAAGTTTCTGTACTGCAAAAGAAACAGTCAGGAGAGTGAAGAGACAACCGACAAAATGGGAAAAAATATTTGCAAACTATGCAACAGATAAAGGGTTAATAACCAGAATCTACAAAGAGATCAAGAAACTCCACAAAAACAAAACCAACAAACCACTTAAGACATGGGCCAAGGACCTCAATAGACATTTTTCAAAAGAGGAAATCCAAATGGCCAACAGGCACATGAAAAAATGTTCAAGGTCATTAGCAATCAGGGAAATGCGAATCAAAACCACAATGAGGTTTCACCTCACCCCGGTTAGAATGGCTCACATTCAGAAATCTACCAACAACAGATGCTGGCGAGGATGTGGGGAAAAAGGGACACTAACCCACTGTTGGTGGGAATGCAATCTGGTCAAGCCACTATGGAAGTCAGTCTGGAGATTCCTCAGAAACCTGAAGATAACCCTACCGTTCAACCCAGCCATCCCACTCCTTGGACTTTACCCAAAGGAATTTAAATTGGCAAACAAAAAAGCGGTCTGCACCCTAATGTTTATTGCAGCTCAATTCACAATAGCTAAGACCTGGAACCAAACTAAATGCCCATCAACGGTAGACTGGATAAAGAAATTATGGGATATGTATTCTTTAGAATACTATACTGCAGTAAGAAACAATGAAATCCAGTCATTTGCAACAAAATGGAGGAATCTGGAACACATCATGCTGAGTGAAGTAAGCCAGTCCCAAAGGGACAAATACCATATGTTCTCCCTGATCGGTGACAACTGACTGAACACCAAAAAGGAAACCTCCTGAAGTGAAATGGACACTATGGGAAACGGTGACTTGATCAGCATAGCCCTGACTGTTAATGAACAACTTAATATATTATCCCTCTTAGTAGTTTTTTTGTCTGTTCTACTTAATATGACTGGTTCAATTCTGTAATTAATACACAGTTATTCTTAAGTGTTGAAAATTAACTGAAATGTGATCCCTGTTAAACATAAGAGTGGCAATAAAAGAGGGAAGAGATGTGAAATTTGGGACATGCTCAAGCTGACTTGCCCCAAACGGTAGAGTTAGAAACATACCAGGGGATTCCAATTCAATCCCATCAAGGTGGCATGTACCAATGCCATCTCACTATTCCAAGTGATCAATTTCAGTTCACGATTGATCATAATGAAAGGACTAAGAGTCAAAGGGAGCACATAAACAAGTCTAGTACCTGCTAACACTAACCGATAGAATAAATAAGGGGGAGAGTGATCCAACATGGCAAGTGAGATACTCAGCAGACTCATAGAATGGCAGATATCCTAAATAGCACTCTGGCCTCAGAATCAGCCCTAAAGGCATTCGGATCTGGCTGAAAAGCCCATGAGAGTATTTCAGGCATGTAAAGCCAAGACACTCTGGCAAAAGATCTCTGTGAGTGAGATCCCAGTGGAAAGAACAGGTCTTCAAAGAAGGAGGTACCTTTCTCTGAAGGGAGGAGAGAACCTCCACTTTGACTATGACCTTGTCTAAACAAGATAAGAATCAGAGAACTCAGAGGGCTTCCATAGCCTTGGAAACTCATGACTGAAGCATAGGGAGATTACTGATGCCATAGACAGGAGTGTCAATTGGTAAAGTCAACAACAGGAGTCACTGTGCACTTACCCCTCGTGTAGGATCACTGTCCTTAATGTGCTGTGCATTGAGATTTAATGCTATAACGAGTACTCAAACAATATATTTCACTTTGTGTTTCTATGGGGGTGCAAACTGTTGAAATCTCTACTTAATGTATACTAAACTGATCCTCTGTAAAAAAAAAAAAAAAAAAAAAAAAAAAGAAATTATCAATTCCCAACTTGACCCTCACTGGGATTAAACATGACAATAG
The DNA here is from genome assembly GCF_051225735.1 of Oryctolagus cuniculus. Classification (NCBI taxonomy): domain Eukaryota; kingdom Metazoa; phylum Chordata; class Mammalia; order Lagomorpha; family Leporidae; genus Oryctolagus; species Oryctolagus cuniculus. Next base: position 45,158,178 of record NC_142880.1, read on the forward strand.
GTCTGATCTGATTTCATCATCATTTAAAAAAAATCATCTATTATTTTTCACTTTATGTTTCTGTGTGGGAGCAAACTGCTGAAATCCTTACTTAATGTATACTAAGCTGATCTTCTGTATATTAAGATAATCGAAAATGAATCTTGATGTGAATGGAGGGGAGAGGGAGTGGGAAAGGGGAGGGTTGTGGGTGGGAGGGATGGTATCGGGGGGAAGCCATTGTAATCCATAAGTCGTACTTTGGAAATTTATATGCATTAAATAAAAGTTAAGAAAAAAAAGAAAATGAATCTTGATGTGAATGGAATGGGAGAGGGAGCGGGAGATGGGAGGGGTGTGAGTGGGAGGGAAAATAAAAAAATACACAATTACTCTTAGGTGTTTAATTAATGCTATAACTAGTGCTCAAATAGTATTTTACACTTTGTGTTTCTGTGTGGGTGCAAACTGTAAATCTTTACTTAATATATGCTAAATTGATCTTCTGTGTATATAAAGATAATTGAAAATTAATCTTGATGTGAATGGAAGGGGAGAGGGAGTGGGAGAGGGTAGTGTTGTGGGTGGGAGGGAAGTTATGGGGGGGAAGCTATTGTAATCCATAAGCTGTACTTTGGAAATTTATGTTCATAAAATAAAATAAAATAAAATAAAATAAAAATTTACCGTACACTAAGTAAAGAGTTCAAGAAATAGTAAGAATTAAAAAAAAAAAAAACACAATTCTTTAACAGTAGAGATAAAGGTTGTAAACAATCAATGAATTTCAAAATGTCAAAGTCAATTTTAATCCTATACAGTACATGTTTTTGTACTCTATTAGTTACTACATATCAGCGAAAACATGATATTTGTTGTTTTGGGATTGGCTTACTTAACTAAGTATAATGGTTTTCAGTTGTATCTATTTTGTTTCAAAAGACAGTATTTCATTCTTTTTTACAGTTGAATAGTATTCCATATTTCTTTATCCAGTCATCAGTTGATGGACATCTGGATTCATTCCATATCTTACCTATTGTACTTTTAGCTGCAATAAACAGGGGGTAAGATAACCATTCAATACACTAATTTCATTCCCTTGAGTAAATTCCCAGGAGTGGGACTGCTGATTCCAATGGTATATCTGTTTTCAGCTTTCTGAGATATCTTCACACTGTCTTCCACAATGGCTGTATTAGTTTACATTCCCACCAGTAGTAGATTGGAGTACCTTTTTCTGCACATCCACACCAGCATTTATTGGTTGTTGATTTCTGCATGACAGCCATTCTAACTGAGGTGAGGTGAAACTTCATTGTGGTTTTGATTTGCATTTCAATGATGGCAAGTGATTTTGGCTATTTTTTCAGTAGTCTGTTGGCCATCTGAATTTACTCTTTTGGAAAATGCCTCATCAATTCCTTTGCCCATTTCTTAACTGGATTGTTTGTATTACTCTTGTTGAGTTTCCTTGTGCTCCTTGTAGATTCTGGATATTTTGCAAATATTTTATCTCATTCTTTCAGTTGCCTCTTCACTTTGCAGAGTGTTTGCTTTGCAGCGCAGAAGCTTCTCAGCTTGATATAATCCCATTTGTCTATTTTGGCTTTGAGTGCCTATGCTTCTGGAGTCTTTTCCAAGAAGTCCTTGCCTATGTCAATATCTTGCCAAGTTTTCCCGATGTTCTCCTCTAGTAATTTGATTGCATCAGATCATAGATTTAGATCCTTGATTATTTTGAGTTAATTTTTGTATCAGGTGTAAAGCAGGGGTCTTGTTTCATACTTCTGCATCTGGAGATCCAATTTTCCCAACACCATTTTTTGAAGAGACTATCCTTTTTCCATGGATTGATTTTAGCTCCTTTGTCAAATATTGGTTGGCTGTAGTTGCATGGGTTAATTTCTGGATATTCTGTTCCATTGGCCTCATGTCTATTTTTGTGCCAGCACTAGGCTGTTTAGATTATAACTGCCCTGTAGTATATCTTGAAATCAGATATTGTTATGGCATTCAGCTTTGTTTTTGTTGCTTATGATTGCTTTTGTGATTTAGGGTCTCCTGTGTTTCCATGTGAATTTTAGCATCATTTTTCCTAGGTCTGAGAAGGATCTCATTGGTATTTTGATTTGTATCCCACTGAATCTGTAAATTGCTTTCAGTGGCATGGACATTTTGATGATGTTAACTCTTCCAATCCACAACATGAAAAATTATTCCATCTTTTGTGTCTTATTTTTTTCTTTAATGTTTTGTGATTTTTGTCATAGAGATATTTCACCTCCTTGGTTAAATTTATTCCAAACTATTTAATTTTTTGTAACCATTGTCAATGGAACTGATCTTTCAAGTTCTTTCTCAGCCATGGCATTGTCTGTGTATACAAAGGCTATTGATTTTTGTGCATTAATTTTATATCCTGCTACTTTACCAAACTCATTTTTTTAATTTATTTTTCTTGACAGGCAGAGTGGATAGTGAGAGAGAGAGACAGAGAGAAAGGTCTTCCTTTTTGCCGTTGGTTCACCCTCCAATGGCCGCCACAGCTGGCGTGCTGTGGCCGGCACACTGCGCTGATCTGAACCCAGGAGCCAGGTGCTTCTCCTGGTCTCCCATGCGGGTGCAGGGCCCTAGCACTTGGGCCATCCTCCACTGCCTTCCCGGGCCACAGCAGAGAGCTGGCCTGGAAGAGGGGCAACCGGAACAGAATCTGGCGCCCCGACCGGGACTAGAACCCAGTGTGCCGGTGCCACAAGGCAGAGAATTAGCCTATTGAGCTGTGGCGCTGGCCACCAAACTCATTTTTGAGTACCAATTACCTTTTAGAGACCAAAATTTCTCAAATGTTAGAATGTATCAGAATCACCCAGAGTTTGTCATAACACAGATCAATGGACCCATCAAAATCAGAACATTTGGATGGGGTCTGAGAATTTGCATCCCCAACAAGTTTGAATGGAATGCTAATATTGCTATTTTGAGGATGAAACACTGAGAATGACTGTAAACCATTAAATTTATTAAAGACTCTTCCCTTTGTTAAAGCAAACTCCTTAGTGACAAGATCAGGTTTAAAGTATATTAACCTATTTATAATTTATTTCCAATTCATTATTCACTATTTCAAAACTTTATCAGAATTTATAAGAAAATGTACATTTACTAGGATGACTTTAGCAGTTAATTTGTTGAATGGGAATTTCAAGAAAAAAGATGAAATTCTTTTTCCATGAAAGAAGAAATTTTCAAAAAATAAAATGGAGAACAAACCCAGGACATGGATCTTTACACATACTGGCCATTGTTCAATCCTATTCAACTTTGACTATCAACTGTGGTTTGTTTCTGCCTATTGTTTTTATTTACAAAATAAAAATGAAAAGCTGGGACTCTCCAGGTCATTATAATTATGAGGCTGTGGAGCCCACACAATGATCAAGCGCCTACTCGCCTTTTCTTCACTTTCTGCAAAGTGCCAGCTGCAAGGACTTCTGAGATCATGGGGGGAAAGAAAATCTCATCCTCTTGATGGAAAATGAAAATCCTTGCAGCGTTTACGAGACTTGGAGAGGAAGTAGCTGTTCACTTCATGATATGGAGAAGTACATGGGGCAAGGACCCAAAACTCGGAGCCTGCTTTCCATCATGTTACACACAGAGAAGGGACACAGACATACCAGATAGTCTATATTGGATACAGATGTCCTGAAAGGAGTGAGTTTATTCTGCTCGGCTGCCATTACAACACCAGCTGCTTATGAAATCACGAGGAGACAAAGGTGAGGAAGGTTACATGTTCAGACATATATTTACAAACCTCATTATTTCCAAAGAAGATCAAGATGAAAGCAGTCTGCTTGCAAATCCCAGTCCCCAATTAGACCTACCATCCCCCAATCCCTTGAACACATTTACTGTAATATGCATGCACTAGCTGCAGAATTGAGGCAATTACACTGAGTGTCCAAGAAAAAAAAAGCCCTTTTTGATTCAATCAAGTGTCTGCTTTACTAGGCAGACATAACAACATAAATGAAATTGAATCTCATCCCCTTATCAAAAACGATGGTTTCAGTCTTCTTCTTTTAAAATGACATCTGGTTAGCAGCTCCTGAAAAAAATCTCTCCCAGCATCCTGTAAGATTTTGTTTCACTTTCTTTAAAGTTCTGGCTTCAAATAAATGAACTTATCAAGCAATCAATTAAAGATTCTTAGCTCTGAAAACTACATGTTTAAATGGTTCCATAATTTGAAGGAATTTCCAATGACTATAAAATTGGTGAAAATTGGGGTAGTGTCTGACTCTGGCTCATAAAGGCAGCGATAGTATTCATTAGAAAATTGGAATGCAGTCCCTCATCTGCATGGAAATGCCCAACGAGGCATTAGCTAGGATTTGATAATACGCAGCACCTTTACACTTAAATTCATTGGCAACTGACATGCACGGAAACCTTCTGAACAAGAAGAGAGAGTAGGAGATGAACTTCCTGAGGGTGCGGGGAGGTCACCCAGGAAAAAGACTCTGGGAATAGCCACAGAGAGCCCAGAAAGCAAGGCCCACTGTGGGTGTGGTCTATCGTTTCCAAATTTCAAAGGGCCAGGGAGAAAAGCCTGGGGAAATAAGCATAAGTATATAGTGGCTAGACCAGATTCACAGAAGGCAATTGTTAATTTTATGTGTCAGCTTGACTGGGTTCAGGGATGTCCAAATGACTGGTCAAACATTTTTGTGAGGCTGTTTCCAGAAGAGATGAGCATTGGAAACAGTAAACAGAGAAAAGCAGATAGGCCACCCCAGTATGATGGGCATCTCTCAGTCCCCTGAGGGCCTGAATGAATGGAGAAATGCATCATCTGCTTCCCTTGGACAGTAGAGAACATACTGGATCTGCTTCTCTAGAGATCCTGCCTGCACACAGGCAGCTGTGCAGCTGATAGTCTGTTCCATTCAACCCTCCTTACCTGGATAACCCTGCAGGCCTTTCCCCTCAGCCTGGAGGTGTTTTCCCCACAGGTGTCTTTTTAACATCCCAGACAAACGGAAAAGCACCACAGCACACCCCCTGGCCCCATGCTTTTCCATGTTTCACAGTAGTCTGAAAACTCTACGATGACAAGAGCCATGTCATTCTAGTAGGCAGTGCCTGGTGTAATAAATGACACACGGTAGCACAAAAGAAGTTGCTGAGAGAAGTAAAGAACTAATGGGCCTTTGGGTAGGAACTTTAGTGCCCTTTATACCACTCTCAAGCTGTAACTATAAAAGGCTTTATAGCAGTCAGGATCCCTGTTCAATCAATACCATATCCACAGATCCACAGTGGGATAAAATAGCCAATGTCAGAATAGGGCAATTGGAGGAGTTGCATCCATGAGAGTTCTGTAGAAAAATAGAATCAATCAGAGATGCATACACACACACACACACAGGTGGGGGGGGGCAGTGTTTATTTTAAGGAATTGACTAACAGCCAGCGCCATGGCTCAATAGGCTAATCCTCCGCCTTGTGGTGCCAGCACACCGGGTTCTAGTCCCGGTCGGGGCGCCAGATTCTGTCCCGGTTGCCCCTCTTCCAGGCCAGCTCTCTGCTGTGGCCAGTGAGTGCAGTGGAGGATGGCCCAAGTGCTTGGGCCCTGCACCCGCATGGGAGACCAAGAGAAGCACCTGACTCCTGGCTTCGGATCAGTGCGATGCCCAGCCGCAATGCGCCAGCCGCGGCGGCCATTGGAGGGTGAACCAACGGCAAAGGAAGACCTTTCTCCCTGTCTCTCTCTCTCACTGTCCACTCTGCCTGTCAAAAAAGAAAAAAAAAAAAAAAGGAATTGACTAACACAATTCTGAGCTGGCAAGTCTGAGATCCATGCGGCAAGCTGTCCAGGCAGGATTCCCAGGCTACAGACTAAACACAGCATTCTTTTAGGAAATGTTAGTGTTTGTCCCTAGAGTCTAGGGGAATAGCTGAAGTTGATGTTGGAGACCTGGGTTGTGTTCCCAGGTTCTGGCACCAGCTCCTGCCCAGCTTCTACAATTTTGGACATGTGAGGTGTGACCCAGTAGATATGAGCTGGCATGCTCACTCTTTCTCTCTCTCCCTCCCCCATCAAATAAGTATTTTTGTAATTATAAAAGAGCTGAAAGGGTAAGTGTGGCAGGAGAAGTTACCAGGATCTGGACAGAGATTTGTTTGAAGGGAGTACATTAAGAGAAGCTGTGACCTTGAACCAGGAGATCAGTAACTTCAGGAAGGGAACCAGAGGAAGAAACATCCAAGCCATTCTCTCTTTCATTAATCTCCTATGGGAGATTCTTAATAGCTGAGGCCAACAAAAAACCAAAAGCCAAGGGGGCAGCGGGAGAGGAAACAGGAAGTATCAGCAAGGCCTAAACCAGCAAGCACAGCAACAGAGCCAGAAAGCAGCCCTTATGCACCCTGTGAATTATCAATGGGCCAGGTTATTCCTCCCAGGTTATCAGAGGATGCATAGATATTAAAGCTGTGATTAAATGCAACACATTGGGAGTAGAGACCCTCATCTTAAAGACTCAGCAGGACAAAAAAAATTTTAAATATTTATTGTAGGAGACCACAAGAAAACATTGGAAATTTGGCAACAATAAAAGCTGTAAGAAAATATTAGCTTGATTGAAACGAAGAAAAAGTTAGAAGGGGAATTAAGGTTGAGAGAAAAGGCAACATAAAGACAACATCAGCAGATGAGCAGGGTAGGGATTGATCAAAATGAAAGTTAGCAATACAACTGCAGAGTTATGCTGCTGGAGACAGTCAAATGGAATTAACAATGTGAAAAATAAAAGTAAAAAGGAACTTGGAGAAACTCTACAGAAGAAGCAATCAAAGACATATTTGAGGAAACAACTTTCATGGTTATAACTTTTACTAAATTTGAGTTTTGAAATGTAATGATACAAATTTAAAGACCTTTCCATGTTCCCAGAAAAAGCCAATAATAAGATACACCTACATCATGGCAGAAGTTTTGAATTTCAAAAATATAAGCCTCTAGAATAGGTTGGATAATGTTGTCTTTGTCAATTACCCTTCAGGCTTGCAACTCCAAGTGCCAAAAGCAAATAGGCCACACATAAAGATGAAAATTGCAGCCTGTGCATTTTATTATCAATTTGCTCAGAAGAAAGATTTCGACATCTAGTTTTACCTTGGCATTTTGGATTGTTTCAATTGGATGAGAGATTAATCAAAATTTAAATCTAACAGAGTCAGCACCTATAATTCTTTCAACAAAGTAACACAGAATAGCTCTGACTCATTTTTAAACATTTTTTATTTATATAAAGTGAACAAATTTCATTTATTTCAGGTAGATTGATAGAAGATAGATAGATAGATAGACAGACAGACAGACAGATAGATTTAGGAGCATAGTGATACGTCCCACCCTACCCTCCCTCCTACCCACACTCCTTCTCCTTCCACCCTCCTCCTTCCTTTTTATTATTTTAATTTTTATAATGACATATGTTCAGTTTATTTTATAATCATAAGATTAACCCTCAGCTAAGTAAGGAATTTAGATACCATTCCTTACAAAAGAGTGGGCATGGAGATGAATGGTGTAACAAATGTATTAAGGTTGCCTGTCCTCAGCGTTCATCCCAAACATAGATTTGAGAAAGTCCATGTGTCATGTGGTCCATGCTGAAACTCAAGGTGGACTGCAGAGTGCTTCTCCTGGATTTCAATCATTCAGTAACAGAAATGTGCTTTTATTTTATCATCTTTTTAATTTTATAGTGGTAAGTGAGGTAGCAAAGTTTAATGAAGAGAAATAGATCTCATTGAACAGATGAGCATCTCAGGAAAGAACTGAGTGCCCAGTCTATGTGAAGACTCATAATAAAAAAAGGACATACATTCATAACCATCCTAAAGCTATGGTTGATGATACTTAAAACAACAAGTGCTTTTATTTTGTATTGAAACTTGCCAACCATGGCTAAACTCTTCTATATTTGGGACCCTGAATTAGAAGGAATACTAAATGTTTAATATTTCCCTTTCACCTAAAAGCAAAGATATATTGATAATATAATGTACAACTGCATCACAGCTACTTGAGTAATAGTAGTTTTATTCTTTAAAATTAATTTTGAAGACACTAGTGGTTGAGATTTTAATTAAGAAAACCTGATAAATCCATTTAGGGGCTGATTTAGCTGTTACTAAACAATAATTCCTTATACAATTTTTCATAGAGGATCTATAAATGTCCCCTTTTTAATGATGCTTAAAAATTAGTGTACACAATATGATTTAAACTGCATATTTTTAAACCACAGAAGCAGGCTACAAGATAACAAAACACTGAATAGCAATGTAGCAGAGCAGATCAACACAGCATCTCATATGAGTACTGTCTGTAGTCCCAGAAGACCCACTTCCTATCCAGATCCCTGCTATTGCACCTGGGGGAAGCAGCAAAAGATGGCCCAACTATTTAGGCTGCTGAGACCATGTTGGAGAGCAGAATTTAGTTCCACATTCCTGGCTTCAGCCCGGCTTAGCCCCAGATGCCACAGCCATTTAAGGAGTGAAACAGCATATGGCAGAGCTCTCTCTCTGTAATGCTGGCTATCAAATAAATGAATAAATTTTGTTTTAAAAAAGAAAATTACCCGATACATTAATACTACTCTAAAGATATTGATTTTGTGAATATTTACAATTTTTCTGTAATGAATATATGTAACTTTTAAATGAGAAAAAGCATAATCAAAATGTTATATACATTAACACAACAAAATACAAATTTATAGTGAAAGATTGAAAGGAAATGGATCAAAGTCTTAACAGTATTTATCTCTTAAACAAAAAAGCGGTCTGCACCCTAATGTTTATTGCAGCACAATTCACAATAGCCAAGACCTGGAACCAACCTAAATGCCCATCAACGGTAGACTGGATAAAGAAATTATGGGATATGTATTCTTTAGAGTACTATACCGCAGTAAGAAACAACGAAATCCAGTCATTTGCAACAAAATGGAGGAATCTGGAACACATCATGCTGAGTGAAGTAAGCCAGTCCCAAAGGGACAAATACCATATGTTCTCCCTGATCGGTGACAACTGACTCAACACCAAAAAGGAAACCTCCTGAAGTGAAATGGACACTATGAGAAATGGTGACTTGATCAGCATAGCTCTGACTGCTAATGGACAACTTAATACATTATCCCTCATAGTATTTTTTTTTTGTCTGTTCTACTTAATATGACTGGTTTAATTCTGTAATTATCACACAGTTATTCTTAAGTGTTGAAAATTAACCGAAATGTGATCCCTGTTAAACATAAGAGTGGGAATAAGAGAGGGAAGAGATGTATAATTTGGGACATGCTCGGGCTGACTTGCCCCAATTGGTAGAGTTGGAAACATACCAGGGGATTCCAATTCAATCCCATCAAGGTGGCATGTGCCAATGCCATCTCACTACTCCAAGTGATCAATTTCAGTTCACAATTGATCATAATGAAAGGACTAAGAGTCAAAGGGAGCACATAAACAAGTCTAGTATCTGCTAACACCAACCGATAGAATAAATAAAGGGGAGAGTGATCCAACATGGGAAGTGAGATACTCAGCAGACTCATAGAATGGCGGATGTCCTAAATAGCACTCTGGCCTCAGAATCAGCCCTAAAGGCACTCGGATCTGGCTGAAAAGCCCATGAGAGTATTTCAGGCATGGAAAGCCAAGACACTCTGGCAAAAAGATCTCTGTGAGTGAGATCCCAGTGGAAAGAACAGGTCTTCAAAGAGGGAGGTGCCTTTCTCTGAAGGGAGGAGAGAACCTCCACTTTGACTATGACCGTGTCTAAACAAGATAAGAGTCGGAGAACTCAAGGGGCTTCCATAGCCTTGGAAACTCATAACTGGTGCATAGGGAGATTACTGATGCCATAAACAGGAGTGTCAATTGGTAAAGTCAACAACAGGAGTCACTGTGCACTTACTCCTCATGTAGGATCTCGGTCCTTAACGTGCTGTACACTGAGGCTTAATGCTATAACGAGTACTCAAACAGTATATTTCACTTTGTGTTTCTATGGGGGTGCAAACGACTGAAATCTTTACTTAATGTACACTAAACTGATCTTCTGTAAAAAAAAAAAAAAAAAAAAAAAAGAAAGAAAGAAATTTTCAATTCCCAACTTGACTCTCACTGGGATTAAACATGACAATAGGTCTGATCTGATTTCATCATCATTTTAAAAAAATCATCTATTATTTTTCACTTTATGTTTCTGTGTGGGAGCAAACTGTTGAAATACTTACTTAAGGTATACTAAGCTGATCTTCTGTATATTAAGATAATCGAAAATGAATCTTGATGTGAATGGAAGGGGAGAGGGAGTGGGAAAGGGGAGGGTTGTTGGTGGGAGGGACGGTATGGGGGGGGAAGCCATTGTAACCCATGAGTCGTACTTTGGAAATTTATATTCATTAAATAAAAGATAAAAAAAAAACAGTATTTATCTCTAAGTTATACAAATCAGACTATTTTCTCCATTATTTTGGACATTTTGATAATAATTATGTTGTAGATTTACAAGGACATAAATGAAGGAAATCTGGAAACATTTTAAACTATGATTTATATTTGTTCTTCAAGGAACAACTATGAGAAAGAATATTCCACATGTTTCACTAAGGAGTTTTATGATCCAATAATAATAAAAATCATACTCTTAATAGCAACAATGACAAGAAGTAATATTTATGAGTATTTGAAGAGTATTATGTGCCAAGCACTGTTTAAACATTTAATATTAGTCTTATTTTATCTCTGAAACAACCTTACAAGGTGTGGTACTATTTTGATAACCATTTTACAGATGAGAATTTAGGCTAAAAGAGAGTAACGGGGAGTGAATAACTTTATCCAATAGTTAGAGTGAATTCAATGTTTAGACCAGAATCTTGCATCTGAAAGCAAACAGTTAATGATTAAAATAGGATATACAGAAAAAGCTATCTCTTGCCTACATCAGGACCTTTGAACCTGCACCTAAGTAACTTCCAAGGAGAAGAGCTGTCTTGCAGAAGAGACACTCCCCAGCTGGTGAGCATCTACTTTTTACACTCTGATATGGTCTTCACCTACATAAGGACTCCCCAGATGAGTACCCTGCATACTGAGCAACAGCATGTGTGTAACATTCAGCAGAGGGAGAAATGAAGAAGATGAAGATGGAGATGGAGATGATGATGATGGAGTGAGAGAGAGAACAGGGATCTCAGTGCAGTCAGTGGCCTTTCTTTACTTGCTAGAGGTCATTCATCCTATAATGTGTTATCTCAGCTCTACGAACACTCGTCTCCTTAGCTCTTTCCATCCTATAAATTTATAGTAATTGCCACATTGTTTCTAAATCATCTTTCTGACTTGGCTGTAAGAACCAGGACTCTTACCTCTATCTTGGTCTGTCTAACATCGCCATCCAGTTCAACCCAGTTCACCTGGTTTTCAGTTATATTTATGGATAGTGCTTTTTTTACTCTCAAATAGAACTGGTTTGGGCAATAAATTATGATAAGCTTATATTAGTTTAATTTCACTACTTTCATTGTCTGGGATACGTGGCACATTTTTGGAGCTTTCTACACACATGGTAAATGAATGAATGAATTAGTGAATATACCCGCAACCATCTGAGAACTCACGTTCCAATTTCTTAATTTTCCCATTACTAAAAAAAAGCTTTCCCTGGGTAAGGCATGTGGGATTAGTTCTCATGATGATGAATTGAAGTGAAACACCTGATCCCTTTATCACATCCTGTATCTTGTCAGGACTCAGCTTGAGGTGTATAACCATTCAAAATTATAGAATTATATTTACAAATTATAGGAGATTCCAGGAAGTGAAAATCCAGGATGGGAGTTTGGTGATTAAGGAAGTATCCAACCTGTGAAGACCCCAAAGCAAGTCCATAAAGACAAAGCTCATGACAAAACTGTGGGAGCAACAGCAGCCTTCAGAGCACCATGGCTGGGGTTTTATTACCACCTTCCAATGCTCTCCTGTACTCATCTTTGTTCAAGTCAACTCAAGAACATGCAGGGAATGTGGAACACGTAGTTTATGCAAAACCGACTTGAAAACCTAAACAAGTACATTTTTCCACTGTCCCTCTGTCTAGGCACCTACACTGTTCTCACCTTCAGTATTATCAGTCTTCCCCAGGACCACACAGACTTTTCAGATAATTTGCATCCTGTTCCTGTGGTGAAATGTCCCCAGTAGCTTGCCCCAATTCCAAGCTTTCCTTTGAAAGAAGCAACAATTTTTTCACGTCCTTCGTGTACCCAAAGTCTCATTATTGATATTATTTTAACTTGATAGGGTTAACTGAGACAAAGACTGAGGATTACGCATGCAATACTTTGTTGGAAATCAAAACCCATCAGTTTGTGATGATAGAGTCAAAATTATGTTTATATAGTGGTTTCTGTTTATTTCTGCAATATTCCTTGAGTGTTTAATCATCACGTACAATATTTTATCAACAGAGGGGGAAAATATTCTGAATTTTTCATCAGCTTAGAAGACATGAACTCAAGGCACAGAGGCACATTGTCATTAGCTGCAACCTAGTTCTCAATAAAGCTGCCATGTCTCATTCAGAATAGGAGGAATGTCCACAACCCTTCCTTCTTATGCTGCCAGATATCAAGTCAGCATTGGTGGGAAAGACCTAAATCCAGCAGGATTTGCAAGTTAAAGCTAGCTAGCACAGCACTAATGTCAATATGATTGGCATGTTTGTTATTGGGAGTATGTAGCCATGAAGTCATTTTCAGAATCACAGCAGCAAGAAACTACAAAAACCAAGTAAGAAAGAATTAGAGGCCAAAAATATGAGTATAATTTGTGATCCAGACATGATGTCAGAGCTGCAGTTCTGGCATAACCACCTGGATTTACTGTCTGCTAATGTCTTCCTTTATCCTTAATGTCCATTCCTGTGAACTCCATTCCTTTTAGTTTCTTTGTAAGTTTTATTTATTTATTTGAAAGTCAGAGTGGCAGAGAGAGAGAGAGAGAGAGAGAGAGAGAGAGAGAGAGAGACTCACAGAGAGAAAGATCGTCTGTCCACTGATTCACTCCCCCAAATGAATGCAATAGCCAGGACTAGTACAAGTGTATCCCATATGGCTAGTACTTGGTCCTCACCTACTCCTCCCATGTGTATCAGCAGGAAGCCATACTGAAAGTATGGTGTAGCTGGGACTCCACTCAGGCACTCCAATACAGGATGTGGTCATTCCAAGCAGTCACTTAACTTGGTGTTCCACAATGCCCACTCCTAAACAACATGGATAATCTGGGCTCCATACTTTTGTATCTCTGTCCCTCTCTCTGTTCCAGACTCTGTCTGCCTTTATGTCTCATACAGACACACACACACACACACGCACACACACATATGATCACTTAAGTGCTACTACAAATTCTGAGAATAGATGAAATTATTCAAGAAATACAAGCCATACCAGAAATTAGCCAACATACTAGCTGGAAACTTGTGTGAAATGGTACAAGGCAGGCACAGAAAGACCTCAATCACATGTGAGTGATAGAACTAAGATATTTTGGGGCTCTATTGCATAGTGGAGTGACTATGGATAATTATGAGGCACTGAATATTTCTCTGGAAGAAAAGGTTTTGAATGGATTCATCCTAAAGAAATGCTAAATATTTTGAGGTGATGTGTTTATCACAATTACATATCACATAATATTATACATATATTGAAATATCACATGGTACTCCATAAAATGTACAATATTAATGGATAAGTTAGTTTCAAAAATTAAAAAATAATAAAGTTGGCATAGAGGAAAAACTTAAATATAAAAAATTATTCTCTTAGGGGCTGGCACTGTGGCATAGCAGGTAAAGCCACTGCTTAGAGTGCTGACATTCCATAGGGGTGCCGGTTCAATTCTCAGGTGTTCCACTTTTGTCCCAGCTCTGTGCTATGGCCTGGGAAAGCAGTAGAACAAGTTCTTGGGCCCCTGCACAGATGTGGGGGACTCGGAGGAAGCTACTGGCTCCTGGCTGCAGATAGGCACAACTCCGGCTGTTGTAGCCAGTTGGGGAGTGAACCAGTGGATGGAAGACCTCTTGCTCTCTCTCTCTGCCTCTCCTTCTCTCTCTGTGTAACTCTGACTTTTAAAAAACATTCTTTCATAAGTAGAGAGTATAATAACAGTTACCAACTTATCATCATGGAGAAAGTAGAAGAAAGGAGATGCAACAAGTTATGGGGTTATAATGTTACAGTAAGATAGAGGAATACATTCTGGATATCTATTGAACAGTGTGTTCAGTATGGTCAGTAATAGCGTATTATATATTTCAAAACAGAAGAGAGAATGTTGAGTGTTCCCACCATAACGAAGCAATAAATGTTTGATGCAGTGGATATGCCAATTATTCTGATTTGATCATTACAAAATGTAATGATCAGAATGCCACAGTGTACCCACAATTACTATATGTCAGTGAAAAATAAACAGAAAGTAAAAGAATAATAAGCCATTTCAGGATGCCTTGCCTTTGTAATGCTATTGATGATTTGATTCACAGTCTTGCATCTGCTTATAGCCCTGTGCATCAGTCAGTTTGGCTGTATAAAGTAATAGGCATACACATACTTAATTAACCTAAATTTGAGATGACTGTATTTCCAAATATAAAAATTCACTAATTCAGGAGACAGATTATCATATCATATTGGTGAATATTCTATAAATCTCTGTTCCCACTCTACTAAAAAGTCATACCTATTCTTTTCTTGTGACATTCATTCTTTGCTATCATATGTTACAGTAATTTATGTTACATCTTCTCTCCTCCTCATACATAAAGCTCCTTTAACTCAGAAATTATATTGGATTTATCTTTTTATTTATCATAGAGGTCTAACCGAGTATTCCTAAATAAATCAAATTACAGATTTTAGGAACTTTTCATTACTTGACACTCAATTTCTTATAGAACTAGCCATTTATGTTTTCCCTCTAAATTTCTGGTTTTATTATGTTGAATGTCAATTTTCAATAATGTAGTATTTCAGGCTGACAGTTTTTGCTATCAATTTGTAAGAGAATATCATTAATGTCAACATGTACTACCTGATTATGGGGTAAAGTCATTGAGCTGCCAGCAAAGGTTTAGATGCACAGTGTGTCATGGTGGATAAGACACTGTCATCACGTTATTTATGAAATGCAAAACCTCACATGGATTCAAAAACCTTACTGTGCCATTTACTGAGTCTGACTTTGTAAATTCTCATTTGCAGAGTAGATAATAATGTTCATCTTTTGGATTGGCTGTTAAGAAAAAATATGTATGCAAAAAAGATTAGCCCACAGTTCATTCTCAGTTCACTCTGATTCTAGAAGACTTCTAAATTTCACACCCAATAAATTAATTATTAAAATCATGAAACCCCACAACTTGGAGCAAACATATTAAAAAGCATCAATTGGGCACTTTTCTCCTATGAGACCTAAGATATTAAATTGAATGCATTCCAGGAAACAAGGGATGCTAGGAATAGATACATTTCTAACTTTTTAAGGATGATACCAGAAAGTGAAAGCAAGCCCTTTCACACAAGACTAAAGGGTATGTATGGCTGGGAGTGAGTCAGGGCTGTCTGGAATGTCAGTACTTGTACACCAATGCACAAGGGATCCAAGACAGTGTCTCTACCCCCAACCCACCACCACCCTCCTCAAACACATGCTCCAGCTTTCTGCGGATATGCCCCAGAGAGATCAGTAAAGTAGATGCCATTTTTATAGTGTGCAGGAGGCCAAGAATTCGACAGGTGTGAATATTACTACTACACAGTGAAATCCCAGACGAAAGCTGCAAGCCTTGACTATAACCCCCTCTGTCAGCTCCCTGGGGCTGTTCCTCATGGCTTCTGCAGACATGGGCCTGAGTCACAACAAACTGTGAAAAGGCGAGGAATCCAAAATGGAGTTTAATGTTCTTGAAGTGCTGCTCTGTCTATGCCCTTATTCGCTCGATTCCCATCTTTTCTGTGTTGGATTATGATAGCAGAAAAGCTGTCACCACTCAATAACTAACTGTGCCTCATATACATTGTTATCTCCCGAAAGCCCACTCTGAGTGGCTCAAACCAAGGCTCTTTGCATCATCCCACACTCCACCCTCCCTGAGATAGCTTTGTTATGGATCAACCAACTTGGTAAAGATGAACCACAGTCCCAGTAATTCCCCTTCTAGAATGTTTCTGGTTGGGATGAGCCACAAGGATATTCTCACACAAGCATTGGAAGATGGTAGAAAGGCAGCAAAGAATTTGTGGAATACATACACTTTCTCCCATGTATTCAATCAGACATTACTGTAATTGTTGCCAAAAAGGGAGTTTTCAAGTGTAATTAAAGCCCTAAATCAGTTGATTTTATGTTAATCAAAATGAAGACTATCCTGGGTGGACAAGACTTAGCTGCGTTTAATGGAGACAGTAGGATATCCCTGAGCCCAGTGGCTCCACAGAGAAGCTGAATCTGTAGTTGCTTCCTCTTCACCCTACATCTTCCTACCAGACAGCTCATCTGTGTCCCTACCTGTAGACAAGTGTTAGCTCAGCCCTCTGGGGCCCAGGTTGCTTCTGACTTTCCCTTCTTGAATGTCTGTCTTGTAGCCTTAGGATTTGCTCAACCAGCTACATAACAGTGAAGACAATTCCTTGTAACAAATTCACACATGAAAACTTATCTCCAACTGGTTTCATTTCTCTGGTTGAAACCTGACTAGCAAACTGCTTCATAACCCTCATTGTCATGTCATTCATCAAGTCCTAACCATTCATCCTTCTAAGCAACACCCTAAATCAATGAAGACAACATTGCAATCAGGGAATGTAGTTGTAATTTCTTACTTCTCCCATTGCTAATTATTTAGTTCTGTCTTTCTCCACTGCCATTAGACAAGTCCAGAATCTCATTAGTTCTCATGAGAATGACTGGAACAGCTTCATATACTTCTACTCAGTATAGCACTCATATACAACCTTCCTTCTTCACTGAATATAGGCTAAACTGTGATAAAATCAAGGCTAAACATGCAAGCCTATATTTAATGCCGTTCTGTGGTTTTCTACTACATGAACTTCCAGATCTCTAGGGTATGAATTAGAATCAGTATTTCTCTCTTGCACATTTTAGGATCTTTTCTTTATGTTTCACCGTAGAGAGTTTAATTACAACGTGTCGTGGTGAGGTTCTCTTTTGGTCGTGTTTATTAGGGGTTCTGTGAGCTTCCTGTACTAGGATTTCTCTGTCCTTCTCCAAACCTGGGAAATTTTCTGCTAATATCTCACTAAAAAGGCCTTCTAATCCTTTGTCCCTCTCCATGCCTTCAGGAACTCCTAGAACCCGAATGTTGGGTTTTTTAATAGTATCTTGAAGATTCCCGACAATATGTTTTAGATTTCTAATTTCCTCTTCTTTTCTTTGGTCTGACTGTATCCTTTCCTGTTCTCTGTCTTCTAAGTCCGATATTCTCTCTTCTGCTTCACCCATTCTGTTTGTAAGGCTCTCTAATGTGTTTGTCCTTAATGTGCTGTACATTGAGATTTAATGCTGTAACTAGTACTCAAACAGTATTTTTCACTTTATGTTTCTGTGTGGGAGCAAACTGTTGAAATCTTTACTTAATGTATGCTAAAGTGATCTTTTGTATATAAAGAGAAACGAAAATTAATCTTGATGTGAATGGAAGGGGAGAGGGAATGGGAAAGGGGAGGGTTGCGGGTGGGAGGGACGTTATGGGGGGGAAGCTATTGTAATCCATAAGCTGTACTTTGGAAATTTATATTCATTAAATAAAAGTTTAAAAAAAAGATTGCTAGTCAACTTATCTTTAGATGAGGTGATTATTATGCATTATATGGGCGGCCTCAAAGTCATCACAAGTGTCTTCGTTAGTAACATAGGGAAGCAAGAGAGTGAGAATTGGAGTATGAGAGTGAATTGAAGATGTTACACTGCCAGCTTTGATGATAGAAGAAAGGACTATAATCCAAGGAATGAGGTATCTCTAAATTCTGGGGAAAAGTAAAGAAATGGATTCTTAAACATTTATTTATATATTTATTTATTTGAAAGGCAGAATTACACAGAAAAAGGGAAATATAGAGAAAAAGAGAGATCTTCCATTTGCTGGTTCACTCCACCGGATGGCTGCAATGGTTAGTGCTGGGCCCAAGATAAAGCCAGGAGCCTGGAACTCCGTGCGTATCTCCCACATGGGTGACAGGGATCCAAATACTTGGACCATCCTCTGCTGCTTTCCCAGGTATGTTACCAGGCAGCTGGATTGGGAGTGGAGC
Source organism: Oryctolagus cuniculus (assembly GCF_051225735.1). Lineage (NCBI taxonomy): Eukaryota > Metazoa > Chordata > Mammalia > Lagomorpha > Leporidae > Oryctolagus > Oryctolagus cuniculus. The sequence goes on from NC_142880.1 coordinate 45,176,594, forward strand.
AGCTGGGACTTGAACTGGTGCTCATGTGGGATGCTGTATCACAGGCAATAGCTTAACGTGCTGTGCCATAATAATGCCAGCCCCCCAAAATGTATTCTTCCATTGAGGCTTCAAAGGAGAAAAAAAGGTAATATCTCAATTTTAGTTCAATGATACTTATTTTGGACTCTGGCTTCTAAAAATTTAGTATAAATGTATCAATTTATTCTACTAACTTTATAGTAATTTTTACAGGAGCAGAACAAAACTGCTATATCCACCACTAAGAATTCATAAGCCAGCAAGATTTCAAAGCTGACAGCAGATACTATTTACTTTATATCTTATAAATAGAAATATTCCTGTCTGTTGCACCCCATTTTTCATTAAATAAAGGAGTTTTTACTGTTTAGCTTATTCTTTTGAAGTAAACATGTATTTTGAAATCTTACATAATAGTGAAAAGACTGCCTTTTATATCATTTATCTGAATTAACCAATTGATAACATTCTGCCACACTTGTTTCTTTTCATAATATGGTCCTTGTAGTTTGCTTGCTTCACAATAGACCTATGAAAATCTCATTATTAAATAAAACAGGCTTATGAAAAAAGCATGTAGAAATTTATGCCTAAGAAACCTCTTATTTACTATCTTATGTTTACTTTTAAATGTCTCTTATTTTTAACTTTCAGGAAACTTGATTCATTCCTAGTGGAGTTTATTCCACAATTTGTAGGGTGAACTTTTTAGTATGTCCCATAGTATTTGCATACTTCCCATCATCCCTGCTTATATAAGCTCCTTGAAGGCAAGAACCATAGGCTCATCTACCACAGCAAATGTTCTTAGCAAAGAACCTGATATAGAGTATATATTCTTCACAATTATTTATTGGTCAAGTTAAAGAGTTGCCAAGAGACCAAAGCACAAAATATAAAATTATTCTTGGCCGGCGCCGCGGTTCACTAGGCTAATCCTCCGCCTTGCGGCGCCGGCACACCGGGTTCTAGTCCCGGTCAGGGCGCCGGATTCTGTCCCGGTTGCCCCTCTTCCAGGCCAGCTCTCTGCTGTGGCCAGGGAGTGCAGTGGAGGATGGCCCAAGTGCTAGGGCCCTGTACCCCATGGGAGACCAGGAGAAGCACCTGGCTCCTGCCATCGGATCAGCACGGTGCGCTGGCCGCGGCAGCCATTGGAGGGTGAACCAACGGCAAAGGAAGACCTTTCTCTCTGTCTCTCTCTCTCTCACTGTCCACTCTGCCTGTCAATAAATAAATAAATAAATAAATAAATAAAAAATTATTCTTAAGCTAACATTGAGGAATCTCAAATGCAGATGCCAAACTCAAAAGACAACATGAAAATAAAGTTACCATAAACATTCACACATAAATCTATGGATATATAGTTTCTTTTCTCTTAAATAAATACCTAGGACCAATGTAACTGTATATTAAGGTAAATCCATGTTCAACTTGCTAAGTACCTGACAACTAGTTTTTCACTGTGGCTACATCATTTTAAATTCCTACCAGCTATATATAAATGTTCCAGAAGTCACATATTCTGGTCAACAATGGATATAATATTTAATGTTTTAGTTATTGTAGCAAGTATGTAGTGAAATTTCATCATGGTTTTAATTTACATTTATCTAATGACAAATGACATGTGGTATCTTTATGAGTGCTTAGTTGCCTTTTATATATTTCCTCTGCTGAAATAACTATTCAGATCCTTTTCTTATTTTTAATTGGGTTAGCTTTTGCTTATTATTACATTTGGCGAGTTCTTCATGCATTCTGAATGTAAGACCCTATTAGACATATGCTTTGTGAATAATTTCTTATAGCGTGTAGGTAGGAGTTTGAGTAGGAGTAGATTACAACATGGCATGAGGGGTATTTTTAAATGATAGATGGATTACATCATAGAGTTGATGGCTTGTGACTATGCGTTTGTGAAAATCTATAGAACTGTACATCTAAAGGTATGAATTTTATGTTATGTAAAATATTTCTCATTAAAAACCATACCTTTGCTTCAAAAGCTTTATGATAGAACAGTAGGATGTACCAGCAATTTATCTCCTCACCTAAACAACCATTATACTCCAGAAGCTGTCTGTTTGAGGTAACTATTTTGGAACTCTGAAGTATATGGAAAGCTTCAATTTCCAAGGAAAGGCATAAATGGCAAATTGCAATTAATTTCAGTCAATTTCAGCTATTAGGTCAATAGCAGCATCCACTGACCAAACTCCTAGTCCTGTGACAGGTGACTGCCATGTACACCTTCCTGGAGTAATTAGCACATTGTTTTAATTTTTTTATTTTTTAACAATTATATTTATTTATGCATTTGAGAGGTAGCATTACAGAGAGAGGCAGAGACACACACACAGAGAAGTCTTGCATCTGCTGTTTCACTTTCCAGATGGCCTCAACAGCTGGAGCTAAGCGGATCCAAAGTCAGGAGCCAGGAGAGTGCAGGGTCCCAAATACTTGGGCCATCTTCCACTGCTTTCCCAAGCCACAGCAGAGAGCTGGGTCAGAAGAGGAGAAGCCATGGGCTTCTCCACTGTGGCTTAGCGGGGTGAGGCTGCTACCTGCAGTGCTGGCATCCCATATGGGCGCCAGCTGCTCCACTTCTGATCCAGCTCTCTGCTATGGCCAACTGGGGAGTAAGCCAGCAGAAGGAAGACCTCTCTCTCTGTGTGTAACTTTGACTTTCAAATAAGTAGATGAATCTTTAAAAAGAAGGAGGAGGAGGAAGAGGAGGAGAAGGAGGAAAGGAAGAGGAGGAGAAGGAGGAAAGGAAGAGGAGGAGAAGAAGGAGGAGGGAACCAGGGATACCAATCGGCACTCATATTGGATTCTGGCACCGCAGGTGGAGGCTTAGCTCTTTATGCCACAGCAGCAGCCTCACACATTTTTTTAGAATCCAGGAGGGAGAGCCGGCGCCGTGGCTCAATAGGCTAATCCTCCACCTTGCGGCGCCGGCACACCGGGTTCTAGTCCCGGTCGGGGCGCCGGATTCTGTCCCGGTTGCCCCTCTTCCAGGCCAGCTCTCTGCTATGGCCAGGGAGTGCAGTGGAGGATGGCCCAGGTGCTTGGGCCCTGCACCCCATGGGAGACCAGGAAAAGCACCTGGATCCTGGCTCCTGCCAGGATCAGCGCGGTGCGCCGGCTGCAGCGGCGGCCATTGGAGGGTGAACCAGCGGCAAAAGGAAGACCTTTCTCTCTCTGTCTCTCTCTCACTGTCCACTCTGCCTGTCCAAAAAAAAAAAAAAAAAAAAAAAAAAAAAGAATCCAGGAGGGAGAAAAAGACTCTCTTATCGAAACATTTAAGATCTATTCGCTGATTGGTGCTTCTACTCATGGAAGTGCAGGCACAGAGGCAGGCAGTCATCATTGCACTCAACCTCCCTTAACTGTTGCAAGCCTCTTCCTCACCATTTAAAGTGGCTTCCATGGGATTTAAAGTACCAGTGTTTTTTTCTCTTTCATTTTCTCTTTTTTCCCTTTTGACAGCCATAGTCATACATTAAATACTAGGACATGAAAAACAACCCTCAAAATGAGGAAATCAGTCACTGAAGATGCCAAAGTAAAAATTCAGGCAAGACCCAAGAAGACCCTAAGTATACAGCTGAGGCTGATCTTCCAAAGACAACCTGCAACAACTGAAGAAACAAAAATAAGAAAGCAAACCCTTGCTTACAGGGAGAATCTACTTCATATAGTCACCATTTTATTAGATTCACCTGCTCAACTTTCAAAAAGTCACAAAATAGGAAAAAAAAAAAAAAACAAGAAAATCAGCCCATGCAAAAGAAAAAAAATAAACAGAAATTGTCCCTGAAAAACAGCTGATTTAAAGCAGCTTTAAAGATGCTCAAAAAGCCAAGGGGAAATGTGAAGAAAGTCAGAAAAGTAACATACAGGAAAAATATCACTATTCCTCTTTGCAGATGATTTGATTCCTTATTTAGGGGATCCAAAGAACTCTACTAAGAGAATATTGGAACTCATAGAAGAGTTTGGCAAAGTAGCAGGATATAAAATCAATGCACAAAAACCTTTGTGCATTGCCTTTGTATACACAGGCAATGCCATGGCTGAGAAAGGACTTGTAAGATCAATCCCATTCATAATAGCCACAAAAACAATCAAATACCTTGGAATAAACTTAACCAAAGATGTTAAAGATCTCTACAATGAGAATTACAAAATCTTAAAGAAAGAAATAGAAGAGGATACCGAAAAATGGAAAAATCTTCCATGCTCATGGATTGGAAGAATCAATGTCATCAAAATGTCCATTCTCCCAAAAGCAATTTATAGATTCAATGTAACTTTACTTTTTGTTATTTACACGGTTTAAAAGACTAATATATTAGTTTCTTAAATATACATATACATATTTAAGTATTAGTTTAAAAGCTACTGTTTATTTTTAAAGATTTACTTATTTGAAAGTCAGAGCCACATAGAGAGAGAAGGAGAGGCAGAGAGAGAGAGGTCTTCCATCAGCTGCGCAGATCTGAAGCCAGGAGTCAGAAGACTCTTCTGGGTCTCCCACGCGGGTGCAGGGGCCCAAGGACCTGGGCCATCTTTGACTGCTTTCCCAGGCTATAGCAGAGAGCTGGATTGGAAGTGGAGCAGCCAGGACTCCAACCAGCGGATGCCATAGGATGCCAGCACTGCACACAGCGGCTTCACCCGACACGCCACAGCACCTTCACCTGCCACGCCACAGCGTCAGCCCCTAAAAGCTATTGTTATTTGATTTGTAACTTCACAATTTGGTTTCTATACAAATGAAGTACCTAATGTATAAAAATTATAATTGTATGTTTTTGGATTCACAAGTTATAAAGATGGAATTCTGTTACAACAACTTTATGGGGTGGGGTAGAGTTATTGATGTTTAGCAGGCCTAAATTCAAATTTTAGTTATATTTTGGATGTTCAATGCCATCGCCACTGTAACCACAGACAAAATAGACATAGTATATATACAGATGAAAATTGTGAAGGAAATTTAAGTGTTTCACTACTTTAAAATCAATGACATACAAAAGAAGACAGTAATAGAAGAAACCAGACAAAAAACTCAAAGTCATATAGGAAACAAACAAAAAATGACAGAAGTCAGTTTCTCCTTAATATCTTTATTTTATTTTATTTTATTTTATTTTATTTTATTTTATTTTATTTTATTTTATTTTTTGGACAGGCAGAGTTAGACAGTGAGAGAGAGAGAGCGAGACAGAGAGAAAGGTCTTCCTTTTCTATTGGTTCACTTCCCAAATGGCCGCTACGGCTGGCACTGTGCTGATCTGAAGCCAGGAGCCAGATGCTTCCTCCTGATCTCCCATGCGGGTGCAGGGCCCAAGCACCTGGGCCATCCTCCACTGCACTCCCGGGCCACAGCAGAGAGCTGGACTGGAAGAGGTGCAACCGGGACAGAATCTGGTGCCCCAACCGGAACTAGAACCCGGAGTATCCACGCCGCAGGTGGAGGATTAGCCAAGTGAGCCGCGGCTGGCCAGTTTCTCCTTAATATCAATGACTTCAAATGTAAATGAATGAACTCTCCAATAAAAAAAACATATTTGCAGAATGAGTAACAAAATGTTCCAACTATAAATTTTCTACAAGAAATTAATATTAAATACAAAGATACAAAATAGATTGAGAATAAATGGAAGGAAAATATTGTTCTGTGCAAATTTAACCAAAAAAGATCAGGGATAGATAATCTAAAATCAGGCAAAATAGACTTTAGAAAAGTTAATAAGAGACAAAGAACAACATTATTTACTAATAAAATATCCAATACAGTGGGAAGATATATAACCATTTTAAATAATTTTTACCTAATAGCAGACCTTTTAAATATATGAAAGAAAAATAAGAAAAGTAAAGGGAGGGACTGGCACTGTGGCACAGTAGGTTAATCCCCCACCTGCAGTGCTTGCATCCCGTATGGGCACCGGTTCTAGTCCCGGCTGCTCCTCTTCAGATCCATCTCTCTGCTATGGCCTGGGAAAGCAGTAGGAAATGGCCCAAGTCCTTGGGCCCCTGCACCCATGTGGAAGACCCAGAAGAAACTCCTGGCTCCTGGCTCTGGCACAGCTCCAGCCAGTGCGGCCATTTGGGGAGTGAACCTGCAGATGGAAGACCTTTCTCTCTGTCTCTCCCTCTCACTGTCTGTAACTCAACCTCTCAAATAAATAAATAAAATATTTTTAAAAAGAAAAGAAAAGTCGAGCCGGCGCCGTGGCTCAATAGGCTAATCCTCCACCTTGCGGCGCCGGCACACCGGGTTCTAGTCCCGGTTGGGGCGCCGGATTCTGTCCCGGTTGCCCCTCTTCCAGGCCAGCTCTCTGCTATGGCCAGGGAGTGCAGTGGAGGATGGCCCAGGTGCTTGGGCCCTGCACCCCATGGGAGACCAGGAAAAGCACCTGGATCCTGGCTCCTGCCATCGGATCAGCGCGGTGCGCCGGCTGCAGCGGCGGCCATTGGAGGGTGAACCAACGGCAAAGGAAGACCTTTCTCTCTCTGTCTCTCTCTCTCACTGTCCACTCTGCCTGTCAAAAATTAAAAAAAAAAAAAAAACAAAAAAAAAAAGAAAAGAAAAGTAAAGGTAAACATAGGCAGTTCTACAATAACAGTCACATACTTAAATTTTTCATTGTCAACAATGGTCAGAACAACCACTCAAGAAGAAAATAAGCAGGAAAACGAAGAGCTCGTAAAACAATAAACCTCGTAGCTCTGCTATGTATATCAGCTCTACCATGTATATCAGTTCTACTATATATATATATCAGCTCTACTATATATCCACTATATGTGTCAGACATATAAAGACATATACTATATATATATCAGACATATACTATACATATATATCAGACATATAAAGAAAACTCTGCCCAACAACAATCAAATTCATATTCTTCTCAAAAGCACTTGGGGCATTTTTCAAAAAATTGGAATTTTGTGCACTGTTGATAGGAATGCAAAATTATATAGCTCTGTGGAAAACGCTAAGGTTATTCCTCAAAAAAACTTACAAAAAAATGACCATATGATCCAACAATTCTGTGTCTGAGTATGTAATCAAAAGAATTGAAAGTAGGATCTCCAAGAGGTATTTGTACACCTATGTCCTTAACACTAAGTAATTAAAATGAGGAAGCAACCCAAATGTCCAACAGTGAATGAGCAAAAAAGTGAACTATGTTAAAGGTCTACAATGGAACATTGTTCAGTCTCATGAAGAAATAGAACCTTGACATATGCTGCAACATGGGAGAATGTTGAGGACCTTATGCTAAGTGAAATAAATAATCTACAAAAAGACAAATATTTATGTATCTATTTATATAAAGTACTTAGGAGAGTCAAAGATCATAGTAAAAGAAGATTGAATAGTAGTTTCCAGGACTAGGAGAGAAAAATGGGGAGTTATTTTTAATGAGTATGTAATTTATATTTTGTAAGATGCAAAGTATTTGCTCTGGAGATGGATAACTCTAGAGTAGTGTAGGTTGCAAAAGACTAGATTTATGTAATATCACTGATTTAAAATGCTTAATATTTTTGTTACAACTACTCTTCCACAATTTTTAATTTTATGCATTTTATAAAATTTTATAAATCGATCATAAATTTCATTGTCAAATATTGCCTTTCCTTAAAATCTAATCAGTTTATTTTCTAGTCCAATAGAACCCACAAATAAGATCATGAGGCCATATCCACCATATTACAGCACAATTTTCTTCATCAGAAAAATCTCCACAAAGCCATCATTGGAAACATGCATTTGTAGAAATTCCCTCCTAATGTTTGACAGTTAACTTCTGTGTGCCATCCCTGCCTTATATGGCTAACTTCTAAACCATTGCAGAGGTTAAAGTCTCCCCATCAAGACTCCTTCCAACCTGTATATAATCAGATGAAGTTGAGAGAAGATGTCAGTGAACATATTAATTTTTGAAAATCTCAAAAACATAAACAGGCTTTCAAAGACCATATGGTAGTCTTCTTTAGTTTCCAAACCACAATGGATATACTGGGATTGATTATTCTAAGATCCCTGCAGTAAATGAAATCTAAGGTAGTTCCAACAAATATGAAATTGTGGTGGAAAAATAATTTCAGCCATTTGCAGTCGTATCCTGGGTTTTGTTTTCTATCCAAAAAATACCTGGGGGTGGGAATAATTAAAGGAAATAAGCAGGAGGCATATATGCATGGTTTACAAAGAAAAAAGAAATGTTCTGCTTCTGTGAATGCAGAATGTTTTGAAAGTATTTCAGATTTTGCAGGACAGATGGTGTGGACGTTATCAAGGACATTAGAAGCAAATAACTACATTCTGCTATTGGTTTCCTTACCATTCTATAGTATGGAAATTGTTTTTCATTTTTTCCTCAATCTATCCATTGTTGACTCGGAAGAGGCAAAAATATTACAAATGCCACGTGGTCTGCCTCTCACCCATCTCTTGGGGTACCTAACTTTGTGGCCTATTTTTAGATCCAGTTCCTGAACTCAGCTTCCTTAAAAAATCACAATGTATTGACTTGAATTTTGATTGAAATCAGAGTTGTCAAAAAGTAAGGGTATGAATTAGAATCAGTATTTCTAAGATATCAATTCACTCCAAATAAATCCAATGGTGAAATGCAAACTCAGTGAAAAACCTAGCAGGTTTTTGTGTACAGATAATTATAAGCCAATTTTAAAACTTGTATGTAAAATTAAAGGAACTTCAATAATCAAAGCCATTTTTGGAAAAAATAACAAAGACAGAACCCTCAGATTACACAGTTTTAAGGTAATACCATATTAATCAAGGCAGTATGGTGTTGGTTAAAGCATGAACCACTGATGGGGGCTAGTATCATTAACACTCCAGTAATAATAAACACATTAACAGCGCATATCTGTTTCTAAATACCATTTTGAATAAAACCAGCCCTATTCATAGAAGGAGTCTATTACAAGGATTGGTAAGAGGAAAATTAAGAATCTGAAACATTGATAATGCCAGAAAATACAAGTACTAAAGTACTCAAAAAAGAATGAAGGCAGGCTAAAAGCTCACAGGAGCCAACCTGAAAGAGCTCCCAAAGTCCAAAACTTGAGCAAGTTAATGACAGATTGGATTATAACCAATAAAACACACACAATAGGCATCCATGAATCTATAATGAAATATAGAGACAGAACAGCTCTTCTAGCTAATAAATGTAGAAGAGAAGACCGAAATAGATATTTACATAAGAATAACACAGTAATAATTTGTGCAGATAAGATCTACCAATAAATGCTAAGTGTAATGCTTTGAGGAGATATTCAATATTCCCCTAATGTGACATTATATCTCAAAGATAATTATTAATTGCAAAAGGAAAAGTAACAGTGTTAAAATGGAAAAACCTGGTTGACACACCTTAGCCAAGTAATCAAGGTGAACATCTCCAGTAATAAGACATCATGCAGCATCCAAATCAATACACCAAGAAAACTCATCACTTCTGTGATACTATTGCCAGAAAAAGAAAATGCATGTTCAGTCTAATCATGAGAAAACACTGGGAAAATCCAAGTTGCAGGGCATTCAGTTGTCGAATGCCCTATACAAGTGTCAGATCCTGGAAGATAAAGATTAAGAAACTCTCACAGGTTGGGAGAGCATATGGAGACATGAAAACTAAATGTGATGTGAAGTCCTCATTGGGTCAAGGACCAGAAAAACAAAACTATTAGGAAGACTGAAGAAATCCATTAAAGTCTGTAGTTTACTTTAAATAATAATATTATTCATACTTAGAGTTTAGGTGCTTGCTCTTTAATAAAATTCCCCCAATGTTACCATAATGAAGTGTAAAAAATGAGCCCCCATGTTGGACTACTGTGATTATTCATTACATTTAAAGATAAAGAATAATTAAGGATGTGTGAACGGATGCTAATGAATTAATACCTCAGAAGGTGCCCAAAGACAGAGCTTTGTGTAAAAAAATATTTTCACACTTCATAATCTATTGAACTCATCTTTGTTTCTCCCTGGTCTTTACTAAATCTGTTGTTCTCTCTGCCTCTCTCTTTCCAATCCCATCTGTCTCTTTTTTTTCCTCTTCCTCTACCTTCACCCACACTTCTGCAATACATTCATATATAGTATAAAAGCATATTTTAAGTAACTGGTATTGTTATAAAGTTTCATAGCTTCTCTTTGCAAGCTTTCAAAGTTTCTCTCTTTCAAAATAAAAAATCTAACACTGTATTAAGGTGATTGCTCTTCCATGTAAGCCTTAAATTGATATAGCATGTGTGAGGTTACTGGCTCTTGATAGAAAATGCTTTCCTATCTCTGGCAAAAAGCTTAGAACCATTCAGCATGATGTCGTCAGAATACATTTCCATGAGACACGTTTAAATAGAAAAAAAACAGCATACAAAGATTCTTATTCTTTAACATTATAACTCAACACAGTTTTACCTTCCTGTTCATAATTGTGCTTCAGTTGAACACAATGCATAGATGGCCAGCTGAAATAAATGTGATTTCAAAAGTTGGTGATTCTTTTTCACAGAAGAGTGTAATTCTTATTTTCTAAAGAATATTAATAAAATTCTGTTACATTGCTGTCTTTGTCACCACTACTTTTTCAGAAAAACAAATTGTATTGAGTGCTGATATTGTACAAATTAGGCAGATGAGAGGTGCTCCCTGAATCAGTTACCCTGTAATTTATACCAAATTTAACTTCAAGTGGGACTCAAAGACTCCAAGAATATGACTGCCATAATAAATGCTATCCATTTTTTTCTTCAAATTTCTGCTAATTTCCTAAATTGAATTTCTTCTAATTTAATTCTGAAACAGACCAAAAAAGATCCACAATATCACGGAACATAGAAGACTATCTTGGATATTGAAATCACATATAGCATTTCTCAAACATGTTAGTGTTAGTCTTCCTTAATCTGCTGATTCTTTGATATCTAGTCCTAGTCTGGAGCACCTTCCAGATCTAGGAGAAGATGCATTCCAGGTGAGTGTATTTGTAAGGATGTGTTGGATGCGTGGCTTGGGGGATGTAGAAACCAAATGGTGACAAAATTCTCCATTTAGAAAAGTCTGCCACTAGGAATGGTCCAGAAAAGTGCAGAACTCTCAACCACATACTCTACTATAGAACCACCAAAATAGACATTTGAGGAAACTTAAATCAGTAAAAACATTCTGACCTATAGCAAACAGAACATTTGTCTCTAAAGAATATTTTGGAAACACTTCAGCTAGTGCCTCAGAAAAGCATGAAAAGGTGTTTGCATTGATAAAATAAGAATGCATAGGCTCTAAAAATTAATATCATTATTGTTCAAATTTTTAAAAGTTCTGTAGGGGGGTTGAAAATACATGTAAAGAAGCCTATAAGAAACAACTATAACAATTATGGGAGTTAAAAAGAGAAATTTATCATTCATACTGTATTTCTTCCTTATTAAAAGCTAATTTAAATTAAAAGTTAATTTAAACCTGTAATTTAGCCTGCCTCTTCCCTCCATGTTCTAGTTTAATCATAACAATTACACAAGAAGAAAGAGTGGGTGCCTTGAGTTGTTGAGGGTGAGTGTCACATGCTAAGATAATGAATCAAGAAGAGGGAATGATCCGAGGTTTTCATAGCATTGCAGACCAACCACACCAGACCTACACTTCTTCCCTCCACATTTCTTATTCCATGAGCATTCATAACTGTGCTTTGTGGAAAGCAGCACTTTCTCCAGGTTTCTGTTTAATTGAAAAAAGAAAAAATGATAACCAATATTATCAAATATTATATTAAAATGATATTATCTAATATAACATCTAACATCAACTGGTAGAAAAGAAAGAAAAAAGGAATGAAAGAAAAGAACATGGAAAGGAGGGAGGGTAGAGGAAACAGAGATGAGGGATTTTCAAATATTCAAAATGCTTCCAAAAGATGCTGGGTTACAGGGGTCTTATATGTAGAAAGGTCTCCCAAGTGCCAGCATGATTACTTAACTATTCACCTTCTGTGCAACAAGGTAAAAGATATCGTCTTGAAGTCCTTCCCCGCAAAAATCACTAAAATACAAAGATATGAAATATAATGGAAGAAAAATTATAAACCAAAAATATTATCCCAAGTATCTAATAGCATTTTCTCAGATGTATCTGCATTCAGAAATTTGTATTTTGTACAACCTTCCTTAGAAGTTACATCAGTTGAGAGCGGCACTGTGGCATAAGGGGTTAGGAGGCTGCCTATGATGCAGGCATCCCATGTGGGAACCGGTTTAAGACCTGGCTGTTCCACTTCTGATCCAGCTCCCTGCTAATGGCCTGGGAAAAGCAGCAGAAGGTGGCCCAAGTCTTTGGGCCCCTGCACTCATGTGGGAGATCTGGAAGAAGCTCCTTGGCTCTTGGCCCAGCCCTAGCTGTTGTAGCCATATGGGGAGTGAACAAGCTAACGGAAGAGCCCTCTCTCTCTCTCTGTCTCTCCCTTTCTCTGTAATTCTTTCAAAATAAATAAATAAGTCTTTTTTAAAAAGTTAAATAAGAATGTGCTTCAATAAAACAATATAAACTAAAGAAGAAGACAGCGTCTAGGTCTGGAAATATTCATCTAACCCAGAAAACTAGTGAAAAACTCTCTGAGGTTGACTATTACTGTACTGCAGAGCCCTCTGTTCAAATTGAAGGTTACAAATGAAAAGCAACTGAAAAAATCTAGAGTGGAAGATTGTTGAAAGAGCCTTGTGATCCAGCTATGAGATAGCATGAGTTAGAATACGAAGTTAGTGAGTTTCCAAAAGTGTAGTGAATCCCATGTGACATTTTTTTAACAGAAAACTTAGTAGAAATTTAGGACATGTTAGCAGTATACCAAAGATGGCATGTTTTGCAATAAAAAAAGGGAATGAATATAATAAAGTTGATCAAAATCTGTCATGATTTCTCGGGGCTGGTGTTGTGACATAGCAGGTAAATTCACTGCTGCAACACCATCTTCCTGTATGGGTGCCAGTTTGATTCCTGGCTGCTCCATTCCAGTTCAGCTCCCTACTAGTGTGCTCGGGGAAGCAGCAGAAGACAACTCAAGTGCTTTGGCCCCTGCACTCACATGGGAGACCAGAATAAGCTCTTGGCTCCAGGCTCCTGGCTTCATCCTGGCCTAGCCCTGATCACTGTGGCCACTTGGAGAATGAACCAGCAGATAGAAGACCTCTCTCTCTCTCTTTAAAACTTTAACTTAAATAAATCTTTAAAAAGTGAAAAAATAGGGCCGGTGCCGTGGCTCACTTGGTTAATCTTCCGCCTGCGGCGCCAGCCTATATGGGCACCGGGTTCTGGTCCCAGTTGCTCCTCTTCCAGTCCAGCTCTCTGCTGTGGCCCGGGGTGGGGGGCAGTGGAGGAGTGCTTGGGTGCCTGCACTCGCATGGGAGACCAGGAAGAAGCACCTGGTTCTTGGTTTTGGATTGATGCAGTGCTGCTGTAGCGGCCATTTGGGGAGTGAACCAACGGAAGGCCTTTCCCTCTGTCTCTCTCTCTCACTGTCTATAACTCTACCTGTCAAATAAAAAAATAAAAAAATTTTAAAAAATGAAAAAATGAATCTTAAAAAAATCTTTCATGATTTCAGGCATTTGTGAATAAGAGAACCTGTGTTAGCATTCTTCTTTTATTGTCTAATAGATTATAACATTAGAAGACAGTGCCACTGAGTGAGGAATATAAATAATGTGAATTTGATAATGAACACAATAAGAAATATTGATTTTCAGCTTTTGGGAACAACCTGTGAGTTAATTATGAGAGGCTTATTAATGGTAACACAAAAGAATGTAAATCTCCTCCATCTTTTTTTTTAATTAAAAGATAAGTTTATTTTGGCACAAAAAGTTAAAATCAATTCATTTTCATAATATGTATTTTTCATGAAATTTTTTATTTCTTTTTTTTAACTTTTATTTAATGAATATAAATTTCCAAAGTACAGCTTATGGGTTACAATGGCTTCCCCCCCATAACTTCCCTCCCACCCGCAACCCTCCCCTTTCCTGCTCCCTCTCCCTTTCCATTCACATCAAGATTCATTTTCAATTATCTTTATATTCAGAAGATTAGTTTAGCATATATTAAATAAAGATTTCAACAGTTTGCACCCACACAGAAACACAAGTGAACAATACTGCTTGAGTACTAGTTATAGCATTAAATCACACTGTACAGCACATTAAGGACAGAGATCCTACATGAGGAGTAAGTGCACAGCGACTCCTGTTGTTGACTTAACAAATTGACACTCTTCTTTATGGCGTCAGTAATCACCCTAGGCTCTTGTCATGAGTTGCCAAGGCTATGGAAGCCTTTTGAGTTCACCGACTCTGATCATATTTAGACAAGGTCATAGTCAGAGTGGAAGTTCTCTCCTCCCTTCAGAGAAAGGTACCTCCTTCTTTGATGACCTGTTCTTTCCTCACTTGCGGAGATCTTTCATTTAGGGTTTTGTTTTTTTTTTTTTTTTTTTTTTTTTCCAGAGTGTCTTGGCTTTGCATGCCTGAAATACTCTCCTGGGCTTTTCAGCCAGATCCGCATGCCTTAAGGGCTGATTCTGAGGCCAGAGTGCTGTTTAGGACATCTGCCATTCTATGAGTCTGCTGTGTATCTTGCTTCCCATGTTGGATCATTCTCTCTCTTTTTGATTCTATCAGTTAGTATTAGCAGACACTAGTCTTGTTTTTGTGATCCCTTTGGCTCTTAGTCCTATCATTATGATCAATTGTGAACAGAAATTGATCACTTTGACTAGTGAGGTGGCATTGGTACATGCCACCTTGATGGGATTGAATTGGAATCCCCTGGTATGTTTCTACTTAATACTTTTGGTTGAATACTGTAATCAATACACAGTTATTCTTAAGTGTTGAAACTTAACTGAAAAGTGTCCACTGTTAAATATAAGAGTGGGGGCCGGCGCCGCGGCTCACGAGGCTAATCCTCTGCCTAGCGGCGCCGGCACACCGGGTTCTAGTCCCGGTCGGGGCGCCGGATTCTGTCCCGGTTGCCCCTCTTCCAGGCCAGCTCTCTGCTGTGGCCAGGGAGTGCAGTGGAGGATGGCCCAGGTGCTTGGGCCCTGCACCCCATGGGAGACCAGGAAAAGCACGTGGCTCCTGGCTCCTGCCATCGGATCAGCGCGGTGCGCCGGCCGCAGCACGCCGGCCGCGGCGGCCATTGGAGGGTGAACCAACGGCAAAGGAAGATCTTTCTCTCTGCCTCTCTCTCTCACTGTCCACTCTGCCTGTCAAATAAATAAATAAATAAATAAATAAAAGAGTGGGAATAAGAGTGGGAAGAGATGTGCAATTTGGGACATGCTCAAGCTGACTTGCCCCAAACGGTAGAGTTAGAAAAATCTCATCCATCTTGACCAAGCAGAGGTATAGCTGAGAACAGACAACCCTGGCAGTTGTGTTCTGCAAAGTACCTGAGGTAGAAGAACCCTGGACGCATTTCTTTGGGAGGAAGAGATAAGTTTGATGAGAGATTTTAAATGTTCATGGCCTTTACGTTAGGAAAAGTCTTTGGGGAATGGATGTTCAAATGTTTGTGTATGAGAGTAGGAGGATGTTCATCAGATAGACAATGTTAATGGGCAGATAGTGGAAAAAAATAAACTGACATGTACCTATACTCTATATGTAAATTTGAATGATTTGAGAAATATGCACAATACAATATTGTTCCGATAAATGGACTGAGTAGAACTCTATTTTCACATATATGTGATAATGTAATCTTCACTTGGGCTGTTATCAAAAATATACCAAGAGTGGGTGGCTTAAACACGACATCTCTTTGCTACAATTCTGGAGACTGGGAAGTTCAAGATCAAAATGCCAACAGATTTTCCTGGCTTCCAGATGACCACTTCTCGCTATATGCTCACATGGCAGAGACCAGTAGAGAGAGAGAAAGCTAGATTCTCTCTTCTTATAAGGACACTGATCCTGTCGTAGGGATCTTACCTCATGACTTCATCTAAGCCCAGTTATTTTCAAAGGCCCCCACTCCAAATACCAACACACCAGGAACTAGGGTTTCAACACACATAATTGGAAGGGGACATAAATAATTCAATCCATAACAATGTCTAATGCTTCTTGTGTGTATATCGTGTGAAAGTTAATTAAGTTAATGCTTAAACCCTTACAAGTGTCAGGCACAGCACTGTGGCACGTATAAAGCTGAGGCTTGGAACACCAGCATCCCATATGGTAGTTGGTTCGAGTCCCAGCTGCTCCACTTCCAATCTAGCTCCCTGATAATGGCCTGGGAAAAGCAGCAGAAGATGACCCAAGTGCTTGGGCCCTCATACCCAAGTGGGAGACCTGGAAGAAGCTCCTGGCTCCTGGGTTTGGCCTGGCCCTGTGCTGGCATTTGCGACCATCTGGGGAATGTACCAGCAGGTAGAAGACCTTCTCTCTCTCTCTCTCTCTCTCTCTCTCTCTCTCTCTCTGTCCTTCTCCCTCTTTCTGTAACTCTGACTTACAAATAAATAATAGATCAATTTTTAAAAACCTTTACATGTGTTAATCTATCTAAATCTCCAAACCACTTAAGTAGATTCTGTTAATAAGAATGTATCTGCTGGGGCTGGCGTTGTGGCGCAGCGGGTTAATGTGCTGGCCAGAAGCGCTGGCATCCCATATGGGCACTGGTTGGAGACCCGGCTGCTCCACTTCTGATCCAGCTCTCTGCTATGGCCTGGGAAAGAAGTAGAAGATGGTCCAAGTCCTTGGACCCCTGCACTCTTGTGGGAGACCCGCAAGAAGCTCCTGGCTCCTGGCTTCAGATCGACACAGTTCAGGCCGTTGCGGCCAACTGGGGAGTGAACCAGCGGATGGAGGACCTCTCTCTCTCTGCCTCTCCTCTCTCGGTGTAACTCTGACTTTCAAATAAATAAATAAATCTTAAAAAAAAAAAAGACCGTATCTGTTTTTTACTCTACTGATTGTTTCTTTGGCATTTAGAAGCTTTTTAGTTTGATGCACTCCAGCATATGTTTGCTATGCATGTATGCATGCATGTTTTTACTGTTATTGCTTGTGCCTTTGGTGTTATACCCAGAAAATGTTATCAATAAAAACACCTTTTTTGTTATGCTTTTTTCTAATAATTTTATGGTTCCAAGTCTTAAGTTTAAAACTTTAATGCCTTTTATGTTGATTTTTGTATTCTTAATTCTTTTGCATGTGGATGTTCCATTTTCTCAACACCACATATTGAAGAGATTGTCTTTTCCACCATTGTGTTGTTTTGGCAACTCCATCAAAGACTGACTGTAAATGCATGCATTTATTAATGGACATTCTTTTTTAATATTGATTTCTATTTCTATTTTAAATGCTAAGACCAAATTATTTTGATTGGTGTGAATTTCACCTCCATCAAAGACTGGCTGACTGTAAATGCATGAGTTTATTTATGGACTCTTTTCTTTAACATTGGTTTATATGACCAGATGCTTTATATATGCTTATATATGTTTATATATATATATAAATTGTTTATGTATGTTTATTTGTATATAAACATTGGTTTATATGACTAAATGCTTTTGACCAGTGTGATTTTTTAATGAATTTTGCAATAAGAAAGTATGATGCCTCCACCTTTGTACTTTGTGCTAAAGATTGCTTTGGTTATTTGTAGTATTTTATAATTCCACGTGAATTTTAGAATTTTTTTTCTATTTCTGTAAAGAATGTCATTGGCATTTTGATAGGAAGTACCTTGATTATGTAGATCACTTTGGGTAGTATAGATATTTTTAACAGCACTAATTTTTGTAATCCATTAACATGGGACATCATTTCAATTATCAGTGTCTTTCATATCTTACATGATTTTTAAAACTAATTTCCAGTATTAAGACTTTTACTCATTGAAATTTTTGTAATATGTTTATTCATTTTCCTTTTATTATTGTTTATATTTTATTTTTAATTGACACAAAATAATTGTATAAATGTATGGGGTACAATGTGGTGTTTCAAAATATGTCTACATTATGGAACAATCAAATCAAACAAAGTTTACTTATCATTTCTGTTTGGTGAAACATTCAAAATCTCCTCTTACAGCTATTTTGAAATATATAATACATTATTATATATTTCACTCTCCCATATAACAGAACACCATTACTCATTCTTTCTAACTGTAAGCTTTAGTTTGTAGTCATTCACCAACCTCTTTCCAATCCCTCTCTCTCCTATCCTCTCCAAACTCTAGTAACCACTATTCTATTCTCTACTTCTATGAAATATTTTTTTTTAGTTTCTACATATGGATGAGATAGTATGGTATTTATCTTTCTGTGTCTGGATTATTATACTTGACAGAATGTCTTCTGTAGTTCATCTATTTTGTAATAAATGTATTTAATTTTTTTCTAATGATAAATATTACAACATTGTGAATATATACTCATTCTCTTTATCTGTTCATCTGGTGAACAATGGCGTCCTTCACAAAAATAGAAAAATAATCCCTAAATTCATATGGAACAACTAAAGACTTCAAGTAGCTAAAGCAATCTTGAATAAAAAGAACAAAGCTCATGTCATAATGCTACTAGATTTCAAAATATACCACACAGTTACAACAATCAAAACAGCATTATATTGGCATAAAAACACATAGACCTGTGGAATAGAATAGTGGTCCCCAAAATATATCTACAGTCAACTGAATTTTTTTACAAAAGTACAAAAGACACACATTGGGGAAAAGACAGTCTCTTCATTGAATGGCACTGGGAAAATTGGATATTCACATGTAAAGAATTAAGCTAGTCCTTTACACATCACAATATATACAAATCAACATAAATGAATTAAATGTGCAAATGTAAGACCTGAAACTATAAAGATACTAGAAGAAAACAAAGGGAGGCACCTTCATAGTACTGGATTCGGCTAAGAATTTTTAGACAAGAATCCCAAAGTGCAGACAATATAGATACATGTCTTGAATAAGACTCCCAAAGCACAGACAGCACAGAAATACAGATAAATGAGACTACATCAAGCAAAAAGCTTTTGCCTGGCAAAGGAATAATCAATATAACAAAGAAACAGCCTACAATATGTGAGAAAATATTTGCAAGTAATACATCTAATTAGTTGATAATAATTAGAATATATAAGGAACCCAAAGACATCAATAGTAATAAAACAAAACAAAACGAAACAATCCACAGAGTTCATTTTCAAAGTGGTCAAAAGTTCTGAATGGACATGTCGCAAAAGTGACCACAAGTGGCCAATAGATATATGAAAAAATGTTCAATATGACTAATCATCAGAGAATACAAATAAAAACCAAAATGGTATATAACCTCACTCCAATTAGAATGGCTATTATCAAAAAGTGAAAATAAGTGCTGGTGAGCATGTGGAGAAAGGACACCCTATACACAGTTACTGGGAATGAAAATTAGTACAACCATTATAAAAAAAAAAAAAAATATGGAGGCCTGCGCCATGGCTCACTTGGCTAATCCTCTGCCTTCAGCACCGGCACCCCGGGTTCTTGTCCCAGTTGGGGCACCAGATTCTATCCCGATTGCTCCTCTTCCAGTCCAGCTCTCTGCTGTGGCCCAGAAAGGCAGTGGAGGATGGCCCAAGTGCTTGGGCCCTGTACCCGCATGGGAGACCAGGGTGAGGCACCTGGCTCCTGGCTTCGGATCGGTGCAGCGCACCAGCCACAGCACACCAGCCGTAGCAGCCATTTGGGGGTTTAACCAATGGAAAAGGAAGACCTTTCTCTCTGTCTCTCTGTCTCTCTCTCTCTCTCTCACTGCCTAACTCTGCCTGTCAAAAACAAACAAAAAATATGGAAATTTCTCACAAAATTTGAACAGAATTATACTATGACTCACCAGTTTGACTGTTAGATGCCAAGGAAATGGAATCAATATGTCAAAGAGATGTCTGAATGCCTATGTTTATTTTAGCCATAATATGAAATCAACCTGTGTGTTCCTCAACAGATGAAAAGCATCTTGTTGTTTTTGTTGATATTGTTAATAGCATTTGAAAAAAAATTATTCACGGGTGCTTCATTCTTGTGTATAAAACTGTACTCATTTTGGTTATTGATTGCATATCCTACAACTTAGCTGAATTCACTTACTCTCATAGTTTTCTTTTTATTATTGTTGAGTTTATTTTTCTCTACATACAAGATCATGTCATCATCAAGGATATGGTTTTACTACTTTCTTTCCTATTTGTATGCCTTTATTTCTTTTTCCTCTCTAATTTCACCTTTACGATGTACTGTAATGCACTGCATACAAATGAAAATGATGGGCATCTTTGCTTTCTACCATATCTTAGAAAAGCTTATAGTTTTTCCCTATTGATGTTGTTACCTGTAAGCTTTACCTATGTGGCCTTTATTGTGTTGAGGTAATTTCCTTCTGTACCTATTTTGTTGTGAGATTTTTAACCTTTAAAGTATCATAGACTTATTTCATGCTTTTTATGCATTTATGATATTATCACAGAACTGTCATCCTTTATTCTATTAATTGTTATGTCACATTTATTAATTAACAAATGTTGAACTATCCTTCCATTCCAGGGACATAAATTCTTGATGTATGATCTTTTCATTATTTTGTTGAATTCAGTTTGTTAGTATTTTGTTGCTGGTGTTTTACTAATAGTTTTAATATATCAGGGATATTGGCCAATAATTTTCCTTCTTCATGCTTTTTATGGTTTTTAGACCTTTAAAATTGTCGCTCCCCCTCTTCGTGGAGGAACGACACAGGACCCTGCGCTGTTCTTCTGTCTGCTCGGCCCTCCCCGGGTTTGCTGCTGGTTCTTCCCAGGTTGGCTACTGTCCCTGCCACCTCCGTGGAAGGGCGGTTCCCCCTGGCCACATTCCCCACCTCCGCAGGGGAGCGGCACACCGCCGGCCGGCTCTCTCGGGGGCTGCACAGGTGTTCCTTCAGATGTTCCCCTTAGATGTTCCTGGTGCATGCCGTCTCTCTCCTCCTTTATAGTCCTCCTCCGCCAATCCTAACTCGGCTGCCCACACGCCGAGTACGCTGCTCTCCAATCAGGAGCAAGTCCTACAGTTTATTGGCTGAACTGGAGGCAGCTGTGTAGAAGCCTCTTTCTTCTCTCCCAGCGCCATATTGTGGGAGAGCAGATGCATAGAATAAGTCTTAATTCCAGTAACAGTATAGTCCGAATTGCTCCCCACAAAAATGAGCATGAAAACATTCCTGTTTCCTTTATTTTTCGAGAGATTTTAAGAATCATTGATGTTTAATTCTTTGAATGTTCAGTAACATTCACCTGTGCTGTTATCTGGTCCTGGGATTTTCTTTGTTGGTCATATTTGATTGCTAATGTAATCTTTTAATCATTAATAGTCTGTTCAGGTTTTCTATTTCTTCTTAATTTAACTCTACTATGTTGTTACATTTCCAGGGATTTATCAGTTTATATAATCTATCAGTTGGTTGTCTATTTTGTTGGCATGTAATTATAATAGTCTCTTATAATCTTTTATAATTCTATGAGCCACTGATTGCAGTTTCCCTTCTATATTTCTAATTTTAATTATTTGAGTCTTGTCTCTTTTTTCTTAGTTATTCTAGGTAAGGATTTGTCAATTCTGTTTTATTTTCAAAAACCATCTCAGTTTTGTTGATTTTAAACTTTTTATGTTCTTTGTGCAATTTATTTCTGCTCTAAACTTTATTGTTGCCTTCTTTCTGCTAACTTTAGGCTTGGCCCAGGAGTATGCTCAATTTAATTGCCAAGTAGGAAAACATTTAGCAGTGCATTTCTGCAGTAGGCAAAGAAGCTGAGTTCAAAGGAACACAGAATTTTTCTATTGCAGACAGTCTTGCTGTAGGTGCCCAAATAACCATTCATTTAAAATTTTATGACATAAGGGACTGGCATTATGGAGCAGCAAGTAAAGCCATAGCCTGCAACACCAACATTCCAAACGGTCACCAGTTCATGTCCTACCTGTTCCCCTTCTGATCTAGCTCCTTGATAACGGCCTGGAAAAAGCAGTGGAGATGGCTGTGGGGAGCAACTGAGACTAGACTAAGTTACTGGAATTAAGACTTATTCTATGCATCTGCTCTTCCACAATATGGCGCTGAGGGAGCAAACAACCTCTACGCAGCTGCCTCATCAGTTTAATAAGCTGCAGGAGCTGATCCTGCTCCTGATTGGAGGAGAGCAGCGTACTCGGCGTGTGGGTAGCAGAGCATGGATTGGTGGAAGAGGACTATAAAGGAGGAGAGAGACAGCATGCACCAGGAACATCTGAAGGAACACCTGAGGAACATCTGAGCAGCCCCCGAGAGAGCCGGCCGGCGGTGTGCCGCTCCTCCGCGGAAGTGGGGAAAGCGGCAGGGGGTGCAGCCCCTCCACGGAGGTGGAGGGGCCGGCAGCTAACCCAGGATGGCGTCGTTCCTCCACGAGTGAGGGCTGGCAGCAAACCCGGGAAGGGCCAGGCAAAAGAGAACAGCGCAGGGTCCAGTGTCGTTCCTCCGCGAATGGGGGAGCGACAGATGGCCCGAGTGCTTGAGCCCCTGCCACCCATGTGGGAGACCTGGTTGAAGCTTCTGGCTCCTGGCTTTGGCCAGGCTCAGTCCTGACCATAGGGACCACGTAGGGAGTGAACCAGTGGATTAAAGACCTCTCTCCTTCTCTTTCTGTAACTTTTACTTTCTAATAAATAAATGAATGTTAAAAATAAAATTTTATGACATGGTGAAGCAAAGTCCATTAATTTTCTGTTTTCCCCATCATAAATATAATATACATTATAGACATTTCCTTCACTCATTATGGGCTATTTTAGCATGTTAATCAAAACACTTGCTTGCCTCCATGTGAATCTACCATTGTGCAGTTATAGAACTGAGTTCGGCATTGTTTTGAGAGTAGGAGCTTCCCATAGGGAGTATATAGTCTTGTTGGCAAAAATAGCATAGCTACCCAAATAGCAGAAAGTGATGTGTCATTCAAAAATGAAAATAAATTCCTATTTAACTCAGAAAAGGGAGTAATTATTTCTTGTTAGAATAACATAAGGAGTCTTAGCAAAAAAGTGGCACATGAGGTATGATCTTATGTGAAAATTGAGCTAAGTAGTATTTTTCCATCAATTTAGTAGAAAAACATAGTAGTATCGATTCAAAAAATGTTATTACGCTGACTGAACACCCCAGATTCTGATCAATTTTTGAAAAGTTCTTTGGAAATTAGTACTGTTCTCCAAGAAATATAATCCTTGGCTTCTAACTGTACAAGTTTCCTATACTGATGAAACATAATAGGGTAAATGGGATTCATTCTTTCTTTGCCTTAGAAAGCCAGAGTTGGGGAACGTGTTCATAGATGGATCCTTCACAGAAGCAGATACAAATCAGGTCAAGCAATTTTCTCTTGGGGGTCCACGGGGGACTTTGCAAAAAGCCCATGTGTTTCACAATATCATTCATTAGCACCTCATCTCTAGAGCATTTCAGGGCACATCAGCTATCAAACTATCACTGAGGACTTCAGGGCACAGGGCCCGTAGGGTACAGGACAAATTAGACAGTATGAGTCATTTGGAGGAGGGAGGATGTGGGATCAGGAGAAGGTTTGCAAAACAGGACATAGATGTGTACAGAGTGCGGGGGGTAGTGACAGTGCAAAGCTCCTCTGAGGGAGAAAAAATTACAAAGAGGAGGGTGCAGGAGAGCAACACTCCCAGTCTAGAAGGGGACCATCAGCAGGTGACCAGCAGGGTTTATAATGGTATTATCTTCCTCCAAGGTCACACAAGTAACAGATTAAGGGTTGAGAGCATGAATCTTTCCCTTTCTCAAATTCCAATATTGTCTTTTCTCTCACTTCCCAATATTGCTTTGACAGGCCCACTAAGCCAATCAAACCAGTACTTCCTTCTACCATTGTAAGTTTCTAAATGATGACAAAGGATTAACTCTTACTCATCTTATTTTCTCTGACTACACTTGACACATAGAGTTGTTTGTAGTGAGAAATTTAATTTTTTTCTTAATCATGAGAATCCTACTTTGTTCATGTAGCTCTGTAAAACCTGTCCTAACAATGTTCATATGTACACACCCACATAGACATACATAGACACATACACTCCCATCTCACTTGTTCCAGAGGAAATATCTTCTGGGTCTTGATTCTTGGCACACAAAGAACAACATCTATTTGTATTGAAGTATTTTATGTTCCCTTTCTACTTTTGTGACTGCTGGTATAGATCGTTACATGTGAATTTGCATCAATAGGCCCAAATTTCACTATTCACGAATATTAAGGAACTTTAAAAAACTAGATGTCAGTGCTCTGGCCTAGAGATTCAATTTCAATTGGTCTGGGCTGGGCACGAGGCATTAGGAAAAATAAAGTTTCCTCCAGTGATGTTAATGTGTAGCTAGGATTAAGAATGTATGGTAAAAAATTCCTTACATCCTCATGGAAAAGACCTGACCCCAGAATTATGACGTCAGGGTCTCTACAGATGAGGCCCAAGCAGCTCTCGTGGTGACTATAATGCACAATCTGGGTTGAGGATCTCTATATGAAAACACATACAAGAAACACCAAAGAAAACATAAACATACAAATCCAGGGCCACCCAGCCCTGACCCACATCAGGTTCTTCAGTTTGCAATATTCCCACTCTGTCTGCAGCTGGTCAGGAAGGACACCAGTTCTGGGAGCAGTCTGCTTCATTTGCTTTCCTGGACTCCACATTCTTCATTAAAGGTGCTGGATCCTACCCCATGCAGCTGCAGCTGGTGCTATGAAGAAAAGGAAAGGAGTCCCAGCAAGCAAAGGAGACTGTGCCGGCCTGGGGTGCCAGCAGACCTGGCCAGAGGTGTCCTGCTTAGGGGCATCATGTGCTCCTAAGTATGGCTACACTTCATGCTCCTGTCTGCGAGTGACATCATGGCCTAAGATAGAATGAAGTTTCTCTCTTTATATAGAATCTCAAAAGGCATCTGCTGAATTAATGAGTCTAAAGAAAGAAAGTTTCAAACAAGAAGGAATTTTGGGTTTATGGATTAGATATCAGAGCAACATAAATCTTTATGGAATTTGTTAAAAAGAATTTACTGATACAAACAGTATCAATGATTCTCACTCTTCACATTGGATACTCTGCTCTAGTGACAAATTAACAGTGTCAGCTTGAGTGCCCATTCTATCCAGTACCTGTCAACTCACTCACTTAAAAGGTGTAAAAGAAAAGCATTAGGATTATAATTCGCATCAGCTTGTAACAAATATCACTGACGCTTCTCGGTAGCACAACCTACCTTGAAGCTGGTGTGAATTGAAATTTGCCAAATGCATAACCAGTCTCACATAATCTCAGAAAAAATTTTGAAGGGGTTTTTGTGCATTGCTTTGGATGTTCAGAGAACATTTTCCCTCCTCCTCCCCCTCTCCCTCTCCCTCTCCCTCTCACAGTACATTTTATTGGAAGCGGATTGTTATCTCTCATCTCAGAGCTAGGAATGCAAATCCCTCACCTCTACCCCCTAACTTAATGTTGACCCTTTGACCCAAAAATATAAGGAACTTCTGTTAAACAAGCTAACCACTGGAAATATTATGGCTGCAAGCTGAAAGAAATGAGGTGTGTACCACAGACTACATAAAACAATGAAAGTGATTTAAAGACAAACTGCACAGGGTAACAAGGAGCAGTTTTGAAATATCGAAAGCATATGAGTGGCCTGATGCTCTGGGTAATGTTCTGTAAGCTTTGGCATTCTCCCAGCCTCTTCTGGGAGTCTCTCTGGGAAAGACGCCTCCCATCTTCAAAACAAGCCTCTTTGATCAGCACGTAGAAGGTCAGGACAGCCATCTTGAACCAGAACTCTCCAATGTGTTTCCTTTCCTGCTGATTCAGAACGAGGCAAAATCAGGAGATATTTTGCAGTTGACTCAGTGGCCAGTGAACTGACTGTTCTTCCTTTTGGTTGGGTTCTCCTTTGCCCTTTCCATGAAGCACTTTGTTGAACAAGAGCGCCACCTATGGGAGAAATACATTATACAAACGTCTACCCTTAACACCCTTGAGGATGCTATGTACATTAGACCAGTGGTTCTCATCCGGAGCTTATTCTGGCCCACAAGGGACATTTGAGGCATTATATGTGTCACTTTGAGATTGGAAGATTCAGCTGACACCTAATGGGTAGGGGGCAATGATAATGCTAAACGCTGTACAGGCAGAGAATTCTTCATTGCAAATAATATTTCTATACTAAATACAAAATTGAGAAATTCTGCTTGAAATTAAGAGAACTGTGAAGCTTATGCATAAAGATGGGTTCTTATCCTGCCATTCAAGATGATTTTCTATTTAAACTTTTTCATATTGACCCACATCTACTTTAAGTTTCTTGTCTCTCTACCTTTCCTATTGCCCATTGATTTGGGAAGCATTTTCACCCTCAGATACTAACAGTTTCACATATTTATCTGTATTTGGGCTATTTAAGAATTATAAGTAAAGGAAGAGACAATATTTAAGGCAAATAAATTAATTTCAATGATAGAATTTTAGCTACTTGTCCCTAAATGGAGCCAACACTTTGGCTTCAAGTATTCTCCTCAAAGGCTTCCAATAGATTTGTCCAAATTACATCAATAGGGTTAAAGTTTATTGTAGTTGATATTATGACTTTAAAAAGTCTTTATGACATATATGTAACATTAAGAAATTTCAGCCATTTGGAACAGTTCACTCAACATAAGTGATTCAGCAAGTCACCATTCAGTGTCACAGACAGCAGTTTATTGTGGAAAACTAAAGACTAAAAATCAGCTTCAGAGAGACTTTATTTCTGCACACAGAGAGGCACGTGTACCCCTGGAATGTAATAGAGCAGATATTTATAAAAATAAAGCCTTGGTCCAGGATCTTCTGTCCTTTGAGGTTTCTGAATTATGAATGGGTAAAACTTTGAAGTCTTGTGGTCTCTGGGACCCAGTCCCGCGCCTGGAAATGGAATCTTTGTTCCAGCAGCAGAACCCACTGATACTCCATTTCTGAGAACCCCACTGTAGTCACATCACCTCTGTGAGAAGCAAAGGATCAGCTCATTTGCCTGGAAATATGACCATTCTTCTGCACCTATATAGGTTTGTGTCTGTCCTCCTGTTTTTGGTAACTATTACATTCATGTCATTAAACAATGAGTGGCTTTACTGTGTGTGTACAGAACTAAGCTGTGGGCATGCAAAGATGAATGAGAGAGTTCCACTGCACAAGCTATCCAAGCTAGGCTATTGTACCTGCATTCCCTGACTACAGTCTACTTTTCCACTGTGGTATGGCAATAGGCCCTGGATATTGCAGTTAAGGGAACATACATTCTTGAAAGCTATTAGCTCATATGTTTTATCATCAGCAACATCAGAACCAGTGTTAAACCAGAAAGTTATTAAAATTGTTTCTAGGTTTTCTATCCAATACTGAGATTTCTACACTATTATCATGGCAAGCAAAGTATACAGTGAGAAGTATTTGAGCATCCTAAAATTCATATTAAATGAATAATGACTTAATAACTTTCTTCTTCAAGTGCCATCAGCAAGAAATTGTACAGTTTTATGGGAAACCTTGATTTATTGGTACTAAAGATTGCCTCAGCACAGTCAGTTTGCCTCATAACTTGTGGGAAAGAAACAAGATTAAAAAGAAATTTGAAGGGAAAAAATGAGTCCAGAAAAATTGGCAGCAGGTCTTGTGCAATATTAATTATAATTGAGAAGGGAACATTGTTGCTGAATCTAGGGTGTTTTCTTGCACTATGGACATGGTCTTCCAAATTACCAGATGTGTAATCATTGCTTTTAGTCAAACGCATCTGATGAATGGTGAATGTTAAAATTATATTCTCAATATTTGTAACTGTACAAAGATAAAATAGAAAAAATAATGCAACACCTACAAATACCAGAAACTGTAACAGGCTCTTTGTTATGTAGGACTTGGTGAGATGGTTGGAGGAAAGTAAGGTGATGGAGGAAAAAAAAAATAAATGATATATAAGAATAAAATAAAATAACTTTGATTACATGTATTAATTCCAATGATGGAAACTTTTCAGCCTTTTGAAGTGTTCATTCTACCACTGAAACATAGTGAGAAGGAAGAACCAAGATACCTTTCCAATATTGCATTGATTCCCAAGGGGTCAGTTCACAACAGTTCAATCAAGGATTATGAAATCTGAACAAGATAAAAAGTTTGAGTTATATACTCATAGTTCCATGTAACAACATTATTTGCTACTCAAAATGCTGCAGAATTCTGTTTTGCTAGAAAAGAATAATTCATTTACTTTTGCCATATAGAAAAATGCATTAAAAATATTAATATTGTGTCTAGATACTGCTTGTTTTACCAAGAAAGTGCAATTGCTTTCATTACCAATAAATCAAGGTTAATAGATACACAGTTTGGGGCAAATGCTTAGATTTCTCATGTTCCATTTGAAAAAGTGAAGTTTATTAAATCATAACCCATTTGTTATGAATTTATAAAGCACTACAGTTTCAGTGCCATATCCTATATACTTCAAACCTAAAAGGCCAGAATTTCTGTCCAGCTTCTTTCAACGAAGACATGGATGGTTGAAGTCCTAAGTAACAATGGATTTTACAATTGTTTCTGCAGAATTTTGGAGTTAGAAGAAGCCAGAGATCATCTGGCCAGCCCAGACCAAGTCAAGGCAACTATAGTAGCCAGAGCTCTCAAGCGCTGCACTTTCCTCCTGGGCCAGCCTGCAAGCCACATCTTACTCTAACTGAAGTTTAAAGATTTTCAGAAGCTGTCGATTTTATTCTGTAGCAGATTTAACTATTTAAACAATGCTTACCTTCTGGCAATTGTTGCTGACATTGGTTCTAGACTACATCCATATTAGAAGTGTGTAAGTGTGTGTAAATACTTCCTCAGTGACAGTTCTTGAAATATCTGTCAGTAAGCTAGTCAGTTGCCTGTGGCTCCACTCCTCATCCTGAGACTTTTCCAAATAGGCTAAGTAACTGTTTCTTATTTTAATTGAGAATCAAATCTCTTCTCTAGCTCAAGATTAGCTTTAAAAATGCATTGGGTTATCTCTTTTCATAATAGTCTTCTTTACCAATAGGCCTTTAAAGTGTGATATCCAGAATAATAACAATATTCTTGTGTTTCTGCTCAGTAAGCAGAGATTTTAATCACTTTTCATTCATACTTTTAATCCAATAAAATTTTAATGGGCAGCTACTACGTGCTCATTACTGTGCTGGGAATTGAGCAAACAAGGTAAAACAAAACACAGCCCGTGTCATTGTGAGCAGCTCTAAATGCATACACAGCATGGGCCAGCACTATGTCACAGTAGATTAAGCCACAACTGAGGACATCTGCAGTATATTTCAGAGTGCCTGTTTGAGTCCAGTGTACTCCACTTCCTATACAGCTTTCTGCTGATGCGTTCTGGAATACAATAGGTGATGGCTCAAGTAATTGAGTTCCTGCCATGCATATGGGAGACCCAGATGGAGTTCCTGGTTTTGTGGAGTGAATCAGTCAGTAGAAGATCTCTCTCTCTCTCTCTCCTCTCCCCTGCCTTTCAAATAAATTTCTTTTTAAAAAATAAAAATGAATGGATAGACACCAGTAGACAAATTACAGCTCATGAATAGTGTAGACAAAATATAAGTGCTCTGAACAAAAAAATAGAGGGATATGACTTAGGTTTTGAAGTCAAGGAAGATATCTCTAAGGAAGGGACATCAAATTTGAGATAGGAAAAATATAATTGCAACTGTGTTCATGAATATATTTTAAGGCCAAATTAATTTTGGAGAAAAATATATCAATATGTAGGCTCATATTGGCCTTAGCCTCATGTTTTATTTTTATTTATCCTTCAATAAATATTTTGAGCACTTCTTATCTTGAAATAACTGCACATAAAAATACATACATGCATTTTAATCATAAGTGCTAACTCTCATTTAAGACCTCTTCCATCTAAAGAAATTGGTTCAAGACTTACCTTCAGACAAGTGGGGATGTGGAAAACTGCAATACAAAACATTCTTGTCATTAAACTTCTGAGGACTCTTAGGATGAAAGTCAATCGCACTGAGTGCTTATTCATCTTGTAGCTAATTGCTCCTTTAATTTTTTTCATATTCATTCATTCATCCATTGACTTTTTCTACTTTTCATCCTGGAATTGGAAGTATAAATCACTTTTATGTGAATCAGGATGTTTCCACTACCAAGAAGAGTAATTGTAAAATAGGCATCCCTGGATCAGCTAGGTAGGATGAAGTACCCTTTCATCTGGGCCATCACTGCAGGGCTGATGGTCTGTCCACCAGCAGAGATGTCCTTAGACATCCAAGGACAGTCTCCTGTTGTCCCTGTGCTATGCTTCCATCCTAAGGAGCACCATTCCTTTTCTTCACAAACTCTCAAGGATCAAGGAAATGATTTATCATTTCTATTTGTAAGCTTTTTCTGTATAACAGTCTGGAACATTCATTTTGTCTTAACTCTGTTTTTTTGCCCCTTGGAATAGGTCATCTAACTTCTCTGAACCTTTTACCATAAAATGAGGAAATTAATGAATACCTACTCCCAAAGAATTTCTGTAAAGATTACATGAGATATTTCACATAAAGTACTTAACACAATGCCTGGAACTTTGTAAGAATCCAATAAATCATAGCTATTATTACTTCTGGTCCCTGGAAGGCAGCAGTCTGAGCCAAGAAAGTAGAACAGCCAAAGTTTCAATTTCATTTCTTCATACATCATGTATTTCAATCCCAATCAAGCAATGGGTGTTCCCTATGTTTGAAATACAAATAAAACCAAAAATAAAGAGACCATTGAGGGCTGTGTATTCACTGCCATCTAGCAACAAAAGACAACTGTTCTAGGTGTGCTCAAATTGTAAATCTATCTCCTCTCTGATCAATTTCTTCAAAGCAGAATTTAGAAAGCAACTATGACTGTCTGTAGTGTTTTAGTCTCATTAGCACAATTGTTAAAGATTACATTTTTTTTAGGGAATACAACCTTACCACACCTCAATTTCCTTCTGTGTTGGGGCTATATACTCAGAATTTGCATTAAGAGTTGTCCAATCCTCTGGAGCCTTTTCTCCATTCAATTCTCATGGCATGCAATTATCCATTTCCTTAAACATAGATCCTACCTCTGCCGAGTCTTATCTTCCCAAGCTATCAAAAAATTTCCAAGCCAATATAGGCACTATATAAAATGATTCCTCTAATTTCCTCCTCAGCAATTAAACCCACCTTGTTCATCAGAATTAAGGTTAGAGGAGCAGTGCTCCTATTTTTTATTTTATCTTTGGGAAAATCAAATTGGAAGAAAGTCTGCTCAAGAGTGTATCAAACATTCTGCTTTTCTCGTTTGTGTTTTTTCTTAAATGACAGGCATTTATTTTCCCACAGTTGTGGAGGGTGGAAAGTTCAAGATTCAGGTTGCAGCATACTCGGGTCCTGGAGAGGTCTCTTCCTGAGTTTCACACAGCTATCATCTTGCTGTGCGCCCACATGGTGGGGAGAGAGACAAGCTCTCTGTTATCTCTTAAAAATGCTTTTGCTTCATTGTATATATTTAAAGCATTCACAATTACATTTTGATGTGCATATATATAGTAAAATAGTTATTAGAATCAAGTAACTTAATATACCCTTCATTCCAAAATAGTTAACATCTTGTTTTTTGTGTTCTTTGGGGATAAGAGTCCCTGCAATCTACTCTTTCAACAACGACAAAAAAAAATACAAAACAATATTATTAACTATAATGCTCACGGTATATATTTGATGTCTAGACTTGTGCATCCTACACAACTGCAACTTCATATCCTCTGACCTGTACCTCTCCATTTCCTTTCCAAATCTATGTTCCTTAAAACCCCTGGTAACCACTGTTTTAATCTCTTCCTCCATGTATTCAGGTGTTTTTGTTGTTGTTGTTGTTGAGATTTCACTTATAAGTGAAGTCATGCAGTATTTTCCTTTCTAGGTCTGGCTTATTTGACTTCACATCATGTTTCCAGATTCATTCATATAGTAGCAAATGCCAGGACCTCCTTCTTTGTAAAGGCCATATAATATTCCATCATATACACATATAGAAAAATATATATAATGCTATATATGTAATACATATAACAGCTTCTTTATCTGTTGATTGATACTTAGGTTATTTCCTCATCTTGGCTATTGTGAATAATATTGTAATTAACACAGAAATGTAGATAACTTTATGAGGTAATAATTTTATTCCTTTTGACTATAACCCTGAAGGAGAACTGCTGGGTTGTATGGTAGTTCTACTATGATTTGATTTTTTAAGGAACTTCCATGCTGTTTTCCACAATGATCATGCCCTTCTACATTCTCTCCAGTAGTGTTCTAGCTTTCCCTTTTCTCTACATGCTTGCCAACACTTATCTTGCCTTTTTGATAACAGTTATCCTAACAGGTGTGAGTTGATTTCTTATTATAATCTTAATTAGAATTTCTTTGTTGATTTGTGATGTTGAACATATTTCCTAAACCTGCTGGACATTTATATTGTCTTCTTTAGAGAAACCAGACATTCTGTTTTAAGCTCAATGATATTCTAGAATATGGTTTTTGGATTAAATCACCTCGAATAATCCCACTCTTGTCCCAATTTATTTATCGATGTCTGCAAAACATCTTCCATTCCCTCAACCCAGTCAAGTGGCCTACTGTATGATCAAATTATAAAAGTTTTATTCCTTTTTTCATTTACCTACTGCTTTTGGTTTTTACACACAGTGTGTGTGTGTGTGTGTGTGTGTGTATAATTAATTTTCTTAGAAGTGATTCTCTTAGTAGAAGATGTCTGAAACTCAATTGGAACTAGGTTAGATATAAAATGAATCTAATTGCTTTTTGTAAACAAACCACTGGAATTGCAAGGATGTACAACATCATGAGTTCAAATGTGGTCAAAAGTCTCCTTGTATTTCACTGCTTTCTCTTTTAGCAGTGTTGGGGTTCTAAAGTTAATTCTGTGACCAGTCACCTTTGGAACCAAGATATTTATTCTTTCATATGCCTTATCAGCCACCTTCAGGAATTGTCTTGACTAAAGAATGTTAAGTTTATTCTCACTTTTCAAAGTATCCCACATCTAATTATTGGTCAGTGCAGTAATATAAAGGCTTGATTTCTTAGCTGACCTCGGGATAACTCTGAAGATCCCCATGAGGTCAGCCAAGGCCTTCACTAAGTGTACATTTCAGCTCAGTGTTGTCCACTGCTCAGTTCTGCTTCCTTTCCTTTTCTTCCACAATTATTGACCCTGAAAGCAATATACCCCAAAAAACTTGCAGTAAGCTAACCTCTGTCTCAGAATATACTTCTCAGAATATAATTCAACTTTCAGTAGCTTTCTGTCTTCCCATCATTGAAATCTATAAGAAAAATGACACCAGTTTTCCAGTTCTATTTCAACAAACCTGAAAAAGCCTCTCATTGGCCACAAGTATTATTCAAGTGTGTGGCCTAATCACCTTGTAATCCTGATGCTTACAAATAGGACAGCATGGTTCTGGACTCATCAGTGGGACTGTAGCCCTGGGCCTGAGATATTATTACGGTACACCCTGAGCTAGATGTCTACCCTTAATCAATACCCTGGGCAGTGAGATAAGACTACGTATTTCCCACTTAGATCATAAGAGTTTGGATAGGAAGAAACAGTTCCCCCAAATTAATGGAATAAATGAGAATAGCACTGAAATGGCGTAAGGAGGGCTTATAAGAGTTTGACAGTTCTCCTTTCTTTTGGTTCCATTTCTGTTGAATAGGTGCTCCCTTCCATTGCTAAATTACAACCTCAGTTCCTATATCTACCCAGAGTGTAAGTGATTTTGTTGTTTGTGATTTATAGCCATGCACATGAGTACATGAGTGTTAGTTTTTCATTTTTTTCATTTCAAAAAATGTATGAAAGAACTATTTTTATTATATTGGTCTAGTGAAGAAATGTTTTTTCATTTCCTTTTGAAGACATTCCAGCCATCACCCCAGACTTATGACACAGGCCTACATTGTGTCAGACTCACAAATGTTTATTCATAAATATGTGTTCAATGGTTTTCCTGTTTTTGTGGGCTAAATTAGCCTCAAAATTAATATCTAGGGCTCTTGCCTTTTAGAAGAAGGCCAAGCACATGCTCAAATATGACATGCAGCATGGTAAAGTTTAGAATTTATTTAGAAATTGAGAAGAATACACAGGAACATGAAGGTTTATTAAGGGAGAGTGGGCCAAAAAGGTATACATGGATCTCCATACCAGTTGTTCCGGGGTCAACAAGGAGAGAGGGAGCAAGCCAGAGCTCACGAGTGGCAAGCAAGTGAAATGGCCAGGTCCAGCTCTCTTCAGCCCTCTTACTCACTTCCAATATGGGAGTGGTTACATAGTCTGAGTGACAGGTGGGTGGAATAGGTGGGATTACATGTGGCCTCCAGCTACTCTATCTCCCTGACCAGTCCCATATCAATGTGTGACTTGAATTAAGAATGACTATCTTGCTACTTGATGGTCCCATGTGGCTACTGGTTATTGTAAATTCTGATCTGCTCCTCACAATTGAGCTCATTATGTTCCAAAAGCTTCCCAGGAAATCTCAGCCATACTCTTTCACCCTCTCTAGAGGAAAAATTACAAAAAAAAAAAAAAGGTGTCAAAGCCTCCTTGGATATTAAATATGCACTGTCCCCCAAGGGAGTCAGCTAAGGGCTAAAGACCGTTGCAGGACTTACATGCACGGTTGTGCTGTGCTATCTGGACAGTCAGTTCTCTATGAACTGACACTCCTTTCTAAATTCAAAGGGATATCCAAGGCCTAAAGGCTTCAAGATTGACCCTAGATTCAATTCAAGGGAAATTAAATTGCTTATTATCTTGTATCATTTCACCCAGTGGATCTACTTCTTCTGCCAGTTCACTCTTTTGTCAAAATCTGCTCTTCTAATCACACCCCACTACACGCTGTCCAAAGCTACAGATCATAAAGGTATAAGAAGAAGATTGTTTCTTTTATCATTCTGGCATTTACTTCTGAAATTACATAGAATGAGACTAACCCTCGGGAAAACAGCTGAAAGGAAAGTAAATGCCACCAAAAATCTTAAAGTCCCCACCCAATCTGTTTTCAATAGGTCTATTTTTCTAATAATAAAAATGGAAACATCAAATATTTTATTTTTGTAAAGCTCTTTCTGTGTGGCAAGATTTACATAAAGCACTTCCCATGTATTATTGCATGCTTCACTTAAAGCAATCCAGTAAAGTGGTCAGATCTTTTACTTATCTCCACTGTACATAAGAGAAATTTACTTTCCAAGGCCTCCCCTAACCTACAGTTAGTTAATGGCAAGAGCAGGAATTCAACCTAACTCCAAACTTGAGCCCCAAACCATGAACTTGGGCTTCCTTCCTTTTGCCTGCCCAAGGCACAGTGTTCTTTGCCAACTTCTCTAAAGGATTGTGTACTTTAAGAGCTTTTGTTCTGCGTTTGGAAGACTTTCAGATCTATTGATTTAATAACTTGTTCATTAGTATATCCAAGAGTTATGGCTCAGGCTGCGGGAGGCAGGTAAGGAGAGCAAGTTTCTTTGAATGAGTAGCAATTCACAAAGTGGTTTACATATATATTAGACTCATTGGACCGTGACAATTAAAGTGAAATAGAGAAGAAATCTTTGTCAGATACTTTTGCCTTCTCTTTTATGTTTATTGATTTAATCTTTGAATTACAACAGATACTTAGGCCAGTAATTCTAACCTTTCAGTGTTACAGATCTGTTGGAGACTGTGAAACAGATGAAAACATTTTGTCAAAAATTCCTACATTCAAATGCCCTCAAAGCCATGTAATTTTTGGAAGATTTAGAGAAACCTCAAAAATTTAGAGAAACTAGCTACAGAGCCTTAAGAATACTCAGGGGGACGCAGAGCCATGGCTCACTTGGTTAATCCTCCTTCTGCGGCGCCAGCATCCCATATAGCCACTGGGTTCTAGTCCCGGCTGCTCCTCTTCCGGTCCAGCTCCCTGCTGTGGCCCGGGAAGGCAGTGGAGGATGGCCCAAGTGCTTGGGTCCCTGTACCTGCATGGGAGACCAGGAGAAGGCACCTGGCTCCTTTCTTTGGATCAGTGTAGCTCTGGCTGTGGGGGCCATTTGGCGGGTGATCCAACGGAAGGAAGACATTTCTCTCTGTATCTCTCTCCCACTGTCTAACTCTATCTGTCAAATAAATATAAAAAAATTAATATTCAGGGGCCAGTGCTGTGGAATAGTGGGTAAAGGTGCCGCCCGTGGTGCCGGCATCCCAAATAGGTGCCAATTTGAGTTCCAGCTGTTCCACTTCTTTTTAAAAAAATTTTTATTAATGAATACAATTTCCCAAAGTATGGCTTTTGGATTACAGTGGCTTTTCCCCTCCAATAACTTCCCTCCCACCCACAACCCTCCCATCTCCCGCTCCCTCTCCCATTCCATTCACATCAAGATTCATTTTCGATTCTCTTTATATACAGAAGAACAAATTTAGTGTAAATTAAGTAAAGATTTCAAGAGTTTGCACCCACATAGAAACACAAAGTGTAAAGTACTATTTGAGTACTAGTTATAGCATTAATTCACATTGGACAACACATTAAGGACAGAGATCCTACATGGGGAGTAAGTGCACAGTGATTCTCCTGATGTTGTTTTAACAATTGACACCTTATTTATGATGTCAGTAATCACCCTAGGCTCTAGTCATGAGTTGCCAAGGCTATGGAAGCCTTTTGAGTTCGCCAACTCCAATCTTATTTAGACAAGGTCATAGTCAAAGTGGAAGTTCTCTCCTCCCTTCAGAGAAGGGATGGCCCGTTCTTCCTCTGGGATCTCACTTGCAGAGATCTTTCATTTAGGATTTTTTTTTTTTTTTTTTTTTTGCCAGAGTGTCTTGGCTTTCACTGCCTAAATACTCTCATGGGCTTTTCAGCCGGATCTGCATGCCTTAAGGGCTGATTCTGAGGCCAGAGTGCTGTTTAGGACATCTGCCATTCTATGAGTCTGCTGTGTATGTTGCTTCCCATGTTGGATCATTCTCTCCCTTTTTTATTCTATCAGTTAGTATTAGCAGACACTAGTCTTGTTTATGTGATCCCTTTGACTCTTAGACCTATCAGTATGATCAATTGTGAACAGATATTGATCACTTTGACTAGTGAGATGGCACTGGTACATGCCATCTTGATTGGGATTGAATTGGGATCCCCTGGCACGTTTCTAACTCCACCATTTGGGGCAAGTCAAATTGAGCATGTCCCAAATTGCACATCTCTCTCTCTTATTCCCACTCACATTTAACAGGCATCACTTTTCAGTTAAATTTCAACACCTAATAATTGTGTGTTAATTAAAGAGTTCAACCAAAAGTATTAAGTAGAACAGAAAAAAATACTAAAAAGGATAAATTATTAAGTTGTTCATCAATAGTCAGGGCAAGGGCTGATCAAGTCACTGTTTCTCATAGTGTCCATTTCACTTCAACAGGTTTCCTTTTTGGTGCTTGGTCAATTGTCACCGATCAGGGAGAACATATGACATTTGTCCCTTTGGGACTGACTTATTTCACTCAGCATAATGTGTTCCAGATTCCTCCATTTTGTTGCAAATGACCAGATTTCATTGTTTTTTACTGCTGTATAGTATTCTTTAGAGTACATGTCCCATAATTTCTTTATCCAGTCTACTGTTGATGGGCATTTAGGTTGATTCTAGGTCTTAGCGATTGTGAATTGAGCTGCAATAAACATTAAGGTGCAGACCACTTTTTTGTTTGCCAATTTAATTTCCTTTGGGCAAATTCCAAGGAGTGGGATGGCTGGGTTGTATGGTAGAGTTATATTCAGCTTTCTGAGGAATCTCCAGACTGACTTCCATAGTGGCTTTACCAGTTTGCATTCCCACCAACAGTGAGTTAGTGTCCCTTTTTCTCCACATCCTCGCCAGCATCTGTTGTTGGTTCCACTTCTAATCCATCTCCCTGTTAATGCTCCTGGGAAAGCAGGGGAAGATGACCCAAGTGCTTGGGTCCCTACCACACACCTGGGAGACCCAGAATAAGCTCTTGGCTCTTGGCTTTGGACCAGCTCAGCTCTGGCCATGTGGCCATTTGGGGAATGAACTAGTAGATGGGAGATTGATTCTCTCTCTCTCTCCCCTCCTTTCTGCTTTTCAAATAAATAAATAAATATTTTTAAAAAGAATATTCAGAACTTATATTAAGCACTATACTTTTGCTAAGTGAACTCAGATTGTTCCCTGATATTCAGAGAACATCAGAAATGAGAGACCTAGAAACCAAGGAGAGCATCATCTTTCCTCTTCATCTCCTTGATTTTAAGAATCAATCCTGGGTAGCCTCAGCCCCATAACCAAGTCCACCATACTCAGTCACATGAATTGAGCCCAGCACAAGTGTGTTTGGATGAGAAGGTCAATCAATGGATACTGAACTCTGTTTTTTGTTCTGCTTACTAAACCATGTACCCCAGCACTAGACTGAATCAACTAAGAGTCAATAACTTTTGCTAATTTATACAGACCATGGTCTAGGCATGGTCATCAATGACACTGCCTAAACCATGGACAATGTGACAACTGGATAAGACCTTAGTATGCACAGAGATCTCACAAAATCTAAAATCTTCAGCACAACTCTCTTACAACCTGCTCACTCAGCCTAGAGCAGCTAAGCAGCAGCCAAGTTTCCTTGAGTCTGGTATCCATTCTGTTAAGGAACAGCATTGAGATGTATGTGTAATTTTTTGTTATCAATTAACCATAATAGACACAATTTGCTATTGGTTATCCTTCAGAATGCGTATTTGATTTGAACAAGAAATATTTTCTCTTTCTTGTCCACTGGTTTCTTGACCACAGCATACTTATTCCTAGAATGGAACCCAGCCATCCCACTCCTGGGAATTTACCCATGGGAAAAGAAATCAGCAAATAAAGGAGTTATCTGCACCCCTATGTTTATTGCAGCTCAATTCACAATAGCTAAGACGGAATCATCCTTCATGCCTGTCAACTGAAGACTGGATAAAGAAATGATGGGATATGTACTCTATAGAATACTACACAGCAGTAAACTAAAATGAAATCTGGTCATTTGCAACAAAATGGATGGATCTGGATAACATCATACTTGGTGAAATAAGCCAGTCCCAAATGAACAAATACCACATATTCTCCCTAATCTGTGACTAACAGAGCACCTAAAAGGAAATCTGTAGAAGTGAAATTGACACTTTGAGAAACAATGACTTGAACAGCACTTGTCCTGACTGTTGACGAACAGTCTTTTTTTCTTTCTTCTTTGTACTATTTCTTGACCTCTATACTTAACATAGAATTAATCATATGTATATAAAGTCAATTGAAAATAGGTCCTAGTAAAAATAAGAGTAGGAATAAGAGAGGGAGGAGCTATTTAGTTCTGTATTCATTCCTGCAGACTTATGTCTAAGGGTAAAACTAAAAACTTGCCATAGGACTCCAAATCCCATTAAACTGGATGGCAATAATGCCATCCTAAATGTTAAACTGATCACCTTAAGTGTTTACTTGATCATATAGATAGGATTAAATGTGAAATGGATCATATAAATAAGATCAAGTGTATGATAATAATAATAATAGATAGAATTAAAAAGGAGAGAATGTTCCAACATGGGAAGCAGTCCACACAGCAGACTCATAGAATGACAATCACTTTAAACAGCACTCTGACCTCATAATCAGCTCTTAAGGCATTTTGGTCAGGTTGAAAAGCCCATGAGAGTATTCCAAGCATGGAAATCCAAGACACGGTGGAAAAACAAAAGGTCCTACACGAAGGATTTCTGCGAGGCTCCAGTGGAAAGAAGTGGCCATCATAGAAGGATGTGATTTTCTCTGAAGAGGGGAGAGAACTTCCACTTTGCTTATGGCCTTGTCTGAATACCGATGGGGATTGTGGATTCAAAAGGCTTACATAGCATTGGCAGCTCATGTCAAGAGTCCTGGGTGATCACTGACGTCATGCATAAGAGCGTTAATTGTTAAATTAACAACAAGAGTCACTGTGTACTTACTTCCCATGCAGGACCTCTGTCCTCAATGAGTTATATTATGAGAATTAACTGTAAAAGTTGTTCTCAAACAGGTTTTGTGTGTGTGTGAGTGTGTGTGCGTGTGTGTGTGCAAATGGTTGAAATATTTACTTAGTATAGAGTCGGTCTTCTGTGCATAAAGTTAATTTAAAATGAATCTTAATGGAGAATGGGACTGGGAATGGGAGAGGGAAGAGGAGGTAGGTAGGCTTGGGGGTGGGAGGGTGGGTATGATGGGAAGAGTCACTGTATTTCTGAAGCTGTACTTATGAAATTTGTACTCATTAAATAAAAGGTTTCTTTAGGAAAAATAAAATAATCCCCCCAAAAATCATAATACTATAAGATGTCAACAGACAATTCAGAGCTTTGAAGTTTTACCCTGAACTTGAGCAAGGAAAAGCTAAAAGTCCTACTTTTTATGGATTCATTTGTTTAAGTTCTAGAAGTAGGACATAGTGTATATTCAAAACCTCCTAATTCAGGACCTCTATCCCTGTCCTAGTGAGGCCACTGTACACCAGGCTTCACTGGAGATAAAACAGTAGAAATTGATATGAACTTACTGTGTACAGAGGTCCCCTTGTCATGAAATCTAAAAGCATTAGCACAGCTTATTTACATCTGCTTAAAAGTACCGTATTATAAACTCACATTTTATCTCATCTTCGCTTTCTCTGCATCTCTGCAACCCACCCTTTGTCTCCTTCTTTATACTTGTTTTCCTGTATCTCCATATTCTGACCTTCTATATTCTAACTGCTATGTACAAGGAGTGCTACCTTTTCATGACTCAAGGGCCTTTGACCAATTTCACACATGTGCCTCTCTGACATTCTTCACCTTGTTTCCCCTAAGGCCAGTACCAGTGGATAGTGTCTCCAATTTCCAGGATGCATTTTATATTTTCTGTATCTTATGCCAAAATGTCAGGTATTATATTCTGATATGGGGCTTACCACACTTCCTGAGAGCCCCCTGCCAGAGCAGTGAGTGATGTGTCAGTTACCTGAATGTGACTGCACATTTCACTGGGTGACTACATAATTTAAAATCTTCATGGCACTGAGTGTCTGTTATCATTTACTCATTCATTTTGTATGGAATTATTTTTGAGGTAAGAAAGTCATTGAGACCAATGAGGGAATTTAAACGAATGACCATCCCAGTGTCTCTTGAAGGAACCATGGGCCTGGACTAGAAGACTTTCTCATGACAAAGTTAAGAGGACTCTGAGAAAGCCCTGACATCTTTGACTTTAGAGAGAAGAGGACTTTTATTACAGTACAGCAGCCTTCCTGGTGGGTGTTAGGGTATATAGATGTTTCCCCAAGGTGAGTTTCAATGCCAATAGTCTGTCAGTTGGGTTATCAATGAATTGTTCCACAACAGGTCAAGCCACATACATTTAGCATGACTTTTCACTATTAGAAGCATCTTTTTTTTTATTTTTGACAGGCAGACAGTGAGAGAGAGAGAGAGACAGAGAGAAAGGTCTTCCTTTACCGTTGGTTCACCCTCCAATGGCCGCTGTGGCCAGTGGGCTGCAGCCGGCGCACCGCGCTGATCCGATGGCAGGAGCCAGGTACTTATCCTGGTCTCCCATGCGGGTCAGGACCCAAGCACTTGGGCCATCCTCCACTGCACTCCCTGGCCACAGCAGAGAGCTGGACTGGAAGAGGGGCAACCCGGACAGAATCCGGCACCCCGACCGGG
Source organism: Oryctolagus cuniculus (assembly GCF_051225735.1). Classification (NCBI taxonomy): domain Eukaryota; kingdom Metazoa; phylum Chordata; class Mammalia; order Lagomorpha; family Leporidae; genus Oryctolagus; species Oryctolagus cuniculus. Next base: position 45,218,701 of record NC_142880.1, read on the forward strand.
ACTAGAACCCGGTGTGCAAGCACTGCAAGGCAGAGGATTAGCCTATTGAGCCGCAGCGCTGGCCCAGGAGCATCTTAACAAAAGAAAAATATTCTCTGGGTTCCATGGACATGACAGAAGAAGGAAAGATGCAGTAAAGCAAGCCAGTAATTCAAGGAGTACAGCAGATAGCAAGCACGCAATGTTACAAAGGCACACTCTTGTTTCCACTAGGAAAACAGACTGTGTCCAAAAAGAGAATTTTTTTATTATTTTATTTTTTTAACTTTTATTTAATGAATATAAATTTCCAAAATACAGCTTATGGATTACATTGGCTCCCCCACCAATGACTTCCCTCCCCTTTCCCTCTCCCTCCCCTTTCCCTCTCCCTCCCCCCTTCCATTCACATCAAGATTCATTTTCGATTCTCTTTATATACAGAAGATCAGTTTAGCATATATTAAGTAAAGATTTCAACAGTTTGCACCCACACAGAAACATAAAGTGAAAAATACTGTTTGAGTACTAGTTATAGCATTAAATCTCAATGTACAGCACACTAAGGACAGAGATCCTACATGAGGAGTAAGTGCACAGTGACTCCTGTTGTTGACTTAACAAACTGACACTCTTGTTTATGGCATCAGTAATCACCCTAGGCTCTTGTCATGAGTCGCCAAGGCTATGGAAGCCTTTTGAGTTCACCAACTCTGATCATATTTAGACAAGGTCATAGTCAAAGTGGAAGTTCTATCCTCCCTTCAGAGAAAGGTACCTCCTTCTTTGATGACCTGTTCTTTTCACTGGGATCTCACTCGTGGAGATCTTTCATGTAGGGTTTCAAAAAGAGAATTATTAAGGACAATAAGCATTTGTAGAAATGCTTCCATCCTGAAGAAAATACCAAATGTCAGATGGGGTTTGGGAGAATTAAAGCAACAATTGCAATATGACCATTTCCTTTATAATCTTTAATTTGGAATTACAGGTAACTCATGTGTGTTGTTGTTGAGTTTGGGAGTGAGGTGTATATTGCCCTAGGTAAATCTTATGAGTATTGAAAATAACTAAGAGGATTTTGGAAAGATCTGAAAGTGTTAATCCTTTTCAACAAAAAGCTTGTATGTTTGCCTATGGACTTATGACTTTGGGTCTCCCTGAAGTCAAATGCTTCTTCTCAATGCATAAGGGTGAATGCATTTCATTTCAAGTAAAAAATGCAAAAGTGGGCTTTGAGAGGTATTGTTTTTATAATAATCCAATAAATCAATGGCTGGCTGACACATTAGTGGAAATCAAGACAGGAAATATGGAAAGGCAGTTCATGCCTGATGAGAATGGAGAAGAAGGAGGTGGGAGAAGAGGAGGAGGAGGAGGAAGAGGAAGTGGAAGAATATTTTGAATTTGTAGACTGCTTTAATGTTTATTAAATGATTTTCTCACTAGGAACTAAACTCCTTAAAGATAGAAATTTGGCTTTATTATCTTTGGTTCCTTGATTCTCTAACATCTTGCTTGTGGTAGTAATTCTGTATTAGTTTTATCTTACTAAAGAACAGTTTAATGAATGAATTCAAGATTTTATTTTATGCTATAATTTTGTGAGTTTGGATGTGTTTTCTTCACATATATATTAGAAACTCAAGACATACAGACAACAAATACTTGTGCAAAATCACATGTCAAATCAAAATCAGAATATCAGCCAAAGTTTTCTGTCCTGGGTCAGAGTTTTTTTATACTAACAAAAATAAAATTTTATGGTGATTTAGAATCTGGAAGATTTTCAAGTGAAATTTAGATCGTGTAAAAGAAGAGAGAAATGCGTGTGCTTTATTTTACTGTTTGATGTTAATTATGGTATCATTCAGCAATGGCCATAATAAATTTGCATAAGAAAATCTCCCTCAAACATACTGGGACAAATAACAATAAGTGTTTATTGTCCAGAAAATGGGTCTGTAAGTCTGCTGACTGTAGACAGACTGATCCAGGTCAAGTCTATCCTGGTGACTTTGCATCCAGCTGCTGGTTGACCTGAATGTGTATACTCAGTATGTGTAAGGATCAGAGCTCTTCCAAGTGTATTCATTCTGGTGCCCAGATAGAAAGGCCATCAGCTACCTGCAAGGGTTATTATCATGGAGATGAAGGAAGATTCAGAGATCAAACCATTCTTGCACACATATTTTGTCTCTTCTTTTTTTAAAAACTTTTATTTAATGAATGCAAATTTCAAAGGTACAACTTTAGGAATATAGAGTCTCTTCTTGCATCTCCTGTGCTAATACCCTATTTCATTTAGTAGTAGTAAGAATGGCCCTTAAAAATGTTCACACCGTACTATCTGGAACCTGTGAATATGTTACATTACATGGCAAAAGGGACTTTGTAGGTGTTATTAATTCAATAAATATTAAAATAGGGAGATTTTAAATAGGGATATTATCCCTATTTTAATATTTATTGAATTAATAACACCTACAAAGTCCCTTTTTGAAGGAGGTACCATTCTCTGAAGGGAGGAGAGAACTTCCACTTTGACTATGACCTTGTCTAAATAAGACCGGAGTTGGTGAACTCAAGAAGCTTCCATAGCCTTGGCAACTCATGACAAGAGCCTAGGGTGATTACTGACATCATAAATAAGAGTGTCAATTGTTAAAACAACATCAGGAGAATCACTGTGCACTTACTCCTCATGTAGGATCTCTGTCCTTAATGTGTTGTACTATGCGAATTAATGGTAAAACTACTACTCAAACAGTACTTTATACTTTGTGTGTCTGTGTGGGTGCAAATTGTTGAAATCTTTACTTAGTATATACTAAGTTGATCTTCTGTATATAAAGATAATTGAAAATGAATTGTGATGAAGAATGGGATGGGAGAGGGAGTGGGAGGTGGGAGGGTTGTGAGTGGGAGGGAGATTATGGTGGGGAGGAAGCCACTATAATCCAAAAGTTGTACTTTGGAAATTTATATTTATTAAATAAAAGTTGAAAAAAGAGAGAGATGAGGAAAAAAATTAGGGAGATTATCCAGGATTATCTGAGTGGGTCAAAACAAGCTATGCATGTTATTAAAGACAGATAACATTCTTCAATGAAAAATAGGGAAAGATAGCAAAAATAAAGAGAGATTTGAAGCATAGAAGGAAAGTCAACCCACCATTTCTGGAGGACACATGGAAAGCATGAACACATGGAAATGTAAACAAACCACAGAAGCAAATTCTTCTCCCCTAAACCCCTACTCATCTCTAGTGACAATCAGCAAGTAAATGGAGATATCTGTCTTAAAATAGCAAGGAACTAACTCAGTCAACAATTTGAAGTTGCAGTGGATTCATCCCTAGAAGCTGCATATAAGATTTTGCTGCTGGGGTCAGCTCTGCAGTGTAGTAGGTAAAGCCATCGCTTGCAGTGCCATCATCCCATAGGGGCATTGGTTCGAGTCTCGCCTGCTCCACTTCCAATCCAGCTCTCTGCTATGGCCTGGAAAAGCAGTACAAGATGGCCCAAGTTCTGGGCTCCTGCACCCACATGGGAGACCCAGAAAAAGCTCCTGGCTTCTGGTTTGGAATGGTACAGCTCCGGCCATTGCAACCAATTGGGGAGTGAACCAGTGGATGGAAGACTCTCCTCTCTCTCTCTCTCTCTTCTCTCTCTCTCTCTCTCTCTCTCTCTCTCTCTCTTTCTGTCTCTCCCTCTCCCTGCCTCTCCTTCTCTCTGTGTGTAACTCTGACTTTAAAATAAATAAATCTTTAAAAAAAAGATTTTGCTACTGATATTGGCCTTAGAAGACCCTCAACAGAAGAGCCACTTGAGTCCACTGGACTTCTAATTTGCAGAAACTGACACAATAAAAAGAAGTTGGTTTAAGCCAATAACTTTGTGTCAACCTGTTATGACAACACAGAATGCTACTATAGTCAGTGAAAGTCACATTCCCCAAACTCAAAAGTCAAGGGTCACAGAAGGCCACTCTGTCTACCATTTGGCTAAGACCAATCTTGAAAATAGTACCCAAGACTAGTGAAAAAATTGGGCCAATGTCTCAAATTCTGCAGTTAAACTGAGATAGAAGGAGAACCAGAGGAAGTTTAATGGAAATTATTTGGAGTTGGGGAGGGTATCGGGAAAAATTGTTCCCAAGATCCAACAACCCATAAGGGAAGGAGCAGTAAGTAATTTGTCAAACCAGAAAAGTATCCAAGTGAGTTTTTTTTTGCAAAGGGAGTGGGTGGGGTTGGAGAGTTGGTCTGTATTGTTTTCCCAAGAAATAGGGACTGCTGAAGGAGAAGGTAGGAAATAAGGCTTAACACTATTAGATTAATGCAGTGGACAGAACTCATGACCGATTAAAGCTGTGTCAATTATTGACCACAGTACTGTTTGCCCTTTGACTTTTTCTCAGCAATTTATGGGCAGATGGGGCAGATTCCCAATACGTTGGCAGAAAATCCAGAAATTTTATGTAATGTATAACTCTGATCCCAAGATTTACATAGGAAGACTGTATTTTTTCTTGGATGGTGGTGGCAAAAATTATTGTCAGAGTGTGTTTCCCAAGGGCTCAGAAATATGTTGAAAATTGGTCTACTAGGGCTTGTAAGCAGAACACTGTTTTTAAATGTTCTTCTTATATACTACCTTGCATCTATAATTCTGGCTGGGTGATACAGTGAGTCTCCTAGCAACTCATGCAAAGGAGCCAAATCCATCCACTTCCGAGGAAATGAAGTTAGGCTCCTCTTGGAAGACCTCATGTGGTGATGACAGCTCTTGCGGATATGTGACACATATTCTATATACAATTTACCCTGGGCCCCTCATTTTTATCAAGCTTACAAGACCTGAGGGAATACAAGTTAGAACAACCCAATCAAGATGTGTTCTCTTTATGTGTTGGAGAAATCTCTGTCCATTTCTACCTCCAGGAGAAATGAGCTCCCAAGATGAGAAGTCATTTTCTCTGATGTGGACCTCAAGAACAATGGCTAAGAGTCTCAGAATCTTAATCGGTTTGAATTTCAACTCTCCTCCCTCATAATGATGTGACTTTGGAGAAGGTATTTTATCTTATTAAAACCAGTGTTTAAACCAGTTGGATCTTTAAACAAGTGATGTAATAGTACCCATCTCATGGGCAGAGAGGCATTTTGAGGTTCAAATAGTAGCCATTATTATGATTTAAAGTCAAGAAGAACGAAATCAGCTAAACTGCAGGAGAAGAGGTTTAAGGTTGACATAAAAAAGGAACATCCCTGCAGGAAAATATACAAATCTTACTCTGAAAATTTATGAAAAACCCTTCCATGAATACTTGGAAGATAATCCTGACTATAAAATTATGTGATGGATGCTTCTGGCCATTCAAGAAATTACACAGTGAAGTGAGTGTTGTCACCTCAAAGTTGTAACCTTGGGAATTTATACACTGATTTCAATGCTACAATTTTGAGCAAGCTCTCTTTGGTACCTCATCACCAAAAATGACCTTCAGGGAATGTTATGTGTTCTCTTTAATATCTCTTTATAGGGGACAACTGTTATTTTCTCAAGACTAATGCAGTGTTTGTAACAACTGACTTCCATTTTCAGTGCCAGTGGAGAGAAGTGACAATTGAATGAGATAGAATCTTACATGGCCCATTTTCACTGATATTTGCATTCATGGGTTCTAGATTACGTTAGTAGATGAGAGGTGAAAAATGACTTCTTCAAGCTTAGTATATGATCCTATAGTTGTAGATGTGTTGAAATTGGTCTTTTATTTCTTCCATAGTTGATACATAATAGCTTTCCATTTCTTCTATCTTTTGTGATGACTCTGAAATATTTCATGATGAAAACACAAATGTTTGATTTAAAAAGTGGGAGTCTAGCTTCCTGAAAAGCCACCTCTTTTTAATTGCTCTCAGAACCTCACAAGTTCTTTCCCTAATTCCCTCACAATGTGGTCTTAGTCAGTCTATTGAATGGTAATTATCTCTAAACTTTCTTGATGGATGGATTCCCTCTAAGACTCATACTTGATTAACAGAGAGCCACATCAAATAAGAATCACAAATAATTAAAGCTTCTTCTTCCTTTTCAATGGTAGCCTCTTATTTCCAAGCAAATTTACAGGCACCTTCCCATTCTCAACCAGTATTTAGAAACATACACTACGTTCCTAAATCAATATATATATATGAAATATATGAAACTTGTATAATGTAGATAAAATTTTAAAAATACAAATGAACAGCCTATGTGCTTCTTCATAGGAAGTTAACTTCCCTCTTTAACCCTCTTTAACCATTCTGGTGAGCCAAGTTAGGCTAGGCCAGAGTCATATGTGGAAGTAGATGAGGAAAATGAACTAGAAGAGAAAACAGAATCCACCAAAAGGCATCACCAAATTTTTCTGGGCCCTCCTTTCATCCCTTTTTTTGGATCAGTTCTTCCAATCCCATTCCACCACAGCACAGTCACATTTGTTCTCCAATCCACCATGAAGAGGCATAATCTTAGGGCCTGAATCCTGAGTAAAGAATCTCCACATATAGGCAAAATAATACTTGACCACCACATGAAGGTCTTCTAAAATGTCTCGGAGGGTAACACTGGAATGATATATGGAGAAGTGTCTACGCTGGTGACTGGTGACTGGTGACCTGGATGCTGCCCTTACTGGCTGCAGAACCATGAGGTAATTAATCTGACTCAGCACTGTACCTCTAAGCCAGCTGGGCATAATCCTGGCTATTTTCATTCAAAACTTGCATCTACTTACAGCATTTTCTTTGGTAAGAAAAGGCAATGTAAAAAGAGGACCCTAATGGTTCAGAGTTCATGTTAGAATTGGTAGGTAAGTTGCGCACATGCAGCCCTCCCCACTCCTATTTCTGAATGGAAGTCCCTACTACTTGATCCTGATTCTCTTCCTTGATTAATTATTTTTTGAATAGCAATTTTGGAAGCCGCAAACAATCAATAGGAGTTAGCATGCAAGATTACATCTATTTGCTGTCAAGATAGCAATACAAAACTACTTGGCAGGTTCAGAGAATTCAGAAAACAGATGGTCTATGTGCTCCTTCCTTTCATCTTTTTTAAGTGACAAGAAAAAGATTCATAATATGCATAGGCATCTAGGTGTTACTGCTCTAGAATCAGAACATTTGAAAAGTTAAAAAAACTTCATGATCATTTAATTCAACCTGTTCATTTTGCCCAAGAGGAAACAGAGTTTTATTGTAGCAGGCGATCTCTCTCTCTCTTTTTCTCTCTCAGCCCCCACCACTGTCCTCCTCTTATTCCTCCTCCTCCTCCTCTCTCCCCTTTTGTCATGTACAGCCCCTCTCTATCGAACATTTCAGAACATGAAAAATTCTTATGAGTAGAGGATTCCTCAATTCATGGGTCTCAGTAGGAAACAAGTACTGATTTTCACTACAGAGATGTCATAAATTCCACACTTCCACATCCTGACCTTCTCTTGCAGCTAAGACAATGGCACATGGCCAAGGCTATACCACTACAATGTACATCCCAATTTCTGAACGGGATCTTGACATGTAAAGAAGATTCCATTCTGATGGTACATGTGGCAGACATACTTCCAGGAACTGTAGCCTCAGTGCTGTAATTGTCATATTCCTGTTGAATTGTGGAGAGAGAATTGGTGTCCTCCCCTGACTGGTTACATCACACACTTTGCCTATGGGTTTGGTTGCTGCCAGTATCTTAATGTTGCTGAACATTTTCCAGGCTTTGTGCTGGGATTTTCCTGGCTGTTCTAAAATCTACCCTGTATCTTCTCAAATATTTATCTGCTTGGGCAAGCCAAAGATATAGTTTGTGTTGTGTTTTCATTTTTGTTTTTCAGTTCTTGTAAACAAGAACTCTGACTCATAAGTGGCCTACTGATGACAAGCAATCAGTGTGGTCTTGTGGCAGAGCTGGAACTGCGACACGTAACTTCCAGCCCTATTCTCTAACTTCCTCAGGAATATATCTCTGATGATAGGATAGAGTATAAAATCAGTTTTATTCAAAGTAGAGTGAGTAATAATTTTGTGTCTGTATTAATGAAAAATAGGTTAAGTAGAAACCAACCTGAAACTCAAAATATTGAGGCAGGCATTTGACCTAGTACTTAAGTGTCCAGTTAGAATGGCTTCATCCCATAGCAAAGTGCCTGGATTTGAGTCTTGACATCATTCTCCATTCATATTTCCTGCCAATGCACCATGGGAGGTAGCAGGTAAAGGGTTAAGTAGTTGTGTTAGTGCCACCCAACTGGAAGACCTGGAACAAACTCTCAGCTCTAGGATTTGGGCTCAGCCCAGCCATGGCCACCACAGGTGTCTGAACCAGCATGACTTTTCTCTGTCTTTCTCTCTGCCAAATAATGAATAAATTTATAAATAAAATTCACTATATCCATGACTTAAATCATCTGAAAGTCTGTTTCCTTCTATAAAATTGCAAGGTATGAGGTGAGAGGTATGATGCTCCAGATTCTTAGAGATCCAGGCTCCTTGGCTATTATTTCTCCCTCACCTTCAGCTCTAGAATTCCAGCTTACAGTGTGTTGTAGTCAACATGATTCAGGCACACAACCTGAAGAGTTTTATAAAAGAAGTACACAAGCACCTGCAAAAATTCTTCCCCACTCTATTACTAAACAGGTGGGTGCTGGTGGAGCAGAGCAGAAAGTTGGGGCTCCAACAGCACCCACTGTACAATTTTGACCCTGCCTTGCAAAAAATGAATGAATCTCTTTGCAGAGGCAAGGTCAGTTCCCAGTTCAAGTTTTCAAGCTAATTCAAAACTAAGTGCTTCTCCCACACTGGTGTCCACAGGGGTAGTGTATGTATATATATATATATATATATATATATATATATATATATATATATCTTCCATGCAAAACACTAGGCACAGGCACAACAGTGACAGGAGATAGAAGTTTTTAGCTTGAGATTTTCCAGTTGAATTTAATACCTAATTGTATAAAAGGAGTGCATCACAATTCTTAAATCCTTGATATTTTTTGACTGGCATGACCTTTATTCCTCTTGAGAATCATCAGAAATTATTCTGTAATCAGTATCACAAAAATGCCCTTGAGAAACAAAGGGAAATATTATTTAATCTCTCTCAAAGCCAAAATTTCTTCTACTAGTAGTTTCATTGATCACCCCAACTCTTACTTCATTTGCTCACTCATCACTGGTTGAAACAAGTGGAGGCAATCATAAGCAGTGACAACTTGTAGTTTATGATGGGGTTTGTTCTATCTCCCTCCAAATACATATATAAATAGTAATTATAAAAAAGCCTTCTTCGAATAGTTGCATTATTGATGCTATCCAACATCTAGAAGAGGTACTCTAACTTTAATTATCTTCTACTCTTATAAATTCTGAAAGAAATTCATTTAAGCTATAGACTCTACTGCACTGGAATCTATCATTTGGAGTAGACTTCATACCTCTTTAAATGCTTAAATGGTATTTCTTTCTTTTGACCTTGATCCCTTAGGTTGACATGTAAGAGTTAAAATCACTGCACATTTCAGTAATTGTAGCTTCCTCGTCTATGAAAGGAGTGAAAACAACAGAAATGACAATTGCTATTTGCAAAAACATTGACAATTTCAATGTTTTTTCCAGAAAGGATGAAAAAGAAATAACCTCCTAACTCTTCTAGCCCACCTTCAGGTTACTTCATGCAGCAAAATGCTAACCCAGAGCAAATAATGATTAGTATGTTATTTTTCTTTAACAGAAAAAAAAAAACCTCTACACTGGTATAAGTAAAAGTGGAGCAAGTGTTCAAATGTAAAGCAAAATAGCTTCAAGTCTGTTTTATGGAAATCAAACAACCCCAGATGACAGTCTGAGCAAACACGATTACACAATAGTGTTGCTATGAAAATCAAAAGCAAGGATTGTTTTAGGGCAGAACACAGGATCTGAATAATGAGAGAATGCCTGCTATGGTGGCTGTGACTAGTGCTTGGTGGGGAATATGAGACCCCATATAGGCTCCTTCTGCTGTAACTAAACTAGCATTGGTGAAGAGGTTGGGAGATGCCATCCAGCTACCTTAGGAAAAACAAAACCAGCTCCTCTCCAAACAGCTCTGCATGACATAACAAAGCATTGTCTGGCTTTTAGAAACAGAGGAGTGGCCTGCAGTGACTGTGGGCTTAGGTCCCTCAACTTTGGTTAACATATGTTCAGCAGAGAGATGCTCCATGACACTGACATGCCAGGAACTCCCTGGAGAGATCAAATGCTTAAAGACAGGTGCATTGGCAGGAGCTGAGGCTTCCCTTTTGCAGGCTTGTCCCCATGGACAGGCATCTCCTGACCCAGAACTGTCCCTTGGCAGCTGAGCTCGTGGACTTCCCAAGGATGGCTGGTCCCTCACATGCCTTCAGGCAGTCGTGTGAAAGGAAAGGTGAGGGAAGCATTCTCTCTCTCTCTCTCTCTCTCTCTCTCTCTCAAACTTAGAGTTTTATATGTTTCATTTTAAAATGCCAGAAACAAAGGTAAAAATTCAGTCCACTTGAGCCTATCAAAGTTTTTTTAAGTAAAAGATGTATCATTTTACATAATAATCGGAAGATATTGCTTTATCAGTTACTATTTTTTATCCAAAAGTCACTTTTGTAATTTTTGGTGGCCTGCCTCTCTTACAGGTTGTGAATGGAAGAGATCAAAAATATGTGGTTTTCTTTCACCATCTGTCTCTGTCCACCCCTCCAGCTCTTTTGCCTCTTCTCTTCACACCTTCACCCAGTCTCAGTGGACTTTTTTTTCTTTAAAATCCTGTGTTCTTTCCTGTCTCTGAGATTCCAAGTGTTCTGTTTATCTACCCGTATGCCTACCCTGCATTTGATTGTCTGCCTTCCAGCTAATCTTCATGCTTCAGCTTGAAACATAATTTTTTTGTGTGTGAGGCATTTTTTACCCCTGAGATAAAATTCCTCTCCATTATGTGATTTCCCAGTACCTTGCATAGTGCTTCCTCAGGCCATCAGCCTTCCCTGTCTATGTCTTAGGAGCAGTGCCAGCAGATGCAAAAATAACACTAGACAAAATTTTGTGCACACGCCTGGTATGATTAACCATTGCAAAGTGTTTCATCCAGAAAATGCCATAAAAATAGCAAATGCTTATAGAAGACAGAATTCCAGACACTGTTCTAAGAATGTGTGTGCATGCACACATTTGTCCCTTAATATCAATGGGATTCCAGGACTTCCCCTTGAATGCCAAAATCCATGGATTTTTATATAAGTCTCTTATATACAATGACATAGTATTTGCATAAAACCTATACTCATCTTCCTGTGTATTCTAAATAATCCCTAGAGTACTGATAATGCCACATACAATGTAATTTGTGCAATTAATTGGTAGACATATTTCTATACATATTATTTAGGGATTAGTTATCAGAAAGTTTTAAATCTTTAGTATAGCTGCAACTGTTTTTCAGATATTTTCTGACTCCACTTGGTTGAATCTTTGAATACAGAGAATCCACTCTATATACATACATGTCTATGTACTCATATATATATATATTAATTTGTCTATCTGAGTGTGATGATTATCTGTATAGTAATAGGTAGGTTCATTGATAGAGAAATGATCTTGCTCTTTCTCCATTTCCTATTAAGAGGAATAGGAAATGCCATGTGGTAAACACACTACTGGCAATTACAGGATGCCATACTGCTTCCTCAGGCCATCAGCCTTCCTTGTATATGTCTTCTTAAGAACAGGGCCAGCAGAGTCTAAAATAATGCAAGACAAAACTTTGTGTTCATGCTTGTTATGATAAATCATTAGAGTTTCTTCCAGCAAATACCATGCTTGGTTTTACCTCAGAAGTATGAGAGTAAGTCCACCTATGAATAAAAGGTGATACTGATGGTAAAATAAAGTAGGAACCAGGTGTACTGGTTAGGGTAATACAGATTGGTGTAACAAAACAGCCAAAAGAAGAAACAGTTCACACAAGATGGAAGTGCATTTTTGCTGAGCATGCCAAGGTTAACAGGTCCTGTTCTTCCCCACATTGCTCTCCCAGGCATCAGGAAACTCTGCTCTCTTCACTATGTGGCTGCTGTGGCCACTGGTGTTTCCTCTATCCAGTTCCAAGAACAACTGAGAAGACCACATGGGCAATTGTCATACATCAAGCCAGAAAGTGTATCCAGTCGGCTTACATTCCACTGACTCAAAATCAGTCACATGGTGATTAATTTATTGTTGATACAGTAACAAATTACCACAAACATGGTGGATTAAAACAACATACTTTTATTATCCTGGAATTTTGATAGAAGTTTGAAATCAGTTTCTTTTGGCTAAAAGCAAGGGGTTGGCAGGGCCAGAATCCCCCTAGAGCTTAGGTCCCAACACAGCATTGCTCTTAACCTCTTCCTCTGTCTTCAAAGCCAGCAGTGTAGCAATCTGCTTCAGTGACCACAGGGCTTTCTTCCTCCATTTCCCTCCTATAAGGACACTAATGACTACATAGAGGGCCTACCCCAACAATCCAGGATAAACTTCCCATATAAAAATCTCTAACTTAACCACATCTGTAAAGTTTATTTTTCTATATAAGACAGTAGACAGATTCCATGGCTGAGGGCCTACAGTCTTTGGGGATGTGGAGACATTTTCAACCTAGCACAGTATACCCTCTTACTCACAATGATACACACACATCCCATACCCAAAGTAAGTTCATCCCATCCAAACAGTCCCAAAAGTCTCAACCAACCATTTTTGCATCAATTTAAAGTCCATAATTTTATCAGAATGTGCGGAGCAATCCGGACTAGACTGAGTTACTGGAATTAAGACTTATTCTATGCATCTGCTCTCCCACAATATGGCGCTGGGAGAGAAGTAAACAGCTTCTGCACAGCTGCCTCCAGTTCAACCAATAAACTGTAGGACTTGCTCCTGATTGGAGGAGAGCAGCGTACTCGGCGTGTGGGCAGCCGAGTTGGGATTGGCAGAGGAGGACTATAAAAGAGGAGAGAGACGGCATGCACCAGGAACATCTAAGGGGAACACCTGTGCAGCCCCCAGAGAAAGCCGGCTGGCGGTGTGCCGCTCCTCTGCGGAAGTGGGGAATGTGGCCAGGGGGAACTGCCCTTCCACGGAGGTGGAAGGGATAGTAGCCAACCCGGGAAGAACCAGCAGCAAACCCGGGGAGGGCCGAGCAGACGAAAGAACAGCGCAGGGTCCTGTGTCATTCCTCCACGAAGAGGGGGAGCGACATAATGGTGCCGTGACTCGGATAGGAAACCTAGGACGGATAGGAAACTTAGGAGGGAAGAAACGGGAAGAACTGGGAAAATACCGGAGAGAGAGACTAGCAAACAGCCTAGGGAAAAGCCGGACGAAAAAGGTGCCGGAAGGAGCTATTGAAAGCCTAGGCATAGACTCAGATACGGACTACGGGGGGAAGCTGGGAGAAATCTCTAAGGTCGAAAGCGAAAGTGAAAGCTAGAACAAACAGACTCGGACGCGGACTGTGGGGAGAAGCCAGGAGAAATGAGGGAGGAGTATTGTTGGAGGAAAGCTTGGGGAAACATACCGGGTAGAGAAAAATGTTAGGGAAATTGAAGCCGCGGGGGGCAGGCCAAGGCGGAAATGAAAGCCACTTTGGGGTTCTCAAGTTAGCCCGGGAATAGGGGGCAAAAAGTTGAAACCAGAAGCTGAAATGTAAGCCTGGTTGGGATCCGTCTGATTAGCCCGGGGAGCAAAGGACGGGAAGCCAGATCGTGGGGCGGAAACGTGAGCTGGGTTGAATTCGCCAGGCTAGCCCGGGGAACTTAGATTGAATGCTAGTGGCGGACACGTAAGCTACGCTGTGTGACTCGTGGAGGCTGCCGCGCGCAGACAGAGCGTGCGGGGCTCAAGTACATAGGGAACGCGGGGCTAGCGCGGAGACCGCGGAGTGTGCGCGCGAAGCCGAGCCGCGCAGATGAGAGAGGCACGGGCTGAAGCGGCTCAGAGCCGGAAAGCTGCCGAGAAGCAGCCTCAGGGCGGGCGCAGCCGGGAAGCCGCGGGGATAAGAGAAATAGAAGTTTAGAAGCAAAGTGAGAGAAATAGGAATGCTGGAAGATAGAAGTAAAATGGGAGAAGTAGGAATGCCCGGAGATAGAGAAATAGAGAAATAGAAAGGCCTCCCCTCAACATGGCAGTGAGAGAGCTTGGATTCGGTCTGCCCGATTAAGTGAGGCGATGAGCACCTGCGGCGGCTAGCAGCTTATGCGCCGCAGGCCACCGAAGACAGGCACGAATTAACATCAGTAAGGCCTCCCCACAATACAACAATTAGAAGGCTTGGATTCGGTCTGCCTGATTAAGGCGGTAAGCACCAGCAAGCAGCTCGACCAGAGTATGAGCTGCAGGTCACCGAAGATAGGCACGAACCAACACTAATAAGTCTCCCCCACAATACGGCAATGAGAAGGCTTGGATTCGGTTTGCCTGATTGTTAGGGCTTGTAAGCCCCTGCAGGCAGAGCAGAGCATGCGCTGCAGGGCACCGAACACAGGCACGCATCAGCGCCTAAAAACCTCCTCACAACATGGCGAAGAGAGGACCCGGATTCGGTTTGCCTGATTGATAGGACTTGTAAGAACCTGTGGCAACTCTAGCAAGCAGAGCAGAGTGTGTGCCACGGGGCACCGAAGACAGGCGCGTATCAACGCCAAAAATAAAAAGAAAGGGGGATCTGTGGGGAGCAATCCGGACTAGACTGAGTTACTGGAATTAAGACTTATTCTATGCATCTGCTCTCCCACAATATGGCGCTGGGAGAGAAGTAAACAGCTTCTGCACAGCTGCCTCCAGTTCAACCAATAAACTGTAGGACTTGCTCCTGATTGGAGGAGAGCAGCGTACTCGGCGTGTGGGCAGCCGAGTTGGGATTGGCAGAGGAGGACTATAAAAGAGGAGAGAGACGGCATGCACCAGGAACATCTAAGGGGAACACCTGTGCAGCCCCCAGAGAAAGCCGGCCGGTGGTGTGCCGCTCCCCTGCGGAAGTGGGGAATGTGGCCAGGGGGAACTGCCCTTCCACGGAGGTGGAAGGGATAGTAGCCAACCCGGGAAGAACCAGCAGCAAACCCGGGGAGGGCCGAGCAGACGAAAGAACAGCGCAGGGTCCTGTGTCGTTCCTCCACGAAGAGGGGGAGCGACATCAGAATATCGTGAGTTCAAAAGTCCCACACAGGGACATTCCTAACATCAAGGGTTTGGGGAAATGTGTTGTGTGCTTTGGTGACCAGCAGATGGTCTGTGTCCCACAAGGTTGTCTGAAGAGCAGATTTGAACACCTTCTTGCTTTTGACCTAGCTGTCACTTGAGACCAAGCCCTACCTAAAGTGGCCCTTACTCATATTAAATTTTGGCAGCATGTTGGGACCCAAGATTGAGTTTATCTGGCAATTTCCTTCCAAAATATTGACCCTCCTCCAATCCGTTCATCCAATCCTTAGAAATCATGACCAGTAGAATTGCTGCTACAGAAAATGAACCATAAAATTAGTCCCACAGCAAGAAGGGCACACTCCTGCTCTTATGTAGCAAAATAATGCAGATCATTTGTCCAGCCAGCCTCTTTTGGGCATAATGTAGCCAGTAACAATGGGGTGTGGAACAAAAAAATAGCTGGAGGAAGACAAAGCTTGGATGTCAACCTTGACATACCCCATGGATGCCACGTGCAGTCTTCAATGCAAAAAATAAAGAAGGAAAGGAAGAGATGGGGAGAAAAGGAAGACAGATGAGGGGAACACTTCTCCAGTAAGACAATCACCTCAGATGATCACAGATCTTTGCTTGCTCATCCCTGTCCAGGCTTTCACAGGACTACCCCAGAAGAAAAGTACAGACAATAGCTGTAGCCCACCAGACAGGCCCAATGGAAAGGCCAATGCCAACACTTACTGGTTATGTGATTGTGAACAAGACTGTTTTCATTTTGCTATGCTCAGTTTCTCTGTCTGTAGAATGGGGATAGAAATATTTCTGTTCCAGGATGTTTGGTATAAGAGTTAAATGAAGTAAAACATGCCAAAACATTTGGTATGTAGTGGATACACAGTACACATAGGTTTACCTTCAGATGCCACTTACCACAAGCCAGAGGAGTCTCTAATTGGAGCTGTGGACGAGGGGAAGTCTTCCTCCCACATCAGAGGTTGGCAAATAATCTGTTCTTTTGACTAATGTCAGGGTGGCTTCTCTTTTCTGGCAGCTCATGAAATATATTTTGTCTTCCTAGGTCAGAACTGAGTTCTTCCTGCTTCATCTAAAGTAAACAAAGTCCTTGTAAATCTTGTATTAACATTTTTAATACGAGAGAAAAATGAATGTTATGAGCATACACAATTTCTCTATGTAGTTCACTCATCTAAGATATCCCATTATTGTAAAATTGCCTGAAAAAAAAAAAACATGTTCTTTAAGGACACCAAGAACAGTTTAAATAAAATCATACATATATATATGTATATTTATTAAATACATTGTGTGATATGACCTGGTAAATATGGAAAATGTACCAAAACATACACATGAGGTTTGGCAGGGCATGGGTGTTGCAGGTAGAGTGGATACAGGAAAAGGCAGAGAAGAGGTGCAATTTCATCTAGATAACTTACTTACATATATGTGTATATGCAGAAACAGATTTGAAGGGACAACAGATAAGGCTAGCAATAAAACTCTCCATGTCGAAAAATGACCATGTAATCTTGTGAAATAATAAAATGAAATGACTAACTGAAAAGTTGCAGAATTTGTACATTGTATAGGTATGTGACATGCTGCACAGGAAAAATGGAGTGGAATGCCATTAATATTTGTGGGGGAAGGTAAATAGGGAAAAATTTACTGTTCCTTTAAATTACTTCTGAATTGGTTATACAGATTTCTATTCTTGTAATTTTGGGGAAAATAAATCTTTTTTTAAATAAAGAAACAATGTGTTTAAATGATTTTTTTTATGTTGAGAGCTGATACAATCCACTTAGTCACTCGTTGGGAAGGACACTATTGCCAAAACAGAAAAATATTTTGTCATTTTAGTAAACTAAAAGGATAGAAAAGGTACTGAAAATGTTGCAGGCCATTTCTCTCCATTACTTCCCAGGCACAACTCCTTCACATTACTCTTCACCATCAGAATTAGATTATTTTTTCCTCAACACAAAGAGAATATTGGCCAGTATGTTCAATATCGCCAGGATGAGACCTCTCTTTGTTTCTAGAAGAAGCTAAATCTAAATGTCTCACCATCTGCACTCCCTGTAGATTAGGGAAATGGTTTACATCATATTTTACCTTCAATTTCCAAAACAGTGCTCTGTGACTTTTCTCCCTTGAAGATTCTTAAGTAGAGTGATGAGTCTGATGCTGAATGAGGTCATGATTAGGACCTCTGGTAAAATGGTTCCTAAATTATCTCATGATAGCCTTCAACAGTCATGAAAGCAGTCCACACTCTACCAGGGAGTGAGGGTGATATGAGGGCAGCCAGAATCATGGTTTTTGTTTCTCCTGATTCAGACCATTACAGTATATAGTATATTTTAAAAGGAAAGAGAATGTAGGCAGTGTAGAACAAAATAAAACTGTACCAAAATATTTCTTTAAAATAGGAGCAATAGTCAATGGAGCAACTGCCAAAGCAGAAGAAGCAGGAATATGCAATTCAATGTGTGCAGGTGCAATCTTAACCACTTAATACAGAGAGAGCTAAAGGCAGCACCAAGAAAATGCAG
Organism: Oryctolagus cuniculus; assembly: GCF_051225735.1. NCBI lineage: Eukaryota > Metazoa > Chordata > Mammalia > Lagomorpha > Leporidae > Oryctolagus > Oryctolagus cuniculus. The sequence continues at coordinate 45,236,512 of NC_142880.1, forward strand.
GTGTTTTCAAAGGAAGAGGATACTATTGTGAGCTTAAGATCAGGGCCTTTTATTTTTTATTAGTTGTTTTGTATTTGCACCTTTAAAACTTGCTTATCCTTTAGTAACATGAAACATAGTATAAGACTTTGAACTCGGTGACCTCCTAGTTCTTCCAGATCTAAGAATGGCTAGGTAATGATACAGTGCATTATTTTGAGCAATAATAAAGAGTTCTGCCAACAGTACACTGTTCATTCTATGACTAAGTTGAAACATTTATGCTATAAAGCAATGATCAATACATTCACACACACACACACACACACACACACACACACACATGCCCATACTCATACTCATGAACAAGTTTTCCTAAAACACCCAGTGAATAGAGATTAAGGACTTTGGGGGAGCATAACATTGGAATATGTTGGTTGATAGGTTACTGGCTGAATGATGCTGCCCTTGCATACGAACAAGAAAAAGTAAAAGCTTATATTTGAAAAAACATTGATATGCTGATGACTATACCTTAAGAATAACTCTATAAAAGCAAGAGCCAATCACTATTCTACATGATGTCTGGAGAATGGAGGCATGTTTTCAATTATTCTTATCCCCAGAGCCAAATACTTAGTACATGATGTCACTGTTGACCAATGAGGGGCTAACACTCTTCTGCCGTCCTGGCTTTTATCTCAACAGACTCTCTGCCCTGGAACCTAAGAAGTTCTTCTGCTAAAGGAGCCAGGGATCTGGGGAAGTAAACAAAGCACAAAGCCAGATGTGGGAAGAGAGAAAATTACATGGTTTCCATGGAACTAGCCATCTATATGGTGCATTCCTGTTTTATATATGAGATTTATTATAAGGAATAGGCTCACATGACTGTGGAAGCAGAGAAGTCCCATAATCTGCTGTCTGAAAAATGGGTTATCCAGGAAACCAGTGTATAGTTTGAAGGTTTGAGAGCCAGAGGGCTGGCAGGGTAGATCCCAGTGTGAATCTACAGGTCAGAGAACCAGGAGTGTTGAAAGCCAGAAAATCATTTCTGAGTTCCAGTAGTCAGGTGGAGAACAACTCAACTTCTCTCCACCTGTTTGAATGATCCTAGCCCTCAACCTGTTAGATGATGCCCACTCGCACTGGGGAGAGCTTCACTTAGTCTACAAATCTAAATGCTATATGAATCCCAACCCCAGAGTGTATGAAACATAGTTTCCGCCAAAGCACTCTCAGTATGGACACATCCTCCTGGACACAGAGTGTGGCGCAGGAGTTGATTGAGGACAGTAAATGACCCACTAACAAAAAGAGCATTGAGCCCTTATGGGAACATTGGCTCCCACAAAGACATGCAACTACTTTCCCAGACATGCTTATTTAATATTTCTTGCTAAACATGTTTCAAAGAGCTCTTAGAGTTATATGAGTATGCACATGACTGTACAAATGGCTGTTGTAATCCTTGTGAATAAGGAAACATGCAGGATCTGTCCTGTAGCATTCTTCAGAGGAAGAGGTCCCGTGTCCTGTCTCTCCTTTCACTTGCAACCCCTCCACCAGAGACTGTCGGAACATTAGACATTAATTATAGTTGGCAAGAGACACTTAGGAAAAGTCCTATACATCTATGAATCATGATAAAACTAGGGGGAAGGCAGATCAAGTAGAATGAGAGGAAGTATAAGAAGAGAAGCTAACACTTAACTGAGTTCCTTATGTGTGCCAGACACACATATAATCTTTCTATATGGCAAGAAATTGACTGCATTTTTATATGAAGACTGTATTCATTCATTTTCTGATGCCCTAACAAAATTCTTGAGGCTGGATAACTTTATAAAGAAGACATATAGTTAACTCACAGCTGTGGATGTTGAAAGCCTAAGCTCATGTGGCTCCATTTGTTTTGCCTTTGGGGAGGGCCTCATCGTGGGTGGCATCACAATGGTGGGAACTTGTGCAGAAGGAATCACATGGTGAGCCAGGAAGCCAGAGGGCTTCAGGGGCCAGGCTTGCTCTTGTTCTAACAATTCACTCTCATGAGAACTAACCAGGGTCCTGCTAGAACTACATCCATCTCTTGAGAGCAGCAGTTTCCATGACTCATGTACCTTGTGCTAGGACCCACCTCTTAAACACCCCCACTATCTCAACTGTGCTGCACTGGAGACCATGCCCCAGAACATGAACTTTTGGGGGACCCAGTGAAAACACATCAATACACAGCAGACACTGTGTGTTGGAGAGCCAGGATTTGAACCTGGGACTCTCTAGAGGAAGCATGCTCTTCCTTCCTCTTGAATTTGCTTCTAAAATGCTGTTTGACACATACTGTATATGGCCACCTTTCAATTTATGATCTCACATAATGAAAGTAAGATTGCTTATTGATATAGGGTTTTTTAAAACTCAGATAAAGATGTAGTGTGATTTAAACATTATTTATTAAGGACAATCTCCTCAACAAATGGTGCTGGCAAAACTGGATGTATATATGTAGAAGAATGAAATTAGATCTGTATCTCTCACTATATACAAAAATCAACTCAAGATGGGTCAAAGTCCTAAATTTATGACCTAAGACTATGAAGTTGTTGGAAAAAAATATAGGGGAAACACTCCAAGACACTGCTGTAGGGGAAGGCTTCTCTGTCAAGACCTGCAGAGAATAGGCAACAAAAGCGAAACTAAACAAATGCAACTATACCAAAAGCAGTTGTTTTTGCACAGCAAAGGAAACAATCAATATAGTGATGAGACATCCAACAGAAGAAAAAATATTTGCAAACCACCTACCTGACAAAGGATTAATCTCCCAAATATATTTTTTTTAAAAAACATTTTTTTCCAATCTCTTTCTTTTTTTTATTATTTATTTATTTTTTTGACAGGCAGAGTGGACAGTGAGAGAGAGAGACAGAGAGAAAGGTCTTCCTTTGCCGTTGGTTCACCCTCCAATGGCCGCCGCGGCCGGCGCGCTGCGGCCAGCGCACCGCGCTGATCCGATGGCAGGAGCCAGGAGCCAGGTGCTTTTCCTGGTCTCCCATGGGGTGCAGGGCCCAAGCACCTGGGCCATCCTCCACTGCACTCCTGGGCCACAGCAGAGAGCTGGCCTGGAAGAGGGGCAACCGGGACAGAATCCGGCGCCCCGACCGGGACTAGAACCCGGTGTGCCGGCGCCGCAAGGCGGAGGATTAGCCTAGTGAGCCGCGGCGCCGGCCCTAATCTCCCAAATATATTATCAACATAAAAAATTCATCAACGCCGGCGCCGCAGCTCACTAGGCTAATCCTCCGCCTTGCGGCGCCGGCACACCGGGTTCTAGTCCCGGTCGGGGCGCCGGATTCTGTCCCGGTTGCCCCTCTTCCAGGCCGGCTCTCTGCTGTGGCGAGGGAGTGCAGTGGAGGATGGCCCAAGTACTTAGGCCCTGCACCCCATGGGAGACCAGGATAAGTACCTGGCTCCTGCCATCGGATCAGCGCAGTGCGCCGGCCGCAGCGTGCTGGCCGCTGCGGCCATTGGAGGGTAAACCAATGGCAAAGGAAGACCTTTCTCTCTGTTTCTCTCTCTCTCACTGTCCACTCTGCCTGTCAAAAAAAAAATTCATCAACAAAAAAACAAGCAGTCCAGTTGACAAATGGGCAAAGGACTTCAATAGACAGTTCTCAAATGTAGATATACAAATGTCCAACGAATATAAAAAACATCACTAGCCACCAGGGAAATGCAAATCGAAACCACAATGAGTTATCACTTAACCCAATCAGAATGGCTAAAATCCCAAATACAGAGAGTAACAAATGCAGGCACGGCTGTGGACAAAGGGGAACACTCCTGCAGTGTTGGTTGGAATGTAAACTAGTACAGTCATTGTGGAGACCACTGTGAAGATTTCCTATAAAACTAGTAATAAACTTGCCATATGATCCAGCAATCCCACTATAGGGTATATGCCAGAAAAACTTGAACACACTGTGTCAACATACCTGCACTGTGATGTTTATAGCAGCATTGTTCACAACAGAAAAATATGGGACCAACCAAGATATCCAACTCAGATGAATGAATAAAGAAAATGTGGTGTATATACACAATGGATTATCATTCAGCTATAGAAAAAAAGAATGGAATTCTATCATTTGCAGCAAAATGGATGCAACTGGAGGACAAGATGTTGAGTGAAATAAGATGGACCCAGAAAGACACATGATCTCCCTTGTATCCAGAAGCTAAAATTAAAAAAAAAAAACTAAAGAAAAATTCTGTATGTATCAGTATTGCTGCAAATATAGTTTTGTTAAACTTTATAGCTTTGTCAAACCAGTGGTTAAGAATGTTATACTACTATAGTTTTAATGATATGTGATTACTTTAAAAATTACTATATATGGGTGAAATGGTCATTTTTCCATTCAATTATTGTATATAGCCATTGTCTATAGTCCCACGAAACTACAGTCTTTTTGCATTTTAGCGGTTAAGCTTCTTATTTGGTGAAGTATTAAGCTTTTTTACTGTAATGTAATTTTAAAATATGTCATCTCAAAAACTAAAACAAGGGGCCGGCACTGTGGCGTAGTGGGTGAGGCCACCACCTGCAATGCCAGCATCCCATATGGGTGCCAGTTTGAGACCCAGCTGCTCCACTTCCTATCCAGCTCTCTGCTATGGCTTGGAAAAGCAGTACAAGATGGCCCAGGTCCTTAGGCCCCTGCACCTACGTGGGAGACCAGGAAAAAGCTCCTGGCTCCTGGCTTTGGATCGGCATAGCTCCAGCAGTTGTGGCCATTTGGGGAGTGAACCAGCAGATGGAAGACCTCTCTCTCTCTCTCTCTCTCTCTCTCTGCCTGCCTCGCCTTCTCTGTAGGTAACTCTGACTTTCAAATAAATAAATAAATCTTTAAAAAAACTACAAAAAGAAAAAGAAATGGAGAAGGAAGGATGGTTTGAGGAGGGAGAGGGAGGGAGGAAGGGAATATCATTATGTTCTTAGAACTGAATCTACAAATCATGCTAAAAACTGATTAACATTTTTTCAAAAATAAAATAATAAAATAAAAACTGATTTTATGAATGAATAAAAGATAAAAAAAACTTTATCTGAATATTTGCAACAAAATGAATTTTTATTCCTAATGAATTGACATGTATGTTTTGAGTTGAAGCCCTTGTTCTTTAGCAGTGCAGTAAAAATGCCAGTGAAGCTAAACCAAGGAGTGGGCAGCTTGACCTGGGACCCTCAGCATGGGTAGGAGCCCTGCACCATGTTCAGCTGTGAAGTCTGTAGTGCGCTCTCTAGGAATCTGAGTTCTAATGCTTCTGACAGCAGCTGATGCTCCGTAGGAAATGCAGGACTCCGACCCCCATTCTGGAGCACGGCTTTGAAATAAGACCAGCCCCCAGTGCCTGCCTGCTTATCACAGCTTGGCTGTTCTCTCCTACATACCTCCCTCAGATGGTACAGCAGGCCAAGTGCTCACTTACAACCCAAGGGCAGGCAGGAGAAAACGGAGTTCCTGAGAGTCTTGTCCCACTCCACCCCTTTAGGCTCCACTTTCAGCATACCTCCAGGGAACAGAGGCCACCTTGAGTGGCATCTTCCAGCCCTCTCCATGGAGCCATCTACAAGAGAATTGGGAAATTTGCCTAATTAAGGGGACAGAAGGAGTTAGGTTGAGAATTGTCATAGGATTAATGAGATATTTGGACAAAACGCAATGCTCTGTAATAATAGTCATTTCTTGGATGAAGAAACACACTCTGTTATACATCCCAGCCTGTTATCAGAACTTCTTCCCAAATTTTATTAAATAAGCCTTTTCCATAGTAGCATTATTTGCTAAGATAAGCAAATTTTATACAAGAACTTTAAGATCTTGAGGAACTCTGAATACAATAGATATTTTATAGGTGAAGAAATGATAGAATTTCCTGTCACCACTAGAACTATTCTGAATGATCTGTATCTATATTCTATGTGAACCGGAACTGATCAAGAGGAAGAATTTTTAGAAATATGAACTTCAGCTTAATTGTAATGCCCACACTACCTAATTGGGTCCCGAGAGATAATCCATGAAGATAGGGCAGAGAAGACACAACTGAGCACGGCCCTTCCTCTAGATCCACATAGGGTCAGTTCCAGAACCCCCAACCCCCACCCCATCACAACCAGCACATGGATACCAAAATCAATGACTGCTCAAGTCTCTGACATTAAATAGAATAATATTTGCATGGAATCTACACACACCCTCCCATATGCTTTAAATCATTGTTAGATTACTTATAATACAATGGAAATAGTTGTGACACTATATTGTTCAGGGACTACTGAGAAGAAAAAAGAATGTGCACCTGTTCAGTACAGATAGTTTTTCTTCAAGTATTTTTGAATGAAGGTTAGCTGAATCCACAGATGCAGAAGCCACAGGTATGAAATATCCACTGTATTCCTAAATCCTTATGTCACACGAGGAAATCAGAGTGTGTACTGGAAACCCATGATCAGATTCCCGCATTCCAACTAGACTCCTGGGGTTATACATAGAGGAAATGTCAGCAAAGTATAGTATTTGTGTGAAACAAGGCTTTGATCTCTAAATAGCTCATGTGTGAGCCTAGAAGTTTATGTTTGCCACATAGTGTAATGTGTAAGTCCTAAATTTGCAAGCTATGTAAAACACTATCAGGAATATAATACAGGCAGTTACTTCACAGTTTTATGTGAAACAGAATTAAAAGGAAGTTTGCTGTAAAAATTTTTGGAATCCATGCATAGGTTTTCCATAATACACATTTTCCATGAACTCTTTGAAGGACCCTCATATACCCTGTAAGTATAATTTGCCATGATTATCAACATTATTTCATTCCCAAGCATTATCTTGCTAACCTATGGTTGACCTCTATTGGAATTTTGAAACACGAGAGAGACACATCCACAAACTAAGAATGATAAATTATACATTTCAAAGGAAACTGACACTCTTCCTTGCCTACTTAGCTTTCTTAAAGTGAGATGTATAGACAAACCACAGTTTTCAGAACAGAAAGTCGTACACATTACCTTGAGAAATAGCCTCACATGGAGCCAATGTTATGGCACAGGGTTAAGCCTCTGCTTCCAACACCAGCATTCCATATTGGAGTGCTAGTTCACATCCTAGCTGCTCTGCCTGAGAGTCAGCTCCCTGCTAACACATCTGGGAAGGTTTCAGTTGATTGTCAAGTAACTAGCTGTCTGTCACTTGTGCAGGAGACCTGAGTCCTGGTCAATCTAGCCCAATTCTGAATGCTGTGGCCATTTGAGGTTGATGGTTTTTCTCTGTCTTTCCCTCTCTTTCAGATAGTCTGCCTTTCAAATGAATAAATAAATAGTTTTTTTTTTTTAAAAAAAAAAAGGCTCACACTTATTTCCTAGTATAGAAAACGATGAAGGGATATTTTAGTGATAGTTTCATCACCTCATGATTCACTGTGTGCTTGAGTTTTTGACCCAGAAATTTGGGAACCTAAAGTAAGTACAGCCACTTTTTCACAATGGGATCAGACAAATGATGATTTCTAGGGCAACACCATTAGAAGAAGACATTCACCTCACATGAAGGCTAAATTAGGGACCTAAATTAGAAACCAATAATCAGATAAAACTTCTTATTTCACAGAGAAAAAATTTAGAGGTTTATTGAGACACACAAGGATTGTATTTCTCTCCAAAACAAAACAAAAGCCATTATCACAAGGGTTTTGCATTTTCAAGCAGCCACAGCTGTATACAATATGTAAATACGTGCCTCATGCTCAAAAACCACATTAAAACACAGTTAAGAGCCTGGCTCGCATCACTCAACATTTGGATAATGTCAAGGTCACGCACACCAAGTGTCCCAGCTCCAGAACACTGCACGTGAGCCCATGCTCTTGTGCTCATCTGGTTCTTTGTCTGGGATTGTTTGATCATTTTGTTTCTTAAAGCACAAGGACTGGATATCAAAGAGCAGAGTTCAAGACCTGTCTGCATTTTATTGTTCCTTGCAGTCAGCTCTAGGTCTCACAGTGGTCACCATTACTTTCTAAGTCTTTATCTTCACACTTCTAATGGGGAAGAACTTGAGTGATGAGAAATGTGAATGAAAAAGAATGGTGGTATCCTCACTGTGCCTTGGTGGAAATGGAGAGGGAGACCAGATAAAAGCAAGGAAAATCCAAGGAATGCCATTAAGGAATTCCTGAATAGGCATTGTGGATCTAGAACAAAAGGAAACCTTAGTGTGATATCTACACAAACTCCCTCTCAAAGTCAGCTAAAGGGTCTTCCTCTGATTGCAGTAAAGAAAAGAAACACATTTTGCAAGGAGCTGTACGTGAACAGACAGCGCTGCTGATGAAGGTTTCAGATTTGAGCACACACTCTGCCTGAACCAACAAAATAATAATTACATATCGATTATATGTGAATACTCCATGTCTGATTCCATCACATGCTCTTCCACATAAAGAGTCTAAGTACAGGGGCCAGAGAAGTGGCACAGTAGGTTAATTCTCTGTGGCACCGGCATCCCATATGGGCACCGGTTCTAGTCCTGGCTGCTCCTCTTCCAATCCAGCTCTCTGCTATGGCCTGGGAAAGCAGTAGAAGATGGCCCAAGTCCTTGTGTCCCTGCACCCAAGAGGGAGACGGGGAAAAAGCTCCTGGCTCCTGGCTTCGAGTTGGCGTAGCTCCGGCTGTTGCGGCTATCTGGGGAGTGAACTAACGGACGGAAAACCTTTCTCTCTGTCTTTCCCTCTCACTGTCTGTAACTCTACCTCTCAAAATAAATAAAAATCTTAAAAAAAAAAAAAAGAGTCTAAGTACAAGTAACAGGAAATCTTGTCTTTACTCACAGATCTTTTAATTGGAGAAAAGTGACTAATCAGAAACTGAGCTACTGGAGAATTAGTCCCCAGTGATGGGCAATATTGAAAGTGTGTCTGTGTATTATTTGTGCTGGGCGCTGGCCCTGCCTCCACTTCACCTCTGCTTTGTGATCTTGAGGAAGTGAGAACTCTTTTCCTGTACTTCAGTTCTTCTGCCAATTACATAAGCAATCACTAGTTAAAAAAGCTAAAATTATGCCTGATTTTTCAAGCTCATGGCATTGACACTGACCCTACCAATGAATATTTTGATAATAATACTAAGGAAAGGAAAATGTAACACCTGTATATTCATCAAATTCTCAAAATATGTCATGATCACAGGTTCAATATCCTGATATTTGTGTAGTGATTTATCACTAAACCTAAACTACTATCTAGCTAAACTCCTCATTTTCACTTCTTCCTAAAGTTTGTGTATTCTATTTCTGCCTTCAAAAGTCTTTCAAATCAAATTGTTGAATATTAATCACCTACTTGATGCAGCACATGAAATACAAAAAGCTTATAATGCATATATATGTCAAAAAGGCCAATTATTAAATTTTCCATGATTTATTACTATGATATAAAATACTATGAAGCTTATTTATGAAATTCTTCAAAGAATGAAGAAATCAATCTTTGCCAAGTAAAATAACTGCTTATGTGTGTTCGGGATATAGGCAGATTTTTCCCCTTCCTGTGCCTCGGTTTCCTCATTATATTTTTTTATTATTTATTTATTTTGACAGGCAGAGTCAGACAGTGAGAGAGAGAGAGAGAGAGAGAGACAGAGAGAAAGGTCCTCCTTCTGTTGGTTCACCCCCCAAATGGCCGCCATGGCCAGCATGCTGCGTCAATATGAAGCCAGGAGCCAGGTGTTTCCTCCTCTTCTCCCATGTGGGTGCAGGGCCCAAGCACTTGGGCCATCATCCACTGCCTTCTTGGGCCACAGCAAAGAGCTGGACTGTAAGAGGAGCAACCGGGACAGAACCAGCGCCCCAACCGGGACTAGAACCTGGAGTGCCAGAGCCGCAGGCGGAGGATTAGCCTAGTAAACTGCGGCGCCGGCCCGTTTCCTCATTATAAAAATGGCCAGTAGCACCTAGTTCATTGTGGTATAAAGTTACTGTGAGTATTAGGTGAAATAATACAAATAAAGAACTTAGAAAAAGAACAAAAATCATAATAAGTGCATTTTGAGATGAATTCTGTTCCAAATTCATGTCAGAGTCCTAGGATCTCAGAATGTGTGATTCATTTGAAGATGCAGCCTTTAAAGGAGCAATGGAGTTGAAATGAGGTCATTACGGTAAGCCCTGATCCAATAGGACGGGTGTCCTTGTAAGAGGAGGAAATTAGACACACAGGATGACCATGTAAAGAGGCCAGGAATAAGGCCTGGAACGGAGCCCTTCCTGTGGCCCTCAAGATTCTCATCCTGCTGCTGTATTGAACGTGGACTTCCAACCTCCAGAACTCTGAGGAAATTAATGTCTTGTAGTGAAGGCCCCAGTCTGTGATACTTGGTTATGACAGCCCTAACAGCAAGCACAGGTGCTCATAGAAGCCTGCTATGTAACATGAGAAGAGCATGGCAGCCAATGGAAAATGTACAGAGGAATTGTGAGTAGCTGACCTCCCCTGCACTACCTCAGGCAATCCCATCTTTCTGCACTGGTGCAGTGTCATTGCACTGCCATCCCAAGGCAGCAAGGCAACTCCAGAAAGAGGCACAGCTCCTTGTAGACCAAGGAGGAGCAAAGCATCCTCATCTGTAGTGATTTATAGACTCAGTTTGGAAGTAGATGGACCTTCAGAATCATGCAGAAGCGACACACAGCCCCCAAAGAGGCTTTGATTTCTCTAAAGCTATTTTCCTGTTGCAGGTATAAATCAATACTATGTTTTCCAAATGCATTGTTTCTTTTATGAATGTCTTGATTTCTGCAGAGCAAAAAAAGAAAGAAAATCAATCAAATAAAACCAAAAACGATCTGAGTCCAGAGTAAATAAAACAACCTAAGACATTATGTAGCTTCATCTGTTCATAAAGACCTAATCAGTGCAATCATGAACAATATGTTCTCAGTAAGGCCCCTGCAGTGGGTAATGCATGCAGATATGTAGTTCCATATTACAGACTCAGACTGCTAATGTGTCCTTCCCCAGGGAGGTCTGGGAGTTAGAGGAGGTCACGCTCAGAATTACACATATGTCTTTGCACTGTCACCTCAACAATAACAACACCAAAAATTCCACAGAGACTTCATGGTGCATTGCTGCCAATAGCTAGATCTTTTTATTGCTAAATGTTCTCTTTCTCCTGTGCTTGCAGCATAGTTTTAAAATCACGTAGTGTAGCTTATGTATAGGAGAAACCAGATGATATCTCTATATCCTGGGGTGGGACCCCAACAGCCCATCAGTTAGCACTCAACTTCCATGGGCTGCGTGTGTGACATTTTAAGAACTTCATTAGTCTGGGGCCGTGTTCCCTGGGGCTTCCCATCTAACAATGGGTACTAACAGGCACTTTCCAAATGTGCAGTTGTTTTAAATCATTGCTATTAAACACATACAAGCTGTGTAAAAAAGTCAATCCTATAATTTTAGATGGTAGCCTTGAAGTCTTCCAGTCCAGAGGCAGAGAGTGAATATATTTTACTTCAAATTTGGCAGAGGGTGAATAGATTTAACTTCAAATGTGCTAAGGCCAAGTAGGGGCCAATAAGAAGCAATGCCAACATTGATGTCGTGATGTTGGTGATGATATGTGCACAAGACTAAGGAGTGCCAGAAAGACATACTAGATATTTTCTAACTCTAAACTGAGTTTTGAAAATATTAAATGATATTCTCAAAGACACATAATTCCTTAACAAAAAAAGCCAAAATCAATATATCCAGATTCTCTTTCCTACCACACCATTGAGCATGAATAGAATTTAATTTCTCTCCAAATGGTAATACTGATCCTCACTCTCCAGTAAAACCATAGTTTAGAAAGTAGTACTGGGGGCTGGCACCGTGGCTCACTTGATTAATCCTCCGCCTGCGGCACCAGCATCCCATTTAAACACTGGGTTCTAGTCCAGGTTGCTCTTCTTCCAGTCCAGCTCTCTGTTGTGGCCCAGGAGGGCAGTGGAGGATGGTTCTGTGCTTGGACCCCTGCATGGGAGACCAGGAAGAAGCACCTGGTTCCTGGCTTCAGACCGGAGCAGCGCTGACCACGGCAGCCATTTGGGGAGAGAATCAATGGAAGGAAGACCTCTCTCTCTCTCTCTCTCTCTCTCTCTCTCTCTCACTGCCTATAACTCTGTGAAATAAAAAAAAAAATTAAAAAACTAAAAAAAAGAAAGTAGTACTGAAAGTTTTTCCTGCTAAATAGAACTAAATCCATCTTTTCACCAAGGAAATATTTAGTTACCCCAATTTTTATAAAAACAGATTTATTTACTTATTTGAAAAGCAGAGTTACAGAAAGAAAGAGAGAGAACAGAGAAACATCTTCCATTCACAGGTTCATTCCCCAGATGGCTGCAACAGCCAGGGCTGAGACAGACCTGGAACTTCATCCAAGTCTCCCATGTGGATGCATAGACCAAAGGACTTGGGCCACCCTCCACTGTTTTTCCAGGCACATTAGTAGTAAGCTGGGTAAGAAGTGGAGCAGTCAGGACTTGAACTGGGGCCCAGATGGGATGCCAACATTGCATGTGGCAAATTAACCCACTGCACCACAACACCAGCTCCAAGGATATACTTATTCTCATCTGCTTAAAGACCTTTTCCACTACAACTCTTTGTAAGTTAGAAATTCAGAGCCAAGAGTTACTTCCTGGCCCTATTTATTTGTCTATATATTGGGTAAAGCAATATTCAAAGTCTAAGTCTGCAGTTGGACACATGTCAAAAGTCTTTTGAGTTCTTTGGAAAAATAATTCAATAAAATTAAAATTTCTTTTGTTGGCAATATGCACTTGTATATAAATATGTGAAGATATTAATGCAGATTTGTATCCATAAAATGTTCTGCACTTAAACTGGGAATACTATAATGAAAACAGAAAAAGAAAAAATCATTATAGTGAGGCCTTTTGAAGAAATAATAGTAAAGAGTTAAATTCTAACTCCTGTAGCAATTATTTTCTCTCTCTTGGGGAAGGACATTATGAACTTTTCTGCTGCAATGCCATCTCTTTTTCATTGCACCCATGAATGAGTACATCTTTCCAAACTGCCACTATTCATAGCTTTTAAATAAGAATAGATGAGTATGAAAAGATATGAAGATTCATTAGTCCCAGCTCTAAATATTGCAGGTGAAATAATTTCCATTCACTGCAGGCTACTGCAGACTCAGAAAATAGACCAATAATACCCTTGAAAGTTACATTTCCAAAGAATTTGTCCCTGTTTAATAACTGCAGAGGCAGCACAATATGAGTCTTCCATTTGCCAACCTAACCTACTACATAAAGATGTACATTTGTTCCCCCTAAGAAGGGGTCCTTTCTATGTATTGAGAACATCAAAAAGCAAGGGGAGTGGGAGTTTGATATTGATGTGGCATTTTAAATAGAGCTGCATAGTCTGTAGAAAATAAAAATCACTTCCTTATTAGATGCATTTCCTTCTAATCACATGAACCATTGAAAGGCAATAACACAGGCAGGTCTTTGGGAAAAGGTGGCATGAGGAACCGTGGATTCTGCTGAGTGTCTGACTTGTAATCTACATTTATCACTATATTAATTGTCATAACCCTCCAAAAGCACAGACATCATCATCCCTGTTTTACAAATGGGGCTGCAGGGCCAATGAGGCTTAAGTGGATTAATTTGTTAGTGATCAAGTATCTCAAGCAGGGAAAGAATTGGCCTTTGAATCCCCAACACTAGGCCCTCCTAAAGGCTGCTCTATGTCATATTTGGTGACCAAGCCTTATTTCTAGCATCATGATTTATCACAAGATCTTCTTTCAATTAACCACAGATCTATTCTGGCACTGGCATCTGGTCGTCCGCCTCCCTACCAAGTGCCCAGCCTTTAAACATCAATATCTAACTCTTCACACACAGGAAGACTTAGTCCTACATAGTTTCTTGAAGTGGTGTTTTTATCTTGTCTAAATTGTACCCAGAGATTAAGATATGACTAGGAAGGGATTTTCATACTTCATTTATGATATTAATTTCATCCTGCATCTCACTAGCCTTTATTACTTATATTGCCAAGAGCAAAAACCATGTCACATAGTCTGAATCCCTCATAGCATCCATCTCTGTTCATAATAAGAGCTCGTTGCTTGTTAGTAGTGTGACTTACAGACTGAGTGAATTATCCATCCATAATTCTCACTCTGTAATGTCCTCAACTGCAAGTCTATTCTTCCTTTTTCATTCACCTTCTACCACTTGGGTCACTTCTGAGATAAAAGTGTCATTGCCCTCCCTACTGCTCACCTGACGTGACCTCTGCTGTGTCACTCTCCACTGACCTAGCCCAATGTAACCAGGGCCCAAGGAGAATGACTCAGCTCAGAACTGCATCTAGATCTTCCATGACCTTTTTGCTTTCATCATTTGCCTCATTGCCAGTCCGAGTGACTAAGCTCCTGACTTAACAGGACAGTGTTTATATCATACATAATACTCCTTATATGACATAATTTTAGAAAGATTTCCCGCAGCCTCTAGACATTTGATTGACATGGAATCTTCTGGGGCCACTAGGATGAACTAATGAACCCTATGGAGTAGAAAGACAGGCAGACCTGTAACATAAACAATGTCCCATGGATAAGCATCTAGCGGCAGACGGAAGCACCATGTTGTTTTCACAGTGTTACAATCTCTTCTTCCATTCCTAGCCAACCTTGTTTCCATCTTCAAGGCAGATCTTAACCCCAGTGATTCATTTCCAGGTTAGTATAATGGATCTTGATAAACTTGACCATGGCCTCTAAAAGTGTACTCTGATAGCTTTTATTCCCAAAGACTAAAGTACTTGTGGAAGTATATTTTGTTATCATCCCCACAAAAATAAAGTCACTCCTGATGATAATTTTTTTTCTAATTATTTGAAAATTATTTCTCTGAATCCTGTGGTTAAACTAGAGCAAATTCACCAGTTGTTATGTGATACTGGAAAAATTTCTCTGAGCCCCATATTTCTGCTTTTGTGAAACACAGAAACTTCTACCTGCTGTACAGGTTATTGTGAGGATGAATGAAGTGATCTATGTAAGCATCTAGGACAACACATGGAGCAGACTAGTCACTTAGGATCTTATTTTCTGGGTTAGTTTCTATGTCCTCTTGTCCTTTATAGTAAAAATACATATTCTAACTGAAGCTAAGTTCTCTTGGAAACACTTTCAGAGCTATTCCTCCAAACTGGAGAGACACAGTACATGGATTAGAAAGAAGGAAAGATAAAGGTGAAGACAAAGACAGAGAAAGAGGGAGAGAGGGAGGGAGAGAGATAGAAAAGAAGAAGAGGAGGAGGAAGGAAGGAAGGAAGGAAGGAAGGAAGGAAGGAAGGAAGGAAGGAAGAAGGGAAACAGGAAGAGAGGAAGGAAGACAAATGAGACAGATGAGTGATAGATATAGATGAACAGATGATAAAAAGATAGACATAGATATAGAAAGATAGACATAAGCACACAGAGATTAGAAGATACATAATAGACATACAATAGATAGATTAAAGAATTTATGGGTAGAGATTTACAGATTTATAGCATTGTCCTTGACCTATCCACAGTACCATGACACATTACCATTTATTATCTCTGCATCCAAAGCCTGAGTAATTGCAAATGATGTTTGGATTTTGGAGATTTCATTGAATAATCTGGTTATTTATACTTTTTTCCTGTTACTAAGTAATGAGGTATCACAGGACAATGGAAGTCATGGATAAGAAGACCTACTCAGATGCCAAAATGATTCAAAGAAAACGTTAGAGAACAAATAATGGGGACAATACTGTGGGATAGTAAGTTAAGTCTCTCCTGTGGCATTGGTATCCCATATGGAACCTGGTTTGGTTCCCAGCTTCTCCACTTCTGATACAGCTTCCTGCTAATGGCCTGGGAAAGCAATAGAAGATGGCCCAAGTACTTGGACCCTTGCACTCACATGGAAGTCCAAGAAGAAGCTCTTGGCTCCTGGCTTCAGATTGGCCAAGCTCCAGCCATCACAGCCATTTAGAGAGTGAACCAGTGGATGGAAGACCTCTCTCTCCATTTTTCCCTCTTTCTATCTGTAATTCTGCCTCTCAGGTAAATAAATAAATCTTTCAAAAAAAAGAGAACAAGTAACATAGGTTTTCCCTTTGGCTCCATCATGACTTTAATAAATGCTTCCTCACTTTTCCCCTCTTTTTCTCCCCTGACAACAGTGTCCATGACCTGTTTTTATTGTATAGCTGGTAGACAACTAAAATTAATATTTTAATGGAATCTAAAAATGCTAAGGTTTAGACTGAGTGAATTGGTTAGGAGTCTGCCAGCGGTAGTGTTTTCAGAAGAAACAGCATGAGAGGGAAGAGGCCATTAAGATAAGAATTGCTGGGACAACATGCTAATATATCCTACCCTGTATTCAGTCAGAGGTCGGGGTATTGGCATCCTCAGGTCATCACCCATGTATGAAGAACACTGTGTAACAAATGAACATGACAAGTTAGGCAGAGGGGACCCATATGTCGCTGCATGGAACCAGATGTTTATGCCTATTGGTGGAAGTAGTTCCATTCTTCCTGATCCTAGGAATAAAATCTCATTTTCAAACCTGGGATTCAAAATCCATTTTTAACTACAAAATATTTTAGACCTCCTCCACACTTACTCCTTTAGTGCTCATTCCATCCCTACTAGCTCAATGGCATTATGCCATTTTACAGATGAGAAGCCCAGGGCCTGTAGCAGTTTTAGTAACTGGCTCAAAGTCATGCAGTGGATAGGGGAATTGGGGTGTGGACCAAGATAGTGTGACTCCACAGTCACTGACCTTGACAGCTATGCTATGCTGCCTTTAGCTAATAAGTGCACTGTCATGGAAGAACATGTCCCATGAGGACAAAAGATTCTACACATCCAGGATCACTTTTAAATTAATCTTTTGCAGATGAAAAATAATATGCCTTTGGCAGTAATTTTTCATCCCATAAACAACACTTGAAGCACCACTTGGGTAGATTTCTTATGGTTTGGGATGTCTTTCCTTAACTTGGTAATGTGCTGTTGGACCCCTCTCCTATGTTGCCACATTGCCCAAGACTTACTGTTCCAAGGCTGTATCATATTTCTTGGATATGGGGTGCATATTGATCTTGGGGACAGGGATTGTGTTTACTTCATTACTGTAATTCATGTACTTACTTGCCCATACTCAATAAATATTTTGTGGTTTTATTCTTTTCAATTTTTATTCAAAAGCCAGAGTTACAGAGAGAGAGAGAGGCAGACAGAGAAAGAAAGATAGAGAGATCTCCCATCAGATAGTTCACTTCCCAGATGGTTGTTAACAGCCAGGGCTGTTTGTGAACCAAAGCCAGAGGCCAAGAACTCTATCTGGATCTCCCACATTGCTGAAAGGGGCCCAAATACTTGGGCTATCTTCTACTGCCTTCCCAGGAACAAGTTGGATAGGTAGCAGAGCATCCAGGACTCAAACTGGCTCTCTGACACAGAATGACAGCATCACAAACAGTAGCTTAACATGATACTTCACAATCTGAATCCCATCATGAAATTTTATAAGGAATTAATGCATAGTTCTTTAATTAGCTCCCCCCTCTCCCCTCTGAAGTTTATTTGCAAGTACAGATAATTTGGAAATTAGACTGTGAAATCAAGAGTAACTAGTAGATCTTTGCAAGAATGAGTGCCAAGAGAGAAGTAAGATGTAAGCAAGCTGCCTCTGAAGGAACCAGGAGCCCGAGTTAAGTGCTTCTGACTGAGCAGTTTCAACTGATGGTAACATACATGATGGTCACTGGGGAGGGAGTGGCCAGTATCAGCAGACATTTTGAGAAAACGGAAGGGTTTGAGCAAGTGCTAGGCTACGGCTGCTTCAGGCTATGGATTTCATATTGAACCTGGGATATAGTAAGAGGCACTTTCCTCAAAACCATTGAGAACCACACTGACCACCAGAGCAATGAATTCAATTAGACCTGGGTGTGAAGTTAACCTGTTTGGGTTACTGAACTGGAAGGGCTATAGGTCAAGGATTTGCTCCCTCGGGTCAAATTCTGGCCAGCCCTCAGTGAAATATTCCCTCCTGTGCTTCTTCCAAGAGCGTGACCCTAGAAGGAATTCACTTGCTGCTATTCAGATTGGATAAAATGAGACACAGGAAATTTCAACCTTGGTATTTTGCGCCTAAAATTGAGCACTGTGGAGCAACAGGAGGCTAAGGGAGTCTGGTATTGCTGATTGCTCATAGCTCTTGGGTCTATCCTATCAGAGGTGTTTGGGGATTTTAGAAAGTCCCCTAGAACACTAAGGAGCATATCAAAAACACCAGAGGACCCAGCCTGAGCCTAGAGATAAGAGTTCCCAAGGGAGCTGGATCTCCTTTACACCTTTAGAAAATGGTCCATGAGAATTGGATAGCAGTTCATTAGTTTTAAGAGAGTTTGGTCCTGAGCTGGATTATATGGGAAGAACTCACTTCTCCCTTGTCGCAGAAGCTCTTGTGGCCCAACTACAGAGCGCCAAGCAGTAAAATGGTGAGACAGAAGGGGATACAGAGAATGACCTCGAGCAGAATGTCATTAAAGCCAAGTCTTATCAGATAGGATCGCGCGTGACTCCTTGCTCTGAAAGTCTGTTCTGAGGCGATGACTTGGAAAAGCTACAACATGCTTGTCCTTCTCTGGTTACGCAATATCCCATCACCCCTGTGACCTTTTCTTTGCCAAAAGAATGCCGATGCCCACCTGCACATCCAGACCATCAGCAAAACAAGCACAAAGCAAGCAAAGCAGATGAAAATTTTAAATTTCTCAAAAATGATAAACATTTTTTAAAAGCTAGGTGGGAGATTCAACTTTTTGCTTTCAGGGTAGAATGAAATCAAAAGCAGATACTTCCCTGGCCCACAATAGAAATTGTTGGGGCCAGAGCACAGCAGGCTGCTGAGTCTAAAGTGCACAGAAAACCCAGCTGTAGATTGGCTGACCACAGAACATGGCTGGATTCACTTATTGCTCATTAGGATGAATAAAAACAGACATTGGGAGATGTGGAGCTTGGGATTGTGGGTAGGGAAAGCCACTTGATGGGAGGAAATGTATTTTTCCTGGTGTTTCAGAAAATCACTTCCTGTAGTATCTGATCCATTATTTATGCCCTGAAGTTCACATGTAGTAAGAACCAAGAATATTTCTGATAAAAACACATTCCAGGAAACCTAATCTGAAGACACCTCAAGGGCTCACACTGGGAAAAATGAGTGAGTTTGGCTCACTAGTAAAGAATGCTTCTTTTGGCCTGCTCTATATGAAAAGACATTTTTCTCCCCACCCCAAGTGAAAAAATGCACACTACCGAGTGATGCTCAGGATGCTGTTAATTGTGGTTGATGTAATTTCCAAACAGATACTTGATTATTGACTATTTTATTTTTATCTCCTTCCTGGTGCTAGCTTCTTTTTGGCTCGGGGGTGGGGGAGTGAACTCACTATTTCTTTACTCTCCATAGAGAGAAATGACCCTGTAGATCCCTGCAAGATAGGTAGATGTGAGGACAGATTCATAACATATGAAGGTACTTCAAGAAACTCATGCAAAGTTGAATTAGACAATAGGTTTAATTTGATGCAATTTTTAAAAACCCATGAATAATACTTTTTGACAGGCAGAGTTATATAATGAGAGAGAGACAGAGAGAAAGGTGTTCCTTCCGTTGGTTCACCCCCTAAATGGCCGCTACAGCCAGAGCACTGCGGCTGGCACGCTGCGCCAATCCGAAGCCAGGATTAAGTGCTTCCTCCTGGTCTCCCACGCAGGTGCAGGGCCCAAGCACCTGGGCCATCCTCCACTGCCTTCCCAGGCCACAGCAGAGAGCTGGACTGGAAGAGGAGCAACCAGGACAGAAACCGGCGCCCCAACTGGGACTAGAACGCCAGGGTGCCAGTGCCGCAGGCGGAGAATTAGGCAATTGAGCCGTGGCGCCGGCCTATGAGTAATACTTTTATAATATGTATTTTACATAAACTTTTTGAATATCCTCATATGCAAGGATTTCAAAATTTCCACAAACTTATTGAAGTACTCTCACATGAGACTATTTTGTGAAAATTCTTACTCTATACTGTTGGAACATCCCTTTCCCCCAACTTTGTAGCCAAGGCTGAGTTGGGAGAGTTATTTTAATCGTAACTCTATTTAGAGGATTGGAGTGTTCCAAAGAGAAGAAGAGTTTCGCTGAGCATTTTAAACAATTGATTCCAGATGGATTCTCTCTCTATCATTTCTGGAATTGTTTTCTCTCAATGTGTTCTAAAGATAGAACGTGCATATTCACTGAAGATTGAAGGGTGCTGAACTATAAGCAACTAAGATGGCAAATTTTGCCACTTTCTGGGCTTGCTTTGGCAAATGCCTTCAATCCTCATTTTTTCATTGTGCTTCTATAGGGCATCTGAGATACTAACATGACAAGAAGAGGGACCAGAGGATCAGTGTGCAGGATGAATTGCACATTCTGTTTTCAGATGCATACATTTGAGAATCCTTTATAACAATACATGAAATTTATCTCAAATTCATTTTAGGAGCGATTCTAATGAGAAACATATACTGTGTGTGTGTGTGTGTGTTGTGTGTGTGTGTGTGTGACGGAGAGTGGAGTGGGAGAGGGAGGGGTAAAGGGAGGAGGGAGAAAAGGAGATGGAGAGTGAAAGAGAGAGAGGAGGAAGAGGGAGAAAGCAGGGGAGAGGGAGAGTGAAATTCTGTAGTGAAGAAGCCATGATTAAAAGCCAGCATCTGATCCACACCCATGTTCTACTCATAACATTCCTCATTCTAACTGGTTACCATCCAACAATCACCATAAAAAACTTATTGTAGGAATAATTGGTCAACCAAACAGAGTGACCCTGGTTCTAAACTTCTAGCCTGTCTGTGTGCATTGGGATGAACGTAAACCACAAATGAATAATGTCCTACAGACCCTATGACCTTGTTCCATCTATGAAGAGAGTGGTAGTACACCTGTTGTCCTGTTCTGTCATTAATCAAGGATATGTTGGCCACAAATTACAAAACTGGAGACTTTCTTCTCAACTAAAAGCCATATGATAGATACTGTGGCCCATTGGTTTACAAGGTGGTCAAGTGGCAGATAGATGTGTTCTTTTTCCCTTTTGGAACAAGAGCGGTTAACCCAGTGAAAATCTTTCTGCTGAAGTTGAATAAGTGATATAAGAACCAGGAGGAAGAAGCAGGGGCAGGGCAGCTATAGAGAATTCAAGAGAAAAGGAAGAACCAACTAGAAGGGAATCTGAGTGGCAAATTCACTAGAGTAGGTCCCAAGAGGTGGCACAGGCAGAGGGAACAAGAAGGTACAAGAGTCCAGGGTTCCGCAATGGGGCTTAAGTTCTTTGTGAAACCTGATCGTGGGAGAAGTGAGTTGTTCCTTGAACTTGATCACTTCCACCAAATGTGCACTATCAAATCTCCAGAACCTGACATATCACAAACCCACCACCCCTCCACATCTCACAAAGTAACAACAACACTAAAATAGTCAGCAGCTTACTAGATTAAAAGATGAATGTGTTAAGTAGCCTTTTAGACAATTATTTCAAAACCATTATGAAGTAGGTATGCATATTTAAGGATGATAAAATGGGACAAAAAGGGGGTCAAGTACAACAGAAGCCCTTTCACTGAACACAATAGATAGGCATCAGTATTTAGTCATTAGTTAAAATGCCAATTGAAATAAGAAATTGATAGAAATGATTTATGCGAACTTTACACATTTTATTTTCTTTAAAACATATGAATATGCATAGATTGACAAGACCTTTTATTTCAGTACAGGATCTGCTATCTGGAATTCTGCACTATTTTTCTTGTAAAAACCATACACATAACAAGTGTTCAACACGTTCCAACTTCAGTTCTTTTGATGTGAAGTTAACTTGGAGACATTTTGTGAAGCAATCTGATTCAGAATCCTTCTAGATCCCTTTTTTACTGTTCTCTATAAGGTTCTTTCCCAAAAATCCAATTTGCATGGCTTTTTCATATTCTGACCTTTGAAAACTTCATCCTTATTTTCACATGGTGGGGGGAGCACCTTTATTTCATGATTAGCTATCACATTTAATTAAATTATGTGATAACCACTGTTATTAAGAGATTTGAGAACTAAGTCTTAGGCACTTCACCTGTTAAGAACAGAAATGTGTGGGTCTGCTTAACTACATTTACTGTCTCACTTGCCCATCCAGAACCTTGCCACTCCTCAAGGAGAGCTAGAATCTATGTGTCCTTTTCTTGAATCTGGAGGGGACTAGTTACTACCTTGATAGAGAATGCTGCACATGATGCTGTATGACTCCCAAACCAGTCATAAAAATTCTGTGCATTCTTCATTGATCATTTCTTACATGATATTTTGAAATCCAGCTATGTGCTGTAAGGAAGCCCACATGGAGAGAAACCAAGGCCCCAGGCCAGTCATGCCAATGAACCAATGTGAATGAAGCTCCTCCAGTCTGAATCCAGACACTCCATCTTACATCACATGGAGTAGAGATGAGGCATTTCTGCTGAACATGTCCCAATATCAGAGTAGTGAGCATACTAAAACACACTTATTTTAAGGCAACCAATTCAGCATGATGTGGAACACAGCAGTAGAGAACTGGGATGAATGTTGTGGGCATTATTGGGCATGCTTCACAGAGGGAATGGAAATCATGAATTAACCAACAGATCTGCTAAGTAAACTCTGCAACTTCCTCAACACAAGTATTTAGAGATAAGGCCCAGTTTTGGACAATAAGTCTGGTGGAATCATATT
This sequence comes from Oryctolagus cuniculus, assembly GCF_051225735.1. NCBI lineage: Eukaryota > Metazoa > Chordata > Mammalia > Lagomorpha > Leporidae > Oryctolagus > Oryctolagus cuniculus. The sequence continues at coordinate 45,259,458 of NC_142880.1, forward strand.
ACTATATCCCTGAACATTTTTACAAACACCCAAACTAAGTCTTGCGTAAAGTTGGTAATACATAATAATTTGATTTGATTTCTGAGTGTCATGCCTACAGACATGATTGTAATATCGAAAGGGTCAAAGTCAAGAGTATAAATTAATAAAGATATCTAATATGTAAGAGTCCAAGATTGTTAATAGTAAGTTTTATCTTGTTAACTCTACAAATACCTTCATAAAATTGAAATACCCAGATTTGCATTTGGAATTCTTGGGTTCCATGGCAAAGCCCATTTTCTTTCTACCCTTGTATACTTCTTTCACTACAAGGACTTTGGTCACACATGTGTAAACTACAGCCTATGTGTCCAAGCTTTATTCACATGTCCTGTTTCCTCCATCCACTGCCTTTTGGCCAGTGCCAGGTCCTAGGAATAGCCACGAAGGAGAATGGATCAGTATTAGGAGAATGAATCCAGATAACAGGACCGTACAAGCTCAGGAAGCAGTCAGTCCATTTGGATAGAAAATTCTGGATTCTGGTGCCCGGAACATGGTTTACAAAATGTTGTCTGGGACAACTCTTGGGTGGGCATGCACCCTTGGCCCCCCAACCTTGTACCATGGTAAGAGTGCAGCTATAAGAGACTGGAGCAGCAACCAATAAGTGAGAAACCCATGATAGGGGTTTCTCAGATGCAAGAACAGTACTAGCCCTCCTCTTAGCTGTTATTTCTCTACAAATCCTCTCCTTCACCATCTTCCAAGGTGTCGGGCACACAATTGAGAATCAAAAAATATTTACCCAATAAAGTAGCTTAATTTCAAAGATGAGAATGTACATTAGTACAAACATGATGAAAGTTCTTCAAATAGCTAAAAAATTGAATATTATATGTACAGCAATCTTACTACTTGTGTTTATTTCCAAAGGAAATGAAATAAGTATATAAAATAGATATCTGTACTCTCACACTTATTGAAGTACCACTCATAATAGCCAGGATAAGAAATCAACTTAGTTGTTCATCAAAAGATGAAAAGGATAAAGAAAATGTGAAATAAACACACGTGTGCACACACAGTGGAATATTAGTCATAAAAAATTAAATGCTGTTGTTTGTGGTAACACAGATGGAATGGGAGGACACTGTGTTAGGTGTAACAAGACAGATGCAAAAACTTAAATACTGCATGGTTTCTGTTATATGGAGAAGCAAAAAAAAAAGTTGACCTCATATAACTATAGAGTAGAAGAGTGATTATGAAAGGTTAGAAAGGACATGGGGAAGGCAGAGGGAGGGAGGTTGGAGACAATGGGTGCTAAAATACAGTTAGATAGGAGAAATAAGTTCTAGTGTTTCATAGCATGGTATGGTGACTAGAGTTTGCCACAATGTATTACGCATTTTACAAAGAACTAGAAGAAAGGCAGTAGAATATTCCCAATATAAAATATGGTAAATTTTTAAGGAGATGAAATTGCAAGTTACTCCAAGTTGATTATTATCCATCATATATATACATGTACTGAGTTATCTCTCTCTCTCTCTCTCTTTCTCACACACACACACACACAAACATATGTGTATATATATGTGTGTATATATGTGTATATATATATGTATATATAAAACTATTATCAGTACATTTAAATGTGAAAATAGCAATTGCAAAGTTTTCCAGTTTCAGCCTTGGTTGCTGCTACGGTTTAAGGCTGTCAGCCCTGCATGAGGTCATGATGCTGAGATAGGAGCCAGACTTAAAGCACACCTGTGAGCCCAGCTAGAATTGATGCTAAGTGGCTCTAAAGGGCAAGCAGGATGGATGAGAATTAGATTTGGCCCAATGACTAGGGGACACAAGGCAAACATTAGATGTTTGAAAGTGCTACATTGAGAACCATACCAACCCTGATGATGACATTTCCATAGAAACGGACCAAGAGCTATAACCTCTCTTTCATGCCTGTGCCCACTGTGGGTGCCCGTTTCCCTACCCAAGTACACTTACTCTTCTGGTAATGACAACCAAGTACAGTGGAAATGATTGAGCTGCTGCTGCTGCTTTGCTGTTCTGTAGAATCTTACAATGATGAATCTAGGATATTTATTAAAAAAAACAACAACTCCCTTTCCTGCTTGTAACTTCAGAGCAGCCCCTATGGAACCACAAAATCTTCCATGCCCAACTCCAGTCATGGTAGCAATGCACCATCATTCACCAGACCTACAAGTCACAGATCTTTGAAACTTGTGCATGCTGCAGACACAAACCCACTTATGTAGTTGTAGTGTTACATGTCCAAGCACATTCTGCCATTTCCAGAATATTATTACTCATGGAAGCAGTCGTTTTAGTTAATTCTAAATGTTTCAATATGATTTTAGTACAAATATAAAAGATTTGAGTCATAAGGTTCTATTTTAAAAATAGTTATTTTGGGGCCCATGCTGTAGTGCAGCAGTTTAAGCCACAGCCTAAGGTGCTGGCATCCCATATGGATGCCAGTTTGAAGCTCAGCTTCTCCACTTCTGACCCAACTCCCTACTAATGCATCTTGGAGAGCAACAGAGGATGGCCCAATTGCTTGGATCCTTGCCACACATGTGGGGGACTCAGAGGAAGCTCTTGGCTCCTGGCTTGGGCCTAGTGCAACTCTGGCTGATGCAGCGATTTGGGGAGTTAACCAGTGGATGGAAGATTCTCTTTCTCCTTCTTTCCCTCTCTCTCTCTCTCTCTCTCTCTCTCTCTCTTTCTCTCCTCTCTCCCTCCCTCCTTTGCTATCTCTGTAACTCTGCCTTTCAATTAAATAATCTTTATAAAATAAAATTACCATTTTTATTAAACTTAGTTCTGTAAGCAGCAGGAAAGATCAATTTAAGCTATATTCCAGGATATTTTAAAATTTTTTCCATGTTATTTAAATTTTTAAAGATTCTATTTGTTTTAAAATTTAACAGACATATATAAATTCTACCTATTTGGGGAGGGGTACTCTGTTGATTTTTGTTACATGCATGCATTGTGTAATATCTAATAAGGGTAAATATATTTACCCTTTCAAACATCTAACATTTCTTCATAGTGAAAGTATCCAAAATCTTATCTTCTAGGTTTTGGGTTTTTTTCTTTTTAGTAGAGAAATATACAGTGCAGTAACATCATCTTTAGTCAACCGAACCCCAGCACTCCTTATTCGGATCTGGCTAAAACATACTAGTGCTCACCAAACAACCTTCCCCATTCCTCCTTTCCCTCTCCCCCCTCAACCATCCCCCCCATCAGTCTCTAGGAACCACCATTACATTTTTACCTTATATGAGATCATCTATTTTTCAGACTCCAGGGCATTTTAAGTTCCAATGCAAAGAAAAGTAGAAGAACATTGTCATTCTGCACTCTGCCAGTAAATTTAATTCATTTTTACTTTGGAAGGGGTTTAATGCAAATTTTTCACGAACATGATTCTATAAAGATTCCCACTGGAGCAGGGGTGATTGAGGCATAGTTCTTGGGTGGTGTAAATCAGAAGTGCCATTAGAATTCTGGTTCCTGTGAGAAATGGGTGATGTCCTCCCTCCCAGAGGTTCTTCTGACCTCTAAAGTATAGAGGAATCCCCCTCTGCCTAAATTCCTGATAGGAGTGTTGGGCACAGATGCTGACACAGATTGATACAAACTGATGTGTTAAATGGCACTTTGAATTTAGATATTTTCAAGCATTTTCATGAATTTAGGGAAAAAGAAAGTTAACTGTGGGGAGGTAATTTATTGAACTATTAATTAATGATTATTTCCTCTCTGAATTCCAATAGGAGACTAAAAGGCAAATTCCTCTTCATCCTCACAGCTGTGCTTGCTTTTCTTTTTCTTTGTGGACAATTTTTTACTTTGCTTTGTTTTTTGTTCTATCAGTATTAGTATTGGTATTTGTATTAGTATTAGCATTAGTATTAGTATTATCAGTATTAGGTTGAGTCCTAGAAGGGATGGATGGGAAGGGAGAGATGCAGATGAGAGATTGGAAGGCAGAAGAATGTCCCCAAACCCCAAGTTGGTCCAGATTCTCTGCTAAAACCTGCAAATTGTTTACCTCATATGACCAAGGGTAATTTAAAAGGAAAGCTATTTTCAGAGTAAATAAAAAGCAAGATTTAGCAAATGCTATTTACAAGGAGATGAAGTTTAAATTTAAAAACACAAATAGCTTAAGTCTAAAATGATGAGATAAACTTAGACACAGAAACACATATAGGAGTGTATTTGAGCATTCTGCAACCTGTGAATCAGGCAGCACTAAATCCAGACAATAAGTGGTCCAGGTGACTGCAGAGAGGGCACGGGGGGAAGTGTTACAAGGTGTTGGTAGAAGTAAGACAAAGAAATTATTTTCTTGTTAACAGTGAAAGACACTAATTAGAGGTTAATGTGTGGTTTCTGATTGGTTAAACCCAAGTTTTGTTTCACACTGGATTGAGCTTAGAAGGAAACCAGGGCCTAGAGCCATCTCAGGCTAAAGACCTCCCACTAATTATTTTAGTAACAGCCTGAAAACAGTAACTGTGAGAAACCTCATATGCAGGATTAGTATTCATAAATAAACTTTCCATAATAAAGAACATCTTGTAATGAAAAAAATAAGTTTATCAAGAGGATATTATGTTCTTACAGGTTCACATGTGTCTCCCTAAAAACAGCCTCCACATACATGCAAAACAAAATGAAAACTCAACAGAGGCAGGTAAATGTAAAATCATCTTTGAGTACATGTTAGAAGTATGTAGCTTAAAAAATGACCTCTCATGGAAAACCAAGACACTCTGGCAAAAAAAAAAAAAAAAAAAAAAAAAAAAAAAAAAAAAAAAAGGACCTAAATGAAAGATCTCCGCAAGTGAGATCCCAGTGAAAAGAATGGACCATCAAAGAAGGAGGTACCTTTCTCTGAAGGGAGGAGAGAACTTCCGCTTTGACTATGACCTTGTCTAAATAAGATCGGAGTCGACGAACTCAAAAGGCTTCCATAGCCTTGGCAACTCATGACGAGAGCCTAGGGTGATTACTGACGCCATAAACAAGAGTGTCAATTTGTTAAGTCAACAACAGGAGTCACTGTGCACTTATTCCTCATGTAGGATCTCTGTCCTTAATGTGTTGTCCAATGTGAATTAATCCTATAACTAGTACTCAAATAGTACTTTGCACTTTATGTTTCTGTGTGGGTGCAAACTGTTGAAGTCTTTACTTAATATATGCTAAATTGATCTTCTGTATATAAAGATAATTGAAAATGAATCTTGATGCAAATGGAATGGGAAAGGGAGTGGGAGATGGGAGAGTTGCAGGTGGGAGGGAAGTTATGGGGGGGGGAAGCCATTGTAACCCATAAGCTGTACTTTGGAAATTTATATTTATTAAATAAAAGTTAAAAATAAAATGTTGAGCTAAAAAATGACCTCTGTTCTCAATGAGATTATGAGAGTTATTATGAGAGTATTATGAGAGTTAACTGTGATATTTTCTCAAACAGTTTTCTGTGTTTGCATACGTGTGTGTACAAATTATTGAAATCTTTACTTAGTATACATTTGGTCTTCCGTGTACAAAGCTAATTGAAAATGAATCTTAATGGAAAAATGGTACTGGGAATGGGAGAGGGAGGAGGAGTGTGAGTATGAGTAGGAGGGTGGGTATGGTGGGAAGAACAACTATATTCCTAAAGGTGTACATATGAAATTTGTATTCCTTAAACAATAAATAAATTAATTTTTTAAAATGCATAAGCAAATAGATTTGAATAACATTGACCAATCTGTAGTAATAGCAATTTACAGAACATAACACTCAACAGTTACATGAGTACTTTTAGGAAAAAATCCATGGAAACTTTATGGAATCTTCATTAAACATGACCACCTGACTCTTTTTATTAAGAGGTGGAGTATAACTCCCTATTTCTTTGATCTGAGCTGGTCTTGTGATTTGCCTTGACCTCTAGAGGATGGCAGAATTGATGCCATACTACTTATAGTTAAAGTCTCAAAATATACTGATCATTTGTCCCCTACTTTTTGGTAATACTGCTACCATTACACGACCTTGGTGACAGCAAAAGGTCACATGGAGAGAGACACCTGCCAGTGTCCCAGCTGAATCAACTACCAACTAATCCTTCAGTTGGATGGGGCCTTGTGAGTGAGATCAAGGAAAATTAGCAGCAGAGTCATCCAAACAACTAATGTAATTACAAAAATTAACCTCTTTTAAGTCACTGCGGTTTTGGATCACTTGCTATGAAGCAATAGACTACTGATACACTAAGAAAGACTTGGCCATAAAATCATCTCTGTAAATTTCAGTGGGTTTAAATCATGCAAAATATCCTTTTGGAGTACAATGAGTTAAGCTATAAATACCACAAATCAATAATAAAACTATATCTAGAAATTCCACAAATACTGTGAAATTAAGCAACATAAGTCTAAATTATTTGTGAATCAAAGAAGAAATCAAAAAAGAATTTGACAGAATGATACAGAAAACAATACATCAAAACTTATGGGGTGTAGTACTTAGAAGGAAATTCCTAATCTCAAGTGCTTAAATAAGAAAATAATAAATATTTAAGAACCACAATCTAAGCGTCTAACTTAAGGAAGTAGACAAAGAGAAATAAAACAAATGTAGTAAAAGGATAGAATTAATAGTCTTTATTTACAGATTTATGCCCAATTGTGTACATAGAGAATGCCACTGAGTCAATAACAACAAAAACCTTGTGAGAATAATGAGTGAATGTAGCAAGGTCTCCATATATCAGGTCAATGCAGAAAAATAAATATTTCTAGACTAGCAATAAGTGATTAGAGAAAGATAAATGAAAATAAAATATCACCTATAAAATCATAAAAATACAAATTACTTAGAAATAACTTTAGCAGCAGGTATAAATTACCTTTACATCTACAAAATGTGGTTGAAATAAATTAGTAAAACCCTACGTGCTTATTTATTGAAAAATATTACTGTGTCTATTTGCCCTGATTTCATCTGTAACTTCAATGCAATTCTAAGCAATAGCTCAATAAGCTTCTTTTATTGTAATTTCAGCAAGATGGGATTCTAAAATGTGTATGGAAACGTAATGATTCCAGAATAACTAAAATCTATTTTGAGGGGGAGAAAAGACAAAATTAGAGGGATTCCTTACATGAACAATTTTCAAGACATATATTAAACTGTAATCAGAAGATTTACTCATAGGTATGTATACTCAAGAAAGATATTTTAAAACATATATTTAAAACATTATATTCACAAAAAGACTTGTGCAAGAAAGTTCATAGTCTGTGATAGCTCCAAACTGGAAACACCTAAGTGTCCATCAAAAGACTTTGGATAAACAAATTGTGATATATTCATGTACTAGAATACTTCTGAGTGACAAAAAAAAGTTAGCTATCAAAAACACTTTCAGAATTAGAAATATAAAAGTATACACTATGGTGTATATAAAGTCTATACATCCTTCACTTGTATGAAATTCAAAAACTGCTTAAACTAATATGTCTCAGCAGAAATTACAACTTCTGTTTTTGTCACTCAGAAGTATTCTAGTAGGGTGCACAGACACTGACTGAAAAGGGGTATAAAAGGATCGCTCTGTGTGTTGATTGAGATATTTTTTTGCTCAGGAGTATACATCTGTCAATACTCATCAATCATGTTTAATGTGCGTTTCTTTTGTAAATGTATGCATTAAACCTCAATAAAATTAGTTTATAAAAAAAGAAAGCCAGGCTTCCTTGCTGCAACTCTTGTCTCCAGACCAGGTGAGAGTGGGGACTGGGGGCTAGTATGGCAGCAACCACATGAGGACCAAGACTGATACTCAAAGACGGGGCCATTAGTTACTTTCCCCACCAGTAGGAGGTCAGCAGGGGCTGTAGAACTGGACCAAATGCAGGCCAGATCATCACAGTATCACAACTCCCACCTGTTATGCAAACTTTCCATTTTTCCTTCTCCTTTCTGAATAAAAGGGAAGCAAAAGGAGGAGGGTTAACATTTTCTTTTAAAGTTCTGACTCCAAAGATACATTTTTTATTTAGAAAACTGTGTTTTAAGCCAGAAGAGATGGAGCTATCTTAATGGGTAAATTCTAAGGCCTCACTCCTGCCCTATCCACCATCCTCAATGAGAGAAAGTTTCCCAGAAAAACCCAAGGCTGTAGCTATGAACACAAATGCTCCTTCATGTTTTGTTGGTAGATGTTTGTGTAACAGTATATACTTTCCAGCTGTCATCCTATCTTGTTTTCAGTCTTCATTCTGGCTGTAGCCTAGGGTCTAGGAGGAATCATGGTAGGGAAAGAGGTTGGGTTGTTGAAAGGGGTCCATGTGGGGAGCAACTCGGACTAGACTAAGTTACTGGAATTAAGACTTATTCTGTGCATCTGCTCTCCCACAATATGGTGCTGGGAGAGGAGAAAACAGCTTCTACACAGCTGCCTCCAGTTCAGCCAATAAACTGTAAGACTTGCTCCTGATTGGAGGAGAGCAGCGTACTCGGCATGTGGGCAGCCGAGTTGGGATTAGCAGAGGAGGACTATAAAGGAGGAGAGAGATGGCATGCACCAGGAACATCTAAGGGGAACACCTGTGCAGCCCCCGAGAGAGCCAGCCGGCGGTGTGCCGCTCCCCCGCGGAAGTGGGGAATGTGGCAGGGGGAACCGCCCTTCCACGGAGGTGGAAGGGACGGTAGCCAACCCGGGAAGGACCAGCAGCCAACCCGGGAAGAACCAGCAGCAAACCCGGGGAGGGCCGAGCAGACGAAAGAACAGCGCAGGGTCCTGTGTCGTTCCTCCACGAAGAGGGGGAGCGACATAATGGTGCCGTGACTCGGATATGAAGCCTAGGCAGGGTTTAGTGTCGTTCCTCCATGAAGAGGGGGAGCGACATAATGGTGCCGTGACTCGGATATGAAGCCTAGGCAGGGCTTAGTGTCGTTCCTCCACGAAGAGGGGGAGCGACAGGTCCAGCCTTTGTGTAATATGTTAATGAAATGGAATTTTGTCCTGAAGATAGAGGAGGCTTTGAAAATTTTGAGTGAGAGAATGACATGACCAGATTTGTGTCTTAGAAAAATCACTCTGGTAAAAATATGGCATATAACTTGCAGTGATCAAAACTAGAAGCTACAAGAGTAGACAAGGAGGTACTGAAGAAAGCTGGACAGGGAATCATGAGGGTCTTTAGTAGGGCAGTAGCAGTGGGTGTGGAGAAAATAGGACCAAATCATACCACAGAAGCAAATCCATGGGGAAGATGGAAGACAATGAAGATGCCTCTGTCTGCCTTGACACCTGGGTAGATTGTGGTACCATTTACTGGGGAAAAAGAACAGAGAGGTGTTGTGTTTGAGAAGTTGTGGGAGAAAGATGGTATGTGCAACTTTTACCATGTTACTTTGGGACACCTATTCAGACTACATCCAATGTGCTATTGCGTTTTGTGTCTTAGAATTCAGTGCAGTATTTGGCTAGAATTACAGAAAATAAAGAGACTTCAGAAAGATTAAAGTCATTTCTTGACTCAAATTCCACAATTAAGTGGTAAGAAAAATTGGGAATTTGATGTTCTGTGTGTCATGGTAATTGTTTTCTTTGGTAAAAGCAAAACAAAAACAAAAGCAGGCAATCTGACCACTTAAACCAAGTTTTATTTTCCTCCTGTAACAAGATGCTAAGGGGTAAGCAGTGGCCCGTATTGGTTTACACGCTTGACGATGTCAGAGCCTGCATGTCTGAATTCACACATCCTCACAACTTCATGGTTGCTGGTTCAGTTCTAGCCACCTCAGCCACTGAACGCAAGAAAGGGAGAATGCAGCCAGTCTCTTTTTGTCAGGAAATCAAAGATAATCCCAGAGTTGGTCAACGTGGCTTCTGCTTAAGCCTCATTGCTCAGAAATCTGGCACGTAGCTGCCTTCACCAAAGCCACGCTGGAAACCTGAGCATACCTGTGACACTACATACGCAGCTTTCAAAAATACCTTTGCATCAAAAAAAAAAAAAAAACACTTATTTTATTTACCAGGAATCGGCTGAAGTACTTGCATATATCTTTTGCAGAAAGCAAGAAATAAGTTAGTAAATGAATGGACTTGAGGTTGGTCAAAGAACAAGAGCTAGTGATGAGGAATGCTAGGAAAGTCTATATAAGGGGCTTGATCCATTGACCTGGTAGATTCTCAAATCTCCTTTATTTGACTATTCAGAGAAAAGGGACAGAAAGAGAGCAAGCTGATAGAGAGTTTTATCTTTGCATGCCACTGAAACAACTAAGTGGAAGATAAGGGCCTACTGAGTGGCAGATGCAGGAAGGCGGTTCGGTCAGGCTATGGGGTTTACACTCAGCTCTGCCACATCCTGGCTGGGCGAACGTCATGCTTCTCCTAGCCTCTTCATGCCAGGGTGTCTTCACCCAGGAACCAGAAATAATGAACATCCCAAACAAGCCTAACCCAGCAAGGATTCATTGTATCAGCTGCTGCTTTGTTAAATAAAGCGCTCTGAGAATCTTCAAACAAATCACTATATTTATTTATTATCATGGAAAATTATATTTAAGGTGTTAATGAGTTAATTTATATTCTAAGACTGTACCCTCCAAAACCATTCTTATCTATAATTTTTACTTTGTAAACTTAAAATAGGTGTGAAATTAAATATCAATAAGCAAAGAAGTAAAAAAAGAGAGATTTGGACAACAATTCTGCTTGAAGGTCCGTCTGACCTCATTTCATCACCAATAACTTCCACTGGGCTGCTTAATTCAAGAAGTGGTCCCTAGGAGCTCTCTGCTATGCAGCAATTATTCAGAAACTGAAGCAGATTGCTCTGTGATGGGGTCCAAATAAAGCATGAGCAAGTCAGCAGTTTGCAACTTAACATAGCACCACTGAAACCAGCACTCACATTTTGCCAATCTTCTTTTCATTTGAAATGCACAGACTCAAAGATACAGAAGCAAAGACAGAAAACTTCCACCTGCTGGTTCACTCCCCAATTGCCCACAATAGAAAAGGGTAGGTCCGGTCAAAGACAGGGGCTGGGAACTCAGCACAAGTCTCCCATGTGGGTAGCTGGGACCAAACACCTGAGCGATCCTTGCTGCATCCCAGGATTTGCATTAGGAGAAAGCTGGACTCAGAAGCAGAGCTGGACTGGAACCCAGGAACTCAGGTATGGGACATGGGAATCCCAAACAGGGTCTTAACTCTTAGATGCCAAACTCCCTCTTTTTAAAAGTAAATTTTACTGTTTATACTTAAGGTATGCATCATTATAAGATGCATATGTATCATAAAATGGTTACAGTAGTGGAAAAATGAACATATCTATCATCTCGCATAGCTACCCCCTTTCTTCCCTATGAAAGAGAAGCTGTAATCTAATCACTTAGCAAAAACTCTGAACACAGTACACTATTATTAAGTATAATTTCCATGTTATACATTGGCTCTTTCAAATTGTTCATTTGACATATTTGTTTGTGTGTGTATCCTTTGATTGCCTTGTTTCATATCCCCCACTCTGACCTTGGAAACCACTGATTTATTCTCATCTCTATGCATTCCATCTTTTATTTATTTATTTTATATCCCACTTACAAGTGAGATCATGCATTGTTCTTTCTGGGCCTAGCTTATTTCCCTTAGCATAATAATCTCCAAGGCCATCTCTTCCTTGTTGGGCTGAGCAGTCACCTGAAATCTACATGCTTCTGTGACTTAAATGTGAATAATCAGGTGACTCCAATATAATGTCTATATCTGTGGAAACAGATATTATTCCTACAGATAACTGTACATAGAAGTACCCATGCCCAAGCAGGACCCAAGGCAGCTTTCATCAGAGTTCTGACCCTCAAGAACCATGCCTGCACATCAACACAGACTGGAGGACACAACATGGACAAGCAGAATAAGGGACCCACACAGAAGCTGATGGCCTACCACCAGACTTGTAAATATCTTCCTTACATGGCAGAGGAGATTTGTCAGAAATGACTATGCTAAAGATGTTGAGATGGAAAGATTATCCTGGATAAACTGCCTGGACTCAATGTAAACACAAGGTCCTTAGAAGATGGAGACAGAGGAGTCAAAGTAAGAGAGAGAGGACAAAAAAGCAGAGGCTAAAATGATGAGTGTTGAGGGTAGAGGCAGTCCTTTCTCTTCTTTCCCTCTTTCTCTGTCACTCTGCCTTTCAAATAAATAAATATTTTGTAAATTCCTTTCCAATAAATAATTAAATATTTATGTATTTTGATGCCTATACTCCAGAACTACAAAATAATAAATTTGTGTTGTTTTAAACCACTAAGTAAGCAGCAGTTTGTTACAAAGGTAATATAGGAAACCAATACAAGACAGTTACCTTCTGCTTGTTCCATGGAGATGTGTCTCAGAACCCTCTTTCCAAAGAATTATTCAATCTGACTTGGAGAGGAAGCTATGCTGAAAGCTACTTAATAAATAACTTTGATCCAGGAACTGCATAGCTGCTGGTTCTTTGCCCAGACCACAACCCTGTACATGCACACTCACACACCCTGCTTGCTCCCCTTCCATAGGCTCTAGGTGTAGGTGAGAAAGCATCTACAGAAGCATCTGGACAACCACACATGGAATCATAGGGTCCTTCCACCTGTGGTTCCACTGAACATGAAGAGTGGTGGCTGTTCAAACTCCAACCAATGCCAAAACATGGGAAACTTTCGACAATTTTTACCAAATCCAACCTAAGCCACTGAGATTCACCTGAAGCATGGTCTTGAAAAGCTACAATAGCCAAATCCAAACTTTTGATTTACATGCGTTATGAGATTTTGAAAGAATGCTTAGGAGAAAAGTGTCTAAACTCTGTCTCCCATATACATCCACTGCCAGCACAGCTGACAGTCTGGCAAGTTACTCCACATGGAAGAAATCACCAGAAAAAGCATTTTGTATCAAGTTATTCTAGGTTGATTTTAAACCCCTCAAGCTGGCTCTTTCCAGACGTTCACCCTTTCCCCAAATGGGAAGACCTCACCAATCTGCTAGAGAGGGCATTTAGACATTAATTGCATAGATATTTTTGCAGCCCACAGAGAAGTCTCTAGGAAACTGATATAATGAGAAATTGATTATTCAATAGCTATTACACCAATTCAAGATAGGCAGTGGCAAGATTAATTACAGTCTAATACATCAAAACAGGAGCTTATAGACAGCTTATCTTAAGGTGTTCCCTAAAGATTAATTCTTTCTTCCTTTTGGGAGAATTTATTCCAAGCACAAATCCTTTTAAGTTATTTGTAGGTTGTTTTCCAGGATCCCGGCTGGTAGAGTAACTATTGGAAAGAAGAACTATTCAGGACTTAGGCGTCAAATAAATGAGCTTCTGTCATCGTTTCTGAAATGATGGTATCCTAGAAGTGGTCTATCGTGGTAAGGAACGAATTGAGATAAATTGGTTATGCTGGCAATGGTAGTATTGGTGATAAAAAAGAAAAAAAAAAGGAGGAGGAGGAAAACTGACAAACTTTAGAGCTAAAAGAGATCTTAGACATGATCTGATTCCAGATGCCATGCACTTTCCTAGAAAATGAATGTTGGCAATTTATTTTGCTTTAAAAATTGTCACCTGGTTTCCTAATGCAAAGGCTGTCTAGTTATTGATGTGCTTGATGTTGAGCAAGGCCTCTTTCTACACAGTTTAACATAATTGTGCAAGATTTTAAAGCTAAATCCAGGTAAGGAGATGCTCACATGACAATCTTGTAAATTCAAGGTTTCTGACATCGACTTTCACCTTGGTGTTCCAGGAAGTCCTTATCCTTCTCAGTTCCCTCTCTTACCCACTATTCATCAGTTTATTTTTAAACTTTCCACAATTTCCTCTTATTTCAAAGCTTCCTCTTTTATTCTTTGCAGAGCTATTGATTGACTTTTTTTTTTTTTTCAAATAATATTTGTTGAGAAATGACTTTGGGTCAGTTATTCCTCTAGGCACTAGAGGGCGGAAACAAATAGAACAGAGCCCCACCTTCCATGGAGCTTAAGGTCTAGTTGAGGGAAAGAGAAATAAACAGATAAGCAGATACTCTGCACAGCAGTTCCCACAACTGAGAGGGCCCAGGTTTGGAATAGACAGCCTTCCTGAAGTCTAAACTCTAAGAACAATGCACTCAAATGAAAGCACAGACCAGAGAACACACCCATGGTAGCCAGGATAACCACCCCAACAAAGATGCCCATGTATGTGCTGCGTAGTGGAAGGTTTTTCCAGGAAAGTAAGGCAGAGTGGGAGAAAGGTACCATTTTCAAGGGCTCTGAGAGGACCTCACGACAAAAAGAAAGCAAAGTGGTGTCATGAGGACTTGTGGGAAAGTGTGTTCTATGTAGAAGGAAAAGCAAGCACAAAAGTTCAAAAGCAGGAATTGGATTTACATGTCTGAAAACCAGCATCAGCATGGCTGAACAAGAGAGTGGTAGGAGCAGATATAAGGAAGTGAATTGGAGGAAGGTTGCATGAGGGGTATCGCAAGCATATTGACTTCATTCTCAGTGGGATGGGTCTTCCCTTAAGGACATACAAGTGGAAGAGTGATGGGACTTGCTTTCCATTGTAAAACAATGACTCTGATGCTTTGTTGAGCTAGGACTATGGGAGGCGAGAGGATTTTATTAGTTTCCTGGAGTTGTTTTAATAAAGTATGAATAAATGGATGGCTTAAAACAATAGACACTTCTTCTCTCTAGTTATAGGGTCTGGAAGTCCAATATCAATGTTTGAGCAAGGCCATATTCCCCCTGTCTCTCCCTGATCTACAGGTGCATCCTCCCAGTCTCTGCCTCCATCGTCACGTGGTGCTCTTCCTGGTGTGTCTAGTATCTGTATGTCCTCACATGGACTTTTATGATGAAGGCTTCTCCTCATGCCCTCATCTTAACTAATTTCATATGCAAAACCCCATTTACCTCAGTTTAACTAGTAAATATCCTATCTTCCCAGTAAGGTCACACTATGAGGTTCCAAGTGGTCATGAATTCTCAGGGACACACTATTCAATGCAGGAGAGCTGGCCTCAGGGATCTAATGTAACAGTCGCCAAGAGAGAAGAAGGTGGTTTAGGCCAGCAGAGAAGGTGGTGAACAGTGAGTAGATTTGGGAGAAACATTAAAGGGTGACTTGATTGGATTCTGATTGTATCCCTGAGTGATTGCGGGATGCAAAGGAATGGGAAGATTTAAGGATACCATTGAGATTTTTTGGTCCAAGCATCTCGCTGAAGAGTGAAATTTCTATTTATGGCGATGGGAGAGGGTCGGGTTTTCAAGAAGAAAGGCAGAGTTCTGGTTTAGATAAACTGAGTCTGAGATGCCGTGACTCCTTTTTTGAAGAAAATGAGAGCCACCTGACAGAGGCGCCCTAAATTCCTTCCAACAAAGCTGCACCCTCACCTCTAGCCCCATCTCCATCTCCCTCTCCCTGTTGTTGAAGTTAAGACCCTGACAATATCCTCTCTGTCCTCTGCAGAGATCATCATCTCCCTCTTTATTTACCCTTCCATCTACAACCACATTTCCAACATCATTCACAGAGGCCTGAGGGGCACACATCTGGACAGGCAGGAGAAGAGACATATGAAGAAGGAAGAAGGGAGAAAGAAAGAGAAACCCTGCTGTGAGGAAACAGCCGCCTGCCACTATTCACTGCCATTCACGGTTAGATAATGGCTTCTCCCCCACCCGAAACCTCCCTGAAGCCTCCTGGGTCCTTCTGGCTGCAAAATGTCTCAGAGGCATCCTAGCCCTGATCTTACTTTACAGTTACAATTGACACCTTGACTTCCTCTTCAGTTTGAAGAAGTCTTTCCCCATGGCTTCTCAGCATCTAACTCCCCAGGTTTCTGTCCCTACCCTGCCTGCTCCCCTTGCACCAACTCCCTCTCCCAAGGGCTGGACCCAAGGGGCAGTGCTCCCTTCACCCCTTACACACACCCCTGGGCTTGGACTCACATCTAGCTGTCTTTGGGACATCTGCATGTGGCTGTCTAACATGCACACAAACTCAGGGAATGTGCCACAGAACTGAGGATCATTTTGCCACTTTCTCTAGCCCTAAGCTTCCTATCTCAGTACTGGCACATGTTTATAACACCTGGGATTCCAAGGGCCAGATTGGATAGCTTCCCATGCTTTCCCTCTTCCACTCTTATCCAGGAGCCAACAAGTCCACCTAGTCCCTGCAGACGCACCTGCTTCCTGAGCACACTGTGTCTGCTTCTAGGTCAGTCCCTGCTTTTCAGATTCTCAACTTGGAGGTTACCTTCTTTAGGAAATGTCCCTGAACCCTTGGTCAGTCATGTGTTCTATCCTTTTTCTTTTTTTATTTGACAGATAGAATTAGACAGTGAGAGAGAGAGACAGAGAGAAAGGTCTTCCTTCCACTGGTTCACCCCCCAAATGGCTGCTATGACAGGAATTACACCATTCCGAAGCCAGGAGCCAGGTGCTTCCTCCTGGTCTCCCATGTGGGTGCAGGTGCCCAAGCACTTGGGCCATCCTCCACTGCCTTCCTGGGCCACAGCAGAGAGCTGGACTGGAAGAGGAGCAGCCAAGACTAGAACCGGGTGCCCATATGGGATGCTGGCACTGCAGGCAGAGGATTAGCTAACTGAGCCACAGTGCTGGCCCCCATGTGTTCTATTCTTAAATTCTCATTTCCTCCAAGAACCAATTTACCCAACTTCATCCTTTATAAGCCCATAAAATTCGTGAAGTCAGCCTGGCTCTCACCCATGTTCTCAGACAGCCTACCCTCACTGCCACCTCACAGGAAAGCTTTCAATCTTGTCACTTTTCCTTGTCCCTACTGTCGAGGTTGCCTCTCTGACTCTATAGCTCAATAGGCCCTTCCTTATGGAAGACAGCCTTCCCTGGGTAACCTGCGGCTAATCCCTAGTAGTATGGCAAACAAGAACACATTGGGGCCTCCTCATCGGTAACAATAACCTTAACAATGGCATAATGGGGCTAAAGTCACTTTGTTTGCTGGAGCAAGCATTAATGAATAAGGGTGAGGATGTAGAGAAGCAAGAATCCTGAGAGCTGCAACTGCATTGCAGGGGATGTAGTACAACGTTTCTACCTCTTGGTCCCTAGTCAACACTTTGGATCCCCCTCTTGTGTCTTCCTGACATTCCAAGGGCATCAGGGGCAGAGTGCCCTACTGAGTATCTATAGACCCCATCCACTGTCCATGTTGCCATGTCAGCATCTGGACAGGTCTCCGTGGTACCAAAGCGCCTGGGCATCTGTGACCAGGAGCTAAATGCACCACTGGTTGCCTCACCATGGCTGCTTTAACTCTTCCTGTCTGATGGGTCCAGAAAACAAAATATTACAATGTCCAGGTTTCCATCACACACCTACACACACGAAGCTGCATTTTCTGCATTTTAGAGCAAATCTGTTCCTTTTCTGCTTGTATCACCAGAAAAAGATAATGACCCCTGAAAAGCTATGTTACACAAGGACAACACAAAGATATAAAACATTGCAAGAGGCCGGCACCGTGGCTCACTAGGCTAATCCTCCAACTTGTGGTGCCGGCACACTGGGTTCTAGTCCCGGTCGGGGCACCGGATTCTGTCCCGGTTGCCTCTTTTCCAGGCCAGCTCTCTACTGTGGCCCGGGAGTGTAGTGGAGGATGGCCCAAGTACTTGGGCCCTGCACCCCATGGGAGACCGGGATAAGTACCTGGCTCCTGCCATCGGATCAGTGCAGTGCCCGGCCACAGCGCGCCGGCCGCGGCGGCCATTGGAGGGTGAACTAATGGCAAAGGAAGACTTTTCTCTCTGTCTCTCTCTCTCACTGTCCACTTTGCCTGTCCAAAAAAAAAAAAAAAAAAAAAAATTGCAAGAAAATCTGGTGGCTTTTTTGAAAACTGAATATAAAGTTCTTTGGTTTAAGGTTTTTGATTTAAACGCACACTACCACCACCACAAATTTATAAATTGTTATGCATTATTTTCACTCTCTCATGCGTTCCCAGTGTCCTATACTCAAATTTTCTAGGCTGGAAATGCCTTAAAAAACTTTGAACTCTAATTTACTAGATAAATATATAGTGTATAAAATAGCACCTTCATGAAGGCATTGAATTAATCTGTAGGTACTGCAGGGCCAAGGTCCTTAAGTTTTACTATAAATTAGAGAATTTGCCACAATTCTGTATTACACACACCAATAGGGAATTTCTTTTCTGTATTGATAAGTTGAAAATGATTCCCTAATATAACTTTTTAAGGTCTTTATCCAATAATTTAATATTTAGGACATTAAATTATTTTATAGAACATGCCATTTTATATATATATGCTGTATTTCAATATATAAGTTATATAGCACTATAACATATATATTACATATATTTTATCCATATTGGCTATACGTCATGTATAAGTGAAGCATATTTATATATTATATACAATACATGGCATAATAATAAATACAAGGGGTCATCAAAAATTTCATGGAAAATGTGTATTATGAAAAAATTTTTAATTAAAATTAAAAATTGTTACAAAACAATAAACTTACATTTTAATTCAATTTTCCCACAAATTTTTGAAGACCTCTCCTATATATTATTTAGTAAAAAACTTTAGCACACATTAAAAAAAAGGATGAACTTGGAAAGAAAAATTGGCAATACACCATATTTATAGTCTACTGTCAACCACATGTGCAAATAAAACAAAATAAGGTATAATGGCAAATACAGAGAAAGCACAACATCTGTTTAAAAGTAGACATCACTCCCTAGGTGACAGCTAGTCTCATTCTGGAGCAGCAAGGACAAATTTACTTTGCAGTTTTACTCCACAGACAAGAAAGGAAGGAATATGTGTGCATCAGCAGAAACTGCAGGTCATGGTAACACTGCTAACCCACAGGGAAATAGAAAAGCAAGAAGGGGCAGCCATTGAAAGAGCACAGGGAGCCTGCTTTACTTGGGCATGTTTCACATTACTGGGACGTATGGAATCGAAAATTAAAATGTGGCATTCAGGAAAAATCAGAAGACATAGTAACAGGGAAACTATCCTCTTCTTTGCACGACCTATGATATACTTTCATTTTCAGAGCTGCAGAGTCTGCTGTCTCTGGGGAGAATCCACAGGATGCTCAGTACTTCTACTGCATTACTGAATGTACCGCAGTTGAGAGGTGATTGAATTTACATCCCATCACCCACCTCCAGAAACATCCTTACCAAAGCTTGGCACTGCTTATTCAAAATCATGTTCTCATAGTTTCCTGTGGAAGTCAGTCATAGACATTCAACTGCCCCCTAGGATGTGGTCATGCATCACCTGTATTCCATACTTCTCCCAGAACACTGCCATGCCTCAAGACCTAAGTCCTGTGAGCTCTCCAGTGACTTAATCAGACACCCCACAGATATGTTACCATGCACAACACATATAGTCTGCCTCACACATCAAGTCTCCCTGCAAACCAGCTCATCCCCTGCCTGTGCTAACAGTGTGCTAGGCACATGGAAGGCAGTCCCAAAAATGTTCATACTGCAAGTTCGTCATGGAAAAAGGATGGTCTGCATACACATTCTTCTAAAAAAAAAAAAGACTTGAAAGGTAGACAGGTAGAGAGAGAGAAAGAGAAAATCTTCTATCTGCTGCTTTACTCCCAAATACCTCCAACAACCAGGAGCCAGGAACTCCATCTGGGTCTCCAACACTGGTGGCAGAAACTCAATAACTTGGGCCATCATCTGCTGCCTCCCAGACACCTTAGCAGGAAGCTGGATCAGAAGCACTGAGTAGCCAGGACTCTGATATGAAAGGAGGGCATCTCAAGTGGCAGCTGAACCCACCAAGACACAACACCTTCCCCTGGACAATATTTTTATAATATTGGAAAATTTTTTTCAAAGTCATTTTTTTAAATTTTCAACTCATTTTCTTGCCATAAATGTATTTGACATTTCAGGCAGCCTCAGTCTGAATTACAGCATTCACAATTGAAAAGTTAGCTGTTTATATTTTAATCCATAGAGCATGACACTAAGAATTTTAACTATTTTAAAGCAGTGAAAGTTCTCTAAACAAATGTGTTGCCCATCCAAGTGTTTTGTTTTGAGTTTCTTGGTAATGATTTAATGGGTGGTACATTTTATTAAGTGGAAATTCTGCCAGATTCTTAAGACAACAGTGTGTGTGTGTGTGTGTGTGTGTGTGTGTGTGTGTGTGTGTGTGTGTTTAGGCAGTGAGGGTTAGGAAGACAGTGAGGAGAAATACAGAGTTATGAAAAAAGGCACATTCACTGGGCAAAGTCCTGGGAAGGCAGGAGGTCAGGGTAGCTCACTTTTTAGGCTGATATTTCTACAAGTCTCGATGACTCCAGGGGTCTCTATCTCATGCACCCACACAATATGGAGAGGACTTCTCATCCTTTGTACCTTTCTGTTTTCAAGTGAGCTGATGTGAACACAAAGGTGCACACTAATTAAGTAGCAGAGAGAGTCTAATCTGTGTCTAAAGTCTCTGCTCAGTACTTATACAATGTTCTGAATTGTAACATCAAGAATAAGCAAAGTTATTGCCCTTAAATGATGTGCTTTTGATGATGGGAGCCTTAGCCAAGACTGTGCTCAGGTAACATCAGATTAGAAGAAGCAAACACCATTTGGAACAGGGAGGTTAACACTCTCACCTTCTAGATTTTCCTCTAAAGAATGTGTGTTTCTTCTTTCCTGACTTCATGGTCCATTCTTTATATTCCTGTAAACTGCCACATCCTCTCACTTATGATGCAATTGTTTAATTGGAAAACTATTATATCAAGTATTGGGAGAATTTCACATGGAGGAATCACAACGCTACTTTTAAACATGAGCTATTCTATTATTAATTGCTCAAAGGTTATTTCCAGAACATAGAATATAACGTGTTTAATTTCATGTGCCTTAAAAGCTAATCATTAATTATTTCAAACAGCCAGTATGTTCAACTCAGGCTCCTGATGAAAGCATACCTTCCTGCTGTCTCATCTAATCTGTCACTGTCCATGAACATGTGCCAATTACCTCCATTAGGAACGTAGAAGGGTGGAACCATCATGCACCTGTTCTTGGGGAGTTGATTACTCAATTCTCTTGTCACTTAAAAAAATACTCTTTCAGTCATCTAGTAAAAGAGAAATTCTCATTGCTGCTATTTCAAAGGACTTCATTAAACCGAGTACAGAATTAGTGTTTAAACGATTAAGAAGGTATATAAGCTTTTACAAAATGAGTATCCAATTAAGATGGTTATGACAGCATTCAATAGGTCTGTTAGAGTGCAATTCTTATGTGAGCCAGTATTTTTTTAGTCCATGTTACATAATACGATGCAATATTTGGTGAGCTTTTGGGGTTCTAAGCATTCATAATCCTGCCTGTGCAATAAGTACTCGAGTAAAACTTTCATTCCACTCATTTTTATCTTTTTATAATCTCTGTACCATCTCAAAGGTTATGAAGGAAGTCAGAATTAATAGACCTTGCATTCCTGGTAATAGAAGTTTGTGGGTTTTTTTTTTTTGGGGGGGGGGTGATTGTTCTTTAAAATCACAGTAGAAATGAGTTGTGCTCAAGTTTACCAACCAGTAGTTGGCACCGGAGGACCACAGCAGAGCATAGTGGGAGTCCCCCTTTGTTGCACACTTAATAGGGACTCAGGAATCTACCCACAGTAGAGTTCATAGAGAGTCTGAAGAATTACACATGAGCAAAAAGTTTGATAAAAATATATTTAAAACAAGAAAAAATAGTTTTAGCCTTAATGAAAATTTTCATCATTCTCTTAAACTAAGTGGGTTAAATTATATATATAATGATTTCAAGTACTAACTTATAAAAGATGTGAAAACTCAGAAAGCAAGGAACAAGAGAACTCTTTTTTTTTTTTCAGAAAATGTATTTGCAATTCAAATTTTCATATAAAAAGCATAAATTTTAAAAAGTTCATAGATGTGTGTTTTTAGAAGTGCTATGGTTTCACCATTCATTGCAATTACATTCCCAGGTATGCAGGGTGGTCTGCACTGCGTCGTCATACATTTTTGTCACACTGAAGTCACTCTCATCACAACCTCTCCCGAGCTGTTATCTTCTGACAAATCTTCATGAGGCCTCATCCGATTGAACAGATGCAGTAATACATAGCCACACTGAAACCTGGGTGAGGTTAACTGCGTTGGGTGGACCAAGTTTCTGTTGCGAAGAGCTGACAATGGCAACCATAAAGTCCTACTTGTAGAAGACTCTCCCCGGCTACTTTCTTCGATGTCTGTGGCTTTGTCATAATTTAATACATCCCAGTGCAAGTTAACAGCCCGCCAGCGCTTAAACACTCTGTAAACTGCAGCTCCTTCATGGACAATGAGACCTAAAATTTGAGAAAAAAAATATTGGTGATAATCAAAGGTTAGGAATGTTATTTTCTGCACAAGTAAAGGATTCAGGAAATAGTCAATTCTCTGGTATGCATCATAATCATCATCATCAAAGAATATGATTTTGATGACTCAAATATTTTGACCAATGATAAGCAACCACCCCTAATTTACAGAAACAATCAGAATCCACAAAGTGAGAATACAGTAACATGTGGAGAGTTCAGCTATCATGGATATAAGCTACTCACTCCATCACATTTCAGAATGTCCCTTGACATTATAGTGCCTTTGGAGAGTCGTTAGGTTTATTTCTTGATTCAACACTTTTTTCATTGCATGTCACCCAGTGTGTTAGTAAGTTACACGCAGCTGGCAACTTAATTTGGGAAAAAGACAGACACCAATGACACTAGCATCTCCCCAGTTCCTAAAGCAATGCCTGTGCAGAGTAGATGTCGTTTAACTTTTTGTTCTTTGTATGCCCAAAAATTCAACAAGAAAAAATTATCAAACACCTACTTGAGAATTTCATGCATATAATCTCATTTAATTCTGATCACAACAAATACAGAGCCCCTGGAGAAAGTCTTTTTGGAGAAGTGAGGAAGAATACTTCTCTTGCAGGATGTTGACATTCCACTGAAGTTAGTCGAAAAGCTCATGAAGTGTCTTTATTTAGATGGAGGAGGGAGTTTTAAGTAGAGTACATCAGTTGTCCCAATAATTGTTTAATATGAAAATGAAGAGACAGATCTACTCCCCATGAGCATATGCTCTGGAAAAACTCTCAGTTTGAAAAAGGAAAGATGCTTGAAGATGGTTATTGCATAGCTCTTTGTATTAGAGAAAAAAATTACAGGCAGGTCAGATGTCTAGCACTGGAAGAATGGGTAAATTTTAGAATGTGGATCCAATGGAATAGGAGGGAACAGAGTCATATGTATGTACTACCATGGGCAGTCTCAAAACCCTAATAAAAATCCCAAAGCCATATTTGAAAAATGAAAATCTCAGAAAGAAATGATTGGCATGAAGAAATACTACACATTTTCTGGTTATACAGACAGATGTTAAACACATGAAAGCATGCCACTGAGTAACACCCATGGAATTCATGATAGTGGGGAGGGAAGGAAGGAGATGACACTGGGAGGAGCTTCAATAAAGGCTTTCAGCTGTTCTCAAATGTTGGATTTTTAAAACTGAGGGGTGGGGAGTTAAATCCCTGACACTGTTCTGTATCCTTTTGTGCCTAAGTAATTAAACATCTCAAAATTATGGGGAATTAATTAAAAAGTAATACATTATGGGTTGAAGAAGCTGGGGAGACACATGAAAAGGTTGCTGTGTACGAGCAGATGGGAACAGCAGTGTAGAGGGACCAAGTCATAAAGTCAGAGGAAGAACGGGGAAGAAGTGTACTGGAAGAAAAAACAGGGCTGGGGGAGAAGACTGGAGTCCCATATTTAAGGTGGAGGACTAAAGGATGGTAGTAACTGGCCCATAGGTTTTGAGTAAGAGTTTTGAGTACATTTTTGTTGGATATTTTTTGTCAACTAAACAATGCCAGGTATACAAATATCTAGTCCCTGAAAATCATACCCACTTAACTCCAGATTTTAAGTTTTACATTGTTCCCTTCCCAGGAGAAAAACTTCTAATACATGCGACTCAAAGACATTAACACGGGCCACAGAAACATGCTTGTGAGCTAATACATAAAAATGCCTTAAGCCCAATTATTGTTCAGCACCAAAATACTGAAAAATATAATCTTGTGTTTATCTCTTCAAATAATTATTTACTCAACTTCTTTTTCAACAAAAATAATCAAAGTTTACCTAACTGACTAGATATGTTGGGGGAAACAGAATTAGAAGTTCAGGACTTCCAGATTTTAATTGGTGATTCCATTATTAGCAGCTTGCTGAATTTTCCACAGCCAATGATTTAACCTTTCGGGTTCTATTTTTTGTTCTTAAAATATAATTGGAATACCTACCTTTACAATAATCAAGATAGTATGAAGATAAATTAGAGTTCATCAACTACACAGCATTCAGATTTTCTCTGATAACTATATAAATACAAGAATTATTGTTAATTGAAAATCAATTGTGAATCTATATAGTGAGGAACAGTCATTCACACTAATCACAAAACTATTGCATCCTGAATCCGGTTCATTCTGGGTAAGTACAGCCATGGAAGTGGGTTGGGGATGACCTCCCCAGAGAAAACCACTCATTTCACAGGATCCAATTCTCTGATTGATTTCCTTTGAAAGTCCAGAAACCAGATCATTTACTAGAGCTTAAAGTCACTTTCTGCTGATATATTCCTGGCAGCTCTTTTCTAAATATATAAGCCTACCTAATGTGCAGGAATAAATCCCACAGGTCTTTATAACACATTTTGAACTGAAGTTAAAAAGAGCGAACTATTAAAGCTCTTGTGAAGACAAAGTCCTCTTCATTTCCCAGCTCAACAGGCTGTTTCTTAACAATACTGAGTTAGTAATGGTGACTGGATTTTTGTTTTATTCTTCATGAGTGTTTGGAATTACTCCTTGCCCTCTGGAAGCTTAAATTTTACTGAAATACAATAGACTCACCCCACCCCCAAGTTTATTATCTGTAATGAGCATTTTCCCCCTTTATTCTTTAAACATTTTGGAGTTTTGGCAAATGCTTTTAGTACTAGTTAGTGGCTATAAGAAATATGACTATATAAGCATTAAATCCAGAGATATGTATTCATTCAACTTTAGTTAATTGGGTTGAAAATCCAGCTGTTCACAACCATACTGGTATGTGTTCTTACTGAGATCAGATGAATCTGCCACTTTAACTATTCAGGTCATATGAGAACAGGATTGGATATACCTTTTTCATCTGAGTCACTTATGTCTGAAGGGAAAAACAATAACAGTTTCTATAAAATGTAAATGTTAAGCAGTTTAGAATACTTGTTAGATTACATGGATATTCACTAGATTGCATGACATAGAGATTGACAAAGTGTGATTGATATGAACTTGAGGTTTTGAAACTTGAGTGTGTGTATAGCTGGTTGGCTTTTGTCATTTAAATGCCAGTTACATTTAATTGGAGCACATCCTTATTGGTGCACAAGGGAATATGTTTGTGAGAGAATAATCTTGAAAAACAAAGTGGGCTTAAATAGTTTCTGGTTCCATTGAAATGGAAAACAGTTTTTATATTCCAAAATATATTCCAAACTTTGAAGTGGTACACTAGTAGAAACTCATTATGACAGTAGAAATGCTCCAGTTTCCCAAAGAAGTGAGCGGGGAGAAGATTATAAAGGCACATACAGTCACAGGTTAACACACATACACAAATTTGTGTATGTTTAATTAAACAACTAAAGTGTTAAATGAACAGACTTGCTTGCAGTATATACAAATTTTATCTGATTTTTTAATTTAGTTACCAAATCACTAGACCAAAATAAAATCATTTCTTGTGTTACCAATCTCAACTTTTGTTCAGATAGGTTTATTTCATAAAGTATAAGCTACATTGTTCTAAGCACTATGCTAAGAGCTTGAATGTATGGTTTTCCTTTAATCTTGACAACAATTCTACATGTGGGTACTAATAACAAACAATTTTACAGTTAAGACCTAGAGAAATTCAACAACTTATTCAACATCATGAAGATATGATAAACAGAGCTGAAACCTGAACACAGATTTGTTTAAATATTAACCTTGACACGTTTCTAACTCTACCATTAGGGGTAAGTCCAATTGAGCATATGCTGAACTATACATCTCCTCCCTCTCCAATTTAATCCCATCAAGGTGGCATGTACCAAGGCCATCCCACTAGTCAAAGTGATCAGTTTCAGTTCATAATCGATCATAATGATAGAACTAAGAGTCAAAGGGATCAGATAAACAAGACTAGTGTCTGCTAATACTAACTGATAGAATAAAAAAGGGAGAGAACGATCCAACATGGGAAGCAGGATCCACAGCAGACTCATAGAATGGCAGATGTCCTAAACAGCATTCTGGCCTCAGAATCAGCCCTTAAGGCATTTGGATCCGGCTAAAAAGCCCATGAGAGTATTTCAGGCATGGAAAGCCAAGACACTCTGGTAAAAAAAAAAAAAAAAAAAAAAAAAAAAAAAAAAAAAAAAAAAAAAAATTACCTAAATGGAAGATCTTTGTGAGTGAGACCCCAGTGGAAAGAACGGGTCATCAAAGGAGGAGGTACCTTTCTTTGAAGGGAAAAGAGAACTTCCACTTTGACTATGACCTTGTCTAAATAAGATCAGAGCTGGTGAACTCAAAAGGCTTCCATAGCCTTGGCAACTCATGACGAGAGCCTAGGGTGATTACTGACTCCATAAACAAGAGTGTCAATTGTTAAATCAACAACAGGAGTCACTGAGCACTTACTCCCCATGTAGGATCTCTGTCCTTAATGTGTTGTCCAATGTGAATTAATGCTATAACTAGTACTCAAATAGTACTTTACACTTTGTGTTTCTGTGTGGGTGCAAACTCTTGAAATCTTTACTTAATTTACACTAAATTTGTTCTTCTGTATATAAAGATAATTGAAAATGAATCTTTTTTTTGACAGGCAGAGTGGACACTGAGAGAGAGAGAGAGAGAGAAAGGTCTTCCTTTTACCATTGGTTCACCCTCCAATGGCTACTGTGGCCGGCGCGCTGTGCGCTGCAGCCGGCACACTGCACTGATCTGAAGCCAGGAGCCAGATGCTTCTCCTGGTCTCCCATGTGGGTGCAGGACCCAAGGACTTGGGCCATCCTCCACTGCACTCCCGGGCCACAGCAGAGCTGGCCTGGAAGAGGGGCAACCAAGACAGAATCTGGTGCCCCAACCGGGACTAGAACCTGGGGTGCCAGTGCCACAGGTGGAAGATTAGCCTATCGAGCCACGGCGCTGGCCAGAAAATGAATCTTGATGTGAAAGGGATGGGAGAGGGAGTGGGAAATGGGATGGTTGCGGGTGGGAGGGAGGTTATAGGGGTAAAAGCTGTAATAATCCAAAAGTTGTACTTTGGAAATTTATATTTATTAAATAAAAGTTTTAAAAAAAAGCTCATGGAAATGTGCATGATGAGACAAACTGCAACTGTGCATGAGTTCCAAAACTGTTTGCCCCAAAATAAACCTGCTTTGAAATTAAAATAAATAAATAAATGTTAACCTTGATTACTACAGTACTATCTATACTAAATTCCCAATGGATGGCAGTCTCTTCTGGTTGAAGAATAACCAACTAAAGGAGCCTACCATGGTCTAAATATTTGTGTATCTTCAAAATCCATACATTGAAGTCCTGCTACTCAGTGCAGTGGTATTTGGAGATGTGGCTGTTGGAGGTAAGTAGGGGTAGATGAGCTCATGAGAGTGAGACCCTCTTGATGGCATTAGTGCTATTTTAGAAAGGGGAGGCATGGATCCATCTCTCTCCCTCTCTCTCTCTCTCCTGCTCCTTTACCCCCCCCACCTGTCACTTATATAGCCCCCAACTCAAACTGAGGCAGCCCCCTACCCTAGTCATCCTGAGAAGCCAGTGTGCACCAGAAGTTGTCTGGGGAATTTGGGTCCATTTAATCCCAAGTACTAGAACAGCTTAGAGGCCAAAGGGTACATTTGAACCCTTTCTTCTATTGCTTATTGGAGAGGGCCAGAGCATGGCTGCTCCAAAGGGCATTAACTGAAAAAGACTGTGGTCCCAGAGTACCTTTGTTGTGATCATCTTTCTTAGAATGTAACAAAATGCATGAACCTTCTGTCACTATTTCCCTACCTGTTCCAAATTTAAATGTCCAGTGCTTATTGGGTCTTAGATATGAATGTAGAGGTCATCACTTCTCCCACCACCGAATTTTATTAGTATGAATCTTGAAGAAATAACCTTAAGCCATGGTTATTTCTTTATATGTTGAATTATTTGTTGGTCGGTACTACAAATGAAGCTTAATGCAAAAACAATGCTAAAAGCTAAAACATAGAGAGTTGAATATATGTTATCAAAACTCACTAAGCTTACAAAACAAAGGTATCATAAACTGATATTCTAAAACCAAAGCCTTTGAGAACTACCATGCCCTAATTACATATGAGGGTTTTTGTGAATACATGTCTCCAACATTGTCCATACAGAAACTAATAATGTAAAGAAGTAGCCCACATAAAACACACTTCTGGGGCGGGTAGTGTGACACAGTAGGTTAAGCTGTAGCTGTGATCCCGTATCCCCTATCAGTGCCTGGGATCAGGTCACAGCTACCTGTGCCTCCAATCCAGTTTCCTGCTAATATGCCTGGGAAGTAGCAGATAAAAGCTCTAGTGCTTGGGTTTCTGCCACCCATGTGACAGATGTGGATGGAATTCCAGGCTCCTGGCTTCAGTCTGGTCCAGCCCTGGCTGTTGCAGGCATTTAGGAAGTAAAACGGTAGATGGAAGATACATTCTCATTCATATTCTCATATTTTCTGTGTGTGTGTGTGTGTGTGTGTGTTAGTATGCATCTGCCTTTCAAATAAATAAATCTTTAAATGTTAAAAATACACTTCCATCTATAAAGGAAGTGTTGATTTTTCTATTGTTGAATATAAATGTTACAGAGCTTTGCTCCTCTTAGTTGCCTGTATATCAAGTGAAACTGACAGGACCAAGGGCTCAAACATAGAGTCACCATTGCCATTGGTAATTAAACCTTCTGTGTGAGAAACATGATAAAGAAAACAAATCATTCTGAAGCACCCCATAACACAAAAGCCCTTGACACTAGGGGTTGGTTAGCTTCCAAAGACTGATAATCCAATCCAACCCAACCCAAAGTAGACACCAGCACACATGAAGACACAAATGTAACAAATAGTTAACATTCCAGGGATGACTGAGTTTCTTAGAAGGCCCAAAAAAATAATCTGTAGACACAGTGTCCTCCTCTGCTCCATAAAACCTGCAGTCAACTGCCTAGATACAAATGTCACATCTGTGCTGGACTTCAGTGCCTCTGACACCACTGCCTGGAAACAGTACAGGATGGCAAAGCTCCACTTTGCTACAGAGTATAATCTTTAAAGCTGGGCAGTGAGCACAGCATTCCCTTTTCTGAAAGGTTTAATTTGTCATTGCCTTGCCATTTATATTTCAGTGAATGACTATCTCCCAAGTCAATTAAACCAGAAACTTGGGAGTCACCACAACTCCTCTGTCTCCCATACATTAAATTCTGCTAATTGTGTGTGTGTGTGTATATATATATGTGTGTATATATATATATATATATGTGTGTGTGTGTGTGTGTGTGTGTGAGAGAGAGAGAGAAAGGGAGAGAGAGAGAGAGATACACAGAAAAAAGAGATCTTTCATATGCTGGTTCATTCCCCATATGGCCAGCGCTGGCCCACGTGAAAGCTGGGAGCCTAGAACTCCACACTGGTGTCCCAAGTGGGCAGCAGGGGTCCAAGTACTTGAGCTATCATGTTTTCCTGGCACATTACTGGGAAGTTGGATCAGAAGCAGAACAGCCAGGACTTGAACTGGTACTCCAGTATTGGATGCCAGTGTCTTAGGGAGCAGCTTCACCATTGCACCACACCACTGGCCCCTAATTCTGTCCTCTTAGCAATTTGAGCTAAAGTCATAAAACAAACTTTTCTGGAATGCCTACTGTCTTGCATTTGTGCAATGAACTACTCAGCATTCTTCAAGATCCAGATCCTTTCATAATTTCTTTGCTGATTAACTTAAAATCATTCATTCCTTCCTTCTACTGACTACCACTCCACACAGGCAACACTTGTACTGTTTTTCTTATTACCAGACTGTAAAAAAAATGTTTGCATGCCTGTGATCCCTAATCCAGTGTGTGAAATCCACATTACAAGCCTTTGGGTCTCTATTCCTTCTTCAGTACTTGGTGCAAGCCAAGAACTCAAACTTTGCTCAGCATGAAAAAGAGGAGAGCAGCCATCTCTGGGATCTATTGGATGGGGAGGACTGACCTAAATCTAGTTATGACAATACTATTGAAATAGCAAAAAAACCTTGAGTTTTGCTTTTTACATAAGTAAAGCAATATTTTAAGATACTAAAGACAGAGACAAGCAGTCTGAAAACGATTTAGGGATCAGGGCTCATATTTCATGATAGTGAGTTTTTCCTCCCTATTCCCTGAAAAACACAAACCTGGCAGAGGTAAAAGAACTAAACTCTGTTATAAAGATTTGGTTCAGCCCCATAAACTACAGCTGCCTCCCCAACTGTCTTGGTGGTCCAGTTATCAAATGTCCCCCTGCATCCAACAACACATACACTGCACTTACAAAACAACTGTGCCTAGGCCTAAAGCCCAAGGAAGGAATTCACTGGTCATTTATTTTATTGATTTTATTATTCCTTCATAGATAGGAGACTTTCTTGACCTTTCATTACTAAACCCAGAGCAAACACTTACCATTGGCAAATTCACAGAATATTCCTCAAAAACTTTATTACAGAATATAAAATACACAGTATGTCTTAAAAAAAAAGGTGGGGAGAGATTAACAAAATTTATTAGAGAGAATTGCTGCATCATGCAAGTTTCTACCCAATGGTACTTAATAAACCAAGAAATAAGCCTACTGTTTTTACAGATAAAAAATGTTTGAGAGTTCTCCTATAACTGGGAGCATGGCCCCAAATCTGTTTAATTCCATGGAATGAAATTTCAATTCTGTCCTTCAACCCACAGATAGATGAAGCAAGCACCTTGCAGCAAAGGGTAGTATCATTTATTGCAGGGATAAGAATACCAAGAAAGGCTGGTTGACATGTAGTCACTGGATTTCAAAACTAAAACCACACAGGGTATGGTATAACCCAACTGTTTCATTGTTGGTGATGAGAACTGTGAGACCCAGAGAAGAGACATGGGGTGACCTGCTCCATGATCCAAAGTAAGCTACAATCTGAGCATGGAATCAAAGCCATATCCACAAGGCCTGCTCTAGTGAACCCTTTCCTGAAATAATCCAGACTTCAGGAGCCTTCCTTAGCCAAAGCTGGTCATCACTAATGTCTCTTCAGTCCCCAGAATGGTCAGTAAACAGAGGGATAGAATATTGACTACAAAATAGATAGAATGTGGGTCAGCCACGCCTAGGCTGGAGCTGTGGGGGAATTCCCTGGTCTTTATTTCACAGGGTACACCGCAGCATTTGCATTGGAGACAGTATTAATGCAACTCTCACAATTTATAAAAGTAAACAACTCAGGAAAACCTGGAAATAGTTTTTGGTTTAAAATGGTTATCACTGACGACATGAGCTTTTTGTGTTAATTAAAGCTTTCAGGATTGGGAATTGCTTTTGTAGATTTCCATTTGTTTCTTACAATGTAGTTTATGGACTAGAGCCAGTTTTTAGAAAGAGTCTATTAGTGAACTTTTCCTAGTGGCAAGTGAAAATACATACTCATACAACTACTCTTCTGTTTCTTCCCAATGGATAAAGTGTCTACTGCCAACTCACAATGCACGATTTTAATAATCTTCAGAATAAACCATACATGTACCATGGTTATGTATATACATCTATTTTGGGGAGATGAATAATACTGATAGCTCTAAGTTGAAATGTCTAATTAAATCCTGTTTATCTCTGTGACTTGTAATACACTACTTCATTTTTGTTGGTTTTATTTTTTTACCTCAAATTGGGCAGTGCAAGATCTAAACAGAAGCTACCATATGAGCATAATTAAAATTTCTTATCTTAACTCCTTAGCGTGAAAATAAAAGTAGTCCAGAGCTTAGTTTCCATAATATTCTACCCTGTAATATAGCGAGAAGATGCAAGATTGAGATGTAATTCTTCAGAAACTTCTAATTAAGAAACTATTTCACATGGAATAATGGAAAGACAGACTGGCTTTGGTATGGTATATCCCATGTTTTCCATTCTCTTCATTTGTGTTTCCATGCTTGGGGTTTTACTGATTTACAGTAAATTAATAAAGACTTCACAATATAACTACATTACTTTCAGCTTTGGGGGAAAAATTGTTCCCCATTTCTGATCTCAAATCAGCTCCTCCATTAAAAGGGATAATTATTCCTTATATCATGTGTTGGTTTTAAGACAGCAATTTATGTGCTTTCATTTGATTGGACAATGATGTTCTGTAAGTTAATTATTCAAGCTTAGTCTTCAATTAACTAAATCATATGAATATTTTTATTCATTGTACACAAGCTTGGCAAGACCAGGCTCTCACATCCAGGCTGTTTGATCCTGAGGAAATTGCTCCCTATGTGCTTTGTTCTCCCCTCATCTCTGAGACAAGAATAATGGTATCGCTACCTTATAAAGCTGTCCTGACGACCAACTGTTAACACTGACTTGCAGTGCTTACAATGTTGCAAGGCATCCTGGTAAATACAGCTTACATATCACTTGAAACACACCTTTAAAAGCCTTGTGTCTACATGGAAGCAGCTGAAAACCTGTTCCGATTGCATTGTTATACTCATCAGCATGGTTCCTCGTGACCCAAGAGTTTGTATACCTCTCTCTGGGCAGCCACGGCATCATTTACAAGGGCTGTATTCATGAGCACTTGAGTGAGAAAGTTCTTTACTACAAAACGGTACAAAACCGGGAGATCTGCAGGAGGAGGTGTCCGTTCTCAAGAAGCACCTCCAGGTTTCAAGTCAGAGAAGCTGCCTCTTCTACACTTCCCCGGATATGAGGACAGACTCTTCATATGAGAGGTTGACCCCATTACCACACAACTCACTTCCCACGCTCTCTTCCAAGGAAAGCTGCTCATTCTCAAGTTGCTTTGGCTTCTCTCACAACTTCATCTGAGCATGCCTGAAAAACACTCGGATGTCTCTCAAGTTCTGCTAATTGTATTTAGAATTCCCTCAGCCAGTCTTCTGGAATCCAGGGCCATCCCAGAGTAAAGCTGAAAGGTACACGTGTGCGTGCTCACATGTTGAATAAAGATGTAAAGCAAGAGCCATGCCACCTGACCCTCAACCCCTCCTCAGCCATGCTCCTGGGTTCAGTACCCGAGATTCACACATCAGGTTCCACGTGGATGACTTGGCCACAGCCTAACATGCACAATCCCTTGCCCTGTGCTATTCATTTAGCACCCTAGCCTGGGCCTTGTCTTCTCAGAAACACTTCCACCAAACTCTGAGACCTCTCCATCCCATTGCTGACGACAATCTCCAGTGTTTCCCACACTGCATTTCCTTAAACTCAACACACCTTGCTCCACCTCTTAAAGGCTCGAGAGCCTCAGGCTATGCAGTCCTTTTCCAATGTGCCAGCTTCCTTGTGGCTTGGACCCCTTCCCAGGAAGCCCAGAAAGTGCTGGTGTCCGTCCTGAGACCTTTTGGTCACCCTTGGCTGCCCTGCCCTTCCAGCCCAATCTCCTGCCCATTTGCCCACTGGTGCTCCATTTCCCTGTCTGGTGAAACACGAGGCCACAAGGTCTGTGTAAACTGAGGCCTCCTGCTGCATGCTCAGAAACTGCCCAGAAGCCAGCTCAGATCCACCGGGCATCCTTCTTGTCCTTGGCTCAGCCTGTGCTCCCTGGTGCCCCCAGAAGCTGCTCACCACTTTGATGGCCCTCGTCAGACTCTGTGCCACACAGCGTATCAGCACGCCTTCTCTAAGCAATGGTCCTGCCACCTCCTTGACTGAGAAACGGAGGGCAGACCAGCAGCACCCCTCCACTCCGAAAAAGCTGTGCCCATCCTCTCCTCAGGACATGTGCCCCCTCATGAACTGGGCAAGGCATTCCGTCAGGTGCTGGAGACTGCAAGCTACCCACCCCTGGGTCTTCTGTCATTCTGATTTCTTCTGGGTCTTCTCAACCTGCCATCAGTCCTAACTCTACCACTGAAGCCAATCAACAATTCCCCTCCTCCCTTCAGACACTGCTTTCATTTAACTGTGTCCCTTGCCAGCCAAGATTTGTGCACTTAACATTTTGAACCTCCTGCCCATCCCAGCCATCCTCAACCTACTGAAGTCTTCCCTCTCTCCACCTTCTCCCCACAGTGCTAAAACCAGTGAATGAACGTTGGCTTTATGTATCTCACCCTCCCCAACATGGCGTCAGGAACATCTGGCCACTTGCTCTTCCTTCCATAGTTGCCTTCCCCTTTGCTTTGACTGACTCCACTGTTCTCTTCCCTGGCTATGCCCCTCTGCCCATCCCCTGTAGCTCATCATGTTGCTCAAACTGCCACTCATTGCACTGAAATCATTTCCCCTAAAAACATTGGTTTCAACCACCACATACAAATCTCCAGCTCTGACCTCTGTCCTGAGTTCCTGCCTGTTAAATCCAGCTGCTTACTTGTTATGGTTATTTGCATTTCCCCAGAAATTCTGCAAAAACAAAATGTCAAAAAAAATCTGATGTTTTTTCTCCTTCCCCCTTCATTTGATATCCTGCACTTCAGTAACTACTGGCCCTTTCTATCAATCAGCTTCTGTGATTCACACTCGATGGTCCCAGGCTCCCTTATACCTCCATCCCCACCTCCACCAAGTTGATCATAACTTGTGATTAATCTTAAATTCTGGCAGTTCCTTGCCAGTCTCAATTAATGCAGGTCTATTCATTGGTCTGGGCGCCATAATATCCTTCACACCTTCTCCAGCACGGCCCCCCTGCCTGAGGCCCCTCCAGCCTTCTAGCCATCAACCACCTTTCTGCAGTATCAGGTAGGTCACTCCCACCCAGTGTATGGTCCTGTAGGGACTCCAAAACCTTCAGTTTGGTCTCACTCTCCAGCAACACCCGTGGAATCCTCTGAACGATCAGACTGTTTATTTTCTCATGGATTCTCCCCAACAAGCATCTTTGGCTCTTGCCACACTGGATTTCACAGGATTGCTTTAAAACATGACACGGTTTTATGTGTTGGCAGGTGCAGAGAGGTGCTTCTCTCAGGATTCTTAAGCACTCTGCTCTTCCCTAAAATTTAGCCCAAAATTTGCTTCCTCCCCCATGGATTTTACTGGCCCTAAGAATGGTTAACATTCTCACACATAGTCTCTTCTGGGAGTTTTCAAGTTGTATTTTAGTTGCCTCATCTCCCCTCGCAGATGGGGATCTGGCAAACCTTTTTGGAAAAGAGCCAGACACTGAATATTTTAAGCTGGGCAAACCTTCCTGTCTCTCTTGCCATTTCTCATAGATGGCCTGTAAGTAGAAGGGTATGGCCATGTCCCAATG
Source organism: Oryctolagus cuniculus (assembly GCF_051225735.1). NCBI lineage: Eukaryota > Metazoa > Chordata > Mammalia > Lagomorpha > Leporidae > Oryctolagus > Oryctolagus cuniculus. The sequence continues at coordinate 45,295,231 of NC_142880.1, forward strand.
GATCTATATTTATGTGCATTTAATATCATTTTCACATGTCTTGAAACAATATTCTTCTGGTTTTCAACCATGAAAAAAATATAAAAAAAACATTCTGAGAACATGGACTGTACAAAAACAGGTCTTGAGATGGATTTGGCCCTGGCGCTGCAGTTTGCCAACCCTTGTTCTGTTTGAACCTCTCTCTGTCCTGCACTCCAGGAGAATGTGCATTGGATGCTGGCTTGGTGGACAGCTAATGCCTACACGTGTAGAGTGCCCTCAGTTGAGACCGACAGTGAAGTGAAATATTTCCTATGGAGGAAATGGAGTCAACAGTAACAACACATTTGGTCTGCTGCTGTGCTAATTATCTTAATGTTTCTCAAGAAAAAAAAGTTTGAACTTTACAAGGTCAAATAAGAGGTAGGCATTGGGTTGGGTCTCTATCTCCTGGGAAGAGAGCTGAAGAGTTAATTAGCTTCCAGAGACTGTTCCCTGCATGACACTGAAGGCCCAACAGCAAAAACAAGTTCTCTTCTATTTCACTTCCTGGGGTTTTAAAGGCAGGATTATCACTAATAACCAACTATGATCATAATCTTTAGGGAAATTGGTAAACATCAGTATGATTAAGGCATAGGAAAGCCTATAATTTGTACCTCCAGAGGAAAAAAGATAATGGCCTACTTTTCAAAACTTCTCGAAGGATTGGTTTTTCCTCTGAAAATTTCAAATTACAAAGGGCCCCTCTGCCTCTGCCTCTGAGGGTCCTATCCAGATGTGCCTCAAGTGCAGATGATGTGGGGCTGGGACTGGTGTGCAGCATGGACACCGGTTTGTGTTTCAGGCTGACTGATGACATCAGACTCATTCTAAATGAAGCTGTGGCAGTTCCCAGAGCAGGAAGCATGCTAGGATAGTCTGAAATCGAGAATAATGGTCTGTGCTTGGAAAGGAATTCCACTCTATTGAAGAAAAATGTTCCAAATGAGCTAGCAGAGCGTGCAAATCTACGTCGTGGCAGCACAAGGCACAGATCCTGCCAGCCTGGCCAACCTCACAGCCCTGTCCTCCACCTGGAATGCAACTGGAAGGGAAATCCATAGGGACCCCAGGTGAGAGAAGAACATCTGTGTCCTCCCTGCACAAACAGCAGCACAAAGGTTTTCTGAGTCGCTACACTGTGGCACCGAGGGATTTAGGTCTCTGATCAAATTATAGATGAGGAGATGGGAGCATTTCCTGGAGCAGCAGAGTGAGCTGTTAACATTTCTCATTTCTGGAGGGAAAATTCTAGTAATGTGAAGGCTCATAAAGGAAATCCTGGTCTGATCAACTTTCCTGGCCATTAAACCAAACAACATTGGAGCTGAGCTTTTCCTCACACGCTTTCTGATTCATGCAGATTTAGCCACGTCATAGAGAGATAAATAACATCAGCAACACCTCCTACAACCCACCTACTGCTGGAATCCAGAGTGTGAACCCCTGCCCCATGGCTCAGCACTGTACTCAGATGTTCTAAGCTCCACTGTCCTGAGTGAGCCCAGCTGCTCAGATTCCAGATATCACAGTGGTTGGTGGTAGTGAAGGGGCTTGGAGGGCATTGAATAACGCAGTAGATTGGATCTGGGCTCCCAGTGTTTTGTGATGAAAACCAAAAATCCCCTTTTTATAGATATGAAGTCTTCCTGGTGCAAACTGTTGACACTTGAATGGCTGCCCTGAGAAGATGCCTGAGAGGGGTGACTAGCAGCTATGCTCTCCACTGCCCACAGAGAAGGGATCTTCAGTGTGGAGGTGGATTCTGGTGGTCCTAGGCTCTCTTGCCTAGGAAAGAGCACACTCTATTCAGACATCCCCAACCCTCTCTCTGTGCAGGGCAGCATCTTCCAGCCCTAAACAATAGGGTAAAGATGCTGACTGTCTTGGAAACTTTATATTCTTCACTATTTGATAGGTTTTATATTTACACATTCAGATAATACCCAAGCCCACACATCCTAGGAACACTGACAACTGTTCTTTGAAGCACACTGATTTATGGTGGTGGATCCTGTGTGGCAATGAACTTGAGGCTCTCCCATGCTCTCAAGCAAACTCAATGGTTTTCTGCTGTACATTACGGCATGTTTCAACTTCTAAGGGCAGTTTCTGCACAACTCTTCCTTCTCAGTAAATATCTTTTTCACGTAAAATACTTTAAGAAATAGTCACTTCTCACTCATGCTGAGAGGTGCCAGATAGTGTGGAAGACTTCACAAAGAGCCTAAAAATGGAATTTATATTTTGCTTAAAATGCATTATAATTTCTTCCTAAGCATTTTAGATTTAATTCCTAATTATGTTCTGCTTATGCTAATTAGTTTACATTTATGGAAAGCAGGAAGATGACCTAAAAGCACCATTTTAGAAGGAAACAAGTCTGGCTGGTTAACTCCCAGATAGGAAGCCAGTTTGTGGGAACTGAGCTGGACTTTTCTGAAAGTCTTTGTTAAAATTCCTCATCTTTACTCATATAATATCACAGACTTAGAAAAATGTTCAATTTAAGCTTCACGTCAATAAAATGATAAATCATGTGTTACTTTTAGCTGTTTTACCTGAGAAAAAAATAGCAAAGAGATCCAATAACAAAAGCAAGAAAGATGTATTAACCTAATTTTTTAAAATGTAAATATATGTCTAATGTAATCCATCAGAGACTGTTGGAATGTGTTCTACTGATCCATTTTCTTGCTCTATAATGAAACGTGAATATATTACCAACTGGTAATTCTAAATGGTTTTCTTGTGTGTGTTATGTAGCTTTAGTGATATGTATTACCAACTATGAAAATCAGAATTTCAAAGGGTTATAATAGCTGTAAGAACTTTCATAAAAACTGCTCCAGTTCAAAATACAGAACAAAAAATTTATGCTGGAGAGTACGAAATCTCTACTGAAGGACCGTTTTTTCCAGTATCAACCATAATTGGTACAGTAAGAAGAAAATATTTTTATCTGATCCTCATTCTGATATATCACAGGTTATTTTTTAAAAATTCCTTAATTTCTATGGCTTTCAAAAGCAAGGCAGCATAAACAATCACATCAGACTTTATTTCAACCATTTCAAAAGATCCTTGGGAGAATGAGTGTGTGTGTGTTATGTGTGTGCACATGCATATACGCGTGTCTGTATCTCATTCTGCATCCTCATGCTTTAAACTGAGAAATGAAGTTATGCTGGAGGAAGGGTAGTGACGTGGGTCAGTACTTAGCCATAGAGCCACATGACACTAGTTTTTCTTAAGGCAATTTCAGGGAGCACTGTTACACTAAGAAGAAAAAGAATGAGAATGAAATTCCTGTGTTAACGGTATGAGATAGAAGACCCAAGTCTGAAGAATGCAGTCTGTGAGAGGCTGCCATGCCTGGCCTCGATCACTCCTGCTGGATTTTACCCTCAGAAAAAAAAGCAGAAGTTTTCCTGGCTATGCCCTGCTCAGCAAATCGCTAGCATCCAAAAGATACCGTCAGTATGAACTGCACGTTGGCATGGCCTGGTGTGGCCACTCTTATTTTTCTTAGCTAAACTACCTCCCAAAGTTAAATAATTATAGAACTGACTTTAGGAAAACACTAGTACAGTGTTAAATACAGTTCAAACCACCTATTACAGTGTCAACCCAGGAAGATATCTTGGTCCGCAAAGTAGAAACTCTTTTATATTGGGGGAGAGAATAAATTAACAAAATCATTTCATAGGTCAATCTGCAAAAACTGATTAAAACCTCCCATGTGCTTAGTATTCAACCCAGACATTCCACATCTCAGAATCTTGCCTACACATACACAGAATAAAAAGATCTCCTTTGTAGCAGTCTCTAGTGGGAAGAGTTGATTGACAACTTAAATATCCATAAGTAGAAGAAAGGTTAACTAAATCATTGTACATCTAACAGATCATATTGTTGAACAAAAAATGCAACTTGTATTTTTTGTTCCCACTTACAGTATATCCCACTTACAGGCAAAGCAAGTAATTATCTGTGTTCCTGCCAGTGTGTAAATATAACAGAAAAGGTCGGGAAGGCATAAAGGAACACCAAAATCTTAAGAGGGGACATTTCTACAATGACAGGGGCACCACAGAAAGGGCAGTGTGAGGGAGGAAGATCTTTTGTAGCTTTACAGGCTTCATAATCAAAACACAAAATCTAAACATATATATATATATATATACACACATATTTGCATGTTTGTGGGGACAATTAAATTTTTTCAAAGAATGAAAGAATTTCATATTTTTAAACTTTGTAACCGTAACCAATTCCTTCTCATTGTATCTCAGGGAAGATCTAAACCTCTTGCAGACATGCATTTGTCACAAACTTACAGTATTTATTCTATTAGGTACACACACTGCCATCTCTATTTTAGGAACCCCACTAACATAATAGGATTTTAGCTCATTGTTTTTACAACACAAAGCTCAACGTCCCTCATCGTTTTCTAGCAGACACTAACGTGACATAGTGACTGCCCTCACTTTTTAATGTGAGTTAATTAAATGGTTCTGTGTGCTCACTGGATCATCTGCCAGTCTCTCAAAATTGTAATCATTAACAAACATACTCCTCCTGCAGTACAAGCTTCTGTTGAACCACATGACCAACGCGACTGCTGGTCTGCCTGTTTTTCTCAATGCCAGAAACATGGAGTGAGTGACCAAATCCTCCAACCGGCTCCTTCCACTGCACTGGACCTTCACTTGGGCTTTGCTGATCTTCCTTTGTGACTGTGCCATGCTTCCTCGGAGGAAGCCTGCTTTGGTTATTACTCTTCTCCGCATCACTGCCACTGGCTACAATATCTCTGTGGTGATGTAAATCCTTTATATCAGTCTTTCTGGTATACATTCATAGTCTGAATGTCATCTACTTAAATATTTAAAACACATTCCCTAATATAATGCAAGGTCATATTTCTTCATACTTTGGTTTTCTTAAAACAGATGTGAACTGTATAACAAATGAGGACTGAAAGTTAAATTGACACTTAACCCACAGAAGTCTCCCGAAACAGTTCAGTAACAGAAAAGAGTTACCTTGCCAACTCACCTCCCCTTACGGCTCTCATCTCACTTTACCACCCCCTCTTAATTTATAACAGATAAGGTGAAAGTTGCTACTCAAATCTTTATACATTTGCCATTCCATCATGTAGAATTTGTGCTGTGCAACATAGAAACAATTAGCCACATGTGGCTATTTAAATCAAATTTACATTAATCTAAATAAAAATAAATTAAAAATTCAGCTTCTCATTATCACTAACCACATTTCAAGTGCTTCCTGCAAAAAGTTCCATTAAACAGCCTTCATCCAGATATCACAACCCTAAAAGGATCTAACTCCTTAGGAGTGCTCAAAACGTCAATAGCAAGAAAGTATCAAATATTGGGGGAAACATGTATTAACTAATAATTAATGAAAGCAACACATTCACTGTATCACAAAGTAAATAAATTGTCTCAAATAAAGATGTTCTATAATTTAAACTTCTATTTAGTATTCCAATCTTTTCCTATATGTTATATACATTAGATAGATTATAACATTTTTGGATTCTGGAATAATCTTCTCTGAATTTTGGAATTATTTTTTAAAAGACCATTTATGAAACTGTCAGTCTGATCTGTCTCATTTAGGTATAATCAAGTTTGAAAAGCCTGGGCGGACAGGAATGTCTCCAACTATTTTAAAGACCTCAGAATGGGAAGTCAATCTCATATCCTCCAATGGTAAGACGGGCACCATCCCCCCCATTTGCTGAGTTTCTATTCATCTGTTCACTTCTCCATATAAACTGCCTGAAACCTCCAGCTACCTACGTACAATACCCTGGCATTAATGTCTCCCTGTGTCATTCAACTACCACTTCCACAAGTGTGCACATCCCACCATATTCTGCTAATTACAAATATGTGTCTGCCCTCCTTGTCAAACTAAGCAACAGAGATTCTATCAATATTAATTTTTCAGAAAAGATTTTACCATGGAAATATGGGGATAATAATATCCTATGTGCATAGTCAAAGGGGACTGAGGCAAGGAGGGGTTTTCAAGGCCAATGAGGAGGAAAAGTGTTCAAGCATCTGTCATAAGGGTGGGGTCAGCCCAAGATTATACAGTTGTTGGCCAGACATTCTTGTAGAAGAATTTTCTTTTAGTTCTGTTGGTCTTTGTGCAAGGCTGTGATTATTGTAGCATCTTTATGATGCTTCTTGTTACCAGACAAAAGTATGAGATCCTCTCCTTCATAACCTCCTGGCTTTATTTATTCCATTTTCTGCTTTTGTAACAGCTTGTCAAAAGTGACTCCATTTTGATGCTGGCAACTTTCACATCCCCAATACTCTGAGCTCCTTGGGAGCAGGAAAGTAACCCTTGTTTGTATTCCTAGCACCCAGCACTGACTGTCTCTGAAACATAGAAAGTCCCCAGTAAGTATTTATTAACTGATACATGTGTTCTGGGCTCAAATTGTAAACCTGCTCTGCATTGTTAACTCTGACTCCAAGTCTTCCAGTCAGTAATATTCAATGTATAATCCATGTAATCTTTGTTACCGTCTACATTGAATTAGCAGACATTTCAACTAGTTTGCTATGTTGGCAAAAGCTACTACTAACTATTCCAGTTGACTGTTGATAGCTCAGTACAATTAAGGTGTCTTGCTTTCTTGACTGTAATAGTCTCCTAATTCTTTGGGGAAAATAAGATTTTCTCCAGACCAAAAATAGACTAATTAATGAAACTGCCAAGTAAAATATTTAATATTTTTCAAAATACACAAAGCAGATCAGTGAATGACAAGGTTTAGATTTGTTGACCCAAAGGGCAATGAGAAGCACTATCAAGATTTAAAAATCAGATTAGAATTTCACTCTCTAAAGTGTCTCACAAAAAATAGCAAAACTACTTTGATATAGGAGAAGACTGACTATAAAATGGGCACATGCTCAATTTTCGAAACAGAAACACAAATATGTCATATAGTACAGAAAGATGTTTATAGATCTGTGTTGTTCAAACCAGAATTTTAATAATTTTGATTAAAATGCTGATACTAGCAATCAAAAGTTAATGTTAACACTAGGTGCAAGTTATGCAATTCAAGAAAATGATTTGGATACTTTTTTTTGTTGGACTAACACCAAGAATGCCAACTGGACATTTTTCTCTCTACATTGGATTAAACCTAAAGGTTCTTTAATTGTATATCTCCCTTTTTAATATCACTGTAATGCCACATTTTATAGTATTTATGTTGAAAGACACTATTTTTGAGCTTTTTGAGAGATTTGTTGTGATTCTTCTTGATTTAGAGAAATGCTCTAGGGATTACATTGGAATAGAGATTTAGAATTCCCAAATGCTGACATATGCATTATCATATTTAATGCAAATTTTTCATATACATGATTAGTCCAATTATTCAGACATCTGTTCAGTTTACAAATTATGTGCGATATTTTCTGCCCTAGTCTCTTTCTTTCAGGTCTGATATTTGATTATTTTCTTTCCTATTAGTCTACTTCTGACATGGGAAGAAAGGAAAAAGGGAAAGAAAATTCAGTCTGATCATATTATAAACACTTATAGATTTCTTTTTTCAAAAAATGATTTAGAATATGAAATTGCTAGCTAAGATTCTTCCATAGCTACAGACGTTAAATGATTTCAAAATTCTTTCAGTGTTTTTGATGTAGTCAAATATACTTAATCTACAATTGCTCATTAAGAACAGTTATTTTATACCCATCATTTCCTTTCATCATTTCCTCTCATCATGCCTGTGTGGTATGGAACTTTCTTCCCATGCATGAGGTGAGGAAACAGGAGTGTGTAGAGATGTAGATCTAGGACCAGCCTTTGCAGAGGCCAGAATTAGAAACCTCATCGTTTAATCTCAAGCTATGCAGCCATCCCTTGAAATCATGGAGGGTATGGACCCCTGAAACTGCTGACTCAGTAGGTTTGGATGCCTAAGAACATGCATCTCTAGGAGAGTGATGAAGATGCTGCTGCTGCCACTGGTGGTCCAGGGGACAACATTTAGAGAACTTTGAATGAATCAGTGCTATCTCCTTCGGCCCTTTTGACATCCTATTAGTCTGTAAACAATACCAGACCAGGGTCATTTTCCCAATACCACCCATCCTGACCCCTGCCCTACTGCAAACTCGCCACCACCATGGTGCCTGTGGCCCCACACACATGCCACAGTAAATGCCACATGAATCAGCTTCCATTCTCGAGTGGGTCAAGTGAAACACGGAGGTAACTTCACAGTAGAATCTATTTTAGCTAAAATGTCCAGTAATTTTTCTCATCTGAGCCAATTAATCTATTAAGCATAATGAAGAGACACAGGGCAGCAAGGAAAACTGTCCCCATGTCCCCAGTCTTCCAAGGAGCTCTTTCCCCAGGGATCTGATTCACCACTGCTGTGAGGAACATAAGCCCTATAGGAGGCTGTCCTCTCCCACGTGCACAGATGCCACTGCCCCCAGTCTGCACGTCCCCAGACTTGGAAGGGAGAGCTGCTTTGCTCCTATTCCTCAGAAATAAGTACCCGCCCTTATCTCTCTCACCACACATTATTTCTTCTAAGCCCTTCTCCTTCCTTTAAATTGCAAAATATGTCACTTTAAATGGGCTTTAACCTGTTTTTCCCCCCTAGCTACAGGGAATATTGATTCTATGCTTTTTTCAGAAAAGCAACCAAAATTGTGACCACCTCCCCACCACCACCTCCACCCCCAGAGAATTCATTAACTGAAGAACCAAGGTAACTTGTGATCCATCGTGATATTCTACATTAGATCCCACAGGTGAAAACAGAATTGCTGAAAGAAATGGATTACTGTCAGTTGGTGAATGTTTAACATGGCGGTCTTACCTATGCACACTAGATCCATAAAACCATACATTCCATAGCAGATTTGAAAAAGGAGGTCCTTCCTCTGCCACACTGCATAGGGGCTGAAGGCTGACCAGAGGAGCCAAGTCACACTCGCTATTAAGAACAGGGATCCTAGGATTACAGCAATCATCTGAACTTTCTCAACCAGTGTTATAGAAATGCTTTGCCACTAAAAGAAAAACAGAGGCATGTAAGAAAAAGGTGCTGTGTATAATTAAAAAAATAAACATTTTCAGCCCCATGTTTCTCTTCTTAGTTAAGACTGCAATCTGATCGGCCTCCCACAAATGAATTTTTCCACTTCATCCAGGCTATAAAAAAAAAAATAGACAAGCAGATAAAGATTAATGAATTGCCTTAACTTCATTACTTGCAGTTATTCACCATTCTGCAGGTTTAATCTAGTCTCACTCCAGATAGCAGTACTGAGTGTGAATGGCTGAGGAATATTTAGTACCTGGGAATCACATTATTATCTTTCATGCACGCATGGAATTAAACACACTCTGACAGTCCATGGCAAGAACTCCTCCATCTGGATTTATTCTGCTCTTAACACATGTGACTACAGCCAAAGTGAATTAGCTCTTGTTTTTGTAGAAAAATGTAAAAAACAAACAAGTTACATAAGAATATCAGTAAAAAAGTCATTTAAGACAACATAAAGAATAATCATTAGGAGACTATAACTGTTATCTGTTACTGGTAATATTATATACTCTCAGATACCACTGCCACCGTATCATCTGTGGGTAATCTATGAAACACTTTTGTCAAGATTTAGAATTTGTACACTAGAGGAGTATCTTTGAAACTCACAAACTCTACTGGCACACAACTACTGAACAGGGACAATGATTTGGTATCCTACATATTAATGTTTAAGAGGATTTACTGCACAAATGATCAAAAATCCTTTGAAGGCACCAACAGCTTCAGAGGACTAATTAGTCATGTTCCCACTTTTGCAGAACTGAGACAGAAACAGAACTAGAACTCTTCATTATTGAGGTTTTCCAGGAAACCATGAAACTCCAAACAACCTGCACAACCTCATGCTTTGAGAAGGATTTTGGCTGCTGCAACATAAGGCTCAATAGAAGAATTACTAAGCACCTTCACATGAGTTTTACCAAAAGGACCTTAAGCAAGCAGTGTCCACTGCAGGAATCTGAGAAAATTCTTTACTTACCTTAAGTCTGAACATATGCATCCTCCAATGACAAACCTATCACTACCCATAATTTCCCTTGCTCCCTCATTTATTGAGTTTCACTCTCCCCCACCTTGTTCTCTAACACACACATACACACACACACACACACAAGTGTGCATAAATAACATAATTTACATATGATGTTTAAATAGGCATATGACTGCATATTCATGGATAATATTATATCCTACATAAGTTAAAGATCAAATACCAACATACGTTAGCAATATTCATACTCCAAAGTCATTTACTTTCTTTTAAATATCGAACCAAATAGCAAATCAAGTTTGGTATAATTCTATGAGAAAGCTATTTCTATTCATTTTAAAGTAAAGATTCAACTATTGAAAAAATGGTTCTTTTACAATTTTGAGTCTAAAAATAAACTGCTCAGCATTATTTTCTTATTACAAAGAATCAATATTAAATTTCAACCATACTTTTATTATTATTATATTATTTATTTATTTGACAGGTAGAGTTGTAGGCAGTGAGAGAGAGAGAGAGATAGAGAGAAAGGTCTTCCTTCCATTGGTTCACTCCCTAAACGGCCGCCACAACTGGAGCTGCGCCGATCCAAAGCCAGGAGCCAGGAGCTTCCTACTGGTCTCCCATGCGGGTGCAGAGGCCCAAGCACTTGGGCCATCCTCCACTGCTCTCCCAGACCACAGCAGAGAGCTAGACTGGAAGAGGAGCAACCAGGTCTAGAACCCAGCGCCTGTGGAGAATTAACCAAGTGAGTCACGGCAACGGCCCCTCAACCATACTTTTGAAATTGCTTTTCCCTAGCTTCATGACATTATTTTAACCACATTAATTCCAAACTGCCATAAATTTGAATTTTAAACAACGCTAAACTCGGTATCACAATAAACAATGTTATATGTTAAATGCCATTGTCTCCCATTCTTGTTTAGTTTTGATGCTTACTAAAATTTATTTTCATTACAGCAAAATGGTTAAGTAATACAGGAGACTACCTCCAGCTGGTTTCCATACTGAAGAGCCGCTACCTTGTCTACATGCGTTTTTATTAACTTTTGCTGATGGCCATCACCCTTTTTCCAATAATCTTTCTGATGTGCCAGTTTCACTATGTCATTTTAATGGATGTAAGTTTAAACAGCTCAGGGGCCAGAACTGTGGCATAGCGGGTAAAAGCTGCGGCCTACAGTGCCGGCATCCCATATGGGCGCAGATTTGAGTCCTAGCTGCTCTACTTCCATCCTGCTCTCTACTGTGGCCTGGGAAAAAGCAGTGGAAGATGGCCAAAGTGTTTGGGCCCCGGCACCCCTATGGGAGACCTGGAGGAAGCTCCTGGCTCCAGGTTCGGATCAGCCCTGCTCCAACCATTGGGGCCATTTGGGGAGTGAACCAGTGGAGGGAAGATTGATCTCTCTCTCTCTCTCTCTCTCTCTCCCTCCCTCCCTCCTTCCCTCCCTCCCTCTTTCTCTTTCTCTCTCTCTGCCTATGGCTCTCTGAAATTCTGCCTTTCAAATAAACAAACAAATCTTAAACAGCTCAATATTGTACAATTCATTATATTTAGCTTCAGTTAGACCTACTAATGAATTGATTCAGACTTATCCAAACGATAGTTTAGGAACAATATGGTGGCCAAAGGTACAGCATGGGACATAGGACACTGACTTCCTGGCTCTGCCATATTCAGTTTAGCTGATCCTTGGCGGAGAAGGTGAAAGGACACACTTTCCAGGGGCAAAGAACATGGATACTTTGCACTTGTTTGGGTAACACCAAATTTAAAATGGTTTAAAATTCAAAGGTCTGGTGATTTTGAAATTATGTCAGGAAGCTTAGAAATAAATAAAAATTGATTACATTTCACTGAGAAGCTTCATTGTTTATTGTTATCCCAGAAATTATTTTTTACCATAGATACAAGAGATAATTAACAATTCTGGAAGCTTATTTTAAAAGAATGATAAATCGTACATACTCTATAATGAACTCCATGAACTTTTTTGGTTTTATACCACTCTGACAATAATGCAAACATGCAAGCAAGTTAAAAGTAAACAGATGCTCTTCATATACTGATGAACCTTAAAATGAACACAGTTCAGTGACTAGCTAATGAGGACAGACCATTATTGAAATTGGAATAATTAAATTTGATTAGGCACAGAGATTTTTTTCCTCAAACACTGTTATCTTGATGATTTTTGTGTGTGTGCCCCTTAACTTGGATACCATGCTTTCTTATTTCCACCTTGATGTGCAAACAGCAGGATTGTTCTCACTCTTCCCCAAGGAAAAATACCTGTGCCTCCCACAGCAGGAAACTCTCCCAGTGTCCTTACCCTGGAAGGCATGCAAATAATTACCCACTGCCTCAGCAGCAAGGAGCTGTGTTAATGGACCATTAGCTTGGCCAATAAAAGCAGAAGAGGAGTCTCTGGGGCATTGCTCTCTACTCTAACAGTATCCAAGACCGAGATTTAAATTTGTAAGATGTTTCTAAAACTAGAACAAAAGTTTCCAATAACTAAACACATTTTCTCCTTTAAAGCCACATATACATGTGTGTGTGTGTGTGTGTGTGTGGGCAGGGGATGGGTGTGTTTTCACTCATCTTCCTTCCTAAGCTTGGAAAGGAAAATAAAATGTAACAATAACCAGGTGGGCTCTAAATTGTTATGAGGATTCTTCAAAAAATTCATGGAAAATGCACATTATGGAGTAACTATACACATATTTCAAGGTTTTTGCACTAAAATAAAATTATTCTTTAATTATCTTCCTAAACGGACTTTCTGAAGTACTTTGATATTGTTTTACATTTTTCATAGTATTTGATCATATGTGACTCTATTTATATTTCTGAAAAGCTGTTCACTTCTACACCACAAACTATTGCACCTCTTGTTCCTAGCAACAATGGGACCAACTGACTCCTCTTTCAGAAAGTTCACCATTGAGTTCATTAGAAGAAGATTCAATAATTATATCTGGTATTTACATAGAACCAATACATATCAGGAATTTTTCTAAGAGGCTATATGTATTAACTCATTTACCATGCACAATAACTCTACCCAGGGATTACTATTATTATCCCCATTTTCCTGATAAGTAAGATGAGGCAGAAAGAGGTTAAACAATTTCTCTAAGGGTCCACATCTAGTCAGGACCAGGAATGAGACATAGCCTAGACAGTCTGGCTCCTGGGTTAATGTTCTTTATATGTAAACTGGACATTGTACTCATTTTCCTCTGGTAACAATTAATTACATACATTGCTGTCTTTATAGTGACATAGCAATGCTTCTGGAAGCTCTGAGTCCACCCGCTCTTGTCTAATGAAAGAGCTTCTAGCTGTCCTTGCAGCTGTGAGTCATTCTGAGCTCTTTGATATAGCCTCCCAGGTCTTCAGTCCTGCTGAACAGAGAGCTGCCCCTCTAAACCCCATCAAGGAGGGCTAAATGTTTAGTTCACTGCATATCCTCAGGGCCTGGCCCATAACTGTTGCAGAAGCATAAAAGAGAAATTAAGAGGAAGCGCTTCCTTCCCTGGGTATGCAATGCCCTTCTCCTCTTTTCTCACCTGATAATCTCTCCCCAAAGCATCTTCGCTTCATCCTCTCCTTTGCCTTTCTGGACCTCACAACCCACTGTTTATAACTCTGTTCAATGTTGGTTTCTTTCTCACTTGGATCCCAGGTGTCTCTTTACCTTTCCATTGTCTGTGGACTGCAGGTTTGACAATGGCAGAAGCTGAGACTCACTCTCCACGCCTCCTACCAGGTTCACCTAACAACTGAATACACTCAATCAATTCCCAAAATACATGGAATCCTGACTTTCCTTCCATCACTCAGATATCTTATCTGAGAGATGGATGTTCTCTCCACATCCATTCCATCACTGCCTGCAGGATATAGTCCCGGCTCTGGTCAAACCTCCAGTAGGTTGAGAAATGAGGATTCAAAATTAAATCTTTCTAAAATCTTGCTAAAACTATTCTGCTCTCTGCCTTTGAACCTTCTGCACTTGCTTAAACTGACTTACCCTGCATCTGAAAGGAAAAACAAAATGACTACAGGAGGGTTGTGGGGACAGAAAAAGTCTAGGCATGAACTCAGCACTCCAGCAGGGGTCAACCATATCTGACCTGCAGCCCTGTACATGGCAGCCCAAATGCCCCTTGAGTCTAAAGGGGATAATTTGTTAAATGAATAATCATATAAATAGATAATCTCAAGAAGTTATAGCTCTTTAATTTTAATGACAGTTTAAAATGAATTAAATAAACTCACATTGGAAATTAATATTCTTCAAAAACACAACTGTTCAAAGATGGACTAAGTAAACTCCAGCATTCCTACAAAGAGACAAACAACATGTAGGGCTACAGTTGGTGTCCTGATATGTGAAGGTCCATGTTGGTGGAATGCTTTTTATGGAAAGGTAGACAAGCACTCCAATAATTTCCACAGATTGCTGTGAAACCACAGAAAATATTGTTGCACTTCCAACAAAATCTGATTAATTGACACAGATCTATTACAGCTTTCAGAGAAGAAGGGTACAAGGGAAAGCTACAAGTTTTCTTCGAATGAATGACAGGAACCCAAGTAAAAAACAGACCCAGTCTCCCCCTGTATAAATCACTTCCAGCCAGTAAGGTAAGCACTTGAGAAAGGCCTATACTCCCTCAACTCTCTAGGAAGCTATTTAGAAGATGTAGCTGTCATTCCGTTGTCCGAAAGAGTTAATGCTCCTTGTCAATTTAGAGCCCAATTTCCTCCCCAAAAATACCATGTGCTCACAGGGAACCAGGCTGCACTCTGAGACAGAGTGCATTAAATCATCCCATCTAAAGTACTGTTTCATCTGTTTTTACAAGGCTGGCCAGATATGAATCATAAGTTAATAGATTTGTAGTATGATGATTTATACTGCGCAGGATGACAGGTGGGATTACTCACCAGTGTCACAGGAGAGAACACCTGCTCTTACAAAGTGTCCTCTTCAGAAAAACGAATTTAGCTAAGACCTATTTTCAATCACCTTTAGATGGTGTTTAAATTGTTTCACCAAAGTTGGGATTCGAAATGCTGGCAGAAAGCATCTGAATATGTAATCAAGTTGAGGTGTATATAGAACATTCATTAATAATACACCCATTCTTTGCACAGAAATATTTATATTTTAAATATTAAAGGTGATTTTATGGCTTGGTACAGTTCTTTTCTGCTAGAAAAGCATCTTCATAAATTTATCATAGCAGAGATAAAGAGAGAGATGAAATCTCAGCAATCTAAAGAAAATAATTGGAAAATTTCTTTGGGAAAATTCAGTTGATTAACTGAAAGTGGAGATATAATGACTTCTCAAGATGAAAGTCATAAGAATCAAATATTACAAGTAACTTTATGCCAATTAATTCAATAACACAGATGAAATACATAGGTTCTATGAAAATTTAATGTACTGAAATTGACACAAGAAGAAATGGAATGCAGAGAAATCATCTGATGTACCTCCTTTCACGATGAAAAATAGGAAGATAGAGGAATCTTAGCCTGAAAGAGACTTCTATACTTACAGCTAGGAGTTTTTCTACTCAACTGTGAAAAATGCTTCCCTTCCTAGTGACATGAACTAAACAAAGATATCCGTCCTTATTACTTCTATTTAACATTGAACCGTATATGCTACTCAATGAAAGAGAGCAAGGGAAAAAGAGAAGAAGGTATTAATATTGCAAAGAAGCATAAGTTGTCTCTCTCTTTAGATGATATAATTAGCTTTTAGATGATATAATTAGCTCTACAGAAATTGCAGGGAATACATAAGGAAAACTAATATAATTAATAAACTAATTTAAGAAAGCTTCAAAGTACAAGGTCAATAAACAAAATCAATTGTATTTAAAGACCAGCATCAAAGTTAAAAGATAAAATTACAAAAATAATACTGCATGAAAAACACCAAAAATCATAAATTTCTTAGGTCTGAATTTTTAAAAAGTTAATATACAAATCATTGCTAAAGAAAATTAAAGACCTAAATAAATGACAGTTACAGGTTAGAAGATCCACTATTGTTCAGACAACCATTCCCTCCAATTTTAATGTCTAAAGTTAAAACATAAGCAAAATGATATCAGAAAAAGAAGGTTTCTTGGTATTCTCCATGTGTTTGAAAAAGAGATCACTCATGTACAATGATTATCAATTAATAGGTGTTAATTTAATTTTAATTCACAGAGAACAAGAATGAAAAGCAGACATGCAGATCATTGGTCGCTACTTCCACAAGAATTATAAGGAAACCTTCTGGACCCAGTTTCTTATGGAAAACAATCTTTTCCCCATTGCCTCAGTTTCTGATAATGCACATCCTTGGAGGGACCATACCCTCAACATACATCAACTCTGTTTAATTAAAATGCCTGGGCCTAGATCTCATCATCAACAGAAAAACAAGTAGATGGACAGCTCCCCAGGTGGACTAGGGAATACTGTGAGGGTCTCATGTTATTCCACAAGATATAGAATATCAATAAAATATTTTCTTCCAAAAACGTGGAAATCCCAGGCAGTCCCACAGGTCATGTCCCAGGATTGTGGTGAAACCAAGCACCATGAAGTGAGGGTTATACTGGGAGTTCCTCAGGTATGTGTGCAGAACCATATGCCTGGGTCCTTGCATTATAAAATAGAAGAGAAAAACTTCTTTCCTCAGAAATGATGGCCCTGGGAAGAGATGGCTGCCAAGATGACTTCAATGTGGTAGGGAGATTCTTCCTAGCTTTTCTTGTGACAATTGGGCTCAGCGGAAGTGGTCACAGGAATAGGCTTGCTTCTCTTTAGCTTCACAGCCAGGAGGATCAAGTCCTGGATGAATGAGGACAAACATGAACCTGGCCCAATGCCCAGTGCAGCAGCAAAAAGGACCAACAACATTGGACTAGGGTCACAGAAAAGATACGCTTACAAAATTTCAAAATTCAACTTTGGAGTGTGTGGGAGAGGGGAAGGATAGGTTAATACAATGTGAAAATTTCATTATTAAGTAAAAATAATCAAGATTAGCTGAGCCCAGTGACTTGGAGTGGGAACACCTGCTATATGAAAGAGGCATCTATGAATGACCAGGGACCAGGACACTAATTACATGAGTGTATTAGCCACCTTCTAATTACTATAATCAAATACCTGTGGCAGACTGCTTTATAAAGAAAAGACTTTTACTTTAGTTTATGGCTCTAATGGCTTGCAGTCCAAGATTATGCAGGCCCCATCGGTTTGGCCCATAGTGAGGATGTTATTGCTGGCAGGGTCCCAGGGTGGCCCAGGGCATTCCATGGCAAGAGACATGGATCGTGCATGTCTCTGTGTCTGAATTTCTCCTTATAAAGCTTCCAGGATCCAAACTGGGCCCACCTTAATGACATAATCTACTCTAATTGCTGCCCGAAGGCCCCATCTCTGAATACCATAGCTACATTTAGTGTTTACTCTCTTTGTACTATTATTATAGAACTTTAGCGATTCAAGCCCTGAGTTTAGGAAAGACAAATATTCAAGCTGTAGAAATAAATAGCCTTCCACAGAAATACCTACCCAGAAAACCCACTAACTAACAAAAGCTGCCCTTCGTTCAGATGGCTTGTTTTTGGAAAGAGGAGACTGAACCCTGTAGATGCTCCTACCTGGATGTCTGCAGATTCACAAGAAGGCAGACCAAGGAAGGAGGAAGTGTAAAGTTTTTTTTTAGTAAAGAATGAGGATGCTTAGATGGAAAGTTGTGTCTGAGAAAAATCTCTCAAATGATTATTAACAGGAACAACAACTACTCAAATTTAACATTAACTTCACAACTACAGGATATGGAATCCACATAAAGAATACCAAAGTTTTTTACTTCATTCCAGAAAAAAGCATATTTATTCCTCCATTTTTCTCTGATTCTTCCAAAACCATCCTTATCTCTCAATTTTATCTGTTGTTCAATTATTTTGATTACATTTTATATTTGTCAAAGGCAAGATTTAACAGTCCAAATGTTGAAGTAAAAATACATTTTAGCTTTTTGGTTTTCAAAAGCTTATGCTGCCTTCTCATTCTCTTTTAATTACATCTTAAAACAGAAGCAGGTGCTATCCATTATTTCAATCAGGGAAATTTGCCCAAGTGGCAACTGTCTAATACAGTTAGTCTTAGTAACTAGATTTTGCCCCATATGAATTAAAAGTGTGCGTCTGCATATATTTTTATTTTACTACTCTTCTCAGTATTCAATATTAATTGTGTTTAAATACAGGATCCCCAGGGGAGCTCTATTTAGGTAATTAGTAGGTGATCATAACTGGATTTGTAAGTTCTCTCTACAAGGAATTGAAAGCTACCTTCATTAAAATAGCTTATTAAAACTCTCAATGGACTATTGCTGTTTTTGACCTTGATTTTGCAGCAGAATTTTCATTAGAAGCAATTATCTTACCACTTGAAATATTTCAGCTCCTGAATCAGCTCATGAAGACTGAATACTGTGTATTATCCTCGAAGTCAGAACAGCTGTTGCATGAGACGGATCATCTCTTCCATAGAATTCATCAGACCTTTTTACAAAGTGGTTCTCTCTTGGCTATGGAAGACACGCATAATGTGGAAGGATGAATAGAGAGCTATGAATTGGCTCTACTGCCCAGCAAGTAATTCTTCTCAAAAGACCTCAATGACCTTCTCTGTAAGACACATCTGATATCAAATACCTGAGAATAATTGTGTATTGATATCTGCATGCCTTGCTCTTTCCTTCTGGAAAGAAGTCCTTCTGAGGACTGGACCAAAGGCTATAAGATTATATTGTGGCTGAGTCAATTAACAGGAAGAACAGCCCATTAATCTGAGCACTGAATGTTATATTAAATTATATATAAGTTATATTACATGTAACTGAGTTTTACTGAAACTCTTAGCTAGTTGACACCCCCAATGTGAAAGTGCACAGGAAATTTTTCCTCCTTAAGTATATGATAGATATAAATGTATTCACTCATCATGCATTAGTTGAATATGGGAAATGCTGTAGGTAGCTAAATGCACTTTGTTTCTTGGGAAACTTATAAATTGCAGTATGTCCTGGGTCATCTCATCAGCCAGGTGAAATGTACAGAAGGTGCATGAGAAACAGAATGACATGAGATGGTGACTAATGTTCACATGGGTTCAACAGCACTAGTTCAAATCATGACTAAGCATTTTGTGATTCTGCAATACGATGAGCTATGTGACTACAGACAATAAAACATGCTAATGATGGATGACTTAAGTATTGATAAAGTGAAGAAAACAAATAATACTTAAGATCTCTTTATAATATGGGTTAGATAGTGTTATGAATTTAACAGGATCTTGTTCCTGAAAATCATCAAGAAGTTTAAGCCCCAAAGTCTCACATTGATGGTTGATGGATTAAGGTAGTGACTTGATCTAATTATGGCATCTGAGGAGAGTTGGGCCTGGTGGGAGGTCTTTAAGCCATTGGTGTTTGCCCTCAAAAGGTATTTTTCACAAGAAGATAGGTTTGTTATATAAGCTGAGTGTGCTTCCCACCTCCCTCTCTCTGATTCCTGGCTCTCCATGTGATCCTTCTTCCACACATTCTGCCATTGTAAGTCTCTACCACACTTATTCGATAATCGGGCCGCAAGTCTTAAATTGTGAACCTCCAAGTCTCTGTAAGCCAAAACAATATTTTCTTTCCCAAGAATCCCTTCTTAGGTATTTTTAAGTAACAACAGCTACACTGGTAAATAGAAAGATGATAGATAGACAGAGATATATAGTTTTGATGACAGATAGATGATAGGTAGATACATAGACACACAGACAGGTATCCCTCCATTCAGGAACACAGCAATAGTAGACTTTAACATCTACTAGGCTGTATGCCCATCTTGCCTTGTTTGTCCATATATCATAATCAACCAGATTAAGCAAAGATAGCTTGTTGTATCCTTGTTAGGAATTATAATAAAAGATGTATCCAGAATGGTGAGGATAATCCTAATATTGTGATACCAGCTTCTGGATATGGCCAACCTAAGGCCTCATAGAGGGAAACTGCCCTTAAAACTAAGGGATAGTATTGTCTTGAGGAGGGATAGCTAGCTCTGCAGACTGGTTCTAAGATAAATGGGCACAGATGAAAAATGTGCCCACTGAGGACAGAATTCAGCCTATTCCAGATTTGTACATACAGTTTAAAACTTGTCTTCATAAAAACACAGCTGGAAGGAAACAAAAAGATCCTCAGAAGCTCTTTAAAGAGGATAAAAGAGTGGCCACACAAGGAAGTTAACTGTTATAGTCGGGCCACCAAGCTGGCTGGTGGGACATGAAGACCATTGCAGTCAGTTCAGGCATCTGCCACAATGCCTCCAATTTTACCCTGACACTGTTATTGTCCTCACTTGCGTCATCGGCTCATTTCAGTTCATCCTCAATTCTTCCTTGTCGATCCAAGGGACATGGCCCATTACTCATGGGAAGTGACAGAATCTACCTGCCCGGAAAATGTCACAGGTGGTGAGAGGAGGAACCACGACTGTCAATCATAGCTATAGCGCCAGCTGCAGGCGAAGCGTGTTACAAAGTTGCATCTGTGTATCTTCTTGTAAAATTTTATATCCTGACAAACATTCCAAAATGAGGAATACTACAGAATAAATGAATATGAAACTATCCATGTGACAGCTGAACCACCTATAAAGCAATTTTATTTGTGAGTGGGATTTATCTGACATAAGATGAAAAGGCAAATTTTCTAGAGCTTTTCTTCTCTCAAGAGATAATTAGGGTGAAAAAGTAAAGCACATGGTTTGAAAAGGAGAGGAAAGCTTGAGGGAAGCACTATTGATTTTCTCTGAAAATCAGATTACCACATTATTGCTTTTTAGGTGGTTGTGTCCCTATTGAAGGGTAATTTATTCTTCAACACACTCAACATACTTCTTTGACAAGATTTTCATGACTAGAATTACTGGAGTGGAACATGCTTTGCGGATAAGAAAATGACTTTTGACCCACGAACTATTTTTTTTAAATTAAATGCCTGCAACAATGTTAAATGTGCCCCCTACTAAAATAAATGGGATTCAATTGGGGCACTTTAGAGTCAGGATACAGGAGAGAGAGGACAGGCGGGGGGGCGGGGTGCAGTGGTGGGTACAGAACTTGGAAGGCTGCATCTGGTTCTCTGCCAGGGAGAGGCAGGGGCCTGTTGTTGGTGACAGAACTGTTTTCAGGGCAAGACAAAATCCAAGTGGAGAAAAGGGATATCAAGGATTAGACACACTTAACAGTAAAGAAATCAAAATCCCCAGCTGACCAGGGTGAGGGGAGGAAGTGGGAAGAGAACTCAGCCAAGCAGTAGCTTCAAAGAGAGCAACTAGGACTTCTGGAAGCTGCCTGTGACTTTCATCCAAGGCCAGGGTGTGGGAGAGAGGCCAGCAAAAAACAAAGCCAGTGTATCTGCAGGTAGAAGAGTCACTTGCGAACACTGCTCTGAGGTGTTCTCCTGTAGTCACAGAACAGAGCTCATCTTGGAGGGCTTCAGAGATAGTATTTGGGAGTTGTGTACATGTGTGTGTCTGTGTGTGCATATGTGTGAGTCAGTGTTTGTGTTCTCCACTTGGTGTTGATGGCAGCTAATCACAAGCCTTGGAAGGTCACACCTTCATGAGAGCCCTAACTCTACCAAATCCCAGCCCCATATATCCTTGGGACTTTGCTTAATCTTCAGAGCTGCAGTTTCCTCACTGTCAATATGGGATAAATATCCATCTCAAAGGACTCTTTTGAGTAACTGTGACAGACTAATACAAAGATCTGGTTTATGCCCCCGTTTCCTGGCACATAGATCCTACAACCCCAGGAATCTCTGAAGTTGTGTTTTCTGTATATTAATAAGATGACTGGTGGCTTGAGCTCCTAGACAGCCTCATGATGTGGGGTGGTTGCCAGGGAAATGAACCATGTAATCAGAGGGCTGAAACTTTCAACTTCACCCCCAGTATTTAAGGAGCGGTGAGGAACTAAAGGTTGAGCCAATCACCAATGGCCAACAAAGTAGTCAATCAGGCCTATGTAGTGAGGTGTCCCTAACAACTCAAAAGGACAAGGTTGAGAGAGCTTTCAAGTTGGTGAACCGAGGAGCCCAGAGAAGACATAGAAGAAGCTCCTCTTCCCTCCCCATATACCTTGTCCTGTGTTCTTTTCCACTGGCTGTTCTTGAGTTGTATCCTTTGTAACAAGAGGGTGAGCAAACTCAGCCTATTTCCCTGAGTTGGGAGTGCCATTCCAGCACAGGGCTGAACCTAAGGAGGGGGTCCTAAGAGCCTCCACTTAGCTGATCATCAGAAGTACAGGTGGCAACTTGTGGCTGGTGTCCGAAGTAGGGGCACTTTTGTGCAACTGAGCCCTTAACCTGTGCAGTTCTATGCCACCTCCACAAGTTTATTTCAGGTAGCATCAGAATCATGGGACACACACTGGTGTCTGCAAGGAATTAGAGAGAACTACTTGGCGTGGAAAAGACCTCATTAATCTGGCACCAGAAGTGAAGTGTTGTGAGCACAGAAGGAAACAGGGCTTGTTTTTGTAGTATTGAGCATGGCAGGAGATGATTTTCATAATACACTCAGCACCATCCCAGGAATGGAAATACTCAATGGATGGCACCTGGCTATTAACTGCTAAGTGCACCGTGTTCCCAGAAACTCAAGAAAGCCTGATGGAAAACAGGCCCTGTGATGTTTCTTCAAACCGGCAACTACTTAAGCAGCCACATTTTCCCTGGGACCATTAGGATAATACATAAGTGAAGTCCTATTTGAGAAACATACTTTCTTCCTTGTTCTCTAGAAAAGCTTGGGCAGATTATATTTTTCAGTGAATTCATAAATTTTTATAATGTATGCAATTTTAATGATCCACCTTTTAAAACAGAAAAAGAATAAACAATACAAAGAGTTCCTGGTTAGGACTCTGAGACTATTATATCTGTTTGAACCAGAGCCTATTAGTGGTTAAAAATAAAAGGCACTTAGAAACCATATAGTCCAAATTCTCATTTTGTTGACACTGAATACAAAGGTAAGATGACTTACTCAAATTCACACAGCAGGGTATCAGCCAACATAACAAAGGCTACAGATCTTTACATTGTAAGCACTAACAGACAACTCAGAAAGTGGTGTGAGTTTATATTTCTAATGTCCAGCCTAGCAAGTAACAGACACTGCATACTGCATTCCTGAAGGTCAGACAAGAAGGTGACCCATAGTCTATCAAAACCCACCAAACTAGGTAACAATAAAACCAGTAGCATGATTTTTATGGTAGCCATCTTAGGAAATTGCTAATGCATGGCCAACACCACTAGTAAAATGCAGCATTATTTTTTTCAAATGAATTTGGCTCTAGTAGATATATTATTTTTCTCCAAAATCATTAGTAGCCTGACAGGTTTATAGAAAGATGTTTATAAATTATACTGGCAGTGGTATCTTATTATCTTA
Source organism: Oryctolagus cuniculus (assembly GCF_051225735.1). Taxonomy (NCBI): domain Eukaryota; kingdom Metazoa; phylum Chordata; class Mammalia; order Lagomorpha; family Leporidae; genus Oryctolagus; species Oryctolagus cuniculus. The sequence goes on from NC_142880.1 coordinate 45,318,963, forward strand.
TTTTTCTTTTGGCTGTGGGGAGTGAGGGAGATTCCAAAGGAGGCAATCTGTATGCAACATATGGTTAACTATTTCTTTTTTTTTTTTTTTTTTTTTTTTTGACAGGCAGAGTGGACAGTGAGAGAGAGAGACAGAGAGAAAGGTCTTCCTTTGCCGTTGGTTCACCCTCCAATGGCCGCCGCAGTCAGCGCGCTGCGGCCGGCGCACCGCGCTGATCCGATGGCAGGAGCCAGGAGCCAGGTGCTTTTCCTGGTCTCCCGTGGGGTGCAGGGCCCAAGCACCTGGGCCATCCTCCACTGCACTCCCTGGCCACAGCAGAGGGCTGGCCTGGAAGAGGGGCAACCGGGACAGAATCCGGCGCCCCGACCGGGACTAGAACCCGGTGTGCCGGCGCCGCAAGGCGGAGGATTAGCCTAGTGAGCCGCGGCGCCGGCCCGGTTAACTATTTCAATACAGCAACCATAATTAACATTGAGTAGTGATCAGATGAAAAATATGACTAAAACTTGGAAGAATGTGCCTGAGCATACTAAAAAAATGTGCCACACTAAAAAATTATTTTTTTATTTTTTTATTTTTTTGACAGGCAGAGTGGACAGTGAGAGAGAGACAGAGAGAAAGGTCTTCCTTTGCTGTTGGTTCACCCTCCAATGGTCGCCGCGGCCAGCGCACTGTGGCTGGCGCATTGCACTGATCCGAAGCCAGGAGCCAGGTGCTTCTCCTGATCTCCCATGTGGGTGCAGGGCCCAAGCACTTGGGCCATCCTCCACCGTACTCCCTGGCCACAGCAGAGAGCTGGCCTGGAAGAGGGGCAACCGGGACAGAATCCGGCGCCCCGACCAGGACTAGAACCCGGTGTGCCTGCGCCGCAAGGTGGAGGATTAGCCTATTGAGCCATGACGCAGGCCAAAAAATAATTTTTAACAGGTATTCTAAGAGCAGAGCTCCCTTGTTTAGTTAGACAAAATATAATTATATCTGAATTATATAAAATCATCTTACTAAAGAATAAGATTTAGAATCTTAATGCTGTGCCATCTTTGAGAAACTGTTAACAATAGAACCCACACCTCCAATATTTTCCATTTCAAAGGGAGGCTGTTATCTCACTTTTATGTAGAACTAGTTTATAAATCCAGAATTAGGAAATTCCATGATGGTGGATTAGGGAATGACACATTACTAGGGATAAACAGAAAAAGAAAAAAAAAAAAAAACACAAAAAAGGAAGTGTAGAAAGTGCTCTCTCAGAGAAGATTTAGAGAGAAAACTGCACTGGAAATCCTACAAGAGGAAAAGGAACAAAGTAAACCTGTGTGGAGGGTGTGGATGTGCAACATGAACACAATGCAGAACTGCAGCATCTGAGAGCCAGAGCAAGAGGCACCCTGGAGACAGAGGTAAGGCCAGACTGCAGCAACCAATGGTGATACAGCCAGCAGGAGAGTGTGGCACAAGTTTATACTGCAGCCCTGGGGGCTAGTGGTTGCTAGCGTTTGCCTGCGGACCAAGTGAAAGTAGAGGGGCATGTTTATTTTGCCCCAAAACAGCACCTGCTGCCTATCTGAGAAAGGGCGGGCACCATTCTGGGTTTTGGTGGGTGCTGCAGAAGACGGCACATGCACAACAACTGGCTGAGACAGGACACCATCTTCTCGGCAGTACTGGTGGCACTAGCAGGGAGGGAGCAACATTCCACCAGTGGTTCTTGTGAACATGTGATCCAGAGGTTCTACCAGAGAGAACAAGTCACAGTCCCCACTGACTATAAGCCTGGCTGGGAGGCAGCTGGGCAACCACATAGGACAGTGAGGCACCTGCAGACTCCCAGGATTAAGACACATAGGCAGAGCTGTCTAGGGGAACATCTGCCTCTCTGTTGACTGAATAGGCTGGCAGGGCCTAGAGAAACCTCTGCACCCAGTGACTTTGGGAACCTTGTGTGGTGAGACCATGGGGACTTGGTGTTTACATGAGAAGGTGCAGAGTATAGCTGGGTCTCTGGACAATCACTGGGTACAGCTCCACATATTGGGAGCTCCTTGGTTACATAGAGCAGATCATTGCAACAGAACCTTTGTTCACAATGAAGACTGTGAAGACCATATCTGCAGTTCATTCAGTGGCACAGAACACACTGGGGCTTACACATGGGCATTTAGAGCTATCACACCCAACTTGGGTGTTACCCTGGATACTTGTCCTATCCTGTAGCACTGACCAGAGCTCGCTGGCCACAACCACCACACACCTCTTGGTATTCACTGAGAGTACAGACATTCCACTAAGCTACAGAGGAATAGCTCAAACATAAACACCATCAAAAGAAAAAAAATAAACAACCAACTCACAAATGCCTAAAAACAAACACAGAAACTCAAGAAACAAGAATAAGGAAACACCATGACCACCCCCCCCCCCGAAAGGAACACAAAAACATTTCAATATTAGAATGTGAAGATGAAGAGATTAAGGAAATTCCAGAAACAGAATTAAAAAATCAATCATAGGATTACTAAAAAGCAATCAGAAGCAAATCCATGAACTAAATACCATGCATGACAAGAATGAAAATATTTCCCATTACACAGCAGACTCATAGAATGGCAGATATCCTAAACAGCACTCTGGCCTCAGAATCAGCCCTTAAGGCCTTTGGATCCAGCTGAAGAGCCCATGAGAGTATCTCAGGCATTGAAAACCAAGACACTCAGGTAAAAAAAAAAAAATGAAATGAACTAAATGAAAGATCTCTGCAAGTGACATCCCAGTGGAAAGAACAGGTCATCAAAGAAGGAGGTACCTTTCTCTGATGGGAGGAGAGAACTTCCACCTTGACTATGACCTTGTCTAAATATGATCAGAGTTAGAGAACTCAAAACAAGACATGACAAGAGCCCAGGGTGATTACTGATGCCATAAACAGGAGTGTCAAATTGTTAAGTCAACAACAGGAGTCACTGTGCACTTACTCCTCATGTAGGATCTCCGTCCTTAATGTGCTGTACATTGTGATTTAATGCTATAATGAGTACTCAAACAGTATTTTTCACTTTGTGTTTCTATGTGGGTGCAAACTGTTGAAATCTTTACTTAATGTATGCTAAACTGATCTTCTGTATATAAAGAGAATTGAAAATGAATCTTGATGTGAATGGAAGAGGGGAGGGAGAGGGAAAGGGGAGGGTTGCGGGTGGGAGGGAAGTTCGGGGGGGGGGGGAAGCCATTATAATCCATAAGCTGTACTTTGGAAATTTATATTAATTAAATAAAAGTTAAAAAAAATAAATGAAGAATACAATAGAACAAATAAAAATGCAGTGGAAAGCCTTAACAGCACACTTGGTGAGGCAGAAGAAGGAATATCTGAACTAGAAGACAAATCTCTGAAAATCCTATAGTGAGACCCCCCCCCAAAAAAAACCAAAAAAAAAAAAAAAAAACCAAACCAAAAAAAAAAAAAAAAACAAGAAAATAGAAAGCTTAAAAACAGTGTTGGAGATTTAAGGGATATTATCAAATGACCTGACATATGAGTCTTAGGAGTTCAGAAAGGTATGTTATGAGAAAAGGGATTAGAAGGCCTATTTAGTAAAATGATTACAAAAACTTCCTGAATTTGGAGAAAAAAAAGGGATATCCAAGTAAAGGAAGCAAAAAGAACTCCTAACAGACAAGACCAGAAAAGATCTTCACCACAACACTATAGTCAAACTTTCCACAGTAAAACATAAGTTAGATTCTAAAATGTACACAAGAGAAATGCCAGATTACTTTCAGAGGGTCTCTAATTAGAGTCATAGCTCATAGCTGACTTATCAGAAACTCTACAGGCTAGAAGGGAATGGTGAAAAGTAGTCCATGTCTTGAAAAAAAAAAAAAACTGTCAACTCAGAATACTGTACCCTGCAAAGCTCTCATTTATGAATGAAGGTGAAATAAAGACCTTCCATAATGAACAGAAATTGAAAGTATTTGTAACCACTCCCCCAGCCTTACAAAAGATATCTAAGGAAGTGCTACAAGGGGCTGGCACTCTGGCTTTGCAAGTAAAGCCACTGCCTGAAATGCTGGAATCCCATATGGGTGCTGGTTCAAGTCCCGGCTGCTCCACTTCTGATCCATCTCTCTGCTATGGCCTGGGAAAGTAGTAGAAGATGGCCCAAGACCTTGGGCCCCTGCACCCAAGTGGGAGATCTGAAAGGAGCTCCAGACTCCTGACTTTGGAAAGCCCAGATCCAGATATTGCAGCCATCTGGGGAATGAATCAGCAATGAAAGACTTTTCTCTTTCTCTCTCTGCCTTTGCCTCTGCCTCTTTGTAACTCTGCCTTTGAAATAAACAAATAATAAATCTTTTTAAAAAAGGGATGTGCTACACATAGAAACACAGAAAGACAGGCATCATTAAGAAAGAATATAAATGCAGAAAAACCCCAGTAAAAGTACAAAAGAAATTCAAAGTAAACAATAGGAATATTTATAGAATAATGGCAGGGCCAAGTCATTACTTATCAATAGTGACCTTGAATGTAAATGGCCTCAGCTCTTCAGTTAAAAGATACAGACTGGTGGAATAGATTTAAAACCAAGATCCATCTATTTACTACCTATAAGAAACACATCTCACTAACAAAGATACACACAGACTGAAAGTGAAAGGATCGAAAAAGATATTCCATGCTAATGGAAAGCAAAAAAGGTCAGGAATTGCCACCCTAATATGAGACTAAATTTCTGGAAACAAATGAAGACAACAATACATAATATCAAAACTTATGGGATACAGCAAAAGCAGTGTTAAGAGGGAAGTTTATAGCAATCAATGCCTACATTAACAAACTGGAAAGGTACCAAATAAAAGAGCTATCAATGCATCTCAAGGACTTAGAAAACAACCATAAACCAAACCCAAAATTAGTAGGAGGAAAGAAATAATTAAAATTAGAGAAGAAGGCTGGCATGCAGCTCAATAGGCTAAGCCTCTGCCTGCGTAGCTGGCACCCTGGGTCTAGTCCTGGTCAGGGCACCGGATTCTGTCCCGGTTGCCCCTCTTCCAGGCCAGCTCTCTGCTGTGGCCCGGGAGTGCAGTGGACGATGGTCCAGATCCTTGGGCCCTGCACCCGCATGGGAGACCAGGAGAAGCATCTGGCTCCTGGCTTTGGATCAGCGCATTGCGCCAGCCGCAGCAGCCACTGGGGGGTGAACCAATGGCAAAGGAAGACCTTTCTCTGTCCCTCTCTCTCACTGTCCACTCTGCCTGTCAAAAAATAAAAATAAAAAAATTAGAGAAGAAGAACTGAACAAAACTGAAACAAAAAATAATACAAAATATCAGTGAAATCAGGAGCAGGATTTTTGAAAAAAATAAACAAAATTTACACACCATTGGCCCAACTAACCAAAAAAAAAAAAGGAGTGAGAAGACCCAAATGAATAAAATCAGAGATGAAAATGGGAATGCAACAACAGATACCAGAGAAATAAAAAGAATCATCAGCAATTACTAAAAGAGCTACATGGAAACAAATTGGGAAACCTAGAAGAAATTGATAGATTTCTAGACACATGAATCTACCAAAATTGACTCATGAAGACAGAAATTGAATCAATGATAAAAATCCTCTCAACAAAGAAAAACCCAGGGCCAGAGAGCTTCACTGCTGAACTCTACCACACATCTAAAGAACTAACTCCAATTCTTCTCAAGCTATTCAAAACAATTGAAAGGGAGGGAATCTTCCCAAACTCCTTCTATGAACTGCACCACCTTAATTCCTAAGCCAGAAAAAGATGCATCAAAGAAAATAGACCAATATTCCTGATGAACCTAAATGCAAAAATCCTCAACAAAAATATTAGCTAATCAAATCCAACAACACAGCCAACACTGGACCAAGTAGGATTTATCCCTGGTATGTGAGGATGTTCAATATTTGCAAATCAATCAATGTAATACTTCACATTAACAAACTGAAGAACAAAAACCATATGGTTACCTCAATAGATGCAGAGAAAGCATTTGATAAAACACAGTATCCTTTCATGATGAAAACCTTAAGCAAATTGGGTATAGAAGGAATGTCCTCAACACAATCAAGACAGCTGATGACAAACCCATGGCCGCATCTTATTGAATGGGGAAAAGCTGGAAACATTCCCCCTAAGATTTGGAACCAAACAAAGATACCTACTCTCACCATTGTTATTTAATAGTCCTGGAAGTTTTAGCCAGAGCCGTTAGGCAAGAAAAAGAAGTCAAAGGGATACAAATTAAAAAGGAGGCAGTCAAACTATCCCTATTGCAGATGACATGATTCTATATAGAGGGGATCCAAAAAACTCCACTGAGAGAGACTATTGGACCTCATAAAAGACTTCGGTAAAGTGGAAGGATGTAAAATCAACAAAGAAAAAGCAATAGCCAAACATGTTATCACTGAGAAAGAACTTTCAAGATTAATCCTTTTCACAATAGTTCCAAAAAGAATTAAATACCTTAGAATAAATTTAACCAAGGATGTCAAAGATATCTACAATGAAAATTACAAGCCACTAAAGAAAGAAATAGAAGAAGACATTAAAAATGGAAAAATCTTCCATGTTAATGGATAAGAATAAACATCATAAAAAAGTCCATACTACCAAATGGAACTTGTAGATTCAATGTGATCTCAATCAAAATACTAAGGACAATCTTCATCAAGCTAGAAAACATGATGCTAAAATTCATATGGAAACACAAGAAACCCCAAATAGCTTAAGCCATCTTACACAAAAAAAGGAAAGTCAGTGGTATCACAATACCTGATTTTAAGACATACTACAGGGCAGTTATAATCAAAATACCCTGGTGTTGGCACAAAAACAGACCAATGGAACATAATAGAAACTCCAGAAATCAATCCATGCATCTACAACCAATGTTCTTTGACAACAGAACTGAACTCAGTCCTTGGAGAAAGGACAGTCTCTAACAAATGGTGCTGGAGAAACTGGATCTTCATGTGCAGAAATATGAAACTAGACCCCTACCTTATACCTTACACAAAAATACATTCAAAATTGATCAAAAACCTAAATCTGACTTGATACCATCAAATTACTAGAGAACACTGGGGAAACTCTGCAAGACATTGGCATGGGCAAATACTTCTTGGAAAAGGACCACAGAAGCACAGGCAATCAAAGCCAAAATTGACAAATGGGATTACATCAAGATGGAAAGTTTCTGCAATGCAAAAGAAACACTCAACAAAGTGAAGAGGCAATGGACAGAATGGGAGAAAATTTTGCAAATTATACAGCTGATAAAGGCTTAACATCCAGAATCTATAAAGATCTCAAGAAAATCCACAACACCACCACAAACAATCCAGGTAAGAAATGGGCAAGGACTTAAAAAAAAAACATTTTTCTAAAGAGGAAATTCAAATGGCCAACAGACACCTGAGAAAAATGCTCTGGATCACTAGCCATTAAGGAAATGAAAATCAAAACCATGGTGCGGTTTCACCTTATTCCAGTTAGAATGGCTCTCATACAGAAATCAACAAACAACTAAATGCTGGCAAGGATGTGGGAGAAAAGGTACGCTAATCCACTGCTGGTGGGAATGTAAACAGGTACAGCCAGTGTGGAAGACTGTATAGTGATATCTCAGAAATTTGAATATAGAATTACCATATGGGGCCGGCGCAGCGGCTCAATAGGCTAATCGTCTGCCTGCGGCACTGGCACATGGGGTTCTAGTCCTGGTTGGGGCGCCGGATTCTGTCCCGGTTGCCCCTCTTCCAGGCCAGCTCTCTGCTGTGGCCCGGGAGTGCAGTGAAGGATGGCCCAAGTGCTTGGGCTCTGCACCCACATGGGAGACCAGGAGAAGTACCTGGCTCCTGGCTTCAGATCAGCGCGGTGTGCTGGCCGCGGCGGCTATTGGAGGGTGAACCAACAGCAAAGGAAGGCCTTTCTCTCTGTCTCTCTCACTGTCCACTCTGCCTGTCAAAAAAATAAGAAAAAGAATTACCATATGGAATTTACCATATGGGAATTTACCAAAATCAAAAGAAATCTGCATATGAGAGTTATCTGTACCCCCATGTCCATTGCAGCACAATTCACAATAGCTAAGATATAGAATCAACCCAGACGCCCATCAACTATTGACTGGAAAAAGAAATTGTGGTACACATAGACTATGGAGTACTACTCAGCTGTAAAAAATGAAATTCTATATTTTGCAACATGATGGACACAACTGGAAACCATTATATTTAGCGAAATATGCCAGTACCAAAAAGACAGATATCATGTTTTCCCTGATCCAAGGTCACTAATAGAGCACCTGAAATGTAATGTATTGGAGTGAATTAGACATTTTGAATGATTTTTTTACAACTCTTGTAAAAAATTTTTACAACATTTTTTTGACAGATTGAGTTAGACAGTGAGAGGGAAAGACAGACAGAAAGGTCTTCCTTCTGTTGGTTTACCCCCCAAATGGTTGCTACGGCCAACCAATCCGAAGCCAGGAGCCCTCCGAAGCCAGGTGCTTCCTCCTGGTCTCCCATGCAGGTGCAGGTGCCCAAGCACTTGGACCATCCTCCACTGCCTTCCCAGGCCACAGCAGAGAGCTGAACTGAAAGAGGAGCAACCGGGACTAGAACCCGGTGCCCATCTGGGATACCAGCACCACTGACGGAGGTTTAACCAAGTGAGCCACGGCGCCAGCCCCACAACATTTTGATGATTGTTTACAACCCTTGTCTCTCCCGTTGAGGAACAGTGTTTTGATTTTTTTCTTCATAATATTTATTAAACTCTTAGTGTAGGGTTAACTATAGAATCATTAAGTAAACTGAAAATAGATCTTTGTAAAAATTAAGAGTGGGACTGTGAGAGGGAGGAGGAGGAAGGGTTGGAGCATGGGCAGTCGGAGGGTGAAGGGGTCATTATGTTCCTAATTCTGCATTTATTAAATACATGAAACTTGTATAACCTAAATAATTTAAAAAAAAAAAGAATTAAAAGTAACAGAAATCTTGGTTTTTGAGATGAAAACTAAGATTATACAAGTAAAAGGAAAAGCACAGATGGAGCCTAAAATCTGAAATTTGGGGATTTCCTTTCTGCAGTGGTTATGTTTGCAGTTCAACCATTGACGTGTCCTAATAGGATTTTTTCCCTTACTTTCACCTTGTTTACTCCCAGAAAACATCATTACTCTTGCTCTAGTGACAAATCTCCACATGGGGAAATGGCACATGTCCCAACCAGTGGGCTCAGAAGACTGGCCAGGGAATTAGGATTGGTATTCTCAGAAGTTTTACTACTATAATCAAGAAAAAATGGCTGCCACTATGATCAATTCAAAAACAAAATACAGCATGGCTTCTGATGTTTTTCCGTTGATTAAATTTACTTGCTTATGTGGATTGTTGTTTTAAGAATTAAAAACTGCAATGTAGAATCAAAAACCTTTTACTTAAGCTTTTCTACTTGAGGGTATATGGTATTTAACTGCATACCATGTCACATGCTACTTTGATTATTTCATTCTTTTGCTGTAAGGAACTGCCTTGCCATCAGCAAAGTTTCTGAATAAGATTATTAGTCTTGACTCTGCAGTGATGGTTTTATCAGAATCATAGGTGTGACTGTGTAAAGGGCATTTTAGAGAAAAAAAACTTAAATGATTTATCCAATCTACTGATTAAGACAAAGTTTAAATTAAAGTCTAAATTAAACCACTGTTTTGTAAAGAGTGCTCTCTCATTCCTTAGTTCATCAATTTCCTTCCTAATCCTTGCATTAGATACAGGCATAGCTTCTCTTCCTGTGCTCCTCTCAATCTGTTGCTTTATGCTGATGTCATCCTCTTCAGCTGGGCAGCACTGTCAAGTGAAGCCTGATGTTACAGCCTCATCAGTTTATGAGGAAAGAATGAACTCATCAATAAATCTGAACCAGAGCAGACATTTGGCACAGCAGCTCAAGTTGCTGCTGCTATACTGGAGTGCCTGGGCTTCAGTCCCAGTTCCACTTCTGATTCCAGCTTCCTTCTAATGTGCACCCTTCGATGCAGCAGGTGATGGCTCCAATACTTAGGTCCTTGTCACTCAGGTGGAAGACCTGATTGAGTTCAGGCTCTTGACTTCAGGTTGGCCCAGCCCTGGATGTAGCAAGCAGTAAACCAGTTGATGGGAGATCTCTCTTTCTCTCTTACTCTATCTGCTTTTCAAATTAAACAAATAAATTTTTTTAAAAATTTAGTCTCAGCCAAAATTCTCTGAAGGTAGAAGAGAGGATAGAACCACAACATGCTTGCAGAATGTTTTCTCTTAAACAAAAAAGCATGTTCAGAAGCAGGCATCTAATATTTTTTAGATGCTGTGTAGGAAGTATGGAATAAAAGATATATATGAAAATTTTGCAGCTGTTAAGAGCTTGATCACTTTTTTATATTCTTATCTTTTTCTGGGAAAATTTCAATGAAAGTAACTTGTGCTTAGATTTTTTTTCTTTTTTGCATATGATTTGCTGGGAACTAAAAACACCTAAAAGTACAAGTCAGGATGGATGTTGTGAGGCTGAGAATTATTTGGAGTAAGATAGTAAAAGGTTAATGGCATGAGTCCAACCAGAAGGTAAACAAAGAACATCTTTTTGATTATCAATTCATGAAGGGATTGTTGCAGTTCAGTATCCTGAAATGAAGTGTTTCAGCCATATAAGTCTGTCTGTATTTCTGCTCTGATCTGTCTATACATAACCACAAAGCTGAATCTCTCTTGCAAAATCAAACTGGCTACACTTTAGTGGCAAAGGCCTGAGAGATTCTCTCTTATCAGGAAATATATGGCATCAACTAAATCAGGTACACGCTCAGCTTAGTATTAGCTGAAGCTGTATGATTTTCCATGCCTGTTATTTCATCAAACAACTTCGATTATCTCAATGAGACTACTTCAATGTCACCCTGCCCAAATCTCAGGCAACTGTTATTACAGGTGCTTTACCAAATAGTTTCTGCCACCATACACACTTTTAAAGCAGCAATGTGCTACTGATTTCCTTTTGTCTACTTCAATAGAATATAAAGGCCCCTTAGTGACTTTGGACAAATTAATCTTGAGCTACTGGGATTAGGAAAAAAAATAAAGCAAAATCTGCTATATGCCTATAATGCAGGATGACATCACATCTTGGAAACTTTGGAAAGAATTCAAAGGTAAAACATTGCAATGATGAACAGCACAAAATCTCTAAATCTATGAACAAATGCTTGAGAAACTGGATTTGGGGAAAATGCACAAAGATTATCTTTATAACTGATGTTATTCTCTCTGAAACAGACACCTCCAGTCCATGTAGGTCAGACAGTATAAGGTGCTAAGATTTTGTTCAAGCACAGGGATGGAAACTCAAGTGTCGCTCCCCCTCTTCGTGGAGGAACGACACTAAGCCCTGCCTAGGCTTCATATCCGAGTCACGGCACCATTATGTCGCTCCCCCTCTTCATGGAGGAACGACACTAAACCCTGCGCTGTTCTTTCTGTCTGCTCGGCCCTCCCCGGGTTTGCTGCTGGTTCTTCCCGGGTTGGCTACTATCCCTTCCACCTCCGTGGAAGGGCAGTTCCCCCTGGCCACATTCCCCACTTCCGCAGGGGAGCGGCACACCGCCGGCCGGCTCTTCTCGGGGGCTGCACAGGTGTTCCCCTTAGATGTTCCCCATAGATGTTCCTGGTGCATGCCGTCTCTCTCCTCCTTTATAGTCCTCCTCCGCCAATCCTAACTCGGCTGCCCACACGCCGAGCACGCCGCTCTCCTCCAATCAGGAGCAGCTCCTGCAGCTTGTCAAGTTGGTGAGAGGCAGCTGGGTAGAAGCTGTTTACTTCTCTCCCAGCGCCATATTGTGGGAGAGCAGATGCATAGAATAAATCTTAATTCCAGTAACAGTATAGTCCGAATTGCTCCCCACACTCAAGGTCAAAGGTTTAAATTGCCCAGCAGGGGCACTGGAAGATGACAGAGATAACTGGGAGGGAGGGAACTAAACCCTAAGATAAATGTCATTCTGGTGATTATAACTGGAGCAATTACTTAAGTTATAAGTTAGAAACAGACTGAAAGAGACAAGTGATTGAATACTGCAGGAGTGATAGCAGCAGGGATTTCACCAGAGGATTAGTAAGAAGAGCAAGAGAACAGACTCTGGTTTTGCAGCTGCTCTGTCTGGAAAGAGCCCCTTAACTTGCCATGAAGGTGGAGTAACCAAGCACCAGAACTGCTCTGGAAATTTCTCAAATTGATCCTCCTCAATATAGAGAGATAAATAAAACATGACTAAATTGGCTGTGGTATAATACGGTTCATTTGGGATGCTGTGAATTATTTATTCTTGAGTATTTACCCACTTGCCATGTTTATTCACCAACCTTTCAAAGCCATCTGATAGAATGGTGCCAACTTTCCTTAAATTGATTCACTTGGGGAGACATGCTCATGGACTAGCTTCTTTCTTTGCATTTCTGAACTAACTTCCATTTATACACGTTGGAGGAAACAACACAGCTGAGCAGTACTTCACAAAGCAACATCTGGACTTGGGCCTGCAGGAAGCAAGGAGCCCATAGAATCATTACTACAAACTTAATTGTCTTTCAAAATAAATAAGGAAAAAAAAATTGACTCACCCAGAACTCACTATGATCCTGTTCCTACTCATCTATTGGTGGAAAGATAGGTAAGGCCCTGCTAAAGACTCCTGGAACACACAAATGTTAGACAAGCAATGGCACAGAGGAAGTCAAAAGGTAGGTACAAATGGCAATGAGTGCTGTAGGAAAGCATAGGACACTCTGAAGAAGGAAAAGAGGAAGAACTCATCTAAGTTTGAGGGTTCAGAGAAGCCTCTCTGATGGAAAAGCATTTTATCCTAGCTGAAGCATCAGTAAGAATTCATCAGGAGAGGAGCAGGGGACAGGTGTGCCCAGCAGTGGGCGGAGGCACTGGAGGACCTGCAGCAACTGTGAGGCACAAGGATAATTGTTTATGGCATGCTGCAGGAGAACAGATGAGTGGCATGACATGGGCTTAAAGGAGCCTGGCCAGGGTCAGGCAGGAATGTGAGTCCTTTGGAGAGACTGCAGGTTTTCTCCCAAGCTCACTGAGGAAAACACCAACTGAAGGGCTTGAAGGCGAGAGGCAACGCTTCTATCACGGCTGCATGGAGCAGGCATCTGAGAAGCGGAGAGGCAGAAAACCCAGTAAGAAGGGTATTCAGCAGGTCCAAATAGGAGATGGCAATGACTCGGCCCAGTGAGTGGCTTTAGAAGACAATGAGAAGCTGGCGCCGCGGCTCACTAGGCTAATCCTCCGCCTAGTGGCGCCGGCACACCGGGTTCTAGTCTCAGTCGGGGCGCCGGATTCTGTCCCGGTTGCCCCTCTTCCAGGCCAGCTCTCTACTGTGGCCAGGGAGTACAGTGGAGGATGGCCCAAGTACTTGGGCCCTGCACCCGCATGGGAGACCAGGATAAGCACCTGGCTCCTGCCATCGGATCAGTGCAGTGCGCCGGCCGCAGCACGCCAGCCATGGCGGCCATTGGAGGGTGAACCAACGGCAAAGGAAGACCTTTCTCTCTGTCTCTCTCTCTCTCTCTCACTGTCCACTCTGCCTGTCAAAAAATAAAAAAAATAAATAAAATAAAAAAGACAATAAGAGGAGTGCAACCCACTGAGAGGGAGAACTGGAGAAGGAGGATGTTTTGGGAGAAGGACCCAGAGTATTGTTTCAGGCATATACATTAGATATTCCCATTAGACATGCAAGAGAAGGTGTCAACCAGGGTGATAGATTCACAAACATGTAGGAATTACCACATCAAATAGAGGAGGAACCAGCTGGCGCCACGGCTCACTTGGCTAATCCTCCGTCTGTGGTGCTGGCACCCCAGGTTCCAATCCCAGCTGGGGTACCAGATTCTGTCCCGGTTGCCCCTCTTCCAGTCCAGCTCTCTGCTGTGGCCCGGGAGTGCAGTGGAGGATGGCCCAAGTGCTTGGGCCCTGCACCTGCATGGGAGACCAGGAGGAAGCACCTGGCTCCTGGCTTCGGATTGGCGCAGCACACCGGCCGTAGAGGCCACTTGCAGGGTGAACCAACGGCAAAGGAAGACCTTTCTCTCTCTCTCTCTCTCTTCTCTCTCTCTCTCTCTCTCTCTCTCTGACTGTTGTCAAGAAAAAAAATAGAGGAGGAACCAAGATTTGGAAACAAAAACAAAAACACAAATGAAACTGAGCAGTCAGACGAAGGGAACCCAGAGGACTAAAAACACAAGACCAAGAAAAGATGGAAGGAGGACCGCTTTGCTGTGCCACACTCTGAGATGTCTGAAGATTCCTTTCCTAAACCATGGGTGGTGTGAGCAAGAGTAGGCCAGGAAAGCAGTGGGGGAGGTTAAGTCAGCTGAGAGTGCAGAACACATGAAAGAGAGAGGCAGAAACAGGTGTGGCTGATACTTGCTGTGGCTGGGCAGGAAGAATTTCTGCAGTAGTTGTCAAGGGAAAGTTGGTTTGTTAGGATTTGGCTTGTTTTGCTCTGTTCCTTAGAAGATGTGGGTATGATGGTGGGCAGGAGACATATGACTGCTCTTTGAATTAATCCAATAGAAAGTAGACTCTTTACAGTCTGGGAAGTTCTGAGTGGTCATTGGTGCCAAACCCTGGAGCAGGAGCCAAAGGCTGGGCCCAGTTCAGGCTGCTCTCTCCTCCCATGCAGCAGGAGCAAAGACATCATGCAGGGACACTACCCTGGCATTATACACAGGATTTGGAAACTCTTTTTTAAATTTACTTTCTCCAAATCCCCCAGAGTCAAGATAAGTGGAAGATCTGAGGTTGTAAAACGTTAAAGAATGCCTGTTCACGAACACTGTGTGTTTGGGGATGCTGAGGTCTTATCAGCCAACAAACCAATTATGTTTACTGACTTGCTGACAATACATTTAAGAACCCTCAGATTCCGAGTTTATGTTACCAATTATTCTCTCAAGGCAAAAAGCTCAGGGCTCTGTGTTTTATTACTTCTATTTATAGTAATAAAAGCTCAACCCACAGATTCAAATAAACAAAGCAGAATGCAATGAAGTAGCTTAAAATGCTTCACTGAAGAATCCTTCCAAATGGACACCCCCAGGCTTTATGGCCCTGCATATACTAAGTGCCTCCCTCTAGGGTGCTGCCTCCCCAGGACAGTGAGTGGAGGCTGTCTCTGTGCAGCACGGCCATGAGCTGCCTGCCGCTAGCGGGGTCTCCCAAGGAGTTTCTCAGAACGGTGCCCCATGTGCTTTCTGCATGTTCACTTTAGAAATGTAAAGCCCCACAGACTCCTTCACTCATTCCTTTAATAAATAGCAGTAAGTACTTACCATGTGCCAGCCACAGTTCTAGGTACTTACAACCACTGTGTAAAACAAAACAATCCTTGCTAGGGTCTCCTTCTCCTTGGGACTGACCCAGGGAGAGGCCTTTGTGGCCAGGGCTGATGGGGTCAACCTGAGGAAAAGTGAGGAAAGCTGAGGAAGAGCGAGGAAAGTGGTTAAGAATGCTATACTAGGCGGAGCCAAGATGGCGAAATAGTGAGGGCGCGTACCGATAGTCCGGGAAAAGATAGTTTAATAAAAGTGGAGTTACGGTAGCCTCAGAAAAAGGATCAGGAAAAAATTGCAGAGGAAACTCTTCCGGATCTAGTGGCTGTGACTCAGAGGACCTACGGGGAGAGCAAGGTCTCCCACTGCATGGAAGCCAAGCTGCGGGAGCCACCAGAGCCGCCAGAGCCGCCAGAGCCATGGGAGCCGCAGGGTTTGCGCGCCAGCACTGGAAGGGGAGGTGAGACAAAACCTCTCGGTAACCCAAGACATTGGCTGGGAAAGGCAGAAAGAGCCTGCAGAGAACGAGGCCTGAAACCCCACTGGGGAAAGCTCATCAGGCTGGCTGGAGGAGAGGAAAAATCTAATAAATAAGGGGAACCGGCATGAACATTAGCCTCTCTCTCCACTCACCTTACAAAGCCAAGCAAGACAAAGGGCAGGCGCCATTTTACGTAAGTAAAGCAGCCACGTGCCATTTTGCATATGTAAAACAGTTGCCCCTCATTAGCCAAGCAGAAAAACCTGACTCTGGTGGGGAGAAATAACAGGAGGTTAACACCTAATGAAACTGAGGAGCTAACCAACTGAGACTGTGAAAAACTGAGGTGGGGGGGGGACTCACCAAGTACACAAACTCCATAACCTGGGCAACTTGGTGAGAGACTGTGGTGAAATCTGAGAACACACTGAGGGCTGCATAAACTCTTTGTGTGGTCCCAGCAGTAAGCAAACGAATACCCACAGGGGCCAGATTTCATACATCAACTACTCTCAATTCCACTCAGCTGTATGGAATTACTTCCCAACTGAGTCAAAAAAAAAAAAGGGAGAGAGAGAGAGAGAGAGAGAGAGAGAGCGCAAGAGAACAATCAGGGTGAATCACCTTTGGCACACCCTTAACCCTGAAGAAACAAACAGAGCTCTCTGGCCACACCCATCACAGCCTCTAAGGACCCATCAAAAGCAGACAGTCCTCTTAATCTAGAGTCACAGTATGAGAAAAAACACCACACCAAAAAAAAAAAAAAAAAAAGAGAGAGAGAGAATATCTCCAATATGCCAAACAACAAATGCAAAAGCCAAGGTAACAAGAACAAGGAAGACACTAGGATGCCCCCAAATGAAATAGACACCCCAATTCAAGATTATGAAGATGATGAGATAGAAGAAATACAAGAAGTGGATCTCAAAAAAATTGATAAGAACATTAAGAAGTTCTCAAAAACAAATTCTTGAACTACAGAAATCCTTAATGGACAAGATAGAAAATCTGTCTCGTGAAAATGAAATATTAAGGAGGAATCAAAATAAATGAAACAACTAGTAGAATATGAAACTGTGATAGTGACGAGAAATCATAATGAAATGAAGAATTCAATAGATCAAATGACAAATACATTAGAGAGCCTTAAAAACAGAATGGGTGAAGCAGAAGAGAGAATATCGGACTTAGAAGACAGAGCACAGGAAAATATACAGTCAAACCAAAGAAAAGAAGAGGAAATTAGAAATCTAAAATATACTGTCGGGAATCTTCAGGTTACTATTAAAAAAACCAACATTCGGGTTCTAGGAGTTCCTGAAGGCATGGAGAGGGAGAAAGGATTAGAAGGCCTTTTTAGTGAGATATTAGCAGAAAATTTCCCAGGTTTGGAGAAGGACAGAGACATCCTAGTACAGGAAGCTCACAGAACCCCTAGTAAACATGACCAAAAGAGATCCTCACCACGACACGTTGTAATTAAACTCACTGCAGTGAAACATAAAGAAAAGATCCTAAAATGTGCAAGAGAGAAACATCAGATTACTCTCAGAGGATCTCCAATCAGACTCACAGCTGACTTCTCATCAGAAATCCTACAAGCTAGGAGGGAATGGCAAGATATAGCCCAGGTACTAAGAGAGAAAAATTGCCAGCCCAGAATATTATATCCTGCTAAGCTCTCATTTATGAATGAAGGTGAAATAAAGACCTTTTATAGCAAACAGAAATTGAAAGAATTTGTCGCCATTCGTCCAGCCCTGGAAAAGATGCTTAAAGATGTGTTACACACAGAAACAATTCCAATTCAATCCCATCAAGGTGGCATGTACCAATGCCATCTCACTAGTCCCAGTGATCAATTTCTGTTCACAATTGATCATAATGATAGGACTAAGAACCAAAGGGATCACATAAACAAGACTAGCGTCTGCAAATACTAGCTGACAGAATAAAAAAGGGAGAGAATGATCCAATATGGGAAGCGAGATACACAGCAGACCCATAGAATGCCAGATGTCCTAACAGCACTCTGGCCTCAGAACCAGCCCTTAAGGCACGCAGATCTGGCTGAAAAGCCCATGAGAGTATTACAGGCATGGAAAGCCAAAACACTCTGGTAAAAAAACATGACCTAAATGAAAGATCTCTGCGAGTGAGATCCCAGTGGAAAGAACAGGTCATCAAAGAAGGAGGTACCTTTCTCTGAAGGGAGGAGAGAACTTCCACTTTGACCATGACCTTGTCTAAATATGATCAGAGTCGGTGAACTTAAAAGGCTTCCATAGCCTTGGCAGCTCATGACAAGAGCCTAGGGTGATTACTGATGCCATAAACAAGAGTGTCAATTTGTTAAGTCAACAACAGGAGTCACTGTGCACTTACTCCTCATGTAGGATCTTTGTCCTTAGTGTGCTGTACATTGTGATTTAATGCTATAACTAATACTGAAACAGTATTTTTCACTTTGTGTTTCTATGTGGGAGCAAACTGTTGAAATCTTTACTTAATATATGCTCAACTGATCTTCTGTATATAAAGAGAATTGAAAATGAATCTTGATGTGAATGGAAGAGGGGAGGGAGAGGGAAAGGGGAGGGTTGCGTGTGGGTGGGAAGTTATGGGGGGAAGCCATTGTAATCCATAAGCTGTACTTTGGAAATTTATATTCATTAAATAAAAGTTAAAAAAAAAATCCTTGCTCACAAGGCAAGAAAATGGCAGAAAGAGCAAATACACATAACATGGTCAGCAAGCATCTGGAATGTAGTCACTCCTCCTCACCTAAACTGCTACCACCCCAGGCCAAGTCACCTTCAAGTGTCACACAGGTAACAATAACCTCCTACCGGGTCACTTGACTTTTTTTTTTAATGCCTCTGTAGTCTCTACTAAACAGAGCAGCCAGAGATATGGTTTTCATTTATTAAGTTATATCATGTTAGGTCTCTGCTTCAAACCTTCAGGTGGTTTTCCAACTCATTTATCAATAGCATGAATGAGTTATAAACCTCACATTTACAACCTATAAGGCTCTGCTACTCTCTAATTCATTTCTGCCACTCTCCATGGGATGAGAAGTAGAAATGGCCACAATACTCTGCAGTCCCTCCCTTTTAAGAAATAGAATCTGTTCCCTCAAGTGGACAGCCTAGGATGGGCTTTGACCCATGGAATTTGGCAGATGCAATTTTCCAGGTGAACAAACGTGGGGATAACCTGTTGGAGGACACAAGACCAATGTAGAACAGAGCAGCTAAGCCACCCCATTTGTGATTCCCAAGGCCAAGTAGCACTCAGCTTCCTAGCAGCCACCAGAGATAATGGCTGAACCTACTCAAGACCAACAGCCAAGGTCAGCCAACTTGCAAACAAACAAGCTACTAAGCTAAACAAATGATGGTTGTTCCAAACCATGAAGTTTGGGGTGATTTCATTTTATGGCCAAAGCAAACTGATTCACCCTGTTACCCTGTTCCACCAACTTCCTTACTGGTACAGGAATACAAGGATACTTGCATTCTGGGGACTTGGCACTTGCCATTCCTAATACTAAATGATACTCCTCATTCAGATATCCACAGATACTGCTCCTTTCAAATTTATGCCCAACTGTGATCCATCAGTGAGGCCTTCCTTCACCACATTCTTTAGAACTGCGAACTCATCTACCTCACTCCTGCTCAGAAACCTTTGATTTTCTGCATGAAGTTTATCACTATCTGACATGTTGTATTTCCTTGATATTATTATTTTAAACTGTCTTACCCTGTAGACTGTAATGCCAATGTTCATCATGAATGTGGTATTTATATTTACTATGTCTCAAAAACCCAGCAGAAGTAAGTACTATTATGGAAGAGCAAGAAAAACTAAACAAACAGCTTCCTGGTGATTGTGCACAAAGTCCAGCTTTTCTGTCTCAAAGTGGTGCCCATGATGGTTTTGCCCTACAGAGTATGGATTCCCTGTGATTTTTTGTGGGGAGCAACTGAGACTAGACTAAGTTACTGGAATTAAGACTTATTCTATGCATCTGCCCTCCCACAATATGGCACTGAGAGAGAGCCCAAACAACCTCTACGCAGCTGCCTCTCGCCAATTTGACTGATAAGCTGCAGGAGCTGATCCTGCTCCTGATTGGAGGAGAGCAGTGTGCTCGGCGTGTGGGTAGCAGAGTTGGGATTGGTGGAAGAGGACTATAAAGGAGGAGAGAGACAACATGCACAGGGAACATCTGAAGGAACACCTGAGCAGCCCCCGAGAGAGCCAGCCGGCGGTGTGCCGCTCCTCCAGGAAGTGGGGAAAGTGGCAGGAGGAGCCGCCCCTCCACGGAGGTGGAGGTGTCAGCAGCCAACCCGGGAAGGACCAGCAGCAAACCCGGGAAGGGCCGAGCAGACAAAAAAACAGTGCAGGGTCCTGTGTCGTTCCTCCGCGAATGGGGGAGCGACAATTTTTCACCTCCTCCACCACCTCACACACCACAGTGGCTCTGATTCCCCTCTGCTTCAGCCTCCTTTGCTCATTCCTTCCTTATTGCAAATTAAACCACGTCAGCATCAAGGAAAGAGTCAGGTGCTATGGTGGTTTCTTTGTCCCATTTCAGAAAGGAGGGCATGCCATCAATGGAGGGTGCCACAGAGTAAAATCAGACCACACTCCCCATAGAGTAGAATTTAGATACCTCCACATGAGCCATGCTTTGTTGCACCAGAAAGGTAGGTTTGTGCCACTGTAGTTTTGCATTTATTACCTACTATGATGAGTCTTCTCATCATTTATTACCAATTATGATGAGTTGCTGCCATGCGGCTGTGAGAGCAGCAGCATTTCCTCATGAGCTTGCCCTTGTCCTTCTGTTGAAAACCTACTCCTTCTTCAAAGTCAACTCAGGTCACTTCCACTAATGCCAGACTCTCCCTCTTCCAAAATCATCACTTCTTGTTTGTTCTATTTATTTCTCACATGCCACATTAGGGGCTTAATTGTGTCCTTCCCAATATTCCTATGGGGACATCCTAAATCCCAGTACATCCTAATCTGACTATATTTAGAGACAGGATCTTTACAAAGACTAATTAAGGTAAATATGAGACCATTTGGTGGAGCCTAATCCCACATGGACTAGCTTCCTTATAAAGACAGGAGATCATAGTACAGGTACAGAGGGAAGACCTGGTGAAGACACAAGGGATCCAGGAATGCACAAACCAAGATGAGAAACTTAGAACAAACTCTGCCCTCACTTCCCTCAAAAGGACACTGTCTCATCCTCATCTTTATCTCAGACTGCTTGGCCTTAAAACTGTGAAATAATAAATCTCTTCAGTTTAAGGTGCCCAGTTGGGGGCACCATGTTACAGTAACCCAAGCAACACACAATGCACAGCCCTGGGATATCCTATGCCTCATTCCTGGTGTTTTATTTTACAACTTAATTTGGTCACATGATATTGTTGCAGCAAAGGGTATTACCATTTAAACTCTGTGAGTTCATCTCCATAACAAGATATAAGGCAAAAACCAGGTATTTGTTTATTTTCCCTCACAGTTACCTGCTGTGAAATCTCCAATGTCACCCAGCAGAATGAAAGACAGATTTGCAAGAGAAATTTTTAGTATGTGCAGTCATGCCATAAAAGAAGTTACAAGCCTTCCTGAATGAATGCATACAGACGACTATTTACAAGCAAACATGAGGCATGAAAAATGTGAAGATACATATGGGCCAATTGGATGGGATGTTGAAATCAGGGTTTCCCAAGGAAAGTCCAGTACCTTCCTCCAAAAAAGAAGGAAGACCTGCAATCTATCAGGTTGTATGTTTACAGAGTTATCAACAAGTGTAAATCTTTAAAACAGGTCAATATCCAAACTCAGTGAACACTGAGAGTGAAAAGGTAGGTCCAGTGGGCTTCTGAGCATTGAAGGACCCAGGCAGGAGATGAAATAGTGCTGGGAATAGTGAAAAGAACTAATGAGAAGTTATGAGGGGGGAAGACAGAGGAAGAAAACAAGGAGCTGTTACTCAGGAACTGAGGGTTCAGAATGCAGAGAAGTATCCACATCAAGTGACTCAGCCTGGACCAGAAAGCCAGAGCCATCAAGAAAGGAGGAAGTGATGAGACCAAGTCACCAGGGTTGGTGGTGACATTTCGAGAATTTATTTCTGTCACAGAAGAACAGTTCACACAGAACTTCGGGGGATGGTTCAAGGATATTACTTGTTAGAATGTATTGGGCGAGGACAGAATTTTAGGGAATTCAGTTCTGCCTGAACTCAAAAGTGAGACTCAGTAATCCAGATAAAAATGACCCCTCTTCTTCATTAATAGCAGAGAGCAGAACCATCAGCCAAGGTGCAAACAGCTTCCGGGGAAGCTGAACATGCATCTGGTAAGATACAAAACAGACACACAGGAGAAACAACTGGAGTATGCTCTCTAGAAATGAACTCAAACTTGGGAGCATGGCCCATTACCCAGGGAGAAGTGTAAAGATGTTATCCCAAGGAACACCACATCCATTCACTGTCAGCCACACCTACAGGGACTTCAGTGTTTGAGATTGCTCGAAGCCTGTTTCATCGCGGTTGCACAATCAACTTTAAAGCCAGGGCAGACAATGTCCTCTGGAAATTCAGTCCCCCATTCAGGGCCATTACAATCTGAATTTTCCCTAATGCAAATCTGTAGATGCTGTAAGAAGTGTCAGATTCTATGAGACCTTTAGAAAGAATCAAACAAGGCCCGTGAATAAAACATGGTCTGTCCCATTCAAATATGATTTGAAACTAACCTTTACAGAAAAAAAAATGTGCCAGGTTGGTCTTTTTTTTTTTTTTTTTTTTTTTTGACAGGCAGAGTGGACAGTGAGAGAAAGAGAGACAGAGAGAAAGGTCTTCCTTTTTCCGTTGGTTCACCCTCCAATGGCCACTGCGGCCGGCACTGATCCGAAGCCAGGAGCCAGGTGCTTCCTCCTGGTCTCCCATGCGGGTGCAGGGCCCAAGGACCTGGGCCATCCTCCACTGCCTTCCCAGGCCACAGCAGAGAGCTGGACTGGAAGAGGAGCAACTGGGACAGAATCCAGCACCCCGACCGGGACTAGAACATGGGGTGCTGGTGCCACAGGCGGAGGATTAGCCTAGTGAGCCGTGGCGCAGGCCTAGGTTGGTCTTAATGTTACATTTTGAAAAGGTTTGGCTAGTACTACAGGATTACAGCTGAGGTCCCAAATTCTGTTGCTTCACAAAGTCCTTAGTGTCAGAGTAAATTGTCTCACACAGCTCCTAAGCTAAAACAAATAGCTTACAGTTCTATTTATTAGGTAGTTAGATTCAGACAACTTAATGAGTATTTATTCTCTAACAGTAAACCTAAGTGTCATTATTAAATGGCCACAATTACTTGTTATGGGATGTATGAGCCTGTTGGACACTGCACAGGTTCTCAAACACTGGAATCAGTAAGACATTACCCCTTTTGTCTAAGGGTCTTTCTGGGTCTTTGAGGGGTACTTGCATTTTATCAAAACAATCATTGAAAATCTAGCTGCATAAACTGTGACATCATCCAAAGAATGTGTGAGATCTAATTTGAAACCCTGAGCTACCTCCAGTTGGTAATTAACCCAGTGTCCAATGGAAGGCAATGACATTTTCCCTTAAAATTTATAAAACCCTGTGGTATCTGGAGGAGCTCTCTGTGACTCACCTGGGAGTCTCAGGGCTCAAATTTCCAAGACCAAAATTTAGATAATCATTAGCTTATATATAGAACACAACAACATACATGGGGCAAGATTCATAATGAATGATAGAAGATGTAAGTTTGTATTTCTAATAATCCCTTTATCAATTCTTGGTTTTGGGTTGACTTCTTGCCAGATCTGATTATCTGTTATTAAAACACGCTGCCTCATGCTCACTCGGACTTACCCCTAATGGTAGAGCTAGAAATGTGTCATGGGACTCCAAATCCCATTAAGTTAGCATGTACCAATGCCATCTTACTAGTTAAAGTGATCAGTTTAAGTTCATGATTGATCATATAGAATTAGGTGTCAAAGGGATCAAATACATAAGACCAGTGTCTCCTAATAATAGTTGATAGAATTAAAAAGGAGAGAATGATCTAACATGGGAAGCGGGATACACAGCAGACTCATAGAGTGGCAAATGCCCTAAATAGCACCCTGGCCTCAGAATGAGCCCTTAAGGCATTCCAATATGCCTTAAAAGCCCATGAGAGTTTCTCAGGCATGGAAAGCCAAGACACTGTGGAAAAAAAAAAATGATCTAAATGAAAGATCTCTGTGAGTGAGATCCCAGTGGAACGAACGGGTCCTCAAAGAAGGAGGTACCTTTCTCTGAAGGGAGGAGAGAACTTCCACTTTGACCATGGCCTTGTCTAAATAAGGTCAGAGTTGGTGAACTCAAGAGGCTTCCATAGCCTTGGCAGCTCATGACAAGAGCCACGGGTGATTACTGACATCATAAATAAGAGTGTCAATTGTTAAATCAACAACAGGAGTCACTGTGTACTTACTCCCCACGTAGGACCTCTGTCCTTAATGTGTTGTACTATGTGAATTAATGGTGAAACTAGTCTTCAAACAGTACTTTATACTTTGTGTGTCTTTGTGGGTGTAATCTGTTGAAATCTTTACTTAGTATATACTAAGTTGATTCTATATATAAAGATAATTAAAAATGAATCTTAATGAAGAATGGGATGGGAGAGGGAGTAGGAGATGGGATGGTTTGTGGGTAGGAGGGAGGTTATGGGTGGGGGAGAAACTGCTATAACCCAAAAGTTGTACTTTAGAAATTTATATTTATTAAATAAAAGTTTTCTAAAAAAAAAGAAAGAAAGAAAGAAAGAAATACAGCTGCCTAGTATCAAGAATACCAGCTTGGCTGTGTTTTTGTTTCCTAATTAGGTTTGTGTTATTATAATTGCCTTTCATCTGAGACTGCAGGCTCTTGTTGGTTATGTGAAGCTAAAGCAAAGTTTAAACCATATATTATCATTTGTGATAGCAACTCAACAGGGCCTTGACAACTGTGATATGTCACATCAGGCTGAAATGCGACACAGGATAAAGAGTCAAGGTCATCAGACGTTTGACCTGGGCACTGAGCACAAAGGCCACCCATATATTAAACATTGGTAAAGTTGCTGTTGTATTGTTTGGGGATCAATTATGTGACTCCTATTCAGTGACCCCACTTTGATAATTATTCTGGAGCCCTCAGCAGTAAGGGGTTCCCAGAATGGATCCCTGCCATGCTGGGGCTGCCATGAGGAGGCCAATCCCACGTCTGGCCTCCAGGAATGTATTTGGAGCTTCAGAAAGAAGCCTGAGACCTGAGGACTGACCTCTTCACAGGTGCTTCTCGGGTGGTGAACCTAAGCTGTGCCTAATATCCTAAGGACCACAGCTTCATTATGATATCAAAGGGAACATCAGGAAATCCACAGTAGAGGCTTGATTATGAGAAAATGTACCACATTTGCTCTGTAACAGAGAAAAAAAGCTACCTGCGTAAGTCAAAAGATATTTAAAATGAATCCCCTGAGGGCTGAGTTGGTAAACACCAGTAGGCCTGTGAGATGATCTATAGCTTTCCATTTCTCCATGAGCAGACAGGCAGCAAAGACATACCCACTGATAACTGAGGGTAGTAAGTCAATGTGATGAGAATTTCCTTATTCAGCCTTGTGAAGATAACATTTTGCTTACAAATGCTGAGCAATCACAATGAGCATTGGTTAGAAAGGATTCAGATCAATCAGTTACTAGTTTGTGTTTCTCAAATATCGCTTTGGCCAACATTAATATTGTAACTTAGTGCACAGAAATTATTACTGAAGGGATAAAGGATCTGTCATTGTACCATAAACCATGAGTGGTTTAAATTTCAGGTGCTGGGTGAAAGAGTCATGGTTCATTTGGCATAAAAAGGAAAAGGAATCAAGAATTGAGATAATAAATAATTTTATACTTTATTATTAATACTAAATTATTATAAATAATGTATGCATAATTAAAAATAATAGGTAAGTTATTAGCTACCTAGTTCAGACAGGCACAGTATTTACCAACTCCATGAGGTTGCATGCCAAGAATGTATCATATAAATGTTGATAATGACAAAATCACTTACTAGAAAATGTTGGCAAATAAACTGACTTTTAACACATGAATTTTTTGTACTAGGTTTTTTGTACCTTAGGTTAAGTTTTAAGCCCCCTACTTCATACCATTGTTATTGTTGCTCTTGTATGCTCTACATAGACATTTATAAAAGAGAAGTGACTGCTTATAATAATGAAAAAAATTATCACTATACAGTGGTCCTAAATTCCCAGGGCAAGAAAAACTATATGGTCTATTTATTTCTCTGATCTTTGGTCTCATGGATAGTATTTCAAAGTCTCTCATGCAATGGGATATGTAGAGTTCAGATTCTAATCAGGGAGTTAGGATTCTAATATGTACTGACATCAAATCAATTCATTCCTCAAACTGCTTACAATAGTACAATTCATTATTTGTTCCAATCTTGAGAAATGGCATCTTCATACGTGCTATTCTGCTTAACATTTATTTTTAATAGGAATGTATATTTTCTAAGGGGTCAAATTAATAAACTTGATTAATACACTAAAATTGAACAAGTATTTTTAAACACTCATAAGTCTTTGATAGCATAAATCCACCTGCTTACATCCCCTTAACACAACAAGAAAAAGAATATCTCCCCATAGTTCTTCCAAGCAACAAATTATGAAGACAATTAAGGTAGCCTATCTGGAGTAACTGTTGAGATATTCACTTTTCACAGGGTATGGTGAAAATCCCTAGTACTTGATGCATCTGTGTAAGCACAGGGGCTAAGTATTCAGCTAGCATGTGGTATCCTTACTCTCAGTTACATCCACTGCTGGGATTCAAGCACACAGTAGAGACTATCGTTGTTTTTCAAATATCCTGCCTTGGATGCAGGTGGTCAATGAGATGTGAGTGATTCAATGTCAGCTTCACCACAGCTAGCCATAAAATTGACTTATGTGATTCTGCTTCTTCTCTCCTTTGTGGTGCCCCTGGAGGCTCCAAGTTCCAGAGGATCCATCTACAGAGCAGAGGAGGGCACTTGATTCATACTGGACTGGAACACTGGCACTTTTATTAGGTTAATCCACAGACATTAGATGTTTTCCCCCATATCACACCCAACCTCCCTGGACTGATACAAGGTGAGTCACCTGGGTCAACACAGTGGCTCTTAAGTGTATAAGTAGCCAGCCTTCTGGACAAGGATCCAACCCCAATTGCAATCTGTTATTATTCCACAATGGGGAGGGAATATCTCAAGTAAAGCAGCATTGGCTTTGCAGATTTCTACAGTAGTAAGCTCCTAGGATCATGCCTGGTGAGTCATAAAAAGTGTGTGGAGAGGAGGCTATGTGCTAATTGGTTTGGTCCTTCAGACCTCATCTCCATCTTTCTATCTTGTTTTCAAACATATGAGCTCCCCTGCTCTATGATTTATGGTTGGATGGGGATAATGGAAGGGACTCTGGGCAGTCAAAGGGAGGAAGCGAAGTCAGAGTATATTCTTCACTTGCTTCTTTCCTAACTGCACACCAACTTGGCAGTGGCTATGTAATCTTACACCCCAGCTCATCCTCTCTCCCACAGCTACAGCTCTCAACAGTTCCCATTAACTTTTCACTTGCCCCGTCACATCTTGCATTGCAGTACCTGAGTGCCTACTGTCTCTGGTTGGGTCTCATGACCCTGTTCATAACACTAACAAAATACACTGAGTGATCTCTCTGTTTCCCACTAGGGCTGATGTGGGCTACATGGAATTAAAAGGGATAAACTATGGGCTGTATATTTGGGTGAAATTTGACCCAACATGCCAAGTGAGGAGCTCTTCCTCCCCTGACTCAAGGCAGGATGTAGTTTGGCTATCTGTAGGTTACCAGAAGCTCTGGAATTTCCATGATCTAGAGAACAACTGGTAGCACTCACAGCTCTGGGAGTAAAACACCCTGATCGGCAGGAAGTTCAAAGGTGAGCATAAGAGGCTGTGCCTGGGTACTTTTGCACAGTGATAGAGTGCTGTATAGCTACTAACTGCTAAGGCATACTCAAACGTTCTTGGAAAACCAGAAGGATGGAATGTAATGCTCTTATTGTTGCCACTTCTGTGATTCTAAGCTGGCTGGCATGGCCTGGGAAAATAATAGTTAGGAAAAGATAATGCAGGAAAAGTCACTAACAAAAGAAATAACCTTCTTGGAATGAATTTAGCTCACTGGTCAAATGCCAAACCTTGTGTGTCTGTGTGGAAACAACACTTCAAGTGTGTCGCTCAAAGTCTATATGAAAATTGATGCAATATTCAAAAATTTAGAAAAGAATGTGAGCAAGCTTGGCCATCTGTTCATGCAGTAATTCATAAAACATCAATTCCAGATGGTTATTTAAATCTTAGACATTTACTTATTCTGTCCCTTTGTATTTTTTTTCATTTTCAAAATTGTCTGTTATTTTTTATAAATGACCACCCCCAGCTTATCATTTGTATTTACATACAAGTCCCAGTAACCTTTGATTAGCAAGAGCTGAGTAGAAGATGAGCTTAGTGTTGGAGAGTCTCTGGTTTGAAGCACGATCTGGTGGCAACCAGAACTTATCAACTATTCATTATAGTGTACACAATTGGCATGAAATTGACATGAGCTAGTATACTGCTGTATGCATAAGTACTTCTTTCATTTCTGAAGAATCAGGTGTCTTATAAATTTAGTGGTAGAAGGTGAAACCACCCAAAAATGTTTACAGATATTTAAGGTTGTACAATGTATGGAATGTTTTCTACTATTTTCTCATTATTATCAGTGTCTTGGGAGATTCTATTTTCTTGACGTTGCCCAGGAAAACGTACAGTTTGTGCCTTTCATTTTTTTCTATAAAGCAATATATTTGAAGGAAAAAATCTGAGTAACAATACAGAATAGAAAAAAATTCCTTCTTGTTAATTGTTTTCTATTGACATAGCTGCATCATATGTAATGTAATTTAATACAATGATGTTTAAATAAAGTGTTTACTTTACAGTTATTTTATATTCCCATTATGCCTTAAGTAAATTACATTTCAAACAATTTGCTGGTTCAGCAATATTTAATTTGTACTCTGAGTTTCAACAATTCCAGAAAAGATCTCACAAAACTTAATTGTAGAGTTGTGTAAGATATTTGCAATATTCTTTCTGAGTCTGTTTTTAGGTCTTTCATAGAGAAACTGTTTCGTGGTTGACACTCATTCCAATGAGCTATATATCATGCTTTTATTTGAGGTCATTTTATGACAACTGCTCCAGCTTACTTTTACCTTTACATAAGTCAATGAGAAATGGATCAAAAGAAAGAACAATTTAAAAAGGTTATGCAGATTTGTGCTATGAGATCTAAATCAGATAAAATTTCCATATCTTCTCCCTTATCTCTCACAATTCAAGGTATATTTCTTAGTATACCATACAGGAAAAATATTTCATCTCATCGGTTACAGAGAAAATTAGAGGTAATTATTTATTGTCCACTAAGATTTTGTCTAATTACATTGTATCAATACAGGTAAAATATGATTTTAACAAGTTTAATAATTACAACCAGATTTACTTTGGAAATATGGTCTACCTCTCAGCTGACAATTCATATTAATTGCAGTACTGATGCAAGGACCATAAATTCTACATATACAAACACAAACATATATATACACAGATATACATACACACACACACACATCCCATATAAAATAGATGTGTTATATTCACTCGGACTTACCCCTAATGGTAAAGCTAGAAATGTGCCATGGGACTCCAAATCCCATTAAGTTGGCATGTACCAATGCCATTTTACTAGTTAAAGTGATCAGTTTAAGTTCATGATTGATCATAAAGAT
The DNA here is from genome assembly GCF_051225735.1 of Oryctolagus cuniculus. NCBI lineage: Eukaryota > Metazoa > Chordata > Mammalia > Lagomorpha > Leporidae > Oryctolagus > Oryctolagus cuniculus. The sequence continues at coordinate 45,348,857 of NC_142880.1, forward strand.
AGGATTAAGTGTCAAAGAGATCACATACATAAGACCAGTGTCTCCTAATAATAATTGATAGAATTGAAAAGGAGAGAATGGCCCAACATGGGAAAGAGACTCATAGAATGTCAAATGCCCTGGAGAGCATTCTGGCCTCAGAATGAGCCCTTAAGGCATTCACACCCATCTAAAAAGCCCATGAGAATTTCTCAGGCATGGAAAGCCAAGACACTGTGGGAAAAAAAAAAAAAAAAAAAACCTAAATGAAAGATCTCTGTGAGTGAGATCCCAGTGAGAAGAACGGGCCATCAAAGAAGGAGGTACCTTTCTCTGAAGGGAGGATAGAACCTCCACTTTGATTATGGCCTTGTCTAAATAAGGTCAGAGTTGGTGAACTCAAGAGGCTTCCATAGCCTTGGCAGCTCATGACAAGAGCCACGGGTGATTACTGACATCATAAATAAGAGTGTCAATTGTTAAATCAACAACGGGAGTCACTGTGCACTTACTCCCCACATAGGACCTCTGTCCTTAATGTGTTGTACTATGTGAATTAATGGTGAAACTAGTCTTCAAACAGTACTTTATACTTTGTGTGTCTTTGTGGGTGCAATCTGTTGAAATCTTTACTTAGTATATACTAAGTTGATCTTCTGTATATAAAGATAATAAAAATGAGTCTTAATGAAGAATGGGATAGGAGAGGGAGTGGGAGATGGGATGGTCTGTAGGTGGGAGGGCAGGTATGGGGGGAGGGGAACCACTATAACCCAAAAGTTGTACTTTAGAAATTTATATTTATTAAATAAAAGTTTTCTAAAAAAGATGTGCTCATATTTTTATTAACCATTGGTCCATGTTACTAACCAAGGAAGATCATGAGTATTTCAATAAGATTAAGGGTATACAGATCTTAAATGTGAATATTTTTGTTATTCTAAATATGCTCATAATCTAAGATGTTGTAAGAAAATGTGTGTTAGTGATATTTGGGCATTATAAGCACAATTTTGCTGTTCCTCAGATTTCTATAGAGATTCTAGGTGGGTGATTATAGAATATAATCAATGCAAGGTGATAGTAAATAAAAAGAAAAATCATTCTTTGGAAAAGAAAACATTCTTGGTTCTGGGAAAAAAATATCCTATGATGTCATGCACAGAAGAAGCAGACATGGAACAAGGCATCAGCAATGCCATCAATGAGATCAAACCTGTAGGTATAATTAAGGGGAGTTGGGAGTGCTCATTCTAAGCATCTAACTTATACTGCTACTCCTGGAGTGGAAGACAAATGTCATCACTACATGTCAACCATAGTGTCACAGTTAGAGATCAAACCATAAACAGTCTCACTACTAATATGTTTATATCCGTTTTATTAGGCACAACATTTTCCATCCTCATTGAAATCAGTTCACTTTCCACTTTCCAAGTCTTTCCCGTGTGACACACTTATTCTAATCCAAATGCCCGAAGGTTTGTATTAATTTACCCAGGCAAATATGACCTGATGACTCCTTCATTTTAAATAGACACATGTCTTTAAATATACAAATTAAAGGTAGCAGTGCTTTAAATAATCCATTTAACAGAGGACAGCCTGATAAAGCAGACAGATGGAAGGGTAAATTAGCATTAATCTACATATGATGTTAAGGCAAAATGCTGCAACATTTAAAAGGAATTCCTTAAACTGTTTTTCAAATTCTAGTCCTAATGGTGGCAACTTATACATAATTTTTAAGGAAGCAAGCCATCAAGCATGAAAGAAGTAACATTAGTATACAGTTGGCTTCAGTAAACAAGAGCATGATCCCATTGGAATCACCTTCTATGGAGAAAAAGTAGACAGCAACAAACTATAGTTAGTTAGAATTTTCTAAACAAAAAATAGATTCTAAAAATACTTTCAATCTATTTTGAAATAATAAACACATGTGCAATTTATACTGGAACAAGTGTGAAAAAATGTGGAATCCAGTAGTAGAAAGGGGGAAAAAATGTAATGTGATTGACAAAGCAGTGTGAAAAACAGGGGGTAGGGGGAAAGGCAGAAGATTAAGAGACCTGGGTTTGAATCCTACCCTTAAATTATCCACTCTAGAACTGTGAAAAAGTCACTCAACCTCTCTTGGGCACTACACCAGCTTTTCCCAAATAATCTTGAGGCTGAACATAAGAATCCCTCAGATATCTCTTGGCTCAAATATTCTGGGAACATTGCCATTTCATGACAGCCTAAATAGGAAGATGACTCTTGTTTGTACTTAAGCATTGCAACACACGTCCTTCTCTCCCACCAAATACCTACTCACTTCTGAACTCCTGCTGGCTTCAGGTGTCAGATTTAAGCAGTTATTAACCTGTGGATGTTGTGCAGTAGGATAAAGTCTGTTTATGTATAAAGGACAAGAAAGGACCGAAAAAAAAAGGCAGAGAAGAAACTACCGACTGCAGTCCCCCAATGTTGTCCTAAGACTAGGCACAAAGAATTCATGTCATCTATGATCCAGAGGCCCACAGCAAGAGCCCAAAGCATCTATCAGCCAAGGCTAGAGACTGCCTAAAGCATGTAGAAAGATTCATCCTTTGCAGTATACCCACACAGAAGGATCACTGTCATGTTCAGAACTGAGAATATGATTAGTTACTCTCAAGGTGTGTAAATGTTTCAAGGGCAAAGAAAATTCCAAAAAAAAAATTATATATCTGGGAAGGATATGGGACACATCATGGAAGGATATGGACAGGCTCCTTTTGGTCTAATCTCATCAATGCTCAAGCCACTCAAATATGCCCCCTTCCCCCAATCCAACACAGTTCCTATTTCAGGGTCCTATTTCCTTTCATCTAGGAGGATCCACTCCATGTCTGTCCTTGGTTTCCTGTCCATAAAGGGGTCCTCATAACCCTCCTACAGCATCTGGATGGGCACAGAGAGTGATGAAAATATTGTACATGGGAATCTAGTTGTATAAGGAGAGATTTTTACAAACTACTCAGATAAAGGGAGAAGTCTGAGTAACAAGCAAATGAGGTATTATATTTGGATATAGATGCTTTCTGTTCAGAGTAACAGAGAACGAGACAGTGTGGAGTGTTAGTCTGCAGATCAAGCGTAAGAGAGCTGATGTTTTAGTAAAGGAACCCAAAGAGCATATCAGAAGACTCCTTGGAAGTCTCAGAAGTATGAAAAATGCTGTACCCTGTAAGAAGTAGAAGCAAAAGAGAAAATTGTTGGATGAAAAGTCAATAGGAACAGACAAAACACAACTGGCTGCAGTAGAGATAAGGACTAAAAATTACAAGGAAATATGGGAGAGGGACTTAGCCTAGAGATCGAGATGCATGCCTTCCATATCAGAATGCTTGGGTTTGATTCTCAGTTCCTGAGTCCAGCTTCTCATCAGTGCACACACTGGGAGGCAGCAAATGACAGCTCAGGTAGTTGGGTCCCTGCCTCTCATATGGAAGACCTGTATTGAGTTCCCAGGTCAGTGGGGGAGTGAAACAGTGCATGGGAGTTTTCTCTTCTTGATTCACTCTCCCAAGTAAGTTTTTATTATTAACACCCTGGCCTGAAGCGCCGGCATCCCATATGGGCGCCGGTTCTAGTCCCAGTTGCTCCTCTTCCAATCCAGCTCTCTGCTATGGCCTGAGAAAGCAGTGGAAGATGGCCCAAGTCCTTGGGCCCCTGCACCAACATGGGAGACCCTGAAGAAGCTCCTGGCTCCTGGCTTCATATCAGCGCAGCTCCGGCTGTTGCGGCCACCTGGGGAGTGAACCAGTGGAAGGAAGACCTCTCTGTCTGTCTGTATCTCTCTTTGTAACTCTGTCTTTCAAATAAATAAAATAGAATCTTTAAAAAAAAAAAACAACAAAGTCAATTCACCCTAGTACCCTTGGAACAGATCTTGTAAGTCTTTCTTCTGAGCCCAATAGCATCTTAAGCCAAGTAGATGGCTTATAAGGCAACTAGATTACAAAATATACTAGAGAGTAACTGCAGCCTATTATTGCATTTAAGAACTGCCTCCAAGTTCTAGATGCCAGCATTTCAACAAAATACAACATGCTATGCAATCTGGTGAGCCAGAGGAAGTTCACAGCTATGGTCCTGAATTTCTCTCCTTTGTTAGCCTTACTTAAAGGGAAAGTCCTGCTCATACTTCTTTTCATTTTACCTTTTAATGCGTGAAAACAATGGTATCAGGCTTTATTTCTATTCCCTTCTTTCTCAATTCCTTAGTTCCCTTACCTGTCCTTGGCTCTTTCTTCTATTTGAAGCTCTTCTACCTGACAGTCCCTTTGCTCTGGTTTTATTTCTCTCAAGACAGCATGGAGAGATGGTGAGGCAGAGACCACCATGAAGTGTTGGAGTCAGAGAGGCAGAGTGGGGCAGGAGAGGACAGCAGGTGGGGAAACAAGTCTTGACCTGACCTCATCTCTTATTTCTATTTATTCTCAATCCCTCTAACAAGACTAGGTCTGGCCCGCTCACATCATCTGTAACAAATGAAATCAAGTGTATTCAGTTGAAGCCAACCAAAGCTCCTGCTTCTTCAGTCCTGACCAAGGTACTGTGGCTACCCTGTCCCCCTCTGGCTGGCTGTTCCTCCTCACCATGACCCAGAGCTGACTCAGCACACACCATTGAATCCTTACTTGCACCTGTCCAAAATGAACATCTTGCCCGATTTCTCTCCAGATCCATTGATCCCTTTAGCAGTCAATTTGTCCCAGTGTTCATAAGAAGGTATCCCTGGCAGACAACTGTCCTAAGAAGCAGCTAAGCCCTGGGTGGTGTTCCAATAAATACATCTAATTGGAAAATAGAGGAACGTCAAAGAGAGGAAGGCAGATTTTTTTTTTTGATAGGCAGAGTGGACAGTGAGAGAGAGACAGAAAGAAAGGTCTTCCTTCAGTTGGTTCACCCCGCAATGGCCGCTGCAGCCAGTGCACTGTGGCAACGCACCGCGCTGATCCAAAGCCAGGAGCCAGGTGCTTCTCCTGGTCTCCCATGCGGGTGCAGGGCCCAAGGACTTGGGCCATCCTCCACTGCCTTCCTGGGCCACAGAGAGCTGGACTGGAAGAGGAGCAACCCAGACAGAATCCGGTGCCCCGACCGGGACTAAAACCCGGGGTGCCAGCTACACAGGTGGAGGATTAGCCTAGTGAGCCGCAGCACAGGCCCAGAAGGCAGATATTAAAGATATTTTTGTCAAGGTCCAGGGGAGTGTGGCATGAAGCTGAGGTTGCATCCTGGCCTGGGGTTGGATGAGTTCCCACAAGCAGAGATTCAGTTTCAACATTCTGGTAGCAAAACCTCTTCAAACTGCTGGCATGACTGGAAAAGCCACTGGATTCCCATAGGTTGTAGGGTAAGTGTCAGAGCTGCAGACTGTAACTCCCTGGGGTGCAGCCATCCATAACAATTACAGTACTCACTGTGCTAACTAAAACCAACAAAACTGAGTGGAAACCAACTGAAGTTCCTGATTCTGGGTCCGTGGCAAAGTGATTCATAGTAAAACTTAATAACCTCCTTAAGCCTCAGTAGACTAAAATGCAGCCAGTGATAAAACTAATAGCACAGATGTTTTATCAAAATTATTAGTCTAATACAAGTGAAAGTACTTTATGCATAAAAAATTAGAAAACATTTACTGTTTCTCAGACAGATTCAGATTGAATTCTGTGAAACGAATTTAGGAAACATAGATGTTGCAGATTTGTCCTTGAATAGGTTCTTAATTAATTACATATTAACTAAGATGATCATTGGTGATCTTTCTTTTTTTATTTTTTTGACAGGCAAAGTGGACAGCGAGAGAGAGAGAGACAGAGAGAAAGGTCTTCCTTCATTGGTTCACCCCCCAGATGGCTGCTACAGCCAACGTGCTGCGCCGGTCATAGTGATCTTTCAAGTAGAACTCACTGCTCTGTGATTCTCAGATCATGCACACTCTCCTGTGTGTGAATCATCCTTTCACACAGCCCTCAGTGGGTCTTCTAACACCATCCCTTTACAGCACTCTTACTCCCCAGTCCTTACCCCTGCATGTGTACATCCCATAATCCTACCTCTTATTTTCCATAACTTGTCTGGTTGATTCAAGGGTATTAAAGCATGCATTTGGAGTTTAATCAAAACATACGCAGCCAGCACCGCGGCTCACTAGGCTAATCCTCCACCTGCGGCACCGGCACCCCGGGTTCTAGTCCCAGTTGGGGCGCCAGATTCTGTCCCAGTTGCTCCTCTTCCAGTCCAGCTCTCTGCTGTGGCCCGGGAGTGCAGTGGAGGGTGGCCCAAGTGCTTGGGCCTCTGCCACATGGGAGACCAGGAGGAAGCACCTGGCTCCTGGCTTCGGATCAGCATGGTGTGCCGGCTGCAGCGCGTAGGCCGTAGTGGCCATTTGGGGGGTGAACCAATGGAAGGAAGACCTTTCTCTCTGTCTCTCTCTCTCACTGTCCACTTTGCCTGTCAAAAAAAAAAAAAAAAACATATGCAACCTGTATACGGAGTACACAGATATGAGTCACATGGCCTTACAGCCAGTGAAATTCTATCTCAATTTAATACCCAAGTGAGGAATTCACAGTGCCAAAGTAAGCATTTCATGATGCCAAACATCATGCTTGTTCTGTTTATTATCTAAGTTTTAAGACTGTTAGGCAAACGTTTAAATTAAGCAGAAGCTTTGAATCTGGGTTTTAACTGCCATGTGCACACTGCAGAAAACCAACAAAATCATAAGTGACAGCTGACAACAATAAGATAGGTAGGTGCTGGGGAAATCAGTAGGTGAAATCTTCTCATTTAGGCTAGGATAAAGGTTAGAATTGGATGTCACTTTGACATTGGAGGTATGTAGAAAAGAGTAGAATACACTCATTGTAAAGTCAGAGATCCTCCACCCCTTAAGTGTAGGCTATACTTCCTAACTTGTTTGCAGTAGGGATTAAGGAAGGTGGGATAACTTTATAGTGGAGAAATGTGACAAACACAATCCAAGCCAAGTGCTATGGCTTGAATGTGTTCCTCCAAATTCATGTTTTAGAAACTTAATCCCCAATGCAACAGCATTAAGGGATGGGACCTAATGGGAGTTAAGATCATGAGGGATCTGCCCTGTGAATGGATTGCTTCTGCTGTCAAAATGAGCACACAGGCGTGCCTCCACTCTCCCCTGCTGGGTGATGACATGGAGCTCCTCCCTTTCTGCCCTTCCACCAGGTGAGGCATTCAAGGCACCATCTCAGATACAGAAGGCCCAGGCCCTAACCTGCTGGCAGCTTGATCTTGGACTTCCCAACCTTCAGAATTGTGAGAGAATAAATTCCTGTTTGTTTTAAGCTTTTTCACTTTGTTGCACTCCTTTTGTAGCAGCATAAGATGGACTAAGACACAAGTCAAGTCCACAGCAGCAGTAATGAGTCATGTTGATTGCCCACACTCTTGATACCATGTGAGACAGCATGTCAATTCCATGGTTTTGTCCCCCAGAATCATAATGCCATCTACTCATGAAGAAAATATCAAGCAAATGGAAATAAAAGAACATTCCACAGGACACCTGACTGACTCCTCAAAAGTGGCAAGGTCATCAAAATCTGTTGTAAGGAGAGGAGGCTGAGGATGCATAATGACCAAAGGTACTGTGGCACCCTGGATAAGATCCTAGAGCAGGAAAGGCTACTGGGGGAAAAAAAGTGAAATACTAGTAAATGGTGGCACTTACTTAACAATAATGTGCCCGTGTCATTTCTTAGTTAAGACAAATGTACTACAGTAACATACAATAACAGAAAACAGATGCTGTGTCCTCCAGCGTATAAGAGCTCTCTGTAGAACATTGGTAATGTTTCTATACATCTAAAACTCTCTAAAAGTTTATTTTAAAGGGTCAACTGGAAAATACCAAACAAGTTAATTGCTTATATTGCAGACATTTTGTGGAGCTGGAGTGGTTTTGAGTTAAATCACAGTATGATATTGTCCTTGTTGTTTCTATAACCTCAAATTCCAGATTGGATCTCTTTTTCATCTCTGCCTTGTCCTACTTTGTGACCTGATGCCAATGTCTTCTTTCCTTGAGTAGGCTGCCGAGGTCAGGTCTGTGTCTGTGGCCAATGCTACCAGACAGGGCCTGAAGCTTAGCTGTCCTAGCCCTTACCCTCCATCTCCACCCCTTTTTCTTTGAGATGAGCTGATCTCTGTATTGGTGCTAATGCACCACCTGCTCTTTTCCATCAGGCCCAGGGAATGTTGGAGAGCCCTCTCTTCCATGAGGCAGCTGGATAGAATCTGGGGATTAAATCTCAGTGATCTTCCCATGCTTAGAATGAAAACAACAACTAAAACACTTTGGCTTTGCAGACGCCCACTTATGTTCAGAAGCAAGTTCTTGCTATGAACTAAATCATATCTCTCCCAAACTCATATGTTTAAGCCCCAATTCCCAATGTGACTCCATTTGCTGGGTTTGAAAGTAGGGCCTTGAGGAGGTTGTTAAGGTAAAATGAAGTCATAAAGGCACAGTCCTAGTCTGATACAACCATGCCCTTACAAGAAAAGGCAGATGGCTCCATTTGTTCGCCCCCTCCCCCTCCCTTTTCCTTCTCTGTCTCCCCCAACTCTGCCACCAGGAGAGAACACTCAAAGAAAGTATCCATCTGAAAGCCAAGAAGAAAGTCTTCACCAGGAACCAAATCACCAGTTAGTGCCTTGATCATAAACTTGACAGCTTCTAGAATTGTGGAAAACAAATTTCTGTGGTTTAAGTCTCCAGTTTATATTATGTTATAGCAGTCTGAGCAGACAAATACAGTTATTTACGAAATAAAAAGTGGTGGTCTTGGGGCTGGCACTGTGGCTTAGTGTGAAAAAGCCACCACTTGCAGTGCTTGCATTTCATATGGGCGCTGGTTCAAGTCCCGACTGCTCCACTTCCAATCCAGCTCTTTGCTATGGCCTGGGAAAGCGGTAGAACATGGCCCAATTCCTTGGGCCCCTACACTCGCATGGGAGACCCAGAAGCAGCTCCTGGCTCCTGGCTTCGGATTGGCACAGCTCTGGCGGTTGCAGCCATCTGGGGAGTGAACCAGTAGATGAAAGACTTCTCTCTGTCTGTCTCTCTCTCTCTCTCTCTCTCTCTCTGCCTCTGCCTCTCTTTAACTCTGCCTTTCAAATAAAGAAGTCTTTAAAAAAAAAGTGGTGGTCTTACAATAAGGGATAAATATAGCTATACTACATAAAATGACATATATATTAGAAAGACCAATCTTTCAGTACTTCAGAAGTGGATTTTGGAAAAGCGTAAGTAATGTCCTCTTTTCTTCTCTTTTCAGTGCAGCTTTCCGTCTCCCCACTCCCAAATGCATAAAGATGTGGTGCTACATTTCACAGAGACACTATCCCCATATTTCAATAACCACATGACCCCCCAAGAGTGCCCCAACAATAAACCTACTTCCATTTTTATGTAATTTCTATCTATGTCCGAAATACAAAATAAGTTAAAATTTCACCTTTTTTATTGACTGGATTGCTCAAAAAGTTTCTGCATGGAAGTGCTTCATATCACTCATGCCTAATTCAAATCCCTCCCCCTAAATTCCCTAAGTGGATTCAATAAGCAAATATTTTAAATTTCAAAACATGTATTTATTTTATTTATTAGAAAGGTTGAAAGACATACAGAGAGGGGGAGGGGGAGGCAGAGGGAGGGAGAGGGAGAGAGGGAAAGAGGGAGAGAGGGAGAGAGTGAGAGCGGGAGCGAGAGCGAGAGCGAGAGGGAGAGCGAGAGAGAGAGAAAGATCCTCTGTTTTACTCCCTGAATGCCCATATAGCAATGGCTGGGCCATTCTAAATCAAGAGCCCAGAATTAAATCCAGGTCTCCCATGTGAGTGACCACCATTGCTACCTCCCAGAGTGAGCATTAACAGGAAGCTGGAATTAGGAACAGAGCCAGAACCTGAATCCAGACACTAATATGATATGTAGGCATATGAAGGAGCCTCTTAACTGCTATGCCAAACACATGACCCAGTTAGTGAACATTTTAAATCAAAGCTCATAATGTTCAAGTTCAGCAAGAAATAGTTTGATTTTAGAAATAATCCAAAGAAATAAGATAGAAGATCAACCTCCCTAGTCACAAGTCATCAGTGATTTTGCTTCTGTTCATCTCAAGAAATATCAAGAAACTTGTGTTGTTTCCATTCTGTTAAAATAAAAAAGCAGACAGCAAGGACTTTTAGTCGTTAACATCATTTTGCTTCTCTTCTTTCCTCATGGCTTCAAGGAGTATTCATGTTAAATATGACCTCAACTCAAAACTGCAGAATCCTCCGTGGCTCATCACCACTTGGAGAATGGAAAGAAACCAGGACTCAGGGACCAGGACCTCCAGGCTCACTCCTCCAACTTCATGATCTCGAGGTTTTGGAATCCATGATGTTTACGGTACCTACATCTTCAGGACTAAAATTCTGACTTAGAAGACTGTGAGAAGCACGAGACACTGTTTAGAGTAGATTGTTTCCAAGTTTTTACATTTGCTTTTAAATTTGTGGCACAATAGCTAAACAGGAGGACAATCAATAAACCCCATTTAGCTCTCAGCTGTAACAATTTGAAAGCAGGCCAACTAGCACAGAAGTAGATATATAGGATGTAGTCCGTAGATCTTAAGAAATACAACTCTTGTAGTACTTTGTGGTACACTAGATGTCAAGGGAGAAAATGGGAAATTCCAGCCCAGTTATCTTGTGCTAAAAATCTTGGAGAGACTGAGGCAGGGTCTGAAAGAAAGGGTGGCCGAGGGGCAGAGGGGGAGCTAAACTAACAGCTTTGAAGTTTATCAGAAGAGAGACAGTTTAAGGTTTTCAGGTCAGTTTTCTCAAAATACAGAAATATTTTAAATGACTCTCTTTCATTTGATCTCATAGTAGATGCCACCTTTTTGGAGTTAACTATAGTTAGGGGAGGGCACAGCCAGCACCAGACAGGTTTTGACTAGTCAATCTGCCGAGAGTTCCAGGAACACTTTGAACCAGCGTTCAGTACTTCTCCCTATGCTCAAGTCATAAAGCCCTTTATTTTAAAATCACTGCTAATTCCAGCTGACATTTATTGAGTGCTTTTTTTCCATGTGCCACTCTGCTAAATGCATTATGTGCATCATTTCATTTAATCCTCCCCAAAACCCTATGACGCAGTCACTGCTATTATTATCCCCACTTGAAACTGGGACGCCGAGAGGTTAAAAACTGGCCCAAGGTGACACAGCAAGTCAATGTAGAGAGACTCAAAACCTGATCTTTTGGAACTATCAAGCCATGCCCTCAACTTCAAACCTACTTTTAAGAAATAGCAAGTCCTGGTTGTCTCCATAGCTTGGTTCCTAAGCCTCTCTGAGGCCTTGACTACTTCATCTCTTCTGTGAGTAAAGACGCTAGGTCTAGATGATCTTTACACATAAATCCAAAACTGAAATCTTCCAAATATGTTGAAGGATCATGAATCTGTCTTCAGCTATTCAGTTCTGGAGAGTGGAGTCCCCTGGGTCTATTTATGCACTAAATATTTCACAGTACTTATAGCAATTCTAGGACTCAGCACCTTAGTTTGCAGTTACTTGGGTCCATCATCTATGAACTACCAGAAATTCTTCAAGATGGTATAATTTGTCATTCTCCTCCACACTGCCTAGCCAGTATCTTCCCTATTCTACACATTCAATGTGCATAACCCCAATAACTGAATGAGCTAGGGAACCCAGGAAGACATTACCAGTTCATGGTTCACAAAATTGTATATTCCAAGAAATTTTTCTACCACTTATACAGCTACATGGCAAAAACACATAATTTATTTACTTGAAAGTTGGAGTTACACAGAGAGAGAAGGAGAGGCAGAGGCAGAGAGAGAGGTCGTCCATCCACTGGTTTACTCCCCAATTGGCCATAATGCCCTGAGCTGTGCTGATCCAAAGCCAGGAGCCAGGAGCTTCTTCTGAGTCTCCCACATGGGTACTGGGGCCCAAGAGCTTGGGCCATCTTGTACTGCTTTCCCAGGCCACAGCAGAGAGCTGGAGCTGGAAGTGGAGCAGCGGGACTTGAACCAGCATCCATATGGGATGCCGGCACTTGCAGGCAGTGGCTTTACAAGCTAGCCACACTGCCAGCATGCTTTTCTTAATATTCTGCTGCTTATTTTATACTGTACATGCTAAAAAATTTTAAGGAAAAATTGGGGGAAGTTTCATTCTACCACTTCCAACAGAAGGTTCATGTAATAAATGATCAGAGTAGAAAGTAAGTACAAAAAGTGTTAGGAAACAGATGGTATTAATTTATTTTTGTTAAAAGAAAACTAATAGGATTAAATTTATAAAAGAAAACATATGCATAATAAAATATATATATCATAAATGTAATGATATTTTATAGTCTCACTTTTGATACTGCTTATAAAGAATCAATGGCTACCCAGAAATTGACCAAATTCAGTACCTACATGGGATTTTCTTCTCCCTTTTCCTTCTTTCCACCTGGCCTACATAGACCCACTTAACATTTGGCAATCTTTCCCTGCTATCAGCCTCCAACAATAATCAGTACATTCCTTTGTTCAGAAGCAAGTGCACAAATGTGGATTTAGTGATGGAAAGAGGGAATAAAAGTCATATTCTTTCACTGCCTGTCCCCACCCTAACTATTGAGACTTCCCTAGCCACCCAATAGCCACCTAGTAGTAGTCTCCCTCCAAACATCTTACTCAGTGTACTCCTCATATCGTCCAACACTGCTGCTCTCCCAAACCTTGAAGTAAAATTTCCAAAGCCTTCGTTTGAAATTGAAATGAATCCTGCCCCCCATAAAGTCACTAGTTATCTTTTTTAAAGACCTAGGGCTTAAATAAAGTGAAGAAGAGTAATGAAAAGTTGAGATAAGGAGGGAGCCCTTTATATTATGGATATTTTTTGGCTGCTGTGATAATAATGAAAGTCATAATAATTTAATACCATTTTTCTTCTAGAAAATGGAGCAACTAAGTGGGAATATAAATTGGTACAAGCACCAGGGAAATTCTTTGGTAGCATCTACCAAAGTTACACACACACACACACACACACACACACACACTGTGATCAAGTATCTTCCATACCCTTAGTCATCCATGTATCTGCAGTTATTCCCACCTCCACAAAAGAAATTTCTGCCCCTTGACCCTACCATGGAATTTCCTTTGACCAATAGAATATATGCAGATGTAGGCTTGAAGGTTTTGTCAGGCTGCCTTGTGCTTCAACCATCCCCTTAATACAGCATGCCCATTTGTCCCAAGAGGAAGAGGGCAGCAAAGATTTTCAATGAATATCATAGACATGTTTAAATTTATAGGCATATGTCTATATCTATATTCTACTACTAAGTGAGGTTAGAGCATTTATGTGTTCCATAATCTTATTTTTGTCCCTCAACAACAGCATGTGGACATCTTTCCCAGGCAATACATTTCACTGACTTTATAGGAACCCATTGTACTGAGATACCATGATCTACATAACCACTCACCAGCCAGCCCTCATAGATGAGCATGTAGATCTTTGCCAATATTTCCCTGTCACAAACAAATCAGCATGTATACATATTCATTATTTCAGCTGTGGGTAATTATATCCTTAGAGTAAATTCTTTGAGGTATGCTTACCAAAGCAAAGAGTCACACATTTTATAGCCAAACATGCCTCGGAGACTTTCCAAACACAGCATCCAGCTCTTCGGCCTCAAAAACCTTTCCCAAAACCACATTTTTGCTATATTCCACTCTTTCAAATGAATCCATCTTTGTCTACAAGCAGGAAAAAATCCTGGCAGTGTGTACTCTTATATCTTTGAGTCAGTTGTGTGTGTGTGTGTGTGTGTGTGTGTGTGTGTTTGGAGCCACTGAAAGGTGTTATCAATCAAAATTCTTCCTCTCCATGTTTCCAGTTATTGCCACAGGTAAATATATCTTATCTAACTCCTAACATTGCCAACCCCTCCTAAACAAGGAATGTAAAATGCAAATAAAATGAGTTTCTTTTTTTTAGCTTTGCTTTGGTGTTGTAACCATTTTGGGGTAAAGATGAAGTGTAATATTCTCTGTTGATGTAAGTGTGGAGAAAGGGTACATATGCCTTTTTTATTGTTGTCCTTATTCCTAAATGCATTACTAGCACTTCTGGAACAAGTTCAGCTAACAGTGAGAACATCAGACACTCATGTTTTAATTCCAACACTAATAGCTGCATTTCCAGTATCTCACTCATTAAGCATGAAGAGGCTTGAGTTGACCTTTTAAAATTTTTATTTCTACTTTACTCACATTTACATTATGAATAAATGGCTTTTACCAAATGCATTTTTTTGCTTCTACCAAGATGAATGCAGAGTAATTGGTATACTTACAAGAGGTATGATATAAGCCAGACAATTTCTACCTACCCACCCATCTGTCTCACAAAGAACTTTTTCCAGTTCTGTCCAAAGATGGAATTCATTCCAAGTTTCTAATCCATGACTCAAAAATGTAATAAAAATATGTGTTCTGTATATATCTATGGTATATAAGAGTAATAACAATGTTACCAAGATCCCTGTCACAAATCATCTCAGATCCCTTTAATTAATTCATCTTATGAAACAAAGCCAAATTTTGTTGAAGATCCAGTCTGGTGAAAAGAAATCCTGGCCGGCGCCGTGGCTCAATAGGCTAATCCTCCGCCTGCGGCGCAGGCACACCAGGTTCTAGTCCCGGTCGGGGCACTGGATCCTGTCCCGGTTGCTCCTCTTCCAGTCCAGTTCTCTGCTGTGGCCCAGGAGTGCAGTGGAGGATGGCCCAAGTCCTTGGGCCCTGCACCCACATAGCAGACCAGGAGAAGCACCTGGCTCCTGGCTTCGGATCAGCATGGTGCACTGGCCACAGCGGCCACTGGGGGGTGAACCAACGGGAAAAAAAAGGAAGACCTTTCTCTGTCTCTCTCTCTCACTGTCCACTCTGCCTGTCAAAAAAAAAAAAAAAAAAAAAAAAAAAGAAAGAAAGAAATCCTGATAACACAGAGGTGTATAATAGTACAGGATAAGATCACCTACAAACATCTTTTTTTTTTTTTTTGACAGGCAGAGTTAGACAGTAAGAGAGACAGAGAGACAGAGAGAAAGTTCTTCCTTTTCCATTGGTTCACCTCCCAAATGGCTGCTGCGGCCAGCGCACTGCACCAATCCGAACCCAGGTGCCAGGTGCTTCCTCCTGGTCTTCCATGGGGTGCAGGGCCCAAGGACTTGGGCCATCCTCCACTGCACTCCCGGGCCACAGCAGAGAGCTGGACTGGAAGAGAAACAACCAGGACAGAATCCAGCGCCCCAACCGGGACTAGAACCCGGGGTGCCAGCGCTGCAGGTGGAGGATTAGCCTAGTGAGCCATGGCGCCAGCCACCTACAAACATCTTTCACAGAAAAATCAAACATCCATTCCTTATCCCAATCAGAAACACAAAAGGAACCCAAAATGTTTCATCACTTCTTTGAAAAATTTATGCAATGAAGTGCTCCCTGATGAATCAAACTGCAGGAATTGGTGCTGCCTCTAAATTCTACTTCCTCTATTTGGCTATGAATAAATCAACTAAAATATTAAGATATGTCTATAAGTAGTATCATGTGTTCTCTCACCACTTGAAGTTAAACTAAATGAATCTCTACTTACTTCTAGGATTAAGCACCAAGAATGTCATTTTGATCACAGAAAATGTAAATTGCCTTAATGTAATATGATCATTTAAATAGTATAAAATAAGTATTATGGTATTAAATGAACATGTTTTGTGACCAGTAAATCATTCACTTCTGCTTCTTTGATTGGTGGACTGTCCCAGATGCCTCACAGTGCTGTAGAGAAACACAGATGTGCACACAACTACAGGAGCACGGCAAAGAGAAAGCACCACGGAAAGTGCAGGAGGGAAAGGAACACACAGCAATGATGATAAATGACTTGGAGGACGAATGGCTCTTGAATTAGACTTGGAAGTACAGGAGATTTCTCCATGGAGAATTAGAACAAAGGGGCTTTGATAGAAGAGAAATAAATGTTATCAGCACAATAACTAAAACGGGATTCTGGTTTTCCAGGGCTGGGGAAACCTGGGTAATTCATTGGTAGAATCACAAGTCACTTGAAGCATAGAAATCACACCTGCGGGTCAGCGCCGCAGCTCAATAGGCTAATCCTCCACCTGTGGCACCGGCACACCGGGTTCTAGTCCCCGTCGGGGCACCGGATTCTGTCTGGGTTGCTCCTCTTCCAGTCCAGCTCTCTGCTATGGCCCAAGTGCTTGGGCCCTGCACCCACATGGGAGACCAGGAGAAGCACCTAGCTCCTGGCTTCGGATCAGCGCAGTGCGCTGGCCGCAGCACGCCGGCCGCAGTGGCCATCGGAGGGTGAACCAATGGTAAAAGGAAAACCTTTCTGTCTCTCTCTCTCTGTCCACTCTGCCTGTCAAAAGAAAAAAAAAAAAAAAAGAAATCACGCCTGCATCTGGAAATGACTACCTCAATTAAAACCTGGAATGTCACCCTCTAGCTACCTGGGAGTTGCTAAAGTGCCCCTTAAGAAAGAGTACACGATATTCAATGCAATGTTAGTCTAAGTAAAGGTAGAATACTAAGTATTTCAGCAAAAAAATCATCCATGCAATATTCTTTATACTGTATGACATTTGTATTCAATAAACTATTGATTGATCGCCATAGTTTGGAGAAGATATGGCTCCCAAACTCACGCAGATGCTTAATTCTCAAACTCATAAAAAGTAGAAACTTAAGTCAATTATGGTGTTTAGAATTTGAGGCCTAGTGAGAGGTCCTTAGAGCACTGAGAGTGTGGCCTTGGAAGGCAGTTTTCACGAAATGGTTGGTTGTAGGTTCCTGAGAGTTGGGTCTGGTTGTTCTCTCTCTCTTCCATTGCCCTCCTCTGATCTCACCAGAGACCTAAACAATGGATCAAAATAAACCTCCCTGGCCGGCGCCGCGGCTCACTAGGCTAATCCTCCGCCTAGCGGAGCCGGCACACCGGGTTCTAGTCCCGGTAGGGGCGCCGGATTCTGTCCTGGTTGCCCCTCTTCCAGGCCAGCCCTCTGCTGTGGCCAGGGGGTGCAGTGGAGGATGGCCCAGGTGCTTGGGCGCTGCACCCCATGGGAGACCAGGAAAAGCACCTGGCTCCTGGCTCCTGCCATCGGATCAGCGCGGTGCGCCGGCCGCAGCGCACCAGCCGCGGCGGCCATTGGAGGGTGAACCAATGGCAAAGGAAGACCTTTCTCTCTGTCTCTCTCTCTCACTGTCCACTCTGCCTGTCAAAAAAAATAAAAAATAAAAAAAAATAAACCTCCCTCCTTCACAAATAGCTTCTTTTACATATTATTTACAGTAATGAAAAGCTGAATAATACCTTGATAGATGGACATAGTGACAGAACTGGTTATAGCAAGGAATGCTAATTGTTGCTCAGTATCTACCCAGCCTCTTTTCTCAGTTAAAAATAAAAACTCTCAAAATTCAGCTTGTCACAGAATCATCAGAATAAACATACTTCCTAGCTTGCTTTGTAGCTAGATGTGATCATGCAATCAGGTTGTTGTCCATGAGATATAGTCTGAAGTGTTGTGTGCAACTTTGGGAAAAGTCCTCTAAATATTTCTAAGCATCTCTGGATTAAAATGCTTTTCCCTCTTTTTCCACCCTACAAATGGAATACAGATGTGATATATGGAGCTAAGCAGCCATCTGGGGGCAGCAATATGAATTTAAGAATAGAAATCACATGTATCAAGACAATAATACAAGAAGATATTGGACTGTGACAATACAGATTACTTCAAAGCTCTGGAGCACCTTATCTAAGAATTTTTATGAGAGAAAGCAATTCTGACCTTTTCTGAACTTCAGCTACTTTGTATTTTCATCATTGACAATCTAAGCCAAATGCTATCTGATACCTTTGGGAAAATGACACAATGGGATTTCATCAGCTACAGTTCCAGCATAAATCTGTTAGCTTCACCTTAGAAAATCAAAGAATTCCTTAAAGGTTGAAGCAAACTCTACTGGACAATAGAATTAAACTTGAAAAACTCCATGCAGCAACTAAAGGAAGCACATTCTTTTTAAGCTCATATGTCATGTTTACAAAAATTATATATATGGTCAAAATTCAAGTCTTGGCAAATGTTATAATAATGAATTCAAGCCAATCATATTTTATTTATTCACATATTTGACAGAGAGAGAGACAGAGCACACCCCCATCTACTGGGTCACTTCTCAAATGTACCAAATGACCCAGGCTGGGCCAGAACTGGAGTCAGGAGCTAGAAACACAAAGAAGTCTCCAATGTGGGTGATAGGAACCCAATTACCTGAGCCATTGCTGCTCCTTCCAAGGTATCCTTTGGTGGGAAGGTAGAATCTGGAGCAGGAGCCAGGAATTACAGCCAGGTACTCCAATGTGGGACACAGGCATCTTAACTGCTCAGCTAAACACTCACTCTCTCAAATGTATTTTCTAATTATAGGCAATTAAGCTAGAAATCAGTAATAGAAAGGCAATCCTCATATTTTAAAAATTAACTTTATGATTTGTTGATGGGTATCTCCCAATTGAATGGCAAATCATGGAACTGAAACAGATCAAATGACAAAAAAGGAAGAAAGTTTACAATGGGTTAATGTACATTTAAAACTTAATAAGCTTAATTTCAATCAGAGATAAAGTATATAAGAATATAATTCATACACAAACACACAGATCTATATCGATGGTCATTAAGCAAAGAAAACAACATCCATACTTGCTAGCAATCGTGGAAATGCAAATGAAAATAACAAAGCATAATTTCCATGCAACATCAATAATTTAATTCATTAATAATTAACCATGTCATACAATGCTGATGAAAATTCATCCTACTACAGTGCTCAAGGAGGGTAATCTGTAAGCACCAATTCAAAGCTTATGGCACATACTCCAACGCAACATCTAACCATTTCCAGATATGACTGTACCCTAGAGTAATATACTTAATGCGTGTGCAGAGCTCACTGTATCATTTTTAAAATAGTGAAAAATTAGAAACTGCCTAATGACCCTCACCAGCAAAACTGTTAAATTATTACATTCATTCTAGGTAAAATAAAGCATTGATTTAAAGAGAGAGTAGTACATGTTAATAACAATGTGTGTAGTGGCAGAAGCTGCAGAGTGCGGCATCTCCCCAGCTGGGGGAAAAAAAGCAATATAAACACACAGACACAGATGTCTATACCTGTAAATGAATTTTCTGAAGGCCTGAGAAGGCAACAGACCATTCTTTTCACAGAAGCAAATGGAGGAGAGAGATGCGGGGCGGGGCGGGGTGAATGGTAGGTAAGTAAAAGAAGAAATTATCTATTTTTACTCTATGGATTTCCTATATAACCTGAATTATTTAAAGTTTAACACACACTCTACCAAGATTACATACTCCTGAATTACTTGTGTCATTAAAAACAGTTCAATAAAATATTAGAGTTACTCCAACTCATATTAGGATGTGGGGGACCCCATGAATGGGGATTCAGGTTCCCTAACTAACTGGATGGAACTGCTTTTCCCATGCTCCCAAACTGATAGAAACATCTCTCATTCGAGAAGGTCAAAATCATCTTTTTTATCTCAGAACAACTTAAACTGACACATTTTCTAACCTGACCATTCTTACAGCATTTTTACACTGAGGCGTTCCTATTGGGCAATCTGCAAGGCCCTAGCACACAAGGGCTCAGTAAACAGCATCTATTCCTGCTGTCAGTGAGCACCTCCAGAAGCAGGTGTTGCATGCAGCACACACCTCATAATAAATGTGGCTCTTTTCTGAGCTCACTGATGGTTCAGTCATAGACAGCGAGAAGGTGAATACAACGGGAGATGTCCAAACATACCATTAGCACACTACTACAAACCACTCTCAAAACTGTTGAAGAAACATTTTCAGTCCTGGAAATGACATGTTGAGATTTTCTTAAAGTAGATACTTGTCTAAATCTGCATCACCTTCCACAGCCTTTTGCTAAGCAATCAAGTTAGCTTTGTTCCATAAATATTTGTAAGTTTATAGCATATTTTGCATTCTGATTTCTGAATACACTTGGTATAAAAGACAATACTGGTACTATGTAATCGCTGTACAAGCATTTTTCTGAAACTGCTTGGTTTTGATAAGACATCTAGAAGATACTCCATCATTAGACTCTGACAAGACATGAGCAATAAGTTCCCTAACTTAAAGAGCTGGCATAATTCTGACTAACTACTGATAAGAAGCTCTGTTACTTTTCATATAGTAAGACTGTCAGTCAACTGTAGTCAGCACTTTATTTGAAATTAGGGGCCTTGCCTTCAAACTATAAAGTCAAACTATCTTCCACAGTGCCCAATATTCTCATCATTCTCTGTGAAGGTGTTAATCATGCGTCAGGGTAGAACTACTGGTAAATGGTTAAACTGCTCTTTTCATACAGAACATGAAATTTAGAGACATATCAGTGTTAAGAATTTCTGTGTTGTCCAATGTGAATTAATGCTATAACTAGTACTGAAACAGTATTTTACACTTTATGTTCTGTGTGGGTGCAAACTGATGAAATCTTTACTTAATATATACTAAATCGATCTTCTGTATATACAGATAATTGAAAATGAATCTTGATGTGAATGGAATGGGAGAGGGAGTGGGAGATGGGAGGGTTGTGGGTGAGAGGGAAGTTATGGGGGGGGAAAAGCCATTGTAATCCATAAACTACTTTGGAAAATTATATTTACTAAATCAAAGTTTAAAAAAAAAGAATTTCTCTCCTTACTCTCAATGAGATTTTTTGCTGTTTAATTGAAAACGATCCCAGTTTTATACCAACTCTTTGCTGTAACATAGTTATTAATAATTATTCTTATACTGAGATACAAATTAATATGTTCTGCGGTTTGCTAAAGTTTTAACTGCTGAAAACATCTTCTTTACCATGCAAAACAGGTATCTGTTTACTTTATTTGATACCCTAGGGTTTACTGCTGAGTCAATTAATGAGTAACATAAATCATTTATTTCATTAAAACTTGATGAAGAATATTTTTCTACCTGTCCAAATTAAAACATACACCACCATGACATTTGACTATAAACTAATCATACCAATTTATACTGTTTCAGCATGGTTAGCTTTTTAAATATTCTATGAAACCTATTTTGACCTAGAAATATGGTTCAACTTTTGATAAGGCAAAATCACTATGTCTTTATATAAACTGTGGTGTATTTATACATTTATTCCCTTAAAATCTCAAACTAAGGAGCATTTGGTGCAGTGATCAAGATGTCACTTGGGATGCTGCATCTCATATCAGAATGTTGGGGTTTAAGTACCAGTTCTGCTGACAACTCAGTCTCCTGCTAATGTGCATCCTGGGAAGAAGTAGCTGGTGGCTCAAAGAGTTAGGTCCTTGTCTTTCACCTGGGAGACCTGGATTGAGTTCCTGGCTCCCAACAATGACTTACTGAGCTCCTGACTTTGGATCAGTGCAGCATGCTGGCCGTAGTGGCCATTTTGGGGGTGAATCAATGAAAGGAAGACCTTTCTCTCTGCCTTTCTCTCTCTCTCACTGTCTAACTCTGCCTGTCGAAAGGAAGGAAGGAAGGAAGGAAGGAAGGAAGGAAGGAAGGAAGGAAGGAAGGAAGGAAGGAAGGAAGGAAGGAAGGAAGGAAGGAATATTAGAACATTAATAGATGAAACAAAGACTGGAAAAAAAAAACAGAAAAGAAAATAAGAATTAGTTTCCTAGAAAATAAGCAAAGTTGACACACCTTTACCTAAACTAAGAAAAATGGAGAAGAGAAAGAAATGTACATGTAAATGAAAGAGAAGACATTACAACTGATGCCACAGAAATACAAAGGATCCTATGACAATACTCTCAGCAATGCTAGGCAAAAAATTGGATAATCTTGAAGCAATAGATAAATTCCTAGTTACATAGAACCTTCCAAGACTGAAGAAATAAGAAATCTGAACAGACCATTAATGAGTAAGAAAATTGATTCAATAATAAAAAGACTTCCTCCAAAGAAAATCCCAAGACATGATGTCTTTACTGTTGAATTCTGCCAGACATTTAAAGAATAATACCAGTCCTTCTTAAACTCTTCCAAAGGATATGAAAAAGAGAATAGTTTCAAACTGAATTTATAAAACTAGCATTGATCTGGCACCAAAGTAAGGTAAGGATACTACAAGAAAATTGCAAGCCAATATCCTTAATGAACATAGATGCAAAAATATTAGCCAATAAAGAATTTTTAAAAAAAAAATCCCATTTACAATAGCAACCAAAAATACTTAGGAATAAATTTTTGAAAGTTTTATTTATTTATTTGAAAGGCAGAATGATGGGGGTTGGGGAGGGAAAGAGAAAGAGTTCTTCTATCCATTGGTTTACTCCTCAAATGGCCACAAAGGCAGGCACTGGTCCAGGCCAAAGCTAAGAGCTCAGAGCTTTATCCAGGTTTCACACAAGGGTGGCAGGAGCACAAGCACTTCAGCAATTCTTTGTTGCCTTGCCAAGCACACAAACAGGGATCTGGACTGGAAGCAGAGCAGCTGTGACTCAAACCAGCACTCCAGTATAGGATGCTGGCGTTGCAGGCTGCAGCTTTACTTATTTTGCCACAATGTCAGGCCCTTAGGAATAAATTTAACCAAGGAGATGTAAGAAAGAAAATAAACTGAAGATGACTCACCTAAATGGAAAAATATCCTGTGTTCATGGACAGAAAATTCTGTTCATTTAACAGAAAATACTGTTAAAATGTCCACACTCCCCAAAACAATGTACATATTCAATAATAATCTGTCTAAATTCTAATATCAATCTAAACAGAATTAGGAAAAACAATCTTAAAACCTGTATGAACCACACAATGGACCCCAAAGACCCAAAACAAGAGTAAAAAGAATAAAGTTGGAGGTATCACACTACCTGACTTCAAAATACACAACAAAGCTATAATGATAAAAGTAGCAAGGTACTGGCATTAAAACAGATGGCAGTATGGAGGTATCTCAGAAAGCTGAAAATAAATATACCATATGACCCAGCAATCTCACTCCTGGGAATTTACCCAAGGGAAATGAAATTAGCACATGAAAGAGTTATCTGTACTCCCATGTTTACTGCAGCTCAATTCACAACAGCTAAGATATGGAATCAACCCAGATGTCCATCAACTGATAACTGGATAAAGAAATTATGGTATATAAGCACTGTGGAATACTACTAAGCCGTAAAAAATAATGAAATTCCTGTCTTTTGTACCAGGATGAATGCAACTGGAAACCATTATACTTAGTAAAAATAAGCCAGTCCCCGAAAGACATTCATATGCTTTCCCTATTCTGTGGTAACTAATAGAGCACCCAAAATGTAATGCATCGGAGTGAAATTGACATTTTGAGCTTCAATTATTGTTTATAGCCCTGAGTAGATTTTTTTTTCTTACTATTTGTTGAACTCTTAGTGTAGGGTTAAATCTTATGAGTGTAACAAACTGAAAGTAGATCATTGTAAAAATGAAAAGAGGGATTAGGAAAGGAAGGAGGAGGAAGAGTGGGAGAAGGGCTGGAGGGAGGATGGGGTGGGAAGTACCACTATGTCCCTAAATCTGTATACATGAAATAAATAAATTTGTACACCTTAAATAAAATTTTTAAAAAGCAGACGTATACAGAGAGAACAGAATAGACAGCCCAGAAGCAAATGGACCCATTTATTGTTTATTGATTTTAAAGAAAGGCTCCAAGACCACACAATGAAGGAAGAATAATCTCTTCAATATATGATGCTGAGGAAAGTGGTCCATTTTGAAAACATTATATAAAAATGAAATAGATTTAGTGAATTTACACCATCATTTGACAGACCTTAAAAGTAAACCCTGCTTGTCCCAGGTCAACCTGTAAGACATTTGAACACCACAGAGTTGAAATGGTTTTCCCTGACAGAGCATAACCTTGCTTCCACAACTTGCCATGGCTTCATACACTTCTTGATAAATGAGTTAGCCATCCAATAAGGCAGGGACACTGTTAGGAACCAAGTTCTTTAGAGATACCTGTGCGTCCTTAATCATTTTCAGTAACTAATGGCCATAATTTTTGGCATTAAATCAAGAACAATTTTGGTCTCATTGATGTGGAAAGGGTACTCATCTGCTTCCAGACAAAGAATCTGTTTGTCTAATTAATATTAATATTATTAATATTCTTAAAATGACCTTGCGGCGCCGGCACACCGGGTTCTAGTCCCGGTTGGGGCGCCGGATTCTGTCCCGGTTGCCCCTCTTCCAGGCCAGCTCTCTGCTATGGCCAGGGAGTGCAGTGGAGGATGGCCCAGGTGCTTGGGCCCTGCACCCCATGGGAGACCAGGAAAAGCACCTGGATCCTGGCTCCTGCCATCGGATCAGCGCGGTGCGCCGGCCGCAGCGCACCAGCCGCGGCGGCCATTGGAGGGTGAACCAACGGCAAAGGAAGACCTTTCTCTCTCTGTCTCTCTCTCTCACTGTCCACTCTGCCTGTCAAAAATAAAAAAAAATAAAAAAAAAATATTCTTAAAATGACTTGTAGCTCTAAAATAAAATTATATTTCCCATTTAGAAAAAGAAAATCAACTCTCTCCTTCTTTCTTCTTTGATTTCTTTGTCATTTCCAGTTACCTCCAGGGTGCAGAGTGATTCCTAGAGATTCACAAGCAGCCGGAGATAATTACTCTTTACACATTCTCCTACCAAATATTGATCCTCAAGAGATGGTTGGTGCCTAAATAGTTACAGCTTAATTAACATTCCTCTGATTGTTAACTAAGAACTTACTGCTGCTTAGAAAAAAAAGTCCCTCAAGCAAGATGACTTGTCATTAGTAAAACAATAAGTAGTCATTAAAAACCTCATTTTCAAATATAGTTCATAAGTTTTACATCAGGAAAATTGCTTCTCATCTAATTCTCTTTGAAAAAGATGTTGCCCTAAGCAGAAGAAAGTGCCCTCTTTGAAAACTGAAAGACAAAACAAAAGCAGCAAAAATGCAATCATTTCTCTTTTATATAACAAAACATCCCCTTTGATTGGTCAACAGTTGCATTGAGATACATTAATCCAAATAAGTGAAGTTATTTAAGAAATTTTGTCTTGGTTGCTAAAAGTATCTAAATTATTTGATGATTAATATATTATGAATATTTGGCAGAGCCCATAGATAATACAATCATCTTCTATTTAATATGTTACACCAAGATATACATTAGGCAATAAAAATTTTAATGTACTCTACAAAATAATTTTAAATTACTTTAACATTCTGCTTGATTTCACACACTTTATATTCTTAAACTATTTAAGAAATACCCATTTCAAAACCTCTGAAGAGAGTAAATACTTAAACCCCTCCAAAATGGCAAAGTAGAAAAAAGAAAACAGAAAATGCTTGACCAAATCAAAATACAATCAAATAGAAAAGCAGACTTTGCTCAAACAATTAGGTGAGCAGTAAAAGATAAAAAAAAAAGTACAGAAATATGTCTAACTTTAATGGAACTTTGTACACCATGGGTCAAATTCCAAAAACATAATCAGAGTTTATATGATACACTAGAGGGCGGAGTTGCCTAGTGAAGTTCTGACATGTAATCGGATAGAGCCCAGGGCTTCGGATGCATTCTCATCTAAACCTAAAAGACCTACTGACTTATTTTGAAAGGTTTCAAACTTCTAACAAAGGATATAAATCAGCCACTATGAGAGTAATCAACCAAATACAGGAAAGCCAGACAAGGGCTCGATAGAGAATAGTTATCCTAAAAATGATCTTTGCTCCCTTCCTGAGTGTGTTCATGAATATAGCATCTTATACTCCTCAAAATGACCACCAATTTTCTGTTGAATAAGAAGGTTCTTAATAACTCACTTACACTGATGGCCTCTGAGAGTTAAAGGCATTAAGTTATAAAAGACATTTCCTATCAAATTTGGGGGCTCATTATCCCATTAAGGTTGACTGGCACCATAAGCTCAAAAAACTGTCCATATTACTAAACTTTTCTGAAGGAGATGAATCTTTACTCTTCACAACTCCTTTATATTCATATTATTCTCTGTCAGTGGCAGAAATTATAAAAATATGAGCAGCCCAGCATCCCACTGAAATGATAAATGGAAGCCATTTATTTCAAATAGATTTGGGAGCCCAAATATCAATCTTTGTAGCTCCAGGAACAACATAAAAAGTCATTTCCCCTCTTTAAGTCATTGCATGTCCTTCATAGTGGCCAAGTCATGAACAAACCACTTCACTGTCTCCCAATTATATTATATTGAAAATTACAGTCTCAAATATTCACTCTCCAAATAGCCAAATTTCCAGATGACACTGAATGAGATGATGGAACTTCTTTTCAAAATGATCCATCTCAAAAATTATGTGTTTTAACAAAACATTTGTACTGGTCCAATGAAAAAAGAGGTCCAAAATTTGTTTTCACTTTTTTAACACTATATTTATAAAAAGAAATATTAAAAATAATGATAATTCTACAGAGATCTAACTCCTCAAATATGGAAACACCTTTAATACCTTAACCCTTAGATAACTTTGTAGATTGACCTGTGAACATGAAATATAAATTTTAAATCATTAGGAGAAGCAAATTAAGCATCTTTGTATCAAACATCAGAATACATTTTCACTATTATTCTCTACATATTTGTCTGACTGTACTTTTTCCTTGCTCCTAAAACAAGTCTTAAATCTTCACTATAATATACTGAATATGAACTAAGAGAAAGGGAAGGAAGTATGGTTGTCTTCTGAGACCTGTATTTAATAGCACTCTGACCTCAGAATCAGCCCTTAAGGTATTCTGGTCTAATTCAAAAGCCCAGGGAGCCATTTCAGGCATGGAAAGCCAAGGCACTGTGACAAAATAAATAAATAAATAAATAAAATTCCACATGAAGGATCTCTGTGAGCGAGACCCCATTGGAAAGAAGTTGCCACCAAAGGAGGATATACTTTTCTCTGAAGGGAAGAGAGAACTTCCACTTTGCTTACAGCCTTGTCGAGTTAGTGGATCCAAAAGGCTTCCATAGCCTAGGCAGCTCATTTCAAGAGCCTCAGGTGAACACTGACATCATACATAAGAGTGTTAATTGTTCTAGTTAATACTATTGGTTGAACTCTGTAATTAACACACATTTATTCTTAGTTGTTGAAATTTAACTGAAAAGTGCTGCCTGTTAAATATAAGAGTGGGAATAAGAGAGGGAGGAGATATACAATTTGGGACATGCTCAATCGCACTTGCCCCAAATGGTGGAGTTAGAAATGTGCCAGGGGATTCCAATACAATCCCATCAAGATTACATGTACCAATGCCATCTCACTAGTCCAAGTGATCAATTTCAGTTCACAATTGATCACACTAATAGGTCTAAGAGTCAAAGGGATCACACAAACAAGACTAGTGTCTGCTAATACTAACTGATAGAATAAAAAAGGGAGAGAACGATCCAACATGGGAAGCGAGATACACAGCAGACTCATAGAATGGCAGATGTTCTAAACAGCACTCTGGCCTCAGAATCAGCCCTTAAGGCATTCAGATCTGGCTGAAGAGCCCATGAGAGTATTTTAGGCATGGAAAGCCAAGACACTCTGGCAAAAAAAAAAAAAAAAAAAAAAAAAAAAAAAACAACCTAAATGAAAGATCTCTGCGAGTGAGATCCCAGTGGAAAGAACAGGGCCATCAAAGAAGGAGGTACCTTTCTCTCATGTTTTATTCATGAAATACATGCAAATAAAGAACTGTATTTATGTAACACATGAAATCTGTTCTCTTTATATTAATAAAAAAAATTTTTTGACAGGCAGAGTGGACAGTGAGAGAGAGAGAGACAGAGAGAAAGGTCTTCCTTTGCTGTTGGTTCACCTTCCAATGGCCACCGCGGCCGGCGCGCTGCAGCCAGCGCACCACGCTGATCCAATGGCAGGAGCCAGGTGCTTATCCTGGTCTCCCATGGGGTGAAGGACCCAAGCACTTGGGCCATCCTCCACTGTACTCCCTGGCCACAGCAGAGAGCTGGCCTGGAAGGGGGACAACCGGGACAGAACCCGGCACCCCGACCGGGACTAGAACCCTGTCTGCTGGTGCCGCACAGCGGAGGATTAGCCTAGTGAGCTGCGGTGCTGGCATTAATAAAAATTTAAAAACGAAATTGAATATCCATCAAGACTTTTAACATATTAACACAAGTTATAAAACTCTGGGCTCTAAGTAATGACTTTTCCAGTTCACATACAGAAAAGCAGATCCTTGAATGAAATGTACAACAATAGGAAAACTAATGCTGGTAAATATTCACTAGCATGCCCTATTTTGTATTGATTTATTTGAAAGTCAGAGCTACACAGAAAGAAGAGGCAGAGAGAGAGAGAGAGAGAGAGAGAGAGAGAGAGGTCTTCCATCAGATGGTTCACTCCTCAAATGGCCACAACTGCTGGAGCTGTGCCAATCCAAAGCCAGGAGCCAAGAGCTTCCTCCAAGTCTCCCACATGGGTGCAGGGACCCAAGGACACGGGCCATCTTCCATTGCTTTTCCAGGTCATAGCAGAGAGCTGGATCAGAAGTGGAGCAGCCCGACCTTAACCAAAGCCTATATGGGATGCCAGCACCACAGGCAGTGGCCTTACCCAACATACCATAGTGTTTGTCCCTAGCATGCCACATATCAAGAAAGCCATATATAAAAAAATTCTGTCAACCAAATCAAACACCATGAATTTGTAGCCTTCCCTAGCCATCCTGTCTAAAAATTTAATATTACCTCTCAACATTTCACAATCACCTTCATTGCCAAATTTTATTCCTTGGCATTTACAAATAATCATTTCACTGATTCTTTTACTTGGAATTTCTACTTATATGTTATCAGTCTTCCTGGGACTTAATGACACTGAGGACTAGAATATTTTCTTTTTTGTTTTTCTCATCCTTAGTGCCTCATATAGTACCTAGCACTGAGTAAATAATTAGTGAATATTCATTAAATGATTAGTATGAATAAATAAATGAATGAATAAATTTATAAATACAAAATCCAACAGAATTATGCGTATTTTAAGTTTTCTTCTACCAAGGTTAGATGACAGGAATCAATAAGAGACCATCAAACATCACATACCTTGAAAAGGCTGCATAATTTAATCATTCCAGCAACACTGAGGAGTTAATACATGTGATATATAGTATATGTGTATGTATATACACACATACACATATATATATAGTTAATACATATGGTACCACTGTTGGTCACACAGCTTAGTAAGTGGCTGTGCTAAAATCTGGACCTGGACTGCATATTGCCAATGTTCATGCTATTTCCACTCTGTTACACTGATCCTCTTAAAATTTTAACTCTTCTAGAAAATACATAACAAAATTTTGAAAAGCATGGCTGCAGTTACAAAGGCTGACTGTGCCGATGTGATTTCCTACTCATGAGGCTCTGCAGCTGTGCAAGAAGTCACTGACTTCTATGAATGGCAGTAAGGATCTCTTATTTACCTGACAAGTAGAGTCTCACAAATCCTCAATTACACAGGTCTCAAATGGCTTCTATACAAGTTATAGGAGCAAATACACACATTAACAGGGTATTTGCAGTGATTCTAATTAAGAATTCAAAACACACAATCTCGGACAACACATATTAACCACAGTTGTAGATTCTGAGACTTGCTTAAAATGATAATTTCAAAATCAAAAAGCAATCTTTACAATACTGTTGGTTTTATATGGCTCTCTTCCAGAAACAACCACATACAGGTCCAAAATCCTGTACTCAACAATCCAATTGATATTATCTATGCAAGAAAAACACCTTAGATTCAAAGAGTAAATGTATCTTTTAAATAAAAAAGATAGACATACAAACAGTAACCAGGCCAGCGCCGTGGCTCAATAGGCTAATCCTCCACCTTGCGGCACCGGCACACCGGGTTCTAGTCCCGGTCGGGGCACTGGATTCTGTCCCGGTTGCCCCTCTTCCAGGCCAGCTCTCTGCTATGGCCTGGGAGTGCAGTGGAGGATGGCCCAAGTGCTTGGGCACTGCAACACATGGGAGACCAGGAAAAGCACCTGGATCCTGGCTCCTGCCATCGGATCAGCGCAGTGCACCTGCCACAGCGCGCCAGCCGCGGCGGCCATTGAAGGGTGAACCAACAGCAAAAGGAAGACCTTTCTCTCTGTCTCTCTCTCTCACTGTCCACTCTGCCTGTCAAAAAAAAAAAAATAACCAAAAGAGAGCTGGAGTAGCTACAAATGTTAAGATTGAGCTTGTTGGGGCTGGTGCTGTGGCGCTGTGGCGCTGTGGGTTAACACCTTGGCCTGAAGCGCCAGCATCCCATATGGGCGCCGGTTCCAGACCCGGCTGCTCCACTTCCAATCCAGCTCTCTGCTATGGCCTGGGAAAGCAGTAGAAGATGGCCCAAGTCGTTGGGCCCCTGCACCCGTGTGGGAGACCCGGAAGAAGCTCCTGCTCCTTGGCGCAGCTCCAGCTGTTGCGGCCAATTTGGGAGCGAACCATTGGATGAAGGATCTCTCTCTCTCTCTCTGCCTCTCCTCTCTCTGTGTAACTCTGACTTTTAAATAAATAAATAAATATTTTTAAAAAAAGATTGAGCTTGTTACTAGAGTGCTATGGTTTAAATGATGGTTTAATCACCAATGTAATAGTTTTTAGAGTTGGGTCTTAAAGAGGTGATTAAGTCATGAGGGTGAAGCACTTGTGGCTATTGGATTCAGGACCTTGTAAAAAAGATGGAGGGGGGAAGTTCACTTTCTCCTGCTCTTCTACTACGTGAGGACACAACATTCATCCCCTCCAGAAAATGCAGCAACAAGGCACCACCTTGGAAATGAAGAGTATGCCTTTGTAAGACACCAAACCTGTTGGTGCCTTGATTCTGGACTTGCAGCCTCTAAAACTTTGAGAAATATATAAATTTATATTCTTTACAAATTACCCAGCCTGAGGTATTTTGTTATAGCAACACAAACAGAGTAAGACATAAAGACAAATGACATTCTGTTATAAAATGGTCAATCCTTCAGGAAGATATAGCACACTACATGTAACAGAGTCCAAAAATACATCAAGGAAAAACAAACAAAATTTATTGAGACATAGATGATTTGACAATATTAGTCAGGACCTTCAATATTCCGCTTTCAACTAGTTATGAAATCAACAAGGAAATAGATGACTCGGGCAACACTATCCATCAACTACACCTAATGCTGTAAATCAACTATCCCAAAAAGATATCTAAGAACACTCCACTTAACAAAAGTGGAATACACAATCTTCTCACGTACCCATGGACTATTCTCCAGGACAGATCGTATTTTAAGCTAAAAATCTCTTACCCAAAACATATGTACTACAGAAATTCCAAATTTCCCGACTTCAAAAATTCAGTATGGCACATTTTCAGTACATTATGGAAAACCACAGCATCAGCAAACTCTAGGGCAGCACTCTATAACCAATCTCAGTATTTTCACAGCAAAATATATGACTATTGACCCTAAGTGACATAGATTAAAACGACAAGTAGCTTCAACTCAGTTCAGATGTTTTGTCACCAAATAAATTACAAAACAAAATTTAAAAACTTGCAGCTTCTACTATCAACACATTTTCAAATGGATCATTTTCCTCCATATCTGACATTATCATCCTAGCATAAGCACCACTATGTCCTTTTGAGGGAGCATTCTAACAGCATCCATGTTTTCAACCCTTGCCTCTCTCCAGTACAGTGTCCACAAAGCCTTCAAAGGAACCTGTCATTTATTATTATTATTATCATCATCATGCTGTTTCTCTGCCTAAAATCCTCCAATAACCTTCCACTGCTCTTAGACTGGAAATGCTAGTTTCTCAAACTGGCCTACATGGTAAGGTATAGCCCTACATGCCCCATGTCATTTCCCACTTCTCCCCACTCACAGTCTTCCTCCCACATCCCACATGGTCTTCATTTTATTGCCTGAAACACCCTAAGCTCTTTAGTACCTAGTATTTAGTTTCACAGTTCTTCCAGAATTCTCATCAGAGTTTTTCTAAAGCAAGATCATAGTCGAGCTTTAGGTCTAACCTCGTATTTCACCTCTCCCTTCCTGTCTAGCTACATCTGGCCTTCCCCATACTATTGTGTCTTCATAATAAACTTAATTTTAAAATAGAGTTGACTTTTATAAAAGTTTAAAAGTTCTTAAGAGTTTACATATACTCTGCACCCAGTTTCCCTATTTTTAATACCTTACATTACAATGGTATACTTTTAATAACCAATTTCAATGACTAAGCTCCATACATTATGAGGATTTCATGAGTTATTACTAATGTCCAAGCTGGTTTCCCAGCTTCCTATTCAGATGCTATATTACATTTATTCACCATTTCTCCTTTGTTTCCACTGTTCTATGAGTTTTTCGGGCTTTCCTTGTTCTTCTTTATCTTGGTGGAGTATTAGGTATTTTGTAGATGGCCATAACAGTTTTGTCTGATATATTTCTCATGATATCACATCAAGCGTACATACTATCAACATGAGTTACCATTGATAACACTAGATACAATGTTAGATTTGATCACTTGGTTAAAGCAGTGTTTTCTGGACTTCTCCACAGTAAGGTTACTCCTTCTTCCCCTGTTTTACACTATTACAACTCTAAATCACTAAGTACAGTTCACACTAAAGGAATAAGGGGAATTGAGATCAATTTCTGGGATGGGAAATTATAAATACTCATAAATTATTTGGAATTCTTCTGTAAGGGAGATTATCACTTGTCCCTCATTTATTTATTCAATCATTTATTTTTTATCAGTATCCACTCATGGATATTTACATTATATCTTGAATGACAATCTGATATTACATTATAATTTAATTTTTGCTCAAATTATTCCTGCTTTAGTTATGGGGGAGGTTCTTTCAAGTTGGCTTTCATGTCCCCTGGATATATCCCATTCTTCTGTTTATGTTTTGAGCACAGAATTACTTTCTGACACCATGACACAAGATGCACCAGTTTCATTTTGCATTTGACCTGTTCCTTTTATTGGAGAATGATATTAGAAACCAAAATCTGGTTCCAGGTGAGGTAATTGCTACTGGAATGTCACTATTAATGGGCCTTCTCAACAGGCAGAGCCAGTTATATGTAGCAATATAATCCTATGCAAAAGCACATTCCTATATTTTTATATGTGACCATTTATACTTTTACCAAATAAAACATTATTTTATACTGATATACCCAGTTCTAATCAAGTACTGCATTGTGCCCTTTTAAATCACCCAATCAATTAGTTAGAATTTTCCAAATAAACATAAACAATAGGGTATGTGTGTGTGTGTGTGTGTGTGTGTGTATGTATAAGCAATTATAAGGAATTGAATTCATGCAACCATAGAGGCTGACAAGTCCCAGATCTGTCATAGACCAGCCAGAGACCAGGAGAGCTAATGATGTAGATCTACTTTAAATGTTAAGGCCAGAGAACCGGAAGTGCTGTCAGCACAGTTCCGGAAGCCTAACATCCAAAGGTCTAGTTTGCTGAAGACCCAGGAAGAAGCCAGTGCTTCACTTCAAATCCAAAGGCAAGCAAAAAAATACATACAAGCTGGGAAGAGTCAGACACATGGAATTCCCCCTTACTGGAAACAGGGACAGCTTTTTGGTTCTATTCAGGCCTCTAACTGACTGGATGATACCCACTCACTTTAGGGAGGTGATTTGCTTTACTCAGTCTACTGATTCAAATGATAATCTCTCCAGGAATACTCTCACAGAAACAATCAAAACAAAGCCTCACCAAATATCCTGGGCATCCTCAGGCACAAAAAATTGACCATCACACTCAGTTTATGTCCAATAGAGACACTAACAATATATAATTTCTAATTTTTGCATGTATTTATTTTTTTTTTGCATGTATTTATTTTCTGTACCCCATCATCAAGAATTTAATTGGAAGCATAAGCCATACACGTTCTAACTCCATGGCCCAGAACAGTGCCTGTTATGAGGTAAAGATTAATTTGTTGAATAAATAAAAAATAATTTTAAAAGTATTAATTATGGGATTCATAGTAGATAATAACAAAGATGAAATATTTATGGAGTATCCATGGAACTTGAGTAAAATCATCTTTCATACCCTAAATAAACAAACACTAATGCATCGTTATGCCCTGTTATCTCCATGCATTCATCCTCTCTCAATGTTGAAGTTTTCCTCACAAGGAATTCAAGAAATGGTTGGTGTTTCTTATTTCCCCTAAAGTTTACTATAGCAGGGCTTTAGCATGTCCAAAATAAAGTACCACATTTCTTTCTCAAGTTTCCTTTTCTGCAACAGATACCACATTACTATCAACAGTGTGTAGATCAGAGAGAGGAGGCAAATGGTAGATAGGAAGATTCATCACCCATTCTTATATCACTAAATCCCCCAGTATATGGTCTCACTCAATATCTAGGAGTTGTTCATTCCATGGCCTGAGAACCGTGTCACCCATAGCTACCCAACAAATTTAAGCACCATTAGTTTTAATCTT
This sequence comes from Oryctolagus cuniculus, assembly GCF_051225735.1. Taxonomy (NCBI): domain Eukaryota; kingdom Metazoa; phylum Chordata; class Mammalia; order Lagomorpha; family Leporidae; genus Oryctolagus; species Oryctolagus cuniculus. Next base: position 45,383,661 of record NC_142880.1, read on the forward strand.
ATTGGCTTAGCATTTTTATACTCCTTTCAGTGACTTCTCAAATTACTTGAGAAGTCTTGACTATTTAGATGAAAAATAAAACAGATATGTATTGAATGTATATTCTAGGGCCGGTGCCACGGCTCACTAGGCTAATCCTCCGCCTTGCAGCGCTGGCACCCCGGGTTCTAGTCCCGGTCGGGGCGCCGGATTCTGTCCCGGTTGCCCCTCTTCCAGGCCAGCTCTCTACTGTGGCCAGGGAGTGCAGTGGAGGATGGCCCAAGTCCTTGGGCCCCGCACCCCATGGGAGACCAGGAAAAGCACCTGGTTCCTGGCTCCTGCCATCGGATCAGCGTGGTGCGCCGGCCGCAGCGGCCATTGGAGGGTGAACCAATGGCAAAGGAAGACCTTTCTCTCTGTCTCTCTCTCTCTCACTGTCTACTCTGCCTGTCAAAAAATAAAAAAGTAAAAAACAAAAATAAAAAGAATGTATATTCTATGTCTGGCAAATCCTGCACTCTTCTCTACTGTGAGATTTTAATTTTATTTTTTAAATTAATAGAGAGGTCACTTACATATTTATTTTAATACGTAACAGAGAGAAGAAACTAATACTATGGAAGAAGTTTGGGGAAACGGCAGGGAAAAGTATTTTCTGTGTTCTGAAAGTCTTTTATAAGAATATAAGTGAAGGAGCTGGTGCTGTGGTGTTAGTGGCTAAAAGTGCCCCCTGTGGCGCCAGCATCCCATGTGGGTGCCAGCTTGAGATCCAGCTACTCCACTTCCAATCCAGCTACCTGCTAAAGCATCTGGGAAATATAACAGGATGGCCAAGTTCTTGGGTCCCTGAACCCAAGTAGGAGACCCAGTGGAAGCTGCTGGCTTCTGGCTTTGGATCAGCCCAGCTCTGGTCATTGTGGCCACTTGAGGAATGAACCAGCATGTGGAAGATAATCTCTCCCTCTCTCCCTCTCCCTCTCCCTCTCTCCCTCCCTCCCTCCTTCCCTCCTTCCCTCTCTCCCTCTTTCTGTCCCTCTCTAACTCTACCATTCAAATAAATAAATATTTAAGAAAAAAAGAACATAAGTGAAATTCTTTGACCATGGCCTTGTCTAAATATGATCAGAGTCAGTGAACTCAGGGGGCTTCCATAGCCTTGGCAGCTCATGACAAGAGCCTAGGGTGATTACTGATGCCATAAACAAGAGTGTCAATTTGTTAAGTCAACAACAGGAGTCACTGTGCACTTACTCCTCATGTAGGATCTTTGTCCTTAGTGTGCTGTACTACATTGAGATTTAATGCTATAACTAGTACTCAAAGAGTATTTTTCACTTTATGTTTCTGTGTGGGAGCAAACTGTTGAAATCTTTACTTAATGTATGCTAAACTGATCTTCTGTATATAAAGAGAATCGAAAATGAATCTTGATATGAATGGAAGGGGAGAGGGAGCAGGAAAGGGGAGGGTTGCGGGTTGGAGGGACATTATGGGGGGGAAGCCATTGTAATCCATAAGCTGTACTTTGGAAATTTATATTCATTAAATAAAAGTTAAAAAAAAGAAATTCTTTGACATTTGTAAGTCATGTTTTGCTTGTTAAAAAATCTTTTAAACATTTTGAGCAAAGGATCCTGTGTAAATTTCTTGAAATTATTCCTTGTTCATTTGAACTATTTTGTAGCTCAGAGTTATGACACAAGCTAAGTTGTGGATATGACATTTGGCACCACGGCAAGACCATATAGAACAAAGGAACACCCAGAGCTGCCTAGAATAACAGCTCCATGCTTATGGGAAGGCAAACCCGTGCCCAAATTTAATCTTTGGCCTCTTGCACATAATTAGCATATCAAAGAGAGAAGCCAAACTAAAAGGCACATTAAGGCAACGGAACTCTGTTAAGTTTGATCAGGATTCATTGCCCAGGGGTCATCAGTCAACACTGACAAAATCAAAGAGATAAAACCTGGCCAGATGGCAGGTTAACAGATGGGCATTTCCACAGCATACCACACCTAAGGCAGGGATGAAATAAGTAAGGACTCCTGAATTGGTATCCTTATTGAGTCTGCTTATACAGAAATGCACCCAAGTTTGTGTCATGTCTTGATGCACTGTTTCCAGTCCCCCCCTATTTCTATCAAATTTCATTTGGCTCAGTCATGTGGAACAACTGAATTCTGAGTTATGCTCACTGGGAAGATGTTGTCAAATATCCAAGGACTAAGAAAGTACAAGCTACAACACAGGTTTTCTTGGCCAAGTCCTTCTAGTCTACCATCCATTTACTTGTAATTACAAGCAGTTATCTACTCATCAGTCAGTGCCCTTCCATGTAGAGTCATCCCATTCTGCTCTTAGAAAGTCCAAAAACATCAGGAAGCTGGGTTTCCCTTGTTCCTGCCCCTTTAGCAAAGCACAGTCACATAGTCACACCACAGCAGAGCCACAGACAAGGCAAATCAAGGAATGAGCAAGGAAGAAACATATTCTGCTCTTGTCCCATCTGCCTGTGTTGCAGTATTGTATTCACTGGAGGAAAATCATTTCTAAAGTTATGTTACCCCTGTACAAACCACCATCAAAAAAAAGTCACCTTGTTTTCAGTCAAGTGGCAGATATCACATCACAAAATTGTGTCAGTAGACATTCTGAGCAGCTCATCTCTACCCTGATCATACAGTAAAATTTCCAACAAATTATTCAAATTCCCTGAACAAGCACTAGATGAAGCCCTTCAACCAGTGGCAATCTCAAGCCAGCAGGGATGTCACACATGGGTAATTCTGCATTCACTGAGTCTTTTCTCATGACATTTGTTTTTGAAAAGAGCAGACATATCTCACCGGAAGCTTTTTTATTAAATTCTAGGTTTTAAAAATAGCCTTTTTTTCTATGATCTGAATAACTGAATGTATTACCCAGTACAGTTCAGAATAGTATTATTAGAAGATCAGGTTAAGAGCAAGTTTATAATTAACAGCTAGTAGATGGCTAGCATAGGAGTAATGAATGCAGTTTGATTTCTTGAAGTCACATGACTGATTCTGGTCACCTTAGTGAAACACTTGCTGTGATTTATATGATTCATCCATATATTCATTCGTGTCACAAACATTCCTTGAATCTCCACAAAGTGACCAAGATAATGAATCTACTGAGCTGACTTACACAATTTGTTCTAAAACCCAGCCCCTCTCATTGCAATGCTTTCCCCATAAGAAGGAAAGCCCAGAAGCCCTAAGCAAACTAAAACAATCCCATTTAGAATGGGGGAAAGCACATCTGCAGGGCTGTAGACAGCCTAGGAGGATTTGCTTTAGACAGCCACAAGTATTAGCTACGATGTCTTTGGGGGAGGGGGCAGTTCCAAGGACACTAAATCATACTCTGATATGTCTCTGACCTCTGAACCCAGAGAGTTCAGGAGTCAAGTCTGATACAACCAGGTAACCATCTGGAAGAAACACAATGGTTTTAAAGTTTACTATGAATAAATTAACAGCATCTTGTTATGAAGCTGAAGCACCACCATTTACTAAATATGGTATAAATTTTATGACAATTTCATTCAGAATTTTACAAATATTTCATCCATTCAACTTTCCAAGAGGTCATAAAATACCTAAGTGCATATAAATACTCCATTTATTTAAACTACCACCAAATGCCACTGGGCCAAGTCTAGCTCACTATCTGTTTTTGTGTAGCCCACCAGTTTTTACATTTAAATGGGTGAGGAAGAAGTTTTAAATATTTCTTCACACATTATGAAATTCAAATTTTGGTGTTTAAAAGTAAATTTATACTAGAACACAGCCATGCACACTCATTTACCTAGTGTCTGTGGATGCTTTCATGTCAACTGCAACTACAATGGCTTTCATGGCCCCAAACATTTACTCTCTGGCCCTTTAGAGAATGGGTTTGCTGGTATTTGATTGAAATAACAAAGTAAATGCTATCAAGGGAAAACACTGTGGAGCTATGATAAGGCTTCTTTGCCCAACCACTGCTAACTAACTTGCTTCCTGCCACTCTAACTTGTCTTGACCAATGGAGTCCAGCCATCTCTGCCCAGGGGAAGCTTAGTGGAGAGGTACATGGATCAAAGAAGAGAACTGATGTCAAAAGGGGAATACACTTAGAAAGAGCCAGGAGATGTAGAAAGGCAGATATCTGTGGAGAAGAATGTTATGGAAAGAGTAGCTACAGAGTCCATATTGTACTCAAACCTTACTCTATGAAGATTAAAAACAAACACCTCATTAGCATGTAGCTTTGAGACCATTGTAAAATCACTGTACCCACGGCCTATACAGTAAACAAGATGGTGACAGTAGGATATGCAGTATAATTTATGTATCTCATGCAGTAGAAAATCATTTATCTGTTCTAGTGAGTAAAATGCAGATCCATGCATTTTGAGTAAGCAAATGAAACAAAAACAATTTCAAAAACAAGGAGTGTACAGCATTTAGCCATGGTATATTTATTTCAAATTTACATCAGTCGCCGAATGGACAGACCCTAAAAACTGAATTAAATGCAGAGTCTAAAGCCCTTAGGGGCAGGAACAAGTACATTCTCACTCCTTCAATTCTTTGTGAAACACCTCAGACAATAATCTGTAGACACAGTATTATTTTCTCAAAGTAATAAATATCAAGACTTGATTAACAGTTTGGATTTTGATTTAAAAGCTTGTATTCATTTCTGATCAGGGAAAAGGACAATCTCAATGTCAACTCATCACCTAATCATAAATTTGAACTTAGAGTATTCACTATCCTACTGTAGCTACTGACAACTAAAAATCTTCCATTCCCTAATGTTGCATGTTCAAAGAATAAACAAAATGCCTTGCAATAGCCAACAGTGATACTTGGCCTAGGTCTAAGGTCAAACAACAAAACAGGAGAGCAAAACAAGGCCAAGAATATTTTAATTTGATAGCGCAGCAAGTACAAACATCATTGAACAAAGTTGCAGGCATCAAATCTTTAAAATGGCAGGAATCACAGCACACATGCACATGTGCGTGTGCGTACACCCACACCCACCCACACACCATAAAAAAAAAGAAAACCTTACAGTGGTAGAGTGTGAAACCAACTACTCCACATGTGAACATGGATGCCAACTCCAGAAGCTAATACAGAACCATGGAAAACAACTTCCCTAAACCCAACTACAATCGATTTAAAATTCAAAATTTATATTTATCTAGGACTTTCTCTAAAACCTAGATATAAAATTTCTCCAATGTACCAGGAAGATACATTATTATGTGACTCAAGTCACATATGAAATCACCATTAACACCCAAGACTTAAGAATATCCCTTTCATCACTCCTTCATGTGTCAGGCAGACAGCTTTAAGCAATAATTTGTAAATACTTAGAATTATTGCATAGGACAATATGCAACACTGATACAGCTCATGTTTTGATATTTTTAAAATCTCAGTTTTCAATGAAATTTTGTCAGCTCCTTCCAGTGCATCAGCTAGATCATAGCAACAATCATCTCTGAAAGTAGAAATAACTCTCTCATGACACCAACAATTAAGAAAATAATGACCACAATGTCCTCAAAAAGTTCATTTAAGTCCTATGAACACCTTACAAATAGGTCTGGAGCTACCCCTTAGAGTATAGCCAAAACAAGCCCAGCTGGTATCAAATTCCTGGTACCAATTTTTTTTTTATGTTGATGCTTCTCAAGACTTTAAGAACATGGATAAAAATGAGAACTCTCAAGTCATTCTTGTTCCTAGTAGATTTTTCAGTCTTTGTTACTGCTATGAGAACACCTGTTAGAAACACATAATAAGGTTTAAAGAATAAGCAGTAAAGGTTAGACTAATAAAAATGTTTACAGGCTAGTCAAAATGGCCAGGGGCCCAATATCTGGGAAGTTGCATGGCACACATGCCAAGTCTCACTCCCTGCCTAGGCAGGTAAGGAGAGCAGCTCCACAGTCTGCTGTGATGCTCTGCTCCTTCCCCCTTGGGATTGCCTCACCCCCAGGACCTCTGAGGCATCTCCCACTCCCTACTTAGTCACAGGTCACATACACCTCATCTGACCACCTGACATGGGCCATTCCAAAGTATAGTGAATTGGTGGCTATCTGACTTTGAACAGTGCTGCCCTGTGCTTGTCCATGTTTAAAGGCATCTCATAACTCCAATTATGAGTAGATGCTGACAAGGACATAAATAAGACCAATGATGAAGGACATCTGGAGAGGAAATATGCAAACATGCACAGGTATCATTGTATCTCATTATACCTGCTTTTAAAACTTCTGATTCATTCATTATTTATGATAACTTGGTAAGAAACTGAGATGGGTTCCCAGAAATCAGCAGAGAGCAAAAATCTAGGAATAAAGAATGAAATGATTCACAACAAGCCAAGATGTGGAAATTACTTAAGTGTCCATCAATGAATTAATGGATTTTAAAATATGGAAATGTGGCATACCTACATAATACTATTCAGCCTTTAAAAAACAGCAGGAGGGGCAAGTGGTGCAGCAGGTTAAGCCATCACTTACAATGTCTGCATCCCATACTGGAATGAGAATTGGAGTCCCCACTATTCTGCTTCTGACCCAGTTTCCAGCTAATGCAATACTGGGAGGCAGCAGATGATGGCTCAAGTGTTTGAGCCCTGCCATCCAATTGGGACACCAAATGAATTCTTGGATCTTGTCTTCAGGGTGTCTCAACATTGGCTGTTGTTGACATTTGGAGAGTGAAGGAAAAGATGGTGTTCTCATTCTCTTTGTCTCTCCTCCTCACCCCGCCTTTCAAGTAATGAAAATGAACTTTAAAAAGAGGAAATTATGTCATTTCAAACTAGATAAACATACATGAGAACATTTTGTTGAGTGAAATAAACCAAATACAGAGGTGCAGAAAATATGATATGATCTCACTATATTGGGAATGTGTTACAGTGAAATTCATAGAAGCACACAGTGGAATGATATTACCAGAGGCTACAGTTGTAGATGGGGCATAAAAGAGTGATTGGCCAACAGATACAAAGTTAGAATGTTTAGAAAAGAATGATAAATTCTTGGTGCTCTATTGCACAGCATGGTGACTGCAATTAATAATAATGTATTGAACAGTTCATATTAGCTAAAGGAGAACATTTCAAATGTTCTAACAAAATAAATGATAAATATTTGAATTGGTGGTTCTGCAATCACTTTGATTATTCTATAATGTATATATATATCAGAACATCACATTGTACCCCTGCAATTATTGATTGTCCACTAAAAATAACATAGAATGTTAAAGCCCAATGACATGGAAAGAAGAGTCACTACCTTCACTTTGTGACAACAGAGTGAAGGAAACAAAGGGCTCCTGCACACTGGGAGCAAACCAAGGCCTCAGCTGACTGAAAAATTAACAATAATCAGAGCCAGCATTAAAAGGGCACCTACTATGAGCCTGGCACCATTCAGAGCACTTCATATATATCCATATATCTAATACTCTTAAAACATATGTGTAAGACAGGTAGCATTATCATCTCTCTTTTAAAGAGGAGCCAACTGAGGCACAAAGGGTAAGTATTTTATCTAAGGAAGCATAGCTGTTACCTTCCATTTGTATGGACTATCCTGTGTTCAAACAGCACCATCCGTCTTTTGGAGCAATTTCAAAGTTTTCCATACAATATTCTATCTAGTAACTGTTATCTCCTCAAAAATCCATATCTTTTGAGAAAGTACTCAAAGTATTCATAAACTGAAATATGGTTGAATAGGTTAAAATGTCACTAGCATCTCAAAATAAATTTGATTTTATATGTTCTTACATTTCATGAATTTTAGAACATACTATGAGGTTCAAAATCAATTAAATTCTATTAAAATATCTGCAATGTATCATCTTGGATAAGTTAATAAATAAAATAGAGCATGCAGGTAGCTAGGAAGGTAAATGCATTTTAATTATCTCAAATATCTTAATTATCTCTGCCTGATAATGACACAGCAATTAAGATCTAAATATGTTGTAGAGGATACAACTGCTAACTTCCTATTGGGTCACATAGCTGAGTAGCACTGACATCTAATAAAATGGGGAAGGTTTAGGCCCTAATTCTCAAATAATTCTACTGTCTGTGAGCAAAACCAAGGTCTGGGACTCCCTGCAGCACGTTTCCCTCACACTTACCTGCTCCCTAACTGCTCCTTGGTTGGCTCTGTCACCATCTCCTTGAGAGCACCAGGGAATTTAACATGGTGACATTCTCTTCTAAAAGGGCTACGCCAAGCACTACTAAAGGAGTAACTCTCAACCTCTTTTGGTTCAGAACCCTGGAAGGAAATTTATGATGCCACCTACTTATGGCTCAGGAACTATGAGGACAAACAGAGAGAGACTGAATAGTTAGGAATAAGCATTTCAGAAGCTATTATTTGTGGCCGGCGTCGCGGCTCACTAGGCTAATCCTCCACCTTGCGGCGCCGGCACACCGGGTTCTAGTCCCGGTCAGGGCGCCAGATTCTGTCCTGGTTGCCCCTCTTCCAGGCCAGCTCTCTGCTGTGGCCAGGGAGTGCAGTGGAGGATGGCCCAAGTCCTTGGGCCCTGCACGGCCATTGGAGGGTGAACCAACGGCAAAGGAAGACCTTTCTCTCTGTCTCTCTCTCTCACTGTCCACTCCGCCTGTCAAAAAAAAAAAAGAAGCTATTATTTGTGATGAGTGAAACATGGCCACTCTCTTTAAAAGAAGGGCTAGACTCCTTAGTCTATCTTATGGTCCCTTGAATCTGAGTTGATGCTGAGATTTGGTTTAAACAAGAGAATGCAGATGTGAAACTGTGATTCCTAGGTTAGACCTTAACAAATTAAATCTGTTAACCTCCACCTTTCATACTCTTGGAACCAGTTACCCTACTGGGAGAAGCACAAATCACATGAGAGTAGAACTGAGGTGACAGTTAGCAGCCCCCACAGAGCATCCAGCTACCAGCCAGAAGCAAAAACAAGGCAAACGAATGAGCCACCAGGACCTAGTCAAATCTCAGGGCTATTACATTTTAGATGTCACCACATGTGGAGAAGCAGCTGTCACCTGACCTCAGTCAACCCACAGACCCTTAAAAGATACTAAATGACAAATGTTTAAACTGCTAAATACTGAGGTGTTTTTCATGCAGCAATAGTCAAAACCTTTCCAATCCATCTTAGAGTCCCAGGCTGAAACCAATTCCTGAGGGCTTCAGCCTCATACAGGATGAGCCATGATAGACCCAGAAACATCAAGATGGCTAGAATAGGAAGAAGAACCCCTGCCAATATGGCAGCTGAGACCGGGAGCTCTGGAACTAGACTGGTAGAGTCTGAATCCTGGATTTGCCACTTGCCTTTACCTGGTAGAAGTTATTGAACTTCTCTGTGCATCAGTTTCCCTTTGTATAAAATAGACAATAATATTCCTCATCTCATAGCTTTGTTACAAAGATTAAATACCAGTACCTATATATTTAAAGCATCTAAACAGTGCCTGATACATAATCAGTGTTCAGTAAATGGTGTCTCTTACTATTTATGATTTTTTCCTATTCTACACCCAACGAACCACCTGTTCCCAGCTGTGGGATGTCTCTATACTTAGGAATGAGAGATATGGAAAGTAAAGGGGAGGAACATAAACATACTTTCTATTTGGCCCTGCAGCATGGATCCCCATCAGGCCAGAAGAGCATGCATGTGATTAAAGCTAGCTCTCACTGATGTCACTCCAACAAGAAAGAAAACTAAGAATCATTGGCAACACTTGATTTGTGGGCCATCCTTAACAGAAATACTAGGCAGGCAGGCAGGCAAAATTTATCTGAGCACAGGCTGCTCCTGTATATAAGAATCTACATGTTAGGAACTTTCTAACTGATTTCATTAGCTACCAAGCTTTACATGTATCTTGTGGAGTCCTGGAAAGTTATTTCATATCTGGCAAGATATAAGGTATCATCATCTCATTCACATCATGTTGTTTTCCAAATACTACTCATATTCTTTGCTGAAACTAACAGATCAGGTTAAAGATCACAGCGGTATTTATATGTGTCATAATAAAATTTATCCCAAACATATTGATGATACTGAGAGATTTTTCTTGTTATTTGGTTCTCTTTTGGGGAGGAAGAGGGTCATATTTCATATATAGGTAGGGGTCATACTTTTGCCAAAATACATATTGACTTTTTTTAAAAAAAAATAAAGCAAAAATTCTGTAGTAATCAATGTTTCGTTATAAGATTAGTATTAAATAAGTGGTATTTTATCCAGGCTCTTTATTTCTTCTCTACTTTAAAATGTACATAAAGGACCTATTTCTATTTACCACAAGATTAACCACCCCAAGTGAGTTAATATATTATAGCCATCAGTTAAAGTTTTTAAAATACTTAAGCATTCAATTTTAGCTCTTGATCATCTGACCACAACCCTTCTCATGGGACTTTGAACTGGAGTCCCTAAACTCTCCCATTTCTTCCCACATATTTCTATCCATAAAATTAAAACAGGCCCAATTAAACTACCCATATGATAGTCACTGGACACAGTCCCATCTGTTATTCAAAACAGCTATAATAGATCCATAAACTGATACTCAAGTAGTTCAATTAAAGGTTCTGAAAAAATGTGTCAGCTTTACGCCTATCTTCAGCATGATAACATCACTCATCCATATTAGTTCTGCTTCCTCTTTCTAAATCATTTATAAGCCTCAGGTCAGCTGGAGAAAATTCAGATTTTCATTTCATGCTTGCTAATCATGCCTTAAATGATGACTATCAGAGATGCAAATTAATTACAGACTATATGAAGTTTGCACAAATTAAAAACTCTGATATGTAAATTATTAATGCAGCAGTAATTCCACTTACTTCTGCAAACAGTTTCATCTGTATTATATTGCTCAATGCAAACCAAATTTAGCAATTTAGATAGATACAGGAAACTCTATATTTTATAACATCTTCCACTTCCAACTTCTCCACTCACTTTTTCCTTCTCTTCCCATTGCTTCCTTTTCTTTATTTTTGAACCCCACTGTTTTGTGTCTGAACGTCAGCCCCATCTCACTAGTCAAGCTCATCAGTCATGTACTATTCAGCTTTTCTTTAAGATTCCATTCTTAATATTTTGTATTTTGCATTTTACCAACATGTTCAAAGAACCTGAATAAGTTCCATCATGATTTTTAAAAAGCAGCCTATTTCCCAGACCATTCCTAGGTTTATATGTGTTGTGTGCTGGTTAAAGAATAGACACAGTTTCAATGGTATTACTGAGGGTAACTACTGGGGATACTTCTGCACCCACTCTGTAACTGAACAAAGCAAAGAAGGAAAGTGGCCAAAATTTAATTGTGGGAGAAAGAAAACTTGCACCAAAAATAAAGCTTGGTTAAATGAAAAGGATACTCAGATTAAAACTATCAGTTTCAACCAAAATTTCCATACCAGTAAAGATTTGCTTGCCTTGAATCCATTTTCCATAAATGAAGCCATTCAGGATTTAACTGCTTAAGTTAACAAAATATTACTAGAATAAATTATGTAACATTTCTAATTTATAAAATTGATTGGTAGAGCATAAGACATTTTATTAACTTACCCTTTTAAGACAAAGATGGGTATAATTTGACAAATAAATAGCAAGTTAATAAAGGAAAACATTTGATTAAAATGTATTGAGTTTCTCAGATAGAACTTCATGGCTTTCTCAAAGCACATCTCTACAAATTCTAAATCTTGGTTTCACTGTGGCTTGCACAGAATGTTTATAAGCAGTAGCATAAGTTATATACTGAGTTATTACTCAAGCACACTCCTGTTACCAAAATTATTTTTCGGGCAAAATAAATGCAACTGTTTACCTGGCAGGGTTGCTTCATTTTAATGGCTATGACATGGTATCTGTAACAGCAGAGCTCACAAGTCCAGGACCCTCTCTCACTGATCCACTTTAGCAGACACAGCTGATGTGTGTAGCGAACTGACCCATCACATCGGCAGGGATTTAACAGCTCACCCTAAAAAGAAAATGGCTCATGATGAGTATTTGTGTCTGTGCCTCTATTTTTAAAATCGAATGCTTGCTTCCTTTTTTTTCAAAGCCATTTACCCAGCTCTATCCTAGAAAATGAAATTAAAATTTTATACCTCTGATGGGAATGAAACTAGAGTCTTAAAACTATTTCAAAGATATCGCTTAGAGTTACGACATAAATGTTCTACCAACACACAAAATGTCTGCGAGATATAGCTCCCGGTACCCTTGGGGGAAAGCTGTACTATTAAATCTCTTTAATAACTTTTAAGTGGATGGTCAGATGCATTTCCTCTGCAGTTATTCTTAATCATCGCTAAGGAAGAAACACATGGCATCCCAGAAAGCCGCCTGCAATAGCATTATGCTTTTTTTTTCTAAATGTAGCATCATAAATATTGACTTAAGGCACTGTATTCCTGAAAGCCTGAATATTTGTATGCAATTTCCTTACTTTTAAAAATATTAAACCTAATGTGTTCTCAGACCACACATATGAGACACATATACTGTCCTTTCCTCTGCATTACTCTCGAATGAGTTTGCAGCACCTCTAATAGTGTTTATAATTTTAAAAAATTGTGTTTCTAACAAAATGCAAAGTACACTGTTGGCTAAACGGGCTTTATTGTGAAGTACTTTCCCTTTTCTCTGGTAAGAACTGCAACGCAATTTTCAAATCAGTAAGATTAAGTCACTAAAATCTGCAATAGGCTCTGCCCTTTTCACGGTGACATAATTCGCCCCCCAGTTTGTGTTAAGACTACCCTACAGATTTCCTTCTATATATAAACCAAAATCATCGAGCAGCCCACAAGAGATACTTATGTCATTTTCATCAAAGCACCTGAGGAACGTGAAAGCGCAAAACCAGGCAGGAAAAAGACAAGTGTGGAGGGTCACAAAGAGGAAGGCAGAACGTGCAGGAGGTGGGACCCACAACCCTAAACCCGCTGGGAGGCGTGCGCTGTCCCTGGTGCTGAAAAGTCGTCCAGCGAGAGCAGCTGCCGAGCTGGAGCTGGAACCCACCGCGGGAATCCCGCGGGCCTTACCTGCTCCGCGCCCTGAAAGCAGATCTTGCAGATGGGCTGGTGGTGCTGGTGCTGGTGCCCGGCGCGCTGGTCGCCCCCGCCGCCGCTGCTGCTGCTGCGGCTGCTGCACACTGAGCGCGTCTCGGGCTGGTCTCCTGAGCCTGGCCGCTCGCCCTCCCCGCCCGCGCCAGCCTCCGGCTCCCCTGGGCCGCCCTTCCCGGCGGCTGAATCCGGGGCTGCCGCCTCAGGGAGATGCCTTGGACCTTCCCCTGAGTCTCCAGCTGCTGACACCTCCCTGCCGGCGGGTGGTAAGGGTGGTGGCGGCGGCAGCTCATCCGTGCCCCTGCGCCGCGGGGCCACCTCCCCCGGCGGTTCCTCTGGCCCAGTGGCGCACTCGGGGGACGCTGGGGGCGAGGGCAGCCGCGGCAGGTAGCGCGGGGCCGCGGGGACCGGGGCCGGCTTACCGGGCGGCGGCGGGGGCGGCTCGGCGTCCCCGCTATCCGCCCCGCGACACAGACTACCACCGTGGCCACCCTCCAAGCTCATGGTGCTGCTGCCGCCGCCCTCCTGCCCGCCCGCCCGCCCGCCTGCCTAGCGGGCCAGACTCGGACTACAGCCGAGGGAGAGTGGAGGGGGAGGGAGGACAGAGCCCCAGAGGGAGGTGGGAGAGAGTACGGCAGGGGCACTGGAGCGCCCGGGGCTGGGGGGCGGGGCGGGACGCGGAGGGCCCGGCGGCGGCGGCGGCGGCAGAGGCGGCGGCAGAAGCAGCTGCTCCGCGGAGCCGCCGGCTGGGCTCTACTGGAGGCGGCGCCGAGTTCGGCTGCGCGCGAGAGCCGTGCCGCGGAGGGGCCTGGGGACGTCGGGGGCGGGAGGGAGGAGCTGCGAGGCGGCGGGTGGCGCGGAGGAGGGTGGAGGGGCTGGTGCAGGCTGGGGTGCCGCCTTCAGTGGGAGGGGGACGTGGAGGGACAGGCGCGACCCGGGGCGAGGTGCGGAGATCCCGGGCCAGAATTGGGGGACAACCCCTTGCCGCCTGGCTAACTCCGCCCCGAGCCCCCTCACGTCGGTTCCGAGGCAGATGACCTCTTTCCCAACGGTGCAGCCGTGCAGCTCCCGCGAGCCGGGCAGGGACAGGTGCAGGGGCAAGGGTCGTAGGCCTCGGGGCCAGAAACCGTTACTGGGTGAGCAAGGAGGACGTGGTGGCGTGGGCTGGGTGGGGCGGGAGAAGCGCCGATAAGCCAGCGGTAGGGGGCGCACTGCGAGGGCAGGGCAGGGGCGCGGGACCCCTGGTCTGCAACCGCCCGGCGCGTGACCACTGCCCATGATCCTGACCTCTCCCTCCAGGGCACCTTGTCTGATCCAGGGGAGACGTAAGACAGAAGTCGGGAGCACGTGTCCTCGGGCGTCCTCCACCCCCTTTCCTCCAGCAGTAAGTATCCCCGGCTGTTAGTAAATATCTCGGTGCCTTGGAGGTCGGAGGGTCATTTGCTGGAATGGGTCCTAATGGAGGAGCCTGGGTGCTATGACCTGTGGTTTGTGGTCACCTTCATCCTCGCGGTAGGATGGAGGCAAATGACACAGTCCCTTACCCAGAAAAAGTGGCTGCCGTTTCGGTTCTGGGTTTCATTCACCTCGAACCCAATTCCTCCAAAACTCCACCCCACCAAACCACTCTGGGATGCAAGCTGGCCCAGAACCTTTTTGAAATAAACTCCTTTGCTGGCAGGCAACTGCCTGGAAATCTGTGCACATGCGGTAGATCCCCAGTGCAGGCAGAGAGAAGTCGTCAGGGTCTGGGTTTATACACTGCAACGTGTCCATCCAAATCAAAGGTGATTGACGCTGGTGTAACACTTAACGTCTTTGACACACAGGCTGCATTTGTAGCTGAAGATCCAAGATCAGCTAGACAAGGCAACTTGTTCAAGGTCATGGGACTGTTAACAAAATTCCAGCTCAAAAACCAATGATTTTTTTTTTCCCAATCCTTTCTTCTGCCTCCTAAAATAGTATTGCAGTGCATGGAGTGTTGGTGGCACTCCCATTAATAGTTAGATGTTCTGAAATGGTTCAGATAAACTACCGGTTTAATTTTTCTATTACATATTTTGGAGTAAGATGTGCATTTGATTGAAAAAAAGAAGCTTTAAAAAAAAAACAGAAATTGCTTTGATTAGAAGGCAGAGGATAAAGAATTCAAGAATGCTTTGTCACAAATGGCCTCAGATGAAAGAATCTCCAGGAATGTCCCCTGACACTTAGCCCCCTTAGATTAGCTTATTTTTGGTAGCAGAGTGGCAGGCAGCAAACACATTTTAAAAATAATAAACCCAGAATGCCCTGGGAATTTACCACATTGAAGAAACAAGGTTGTAGATGCACTTTGATGTGAGGTTATCACCCGTCATAATTGCATTGCACAAATTTATGTGTTGCTACAATCTTAAGATAATCATAAGCCTTGATCATAATTTCTCGAGTTAAATGGTATCTAATTTTGTGCAGAATTCCCTAAGTTATTCAATCCATGATCAGTAAATGTCTACCAGGTACAATAAAATACCTTATTGCCCAAAGGACAGCATAAAAGCTATGGATTCTCTATAAATAATGTCGACTAGTTCAGAGAGCAAAGTGGCATGAATAAAGGAAGAAAAAGGCACAAGGCTAAATGTATCCTCTGAATTGATGACTTCTGTAAAATAATTAACTCCAGTAGGAGAAAATGATGTTTCCTTGATACATACAATGGGTAACCATATAAAATCAGCCCTTCCATGCCTTAGTGACCTCCTAATCTGACCCCTCTGGAATAAAGAGAAACTTGTTCCTGATCGTCAGGTAATCCAAGGAGTCTCCAGTGGATCAAGAAAAAAATATCACCTTTGTAACTTTGACCCTGTCATCAGTCAAAAGCATACAGAATAATGGGGAACACAGAAAGGGTGAATCACTCTCCACTGCTGGCACCCACATGAAAGGGAGATGGAGACACAGATGTCAGAGAAAGGGCAGTGCACTGACAGTCACTATCTAAATGTGCATCCAACCAAGTAAAAAAGATGACTGAAGGGGAACAGTTTTACAAATGTAGGCAAGTAGAGAAAGGCACACCAAAGCTGCTTCAAGCTATATAAATGAGGAGAAAGATAAAAATAATACAACAGATGCTTTAAAAATTTCATTGTCATGCCCCCCCAGAACAAAACACACCCTTCAACAAATGGGATGTTTCATTATTACCTGTAGAGATCAGGAATTCCTTGAGTCCATGGATGTCCCCAAAAGTTCTTGGTTGACATTAACAGGTAGAATATTCTCCTTGATAAGCCCTCCAGACAACAGAATATAGTCTGGGGTGCTCTGTAGAATTTTTTTTCTATTTGTTCATGTTCTTGGGGACATCACCAAAATTATTCAGTCAGCACCTTTGGTTTACCTTCTTTAGTCTGCAGCTACTGAGAATTCTCAGTAGCCGTCAAAAAGCTGAGAGAAATGAAATTAAGAATCTTAAGTATATTATTGAGTTATGTTGTATGTGGAAGACATAAAATCTATGTACAATCTGTGTTATTACCAGAGTCAATATATAGTATAGGTCCATTGTGCACCAGAAGGGAAGCAGGGTCACCACCATGCAGATAAGCCCCTGATGTATAACTCCTAGTCTAAGCTCTCCATTGAGCTGTATACCTCTGTATCAAATCATACTATTCACAGTCATTTCAAACTAATCAGATCCAGAAGCAAACAGCACCCCCAAACCTTTCCCCATTATCATTATGGCAGTAAAGCAGTTCATTCACAAAGTCACTCAAGCAAAAATCCTTGAAGTCTTTTTTTCACATCATATATTCAGTATATGAAAAATTTCTTTCAAAAGTATTTTCAAAATAGAATACATCCAGTTCCTCTACTCTTTAGCACCATCTCTGTCATCCTAGAACAAACCACCATTTTGGTGCACCATGACTATCAAAACACCTCTGAAATGTCCCCCTGCTTCTTTTCCTTCAACTCATCCCATACAGCAATCAGAATGACCAATTCAAATCTAAGTCCAGTCACATCAGTGTCTTGCTTGGTACCCACCAACAGACTTCCCATCATACTTGGTATAACATCAAAAATATAAGCATATGATACAAGTCCTCTACCCAGCCTCTGGTTAGCTATATGAAGACATCTCCACACCTTCCCAACCACCCACCTCCTCTTCTTGCTATTCATTGGAAACACATGAACCTCCTTGCAGTGCCCCAGTTATACCCCTCTTCACTCTCCCAGTTGGTATTATGCTTGCTTCATTCATCTTTCTGCTCAGAGATACCTCATCAAAAAACATTCCATGCATGCATTTCCATCTGAAACAGAATCTCCCACTCCCATTTTAATTCTAATCTTGGTCCAGTTTTACTACTTTTAATCTCATCTTTACTATACATTTTATGAGAGTACTTCAAAAAGTTCATGGAAAATTGAATGGAAAGATATTTTCGGTAGAAAAATATTTTTGAAATCCAATTTTTTCCAGAATTTCATTTCTGAGAACTTTTGAAAACCTCTCATATGCATGGATTTCGATTTTTTGGCATCAAAATAGATTTTAAATTCCATTTTCCATGAGTTTCTTAAAGTACATTAAATGTGTCTCCATATGGAGTGTATTTTGCTTGCTTGTTTTCTCATCTAAAGTCCTCAGCTGGAACTTTTGCCCCAGGAGATTCTGTTCTGTTACGAGTGCCTAAAAAAGTACCTGGTCAGAGTAGTACTTAGCCAATATTTATGCAACAAATGTATGAATAATCCAGTTCATCAAGCAGCCTCTGTGTTGAAGACACCTGGTTAAGCTGTAGTTCCCAGGTGGGAATGCAATCTGTAAAAATATGCCTCTGTAGAACAAAATATTTTCTTCACTGCTGAACCAGGTAAACCAAATTTTTTCTGTTCTTTTAGTAATTTGTAGTTGCTGCTTAATTAGTCATTGGCTACCATGTATAAGT
The DNA here is from genome assembly GCF_051225735.1 of Oryctolagus cuniculus. Lineage (NCBI taxonomy): Eukaryota > Metazoa > Chordata > Mammalia > Lagomorpha > Leporidae > Oryctolagus > Oryctolagus cuniculus. Next base: position 45,401,772 of record NC_142880.1, read on the forward strand.
GAGGTCAAAGTCTTGAATGACCTTGATTTCATGTTCACTAAAGACACTTGTCCGAAATTGGATGTGTGCCACTGGTTTTAGGGAACCATAATGAATGTAGATAGATGGTAGTCCATATATTTGACCAATCTCATTGTTTACCCTTGTGCTCCCTCATAAGTTTAAATTACACTGCATCATAGCATACAATGCATGGTGTATAATGTATGTGTAATTCTACTCTTAAGTTCAGTACCATCCTTTCCTTCAGTCTTTCTAGCTGTGCCACCTGTGTCTCTCCACTGTTTTCATCCCTGCTGGCTCTTCCACACATAAAGACCTCCAAATCTAAGCCAGCCAGGCAGTCCCCTCTCTGTCCTTATTAGGTATCTTGGTTCTCACCAACTTACTTACTTTGAACTGGCATTTCTCCAAGAACCTGATATCTTCTCTGAAAGCTCATGGCTCCCTCAACTCATCACAAATACCATTGAAGATTACAAATTCCAACCAAAAATACTCTTTTCAACCTCCCCTCAAATAATTTAAAACCTTTGAAACAATAAAATAATACCTTAAGAGTATGTCTAGTTTGTAATGGATTGTACTGTGTTAAAAAAAAATAATAACCAAGCCTTATTTTTCCCCTTAGTCTCCCCTGGCTTGAACTTTGGCGACACAGAAGTGCTTTTTACATGAGAGATGTGAAGGCATTAAAACCCACTGAATGGCTATGTGCACAGCATATCCAAAACCTCCCCTACATCTGCAATGCAGTTGAGTCAGTGTGACTTGATTGGGTCACCCAGGCTTTGCAAGGATCTCAAATAAAGCTATCCGCAATTCTCCTCAGCTGAATATCATCTATTTTTCTATCAACCTCACATTAAATGTGATTTTTGTAATCTTTGTCATGTTTTGCCTTGCACTGTATAGTGAGGTTTGTACTTATCTGGGTTTTCCCCATGTTAGCTGATAAGTCATTTGGTTTGAGTCTGTTTGCATTTAAGTGACCCTTTTCTCTAACTCATTTAGTTAGTATGATGTGGGAGCTCAGCATATGTGGAATAAATAAGTAAATATTAACTGAAATCCTAATCCAAAGACATATTGTTATATTGTTTGCTTTTTTATAAAGATCCATACAAATAACAATTTAAAGAGGGTTACATTTCCATGAAATTTGAGTGGAGAGCAGAGGACTGGTTTACTAGACTGAGAACTTTCTAGCCCACGTACAGATGAAGTATTGAGGAGGGTTTGAAGTCCGTAAAAAGAGTCAATCAAATGTTACAAGCACAGCAGATGGGCAAGTTTCCTTTCTTCCCTCTTTCCCTGCCCATTCTGCTGCAGAATATTGATCTTATTCACCAGACTGATCTTACCCATCTTATCCAAATTGGGCACATGACCAATTTGACCACTGGTCTGAGATACATGGAAATCTGAAGCAAGAAACATACTTGGATATTTTGTTGGAGCCTAGCTTCACCTGGGTGCTGGCCTGAATCCTTGCTGCTATGGGGTTCCTACCCTTTTCACTGGGTCTCTGCCTAAGAAGAGACTTCCTTTAGACAAGAAGAAGAGGCAATGCCAAGTTTACAACAGACACCAAATCTCTCATGTCACACCCTCACTACCCTGCTCTTTCAGACCTTAAAAAAGCCAAGGATAAACCTGTGATTGCCCCAGCCTGGACCACGTACTGCTGATGAGTCACTGAAAACCCTTTTCACAAAATCACATGGTTGATGTGTGTGAATAGCAGCTTCATGGAGGAACAATGTTTTCCAGAATGTGTTTGTTATCATTTCTTTACCACAGTGAAAACCCCCAGGCAGCTATTTGTAAAGAGATGAGATTTATTTGGCTACAGTTTTGGAGGCCCAAAAGCATGGCGCCTGCCTTGACTCAGTTCCGGGGAGGATCTCATGGTGATGGAACACACCTGGAAATGGGAAGTGAAGAGAGAAGGGTGAGGCTTGCTATTCTCTCAAGAACTGCCAAGGAGTAGAACTTCATCCCCTTTGAGGTCTCCAAAGACTTAAAGACCTCCCCCTAGGCACCACATCTAAAAGGTCCACATCATTTCCCAGTAAATACCCCTTGGAGACCAAGCTTCAGTATGTGAACCCTTGGAAAGCACTCAGACCATATCCATGCCATAGCACAGGAAAATGCCTGCTTGACAGATGAAAAGAGATGCCAGCTATTCCTCCATCTTGTAGTTGACTTCCAGCCTAATCAATTTATGGTACTTGTCAGTTCCTTGCTACTGACCAGCTGAGGACCCAAATCTGTCCTTCCCCCTCCCCACCAAGTTACACCAACAACATGAAACTACTCCCTAGAAGATACTGAATGTTTACTGAAATGCAAAGTCAAGAGTTTTAAACCACAACCATATGCAAGACTTCTTAAATGTAGGAATTTTTGATTAAGTGGGCATAGATTAAAACCATGAAAGAAAAAAATATTTGGTATTATGGAAAAGAGCCCAATATGTTGGAGTGTGTGTGTGTGTGGATGTGTGTGTGTGTGTGGATGGTTATATATGTGTGTAAGGGGTAGGTGTGGGGAATCCTACAATAATGAGTGCCATCAAAAAGGGGATTGGATGCAAAAAACAAAACATCATCTGTGCAATCAACAGCTAGCAAGTGGCAAACTTTCGGTAAGGCAATTTCAGAGATACATGGGTATATCTGACCTCAGAAAACTCGTAGGAAAACTAAAACAAAAGCCACAAACATGTTACATAGGAGTCTTAGTGGAATATTAAACATCATTGTGGAAATTCAGATGTATAAACAGTTCTGCAAGGAAAGATGATTCACTGTAAGGAAGTCTCAGAGTGGGTCATTTGAGCTCGGGTTTAAAGAGTACAGAAGAGTGTACCAGGTGTGTTTCATATCAGCAACTAACAAAACCAAGGGAGCCCTGGTGGCATTTGGTACAGTGTTTAAGGCTCTGTTTGGAAAGCTTCCATCCCATATCAGCATCCCTGAGTTGGAGTCAAAGCTCCCATTTCTGATCCAAATTTCTGCCACTGCATACTGTAGGGAAGCAGCAGGTGATGGTTCAAGTACTTTGGTCCCTGCCACCCCCATGGGAGACTCAAATTGAGCTCTGAACTCCTGACTTTGGCCTGTCCAAGCCCCAGCTGTTCTTGGCATCTGGGGAGAGAACTAGTGGATGGAAGAACTATCTCTGTTTCTGTCTCTCTGCCTTTCAAATAAATGAATGAAATTAAAAATTTTTAAATATGTAGAGAAACTTTTGCACATATTTGTATTAAATTTAATATGACGGCTATTCAGAAAAAAAAGAACCCTGAGAAAAGGACATGATTCAAGTTTATAAAAAAAAAAAAAGAAAGAAAATGGTGATATAGGCCTTTGGCCTAGTAGTAAGGATGCCACTTGAGACACCTACATCCTACATGGGATTACCTGGGTTCAAGTCCCATCTGTGCTTCCATTCCAACTTTATGTTGATGTGTACTCTTGAGAGCAGCAGCAATAGCTAACGTAGTTCAGTTCTTGCCACCCATATGGGAGACCTGGATTGAATTCCTGGCTCTTGGCTTCAAGCTGGGCAAGCCCTCAGCTGTAGTGGGCATTTGAGGAATGAACTAGTAGATTGCAGGTTTCTGTCTGTCTCTCTCTCTCTCTGATATCTGATATTTTTATAAATGAATATTATAATAATTAGCGTAAGAATGTAGACGATAAGTAGGAAGAGCATACTACATATTTGACATATTAGGAAACAAGCACCTTGTGTTTCAAAAATATCACTGTAAGAATAATTTGGGGTCGGCGCCATGGCTAAATAGGCTAATCCTCTGCCTGCAGCACCAGCACCCCAGATTCTAGTCCCGATTGGGGTGCTGGACTCTGTCCCGGTTGCTCCTCTTCCAGTCCAGCTCTCTGCTGTGACCCAGGAGTGCAGTGGAGGATGGCCTAAGTCCTTGGGCCCTGCACCCACATGGGAGACCAGGAGAAGCACCTGGCTCCTGGCTTCGGATCAGCGCCATGCGCCGGCCACAGTGGCCATTGGGGGGTGAACCAACGGAAAAGGAAGGCCTTTCTCTCTGTCTCTCTCTCTCTCGCTGTCCATTCTGCCTGTGAAGAAGAAGGAGAAGAAGAAGGAGAAGGAGAAGGAGAAGGAGAAGGAGAAGGAGAAGGAGAGGATGAGGAGGAGGAAGAGGAAGAGGAGGAGGAGGAGGAGGAAGAAGGAGGAGGAGGAAGAAAGAAAGAAAGAAAGAAAGAAAGAAAGAAAGAAAGAAAGAAAGAAAGAAAGGAAGGAAGGAAGGAAGGAAGGAAGGAAGGAAGGAAGGAAGGAAGGAAGGAAGGAAGGAAGGAAGGAAGGAAGGAAGGAAGGAAGGAAGGAAGGAAGGAAGAATTTGGACCTTTTAATTACGAAGAAGTCACTTTTCCACCAAATGCAAAATAGAGTCACCTGAAAACCAGGAAATAAGCAAACCAGTCTCTCATAACAGACACAAAAAAACCCATTTACTAATAGTCCCACTTCTCTATCAGGTGAGACCATCACATATGTTATGTTTGATTTTAAATATAATCATTTCTCTGACCACAGCATATTACAGATAACAGGTTAGAAATTTAAGCAAAACACTCTCTGTGTAACTATTTCAAATAAATAAATAAATCTTTAAAAATTAAAAAAAAGAAAAAGAAAAAAGAAATTTAAGCAAAACAGCAGCACGCAGTTTCTGTCCTTCTTCTGCCCTCTTCCCAAAGAAACTCAATATGATAATTTAAAAGTCTCAGCACTGGGTTCTTCTAAGGGCAAACATCTCTGTACACAGTAGGGTAGGCCTTATAGCCTCTTTAGTCTCTTACATCCATAATAAAGGATATGAGTCTCCAAGAAAATTTATAGCCTGAGCCATCTCTTTTGATTAAAAGGATAATGAAACACATGTTCAAAAGATTCCCTTTCAGTATAGTTAATTACAAATTTTTACCCCCTACAGATAACTGGATCTGCAAGTTTTCTCATAATCCTTTGGGAAGCCCTCTGTACCCTCTATGCGCACACACTGGCAGATGCACCTGTTAGATAGCACAGTGCTCAGTAAGCATGCTCTGTCACCACTCTGGCCACCCTCATTCTTTGTCTTTCTCCACCAGCAAATCATAAGTCATCTAAAGGCAGGTCATTTACATTCCTGTATCATTTGTAGTTTATCCCCAGCGCTTAGTATAAATGCTTTGGCACATAGTGGGTATCCAAAAGGGGTTCATTCAGTGAACAAAAGAGAATGAAGTGATTGTAGCACTCTTGTAAAGAAGATTTATATTAAAAATGAATGAGCTTTCAACTACAAGGACAATTCTTTTGCGCTTACCCATGCTAACTAAAATTGATTGATCACTTTTGCTGGCTCAGGCACCATTCCAAGCACTTCATTCGTGTTAATTTACTTAATCCTCACCACAGTGCTATGAATACAACAAGCAGATACTGTTGTCTTTCTTCATTATGCAGAGAGGAAAGTGAGGCCTAGAGAAAGTGGGTTGTGCCCATTCAGGCAGCTGGTAAGTGACACAGCCTGGCTCCACAGCTGGAAGTCTGGCTGCCAACCACTTACGTACTCTGTCATACACCTCCTGTTATTCAAGTAGTAGCAGAACAAAAGAGAAACCTGTGCACTCGTTGCTACAGGATTTAGTTGATCTCCTCAGAATAGCTTTGTCAGTTTATAAAACTTTTGGTGGTTGTAGGACACTGTAAATTCCACCAAACTGCATACTTAAGATTAGAAAAATGGCAGATGTTTTTGTTATATGCATGCTACCACAATATTTTTTTCAATCCCCAAGTATGCAAGTGCATTTTTGTAATGGCTTCTCCAGGCTCTCTCTCCTTGCATGACTGCTACATGAGGGATATGAGATCCTAAAAGCCTAGCGCTGGAGTCACTTGTTAGGTTTAAAGCACTTTGTAATACTACCTCATTTTCTAGGTAAGTTCAGTACAATTACAGGGTCATGAGGGAGATGGGAAGTGGCTGGAGGGGGAAGCAGGGAGCAACCTGAGGGCAGAAGGACCACACCTCACCCCTCCCCATGCAAACTTCCTTTTAGAAGCCCATTCCCGAGGGTAGGGACAGTTTAGCTTAAATAAGTTTGTGGTTTTGATTGTTGTTGGGTACTGTACTTTCAAATTACTGAACTAAGACTGTTCAAATGTAAATAACTGTGGAACAATGATCAGAGGCTTGTTCACTTCTTCATCCAGGGTAGGTAAGATTAACTACCACCACCCCTGGACTAGAACATCAATTTTGCTATCACACCCCATGCACTCTATGCAAATAACTCTGTAGCCATTTTAATTTTTCCACTATGATTGCACTTCCTAAAAATTATTTTCTAGAAATAAGACAAGTTGATATGGGTTCTTGTAGGGGAGAAGAGCTTGCTTTCTTCACCCATCACTAGGTTAGTGATTGAGATCCCCATAATGAAAGACAGATTAACAAGAGTAAGATATACACATCTATTTAATATAAATATTAGGTGACAATGGGAGCCTTCAGCAATGAAGACCCAAAGAAACAAGGAAAATTGTGTATTTGATATCTATGTTTAATGAAGAAGAGGATTGTTGTGAAGAAGTATGACTGGACAAGAAGGTTTGAGCTCATGGTAATGACCTGGGAGAGCTCAGCAAAGCCCATTTTTCAGATTCTTCTCTGTGTCTCTTTGTCACCATAGGTAAGGACATTCCTTTCCTCCCAGTATAGGGAGGACCTGTTTTGGACGAAAGTCAGAGGATTCTTTTATGGCCTGCTTTAGAGGAGGAGGGCTAGAGATCAAAGCCATCCCTACTTCTGCTACGTTCTGAACTGCCCAAGTGACATATTTTGGGGTAGCATGTCCTGAGCCTCATTGTCTCTGCTATCATCTTCACAGATTATCTCATGCTCACCAGGAGAGAAGATAGACTTTAAGGACCTGGACATGGGACCCTGTCATTGGGTATCCACATCCAGGGTGTGATGCCAGTGGTATTTGAAACCTCTAAATCAGAACTTGTAAATGTCTAAGGGACTAGGAGAAGAGGAACCAACAAAAAGAAAATGAAAAAGGTGGCATAGGGCTGACAAAGCCTGAAGTATTTGCTGTCTGGCCTTTATAGAAAAGGTTTGCCAGCTCCTACAAGATGTACAAAGGGTCTCTGAAAAGCCTGTAATGCTTATTATATGCATGGATTTCAAAATCTTTTTGTGAAAAAAGTAAGTTTATCTTTTTTTCCACTTTTTCTTGAAGTGTTTTGAAATCTCCACATATATTTATGTGCCCAAATTACAGAATCTGAGGCTTTAGGGAGATTAACATGCTCCATAAAGGCAATCATTCCATTCCTAAGCTGACCTAGCAAAGGTCATGCATGTGAGAACTGAGTAGGAGAAGGACCAGAACCAAAGGGGAAGGAAGATAAAGGAGCTGCTGGAGGTGGACATGGCTTTCATCCACATTTTCACATTTCCAATCCTGAAGATCCAGGAGCATCAGGAAGGCAGTGTGGGCATTATAGACCTGATCTTTTGAGGTTAGTAGCCTGAAGTATTGTAGCCCTACTCTTTGAAAATTCTTTCTTGATGCCACTGACAGAAACAGGAGTGGAAGATCATGGAGTTCGGTAAATGTGATATGTCCTATGCTCTGACCTGTGTGCTGTCCAGAAAAAAAAAAAAACAACCATAAAATCCTATTATAAACAGTCTGTTCACACTTATGCTTCAGAGAATAATTCATAATAATCATTATTTCTGTCAGGCATTTGGAACAGTGGTTAAGACACTGCCTTCGACACCTACACTCCACATTGAAGAGACTAAGTCCACGTTCAGGCTCCACTACTGATTTCAGCTTCCTGCTAATAATGCACACCCTAGGAGGCAACAGGAAATGGTTCAAGTACTTGAGTCCCAGCAGCACATATGGGAGACATGGATGGAGTTCCTGGAACCCAGCTTTGGCCCAGTCCTACCTGTTTGGGGCATCTGTGGAGTAAACCATCAGATGGAAGATGTCCGGCACTCTCTCAGTCTCTGCATTTCTGTCTCTCATCCCTGTCTGTCTGCTTTTAAAATAACCTTTTAAAAATCATGATTGAAAATGACAACCCAAACCTTAAAACTCATCTTCATCCTGTGGCTCTCAACAGAAAGGAATTTTGCCCATCTTCACCCCATTCCCACCCACAGGGAGCTTTTGGCCATTTCTAGAGACAAGGTAGTGGTTCTGACATCAAGATGAGTAGAGGCCAGAGATGCCATTCTACCTCCCATGATGCACAGAGAAGCCCTGCACAACAAAGCCTGTGATGTCTGAAACACCAGCAGTGCCAAGGTAAAGAAACCCCACCTAACTCACAGCAAAGCCCTTTCCAAGACAGAAATGTGGGAGAAATCCTTAGGATTTTGAAAACACCAATGGAAGGGAAATGTTAAACTACTCAGGAAGGGTATTCTGAAATAAAGTTTCAGAAGAAATTTTTTAAAAGAATATTTAAATATTAGAGGTTTCTTTTTTAACCTGAAAAAAATCGGGAAAGGACAGTGTCCAAAACTAATTAGACAGGCTATGCATAATACAAGAACATATGCTTAAAATAAAAAGCTAACTAATTTAAAATAGATTAAGAGTAATGCATATGCAAGAGGTTAGCTATCACGAATTGGTGAGAGTCACTTTCAGCTTATTTTTCATTTTCCTCAGTACTCTCTGAACAGACTTCCCACTGATTTCAAAGGCTATTTTGGTTCTCACCTTTATAGAAACTAAAAATTAGGCTTTAAAAATCATGAACCCTAGTCATTTAGATTTAAATCTCCTAGAATGTAGAGGTACACTTGTATCATTTATACTGAACCACCTATCTTAAACAGCAATATGCTAATGACTGTGATGGGAATGATGCTTGCATTTCTAGGATAAGTGAGAGTGATAAGAAAAAAATTGACTGGCATATAAAAAAAAGTCATTTTAATCAAGAAGTTAAAAGCCAAAACTCATGCAGAAAAAATCCCCAATAAATGGATCATGGAAAGTAACTTTGGACAAAGAATCTTTGCTTGACCACACTTTAGTCAAATGTCTGAACCTTTTCCTAGGCCTGTCATTGCACTTCGTTGAAGTATCCATTTTTAGCAAAGAACCCTCCTCATCCATTGGATATTTGATATTTGGTGAGGTTCTCCAGCTCCATCATCCCTCAGGTGATTTCTGCTCACACAGGCCCATCTTCAGCAAGAACTCTATTTGGTCAGGTTAGCCAGAGCTTCCCCTGATGTGCCCTCTTGGTAATTTTACATCCACTGCCTTTGACCCTGTTTCTTGATTAAAACTACCTCTTGCCTATGTTGTGAGTAGAGTTGGGGTCAACCTCTCCTCCACTGCAAAGCCTCATTGCTATAGTCTCTACACCTGTCACAACAACCCTGAGTAGTTTTCCTCACCATGTTTCAACAAGTATCATTGAATAACATTCAATGTTTGAACACTCTCAAACAGCTGAAAAGAAAACCTTTAATATGGCATTATATTTTTTGTTATCATATAAGTTGTTGGTTGAGATATTGAAGAATACAGAAAATAAAACAGAAAAAGATAAAGATAACTGCTGGTTCCACCATTCATTCTATCTCTCTTCCTCTCCCTCTCCTACACACACAAATATGTGAATTTGTAGCAGTATAGCTCTTCTCTCCACTCCCTTCCTAGTAGCAGGAAGGAAATCATCAGGGTCTCCCTTGGAATAATAATGCACTACAGATGGGGCCAAAGAAGAGCCTGTTCTAGGAGGGGCAAGTTACATTTTGCAAATGCTTCTCTCTGAAGAACCAGAAGAATTGGACCCCGTCCTCCACCTAGTGTACTTTCAGCCTGAAGATGAAATGGAAATAACTAATTACACTCCAGCAAAGCCTAGAAAACTGTATGATGGGTTTCAGTTGAGGTGAAGGAGTGAGTGCTAGAGAAGAGACAATGGCCAATAACCCGAGGAGAGGAACAAGGGCCAAGAGCAACCTTAACAGACCAAAATCATCTTCAGGAATGCTTACCCATCTATAAGAATGCTCTCCTTTGATTAACTAAGCCTTCCAGTCTACATTAGTCAGCTTTTCATTATTACAATGAAAATCCTGAGGCAGTTTAACTCTGTAAGGAAAAAAAGATTTATTTTTGACTCATGCTCTTGGAGGTATGAAGTCCAAACTCTGAGCACAACAGGCTCTAGTGAGGACCCTCCCTCCCCCAGATCTTTACAGGCAGGAGTGAATGTGTTTGTAACTTTATGGTCTCTTTCCCTCTCCTTCAATCATGGGACTCCACACTAATGACCTAATTTAATCACCTCCAAAGGCCCCACCTCTAAATCCAATAGTCAGATTAAGGTTCTGCCTTTACAAATTTCAAAACAAGAAACATTTACTCTTTTGTATCACCAAGATGAATGAAGAGTCCCCATGATCAGGTGGTTAAATTTCAGTTTCACAAAAGCATTTACAATATCATTACTATTGCTCTTCAGGGCTTGAACTGTCTTTGCTTGTGACACCACCAATTCCATGTCCTTAACTTCCACATTTATTTCATCAACTTCCTCCTCTTCACTCTTCTCCGGCACACATGGAATATTTCTCTTGAATTTCCCAGATGAGTTTGAATTTCTCAGCAACCAGTATCTGTGCTTGTTGAGCTACCTTCTTAATCTTGGCTTCCCCCAAACCTATGTAGATAGCTAAAGCTGGACTCTTACAGACATCTGGCCTTGGAAGGACCAAGAAGGTTTTCTTGGGTTTACTGATTCTTACTGTAGTAACCTCGTACTCTCTCTCAGATCCAGTCTCAACAGAGCCCCCTGGCCCTTCTGGTCACTCTAACTTGCTTTGCTTTATTGGCTGGTTCTTCATTTGCTTCCATGCTGCTGCCAGATGGGCTTCCTGGGTGATTCTGTGAAATCCTGTTCCACCAGTTTGAGACAAAATCATCAATGTCAGATTCTGTCACCTTGCCTCAGCCTCAGCTGCAGAACTCCTTGCCCTGTTTGGGGGCAGTTTCTGTGGATTTATAGGGTATTTGTTTTATGAGGGGAATACAGAACCAAGATTACTGCCGGAGGAGTTGCACACTCTTTGAGACATTTGATACCATTAACAAATACCATTCTCAAAAGCGATTTGAAGTTACATTAAGTGTCTCTTTCCAAAATACTTTGGATACCATGTTTTTTAAAGCTTTGAAGTCATCCATATTACATACACACCTTAATTTATTTAAAAATTTAGGTCGGGGGCCGGCGCCATGGTGAAGCAGGTAAAGCTGCCACATGCAGTGCCAGCATCCCACAGGGGCTCTGGTTCGAGTCCCAGCTGCTTCACTTCCAATCCAGTTCTCTTCTATGGTCTGGGAAAGCAGTAGAATATGGCCCAAGTCCTTGAGCCCCTGTACCCACATGGGAGACCCAGAAAAAGCTCCTGGCTCCTGGCTTCAGATCAGCACAACTCCGGCCATTGTGGCCAAGTGGAGGGTGAACTAACGGATGAAACACCTCTCTCTCTCTCTCTCTCTGCCTCTCCTTCTCTCTGTATCTCTGACTTTCAAATAAATAAATAAATTTTTTAAAAAATTTAGGTCATGCCCATAGTTTTTGTACATGATATTTCTATTCATATATTTTTGTGTGAAGACTATCATATCAGAAATCTCTAGCATGAAAATATTCTAGATGCAAAAAATAGGTTGTGTCTAGTTTTGATAAACTCTACCCTATTTCATCACAAACAGGTTTATTAATTTATCTTCCACTTACATTCCTACTCTCCCAGTTTTAACAGAACAGGATAAAATCAATCTTTTAAATTTCTGAAAATCTAACATTGGCAGGGAGAGGAAGAAACCATTCTTCTTGTTCTGGTGTACACACCTTGGTAGCCAGGGTCAGGAAAAAAGTAACTTTTCCTCACCTGTCACAAGGGTTATGGCTGACAACCTTACAACAAAAGTGATTAACAAGAGAAAAGCATAACAAATGTATTCAATGAAAGTTTTACATGAAATGAGAGGTGCCAGGAATGAAGACCCCAAAATCCAGGGAAAGCTATATACTTTTTTTAAAGCATTTCTGTTTTTAATTTTTTTTTTTGACAGGCAAACTTAGACAGTGAGAGAGAGAGAGACAGAGAGAAAGGTCTTCCTTTTTCCATTGGTTCACCACCCAAATGGCCACTATGGCTGGCACGCTGCACTGATCCGAAGCCAGGAGCCAGGTGCTTCTCCTGGTTTCCCATGCAGGTACAGGGCCCAAGGACCTGGGCCATCCTACACTGCACTCCCTGGCCACAGCAGAGAGCCGGACTGGAAGAAGAGCAGCCAGGATAGAATCCAGCACTCCAACCAGGACTAGAACCTGGGGTGCCGGCGCCACAGGCGGAGGATTAGCCCAGTGAGCCACGGCACCAGCCAAAAGCTATATACTTTTATGGACAGTCGTGCAGAAGTATGATCAGAGAACAAAGAGATATATCTAGTGGTAATAAACTGGGGGAACTAGCCAAAGCTACCTGTGTATTCAGAGTCGTCTTGGTTTCTCTGATATTATTTTCCCCTAAGTAGAGGGCAGGACCTCTGGAATAAGAATCTTACTTACAAGTCACATTCTGGGGGCTCGCTCCTAGGAGACAAAGATGCGAGATCAGAGAGTGACTGACAGATCATTTGTGCTGCCACAATAAAAATGTACCTGAGATAAGGTACTTTATAAAGACAGACATTATTTTCTGACAGTTCTAGAGGCTGTGAAGTCCAAGATCAAAGCACTTGTGGGAGTCTTATATCTGGTGAAGGCCTTAACTCACAGATAGCACTGTCAGGTATCCTTATACAGCAGAAGGGACAGAGAGCCAAAGGAGAGTGAATGATGTGTCTTTGCATGGTGGAAGAGAAGACAACAAACCTATTCCTTCAAATGCATTTATACAACTACCCTAATCACATCCATGAGTCCAGAACTCAATCCAAGTCTTCCATGTGAGTGGCAGAGACCCAAGTACTTGAGCCATCATCTGCTGCCCACCCCCCCAGGATGCACACATACGGAAGAAGCTGGATCAGATATGGAGTAGTCAGGACTTGAGCCAGGGGCACCAATATGGAATACAGGCATCCTAAGAGGCAGCTTAACAGCCAGGCAGCACACCTGCCCATCATTCTGGTTTTGATCTGCATTTCACTGGTGGCTAATAATGTTTAACAGTTTTGCATATACTTATTAGTCATTTGTGTTTTCTCTTTTGAGAAATTTCTGTTCAAATCATTTGTCCATCTCAGAATTGGATAATTTGGTTGTCATTGGGTTTGAGTTCCTTATATATTCTAGAAATTATTTATCTGATGAATAGTTTGCAAATACTTACTCCTGTTCTATAGATTCTCTTCACCCTGCTGGTTGTTTCCTTCACTGTGCAGAAGCATCTTAGTTTGATATAATCCCCATTTACCTTTCTTGTTTTTGTTGCTGGTACTTTCAGATTCTTATTTTTAAAAATCATTGCTATACTGCTGCCTCGAAGGGCTTCCCTTAGCTTTATTCTGGTAGTTTCATAGTTTCAGGTCTTACATTTAGGTCTTTGATCTATGCTGAGTTTATTTTTTCATATAGGGTAAGAGATTGGGGGTGAGGGGCTGGTAAGTTTCATTCTTCTATAGGTGGATATCAACTTTTCCCAGCACCATTTATTGAAGAGGCTCTCTTCACTCCCCTGCATGTTTTAGTGCCTTTGTCCAGAATCAGTTGAATGTATATGTGTGGATTTATTTTTGGAATCTCTATTTTGTTTCAGTGGTCTGTCAGTTTTTATGCCAGTACCGTACTGTCTTGGTTGCTATTCCCATATTATGTCTTGAGACCAAACATTGTGATGTCTCCAGCTTTGTCAAGATCAGTGTGAAATATGAAATTTTTTTTAATTTTTATTTAATGAATATAAATTTCCAAAGTACAGCTTATGGATTACAATGGCTTCCCCCCATAACTTCCCTCCCACCTGCAACCCTCCCCTTTCCCGCTCCCTCTCCCCTTCCATTCACATCAAGATTCATTTTCAATTCTCTTTATATACAGAAGATCAGTTTAGCATACATTAAGTAAAGATTTCAACAGTTTGCACCCACATAGAAACACAAAGTGAACAATACTGTTTGAGTACTAGTTATAGCATTAAATCTCAATGTACAGCACATTAAGGACAGAGATCCTACATGAGGAGTAAGTGCACAGTGACTCCTGTTGTTGACTTAACAAATTGACACTCTTGTTTATGGCATCAGTAATCACCCTAGGCTCTTGTCATGAGCTGCCAAGGCTATGAAAGCCCCCTGAGTTCACCGACTCTGATCATATTTAGACAAGGTTGTAGTCAGAGTGGAAGTTCTCACCTCCCTTCAGAGAAAGGTACCTCCTTCTTTGATGACCTGTTCTTTCCACTGGGATCTCACTCGCGGAGATCTTTCATTTAGGTGTTTTTTTTTTTTTTTCCCCCAGAGTATCTTGGCTTTCCATGCCTGAAATACTCTCATGGGCTTTTCAGCTGGATCCGCATGCCTTAAGGGCTGATTCTTGCTGCTCCTCCGCGGAGGAGCCACACCAGACCGGACGCTTGTTGTTCCCCTTTTACAAGTCTTTTCTATAGTAAAGTAAGAATAAGCAAACAGTGAACTCCCAAAGCAAGAATGAGTAGAGAGAAATGAGAAAGAACGAAGCAACGAACTTCCCCACGAACTCTCCAACGCACTCTCCAACCAACCCACACCACCGTGCCATCTCTCTCTTCTTTTATAGTCCTCTTCCACCGACCCCAACTGGGCTGCCCACACGCCGAGCACGCTGCTCTCCTTCAATCAGGAGCAGCTCCTGCAGTTTATTGGTCGAACTGGAGGCAGCTGCGCAAAAGCTGTTTACTCCTCTCCCAGCGCCATATTGTGGGAGAGCAGATGCATAGAATAAGTCTTAATTCCAGTAACTTAGTCTAGTCCAAGTTGCTCCCCACAGATTCTGAGGCCAGAGTGCTGTTTAGGACATCTGCCATTCTATGAGTCTGCTGTGTATCTCACTTCCCATGTTGGATTATTCTCTCCCTTTTTGATTCTATTCTATCAGTATTTGCAGACACTAGTCTTGTTTATGTGATCCCTTTGACTCTTAGTCCTATCATTATGATCAATGGTGAACAGAAATTGATCACTTGGACTAGTGAGATGGCATTGGTACATGCCACCTTGATGGGACTGAATTGGAATCCCCTGGTATGTTTCTAACTCTACTGCTTGGGGCAAGTCAGCTTGAGCATGTCCCAAATTGTACATCTCTTCCCTCTCTTATTCCCACTCTTATATTTAACAGCGATCACTTTTCAGTTAAGTTTCAACACTTAAGAATAACTGTATTGGGCCGGCGCCGCGGCTCAATAGGATAATCCTCCACCTAGCGGCGCCAGCACACTTGGTTCTAGTCCTGGTCAGGGCGCCGGATTCTGTCCCGGTTGCCCCTCTTCCAGGCCAGCTCTCTGCTGTGGCCAGGGAGTGCAGTGGAGGATGGCCCAAGTGCTTGGGCCCTGCACCCCATGGGAGACCAGGAGAAGCACCTGACTTCTGCCTTCAGATCAGCGCGGTGTGCCGGCCGCAGCGCGCCGGCCACGGCGGCCATTGGAGGTGAACCAACAGCAAAGGAAGAACTTTCTCTCTGTCTCTCTCTCACTGACCACTCTGCCTGTTAAAAAAAAAAGAATAACTGTGTATTGATTACAGAAATATTTTTATACTGTGAAATATGTAAGATGTTCTAGGCAGCCTGGTATTTGCAGTGAATGTTTATAATTTTCTTCAAAGGTGTTTGAAAACACTTCATGTTCTTGCATTGTTTGCTATAGCCATGTACATTTTCACTTTTTTGTCCACTTCCCATGTTTATTTTTAAGATATGTGTATAGATTATAGAAATGTGTACATATTCTTATGCTTTCCAGTAATAAAAACTAGAACTTATATAGTGCTTACTATGTACCTTTTAAGCACCTCACATGGTTCAGAAGTAGAAATCACAGTGAAAACTAGAAAATATTTTGAGCTGAAAGTGAAAACATAACAGAATAAAACTTACAGGGTGTTTTTCTCCATTACGTTTCATAATTAGCTATAACTGGATCCTTTAAAATGTTTTACTTTCTGCTTATTTTGAACTTGGTTTCAATACTGAGCGATGCCTCAGGCAGAGGGCTTTATGAGTTATTTCTTTATTAGGAATTAGAATCCCAGGCAGTAGGAAAGAGGCATCGGAGATAAGAGTCCATGTGAGCATGCTCCACAGATGGCTGCCTCTAAGATGCTTGCTCAATGCAGGCATCCCAGTCCAAGGAGCTATGTAAACTACATTTCAGGATGGTTCTGGGAGGGGAAAGTAAGGGTGAGACAAAGGGAGGGTGAGGATGGGGAAATGCCTTAATCTACCAGCTTCCACCTTGTCTCTTGAGGGAACATTAGCACCTGAATTTCCAGGTTTGGCAAAAACTCAACTCAGTAACTCTTCTCCCTTCTCTCCAGGAACTTCACCTCTCTAATCCAAACTGCTTCAGACATTTCCGTAACATTAATCTTTTTTTTAATGTATCCAATTTTTCTAGTTTTTTTCATTGAGGACTCTACAAACTATCCCATCATGCTTGTACATGAACAATCACACCTGTGTTTTGCATTGATGTGTGATTTTTTATTGATATTTGTGATATTGTGGCATATAATATGTGCTTGAGGAGGCTTTGAAAAGTAAATGAAAAATTTGCATTGACTTCTAATTTAATTTTTTCACTACCTTGGGAGCCCCTTCATATTTGGTCTTAGTCACTACAACTCCTAAAACTCTTGGAATCTTCAAAATGATAAGTATACCAATAAGTAGACTAATGACTGGAAAGCCTCCAGACAGTGGCTGCTGTCGCTCCCCCTCTTCGTGGAGGAACGACACAGGACCCTGCGCTGTTCTTTTGTCTGCTCGGCCCTCCCCGGGTTTGCTGCTGGTTCTTCCCGGGTTGGCTACTGACCCTTCCACCTCCGTGGAAGGGCGGTTCCCCCTGCCACATTCCCCACTTCCGCAGGGGAGCGGCACACCGCCGGCCGGCTCTCTCGGGGGCTGCACAGGTGTTCCCCTTAGATGTTCCCCTTAGATGTTCCCCTTAGATGTTCCTGGTGCATGCCGTCTCTCTCCTCCTTTATAGTCCTCCTCCGCCAATCCCAACTTGGCTGCCCACACGCCGAGTACGCTGCTCTCCTCCAATCAGGAGCAAGTCCTACAGTTTATTGGCTGAACTGGAGGCAGCTGTGTAGAAGCTGTTTTCTTCTCTCCCAGTGCCATATTGTGGGAGAGCAGATGCATAGAATAAGTCTTAATTCCAGTAACTTAGTCTAGTCCGAATTGCTCCCCACAGATCCCCCTTTCTTTTTATTTTTTGGCGTTGATACGCGCCTGTCTTCGGTGTCCCGCGGCACACACTCTGCTCTACTTGCTAGAGTTGCCACAGGTTCTTACAAGTCCTATCAATCAGGCAAACCGAATCCGGGTCCTCTCTTCGCCATGTTGTAAGGAGGTTTTTAGGCACTGATGCGTGCCTGTGTTCGGTGACCTGCGGCTCATACTTTGGTCGAGCCGCCTGCTGGCGCTTACCGCCTTACTAATCAGGCAGACCGAATCCAAGCCTTCTCATTGCAGTATTGTGGGGAGACTATTGATGTTAATAACGTGCCTGTCTTCGGTGACCTGCGGCGCATAAGCTGCTAGCCGCCCGCAGGTGCTCATCGCCTCACTAATCAGGCAGACCGAATCCAAGCTCTCTCATTGCTGTGTTGTGGGGAGGCCTTATTGATGTTAATTCGTGCCTATCTTCGGTGACCTGCAGCTCATACTCTGGTCGAGCTGCCTGCTGGTGCTTACCGCCTTACTAATCAGGCAGACCGAATCCAAGCTCTCTCATTGCCATTTATTTTTCTCTATATCTCCGGGCATTCCTATCTCTCCCATTTTATGTCTGTCTACCAACATTCCTATTTCTCTCATTTTACTTCTAAACTTCTGTTTCTCTTATCCCTGCGGCTTCCCGGTGCCCGCCCCGAGGCTGCTTCTCGGCGGCTTCCCGGCTGAGCCGCTTCAGCCCGCGCCTCTCTCATCTGCGCGGCTTCCCGGCTCTGCGCGGCTCGGCTTCGCGCGTACACTCCGCGGTCTCCACGCCCCTTCGCGTCCGCACCACGGCCTCGCGCCAGCCCCGCGTTCCCTATCTATTCACGCCCCGTGCTCTCTCTGCACGCGGCGGCTTCCGCGAGTCACACAGCGTAGTTTGCGTCTCCGCCACTAGCATTCAATCCAAGTTCCCCGGGCTAACCTGGCGAATTCAACCCAGCTCACGTCTCCGCCCCACGATTTGGCTTCCCGTCCTTTGCTCCCCGGGCTAATCAGACGGATCCCAACCGGGCTTACGTTTCCGCTTCTGGTTTTAACTTTTCGCCCCCTATTCCCGGGCTAACTTGAGAATCCCAAAGTGGCTTTCGTTTCCACCTCAGCCTGCCCCCCACGGCTTCAATTTCCCTAACATTTTTCTCTACCCGGTATGTTTCCCCAAGCTTTCTTCCAACAATACTCCTCCCTCATTTCTCCTGGCCTCTCCCCACAGTCCGCATCCGAGTCTGTTTGTTCTAGCTTTCACTTTCGCTTTCGACCTTAGAGATTTCTCCCAGCTTCCTCCCGTAGTCCGTATCTGAGTCTATGCCTAGGCTTTCAATAGCTTCTTCCGGCACCTTTTTCGTCTGGCTTTTCCCTAGGCTGTTTGCTAGTCTCTCTCTCCGGTAATTTCCCACTTCTTCCCGTTTCTTCCCTCCTAAGTTTTCTATCCGTCCTAGATTTCCTATCCGAGTCACGGCACCATTATGTCGCTCCCCCTCTTCGTGGAGGAACGACACAGGACCCTGCACTGTTCTTTTGTCTGCTCGGCCCTCCCCGGGTTTGCTGCTGGTTCTTCCCGGGTTGGCTACCGACCCTTCCACCTCCGTGGAAGGGCGGTTCCCCCTGCCACATTCCCCACTTCCGCAGGGGAGCGGCACACCGCTGGCCAGCTCTCTCGGGGGCTGCACAGGTGTTCCCCTTAGATGTTCCCCTTAGATGTTCCCCTTAGATGTTCCTGGTGCATGCCGTCTCTCTCCTCCTTTATAGTCCTCCTCCGCCAATCCCAACTCGGCTGCCCACACGCCGAGTACGCTGCTCTCCTCCAATCAGGAGCAAGTCCTACAGTTTATTGGTTGAACTGGAGGCAGCTGTGTAGAAGCTGTTTTCTTCTCTCCCAGTGCCATATTGTGGGAGAGCAGATGCATAGAATAAGTCTTAATTCCAGTAACTTAGTCTAGTCCGAATTGCTCCCCACAGCTGCTGACCAGGGAAACCAACAGTGTTATTATGGGTTTGAGACATTTGGTTCTAACCTCTCCCAAGAAAGGGAGATAGGCTGAAGACTGAGATGATCATCAATGGCCAGCTATATAATCAATGGTAATCTCCATAAAAAAAAGGGCAGTGTTCAGCAAGCATCTGGGTAGCCAAACATGTGGAGGTTCCTGGAGGGTGGTGCCCCCACAGAGGACACAGTTGCTTCCTCACCTTCATTATGTGCCTTGCCCTATGCATTGTTTCCATTTGTCTGTTCACCTGCTGTAAAAGACAGGTAAATGTTAAGTGTTTACCTGAGCTCTAGGGCCATCCCAGTAAATTTATCAAACCCAAAGACAGAGTCATGAGAATCCTATGCATAGCCAGTTGATTAGAAATATAGATGACAATCTTCTACATTCAACTGGTATCTGAATTTGGGGACGCATGTGAGATTGAGCCCTCAACCTGTAGGGTCTGATACTACTTCCAGGAAAACTGTTTCAGACATTAATTTGAGGTACAGTGAATTGGTATTCACTGCAGAATGAGAGAATTGGCTGTGTGTGGAGATAAATCCACATATACATTGTGAAAAGAGATGGTATATTGAAAGAATAGGAAAAATTATTTTGAGTGTTTTCCTATGTACCATTTTTATTTTTGCTAACTAGTCAATAAGTTTAGTTTTGGTTAAGTCTTGATTAAAGAGTTTTTGGGGACTAGGCATTTAGGCTATCAGTTAATACATCCATGTCTCATAGCAGAGTGGCTCCACTTGCAATCCAGCTCCCTGCTAATGGCCTGAGAAAAGCAGAGGAAGATAGCTCAAATGCTTGGGCCCCTGCTACTCATGGGTGAGATCCAAATGAAGCTACTGACTTTGGCTTGGCTCAGTGCTG
This sequence comes from Oryctolagus cuniculus, assembly GCF_051225735.1. NCBI lineage: Eukaryota > Metazoa > Chordata > Mammalia > Lagomorpha > Leporidae > Oryctolagus > Oryctolagus cuniculus. Next base: position 45,422,159 of record NC_142880.1, read on the forward strand.
GGTGTTGCCACTTGGAGGACGAACCAGTGAAAGGAAGACATCTCATAGCCTAGGAAAGAGATAGAAGTTGGCCTAAGTTCTTGGGCCCCTGCACCCACATGAGAGACCTGGAAGAAGCTCCAGACTCTCAGCTTTGGATCAGCACAGCTGGGGAGTGAACCAGCTCTCCCTCTCCCTGTGTGTAACTCTTTCAAATAAATAAATACATCTTTTTTTAAAAAAAGGAAGATATTTCTCTCTCTCTCTGTAACACACTTCCAAATAAATAAATAATGAATAAATAATTTTTTTAGAATGGTAACAAAGCCTTTAAGACTTAGTGGGTTGAGAAAACTGCACGTCACCTTTCTGCAGATCCTGGCTCAGCCTGATATTTCTGGTTCAGCGTCTCTCCCAGGCTTCAATTAGTCGTCAGCCAGGACTGCAATCATTTCAAGGCTCCACTGGGGAAGGATACACTTCCAAAATCCACACCTGTGTTTGCTGTCAGAACTGAGTTTTTCCTCAGAGTGTTGAACTGAGGACAGTTCCTCCCTGGCTGTGAGCCTGAGGCTGCCTTGAGTTCTATGCCACATGGGCAGCTCAACAAAACCTCTTGCTTCATAAAGTCAGCAAGTGAGAGGAGGCAGCAGGGGAGAGAGAGTCCAGCAAGAGGAAATCAGTCTTTCATAACTTCATCTTGGAAGTGGCATCCCATCACTTTCACTGTTTTCTGTGTGTTTCAGGTGAGTCACTATGTCTATCCCACTTACAAAGCTTTTTCTATATTTGAAAAGTCCCCCATAGGATGAAGAAGAATCGCTGTGCCTCTACAGAAAGTGGAAATGGCAGATACCACCCTTTCACTGCCCTCCTGGTGTCTAGGATATAAGTGCATGATTGACTCTTGCTCACTTAGATGTACCACTGCAGACAGAAACAAAAGCCACTTATGGGAGGGGCATGGTAGTAGCAATGGGTGAAGCCAAATCCAAAAACCAGATGCAGCAGTGTAATTCCAGATCCAACATTTAATGTTTCTGTGCTCCGAGCTGCAGCATCTGTGCCTGATTAGCTGCATGGTTCCTATGGCCTAGACCTCAAGCCTGATTGGGAGACCTTTTCAGGTGTATTGTGAGCTAACTAAAATTTTTAAATGAATTTATTCTCTACTTAAATATGCTAGAGTTTTCTGTCGCTTACAGCTAAGAAACTTGAATGACACAATGTTCTTACTATCATGTGAATCCCATTTTTCCCAAGTGTAGTCTTCAAGATTAGCAGATCCTCATCTTCAAGATCCTTGATTTTAATATTCATTTTCTCATCTTTATTTTTGCCCTTTCTCTGAGCATTCTGAGACATTTTTGGTTTCACCTAGTGATTTATCTGCAAAATTAACTGATCTTTTAATGACAGTCTGACTTGACTAATTTTATCTTCATAGTGCTTGTCTTCAGTCTTCCTTATCTGATCCAGTTCTTTTTATTTCTTTAAGATTTATTTATTTGTTTAAAAGTCAGAGTTACACAGAGACAGGAGGAGAGGGAGAGAGAGGTGGGGGGTGTTCCATCTACTGGTTCACTCCCCAATTGGCGGCAATGGCCAGAGATGCACCAATCCGAAGCCAGGAGCCAGAATTTTTTTACAGGATTTCTCATGCAGTTGCAGGGGCCCAAGGATTTGGGCCATCTTCTACAGCTTTCCCAGGCCACAGCAAAGAGCTGGATCAGAAGTGGAGCAGCCGGGACTTGATCTGGCTCCCCTATGGGATGCCGGCACTGCAGGCGATGGCTTTACCTGTTACACCACAGCACTGGCCCTGGTTCTTTTTTATTCATCCCTAATTTTTAGTCATATCCCTATTCATGTAAAACTGGAATTTTCATGTCATTCTTGATCTCTTTTCACACAGAATTCACTTACTGTTCAATTTAATTTTACTGAACATGAAAGTAAATGCTTTGTCAAATTTACTTCGATTTTCCATAATAAATATCTTTAAAGGTAGACCTTTTCCTGCATCTGTTCTTTCTCATCCAAGGTACAGGATTATTTTATGAACCAACTGCTTTGAGAATAAAGTGTACTGGAGCATGCTCACTGCCCATTTGGTTGTTGCTAGAATCTTCTCAGATTTAACCTTGAAGGCATGTTAATATGCACAGACCCCAGCAAAAATTTTAATTTGCATTAATCTAAATTATCAGGGAAATATAAAATATCTTACAATGTTGACAACCAGATAGGAGGCTTCAAAGGTAGAATAGTCTGCTTATACTACATTTGATCTTAGTCAAAAGGCCGAGAAGCAATTGGATGCTTATAAAAATAGGTGAACCAAATCTACAACTGATATTGAAAAAAGCCACCTGTAATACTTTATCCACTTTAGTATTTTTTTTGTTCTAGTACTATTGGTTGAACTCTGTAATTAACACACAATTATTCTTAGGTGTTTAAATTTTAACTGAAAATTGATCCCTGTTAGGAATCTGGAAAACAGTATGCTGAGTGAAACAAGCCAGTCCCAAAGGGACAAATATCATATATTCTCCCTGATCGGTGACAACTAACCGAGCACCAAAAAGGAAACCTGTTAAAGTGAAATGGACACTATGAGAAACAGTGACTTGATCAGCCCTTGCCCTGACTATTGATGAACAACTTTATACACTATCCCTCTTAGAATTTTTTTGTTTGTTCTACTTAATACTTTTGGTTGAATTCTGTAATCAATACACAGTTATTCTTAAGTGTTGAAACTTAACTGAAAAGTGATCGCTGTTAAATATAAGAGTGGGAATAAGAGAGGGAAGAGATGTACAATTTGGGACATGCTCAAGCTGAATTGCCCCAAATGGTAGAGTTAGAAACATACCAGGGGATTCCAATTCAATCCCATCAAGGTGGCATGTACCAATGCCATCTCACTAGTCCAAGTGATCAATTTCTGTTCACCATTGATCATAATGATAGGACTAAGAGTCAAAGGGATCACATAAACAAGACTAGTGTCTGAAAATACTGATAGAATCAAAAAGGGAGAGAATGATCCAACATGGGAAGCGAGATACACAGCAGACTCATAGAATGGCAGATGTCCTAAACAGCACTCTGGCCTCAGAATCAGCCCTTAAGGCATGCAGATCCAGCTGAAAAGCCCATGAGAGTATTTCAGGCATGGAAAGCCAAGACACTCTGGAAAAAAAAAAACCACAACCTCAATGAAAGATCTCCGCCAGAGAGATCCCAGTGGAAAGAACAGGTCATCAAAGAAGGAGGAACTTTTCTCTGAAGGGAGGAGAGAACTTCCACTCTGACTACGACCTTGTCTAAATATGATCAGAATCGGTGAACTCAGGGGGCTTCCATGGTCTTGGCGACTCATGACAAGAGCCTAGGGTGATTAGTGATGCCATAAACGAGAGTGTCAATTTGTTAAGTCAACAACAGGAGTCACTGTGCACTTACTCCTCATGTAGGATTTCTGTCCTTAATGTGCTGTACATTGTGATTTAATGCTGTAACTAGTACTCAAACAGTATTGTTCACTTTGTGTTTCTATGCAAGTGCAAACTGTTGAAACCTTTACTTAATGTATGCTAAACTGATCTTCTGTATATAAAGAGAATTGAAAATGATTCTTGATGTGAATGGAAGGGGAGAGGGAGCGGGAAAGGGGAGGGTTGTGGGTGGGAGGGAAGTTATGGGGGGGGAAGCCATTATAATCCATAAGCTGTACTTTGGAAATTTATATTCATTAAATAAAAGCTAAAAAAAAAAAAGAAAAAGAAAAAAGCCACCTGACAAAGAGTAAACTGAAAAAGCTGATACTATTCATATAGTGAATTATATAAACTATTTGCTTCTTCAATTATTTAACTATATAGTGAGGAAATTTGGAGCTCAGAACATGCTACCCCAAAACACACCACCTTGGCATACTGAATATCTAAAGCTAAAGGAACTTGAGAAACAGCAGGTTCATGAGGGACTCTCTGACCTTCACCTGAGGCAGGACCTAAGACCCTCCTGTGAGAGTTGCCCTGACTATATCCCGAGGAAAGGAGCATTCTCTCTGAAGAGAAACGTGAGAGGGATCTGAAAGAAGAGGCATTGCTAAGCTTCCTGTATTGTACTATCCTTAGCGCACACCCTCTTATCCAATCCACTTTTCTTAACTTTTCACTCTTCATCAAATCTAATCTAAGAAACCCAGGTATAACCATTTCTCAAGACATTTATTTCCTCATGAAGGCTCTCATGGTAAGTAAAAGATATGTTAAATAAATTGGTATGCTCTCTTATTGATCTATCTTTTGCCAGACTGATTTACAGGCCCCCAGAAAATGCACCTAAAATAGGTAGAAAGAAAGAACTTTTCCCTTGTATAATTTTTAGAAACATAAGCTTTTCATAAGTACTCAATAAGGAAGAAATCAACAATCTTAAGCATACAAAAGTCATTAAGTTTATAGAAAAGGAAATATTTTATACTTTAGAAAATATATTCTCAAAATCAAAGAATTGCAGACAACTATACAATACCATTTCTTATCTATCACATTGGAAAAATTATGTGACACTACATAGGCAAGGGTCTAGAGAAGTGGGCACATCATATATTCTTATTGGTTATAAAGTTTTCATACAACCTCTGTAAAAGTTATCCCTACTTGTTAAAATTTTAAATGCATATACCTTTTGCTTCAGCCATCTCATTCAGGCCTTTGAGCCAACAGATAAGTTTATACATGGGCTTAAAGGCACTGTACTGGGACTATTAATTGTGACATTTTCCATAATAACAAATGATTGAAAATGGTCTAAATACCCACTAGTCTGAGAATGATAAAGCAAATTATAATACAGCAGGACAGTACACCACAGTGAAAAATGAGATAACTCTAGTTCTCCTAATGTAGGGTGATTGCTGTGTCATACTGGGAAGAATAGGAAAACAAGTCATTGGATAGTGTTTATATCATAATCACATTATATATATATATATATATATATATATATATATATATAATTACATAATATATCACCTGAGTGAGAGAAATAAAAGGAAGACACTTGCCTAAAGGCTTGTGTATACACTGATTATTTCTAAAAATATACAAGACATGACTAAAACTTTGACTTCTGGAAAAAGCACATGGGGGCAGATGGGTAAGGTCGAAGTGTAGGGCTTTTTTTTTTTACAGTACACCATTTGTAACAGTAGATACATTACCATGAGCACAATTTCAAAAATGCAACACAATTTTAATGAGATTATATTGATATAGTTGCCTATTTTTCATGCACAAGTGTTTCAACTGTTTAACATGTGCCTTCAAATGGGAAAAATTGGGCAGGAATGATGTGACTTTCTCCCAGGCTTTGATCTTAAGATTCCCAAACAATTTGAAAAATAGAATACAGGCCATTTTTTTTAAAAAAAAATGTGAAGAAAATTGTCTGCAAATGTATCTTGACAGTAAATTCACAAGAGAGTTAAACAGTTTTGAAAAGTAAAGAGATGGGGCTGGCGCTGTGGCATAGCAGGTAAGGCCACCACCACAGTCCCAGCATCCCATATGGGTGCCAGTTCAAGTCCCAGGTGCTCCACTTCCAATCCAGCTCTCTGCTGTGGCCTCGGAAAGCAGTAGAAGATGGCCCAGGTCCTTGGACTCCTGCACACATGTGGGGGACCCGGAGGAAGTTCCTGGCTCCTGGCTTCAGATCGGCGCAGCTCCAGCCATTGTGGCCAGTTGGGAAGTGAAGGTAAAGGTAAGGTGAAGGGCTAATTATGACTTTTGATCCTTTGAAGTGAAACTTGACACAGAACTTTGATTGATTGCATTGACAAGAGCTGTCCAGTGCCGAAGATGTTGCCTACTAGTCTACGTGTGTGGAGCCCTACAGGCACATCATGCACAATCCGTGGCTTCCTCACAAGGCTTTCCTCCAAATAACTTCACCTGTGTGGATGACTTCATGTAACAAAATTATCTTAATCATGTGTCTTATTTTATTTCTTCTTCTTTATCAGATAATTGCACCTTTTCCACTCAAGTGGGAATTTTCTATTCATTAAGAATGCTGGAATGAGTTCATAGCATGCAGATAATTCACAGCAGTTTGTAAAATAATACGCCAAGATTTTGAAAGGATTGGAGTTTTATGAGTAAAAAGTGGCCATTTCATTTGTAATATTGTATTTAGGAAAAAATTAAAAGGACTTGAAATCATTTTTCTTTCTAATAGACTAAGAATCAGTTTAGTTTAAAAACAGATACACAAGCTGGCGCTGCGGCTCACTAGGCTAATCCTCCACCTTGTGGCGCCAGTACACCAGGTTCTAGTCCCGGTCGGGGCGCTGGATTCTGTCCCGGTTGCTCTCTGCTGTGGCCAGGGAGTGCAGTGGAGGATGGCCCAAGTACTTGGGCCCTGCACCCCATGGGAGACCAGGATAAATACCTAGTCTCGGATCAGCATGGTGCGCCGGCCGCGGCGGCCATTGAAGGCTGAACCAACAGCAAAGGAAGACCTTTCTCTCTGTCTCTCTCTCTCTCTCACTGTCCACTCTGCCTGTCAAAAAAAAAAAAAAAGATACACATACCTTTGATCTAGTAGGAGGGTCTTGTTTTGATATTGCAGAAATATTTTAGATGAAAAAATAATGATACTCATAAATTATGACTATCAAAGAAGTAATTCAATTTTAGGAGGAGTTTATCAAATAAGCCTCTACTTCTGTGTGGCTTGATATTTTCCACTCTTTATAATATTTTATTATATATATTTGAGGTATACAACATGACGTTCTGATACATAGTCAGCCCTCTGCATTCTCAGGCTCCACAAACCTCGAATTAAAAACATAATTGAAAAGAAGTTTGCATCTGTACTGAATATATACAGCTTTTTCTGTAGTATAACATTGTTTAACAACAGACTACTCAAAACTATGGACCAAATGTACCTAACTTGTATCTAAAGAACTTTTTAGGCTGGCGCCGCAGCTCAATAGGCTAATTGTCTGCCTGTGGTGCCGGCACACCAGGTTCTAGTCCTGATCGGGGCACTGGATTCTGTCCCGGTTGCTCCTCTTCCAGCCTATCTCTCTGCTGTAACCTGGGACTGCAGTGGAGGATGGCCCAAGTCCTTGGGCCCTGCACCCGCATGGGAGACCAGGAGAAGCACCTGGCTCCTGGCTTCAGATCAGTGTGGTATGCCAGCTGCAGCAGCCATTGGGGGGTGAACCAACGGAAAAAAGGAAGACCTTTCTCTCTGTCTCTCTCTGTCTCTCTCTCGCTCGCTGTCCACTCTGCCTGTCAAAAAAAAAAAAAAAAAAACTTTTTGTGGGGAGCAACTCGGACTAGACTAAGTTACTGGAATTAAGACTTATTCTATGCATCTGCTCTCCCACAATATGGCGCTGAGAAGGGAGTAACAACTTTTACGCAGCTGCCTCTCGCCAACTTGAATGATGACCTGCAGGAGCTGATCCTGCTCCTGATTGGAGGAGAGCAGCGTACTCGGCATGTGGGTAGCAGAGTTGGGATTGGTGGAAGAGGACTATAAAGGAGGAGAGAGACAACATGCACCAGGAACATCTATCTGAAGGAACACCTGTGCAGCCCCCGAGAGAGGCGGCCGGCGGTGTGCCGCTCTCCCGCAGAAGTGGGGAAAGTGGCAGGGGGAACCGCCCTTCCACGGAGGTGGAAGGGACGGTAGCCAACCCGGGAAGAACCAGCAGCAAACCCGGGGAGGGCCGAGCAGACAAAAGAACAGCGCAGGGTCCTGTGTCGTTCCTCCACGAAGACGGGGAGCGACATAATGGTGCCGTGACTCGGATAGGAAGCCTAGGCAGGGCTTAGTGTCGTTCCTCCACGAAGAAGGGGAGTGACACTTTTTACCCCACAGTTGCATAATAATATTCCTCTCATCAGTGCATAGAACACTCTAAAGCATATGTTAGGCCATAAAGCAAGTCTCAGCAAATTCAAAAAAAATTCAGAATCATACCATGCATCTTCTCTGACCACAATGGGATGAAGCTGGAAATCAACAATTCAAGAATCTCTGGATCATAGGCAAACACATGGAGACTGAACAACATGTTCCTGAATGAACAGTGAGTCATAGAAAAAATCAAAAGAGAAATAAAAAGTTTCTGGAAATGAATCAAGATGACAATACACCATATCAAAACTTATGGAATATAACAAAAGCAAGGTTAAGAGGGAAGTATAAAGCAGTCAATGCCTACATGAAGAAACTGGAAAGATTCCAGATAAATGAGCTATCAAAGCATCTCAAAGACCTATAAAAACAACAACAAATGAAACCCTAAATTAGTAGAGGAAATAAATAATTAAAATTAGAAAATAAATTTTAAAAATTGTAACAAAAAACACAAAAGATCACTGAAATGAAGAGATGGTTTCCTGAAGAAATAAACAAAACAAAATTGATACACCATTGGCCCAACTAACCAAAAAAAAAAGGGGGGGGGAGAAGACCCAAATAAATAAAATCAGACAAAGTGGGAAACCTAGAAGAAATAGATTCCTAGACATTTACAATCTACCAAAATTGAGTCATGAAGACATAGAAAACTTAAACAGATCAATAACCAACCCAGAGATTAAGTCATTAATAAAGACCATCCTGACAAAGAAAAGCCCAGGAATGATGGCTTCACTGCTGAATTCTACCACATGTTTAAAAGAACAACTATCTCCAATTCTTCTCAAGCTATTCAAAGCAATTGAAAGGGAGGGAATCCTCCCAAACTCCTTCTATGAAGCCTGAATCACCTTAATTCCTAAGTCAGAAAAGATGCAACAGAGAAAGAAAATGATAGACCATTATCCCTGACAAATATTGATTCAAAAGTCATCAACAAAAATATTAGCTAATTGAATACAACACATTAGAAAGATCATTCAGAAAGACCAAGTGTGATTTATCCCTGGTATGCAGGGATTGTTCAACATTTGCAGTCAATTAATGTGATATATCACATTAACAAAATGAAGGAAAAAAACCATATGGTTATCTCAATAGACGCAGAGAAAGCATTTGATAAAATACAACATCCTTTCATGATGAAAACCTTAAGCAAACTGGGTATAGAAGGAATGTTCCTCAGCACAATCAAGGCAGTTGATGTCAAACCCAAGGCAGCATCCTATTGAATGGGGAAAAGCTGGAAGCATTCCCCCTAAGATCTGGAACCAGACAAGGATACTTACTCTCACCATTGTCATTTAATAGTCCTGGAAGTTTTAGCCAGAGCCATTAGGCAAGAAAAAGAAGTCAAAGGGATACAAATTAAAAAGGAGGCAGTCAAAGTATCTTTATTTGCAGATGACATGATTCTACATAAAGGGAATTCAAAGGACCCCACTAAGAGACTACTGGAACCCATAGAAGAGTTTTGTAAAGTGGCAGGCTATAAAATCAACATACAAAAATCAATAGCCTTTGCATACAGAGATGATGTCATAGCTGAGAAAGAACTTTTAAGATCAATCCTATTCACAATAACTACAAAAACATTACATACCTTGGAATAAATTAAACTAAGGATGATTTAAGCCAAAGATTTCTACAAAGCAAATTACGAAACATTAAGGAAAGAAATGGAAGGCACAAAAAATGGAAAAATCTTCCACATTCATGGATTGGAAGAATAAACATAATTAAAATGTCCATACTACTGAAAGCAACTTACAGATTCAGTGCAATGTCAATCAAAATACTAATGACATTCTTCAGAGATCTATAAAAAATAATGCTAAAATTCATATGGAAATACAAGAGACCCCATATTGCTAAAACAATCTTATACAACAAAAATGAAGACAGAGTTATCATAATACCTGATTTCAATACATACTACAGGGCAGTTATAATCAAAACAGGTTAGTACTGGCACAAAAACAGATGTGTAGAGCAATGAACAGATTAGAAACTCCAAAAATCAATCTACAAGTGTATACCAACTTATCTTTGACAAAGGAGCTAAAATCTATCCCTAGAGCAAGGACAGTATCTTTAACAAACATTGCTCAGGAAACTGGATCTCCATATGCAGAAGTATGAAGCAAGACCCCTACCTTATACCATATACACAAAACCCACTCAAAGTGGACCAAAGACCTAAATCCATGACCCAATACCATCAAATTATTAGAGAATACTGGGGAAACCTGCAAGTCATTGGCATAGGCAAAGACTTCATGGAAAAGACTCCATAAGCACAAGCAATCAAAGCCAAATTTGGGCCAGCGCCACGGCTCAATAGACTAATCCTCAGCCTGCGGCGCCAGCACACTGGGTTCTAGTCACAGTCAGGGCACCAGATTCTGTCCTGGTTGCCCCTCTTCCAGTCCAGCTCTCTGCTGTGGCCCGGGAGGGCAGTGGAGGATGGCCCAAGTGCTTGGGCCCTGCACCCCATGGGAGACCAGGAGAAGCACCTGGCTCCTGGCTTCGGATGGATCAGCTCAGCACACTGGCCGCAACACGCGGCCGCAGCGGCCATTGGGGGGGTGAACCAACGGAAAAAGGAAGACCTTTCTCTCTCTCTCTCACTGTCCACTCTGCCTGTCAAAAAAAAAAAAAAAAAAAAGCCAAAATTGACAAATGGGATTACATCAATTGAAAAGCTTCTGCATTGCAAAAGAAACATTCAGCAAAGTGAAAAGGCAACTGACAGAATGGGAGAAAGTATATGCAAACTATCCAACTGATAACGATTAATATCCAGAATACTAAAGAGCTCAAGAAATTTAACAACAATAAAACAACAATCCAGTGAAGAAATAAGCAAAGGACTTGAATAGACATTTTTCAAAAGAGGAAATTCAAATGGCCAACAGATGTTTGAAAAAATGCTCAGGATCACTAGGTATCAGGGAAATGAAAATCAAAATCATAATGAGAACTCACTTCACTCCAGTTAGAACGGCTCTAGAGAAATATAGAAATCAACAAACAACTTTTGCTGGTGAGTATACGGGAATAAAGGTACCCTAGTCCTCTGTTGGTGGGAATGTAAACTGGTACACCCACAGGACTATGTAGATATCTCAGAAATTTGAATGCAGACCTATCATGGGATCCAGCCACCCCACTCTTGGGAATTTACCAAACCAAAAGAAATCAGCATATGAAAAAGTTATCTGTACCACTATGTTCATTGCAGCACAATTTATAATAACCAAAATATGAAATCAACCCAGATGCCCATCAACTGTTGACTGGAAAAAAGAAATTTTGGTGTATATATACACTATGGAGTATTACTCAGTTGTAAAAAAAAAAATGATATCCTGTCTTTTGCAACAAGATGGATGCAACTGGAAACCATTATACTTAGTGAAATGAGCCAGTCTCAAAAAAGGCAGATATTATGTTTTCCCTGATCCGCAGAAACTAATAGAGTAGCTAAAATGTAATATATTGGAATGAAATGGACATTTTGAGATTCAATAATTGTTTACAGCCCTTGTCTCTTCCATTGAGGTACAGTGGTTTTTCTTCATACTATTTGTTGAACTCTCTTACTTAGTGTAGGGTTAACTTTACAATGATTAAGTAAACTGAAATTAGATCTTTGTAAAAATTAAGAGTGGGAATGGAGAGGGAGGAGGAGGAAGAGTTGGAGCATGAGTGGGAGGGAGGGTGTGGTGGGAAGTGTCACTATTTTCCTAAATCTATATTTATGAAATACATGAAACTTGTATAACAAAATTTTTACAAAATAGAAATTAAAAAGAAATTCTTTCAGATAACAACAGGTATTATCCATTGCTATACTCTCCTAAGTTTAATAACTTAAAATCATTTACTTATGATTCTGTGCATTGACAAATTGGGTAGGGCTCAGCTGGGAAGATGTACAGGCTGCAAGTGGTATCAGCCAGATTCACAGGTCCACTGGCAAAGCATTGAAAGGCTGAGTGTAGGATGGCTGGTCCCAGCTCCCTCCAGTCACATGTGTACAAGTTGGATCCAGTTAGAGGTTGCTACACCTCAATTCTTCCCTCAGTATCCTCTAGCAGGATAAATTTTACTTATGCAAATGGAGTTCTCAGAATTTTTAGCCCAGCAAGTAAAGGCAATTTTAACACATAGGGAATTTTAACTCTGCTTCTGTCATGCTTGTTGTTGCCCTATTGGCCAAAGCATGTCACCATGCCAAGACCAAAGTCACTGTGGAAGGTGACCAAATAAAGAAATGGACACAAATAGGGGAATAATTATGGCCATTTTTTCAAAAAAAATATACTACATATATAATGGACCTAGGAGCCCAAATTCAGGCATTTGTACACAGGTTAGAGCCCTGGGTACCACAGGTACTTACTAACATTTGCTTCTACATGTCTCAAAGTATACTATTTTTAAAAGAAAAATTTTTCTGGCCCATGGTAAAATTCTTCACTAAGTCAAATTAAATGTTATGATTATTATTATCTTTATTTTCATTACTATTCAGGGCATTTAGGGAGTTTGCTATGCTGATGTGCAATGGTGTCCCAGACTGGGAAAAATCTCTGTAACATTTCACAAAGGTTTTTGACACAACACATACCCCAAGGCAGATGTTCCCTAACTCCATACATTTGTTGCCATCAGGATTGCAGGGTCAGTATCTCCAGAGCTTGTAGTATTTGAAGAGAAGCAAGAAAAATCTTAGTTTACGTGAAATTTCCAAATTTTTAGATGCTGACAACTTTTTCAAATGTTTTTAAACTTTTACTCTTAATATATGTTTTAAAATACAGCTGAAAGTCAAAGTTGGCTACCTGATAATCTCTACATAGAAGACCAAGGACCCTCTAGGGAAAGAACTCACGCCAACGCAAGATGGAGTGGAGGCTCAAAGGTTTTAGGGGAAGGGGTAATTCTGACCACAGCATTACGTCTGTCCCTTGAATTGCTCTCCACCTGGTGGGCAAGGTCCTTCACCCAAGTTCTGGCCCTAGGAGGGGGACAAGAAACGATTGGGAAAGTCAAAACTGTTCTTTATCATCTCCATGGACACCATGAGCTCAGGGAGTATCTCTGGCAAAAACAGCAGTGGCCTCAGCTCAATGCTGTCAAGCACCACTGCAGGCCTTGGCATCCCAAGGAACCAGGAAGGTAAGAAGCCTAACGTTTTCCAATGGGTCCACCTGTCTCTCATTTGTTGCACTAGAAGAGAGACGGCTTTTCCTCCCAGTTTTCCTATTGGGAGCTTTTGTTCTATGAAGGACATTGACCAGACCTATTGGCAATTTACATATTTTCACTACTTCAGCGTTTCTGCCATGAAGTGATTTCTCCTCTCTACCTATAAAACATCTGTCTTATGCTTCCAGCACTGCTGTAGTAAGTTGTATTTTCCAAAAAAAAAAAAAAAAATATGTCATCGAAATGCTCTAGTATAACATGACCTTGACATTCCCTCGTGAAGAAGTGAAGTCTAATTCTCTTACCCCTGAATCTAGTCCAACTTTATGAATCCCTTGTAACCAACACAATTTGAAAGAAATGACTCTGCATAGTTTCAAAAAGGCCTTGGTAGTTGCTGCCTGTTTCATTGGGATCCCTTGATACATTGTACAGTTTCTCATCCTCAGCCTTGTTGACATTTTGGGCTCCCTGATTCTTTATTTGTGGCTGGACTGGAACTGACTTGTGAATTGTTGGCTGTTCAGCAGCATCCCTGACCTCTGCCCATCAGATGACAGTGGCACCCTCCAAAACTGTCTCCAAGATACTACAAATTGGGTAGGTAAAGTCCCCTATATTTGGAAACCATTGCTCCACCTGGAAGTCAGCCCACATTTAAGAAGCCTAACTACTCAAGACCAATAAGTGTGTTTTCTTGAGTTCTCTGAGCTATACTAGAAAATTAATCAAAAAACAATGACAGGAGAGGTGGCAGTGAGGGAACCCCTAATGTGTAGCCAGTTGGCCAGAAGTATAGGTGACACCCTACTACTTTGGACAGCATCTGAAGTGGGGGCAGTCTTAAGGGACTAACTCCTGACCCTGTGGGTTCCAATACTATCTCCAGGTAGCTAACATTAGAATTAAGTTAAATTAATGAATGCAATGAGTGTCCACTAAAAAAATTGCTTGGTATGTGTATAGGGAAAACCTGACAAACCTGGTTACAGAATTGTTCTGTGTACTGAGTGGCTGTCTGAGAGAAGAATTCCTCCTACATTCTCTACTGATTCTCCTGCTTTTCAGAATCAACCTCCTTGATAGTGTTATTGCCAACCATTGTTTCTATTTTTTAGCCCCTTTGCTATTCTTCAGACATCTATAATTTCCTCCCCACCCCCATCCCAAGGCACAGCCCTCATCCTGATCCCATATCACACATGAGAGTTCCTCAAACTCATGGAAAAAGAAATAAAAAGATAAGGTTATTCTAGTACAAAACATTTTTAAACTCCATGCATAGCTTTTTTCATAATACACATTCCCACAAACTTCAATAACACCTCATAGGTATAATTTTGAAATATTTTTTGTACCAAAATAAACTTGTATTTTATTTTCCATGAAGTTTTTCAAGTACCTTGTGCATTCTACTAAAACATCTCTTGTGAAGGTGACAACTCACAATATTATTGCTAAAAAGCAATTTTCAGTCTGTACTGACCTTTGTCATAGCAGACACAGTTGCCTACTTCCTCTAGCTCATGACACCCTGGGTTTTCCCAGATATAACCCACTCTTCATCCCACAAGTCCTTCTCAGTCTCCTCTGCAGGGTCTTCTCTCCTTGCGTACAAATTTCAATATTCTCTTAACAGTTTCCTGCTCTCTCCTGAGACGTGCTCTCAAAACTCCCACAGCTTCAGTGTTTACAGATCACTCCTCACTTAATGCCTCCAAGTTCCAATCATGCTGCTGGGGTCTAAACTCACAGATCCAGCTGCCTTCTGGATTTATCCACTTGTTGGTCTCACAACATCTCAAACACCTCAGGTTCAAGAACTCACTGTCTGCCTATTTTCAAAGTATCCCTCCTTGCTCTCTGCCTTGGGGAATATTGCCCTGATACAACCACTCAAGCTAAGGGTTCTGGTGTGCTTCCACACCAATGCTGCCTTAGCTCAGGCTTCTTCATGTCTCTTCTGGGCCTCTGCAGCTGCCTGCTAATCAGCCCCCATATCCAACCCTGCCCACACTCCTTGCCAATTCATCTTCCTTCTAGATACATTGGATCATCGTGGTGACATGCTTACAATCCCCTTTGAGAATGAAGTCCACAGTTCTCAATCTGGTGGACAAGATTCATCATGGGACCTTTGTTCATCTTTCACATGACACCTCTTCCTGCATGTTGGCCACACCAAGGGTGTTGGAAGATCCTTGAACACATCATACCCTCAGTCTGTACTTTACCAAGTCAATATTTTGTTGTATTCACTTTTTCTTCTTTCTGATTTATCTTTCTTATCATCTGCTTTGTTCGTAGATTGTGCTCAATTTTAACCTTGTCAGCTTTTGAGGTAGGCTTCCATGATGCCCTCAAAGGAAGACTGAGCAGGACCCTCTCCTTTTGTGATGTAATATATCCCGATTTGTCTCTATTACAGCACTCAGAGCAGTGTGCTATAACTTGTCCTAGTCCTGTGTCTACCTGCCATTTCCTGCAACCTTAGCATAAACTCCTTAAGAGCAAGGATTGTCTCTTCTTCATGCATTTGCAGCTATAATTTTAGCACCAGTTATAGAATATATGTTCAAAATGTCTTAAATAAATATCCCCCATTGTACCTTCTGTGAGAGCAGTCCTTCCCTTCTACTGACCTGAAACGTTGTGATAGCAAGGATAGGACCCTTCTTTTCAAATATACCTCTCCCTGTCTACTATCCTGCTGTTCATATTATTGACACAGAGTAAATGTTGAATTAAATTACCATTAGTGTTCCAAATATTCAGAGAAACCTAAATAGTGCTCATAAAAAACACAGCATTTATTTTTCAAGTGCTGACCAACAACATGTAGTGATATTGAAACAGATGGTTAGTTGCCAACTTTTACAGCTATATGGAAAACACTGCTTTGAATAACAAATTTCAGTAGAACTTTTTGGTATCTACCTCATCTATACTTAGTAGTTTGCATTGTTCATGTTAGGACTTTACACTAAGGTCCCTGCTGTCTTCAGTCAGGGTCAGAGTTCTACAGTCTAACACAACTTGAATAAAACAGCCACATAGCAACTCAGTTCTCTTTTTCATGTGTTTTCTTTTTTTAAACTTTGATTTAATAAATATGAATTTCAAAAGTACAACTTTTGGATTATAGCGGCTTTTTCCCCCATAACCTCTCCTGTAACTGTGTGTTAACCAAGCCTAGGCATCATTTATCAGTTTCAGGATAGGAATCTAAAAAAAAAGTCACTGCTGTAACTCCAGAAAAGTATTTAGTTAACCCTGAAAAATTCTGGTTCTGATTTTTTTGTGTGAGATTTCATATATCTTTTAGGACCTTAGCCATGACCTACTACAATTAGATGCATTGACATTTATTAGACATGAACTGATCTGATCAATATTGAATAAATATCCTTACACTCAGACTGAGATTTGGAAAGCATAAAAGGTTTTTCAAGTAATTCTCAAGGTAGATTTCTTCAGCTGTTGGTTAATTTTGTTCCATTTATATTGAATCTTTTATAGTTTCTAGTGTACATGAAATATGTTTGCCTTTAATAATCCAAGTGGTATGTTGGTTATGGTGTTAAAAATATAATCACAGTAGACGTGTATTATTTCTGGGTCAGGTTCAAAAATCAGCCTTTAAGGCAAAAATTGTGTTTAAAAATTGCCTTTAGCAATCATCCAGATGAAAGTAGACATGCCATCTCTCTCAAATCCAAATCTCCAAGTCTTATTTTTTCTCTCCCTCTGTCCCTGTTTCTCTTGCTCGCATGCTATCTCTCTCTCTCCCTCCCTCCCTCTCTCCTGCGCTCTCTTCCATCACCTCCTTTTCTTTCTCCTCTTCCTCCTCTTCTCACCTCTCTGAGTTAGATAATTTATAGAAGTCAAATGTGCATATTCTGTGACTACCCTGAAGCTTTTCTTAGTTTTTCTCAATAGCTTATCATAAACCCAACTGAAACCAAAACCATATCTGTCTCCTCACCCTGTCCCAGCACTTCTCTGTCACACGTCTATCTGGTTTCTGTTCTGGCTTAGTGACCTTTGCTTACAGTGGTCACCTGAGAACAAATTGTATTTGTCTACTTAATCCATGTTTTAATAAATGAAATGGGTCCCTGATGCTATTATCCAGTGTTTTACTTTTAAGACACCATCTATTTTCATAAATGGTTAATGGTATGTGCTTTCATTTATGTCTGTGGAAATATTTGGGTTCCTGGAACATGGAAAGTGGTTTGTTCTTTTACAGCTGGGGCTTCTTGTAAGAGGTTCCAACTTCTGACTCTGAGGATGTGTCTCTGAAGTATATCTGAAGATATACTCACTCTATAGCTGTCCTTTTACTTATAATTAAAATTTAATCTTTCACACAAATGTGCCCAGACCTTATTGATAGACCCACTGCAAAAACAAAGGAAGAATAAGAGTTTTAAAAGGGGAATGGGATGCATGAGAGGATGTGGGGAACCTTAACAATGGAAGTAGATTGAAAGGGAAAATTACTAACATCTTAATGGTTCAGCCACCTCGAAAAGTGGGTTTTATTTTTGCTCCATTTTAGAGAGGAAGAAATTGAGGTTTAAAGATATTTCAGATATCCTGGTAGAGACAGGATTCAAACACAAATCTGACTCCAACATTCTCATCTTTGTACTCTACCATGCTTTTAGCATTACCTCAAATCCAATGCCTTTTGTCTTTATCCTAAAGGTACCATTATATATTTTTATAGCTTTTTTTCCTAATCAAGCTAAGACATTTGTGACTATTGATGCCTTTAAAAGACTTTCATTTGATTGTCATTCCACTCCAGCTTCTGAAAATGATAGAAATCTTGAATAAAATGTAAAATACATCAGGAACTGAGGTATGAAAGGCACTAGATCCATGTTTTTGCAGTGGGATCTTTTGCTGAATCAGGTATACTTAAGTTTTAATTTTTGCAGCTTCAGGGCATTTAGGAAACAAAACAACATCCAGGGTCAGCTCCAGAGGGGGGATAACAGATGATGGTCCCAGAAGAAGACAGAATCCCAAAGGGGAACAGCCTCACAAAGGTGAAAATGTGGTATAAATAACCCATCCCTGGACTCAGCGCATTGCAGGGAGACTAACTCTATGATATAACCAGATTATAGAGGAAAGTCCTCCTGGGAGGATGTTAAGACCCCATTTGGGCCACCCTCATCCCACATCAGAGTACCTGGGTTCAATTCCCAGCTCAGATCCTGATTCCAACTTCCTGCGAATATGCACCATGAGGAAGAGCAGATAAATCAAATACTCAGGTCCCTCCCACTCACATAGGACACTCAGATTGAAATCTTTGCTGCTGGCTTCTACCTGGCCCAGTCACAGCTGTTGTAAGCATTTGGAAAGTGAATCTAGCAGATGGAAACTATCCTCGCCTCTCCTTTCCTCCCTTCCTCTCTCTCCTGTACCTCCAATTCTATTTCAAATAAATAAATTTTTAAAATGTTAAACCCAAATTCAAGCTCCTTCTAAGATCCAAAATGTCTCAAACCAAAATTTTAACTTAGAATAGGAGTTTTCATCCAGTGAAGACATCACATATCATACAAGAGGCATTTTGGAAATGTTTGGGGTTGTTTTGGGGTTCTCATAATTCCAGACTACACTACAGAAACAGGGCCAGGACACCTCCACAAAGAAGGTCTACCCCACATACCAACCCCTTGCTCTTTGAGAAATGCTGATTTAGTATAGATGGGCAGTACCCCCAGGCACATGAGAGAATGCAACTGAATTGCCTGAAAAAAACTGCCCTTCATCTCAGAATTCAAAAAATTTCACAATTCTCAAAGGAAAATAAGTCAAAAATAAAAATAAGGAAATAAGGCACAACCCGCAGATGATACAAGACACTCCTTTCCCCCAAAAGGATTGCAACCTGAGCACTGTTGCCAGGAGAGGGGTAGGCGAGCAGTTCCGCAAAGTGGCCCCAAACATGCAGGGCGCTGCCATTCCATGCTGTCCTGTCCTTCCCCACACCTGCATCCAGGCCCCTGCTGGGGCTGGAGCAGCCTCCTCCAGTGGATGTAACAGGACTCAACTCCCAGCAAGAGCAGAGCAGTTGTCAGCTGTAGACAGGAGGGGAAGCTCAGGGGGCAAGGAGACCTCTAGGAGAAGGAACTCCAGGCAAGGAAGCTCTAGGAGAACCTGATCTAGGGGTGGGAGGTGGCTCCCATGCCTATGTTGCCCATTGCATCATGCTCCTGCCTTCACTTACAAAATATACACTCACATTAACAAAGAAGAATTTCAAGATGGCAGCTGCAGAGCATTCAACCCCAAGCTGAAGGCTTTTCCATATGCAGAGCCCTCTGAGACTATACCAGGCTCACCCAATCAAGTCACTGCCCAATACACTGCCCTGCTGAGTGTCCAGGCCTTTTCTTTCTCAGGGGTGGCAAATGTAGCTACAAGAATTCCACACCCATGCACTAGAGTGTGGGCAGTCAGTTTCATTATCCATCCTCATCAGCTATGCAGAGCTTCATTTGACACCCTTGTTTTCAGCCCTGGTTTCCACTACCAGGAATTCCCAAGCCTGGATTTCCCCTGCTTCAAATTGTCATAGACTGAAGCTCCACCCTGTACCAGGGAAGAACTGGAGTCAAGATTGAGATGGATTGGGGAAGGAGGCTTGGGGACCACAGCATCTCCCAAACACTGGTAAACAAACTTTGTTTCTGGTCCCATGTGAACGTCATTTTCAGAGGTAGACAATGCTTTGTTCCCCAAATCTTCTATTTCTGGACTTTTGTGATCCAACTTGGCTTGGCTTTTCCTCCTCAGCATATATGTCAATTTCCTCTGCACTGCTAATTCTGTTACCACTTGGCCAGATCCCTTCTAGCTTTCTAAATCAGGTTGCTGTTCTCTCTACTCCTACTCTTTTGATCCTATGGGCTTTTGCCTTTTCAAAAATCTCTGTAAGTGCCATCTTAATGGGCTTGGGGAAGGGGGCAGAAAGGCGCATGTGATCAAGTCTACATGTCTAACTGAAAGTTTTTAATCTTTAAAATTTCCTTCCTATTTTAAAATAGGAAGTTCCCTTTCTCTTGCTTCCTCTTCTCTGGTGGTTGTATACCAGGAGCTCTGTTAGTGCTTGGAATCGCAATTAAGCCTAGAGTTGGGAATCCTGAGATACCTGGCCTCAAGTGGGGAGTGTACATTGACATCGTACTGACCAGAAAAAACTACATGGGTGCTAGATGACCAAATGATAACCCTATTAATACCTAACCCCTAATTCAGGGCCAGCTCCCAAAGCTCCTTTATGAACTGCATTTGTCATAGGAGAGTGATGCCCCAACAGCAGCACCTATGCCATGCACACACCCTGGCCCTGGATAACAGACCATCTCCTCCTGGAGTTTCAGCTTTGAACCAAGATGACAAAATCAGCAGACATCAGTAACTGGGGCAAGGGAACTGCAGCATTCTAGATGGGATGCCTCCAAATTCCAAAGCAGAGGCTCCGTAGCTACCACAGGATATCATGAAGTCTAGTAGATCCTCTCTTTGTGCCTCACGAGATCACCATACACCATATCTGTCCAAAGAAGCCTTCTTTTTATATATATATATAAGAAGCTGGACTCACTTGCCATGACAGAATGATGAACTGAGCTGAAGTTGCAAAAACCAATGATAGCATCTCCCCAATTTTATGTATAGTGACTTCACATCGATAACCAACAACAGTGAGAGTACTGACACCACAAGAATTGGCAAATGCTACAAATCAGGGTTCTGGTGCCCATCCCCAAACCTTACCAGAAATTTGGCTCTTAAAACATCTAATAGCACACCACTGGTTATAATCCTAGTTGTATATTTCACTGGACCTCAGTTTGACCTCTTGAAGTGCACATAATACTTCTTTTTTCCTTTCTTTCCAGAAGTACTTTTGAGCTTTAACTGAGAGAAATGGCAAATGAAATAAAGGTCTTACACTAGTTAATTGTTCAGTGTTCTGACATTATACATTGGATGGTTTCAATTAATAACATTGATTAACTAAGACTCATTGTTTACTGGTCTAATAGTTTCCTTTTATGGGGACAGAATATGTCTATTTATATGAAACTTGCCTAGCTTATGTATAACTTGAAGAAATGAAGGTAATATGTATTCAGGACATATTATGAATATAAAAAGGTAAATTCTGCACCCATTTTTCAAAAAGTAAATTATAATAACCCCTAACCAGGTTCACAGAGAGGAAAAAAACTATTTACTCCCCTCATTCCTCTTCCCTTAGGTAGGAAATTTGAACCGTTTTTGTTCTGTGAATGATTAAAACAATCATCTGGATTGAAGGTTTAAAAAAAAATCAGCCATCAGAATAATACATTATTGTTTTGTGTTTGTATATGAATATGTTTTGCAAAGTGAATCTATGTACCTTATCTTCTTCAATTCAATAGTAACATCTTTTTTATTGAAGAATCCTGATACAACTCTCACCTTGCCTTTTCCCCCTTACTTATAAAATAGAGGTTCTCAAAAAATATGGCTTGAATTTCACTTTCAGGTGCAGACTAAGGATGTGCAACTACTACATTTAGATCTGTATCTTGAACTTTGTGCTCTGTGTGCTGAACAATTGGATTAACATCCACTCTGTCCCATCATAGAAAATAGATGTTGAATCAGGACACTGTGTATATTTATCATGGTGGAAAAATATGTGTAAAGTAAGCAATCCAGATAACATTAGAAAACTACCACAAAACAGGTGCCCTTGTTATTTATAGTGTGCTTTTGAGAACATAAAGAAAGGGGCAGCCCTTGTCTACTGGAACTGAGGTTGAAGGACAAAAGAGGAAACAGACTGAATAAGCAAGCCAGAAACAGGAGTCGGAAGGAAGGCGGGCTTCAGGGATGAGATATTACTGACTTTGCATTTCATTTCTCTCCTTCCTTGAGCCATAGCTCATGCCTCCTCTGAGGGGGGAGTTTTATTAGAGGACTGCATTCAGAAGATTTGGTGAAACATAATTCTGAAAACAAATTTGCAAGAGAGTGATTTTGAGGAGAAAAGCTTGGGAGAAATATATTTTTCACACAGAAGGAGCAGTCTCAGAAAATTTATAGAGAGAAGACCTGGAGAAAATGAAGGAAAGAATATATATGGGCAAGACAGAAATGAAATTTGACTAGACACAGAAAGGCAGGGACTTAAAGGCAGTTATGATGCATAACATAGTATCACATCTTTATGTACTCACAATTCAGAGTAACAGCGCTCGTGACCCATGCCTTCACTTGTATACCAGAATAAAAATTGCAAAGGAAGCCATAAGCAAAAACTGTGCTTGCTTTGCTTGAGGGCCTTCCCATTCTCCACTTCAGATGGGACAACTGTGTTTGCCCACTAGGACCCTCTCCAGGTATTTTACCTTTACACTTTATCTCTGATTTAGAATGGAAAGTCTAAAGCAATTTCAGGCATCATTGAGCAGGAAAGTCTTTTGCCCAAGCTCATGGAATCTCACATAGTATTATTTATGTATATCTACATATTTGTAATTATCTTGTGGCTTTTGAGGCAGAAAAAAAATGTACCTTCACAATGTGCATAACACACTCATTAGGCTTGAATAAGTGAAACATTCAGAATGGTTAAAAAACATAGGCATATTCCAAAACTGCATCATGTAATGACCACTGGTAATGCTGAGGGCTCCAGGAGGTCTTCTCTCTTTTTTGTGGTTGAAAATAAAAAGTTTAATTTCATAAACTGAGTTCACCATTTACAAACACACTAAACCATAGAAATAAAAATATAAGTTAAGGATACATACAAACGTTTTAAACAAAACAACTTCTTCAAAAGGTTATAGGCAAAATGAGTGATTTAGCTAACCCAGGATATTTATCTGAGTTGAAATGAGAAAATGAATTTTTTAAGATATTAAAGCAAAAACTCTGGAGACGTTATTACAGAACCAGACAATTGATACTTCATTCTGATGTCCTCAGGATTCTAAGACACCCCAGTGATGGCTTAATCTTCCCTATCATAAAACAAAAAACAAAAGCAAAAACCTAAGCACCTATTGCTAAGGCTACTCCTACAACTGTAACATAATGAGCTTCTTCCCTGTTAATAAGCCATCTCTTCTAAAAAGAACCTTATTTATAATCTGATCACACTGGGGGTCAGTGCACTTTAGCACAGAGGTGCAGAGTCAGAGGCGAGGGGGTTTGACCAGCACTCCTTCTACCATAGACTTGCCACCTGGGCGCTGGCCAGCAGGCAACATGACTTCACAAACTGGCAAGTTTCAAGGGACCTTGTGACAAAGAGTGGGACACCTCTGAATTACTGCCATGAGCCAATATGACTTCAAAAACCTGGTTACTGAACAATCAGCAGATGAGTCTCCATGCCATACCTGAGTGTAGCTTTGTTCTCCAATGCCAAGTCTGGGTCCCAGTGAACAGTCAACTTCTCTAGAGTGTTCCCTTTATTCCTGCACTTGCTTTTGAGCTTGCAGTTGGAAACTGCTCAGTGAGGACAACTTGACCTCCGCTTTCTTCTCCCAAATTCCACCTGACAGCCACAGAAGCTCTTGTTGCAATTTGAGCAATTTTACTAAAATACAGTACCTGATTCATGTTTTGTACATAATTGAATAAAAAGCCTACTGAAAATAAATTGTTTACATCTTCTTGCTGCACTAGTAAGACAAATCACTAACCCCCCAAGTTGTAAAACTCTTGTCAGCTATGAATTTAAATCTATTTATAGTTCATAATTGATAAGATGTCTATTTCTAGCAGAGTTCTTTTCATCAAAAGGAAGGAAGAGCCTCTGTGACATGGAAATGTTTGGGAGCCTACAAGAACACAAAATTGTAATCATTTCTTCAGCTTTTCATTTCTTCACTCATTCAACAAATATTTGCTGAGCAGCCACTCTGTGTCAAGCCGTGTTCACAGCGTTTGTTTCCTGGAGTGAATTTGCAAATACAGGTACCTGTTCCTGTGGATCTTAGATTACAGATGAGAGAGAAAAACAAACAAACAATGACCCAGGAAACTATGCAGTCAGTGACAATATGATATATGCTCATAGAGATCAGGAGAGAAAGATCAAGATTTAGTGACTGTTTAAAATTGTGTGGCCTGGGGCCAGTGTTGTGGCATAGCAGGTTAAGCTGCTGCCCATGATGCCAGCATCCCGCATGGGTGCTGGCTCAAGTCCCAGCTGCTCCACTTCCAATCCAGCTCCCTGCTAATGGCCTGGGAAAGCAGCGGAAGATGGCCCCAGTGCTTGGGCCCCTGAACCTAAGCAAATGAGAGACCTGGAAAAAGTTTCTGGATTCTAGCTTTGGCCTGGCCCAGCTCCTGCCAGCCATTAAGGGACTGAATCATCAGATGAAAGATCTCTCTCTCCCCCTCTCTGTAACTCTTTCAAATAAGTAAATCTTTTTTAAAAATTGTGTGGCCAGAGGAGTCTTCTCCAAGGAGATAATATTTCAATTAAGCGAGTATTCATGGCCATAAGTAGCAGCCATGTGAAGATCTGGGAGGGAGAATATTCCAAGCAGAGTGGCCTAAGCACGGAAGAAGGACTATCTGGCTGGTGGCTGTTGAGGGCAGAAGGCATGACATGAAATTGGAAATGTAGGCAGAGGCTTATCCTGATTGCCATAGGAAGTTTTCCAGGGTTTTAAGAAGAAGTAATGATATCAAATTTAAATGTTTAAAAGACTGCATTGCCACTATGCAGAGTATGAGTAACAAAGAATGAAAGCAGAAAGGCAAGTTAAGAAACAATCACAGTAGACAAAATAAATGCTGACAATGGTTTGAATGAGGTCAACAATAAAAGCAACGGTGAGAAGTTGTCAGATTCAGGATATGTCTATAGACATGCCCTCAATAGGTATTGCTTATGATCTGTGGATAGGAAGGTGCTGAGAGGAAAAAAGAAATTGTGAATATTTTGATGGAGGAATTAAGTTGATAATGATACATTAACCAGGATGGAAATACCAGGGAAGAACAAATTTTATGATAGTATGCAGAGAAATATGAGTTCTCTCTGATCATCTTAACAGGTATACAGTATATCTAAATGGCCATTGTATAGATATGATATCCTAGCACTTAGGAAGGTACTGGTCCACAGATAATTATGTGGACATTAAATCCATGGAGTTGATGATCTACAGTAGTATCTATAACCAAGGAGAGAGGCTCATTCCCTAGGTCAGTCTGATGATTTGTTGTCTGAGAAGGAAAGGTTTACTAAATAGGAGTCAGACCAGGAAAGAGTGGTATCACAGAAGCCAGGAGGAGAAAGTTTTCCAAGAAAGATGAAGTGGTCACCTGAAATGTCACATATGTTAAAAGACAAAAGTAACTATTGGACTTGGCAATATGACAGTCATCAATGACCTTTAAAAGTAGTATCTGTGGAGAGGTGAAGATGACAGCATCATAAGTATGAGTTTAATTCTAAAGGTAAAGTGCGGGCTGGTGTCACGGCTCACTTGGCTAGTCCTCCGCCTGCAACGCCGGCACCCCAGGTTCTAGTCCTGGTTGGGGCATCAGATTCTGTCCCGATTGCTCCTCTTCCTGTCTAGCTCTCTGCTGTGGCCCGGGAAGGCAGTGGAGGATGGCCCAAGTGCTTGGGCCCTGCAACCTCATGGGAGACCAGGAGGAAGCACCTGGCTCCTGGCTTCGGATTGGCTCAGCGCGCCAGCCGTAGCGGCCATTTCGGGGGTGAACCAACAGAAAAGGAAGACCTTTCTCTCTTTCTCTAACTCTGCCTGTTAAAAAAAAAAAAAGGTGAAGTGTGAACAATCGTTGAAGATGCTCATCAACTAGCAACCATTGGAAATGGCAGGGGAATAGAAGGGAACAGGCAACTGGAGATAGATGCACATCTTAAGACAGGAGATACTGGAATGTTTGTTGCTGGTGGGAATTATCTGGCAGGGAGAGAGAAAATGATGCAAGAGTTTCGTGGTACAGACTGCATAAGAACTAGAAAGTATTGGGATATAGGATATAAGAAGAGAGTGGCACTCAATACCATCATGAACCTGAACACACAGTAACAAAAAGGAAGTCAGGAAATATGAGTAGAGACAGAGATAAGCTGATAGATTTGGTGGAGCAGAATTCCCATCTGGTTGTTTCTATTAGACTTATGATAAAAGGCCATCTGATGAGGGGAAAGAAAGAGCATATGAAGACAGAGCAAGTAGGGTAAAATAGACATTTTGGACGATGAGAAACTGAAAATGCTAGGAAAATGCAATGAGATTATGGATGTTGGTTATTGAGAATTATTGAGTGATCAATAAAATTCATTTAGGGTATGATTAATCAGTATCACTGTATGTTTAACTCTAGCAGTGTGTAGCTGTTGGAACTTTGCAAGACAATAAGAAATAGTTGGGTTGGACCTACAATAGAGATTGGCAGATAAGGGCAGCATAGAGAGGAGTTTCCAATAGTGTAAATATAATGAAGGTTCTGGAATTAAAGGTGGATGAAAAGGGAAGTGATGGCATGAGGCTTTCAGTTGATCACAAAATTCTTTGCAATCAGGGGGAAGAATTGAGTTGGAAAAATTGCTCAAGTAGAAGCATAGGGTAGGCAGGCTAAAAGGATAGGAGTGAGAGTCAGAAGTTTATGTGTAATGTCCAAATTATTCAGTAGTCCCTTTATTAATGACTATGTCAAGGATAACCATGAGAATGGATTTATGAAAAAGATGATGGTAAAGTAATGGATATGACAGGTTGAAAACTGAGAAGCCAAGATGTGGAATGGATTCAATCATTAACATCATTTAGAATGGTGAAGTGTTGAGACAAAGAAATGGTTTTGAGCTAAATTGATAAATTCATGAACCAAAAGGGGATGCCACAAGGTATTGGTTGAAGGCGGCAATTAGGAGAGATGGTAGATAGTCTAGTCTGGTGGCAGAGATACAAGAGAGCTAGGGGTTTGGAAGATAAGGGAAGAGAAATTGCTTGGAAGTGGCAACTAAGAAAAAGGAAGATACATTTCCCTACTGCTAGACTCTATGGGTTTTAGGAGATGAATGAATAATGTTTACATACAACTGTATCACTTTCCTGGGGTTATACTAACGTAAGTACCATATACTGTATAACTTGATATAACAAATTTATTATCTCATGGCTCTGGAATCCGTAACCAAAATGAAGTTGTCAATAGGGTTAGTTCCATTTGGAGGCATTGAAGGAAACTTCCATGTGTCTGTCCTGGCTGCTGGTGGCTGCCATTGACCCTTGGTTGGGAGCTGTATCACTAGACTTCCAGGCCCCATCTTCACATGGCTGTCTTCCCCCTGTGTGTGTCTGGATCTCTGTCTCTCTCTCCCTATATTAATAATTCATGGGAATAAGGGCCCACCCTTACATAAAATAACCTCATCTTAACTACATCTGCAAATACCCTATTTCCAAATAAGTTCACATTCACAAGTTCTGGGTGTCAGGAACTTTAGGAAGACAATGTTCAAGTCAGTATAGCAGCCAAGAGGTCTGGATAGGTCTCCTGGGAGCAATCTCTTGAGTGACCAGAAACACTTAGCAGGGCCTCTGGCAAGGTACTGCCTCAGACTCATGAGGCTGAGAACTGCCTCTTGTTCTTTGAAGACATCATGGCACTGTGGCAGTAAGATGTATTAAGTTCATAGAGATGCTAGCTTTCAGCCCTACTATTGGACTTGTGACTTGAGCAACAGCACAGGTGAATATAAAGGAAATGGGACACATCTAAGTTGGGTTTACCTCTCAACTGCAAGAGGAAACAGGCAGCACCAACTAGTATGTGGACTAAGGTGTATCTCCTACCCCATTCTTATTCTGTAGCTCTAAATCCCAATGTCACTATGTTTGGAGATAGAGCTTTCAGGGGTGTAATCAAGATTTAATGAGAGCTGAGGTTGGAGGCTTCAACTGATAGAAAGTTTCCTCATAAAGAGAGGAAGAAATGCCAGAAAGTTGTCTGTCCATGCAGTCAGAGGAAATGCCACTGGAGGTCACGGCGAGAAGATGATTATCTGCAAGCCAGAAAGGTTTATCCAGAGAGCAACTCATGTGGCATATTAACTTGGAATTCCAGCCCCAGGGCTATGAGAAAATTAATACTTGCTCCTATTTTGATGCTGATCAATGTGTTTGAAAAACAGACAAGGGACAGAGAGAGGTCTCTCATCTGCTGGTTCACTCCTCAAGATGCCTTCAATAGCTGGAGCTAGGCCAGGCTGAAACCAAGAGCCAGGGAGTCCATCTTAATCTTCCACATGGGGGACAGGGACCCAACTACTCAAACCAAAGCTGCTATATCCCAGGCTGTGCATAAGTAGGAACCTAGAATCAGGGGCAGAATCAGGATTCAAACCCAGACACAGATACAGGATGGGGATGCCCCAGTGGCTGCTAAACCACCATACCAAAGGCCCACCCTACATAGATCTGCTGTTTAAGCCACACTGTGTGGCCTTTGTTACGGCAGCCTGAACAGACTAGAACAGCAAGGCTTCACTTCAGGGATAATAAATAGGGGCCAACTGCCCCACATAGATAAAGGGAAGGATCCAGAGAGTGTTGCTTCTTACAGAAACATCTCCATAGTCTTCACAACACAGTTTCTGATTTGATGCTAAAGGATTTTTTATTAAACAAATATTTATTGTGCACTTATGAGCAAGCCACTTAGTATCACTAAATTCCAGATCTCTGACAAGACCAGGTAGAAATTAATGGACTTCGGTCTGGTGCCAAAGAGAGTGACTTTGTCAAGTCACCGAGTGTTTCACCACTCCCGTCCATTGAAGGGAAATAAAGCTCACTTGCACATCATGATTCCAAAGAAATGAAAAAGGAACCTGTGCTGTGAAAGTAATATATTAACCAGTTCCAAACACTGGGGAAAATATTTGTTTTTTATAACTAATATCAATATTCTGAGTCTTGATCTCTAGCTACAAGAACTGAAATTATCTCATCTTTGCCCTTAGATCTTCCACTTCTCACTTCATGTTCGATTCCTGCTATCCCAACTTTTTCCTATTTGGTTGCCACATGGGAAATTATCTTGGCCCTTGATAAGTTTAAGAAATTTAGGAAGCTCCTTGTAGTCTGATTTCACAATTTATATTCATTTTAAACTATTCCTGGATGGTTTCCCTGAATGAGCACACAAATAGAAACCAAGGAGTCCGTTTGAATGTCTGGCCTGGCTGAACATCTTTATTAAGAATCTGAAAGAATGTGAAAATGCTGCAGCAGTGAAATCTGATTCTAAGTTGGGAGATGCTGTAATGATAGAGGAATAAACTGGAGAGAAAACCACATTGTAACTGAAATTCAATGCAGCAAGTTGTAATCAAATATATCTGAGAACAAAAAAAAATTCAAATCTTGGACTGCCAATGAATGAATGAAATCAGTCAAATATTAATGTCCGAAAAGGCCTGAGGGTGATGACAGAGTTAATTGTGCATGTTAGCAGAACTGAGATGAGTTAGACAATGATCAATGCTATTTTGTACAGCAAGGAAAGAGGCACTGCAGGGAAGGAAATGTAAAAGACTGGGGAGATGGCATCTAGAATGCAGCATTGTATCAGAAGTGTCATCACTCAAAAACTCCCTCAATTACAGGGAAGTTAAAGGTATATATCAAGGAACCAGTAGAAGGACAGGATTGAATTGGCAAAAGAAGTTGAAAGTAGGATCAAAGCAGATAAATAGGACCTGGCAGCTTTAGCAATTATGAAAGGCTACAAAAAGCCATGAAGCAGAGTTGGCAGGAACTTCAATATCAGACTGGTTTTTAGTCTCCCATTCTGCCTCTTATTAGTTGTTTGACCTTGGGTAAGCAATGCAACTCTAGGCCTCAGCTTTTTTTTTTTTTTAATCTGAAAATGTGGGAAAGCCTGTATCTGAGCGTTGAGGAAATGACTGAGAGAGAGCACACTAAGAAATTCGTGCAGTCCCTGGTACACAGATCCTCAGTAAATGTTAACTACAACAAATAACAATCATAATCCACACATAACTGGAAAGGGTTTCTTTATGTTAAAGGACCCACATTTTTGTTAAAATTTTTTTCAACTTCCAGTGTCACCTACCTCTCGAGCAGCCTCCCTGTTAGCAGAGTGTTAATTCTAACTAGCTCCCTGCCCCTATTACTTTCTCCACCACATAATTCCACCATCTGTCCTCCCATCTCTTCTTAATCAAAAGAGCCCTAATAGGCAGTCCTGGATTCAGTTTTTTTTTTTTTTTAACTAAGAGAATATGGAATGGAGAGCCAGATGGTAAATTTGAACATATCTAGGACAATTACTTTATTTAGCTACAAAAACAAACAAACAAAATTAAACAGTGGCTTCTCCTTTATGAGATTGGTGTCCCTGGCCAGATATCTCCTTGAACTTACTTAGGTGAACTTATTTAGGTGCTCCTCATATGTAGCACACATCATCTCAGACCATGTCTACCATAGTGAGAGTGTGCTTTGGTTGTGCCATTTTTAAGTCTCCATCATCATGTAGTAACTTCCCAATGCCTGTGTCAGGTCTTCTGTGATTTTTGGGCTACAGGGGAATGGGGATATTTTTTTAAAGGTAAGTGTGTTCAAAGGGAATTTCATGTGGACTAAAGGATGCAGAAGTATACCAAACATGAAGATCTCCCCAGAATGATGTAAAAAGTCAGGTTAAATAGAGCTTCCTCCTTCCTGAGGTTTACTCACTGATTTACATACTTTCTAGGGGACACGGGAGTGTGTGTCCCCACAAAGGTCTTTTCCTGAGGTTGGAAATCAGGCTAGCCTGCGATACTGTAGAGCTCCTAGTTTTCATTAACAGACTGGACACATACCTTTTTCAACTGAAAACGTGTTCCAGCAGCTTGATCAATCTGATAAGACTAAAATACAAAACCATTCTGGTTCCAAAGACTATTTTCTGAGAAAAGAAATGAGTAACATAATACTTCTAGTCATTGTAAAGACATAGCAATTTCCTTTTCCAAATTGAACATTTTTTGAAGAGTACATAAAAACTACCAAGCAGATTCTGGCAGACATTACTTTGAGATAATAGATCAATCATCCTCACCCTTTCCACATCATCTTGTTTTTAATGCCATTGAAATGATCTGCTGTATTTAGGCTATTTCCACTGAGGCCTCAAATTATACTTCATAAATATAAATAATATAAATAACATACTTTATAGATAATTGTTGAAAAGCTTTAGTTTCAAAAAAAAAACTAGCTTGACAATCTCTCACTTCTCCTTTTAACACCTGACTCCACATAACAGCAGAGAAAAGTTTTAACATTTATAGTATCTTTTAAAGGGAAGAAGCAGCACTCAACATTTCTACAAATATAAGCACCCAAAAATATACATGGTTTTACTTTGGAATTCAGTGATTTATTGTTTACAGAAATATTTTCCCTGCATAATAGTTAATAGAATCTATGCATGTATCATTAAACCATCTAGGTCTAGACCTGCAACTGAAAGGTAATTCATTTTAGTTCTGTTTCAGATTAATGTTTTCCTAGCTCTTTGAAACAGCCATGACAGAATGCCAATTTCCTTGCATTTATATGCTATGTATTGGAATCAAATAGACAATTATAAAGGGCATATTGAATTGTTTTCAGTCTGAGACATGGAGTTCCTTCACCGCTTTTGGTGGGTTGAAGCAATAAACAAAATGCGGGACACCTCACACAGATGTTCTAACACATCTCACCTGCTCTCCAGGTGTGGCAAACACACCCACACCTAGGTTAGTTGTCTCTGTTGATCAGTCTTCAGTTGTGGGTAAATAAATTTGCTTTGAGAATTGCATGATCAACTTGCCTCTTTGGATGGAGGAAAACTATTATAAAGAGAATAAAAATTCATTTCCATTTCTGCACAGTACTTCTCTAAGGTCTGTGTCTATCAAGTGCTTTGATTAGAAAAGAATAATTCTTGATTTTTCCTATACAAATATTACAAAAATATTCTGTTCTGTACTTCTTTGGTGAAGAAAAAAAAATTACTTGAAAGAAAATAACGAACTATTTTAAAATAGGCTTCCCTTTGTCTCCATAATGCCTTAGGTGATTTCATCCCCACATGAGCAGCAAGAAGACAGTGCCTCTCCCATTTACCTCCTCGTGATCATGTTGAGACAACTGGAAACATTTACCACCTTTGGCCTGTACCAATATTTGTTATTATGCCTTGATGATTGAATCACACATTTCCTGCTGCATCAAGGTTATCCAGATATCTGGAGCAAATGCCACTTTGTGGTAGGCAAAGCCAAGCTTTCTACATTAGATCCACTAGCACAACATTAAGCGTCTGCTAACTCAGGAATACGCTTCCCTTCTCAGATTAAAATGTCTGATAGAGACATTCGTATATTTCCATTTGCCAATTATTGCCCATGACTTGAAAGACTATTCTGCCAAAATTTCCTTGGTCACTGGAGAGAAAGGATGGAAATCGAGCCTCTGTTATAGGCAACAGAAAATGGGCTCCTTATTTATACCACTAAGCCACTCCTGCTTCCAAATACTCAGTTTGTAGTTGATACATTGTCCTGATTTAAATGCTTTTACATCCTGAATGGTATGCTGCTTTCAAAACAGTTAAAAAGTACTTAAGCACCTGGGATTCTGTTCCACAAGAAGGGAAATTAAGGAGATAAAGGGAAGAGGAAAAAAATTAGTCCTCAATGTGTTTAAAGCTTGAGAGTTGAGGGTGGTGAAGCATGAGATGAAGAAAGAAAATGTCAAACAAACGTTGTAATTCAGAACCAAAATCACAAGGAACTGGAAACTCTCAGAGCAAGAATTCTGGGTTTTTCCAGGATGTCTAAACCTGTCCTGCATGCTTCTACCTACCAATGCAAGTCTCAAGATCTCACACCATTCTGCTGAATCCAAAGGGATAATGAGGAGACCTAAGAATCTGCCTGTTAGCCACATCCTGAGGGTATGCATGTATGAAGTCCAGTGCACCCAAAGATAGGCAGCCTGGTCTGACCTGATCCTTAACTATCTTGATGATTTTCAATTTGTCAAATAACAAAATCAGGTAGCCCCAGCTGTCCCAACAAGGTCACTGGAAAGTACATTGGAGAGGCACTGTGTTGCTCATTAAATCATCCAAGTCATTATGGAGAGAAAGCAAAGCCTAGATATTACAAGAAGTCTATTATTTTCTGTTATATAATTGGCATTCATTTCCTAACCAAAGAAGTCCAAACGATACTTTCAAAACAGTATTTTATGGGTGCCAGGTTCTAGTACCGGTTGCTCCTATTCCAGTCCAGCTCTCTGCTGTGGCCCAGGGGGGCAATGGAGGATGGCCCAAGTGCTTGGGCCCCTGCATCCGCATGGGAGACCAGGAATAAACACTTGGCTCTTGGCTTCGGATTGGTGCAGTGCCGGCCATAGCGGCCATTTGGGGAGTGAACCAACAGAAGGAAGACCTTTCTCTCTGTTTCTCTGTCTATAACTCTACCTGTCGAATAAAAAAAAAACAGTATTTTTTTCTAACATTTGTATGGGAGAAATCAACCAGTTATCAAAATCCTTCCAAGAATAAAACCCTTTGCCTGGGAGCATCCTCATCAATCTCTCTCCTCTCTTACTGGAACAGCCTTCTGACAGATCTGTGTTTCTAGTCTTTTCCAAACAGTAACCACCCCTTTCCCAAAGAGTAACTTGACAGAGCTGTTTTTTTTTTAATGGGAAGAAGTTTCTACTACTTCCCTTCCAAAAACTCTCAGTGACTTTCTAAAACACTCAGTGAAATTCACAATGCTTCTCCTAGCTGCACAGCAACACAGGGTTTAACCCCTGCTCACCTGACCTCTCCAAATTCCACTCAGACCATTCTCCTCCTTGCTATCTGTTCTTTATGTTCCTGACTCAGAAACCTTCTTTCAGATCCTCAAACACAACCGATTCTTCCAGCCAGGCTCTTAACTGGTTTATTGAACTAGTTAAATCTGGTAAGAGCTTGGTTCCTTCTCCCATGCCTGTTCTGAAAGATACTGGGCAAACCTCCCTTCACCCCTCCTGTAGGCTCTCTTAGGCAGTGCTCTTAGCTCTCTGCTCATTTTCCAAATAAAAAATGGGGCCTCATCCCCAATGAAAAGTGTGTCCACTTCCCCAGCTGAGATCTGGCCCTGTGCTCAGGAGCCAACAGGAGGAGGCAACTCAGGCCGCCTACACTCCTACTTCTGGCTTCCTCCCCTCCAGCATTTGACTCCTCTTGGTTGTGGGCAGAGTGGGGAGAGACTGGCACAAATTTGCCATGACTGGTTTATAACAGAGGTACTTGAATTGTCTTTCACTTTCAAATGCCCTCTGTGGTGACTGACATTCAAACACTAGCTCTACCTTGTAGGGTGCACCATGCATTCCTCAGAGACATCCCCACCCCTGCCACTAATACAGTGGCTACATTGCACTTTCCCCCGATGTGAGCAATTCATCTCTGGCCCTCTAGCCAGCCCCAGCTTCACAGCTCACCCAACCCATTGGACATCTTTGAGGTCTGCTCCCTTAGCAACCAGCCTCAGGCTATGTTCGCCTCCATAGTGCCCTCTTGGCCATCAGACACTACCACACCTGTGTCTCACAGGCACCTGGCGGTGCAGGTGTCTTTTACTGCAGCTCTCTTCTCAGGCTGCCATCCTACCATTTCTCCAGTCAGCTTCCTATCTTTAGACTTCTCCAACAAAAAGGTGGGCAAGAACCTCTTGGTCACCCACATCCTAGATTCTTTAAGAACTGACCCTTCCACTCTTGCTGATAGCAAAGGGAGTCAGATCTCAGAGCTCCCGTAAGCAAGCTCTCAAAGAAGGAGTAAGAGCCCAGTCTCCATGTCTTGTAACCCTCCTCCCTGCAAATATCCTGCCCATGACTTAGAGGAAGGATCAAGGTCTTCCTCCAGGACAGGAAGTGGAAGTACTGCACTTTATTCCCTACGAGCAGACTTGCAGGCTTGCTGCACACAGTGACAATGCAGCCATTTCATGTGAGTATGACTTACACGAGCACCCTGCCCACCTGCTGGCAAATTCCATACGCAGCATTTCCAGAGCATCTCTTCAGAATCTGGGGACACTTTACCACCTAGTGCTTTCAATTTCAAGGAGTTAGTTAAACCTTAAGGGAAAGTCTTGTTCCTTAATCATCCATTTCTACATATTGTTTTAAAAACACCTCCAAAAGTAGTCGCTTAACAAGTTATACTTTCTTACAGCTCTGAGTTGATGAGCTCAGCTGGATGGTTCTCCTCTTCCATGGGTTGCATTGACTTACTTGGTTTTCTTTAGCTAGGGTGGGCTAAAATGGTCAGGAAGAGTTCACACACATCTCTGGCATTTATATGTTGCTCCATGTAGCAGCTCCCTGTAGCTTGGGTTTCCTGACAGAACGGCAATTTTAGAGGAGTTGAACTTTTTAAAAGGAAGCTGGCTAGAAAGAGGGAAAACAGAAGCTGCCAGGCCTCCTAAATGATAGGCCTAGAACTGTTGTAGCTCCCCACCTGCCAAAGCCATTTGTAACCCCAGTCTAGATCCAAGTGAAGGATAGAGAGACCGCATCTCTTCATAGGGCAAATACAGGAAGGCAAAGAATTGATGGAAGTCATCTTTGGAGTGGCACAAATTTGTGTCAATATGTTTCTCATATTGACCCTTTTGCCTGGAAAGTTATTACCAAAGATCTTAACATAACTCATCTCCTTCCCACCATTTAGGATTCATATATATTTTAAAATTTTTAATTTATAAAAATGGGACAAATTTCATGTCTCATACTGTGTGTCAATAGCCTTGGAAAACACCAAAATTCAATTTATTTTGAATGCATATCACTTTCATAGCATGGTGTTGAACTATCATAAGTTGAATTATTGTAAATTGGGGAGACGGTGTATTGATTGCATGATTATTTTACTCTCTATTATCTGCCCTTAACTTCCCACCCATCCCCAATAGAGTGTAAGCTCCTTGATTGCAGAGAATTTGGTCTTCCAATCCCTGCAGACCACCCATCATTTAGAAAAGAGAACAAACTCCATACTCTTTGTGAATGAACACCTTGCTCAATTCTACTAAGTCCAAAGCTAGCACTAGTAGATGGACATGAATGTCTTTTCTATCCAAGATTTCATGTAAAAGCAAGGTTTTTTATAATATTCATTTAATTTTCTTTCTAGATAGACTTCTTGATGAACATCTGACATAAAACCATTATTTGCTTCCAAATATTTTGAGTTTCTTTTAGATGAATAACCCTAGACTTTATGAAACTTTATGAAACTTTTGAACTTTAATAAATGGCTATATGAAAATGTATTCTCTCTGGGCAAAGTCAAGCAAGGATATCCATGTTTTTATTTTCTTCCTTGCAATAATTTAACGTTTTAGTAAATCAACACTATTAAGAGGATTATACCATGAGCTAAAAATCTGCAACTTAGAGACTTTCTGCTATTATTTTTATTTGGATAAAAATGATAATAGCAGCTGGTGCCACAGTTAATAGGCTAATCCTCCACCTGTGGCACCAGCACACCAGGTTCTAGTCCCGGTCAGGGTGCCGGATTCTGTCCCGGTCGCTCCTCTTCCTGTCCAGCTCTCTGCTGTGGCCCCAGAGTGCAGTGGAGGATGGCCCAAGTGCTTGGGCCCTGCGCCCCCATGGTAGACCAGGAGAAGCACCTGGCTCCTGGCTTCGGATCAGCGCAGTGCGCCAGCCGCAGCACGCCGGCCACAGCAGCCGTTTAGGGGTGAACCAATGGAAAAGGAAGACCTTTCTCTCTGTCTCTGTCCACTCTAGCAAAAAAAAAAAAAAAAAAAAAACTAGTAATAATGATAATAGCAAATGCCTTAAGGACTTGCTTCTTGCCAGATTCTGAACTAAGCACTTGACTTGGGCCAATTCATGGGTTATTGGAAGCAAAGGATCAGAGAAGTCCTCTGCTGTCTTTAGGCAAGTGTCAGACCCTTCAAGAATGTGCCTTTTACAAATGTCACCATTTGAACTTCTTCCCTCCTGAGCCTCTTGAAACTCTAAAGGAAAATACAGGAACTTTGATACGTTACTTTCCAAAAGTGACAATCCCTTTTAAGTAGGACAACCATACTATAATGTCCTACATAATTTATTTGAACATATGCCTTTGTCCTAAGACAGAAAACACTTTTTTCTTAGAAAAAAACTTGCCCCTCAAATAATGTACTGTCTATTTCAAACACATATCAGTTTGTGGCTTTTAGTTATCTTTTTAAAATTGTATTTCCATTTAATGACTTCTTTCTGTAAGCAAGTGAGAATTGCAAGGTCAAATCTTTATACTTCTAATTGTGCACATATGCCTGTACCTTCAAAAACGTTTTA
The DNA here is from genome assembly GCF_051225735.1 of Oryctolagus cuniculus. Taxonomy (NCBI): domain Eukaryota; kingdom Metazoa; phylum Chordata; class Mammalia; order Lagomorpha; family Leporidae; genus Oryctolagus; species Oryctolagus cuniculus. Next base: position 45,459,790 of record NC_142880.1, read on the forward strand.
ATGTCAATATATAATTAAATTACATTAAATGATATTCTAAAATGTGATTTTTGTTAGGATTTTCCCAAACAGTATAAATTTGTTTGTTTTCCAAATTGACCAATTTGCTTAGGTTTTTCAAAAATATTATCCTGTAAATCATGGAACCAAAATGGTGAGAAATACATCCATCCATTGATTGCTCAATTCCCACAACTTAGCTGACTATTCCCTGCTAAAACTCTAGCCTACAGATCACTGTGCATTTAATTGATGGCTACTGTCTTCATTACACAGCTGTTAACCCATCAAGAGATTGTTAATGAACTCGGCAATATACATTTCATTAACTTTTTTGCCCTAGGGTTAATCATGGGAAATATTTTTAAATGTGTCTTTGATGTGCTAAGCTTCCCTAATAAATATGATTAAGTAAAATAAGTTGAGAGGAAGAGCATCAATTCAATGAAGACTGCTTAATATTAGGCAGTGGATTTATTTTTGCATAAAGGGAAATTTAGTGTCTGCATTTTCATGGTTCTTAAAGAGAATTTGGCTCTGGTCCAGACACTGAACTCTTCTTTTATTGCGCTAAACTTGGAATGCACTGATTGATACAGGAAGATGAGTCTTCAATGGAGTGTTATTCAGGAATTTCTTTTTGCATATAGTATGCTTCCTCCCATGCATACTCTTTCTATCATAATGAACATTAAATTCTGTGCAAAACGAATATAGCACAGTCCATGATTGTGAGAAGAGTAGATTATATTGAAATAGTAGACTCCCAAGAACAAGATGTGCTTCATTAAAGAAACATTCCAGTAAACCTTGTGAGTAAACTTTATAATGTTAAATATTTCTAAAACAAAATACCATCGCTTTTTTGGAAAAGCTACAATGTATAATGCACTTGCTGCTGCTGCTGCTGCTGCTGCTGTGACTTTCTTGGCTGCAACTACCCCTCTGATATCCATCCTCCTTAAAACTCTGGCAATAAAAATGAACTATATGCATTTAAAACAATAAAGATTTTACAGTTCAGTAGAGCACATTTTGTGATATGATTCACTTTATTTTAGATTCTATTAATTTAAGCTCTGCATCATTTGTCCAGGTCTGAAATGATATTTAAAATATTTTGATGTCAATTTAGTCATTTTCAACAAAACCCTCCACAGTAACTATAATGATGGCATCAGTTTGGGGATGAGGACAATCATCATTGAAGAGGTAAAATTAATTTATATTTGAATGGGACACTTTTTTGCAATAAATCAGTATTATCTTCCCTCTTTGCACAAAATTTACTGACTGGGAAAGAAAAATATTCAGGAGTCCTGGTCTCAGCCTTCCTTCTAGTGTAGCCTTGGTGGAAGGAGTAGATGTCAGTGGATATGGACCACTTGGTCTGCTCTCTGTGGAGGACAGGCACAGCAGCTTTGACAGCAGTTTTCTCCCCTGGATATAATCTCCATTAAGCCTCTTATTTGAAGGTCATGGTGTCACCTCACACATGGGTGCTGTTTCCTCACTAGATGACAGACTGTGGGCATCTGGAGTATTGGTCATAGAAACATTCCTGCTTTTCAAAAACAGCTGCAAGAAAATTCTTAAGCCAAGGTCCTTTTTATTTATATTTCTACAAGAAAGTGGAATGAAACTAAGAAGATCTTATTTTTAAAACTGTCATGTTCAAGTCAACAAATATTTACCAAATGTTTATAGCCAAGAAGGCACAGCATTAATTAGAAGATAGGGATAGAAGAGTGGGAGAGGTTTAACTGAAAACTAAAAGAAAAAAAAAGCTTTATTTCTACCTTCCGTTGCTGACTGTCTGGTGGGAGAAACAAAGATATATGCAAAGAATCTGGTGTACACAAGCTGTGCTACCTGGTACAAAGGGAACTCAAACCCTCTGAGAGTGGTAGAGAGAGAGAATTTTCTGGAAAGTATTCTGGAGAGGCAAAAATTCGACTGAAGTTGCAAGGTTTTCAACAAAGTGGAAGAGTGTTTGAACCCCAGAAGAGACTCAAAGTCTCAGAACCCTGGAGACTCAGATCTCATTATACCAATCAGGCTATAACAAGGGGTATAGAGTGTGCTATGGGAAAGAGGGGAGATAAAACTGTAAAGAATGGATGTATACTTACCCTTTTGTCATCTGTATTTGGAAGTATACAAATGTATAGCTCATTTGCATAATGTATGTGTCTTACTACTGATAGAAGATAATCTTTCAAATTTATATATTTATATAATTTTTTCTCTAAGAGAATCCTCAGAGAAATACAAATCAAATTCACAATGAGAGAGCATCTCATACCTGACGGATTACTTAAAAGAAACCAGTATCTCAGAGATGTTCCTTGCAACACTATTCAAAGCAGCCAACTTGTGGTAACAATCCAAGTGTCCTAAAATGACTCCATCTGGATGTCCCACTTCCAATCCGGCTCTGTGCTAACACACCTGAGAAAGTAGTGGAAAGTGGTCCAAGTGTTTGGGTCTTGGCCACCCATGTTGGAGACCCAGATGGAGTTCTTCTCTCCTAGCTTAAGCCTGATCCAGTTCCAGCTGTTGCAGCCATTTGGGGAGTGAACCAGTGGATGGAAGATCGATCCTTCTCTTTTCTTCTGCCTCTGTAACTCTACCTTTTAAATAAATAAATAAATATTATTTAAAAAAGAAAATGTGGTATATATGTATAAATCTCTCTAATGTGTATACATACATATACATACACACTCACACAGTAGATTGTTACTTAGCCATAAAAATGAAGAAAAATCCTGCCATTCGATACAACATGAATGAACCTAGAGAACATTATACTATGTGAAATAAACCAGATACAGGACAAATGTTGTGTGATCTTACATACAAAATCTTTAAAAACTGTACTCATAGAAGCAGGAATATAAAGATGCTTGTCAGGGGTTGCAGGATATGAAGGCAAGAAGTGGGAAGAAGTTGGTCAAAGGGTACAAATGTTCATGTCACTCCCCCACTCGCGGAGGAACGACACCGGACGCTGTTTTCTTTCCCCAGTCCTTCCCGGATTTGCTGCCGCCCCCCCCCCCCACCGGCTTTCGCGGAGGAGCGGCACCAACGAGCTCTCCGACCGACCCTCTCAGGGGGCCCCACATGTTGTCTCTTTCTCCCTTTTATAGTCCTCTCCCACCAATCTGTGCTCCGCTGCCCGCGTGCTGAGCACGCAGCTTTCTTCCAATTAGTGGTAGGGTCAGGAATCAGCTAATTGACGAAGCAGCTGTGTAAGATTTGCTTACTCTCTCTTAGCGCTATATGGTGGGAGATCAGACGCATAGAGTTAGTTTCAGTCCACAGTCTCAGTACTTATTTGTCTCCCGGGCACCCCGCCATATTGCGGGAGACGGACCCTGCTCCCCACAGTTCGGTTATAAAATGAGTAAGTTCTGGGAATATAATCTGTGATAGTGTAATAGTAGTTAATAATATTATGTTGTTCACTTGAAATTTGATGAGAACCTATTTAAGGGTCCTTTCCTCTCTCTCCCCACACACACAGACCAATGGTAACTATGGATGGTGACAGATGTGCTGATTAATTTGACTTTGGTAATCAGTAGTGTACATATATATAAACTCATCACATTGTACACCCTGAATATGTACGTTTATATTTTTCAATTAAATATTTAAATTTTGTACAAGAGAAAAGACCATATATAGACCAAGGGGTTGAAATCTGTGGACTCCAGGTTCAGATCTATGGTTTTCTCTGACATCTTCAGACAATCCAAGTCTATCTTACTCTGTCTCTGGTCCAGAATGTTAGCTATTTGAAACTATCAAATCTCCCTTCTCCACAACACACACCTCATTGATGAATTTGGAGCAGAACCAGTTTTTAAAGGAAAAGATGAAAATATTGATCTTTTCTGATATTCTTCCTCCCATGAAGAATCTAGAAAACAAAACTTTTAGCAGTGCTCTAAGCTATTGTGCTTAAAGTATCTGTTTTCCCTGGTTTAACCAAACATATATTCCTAATAGTTTAACTTCATTAGCAGGGCATTGAGAATGGAATGAGATATACTCACTCTCCTAGAAGGGAGGTCAGTCATGAATGGAGGGATGGAAGATGAAGAAAAATATTTGTCACTCCTAAACCTAGTGATTTGAGCTTATACTAGGGGAGCCCCAATTTAACTCTAGCCCAGACATCTGCTCCTCCCTCATGAGAGGCCCCCAAGCAAATACCAGTTAACTGAGCTCAGTCAATGCACAGAATTGTGAGAGGAAATGAAAGTGATTTCTGTTTTGGTATGATTCATTACATGCAATAGACCACAAAATATAAACAGTGTACAAGAAGAGGCAGAACTCAAGTGAATTGTTATTATAAAAAAAAAGTGGAAAATACTTAACAGTACCATGCCCAGTTCTTACATGCACCTGTTAACATTTTGAACAAGGGGTCCAATATCCCTTTTGGGGACTGCCAGCATATCGGCTACCTGTCCTAAATAAGCTATTAAATTGACAGGATACTGCTTTCTCTAAGAAAAATGTCCTACATTTGTAGAAGAGTGGAAAAAAATACACCTGATGCTCCAATTTGCTATCCTATTTTTTTTTTGTTTTGTTTTGTTTTGTTTTGTTTTTTTTTGGACAGGCAGAGTTAGAGAGAGAGAGACAGAGAGAAAGGTCTTCCTTCCGTTGGTTCACCCCCCAAATGGCCACTATGGCCAGCGCTGTGCTGATCCAAAGCCAGGAACCAGGTGCTTCTTCCTGGTCTCCCATGCGGGTGCAGGGGCCCAAGCACTTGGGCCATCCTCCATTGCCTTCCCGGGCCACAGCAGAGAGCTGGACTGGAAGAGGAGCAACCAGGACAGAATCCGGCACCCCACCTGGGACTAGAACCCAGGGTACCGGCGCCACAGGTGGAGGATTAGCCTAGTGAGCCGTGGTGCCGGCCTATCCTATTGTATTTAACTTAAAAAACAAAAAAGTTGTATATATCATGTGTCTAAGTACTAAGGTAACAGAATTAAATCACAATATTTTAAATCCTAGAAATACCATTCATTTTTAATAATCTTAAAAAATAATATTGTATTTCACATATTAATTTATCTTTTGTTTACTGATGCAGTCACATATCTCCTAGAACTCCTATAAATCTTGATAAGACCTTGTGGCATGTAACTAATTATAACATCACCACCCGTGGCCCATCATTCACTTGGGTGCAATGAGTTGCATGATTTAACAAGGTCACATTCTTGAGCGAATTCCACTCTTCAGTCAGCCAAGGGGCAGCTGCTTGAGCCTTTCCCAGGATGCAGAATGCAGCCACTCCTGCTTCCAGGACCACAGCCGCCCCCTTCATTCCCCAAAATCAAAACTCTCTCCCACTTTAAGGCAAAGAATAATATCATATCCTTTCTGTCTTTTGCTTTTTTCCTCTCATTTGTGTAACTCAACTCCTCACTTACTCTCTGGGATCTGAGAATGTGTCCTTTCCACTCAGTCACACCATCTTTCTTCTCAAGCCTACTCTTCCCCACTTTGCAGAGGATTTCTCCATGAATCATTCTCTCTCCTATATTTTCAGCCACACCCTCTTCCCTGAATCTTGACCCTGCACCTATAACCCTAAAACATTTTCTTGTTCTCATAATTAACTCTTCTTCATCCTTCTATCTCTTATGCACTTTTCTATGTTCCTTTTTAATCAACATCTTGGAAAAATTGTCAATATTTATTTTTACTTACTCAATACCCATGCATTCCTTCTTTTTTATTCATTTGAATATTATCACATGGTTTCAGTTGTAAGGGTTACCAGTGATGCTCTGAAATTATCTTCAATATTATTGAACTTGGTGTTTGTATGATTTTCGAGATTTTTCACAATTTCATTCTTTGGAAGTAAAACATCCTTCCTGATTTCCATATCACTCTCTCAGAATTTTACTTTCCTTCCTTCTTTCTTCCCCCACTTTTCTTTCCCCTTCTTCTCTTAGCAACATATAAAGTATAATTTGTCCCACAAAACGTAGGCAGAGACCATTGGTTCCAGGTTTGCCTAATGCAGAAGCAAAATCCCTCAGATGCCACCCTCCATCTTTCTCCTCTGGTGCTCTCATGAGTGGCTTTTGATACCTGTTACTTCAGTGTCTCAAGATGGATGCTGCCATTATAGTGATCTCATCAAATGTCTTCCTAGAGAGATGAAAATATGTAAATCCATATCCTGGTCCATTTTTTTAAAGATTTATTTATTTATTTATTTGACAGGTAGAGTTACAGTGAGAGGGAGAAACAGAGAAAGGTCTTCCTTCCATTGGTTCACCCCCCAAATGGCCGCTATGGCCGGCATGCTGCACCGATCCAAACCCAGGAGCCAGGTGCTTCTCCTGGTCTCCCATGGGATGCAGGGCCCAAGCACTTAGGCCATCCTCCTCCACTACCTTCCCGGGCCATAGCAGAGAGCTGGCCTGGAAGAGGGGCAACAGGGGCTAGAACCCAGACCCCATATGGGATTCTGGTGCCGCAGGTGGAGTATTAGCCAAGTGAGCCACGGCGCCGGCCCCCTGGTCCATTTTTTAAGAATGAAAAAATAGCAACCCTAAGATTCCTGCTTGTTTCTTTCTGACCAAGACCTATCATGGATCATACCATTGGCAAGGCGGTATCCATTACTGGCTCAATCTAACCAATGTCTCTCACTTCCCTCAGGGAGCAGGAAGGTTGTTATTACACAGCACACTGGATTCCGTCAGCCATGCAGAAGGCAGGAAAACATGGCTGACTTGCCTTTCCCTGTCTTCACAATGTCCTCTCACCTCAACTAGCCCTTTAAGCTTTGCTCTTCTCCAGAATTTTTTGTACTAATATTCTCTCTGTACTCTTTCCAGTGACCTCATTTATACCCATTTTCCCATATGCCTTTAACATTATAATTCCCGGCCGACGCTGCAGCTCGATAGGTTAATCCTCCACCTGCGGTGTCAGAACACCAGGTTCTAGTCCCGGTGGGGGCACCAGATTCTGTCCTGGTTGCTCCTCTTCCTGTCCAGTTCTCTGCTGTGGCCTGGGAAGGCAGTGGAGGATGGCCCAAGTCCTTGGGCCCTGCACCCCATGGGAGAACAGGAGAAGCACCTGGCTCCTGGCTTCGGATCAGTACAGTGTGCCGGCCGCAGCAGCCACTGGGGGGTGAACCAACAGAAAAGGAAGACCTTTCTCTCTGCCTCTCTCTCTCTCACTGTCCACTCTGCCTGTCAAAAACAAAACAAAACAAAATAAACATTGTAATTCACCAAATCATTTTCTTGAGTCAAAAATCTCTTTCCTTGGCTATGGTGATGTAATCATTGATCCAAAGATATTCCTGGCATTTCTACCAGGATTTTCCAGAGATATCTCAAAGTCAACATCTCAAAAATGAAACTTTATTTCAACCCAATGTCACTCATTTTACAACTTCTGGTGTTTGCTCTGTTGGTTAGTGTTATTCCTCTGTAATCAACTGCACAAACAACTCAATGCTGACTTAGATGCCTTCTCCCTGACCCATTACATCCACTTAGTCACCAGTTCCTGTTATTTGCTTCCTGAATGCCTCACAGATGGGTAGACCTTCTTTGCATCCCCACTGCACTACCTTTCCCTGTTCCATATAATTATAATATATAAGCCAGGACCTGCTTCTATTAATGTATATAGCACATTCGATTTTATTTCTTTGCTTACATATCTTTCATCACTATCATTGAAGTAGAAGCAATGATTTTTTTTCTTTTTCATTTTGATCTATTGTAACCACATCAACCTAGTACTTTTTTTTTTTTTTGACAGGCAGAGTTAGACAGAGAGAGAGAGAGAGAGAGAAAGGTCTTCCTTTTCTGTTGGTTCACCCCCCAAATGGTTGCTACAGCCAGGGCACTGTGCCGATTCGAAGCCAGGAGCCAGGTGCTTCCTCCTGGTCTCCCATGCGGGTGCAGGGCCCAAGCATCTGGGCAATCCTCCACTGCCTTCCCGGGCCACAGCAGAAAGCTGGACTGGAAGAGGAGCAACTGGAACAGAATCTGGTGCCCTGATTGGGAGGGACTAGAATCCGGGGTGCCAGCACTGCCAGCGGAGGATTAGCCAAGTGAGCCGCAGCGCCGGCCAATCTGGTACATTTTAAACCTTGAAAGACTGAATTCAATTCACCTGCATAAGCCTAAAAAGTACTTCAAAGTACTTGGAAAAGTTTATGGAAAATGGAAAAAAAAAATGTAAGTTTATCTTGGTGTAAACAAATGTTGAGGGTACTTCAAAAAGTTCATGGAAAATTTTAATTGAAAGAAAAAATAATTCAAATTTTGAAATCCACAACTAGCTTTTCCATAATACACATTTTCGATGAACATCTTAAAGGACCTGCAAAGGAATCTCCTTGAAACAGACATTCTTTCTCATCTCAGGATAAGATAAAATTATCTCATATATCATTCATTTCCTTCCTAACTTCTCAAAATACTGAGTTCTGGTCCTCTCCACTAATGATGAAACAAGCATTCAAAAATTTTAATAGATTAAATAGCCTCTGGAAGCAAAGTGAAATGTTCTATAGTCATCAGTGGACATGCACTATTTTCCCATTTCATATCAAGTTCCTGGCTATCTTGCATTGTGTGTCAGTCTCCCTCTTGTGAATCATGGTCAATGTTTATCTCCATAAAATGGAATCTAGGTTTTTATCAGGTCTGTGGTCTCCTCTATACTCATGTCTTTTGATTCTATGATTTTGAGATAAACACATTAAACAGGGGAAATAAAGTATGATACCAAATGATGTCCTGAAGTAACTGGCTCAGAATAATATAAAGTTCCTTTTTAACAATATGTAGTAGGTCTCAACCTTTGAAAGTTTCAAAATTATGATCACTTTTTTTTTGGAAAAAACTCTCTGTAGCAACAATACATTCTTTTGAATTTGGGTCAGACATTGAAGGCATAACATCTATGATATGTCAAAATGGTGGAAATACATCATAACTACTGGTATCTTTATTTCTTCAGTGGATACAAATTCATGGTTAAAACTAAGATTAAAATATTATAAAATAATTTTTTTTCCATCTGCAAATATTTTTACTTGGTTTAGGAAATTTGCTTTGTTTCTAAGAATATATATGTGGTTTTTTATTAATTTTTCACAATTAAGTTGTCTTATCTAAGTAAGACCCTATTTCTAGCCCATTATTATCCTTCTTTTGCCTTTGAACATTTTGCCTTGAAATTGTCTGATTTTCTTGGAAATTTTGCTTGTATTTCCAAAAGTTTGAAAAATAATGCACCTTACATTTATGTAGTGTTTTATATTCTTTAGTTCTATATAGCTATATCTAAACCGCATGCTGATCTCATGAAACTTGGTATAATTTCACAGATGAGGAAGCTTTCACTTTCATTCAAGATAACATGATCAGTAAGTAATAGAACCAGGAGAAAATGCAAACCTTCTGATATTTAGTCTAGTGCTCTTTGAAACTCATCAACCATTCCAAACTAAAAATAAAATTAATAAATCTCTTTCTGTCTTTTATAAATCCACACTCAGACTGCACTGGAATGTGCAGAGTATAAATTGCTTGTAGACTTTGATTATTCCTTTCTTTTTGCCATTTCATTTCTGAAATGGCAAGCCTTGGGAAGCTTTCCAAGTTTTATGCAGTGAAAACTTTACTTCTTGGGACTTGGAAGAATGTAGTCAATTTTGTCAAAACAGAGAAAACTGTTCTTCATGTAATATTCATAAAACAAATGAATTTTTAAAACTGTAAAGATGTGTAAGGTATAACCTCACAAGCTATATTTCAAAATGTTTTAGAGGTCTTCTGCTTGGGGCCAACAGAGTAGCTTGTACCAGTCTAGCCCTCTCACCAGAAACTGCTCTAAAACCTGACAAAACATGTGAAATAACTGTTTGCAGATGTTGGAAAACAAGCACATAGGTCTGTAAACTCTGAGGAAAGGAAACATGAGACAAAGCTCACAGTTACCCCAGCTTTCCTACTAGAGGCACTTTCCAAACTACAGCGAGACAAGTGGGAGAACCAGCAGAGAGTCTAAGAGTCCTGGGGAGAAAGATATCATAGCTTTGGGCTACTGAAGTGGCGGGAAAATATGGGTCAGGAATGTAGACAAGAAAACTGCAAAAAATGAAGTCCTGAATTCTATGTCATTATCCTTATTCTTGGTTTCAGTACAAAAATTTAACCAGTCACAGTGGAGACACCTCTAAGTATTTCAAGTGGTTCTGACATTCAATAGAGACCCATGAAAAGCCATACTAATCTACTGTTACAGTGAAAGATGCTCTAAAATTTCCTGAACAAAACTTAAAATCGATCTTGAATGAATCAAGTTTAAGAAATTTAGCTGTTGGAATAAACTCAGTTTTCTATTAAAGAAGAATATAAAAGTCAGCTGTTCAGCAACATAGCATGCATAGTATCAAGCATATAATAACAAATTACTAGACATAGTGAAGCAGCAACAAAACCTCATGTATAACAGTAAGAAAAGTCGGTCAACAGAAAATGTAAATAGCTTATCTTTTGCAATATGTAATAAATCTAAACTTTGAAGTTTTCAAAACATGGCTCTTTGGGAAAAGACCTTTTTTTAATGGATAAGGTGATAAAGACAAAACATTTTTAAAAAGAATTTTAAAAAAAAGATAATTTACCTACACAGGAACAATAACTCTCCAACCTCATTTGAAACAGTGTAAGCCAGATTACATTCGATTGACATCTTTAAAGTATTAAAAGGGAAAAAAATGAAGTAAACCTAAAATTTTGTGAAAATAACACGTGAAATGAAGGATAAATAAATTTTCAGATAAATGATTGCTGAAAGAATCTGTCACCAGTAGACAAGCAGAGCAAAATATATTAAGGGAAATTCTTCAGGTTAAAGGAAAATGTTACTAAATGGAAATTCTGTCTACATAAAACAATCAAAGGTTCCACAAAAAGTAAATATGTAAATGAATATTTGTATTATTGCTTAGTAACAGAGGATGGAAGCACATTATTTTAAGGGATATACAGAGACAGTCTCTGAATGCATATTGTAACCAGTTTAGAAAAAGAATGAGAGAGGCTGGCACTGCGGCACAGCGGGTTAACACCCTGGCCTGAACTGCCAGCATCCCGTATGTGCGCCAGCTCAATACCCCCCTTCTCTACTTCTAATCCAGCTCTCTGCTATGGCCTGGGAAAGCAGTGGAAGATGGCCCAAATCCTTGGACCCCTGCACCTATGGGGGAGACCTGGAGGAAGCTCCTGATTCCTGGCTTCGGATTGGTGCAGCTCCAGCAGTTGTGATCAACTGGGGTATGAACCATCAGATGGAAGACCTCTCTCTCTCTCTCTCTCTCTGCCTCTCCCCTCTCTGTGTAACTCTGACTTTCAAATAAAGAAAAAAATCTTTTAAAAAAAAGAGAAAAAGAATGAGACAAGACATAGCCAAAATACCAGGAGCACAAATAATGGAATCCTGAGAAAGTACTTAATCCAAAAGCAGGAAATGGGGGAAAAATAACAAAGATCAAACAATACAAAAAGAAAATGATATTTAAACACAATCATTTTTATAATAGTAATGGACTCTCAAAGGAAGAGATTGATAGCATAATTTTTTTGAAAAGATAAAAAAGGCACAGTATTGCAATATTTTTAAGAATGCTGTTATGGTTACTTTAGTATCAGAAAATTAGACATCAGGATAAGAAATACTATCAGAGATAAACAGGAATATTTAATAATGAAAACATAATCAATCCATAAATATTTTAAAATCATAAGTATGTATACATAATTCCCAGAAATTCAAACTACAGGAAGAAAAAAATTTAAGAGATAAACAGGAAATTCCACAATTAAAGACAATTTCAGTCCTCCTTTCTCAGTAACAGAATAACAATCTAAAACACTCTGTATACAGTTTTCTTGATCAACACTATCAAATTGTTTGACCGACATAGTACACATTTTTTCCAAGTGATCATGTAGCACTCAAAATACAGATCACATGTAATGCAATAACGCAAGATATGATAAAGAACTGAAATCATACAGGGTATGTTCTTTGACAGGTAATTAAATTATAAAATGATTTTCAAACAGATATAAGAAAATTTGCAAATATTTAGAAATCAATGAACCATATTTTATTTATTTATTTAAGAAACAGAGAGAGTGAGCTCTCATCCACTGATTCACTCCCTAAATGCCCACAATTGCTAGAGGCAGCCAAAACCAGGGGCCAGAACTCAGTCTAGGTATCCCATTGTGGGCAACCAGAACCCAACTATCTGCTTTCTAAGGTTTGCACTAACAGGAAGCTACAATAAGGAGTGAATTCAGCTACTCCCATTCTAACCAGTGTCTTAACTGCTAGGCCAAAGACCTGACTTCAGAACCTATGTTATAGTAACCCCAGGATCAAAGAAGGAATTAGAAAATATTCTTAATTGAATGATAATGAAAACACTATACATCAAAATCAATTAGTCATAGTCTTTGGGGATATTTATGTATTTCTGCTTGTTTATTTTAAAAAGAGGAAAGAATTAAAATCAATGCTCACTGCTTCATCCTGAGAATCTAGAAAAACAAGTTCTCAAACTAATCAGACAATGAAAAATAATAAGGAAGGACATCAATGAAATAGAGAACATATGAATAGTAGAGAAAATCATGAAGACAAAATCAATTCTTTGAAAAAATTAACAAAATCAATAATATCATAGCTAAAGTGATCAAGATACAAACAGGGAAAATAAAAATCACCAGTATCAAGAATGAAAGACAGACTGGCACCACGGCTCAATAGGCTAATCCTCCACCTGCGGCGCCAGCACCCCAGGTTCTAGTCCCAGTTGGGACACCAGATTCTGTCCCGGTTGCCCCTCTTCCTGTCCAGCTCTCTGCTGTGGCCCGGGAAGGCAGTGGAGGATGGCCCAAGTCCTTGGGACCTGCACCCCCATGGGAGACCAGGAGGAAGCACCTGGCTGCTGGCTTGGGTTCGCCACAGCGCGCCAGCCATAGCGGCCATTTGGGGGGTGAACCAATGGAAAAAAAGGAAGACCTTTCTGTCTGTCTAAACCTGCCGGTCAAAAAATAAATAAATAAATAAATAAATATAAGAATGAAAGACAGGGCATCACTAATAACTTGCCAATATTAAAGGAATGATAAATTTTTACAATTTTATCCCAAGATCTATACAAAAGGGCAATTACTTGAAAGATACAGATTATTAAAACTGAAAGAAGAAATAGAAAATTATAAAGGCCTATCATAATAAAGACATATTTTATTAAAAATCTTCTCAAAGGAAACTTCAGGTTCAGATGGCATCATTCCCAAATTCTATCAAATAATTATATAAAAATCATATAAATTTCACAAACTATGTTAAGCATTTCAAAATATGATTTTCATGTTTACTCTGTACATAATAGCATAGAGATTGGCCTAATTTCTAAAGACATGGCTATTATAATATCTTTAAAACTGGATTGAGAGATTAGAGAACTAAAAAAGAACACGATACATAACTGGAAGACATAATTTCACCCAGAGTCAGGAGGTACAGTGGCTGATCAGGTCAGAATGTTGAGGTAGATTTGCTGTGCTTTGTCACAAAGCAGCCCTATGCTGTGTTGAAGATAGATTATATTAGTCGCTGCCTCATTTTTTTGCTCTCTTTCATGCAACTTATCTAAACTTGCTATTTCTACTTCCTCTTCTCCCATTCTTTCTTGACCTCACTCAACTGAGCTTTCATCCTACCCCTTCAGTGAAAGTACTCTTGACAAAGTCATCAATGACCTCACATTCCTAAACCCAGTAGTAATTTCTCTATGACTCCACAGCCACGAACATTCCCTCTGCTGTGAAACATATGATTCTATTGGATTTTGGCACACACTTGCTTGGGTTTCCTATTACTACATGGCTACTTTTCAGTCTAGTTCTCAAGATTTTTCTTCTATTTCTAACTCAAAAATACAAGCATTTAAGTCTTTTTATATAATCCAACACATACAACCCAGAACCAAAAAGGTTTCACATATAGCATTTACACACACTCTATATGTTCTCTCACAACTGGCCATTATAGTCTAGATAGTTCAAATCTTGTTTAGTCCATTGATGTTGCTGTGGATTCATTCTGAGAGGAGGAGCGTGGTGGGGACAAGAGGTATGGAGTCACCACACAGACCCCAGGAGTTGGGTGAAAGCAGGCTAGAGGCAAGCAGCCTGCAGACTCGTCTATTTCAGTTGCTACAGCAGCTTATATAGCCAAGGCAGCCAATCCAGTCAAGGGGCAGTCTATGCCCTAACCAATCACACCCTGTTGCCAGGCAGTTTCCGAAGCCATCCATGAACAGCCAGTTGCCAGGGAGGCTCCGTTGTCATGTGGTTTCCGAAACCATCCAATCACAGCCTGTTGCCAGGCAGTTTCTGTTGCCAGCTGCCATCTTGGCATGGCCTTCTCATTCCACCACACATTGACTTTATTTTTTAATGTTTGTTGACATCATTGAAATATTTCAAATCGTATATTCCACATCTGACTATTTTTCATCATCATCTCTCTCCTGAAATATGGCAACATCCTCCTCACTACTCTCTCTATTCAACTCATGCCCCACTGACCTGTTCTCCATATAGTACCAGAACGATCCTTTTAAAATCTAAGTCAGGGCCGGCTCACTAGGCTAATCCTCCGCCTTGTGGCACCAGCACACCGGGTTCTAGTCCTGGTCAGGGCACCAGATTCTGTCCCAGTTGCCCTTCTTCCAGGCCAGCTCTCTGATATGGCCAGGGAGTGCAGTGGAGGATGGCCCAAGTCCTTGGGCCCTGACCCGCATGGGAGACCAGGAGAAGCACCTGGCTCCTGTCTTCAGATCAGCACCGGCCATAGCTCGCCGGCTGCGGCAGCCATTGGAGGGTGAACCAATGGCAAAAAGGAAGACCTTTCTCTCTGTCTCTCTCTCACTGTCCACTCTGCCTGTCAAAAAAAAAAAAATGTAAGTCAGATCATCACACATCCCTGCACATAACAACACATCAGCTTCAAATCACAATGGAGTAACATCCCATACCCTTCTTAGGGCCCACAGAGCCTTCTGATTTGACCTCTGGCTACTCTTTGGCACCACTCCATCCTAGTCATGTGTAGCTCTTTATTTTTTCTCAAAAATCTTAAGCACACCCATGTCTCAGGTCTTTGGGCTTCCTTTTGTCTCTACTTCACTTCCCCAAAAAGTTCCTATCTCTCACCCTCATGTCATGCACATTCTTATAGAAGTTCATCTCATAAAACATGTCATTGCTGAGCACCCCATGGAAAATAGCAAGACCCTGCCCTTGTCATTTTCTCTACTTACCTTTATTCATAAGTACTGACTTTATAACTTTTGTCAATGGTCTGTTTCTCACTAGACTGTACATTTCATGAGTTAACCACTGTTGACTATTTTCCATTCTAACTCCAATCTTTGGAGCATTCAGTAAATACTTGTTGAATGACAACTGATCATTTTTTCTCATGTAAATATTAACTCAACAATTAACTTTATTGGAACAAAAAAGTGGTATCTTTAGAAAGCATGGGAATATAAATGAACGGAAGAAACCCAAAGTCCCCTAGAGAAAAAGAGCAGATGTCAATGGGGAAGAGAGAATACAAAAATAGATTAGAAGAGATTTTAAGTCAAGCAACTTCATCTCTGCCTTTTTGCTTGGAGTTAATGTTCTCAAGCACCTCAGAGTATTCAGAACACATTGGGATTTTGTAAATGCCATAAGGGTTTCTAACTGAAGTTCTTGAATGTCCAAAGAAAACTGCTTAATGACACCAGTAAAGACTGAGGCTAAATTGTCCCTCTAATACAGTTCCTGATATGTGACCACACTTACTCTACTTTCCATGCATTCAGCAAACACAGTCAGCCCTCCATGTCATGAGATCAATACCCACAGATTCAATATGATAAAAAATATTCCAGAAAAAAACTACATCTGTATTGAGTATGTAATTTTTTTCTTGTCATGATTTCCTAAACAATATAGTATAAGAACTATTTACATTGTATTAAATATTGCAACTAACCCAAGGATTTTTTTAAAAAAGATTTAGTTATTTGGAGGTTAGAGATTTGTTAGAGAGTTAGAGTTAGTTAGGAGTTAGAGAGGAGTGAGAGTGAGAGAGGAGTTAGAGTGAGAGTGATAGAGGAGTTAGAGTGAGTGAGTGAGAGAGTGAGTGAGAGAGTGGGAGAGAGGGAGAGAGGGAGAGCGGGAGAGAGGAGTTAGAGGAAGAGGGGGAGGGGGAGATGGGGAGGGAGAAAGGAAGAAGGAGGAAGGGAGAGGGGTAGGGGGAAGAGGATGGGGAGGGGAGAGAGGGGAGGGGAGAGTGGGGAGGGGAGAGAGGGGAGGGGAGAGTGGGGAGGGGGAGGGGGGAAGGAAGAGAAAGGGAGAGGGGAAGGGAAGAGGAGGAGGGGGGAGGGAGGAGAGGGGAAGAGAGGGAGAGAGGGAGAGGGGGAGATGGGGCAAGGGAGAGAGGGGGCAAGGGGGAGAGGGGAGGGGGAGAGAGGGGGAGAGGGAAAGTGGGAGAGGGAGAGTGAGAATGAGAGTGAGATTGAGAGTTAGAGAGGTTTCCAACTGCTGGTTCACTCTTCCAGATGACTGCAAAGGCCAGGGCTAAATCCCGCAGAAGCCAGAAGCTTCATCTGGGTTTCCTACATGGGTGACACTGGCCCAAACACTTGGCCTATCTTCTATTCCTTTTCCTAGGCCATTAGCAGAGAGATGGAATGCAAACTGGTACCCATATGGGATGCCAGCATCTTTGGTGGTGGCTTTACCAATCACACCACAATGACAGGAATATGTATAGGGTATATATAAATACTAAATTATTTTATATGAAGGACTTAAGCATTCCCAGATTTGGGTACCCATTCAAGTCCTGGAAACAATCCCCTAGAGATACTGAGGCTCAAATAGATTTGTGTATACAGATTTTGAAGTTGAGGCTACTTACAATCCAAAACAATTGGATAGCACAACAAGGCATCTAACTCAGCCTGGATGTGGGGAGGGAGAAAAGCTTCTACAAGGAGCTGACACTTACATTGAATTCTAAATGATGTGTTAGAGTTGTAGGCAGAAGACATAGGTAAACAGCCAGGAAGATAGTCATGGAAAAGGCACAAAATAAAGAATAAAAAAGGTATACAAAAGAAATGTGGGAAGTTCTTCCATGCTGGACCAAACAGCAATAAGGTAAATCAGTCAAAGACCACATCATGGATTGGTATGCTCTTGAGAAAAATTTGTACTATGAAAGTATTACTCTAAAGTGCATTGGAATGGGGGTAGACCAAGACAATGAGGGCCTGATTCAAATTAGAGACAGTGGAAAGACAGGGAAGTAGGTGAATAGCGGGTCTAGGGATAGAATCCGTGAGTCTAAGTTATTTAGCAAATGTCAAGAGTTAGAAAGAGGAAACCTGGTTTATTCCAAGGCTTTCTGCCCAGATGGCTAGCTGAGTAGTGTGTCCTTCACTAACATAGTGGTCCTAGTAGAGGAGGGGCTGGTTACAGATGTGAATTGGTGATGTTTTGGTGGCATGTGATCTGGTAGACACCTGTTATCTCAAACTCAGGAGAGAAGATTGGAAACCGAGATCCAGCTCTCTTCAGTGCATGAACTGAGCGTGCAACCATAGGACACATAGAAAGACAAAACAAAGCAGAAGTGAATAGATGATGAGCTATCTAGAAGACAAAGAAGGACATTACAAAGAAAGTGGAAAAGGGGAATTTTCATGTGAAATAGGTGCATGTAATTTCCATATTAACCAATGACCTTCCTTGTTTTAGATCCCAGTTATACTAACTTTTGACAGTGATTTCAAAGATGGCTTCTTTTAGTAATAAAAGGAGATATCTGAGCAGCAATACACAAAGCTGTATATGAGAAATTATATCTCAATTATGAAATACCAGGAAGAAAACCATCAAATGCACATGCATTAATGATGGTGGTACCACGTCTTCTGCCAGGAACAATTCTCCCTCAGCATATGAATTTTACAATAGATCCCCGCTTCTTTACAAATGCCATATGCCATCCTTCTGCTTTTCCATGGTCATAGTACTGCACTAAGGACAGAATCTCATATCTAATCTTCAACAAGACACCTTGTCGGGTTTTACTGTGAGGCTGCAAAGCCTTTTGTTCATTTAGTTGTAATACTTGCAAAAGTAAGATTTTTTTATATTCTTTTTCTTAAAGTGATCAGAGCTGGTGAACTCAAAGGACTTCCATAGCCTTGGCAGCTCATGACAAGAGCCTAGGGTGATTACTGATGCCATAAACAAGAGTGTCAATTTGTTAAGTCAACAACAGGAGTCACTGTGCACTTACTCCTCATGTAGGATCTCTATCCTTAATGTGCTGTACATTGTAATTTAATGCTATAACTAGTACTCAAACAGTATTTTTCACTTTGCGTTTCTGTGTGGGTGCAAATTGTTGAAATCTTTACTTAATATATGCTAAACTGATCTTTGGTATATAAAGAGAATCGAAAATGAATCTTGATGTGAATGGAAGGGGAGAGGGATAGGGAAAGGGGAGGGTTGCAGGTGGGAGGGAAGTTATGGGCAGGGGGAAGCCATTGTACTCCATAAGCTGTACTTTGGAAATTTATATTCATTAAATAAAAGTTAAAAAAAAAAAAAGAGATCGCCCAAGTTGCATGTGCTTTAAGCTCTACACATCTGGATCTACCTTTTCATAAGGACTATAGTACAGTTCTTACAGGTAAAAGATGAACAAACTCAGTTCTGTGTTTTTAATTTAAATTAATCAGATGGAAATTTGGGCCTCACATACAAGGCTTTAGACATCGGGGCCATGCCCTTTGTACTACTTCTATGCCCTGATTGCATACATTAGTCACCAAATAGGCATCAAGGGTTGAAAATCACTGTATGATTCTACTTCCAATTAAAACTTCTTACAGTTAAATACAGAGTTAACAATCCCAAAAATAAGAGGGATCTTGAAAAAATTCATGGAAAATGCATATCATTTTATAAGCTGTGCATAGATTTCTAAAACATTTTGAACCAAAATAAAATTTTTAAACATTTATTTATTTATTTGAAAGGCAGAGTTTACAGAGAGAGACAGAGACAAAAAGAGGTAAAGGGAGAGAGAGAGAGATTTCCCATCTGCTGGTTCACTCCCCAAATGGCCACAATGGCCAGAGCTGTGCCAGGCCGAAGCCAGGAGCTTCTTCCAGGTCTCCCAAATGGGTACAAGGGCCCAAGGACTTGGGCCATCTTCTGTTGCTTCCCCAGTTGCATTAGCTGGGAGCTGGCTAGGAAGTGGAGCAGCTGGAACTCAAATCCAAGCCCAAATGCGATGCCAGTATTCCATGCAGTAGCTTTACCCACTAGGCCAGAATGCCAGCGATTCAACTCACATGATACCCCAGTTCATTGTGGCTGCATAGATTTCCCATTCAGACTATTAGAGCCTAGTTACAATGTATTTAATTTAGTCACTTACTCATATTTGCAGTACTGATCCTCATTTGCAATTTAATTATAGAAAGCATTATATTAATCTATTGGAATTAATTTCACTATTTTTACAATGCAAATTTCAAAAAATTAGCTTACAGGTTAAAACAACAACCTCATACAAACTCTTTCCTAGTATATCTATCCATTATAAAACCACTAAACAGTCTAATAATGCAAATATTTTCCCCTATTCATGCCAGGCAGTTTAGTGCTCATTTTCAGAGTAATGATTATCAAGATGGTGGCATCATTAAGTACTTTCAATCCTTCAAAATTTTGTAGATGGTGATCTGGACACTTTTAATCTGGATAAAATGGAAAGCAGAAGGAAATCACCAAGCAAACTGAGCAATGTATCCTGGTTTTGACCCTGGAGTGGCAGAAGCAGCATTATATGCCTTTGCCTCATGCTGCAGCTGTTCCCAAATTCTTATGTGGCAGTAGCAAATAGGAATGTTTACCTCATAAATGTTTAACTCTAAGGTTATGGCCCTTTATTTAAGAAATAGACTTTATCCCAGTTGTTCTTACGAGAGGCTTGCAGTATGTGGATGAATATTTTATATCAAAATAGAATTTTCGATTATCTTAATATACAGAAGATCAGCTTAGTATACCTTAAGTAAGTATTTCAACAGTTTGCTCCCACACAGAAACATAAAGTGAAAAATGATCTTGATGTGAATGGAAGGGGAGAGGGAGTGGGAAAGGGGAGGGTTGTGGGTGGGAGGGACGGTATGGGGGGGGAAGCCATTGTAACACATGAGTCGTACTTTGGAAATTTATATTCATTAAATAAAAGATTAAAAAAAAAAAAAAAAGAACTATCTTCGCTCATACCATAAAGTGAATGTCCTTGGTTTTTAGTGAGATAGGTGCTTTATGCCTTACCCATTTTACTGTACAAGGTTTAGTGCTTTCCTAAATTGTTTATAATAAAAACTGAATATAAATAAAATTAATCTAATTTTTTGAAAATAAAAAAAAAAATAGAATTTTTTTCTGATAAAGAAAATGGGTTCCAAATGTCATGGTGGTAAGGCAGCCAGATTAAGCTGTGATCCCAACTTTGCCATAAACTGACGCTGGAGAGTCCTCTACTATCCTGAAATTTGGTTTCCCCAGTATAAAATATTGGCCATTATGGTTCATTCTATGCCAGCTTCCAGTTCTCCTAAAGTCCAGCTTCTTGTCCTAAACTGGCTATTAAATTTTTTCCCAAGGGTTAAGGCAGCACCAGAAGTCAATATTTCATTTTATTAAGTTCAGTGTCACAGTCTTTTCTCTATTAAGGAATGAATGAATACATGGACAAATGAATCAAGTGCAAATAATGATTCTTAAGGAGGAGACAAGAAATGAAAAGCCTATGATGCATTCATTCATTGTTCAAATGACTAATTTCCTAGATCACCAGGAAGGTTGTCAGATTCATCAATAGAATGAATGAGAAGCATGTCTTCTAGAGAAAAAAAGAACCTTCCCGCCTGAAGTAAATTATTTTAAAGAGTGTACTGTTTGTTTCTCGCTTCCTGTTTTATATTTACAGAGAGAGAGCAAGTTATTCTTTCACATACACTCTACTCAGAAAACAAATCAATGAGTTCTCAGAAGTGTGACAGGAAGAATTTAGTTTTCTCCGATAGGATGCATCCAGTGAAAGTTTCCATTCCATTCAGTGTTCAGAAATGAATTGACCATTGCAATCTTTATGATGTACTCTAGAAATATCACAAGACCAGGATATAAATGAAAACCTGGATGCATATCCACTGAAGGGATAATTATCTTTATTATTCTACTTTGCATTCCTAGGTAGGACTTAGCTCCATGCAAGACATATAATGGATGCTCAAAAATAAGAGCTTGCTTCTGCTGCTGACATTGCCTCCCAGACAAGTGTCCTAGCCTAGGTTTCCTTGGAAACAAAAATTGAGGCAGAGTTGTATGTTAATACTGCAATGGGAGGTACAGTCCCAGAAGGGACAGAAAACAAATTGAGTGTGGTATGCTTATGAGATGGCCAGTTTCCACAAAGGACACAGGTGCATCTCAGCACAGCATGTCATCCAAATGGACCCTTGAGCCTCAGAACCATCTATCAGAGGTGAGGCATTTGCATGCAGCTCTTATCTACATCTCATCTCTCAATCAATCTTATGGGCAGTTACTCTCACATACTTCAGTACTATAACCTGGCCCCTGACACAATGCCTTATTCGAACCCATAGCTGTCAGGAGGAGGTAGGACCTATGTCTAAGCCAGGTTGAGCTTCAGTCTAGGAGCAACTCTTTCTTCAGAGACACAATGGAGTCTATGCCAAAGGCCAGCACATCCCCTGTTCCATCTGGCTCAGAGGGTCAATGTCTCTCCACTGAGCAGGTGGCCAAGTCCCAGGAGGCAGGCAAAGCTAAGTGAATTTGGAGAGATGAAAAACTGGAACAGGGGCATGTGGTAATTTAGAAAATTATTTGACCCATATCTCAGTTTCTTCACCTCAGAAATGGCACCTTAGCATGATATGACATAAAGGAATACTGGGGAAAAAAATAAGAGGCACAAAACTTTAATGTTTTCACCCATCTTCCCTCTCTGTAGCATTCACTCAGTGAAACTTTTACGCAGCAAGAATATACACACCAACCTTCATCCTGTCTATCTCCGGGTCTTGCTATGAAAAACTGAATCACCCTTCCCTGTTGGTACTGTCAGCCCCAAGAAGGCTCTTCTCACCAGCACTCAATCTTGGTGTGCCTCCATTATTTTCTCTGCCTCTGAGTCTGTGCACACCTTCCCCTCCCCCATACTCTCAGCACACAGCCTTCACCAGGAGTACAAGTCAGTTTTGAAAGCCCAAAGGTCAGACAATGGAAGTCCCTTGAAAGAAAAATATTTATGGGACCAGCGTTGTGGTAGAGCAGGAAAAGCCGCCACATGCAACTCCAGCATCCAATATGGGTGCTGGTTTGTGTCCCAAGTGCTCCACTTCTGATCCAAATGACTTGGGGAAAACAGTGGAAGATGGCCCAAATGCTTAGGCCCCTGCCACTCATATGGAAGACCCAGAAGAAACTCCTAGCTTCAGTCTGGCCAAGTCCAAGCCTTTGCAGCCATCTGGGGAATGAACCAGTGGATGGAAGATCGAGATTCTCATATTCTCTCTCTCTCTCTTTCTCTCCCCCCCCCCCAACTCTGACTTTCAAATAAATAAACTTTTTAAAAAAGATTATAAAGTTTGGCTTGAAAACAAATGGGTATTGAAAATGAGCAAAGAAAATATACATCAAATACTGGAGATGTGGGGGAATATAGTTTCTTTTTTTCTGAGATCACTATAGGCAATTTACCTGAAAAGTTTACTGATACATACAACCTGATATACCTTCAACTCTAGAATATTCACAGCAGTGCTGCAGTAAAGGAACTTAGCCAAGTGCAGATCCCAACTCAGTACAGTATCCAGAGCATACCCAAGTGATGCAGTGTAGCCTGGCCTCAATCCACATTTTAAGTAGCAAGACTTTCAATACTCAGCACTCAGGGCAAGGCAAACTGAGGGACTGTGAAGCTAAACCTCATTAACTTCATATAGAATGCCCACTGCCTCCATGGCAAACAAAGAAAGCAGCAATTCAAAATGTTGCTATCAAAACAGCAAAATGCATCCTATAGATATATACAAATATTATTGTCAAGAACAGTTATTTTAAAAGAATATAAATACCTGCAGTATGTGGGTGACAAATTATTTTCCAATTGCTACTTTCAATACCACTGAAGGGTAACCTTGTCTTTGCATCAGTCGATGAATGACAATGATTTTTGATAGGACACAGTGCAATTGCTGCCATGTACTCAGAAGCATTTAAAGAGCAGAGAGGCATTGCTAGAAGAAAAGTTCTTTCCACCTACTTTGTGCAAATGGTTTCTTAGGAATTAGATAAACACAAAGAAAAATGGGACAAGTTCTGATGTACAACTTCATCTCATTCACACAAAAAATATTGATCCTTCAATATCTAAGCAACTTAAAAAAAACCTTATCCATCTTATTAACACATTTCCAATACATTTTACATTTAACATGTTTTATCAAGTTTTATAATACATTATGCTGTTTTGATCAATTGAGTATAAACATTAATTAAAAAACAAATTAAGAAGAAAAATACTTAATATTTAGATGTTTATAATCAGGACTTTTTGATACATGCATACATTTTAATGATAAAATTAGGATACTCAGCATCCATTGCTTCATATAGTCAGGAATTCTTTGTAGTGTGAACATTCAGAAGTCTTTCTTCTACCTATTTAGAAAAGTATAGTATGTTATTATTTACTACTATTATCCTACGGGGCAATAGAATACCAACAGGATTGTTTTCACAATAGAGAAAAAAGTACTTTTTAATTCAATAGAAGTAAACCTTTCTGAGGTTTAATTCATATATCTTTTTTTGAGAAAATTCACTTTGATGAAGAATCCAAGAATGGTGCATCTTTTGCGAGCACTTAGACATTACTATAGCTTATGAGACACAGATAATACCCTCCACTACATACATTAAGATGAGGTAAATCTTTGTGAACAAGTTTTGTTATTAACTCTCATAATCCAACTCTTTGAGGACAGAGGTCCTGCATGGGAAGTTAGTGCACAGTGACTCTTGTTGTTAATTTAACAATGAATACTCTTATGTATGACATCAGGGACCACCAGAAGCTCTTGACATGAGCTGACTAGGCTATGAAAGCCTTTTGAATCCACAAACTCATTCCATGTTTAGAGAAGGCCATGAGCATTGTAGAAGTTCTCTCCTCCCTGCAGAGCAAAGTACAACTTTCTTTGATGACCATTTCTTTCCACTGGGGTCTCACCTACAGAGGTCCTTCACGTAGGACACTTTTTGCCACAGTGTTTTGGCTTTCCATGCCTGAAATGCTCTCATGGGTTTTTCAGCCAGACCAGAATGCCTTAAGGACTGATTGTGAGGTCAGAGTGTTATTTAAAGCGATTGTACAGGACTTAATAAAAAATGTAATTTCTACTTCTATCTTTTGTTGTAGAGATTGCTCAAAAAAAAAAGATTTCCTAAAATAAAGATATATCAGGATGACATTTTGTAGGAGAAATCAAATGGAAATAAGATTATATGAGGGAAAGAATCATATAAAATTTTCAACTGCTAAAGAACTTGCTCAATGAATATTTTAAGAGAATTGCTGGATATCAGATCATGACTTTATGTTTATTCATGAGGTATATGAGTATTTTAATGTACCACACAGTGGTTTTATATTAAAATTTAGTAATTATTACATGCAAAAATGTTATTTATTCAAATTGTCTAACTATGATGAAAAATATTGTCAACATGCAATGTGTTGGGGTACACCGTTCCTAACACTTCTGAGAGCTTCCATGTGCATATAAATTTGGGGGGCCATTGCCTTGTAGAAGCTGCTTCTGCTCCTGATAAACAAATCTCTCTTTTTTCACTAAGCCACCCTATGCAGCCAGGCTCAGCCAAGTCTTCAACAAAGTCACCAATACCCATGTCACTAATATCCAATGTTGTAGTAGACCAGTGGGTGCTTCCCCTCCTTATCTTGCTGCATTTGAGGTGACAGTAACTTTATCAGTCTCCTTCAGTTGCTATAGCAAAGGACTACAAACTGAGTGGCTCCCAATCACAGAAATATCCTGACAACTCTGAGACTCTGGGTGAAATCCTTCTTCACCTAGGGTTGGCCTATGTGGTGGCCATGGTCTTTGGCATTTCTGGACTTAAAGCAACATCACTGTAGTCCCTGCCTCCATTATTAGATAGTGTCATCCCTATTTCTGTCTTTACAAGGTTAGCCTCTTATGAGGATACCTGCCATATTGAATGAAGGGCTCACCCTACTCCAGTATGATCCCCTCATAACAGAATACATCTGCAATTACTTTATTTCCAAATGAGTTCATATTCTGACATACCAGGGGTCAGGGTATCAATATATCTATTTGGAGGGCATAGTTTATAAGAGTGATGAAATTTAACAGCTGTCTTTGACAAACCCTCAACACCCACTCTCTGTTCCTGACTCTCCAAGTTCTGCTGCTTCCCCAATGGTCCCTCAGTCTCAGTCTCCAGTTCCTACCCCTCTCCCTTTTCCTGACCTCCCAACTCTGCAGTGGTAGGTCTCCATTACAAGCACACTTGCCACTGCAGTCTCTCACTGTCTAACATGTTGGGGTCATCTATGCCCCAGACTTGACTAGCTCAACACTTTCAATTGCCTATCATCTGGTCCTCTCTTCAGAGTCCCAGGCCCAAATCTCCATCTGTCTACTTAAAATAACCTCTTAGTTTTCTCATAGACATCTCTAACCTACTGCTCCCAAATTCCACTTTTCACCCCCTCTCCATCTGCTCTTCCTCCTGTTCTGTCTCAGTAACTGACACCCACACATCCCAGTTGCTCATGCCAGTAACCTGACAATCATCCTGCATCTCTTCCTCCTCAAAATATATCTTGAATCAATGTAGCATTCTTGATTTCCTTTGCCAATACCTTGATCTAAGCCACCATCATCACTCCCCTGAAAACACTGCATTCTGTGTAAAACCCAAAGTCCAGATTCATCCCTCAATGCCTATCACTGTCTCTGTTTAACAGGTTTACTTGCCCAAGAATTAGTTATCTAGGGACACGTACCTGTGTGGCACTTGATTGCTCAATGTTTTATTAACATGTAGACATTGTAAAGTTTAAAGTTTTACTTGTGGATTTTAGTCCAATAGATAAGACAACTCCAATTATTACATTTGAATGGTCCCACATAATATTATCCAATTTTATATATATTTACATCTATATTTCTGTATTCCTTTGACATCGATAAAAAAATCTGTTCCATGAATTCTTCTTTAAATCAACTTTATGATTCTGCCAGTCACCTCTTTAATTAGCAAGAATACAATTTCTGACATGTGCTCAGTATTTTTGAATGAGACAATATTTTTCACTTTTCAAAAAAAATGGTCTTTGGAGATGATCCAAAATGTGCAAGTGGGCTCCTATGCTTGAACAATTAAACTGTGCTATCTACAAAATGTCCTCTATGGTGTTGTTCTTTCTGGAATCCCAGAGGAATGTTCAGTCAGCACTAGAATTTTACTTTTGCTAATTGCTTCTTCTCTTTTTTTAAACCTGATGCTGTCTGCATTTTTTCTTTTATTTCCAGTTTTTGGCCAAATTTGGCACTGATTCTGGTTTGTGTCGAAAGCTGCAAGCTTGTACCAAGTATGTATGGCTAGGTGTTTGCACAAAGCTGCTCAATTATTACTCCTTGGAGAATAAATATTGGGAATCTGGTTTGCTAATTTTATTATTTGGTGAGCTGTGAGTTGGTGAAAAGCTGTAGCTTCCAAGTTTCTTTTGCCTACACATGATAACAAATCAAGGAAGAGCTCTTTGACATTTGCACAGGTGAGTTCGTGTTTCTGGGCTCACTGCTGTGCTGAGATTCTGTGACTGACACAACTAGCAGCTTAGATCCCTGTGTGTCTATTACTGGGAAAGTCCTTGACCTCTCTTTAAAAATTCTCCTACCTCCAGAGGGTATTAGTAAGTTAAAGTGGTTTTTTTTTTTTTTTTTGACAGGCAAGGTTAGACTGTGAGAGAGAGAGAGACAGAGAGAAATGTCTTCCTTCCATTGGTTCACCCCCCAAATGGCATACCTCTTCCATATTAAATGGCTTACAGAAATAAATATGTGCCTCCATAAATCAAGTATTTAACAAATTTTCCAGAAAATAAGGAAAGTGGATTTCTAATACCTGTATTATCTAATCTTTGAAGATTTTTAAAAACCTCTTGTGAAGCCTGTGTTGTGGCACAGCTGTTTATGTTGCCACCCACAATGCTGGCAATCCCACTTCAGAGCCCTGGTTTAAGTCCTGGCTGCTATGCTTCTAATCCATCTCCCTACTAAGGTGCCTAGGAAAGTAGTGGATGATGGCCAGAGTACTCTGGCCCCTGCTATCCACATGGGAGATCCAGATGGTGTTCCAGGCTCCTGGATTCAGTCTGGCCCAGTCCCAGCTCTTGTGGCCATTTAGAGAGTGAATTAAAAGATGGAAGATGTCTCTATCTCTCCCTCTCTCTCTCACTCTGTATTCAAGATAAATAAATAAAATATTTAAAAGCAAAACACAAACTCTCTCAGAAACTTCTGTTTCAGAGCCTCTTTTAAACACTAATTTAGGCAGGCAGTGATGTGGCACAGCAGGTTAATCCACTACCAGTGATGCCATATCCCATATGAATTCAAGTCCCAGCTGCTTCATTTCCAATCAAAATTATTATAGCTAACTGACTTGTTCAAAGATCCACATTAAAAATGTGAACCTGAAATCCTGGTTTTTTTGGGTTTTTTTGTTTGTTTGTTTGTTTTTTGACAGGCAGAGTGGACAGTGAGAGAGAGAGAGAGAGAGAGAGAGAGAGAGAAAGGTCTTCCTTTTTGCCGTTGGTTCACCCTCCAATGGCCGCTGCAGCCGGCACACCGCACTGATCCGAAGCCAGGAGCCAGGTGCTTTTCCTGGTCTCCCATGGGGTGCAGGGCCCAAACACTTGGGCCATCCTCCACTGCACTCCCTGGCCACAGCAGAGAGCTGGCCTGGAAGAGGGGCAACCGGGACAGAATCCGGCGCCCCGACCGGGATTAGAACCCGGTGTGCCGGCGCCGCAAGGCTGAGGATTAGCCTAGTGAGCCGCGGCACCGGCCAAAATCCTGGTATTTTTAAAGATTTATTTATTTTTACTTGAAGAGCAGAGTTACAGAAAGAGAGAGAGAGAGATCTTCCATCTGATAGTTCACTCCCCAAACGGCTGTAACAGACAGGGCTGGGCCAGGAGCCTAAAACTCCATCAGGGTCTCCCATGTGGGTGGCAGAGGCCCCAAGAACTTGGGCCATGTTCCACTGATTTCCCAGACATGTAACAGGGAGCTGGAGGTAGTAGCCAGGACCCAAACTGGCACTCATGGGATGCAGGTGTTGTAGGTAGCAGCTTAACCCATTGCACTACACCAGCCCCTCTCCTTGTGCTCTTTAAGATAGCCTTGCCAATTTACCCAAAATAGATAGATTTTAAGTGTTATCATCATATAAAAAATAAGTACAATATATGGGGGAAATGCGTATGCTAATTAGTTCAGATTACCCTTGCACGATGTATGCAGATTTGAAAACATCATTTTGTGCATGAAAAATGTACATTCTGTTTGTCAATAAAAAATTATTTTTTAAAATACTGATGTTCCTCAGTATCCATTGGGGATGATCCTAGGACCTCTGTGGATTCAATGTCTGTGGACGCCCTCAAGCCCCTTACATAACATGGTGTGGCATTTGCATATAACTTAAATACATCCTATGTGTTTTCTGTTTGCTTTAGTTTATCCAATCTATTTGAATGCAATCATTCTTCATGCCTACCACATACTGTAAGTCATCTATAGATTACTTGTATTACCTACTATGGTATAAGTGTTATGTAAATGACTTATTTTTTTTACTGTTTAGGGAATAATGAAAAGAAAAAATTCTGCATGGTTCAGTACAGTCACAATTTTTTTCTGAGTATTTTCCATTATTGGTTGGATTTCGGGTTGGTTGATTATCAGAGTGCCTTGTTTCAGTCCTGGCTCCTCTGCTTCCAATTCTAACTTCCTGTTAATGGGCACCTGGCAAGCAGCAAGTGATACCTCAAGTACCTGACCCCTGACACCCAAGTGAAGGACTCAATTTGAGTTCTGGGCTCCTAACATTGACCTGGCCCAGCCCTGGCTGTCGTAGGCATTTAGGGGATGAATTAACAGATGGGGGATCTCTGTCTGTGTCTGTTTCTTGATCCTTTCTTTTCAAATAAAATGAAAATAATTAAAATTTTTAAAGGAAATAATTACAAAGTACTGAATGAATAATATTTGTCTTGTTTTAAATGTTCTATTTTTTCATGGATGTATATTAGAGTATGAGCTCTTTCTTCTTATGCTACCCAAAGTGGAGAAAACATAATTCTATTGAGACTCATTATTGTTAACCTATCCCCTTCACATCTCCAAAATATTTTTTGTCCCCACTGCCTGTTCATGCTGCCAATAGCCAATAGGCATTGACTAAGTCATGTACAACACTGAAGAGAAACCACCTTTGAAGGAATCAGCTGTTGACATTATTGCTATCTGGGTTGCTTCACTTTCAAGGACACAGAGCATCACAATATCACTGTCCTTCCCTTGAAAAAGTAAAAATCCTTTTTTTGAAAACTTTTTTAATTTTTTGTAAACTCTGATGCAGAAAAAAATTATTATTATTTATTATTAATTTACAGAAACCCTTCCTTTAATAAATATGCAAATTTATTGAAAAGGTAGTCAATAAGTCATTTT
The DNA here is from genome assembly GCF_051225735.1 of Oryctolagus cuniculus. Taxonomy (NCBI): domain Eukaryota; kingdom Metazoa; phylum Chordata; class Mammalia; order Lagomorpha; family Leporidae; genus Oryctolagus; species Oryctolagus cuniculus. Next base: position 45,489,878 of record NC_142880.1, read on the forward strand.
AATGGCAAAGTGTAGGGATGAAAATACCTGCTATTTTTCTACACTTTGTATATAAGCTTTCCAGTCTATTTTAACTTGTCTCCCCTCCTTAATGACCTCCTTTCCCAAATACATACCCAGGTATATGGCCTGCCTTTTGGAATCTACTACTAAAATAGCATTTCTGTTTTCCTCTTCCTGTCTATCCCTACTGCCATCATCCAAGGCCAGAGATACATCTGCCATAGAGCATTATGTGGGATTCATGTTAAAATGTGGTCTCAATCTACATACATGATCTTAGTTTCATCATCATTCTGTAAGCCTGGTTTCCCTCACTAAACTGTCAAAAAGCTGAAGCCTTAATCATCTGCACAAAACTTATGTACAGCCATGCAACTACTCTCTTCTGGTCCCATCTTAATTTTCCCATATGGGCTCCAGTTCAAGTCCCGGCTGCTCCGCTTCCGATCCAGATCTCTGCTATGGCCTGGGAAAGCTGTAGAAGATGGCCCAAATGCTGGAGCTCCTGCATCCACTTGGGAAATCCGGAAGAAGCTCCTGGCTCCTAGCTTCAGATCGGCACACCTCTGGCCATTGCTGTCAATTGGGGAGTGAACCAGCGGATAGAAGACCTCTCTCTCTGCCTCTCCTTCTCTGTGTAACTCTTTCAAATAAATAAATAAAACTTTTAAAAAATTGTCACTAAGGGAAAATACCTAAGATTTTTATATCATAATATCAGTATTTTTATAAATATCAAATCAGGTAACAAAACAAATTAATCATATGGAAAGCAAATAGGAAAATTTATGAAATAATATTGGAATACACAAAACAAATACATCAGATAAATTCATAAAAGCAATTAAGGTGATAATTTAATGATACAGATTTTTTCAGCTCACTTTATAGTAAGTGCTTGAGACATGAAACCTCCTGAGTCAACATGAGTCAGCCACTGGCCTGTGAACCAAGACCATCTACATCACGGTGAACTGAGTGCTCCAGCTGACTCCCGCCCAGGAAGATAGGACTGCAAACCAATAATTAACTGAACCATTTGTTTCAGGAAATCCTTGCAAGCCAATTTATCAAGGCAAACAGTTGACTCATCTGCACAAATAGCTCCTCTATGAGAACAACTATGTGCCCTCTATGCAAACAGCTTGTCCACCAGCACCTGGCTTTGCTCTGTTCACCAAACCTACATTTTCAAGTCGTAGACTTTGCCCAATCCTACCAGTCCATGCCTTAAACACCCATCTTAAACCAATTGGCCCAGACCTTAAAACTATAAAAATAAATATTTCCTTAACTTCCCACTTTTAAGATAAAGTGAAAATGTCCTTTGCTGCAGGAGGTTTGGGTAACTGAACTTTGGTCAGTAGTCAACATGCTTTAATCAAAGATCACAAAAGTATTACCTAGTATTTAAAAAGCTCACATTGGAGCCAACTGCATGATAGCTTTCAAATTACCCTCTTTCAAGGTATTGGTTGATACTGAATGCTGCATGTTAGAAATTAAAGGAAGAGAATGATCAGTTTAGACATGAGATTATATAAAACTTATCGGAATTATACCAGGAAAGAGATAAGTCTTCCTCATTCTTCTACATTTATGTTCAATGGCACCTACAGTTGAGATAGAAACACAAGTTTTCAGACATTTGGATAATCCCTCTGACACTCAATATTTACTGATCAGAGATGATCTCATGCAAATTTTGGAATCACCAACATTTGTATATGAAATGTCCCTTGTCTCTTCCTTACAGCTTTTTCTCTCTACCCTTTCAGGGAACTAAAAGCTTCCTGTAGGCTTCTTGCTTCTATGGCTCCTACTCCTTTGTCCTGTCCATTGAGTCACCAATAAGGTTTTCCCTCCACCTCCCATCATCTCTGCCTTAAAACCTAGCCCCTTGTCTGTGTTCTCAACTCCATTATGCTTTCTCCCAAGGTATTTTCAATCTAAATCTTACCCTATCTCCTATAAATGAAATGCAAAGACTTATTCCAAGTGAAAATTTTGTTTTCAGGGAAAGGATAAGAAAAATTACACAGAATCAGGGGATTCCCTGATCCCTTTCATTTAAGGTGTTCTTTTAAACTGTAAAAAAGGCTGGTCATACTGACCCTAAGGAAATGGGATTATAGAATTAGCTAAATATTTAATGAAAATAATAAGCTAAAATCCTACAATAAATAACTAGACACAGAAGATGTGACATGCTGTAGGACAACTGGCCCAGAAACATCAACAATTCAGTGTCATGAGACGAGTGTTCTAGATTAGGAGCCAGTGCCATTTTTTCTATAAAAGACCAAACAGTAAATATTTCAGACTTTGCTGGCCATATGGCTTCTGTGAGAAGGACACCATTCTTCCCAAAAGCTACTAAGTGAAACAACATTTAAGATATGAATGCCTGTGCTAGCAAACACATAAGTTTATTTACAGAAACAGGGATGCAATGTGATCTCAATGAAAATATCAAGGACAATTTTCTCAGGTCCAGAAAAAAAACTATCATAAAACTCATAGAAATACAAGGGACCATGAATAACCAAAGCAATCAAACAATAAAAACAAAGCTGGAAGCATCACACCAGATTTCACACAACACTACAGGGCTATTATAATCAAAACAGCTGGTACCAGCACAAAAATAGACATGGTAACTAATGGAATATTAGAAACCCCAGAAATTAATGTATGCATGTGCAACTAATCTTTGACAAATTAGTTAAAATCACTACCTGGAAAAAGGACATTCTCTTCAACAAATAGTGTTGGGAAAATTGGATCTCTGCATGTAAAAGTGTGAAACAAGGCCCCTACCTTATACTCTATATAAAAATCAACTCACAAGGAATCAAGGATCGAAACCTAAATCTGAAATCATCAGATTACTAGATGAAAACGTAGGGGAAATGTTGGAAAACACTGGCAAAGGCAATCATTTCTTGCATAAGACCCTAGAAACACAGACAATAAAAGGAAAATTAGACAAATATGATTACATCAAGCCAAGAAGCTTCTGCACATCAAAGGAAACACTCAACAAATGAGGAGGCAATGAACAGAATGGGGAAAAAAATCTTCAAACTATGTATCTGATAAAGGTTTTTTTTTTCACTTTTATTTAATGAATATAAATTTCCAAAGTACAGCTTATGGATTACAATGGCTTCCCCCCTATACCGTCCCTCCCACCCACAACCCTCCCCTTTCCCACTCCCTCTCCCCTTCCATTCACATCAAGATTCATTTTCGATTATCTTAATATACAGAAGATCAGCTTAGTATACATTAAGTAAGGATTTCAGCAGTTTGCTCCCACACAGAAACATAAAGTAAAAAATAATAGATAATTTTTTTTAAATGATGATGAAATCAGATCAGACCTATTGTCATGTTTAATCCCAGTGAGAGTTAAGTTGGGAGTTGATAATTTCTTTTTTTTTTTTTTACAGAAGATCAGTTTAGTATGCATTAAGTAAAGATTTCAACAGTTTGCACCCCCATAGAAACACAAAGTGAAATATATTGTTTGAGTACTCGTTATAGCATTAAATCTCAATGCACAGCACATTAAGGACAGTGATCCTACATGAGGGGTAAGTGCACAGTGACTCCTGTTGTTGACTTTACAAATTGACACTCCTGTCTATGGCATCAGTAATCTCCCTATGCTCCAGTCATGAGTTTCCAAGGCTATGGAAGCCCTCTGAGTTCACCGACTCTTATCTTGTTTAGACAAGGTCATAGTCAAAGTGGAGGTTCTCTCCTCCCTTCAGAGAAAGGGACCTCCTTCTTTGAAGACCTGTTCTTTCCACTGGGATCTCACTCACAGAGATCTTTTGCCAGCATGTCTTGGTTTTCCATGCCTGAAATACTCTCATGGGCTTTTCAGCCAGATCCGAATGCCTTTAGGGCTGATTCTGAGGCCAGAGTGCTATTTAGGACATCTGCCATTCTATGAGTCTGCTGAGTATCTCACTTCCCATGTTGCATCACTCTCCCCCTTATTTATTCTATCGGTTAGTGTTAGCAGGTACTAGACTTGATAAAGGTTTAATATCCAGAATACCTAAGGAGCTCAAGAAACTCAACAACAAAGCAAACAATACAGTTAATAAACGGGCAAAGTGAAAGATATCAAATATCTACACCACCATGTTTATAGTAGTACTGTCTGCAATAACCAAAATTTGTAATCAACCAAAGTGTCCAACATCAGATGAATGGATAAAGAAAATGTGTGGGTATATGTGGGTATGTGTGTATGTGTGTGTGTATGTGTTTTTGTGTGTAATGGAATAATATTCAGTTACAAAAAATGAAATTCTACCATTTACATGAAAATGGAAGCAACTGGAGGACATCATGTTGAGTGAAATAAGCTGGAATATAGAAAAACAAATACCACAAGCTCAACCTTATATGTGAGAACTAAAATTTAAAAAATAAAAAAACAAAAGAAGTGCCTGTGAATAATGTAGTTTTATAAAACTTTGTTTTATACCTTTGTCAACAAATGGTTAAGAATATTGTACTACTATAGTTTTGATATCTGAGATTACTTTAAAATTTACTGTCTATGGAAGAAATAGTCAATTTTTCAATTATTGTTTATAACTATTGTCTATATTCTCACTAAACAGATCTCTTTGCTTGTTATTTGTTAAACTTCTTACTTGGTAAAGCATTAAGCCTTTTTACTGTAATGTAAATTAAAATGTTATCTTAAAACTGAAGAAAGATAATCATTGCATTCTTAGACTATATCTACAAACTGCATTGATTCTCTTAAAAACTAAAGTTTTTAAACTATGTAAACTATGAGGCTGGCACCATGGCTCACTTGGTTAATCCTCCACCTGTGGTGCCGGCATCCCATGTGGGTGCCGGGTTCTAGTCCCGGTTTTCTTTTCCAGTCCAGCTCCCTGCAGTGGCCCAGGAGGGCAGTGGAGGATGGCCTGTGGGGAACAACTGGGAGCAACTCGGACTAGACTAAGTTACTGGAATTAAGACTTATTCTATGCTCTGCTTTCCCACAATATGGCGCTGGGAGAGGAGGAAACAACTTCTACACAGCTGCCTCCAGTTCAACCAATAAGCAGCAGGACCTGCTCCTGATTGGAGGAGAGCAGCGTACTCGGCGTGTGGGTAGCAGAGTTGGGATTGGTGGAAGAGGACTATAAAGGAGGAGAGAGACAACATGCATGAGGAACATCTATCTGAAGGAACACCTGAGCAGCCCCCGAGAGAGCCGGCCGGCGGTGTGCCGCTCCCCCGCGGAAGTGGGGAAAGTGGCAGGGGGAACCACCCTTCCACGGAGGTGGAAGGGATGGTAGCCAACCCGGGAAGAACCAGCAGCAAACCCGGGAAGGGCCGAGCAGACGAAAGAACAGCGCAGGGTCCTGTGTCGTTCCTCCGCGAAGAGGGGAGCGACATAATGGTGCCGTGACTCGGATATGAAGCCTAGGCAGGGTTTAGTGTCGTTCCTCCATGAAGAGGGGGAGCAACAATGGCCCAAGTGCTTGGGCCCTGCACCCGCATGGGAGACCAGGAGGAAGCACCTGGCTCCTGGCTTCGGATAGGCACAGCACTGGCCATAGCTGCCATTTGGGGAGTGAACCAACAGAAGGAAGACCTTTCTCTCTGTCTCTCTCTCACTGTCTATAACTCTACCTGTCAAATAAATAAATAATTTAAAATATGTAAGCTAAAAAATGCAAAAAACATGATCAGGTATTTTTCAAAGGATGAAATACAAATAGGCAACAGATACATGCTCAAGATCACTAATCATCAAGGAAATGCAAATAAAAGCCATAATGAAGTTTCCTCTTACCCCAGTAAGAATGACTATCATCCCAAAATCAAAACTATGAAATGCAATTAAGGATATGGAGAAAAAGTTACTCTAATATGTGTTAATTGGGATGCAAATTAGTAAAACTAGTATGGAAGACGATATGAAGATTTCTCCAAAATCTGAAAACAGATTTACCATGTGACCCAGCCATCCCACTTCTGGGAATACATCCAAAGGAAATGAAATTAGCATACAGAAAAAGTTATCTGTTCCTCTATGTTTATAGCAGCTTGATTTACAATACCTAAGATATAGAATTAGCCTGGAAGTCCATCAACTGATGGCTAGATAAAGAAAATGTGGTGTATATATACATGATAAAATACTTTTCAGCCATAAAAAAATGAAATATTGCCTTTTGTAGCAAAACAAATGCAACTGGAGACCATTATGTTTAGTGAAATAAGCCAGACCCAAAAATGATAAATATGTTTTCTCTGATATGTGGTAGCTAACATATAGAATACAAAAAACTTTTAATGTATGTGAGTGAAATTGGCATCTTGGGATTTGATTATTATTTATATCCCTTGTCTATAGTCCTGCTGAACAATGGTCCTTCTACTTGCAGAATTCTTTATTTAAATAGTGGAGCATTAAGCTTGAGTATAAAAAGTGCTACCAAAAATTTATAAAGAAAGGAAAGAAATAAGTATCACTATAGTCTTAGAATTCTACCTATGAACTACATGAAATCTGTTCTCTTTACATTAATAAAAAAGTTATTTTAAAAAATTGGATAGTTTGGCCTGTAGCCCTTGAACTAGATTGCAGACTTAAATAACATAACAACAAGATGCAACCTGAAGTTCAGATGTAGATTCAGTCTTGAAACCAACCACTTGTGAAGGCATTTTGTATGTCACTGGGGCACTTATATCATGGTTTGTACACAGATGGCCCCCAGCTGACCATAGTTCAATTCAGTTTCTCAATTTACGACAGTGCAAAGCTGTAGTCATTCAGTAGAAACTATACTTCAAATTCAGAATTTGTATAATTTCCTGGGCTCATGTTATATTGTGTGACCTTCTCTCCCAATAAACACAGGTAGATCAGGATATGACTCCATTAGGAGTTTAGCAGTGGGGTCGGGGTGAGGGATGGCAGATTAGGGAGCAGCACACTATGCAGGACTAGGAAGAGAAAGTGCAGAGAATAAGGTAGGAGAAGAGGAAACCACCCAGGAAGCCCCACATGAGGAGGGGAAATGGCTTGAAACTGTGTGGTGAGTGCTAATGTGCACACAGAGCCACAGACAGCCTGAGCTGGTGGCATTATTAAGATGGGGAGAGGGGAGGTAGGTCAGTCTTCACCAATCTGTGGGGAAAGAACCAGAGAGAGCATAGTGCAGGTCCCGACTGGAGCCTGGGAAACTGGCAGTTACTGGTGGTCATCGGGGGTCCTAGTGGAAGTGGGAGGGGAAGACTGATTCAAACAAATCTCTCCAAAACAAAATCCATGACCCACCTGAGAGGGGGGGCAGGTGCCATTTTAAATCAGTGCTACAAAAAATAAAAATTAAAAGCAGCATGTCTCTCTCCCTCCACTCTCTGCTACAGCAGAGACCTGCAGCCAGCGTGGGAAGAGGTGATTCCAGTATTGGACATAGGCAGGTGGCAGCTCCTGTGAGTACCCTCCACCTTTCTGTGGAAAGGGCCACAGAAATTCAGAGGAAACTGAAGAGGAGGGCATCCACCATGCCAGTTGTAACATGCCAGTTGCCCTGCAACTGGAAGAGAGGGAGAGCCTCCCAAACAGAGGTGAAGTGCCTCCTGCAGCACTCTCCTACCCACATAGCACAGTTGAGAAGGGAGCAGGGCTGCAGTGGGTGGGTACTTTTCATGCCTGTGAACTGCAGATCTAACCAGAAAGAAAAACCTGCCTTCTCTACCAACACCAAATCTGGTTGGAGGGAACACACACAGACAGTGCCTCTGGGAATATTTTATAGACAGGACTGGTTAGCGAGAATGGAGAGGTCCCACTGGCACCTCATGACCTGGAGAGTCCTTGGAGCTGTGTCTGAGAAAACAGTAGCTCCATAAAAGTGTGCCTAGGTCCTGGGCAACCACAGAGCACTTCTCCACATTTTCCAAGTTCCTCAGCTGCCTATAGCAGCTCATAGCAGAGGAAACCATATTCACAGGAAAGACTACACAGATCAAATGTGCAGTTCACAAAGCAGTGCGGATGAGTACTAGGCACACGGAGGACTAACACCTGGGCATTCCTCAGCTAGGAGAAGAAGGGTTGATTGCACCAAGAGAGATGATCATTCCTTTCCATCCAGTCAACCAGAGGAGAGCTGGCACACACAACTAGGGTCTTACCCTGGATACTCACCCCACATACTGAACAGAGCACCATAGCGATACCCAGCACACACCTCTTGGTATTCACTGAAAATGTAGACATTCCACCAAGCCACAGAGACACAGATAAAGATAAAAGCCATCAGACAAAAAACATTCTACAAATGCAGGAAAATAAATTCAAAAAATAAAAAAAGACTAAGGCAGACATTATAAGCCCTCCAAAGGAATACTACAACGTATCATTATTAGAATGTGAGGATGGGGGCCAGCACTGTGGCACAGCAGATTAAAGCCCTGGCCTGAAGTGCTGGCATCCCATATGGGCACTGGTTTTAGTCCTGGCTGATCCTCTTCAGATCCAGCTCTCCACTATTGCCTGGGAAAGCAGTAGAATATAGCCCAAGTCCTTGGGCCCTATACCCAGATGGGAGGCCCAGAAGAAGCTCCTGGCTCCTGGCTATGGATCAGCACAGCTCTAGCCAGTGAGGCCATCTCAGAAGTGAACCAGCAGATTGAAGACCCTTCTCTCTATAACTGTCTTTCAAATAAATAAAATAAATCTTTTTTTAAAAAGGTGAGGATGAAGAGATTGAGAAAAGGCCAGAAATGGAATTCAAAAAACTAATAATTGGATTAGTCAGAAACATTCAGAAGCAAATTCACGAAGTAAAGAAAACTACATATGATATGAATGAAAATCTTCCCATGAAATTGAGTTCTTAAAGAAAAATCAAAATGAAATAATAGAAATTAAGAATCCAATAGATCAAATAAAAAATACAGTTGAAAGTCTTAACAATACAATTGTTGAGGCATAAGAAAGAATACCCAAGCTAGAAGATAAATCTCTGGACATTTTATAGTCAGACCAAAAACAACAAGAAGAAATTAAAAATTAAAAAAACAATTGTTGGAGAAACAAATGACCCAGAACTTCTTGGGAGTTCTGAAAGCATGGAAAGAGAGAAAGAATTAGAAGGCCTTTTTAGGGGCCAGTGCTGTGGCACAGCAAGTTAGCGCCCTAGTCTGAAGTGCCAGCATCCCATATGGGTGTCAGTTCAAGACCCAGCTGTTCCACCTTCGATCCAACTCTCTGTTATGGTCTGGGAAAGCAGAAGATGGTCCAAGCCCTTGTGCCTCTGCACCCATGTGGGAGGCCCAGGGGAATCTCCTGGCTCCTTGCTTCATATTGGCACAGCTCCGGCCACTGCAGCCAGTTGGGGAGTAAACCAGCAGATGGCGGATGGGAGACTGACTGATCTCTCCCTCTCCCTCTTCCTCTCCTTCTCCTCTGTGTAATTCTGACTTTCAAATAAAAAAATAAATCTTAAAAAAGAAGGTTTTTTTAGTGAAATAATAACAGGAAACTTCCCTAATTTGGAGAAAGAAAGGGACATCCAAGTACAGGAAGCACATAGAACTCCCAATAGACATGACCAGAAAAGACTTTCACCATGATACATTGTATCTAAACTCTCCACAGTAAAACATGAGGAAGAAAATCTAAAATGTGCATGAGAGAAATACCAGATTACTTTCAGAGATCTCCAATCAGACTCATAGTGAACTTCTCATCAGAAACTCTACAGGCTAGGAGAGAATAGCAAGATAAATTCCAAGTCTTAGGAGAGAAAACTGTCAGTCCAGAACTGTACCTTGAAAAGCTCTCATTTATGAATAAAAATTAAATAACATAACAAACACAAATAGAAAGAATTTGTCACCACCTGTCCTATCAAAGATGCTTAAGGATGGGGGCGGAGCCAAGATGGCATAATAGTGAGAGCACGTACCGATAGTCCGGGAAAAGATAGTTTAATAAAAGTGGAGTTACGGTAGCCTCAGGAAAAGGATCAGGAAAAAAATTGCAGAGGAAACTCTTCCGGATCTAGTGGATGTGACACGGAGGACCTACGGGGAGAGCAAGGTTGCCCACAGCGTGAAAGCTGAGCCGCGGGAGCTGCGGGAGCCAAACCACAGAGCCTGCGCACCAGCGCTGGAAGGGGAGGTGAGACAAAGAGCTTGGTAACCCAAGACATTGGCGGGGAAAGGCAGAAAGAGCCTGCAGAGAACGAGGCCTGAAACCCCACTGGGGAAAGTTCACCAGGCTGACTGGAGGAGAGTAAAAATCGAATAAATATGGGGAAGTGGCACAGACATTAACCTCTCTCTCCACTCACCTTACAAAGCTGAGCAAGACAAAGGGCAGGCGCCATTTTACATATGTGAAATGGTGTGTGCCATTTTGTGTATGTAAAGCAGGTGCCCCTCATTAGCCAAGCAGAAAAACCTGACTCTGGTGGGGAGAAATAACAGGAGGTTAACACCTAATGAAAGTGTGGAGCTAACCAACTGAGACTGTGAAAAGCTGAGGGGGGCAAGAGAACTCACCGAGTACACAGACTCGGTAACCTGGGACAACCTGGTGAGAGACTGCAGAGAAATTTGAGACCACACTGAGGGCTGCATAAACTCTTTGTGTGGTCCCAACTGTAAGCAGACGAATACCCGCAGGGGCCAGATTTCATACATCCACTACTCTCAATTCCACTCAGCTGTGTGGAATTACTTCCCAACTGAGTCAAAGAGAGAGAGAGAGAGAGAGAACAAGCAAGAGAACAATCTGGGTGAATCACCTTAGGCACACCCTTAACGCTGAAGAACCAGAGCTCTCTGGCCACACCCATCACAGCCTCTAAGGATCCATCAAAAGCAGACAGTCCACTTAATCTAGAGTCACTGTATAATGAGAAAACACACCACAGTGAAGAAAACAAAGAATATCTCCAATATGCCAAACAAAAAATGCAAAAACCAAGGTAACGAGAACAAGGAAGACAATAAGACGCCCCCAAATGAAACAGACGCCCCAATTCAAGATTATGAAGATGGAATCAGCCCTTAAGGCATGTGGATCCGGCTGAAAAGACCATGAGAGTATTTCAGGCATGGAAAGCCAAGACACTCTGGAGAAAAAAAAAAAAATGACCTAAATGAAAGATCTCTGCGAATGAGATCCCAGTGGAAAGAACAGGTCATCAAAGAAGGAGGTACCTTTCTCTGAAGGGAGGAGAGAACTTCCATTCTCACTATGACCTTGCCTAAATATGATCAGAGTCGGTGAACTCAAAAGGCTTCCATAGCCTTGGAAACTCATGACAAGAGCCTAGGGTGATTACTGATGCCATAAACAGGAGTGTCAATTTATTAAGTCAACAACAGGAGTCACTGTGCACTTACTCCTCATGTAGGATCTCTGTCCTTAATGTGCTATACAGTGTGATTTAATGCTATAACTAGTACTCAAACAGTATTGTTCACTTTGTGTTTCTATGTGGGTGGAAACTGTTGAAATATTAATATATGCTAAACTGATCTTCTGTATATAAAGAGAATCGAAAATGAATCTTGATGTGAATGGAAGGGGAGAGGGAGCAGTAAAGGGGAGGGTTGCGTGTGGGAGGGAAGTTATGGGGGGGAAGCCATTGTACTCCATAAGCTGTACTTTGGAAATTTATATTCATTAAATAAATGTTAAAAAAAATAAATAAATGTGAAGATCCTAGCCAAAAAAAAAAAAGATTATGAAGATGATGAGATAGAAGAAATGCAAGAAGCGGATCTCAAAAAATTGGTAAGAACATTAATAGTTCTCAAAAACAAATTCTCAAACTACATAAATTCTTAATGGACAAGATAGAAAATCTCTCTCGTGAAAATGAAATATTAAGGAGGAATCAAAATGAAATGAAACAACTAGTAGAACAGGAAACTGTGGTAGTGACAAGAAATCATAATGAAATGAAGAATTGAATAGAGCAAATGACAAACATTAGAGAGCCTTAAAAACAGAATGGGAAAAGCAGAAGAGAGAATATTGGACTTAGAAAAGAGAGAACAGGAAAATATACAGTCAAACCAAAGAAAAGAAGAGGAAATTAGAAACCGAAAAAATATTGTCAGGAATCTTCAGGATACTATTAAAAAAACCAACATTTGGGTTCTAGGAGTTCCTGAAGGCATGGAGAGAGAGAAAGGATTAGAAGGCCTTTTTAGTGAGATATTAGCAGAAAATTTCCCAGGTTTGGAGAAGGACAGAGACATCCTAGTACAGGAAGCTCACAGAACCCCCAATAAACATGACCAAAAGAGATCCTCACCACGACACGTTGTAATTAAACTCACCGCAGTGAAACAAAAAGAAAAGATCCTAAGATGTGCAAGAGAGAAACGTCAGATTACTCTCAGAGGATCTCCAATCAGACTCACAGCTGACTTCTCATCAGAAACCCTACAAGCTAGGAGGGAATGGCGAGACATAGCACAGGTGCTAAGAGAGAAAAACTGCCAGCCCAGAATATTATATCCTGCAAAGCTCTCATTTGTGAATGAAGGTAAAATAAAGACCTTTCACAGCAAACAGGAATTGAAAGAATTTGTCGCCACTTGTCCAGCCCTACAAAAGATGCTTAAAGATGTGTTACACACAGAAACACAGAAACATGGTCATCAATATGAAAGAAGGTAAACGAAGGAAATCTCCCAGCAAAAGATCACAGGAAGTTCAAAGCACATATTAGAAAATATCTTTGGCAAATGGCAGGGCAAAGTTACTACTTATCAATAGTCACATTGAACGTGAATGGCCTGAACTGTCCAGTTAAAAGACAGCGATAGGCTGATTCGGTTAAGAAACAAAACCCATCTATTTGCTGCTTACAAGAAACACATCTTTCCAACAAAGATCCATACAGACTGAAAGTGAAAGGCTGGAAAAAGATATACCATGACAACAGAAACGAAAAAAAGAGCGGGCGTAGCCATCTTAATATATGACAACATAAACTTTACCACAGGGGGCGGAGCCAAGATGGCGGAATAGTGAGGGCGCGCACCGATAGTCCGGGAAAATTTAGTTTAATAAAAGGGGAGTTACGGTAGCCGCAGAAAATAGAACCAAACAAAAAATTGCAGGGGAAACCCTTCTGAATGGAGCAGGCGTGAATCGGAGGACCTACTGGGAGAACAAGGTCGCCCACCGCGCGGAAGCCAAGTCGCGGGACCCAGCCGCAGAAGCCCCAGGGTCTGCGCGACAGTGCTCCAAGGAGAGTGCATGCCACACAGAAAACAGCGGGGAGACTTGGGACGCTCAGGGCTCCGAGTCCACACATCGGCACTGGAAGGGGAGGTGAGCTCAATAACCCGAGACATTGGTGGGGAAACGGGGGTCAGAATCTAGAGGGGGGCCGGAAAGTGCAGCAAACTCACTACCGGAAAGAAGGAAAAAAAAAAGCTTCGGGGTTTCTCTTCCCCCTAACCTTGCAAAGGTTACAAGGCCTAAAGGCTTGAAGAATTCCCAAGAGACAAAGAGCAGGCCTCCTCTTTGGATTTACATATCAATGGGGGAGAGTTAAGGAACTGAGTCACTACAATTCAGTAGCCTAGGCAACCCAGTGGGAGTCCAGAGGAGCCAAAGACTGGAAGCTAAATACCATCAATTCTGCACAGCCATGCCCTGCGGTGTTACTTACCCCCTGAATAAATAAAATAAATAAATAAATAAAAAGAGAGAGATTTACCATGCATAACCTGAGGGTGTCACCTTTGCACACCCTTAACCAGGAAGAACCAGGCAGAGCTCTCAGGCCGCACCCATCTCAAGCCTCCAAGGCTCCTCCAACAGCAGGCAGTCCACTTAACACGGACACAGTATAAAAAAAAAGAAAAAAGAAAAAAAAAAGCGCACAGTGACGCAAGAAGAATTAACTATGCCGAGTAACAAACACAGAAATAGAGGGAGCAAGATCAACGATGACACTATGATGCCTCCAAATAAGCAAAACACCCCAAGCCAAGAGTATGAAGATGATGAGATAGAAGAAATGCAAGATACGGATTTCAAAAAATTTATGATAAGAACATTTAGAAGTTTTCAAAAGCAAATCCTTGAACTACAGAAATCCTTAATGGACAAGATTGAAAATCTTTCTCGTGAAAATGAAATTTTAAGGAAGAGTCAAAATGAAACTCAGAAACTAGTAGAACAGGAAAGTGTAATAGTCAAGAGAAATCAAAATGAAATGAAGAGCTCAATAGATCAAATGACAAACACATTAGAAAGCCTTAAAAACAGAATGGGTGAAGCAGAAGAGAGAATATCGGACTTAGAAGATAGAGCACAGGAAAACATACAGTCAAACCAAAGAAAAGAAGAGGAAATTAGAAACCTAAAAAATATTGTTGGGAATCTACAGGATACTATTAAAAAAACCAACATTCGAGTTCTAGGAGTTCCTGAAGGCATGGAGAGAGAGAAAGGATTGGAAGGCCTTTTTAGTGAGATACTAGCAGAGAACTTTCCAGGTTTGGAGAAGGACAGAGATATCCTAGTACAGGAAGCTCATAGAACCCCCAATAAACATGACCAAAAGAGATCCTCACCACGACACGTGGTAATTAAACTCACCACAGTGAAACATAAAGAAAAGATCCTAAAATGTGCAAGAGAGAAACGTCAGATTACTCTCAGAGGATCTCCAATCAGACTCACAGCTGACTTCTCATCAGAAACCCTACAAGCTAGGAGGGAATGGCGAGACATAGCACAGGTGCTAAGAGAGAAAAATTGCCAGCCCAGAATATTATATCCTGCCAAGCTCTCATTTGTGAATGAAGGTGAAATAAAGACCTTTCATAGCAAACAGAAATTGAAAGACTTTGTGGCCACTCGTCCGGCCCTGCAAAAGATACTTAAAGATGTGCTACACTCAGAAACACAGAAACACGGCCATCAATATGAAAGAAGGGAAAGGAAGAACACCTATCAGTAAAAGAGCATGGGAAGCTCAAAGCATATACTAGAAAATATTTCCGGGAAAATGACAGGGCAAAGTCACTACGTATCAATTGTCACATTGAACATTAATGGTCTGAATTCTTCAGTTAAAAGACACCATTTGGCTGACTGGCTCACAGAACACAACCCAACTATTTGTTGCCTACAAGAAACACATCTCTCTAACAAAGAGGCATGCAGACTGAAAGTGAAAGGTTGGAAAAAGATATTCCATGCCAACAGAAACCAAAAAAAAGCAGGTGTAGCCATATTAATATCAGACAAAATAAACTTTAATACAAAAACTGTTAAGAGAGACAAAGAGGGACACTATATAATGATTAAGGGATAAATTCAACAGGAAGATGTAACTATTATAAATGTATATGCACCTAATTACAGGGCACCGGTCTATTTAAAAGATATGTTAAGGGACTTAAAGGGAGATTTAGATTCCAATACAATAGTACTGGGGGACTTCAATACTCCACTCTCAGAAATAGACAGATCATCCGGACAGAAGATCAACAAGGAAACAGCAGATTTAATTGACACTATTGCCCAAATGGATCTAACAGATATCTACAGAACTTTCAACCCTACATCTACAGACTTCACATTCTTCTCAGCAGCGCATGGAACCTTCTCTAGGATTGATCACATACTAGGCCATAAAGCAAGTCTCAGCAAATTTAAAAGAATTAGAATCATACCATGCAGCTTCTCAGACCACAGCGGGATGAAGCTGGAAATTAGCAACTCAGGAAACCCCAGAAAGTATGCAAACACATGGAGACTGAACAACATGCTCCTGAATGAACACTGGGTCATTCAAGAAATCAAAAGAGAAATCAAAAACTTTCTGGAAGTAAATGAAGACAACAACACAACATATCAAAACTTATGGGATACAGCAAAAGCAGTATTGAGAGGCAAATTTATAGCAATAGGTGCCTATAACAAGAAATTGGAAAGGTACCAAATAAATGAGCTTTCAGCGCACCTCAAGGACCTAGAAAAACTGCAGCAAACCAAACCCAAATCTAGTAGGAGAAGAGAAATAATTAAAACCAGAGAAGAAATTAACAGGATTGAATCCAAAAAAACATGACAAAAAATCAGCCAAGCGAGAAGCTGGTTTTTTGAAAAAATAAACAAAATTGACACCCCATTGGCCCAACTAACTAAAAAAAGAAGAGAAAAAACCCAAATCAATAAAATCAGAGATGAAAAAGGAAATGTAACAACAGACACCACAGAAATAAAAAGAATCATCAGAAATTACTACAAGGACCTGTATGCCAGCAAACAGGAAAACCTATCAGAAATTGATAGATTCCTGGACACATGCAATCTACCAAAATTGAACCATGAAGACATCGAAAACCTAAATAGACCCATAACTGAAACAGAAATTGAAACAGTAATAAAGGCCCTCCCAACAAAGAAAAGCCCAGGACCAGATGGATTCACTGCTGAATTCTACCAGACATTTAAAGAAGAACTAATCCCATTTCTTCTCAAACTATTCAGAACAATCGAAGAAGAGGGAATCCTCCCAAATTCTTTCTATGAAGCCAGCATCACCTTAATCCCTAAGCCAGAGAAAGATGCAGCACTGAAAGAAAATTACAGACCAATATCCCTGATGAACATAGATGCAAAAATCCTCAATAAAATTCTGGCCAATAGAATACAACAACACATCAGGAAAATCATCCACCCAGACCAAGTGGGATTCATCCCTGGTATGCAGGGATGGTTCAACATTCGCAAATCAATCAATGTGATTCACCACATTAACAGATTGCAGAAGAAAAACCATATGATTATCTCAATTGATGCAGAGAAAGCATTTGATAAAATTCAACACCCTTTCATGATGAAAACTCTAAGCAAATTGGGTATAGAAGGAACATTCCTCAATATAATCAAAGCAATTTATAAAAAACCCAAAGCCAGCATCCTATTGAATGGGGAAAAGTTGGAAGCATTTCCACTGAAATCTGGCACCAGGCAGGGATGCCCACTCTCACCACTGCTATTTAACATAGTTCTGGAAGTTTTAGCCAGAGCCATCAGACAAGAAAAAGAAATCAAAGGAATACAAATCAAGAAGGAAGAAGTCAAACTATCCCTCTTTGCAGACGATATGATTCTGTACTTAGAGGATCCAAAGAACTCTACTAAGAGACTATTGGAACTCATAGAGGAGTTTGGCAAAGTGGCAGGATATAAAATCAATGCACAAAAATCAACAGCCTTTGTATACACAAGTAATGCCATGACTGAGAAAGAACTGCTAAGATCAATCCCATTCACAATAGCTACAAAAACAATCAAATACCTTGGAATAAACTTAACCAAGGACGTTAAAGATCTCTACGATGAAAATTACAAAACCTTAAAGAAAGAAATAGAAGAGGATACCAAAAAATGGAAAAATCTTCCATGCTCATGGATTGGAAGAATCAACATCATCAAAATGTCCATTCTCCCAAAAGCAATTTATAGATTCAATGCAATACCAATCAAGATACCAAAGACATTCTTCGCAGATCTAGAAAAAATGATGCTGAAATTCATATGGAGGCACAAGAGACCTCGAATAGCTAAAGCAATCTTGTACAACAAAAACAAAGCCGGAGGCATCACAATACCAGATTTCAGGACATACTACAGGGCAGTTGTAATCAAAACAGCATGGTACTGGTACAGAAACAGATGGATAGACCAATGGAACAGAATTGAAACACCAGAAATCAATCCAAATATCTACAGCCAACTTATATTTGATCAAGGATCTAAAACTAATTCCTGGAGCAAGGACAGTCTATTCAATAAATGGTGCTGGGAAAACTGGATTTCCACGTGCAGAAGCATGTAGCAAGACCCCTACCTTACACCTTACACAAAAATCCACTCAACGTGGATTAAAGACCTAAATCTACGTCCTGACACCATTAAGTTATTAGAGAACATTGGAGAAACCCTTCAAGATATTGGCACAGGCAAAGAATTTCTGGAAAAGACCCGGGAGGCACAGACAGTCAAAGCCAAAATCAACTATTGGGATTGCATCAAATTGAGAAGTTTCTGTACTGCAAAAGAAACAGTCAGGAGAGTGAAGAGACAACCAACAGAATGGGAAAAAATATTTGCAAACTATGCAACAGATAAAGGGTTAATAACCAGAATCTACAAAGAGATCAAGAAACTCCACAAAAACAAAACCAACAACCCACTTAAGAGATGGGCCAAGGACCTCAATAGACATTTTTCAAAAGAGGAAATCCAAATGGCCAACAGGCACATGAAAAAATGTTCAAGGTCACTAGCAATCAGGGAAATGCAAATCAAAACCACAATGAGGTTTCACCTCACCACGGTTAGAATGGCTCACATACAGAAATCTACCAACAACAGATGCTGGCGAGGATGTGGGGAAAAAGGGACACTTACCCACTGTTGGTGGGAATGCAAACTGGTCAAGCCACTATGGAAATCAGTCTGGAGATTCCTCAGAAACCTGAATATAACCCTACCGTTCGACCCAGCCATCCCACTCCTTGGAATTTACCCAAAGGAGTTTAAATTGATAAAGAAAAAAGCAGTCTGCACCCTAATGTTTATTGCAGCACAATTCACAATAGCCAAGACCTGGAACCAACCTCAATGCCCATCAATGGTAGACTGGATAAAGAAATTATGGGATATGTATTCTTTAGAATACTATACCGCAGTAAGAAACAACGAAATCCAGTCATTTGCAACAAAATGGAGGAATCTGGAACACATCATGCTGAGTGAAGTAAGCCAGTCCCAAAGGGACAAATACCATATGTTCTCCCTGATCGGTGACAACTGACTGAACACCAAAAAGGAAACCTCCTGAAGTGAAATGGACACTATGAGAAATGGTGACTTGATCAGCATAGCCCTGACTGCTAATGGACAACTTAATACATTATCCCTCATAGTATTTTTTTTTGTCTGTTCTACTTAATATGATTGGTTTAATTCTGTAATTATCACACAGTTATTCTTAAGTGTTGAAAATTAACTGAAATGTGATCCCTGTTAAACATAAAAGTGGGAATAAGAGAGGGAAGAGATGTGTAATTTGGGCCATGCTCGGGCTGACTTGCCCCAATTGGTAGAGTTGGAAACATACCAGGGGATTCCAATTCAATCCCATCAAGGTGGCATGTGCCAATGCCATCTCACTATTCCAAGTGATCAATTTCAGTTCACAATTGATCATAATGAAAGGACTAAGAGTCAAAGGGAGCACATAAACAAGTCTAGTATCTGCTAACACTAACCGATAGAATAAATAAAGGGGAGAGTGATCCAACATGGGAAGTGAGATACTCAGCAGACTCATAGAATGGCGGATGTCCTAAATAGCACTCTGGCCTCAGAATCAGCCCTAAAGGCACTCGGATCTGGCTGAAAAGACCATGAGAGTATTTCAGGCATGGAAAGCCAAGACACTCTGGCAAAAAGATCTCTGTGAGTGAGATCCCAGTGGAAAGAACAGGTCTTCAAAGAGGGAGGTGCCTTTCTCTGAAGGGAGGAGAGAACCTCCACTTTGACTATGACCTTGTCTAAACAAGATAAGAGTCGGAGAACTCAAGGGGCTTCCATAGCCTTGGAAACTCATGACTGGTGCATAGGGAGATTACTGATGCCATAAACAGGAGTGTCAATTTGTAAAGTCAACAACAGGAGTCACTGTGCACTTACTCCTCATGTAGGATCTCTGTCCTTAATGTGCTGTACACTGAGGCTTAATGCTATAACGAGTACTCAAACAGTATATTTCACTTTGTGTTTCTATGGGGGTGCAAACGATTGAAATCTTTACTTAATGTACACTAAACTGATCTTCTGTAAAAAAAAAAAAAAAAGAAATTATCAATTCCCAACTTGACTCTCACTGGGATTAAACATGACAATAGGTCTGATCTGATTTCATCATCATTTAAAAAAAAATCATCTATTATTTTTCACTTTATGTTTCTGTGTGGGAACAAACTGTTGAAATCCTTACTTAAGGTATACTAAGATAATCGAAAATGAATCTTGATGTGAATGGAAGGGGAGAGGGAGTGGGAAAGGGGAGGGTGGTGGGTGGGAGGGACGGTATGGGGGGGAAAGCCATTGTAACCCATGAGTCGTACTTTGGAAATTTATATTCATTAAATAAAAGATAAAAAAAGAAAACTTTACCACAAAAACTGTTAGGAGAGACAAAGAGGGGCACTATATAATGATTAAGGGATCAATTCAACAGGAAGATATAACAATTATCAATGTATATGCACCTAATTACAGGGCACCGGTTTATTTAAAAGATTTGTTAAGGGACTTAAAGGGAGACTTAGACCCCAATACAGTAGTACTGGGGGACTTCAATACTCCACTCTCAGAAATAGATCAACAAGACAGAAGATCAACAAGGATACAGATTTAAACGACACTATAGCCCAAATGGATCTAACAGATATCTATAGAACTTTTCATCCTACACATAAAGCATTTACATTCTTCTCAGCAGTACATGGAACCTTCTCTAGGGTTGACCACATACTAGGCCATAAAGCAAGTCTCAGTAAATTCAAAAGAATTAGAATCATACCATGCAGCTTCTCAGACCATAAAGGAATGAAGTTGGAAATTAGCATCTCAGGAATCCCTAGGGCAGTTATGGGAAGTTATGGGGGCGGAAGCCATTGTAATCCATAAGATGTACTTTGGAAATTTATATTCATTAAATAAAAGTTAAAAAAAGATGCTTAAGGATGTGCTACACACAGAAACACAGAAACATGGTCATCTACATGAAGGAAGGTGAAGGTAGAAAATCTCCCAGTAAAAGTACAAAGGAAATCCAAAGTAAAAATAGGAATATTTATGAAAAAATGGAAGGTCAAATTTGTTACTTATCAATGGTCACCTTGAAAGTAAATGACTTCAACTCTTCAGTTAAAAGACAGATTTGATGAATGGATTAAAAAAAAAAAAAAACACCTATTTGCTGCCTACAAGAAACACATCTCACCAAGAAAGATACTTGGGCACTGAGAAAGCAAGGAAAAAGATATTCCATGCTAACAGAAACCAAAAAAGAGCTGGTAAAGACATCCTATTATCAGACAAACTAGATTTTAATATGAAAACTGTTAAATGAGACAAAGAAGGGTACTATGTAATGAATAAGGAATCAATTCAATAGGAAGAAGTGACTACTATAAATGTATCTGCATCTTATTACAGGGCACCTCGCTATTCAAAAGAAATGTTAATGGGTCTAAAGGGAGACATAAACTCAAATATAATAGTAATGGGGGACTCCAGTACCCCACTTTCAGTAATGGACAGATCAATCAGACAGAAAATAAGCAAAGAAACAACAGAGTTAATCAACACTATTGACCAAATGACCTAATAGATATCTACAGAACTCTCCACCCTACAGTTGCAGAATACACATTCTTCTCACCAGTGCATGGAACTTTCTCTCGAATTGACCACATACTAGGCCATAAAGCAAGTCTCAGCAAATTCAAAAAAATAGAAATCATACCACGCATCATCTCAGAATACAATAGAATGAAGCTGGAAATCAGCAACTCAGGAATCCCTAGAACATAGGCAAACACATGGAGACTGAACAACATGCTCCTGAATGAACAGTGGGTCATTGAATAAATCAAAAGAAAAATAAAAATATTTCTAGAAACAAATTAAGATGACAATACAACATATCAAATGTATGGGATACAGCAAAAGCAATGTTAAGAGGAAAGTTGATAGCAATTGGTGCCTACATCAAGAAATTGGAAAGGTACCAAATAAATGAGCTATCAATGTATCTCAAGGACCTAGATAAACAACAAGCGAAACCTAAAACTAGTAGGAGAGAAGAAAATTATAGAATAAACAAAACCAAAACAAAAAAATACAAAAATCAGCAAAAGGAAGAGCCAGCTCTTTGAAAAAATAAACAAAATTGACAGACCACTGGCCCAACTAACCAGAAAAAAGGAAGAAGACCCAAATTAATAAAAGTAGAGATTAACAGGGAATGTAACAGACACCACAGAAACAAAAAGAAAAATCAAAAATTATTCCAAAGAGCTGTATGCCAACAAACTGGTAAACTTAGAAGAAATGGATAGGTTCCTGCACATATACAATCTACTTAAATTGAGCCATGAAGATACAAAAAACCTAAATGGACCCATAACTAAGACATAAATTGAAGCAGTAATAAAGACCATCCCAACATCCTACATGAAGGACCTCTGTAGGTGAGACCCCACTGGAAAGGAGTAGTCATCAAAGAAGGATGTACTTTTCTCTAAATGGAAGAGAGAACTTCCACTTTGCTTATGGCCCTGTCTAAATACTGGAGGAGTTTGTGGATTCAAAAAGGCTTTCATAGCCTAGGCAACTCATGGCAAGAGCCTTGGTTGATCACTGACATCATACATAAGAGTCTTAATTATTAAATTAACAACAGGAGTCACTGTGCACTAACTTCCCATGCAAGACCTTTTTCCTTAAAAAGTTTTACTGTGAGAGTTAATAATAAAACTTGTTCGCAAAGATTCACTTCATTTTAGTGTATTAAGCGGAGGATATTCTTATGTCTCATAAGCTATAGTTATGTCTAAGTGCTCACAAAAAATGTATCATTCTTGGGTTCTTCAAAGTTAAGTTTCTCTAAAAAAAAGAATGCTTAAAAATAAAATTAATTAATTAAACCTCAGAAAGGTTTACTTTTATTGAATTAAAAAGGATATTTTATTGTAAAAATAATCCTTCTGGTGTTCTACTGCATAGTAGAGTAACAATTGTTAACAATAACATACTGTATTTTCCTAAATAGCTAAGAGAAACACTTTTGAATGTTCACATTACAAAGAAATCTTGAATATATGAGGTGCTGGATGTAAATTATCTTAATTTGATCATTAAAATGTATGCATGTATCAAAATATTACATTGTACCCCAAAAATATGTACAATTATTGTGTGTTTAAACAATCCTAAAAAAAGACATTTAGCAACATCTGTCCTAAATGGGGGTGCAATTTTATTTACATGGAAAGGTGGAAAAATATGAATTGAAAAGGAAATTTCTATAGATTATATACCATACTATTTCACATTTCAAGAAGTCTGTATACTGAGCAGGTGTTTCACAACAGATGGAGATGGGGACCAATGCTGTGGCACAGTGGGTTAAAGCCCTGACCTGAAGCACCGGCATCCCATATGGGCACCGGTTCTAGTCCTGGCTGCTCCCAATCCAGCTCTCTGCCATGTCCTGGGAAAGCAGTGGAGGATGTCCAAAGTCCTTGGGCCCCTGCACCCACATGGGAGACTCGGAAGAAGCTCCTGGCTTCAGATTGGCGCAGCTCCATCCGTTGCAGCCATCTGGGGAGTGAACCAGCAGTTGGAAGACTTCTCTCTCTAACTCTGACTTTCAAATAAATAAATCTTTTTTTTTTTTTTTTGACAGGCAGAGTGGACAGTGAGAGAGAGAGACAGAGAGAAAGGTCTTCCTTTGCCATTGGTTCACCCTCCAATGGCCGCTGTGGCCAGCGTGCTGCGGCCGTCACACCGTGCTGATCTGATGGCAGGAGCCAGGTACTTATCCTGGTCTCCCATGGGGTGCAGGGCCCAAGCACTTGGGCCATCCTCCACTGCACTCCCTGGCCACAGCAGAGAGCTGGCCTGGAAGAGGGGCAACCGGGACAGAATCCGGCGCCCAGACCGGGACTAGAACCCGGGATGCCGGTGCCACAAGGCAGAGGATTAGCCTAGTGAGCCGCGGAGCCCTTTTTTTTTTTTTTAAGATTTATTTATTTGGGCCAGCGCCGCGGCTCACTAAGCTAATCCTCTGCCTTGCGGCACCTGCACACCGGGTTCTAGTCCCGGTCGGGGCGCCGGATTCTGTCCCGGTTGCCCCTCTTCCAGGCCAGCTCTCTGCTGTGGCCAGGGAGTGCAGTGGAGGATGGCCCAAGTGCTTGGGCCCTGCACCCACATGGGAGACCAGGAGGAAGCACCTGGCTCCTGCCATCGGATCAGCATGGTGCGCCACCGCAGCGGCCACTGGAGGGTGAACCAACGGCAAAGGAAGACCTCTCTCTCTCTCTCTCTCACTGACCACTCTGCCTGTCAAAAAAAATAAAAAATAAAAAAATTTTAAAAAAAGAACAGATGGTGAAGCCATGACTTGGGATGTTCACATACCATTATCCAAGTACCAGTCATTCCACTTCCAGTCAAGCTTCCTGTTAATGCATGTGGGAAGGCAATCTTTGATTGTCTAAGTTCTAGAGTACCCACCACCCACAGGGGAGATCTGGTCAGAGTTCCTGGCTCCTGGTTTCAGTCTGGACTATCCCTGGCTATTGCAGGCATTTGGGGACTGAATTAGGGGATGGAAGATCAATCTCCATCCCTCCCCCCAGCACTAGGCCATTCAAATAAATCCACTTAAAAATACTCACATAAAAATTTAAAACTATATTAAAATGCCAATAGTGTTGGGAATGTTTTAATTTTATAAGTTTTTATTTTTAAGTTTCTACAGTGTATATTAACTTATTTGTGGTAGGAAAAGTTCATTTTCAATTTTAAAAACACAGAAGGAAATAATGTACACCAAATCTTTAAATATTTAGTATTTACTTCAGGTGGTTAAAATGAAGAAAGCCTTAAAATTATATCTTAATTTTGATAAAATTCATAACAATGTAAATATAAGTTTCATGTTTAAGTATATCTTGTAGAATGAACTAAAACAAAGATAATTCTGCTAATATATAAATCTCTAATTTTTAAAAAAATTTTCCTAATTTTTGATGGTTTTGGAATTATCCCCAATAGAGTAAGAAATAGACTTCACACAAATTTGTGACTTATAAATCACATTTATTATAGCCCACAGGAAATTGCATGCTTAATGTACACAATGAATTATGTGTAGCAATAAATGCAGTGTCATTAAAATATATATAGCTATTAACTCTGGATTTTACATTTTATTAAAGGAATTCTGCAATGCATTTCTAAGTGGCTGTCACTTAACATATCTGAGACTAAATTTATATATGGTAAAACATTTCTGAGGATAGTGTATTATTTAACTCAATTTTTGAGTTTTCACTTTATTTTATTTTATTCCTATAATAAAACTGAGACTTTAAATATAATACTTGCATAGGTATATTTGCCAGGTATTCTCTTCAAATGCATAGTAATAAAGACCAGAGATGTCCCTAGGTCAGATGATGAGTTGCTACACAAGTGCTAAACACACCTGCCTTGCACCATGGAACAGTAGCTTCCACGTCAGTGCAATGAGCATCCTTAAGCAATCCCTGTGGCTTCTGTGGACCTTCCATTTCCTCTTCAGAAATGAAGGATTTAGGGTGACTCCTTGTCTAAAGGCCCACTTAGCTCTCCTCTGTTATCATGTACTTTGTATCTCACTCATTGTTTTTGCAGCTTCGTTTTTCATCACAGATGAAGGATACTACAATAAAGACAGGGTATCTGACTCCTTCCCTCCTACTCCCAATGCCTTCATGTCATCTTGTACTTTTTTCATTTTTTAAAATTTATTTGAAAGACACAATGTTGAGAGACAGAGAGGTCTTGCATCTGCTGGGTCACTCTCCAAATGCCTGCAACTGCTGGATCTAAGCTAGACCAAAATGAGGAGCCAGAAACTCCATCCAGACCTCCCATGTGGGTGGCAGGAGGCCAAGTATTTGATCCATCCATCACCTGCTGCCTCCCAAGAAACAGGAAGCTAGATCAGAAGCAGAGTAGCTGGGACATGAGCCAGCATCTGCCATTGTAAGCAAGAGCTTAACCCACTGTACCACTACACCAGCTCTCCCTCCAACATGTTTTGTTTACATTTTCATATGGTCAGAGTCACATTTTCTTCATTTTATCTACATTTTGAGTCATAAAACATCTAGCCCTCTAGCCAGGTTGCCACCTCAGATTTTTTTCTCTCTCTGCCTTCAGAAACCAGGTCTTGCCTTGTTTTCGCCAGCTTTCGAGACTCATCAGTTCCTACATTTGCCCCTAATTGTCATGGTTAGAATTTTGTGTGTCAACTTGAGACTGGGAAGTCCAGAGAGCTGGTAAAACTGTTTCTGCATATGTCTGGGGGGAGGTTTCTGGAAGAAGTTGGTATTTGAATCAGTAGTCGGAGGAAACAAGTCATTCTCACCAATGTGGGTACATCTTATCTAATATATTGAGGGCCCAAACAGAACAAAAAGGTGTAGGAAATGGCAGGCTTCCTCCCTGTCCATGCACCTGGGTGCTCCTGGTTCTCCAGGCTTCAGACTCGGACAGGACTTATCCCATGGCTACCCTGGTGCTCAGACCTCAGTGCCTGTACTGAAACTCTACCACATTTCCTGGGCCTGCAGCTTGCGGATGACACATAACAGAACTTAGCCTCCAGTCACGTGAGCCACCCCTCATCATAAATCCCTTTAAATATACACAAAGGTACTTCAGAAAGGTCATGGAAAATCTGTGGATTTTGTGATTTTTTTTTTTTTTTGCCCTAAGCAAACAGCTTTTAATTCAGTTTTTCATGGACTTTTTAGCCTTCTATGTAGCTTGAAAGAGATAAAAGACCTAAATTGGATCTTATGAGAGTTTAATCACTTCTGAAGCCTCAGAAACTTACCAGAGAAGGACTGTGGGTAGCTGAGTCTGAATGGGTTGCAGGATTCTTATGTAACAGGGAATTCTCCCAATTAAATTCCATGTGGAATACAGTTTTCATTAAATGTGAGTTTAAATGCACTAATTTGAAGCTTACATATTTTAAAAGTTCAATGATAATTGTAGCAAAAGTTTAGATCTTACACCTGTTCAAGCAAAATTAAAATGGAGGCCAGGCCAGAAAAATTCCTGTGCAAACAAAACCAATGAGGCATTAAAAATAACCTTAATCTAGCTTAAATTGCAAACATAAGTGAAACCTAACTTGGGTCCTAACTGAAATATTAATGAATCTTATCTTGGATTATTTCTGGTCAAAGCTTATATTAGAACTAAAACATAAGCCCAGCCAATCATAACCAGTCAACCAAACATGATTATATGACCTGGACTTTCCAACAAGATATTTGAAGGCAATTTTGTAATTGCAAATAAATAATCTATTTTTCTCATTTCCACATTTTTCCAGTAAATACCCCTGATGCTTTGTCACTGGAACACTAAACCTCATTCACTTTGATGTATCTCAATTCACAAATGACTTCTTATTCAAAGGAATTCCCTAAAGTTGCATGATGCTTCAGATTCTTCTTTTAAGACAGTAAGAATTTTAGCATGGGCAGAGAAGTAGCTGGTGATCACTGACACAGCCTCAAACTGCTGGTGCAGGATAACAAAGAATAGACCACCTTTCAGCCCAATTGCATGACTGATTACAAATTCTCTATGAACAATGCACTCCCTTATTTCCCGTCTTCACCAGCCTACCTTGAAGGAGGAAACAAAACAAAGGGAAGTTGTTACCAGTCTCCTAGGGTTGCCATAGCAAAATACCATAAACTGGGGGCCTCATCAGACATTTATTCTCACGCTGAGACTCCCTCCATGCCATTTCTAGCTGCTCATGTTGGTGGCAGGCTTCAGCATTTGTTTGCTTGCAGCTCCATCTCTGCCTCGGTGGTAATGTAGCCTCCTCTCTGTGAGTCTCTGTATCCTAATTTTCCTCTTCTTATAAGGACACCAATAACATTGGGTGGGAGCCCACCACCTTTATGACCTTGTCTTTACTAATTACATGTGGGTGACCCTGTGCCTGACTGGGAGACTGCCTGCTTAGCCCATACAGGAGGTTAAAAGGGCATGGCACACCATGTCTCCTGGGAAGGACCCTATAACCTGACTGCTGGCAAGTGGCAAAAGCCCCAGGCACATTTCCCTCACCCCCACTTCCTGTTGAAGGGCCTTGTAATTGTCAACTAGACCCATAAGGAGCACCTGGAAGGTTACATAGGCTACATGACCTTCAAGCTGATTGGAGAAGCGTCGAGGCATCAGTATCAGCTTTATCCTATAGAATTAGTGTTGCCCTGAACTAGCTCCGCCCCATCTGCCTGCCCTTTAGAAGTTTGTACCTGATTGTTAATAAACGGACATGTTCACCGAAACTTGTCTCCAGCGCTTCTTGTCGAACAACGCCATCACCCCACCATCACGACAGTGCAGGCCTCACAGGACAGGCCCACAATTACATCTGCAAAGAACTTTTGTCCAAATAAGTACACATTCACAGAACTCAATCCAACCCATAAGAGAAATTTAAAATTTCTCCTTGCTTATTAACTGCAAACTATTTGGCATTCTTTAAAGCACAGATCAGCTGGGGAGGCTCTTCAATGACCACAGAAGATTCATTGGAGATGGCGGGAATGCCTTGTCAGTGCCACTGCCATAAAGAGTGTAGATCCCTTTTCTAGGACAGATGGACAAAAAACAACCACCTTGAATATTGAATATTTTTCAAGCCATTGAAAAAAATAATCATGGAATTTTATTTATTAACATATTTGCATTTTCTCTGGAGGTTCTTTTTCTCTCCATATTATTGGAAATGTTTCTAAATTGCTTCAACTCCGTGCTTTGTGTGTGTTCTAGTTGTTTTATACCATATATATTTACCCTCTTCCCTCTAAACTTCAATTTCTTGATTCATTTCTAATCTTTTTAAATATTTATTTATTTGAAAGTTAGAGTAACAGAGACAGAGAGAGGGAGATCAATTGAGCTTCTATCTGTTGATTCACTCCCCAGATGGCAGCAAATGCCAGGGCAGGGCCAGACCAAACCGAGGAGTTTCTTCCAGGTCTCCCACATGGGTGTAGGGTCCCAGGCCCTTGGGCCTTCTTCCACTGCTTTCCCGGGCACACCAGCAGGGAGCTAGATCAGAAGTGGAGTAGCCAGGACTCAAACCAGTTCCCATATGAGATGCTGGCATCACAGGTGGCAGCTTAAGGTATGCCAAGACTCTAGCCTCCATTTATAATCTTTTAAAAATTATCAATAACTTGTCTCTTTTAACTTTAAACAACTCCCTTGTATATCTTTAACTTCATGGTAAAAGGTTAGGTGCTTACAATTTCTTTCTTCTCCTCCAGTTTTTCAAAAGATTGAGAAGGCCACTGAGCCTAATGTATCCTTCAGAACTCTGACCTCTCCCCATTTATAAACTTTTTTGTCCTTTTATACCTTGATTCTCAGTTTCCTTAAAAACTAAGCAGAAGTATCTTTTTTCCTCTTTCTCCTCCTCTTTAAGTAGAGAAACATGTTCAGGACAGTGATGAGTTCAGTATGTACAGAATTTATGCCCTTCAATCTTTCTTCGTATTTCCCCATTGGAGTCCCCACTTCCTTGACATGGATAACTGCATAGTTCTAAACCTAGTGGGAGAAGAGCAATATTCTCTCTGCTCCCTGCAGGGCAGTCAGCCAATGACCCTTGACTTTATCACACTATATATATAATATAAATGTCATTTTATTTAAATATAATTTCTACCTACCTACTGCCTAAAAGGCTTTGGGGGTTTTATGGAGAAATCACATTTTTAACAATCACATTTTATTGAGACAAAAAAAGAAACATTTTTTATAATAGGGCTGGTCATGCAGATTTTTATCTTAATAACTTTGGATAGTTACTTAAATAATAATGTGAGAGAAGATGAAATTATTTTTATGCTTAAAGTTAGGGTTCAACTCCTCCTCCCTCATCCCCAAATTGAGGTAAAAATATAATTAAAGGCATTTTTAACAGAAACAATCAGGTGTATTCCAAGGATGAGACTTCATGATCTAATGTGGCACAGGTTCTGCAAATAGAAAATTGGATGCTATGGTTTGAATGTGTTCCCTGCAAATCTCAGTTGTTGCTTATGGGACAGAGTTAAGAGGTGAATCTTTAAAAAGTCATTGAGAGGCTGGCACTGTGGCTTAGCTAGTTAAGTCACCACCTGCAATGCCAGCATCCCATATGAGCACCAGTATCAGTTCCAGCTGCTCCACTTCCAATCCACCTCCCTAATAATACACCTGGGAAAAGCAATGGAAGGTGGCCAAGTCCTTGGGACCCTGCACCCATGTGGGAGACCAGCCCCACCCTTGCCGTTGTGGCCGTTTGGGTAGTGAAACAGTGAATGGAAGATCTCTCTGTCTCTGTAACTCTCAAATAAACAAATGAATCTTTAAAAAGATTGAGGCTGGCACTATGGATAAGAAGGTTAAGCCTCTGCCTGCGGCACCAGCATCCCATATGGGCGCTAATTCAAGTCCCAGCTGCTCCTCTTCTGACCTAGCTCTGCTAATAGTCTGGAAAAGCAGTGGAAGATGGCTCAAGTGCTTGGGCCCCTGCACCTGCATGGAAGACCAGAGAAAAGCTCCTAGCTTTGGGTGGGCCCAGCTCCAGCCTTTGCGGCTATTTGGGAAGTGAACCAGCAGATGGAAGACCTCTCTCTCTCTAACTGTGCCTCTGTCAAGTTAAAACATAATAAAAAGGTCATTGGAGGGCCGGTGCTATGGCATAGTGTGTAAAAGCCTCCACCTGCAGTGCTGGTTTGAGTCCCAACTGCTCCACTTCCCATACAGCTCTCTGCTATGGCCAGGGAAAACAGTGGAAGATGGCCCAAATCCTTGGACCTCTCCACCCACATTGGAGATCCAGAAGAAGGTCCTGGCTCCTGGCTTCTGACTGGCTCAGATCCGGCTGTTGTGGCCATTTAGGGAGTGAACCAGTGGATGGAAAATCTCTGCCTCTCTCTTTCTCTCTCCCTCTCTTTCTCTGCCTCTCTGTAACTCTATCAAATAAATAAATAAATCTTTATTTAAAAAAAAAAGGTCATTGGGTCCATCTTGAGGGCTTTTCCCTCATAAATGGGATTAGATGGCCCTTATAAAAGAGGCTTAACATAGCAGTTAGCTTGCTTGGCATACTGCCTTCTGCCATGTGAGATCAGCAACCTGGTGAGGATGCAACCCTCACTAAACACTGAATTTCCTGGTGCCCTGGTCATTCCAGACGCTGGAATGGTGAGAAATTTCTGCTCATTATAAGTTACCTAGTCTGTGGTATTCTATTATAGCAGCACATATGGTCTAAGACCCTGGGTATCCACTGTGTGGGCTCTTGGTGAGTTAAAGGTACTGAGTATAAAGACTAGAGTCCCAGAAGGAAGAACTCACCCTGAATGACTTGAATACAGCAGCTCTGAAGAAAGGTGACTCCAGAGTTATGAGAAGAGATAAAAGAACAAGGGAGGGTGAGACACCTGGAGACTGGTAGCAACAGAAAGTATTTATTGGGCCAGCGCTGCGGCTCAATAGGCTAATCCTCTGCCTTGTGGCACCGGCACACCAGGTTCTAGTCCTGGTCAGGGCACCAGATTCTGTCCCGGTTGCCCCTCTTCCAGGCCAGCTCTCTGCTATGGCCCAGGGGTGCCTTGGAGGATGGCCCAAGTGCTTGGGCCCTTCACCCGCATGGGAGACCAGGAGAAGCACCTGGCTCCTGCCTTTGGATCAGCGTGGGGCACCAGCCACAGCGGCCATTGGAGGGTGAACCATCGGTAAAGGAAGACCTTTCTCTCTGTTTCTCTCTCTCTCTCTGTCTACTCTGCCTGTAAAAAAAAGTATTTATCAGTCCTGAGACTGGAGGGGCAAGTTCAGAGTTCACATCCTGGGTGCTCAGCGAGAGCTGGCACATTAGAAGAGGAACAATGGCTGTGATCACAGAGGGAATCAGCTATGAGAAACACACGGGCTACTGAAGAAAGAGGAACACCTTGGTCTCGTCCCACCTTCGGAGTCCCTGCCAGTGCTTCCCTGGGGCCACACCCAGCTGGAAGGATAAATAGTCCAGGATTGTATGTAGTCCACAGGAACTATAATTTTTGGGCTAGGGCAGGAGACAGAAGGCTCAGGATTAAATTTGGGGGAATCAAATGGAGACCAGTTCACACTGCATTGGCTTGAAGTAATATACTCTGATTGGCTCCCATTGTTTCCTTTGTATGTGTAGGCATCATTTGATACACTCAGATATTAGAATTTTCAATTGAGGCGGGCGCTGCAGCTCAATAGGCTAATCCTCCGCCTGCAGCGCCAGCATACTGGGTTCTAGTCCCAGTCGGGGCACCGGATTCTGTCCCAGTTGCCCCTCTTCCAGGCCATCTCTCTGCTGTGGCCCGGGAGTGCAGTGGAGGATGGCCCAAGTGCTTGGGCCCTGCACCCACATGGGAGACCAGGAGGAAGCACCTGGCTCCTGCCATCGGATCAGCATGGTGCACCAGCCGCAGCAGCCATTGGAGGGTGAACCAATGGTAAAGGAAGACCTTTCTCTCTCTCTCTCTCTCTCTCTCTCTCTCTCTCACTGTCCACTCTGCCTGTAAAAAAAAAAAGAATTTGCAATTGAAACAGAATTAAAAA
Source organism: Oryctolagus cuniculus (assembly GCF_051225735.1). Taxonomy (NCBI): domain Eukaryota; kingdom Metazoa; phylum Chordata; class Mammalia; order Lagomorpha; family Leporidae; genus Oryctolagus; species Oryctolagus cuniculus. The sequence continues at coordinate 45,522,426 of NC_142880.1, forward strand.
GGTATAATTTTGATTCACTCAAGCTTAATTTCATACCATGAAATTCATACATTACTCATAATTACTGAAAAATAAGAACAGGACTGAATAAGATGTACAAAAGGACAGGACCCACATTTGAATTATTTCTAAAAGTCACTAGGGCAGGGGTGTATTTCCCCTAAATTAACCACTATTGTCAACCACAGTCATCTGATCAAAATATACTTCTGGTTCCACCTGCTGCCACTGAAAACCATCTGCATTGAACATGACCAGGCGATCTCCAACATGTGCCATCTCCTATTATCTCACCAGACTCTCACAAAACTGTAGAAGAAAAATGAAAATCTCTGACATGAGGGAGGCCCTCCAAAGGTCTCCCTCCATATGTTGTGTCCATACCTAAGAGGAGAGAAATTGCTCACATAGCTAGCAACAGGCAAAACCAAAATTAGAACCCAAGTCTGCCTACTTCTAAGCTCTTTCTATTACATGAGAGCCATTTTAAGTGGATGTAAATCAACTCAGAGATGTCATCTATCACATTGGAAATGACCAATGCAATCTCTGCTCCGTTGGATCTGGAGAAAACTGCCAAGATCATTGCCAGATAAGTATTCAAAGGAAGAGGAATGCTAGAATGGAAGAATCACGAGAAGGCTCCAAATGGAAATAGCCACTTTCCCTCTTGAAGCTGCCCATATGCTTGGATTCCACATGCAACATGGCCAGTGTGGTATATGTCTTTCTCCATTTAGCCCTCGTTTGCAAAAGGCCATCTAGTTCATTCTGCCATGATGGGTCCAATAGAAATCAAAGAGGAAATAGAGAAATTGTAGTCCCAGTATATACTGCTCCGGTAAACTGTAGGTAACTTGTGTTTAAAACGATACTTTAAAAAAACTAAGTAGAAAAAATGGATCCTCTATGTCAAATAAAGTTTATCTGGATATGCAAAACTAAAATGGAAAAAATAACATTTATATGAGGATCTAAAAATAAATAAGAATGAGAGTTCCCGAAGAATGCTTGACATAGTGTAAATATCATGCCCTTTAATACCACTGTTAACTTCAAAATAGATCGATATTGAAAGGCCAGTGTGGTGAACAACTCTATTTTCTGCTTTAGATATGTTCAATTTGGCAGTGAGGAGATACTTGTCACTGGGTATACAAGTTCTGTTTAGATCAATACAAATCAGTGCACAACACCTGGGAGAGTGCTTTAAAACCAGGCTTTATGGTATGTTATTTTAAAAAAGTGATCCCCCAAAAAAGGTGATAACATTTTTATACATTTATTCAAATACCATATGTTCAGTGAAAGAACTTAGTCTGGTATATTTCTTTAAAAAAAAGATTATTTATTTAAAAGGCAGAGATATAAAGATATGGAGAAAGAAAGGTGGGGTGGGAGAAAGAAAGGAATTTATTGATCTTCCATCCTCTGGTTCACTCCCTAAATGGCTGTATCAGTCAGGGATGGTCCAGGCCAAACCCAGCAGCCACAAGCTTTTTCCAGGTCTCCCTCATGGTTGCAGGGACCCAAGTATTTGATCTATCTTCCACTGCTTTCCCAGGGACATGAACAAGAAATTGAATCAGAAGTGGAACAGGCAGGACTTGAACTTGCACCCACGTGGGATGCCAACCCTGCAGGCAGAGGCTTAACCTTCTATGCCACAGTCTCAGCTGCTAGGCTAATAAATTTCAGCACAGAACTATTATCAAACATGGGGCAGGTGTTTAGCCCAGCAAGTAAGACATCGCTTGGGATTTTGGAAAGACTGGATTTGAGTCCTGCCTCTGCTTTCAATCCCAACTTCCTGCTGAATCCCAACTCTGGGAGGCATCAGTGATGGCTCAAGTAGTTGGGACCCTGCCACCCAGGTGGCAGACCCATATTGAGTTCCTGGCTCCTGGTTTTGACCTAGCCCAGCCTTGGCTGTTGTAGGTATTTGAGAAGTGAACCAGTGAAACAGCAAATCTCTCTCGCCCTCTCTCTGTCTTTCAAATAGACAAATATTTCTTAAAAAACATTAGTATCTGATTATATTTGTCTTTTCAATGGTAATCAATAATTTTAAACCAAAGCCTTCATTTTTATAGCCACTACTGTCTCATAGGAAGAGGAAATACAGCTGAATTATATAAACATGTCATTTTCATATATAGTATATTTTCAGAAGTGAAATTTATTTAAGAATTCTTTATATTCACAGACTATAAGCAGAATTAAATGTTCAGAGATTGAAATAGTTCTTTAGTTCTAGAACTGGAAGAGGGAGTTGAAAAAAGAAATTAGTTGCTCAGGACATCACGAGGGATTTTTAGAGGTTGGAAGGGGTGAAACTTTTGACCTCTGTGTAGGATAAAGGGGCTCATGGCAGCAGCTTGTGGGGGAGAGCTCAGCAGAATGTTTGTCACTGCAGAGGAAAGCACCACATACGCATAAAACACTCATTTTCAATAGGGGGTCCCCATGTGGTATGCGTGTATGTGCAGACAATTTATTATTATTGCTGCTATATATAACTCCAGTCAGTCAGAGCTAGCAAAGAACAGCTGTCTCCCACGGAACAATGTGCCTCTAAGGAGTTCCTAAGCAAGTCTCAGTGCTAGGCAAAGCAATCAAGACTGATTAAAAGGATAGTGTTTAACCACAGGAGAGACAACACTAACAGGGGAGAAGGAAGGAGAAATCATTACACTTAAAATCACACTTGTACCATCTATAGGTATTGCCAAACCCGGTAAACCTGCTGGTGTCTGTCTACAGACATAACCTCTTCTTATAAGGAAGCAGTCAAACGTTCTTTGTACTACCACATATCTGGTTATGCATGTTTCAATCATGCTATGCTCCTAGTACACAAACTACGATGTTCATCACATGTATTTGTATAAAGAGCAAACACAGCAAGCACTAAGTACTGATTATTGATGTCCTCTGTAAAGTCATCCTCCTGGGAAACCACAGATTTATCCCCGCCTTTGGGGTGAGGGGACAGTAATGAGTCATTCAAGAATCTCGATCACTCTCACATCTCATACACACATAGTACTTGTAAGAACCCTTTGTATCTTCAAGTTTGTGTGTCTACCTTTCACCAAACATTTCATCCAAGTTTGTCTGTCATCACCCCTTTTCTATGAATGCACACTCACTGATGTTTGCTGGTATTAGTATGCAGCCCCATAGCAGGACAAGTTTCTCCCCCTCCCATCCAGCAACTTAGGCAACTGTACAACCAGATTCACTCAAGGCCAAAGTAAAAACATCATTCATACAGTTATTTTAAAAAATGGGATCCATCTACACAGTAAAACAGCCTGACACTATAATCACAGGTGTTGTAAGGGAAGCAAGTGAAGCCAATCCCAAAAAGGAGCTCCAGGAGAGGTCCTGAGCCACGGATTATGTCTCTCATCCAATGGTGCAGCTATTGTGAAAAGAACAGGAAGCCAGCGCTGCGGCTCACTAGGCTAATCCTCCACCTTGCGGCGCCAGCACACCAGGTTCTAGCCCCAGTCAGGGCGCCAGATTCTGTCCCGGTTGCCCCTCTTCCAGGCCAGCTCTCTGCTGTGGCCAGGGAGTGCAGTGGAGGATGGCCCAACTCCTTGGGCCCTGCACCCCATGGGAGACCAGGAGAAGCACCTGGCTCCTGGCTCCTGGCTCCTGGCTCCTGCCATCGGATCAGCGCGGTGCAGCGCCCATTGGAGGGTGAACCAATGGCAAAGGAAGACCTTTCTCTGTCTCTCTCACTGTCCATTCTGCCTGTCAAAAAAAAGAAAAGAAAAGAACAGGAATCATGTGGAAAAGTGTCAGTGTATGTCCAAAGAATCAGCTGCATTACTTTTTAGTTATATTGGTAGTGACCCTTCTGAGCACACAGAGAACAACTGAGTAAAGCATTTCTGTTTACACCTGCATTTGAATGCTTATCAACAGGTGAGAGAGGCAAGAATTCAGGCCACCTTCATTGGATAGGAGACTGAAGCACAAAGGATTTCAGAACTTTCTTCATAACAACACAAAATCTCTCAAAAGTTCCACTTAGATTATACCTAGCCTGCTAGCACCGCTAAAACTACCCAAAGGTAAACAATCTCTTTCTTCCTATAAATTATCTTTTTTAATGTTTATTTAATGAATATAAATTTCCAAAGTACAGTTTATGGATTACAATGGCTTCCCCCCATAACTTCCCTCCCACCTGCAACCCTCCCCTTTCCCTATCCCTCACCCCTTCAATTCACATCAAGATTCATTTTCAATTCTCTTTATATACAGAATATCACTTTAGTATATATTAAGTAAAGATTTCAACAGTTTGCACCCACACAGAAACAAAAAGTGTAAAATACTGTCTGAGTACTAGTTATAGCATTAAATCACAATGTACAGCACATTAAGGACAGAGATCCTACATGAGGAGTAAGTGCACAGTGACTCCTGTTGTTGACTTAACAAATTGACACTCTTGTTTATGGCCTCAGTAATCACCCTAGGCTCTTGTCATGAGCTGCCAAGGCTATGGAAGCCCCCTGAGTTCACCGACTCTGATCATATTTAGACAAGATCATAGTCAAAGTGGAAGTTCTCTCCTCCCTTCAGAGAAAGGTACCTCCTTCTTTGATGACCCGTTCATTCCACTGGGATCACACTCAGAGATTTTTCATTTAGGTCATTTTTTTTTCTAGAGTGTCTTGGCTTTCCATGCCTGAAATACTCTCATGGTCTTTTCAGCCAGATCCGAATGCCTTAAGGGCTGATTCTGAGGCCAGAGTGCTGTTTAGGACATCCGCCATTCTATGCGTCTCCTGTGCATCCCACTTCCCATGTTGGATCGTTCTCTCCCTTTTTGATTCTATCAGTTAGTATTTTCAGACATTAGTCTTGTTTCTGTGATCCCTTTGACTCTTAGTCCTATCATTATGATCAATGGTGAACAGAAATTGATGACTTGGACTAGTGAGAGGCATTGGTACATGCCACCTTGATGGGATTGAATTAGAATCCCCTGGTAGGTTTCCAACTCTACCGTTTGGGACAAGTCAGCTTGAGCATGTCCCAAATTGTACATCTCCTCCCTCTCTTATTCCCACTCTTACATTTAACAGGGATCACTTTTCAGTTAAAATCAACACTTAAGAATAGCTGTGTATTAATTACAGAATTCAACCAATAGTATTAAGTAGACCAAACAAAAAAATACTAGGAGGGATAAAGTACTAAGTTGTTCATCAACAGTCAGGGCAAGGGCTGATCAAGTCACTGTTTCTCATAGTGTCCATTTCACTTCAACAGGTTTCCTATTTGGTGTTCGGTTACTTGTCACTGATCAGGGAGAACATATGATATTTGTCCCTTTGGGACTGGCTTACTTCACTCAGCATAATGTTTTCCAGATTCCTCCATTTTGTTGCAAATGACTGGATTTCATTTTTTTTACTGCGGTATAGTATTCTAAAGAGTACATATCCCATAATTTCTTTATCCAGTCTACTCTTGATGGGCATTTAGGTTGATTCCAGGTCTTAGCTATTGTGAATTGAGCTGCAATAAACATTAAGGTGCAGAACACTTTTTTGTTTGCCAATTTAATTTCCTTTGGGTAAATTCCAAGGAGTGGGATGGCTGGGTTGAATGGTAGGGTTATATTCAGGTTACTGAGGAATCTCCAGACTGACTTCCTTAGTGGCTTTACCAGATTACATTCCCACCAACAGTGGGTTAGTGTCCCTTTTTCCCCACATCCTCGCCAGCATCTGTTGTTGGTAGATTTCTGCATGTGAGCCATTCTAACCGTGGTGAGGTGAAACCTCATTGTGGTTTTGATTTGCATTTCCCTGATTGACAGTGATCTTGAACATTTTTTCATGTGTCCTTTGGCCATTTTGGTTTCCTCTTTTGAAAAATGTCTATTGAGGTCCTTGGCCCATCTCTTAAGTGGGTTGTTTGTTTTGTTGTTGTGGAGTTTCTTCATCTCTTTGTAGATTCTGGTTATTAACCCTTTATCTGTTGCATTGTTCACAAATATTTTTTCCCATTCTGTTGGTTGCTTCTTCAATTTCTTAAGTGTTTCTTTACTGTACAGAAACTTCTCAATTTGATGTAATCCCATTTTTTAATTTTGTCTTTGATTGCCTATGCCTCTGGGGTCTTTTCCAAGAACTCTTTGCCTGTGCCAATGTCTTGCAGGGTTTCCCCAATGTTCTCTAATAATTTGATGGTGTTGGGTTGTAGATTTAGGTCTTTAATCCATGCTGAGTGAATTTTTGTGTAAGGTGTAAGGTAGGGGTCTTGCTTCATACTTCTGCATGTGGAAATCCAGTTTTCCCAGCACCATTTATTGAATAGGCTGTCCTTGCTCCAGGAATTGGTTTTGGATCCTTGATCAAATATAAGTTGGCTGTAGATGTTTGGGTTGATTTATGGTGTTTCTATTCTGTTCCATTGGTCTATCCATCTGTTTCTGTACCAGTACCATGCTGTTTTGATTACCACTGCCCTGTAGTATATCATGACAGCTGGTATTGTGATGCCTCCAGCTTTGTTTTTGTTGTACAAGATTGCTTTAGTTATTAGAGGTCTCCTGTGTCTCCATATGAATTTTAGCATCATTTTTTCTAGATCTGAGAAGAATGTCTTTGGTATCTTGATTGGTATCGCATTGAATCTGTAAATTGCATTTGGGAGAACGGACATTTTGATGATGTTGATTCTTAAAATCCATGAGCATGGAAGATTTTTCCATTTATTGGTATCTTCTTCTATTTCTTTAAGATTTTGTAATTCGCATCATAGAGATCTTTAACATCATTGGTTAAGTTTATTCCAGGGTATTTGATTGTTTTTGTAGCTATTGTGAATGGGATTGATCTTAGCAGTTCTTTCTCAGCCATGGCATTGCCTGTGTATACAAAGGCTGTTGATTTTTGTGCATTGATTTTATATCCTGCTACTTTGCCAAACTCTCATGAGTTCCAATAGTCTCTTAGTAGAGTTCTTTGGATCCCCAAAAGAATCATATCATCTGCAAAGAGGGATAGTTTGAGTTCTTCCTTCCCAATTTGTATCCCTTTAATTTCTTTTTCTTGCATAATAGCTCTGGCTAAAACTTCCAGAACTATGTTAAATAGCAGTGGTGAGAGTGGGCATCCCTGTCTGGTACCAGATCTCAGTGGAAATGCTTCCAACTTTTCCCCATTCAATAGGATGCTGGCCGTGGGTTTTTCATAAATTGCTTTGATTGTATTGAGGAATGTTCCTTCCATACCCAGTTTGCTTAGAGTTTTCATCATGAAAGGGTGCTGAATTTTATCGAATGCTTTCTCTGCGTCTATTGAGATAATCATACAGTTTTTCTTCTGCAATCTGTTAATGTGGTGTATCACATTGATTGTTTTGTGCACGTGAACCATCCCTGCAAACCAGGGATAAATCCCACTTGGTCTGAGTGGATGATCTTTCTGATGTGTTGTTGCATTCTATTGGCCAGAATTCTACTGAGGATTTTTGCATCTATGTTCATCAGGGATATTGGTCTGTAATTCTCTTTCAATGCTGCATCTTTCTCTGGCTTAGGGATTAAGGTGATGCTGGCTTCATAGAAAGAATTTGGGAGGATTCCCTCTTCTTCGATTGTTCTGAATAATTTGAGAAGAAATGGAGTTAGTCCTTCTTTAAATGTCTGGTAGAATTCAGCAGTGAATTCATCTGGTCCTGGGCTTTTCTTTGTTGGGAGGGCCTTTATTACTGTTTCAATTTCTGTTTCAGTTATGGGTCTGTTTAGGTTTTCGATGTCTTCCTGGTTCAATTTAGGTAGGTTGCATGTGTCCAGGAATCTATCCATTTCTGATAGGTTTTCCTGTTTGCTGGCATACAGGTCCTTGTAGTAATTTCTGATGATTCTTTTTATTTCTGTGGTGTCTGTTGTTACATTTCCTTTTTCATCTCTGATTTTATTGATTTGGGTCTTCTCTTTTTTTAGTTAGTTGACCCAATGGTGTGTCAATTTTCTTTTTTTTTTTTTTTTTCAAAAAAAACAGCTCTTCTCTTGGCTGATTTTGTGTAATTTTTTTTGATTCAATCCTGTGGATTTCTTCTGATTTTAATTATTTCTCTTCTCCTACTAGATTTGGGTCTGGTTTGCTGCAGTTTTTCTAGATCCTTGAGATGCGTTGAAAGCTCATTTATTTGGTGCCTTTCCAATTTCTTGATGTAGGCACCTATTGCTATAAACTTTCCTCTCAACACTGCTTTTGCCATATCCCATAAGTTTTGATATGTTGTGTTATTATCCTCATTTACTTCCAGAAAATTTTTGATTTCTCTTTTGATTTCTTCCATGACCCATTGTTCATTCAGGACCATGTTGTTTAGTCTCCATGTGTTTGCATACTCTCTAGGGATTCCTGAGTTGCTAATTTCCAACTTCATTCCTTTATGGTCTGAGAAACTGCCTGGTATGATTCTAATTCTTTTGAATTTGCTAAGACTTGCTTTATGACCTAGTATGTGATCAATCCTAGAGAAGGTTCCATGCACTGCTGAGAAGAATGTAAAATCTTTAAATGCAGGATTGAAAGTTCTGTAAATATCTGTTAGATCCATTTGGGCAATAGTGTTGATAAAATCTGCTGTTTCCTTGTTGATCTTCTGTCCGGTTGATCTGCCTATTTCTGAGAGTGGAGTATTGAAGTCCCCCAGTACTATTGTATTGGAATCTAAGTCTCCCTTTAAGTCCCTTAACAAATCTTTTAGATAGACCAGTGCCCTGTAATTAGGTGCATATACATTAATAATGTTACATCTTCCTGTTGAATTGAACCCTTAATCATTATATAGTGCCCCTCTTTGTCTCTCCTAACAGTTTTTGTGTTAAAGTTTATTTTGTCTGATATTAATATGGCTACACCTGCTTTTTTTTCATTTCTGTTGGCATGGAATATCTTTTTCCAGCCTTTCAATTTCAGTCTGTATGCATCTTTGTTGGAAAGATGTGTTTCTTGTATGCAGCAAATAGATGGGTTTTGTTCCTTAATCCATTCAGCCAATCTGTGCCTTTTAACTGGACAGTTCAGGCCATTAACGTTCAATGTGACTATTGATAAGTAGTATCTTTTCCTGCCATTTTCCCAAAGATATTTTCTAGTATATGCTTTGAGCTTCCTATGATCTTTTACGGGTAGGTTTCTTCCTTTACCTTCTTTCATACTGATGGCCATGTTCCTGTGTTTCTATGTGTAGCACATCTTTTTTTTATTATTCTTATTTTTTTTTTTTTGACAGGCAGAGTGGACAGTGAGAGAGAGACAGAGAGAAAGGTCTTCCTTTGCCGTTGGTTCACCCTCCAATGGCCACCTCGGCAGGAGCGCTGCGGCTGGCATACTGCACTGATCCAATGGCAGGAGCCAGGTACTTCTCCTGGTCTCCCATGGGGTGCAGGGCCCAAGCACTTGGGCCATCCTCCACTGTACTCCCTGGCCACAGCAGAGAGCTGGCCTGGAAGAGGGGCAACTAGGACAGAATCCGGTGCCCTGACCGGGACTAGAACCTGGTGTGCCGGCGCCGCAAGGCGGAGGATTAGCCTAGTGAGCCGTGGTGCCGGCCGTGTAGCACATCTTTAAGCATCTTTTACAAGGCTGGACAAGTGGCGACAAATTCTTTCAATTCCTGTTTGCTGTGAAAGGTCTTTATTTTACCTTCATTCACAAATGATAGCTTTGCAGGATATAATATTCTGGGCTGGCAGTATTTCTCTCTTAGTACCTGGGCTATATCTCACCATTCCCTCCTAGCTTGTAGGGTTTCTGATGAGAAGTCAGCTGTGAGTCTGATTGGAGATCCTCTAAGAGTAATCTGACGTTTCTCTCTTGCACATTTTAGGATCTTTTCTTTTTGTTTCACTGTGGTGAGTTTAATTACAATGTGTCGTGGTGAGGATCTCCCTTGGTCATGTTTATTAGGGATTCTTTTCTTTTTTTCTTTTTGACAGGCGGAGTGGATAGTCAGAGAGAGAGAGAGACAGAGAGAAAGGTCTTCCTTTGCCATTGGTTCACCCTCCAGTGGTTGCTGCGTCCGGTGCACCACGCTGATCCGATGGCAGGAGCCAGGTGCTTCTCCTGGTCTCCCATGGGGTGCAGGGCCCAAGGACTTGGGCCATCCTCCACTGCACTCCCTGGCCACAGCAGAGAGTTGGCCTGGAAGAGGGGCAGCCAGGACAGAATCCGGCGCCCCGACCAGGACTAGAACCCAGTGTGCCGGCGCCGCAAGGTGGAGGATTAGCCTAGTGATCCGCAGTGCCGGCCTATTAGGGGTTCTATGAGCTTCCTGTACTAGGATGTCTCTGTCCTTCTCCAAACCTGGGAAATTTTCTGCTAGTATCTCACTAAAAAGGCCTCCTAATCCTTTCTCCCCACCATGCCTTCAGGAATTCCTAGAACCTGAATGTGGTTTTTTAATAGTATCCTGTAGATTCCCAACAATATTTTTTAGATTTCTAATTTCCTCTTCTTTGCTTTGGTTTGACTGTATCCTTTCCTGTTCTCTGTCTTCTAAGTCCAATATTCTCTCTTCTGCTTCACCCATTCTGTTTTTAAGGCTCTCTAATGTTTGTCATTTGATCTATTCAATTCTTCATTTCATTATGATTTCTTGTCACTATCACAGTTTCATGTTCTACTAGTTGTATCATTTCATTTTGATTCCTCCTTAATATTTCATTTTCACGAGAGAGATTTTCTATCTTGTCCATTAAGGATTTCTGTAGTTCGAGAATTTGTTTTTGAGAACTTCTTAATGTTCTTATCAATTTTTTGAGATCCACTTCTTGCATTTCTTCTATCTCATCATCTTCATAATCTTGAATTGTGGTGTCTTTCGTTTGGGGGCATCATAGTGTCTTCCTTGTTCTTGTTACCTCGGTTTCTGCATTTGTTGTTTGGCATCGTGGAGATATTTTTTGGTTTCTTCGCTGTGGTGTGTTTTCTCATTATACAGTGACTCTAGATTAAGTGGACTGTCTGCTTTTGATGGATCCTTAGAGGCTGTGATGGGTGTGGCCAGAGAGTTCTGATGGTTCTTCAGGGTTTAGGGTTTGCCAAAGGTGACTCACCCAGGTTGTTCTCTCTCTTGCTCACTCATTTTTGTTTTTGTTTTTGTTTTTGTTTTTGTTTTTGTTTTTTGACTCAGAAGGGAAGTAATTCCACACAGCTGAGTGGAATTGAGGGTAGTTGATGTATGAAATCTGGCACCTGTGGCTATTCCCTACAAATTATCTTGATTGTATCCTTTTTAGATATTCTGATAAATCAATTGAAAGTGGAATTCTAGTTTCCTAAAGAGGTTTACTAGTTGAAAACCTGGGGAAGTCCCAGTGGCAAGGCTAATAGTATGGTCTGCTGTTGACAGTGAGTGTCTCTGTTCCTGTATTAAGTTATGGCAGTGGCAGGTGTCCCTCTACACTCATTGTTAGGTCCTTTGAGCCCCTCCCACATCTCTGGTGACTCAGTAGGGATTTTCTCCTCTCCTTGGAGCTGGAAATACGGGGTAAATGACAAAGATCCTGGAAATGAATGTTTCCCTCCTACCCAGAAAGCAAACATACAAGAGAAGCCAAGTATACAAGATGATGCCAAGCTGAATCGTCAAAAGAATAGTCAAGCCAGGAGTACATCAAGGCCATGACTGAAAGGAAGTACCTTCTCTTAGATTAAAATAAACTGGGGAAAAAACATAAAGGTTCAGGGCCGGCACTGTGGCTTAGCAGGTAAAGCTGCCGCCTGCAGCGCCGGCATCCCATATGGGCTCCAGTTCAAGACCCAGCTGCTCCATTTCTGATCCAGCTCTCTGCTGTGGCCTAGGAAAGCAGTAGAGGATGGCCCTGCACCCATGTGGGAGACCTGGGGTAAGCTCCTGGCTCCTGGCTTCCAATCAGCACAGCTCTAGCCATTGTGGCCTATTGGGGAGTGAACCAGCAGATGGAAGACCTCTCTTTCTTTCCCTTTCTCTTTCTCTCTCTCTCTCTCTCTTTCTGCCTCTCCTATCTCTGTGTAACTCTGACTTTCAAATAAAATAAATATTTAAAAAAAAAAAAACACAGAGGTTCACATTCAAAAACTGAAGTCAGTGAGGAACTGAGGCAGCGAGTCAGAAGCTTGATAAGACATGGATTTAGGAAGCCGACTGCAAACACTTCCAGGTCAGGCAGTTCAGGATCCAGGGGGGACTGGTCAGAACCACTGAGACCCTATCTGGGGAAGAGTATTGTTCAGACTGAGCAGAGTCTAAGGCGCCTTCCTTCTTCTTTCCCTTCTCAGGTCCTTCTTTTACCCTGGGCTGCTCAGATGTTGATTGACATCCTCTGAGGAAGGGGAACCAGCAAAATGACATCACAGGGGGAAAGCAAATTTTCTTTTTGTGATTTTGGAGATTGATTTTTATTTGGGGGTATCAAGAAAATTTGGGTTAACTCCTAAATACATATCATTACCTTTAATTTTTGCTTTGGAAACTTTCAAACATATGTGACATAAAAAGTGACTTGATAAATTTCTCATTTCAACAAATTTGTTTCATCCATAACCACCACTTCCCTCCCAGTCTGTGGATTATTTTAACAAAAATCCTAGAAAATCAGGTAATTTCACACAGAAAAATTTCAGTGTATCTGTCTAAAATATAAAAACTAGGAAGTAATTTTTAGCTTGCAAAGAGGGGACTATTTCTCCTATTCTTTGTAAAAAATGTCATTTGGATCCTACTCCACAGGAAGACAAATTAGGAACAAGCTTCTCTTCTTTGTTCACTTCTTTTTCCCTCTCAAATAAATTCAATCATGATAAATTACTTAACTTTCCTCCTGTCTACTCTGGGAATTCTACCAGTTTCTCAAATGAAGGAAGGAAGGAACAGTGCTACATCAGGTCCTTCTCTTTCACATTCAGTTAAAAAAAAAATGGAAGGGGAGGCAAATTCTCACATTATATAAATGAAAGACCTAGTGTCATTATCCAGACATTTTCACATGATAGCTAGGTCCCAATATGAATCGCCAAGCTCATTACTTGTCAGTCTTTCTTGCACATGCCCTACAGGATCATGGGTCTCTAATTCCATTCTCATCACGTCACCCCTCAAGAACAATATAGCTCCCTCTTACCTAATAGTCAACCCACTGAGTGCTTTAGGAAATAATCTCTGCCAGTTGTGATTTCTTATCTGTTTACTCTCCACTTCTCCTTTCCAACCACATCAGGCTCTTGAAACAGCTACACAGTTTGTCCTTCCTTGGCCGTAGTCTCCTCTATAATGCAATTTTCCCCTGTGGGTATAATTTTTCCTCTTTTTGATGCCATTGCTCCCATTTGGGTACTTTTTTCCTTTTTTGAAGAACAAATAGCAACACAAAAATGTTACATGCAGTAATTTATATTAAATAAGGGATAGCACAGGTTATTCACTATTTTGAGTCAGAGACTAAAACATGGATACTGTTATATTAAAAGCATTAAAATATAGAATTCAGATTTTCAAACAGAGTTGAAACAAAGAATGTTTGTCTTACTTGCTAACTTTATGATAGTAAGATTTTACCTTTTAGGATGATGGCTTTGGAGTTCCAAGATGGCAGAGTAGGGAGGGAGTTTACTGCTCTAGTCTAGGAGAAGATAGTTTTTAAAATGTGGAGTGCAATCTCTTGAAAGAGGGAGAAAATGGCAGGGGAAACTCTATGAAAATTAGAGAGACATGGTAGACCTATGTGGAGGGCGTGGATGCCCACAACTCAGGACTCTAGCAGCTAAGAGCCTATACACTGGCTTGGAAAGTGAGGTGAGATCAGACCACAGCAGCCCAAGCCACTGGCAGTAAAGCTGCAGGAAGAGCCTAGAAGGAAACTGGCTTGCAGCCCAGCGGGGGATACTGTACCTGACAAACTGGAAGTGAAAATAAAAGGAGAGACATGTTTCTCTCTCCTTGATCATTTTACAATGGTGTCCCATAACAAGCCTTTAGATCAGGTGCCGTTTTGGACATACGTAACAGCTGCACCAGCTCATCTCTGTGCCCAACACTGATCCAAGTGGAGACTTCTAACCCTGGTAGGGAGAACTGACAGGGGGCTGTGAGGTTGTGACTGTGGGAGACTGTGTTCCAGGACTGTGCAAAAACCTGAGTCTGACACATGGGAGGACTCATGGTTTGGCTGGGATATTGGGCAGTCACTGTGGGAGACTCCATACACTCAGGGATTTCTGGTTAACTGATGAAGGACACTTCTGGGGAATCTGAGCTTACCATGAGGACTGTACAGATCCTTTGTGTGGTCCTTCAGGCACAGTGGATGAATATTATATCCACTGGGGCTAGTGCTCAGGCACTAGTCTATTTTGAAGGGAGAAACTCAGCTGAGCAGAATAAACTTCCCTTCTGATTTAAAAAAAAAAAAGATTTACCACCCCAAACCTGAATGTGTCACCTTAGGAACACCCTTCACCCTGGAGAACTGAACAGAGTTCCCTGGCCACACCCACTACAAGCTTCTAGATATTCACTGAAAGCAGACACTCATCTACAGCAGCATAGTAGTAGTAGTAGTAGTAGTAGTAGAAGAAGAAGAAGAAGAAGAAGAAGAGGGAGAGGAAGAGGAAGAGGAAGAAGAAGAAGAAACAACAACAACAACAACAACAACAACTATCTCCACAAATGCCAAATAACAAATGCACCACTTCAAGAAATAAGAATAAGGAAATCAACATGCTGCCCCCAAAAGTATACAACACTTCAATACTAGATTTTGAAGATGATGAGATGGAAGAAATACAGAAATGGAATTAGGGCCAACACCACGGCTTACTTGGCTAATCCTCTGCCTGCGGCACCAGCACCCCAGGTTCTAGTCCCGGTAAGGGCACTGGATTCTGTCCCGGTTGGCTCCTCTTCCAGTCCAGTCCAGCTCTCTGCTGTGGCCCAGGAAGGCAGTGGAGGCAGTGGAGGATGGCCCAAGTGCACCCGCATGGCTCCTGGCTTCAGATCGGCGCAGCGCACCGGCTGTAGCAGCCACTTGGGGGATGAACCAACGAAAAAGAAAGACCTTTCTGTCTCTCTCTCTCACTATCTAACTCTGCCTATCCAAAAAAAAAAGAAATGGAATTTAAAAATTGATAAGATTACATAGAAGTAATCAGAATCAAATGCACAAACTACTGAAATCTAAACAAGACACGAAAGAAAATTTCTCCCATGAAATTGAGATAGTAAAGATAAATCCAAATGAAATGAAGAATTCAATAGAAAAATAAAGAAATGCAGTGGAAAGTCTTAATGACAGAATCAGTAAAGCAGAAGACAGAATATCTGACTTGGAAGACAAAGCACAGGAAATTATACAGTCAAACTAAAAACAAGAAGAGAAAATTTAAAAACTAAATAACACTGTTGGGAATCTAGAGGATACTATAAAAAAAGAAAAACATTTGGGTTCTAGGAGTTCCTGAAGGCATGGAGAAAGAGAAAGCATTAGAAACATGGACTCCCATTCAATGGTAATGGACTTCAATACCCCACTTTTAACAATGGACAGATCCACCTGAAAGAAAACCAGCAAGTAAAATAGCAGACTTAATTGAAACAATAGACAAAATGAACCTAACAGATATCTACAGAACTCTCCACCCTACAGTTGCAGAATACACATTCTTCTCACCAGTGCATGGAACTTTCTCTCGAATTGACCACATACTAGGCCATAAAGCAAATCTCAGCAAATTCAAAAAAATAGAAATCATACCACGCATCATCTCAGACCACAATAGAATGAAGCTGGAAATCAGCAACTCAGGAATCCCTAGAGAGTATGCAAACACATGGAGACTGAACAACATGCTCCTGAATGAACAGTGGGTCATTGAATAAATCAAAAGAGAAAAAAAATTTCTGGAAACGAACGAAGACTACAACACAACATATCAAATGTATGGGATAAAGCAAAAGCAGTGTTGAGAGGAAAGTTTATAACAATTAGTGCCTACATCAAGAAATTGGAAAGGCACCAAATAAATGAACTATCAATGCATCTAAAGGATCTAGAAAAACAGCAGCAAAAAAAAAAAAAAACACAAAACTAGGAGAAAAGAATAATTAAAATTAGAGAATAGACAAAACTGAAATGAAAAGCACAATACAAAAGATCAGCAAAATGAAGAGCTGGTTTTTTGAAAAAATAAAAAAATCAATACACCATTGGCCCAACTAATCAAAAAAAGAAGAGAGAAGACCCAAATCAATAAAATTAGAGTGAAATAAGCCAGTCCCAAAGGGACAAATACCATATGTTCTCCCTGATCGGTGACGACTGACTGAACACCAAGAGGGAAACCTGTTGGAGTGAGGTGGACACTATGGGAAATGGTGGCTTGATCAGCATAGCCCTGACTGCTAATGAACAACTTAATACATTATCCCTCTTAGTAGTTTTTTTATCTGTTCTACTTAATATGACTGGTTTAGATCTGTAATTGATGCACAGTTATTCTTAAGTGTTGAAAATTAACTGAAATGTGATCCCTGTTGAACATGGTGGTGGGAATGGGAGAGGGAAGAGATGTATAATTTGGGACATGCTCAGGCTGACTTGCCCCAAGTGGTGGAGTTGGAAGCATACCAGGGGATTCCAATTCAATCCCATCGAGGTGGCATGTACCAATGCCATCTCACTGTTCCAGGTGATCAGTTTCAGTTCACAGTTGGTCATGGTGAAGGGACTGGGAGTCAAAGGGAGCACATAGACAAGTCTAGTACCTGCTAACGCTAACTGATGGAGTAAATAAAGGGGAGAGTGATCCAACATGGGAAGTGAGATACTCAGCAGACTCATAGAATGGCAGATGTCCTAAATAGCACTCTGGCCTCAGAATCAGCCCTAAAGGCATTCGGAGCTGGCTGAAAAGCTCATGAGAGTATTTCAGGCATGGAAAGCCAAGACACTCTGGCAAAAGATCTCTGCGAGTGAGATCCCAGTGGAAAGAACAGGTCATCAAACAAGGAGGTACCTTTCTCTGAAGGGAGGAGAGAACCTCCACTTTGACTATGACCTTGTCTAAACAAGATAAGAGTCGGAGAACTCAGAGGGCTTCCATAGCCTTGGAAACTCATGACTGGAGCATAGGGAGATTACTGATGCCATAGACAGGAGTGTCAATTGGTAAAGTCAACAACAGGAGTCACTGTGCACTTACTCCTCATGTAGGATCTCTATCCTTAATGTGCTGTACATTGAGATTTAATGCTATAACGAGTACTCAAACAATATATTTCACTTTGTGTTTCTATGGGGGTGCAAACTGTTGAAATCCTTACTTAATGCATACTAAACTGATCCTCTGTAAAAAAAAAAAAAAAGAAAGAAAGAAAGAAATTATCAATTCCCAACTTGACTCTCACTGGGATTAAACATGACAATAGGTCTGCTCTGATTTCATCATCATTTAAAAAAATCATCTATTATTTTTCACTTTATGTTTCTGTGTGGGAGCAAACTGTTGAAATCCATACTTAATGTATACTAAGCTGATCTTCTGTATATTAAGATAATCGAAAATGAATCTTGATGTGAATGGAAAGGGAGAGGGAGTGGGAAAGGGGAGGGTTGTGGGTGGGAGGGACGGTATGGGGGGAAAGCCATTGTAATCCATAAGTCGTACTTTGGAAATTTATATGCATTAAATAAAAGTTTAAAAAAAATAAATAAAAATAAAATTAGACATGAAAAAGAAAATGTAACAACAGACACCACAAAATTAAAAAGAATCATCAAAAATTACTACAAAGAGCTGTATGCCAACAAACTGGAAACCTAGAAGAAATGGATACATACCTGGACACATACAACTTACTAAAATTGAGCCAAAAAGACATAAAAAACCTAAACAGAACCATAACCAAGATGGAAATTAAAAAAATAAAAAAGGTCTTCCCAAAAAAAGAAAAGCCCAGGACCAGAAGGCTTCAATGCTGAATTCGACCAGAAATTTAAGGAAGAACTAATTCCAATTCTTCTGAAGTTATTCAGAACAATTGAAAGGAAGGGAATCCTCCCAAATTCTTTCTATGAAGCCAGCATCACCTTAATTTCTAAACCTGAAAAACATGAAACAGAGATACAGAATTACAGACCAATTTCCCTTATGAACATAGACGCAAAAACCCTCAACAAAATTCTAGCCAATCAAATCCAACACGTCAGAGAGATCATCCACCCAGAACAAGTGGGATTTATCCCTGGTACACAAGGATGGTTCAACATTCACAAATCAATCAATGTGATACATCATATTAACAAACTGCAGAATAAAAACCATATGATTATCTCAATAGAGGCTGAGAAAGCATTTGACGAAATACAATACCTTTCATGATGAGAATTCTAAGTACAATGGGTATAAAAGTAATATTCATCAACACAATCAAGGCAATTTATGACAAACACATGGCCAGCATATTATTGAATGGGGAAAAGTTGGCAGAATTCCCACTGAGATCCAGTACCAGAGAACGATGCCCACTCGCACCACTGCTATTCAATATAGCCCTGGAAGTTTTAACCAGCACCATTAGGCAAGAAAAGGAAACCAAAGGGGTACAAATTGGGAAGGAGGAAGTCAAACTATCCCTATTTGCAGATGACATGATTCTATATCTAAGGGATCAAAAGACTCCAGTAAGAGATTATTGGAACGCATAGAAGAGTTTTATAAAGCAGCAAGGTATAAAATGAAAACACAAGAATCAACAGCATATATATGCATATACACGCCAAGGCTGAGATTGAGCTTCTAAAATCAATCCCATTCACAATAGCTATAAAAAATCCAATATCTCAGAATTTAACCAAGGTTTCAAAAATGTCTACAATGAGAATTACAAAACATTAAAAAAAGAAATAGAAGAAGATACAAAAAAGGAAAAATCTTGCATGTTCATGGATTGGAAGAAGCAGTATCATTAAAATGTCCATTCTTCCAAAAGCAATTTATACATTCAATGCAATACCAATCAAGATACCAAAGGCATTCTTCTCAGATCTAGAAAAAAAGATGCTGAAATTCATATGGAGATGCAGGAGACCCCAAATAGCTAAAGTAATCTTATACAACAAAAAAAAAGCTGGAGGCATCACAATACTAGATGTCATGACATACTACAATGCAGTTATGTTAAAAACAGCCTGGTACTAGTATAGAACAGATGGATTGACAATGGAGCAAAACAGAAAAACCAGAAATCAATCCAAACATCCACAACCAACTTATATTTGATCAAGGAGCTAAAATCAATCCCTGGAGCAAGGACATCTGTTCAACAAATGGTGCTGGGAAAACTGGATTTCCACATGCAGAAGTATGAAGCAAGACCCCTACCTTACACCTTACACAAAAATCCATTCATGTGGATTAAAGATCTAAATCTATGACCCAACATCATCAAATTATTAGAGAACATTGGGGAAACCCTGCAAGACATTGGCACAGGCAAAGAGTTCTTGGAAAAGACCCCAGAGGCATAGGCAATCAAAGACAAAATTAAAAAATGGGATTACATCAAATTGAGAAGTTTGTGTACAGCAAAAGAAACACTCAGGAAAGTGAAGAGGCAACCAACAGAATGGTAGAAATTATTTGCAAACTATGCAACAGATAAAGGATTAATAACCAGAATCTACAAAGAGATGAAGAAACTCCACAACAACAAAACAAACAACGCAGTTAAGAGATGGGCAAAGGACTTAACAGACATTTTTCAAAAAAGGAAATCCAAATGGCCAACAGACACATTAAAAAGTGCTCAGGATCACTAGCTGTCAGGGAAATGCAAATCAAAACCACAATGAGGTTTCACCAAACCCCAGTTAGAATGACTTTCATACAGAAATCAACAAACAACAAATTATAGTGAGGATGTGGGGAAAAGGATACCCTAATCCACTGTTGGTGAGAATATAAACCAGGAAAAGTACAATGGAAGACCTATGGAAATTCTTCAGAAATCTGAATATAGACTTACCATATTACCCAGTCATCCCACTCCTGGGAATTTACCCAAAGGAAATGAAATCATCAAATAAAAGAGTTATCTGCACCTCCATGTTTTTACAGCTCAATTCACAACAGCTATAATATGGAATCATTCTAAATGCCTGTTAACCAAAGACTGGATAAAGAAATTATGGGATATGTACACTATGGAATACTACACAACAGTAAAAAATGAAATCCAGTCATTTGCAACAAAATGGATGAATCTGGAAAACATCATACTTAGTGAAATACGCCAGTGCCAAACAGATAAATTCCATACGTTCTCCCTGATCTGTGAGAATTAATATAGCACCTAAAACCAAATCTGTGGAAGTGAAATTTACACTTCCAGAATGGATGACTTGAGCTGCCCTTGTCTTGACTGTCGAGGAACAGTTTCTTTTTTTTCCCCCCCTCAGGTTTTTTTTTTCATACTATTTGTTGAACTCTCTATTTAACAGAGTTAATCATGTGTATATAAATTCAATTGAAAAAGGATCTCAGTAAAAAATAAGAGTGGGAACAATAGAGGGAGGAGGAAGCTACATAGTTCTGCATACATTCTTACAGACTTACTTCTAAACATACAGTTTAAAAACTTGTCGTGGGACTCCAAATCCCATTAAGCTTGATGGCAAATATGCCATCTTAATTGATAATGTTATCATACTAAGTGTTGAAGCTAACATATAGATAGGATTAAGTGTTAAAGTGATCATATAAATAAGATCGAGTGTCTGGTAATAATAATAGAATTAAAAAGAAGATAATGTTTCAACATGAGATGCAGTCCACACAGCCGACTCATATAACGACAACTGCTTTAAGTAACACTCTGACCTCAGAATCAGCCCTTAAGTCTTCCTGGTCTGACTGAAAAGCCCGTGAGAACATTTCAGGCATGGAAAGCCAAGACACTGTAGAAAAAAATGTTCTATGTGAAGGATCTCTGTGAGTGAGACCAAAGGGGAAAGTGGCCATCAAAGAAGGATGTACTTTTCTCTAAAGGCAGGAGAGAACCTCCACTTTGCTTATGACCTTGTCCAAGTACTGATGGAGTTTGTGAACTCAAAAGTCTTCCATAGCCTAGGCAGCTCATGTCAATAGCCTCAGGTGGTCACTGACACCATACATAAGAGTGTTAATTGTTAAATTAACAACAGTAGTCACTGAGCACTAACTCCCCATGTAGGACCTCTGTCCTCAATGAGTTGCATTATGAAAGTTAACTGTGGCCGGCACCGCGGCTCACTAGGCTAATCCTCCGCCTTGCGGCGCCGGCACACCGTGTTCTAGTCCCAGTCGGGGCGCCGGATTCTGTCCCGGTTGCCCCTCTTCCAGGCCAGCTCTCTGCTGTGGCCCGGGAGTGCAGTGGAGGATGGCCCATGTGCTTGGGCCCTGCACCCCATAGGAGACCAGGAAAAGCACCTGGCTCCTGGCTCCTGCCATCGGATCAGCACAGCGCGCCGACCGCGGCGGCCATTGGAGGGTGAACCAACGGCAAAAGGAAGACCTTTCTCTCTGTCTCTCTCTCTCACTGTCCACTCTGCCTGTCAAAAAAAAAAAAAAAAAAAAAAAGAAAGTTAACTGTAAATCTAGTTCTCAGTTTGTGTGTGTATGTGTGTGTGCAAATTGTTGAAATCTTTACTTAGTATAGAGTTGGCTAATGTGTACAAAGTTAATTGAAAATGAATATTAATGGAGAATGGGACTGGCAAGGGGAGATGGAGGAGGAGGAAGGGCAGGAGTATGGGTAGAAGGGCATGTATGGTAGGAACATAACTATATTCCTAAATTTGTACTTATAAAATAGGTATTCCTTAAAAAATAAATTGAAAAAATGATTGTTTTGTGAAAAATTATGTGTAAATTCTGTGAAACTGTATGCTGATAATTTATTGTAGAATATGGTGCTTTGAGAAAACGTGTCTTAGACTTATTCATTTATTCAGTAAATACTTACTGGTCACCTATTATGCACTAAATATTGAGGCTTCATTCTATGACTTAAGAATCCATCAGTAAATGAAATAGATACCATGCATTCATATAACTAAAATTCTAGAAGATCTCCAGAGAATATTGAATATCAGTAACCAAATACATACAGAAAATAATCTAAGATGCCAATAAGTACCATGAGTCAAAATAATCGAGATTGAAAGAAAAGGATCCATGTCAGTGGTGGCCATTTGTTGACTTATTAGTTAAGGAAGTCAAGATGGCAATATTGGGAAAGGGATCTGGAAAATATTGAAGAAACTCTTTAAAGCCTGCTTGAAGAGAGTCCATTTGGAGGGATTACAAAATAAAAATCCCTGTGCTAGAAATGACATTGGCTTATGCAAGTATCAACACAAAAATAAAGGAGCAGAGTGGTAAGTGATGTGGTCAGTGAGATGGACATGGGATTATAGGTTATATTAAAGTGTTTCAATTTTATACTTGGTGCCATCGGCTGGGTTGTGGTGTGGGGGGTGGGAATCTGATGTAACATTTAAAAATTTGCTCTGTGCGAATTATGGCTGTGGGGCAGGGAGACCGTGGTGACTTAGGCTAGAATGGCAAAAGTAGATAGGGTGATAATTGGAGTTGAGTTCATATACGGTGTTGTATTAATTTATGTCTTAGAATTAAACCCAGCCAGCCTTGCTGATGGATTAGAAATGGCATATGGCCAAAAATAAGGAATGAAGAATAAGTCCTACTTTTTTTTTCCATGAATCACTGGAGAAGAGTTGTTTGAGGAAAGTGGAAGCACAAGAGTAAATTGGAAATGTTCAGTTTGAAATATTCAGATCTAATAGAGAAAATGTTGCTAAGGCAGTTGGTTATGAGTCTGGAGATCAGGAGAGAGCTCAGAAATAGAGAAAAATGTTGGGGACATCATCATGCAGGGGTATTTAAAGCCATGAGATCAGCCAGGGAGAAGGATTTAATTTTTTTTGACAGGCAGAGTGGACAGTGAGAGAGACAGACAGAGAGAAAGGTCTTCCTTCCATTGGTTCACCCCCCAAAATGGCTGCTATGGCTGGTGCACCACGCAGATCCAAAGCCAGGTGCTTCCTCCTGGTCTCCCATGTGGGTGCCGGGCCCAAGCACTTGGGCCATCATCCACTGCCTTTCTGGGCCACAGCAGAGAGCTGGACTGGAAGAGGAGCAACCAGGACAGAACCAGCACCCCAACCAGGACTAGAACCCAGAGTACCAGTGCCACAGGCAAAGGATAAGCCTAGTGAGCCATGGCGCCGGCCTGGGGAGAAGGATTTTGAGATCTGAGTCATGGGACATTCCAACATTGACAGAAAGGGAGAAATAATGGGTTAAGAGAGCAAAAGAGAAGAAGCCAATGAGGTAAATGGAAAACAAGGAAACGATTGAGTCATGGATGACAAATCATTAAAATACTTAAAGGATAAAGGGATTTCTTCAAATCAGCTGAAAGTTCAAGATAAAATTGGAGAATTTTACACTGGACCTAGCACCAAGGAAGAGGATGATGACTTGAACAAGAGAATTTCAGTGGCTATAGTGAATGCATAGAAATGAGTAGAATGATCACCTAAATAGAGGGCATTAAAGGAAAAGAATTATAAATGGGAATTCAACAGATCCTTAAATTTTGCTTTAAAAGTAAGCAGACAAGGGACCGGCGCTGTGGTATAGTGGGTAAGGCCACCGCCTGCAGTGCTGGTATCCCTTATGAGCGCCAGGTGGTGTCCTGGCTGCTTCACTTTCGATCCAGCTCTCTGCTATGGACTGGGAAATCAGTGGAAGATGGCCCAAGTCCTTGGGCCCCTGCACCCGCATGGGAGACCTGGAAGAAACTCCTGGCTCCAGATCGGCACAGCTCTGGCCATTGCAGCCAATTGGGGAGTGAACCAGCAGATGGAAGACCTCTCTCTATGTAACTCTGACTTTCAAATAAATAAATCTTAAAAAAAAAGCAAGCAGAAAAGTAAAGCAGTTGCTAGAGGAGATTCTAAGGTCAAGAAAGAGTATTTTTGTGTTTATTTTTTTGTATTTTATAGCCTGTCTGTATGCTGATCCAGTGGGTAGGTAGCAACTGATAACAGAGTTGAGAGGCAACAGATGCAGAAGCAAAGCCCTTGAATGAATGAGATGGGATAAGAACAGGAAGAGAAGTTGGCCTGAGATAGGAGCAGGTGTCTACACTGTGTCAACAGGAGAGGAGGCAGAAGAGCAGGGTTTAGAAGCTACTGGAGTGATAGATTCGCTGGAGCAATCTGAGGTTTTTCTCCTCTGATTGCTTCTGTTTTCTAATTGCACTGAGCAGTGAGACCATCAGTTTGAGAAGAGGGATTGTCAGCAGCTGTCTCTGAAAATGGGAGAAGCAATTGAATAGGGAAGTACTGTATATTTCAGAGCAGTTCTGATCCCCCACTTGAAATTCCGATGATCATTTTCCCCAGTCACAGTCAGCAGGTGTGGAATAGGTCAAGAGTTGACTGTAACTAGAGATGAGGTTTTATTGATCAAGTACAAGGGGGAGAGAGAAGGGACTGGGACTCTTTGTGAGAGAGTTAGAGTACATGGACTATAGAAGCTAACTTGCCTAAGGAGAAAAGTATGGATGTTAGAGGGATAAGGAAGGTATTCACAGAGCATAAGAATCCCTATACTGGGAGTTCCAGGGTCAATGAGCTAGGAAATTTCAGGGAGAGTATCAAAGTATGGACCTCAAAACCAAAACAACGGTGATGTTAAGTTACTAGTTATAAGAAGACCTTAGAGAATGACCAGTCTCTATAGCTGAGCTATATAACCAGCCTCATGTAAATATTGAGGATTGATACATAGCTCTCTCAAATTGAGATATGCTACGTGTATAAAATGTATCTTAAATTTCAAAGACTTGGAATTGAAAAATCATGAATACTTTATTTCCCATGTTAAAATAATATTTGGGAATACATTGGGTCATATAAAATGTGGCACTATAATTAAATTCACCTGTTTCTTTTCAAAGCGGAAACACTTAAAATTACCGTATTGCTAGGCATTATGGCTCACATTTTATTTCCATTCTACACCATTTAGAAGGGTGGTTGTGGTAGTTTGGAGAAAAATTCTCTGGACATAAGGAAAAGGTTGTGAGATACCAGAGCACAGGGTGGGTCACGTACATGATGGGATCTCCAGGAACAGTGTTAGAGAAAAAGACCATGAGTCAGAGAACAAAAATCTCAGTGAATGAGGATATGACCAAGCTCCTGCTGGATAAGGACAACCATGAAAGGTAGCAGGAAATGGATTCTCACAGGGGATTTAGAGGTTTTGAAGAGTAGAGGGTACATCACTGACATCATAAATAGAGTGTTAATTGTTAAAGCAACAACAGAAGTCACTGTGCACTTATTCCCCATATAAGACCTCCATCCCTAATGAGTTGTACTATGAGAATTGACTGAAAATTTTGTTCCCAAACTGTACTCTATATGTTGTGTGTGCATGGGTGTAAATTGTTGAAGTCTATGCTCAGCATGGAGTTGGTCCTCTGTATATAAAGTCAAACTAAACATGAACCATATTGAAGAAGGAGATGGGAAAGGGAGAGGGAGGGGGAGCTGGGATGGGAGTATGGGAGTTGGGGGTAGGGGTGGGGGAAATAACCAATGTATTCCTAAATTTGTATCTATTGAAAAATGCATTCATTAAACAAAAAAATAAAGGGTGTATTGTCCTTAAGTAGCAACCTTACCTCCAGGTCATGAAGTACCTGTGTGTACAAGAAAAATAGCACCATTTGAGTAGATATAGGGGAATCAGTTCCTAGGGAGTGAGTTTCAGGCAAATCTAGATGTTGTACGTGGAGATCATTAATGTCAGTGAAGGGCAGATTCAAAGAATCCTGTGACTGGGAAAATTTGGAGATGTATGGAATTGAACAGATGCCCTTGGATCCTTGGATCTCTGGTGGCTTGCAATGCAAGAGAATTAAACATGATACTTTCATAAAGTATATGGATGATCTGGTCTACTTAGCTCCCTCTTGGGCTTAGGGTTGGCATTTGGATGGATGACAGAGGTGGTGTAATTGTATGGAAGGCATCAATATATGTTCTAAAGATGAACACAATCAGCTCACAGGGTGCCTGAGAGCAAACACACGCAGTGCTTTTATGAACTGCTACTGGCCACCAGGCTGTATTTTGAAAAGTACTGTTCACCTCTCATTTCTTATATACTTGCTTGGAATGGTGGGTTGATTACTGTTCCTCCAAAGTACATATCTATCTTATACCTAAGAATGTGACCGTATTTGGAAACAGGGTCTTTGTAGGTACTGTTAGTTAAGGATCTTGAGTGGAAACCATCTAAGGTAGGTTTAAATCCAATGACTGATGTCCTCATAAGAAAAGGAGAGTATACAGAGTCACAAAGAGAATGTGGCAATGTTAAGGTGGAGGCAGAGATGGGGTGATGCATCTATAACCCAGAGAACACCAAAGATTGCTGGAACCACCAGAAGCTAACAGAGAAGTTTTTGGCTGTTTCTTCCTCAGAACCTCCAGGAAGAACCAATGGTACTAACACCTGATTTTGGACTTTGTCATTGTGAGCTGTGAAAGAATAAATTTCTATTGTTGTAAGCACCTACTTTGTGTTCATTTATTACTGCAACCCTAGGAAATCAATACACTTGGTAATAAATAATGGAGAAAGGGACTAGAGTTTCAGGATTATATTCTGAGAATCACTCAGGATACTATAATCAGTTGTTCAGAAATTCAGTGATTTTGACTAACCCAACCACTACTCAAGTCTATGTGTGAAAAATTTCTCAGACTCAGACTCCTTAAACTTCCCATATAATGAAAATTTCAGGGAGTCATTTCAAGCCATTTCCCTACTCTAGTATGCATCACATGAGTGACATAAAAGTTTAGCAACATTGTTTCAACCATCTGGACACAATAAGAGAAATCCCTTAATTTGCCCCATTTCTTCCCATTAGTAGCTATAGAGCTAGGAAGCCTGCATAGATTTTTCTAAATGGATATTCCATGCAAGTCAAGTGCCCTTATTACCTTGAATAAAGCAAGTTCAGGAATTCCATTACAGTTCTGAAAAACATTAACCTCCATCCACCCAAGCATTTTTACAAAGTCTGTTTGTACTTTTGAGTAGGAGAGTAGAATACAGTCATGCAGTGGTATTAAGTTTGGTACTGACAAAGCCATTTCCTACCAAATGACCTCCTGAATCTCATTTTCTGGATGTGGGAAATGGCAGCAGATGTAGGTTGACAGCTGGACTATGTTCTTTTTGAATTAAAGTGATGCTTTTCACCAAAACCACATTGTTGTCTAATTGGACTTTAGTGTTATGGACAGATTATTTAGGAGATTTTTTAAATCAGCTTTCTAATCAGGTTAAACTTGCACTACAGAAAAAGCAAAAAATGAAATGAAGCACACTCTTCTAGGTGCAGAGGAGAGATCCAGAGACCATAAGTCATGGTTTAATACAAAAAAGGCTTTAGGTAAAATAAGGCTATATGGCTTAAGAGGAGTGAGACAATGTTTTGGCCTTCTACAAGGGCAGAAATTAGGGTGAAGATTATATCCTTCCCCCACCTTCATCCAAGTATGACCATGTATATCATTTCTCCATCCTAGCATGCTCCTGCCTGCCCATCTTACATCAGGCCTTTTGCACTTGAAGACAGAAGGGAAAGTGACAAAAAAGGAAAGGTGATATAATCAGAGAACAAAAAATGAGGGGGTAAGGGCATAGATTTTCTTGAAATAAAAATGATAAAGGTCACCAAAAAGGAAGACACGCAGAGGTTTGTTTTGTCTTGGTTTGTTCATTTCTCCCTCTCTGACTCTTTGATGGATGGGTAGAGGGAGGACATGGGGGGAATATTGGCAGAAACAATGCAGCTGATCTGACCTGAGCAATGAGCTACTTGATTTGACAACCCTCCCAAGAGTGCTCCCAGTAAACGTGGCTCTGACTGGAACAGCAGGAATCTTTTTCCACCCCTTTACAGGTTTATCAGCCCTGGGATAGAAAGATCTTTCTCTACTAATATGTCTGCAAGATAATTACTTTTTAAAAACAAATGATATATTTACACATTAATGTGACACATAATAGCCCCTCAGATTTTAAGCTTTAGGTAGAAAACACAAGTATATATGCCTTTATGTACCATGTAATGACACTGTGGTTATAGGAGAGTGGACCCTTGATATTATACTTGTACCACCTAGTGACATCACAGCTGTCTTAGCATGTATGATACTTGCACAAATACTTAGCTCTGTGATACTTACACAATGATACTTCATCTAGTAATGCCTTTCTTGGACGGTTTCCTGGTGATCAAGTAATGCACGACTATATTGATTCAAGTCATGATTCTATTGTTTAAAATATTTGTTGAGCTTCATTCATGAATTTGTTTTTAGACAGTGTCAAATTTAGAAACTGTTTAGTAGGGATAATACTTCAACCTTTAAGTATGGAGGAGTTTTCTGTGTAGAAACGAAGTCACTCAGGACCATGGAATACAACATGAGTAATTAGGTTACATCATTTTTGTACAAAAAGTAAACAGAAAATATGTAAGGGCCTAATAAAAATCCCCATTTATTGGCATAACTACTTTGGACAATAATCAGTCAACTATGATAAATTGAAGATACATGTACTTAATCTTGGTAGCAGTCCTAGAGATCTCTCATTAGGTGAACAACGAGTTGGATACAAGGAACAAAGTGTGAAGCACTGTTTATGGTGGTGAAAGGTTTATTTTTATAGAATTTCACAGTGTCCAAAGTGACATGAAACATGGATAACTAAGAAAACAGTTTTAATTATTGAAAAAATATTTGAGGTGGACAATATGCAATCTGTATGAAGTTTTAAAATCTGCAAAGATACAATTTATTGTATGTAAGATACAATTTATTGTATGTATTGTATGCATCCATCCATAAAAGTATGAAAACATGCATGGGTTTGATAAAACACTGCATTTACTCATCATGTCCACTTCAGCCCCTTTGATTGCAACTGTTTGTCAGAATCTCTTTCTGAAGACCTTGACAGTTTTGAGGAGCACTGGTCGGGCATTTTGGACAGTGACACGTTATTGAGATTTGACCGATACCCTCCTCACACTAAGACTGGGTTTCTGGATTTGGGAGAGGAAGATCACAGAGGTAAAGTGGTCATCACATCACATTCCATCAACTTGGTTTTTGACTGTCTAATGATGTTGACCTTGAACACCTACTTAAGGTAGTATCTATCAGCTTTCTCAATTTTATGCATGTTCTCTTTTCCATACTGCACTTTCAGTATTAGAAGGAAGTCACACTTTGCAGTTCACACGTCAGGAATGGAAGTGAGGCTGTCTCTGCTTGAGGGTGAAGTATCTATTTCAGGGATTTGAAATACTTCTGAATAGACTTTACTCTTTTCCCATATTTTTTTTGACAGGCAGAGTGGACAGTGAGAAAGAGAGACCGACAGTGAGAAAGATATTCCTTTGCCATTGGTTCACCCTCCAATGGCCGCCGCGGCCGGTGCACTACGTTGATCCGATGGCAGGAGCCAGGTACTTCTCCTGGTCTCCCATGGGGTGCAGGGCCCAAGGACTTGGGCCATCCTCCACTGCACTCCCTGGCCACAGCAGAGAGCTGGCCTGGA
Organism: Oryctolagus cuniculus; assembly: GCF_051225735.1. NCBI lineage: Eukaryota > Metazoa > Chordata > Mammalia > Lagomorpha > Leporidae > Oryctolagus > Oryctolagus cuniculus. The sequence continues at coordinate 45,552,179 of NC_142880.1, forward strand.
AGAGGGGCAACTGGGACAGAATCTGGTGCCCCAACCGGGACTATAACCCAGTGTGCCGGCACCACAAGGCGGAGGATTAGCCTAATGAGCTGCAGCGCTGGCCTCTTTTCCCATATTTTTTTAAATATTTTATTTATTTGAGAGGTAGAGCTACAGACAGCGAGTGAGCATTAGAGAAAAAGGTCTTCCATCCACGTGTTCACTCCTCATATGGCTGCAACGACTGGAGCTGAGCCGATCTGAAGCCAGGAGCCCTTTCTGGGTCTCCCACATGGGTGCAGGGGCCCAAGTACAAGGAGTCATCTTCTACTGCTTTCCCCAAGCCATAAGCAGAGAGCTGGATCAGAAGAGAAATAGCTGGGACACAGACACCCATATGGGATGCTGGCACCACAGGCAGAGGTTCAGCCCGCTAAACCATAGTGTCAGCTCCCTCCCATATTTTTAACTTAATCATTTATTTTAGTCTGGACTCACGGATACTTATTTGATACTTTAGTCTTTTTATAATAAAATATGGCTTTGCATATTTTGTTGCTCAAATTGTTCTGGTTTTGAACACTGGGAGTTCCAGTTGGCTTCCATGCTCACCTGACCCACCCTATCATTGTGGGGTTTCTGATACTTTCAGATACTTTGGGCTTATCATGTATATTTCCTGCCCCAGTCCTGGAATGAGTCATTTCTCCAAATCCATACTAACTCTCTTCACTTGAGAATGTTATTAGAAACCAAGATCTTGGTACCATGTACAATCAGCATTACTAGGGTGTTCCCTCTTTTTTGAATATAAAACATGACAGAAAAGAATCTTCTGATCATATTAACTTATGTCTACAAATTTTAATTGATATACCCAATATCTTGTCCTTAGTTCACTGAAATTCATGGAAAATTTGGCATTAAATCATTCCTGTTTGAGTAATTACATTCATGAGGATAAAGAAAAAATTCTATTAAGTTCAGCAGGCTGAGCAGCCACTGCGCCATGTGCTGCTCTGTCAAATGTAAGTAGACATGACCTTGACAATTACTCTGCAGTATTTCCCTAAATCAAAGATAATTCAGTCTCATTATTCCTTAGGCATATTGCACTCAACAAAACCAAAATGGAGATGCTAGACCCTTATGTGATGCCACTGATCATATAAAGAGAGAGGTATTTGACAGCGATAAATGTTTTCAATTCTTTTTTAAAAAAATCCACTTATATCCAGTTTCCCCCACATAAATACTTGCTGATTGATCCATTTTCACTACATTGTCTTATTACCTCCAAGGCCCATAGTAGCCCTTCAGTATGGTGGTTCTTGCATTGTTTCATCCTGCCTTATTGGCAGCATTAAATACCCTTTCCAGTGATGTGACAATAATCACATTTATTTGAATTGTTCAAATATAAAAGTCATCAGTGTAAACATAACCTACCTTTATTTATGGAAATAGAGGAAGAAAATTCCAAATCCATTCCATAAAATAAATACTATCATAGTCCACTCAGGCTGTTATAACAGAATACCATAGACTAGGTGGCTCATAAACAACACAAATTTATTTTTCAGAGGTATGAGACCTGGGAAATATCAAGTAAATGCTGATGCAATGTCTGGTAAAGCCTGCTTCCTAGTTTGTAAGAGGCTGATTTCTTGCTATAACCTCACATGGCAGCAGGGCAAAGGGTTTCTTTTGTGAGGGCACTAATCATATTCATGAGGGTTCCATACTTATGAACAAGTCACCTCCCAAATGCCCCATCCCCAAATACCGTTACAGAAGGCAACAGCAGGGATTAGGTTTCAACATAGGAATTTTGAGGAGACATAGTCGATGGCAAAGACAACCTGGCTTATATATCTCCTAAAGTTACAGACACCGATTTATATATTGTTGCCAATTATGACCAATTAGCATTAAAAAAAAAGCTCTTCAAAATTAAAGACTACATTCCAGAGGGTCTGATAATAATCCCTGATGTCCATTTTTGGTGATAGTTTCCATTGTTACAGACACATTGAAAGGACAATTTATTATAGCTATTAAATGCAGAGCAGTATTTTATTCCCATAAATGATTTTTCACCTCCAACTTTATTGAAATAGTTTCTTCAAGTGGCTCTGCCATTTTAAATGTCTGCATCTGCATCTCATCTGTCCAGATTTATTTTTATTCATTGAATAACTGACCAGAAAGACCTGCAATTCCAAGCCCTCGCTTTTTAATAAGAAAATGGTTACAGCCACTTTTGGCAGAAAAGAGATGAATAATACTCTATCTGCCTTGGAAGTATGTGGCCTCTTGATCCAGTTGAGAGGTGGCCAAAGCCACAGATTGGTCAGAAGAATTTAGATTTGGTAGGAAATAAGTGTCCAAATTAAAACTGAAAACCTTTTCTCTACATAGAAGACAGTTCCCTTTGAGATTTATTTAAGCAGTGTATATGACAGAACTTTTGGGAGAGATCTAGGTGGTAGTTGAGCAATTCTGAATGTGGGTTGGATTTTACTTGCACACAGGCCACAGTTTAAATAGACAGTCTAATAGTTTGAAGCACATCATCTCAGAACACCCAAGGATCCTGTGGACATTGGCTGTCTTTCTGATGCTCACATCAGATGTATCTATTTTCAGTTGTTGACTATAAGATAATAATGACAGTTTGCATTTTTAGTTGTTATTTAAAAATATTTAAAATACTGCAGAAAAGTATAAAGAAGAGTTCAATGTGTACACATAAGATTTAAATTTTTTTTTACATTTTGCCATATATGCTTCATATATACATACTATCTTCTTGGAGGCAGAAATGGATAACACAATGTGCGATTCATAACAAAGATCATAAAGTGAGGACAGAAGGCTATATTATTACATAAGGAGTATAATTCAGTGAATGAAAGATTTATAAATATCTACAAATTTTTCAGTCATGGTAGTGTCTTACCAGAAGCATGGATGAAATAGGAAACCTGGGCCAGTGTTGTGGTGTAGCTGATAAAACCCACTGCCTACAATGCCAGCATCCCACATGGACACCAATTTGAGTCCCAACTGCTACACTTCCCACCTACCTCCCTCCTAATAACCTGGGAAAAGCAGAAGAGGGTGGCCCAAATGCTTTGGCCCTTGCCCCTCATGTGGGAGACCCAGAAGAAGCTCCTATCTCCTGGCTTTGGCCAGCTCTAGTCCCAGCCTCAGCAATTGCGGCCATGTGGAGAGTAAGCCAGTGGATGGAAGATCTGTCTCTCCTCCCCTCTCTCTATAACTCTTGGAAATATTTTTTTTTACTTTTGAGGCCTTATTCTTGTTAGCAACATTAGTAGTCCCTTGTGAGTGATGTCTGACAAATCTTTTTTTTTTATTTTTTTTTATCTTTTATTTAATGAATATAAATTTCCAAAGTACGACTCATGGGTTACAATGGCTTCCCCCCCCATACCGTCCCTCCCACCCACAACCCTCCCCTTTCCCACTCCCTCTCCCCTTCCATTCACATCAAGATTCATTTTTGATTATCTTAATATACAGAAGATCAGCTTAGTATACTTTAAGTAAGGATTTCAACAGTTTGCTCCCACACAGAAACATAAAGTGAAAAATAATAGATGATTTTTTTTTAAATGATGATGAAATCAGATCAGACCTATTGTCATGTTTAATCCCAGTGAGAGTCAAGTTGGGAATTGATAATTTCTTTTTTCTTTTTTTTTTTTTTTACAGAAGATCAGTTTAGTGTACATTAAGTAAAGATTTCAATCGTTTGCACCCCCATAGAAACACAAAGTGAAATATACTGTTTGAGTACTCGTTATAGCATTAAGCCTCAGTGTACAGCACATTAAGGACAGAGATCCTACATGAGGAGTAAGTGCACAGTGACTCCTGTTGTTGACTTTACAAATTGACACTCCTGTCTATGGCATCAGTAATCTCCCTATGCACCAGTCATGAGTTTCCAAGGCTATGGAAGCCCCTTGAGTTCTCCGACTCTTATCTTGTTTAGACACGGTCATAGTCAAAGTGGAGGTTCTCTCCTCCCTTCAGAGAAAGGCACCTCCCTCTTTGAAGACCTGTTCTTTCCACTGGGATCTCACTCACAGAGATCTTTTTGCCAGAGTGTCTTGGCTTTCCATGCCTGAAATACTCTCATGGTCTTTTCAGCCAGATCCGAGTGCCTTTAGGGCTGATTCTGAGGCCAGAGTGCTATTTAGGAGTGATGTCTGACAAATCTTGATGTGAACTCAGACTCTATGCTTTACATCACATCATATGTGTCAATCAGTGAGGAGGGCTTCTTGTATCTGCGAGTGGAATACTCCATCACATATTATCAATGCTTTGCAGTAATTACATTAATGCCCTAGTTGACTGCCGGGAGAATAAGAAGTCTCACAGGGCTTCCTGGACACATTTATCATGAGAGATCCCCTATGTTAGATTATATTTTAGCTCCTGCAGATTCTCTACACTCCCTGTAAGAGGATGATTCAACCCTATCTGTTGTCTTATGACTTGCAAAGCTTCTCTGCTAAAGGAGTTCAGCTCTCTGTCATGTGTGATTTGACCATTGTGTTGCCTTAGCCAGTGGAAAAATCAACAGCAGTGCTATGTGCCACGTCATCAGGGTAAAAGCATTAGATGTCATCCTATAGTTTTCTCTATTTGCCCATGTCCTTCCATCTGTATAAGTCCAAAAAAATAAGCCTTCATTTTTTTAAAATATGTTAGGGATATTTGTTACACAGGACACTTGTTAAAAACTAACAAAGACCATATCAGAGCTTCAGGACTAATAGTAATTGCAATGAAATGAAAACCATAAAACATATGCAAGTCCATGATTTCAGAATGATATTAAAAAGAACAAAATTCCTTTGGGAGGATAACAGTAACCAATCATTGGCCTGAAACCCTATAAAAAAGGAAAGATAGAACATTTATCCTGTCGATAGTATAAAAATTATACCAGTGTGTAATGAAACAAAGGTGACTTTTCATGAGTTATTTCAGTTAGTAGAACATAAATGATAAAATTTTATAATTTTGTAACCAATTGTAGCTTGTCAAAGGGCTAGAATCTGCATCTGATTAGAATTTTGGATCAACTGTCAATGTGCCAAAAGTACAGAGGTCAAAGAAAGATGAGTTTGCCCCATGGATACCCTATTAGCAAAACACAGACCATGGGGAAGTCTACAGAGCAAAGGTCCCCATTCATCAGCAGATAAATTGTATGGAAAAGAAATGGCTGGAGGAGTTATCTATAGATTCAGAAAGATTTAAATATTATATCAATGTGTCAAATATTAAGTCATATTAAAGCATATATCGCCTTTTGAAAAAGGTGAGAGAGACTTAAACTCATTTCTAGGGATGTATATTTGGATACAAAGGCATAAAAATATTCAAAAAGATGGGATTCAAGATGGCCATATAAATAAGTCCAGGGCCTGCCTCCTCCTCTATCAAGATACAGCTGTATCTAGAAGTTAAGTGCTGAGAAAGAAAATCAGAGGCAACAGAAGGAACAAGGGGACATCTGCGGCCGGCGCCACGGCTTGATAGGCTAATCCTCCGCCTAGCAGCGCTGGCACACCTGGTTCTAGTCCCGGTCGGGACACCAGATTCTGTCCCAGCTGCCCCTCTTCCAGTCCAGCTCTCTGCTGTGGCCCAGGAGTGCAGTGGAGGATGGCCCAAGTCCTTGGGCCCTGAACCACATGGGAGACCAGGAGAAGCATCTGGCTCCTGGCTTCAGATCAGCGCAGTGCACCAGCCACAGCGCACCAGCCATTGGAGAGTGAACCAATGGTAAAGGAAGACCTTTCTCTCTCTCTCTGTCCACTCAGCCTGTCAAAGGGGGGAGGGAGACATATGCAACAGCCACAGCAGCCTGGGAAGATGACAAAGAGGAAAAAGGCCAATCCCCAGCAGTGTCTTAGGCCCCAGGCCCAGAGAATTCCTAGGTGCTGGGGAGAGCAGGAGAATATATGCAGATCCTGTCTGCACAGACCTCTCAACCCAGGCAATACTTCCCAGAAAGGTATCTAGATGCAACAGACCAACAGCTCATTGAAAAGCTCTCCTGGAATAGTCGGGGACCACAGGTGCCAAAAGAGGAACCCACAATAATTATCTCCCCCACTCTTCAGGACAGGTGTCCTGGTGGGGGTGGCACATTCTTGAGAGGTGAGCCACCCACAAGTTCTTTCCTGTCTTCTTTCCAAGAACCATGGAGACATTCCTGCACTCTAGCAGGGCAGACTGAGTCCTATGGCTCCAGGTGGGACCAGCAGAGCAGCTGTGGCTGTGAAGTGTGCTGGCACTGTAAGATCACTCTGAATTGTGGATCAACTAGTCACCATGGCACAAAGGAAAATAGGACTCTGAACACACCAGTGGGCTACAACATCCCCTCCTAACATTGATTGTAGCCAAAGGCATCCCACCATGCCCATCTCCGGTGTTACTCTGTTCTCTTGTCCCACCCACAAACTGTAGCTTGATCTCACTGGGCCCACCTAGCACATATTTCTGGAGCTCAGACAGTCTACCTGATCCAGCAACATCTCTTTATTCAGGACTCCCAACAAGGTTCTTTGTGCTGAGCCCAACACAGTGCAATACTACACTTTGCTGAGTTCTCTGGCCTGGAGAATCAACATTTGGCCAAGGCTCAGCATAGGACTCAGAACTCCAGGTTCCAGCGCCTTCCTCTAAGGCTGCCAGATTTTGGATACCATCACTAATTCTATGCTCAGGCCTGAGGTAGATGTACCCAACCCCAACCACTAAGCAAGACACAGAGAGTAGCCCCAGACAGTTTGTCCTGCCAGAACAGAGCAAAAGTCACACTCATATATCCATTTATTCTGTCAGATAATATTTAAGAGTCTCACCTCTTCCACCCAGCACTGGTGTCACTCTTAGAGCTATGTATCTGGGCAGTGGCTTAAGAATCACTAAATCTGGCCAGCGCTGTGGCTCACTTGGCTAATCTTCTGCCCACAGCAACAGCACCCCGGGTTCTAGTCCTGGTTGGGGCACCAGATACTAGTCCCAGTTGCTCCTCTTCCAGTCCAGCTCTCTGCTGTGGCCTGGGAGGGTAGTGAAGGATGGCCCAAGTGTTTGGGTCCCTGCACCTGCATGGGAGACCGGGAGGAAGTAACCGGCTCCTGGCTTCGGATCGGCACAGTGCTGGCCGTAGCAGCCATTAGGGGAGTGAACCAATGGAAGGAAGACCTTTCTCTCTGTCTCTCTCTCACTGTCTGTCTTCTGTCTGTCTGTCTGTCTCTCTAACTCTGCCTGACCAAAAAAAAAAAGATTCACTAAATCCATTCAGCTCTAGGTACCAACATTGTTATCGCAGTTCTTGTTCCTGACTTAGATACTGACTAGGAACCTAGGTGCCAGACATACCCACAACACCATCAAGGCCAGCTACCAACACTCAAGAAGCCCATCATACCAATCCATCCCTCTAGAGATGCTAAAGACCTGCTTAACAGGAAGTTCAGTAACTACATTGACCTAAAGCAACAGCTCAGATCCCTGCTATAGCTGTCATCAACAACAGCCAACAGAGCATAAGGAAACTATACTAAAAGATATAACCAACAAATAAAGTACTATACCAACAAATACCAAGGGATACATATCCAGGAATAAAGCCCACGATCAAGAAAAGTGATTTTCCCGAAGTTGCAGACATGAGATACCCTGATGGGCAAAAATCAAAATAGAAACACAAGAAACATGTGAATGGAATGAGAGAGGGAGCAGGAGTTGGGAGGGTTGCAGGCAGCAGGGAAGTTATGGAGGGGAAAAAGCCATTGTAATCCATAAACTGTACTTTGGAAATTTATATTTGCTAAATAAAAGTTAAAAAAAAAGACTATGGTATTTGTGGAGAGATGGACACATGGAGATAGATAGATAGATAGATAGGAAGGACATCAGAAATAGGCCTATACAATTATGCCTCATTTTATTTTTAAAAAAATTATTTATTTTAGGAGCAGAGTTACAGAGAGAGGGAGAAAAAAAAAGAAACACAAGAAACATGAAATAGGGTGGCAATATGATTCCTCAAAAGGAACACAATAATGCATTAATGCTGGACTTTAAAGAAAGGGAGATTGATGAAATGCCTGAAAAAGAATTCAAAAGAATGATTACACGGTTACTCAAAATACACAGAAAAAGTTAAATGAAATTAGAAAGTCAGTACATGACATGGAAAAAAACTTCTGCAAAGAGACTGTGATACTGAAAAAGAACTAAACAGAAATATTACAAATTAGGATTAGAAATATTAGAAATAAAGTACCTAATAAATAAAATTTTAAAATGTGATAGAAAACATATTAGATGAGGCAGAAGAAAGAATAACTTATCTAGAAACAGGTCTCTTGAAATATTTCAGTCAGACAAAAAAAAAAACCATTAGGAAGAACAAAATTTGTATTTGCTTGCTACTATCAAGCAACCAAATATGAGTTGCAGGAGTTCCTGAAAGAATGGAAAAATAGAAAGCTTTGAAAAATGAATTCAATGAAACAACAGCAGAAACTTTCCCTAATTTGCAGAAAGATATGGACATCCAATTGGACTCCAAATCCCATTAAGTTGGCAGGTACAAATGCCATATTACTACTTAAGTGATCAGTTTAAGTTCATAACTGATCATAAAGATAGGATTGTCAAAGGAATCACATTTGTTTGCTAATAATAATAGATAAAATTAAAAAGGAAAAAATGATCTAACATGGGAAGCAGGACACACAGCAGACTCATAGAATAATAAATGTCCTAAACAGCACTCTGGCCTCAGAATCAGCCCTTAAGGCGTGCGGATCCGGCTAAAAAGCCTATGAGAGTCTCTCAGGCATGGAAAGCCAAGACACTGTGGCAAAAAAAAAAAATGATCTAAATGAAAGATCTCTGTGAGTGAGATCCCAGCGGAAAGAACAGGCCAAAGAAGGCAGTACCTTTCTCTGAAGGGAAGAGAGAACTTCCACTTTGACTATGACCTTGTCTAAATAATGTCAGAGTTGGTAAACTCAAGAGGTTTTAATAGCCTTGGAAGCTCATGACAAGGGTGATTACTGACATCATAAATAAGAGTGTCAATTTGTTAAATCAACAACAGAAATCACTGTGCACTTGCTCCCCATGTAGGACCTCTGTCCTTAATGTGTTATACTATAAGAATTAATGGTAAAACTACTTTTCAAACAGTACTTTATACTTTATATGTGTGTGGGTGCAAACTGTTGAAATCTTTACTTAGTATATACTAAATTGATCTTTTGTATATAAAGACAATTAAAAATGAATCTTAATGAAGAATGGGATGTGAGAGGGAGTAGGAGGTGGGATGATTTGCAGGTGGGAGGGTGGTGGGTATGGAGGGAAGAAGAGCTATAATCCAAAAGTTGTACTTATGAAATTTATATTTATTAAATGAAAGCTTTCTATTAAAAAAAGATATGGACATCCAAATATAGGAAGCACATAGAACCTCAAATACACATGATCGGCACAACACATTATAGTCAAACTTTCAAAAGTAAAACATGGATATCCTGAAATTTGTAGGAGAGAAACACCAGATCACTACTATCAGAGTGACAGAAGATTTCTGAACAGAAACCCATAGTCCAGGAGATCATAGAGAAATATAGCCCAAATTATAAAAGAAAATAAACTACCAACCCAGAATACTTTACCCAGCAAAGTTCGCATTCATAAATAAAAGTGAATTAAAGAGCTTCCAAGAAAAGCAAAAATTGAAAGGCTTCGTCACCACCTGGCCAGCCTTACAAATGACACTTAAGGATGTATTACATGCAGAAACAGAGAAAGGCACTCATCCATTCAAGAAAGAAATTGAAGACAGAAATTCCCGTGTAAAAGAACAAAGGAAATTCAAAACAAACAATAGGAATGTCTATGGAAAAAAAATGCCAGACCACATCATTACTTATAAATAACCTTAAACACAAATGAGTTAAATTTTCCAATTAAAAGCTACAGACTGGCTGAATGGATGAAAAAAATAACATCCAACTCTATGCTGCCTCCAAGAAACAGCACTTTACCAGTAAAGATACACACAGACTGAAAGTGAAAGTATGGAAAAAGATATTCTGTGCAAATAGAAATCAAAAGTGAGCAAGAGTAGCTATAATCACATCACAAATAATCTTCAGACAAAAACTGTTAAGAAACAAAGAAAGTCATTACACAATAATTTAGGGGACAGCCCAACAAGACGATGTGATTGCAGTGCCAGCCGTAGTGGCCATTTGGGAAGTGAACCAATGGAAAAGGAAGACCTTTCTCTCTGTCTCTTTCTCTCACTGTCTAACTCTGCCTGTCCAAAAAAAAAAAAAAAATATTAAGGAGAAACTGTACAGATTACCTCTGTTTTTTTTGTTGATTTTTTTTTTTGTTGTTTAGTTAATCTGTTTAGTTGATCGGTATAGCTCCAACAGTAGCAGCCATGGCGGAGGAAGGGTGTGAACCAATGGAAGGAAGACCTTTCTCTCTGTCTCTCTCTAACTCTGTCAAATAATAAAGAAATAAATAATCAAATCTAACAACACATCAAAAAGATCATCTGCCCAGACTAAGTGATATTTATCCTGGGGACGCAGGGATGGTCAATATACACAAATCAATAAAAGCAATATCAACAAAATGAAGGATAAATACCATATGACCATCTCAATAGATAGAGCATTTGATAAAATACCTCATATCCTGATTTAAAAAAAAAAAAACTTTAAAAATTGAGCATAGAAGGAACACACCTCAACACAGTCAGGGCAATATGACAAACCTACAGCAAACATCATAATGAACAGGGAAAAGTTACAAGCATTTCCACTAAGATCCAGGACCAGACAAGGATACTCACTCTCACCACTATTATTCAATATTATTCTGGAAGTTTTAGCCAGGGTCTTTAGGCAAGAAAAAGAAATCAAAGGGATATAAATTTTCTGTTTGGTTTCTCTATATAAACAATCATGTCATCTGCAAGCAACTTTACTAAGAGACTATTAGAACTGATAAAAGAATTTGGCAAAGTTGCAGGATATAAAATCAACACACTAAAACCAACTACATTCTACACCAACCACATTCTGGCTGAGAAAGAACTTATAAGATCAGCCCCATTCACAACAGCTACAAAAAAATTCAAATACCTTGGAATAAATTTAACCAAAGACGTAAAATATCTCTACAATGAAAATTATAAAACATTAGTAAAAAAAATTAGAAGACACCAAAAAAAATCTATGTTTATGGACTCAAAGAATTAACATAATCAAAATGTTCAGGTACCAAAATCAACTTACACATTCAGTGCAATTCCAGTGAAAATTCAAAGGACATTCTTCACAGAAAAAAAAATCGTAAATTCATGTGGAAACACAAAAGACAGTAAATAGCCAAGCAATCTTCAACAATAAAGACAAAGCCAGAAACAGCACAAGACTAGATTTCAAGACATACTACAGGGCTTTTATAACCCAAACATCCTGGTACTGGCATAAAAGTAGACATGTGGACTAATAGAACGGACTAGAAACTTCAGAAATTACCCCATGTATCTATAACCAACTCATCTTTGACAAATGAGCTAAAATCACTCTCTGAAGAAAGGATAGTCCCTTAAACAAATGGTGTTCAGAAAACGGGATTTCCATACTCAGAATTTTGAAACAAGATCCCTATTTTAACCCTACACAAAAATCAACTCAAAATGGATTAAGGATCTATATTTAAGAACTGAAACCATCAAATGACTAGAGGAAAACATGAAAGAAATGCAAGACATTGACATAGGCAAAGAATTATTGGATAAGACCCCAAAAGCACAGACAATAGAGGAAAAATAGGCAAGCCAAGAAATTTCTGCAAAGCAAAGGTAACAAAGTGATGACACAAATGACAGATTGGAGAAAATATTTGCAAACTATGGATCTGACAAAGGGCTAACATTCATAACATATAAAGAGTTCAAAAAACTCAACAGTCCAATTAAGAAATGGGCAAAGGATATGAACAGACATGTTTCAGACAACGAAATACAAATGACCAACAGACTCATGAAAAAAAATGCTCAGGACCACTAGCCATTAAGGAAACAAAAACCATAATGAGGTTATTACCTCACCCCAATTAGAATGGCTATTTTCCAGAAATCAACAATTAACAAATTCTGGTAAGGTTTTGGAGAAGAAGGTACCTGAATATACTGTTAGTGGGAAGGTAAATTGGTACAAGTATCCTGGAAAACAGCATAGATTCCTCAGAAAACTAAAAATAGATTTACCTTATGACCTAGATGTCCCACTCCTGGGAATACATCAAAAGAAATGAAGTCAGCACGTGAAAAGAGTTACCTTTGGCCCGTGCTGCGGCTCACTAGGCTAATTCTCCGCCTTGCGGCACCAGCACACCAGGTTCTAGTCCCGGTCGGGGCGCTGGATTCTGTCCCGGTTGCCCCTCTTCCAGGCCAGCTCTCTGCTGTGGCCAGGGAGTGCAGTGGAGGATGGCCCAAGTGCTTGGGCCCTGCACCCCATGGGAGACCAGGAGAAGTACCTGGCTCCTACCATCGGATCAGCACGGTGCGCCGGCCGCAGCGCGCCGGCCGCACCGGCCATTGGAGGGTGAACCAACGGGAAAGGAAGACCTTTCTCTCTGTCTCTCTCTCTCTCACTGTCCACTCTGCCTGTCAAAAAAAAAAAAAAAAAGAGTTACCTTTATCTTATGTTTATAGCAGGTCAATGCACAATAGCAAAGATATGGAATCAATCTCGATGTCCATCAACTGATGATTGGATAAAGAAAGTGTAGTAAATATACATGATTGAATATTACTCAGCCATAAAATGAAATGCTGACATTTGCAACAGAATGAATGGAAATGGTGTCGCTCCCCCTCTTCGTGGAGGAACGACACTAAGCCCTGCCTAGGCTTCATATCCGAGTCACGGCACCATTATGTCGCTCCCCCTCTTCGTGGAGGAACGACACAGGACCCTGCCTAGGCTTCATATCCGAGTCACGGCACCATTATGTCGCTCCCCCTCTTCGTGGAGGAACGACACAGGACCCTGCGCTGTTCTTTCGTCTGCTCGGCCCTCCCCGGGTTTGCTGCTGGTTCTTCCCGGGTTGGCTACTGGTCCTTCCCGGGTTGGCTGCTGGTCCTTCCCGGGTTGGCTACCGTCCCTTCCACCTCCGTGGAAGGGCGGTTCCCCCTGCCACATTCCCCACTTCCGCAGGGGAGCAGCACACCGCCGGCTGCTGCTGGATACCATCCTTCTCTCTCGGGGGCTGCACAGGTGTTCCTTCAGGTAGATGTTCCTCTTAGATGTTCCTGGTGCATGCCGTCTCTCTCCTCCTTTATAGTCCTCCTCTGCCAATCCCAACTCGGCTGCCCACACGCCGAGTACGCTGCTCTCCTCCAATCAGGAGTAGGTCCTACAGTTTATTGGTTGAACTGGAGGCAGCTGCGTAGAAGCTGTTTTCTCCTCTCCCAGCGCCATATTGTGGGAGAGCAGATGCATAGAATAAGTCTTAATTCCAGTAACTCAGTCTAGTCCGGGCTGCTCCCCACAAATGGAGATTATTATGTTAAGTAAAATAAACTGGGAAAACTCCCTTCCACTCACCACTGTGTGACTTAATGGAGCTAAACAAGTGGAGTGGCCCTCCAGTAAATATTGTCATGGCCTTTGAAATGGCCAGTAAGATTGATGTAGGCAGGCATATAGGATAAAATCAATTAGGTTTGTGAGCTGGAAGACCACATCTTCACTGCAACCCCTATGTGATCTCATCCCCCTACCAGAACACATCTATGTGCCCACCTGTCAATAAGGCTAATTAACCACTCCCCTTTAGAAGTGGTTTAAAAGCCTGAAACACGGTGGGCCCAGTCCTTTTGCCCTTTTTCTCCATTATGGACCTCTGATGCTCCGCACCTTCGGGTAGTGTGGCCTTTGGGCCGCCCGCTCTCTTAACAGTTTCTCAGAACCAAACTCTTGCTTTACATGGCTTTAGGCCTGTTTTCTGCTTAGTATGGACTCCAACTTAATTTCTAGACTTTCCCTTCTCCCTTAGATTAGATTAACACCCTCACTCTCCTATGCATTTCTCTCACTGAATAAAAAGCTTAAAACATATCATGCTGCCTAGTTTATTTGTGCCCGTATTCAGAATTCTTCTCTCAATATGTGGCAAGAGCCCACATGGCTTATTAATATTTCAGATTATTAATAAGCAAATCAGGGGGCCGGTACTGTGGTATAGCAGGTTAGGCTGCCTCCTGCAGTGCCGGCATCCCATATGGACACCGGTGAGTCCCAGCTGCTCCTCGTCCAATCTGGCTCTCTGCTATGGCCCGGGAAAGCAGAGGATGGCCCAAGTGCTTGGGCCCCTGCACCTGCATGGGAGACCTGGAAGAAGCACCTGGCTCCTGGCTTTGGATCGGCACAGCTCTGGCCGTTGCAGCCAATTGGGGGGTGAACCATTGGATGGGAGACCTCCCTCTCTCTATGCCTCTCCTCTCTGTATAACTCTGACTCTCAAATAAAAATAAATCTTAAAAAAATGATTTGTTTAAAGGCCCATTTTCCTTTCCCTTCTTCCTCCCTCCTTGCCTGCCTTCTTTCCTTCTTGCTCCCTTCTTTCTTTCCTCCCTCCCTTCCTATCAAAAAATGATATTTAAAAGTCTTCAGAATTTTAAAGTCTTCAGAATTTAAAGGTCTTATACTGGAAAACCTGATACAAACAAGGAAATATATTTTTATCAAATTTGGTTCAGAAAACAAGGAAATTTACCTTGGGATCATCACCTTTAAGGAATGTAAAAATCTTACTGGTTAAATATGTTTGACCCATATAATTCCCAACATTTCACAAATATTCAAATACTGAATTTGACTTATGAGAATTTAACAATACACTAGCTAATCAGATATTCTGTTAATTAGAAGAAATATGCGTCACCCGATTCTCATGGGAAGGTGAAAACCTCTGTGTTTGCGCTTGGCCAATTACAGGAGTCTATTTGGGTAAAAACATGAATATTAAATCACTTTCCCCAGATAACTGTATGAGTGCTACATGGATGAACGCAGGTGGTTGCTTTTGTGCCATCAATTTTATGTCTACTAAAGCCTCTTGCTTCTCCTGTTGCTCTTTGCAGCAAGAAAGAACATGTTCGTTTCATTCATGTGCAAATTAAGGATCAGAAAATTAGAAATCTTCTCTTTTGCAGGTTCAAAGTGATCGACTTTCTTTGGCAATTATACAAGTTACAAAAGGAAATGCAAAAATCTAGGGAACCACTGAAGCTTAATTACTCTCCACATTTACTCTGATCCCTTCTTAGCAGCCCACATCTCCGCCTTAATTCATAGCTAATAGAGGTCAGAGTCAGGGTTAATAGCCTGCAGCTCGACATTCATTAAGTTATTCACTGATCATTAAAACACCCTGAAAGGGCTTTGTGTGGAAGTTTTAATAGCAGCAATATATGGAGACTTGCTGTTCTCAAATACTAATAAAGTCCTTTTATGATAGGAAGTACGAGCATCCAACAATTAAAAATCTTGATTACCAGTTAGCTTTCTTGATGTGAACTCAAAAAAATTTTAAGAAAATTTTCATAAAGATGAGATTTCATCCATCTGAATTCTCATCAGCATCAGAGCCCAAGGGCAAGTGTCATAATCTTTGGGATCAGTAAGCCCTCTGGGTGCTGATAGAGCCCATTACAGAAAGCAGCCCTAGAGCTAGCCTGGAAGATTGTTCTGATTCAGGTACTTTATTCCAGTCCACTCAGTAGTCATTAATTAAGCACCAATGATGAAATGGCCCTGAACAGGAGACACTGTGGTAAACAAAATAGATGTAATCTTGTTTAGTCTACATTCTAGCTACCTAGAAAAAGTAGCTGGCCCACGTAAAACTAAAAAATCCGTAAAGTGGAAAAAGGACTCACATAGGATCTATACACACTGTCAATGATGGCTCTCAAACACATTACAGACATTGTGTATATATAGCTATTTGCATAAGTTTAAAAGTATAAACAGTACTACAGATGGTCTCTCAATACATATGTAGGTTTGTAAATATTTTTGAAAGACTGGAGGATGCATACTTCATAATGGTTGTTTTCAAGTTGAGATGGAAGGTGGGCAAAATAAAGGAGTCAAAGAACTTTATTTGTAGGGCTCAAAACTATTTACTGCAAAAGTCAAAATCCTGGGGGAATAACCAAAATAACATTTTTCACGTTTCTGCTGAAAAAAAAATTTTTAAACCTGGATCTAATTGTGAAAACGAGAAAAACCCAAATTGAAGGACATTCGACAAAATAAGTGGCCCATAATCTTCAACAATGGTAAAGTTTAAAAACAAAGGGTTTCTGAAGAATTGATTAAACAGACATGATAGTTACACATAATGCATGATTCTTGCTTGATTCCAAGCCAGAAACAAAAATACCTATAAATGACATTATTGGAATATGAGAATATTGAATGGAAACCAAGTTAAATAATAATGCTGCATCAATGTTAAAGTCCTGATTTTAACTATTAGAATTCCCTGGCTTTCTTCCATATGTGTTAACTAAAGCTAGAACTTATCCTCCAATGATGCAATGACCCAGGAAATAACTAGAAAGAGAGATTTTAAGACTGTAAGCTACAAAGTTCAGGTGAGAGATGGTGTTGTAGTCCTGTGAAATCCACTGGGCAAGCCTAGAGGGCTGGAAACCAGTGTGGGTGTCTGTGTTAATACAGAATATGTTCTCCAGGAAATCTCAATTTTTACTCTACAGACTTTAACTAATTGGATGATATCTCCCAGTGCATGGAGGATAATCTGCTGTACTTAAAGTCAAATGATTATAAATGCTCATCAATAAAATATCTTCACAGCAACACCTACATTCATGTGTGCCCAAACAAGTGGGCTACACAGCTAAGCCAAGTTGACCCATTGAAATTAACTATCCCAGGAAACTAGGCTGTTGGGGCACTGATTATTGAGTTCAATAATATAGTTCAAGAACTTGTGGTTGGATTGTGCCAGTAGGAGGGGAAAACTTTTCAAAGAGGGGAGAGTTGGTAATTATGAATGCAAAAAAGACAGGGACCTCATCAAATTTGCTGATATGAAGATTCAAAATATATATATGGAACCATGAGATTCAAAATATGCATATGGAAGCTGAGGGGCTGCAGCCTGCAGTGCTGGCATCCCATATGGGCCCCAGTTCGAGTCCCGGCTGCTCCACTTCTCATCCAGCTCTCTGCTATGGCCTGAGAAAGCAGAAGATGACCCAAGACTAGGGCCCCTGCAACTGCATATGAGACCAGGAAGAAGCTCCTGGCTCCTGGCTCCAGATCAGCGTAACTCGAACCTTGTGGTCACTTGGGGAGTGAACCAGCGGATGAAAGACCTCTCTCTCTGCCTCTCTCTGTAGCTCTTTCAAATAAATTGGTTTTCAAAATTTTCTGTTATAAAGAAGAAAACATGGCAATATTCCATGTGCTTAAATGATAACTTGCTTACTGAGTTTCAGAAGAAAAAATATTAAATGAGAAATTGTCACTGTGTTAACTATGTTAAATTGGCAAGTTGTGGCATAAAACTTAAATCTGTTTCTCAAATGTGAACATTAGTAATATAATGCCACTTTGTATATATTATAAATGCTACAAATAGTCTCAGCACTGAATATGTATTGATACCTCTCAAATGAATGCAACCTTTGATGTAGGTATTTTGATCTGCCTCAGAATGTATCTGAGGGTCTGCAAATTTGTTAATCTATTTGGTAATGAAGATACTTTCTATTCTTTTGTTATTGTTCCATATTTTCATGTTTAAATTTGAATTTTTATATTTTTACTACTGTTAATTTAAGTACAGTTTGTTCAATGGTTAAACTGGGGTTTTCAGTGAAGAAACTTTAAAACAGCCTCATTCATGTAACTGCTTAAGTAAAAACTATATTTTGTGTTCTGTGTTCATATACTTCTAAATATCTGTATTTGTTTAAATATAAGTGATGTTTAAAAATAAAAAGCAAACTGCATTTTAAAAAAAGAATTTAAAAAATCTAATTCTTATTTGCAAAAAAAAAAAAAATTCAACATGAAGCCATACTAGTGTTCTTAGCTAATTGAGACCAGCAGTCTTAAATAATTTGAATTTTGTGTTATATGAGCAAAAAATGCAACCAAGTTTTCATAAGTCAAAGTTAAAAACCAACCATTTCTTTTATAATTGTCATCAATTATTTTTTCTCACTGAAGCAAGCTACTGTGAATTCATTTTTAAAAAGAAAAAATTTTAAATGGTAGTGACTGACAGGCATGGCTTCCTGCTCCTTGCTGGGCTATTAGCATAGACTAGAGAAATGGTAGGCTGGTCCTTTTGCATATCAATGTTTATAATAGGATGAGATCTATACTCTGCTTCCTGACATGAATAATGCACATTTACAATATTTAACAAAGATCTTAGCTCTTCAGTAGTGTCATACTAGTCTCATTATGTAGGTGAGATTCATTCAAAAATATTTATTGAGCACTTACTATGTGTCCAGTATTGTCATGAGTGCTCAAGAATACAACAATGAACCATACAAAGCCCCTACATTCATGAAGCTCCCATGGTAAAAACCTGCCTGTGAGATGCTTAGCTCTCTGCTAGACTCAAGGGTTCTTACCAAGAGAAAGTTGTCAAAGCTTGCAATCCAGGTGGAGAAACATGAACCAGGAATAACAACCAGCCAATATAGAGATTTAGGAAAGGAGATTCCAAAGCTTGAAGGAGAGGCGTGTAATAGGAGCACCTATCCTCACAGAAAAGTTCCAGAAAGAGGAAATGATGTTTAAGCTAAGACCTGAGAGATCAAAATTTGAGTAGAATTTAGGCAGGAAAGAAAACACATCACTGAGAACACTTTGTGGAAATTTCTACAGATAAGAGAGCGCATCAATTAAGTGAAAAATGTTCAGGAAGGTAGAGCTGAGGGTATGCAGCTGTGTTTGGAGAACAGAGAACGAAATATTCCCAGAGGCCTGGGGAAATGTACAGTTGCCCATGAACATGGCCTCTCAGTTGAGAGACATTAAGGCCAATGTAATTTGTTTTGTCCTAAGTCTTCCAGCATATTAAGACATAAATGTCAAAAGAGGATTAAAACCATTTGATATTTTAATATTTGCATTTAAAGTAATGTTTCAACACAAACACTTTCAATGACTGAAGAACTTAGAAGATTTCAAATTTAGATTTTTTTACTTTAGTATTAGACTGCTTTGCCTAACACTCTTGTACACAAACACACACAGCCCATACAATATCCAGGTAAGAAGCCTTCCTTGAAAGGAGTGAGGACAGAGGACTTTATCAAAAGAGCAATGGGAATACCTGAAAAAACTGAAGTGGGAAAGTAACATAATCTCATTAGTATTTCATAAATCATAGAAAATAGATTTAGGGTATGCAAGATTGGAGGCAGCTAGGAACTCTTACCAACACCTACAGGAAAAACAGAACTGGTCTGAACCTGTATGGTGACCCTGGCATGAGGTTTGCATTACAAAAATATTTGGATGGTAAAGTCAGAAGGGCTTTATGACTGAATAAGTGCTATGGTTTGGATAGGATTTAAGTGTCTCTCAAAGTGTCATGTGCTGCAAGTGTGGCCCCCAGTGTGGTAGCATTGAGGTGTGAAACCATTAAGAAGTCAAAGGAACCTAGTAGAAGGTGATCAGTTCGTTGGGGGTGCTGCCTTCAGAAGGGATTAATGTAGTTCCCATGGGAACCTGTTAGTTCCCATAGAGAATGGGTTGTTATAAAGAGTCTTCCAGCTTTCTTTCTTTACCGTGTGCTCCTTTTCTTCTGCCCATAGCCGATTCCCTTTCTATTTCTCTGCCATGCTGTAAGATAGCCAAGAGAGCACTCAACAGCGGCAGAACTGATAGGTCACCTGACCTCAGACTTCCAGCTTCCAAAACTGTGAGCTAAAAAAATCTCTTTTCTTTATAAAGTAACCAGCCTCAGGTATTTTGTTACAGCAACAGGAAACAGACTAATATAATAAAGGAAATGAAAGAGATAGGAATTTGTTTGCAAATCAAAACAGTCCAATTGCTTTCTGTCCATAACATCCATTTTCATAGCATTTTCACTTCCTTGAATGGTTTCATATTCATATAACCTACACTGACTTTAACTTAACTCTAATGTAATCAGGTGCTACATTTTCAAAATAGTTTACAGGAATGTGTTGACTGCAAAGTTTTTTTTTAAATGTTTTCATGAACCTCCTTCTCTAATATCTATGATGCTCCCACGTTGAGTAGTGGTCGGATATTTTCAGTCTAATTCTAAAATGCTAATCCCTCCCATGTGTGAATAAACAAATTCAGATGTGGTTGCAGCATGCCCCTTATCACAGAAGTGAAGTTATTTAAAGCAGTTGTCAGATGAAGGCCGGCGCCGCGGCTCACTAGGCTAATCCTCCGCCTAGTGGCGCCGGCACACCGGGTTCTAGTCCCGGTCGGGGCGCCGGATTCTGTCCCGGTTGCCCCTCTTCCAGGCCAGCCCTCTGCTGTGGCCAGGGAGTGCAGTGGAGGATGGCCCAGGTGCTTGGGCCCTGCACCCCATGGGAGACCAGGAAAAGCACCTGACTCCTGGCTCCTGCCATCGGATCAGCGCGGTGCGCCGGCCGCAGCGCGCCGGCCGCGGCGGCCATTGGAGGGTGAACCAACGGCAAAGGAAGACCTTTCTCTCTGTCTCTCTCTCTCACTGTCCACTCTGCCTGTCAAAAAAATAAAAAAATAAAAAAAAAATAAAGCAGTTGTCAGATGAATGGCATTTTTTAAAATATTGCTCAAAAACACCTACTGTTATGGAAACACTAAATTTTATGTCCTCAAGATTCACTATAGGTTCCATCTTTACGAAATTTGAAAAATAAATTGCTATAAAGGATAACAGCAAACCATTTAGCAGTAAATGTCTTTAGAAAAAGGCCACATTCTTCCACAGAGATATGTCAAGGCTAATGGATATATTCAAAGGTTAAATTTCGGGGACCTAGACAAGGTTTGATTCATGCTGTTTTATAATTGCATGCCCGTGGCTACCCTAGTTGGTTAGCACACCATACTAATGAGGCCAATGGCAAAAGTTCAAATCCCTCGGCAGGCAATTTGTTTTTCTCAGCTTGTGGTGGTGGCCATAATACTTGCACCATGACAGGCATCAGAAATGTGTGTCCATAATCACAATGTCAACAGCACAAATGGCTAAATGGAAATCTGTCCTTTCTGTTAGAAAAACATCTCAAGGCACACGTGCAGATAATGGAGGGAATAGCAGTGTCACCTTCAAACACACAGAATATTCCTCACATTATGACAACAAAGCCTCTGCCAGCAGCAAGTCATAAATGTCATCAAGAATGATGATCTTAAATTAGATTCCACATGAATAACTTTTTGCATTTTTCATCTTTGACCAAACAGCACTAGATTTTCTATTAAGTAAAAACTATGTGAAACGGGCATCTACCTGCTTCCTTCCTGTCTCCCAAAATTGTTATGAGAATGAATTAGAGTATCTTCGAGGCATTTAAAAATAATAAAATATTAATCCAAATTGTCCCCTTCTGACTCAGCAGGGAAATAGATACATTGAATTTTCACAGTACAAAAGCAATAGCTGATGTAAAATTCAGCCTGGAACAGCAGTCCACTTATTATAGGATAACGGAATTTTAAGGTTGCTATTTAAGCAGAGCAGTTGCTTGAATGAGTTAAATTATCAATTTTTAGCATGGTGTTGACAAAGTCATTATTAATTATGACTGACCCATTCCTACATGTTCAGTTTAGCAATGGAGACAGTGAATAGAACTGAGAATGCTTGATCCCCATTGAAACCTATCAAAGAGGTTAAGTGTCTAAATTAACAAAAAGTCTCACTAAACACAAGCCCAACCTGGGACATAGGGACGGCACAAACGCCTGTGAGAGAAACCTGGCCAACCAACTAAGTGGCTATACAGGTAAGGATTTACACAAAGGCAGAGAAACAAAGGATAGAGAATCACACAGGTCCAGGATCCAGCCTTCATACTTGTAGTCAGCCAAATCCAGAAACCAAAAGCCATGGAAGCCACCCATACATGTATAATCATTCACTCAAAGTGTACTTCTCACTCCTGTCTCTACTGCCCAAATGTCACACAGACCATCCATTTCACTCTACCCTGTTTTCTTCTCATATTTCCTGTTACTCCTGAAACACATTTTTTAATTCATCAAGGAAAACCAAGTCTAAACAGAGTTTTTTTTTAGAAGCACCTCAAAACTAGTATCTAACTAATAACATTTAAAAGTCAAAATGAAGATGGTTTGCTTATTATTTTATATCCATGTCTTTCATTTGTTCTGGGCACTCCTTCCTTGTAGGCAAGCCCCCAAGAGGTCAAGAGGTTATTTCATAAACACAGAACTAAATGGAAAAGGGTTAGATATGGTAAGGGACACCTCCGCTAAGCCAGATTGCAATGGAAAAAGCCATTGTATTCCATAATTTGAACACAGTAATTTCTAACTGGGGGAGGCCATGGAGTTGGAGGAACAAAAAGTAGATTGATCCGATATGGATATATCAAAAATAATAAATACCACTGCTCCATGCGGTTCAATGCTGCCCTTCAATACTCAATCCTTTAAGAATATTTGTAATAGCCAACACATGAGCTTCCTTTCTCACCGTATCAAGAGTTTAAGTGACAGAGACTGAGAGTAAGTTACAGATTCTCTAAAGTCTCTTTTAGACTAAGCATCCTTTCAAAATCATAAAACTGACAGTTGAATAAAAATCATTAAATTTGCCATTAAGGAATTCGTTGGTATATTTCTCTACATAACCAGAACAAAAAGTTTTATCACAAGATTCCTAGTTATAGAACTTCCATGTTTTTCTGATGATATACTAGGAAGATTAGAGCAAGTATATTAATTGGCTAAATTGGAATTTGTGTCAATACCAAAAGACAAAATATATTCTTTTTAAGTTAAGTTTGAATATCAGTGGTAATATAGTTTTCCTAGAAATAAACAATCATTTTCCTCTACATATTCACAATGACAACATTATCCTTCTCTATGAATATCCAAAGTCATACAAAAAGGTCTGGCCTCACTTGTTTTAGGAAAGTGAACAGTAACTTTTTCAATTTGTAATACAACCAAATATCTAGAATGAAAAAGAAAATCCTCCCCCTTTACTATAGAGGGAGATAAAGATGATAATAGCGTTCTCTAGGCATCAGAATCCTGTAATACATGCTTCACCTTTCAGCACTGTCAATACTAAGGCTGAACTGGGAATAGAACCAAAGGAAACTCACCTGGAGACCTGCAGAAGGAGAAATGAGCTTATGTTAGCCAAAGAGATTCCAGTTGGGTGTAAGTAAAAAACGTTTGATCCCTGCTATGATAAGATATTGAGATAGACCAATTAGAGGTCAATTCTTGGAGAAATTTCTATAAAAGCTTTAAAGAGAATTCTACCTGGAGCCCTTCATTTATTGATTGATTCATTAAGAAGGAGGTACCTTTCTCTGAAGGGAGGAGAGAACTTCCACTTTGAATATGACCTTGTCTAAATAATTAAGATAGAAGTCGGCGAACTCAAAAGGCTTCCATAGCCTTGGCAACTCATGACAAGAGCCTACGGAAATTACTGACACCACAAACAAGAGTGTCAAATTGTTAAGTCAACAACAGGAGTCACTGTGTACTTACTCCTCATTTGGGATCTCTGTCCTTAATGTGTTGTCCAGTGTGAATTAATGCTATAACTAGTACTGACACAGTGTTTTGCACTTTATGTTCTGTGTGGGTGCAAACTGATGAAGTCTTTACTTAATATATACTAAATCTATCTTCTGTATATAAAGATAATTGAAAATGAATCTTGATGTGAATGGAATGGATAGGGAGCAGGAGATGGGAGGGTTGCAGGTTGGAGAGAAGTGGTGGAGGTAAAAAGCCATTGTAATCCATAAACTGTACTTTGGAAATTTATATTTACTAAATAAAAGTTTTTTTAAAAAAAAAGAATTATACCTGGAGCCCTTCATTTATCGATTCATTAATTCCTTTGGTAAGAATGACTCATTACCTAGGAATGGTTGTTTGGCACAGTGGTTAAATGCCCCTTGGGACACCCCTATCCCATATAATCGTGCTTCCACTTCCACCTCCAGCTTCCTGCTGATGCACATTCTGGGAAGCAGCAGTTGATGGCTCAAGTACTTGGGTCCATGTGACCCATATGGGAGAGCGGGATTGAGTTTTGGTCTCCTGACTTGGGCCTTACCCAGCCCAGACAACTGCAGGCACTTGGTAAGTGACCCAGCAAATGAAAGGTTGTCTATATCTGTGTCTATGCCTTTCAAATAAAATGAAAAGTAATCTAAAAAAAGTTTACAAAATGAACTGATTATCTAAATATGTACTAGGTATATGAGTAATATCCAAAAAGTTCATTTAAAAAAATCATACTATGAGCCGTGGCTCACTAGGCTAATCCTCCACCTGCGGCGCCGGCACACCGGGTTCTAGTCCCGGCTGCCCCTCTTCCAGGCCGGCTCTCTGCTGTGGCCAGGGAGTGCAGTGGAGGATGGCCCAAGTGCTTGGGCCCTGCACCCCATGGGAGACCAGGATAAGTACCTGGCTCCTGGCTTTGGATCAGCGCGGTGCGCTGGCCGCAGCGCACCAACCACAGCGGCCATTGGAGGGTGAACCAACGGCAAATGGAAGACATTTCTGTCTCACTGTTCACTCTGCCTGTCAAAAAAAATAATATTATGAAAAAACTATACATGGACTTCAAAATTCTTTGCACCAAAATGAACTTATCTTTAATTCTATTTTTCCACAAACTTTTTGAAGTACTCCTATATTTCTCAGTCAAAAGGCAGGAGTCAGGAGCATGTGCTCTCTTTAGGTTTGTGACATTTCTTAAATGTTATAAAGGGTTTGTGAATATGAATATGGAGAGTATGGCTAAAATAAGAACATCCAGAAAAACACTTTGAGCAAAGAGACCAATCCTGATGCTGACTATCATGTGTGGCTTTTTGTGATAAAGATCATTTCTGAGAAATGAATGTCATTCATTTTACTTCTGTGTAATTTATTTTCTCTGTAATTTAGAGGGGAAAATGACTTCCAAGGTTAGTGACTTTCCATTACTGAAGCTACCCAAAAATCAGATGATAATCAGTTACAAAGGGTGTCTTCTATGAAAAACATTTGGGTAAATTGTGGAGAAGCAATGGTAATTGGAGACACTCTAAGAGACTGACAGAGTCAGGGCCATTGCCAGGCATCCAGCATGTATGTGTATATGCACATGCACAGAGTCAAGAGAGAATTAAACTCAAGGGTACTACTTTGATTTCTACTTTTAGAAAAATTATAACAAGTTCTTGTTAAAGCACCTTGAAGAAGAGATGCAGGACCACCTACATGGTGTAGGTACCAGCTAATCTGGTTGAGATGGAAAAAGGTCCCAGTGGTCCCTTTTTATGCCAGATGTTGACCCTTATTTTGTGGATCTGGGGACACCAAGTGATGCCAGCAGGCAGAGTCAGAGGGCCAAGACAACCTATGGGACTTTGGATTAATGGCTATTTATCAACTGGTTTAGAACTATTTCCCTATTTTAAAAGGAAATACCACCGTATTAGGGGAATGTGGGTTGGCTGTTAGTCCTGAACACAACCACTAACATGAATTGAGAAACTGCCACTCCTGGTGCACTAACCTGTCTCTGAGTTAGCAAGTTCAAGAAGGAAAGAGCAAGGGTTAGCGCTGTGGCATAGCAGATAAAGCTGCCGCCTTCAATGCAGGCATCCAATATGGGCTCCAGTTCGTGTCCCAGTGGCTCCACTTCTGATCCCACTCCCTGGCTAATAGCCTAGGAAAAGCAGAAGATGGCTCAAATGTTTGGGCCCCTGAACCCACATAGGAGACCTGCAAGAATCTCCTCGCTTTGGCCTGACCCAGCCCTGGCTGTTGAGGTCATCTGGGGAGTGAACCAGCAAACTGACGATCCCTCTCTGTCTCTTCCTATCTGTAACTCTGACTTTCAAATAAGTAAATCATTAAAAAAATAAAATAAAAAGAGGAAGGAAGGAAGGGAAGGAGGGAGGGAGGGAGGAAGGGAAGGAGGGAGGAAGGAAAAGGCAGAAATGATCTGTTCTTATTTTTGTCTTTTCTTTCTTACCTTGGCTTTCCCTTCACTTCTGTGTGGCAAGCATTAATAATGGGGATACCACAGTCAGGGCCCCAGAACATGATAGGGAATATCTGGCCAGAGGTCACATATAAACAGGGGTTTCAATGACTGTCAGACAGAAAAAAGTGGGAAACAAGGTACACAGGGATTTTGAGACCAATTTTCCCTTACCAGTTTCATGTCACTTGGTACAGTACTGCCCTTAATAATTGGCAGTATCACAGAAACTGGAAAAATAAACAGTTCTGCTTAGAAATTAAAGTATGAATGAGGAGTCAGGGTAAGTGCCAACTTTTGGATGGTCAGCACAATTGCCATGTATCATTGTCCACCTAGGGAAAGGCGAGAGGCAATGAAGTTCCACACGATAGAATCACTGAGAGAGGAGCACGGGAAACAAAGTTGGCGACTTTTGAGTAGCTAATACGTTAACATCTGCTATGCTCACACAGCTCAAACTTTATCCATTCACTCATCATTCAAAATATACTGAGAAACCCTACCATTTAATTATTAAAGTAGACTTCTGTAAGACACAAAGCACCATAGTTTTGTCTCTTATTAATACAATCAACTGATTCTCCTTGAAAAACTGAGCCATGGCCTTTATAAAGCTAATTCTAATTACACAAGTAACAATAAAACCATTCCTTTAAAACAAATAAGAAATAGACACTGCATTGTAGTACAGTGGGTTGAGCTGCCACCTGTAATACTGGCATCCAGTCCAGCTCCATACTAATGCACCTGGGAAAACAGAGAAAGATGGCCCAAGTACATGGGCCCACACACCCACATGGGAGACCTGGATAGAGCTCCAGGCTCCTGGTTTCAGCCTGGCACACTCCCTGCCATTACTACCACTTGAGGAGTAAACTAGCAGATGGAAGATCTCTTCTCTGTAAGTCAGACTTTCTAGTAAATAAATAAATCTTTTTAAAAAGTAAAGAAGTAAACATTTAAGTAGAATGATCTTATGAAGGTACTTCAAAATGTTCATGGAAAACTGGAACCAAGATACATTTATTTTGGCTGCAGACACTGTAGCACAGCAGGTTCACCCACCACTTGGTACACCCACATCCCAAATCAGAGTACCTGGGATTAAGTCCACCGCCACTTCCAATCCAGCTTCCTGCTAATGCACACAGGAGGCAGATGAGGACCCAAGTACATGGGTCTCTTCCATCCACATGGAGACCTGGAGTCAGTTTCTGACTCATGGCTCACTCACTCTCTGTCACTCTGCCTTTCACATTTTTTTTAAAGGAAGGTTATTTTGGTGCAAAAAAAAAACACTTCAAAATCCATATATTGTACTTTCATAATATGTATTTTCTATTAACTTACTGAGGACCCCCCCCCAACATGGGTCACTATCTACGTTAAGACATCTTTGAGAATGAGTTCAAGGACTTTTCATAAGTCATGCCCGACTCCTGGTATAAACTGACATGGGCCAGACAAATTAGGGCAGTGAGTGACCATTAAAATAGGAATACCATTGAGAATACCATACCTTCCCTCATGTCTAGGTCTTCCAACCTTTCCCAAATTTAACTACTGTTGTTTTTGGAAAGGGCAACCATTCAAAAGCATTTAAAATTTGTAGGATGTTTGATAGGAAGCCATGGATTGTTTTGCATATTCCCAAGAAGGTAAAATTAGAAATGAACACAGAAGTAAAAGTCCTTACCAGATCAGGCCCAACCTCTGTTTGTAGTTTTAGCCAAGGGCTCACTTCTCTGTCCCACACTTCTCATTTTGAAACACCACCTCCTAGAAAATTGTGGCTCCACTTAAATCTGCTTAACTCTCATCAGTTAGCCTTACCCAGTACTGGCAAAAAAGAACATCACACTGTAGGCAATCTCTCAGGTACCTTTGCAGTCAATATTTTTCCTGCTTAATGTGGCCTGGACAGATACTTAAAAGAAATAAAGAAGTCAGTCAGTCAGGCATGCTTGCTCCCCACCAGATTTACACTTTCATTGCACTTGATGCGGAAATTCACTCAAATTCAGGAAACTAACTAAAGAGTTAGTTCCTAACTAAAGAGGAATAAAATGGGTAGAGAATATGCATGCAACAACCCAAAGGGAAAATGGGGGAAAATTGCTCTCCTCCCTTCACTCATGGCTCCCAATGAGGAAAAGGAGCATGCAGTTGGGAGACAGAGGGAGCAATGCGGGGTTCAGCCCTTTCAGAGACTGGAGCACCTCCAGCAGATCACACTTGCTAATCAGCTGGAAAAAGTGGGCTTACCCACGCTCCTTCTCCAGGCACTGGGGCAGCTGGAGTAAGTCTTTCCATGTCAGTGGGTATATTACCATGCCTGTGAATCTTGCAATTGGCCTACATTTAAAGTCATGTTTTGCCAACAGCTTCATCAATATTAAAGCCAACTTTATTTCCATTCCCCATCTGTGTCTGTTCTATGACCCACTTCTCCATTAGCTCCAAAATCTGGAGAGAATGTCATTCATTGGAACTCCACGTGCAGCTCTGATTGAAGAGGCTTCTAACAATTCTCCTAATCAGCAACCACTATATGTTGAGGAGCAGAGTCAGGGACCCTGACCCTCCATATCAACTACTTCCCTCTGTCCCTGTTCCAAATGGTACACATTTGCACACAGTCCCCAGAGTCGATTGTTAGGACTAAGATTACAGTATGGAGTTTCTTCTGTCTAAAACTAGCAGCTAAAGAGTTGAAACTTGTATTCCTGGACTTATTAACATCACACCCTAATGTTCTTCACTGTTGTAGAGCCATGAGCTATTTAGAGTATTGAGTAGACATAGAAATCCATGACAGGCATATATTCAAAAATCTTGGCATCCAATTTTACAGCTTCCTAAATTTCTTGAAATATAGTTAACAAATCCTTCAATCTGCTCAGGTATATGTAGAACTCACCTGGCTCCCCTCAAACTGGCTGGCAGAAAAGAACAGAACTCTAGACTGTTAGGTGGGTAGAGACTTTAGATCTTGTTAGAGCAGACTTCTCATTTTAGACTAAGAGTCCTCGAATAACATTGTTTAAGGTTGTGACATCTAAACCCAGCTAAGCTCCTTAAGATGATTAATGTTTTAAATGCATGAGGCTCATTTTCCCTTATGCAAAAGCCCTGAAAGTCTTCCCATCCCAAAGCAATATCTCTTCTGTACTAAATACTCTCTCTTCAGAAATCAAGGGACCTATAAGAACTTCTTTGTTTTTTTGGGACAATTAGCCTGTCCTCATGAGGATGGCAGATGTAGGTTGCTGTCTGAAAACAAAAGGAAACCAAATGTAAATAGTTTTTTTAAAATACATTGAATGCAGCATCATGGTCCAGGAAGCAGTTAGTAAGTGGCAATTACTTAACAATAAAGGACGCATTAAGAAAAAACAAACACCTACCATTGTTTATATTTATTATAACTACACATTTTATGTAAATATATTATTATATGCAAATCAATTACAACCCTGAGTTTCTGGGCAGGTAGCCAAGTAATTCTAAGCTACACAGACTAAACGTCTGTGTTATGAAATTCCACACGCCTGACAAGAACATTAAATAACATTGTCACATCTTGGTGTCTCCTTGCTGGTGTTCCATATCCTTGTTTAGTCAGCAGAAAGTAGTTCCTAACTTCCTTTTAGTTCTTCCATGACCATAAGAGTCAATCCCTCCTTCCAGAGTTGCTTAACATTGTCACTCTTGACATTTGGTGCCAGATCAATTTCTGCTGTAGGAGCTGTACTGAATATTTTAGTGTGTTTAGCAGCATTCCTTACCTCCACTCACTAAATGACAATAGCAGCTCTCCCCTCCCCAGATGTGACAACCAAAATGTGTCCAGACATTGTCAAATATCACCTAGGAGTTCCCCTCAGCCCAAGTTGAAAGCCACTGCTATAGAGGAATCCTCCTGAAATCAAAAAGCGAAATCATGAATTCTAGACTGCACTTGAAAGTTGAAGGGCCTAGGAGGACCCCTTCTTTAAAGGTGGAAACATCGGAACCATCTAGAAAAGATGGTTGATTATTTCCTTACTGACAATTTTCTTGACCCATTGGGCCTCCTTACATATTCCACGCTGGAAATTTTCTGATGAGCCTCTAGCCTCTGCTGCTTTGCTTCAGGCCCATTTCCTCTTGTGGGATACTGTGCCATCTTTTCTGGTTCTAATCAATTTTGGAATAGAAGCACTCTATGCATGTTGCCAAATTTATTTCATTCAGACAAAAAATCAGTGGTTGGGTTTTCTAAATGAAAGGAGATTGGGATGACTGGGAAGAGAGAAGGGATGTGGCTTAAGTTAATGGAACCAGTCAACATAAATTTACCTGCTTAGCATTGTCATTGGCCCAGTGGTTCTAGAAAGTTCTTTACAAAATCATATAACTTGGAGATTGCCCTCAACCATTCACCCATGGGATCAGAATCTAGCCAACTGGGGTATGGGAGAGGTTTCCTGCGTGTCTGCCTCCACAGTAGAACCCTCTTACAAATTCCTTCCATCTCCCTAATGTATGGCACAGCTCCACACAGCTCCAGAGCCAAGACAGGATAATGCAGCTCATTAGGAGTCCTTGGGGGACTATTTAGGAAACACACAAAAGAACAGTTCCTTTAGCTCCTTCCCCTAGAGCCTTATTTCTGCTCTAAGGTTTTCCCCATTTCTTCTAGTCTGAACACCTAAAAACTGTCTTGAAAAATAACTTACCACTACAATTCATCACTGAGCTATTTCTTTTAAACTTTTGTTTCCCGAAATTCATGTGATTCAGCTCCAATCCCAAAGTACCAATGAGCAAAATGAATACATATTTTGATCTGCAATTAAATAATTCATTTCTCTAATTCTAAAGCATCCAATTCAAATAACAGAACTGACAAGAACTCATCTGCTATCTTCATTAGAAATTCACTTTTCTTTCTCCTCCTCCCTTCTGGATGCTTCCGTCCACAGTGTTGGTAGCTGTTTCAGAGCACGCCGAATAGACACAGTCAATTCCTCATTACATTATTTCAAATTGCTGAACTACAACTGTTTGAGAGTATGGGCATTAAATATAATTTGATCAATAGATATCCAGGCTCTGTCTAGATGGTGACAAAACAATTGGGTAATTAAGTCAGTTTTGTTAAAAAAAAAAAAAATTCATAAGCTGTTTGGTACTGGGTAGGCCAAACAATAATTTGCCTGATTTTTCCATATCATTCATTTTTGTCATGTGCCCAAACCATTGAACTGGTAGAGACATCATTACTTTCCTTGTACATTTCTCTGATTCCTTTAAGACTGTACGCAGATCAATGCTGTGAAGGAAAATTGCCTGTGACCATTCCATGAGCATATTCTTTCCTTGTGTGATCCAACTATGTCAGTCACCAGCAGTTAACCCATGCAAAATGAACACTTACTATGAACAAGACGCGTACCTAGAGAATGGTTTGAAAGATTGTAAAAACATGGATCCTGCATTCAGGTAGCTTATGTGCCTGGTGGGGCTATAAGGGCACTATGAGCGTACAGGGGAAAAAAACAACTTGCCAACACCCAACACAGAATATCACCAACTGAAAAAAAAATGTGGGTTGGGGCTAATGTTGGAGGAATTAAAGAAACAAGTCATTAAAACTCATCAATATATTTTTAATTTCTTAGCTAATGAAGACCTTACTTGCATTCAAAATTGATTATGCATGATACAGATAAAGCAGAATTTCTATGATAGGAAAATGCATTGACTTTGTTAGCAAATTAATGCAAATAGTACAAGCTAAATCTGTGTGTCTAAGAGTATGGATGATCTAAAGGTATAAATGGTCTCGTAACTATAAAATTATCCAGAAAAAAAATAGGTCAAGGATCTGACTACTTTTATCCAATGAATAGCTCCAAATTGTCCTAATTTTTTAGAGAACAAGAGGAAGGTGTTTTACCTTCAATGACAAGAAACAGGCAAAGTTCAGATTGAAGATTTTGGAAGCATTTAGTCTGCAGAAAGTACCAGATCTTTGAAAGTACCAGGCTTTGAAAGTACCAGATCATACCACAGTGCCCTCATACAACGTTTCTTGAAACTGCAGATGGTAGCCAATATTATCAGTATTCCTTGATCTAAGCTATTTCTTACTAGATTCATATATGCACTGATTGAATACACAGATATTTTGGTTCAAACTTAAGAAATATTTACTTTCTATTTATTGAAGATACTGAAACACCAGAGGATTTGACATTTTGTGTGCCAAGAATCCCTTTAACAATCTAGTGAAACTCCTATTTATCATTAAGGAAAAGCTCAGTTTCAATGAGTATAGGAAAAAAATGTCACTTTTCCCCCATTCATGTTTGCAGTCCCCTATGGTACCTGAACACCAAGAAATTCTGATAAGATAATTTGAAGTGTGAATGTTGTATGCACAATGTAGGCAATATTTTTTCCTTATTGGTATTTATTAAATTTCTCCAAATTTATTACATACTTTCACCTCTACCTTGCATATAATATTCTTCTAGACATTTTGAAATAACTATCCTTCATAAATAGTTTTAATAATTTTATATGGTCTTTTCTCTAAATGGACAGTACTAAGTTGAATACCCCTGTGCAGATAAAATCAAAACATAAGTATTGCACATCTGAACTGCTTTACTTTTCTCTGCATTCTCTCCTAGTCAGCCACATGTTTTGGGTTGAGCAAGTACAGTGATGAATAACAGTACCATGTCTGTGGCACCTGCGTGGTCCTTGCCTCTTTAACCATACACCTGAAACATGAAACTCAAATATAAGTACTTTTAGTCAGGGCCAAATCAGTTCCTCAGTTTTTCTTTCTCTTTAGCATATATAAATTCATTTAGAAAACAATGGAAATAATCCTTTTTTGTAACAGAGCCAGCATTTACTGGAAGGTAGGAGAAGAATTTGTACACTTTTTATGTTTAGCCTGTGTTTGTTTGCCAGGAAACCCCAAGTGAATACTCACTCTGGAGAAAATGAGAAAGACGACCTGAGAGATCACTGAAGAATATTTATGTTGTCATTTGAAAGATCTGGAAAAGTATTCTGAAGTTTTGCAATGAGAGGATTATTTTCAAAGATTTGTTTATTTGAAAGGTACAGTTACCAAAGGAGATTTTTTTTTAACTTTTATTTAATGAATATAAATTTCCAAAGTACAGCTTATGGATTACAATTGCTTCCCCCTCCCCCATTACTCCCCTCCCACCCACAACCTTCCCCTTTCCCTCTCCCTCCCCCCTTCCATTCACATCAAGATTCATTTTCAATTCTCTTTATATACAGAAGAAAAGTTTAGCATATATTAAGTAAAGATTTCAACAGTTTGCACCCACATAAAAACACAAAGTGAAAAATACTGTTTCAGTGCTAGTTATAGCATTTTCTGTCCTCTGGTTCACTTCCCAAATGCCGGCAACAATCAGGGCTGGGCCAGGCTGACGTTAAGAACCTGGAACTCCATCAGGTCTCATACAAGGGAGACAGTGACTTAAGTACTTGGGCCATCATCTGCTGCTTTCTTAGGCACATCAGCAGGAAGCTGGATCAGAGTCAGAGTGGTCAGGACTCTAATCAGGCACTCCTCAGATAAGGGATGTGGGCATCCTAAGCAGTGCTTTGCCGTAACACCCACCGCTGAGATCATTTACATAAGCAAATCACAGAATTCCTTGATGGCTTCATTTTTACAGAGTATACAAGCTTCACTGTTATGTAACTCATGCAGGTGGGAGTGAATGGGAACTCAGCTATTTCCTTATACAGCATTCTTGTATTAGTCTTAGCAATAGAGGAGCTGAAGCAAGGAGAAGGGTGCCCTTTTACTACACCCCCCCCCCTTTAAACTAAGCCTTCTTTCAGTGATCCATGTCTATACCCTCCAAAAGCACAGCCTCAATTTTTACTCTGAAATATAGTCCTGGGTCATTTTGTCAACACACATTCTTCTCTGCTGGACATCTAATTTGTTCTGGACTTTCTGGAACACATCGTCCTCCTGTCTTCTGCCAGCAGCCCAAATGTAGCAATGCCCTGCAGTGTGCCATTAGGCTCACCAAGGGGAACAGCAGGCGTTGTCAGAAATGAGGAGAGTACCTGGCTCCTGATGATCAAAACTCCCTGTCTAGGGTTCTCCACCATGTGTCTCTGTCCAAGCCTGGGCCAGCACACAGACAGTCATCTCTTCATTAGCTGGGAGCAGCTGCTGGGAAAGAGGCTGGCCAGGAACATAACCTAGCGCCTATTTCTGGCAAGGAGCTTTATGAACTGCTTCAAGCAGCACACTGGATAGGAGACAACAATAAATGAGAATCTGTGTTGAAATTCCAATGCTACAGGAAGATCTAGTTTCTGCACTCTATTCAGAAACTGTTGCTAAATGGATCACAAACCAGGCCTATAGAGTGGATTATTTTCTTTTTAACAGGTTTCTGTTATATCTTGCTTCACCATTTTCCCTTTCACATCCTCACTGATGTACCAATCATTTTCTGAAGGGGCTCATGGACAGGATACAGCAGCTCTTGAGTTAGACTCTGGTATGGATGGGGATTGAGTTTTGTACACAAACAGGCTTTCTAAGTATCTGCTGGCACAGGATCAGCCCGAGAAGCTGCTTCATATGGTTGTCATTCACGGCCCTAAAACTTGAAAGACTCCATAGCACACCAAAATGGAGTCAAGCATGCTTCTCCCCACTCCCACTGTTCATTTAAAGGAGGGGTTCTTAAATATTTTTGTACCATGGACTCAAAGTCCAATCACATTAAAATATCATTGTCAAAATATTTAAAAATAAATTTGGAGAACTTCATGTATGCAGTCATTTAAAGGGTTAGATGTAGTCACTCCCTCTTAGTAACAAGTAAAATGCTGAAAAATCAACAACTTTTCTCAGATCCCCCAGAGAAGTGAGGTCACAGGGAATCCCCCTACCACCAATATTAGAGAGACAGGCAGCTGCAGGAGAAAAGAAAATTCATAAACCTAGTTAAAGTAAACTATTTCATCTACTTGAAGGTACACTTTTTTATAATCTGGAAAGATCTTAAAATTGAGTGTGTCACATAATCTAAAGGAGAGGCTAAATTCTCTGGGATTTTTAGACCACAAGGAAGCTGTAAATTCAGACCTCAAACCTGAATATAGGTACCAGTTTGTGATACAAACTTTCCAGACAGGGTTTTTTCCCCTCTGCCAAGCACTATATTTTTAAAAAAAAATCTTGTCTTTTTCTATAAAGTGGGTATAAACCTTTTCTATACAATATGTGTAGACCTGCATTTGGGACCAGAGGCGGGTGGTGAGAGAGAAGTAAGGGGAGCATCTTTTGCCATTTATAAGCCCTCTTCAGACACAACTGAATGTATATTAATGAACTGATTCCCCATGGGCCCCTGGATAGCTTCAGGATGGGGGTTGTTGGCCAGAGGAACTGACTACATGATTAGAGGGTTGGAACTTTCAGCTCCAGTGCTGCCCTCTGACTCAATCTCGAGCTCCCTTCCCCATCTCAGTCACCAACGGCCACTGACTTAATCACATCTAAGAAATAGAACCTCCATAAAAACCCTAAACAATGGGGTTTGGGTAGCTTCCAGGCTGGTGAAAACATCCACATGTTAGACTGGTGGGAACCCCAACTCTGCAGATTTGAGCTCCTGTGCTAAGACTCATTTGATTGCACCCTACTTATTTCATCTGTTTAGTGCTATCCTTTATATTATCCTCTATACCAAGCCAGTGATAACAAGTGTTTCCCCAAGTTTGATGAATAGTTATAGAAAATTATCAAAACTGAGAAGGGGTTGTGGGAACTCGATTAGAAGCCAGGCAAGATAGAAACATGGGTAACTCAGGAACCCAATACTTGCAATTAGCATCTAAAGCAGGAGGCAGTTTTATGGGACTGAGCACTGTAATTATGGGGTCTGTGCTAACTGCAGGTTAATGTCAGAATTAAATGAAATCGTAGAAAGAATTGTTTGGTATGAAACGCATATATTGGTGTTAGACAACTTGATAAAATTGAGTCTTACCAAATAAAAAAAAAAACACTTTCAAATCTGCAACCTAGTAAAATTCAAGCAACTGTTTTTTTTCAAAAAAAAAAAAAAAAAAAAAAAAAAAAAAGTGCTACAATTTCCTTCCCTGTTCAGCTACAGTCCCCTATCTCTGTCCTGTACTTTACATGAGTCTTGTGGTTTGTCTTGCAATGTGGTCCATTCTTCAGAATTATGGTCTTTAACCAAAGATTGAACTCTGAAAATTCAACAGCTATTATTCTACGCAATAGGATGAAAGATAACTATGTAGACATCTGGCCGAGTAGTTCTTTTCTAGACTTTCTTCCTTCTTTACACTATAGAATGTTTATTCTGTCCCTGCTGCTGTTAACTCATTGTCTCATTCTACACAAGTGAAACTCAAAATGGCTAAAGTATATTTCTGAGGCTCTTATGGAGGAGGGGGGTCAAGTTGTAACTTTGACATGCTGTGAATTCTATATTTAGGCTTAATAACCAACTCTTTCTCGAAGACACTATGCAGAAAATTCAATTTTATT
Source organism: Oryctolagus cuniculus (assembly GCF_051225735.1). Taxonomy (NCBI): domain Eukaryota; kingdom Metazoa; phylum Chordata; class Mammalia; order Lagomorpha; family Leporidae; genus Oryctolagus; species Oryctolagus cuniculus. The sequence continues at coordinate 45,589,146 of NC_142880.1, forward strand.
GTTGATTTATATTAGGAATGCAATGAGCAGTTTACCTCTTCCTCTCGGTAAACTATTTTCATGCCATTCAATTAGGAGTGGTGAATGGCTGGGTCATACAAAATATAAGAATTGACCAAATTCACCATAAATGAACAGTTTGCAATAAGTGAACAATTTAATGCAATTGTGTTCACACATTTCACATCCACTTGTTTGAGCCTGGAAGCAGGAAGATTGACCGCCTTTTCCAAGTTTGGCAGAAGTTAAAGTACTCAATTATATAGCAAAGATTTATTACACAAGGTAGGGACATTAATATCCCTTGTTATATATACTTTAATTGTATATTTTTTGGGGACAGCACTGTGGCATAGAAGGTTAAGCCTCTACCTGCAGTGCCAGCATTACATATGGGCTCCGGTATGAGTCCCAGATGCTCTACTTCCAACCCAGCTCCCTGCTAATGCACCTGATAAAGAAGTAGAAGATGGCCCAAGTCCTTGGGTAACTACTGTCATGTGGGAGACCTGGAAGAAGCTCCTGGCTCCTGGCCTGACCCAGCCCCAGCTATTGCAGCCATTTGGGGAGTGAAACCAGGAATGAATGATCTGTCTCTCCCCTTCTCTCTGTATCGTTGCCTTTCAAAGAAATTTTTTTAAAGATTTTAAAATTGTATTTTTCATAATACTACCAAGTTTATCAAATCAAAAATTGTTAGAAGTAGAGATTCTCCAACCTTCCCACAAATAAAGTATGTGAGTGTGAACAAGCCCCTACGTTTCTCTGGTTCAGGTCCTTCCAACTGCCTTGACTTTGTGGCTCACAGGAAGAGATGGCCACACTCATCATCCCTCCACCAGGCCTGCTGTAACTGCTTTTCTCATTTCTGGGGAGATGGGGGGCGGGGGGGGGCGGGGCTTGGGGTGCTTATCACGGAAAAACATATGACCACAAGGTGGCAGTAACACACACACAAGCTTTATTTGGGTGCCACTTTGACAGGTTTTCTAGGAAGGCAAGTCCCTCACAGCATGAGGCTTTCCAGTAGCTACAGTGCAGAGACCACTAACTCCATGTAGCTATCAAGCAGATACATAAATTGAGATGTACTGTAAGTCTAAAATGTGTAGTGGATTATGACGATGACTATGGTGTTAAGTAGACTGTATTATTAAAAACTAATTTCAAGTGAAGCTTTTTTTCTATTTTGTTTTATTTTTATTTTTATTTAGGTTATGAGTTTCATATATTTCATACACCCTTCCTCCTCCCTCTTGGATTCTCCACTCTTAATTTTTTCTTTTTTTATTTAATAAATGTGAATTTACAAAGTGCAACTTTTGTATTGTTGTGGTTTCCCCCCCCAACCTCCCTCCCTCCCATGGCCCTCCCCTCTCCCACTCTCTCCCACCCCGCCCTTCATCAAGTTTCATTTTCATATACAGAAGATCAACTTAGTATATACTAAGCAAGGATTTCAACAGGCTGCACTCACACAACCGCACAAGGTATAGGGCATTGTTCGACTAGTGTTGTTTTTAAGTTTCATAGTAAAACACATTAAGGACAGAGATCCTACGTGGAGAGCATGTACCCAGTGACTCCTGTTGTTGGTTTAACAATTGGCACTCTTATTCATGACGTCAGCAATCACCTGAGGCTCTTGCCATGAGCTGTCTAGGCTATGGAAGCCCCTTGAGTTCACCAACTCTGAACTTGTTTAGTCAAGGCTGTATCACAGTGGAGGTTCCTTCCTCCCTTCGGAGAAAGGCGCCTCCCTCCTTGATGGCCTGTGCCTTCTGCTGGGGTCTTGTTCACCAGGATCTTTCATTTAGGTTGTTTTTGCCACCATGTCATGGCTCTCCATGCCTGTGAGACTCTCATGGGCCTTTTAGCCAGAACCGAATGCCCCAAGGGTTGATTCTGAGGCCGGAGTGCTGTTTGGGGCGTTTGCCATTCTATGAGTCTGCTGTGTGTCCTGCTTCCCCTGCAGGATCATTCTCTCCTTTTAATTCAATCCTTCATTATTTGCTTACACTGGTTTTGTTTGTAAAATCTCTTCGACACTTACCCTATCTTTTTTGATTGGTTGTGTACTTATACTTATCACTTTACCAAGTGTGCTGACATTGGTATATGTCTCCTTGATAAGATTGAGTTGAAATCCCCTGGCACATTTCTAGTTCCACCATTGGAGGTAAGTCTGCCCACTCTTAATTTTTACAGTGATCTATTTTCAGTATACTCAGTGATCATATAGTCAGCCCTACTCTAAGTAAAAGAGTTCAACAAATAGTGTGAAGAGAAAGCAAACAAAACACTATTCCTCAATGGAAGAGATAAGGACTATAAACAATCATCGATTCTCAAAATGTCTATTTCACTCCAATACATTACATTTCAGGTACTCTATTAGTTACCTTGGGTCAGGGAAAACATGATCTCTATCTTTGGGGGACTGGCTTATTTCATTAAGCATACGGCTTTCTAGATGCAACCATCTTGTTGCAAAAGACAGGATTTCTTTTTTTAACAGCTGAGCTGTACTCCATGGTTTTTAATGTGACACTTAGAAAACTTAAAATTACATATGGAGTTCATACTGTATTTCTGTAGAATATCACATCCATGCAATCATTCAACAAATATTCATGAAGTGCTTACAAAGTGGTTGTCATACAACAGTGAATAAATAAAAATACCTTCTTTCAAGGAGCTTGCATTTTAACAGTGGAGGAAAAAATAGGATGAATGAGCTGAACAGATAGTCTGGAAGATGATAATGGTTAAGAGAGAAAAGAAAGCAAAAGAAATATTCAGTGTAAAAGTTTGAAGAGAGTTTGTGTAATAAAATGCTACTTCTGTAAAAATGAAGAAATTGAACAAGCGAACCACATACAATTCAGAAGGGAAAGTAAAGTTAAGGAAGAGGAAATAATAGAATGCTGCTTAGGCAGAACACTGCCTACTTCTTGGAAGAATTGAGTGGAGGCTAACAGAGCTTGGAGGGAGTCAAGTAGGGGGTGCAAAGTGGGAGGTCAGAGAGGTAATGGAGGTGCTCTCAATGTCCCAATAAAGGCTTGGATTTTCACTCTGGGTGATACGGAAAGCCTTGGTACAACCTTGAACAGTTCAGTGGCAAATGTGACCTGCATTTTAACAGGATCACTCTGGCCACCAAGCTTAGAAAATTTCAAGTACACAAGAATGAGAAGGCTCTGGCAACAATCCAAGGAAGAAGTGATGGTGGGAGAAGTGGTCATGTTCTATATAGAATCCCAAAGTAGAAAGACCCACTATGATTTGCTGCCAGAGCAGATGCAGGTTAAAATATTGCAGGGGGTGTCATCTTGGCACACAGCATGGTGGAGCTACTACAAATAGAAAGCAAAGACTGCAGAAAGAGCAATTTGGGTTGGGAGAAAACTTACCTGTAGAGATGGGATAAGAGGTGAAAACCCTCCCTGATGACTAAGATGGCACTGAACAGGACCAGTGAGCCAACTTTCATAAATACAGGGAACAGTGTAGGAGAGCAAAGAGTTTGGTTTTGGATAGATTTCAGATGCTTAGTGTATATGTAGCTAAGGAGTCCCAAATACAGCTTGATATACAACTCCAGGGCCTAGGGGAGAGGTCCACACTGCAGTTACAAACTCGGTGACATCAGTTTATCAGTAGACCCAGGTTTATCATCATGGGGTAAATCTGTGAACCCATAAGAATTCAGAGTATGTGAAAACTAAATTGAGGGAATAAAGTGCATCTTTATTTTTATTAATCACTTACCTAAATTTCACATATAATTCCCTTATGAAAGTACAGTTGCTCGCTGACTTAAGATAGGATATTTTCAACGTATAGGTTTATTGGAATGTAATCTACGTCAAAAATACTTTTAATACACTGAACCTGTCAAGAATCGTAGCTTAGATTACTTTAAATGTGCTCAGGGTAGTTACATTGGCCTATAGTTGAACAAAATCATCTAACATAAAACTTATGAGAAAATATAACTCATAATACTGTATTGAAAGTAAAAAATGTTTATGTGTATATACTTTTGTCCCATCCAGAAACCTTAAATTGAATCATAAGGGACATGACCAACTTTAGCATTGTTAGAAATCACATTTTTTTTGACAGGTAGAGTTACAGACAGTAAGAGGGAGAGACAGAGAGAAAGGTCTTCCTTCCATTGGTTCACTCACCAAATGACTGCTATGGCCAGCGCTGTGCCGATCCAAAGCCAGGATCCAGGTGCTTCTTCCTGGTCTCCCATGCAGGTGCAGGGGCCCAAGCACTTGGGCCATCCTCCACTGCCCTCCCAGGCCACAGCAGAGAGCTGGACTGGAAGAGGAGTACCAGAATTAGAACCCACCACTCATATGGGATACTGGTGCTGCAGGTGGAGGATTAACCAAGTGAGCCACGGCGCCGACCCCACCACATTTTCTTATTACGTTTTACATAATAACTAGCATTTATGCTCATTGTGAATTCATAATGACCATGGTTATTTAGACTAAATAAATCTTACACTTTAAAAGTATGCTCATTATTACCATGCATTTAAAGTATTATTGGAACTATATTCAATATAATTTGCTCCCTCTAAAATCCTATGTAATTCATATTTTTAAAAAGTTGTGAGGAGGGGATAAGTAGGCTTTAGCAGTTTACCAACTGGGTTTTTGATATAAAAAAATCACTTTGAGATAACATTTTAAACTATGAGACATGAAGAAATTACCTAAGGGATGAATGTATGTAGAACAGCCAAGTAACAGGACTGAGCCTGTGGGAACCCCAATATTCACAGACAAATGATGAAGAACTAGCAAAGTAGGCAAATGGGTTGTCCCAGAAACCCAGTGAAGAATGTATGTGGTTTTTATATTTATTTATTTATTTTGACAGGCAGAGTAGACAGACAGAGAGAAAGGTCTTCCTTTTTCTGTTGGTTCACCCCCCAATGGCCACCGCACCGCACTGATCCAAAGCCAGGAGCCAGGTGCTTCTCCTGGTCTCCCATGTGGGTACAGGGCCCAAGCACCTGGGCCATCCTCCACTGCACTCCCAGGCCACAGCAGAGAGCTGGACTGGAAGAGGGGCAACCGGGACAGAATCCGGCACCCTGACCGGGACTAGAACCCGGTGTGCCGGCACCACAGGCGGGGATTAGCCTATTGAGCTGTGGTGCCGGCCGTGAAGAATGTATTTGAAAGAGAAATCAGGGGCCAGCGCTGTGGTGTAGCGGGTAAAGCCGCCACCTGCAGTGCCAGCTTCCCATATGGGTACCAGTTCAAGTCCTGGCTGCTCCACTTCTGATCTAGCTCTCTGCTATGGCCTGGGAAAGCAGTGGAAGATGGCCCAAGTCCTTGGGCCCCTGCACCCACGTGGGAGACCCTGACAAGGCTCCTGGTTCCTAGCTTGGGATTGGCACAGCTCCAGCCATTGCAGCCAATTGGGGAGTGAACCAGCGGATAAAAGATCTCTCTCCCTCTCTCCTCCCTCTGCCTCTCCTTCTCTCTGTAACTCAAATAAATTTTTTAAAAAAAGAAATTAGCTGTGTCCAATACCAATGGTCAAATTAGATACCTACACAAAAAGTATCCCTAAACTTTGCAGTGTTGATGTTCATGATCTCAGAAGAAACTGGGGTGCCTTCAAAGCAGTGCAAACCTGCTTGAAGCACATTCAATTGGAAGAGCAAATGCTAAAGACAGAACACAAAGACAACATCTTCAAGAAGTTTCCCTGTAAAGAAAAGGTGAAGTGGGGTCAAAAGAAAAATTTTTTTTTCATTTTAACAATGGAGAAATAGGATTATACTTGTATGCCGAGGAGTATGATATAGGAGATCAGGAAAATTTGCAAACTTAGGATTTTTAATTGCTAGAGCTCTATCCATGGTAGATATGGATGGACTGTTCATGGGGAATTGACTCATGAGAAGGAGAGAACAGGAAGATTATGTGGGCAGAGATAAAGCTGTGTGAACAGGCATGGTGGTAGTTCTTATGGCAATTCTCTTCCACTTATTTAAAAATTCTTCATGGAAATAGGATGAACATCATCAGCTGAAATTTAGATGCCTGAGGAGAGGAGAAAGTCTGAACTTGTTCTCAGAAGAGTGTGATAATCTTGGGAAACAGCATGATTGCCAAGCAGCACACATGAGTCTACTTGCATTAGTAAGACCAATGTGTTTTTGTAAACTTGTTCAGGGAGGCATAAAAATTCTACTAATCAAGAGAGGGACAAAGGAGTTGAAAATATAGGCAAGGGGGCAATTTTAATTATTAACCCTGGATCTTAGAGAGTGAATGGAGGACATGACAGAAGTGAGGCACAGTGAAAAGATGGTAGGACCCTTGGGGTAGTAGGGTTGTTGGTTTATCAGAGTCAGGATTCTGGAAGGAAAGGCTATAAAGGTAGAAGGTGGGAGAGATACAGAGTTGGTAGCTATTGAATGACAAGGAAGAAGTGAAGGCTGAAGTGGAAAAAGATAAGAACATCAGTAACTGAAAAATCAAGAAATCCAAGAAGTAAGATGAAATAATATTGAAGAGATTGACCCAGAAGCTAAAACCTTTAAGGAAGGGGAAAGGTTATTACAATTGGGATGAGGAAAGATATATAGTTAACTCCCCTAAAATGATGATGGTTGGATTGATCTAGCAACTGTTTGTGTCAGAGTAGACAGGATGTGACAAACCCAATCACTTGATTTGGCCACACAGTAGCCAGTCATCCCTGCCATATGAACTTGATCTCTTGGATTGAAACTATCTAAATACATCAAAAATTTTCAGTGGCATATCTGCATAGAGAGCTGCCTGCAGCCTGTAAAATTCTCACTACTAAAAACATGCTATGATGTTGCTTTCTATTTAGTATACAAACACATTTACAAATCCATGGAGTAAGATAAACAGCAGCTCATTTGTTATTAGGGCAAGGGAGGAGAGAATTGTATTTCCCAAACCCCAGGAATCATTTCACAAGCCAGATTTTAAGTGCTTAATGATGATTGGAAGAAAGTGTTATTTTAATTATTTTCATATGAAACATTGTCAAAACCTACTCATAATCATTGTCACATACCCCTTAATTAGTCATCTCTTTCAGTTACAAGCTTTGCCAGGGAAAGCCTATGCCAATGTTTTCATCTACTGCTTTTCTCTCCAAATCTGGAACATCCATTTTTCAAGCCCTAAAGCAGCCTGGCTTATCAAAATTAGTGGTCAGTGGAACAGGAGTTCTATTCAAAATCAGGAAGCAATTGAAGCCCACACAGCCTCAGAAAGTTATAACAATTTTTATTATTTGAAAATAAGCTAGATATACAGAAATCGTCCATCTGCTGGTTTACTCTCGAAATACCTGCAACAACCAAGACTGGGCCAGGTTAACATGGCCCAGGAACCTGGAACTCAATGAGTCTCCCATATGAGTGGTAGGGATCCAAGTCCTTGATCTGCCACCTATTGCCTCTATGGTATGCATTAGCAGGAAGCTGGGATGGGAATGGAGCTAAGACATGAGCCCAGTCACTCCAATATGGGATGAGGACATCCTAAGTAATGTCTAAACTAATATATCAAATGCCAACCTTTATTTATTTTCAAAGCTATTCAAGAATAGATTATGCACACTTTATATGGAAACATCCTCCCTGTTCTCCAAGATCTTTGTACATGTTGTTCCATCTGCCTTGAGCCTTCTCCTGTCAGACAAATGCTTGGCTTATCCCTTACTTCATTCAGGTTGCAAATCAAATGTTTTATCATCAGCAAGGCTTGACAACCTAGCAACCCTGTCTAAAATGTCACCCTTATCCAATTGCACCTATCACCGATTGAACTTGCCTCCTTTATTTATCGTTGCCTGGGACCAAGTCTACTTTGGTCACTAATTAGTAACCAATGCCTACAACACTGGACCTGGCACAAAGTAGGCATTTAATAAATATATATTGAATGGTCTGATGTGTGAATGAATTCAAGAAATGCCATCTGAGGAGAGAAATATTTTCAGTTCAATAGTTTAAAATACATTTTCTGCATGTTTAAATCATTAAAATATAGTAATGTCACAAAAGGAACTATAATAAACTTTCCTGTTGAAAAGAGAATTCCATTTAGCTAAGGAGAAATGTCAGCCTAGAGGATAATTGTATTTGAAAGGTATGTACTCAAAAACAAAGTCATATCATTGAAATGATTTATCAGGCACATAGTATGCTTGACAAAGTGTTTTCATTGGTATGATTTATATAATGATTGGTTTGAGCATGGCAAGGTACATACATATTAAATGTAACTACACAAAAATATATACAGAACTCATTCTTGTCTGGTTCTGAGAAACAGGTAAGTCCTACTGATGGTTGATAATCACAATGATTTTTATGGAAATTACTGTGTTAACTTCTATGAGGTATTGCTTGCCAAAGGATCAATTTAATGTTCTACTCTAAGGAGCATCAATCGTCTGAATAACTTCCTCATTATAGATTCAGGCAACATGAGATGGCATTTTCAGATATTCCTGGCTGCATTCCAACCCAGTATTCACAAATCCGTTGATTTGGTTGGGTGAATGAGGGAGTAGAATGAGGTGCAGGAAGAGGAGAGGTAGACACAGAGGCTAAAGTGAACTAGCTAATGTACTACATTCATTTATTGTGCAGACCTACAAATGAAAGATACAAGTACACTCTCATTTCAGAAACTGCACTACTTTCTGATTGCTTATTTTCCATTTTAAAGAAAGAACTCTGCTAGCCTAGCATTACCACCCTATATAGACAGTAACCTGTCTATTCATTTCTAAATATGAGTATAAACTACATGTAGTTCACTTAACCCTAAGATTTTATTGCATTCTTTTATTGTAAAACCCAGGGAATATACTTAGGCAGAAGTCTATAAATGTACTTCTGGAATTCTTATTTTTAGTTTGGATATCCTAAAAGGTAGATTTCATAGAAGTAAGGAAAAAATCCTTCCCATCTATTCAAGACATGCTCATCCAGCTACCCAAGTTATCCAATTTGTACACTTGCATAAAAATGTACATTTCTTATAAGACTTAACTTGTTTGCAAGATTTTACTCTATGTTCCTGACACATATACCTGTGAGGAACTCCTAATCCTATGTAAGTAACGCAAGAGCTACATTCATAATTTTAATCTGATAAATTGGACTTTCTTTAGTCTCAAATACCATCTGTAATTGCCCAAGGATAAGGGCCTTAGAATGACACACACACACACGAAAAAAAAAATGCATTATCCAGTACCTCAGATGCTGAAATACATAGACGCAGGAGATTCACCACCTGTGCTGTGAAAGTGCCCAAAGCTCTCATTAATTCACTTACTCACCCTTTGTTCACAAAGGCTTTTTGTAAGCACCTACAAATGATATGGAAGTATACCCAATTTAAAGCAGTACACCAGTCAGGAATGACCTCCTTATTTTCACAAATGTCCCTTTCACCCTGAGAGGACAGCCACTGGCCTTTGTGACTCCCAGAAACCCAGAGATTCCCAATAACTTTGATTAGAGAGGGGTCCTCAGATAACCTCAAGAAGCAAATAGTTCTTCAGGCTTATTATGAAAGTGATGGCATAACAGTCCCATAAGGAGGCAGCTGTCTTTATTTTCTAGGATATTTCAGGATGTCTATAAGACAATCCCAGGATCTATTCCAAGACCCTTGATGGACTAATTTCATTGCACTGTGCTGGACCCAAGAAATGGTTCCTCTCAAAAGGACCAGATCAGATGTACTGTGGCATCTGATGTTTCTTTACCTTCCGCCATAAATAATTTATCAGAAAGCATTCTCAAGTTCTGAACAACACAAATACAGAATGAATTATTAACACAAGCTTCCCCAACCTAATCATTTTGTCTTCCTCTTTGACTTTATCATCCTCAACCCTCTTATCATGACTCAGTAGAAAAGTCTATTCTGGGCTCTTCTGTCAAACAGCTGTATACTCAATGTTTGCACCTTTTTTCTTTATCTGTAAACGGAAGGGTTGCATTAAATAATTTGGTAATCTGTCAGTTCTGATGGTTTGTAATGTTTATATCAAGATTCAAGATCAGGAGCGATTCTCTTTCCCCCAGTGAATCCAGCTGCTTCTCTGAATGATGATTTCAGAAATCTCTATCCAGCCATGGGTAGAAATCAACAGTTAGAATAGAGGCTTAAGTTTTCTACTGTGTGAATAATGGCATAAAAAAGTATCCAAGTCATTGGCAGAACTCGTTGAAAACTGGAGGAAAATAAAGCGATGATCAAGTGTAATTTGGGAGTCACAGTTGGGTCATCAGTGACTCCTGTGAAACAAGAATATTCCACCTTGCTCCCTTCTTTTATTGCTTCTCCTAACAGACTTGGGGACCTTACCTCTATGTCACAAGTTTTAAACTTGTTGACTATGCTGAACCCAAGAAAGGCTTTTCTCAAAAGGCTCACATCAGATATACTACAGCATCTGATATTTTCTTCACCTTTTGTCATGAATAGTTTATCAAAAACATTATCAAACTCTGATTTTCACAAATATGGAATTGAAAACTCAGTATGTTTTGCCTTTAGTTTCTTCTTCCTACTTATCATGCTCATCACTTCTCTCTCCACCCCACTCCACCTATATTCTCCTTTTTCTTCTGTGCTACCAACCAATCTCTATTTTTCCAAATCTGAAACAGAGACGAAAGGTGGCAAAGGAAAGGAGAGAAGCAGGCATTGTCTTGTGGAAACAGATAAATGCAATTGAGAGCAGGGAGTGATGGCCATGCATTAACTTCCCCTACATCTCCTTATTCCTGAGTCAAGAACTTTTTATTGAGATGATGTGCATGGTAGGTCTCATGGGTGTGAATGAAACTGGGTATCAATGGTGGATATCCAGCCTCATTGTATCCTGTAATAAACGAGCAGTCTAGTAAGGTGTGGTGCCCTTAGGGAGTCAGGATTCTATAGTGGATGCTGTGAAGTCAGCAATCCATCAAAGCAATGTGGGGAGGGGAGGTAGGTAAAGTAGGGTGAAATGGAGAGACAGTGAGAAAGGAGTCAAGGGGAACAGAAAGGATGCTCTGTTGGCTCTGATTGTATTTTCATTTAACTTAATACACCCTACCCAGGAAACCTTGGCTTGCTGTGAGGGTAGATGATTTAAAACTTCAAAGATACATTTTCTTTAGCACTTTGAAAAAGACATGTGCATCCACAAAAATTCTGTTTACAGCCTAATTAATCAATCCTGAGTGACAGAATAACATACAGAGAAGCAGAAGATATATTATGCATCACTGGAAATTTCTACATGTCATATGAAAGTTCTCATGACTGATTAGACTAAACATTGTCTCATTTGGGTTCAACATTTATTGTGAACATATCATGTAACAAGCCCAGGAGCAACCCTTGAGAAGATGATCACTCCAGTAATGTAGTTTAACAGTCTTCATTGTTGCCAATAATAGAGACCACCCTGGAATCTTTCAGTAAAAAAGGAAGTATTTAAGAAGGTTTCTGGGTAACTCGGAGTCACCAGTTAGCAGTATACACACACACACACACACACACACACACACCCCACTGGTTTGAAGAGAGGCTAACCTTGTGGATGACATGTTATCTCGCTGAGCCATTCCTTGCAGCAGAATTGATGACACCAGACACAGCTATAGTGATCTTCAACAGCTGCCACTATCACTACCACTCCACCATGACCACCATGACCACCACCACCACCACCACCACAGCGAATGAGTTTTGAACTCTCATTCTGACCTTTTGCTAGTCTCCCAAGATTGAAAGCTCCAAGTCCAACCTACATAATCTATGCCCTGGTCCTTCATTAACTAGGGAGCAAGGTTTATTCCCTAAGTAGAAAGAGGAAATAGACACCTCTGGCCAAAAATAAAGTACAAAAGAATAAATCTACACTAAATGGGTATCCACATATATCACAGACTGTAAAGTGGACAGGACTCCTAGTAGTAAAGGAGAGGCCCCTGCACAAGAGAGAAAACTTGCAAGGGGAAGCCAAATTTAATGAATAGGCAGAAGCAACATGAGAAAAGACACAAAGACATGGAACAAGATAACAAATTTGGGAATCTACAATGGCCTAAATATTAGCACAGAGATTTCCATTTCTTACTTCTCATTAGATGTTGCTCAGATATTACTGGAAAGTAGCCCAATCCAACCTCAAGACTATTCATGTCAGTCTCCAGTGGTAAGGGATTCTATCAAGCCCATCACAGCTTTAGACAAGGCAAACCAAGGGTTTCCATACATAGCCTTGGTTAACATGTATAGGGATGGAACAAAAAATGCTTATTTGCTGCAAGTGAGGATGACTTTTCTCTGCATCTCACTTCAGTGCTCTTATCCCTCACTACCACCACCACCACTGTCAGTTTTCCCCTACCAAATATTTGGCCACCTGGATTTTTTCCCATAGGGAAAGTCAACTCAAATTTAACTGAAATACTTTAGATGTGAAAAGAAAGAAAAAACAAATTGATTTTTAACTTTTATTTAATAAATATAAATTTCAAAAGTACAACTTTTGGATTATAGTGGTTTTCCCCCCCATTAACCTCCCTCCCACCTGCAAACCATCCCATCTCCTACTCCCTCTCCCATCCCATTCTTTATTTTTTTTTAAACTTTTATTTAATGAATATAAATTTCCAAAGTAAAGCTTATGGATTACAATGGCTTTTTTCACCCCATAACTTCACTCCCACCTGCAACCCTCCCCTCTCCCGCTCCCTCTGCCCTTCCATTCACATCAAGATTCCTTTTCATTTCTCTTTATACTAAATTGATCTTCTACATATAAAGTAAATATTTCAACAGTTCGCACCCACACAGAAACACAAGTGAAAATGCTGTTTGAGTACTAGTTATAGCATTAAATCTCAATGTACAGCACATTAAGGACAGAGATCCTACATGAGGAGTAAGTGCACAGTGACTCCTGTTGTTGACTTAACAAATTGACACTCCTGTCTATGGCCTCAGTAATCTCCCCATGCTCCAGCCATGAGTTTGCAAGGCTATGGAAGCCTTTTGAGTTCACCAACTCTGATCATATTTAGACAAGGTCGTAGTCAAAGTGGAAGTTCTCTCCTCCCTTCAGAGAAAGGTACCTCCTTGTTTGATGACCTGTTCTTTCCACTGGGATCTCACTCGCAGAGATCTTTCATTTAGGTCATTTTTTTTGGCAGAGTGTCTTGGCTTTCCATGCCTGAAATACTCTCATATCCCATTCTTTATTAAGATTCATTTATAATTATCTTTATATACAGAAGATCAACAGTGCAAATTGATTTTGAAATACATTTTGCTTTGGAATTGAAAAGGATTCTTAGGAGCTAAGAGTATTAGGAAGACTATTATTGACATTTATGAAGACTTCATAAGTAAACTAAAAGCAATATCAGCTGGTGAAAAGAATCCTATATAATGGTCTTTACAAGTAAAATCCATCCACAAATTTTACCAATTTTTAAGATACTTTCTTAAATCCTGTATAGAACAAGAAATTACACTTTTTTGTCATGGAGTTCTCCAAACTCAGGATTAAAAGGTCTAATTTCAAATTTACCATTATTAAATATAAATTTCTACTTCCTACTACATTGTGAACATACACTAACAAAGGTGAGTCATCCAGTTGCACATCATCAAAATGCAAACAAATCAGCATTCAAATATTTGCATATTTAAGAATAATCAGGCTGATGAGGTGGCTCACTAGGCTAATCCTCCACCTGTAGCGCTGGCACTCTGGGTTCTAGTCCCAGTCGGGGCGCCGGATTCTGTCCCGGTTGCCCCCCTTCCAGGCCAGCTCTCTACTGTGGCCAGGGAGTGCAGTGGAGGATGGCCCAAGTCCTTGGGCCCTGCACCCCATGGGAGACCAGGAGAAGCACCTGGCTCCTGGCTTCGGATCAGCACAGTGCGCCGGCCGAAGGGCACCGGCCGCAGCGGCCATTGGAGGGTGAACCAACAGAAAAAAAGGAAGACCTTTCTTTCTGTCTCTCTCTCTCACTGTCCACTCTGCCTGTCAAAAAAAATAATAAAATTAAAATTAAAAAAAAGAATAATCAATGCACCACTGTTGACAAAGCTCTCAGTGATTCAGCAGCCAGATTTGCTGAGGCTGAGTCGTCCCTGGAAAACAGGACTTACTGCAAAAATCAGGAAAGTCTTGGGTAAACTGAGATGGGTGGAACATCTGTTTCATGAGCTTCTCCTGGGCTTGCTCCCAAGGAGGAGAAAAAGAAAACTGGACTCTCATCCACTTTGTTCAGTGGATTTATCCATACTGAATGTAAGTAGCTGACTTCCACAATTGCTACCCACTTGCCACTCCCCAAGTTGCAGCATTCTCTAGCACTCTGATGATTGTGAAAGGGGCTGCAACACAAAGATTGCCATAGAAAGCCTCCAAACATTGCTTCAGACACTCTCCCTGAGGGGCTCCATTTGCCTTCACTGTTCAGAATCTCTGAAGACAAGGAAGCTGAACCAGGGACGGTTTTGACCATCACTGGTAGGCCCTGGAGCCACTTGCTCTTCAGCAAGCTATCTCCTCTCTTCTCCAGGGTGACTGTATAGGTTTTCTAGGCTTTCAAGAAGTTACAACCCTTCTTAGAGGAATGCTCATTCTTCCTTGACACTAACCCTTTAAAAATCTTTCAATATCTATGGTGCCTGGAACTGAAGATGGCAACTTTCTGAAAGCATAAAATGGATGCCTCTACTCAAAAGTATAGGCAGCACCCAGGTAGAACAATCCTACTGGAACAGTCCCAAGCACCAGGGGCATTGTATGTATATGCAGTATCCATGACTCCCAAACATCCGTACAAGGATATCTGTAATTTGTCCCCCAGGTCCTGTGTCCAGTGGAGGACCACAAAATTAAGGGATTGCTTTGTCAGCTGACACTGAAGCATTTTAGCAAGTTTTCACTTATTCCATGGATATCACCATTGCTCAAAAAGATTTAGGATGTTCTTTATGGTTTGGGGTAGTCATGAAAACTGATCATTTATGGGTCAAGCAGGAAACAAGTGGCATCTTTAATTGGGTTCATCGGAAGAGCTCAGCAAAGGGGCTCTCTGCAGAGCTGTGGAAGAGTTCATGGAACCCGGCCAGCGCCGCGGCTAAATAGGCTAATCCTCCACCTACAGCGCTGGCACCCCAAGTTCTAGTCCCGGTCGGGGCACTGGATTCTGTCCTGGTCGCTCCTCTTCCTGTCTAGCTCTCTGCTGTGGCCCAGGAGTGCAGTGAAGGATGGCCCAAGTGCTTGGGTCCTGCACCTGCATGGGAGACCAGGAGAAGCACCTGGCTCCTGGCTTCAGATCAGCGTGGTGTGCCAGCCGCAGCACGCTGGCCGCAGTGGCCACTGGGGGGTGAACCAACAGAAAAAAAGGAAGACCTTTCTCTGTCTCACTGTCCACTCTGCCTGTCAAAAAAAAAAAAAAAGTTCATGGAACCCAACAAGGGATTGTGGGTCTTAGAGCAATACAGCACATGAGCAAGAGGAGGGAGCACACAAGATGACTGGAAGGAAGTGATGAGGCCCACCTGCCAGCAGTGGTGGCTGCCAGTGGAAAGATACAGCAAACCTGTGATGACTTGGCAGGGAGAGACCTGAAGGAATAAAGGACTTGACTTTCCCTCGTTCCTCCAATCTCCTAGCAATGTCCCCACTCCTGTTGGTCAAAGTGACCCAGAAGACAGAGGACAAAAGACACTTTGCTATTGTAGTCCACACAGTTCACCTGTGAGGCCCAGAGAAGGCTAAAGCAGTTATGGAAGGACAAAGAGAAAATACACATAGTCATTCTTCTCCCTGTTCTCACTGAGCACACAGGGGAGCTGTGTCTCCCCACTCTTGGCATGCAAAAAGAAACCGGAGTCAGCCTGGTATAATGCCTTCAGCTAAAACATAAGCTTGGGAGGAGCAAGATTTTTGTCTGTTCATTGCTATGTCCCAACTGTTAAGAATAATGGCTGGCACCTAACTATCAATCAACATTTATGGATACTTGTTAAGATTACCCCACTAGTTAGGGATTTTAGTCACAACTGATTGTTGTTCTTACATTTTGTCCTTTATTCCTTTTGTCAACACAGCATACACTTTGAACAGATTTCCCACAATTGAAGGATTTGGTGTGAGTCCATTCGTACTGTTTGCCCCAGTTTCCTCTGCAAAAATTACCAAACTATTTTTTTTGTTTTACTCTCCCTAAATCATCAAAATCTTCAGTTCTCATCTTTATGCAGCCAATGCACAGGTCTCTCTTAAATGCCTTAAAGTATCATCACCTGCATTTTCCTCCAGTGTCAAGTTTCTCGCCGGTGACTGCACACTGCAATCACCTGTACCAGCACCATGGCTGCATCTCAGTAATACGGATTCACTGGTCAGAATGGGGTCCCAACAGCCACATTTTTACAGCCCAGGCGATTCCACTGTGTCCCAGGGATAAGAAACACTGTCCTCGTGCCTTCAATTCTAAATGTCCAAAAGGGCCAAATCAGGTCTTTTTTTCCTGGTTTCCTGTTTATCATAAATCCACTGTTTCCCAGTCACCCAGAGTCAAATCTTCAAGTTCTATTTGAATTCTGCACCCACCCTCCCCTAAGCGATTGCTTCCCAACTCACCAGGCTTTAAACTCAAAGCTCCTCAGATGCTTTTGGCCCTGGATTCAGAGCACTGTTTCTTCCACCAGTAGCAGCACAGAGTGCATGTGCTTGAAGCCCTGGGCACATCCAGGACCCTGCCCCCAGCCTCCATGTAAGATTCTGAGGGAGTTTGTTGTTGGCATTCACTTCCCTCCATCCCTATCAAATGATATTTATTCCATTAACAGTGACCTTGCAAGGAGATATGATTTCCCACATTTTATTTAAAAGCTTCCAGTCTGAAGTATCAAAATAGTTATTTTGCTAAGGTGACAGAACCATGGATGATATTTTTATTTTTCCCTTACTGACGTTCATAGAAACAGAATTGACTCAATAATAAACTCAAGGACTTATTCCACCTATCATGGTCTAGTAGACCAAATATTAAACACAGGAAAAAATTTAATGATAGATCCAGGAGTCTGAATACAAAATGTCAGGACTGGTATCAACAACTGCCTCCAGGCTGTCATCTTTGCCAAGAAAGCAATCAACTCATTGATGTCAGGAGATATTTCCATAGATTACCTTTTCAGTGACCTACAAAGCTATACATGACTCATCTCCACCACCTCCTGCTCACACTCTTCCACGTGCCCACTACAGTCACATCAGCCTCTGCCAGTTATTTTAAATATGCCCAGCTCCCTTTTAGCCAGGACTCTTGCCTTTGCAATTTCCTCTACCTGGGCAACTCTTGACCCAGGTATCCTCAAGCTTCAGACCTCCTCAATCATTTCTCCAGTGTCCTCTTCTCAATGAGGCCTTAACTGACGGCCCCATCTGAAACAAACCCACCCTTCTACCCCTGTCTTTCTCATTTCTTTTATCTCTGTATTACTTAGCACCATCTAACAACCACAAGATAACAAACCTTCTAGAGGTGATATTTGGGGCTATTCTAAGAACTTTACACATACTGTCCCCTTTAACCTTCACAACAAAACAAAGTATGTCTTCTATTGATTCTATTACATACTTGAAGGAACTATTGCATAGAGAAGTAGCTAGCCCAAGCTTACAAAACAACCAAGTAGTACAGCAAGAATTTAAACACCAGGCAGTCTGACTGGAGAGTCCATAGGTCTTACCTATGAGGCTTCCATTACTCAAGTTATTTATTATTTTTATCATGAACCTCCCATGCTATGCTCCTGAACTTTTGGTTCTGTCCCCAATGCTAAACACAGTTCGTGACCCCAGAAGATGTCTTGTCTAATTGGTTGATCAATTAATACACAACCCTGATACCCTCTCTAGCTTCTGATATATGTCTGCATTTCTGTGAAGTGCCTAGTGCATACTTTTTAAGATGAACTAAATCCCTAAGGCCCATTTCCATAAGCACATTCCCTTGTTACCCTGCTCTGACAAGAAACTTAAGTGAATGTTAATAGAACTCTTCGACTGTTAATAAAAGCCCCAAAGGCCAAAGAAACAGCAAATGTCAAGGGCCCCCTTACTCCCAACCATGACATACAGAATAAGCAAAGAAGGTTTGGACTATTTTCCAAATCCAGATAAGCACAGGAAGCTTGGGCAGAGAGGGAGATTGGCTTCTACTCTGAGATCAGGTAGACTCTCTTCAGCTGCAGAAACCAAAACTGACAGCAACACTAGTTCTGAGAGACACATGTCAGCTTCTCTCTTTCTCTGTGCCAGGCCTGAAATGCAGGCAAAACCATCTCCTCAGCACTTAGTCTTGGAAGTCAGCCTGGGAGCACAAGACTCCGTGAACCAGTGAGTAAGAATCTTTCTCCTTCCGAGCCCACAGCGCCTGCACACAAGTACACATGCATCACCTTGAAACTGTCCTCCAACTACTCTTTCCAGTAACCCAGTTGGCCAGGAAGCCACTGAAACTGAACTTTTAGGTATCTATGACTCCTGACCTCACCAATCTTCACCCCAGGACAAACAATAAAGTGATCCTGATGCCCCACCTTAATCCACAGAATGCGTCGCCTACTTTGAACTATGCTTTCATGCATATTCACCTCATTCACCCATGCCCAGCCTTGTCCAGGCCCCCAGGATAGACCCCTACTCCAAACGAAGAGCCATGGTAAAGGTCACAGTCACTTCACTGCAATGCCCTTGGATTTAAGCAAGTCAAAACACAGAACATAAATGCCTCCAGTCATTACTAACATGTTTAGTTAGAAGGAACTTCTTCATGCACGCACCATGCCTTGTGTAACTTTTACAGAAGAGCTCAGGCTGAATAACAGTTTCCCCCCCTCAAAGCTGGACAGCCTGCTTTTCCCCAGTGCAGCTCTCCGATACAGTCTTCATCCCTGGGCAGCTGCCGACCTGCCTTGCCGTCTGTCGAGCTGGCCCTCTGCCCACCAGAGAAAATGAGCCTGAGGTTTATTGCACTCGACAAAGATGCCCAGGAAGACCGAGATTTGCCAGATCAGTGGCACTGCATTTTCACATTCCAGCTCTCTTGTTGGAAGCCCTTCCTATTGGCAACTGTTGACAACAGTACTTGTGGAAGAATCTGTGCATCCTACAGCATAAGTAAGTACCTGCCAATAAGCTTAGTACAGCAATTATCTCTGACGCCAGCCTCTCTATAGTTGTTCCTGAGTCAATTCCTTCTAAAAGTAAGCTTCTGAAAGCTCAGCTCTGCTGTGCAGCCAGCCCCTTCTATAACATTACCCAAAAATCACCTGGGAAATAGTTGCCAACAGAGGAAGAATTGGACCAAGCCAACTTGGTTGTCTTCTTGTGAGCTCTCGCTCTGTATAATGGAAACAACTAGAACACAGTGTCATCTACAGGATTGTGTGGCTGCTTTAATTGGCAATTTGTTTCATGTCTTAACTGCTCAAGTGAGGAGGAAAAAAATCAGCACATGGAAATGACACTATCCTGGACACCCAATTAGCTACATTCTTATTGACTTGGTTTCTGTCTTAAGGCAGAGCATTTGCCCTTTGGTGGAGGGTTGGAGGTGCAAGAGGTAAACCCAGGGAAACAGGGATAAAGAGACAATAATTCAACAGGAAAATGTATAATCAAATGAAGATAGTGATGGACTTGTCCTTGTGCACCATTTAATAAAAAGTGAAAGAAACATACATTTTCTAGGACATTTTGGGACCTCAATGAAATACCCATGTTGGATTCTACCCCCAACTAAGCACATCAGGTACCATTTAGGACACTGAGCAAAAACTTACTGTGCCCACACTGGGAGAGGAAAGAGTGAAATAGCTTCAAAAACAATTTGGAGGTGCTAAGAAAGGAGCCACTGAGGGCAGAGTGAAAGTACAGTGGGCCTAGCTTTGTTGATTTATAGCCCTACACAAGAACCTAGGTAAGCAGCCTTTCTGGAAGACTACTAAGACCAACAGCATAAGACCAGACCCACACAAACCCTTGGACTTGCTCCATTCAGAGGCCACAGAAGTAACCCACACCCCAGTCAATGCTCTGTAAATTTCCACTTCCATCACATATGAAATTTTAAAAAGTGACAGAGATAACATACAGTGACCTCCTCACCAAATTCCTGTGAGCCCATGGAATGAATGGGCATGTGTATGAAGGAAGCGTGGTATTTTTAGGGACATACCTGGGCAGGGGGAAATCCACTTTAACACTAGCATTATCCAAATCACTGAGCTTTAGAGTTGTCTTTTGATCCTGCAGCTATTCTCAGCTTCCTTTTCCTGCTGTGTTCTTTCAAGATACTAATTTATTTATTTGTGCTTCAGTGAGACTTAAGTTTATGATGGTCAATAAACTGGCATTGCTGTTAAATGATGCAAGCTCTCTGCTGAAGAGCTCTGCCAAGCAGCTGAGAGAAAGCTGCTCCCTCTTAGTGCTAGACTTTCCTTCCTGTTCCAGGGATGAGTTGCTGGTTGTAAGCTTACTTGTGTACAACACAGACCACTGTCTACCATTTGCTGAGTTGAGACCATGTGATTTTCTTTCCCTCAGACGTCTGAGAAAATCTGGAAAAGTTGAGCCATTATAGGCCATTAATTACACTTACACCCATTAAGTAGGCCAGAAAATCCTTTATTCTTTTCATTGAGCTTCTCTACCTGAATTGAAATACTCACAAAGTCAGCATTAGTGTAGATTGTGAACAGAGGTTAATTTTCCAATTTTAGTTACCCACTTTAAAACATGTTCCTACTCAGACATAAATGATGTATTATCAGAACATTGTGTCATGGTCTCTTTCCCTCCTTAGGGGAAATGAGTCTGGAATCACTGGAAGATTTAAGTGGACTTACTATGTCTGCTAAGACTATGATCTTGAGGACCTTAGATATTTAAAAAAAGAAGAATACCCTGATGGTAAGGAAGTGCCTACAACAGAACTGGAAAAGGACTTGTTACTAAACCACCTGCTCCCCACTGCCCTTTGATTCACATCTGAATCCTTTAACCTAAGCAGGAGCCTCATTAGGAGCAAGGCTTTCCAAAGGAACTTCCTTACTCTAACCACATTCACTGTTCATTGTTTTTGCCAAGATCCTAAATACAGTACTTTAAGGAATCCTGTGTCTGTGCTGCGCATGCACACGTGTGCACCCACCCACCCACAGAGAGGGAGTTAGGGGAGTCTGAGTCAATTTGTGTTGCTCTAACAAAATACCACAGGCTGGGGGTCTTATAGACACTTATTTCTCATGGTTCTGGAGACCAGGAAGGTCAAGGCAGTAGCAGACTTGGTGCCTGGTGAGGGTCTGTTCCCTCACTGACAGCTGTCTTCTCACTGTAACCTCACATGACTAAGCAGGTTCCGAGCCTCTGGTCTCTTTTATAAGGACACTAATCCCTTTCGTGATGGCCCTCCTTGTATGAACTAAGTGCCTCCCAGAGACCATTCGGCCTAATACCACCAGCTTGGGGGTGAGCAGTTCAAACAGAAGAATTCTGAGAGAACATGAACATTCAGACTATGGCCATGAGAGGGAGAGGAAGAGTAGAGGGGGAGATTCTCCAACTAGATGTCCAGATTCAGGAGCTCCATTGTTCAACCTTCACATCTCTGCTTCCCAAGAGCCTGCCAGAGAGTAGATGAACGGAACGATGGACTCACCAAGTAAGCTGAATGATGAGGCAAAGAGGTTCCCTCAAGAGACTGTAGAAGAAAACACCAGAGCAGTTCTTCTCTTGAAGTCTTCCATGTCATCCCCCACCCACCCCAGCCCACACGAGAATTCGTTTCTTTTCTCTGGGCTGATGCAGAGCTCTTGGCATCTATCCTTTGCTGTAGCACTTAAAACACACTCTCTGTCTCATCTTATATCTGCTTGTGTTTCTCTTCTCCCCATGCATGACTGTGCTGAGGTCAGAGACTGCATTTATTAAGGGCCTACTGCATACACCTGTGCTGGTCACATGGCTGCCCTCTAACCCACCTGAGTGGATTGATCACTCCATGTAGATGTTACAGCTTCTGTTTTAAAGTGGAGAAACCTGTAGCACATAGGAATGAAAGGAATATGTACACAGTGGGTCAGAAGCTGAGCAGATCTCTCTGCCTTCCTGCTCTCCACCCCCGGGGGAGATGGTGTTTCCCAGGACGAAGGCATCCTTTGGACAGAGGCTCTAAATCGTGCTCTCCTCTCTTCCCTAGCATTCCCTTAGGCCATTCCTCTTGTGCAGAAAACTCAAGTAATCCTCTGTTCCTCCCAATATCTTCATGTCTTCGGAGAGTAGCCCCATTTACTGTGGCTAAAGGAAAGGGGTGCTTGTAGTTGGAGGATATAAACTCAAATGCTGCAGTATCTTTGGAGAGAGGTAGGAAGAAAAATTTCATGGCAGTGAAATATGTGTAAACTAAGCCAGAGAAATGGCTTTGAGCTGTGGATTTTAGCATATGAGCAGGTGTTTTAACCTTACGAGTATTAAAGGTTTATATACAATGGTTAATACAATTGTGCAATTAAGTTTTAACTGCTATCTCCTGGGCAAAAGTTTAAACCTTGAGCTACGTCGTATTTTAACATTGGTAAATGATGGCACCTAATGCAGTTTTGTCTACAAGCTATTGACAGTCCACAGGGCAGTATGGTTGCCAGCACAGGGCCAACGGTTATTAATGTACACTAGCCTTAGCCAAGGAGCAAGGCAGTGCAGAGATCCACAAAGGTGCAGGGACCCACACAGCCTCTGAAAAGTATAAGGGCACCAAACAGCGTTCACACAGGTGTCCTCTGTAAGTGGTGTCTCCTGGAGTGTTGGTGCCAGAGCTGCCCCCATAATTGGTGCAAATGGCAAAGGTGTAGGCCATTAGCAGGCAAGGGTCACCTCTGAGGACAGGTGCTGCAGTGTGTCTTTGATCTATACAGCTGCAGAGTTTTCTAAGCAGGCACAGCTGAAGCAATGATTAAACCATGCAGGGAAGAGTATCCGAAACATTAGAATTCAGAAACTATTTGCTGTTTTCAAATTACAGTGCTGCAGAATTCCATTTGCATTACAAAGCACTAAGTGAGGTTCTAGGTTGAAATTGCTGGTGCCAGGCCAAAAAAAAAAAAAAAAGGCAAGGAAAATAGGAAATGCAAATTAGGAGGTGATGAATATCTTGGGTCAGCTACTGGTGACTGGAGTTACTCTCATTGCAAATTTCTAAACTTTACAAAGGCAGCAGTGCCTCAAACACCACCCTAGGAGAACAGAGAAGTGCATACAGCACATGGACTTTCCTCCTAGACACGGCAAATGCCCTTATTAAGGGAATTTTTTCCAATAAAGTTCAAGCTCAAAGCTCATAGATACTAGACAGCTAGCAGAGTTTGGGGAAGACAAACACTAGATGGTTTTCTCCACCTACCTTATCCCAGATTCATCTGATTTCCCACTCTTTCTTATTGCAACTACTTTGCTAGGTTCTAGAAACCTGGTTTTTCCAGGAGCTGCCCTCAGAGTGAGGGGTTGGCTGCTTTGCTCAGTTGGGTGGGGGTTTGTATCAGCTTAACTCTTCAAACTCTCCTCAAAGACAGTGACCTAAAACTGTTCTGAAAAACATGAAGTCTTTAAAAATAAAACAGAAAATAACAAATGCTAGCAAAAATGTGGAGAAATTGGGTAAGGGGGGAGTTGGTGGAGGTTCTCAGGCACTTGTCACTGAGCCAATGTCACTTCCCAGACTAAAAGGAATGTTGTCCATTCCAGGTAGAAACAAGCTCAGCTTCTCCCCAGACCACAGTCCTCAAAGTGTGTTCTTCACACAACTAAGAGGTCCCCGGATCCTTGTGAGGTGTCTGCCAGCTCAAAACCATTTTCATAAAAATAAGGTGGCATTTGCTTTTATTCATTTGTTGACATTTGCCCTTGGTGCACAGTCTGGCACTGGTGAGGTTCAGGAATGCTCCCCCAAAATGTGTCATCTGGGCATTTGAGGAAACAGAAATGGGAAGGTCCCTCTGACTTTCTGCTGCCCTTCTCCAGTAAAGCAAACCACAAAACTAGAAAGAATCATCTGGCCTTTCCTAAAGCAGCTGGCGATACCTTCATGGGAGAAATGCCCACCCTGCACCCAGAGGAAATGGACAGCCCTGCCTCTGAAGATACAGACACAGGTCTGCTGAGTTCCTCCCAGTTTATTACCATTCAGTCACCCTCTTGTCCAGTCACACTTCTTCACAACCATCCATGTCTTCATCAAGCCTAGCAAGAAAATAGAGTTTCCTGTTTCTTTGGGTCTTCATTAGGAAGAATCTCATTTCATGGAAATGTATTATATCAACTTATAGTGCTCTTCTGTAAATCTGACTTTTGACATAGGGGCCTCAACTGTGAACCTTGCGGTGGCAAGAAGCAAGGGGCAGTAGATTACTTTATTACTTTTCCTCTCCATAGCATCCAGCTGTTCTACCAGCATGAACTCCATCACCAGCACACACTCAAAAAACGTAAAATACAATCAACTACTTCCACCCGAGATTCTCTTGATAAAACAAAATTACTAAGGTCAAGTGTCATCCATTCAAGTATACAGTTTTTAAATATTTTGAATGTAAGAAATAAGACGTCCACATAGATTACTTTTTTTTATTTTTATTTTTTGACAGAGTGAACAGTGAGAGAGAGAGACAGAGAGAAAGGTCTTCCTTTGCCGTTGGTTCACCCTCCAATGGCCTCCGCGGCTGGCGTGCTGTGGCCGGCGCACCTCGCTGATCCGATGGCAGGATACTTATCCTGGTCTCCCATGGGGTGCAGGGCCCAAGTACTCGGGCCATCCTCCACTGCACTCCCAGGCCACAGCAGAGAGCTGGCCTGGAAGAGGGGCAACCAGGACAGAATCCGGCGCCCCGACCGGGACTAGAACCCGGTGTGCCGGCGCCGCAAGGCGAAGGATTAGCCTATTAAGCCATGGCGCCAGCCTCACATAGATTACTTTTTTAAAAAAACCTTTTTATTTAATGAGTACAAATTTCTTAAGCACAACTTTAGGAATATAGTGGTTCTTCTCCCTATACCCTCCCTCCCACCCCCACTCCCATCTCATCTCCTACTCCCCTCCCATTCCATTCTTCATTAAGATTCATTTTTAATTAATTTTATATACAAAAGACCAACTCTATAGAAAATAAATATTTCAACAATTTGCACATATACACAAATATAAAGTACTGTTTGAGAACAAGTTTTACAGTTAATTCTCATAGTAGAACTCATTAAGGACAGAGGTCCTACATGGGGAGTAAGTGCCCAGTGACTCCTATTGTTGATTTAACAATCAACACTCTTGGGGCTGGCAGTGTAGTGCAGTAGGTTAATCCTCTGCCTGTGGCACTGGCATCCCATATGGGCACCAGTTCTAGACC
Organism: Oryctolagus cuniculus; assembly: GCF_051225735.1. NCBI lineage: Eukaryota > Metazoa > Chordata > Mammalia > Lagomorpha > Leporidae > Oryctolagus > Oryctolagus cuniculus. Next base: position 45,614,684 of record NC_142880.1, read on the forward strand.
CGGCTGCTCCACTTCCGATCCAGCTCTCTGTTATGGCCTGGAAAAGCAGTGGAAGATGGCCCAAGTGCTTGGGCCCCTGCACCCACATGGGAGACCCAGAAGAATCTCCTGGCTCCTGGCTTCGGATCAGCACAGCTCTGGCCATTGCAGCCATCTGGGGAGTGAACCAATGGAGGGAAGACCTTTCTCCTGTCTCTCCCTCTCACCATCTGTAACTCCACCTCTCAAATAAATAAATAAAAATCTTTTTAAAAAATCAACACTCTTATTTATGAGTCAGTGATCATCCAAGGCTCTTGACATGAGCTGTCAAGGCTATGGAAGCCTTTTGAGTCCACAAACTCCATCAGTATTTAGACAGGGCCATAAGAAAAGTAGAAGTTCTCTCCTCCCTTCAGAAAAAAGTAAATCCTTCAATGGCCCCTTCTTTGCATTGGGGTCTTACTCACACAGATCCTTCATGTAGGACATTTCTTCCCACAATATTTTGGCTTCCTATGCCTGAAATGCTTTCATGGGCTTTTCAGCCAGTTCTGAATGTCTTAAGGGGTGAGTCTAAAGTCAGAGTGCTATATAAAGCGATTGTCATTCTATGAGACTACTGTGTGGACTGTTTCCAATGTTGGAACATTCTCTCCTTTTTCATTCTATCATTATTACCAGACATTTGATCTTATTTATGTGATCCCTTTGACACTTAATCCTATCTTTTTTATCAATTACACACTTAACATGATCACTTTAACACATAAATGCCATTATCACCACCCAGCTTAATGGGATTTGGAGTCTATGACAAGTTTTTAGCTTTACTCTTAGAGGTGCACCCATGGGAATGTGTGCTGAACTGTACTCTCTTATTCCCTCTCTTGTTTTTTACTGGGATCTATTTTCACTTGACTTTATACACATATGATTAATTCTATGTTAAGTAAAGAGCTCAACCAATAGTATTAAGTAGAAAAAAATAACATAATAATAAACTGTTCCTCGAAAGTCAAGATGAGGGCTGCTCAAGTCATTGCTTCTCATAATGTCAATTTCACTTCTACAGGTTTCCTTTAAGATGCTCTGTTAGTTATCACAGATCAGGGAGAACATATGGTATTTGTCCCTTTGGAACTGGCCTATTTCACTAAATATGATGTTTTCCAGGTTCATCCATTTTGTTGCACATTATCACATTTTGGTTTTTTAACCACTGTGTAGTATTCCACAGAGTACATAACCCATAATTTCTTCATCCAGTCTTCCATTGACAGAAATTTAGTTTGATTCCATGTCTTAGCTATTGTAAATTGAGCTACAATAAACATGGAGATGCAGATAACTCATTTATTTGCTGATTACATTTCCTTCTTCAGTGTTTTGTAATTCTCCTCATAGAGATCTTTGACATCCTAAGTTAAATTTATTCTGAGGTATTTGATTTTTTTGTAGCTATTGTAAATAGGATAGATCTTAGGAGCTCAATCTCAGCCTTGGCATTGTCTATGTATACAAAGGCTGTTAATGTTTGTGTATTGACTTTATATGCTGCTACTTTATCAAACTCTTCCATGAGTTCCAACAGTCTCTTTTTTTCTGAACAATTTTTATTTGAAGAACAGCTTTTGGAATAACATTAGGCCTTTTGAATAATATTGGGCTAAGCACCTGGTTAATGATAATCAACAGAGATGAACCCAGGGTTGTCCATCAGAACCATAGTATTGTCAATTCTGTGAGCCCTAAGATTGAGGAGGCACAGCAGCAAAACATGGTCTGACCGAAATGGAGCATTTGAGATCAATTCTCTTGTATTTCCCTATAGTTCTCATGAAGAAGCGACCTGGATTCTCATGACACTTATTTCTGTTGTAACAATGTCCCTCCTTCAGTAAACAACAATTCCCTCACATGAACTTTTCTACATCTGATTTCTGGACAGAAAGACAAACTTAGTTCTTGATGAATTGTCTTAAGACATTGATATGACTTGAGTTCTCCAACAGTCTCTTAATGGAGTCTTTTGGATCCCCTATATATAGAATCATGTCATCTGCCAATAGGGATAGTTTGACTTCCTCTTTCCTGATTTGGATCCCTTTGATTTCTTTTTTCTTGCCTAATGGCTCTGGCTAAAACTTCCAGGACTATATTGAATAGTAACGGTGATAGTAGGCATCCTTGTCTGGTTCCAAATTTCAGTGGGAATGCTTCCAACTTTTCCCCATTCAATAGGACGCAGGCCATGGTTTTGTCATAAATTGCCTTGATTGTGCTGAGGAATGTTCCTTCTAAACGCAATTTGCTTAGAGTTTAAATCATGAAAGGGTGTTGTATTTTGTCAAATGCTTTCTCTGTATCTACTGAGATTATCATATAGTTTTTGTTCCGTTTTTAATGTGATGTATCACATTGATTGATTTGCAAATGTTAAAACATCTCTGCATCACAGGGATAAATCCCACTTGGTATTGTGAGTTTCCTTTGTACTTTTTCTGGGTCATTTTCTGTGTTCATCTTCTTTCATAGTGATGTTCCTGTTTCTGTGTTTTTGTGTGTAGCACATCCTTGAGCATCTTTTGTAGGGCTGGGAGAGTAGTTACAAATTCTTTCAATTTCTGTTCATTGTGAGAGATCTTTATTTCTCCTTCGTTCATAAATGAAAGTTTTGCAAGGTACAGTATTCTGGGTTGATAGTTTTTTTCTCTTAGGACTTGGAATATATCCCTCCATTCTCTTCTTGCCTGTAGAGTTTCTGATGAGAAGTCTGCAGTGAGTCTAATTGGATTTCCTCTGAATGTGATTTAGTGTTTCTCTCATACACATTTTAAAATCTTTTCTTTATGCTTTACTGTGGGGAGTTTTACTACAATGTGTCATGGTGAAAATCTTTTCTGGTCGTGTTACTGGGAGTTCTGTGTACTTCCTGTACATTGCCATCTCCTCCTTTCTCCAGATTGGGAAAGTTTTCTGTTACTATTTCATTAAGAACACCTTCTAATCCTTTCTCTCTTTCCACTACTTCTGGAATTCCTAGGATCCATATGTTTGGTCATTTGATAGACTCTTCTAGATCTCCAACAATGTTTTTTAATTTTCTAATTTCCTCTTCTTTTATTTGGTCTGACTGTAATATTTCCAGACATTTGTCTTCTAGTTCTGATGTTCTTTCTTCTGTCTCATCTATTCTGTTTTTAAAGCTTTCTACTGCATTTTTTATTTGATCTATTAAATTCTTCATTTCTAGTATTTCATTTTGACTTCTCTTTAATATCTCAATTTCTTGGGAGCACTTTTCATTTAGATCATGAATTTGCTTCTGATTCTTCTAAGTAATCTGACAATTAATTTTCTGAATTCCATTTCTGGCATATCTTTGATCTCTTCTTCTTTACCTTCTATCATTGAAGAGTTGTAGTGCTTCTTTGGGAGGCTCATGGTGTCTTCCTTATTCTTATTTAGGTTTTTCCTTTGTTTTTTGGCATTTGTGTATTTTTTTTAATCTGGTTACTTTTCTCTTTCATTTTTATCTTTGTGCTTGTGGTGAGATTTCCCTCTGATATGAGCTGCCATGTGTCTGTGCATTGCAAGTAGAAGTATGCAGCCATACTGGAGTCCAGCTCACTTCTCATTCATGGTGGGGGCAGTCATGAGCTCTGGTGCACTGAGCCCCACCTACTGGGGCCCAGCTCGCTCCTCACTGGTGGATGGAACAAGCTCAAGTGTTTGATATTCAGGACTTCTTGTACAGCTTGCATGGTGGGGAGGAAATTACTCTGAAATATTGTGGTCCTCATTCCTGTGGGGGGGATGTGGTGAGGTGGCCCCCACAATTGATGGGTATGTGCACAGGAGGCAAAGGTGGTGATCCCTTGCTGAAGCTCAAAAATATAAACAAACAAAATGGCTTCTCCCAGCCAGCTGCAGGTCCGGTTTGAGGGAGAGGGGGAAGTAATGGGCAGGGAGGGTGCCCCACCTCTCCGTTTGTTCCTCTATACCCTATCTTTTTTCCCAACTTCAAATGCAGTTTGCCAAATTCTCTCTCCCACTGCTGTGTGCAGCTCTTTGGACCTGCGATTTCCTGTCTAACCTGGTCTGCTGGTGGCTGGTGCCAGCCTCCCCATTCCACCCCTCTACCATATCTCCTCTGTTTCCCTTTCTAATTGCTTCTTCAGCATGGACCTGCTCAGTCTCTGTTGGTCTCTTGGGTTTCTAGTTATGAATTTCCCACAGCTCTGTCTCTGGCATGTATCCTCTCTCCTTTTTAACTATCTATTTTGCCCCACATTACTCGGATCATTCTGTTGCTATACCGCCATCTTGGGACACCTCCCTCGCAATAACCACATAGATTACTTCTACAACAAAGTAGAAAGGGTATCTTGAGGACAAGCATTGTGTAATTGTTTGAATTAGGAGCTAAAAAAGCCTTTTATTTCTTTAATTTTTATTTATTTATTTGAGGGCCAGAGACAGATGGACAGGAGCTCTCATCCACTGGTTCACTCCTCAAATACCCATAATGGCCAGGGTTAGGTCACAGTTGAAGACAGGAGCTGGGAACATGAAGCCTCCCATGTGGGTGGCAGGAATGCAATCACTTGAGCCATCAAGTAGGAAGCAAGAATCAGGACCTAGAGCTGGGAATTGAACCCAGGCCTCCAACAGGGGACCCAGGTGTCTTAACTGCTATGCTCAATTCCTGCCACTTTTTCTTCTGGTTAATGAATATCTTTTCAAAAGGAACGGCTTTGGCTATTCAAAATTGGGTATTTGGTGACTGTTTATTCACAAATAAACAAGGAGAGCCTATCAATTCAAGGAAGATAAACTGACAATAGTTGTCCATGACAAAATTCAAGGTTTCAAGTGAAAATGCGAATTTTAAAATGTATATCTACCACTATGAATTTGACTGGCTTTTCTGATGTGATGGTTAATAATATTAACAAATGTGATTTTTTTATATTGGACAAAGAAATGTGTCAAGATTTGGGAGATCTGTCTCATTCAGTGAACTAATATTTTCCAAATGACCAATGTATGATGTTAACAAAATTATGCATGGAGAAAAAAGGTCCTTTCAAAATGCAAAGTATTCCTATAAATTTTAATGTTATAAAGTGTGAAAGTTCACTGGGTTTCAATTCCACAAAAAATTAACTTTCAAGAAATTACAACTTGCCAAGTATTCACACAATATCCAAGAAGGAAATCCACAATGATCTCAAACAGGAATAAAAATACCCCTCCCTCATCTAGCTACACACGTGTGTGAGGCTGGATGTCTTCAGATGCTTCAACCGAAAGAACATAGTGAAACAGACTGAATGCAAAAGCGGATTTGAGAATCCAGCTATCTTCTATTAAAACCAAACATGAAAAAAGACTGGTGAACATGTTAAGAGATGTTCTTTTTCACTGTATTTTAAAATTCATTTTTAATTGATAGTAACTGTTTAAGAATATTTCAAACAGTTTGTGGAAAATGAGATTAAAAGATAAGTTTATTTTGGGGTCAAAAATAGCAATTCATGCATAGTTTTTTCATACTATGCATTTTATGTGAACTTTCTGAAGACTCCCCATTACATATATTCATGGGATACAATGTGAGATTTCTTCTTTTATGTACATAAGGGGAACAAATTTCATCTATTTCAAATATACAGATTTAAGAGAAACATTGCGGAATGATCAAATTAATTAACATATCCCTAGGCTCACCTACTTACTTCTTTCTGGTGAAAGAAATTAAAACTTAAGATTTTAGTAATTTTTAAATATACAACATATCTTAATTGTGGTCACCATGCCATGAGTAAAACTTATTCCTGTCTAACTGGAATTCAGTTTTCTTGAACCAACATCTCCTCTTTCTCCATCTCATAAATATATGTTGTCTGTTATGTTGTAATGAGCTTATTTTGTTATGTTTAAATGAATTAAAAGTTTTTAAATGTCTCAGTTTTATTTATATAAGAATATTGGGGGCCAGCACCATGGTGCAGTGGATTAGACTGGTTCCTGCAGTGCTGAAATCCCATATAGGCACAAGTTCCAGTCTTGGCTGCTCTTCTTCTGATCCAGTTCCCTGCCGGTGCACTCGGGGAAGTGGCAGAAGATGGCCCAAGTGTTTGGGCCCCTGCACCCCAAAGGAGACCCAAATAAAGCTCCGGTCTCTTGGCTTCAGCCTGGCCCAGCTCTGGCTGATGCAGTCATTTGGGGAGTGAATCAACAGATGGAAGATCTGTCTGTCTGTCTCTCCCTCTCTGTAACTGTGACTTTCAAATAAGTCTTTTTAAAAAATTGATAAATAATCTGATATTCTCAACAATTGTTCAGAGTTTAAAGAGGTCCTAAGATTAAAAAGTTTGAAAACTGCTGACATAAATAGCAAGAACCCTCAGTCTAAAACATCCAGAATAAGAAATTGAGGGATGTAGGACTACAATTTCTTTGAATCTTTAACTCATACAGACAAGAAAAATTTACTTTATATGTTAATTCTTTGTATAATTGAGCATGAATTCTATAAGATTTCATCACTGGACTCTAATTTCTTACTGGCAAATTTATAATGAAGGGGTTTTGGAGCCAAATTTGGATATCTATATTGTAGGACTATATTATTGCATTTTGCTGTTATTTTGTCATTTAATTTCCTCTCAGAATCTCTGCATTGGAGACACCAGAGTGAGCTGAAATGGACGATGTGGTTGATGATAATTTGGAATGGAAATGGAAGGACTGCAATTTCTGTCGGGGCTCCAGTTTCACTGATTTCGGAGTGGCTTTGCCTTTGATTTCACTAATGTTCCTTTATGACTCATTCCACAGAGTCCTGGGAGGAAAATCTACACTGCCTGCAGAGATCAGGGGGAGGCCTAAAAGACATTAGTTGGTATTAGGCACAGGACAGGGAGGAGCAGCTTTCTCTAGGAACAAGCTGGTATCTTCCCAGGTAGGAAACGACCACATTTTCAGCTGTGACCAATGCCCCCTTCTGCTCTAGAGTTCCCTTTCATGAAGATGGAGTGCTCTGAGCACATGTGCTGCCTCCCTCTCTGGCATTCACTGTGCCTCAGAGACTGTGAAGTAAGAAACTGTCCTGCTACTGTTGCTGTTCCTTCTCTCCTGGGAGTGTCCAGAGAGCATGAGTTTCCTTTCATCCCAGCCACATTCTCCAAAATCCTCTCATCTGTAAAACTGATGACAGAATGACTTTTCTATCTTCTATCTCAGATAACCAGAAAGCCAAGCTAGCACACAGAAGTTATGTGTTGGGGTAACTCAAACACTGTAAAAGGACCACTGGATTCCAGAAACCACGCTCTTTCCACTTCATTACCCAGCATCTACTTTGTGTTTTTCCTTATCTCTAAGACCAATACCTTCACTAGTAAACATTTGTGGAATGCACAGTGAATGAATAATGAACTCTTGAAAAGAGCACTATTCTAGCACCATATTGTTTCCCACTGTGTGAATTTTTCTCTAAAATCAAGCAGAATATTTATTCTAGCTTAGAAAGTAAATACTGGGATTTATTCAAACTTAGTGGCCTTCTCATTAAGAAGGTATAGGGCTGGCGCTGCGGCTCACTAGGCTAATCCTCCGCCTTGCGGCGCCGGCACACCGGGTTCTAGTCCCAGTCGGGGCACCGGATTCTGTCCCAGTTGCCCCTCTTCCAGGCCAGCTCTCTGCTGTGGCCCGGGAGTGCAGTGGAGGATGGCCCGAGTACTTGGGCCCTGCACCCCATGGGAGACCAGGATAAGTACCTGGCTCCTGCCATCGGATCAGCGAGGTGCGCTGGTCACAGCGCGCCAGCCACGGCAGCCATTGGAGGGTGAACCAATGGCAAAGGAAGACCTTTCTCTCTGTCTCTCTCTCCCACTGTCCACTCTGCCTGTCAAAAAAAAAAAAAAGATATATACAGGTTGGTGAGGTGATCAGAGCCACATCAGCTCACCCCAAATTCATTGACTTCACTTAAATGAAAAGTAAATGGCTCTAATAGAAAACTCACAGGTATCCACAGACTATCTGAATCCTAAGCCCGTTACTCGCTGAGGGGAAGTGTACTTTTCTTCTTCGGCCACAATTCAAGGAAAAGAAAGCTTGTGCCAGTTACTTCACTGTTTGCATGTTTGTATATTAAAAATAATACTTAGTAATCACCTCCTAAGTGCAAAGCCATAATGTGTGGTTCCTATATTACTTATCTTTTATTGCATAACAAATTAGTCCAAATCTTAGTGGCTTGAAACAACAGACATCTATCATATCAGCCAGCTTCTGTGGGTAAGGAATTTGCAGCCTAACGGGTATAGTTTAGGTAGAAATCTCTCATGATGGTACCTGGGGCTGTAGCCATCTGAAGGCCTTTCTGGGGCTGGGGGATCTCTAAGATGCCTCCATCACAAAACTGCTGGTAGGAGGCCTCCATCCCTCACCACAAGGACCTCTCCATGGGACTTCTGAGTACCCTCATGGCATAAAGCTGGCTTCCCCCAGAGTGAGAGACTCATGAGCAAAAGACTACAACTGTGTATTTTTATGACCTAGCATTGGAATAATACCCCATTGGCTACATAGGTAATCCAATTTAATGTGGGAAACGGCTATTCACAGAATGAATGAATGGGAGTGGGGGTCATTGGGAGCCATTTAGATACTGGCTGCCACAGTTCCTAACGCTTACTAGAGTTTGATCATGAAGAAAACCTAAGTTTGTGAAAAATTAGCAAGTGATGTGCAGCAGAAATACATGCAGAAGTGTCAAATGACAAGGTCTGTCTTTTCTGAACTTGGTGGAAGAATTATAGGCGACACTGGAATGTCCAGGTTTATTTTTTAAGTGTGTATGTGTCATATTTCTTTCATGTTAACATTTTTAAGATTTATTCATTTATTTATAAGGAGAGAGAGAAAGAGAATTCTTCCATCCATTGGTTCACTCCCCAAAAGGCCACAACAGCCAGGGCTGGACCCTGGAGCCAGAAATTTCACCTCTGTCCCCCACATGAGTAGCAGGGGCCTAAGTATTTGGACCATTGTCTGCTGCTTTCCAAGGGGCTTTAGCAGGAAGCTGGCCTGGAAGCAGAACAGCCAGCAGTCACAAGTGGTAGCTTAACCCAATGTGCCATAAGGCTACCTACTGTCCAGGGTTTGGAGGTCAATTATATACTCTGGAAAGATTAATTTATAAAGGTCTCATGCTCAACAAAAAATGGTGTTAGAAGAAGGATAGTAATTTACTCACTGGACAAAATTCATTGAGCTCTTACGAAATGCTGGCTATCAGATCTTTTCTGTGGACCCTTAGAGAAATGTGGTGCTCACACTACATAAGAAAATTCAACATGAGAAAAAAAAATCCAGCACAAGAAAAGTTAGGATGATTAGAAATGGCACAGCGTATGTAAGAGAATGAAGTTGGGGTGTTGGTGAATAAAGAAGGGGTTTGTAGCATGTGGAGTTGAAGAAGTAGGCAGGACCCAGAAGAGGTACGTCTTGTAGATTATAGGTGATAGGAATCTTTGGCTTTCATTGTCAAGAACAGTATGGTTAGATCTGTATTTTAGACAGATTATTCCAGCAGCTTTGTTCAGGACAAGTTGGAGCAAATCAGACTGTCGTAAGATAGACCAAATAGAAACACTTGCTGAAGATACAAATGAGATGATGAAGACCAGAACTGGGGTGAAGTGATATGGAGGAGACAAAAAGACATATTTGTCAGTTTACAATGAATCCAGCACTAAGGATATCCACCAAAAGACAACAGGCACATTTTCCAGTAGTAAAGTACAGTAAGCAAAATATGATAAAGTAAGGTCGAGATATATTCCAAGAGCAAAAGTTAGGATATTTGAGAAGCTGTTCACTTTACCATAGGATGCTCATTTTGTAAATCTATGTACCTTGAAGGAATAGGTTCAGGTGTGACAACTGGACCCTTGGGGAGTCACACAATAACTACAGCTGGAAAGAGAAACTTCCTGAAAATAAACACCAAACTACAGCACATCTATGGACTGCTACTGATTTCTGACTCTTAGCATAAACCAAGAGTCAAGATCTTTCCTTTTACATCAGCCTCCATATTTTATCTGAGGAAAAATCAGTCATATAAATGTGCACTGGGAGAGCTGACATTTTTTCATATAGAAATATGGCTGCAGCACCACCTCTGATCATGACATCCTGCCTTTCTTTTTTTTTTTTTTTTTTTTTTTTTTTTTTTTTTTTTGACAGGCAGAGTGGACAGTGAGAGAGAGAGACAGAGAGAAAGGTCTTCCTTTGCCGTTGGTTCACCCTCCAATGGCCGCCGCGGCCGGCGCGTTGCGGCCGGCGCACCGCGCTGATCCGATGGCAGGAGCTAGGAGCCAGGTGCTTTTCCTGGTCTCCCATGGGGTGCAGGGCCCAAGCACCTGGGCCATCCTCCACTGCACTCCCTGGCCACAGCAGAGGGCTGGCCTGGAAGAGGGGCAACCGGGACAGAATCCGGCGCCCCGACCGGGACTAGAACCCGGTGTGCCGGCGCCGCTAGGCGGAGGATTAGCCTAGTGAGCCGCGGCGTCGGCCATGACATCCTGCCTTTCAATTCCTATAATTTTCATATCAGGAAGTTCTATTTGCTTTTTTCCCAAACCTGTCGCTCCCCCTCTTCGTGGAGGAACGACACCAAACCCTGCGCTGTTCTTTCGTCTGCTCGGCCCTCCCCGGGTTTGCTGCTGGTTCTTCCCGGGTTGGCTACTATCCCTTCCACCTCCGTGGAAGGGCAGTTCCCCCTGGCCACATTCCCCACTTCCGCAGGGGAGCGGCACACCGCCGGCCGGCTCTCTGGGGGGCTGCACAGGTGTTCCTTCAGATGTTCCCCTTAGATGTTCCTGGTGCATGCCGTCTCTCTCCTCCTTTATAGTCCTCCTCTGCCAATCCCAACTCGGCTGCCCACACGCCAAGTACGCTGCTCTCCTCCAATCAGGAGCAAGTCCTACAGTTTATTGGCTGAACTGGAGGCAGCTGTGTAGAAACTGTTTTCTCCTCTCCCAGCACCATATTGTGGGAGAGCAGATGCATAGAATAAGTCTTAATTCCAGTAACAGTCTAGTCCGGGTTGCTCCCCACACCAAACCCACTTTTTTTAATTAATTTATTTATTTGAAAGGCAGAGTCAGAGAGAGAGAGAGAGAGAGAGAGAGAGAGATCTTCCATCCGCTGGTTCACTCCCCAAATGGCTGCAACAGCCAGAGCTGCACCGATCCAAAGCCAGGAGCCAGGAGCTTCTTCCGGGTCTCCCAAGTGGGTGCAGGGGCCCAAGAACCTGGGCCATCTTCTACTGCTTTCCCAGGCCATAGCAGAGAGCTGGATCAGAAATGGAGCAGCTGGGACTCGAACCAGTGCCCATATGGGATGCTGGCACTGCAGGGGGCAGCTACACCTGCTATACCACAGCATCAACTCCCAAACCCACTTTCAGTAATTGTTCTTTAATTAAAACATGACCAACATACTTCACATTCTGTTTCCAATTATTTTCATGTCTACTGGCTTTGCAAGTCTACATCTGTACTTTGTTTTTAGCTGCTGACTTTTGCTTGCGATGGCTTATTTTTGCTTAATTTATTTTCATTATGAAATGTTTTTCTTCAGAAGTTTCTGGGAATGCTTTGATACCATGGTCTAAACTGTGTTCATTTAAACTAGAGAATATTTCCATTTGTTTCTGTCAGCTTCCTGGGGGCACCACCAACCCAAACACTATTCTAAACTAAGTTTTTCACACGCAACAAGCAGAAGAATTTTGGTCCCAAGCCCTTGTGCTTACAGGCAGACATTTTTGCTTCCAATTCACTGGAGCCAAGACTGAGACAGGTATGTCTCAGTCCATATCTTTATTAGGACAAGTTTGGTTCTGATTGTCCACTTCAGGGCTGTTAGATTTATGCAGGAATTCTGACATGGTCTCCTTTCTCTGTTTGGTGCTCAAACTTTATCTCCTGACCCTGCATATTTATCCTAGTAAAATCCAGAAAACAAGAACCCAGATCTACTTCGGTATATAAAGATAATTGAAAATGAATTTTGATGAAGAATGGGATGGGAGAGGAAGTGGGAGATGGGATGGTTGCAGGTGGGAGGGAGGTTATGGGGGGAAAAGCCAACATAATCCAAAAGTTGTACTTTCAAAATTTATATTTATTAAATAAAAGTTTTAAAAAAAGAACCCGGATCTACTATATATCTCCATGTTAAACACTGGCTCCAGCACTACCACTTTACTCTTATGCTCCACATATATTATCAAAGATGTGAGAGGTTGCTTTCTTTTTTTTTTTTTTTTTACATAGCATTTTTAGTGTGCTCTACTGGGAGAGGTCTCTGAGCATCTAAACTGCCACTTTGCAGAAACTGGAAGTTACAGCTATTTTGTATTGTATTGTATCATGCCACAAGGAAGACAAGTCATTCACTTACATTTTGTACTTGAGACTTGATCAAGAAAGAAGACAGCTGGAATAAAGAAGTTAAGAAAGACAAGTTTCATTTGTTCCATGATGTTGACCTAAAAGGGATATAAGGAAAGCCTGATGAGCGTTAGACAAGTCAACATCTAGAGGGCTATTAGGAAGCAAAAATGTATCAATGGATGAGATCATTGCTTAATATCTTAAACAACAATGATGACAAAAACCCACATAACTGAATTTATTACATCTTTAAGTAAGAGAGATTTATGTTTTGCTATTCAGATGTGCATAGTCTCTCAGAAAAGAAAAGGCAAGTGACCTTCCATGGAATATTTTTGGGGCTCAGAGACTGGCAGGCGTTTGGAGGCACAAGGTAGGCTGTAGACTCAGGTGATACAGCTGCTGATGGGCTTTCAGCAACTTATCTGTTGGAGTAACTACATTCACCATTGGCTGGATTTCCAAAACAGAAGACTGATCCCCATCCACGTGGCATACCGGCATCACAGGCAGTGGCTTAACCTGCCAGGCCACAATGCTAGCCCCAAAATTCTCTTTTCATTTTTGTATTTTTAATTTTTTTTAAAGATTTATGGCCGGCGCCACAGCTCAATAGGCTAATCCTCTGCCTGAGGCGACGGCACCTTGGGTTCTAGTCCAGATCGGGGTGCTGGATTCTGTCCCGGTCGCTCCTCTTCCAGGCCAGCTCTCTGCTGTGGCCCGGGAGTGCAGTGGAGGATGGCCCAAGTCTTTGGGCCCCATACCCACATGGGAGACCAGGAGGAAGCATCTGGCTCCTGACTTTGGATCAGCGCAGTGCGCCAGCCACGGCCATTGGGGGGTGAACCAACGGAAAAAAGGAAGACCTTTCTCTCTCTCTCTCTCTCTCTCTCACTGTCCACTCTGCCTGTCAAAAAAAAAAAGATTTATTTATTTATTTGAAAGGCAGAGTCACACAGAGAGGCAGAGAGAGAGAAAAGGAGAGACAGAGAGGTCCTCTATCCTCCGGTTCACCCCTAAACTGGCCACAACGGCCAGAGATGCTCAGATATGAAGCCAGGAGCCAGGAGATTTGTCTGGGTCTTCCACACAGGTGCAGGAGCCCAATGACTTGGGCCATCCCCCACCACTTTCCCAGGCCACAGTGGAGAGCTGGATCAGAAGTGGAGCCACTGGGACCTGAACTGACACCCACATGAGATGCCGGCACTGCAGGCAGCAGCTTTACCCACTACGCCACAGCACTGGCCCCAAAATTCTGTTTTCAATAATCAAGCTTAGAAACCAGCATTGTGGCATAGTGGGAAAAGCCAGTTTGTGTTCCAGCAGCTCCTCTTCCAATCCAAAGCAGCCAAAGATGGCCCAAGAAGCTGGGCCACTGCCACCTACATGGGAGACTTGGTTGCAGCTCCAAGCTCCTGGATTTTGCCTGACCCAGATCCAGCCCCTGCAGCCACTTGGGAAAGTGAACCAGGGGATGAAGACTTCTCTCTCTCTTCTGGTCTCTCCCTCTCTCTCAGTAACTCTTTCAAATAAATAAATAAATCCTTTTTCTTTGTTTTTTTTTAAAGATTTATTTATTTATTTATTTGACAGGCAGAGTGGACAGTGAGAGAGAGAGACAGAGAGAAAGGTCTTGCTTTACCGTTGGTTCACCCCTCAATGGCTGCTGCGGCCAGCGCACTGCGCTGATCCGAAGCCAGGAGCCAGGAGCTTCTCCTGGTCTCCCATGCGGGTGCAGGGCCCAAGGACCTGGGCCATCCTCCACTGCACTCCCGGGCCACAGCAGAGAGCTGGCCTGGAAGAAGAGCAACCGGGACAGAATCCAGCGCCCCGACCGGGACTAGAACCCAGGGTGCTGGCATCGCAGGAGGAGGATTAGCCTATTGAGCTGTGGCACCAGCCTATTTATTTATTTGAAAGTCAGAGTTACACAGAGAGGAGAGGCAGAGAGAGAAAGAGAGAGAGAGAGAGAGAGGTCTTCCACCCAATGGTTCACTCCCCAGATGGCCACAACGGCCAGAGCTACGCTGATCCAAAGCCAGGAGCCAGGAACTTCTTCCAGGTCTCCCATGTGGATGCAGGGGCCCAGGACTTGGGCCATCTTCTACTGCTTTCCCAGGCCATAGCAGAGAGCTGGATCGGAAGTGGAGCAGCTGGGTCTCGAACCAGCACCCATATGGAATGCTGGCGCTTCAGGCCAGAGCATTAACCCGCTGCACCACAGCGCCGGCCCCAATAAATAAATCCTTAACAATAAGTCTTTTTTTTCCTGACAGGCAGAGTGGACAGTGAGAGAAAGAGACAGAGAGAAAGGTCTTCCTTTTTTCCGTTGATTCACCCTCCAATGGCCACTGCGGCTGGCGCGTTGCGGCCGGCGCACCACGCTGATCCGAAACCAGGAGCCAGGTGCTTCTCCTGGTCTCCCATGGGGTGCAGGGCCCAAGCACTTGGGCCATCCTCCACTGCACTCCCGGGCCACAGCAGAGAGCTGGCCTGGAAGAGGGGCAACTGGGACAGAATCCGGCGCCCCGACAGGGACTAGAACCCGGTGTGCCGGCACCACTAGGCGGAGGATTAGGCTGTTGAGCCGCGGCGCTGGCCAATAATCAGTCTTAAAAATACGTGGTGGTTACTTATTATTACTATGGCTACAGAATAATTCATATTTTCCTAGGAATATGAGAATTGCTGGCATAAGAAAATGTCATCAAGAAAATTATGCAATAATTTGTTGAATTAAATCTCAACAAAATACCTATATTTTTAGATAGAACTTAAATCTTCAATTTTGCATTGACCTACTATGGCCTCAATTACACACACACAGACACACACACACACAGACACACACACACACATATATTCACTCCATGAGGAAGAAGCAATGACAAAAAAATTTGGGGCCCTTGGCTAATTGAATCTCTCATACCTTCTGCAACACCAACACTGTGCAGCCAAAGTAATACCTAGAATGCTCACTTGTTCACAAATCAGAAAGCAAAGTCCTCAACAAAAAAGATTTCATCATCGACCAAGTCTTTTTAGTAAAGGAAAAATGGAGACATGCAGCCTAAAAGTTTTTTAAACAAAGTATGAAATCAAAAATATGCTTAATGGGAGGGTGTTTGGATGAGAAATTAAGAGGCCCATGTATGAGTGCAACTCCTACCTGCACCTCTTAACTCTAGCTTTCTGCTAATGCAGACTTAGGGAGGCAACAGTGCTAATGCAAGTAACTGAGTTCCTGCCATCCACAAGGGAACCCTGGACTGAGTTGCTAACTCTTGACTTCAGCCTAGCCCAGCCCCTGCTCTAGTGGGCCTTTGAGAAGCAAAATAGCAGGTAGAAGCTCTCTCTGTCCATTCATCTGTCTGTCTGTCTGTCTGTCTATCTCTGCCTCTCAAATAAATTTAAATAGTATATAATGCTTTATACTTACTGAATTAGATAAAATAAACATAAACATCTAATTTACTGATTATAATTAACACCAATTACATAGAAATCAAAATACATTGAAATAGCTCAAATATTGTAGATGCTGAGATAACTCCAATATCATAGATGCTGAAATTATGTATCTTGCATAACAACTAATTCACAGTGTACTGCTGTGTAGTGGTTAAGAGCACAACCCCAGAGCCTGAATGCTTGACACCAAAGCTGGGCTCTGTAAATAACTTCATTTCTTCATCCACTATTATGGATGGAATTGTATCCTCTCAAAATTCATATGTTGAAGTTATAATCCTTAGTTTCTCAGAATGAGACTTTATTTGAAGATAGAGTTTTCACAAATGTAATTAAAAATAAATGGAGGGCCTGCATTGTGGCACATGGGTTAAGGGGCTTCTTGTGACACTGGCATCCCACATGGGAGTGCTGGTTCAGTCCCAGCTGCTCTGCTTCCCATCTAGCTTTCTGCTGATGCTCCTGGGAAGACAGCAGAAGATGATGGCCCAGAGACTGGGATGTAGCTCCTGTCTCCTGGCTTCAGCCTGGTCCAGCCCCAGCCGTTGCAACCATTTGGGGGAATGAACCAGCAAATGGAAGATCTTATCCTTTCTGTCTCCCTCCATCTCCATCACTCTGCCTTCCAAACAAATAAATATTTTTAAAAATTAATGGGGTTCACTTGGATGAGCTCTAATCTGACTATAAGAGGAGATGAAGACTCAGTGGGATGACCATGTGAGGACACAGCGAGACGGTGGCAATCTGCAAACAAGGAGAGAGACCTCAGGAGAACTCACCCTGATGATACCCTGATCTAGGACATTCGGCTTCCAGAACCATGAGAAAATCGGTTTCTATCATTTAAGGCTGCCTGTCTGTGTTATCATGTTATGGCAGCCCTAGCAAAATACTACACCTGCTAAATGGGATAATTCTGAATCCAGCTCAGAGGGCAGTTGTGAGGATGCAATTAATTAATAAATGAAGAAATGATAGTGGCTAACATTAACTGACCTCTTACAATATGCCCTAGCCCTGAGATCAAAACCTCTACACAACTGCTACTCATTCAGTGTGGTTACTATGTATCTCTATGATTTTTTAAAGATTTGTTTATTTATGTATTTGAAAGGCAAAGTTACAGAGAGGAAGAGGCAGAGAGAAAGAAAAAAAGAGGTCTTCCATCTGCTGCTTCACTCCCCAGATGGCCACAATGGCCAGAGCTGGGCCAATCTGAAGCCGGAAGCCAGGAGCTGCTTCCGGGTCTCCCACATGGGTGCAGGGGCCCAGAGTCTTGGGCCATCTGCCACTGCTTTCCCAGGCCATAGCAGAGAGCAGGATTGGAAGCAGAGCAGCCAGGACTTGAACCAGTGCCCATATGGGATGCCGGCACTGCAGGTGGTGGCTTTACCCACTACACCACAGCACCAGCCCCTCTTTATGATTTTTAAACCTGTATTTGCTAGTGAGAAAAAAATACTATTTTAACTGTAACTTGGATTTGGTTTTAAATATTAACTATTGATTGCTCACTTTCCTCTGAACTTGGGAAAGAGCATCATCCTCTATTATGAGAGGCTGCCATCATCAGCACGTGGCAAGTTCCAATTTAAAGAAGGAGAATAACTTACTTAGCCACATTTAGTGCATTACATCAGGTAGCAGCAGGGAAATTCATGCCGTTCTGTGTGTCGGGCAATAATTCACTACATTAGAAAGATTACTAGTTTTGATTCACCATTTCCCTTTTCAGAGCTCCTCACCTAACTCTGTCTTTTCCTGGAGTGGTAGGGAGTTGGACATAAATTTTTAATTGCTGTCAGAAGAGACAATTTCCACTGGAGGTAGAGACAGCTGGAATAAAAGGATGGTTTTGAAAGAGGCAGAAAGGAAGCAAGGAGAGCAACTAATACATTTGCCTGGATGGTGCAGGGAGTGAACACAAGAAGATGGATACATTGAGCACCTGACTGTGACTAAATGCACATTATAATATGATGATGAGCGAGCATTTCTGATGGTGCAATTTTAGCATCTGTATGTAATAACAATTGAAGAGACAGCATTGTGGCACACCAGACTAACTGTGCATTGGGTTCAGCCACAGCCTGAGGCTCTGGCATCCCATATGTGCATCAATTCAAGTTTCAGCTCCTCTGCTTCCAATCCAGCTCCCTACTAATGTGCCTGGGAAAGCACTGAATGATAGCACCCATGCATGGGCCTCTGAAACCAATGTGGAAGACCTGGATGGAGTTCCAGGCTCCTGGCTTCAGACCAGTCCAGCCCTAGCCATTGTGGCCATTTGGAGAGTGAACCAATGGATGGAAGCTAGCTCACTCTTTCTTCTTTCCCCTTCTCTCTCTTTCTTTCTCTCTTCCTTCCTTCCTTCCTTCCTTTCCTTCCTTCTTCTATTCTTTCTCTCTCTCTTTCCTCCCTCCGTAACACTTCCTTTCAAATAAATAAGTAAATCTTTAATTAAAAAAAAAAAACTAAGAGGCAAAGAGCCTTTAAGGTGATCCTAGAAAATCTGAAAAAGACTCCTAAAATGATATTGAAGAGGTCATCTGGCAAGTGACCTTCTTTTTTTTTTTTAATTTGACAGGCAGAGTTAGTGAGAGAGAGAGAGACAGAGAGAAAGGTCTTCCTTCCGTTGGTTCACCACCACCCCCAAACAGATTCTACGCCCAGTGCACCATGCTGATCCAAAGGTAGGAGCCAGGTGCTTCCTCCTGGTCTTCCATACAGGTGCAGGGGCCCAAGCACCTGGGCCATCCTCCACTGCCTTCCCAGGCCACAGCAGAGAGCTGGACTGGAAGAGGAACAACCGGGACTAGAACCCGGCACCCATATGGGATGCCGGCGCCACAGGCGGAGGATTAACCAAATGAGCCCCAACAAGTGACCTTCTAAGAAAATTTTCAAGTAAATCTTCCTCTGGTCCAGTATAAAAACCTCTTGCAATGGTACATTATTCAGCTTTCCATCACTATAATGAAATACCCAAGATAATCAACTTTATAAGGTAAAAAATGTTATTTAGCTCATAGTTTGAGAGGTTCAAAGTCCAAGGTCAGGCAGCCTCATTTGGTTTGGCCTCTGTTAAGGTTGGCACACCATGGCAGGAATGCATGTTGGATGGAAGAGAGAGAAACAGAGACCTGGGTCCTCCAGTCCATCTCTAGGACACGCCCCCAGTAAGCTCAAGACCTCCCTCTAGGCCCCATCATTAAAAGGTCCACAGCACCTGCCAACTTGCCACCCTGGAGGTCAAACCTTAACCTGTGGACCTTCCAGGGACTCCCAAGGTGATAGCTATACTACAGCTATTGGAATACAGAGGTAAATGGCCATCAGCCTAAAGCAGACATGCCGAGCTCTTCTCTACTCTCATCCTGGAAAAGAAAGGAACTGTCTGTGGTAAGGATTACTAACATGGATTAATGGGCAGAAAGGCAAGTTTGGATTTCAGAAGACCTCAGAAGCCCAGTTTCAATGTTTCAGGGACATGCAATAATTTAAAAAACCAACAACACAGAGGCTCATGGAAGTCCAGCTGACTTTGCCTTAATGAGTACTTGAAAATCACATGTAATGAGGACATGTAAAGTGTTTATATACAGTGAATGATTTACATTTTTTTATTTTGGTAACTAAAATATTTTTCATGTTGTTCCTTATCTTAATCAAATATTTTTTGACTAATACACAAAGGCAAACTTCAGCACAACCTCTAGACCAAACTGTCATAAATTCCATATTTATTGCCTCAGGTAATTGGATTCTTTGGTGTTCTCTGTCTTACCATCCTCACTCCTAACTAACTCTCCCCCCAACCAAGAGGAGTGCCCCATAAATTTGCTGGAAACAATCTTGCAGGAATAGCACCAACTTCTTAGTTTGTGAGTTATTTGCTGTAGGTTCTTAATGTATAGTTTAATTTAACTCAATATGTTAATTCAGTAATTATGTGCCAAATGTTGATTTTTTTCCCCACAAGATCCAAGCTCCATAAAAATTAAAAGACAAAAATACAAACAAAAACCTTTTCTTCCATTCAAGTTGGTTGAGATGGAATTAAATTGCCCCCAATAATATTTCCTGTTGTGAGGTATTTCAAGTACAAAATACCTGAAATCCATAATATACAGGGTCTTCAAAAAGTTCATGGAAATTTATATCATGAAAAAATGCATGGGTTGTGAAACACTTTTGAGCCAAAATAGATTTATCTTTTAATTCCATTTTTCTAAAAAAAAATCAAACTTCTGAGATATCTTCATATATTGAGAGTCCAAACACAAATTTTAAATACCCTGGACTTCTTTCTGCATCACAATTAGGGAAGGAAAGCTGAAGTTTAGCCTATTAACTAGGAAGATTCTTGAAAGTACAATTTCATTTTGCATACATATGATTACTAGCTGAGGGTTTATCACAGATTTATGAATAGCCTGACTAAAAATATAGGGCTTCTTCACCAAGCTGTTAATTGAGTTTGAGTTGGAGTCATCAGAGTAACTGTCAATCTGATTTGTATGTAAAACCTATAACCTTTGTCTCTATCCCTGCAGAACAGTGGTCTTTCTCCTTTTCATTTGTAGAGCTCTTTATTTAGAGGAGCATTGAGCCTGTGATTATAAAGTCAACTGAACGTATCTTATTGCAAAAACTTAAAATCAAAAAAAGAAAGAAAGGAAGGAGGAGGGAAAAAGGGAGGGAGAAGGGAAGGAGAGAGGAAAATGTTGTTATATTTTTAGAATACTATCTATTAAATACATGAAATCTCTTCTCTTTGTATCAATAAAATATAAAAATATAAATCCAAAAAGAACAAGTAAGGAATGAATATAGAATTCCTAGTATGTATAAATTAGTACTCTAGTGGTTTTATATATATTTCATCTTTCCACTTAATTCAATGTATTACTGTCCATATGCTTTATAAATAAAGAAACTGAGTCTCATAAAGAATGATTAAAAAAAAAAGACATCACTGGGAAAACGAAGTCTTGGGCTTAGGGTTACATTAAGAATAAGTTTGATGGGGCCAGCACTGTGGTACAGTGGATTAACGCCCTGGCCTGAAGCGCCAACATCCCATATGGGTGCCAGTTCTAGTCCCAGCTGCTCTTCTTCCAATCTAGCTCTCTGCTGTGGCCTGGGAAAGCAATAGAAGATGGTTCAAGTCCTTAGGCCCCTGCACCCATGTGGGAGACCCAGAAGAAGCTCCTGGCTCCTGGCTGCTGGCTTCGGATCGGCACAGCCCCAGCCATCGTGGCCAACTGGGGAGTGAACCAGCAGATGGAAGACCTCTCTCTCTCTCTATCTGCCTTTCCTCTCTCTGAGTAACTCTGACTTTCAAATAAATAAATAAATCTTAAAAAAATAAGTTTGATGATTTGCAGACTCAATTGTTTAGTTGATGACTTTAAAATTCATCAGACCAGTGGTTTCATTGAACTGACTACTAATTCATTTTAGAAAATGGATAGTTAGGGGCCGGCGCTCTGGCACAGAAGGTTAAGCCACTGTCTGAAGTGCCAACATCCCTTATGGGTACTGGTTCAATTCCCAGATGCTCCACTTCCAATCCAGCTCCCTGCTAATGTGCCTGGAAAATCAGCAGAAGATGGCCCAAGTCCTTGGGCCCTTTCACTCACATGAGAGATCCAGAAGAAGCTTCTGTCTCCTGGCTTCAGGCCTGGCCCAGCCCTGGCCATTGTAGTCATTTGGGGAGTGAATTAGCAAGTAGATCTCTCTCCTTGTCTCTTCTCTCTGCAACTCTGACTTTCAAATAAATAAACACATCTTTAAAAACAGAGCGGGGGGGGGGGGGGAGAGATAGAGAGAGAGGGAGAGAATGAGTAGTTAGCCCTGTATGTAGGACTTAAGTTACTATCTTCATCGCCTTCAAGCTAGGTAGCTATAGGCCTCTATTCATTAGCTCTTGCAATTTCTATTTGCATGCTTCCTGATCCATCTCTGAAAATCTCACATAAACTACATGTAATCAATGAAGAATTATTGTCATAATCAGTAGTAATGTCATAAACTGCTATGAGACACTGCAACCAGTAAACTCAGGATGAGAATGGAAAATGAAAATTGTGAAATAAAGGTGTCAGTTTCCAGACTGTGAGAGAGGTCTCCCCATTGTCTCTGCTCAGTGATGGAAATTGTTATTACCCAGATGGATACTGAAGAACAGCAGGAAAGTTGACTTGTATCACCACAATTTCATCACAATTAATGCATACAGTGACTTGTAGTGTTAATTTGTTATCAGTGTATCCACATGAAAGTTATCAACATAATTTCCTCTGACAAGCGATTCATTCTAGGAAAGAAAAAAAAAGCGAAGTCTCTGCAGTTTGTTATCAGACATCTGCAAGCTGTTTTTTTCTTCTCCCACACAATCTGCAGGTATTCCAGGCTGGCTGGATAACACTAATGGTATGCAAAGGGAAGGCTGTGATTTACTGAGACAGACCCTCTTGTACAAACACAGCAAGGTTCATTATCACTTCTAGAAAGTGTCTCTGACAGGAGTGACAACTCATGTTATAAATAGTGTTTTCTAA
This sequence comes from Oryctolagus cuniculus, assembly GCF_051225735.1. Lineage (NCBI taxonomy): Eukaryota > Metazoa > Chordata > Mammalia > Lagomorpha > Leporidae > Oryctolagus > Oryctolagus cuniculus. The sequence continues at coordinate 45,637,191 of NC_142880.1, forward strand.
AGATCCAGCAACAAACTGAGATAGGCTTGGGATTTGAAAACACATTGCAGACAGACCAGGGTGATTCAGTATGCACTGTGGTATTAGCTCAGCATTCTAATGGCACTCAACATTTATTGTTACTTAATCGCAGAGAACGACAACTAGAAGAGGAAAACAATATGTGTAAGAGAATGAAATTTGCCAGATAGAGAGAATTCAACATCCTGACCAGTTTCAGCATCTCTTGGGAAAGTTTTTGTCAGCATGTAAGGGAGGAAAAGAGGGAACGCTCCCTCTTCCTTCTGTTCTTTTGTTGATCCTTTTACTTGCTGTTTGGGCTGCAGACTAATCCATGAGTCATTCTGCACAGACAGGAGGATGGGAGTGGGAGGAGCGGAAATGGAAGCAGGCCTCTCTTATCTATTTGTAAGGGCTTTATTTGAAAAAGTCTAAATATAATTGAAGCTAATATTATTAGCATGCATCAGCTCTTGGATTTTTTTTAAGAGCCATTTGTTTGATACATTCATTTTCATAAAAGCTTTTGCATGAGTTTGATGCTTTTAACTTTCACTCTATCAACAGGAAAGTGGTCAGGAAGAAAAATGAATATTCCGGGGGCAGCACAAGCTTCTTGTCTAAAGATCTCTACCGAATCCCTGATGTACAACACTGGAGTCTCACTGTTGTGGAGGGAAGTGTTATGATTCCAAATGAACAGGAATCGAGGATTCACTTTTACAAGGATGCTTTTCCCCAAATGCCCAAAATTCAGAAATACTGAAGAAAGGGTTTGACAATTTTAGAAGTTTTTATGGTTAATCTACCAATAGTTACACATCTGACTTAGTATTTCTGGAAACATCTTTACTTGAAGGCAGCAGGTGGCATATCCCACCAGCAGAGCAACTGGGTTTCATGCAGCCAAATGTGTCCTGCCAATTTTAGTTTTTGAATAGAGTAGAAAAGAGATGATCACCCATCCAAGTAGAGAGAGAGGGAGGATTTTTAAGTGTTGAGGATGCATTCTCAAAACAGTCAAGTGCTTAGAGCAGGGAAGCAGATATTTTTTAGGTCAAATGAATTTAAGATATTTACAACTGCTGCTTTTTTATGGCTAGGAGAAGATCTTGAAGGGTAAAATTATTCCCTCCAAGTTTCTTGTTTAAGGCGCCTGTCTTTGGCTACACAAGTAAAACTAAGATGATGGAAACCTCAAGTTCAAGAGCCTGGTGGAACATCAACATGTTTTCCAAACAGCTGGAAAAGCTTTAATATCTTGTAACACTGTTTCCCATGAGAACTACATTACCACCAGACTGATGATTCAAGGGCATGTGACCTGTAGTCTAATACCAATTTAGTCACTGGGTCACCTGTACAAAAGGAAAAATAGGGGCTGGCACTATGGCTCAGCGGGTTAACGCCCTGGCCTGAAGCACTGGCATCCCATATGGGCACCAGTTTGAGACCCGGCAGCTCTACTTCCAAACCAGCTATGGCCTGGGAGAGCAGTAGAAAATGGCCCCTGCACCCACGTGGAAGACCTGGAAGAAGCACCTGGCTCCTGGCTTCGGATTGGTGCAGTTCCGGCTGTTGCGGCCAACTGGGGAGTGAACCAGCAGATGGAAGACCTCTCTTTCTCTCTGCCACTCCTCTCTCTGTGTAACTTTGACTTTCAAATAAATAAATAAATCTTTTTTAAAAAAGGAAAAATAACCTCAAAAACATTTCTAATGTTTTTGAGAGGAGAAGAGAGGAGACTTGAACAGGCATTTTTCAAGAAAGGAAATTCAAATGGCCAACAGATCATTAGCCATCAGGGAAATGCAAATCAAAACCACAGTGAGATTCACTCTGGTTAGAATGGCTCCAATATAGAAATCAACAAATGAGAAATGCTGGTGAGAAGGTGGGGAAAAGGGTACTCTGGTCCACTGTTAGTGGGAATGTAAACTGGTATAGCCACTGTGGAAGACAGAAATCTGAATGCAGATCTACCATATATTCAGCCATCCCACTCCTGGGAATTTACCCAAACCAAAAGAAATCAGTATATGAAAGAGTTATCTGTACCTCCATGTTCACTGCAGCACAATTCATAATAGCTCAGATACAGAATCAACCAGATGTTCATCAGCTGTTGACTGGATAAAGAAATTATGGTACACATACACTATGGAGTGAAGTATGCCAATCCCAAAAAGACAGATACCAAATGTTTTTCGTGATCTGAGGTAACTAACAGAGTACCTGAAATGCAATGTATTGGAGTGAGATAGACATTTTAAAATTCAATGATTGTTTACAGCCCTTGTCTCTTCCATTGAGGAACAGTGCTTTTTTTTTCTCTTCATACTATTTTTTGAATCCTTTTACTTAGTGTAGGGCTAACTATATGATCATTAAGTATACTGAAAGCAGATCTTCATAAAATTTAAGAATGGGAATGTAAGAGGGAGGAGGAGGAAGGGTGTATATATGGAATACATGAAACTTGTATAACGAATTTTTTTAAAGTGAAGGAGAGAAGGAGGGGAAGGGAGAGGGAAGGAGGGTAGGAGAGAGAAAATGGAAGGGAAGAAGAGAAAAATCTAATATCACTGTATTCTTAGAATTGTATCTATGAACTACATTGAACCTGTTAAAAACTTAAAGAATTCAAAGGGGAGCCAATGTTGTAGCTTAATGGGTTCCATGGCCTGTAAGGCTGGCATCCCATATGGGCCACAGCTCAAGTTCTAGTTACTCCACTTCCAATACAGCTCCCTGCTAATGTGCCTGGGAAAGCAGCAGCAGATGACCCACGTACTTGGGTCCCTTTCATCCATATGGAAGACTCGGATAAAGTTTCTGGATCCTAGCTTTGCCCTGGCCCAGCCACAGTTGTGGCCATTTGAGGAGTGAACCAGCAGATAGAAGATCTCTCTGTCTCTGCCTCTGATCAACTCTGACTTTCCAATAAATCTGTTTTTAAAATTCAAAGGAATGATTATAAACAAACTCAATGAGATACAAGAGAATAGAGTGTAATGAAGTTAGGAAAATAATTCATGATATTAGTGAAAAATTCAGCAGAGAAATAAAAATCTTGAGAAAGAACCAAACAGAAGTCTTGGAAATGAAGGACTCCATAAATCAAAAAATATATATATAATTGAAAGACTCAATAACAGACTAAAACAAATAGAATAACGAATATCTGAACTTGAATACAGGTCTTATGAAATTTCCCAATAGGATTTCTTGAACTCTATACTTAGTATGAAGTTAATCTTTCATGAGAGTATCAATTGTTAAATCAACAATAGGAGTTATTGTGCACTTGCTTCCCACGTAGAACTTCTGTCCTTAATGAGTTGTACTACAAGAATTAACAGTAAAACTAGTATTCAAACAGTACTTTATACTTTGTGTATCTGTGTGGGTGCAAACTGTTGTAATCTTTACTTAGTATAGAGTTGATCTTCTGTATATAAAGATAATTAAAAATGAAGCTTAATGAAGAATGGGATGAGAGAGGGGATAGGAAGTGGGATGGTTTGGGGGTAGGAGGGCAAGTATGGGGGGAAGAACCACTATAATCCATATTTGTTAAATAAAATCTTTCAATTAAAAAAAGAAGTTAATCTTATGTATATAAAGCTCATTAAAAATAGATCTTAGTAAAAATAAGAATGGGCATAGGAATAAGGGTGGGAGGGCGGGTATAGTGGTAAGAATCACCATGTTCCAAAAGTTGTATTTATAAAATGCATGAAGCTTGTACACCTTAAATAAAAGTTTTCTGGGAAAAAAAAAGAAGTTTCCCAGTAAGACAGAAAAGAAATTAATGAAAATGAAGACAGCCTCTAAGACATTTGGGATATAATTAAATGAATAAGTACTTAAATTTTTAATATCTCAGTAAAGGAAGGAGAGGGGAATAGCACACAATCAGGCATAGAAAACCTGTTAGTGAAAACCAAATTGTGGGGCCGGCACTGTGGCACAGTGGGTTAAAGCCTTGGCCTGAAGTGCCGGCATCCCATATGGGTGCTGGTTCTAGTCCCGGATGCTCCTCTTCTGATGCAGCTCTCTGCTATGGCCTGGGAAAGCAGTAGATGATGGCCCAGGTCCTTGTGCCCCTGCACCTACGTGGGAGACCCGGAAGAAGCTCCTGGCTCCTGCCTTCAGATCGGCGCAGCTCCGGCCGTTGCGGCCAACTGGGGAGTGAACCATCGGATGGAAGACCTCTTTCTCTTTCTCTACCTCTCTCTGTAACTTTGTCTTTCAAATAAGTAATATAAATCTTTAAAATAAAAAAGAAACAAATTGCAGCTGAAAATATTTTAAATTTATAAACATATCTCACCAAGAATATAGATATAGGGCTAGCCTTGTGATGTAGCTGGTAAAGCCACTCACTGCAAAGCCAGCATCCCATATAGTCACCAGCTCAAGTCCCAGCTGCTCCACCTCCAATCCATCTCCCTCCTAATGGCCTGGGAAAAGCAGCAAAAGATGGCCCAAGTGTTTGGACCCCTGCATGCCACATGAGAGACCCAGAAGAAGCTCCTGGCTCCTGGCTTCAGAGTGGCCCAGCTTCAGTTGTTGCAAATATTTGGGGATTAAATCAGCAGGTGTAATCTCTCTCTCTCTCTCTCTCTCTCTCTCACTTACTCATTCTTCTCTCACTCTCCCTTGCTCCCTTCTTCCCTCCCCTCTGTAACTGACTTTCAAATAAATAATCTTAAAAAAAACAGATTGTACATTTAGTAAATCATACAAAGAATAATACAAAATAGTCAAGATTCAGCTAAACAAATAAAACACTTCCAAATTTTGAAAGTCCTCTATACACATTTCCCAAGTTGCCTCCCAATCCTCCACTCCCACATTATTAAAAAAAATTATGGATTTTGTGCTTATCATTTTCCTTGTTTTTATTTACAGTTTTACCACACAGTTGGTCCTCATTAGTTGTGAATTCATCTACTTGCCAAAACTGATTTGTAACTCAAAACTCAATCCTCATGGCACCTTCAGATATGTGCAAAGAGGTGTTTTGAACCACCCAGTGCAGTACACATGGTCCCACCTGAGGCTGATCACAGTGATTTGACTTGTTGTTTACACTCTTACACTTTACTCAAGTGTCCTTTTAGTTGTCTTGTTAGTGCCATATTTTTCGTAATTTTCCACTTTTTGTTGGTGACTTCACTGTTTAGAATGGTCCCCAGCTATAATGATAAGGGTTATCTATATTCCTAAGTCCAAAAAGAGTATGATGTGCTTTATACCTTAAAAAAGCTTCATTCAGGCATGGGTTATAGTGCTGTTGGCAATGACTACCATGCTAATGAATCAATAACATATATTTAATATGGTATTTTGCATGGAAACACACATAAAGTTATACATAAACTGATTAACAAAAATGTTGTGACAAGAGACTCAAAAATCTAAACCTTTATTTCCCCTATTTAGCAATGATTTAATATTTGCTAGTTTAGGGATCTCATTGACTTCATAAGATATAACTCTCACAAATAATGAGAATTGCCTAAATCTATATATTACTGGGCATTATATTTTAAAATTGTAGATATTTTTCAATATACATGGAGTTATTTTTGCAATGTGCATATCTTTTTCTTATTACAACAGAAGTCTTTTTTCACTATTATGGCCGTGAAATTCATCCACGTTGACATATATAAATATAGTTCATTTATTTTCACATGACTTGGCATATTCCAGTGCATGAACATACCATAATTCTTCATCCAGACTTTTGTTGGTGACCATTTATGTAATTTTTGCTTTGAATTACAGGCATTGCTTTGAAATGGAAATATAATTATTTAGGTCCCCTCATACACATGAACAAGTGTTTCTTGAGAATATATATATAACGAAGATGTTGAATTATTGGGTCTTGAGGATTGTGCATCACCAAATTTATGAGATTATGCCACATTGCTGTCCAGTTTGCACCAGTATCTGCTTCTGCCAATGTATTAATAATTATATTGACCACATTTGCACAATACCTTATATTATTAATCTATTTAATTTTTGATGGTTTGGTGGACATAAAATATGGTATCTCATTGCATTTACATTTTCTTTTTTTAATATTTATTTTTATTTATTTGAAATACAGAGAGAGGTATAGCCAGAGAGAGAGAGAGAGAGAGAGAGAGAGGTCTTCCATTCTGCTGGTTCACTCCCCAAATCACTGCAATGGCCAGAGATGGGCCAATCCGAAGTCAGGAGCCAGGAGCTTCTTCCAGGTCTCCTACGTGGGTGCAGGAGCCAAAGGAGTTGGGTCATCTTCTACTGCTTTCCCAGGCCATAGCAGAGAGCTGGATTGGAAGTGGAGCAGCCAGGACTTGAACTGGCACCCATATGGGATGCTGGCGCTGCAGGCTGGGGCTTTAACCCACTATGCCAGAGCACTGGCCCCTACATTTTCTTGATTACTATTAAGGTTGAACACCACTTCATAGATATATTAGTCATTTTGGTATCTTCTTCTACCAATTACCTATTAATTTTTGCCCACTTTACTACTGGGTAAATAGAATTATTTAGATAGATAGTGCTGATCAAATATTTAGACAGGAGAAGTGTTTTTCTTTTGTGGTATTTCTCTCTCTGGGCATTTTCCTTATGGATTAGTTAATATATTCTGACATTAATTCTTTACCATGTCAATTTAAAATATCTTCTCCCTAATTATACTTTTTTCCTTCCTTTTTAACAGGAATTTAAATATTGAATATAGCCTATTTACCAATCTTTGAGTTGTTTCTTTTTAAATAAATCACTTCTGTCTCAATTCCTAGCTTTCAATATCTTTTTCTAGAAATTCTCATTTTCATTCTTATACTATTATTCTTAATTGATTTTATATAGTATGAAGCAGTTTCCTATTTTCCCTTCAGTTTTCATATAGCTAGTCAATTATCTTTGCAGCATTTATTGCATTATGCTTCCTTTAAATTCTGGTCCTCAATGCCAACTCTGTAATATGTCAGATTTCCATATGCGTGAATCTGTTACTGGGCTCTTAATTCCACTTCATTGTCTAATAATGGCCAATATTATATTTTTTAAATAACTAGACTTCTTGCTGGGTCCTGATATCTTACAGAGCAAGTCCCTCATATCTGTTCTTCTTAGAAATATCTTAATTATTCATGATTCTTTACACTTTCATGGAAACTCTATAACCAACTTGTCAAGATCAACTAAAAGTGTTATTAGAATTTTGATGAGAAGTGCATTAAATTTATAGGTCAATTTATCAAGAAGCAACAGCCATGAATATGGTATATCTTCTTATTTATATGTCTTCTTCAATATATTCAAATAAAGTCTTAAAAATGATTCAAAAATATTGTAATTATTTTATTAGTTTCAGTTCTTGGTGTCATGTTTTGATTATTATTATAAATGTTTGCTTTTCTAATATCTTATTACTGGTCCATACAAAAGTAATTATGGTTGTAATACTCTCATTCTAATTTGTCTTTTGTGTTTTTGAAGCTGCCATCTATAAATAAGAGCTTTACTTCTTATACTCTAATTCTAACAAGTAATTTCCCCCCTAATCTACTGTCTATTGGCTAGAACCTTTAGTCAATATTGTGTGTATGTGGAAGTACAGGAATTTTTTACTTGTTCAAAGTAGACTTTTCATTATAGTTATCTGCACTGCTTTTGGAGCCACCCTGTGCCTGACTATTGTATATCTAAGAAACTCTGAGATTGGCAGAGCCAAGATGGCAGAATAGTGAGGGCACGCACTGATAGTCCGGGAAAAGATAGTTTAATAAAAGTGGAGTTACTATAGTCTCAGGAAAAGGCTTGGGAAAAAATTGCAGAGGAAACTCTCCCGGATCTAGTGGATGTGACACAGAGGACCTACGGGGACAGCAAGGACGCCCACGGTGTGGAGGACAGCCACGGAGTCTGTGCGCCAGTGCTGGAAGGGGAGGTGAGACAAAAACTTAGATAGCCCAAGACATTGGCAGGGAAAGACAGAAAGAGCCTAGAGGGAATGAAAGCCCCACTGGGGAAAGCTCACCAGGCTGACTGGAGGAGAGAAAAAAAAAATAAGGGGAACCAGCATGGACACTAGCCTCTCTATCCACTCACTTTACAAAGCCGAGCAAGACAAAGAATAGGCGCCATGTTGAATATACGTAAAGCAGCGCCTGCCATCAGCCAAGCAGAAAAACCTGACTCTTGTGGGGAGAAATAACAGCAGGTTAGGACCTAGTGAAAGTGTGGAACTAACGAACTGAGACTGTGAAAATCTGAGGGTGGGTGAGAGAACTCACCGAGTACACAAACTCGGTAACCTACGCAACCTGGTGAGAGACTGCAGAGAAATTTGACACCACACTGAGGGCTGCATAAACCCTTTGTGCAGTCCCTGGGGTAGAGAATACCCACAGGGGCCAGATTTCATACATCAACTACCCTCAATTCCACTCAGCTGTGTGGAATTACTTCCCTTCTGAGTCAAAAAAAAGAGAGAGAGCGAGCGAGCGAGAGAGAGGACAACCTGGGTGAGTCACTTTGACACACCCTTAACCCTGAAGAACCAAACAGAGCTCTCTGGTCACACCCATCACAGCCTCTAAGGATCCATCAAAAGCAGACAGTCCACTTAATCTAGAGTCATAGTATAACAAGAAAAAACACCACAGCAAAGAAACCAAAGAATATCTCCAATATGCCAAACAACAAAGCAAAAACCGAAGTAACAAGAACAAGGAAGACACTATGACACTCCCAAATGAAAAAGACACACCAATTCAAGATTATGAATATGATGAGATAGAAGAAATGCAAGAAGTGGATCTCAAAAAATTGATAAGAACATTAAGAAGTTCTCAAAAACAAATTCTTGAACTACAGAAATCCTTAATGGACAAGATAGAAAATCTCTCATGAAAATGAAATATTAAGGAGGAATCAAAATGAAATGAAACAACTAATAGAACATGAAACTGTGATAGTGATGAGAAATCATAATGAAATGAAGAGCTCAATAGATCAAATGACAAACACATTAGAGAGCCTTAAAAACAGAATGGGTGAAGCAGAAGAGAGAATATCGGACTTAGAAAAGAGAGAACAGGAAAATATACAGTCAATCCAAAGAAAAGAAGAGGAAATTAGAAACCGAAAAAATATTGTCGGGAATCTTCAGGATACTATTAAAAAAACCAACATTCGGGTTCTAGGAGTTCCTGAAGGCATGGAGAGGGAAAAAGGATTAGAAGGCCTTTTTAGTGAGATACTAGCAGAAAATTTCCCAGGTTTGGAGAAGGACAGAGACATCCTAGTACAGGAAGCTCACAGAACCCCTAATAAACATGAACAAAAGAGATCCTCACCACGACACATTGTAATTAAACTCTCCACAGTGAAACAGAAAGAAAAGATCCTAAAATGTGCAAGAGAGAAATGTCAGATTACTCTCAGAGGATTTCCAATCAGACACACAGCTGACTTCTCATCAGAAACCCTACAAGCTAGGAGGGAATGGTGAGATATAGCCCAGGTACTAAGAGAGAACAACTGCCAGCCCAGAATATTATATCCTGCAAAGCTCTCATTTGTGAATGAAGGTGAAATAAAGACCTTTCACAGCAAACAGAAATTGAAAGAATTTGTTGCCACTCATCCTGCCCTGCAAAAGATGCTTAAAGATATGTTACACACAGAAACACAGAAACACGGTCATCAGTATGAAAGAAGGTAAAGGAAGGAAACCTCACAGAAAAAGATCACAGCAAGTTCAAAATATATATTAGAAAATATCTTTGGCAAATGGCATGGCAAAGTTACTACTTATCAATAGTCACATTGAACGTTAATGGCCTGAAATGTCCAGTTAAAAGACAGCAATAGGCTGATTGGGTAAAGGAACAAAACCTATCTATTTCCTGCTTACAAGAAACACATGTTTCCAACAAAGATCCATACAGACTGAAAGTGAAAGGCTGGAAAAAAGATATACCATGCCAACAGAAATGAAAAAAGAGCAGGCGTAGCCATCTTAATATCGGACAACATAAACTTTACCACAAAAACTGTTAGGAGAGACAAAGAGGGGCACTATATAATGATTAAGGGATAAATTCAACAGGAAGATATAACGATTATCAATGTATATGCACCTAATTACAGGGCACCGGTCTATCTAAAAGATTTGTTAAGGGACTTAAAGGGAGACTTAGACCCCAATACAATAGTACTGGGGGACTTCAATACTCCACTCTCAGAAATAGACAGATCAACAGGACAGAAGATCAACAAGGAGACAGTAGATTTAAACAACAATATAGCCCAAATGGATCTAACAGATATCTACAGAACTTTTCATCCTACACATAAAGCATTTACATTCTTCTCAAAAGTACATGGAACCTTCTCTAGGATTGACCACATACTAGGTAGGCCATAAAGCAAGTCTCAGCAAATTCAAAAGAATTAGAATCATACAATGCAGCTTCTTAGACCATAAAGAAATGAAGTTGGAAATTAGCAACTCAGGAGTCCCTAGAGCATATGCAAACATGGAGAATGAACAACAAGCTCCTGAATGAATAATGGGTCATAGAAGAAATTAAAAGAGAAATCAAAAATTTTTACAGAAATCTAGCAACAATAAATGCTGGAGAGGATGCGGGGAAAAAGGGATACTAACCCACTATGGGTGGGAATGCAAACTGGTCAAGCCACTATGGAAGTCAGTCTGGAGATTCCTCAGAAACCTGAATATAACCCTACCATACAACCCAGCCATACCACTCCTTGGAATTTACCCAAAGGAAATGAAATTGGCAAACAAACAAGATGCCTGCACATTGATGTTTATTGCAGCTCAATTCACAATAGCTAAGACCTGGAACCAACCCAAATGCCCATCAACAGTAGACTGGATAAAGAAATTATGGGACAGGTACTCTATAGAATACTATACAGCAGTCAAAAGCAGGTCATTTGCAACAAGATGGAGGAATCTGGAAAACATCATGCTGAGTGAATTAAGCCAGTCCCAACGGGACAAATATCATATGTTCTCCCTGATCGGCAACAACTAACTGAGCACCAAAGAGGAAACCTGTTGAAGTGAAATGGACACTATGAGAAACAGTGACTTGATCAGCTCTTGTCCTGACTATTGATGTACAATGTAATACTTTATCCATTTTAGTATTTTTTTTGTTCTAGTACTATTGGTTGAACTCTGTAATTAACACACAATTATTCTTAGGTGTTTAAATTTTAACTGAAAAGTGATCCCTGTTAAATACAAGAGTGGGAATAAGAGAGGGAGGAGATGTACAATTTGGGACATGCTCAATAGGACTTGCCCCAAATGGTGGAGTTAGAAATGTACCAGGGGATTCCAATACAATCCCATCAAGGTGGCATGTACCAATGCCATCTCACTAATCCAGGTGATCAATTTCAGTTCACAATTGATCACACTGATAGGTCTAAGAGTCAAAGGGATCACACCAACCACAGTAGTGTCTGCTAATACTAACTGATAGAATCAAAAAGGGAGAGAATGATCCAACATGGGAAACGGGATACACAGCAGACTCACAGAATGGCAGATGTCCTAAATAGCACTCTGGCCTCAGAATCAGCCCTTAAGGCATTCAGATCTGGCTGAAGAGCCCATGAGAGTATTTTAGGCATGGAAAGCCAAGACACCTGGGGAAAAAAAAAAAGAAGACCTAAATGAAAGATCTCTGCGAGTGAGATCCCAGTGGAAAGAACGGGGCCATCAAAGAAGGAGGTACCTTTCTCTGAAGGGAGGAGAGAACTTCCACTTTGACTATAACCCTTTCGGAATAATATTGAAGTCAGCAAACTCAAAAGGCTTCCATAGCCTTGGCAACTCATGACTAGAGCCTAGGGAGATTACTGACACCATAAACAAGAGTGTCAAATTGTTAAGTCAACAACAGGAGTCACTGTGTACTTACTCCTCATGTGGGATCTGTCCTTACTGTGTTGTCCAATGTGAAGTAATGCTATAACTAGTACTGAAACAGTATTTTACACTCTGTGTTTCTGTGTGGGTGCAAACTGATGAAATCTTTACTTAATATATACTGAATCGATCTTCTGTATATAAAGATAATTGAAAAAGAATCTTGATGTGAATGGAATGGGAGAGGGAGCGGGAGATGGGAGGGGTGCGAGTGGGAGGGAAATTATGGGAGGGGAAAGCCATTGTAATTCATAAACTGTACTTTGGAAATAAATATTTACTAAATAGAAGTTAAAAATTTAAAAAAAGAAACTCTGAGATTACAGCAAAGAAACAGATATGATTGGAGTCTGGGACAAGCTGAATAGCATGTCATTGGTTGAGTCTACCCATTTTCTACCTTTTCCTCAAATTATCTAATCAAGTAATAGGATTATATATAGGATTACATTTTCTATTGCCAGTGCCCATTAAGTATCCCCACTAAATCTCCAAAACTAATGGTATCTGAAACCTAAATTATCATGTTTTCCTAAAAAAGAATGAAGCCGTTTTTAAGGCTAATTGGGCGTTGCATAAAACTTTGGTGTCACTTCAAATTCCTTCCTCTCCTTTATTGTCAAATCCTGTGGGCTCCCTAGCTTTTCTCCATGGCAGAATGTATTGCTCCCCACCAATGCACACTTCAGTGGATCCACTCATATTTATGTTTCCCACTATTACATCCCCCCCTCTTAACTGGCTGTGTTCTTTTTGCTCATATTTTGCTAATTAATTGAGTCTTCACTGTGGCTTTATATGTGTGAAAGAACATCCTGAGCAGTCAAGAAACTTTTGTGTTTGCGTAAACACATTTCTAGGACATTGATATCATACTTACCTCATCTTCTTGGATATTCAGCAGAGCACACAAAGAAGTGTGACAACCAATCTCCCAATTCTTTTCATTAATTTTTACAAATTAAAGCTGCTGGCAGTATGTCAACCACCGCTACTGATCATCTCCTTAGTGCCAGGTATTGGATGAGGAGCTGAGGGAGAGGTAAAGATGTACAAATAAGAATCTTATAGTTTGGAGACAATACAATCAATTAGTTGCCTTGGTTGAAATCATGACTATTTGAAATCTTTTTATGTTTATGCAGAATAAAAGCCAGAATTGTTAATCCTCTGTTGTCTTCCTTGTCATTAGCCTTTCATTAACTGGATCTACTAATTCACTATACATATTCCATTCATAAATCTGAGCTACAGATACAGTCACTTTTGTATCCTAGGTCAGAACATGCTTATCTCTAATCTTAAGGATAATAAAACTGACAACAAAGGCCATTAACCTTGAGAACCATTCCAAATGCTGACCATCATTTCCTTAAGCATATCACACATCTTCAAGGACACCACTTTTACCAACTACTTAAAAGAGAAAATTTGAAATACTTTGTCTTCAAAATATGTCAACATATCATATGCCAATGAAAAGTGAAGAACCTCATGCTTCATGTTGGAACTTACTAATTATTGAAAGGCTAGAGTGCAATTATTTAATGTGCCGAAAATGTGGTCATTTGTTTCTCTTGCATTACCAGGAAATTGGGTAGATTATCACTGTTTGGGGAGCAGTTCTGGAGAAAGAATGAATTATGCAAGTGTTCCTGAACCACAGGGCTGTTGCTCCTCCACCTGGAAGCAGTTCTGGCTCATCTGATTTCTCAGTGTCTATAAGAACCTACAGTTGTGTCACTTGATTTTAAAATCGGGCCTTTATTTCTTATTAAATTCACAGAAAAGAGTGAATCATTGTGGCGCAGTGGGTTAACGCCCTGGCCTGAAGCACCAGCATCCCATATGGGTGCCGGTTCAAGACCCAGCTGATCCACTTCTGATCCAGCCTCTGCTATGGCCTGGGAAAGCAGTGGAAGATGGCCCAAGTCCTTGGACCCCTGCACCTGTGTGGGAGACCTGGGGGAAGCTTCTGGCTCCTGGCTTCAGATCTGCACAGCTCCAGCCGTTGCAACCATCTGGGGAGTGAACCAGCGGATGGAAGACCTCTCTCTCTGACTCTCCTCTCTCTGTGTAACTCTCAAATAAATAAATAAATCTTAAAAAAAAAAACCAGCGAACCATCAATAACAGTATGTCAACTAGAATAAAATGTATAAGGGTATCATAGATATAAACTAATCAGAGCAATTGAAATTTTGGAGTTGCAGGGCAGGCAGGGATGGTGAAGTTGCAGGGCAGGCATTGTGGTGAAGCAGGTTAAGCCATGTCTTGTCAGCATCCCATACTGGAGCACTTCAGTCCTGGCTGCTCCACTTTTGATCTACTTCCCTGTTCATGTGCCTGCAGAAGTAATGAAAGATGATCCTGCCACATATGTGGGAGACCAGGGTAGAGTTCCTGGCTTCTAGCTCCTGTCTTCAGCCTGGCACAGACCTGGCTGTTGCAGGCATTTGGGGAGTGAACCAGTGAAAGGAAGATCTCTCTCTCTCTCTCTCTCCCTCCCTCCCTCCCTCCCTATCTCCCTCCCTTCAAAAAATTAAATAAATCTTTAAAAAAATTGTAGTTGCCATTGTTCATCCTTCAAGCCACCAAGCTACAGCATCTATCACCAAGATTACCTTAACTGATTGTCTGCCTCTTGTTTTTAGTTTTTTTAAGGAATGATTGATTGATAAGGGTTTGGAAACATAGCCTACTGTCAAGAGATATGAGATGGTGAAAGCTTCCATTTGCATGAGGTTTTCCCAGTTTTAGCCCAAAAGGTTCGCATCCCAGGAAACCCCTTGGTATCAGGCAAATGCAAAGAGATGTCATATTAGGAGTTCCAGACTAAAATTTAGGAACTCAAGATTGAATTGATAGCTTTTTCCTCATTTTATGTCATTTTATTTTTAATTTTCAAATAGTTATATTTACTTATGGGGTACAATGTGACATTATAATCTATGTATATAATGTGGAATGCTTAAATCAAGCTAGTTAAGCTATCCACCACCCCCACATACTTCTATATTTGTGGTGAGGATATTTAAAATCTACAATTTTAATAAGTTTAAAATAACCAATATGTTATTAACTATAGTAGCCATGTTGTACAACAGGTCCCTGAAACTTATTTCTCCTAACTAAAACCTGGCATATTTTTTAAATATTTATTTATTTATTTGAAAGTCAGTGTCACACAGAGAGGCAGAGAGAGGGAGAGAGAGGGAGAGGGAGAGAAAGAGAGAGAGAGAGAGAGAGAGAGGTCCTCCATCCGATGGTTCACTCCCCAGATGGCCACAATGGCCGGAGCTGTGCCAATCCAAAGCCAGGAGCCAGGAGTTTCTTCCCGGTCTCCCACGTAGATGCAGGGGCCCAAGGACTTGGGCCATCTTCTACTGCTTTCCCGTGCCATAGGAGAAAGCTGGACAGGAAGTGGATCAGCCGGGTCTTGAACTGGCGGGATATGGGATGCTGGCGCTTCAGGCCAGGGCATTAACCCACTGCGCCACAGCGCTGGCCCTAAAACCTGGCATTTTTTAATCAACATCTCTCCTTTACCCTGACCACCCACCCCCAGCCTCTGTAGATAAAGAAAACTCATCATGTACACAAGAAATAATATTCAGCCCTACAACAAGAAGGAGATTCTGTCCTTGGTGACAACATGGATGAACTTGAAGGACATTGTGCTTGATGAAATGAGCCACAGAAAGACAAATATTGCACGATCTCATGTCTATGAGCAGATTTAAGAAAATTCATTCAAAGTGGAAGTGAAAGATAAATCTATCTTGAATACAAAAAAAAAGAAATCCATGCATAATTTTTTTGTAATACACATTTTTCATGGACTTTTTGAAACCCTTCATGTGTACATAGACTCTAAACAGTTCAAACTCAGAGAATTTTTTTCTCTTGAAGTAAACAACAAAGGGTATCTTTACAAAAGGCAAAAATGGATTCAGTAAATAAATTCCATGTTCATTCATTGGCTTCTTAGTAGGTCATCCAGAATGACTTCTCTCAAACATCAAATCGAAAGCAAAGCTGCATTACACCACCCAGGACAAAACTGCTGCAGTGAAAACGTGGTTTGGGAGTTCTACAAAGAGCTTCTCACTGTGTTCATTTGTAAGTTACTTCACACGCATGTGTCAAGAATTCCATCCTCAGTGGTTAACTAGGGAATAACATTGTCATTCATTTTTCCTCTCTGAAAAGGTTTTTTGAAGACCATTTCCTTGCCTGATGATCAACAAAACTGTGAGCCTTTCAGTCCACCACAGAGCCCACATGAGTCAGTGTTCTTCAGAGAAATGGCACCCACAAGATGAGTACACTGTAGTGACAGGGGTGTTGTGGGGAATTAGCTTGATTGTGGAAGCTGACAAGCCCAAAATCTGAAGGCTGGGCTGGCAGGTCTGAGTCTCAGGGCAGAGATGTAGTCTGATAAGTGGTAAGTGATAAGTCTGAATCTGATGAGTGGCTGCTCACTGAATTCCCTCTTCCCCTGGGGAATCCAGTGCTTTTCTATTAAGGCCTTCAATTGTTTAAGTGAGGCCCACCATCCACATTGAAGGAGGGTAATCAGCTTTATTCAAAGTCTACTGACTTAGATATTAATTTCAAGAAAAAAAGAAAAAACAAATATTAATTTCATCTAAAAAATTCATAGAAATATCCAGATTAATTTTTGACCAAATACCTTGGTATCATGGACTAACCACATTGACACTTAAAAAAAATTTTTTTTTTTGACAGGCAGAGTGGACAGTGAGAGAGACAGAGAGAAAGGTCTTCCTTTGCCGTTGGTTCACCATCCAATGGCCGCCGCGGCCGGCGCGCTGTGGTCGGCGCACCGCGCTGATCCGATGGCAGGAGCCAGGAGCCAGGTGCTTTTCCTGGTCTCCCATGGGGTGCAGGGCCCAAGCACCTGGGCCATCCTCCACTGCACTCCCTGGCCACAGCAGAGAGCTGGCCTGGAAGAGGGGCAACCGGGACAGAATCCGGTGCCCCGACCAGGACTAGAACCCGGTGTGCCGGCGCCACTAGGCGGAGGATTAGCCTAGTGAGCCGCGGCGCCGGCCCAACACTTAAAATTAACCACCACAAGAACCAGATGGCTTAATCTTTCAGTATCAGACACTTATCCAAGCTTTTGGGAACTGTGGCTGCAAATGTAGCATCACACCACCTCCATGACTGCATTTAGGCATCTGTCCTCAGTAATTGCCCTGAAATAGCTTAGCAAGAACTGAAGACATTGTCATGATAGTCATAGTGTGGATCCATGTCTAACTAGGACTGTAAGTGGGCTCTGAATCCAATTTTCATGTTGGCCCTTTTCAACTTGGTCTACTTTTCTAGCAATTATACTCAATTTGATAGGTATATTAAGACAGGCAGGCATTTCTGCTTTGTTTATTTTGTTTTATTTCATCATATACAAATTTGAATGCATTTTTAAGATAAAATAAGAGACTTTAAGAAAAAGGTAGGGATGGGAGCTGCAGCATAGAAGGTTAAGCCTTTGCCTGCAGAGCTGCCATCCCATATGGGTGCCAGTTTGTGTACCGGCTGCTCCTCTGATCTCACTCTTTGCTCAATTGCCTGGAAAAGCAGTGGAAGATGACTCAAGTGCTTGGGCCCCTGCACTCATATGGGAGACCCAGAAGAAGTTCCTGGCTCCTGGCCCATGGCTTCAGATCAGCCCAGCTCTGGCCATTGCAGCCATTTAGGAGGTAAACCAGCAAATGGAAGACTTTTCTCTGTCTCTCCCTCTTTCTGTCTATAACTCTGCCTCTCAAATAAATAAATATAACTTTTACAAAGAGAAAAAGGTGGGTTTTTTTCATAATCTCTTTGGTACTATGTGTCCCTCTCTCAGAGACAATTCTCCCTAAACTTATAATTACCTTAGACACAAAAGTTTAAGAATTGCTGTGCGAGTTCTTAAAGTCTGTCATTCATTATTAGCTATTTTGAATAGGAAATTTCTTCCTGGATATCTCAAAGAAGCTAAGCCATGGCCTGACCACTTGGTATTGTGAGGGTAACACAGTTTCAACACTCTTCAGAGAAAGAAACAAGGATGTATTTGGGCTAATTCATTCTTTTTTTTTAACTTTTATTTAATGAATATAAATTTCCAAAGTACAGCTTATGGATTACAATGGTTCCCCCCCCCATAACTTCCCTCCCACCCGCAACCCTCCCCTTTCCCTTTCCCTCCCCTCTTCCATTCACATCAAGATTCATTTTCAATTCTCTTTATATACAGAAGATCAGTTTAGCATATATTAAGTAAAGATTTCAACAGTTTGCACCCACATAGAAACACAAAGTGAAAAATACTGTTTGAGTACTAGTTATAGCATTAAATCACAATGTACAGCACATTAAGGACAGAGATCCTACATGAGAAGTAAGTGCACAGTGACTCCTATTGTTGACTTAACAATTTGACACTCTTGTTTATGGCATCAGTAATCACCCTAGGCTCTTGTCATGAGTCGCCAAGGCTATGGAAGCCTTTTGAGTTCGCCAACTCTGATCATATTTAGACAAGGTCGTGGTCAAAGTGGAAGTTCTCTCCTCCCTTCAGAGAAAGGTACCTCCTTCTTTGATGACCTGTTCTTTTCACTGGGATCTCACTTGCGGAGATCTTTCATGTAGGGTTTTTTTGTTTGTTTGTTTGTTTGTTTTGTTTTTGTTTTTTGCCAGAGTGTTTTGGCTTTCCATGAGAGTATTACAGGCATGGGCTAATTCATTCTTAGCCTCTGCACGCTGCACCCTTGTTCCTGGCAATGGAAGAAAGCAAAGAGAGACCTAAGAAGACGAAGATTCTGTATAGCAATCCATCATGGAGAAATAAGCTCAGGACAAATCCACTAAGCAGGAGGAATCTTTGAATTGGTGCTTCCAACAGAAACAACATACCTTCATCCAATAAATTTTCTGGAGCACTTAACTATACATGAGTAGTGCTCTACTAAGAGTGTTGGTTCGGGTATGGGTCTTGTTTGGCTCTTGCTCCTGAGAAGTTTGCTGAGATTCAAAAAGACATAAAAGTATTAGAGAGAAGCATGAGCTTCATCCTAAGCATGTTTGTTCCATAATTGAACTGATTGATTATGCGTTTTAAGACTTAGTGAAAATCCAATTGTAGAAAGCCTTTAATTTAAAATGGAAAAACTCAGAGATTTCCTCCTACTGGAAATTTAGAAAGGGAAAAAACCTTATTATCTAATAAATTATCTGCATTAAAATGCATTAGTAATCCATCTTCATAACATCTGGTGACAGCTACATTGCTTATTTAAAAAACAACACAGTCTCTTTCTCCAAGCATGATTTTTATGGTTCTTCTGAAAGAAACTCATTAAATTCAACTACAGAAGAAAGTAAACTGCTTTACAATAAATTAGTATGTTATAAATAAGGGAATGCTTAGCATAATATTTTAATTGCTATTTTAATTTAAAGCCTAGTGCATTGTTGTCCACACTGTCTATTGCAGAAATCTAAAGAAAACAATTTTTGCTGTTGCTTGGTAAACCCTAGGCATGCAAGCTTATCTTTTCTACTTGTATTAATCCTTCTTCTGTTCCTATAACAAAATCCCTACAGCTGGGTTCTTTATAGAGTAAAGAAGTTAACTGATTCTGGGTGGTTGGAGGCTCCAAATAGCACGACACCAACGTCCTGGTGAGAGCACCCTGGCTGTATCACAACAAGGCAGAGAAACAGAAAGGGAACTGGCTACGTTCAGAAGGGGCCAAATGTGTGAAGTGGCTTAGATGTATAACAACTCACCCTCAAAACCAACATTAATCCCTTCCAAGGCCATAACCTGTAACCTAATTACTTTCCTTGGGCCCCACAGCTTCCACTGCTTCAATACCTCCACTCTGGGAAACTAATCTCCAGCACAGGAACCTTCGGGGAACACGCTCAGACCACGTTCAAGCCACAGCACTACTCTCTGAACAACAGGACATTGTACATTGAGCCAGGGATTAAGCACAGCCAGGGGCATTTTCCCCCTTCTCCTAAAAGTTGAGTGAGACCATTTGCCCTGGCATTTCCATTATTCATGATTAGAAAGCTAGTTGTTTCAGAAGATGCACTGACTCTTTTTTTGTGTGTGTTTGCTTGTTTTTCAGACTTATTTATTTATTTAAAAGTTGGAGTTACAGAGAGGGGGAGTCTCTCACACACAGAGAGAGAGACAGAGAGAGACAGAGAGAGAACTTCCATCTATTGGTTCACTTCTCAAATGGCCACAATGGCTGGAACTGGGACTGCTCTGACATAGGATGGTGTTGTCCCAGGCAGTGGCTTAATCTGCTGTCTCACAACACTGGCCCAGTGCACCATGTCTTGTAAATGTTTTCCAGTATGTTGGATTTTACCCTTTTAGAGCCCTAAATATTTTCATGATTCTAAGTATAAAAATTCAGGAAGTCCAAAAACTATAATAGCTGATTAGTTGTGGACTGACTCTGCTTTGTTTCAGTCAAATGGACTATTTCTATATTTGGCTGCTGAGTAGGCATTATCTATTAAAAATTTATAAAATAATAAAATTAATAGAAAAATTATACTATAATCTTATGAAGTTATTTATAAAAAAAGAAGCCAATAACCCACAAAGTGACCCATAACTCCCTCAAGAACATTACAGTCCACTCCACTATCTCAGTGCTCCACAGGATAAAATAGGGCTCAAAAATTGCCAAGTAATGGGTCAAGTGACAAGAAGCAGAGGTAAAAGGGCATGAGAACAAGGGAAGGGTCAAGGCTTTGGGGGAAAAGAAGGAAGAGAATTTCACACTGTCGGGAGCTGAAACTCACATGAAGGATGCAGTCAGAGAGCGAATTGTAATCATGGAAATCATGATGAAAAATGAAGAATAAATGAAGCCAAATGAAGAAAATAAGGGAATTTTCTCATTTTTAGTGGCTTTCTCCTAACTTTCATGATCACTCTCAATAGTCACTGGCTAAAAGCAAGACTGTTTCCACCATTTCAACAAGTTGGAAAATTCTTCAAAGATCTTAGACAAATCCAATTATCCCCCCCATCACCTCCATTTCATCACGTGTAGAATAGGAATGCCAGCACGTCTCTGATATGATGGATATGGATAGTAATTTCTCCAGGACTGCTGATGGCAAAGTTGATGTTGTGTAATGCTGTAACATCTGGGGCAACAGCAGTGCCAGAGAATGGTGTTCACAAACTCGACCTCTAATGTTTGAGGCCCAACAGACTCGGCAGCCTCAGCGTATCCACCACCTGCTCCAAGTCCTCGGTCAACACTGACGCTGCTTATTTCTGAAGTTTCCAATTCTGTCTGCTCATCAGAATTGCCTGAAAACCTTCCTAAAAATATAAATTCCAGGGACAGATTAAGCCAAAATCTCTCAAACTACTGAATCAGAATCTCTGAGGCAGGAGTAGCAGAGGCCTCAGAGTTTCTGCATGCATTTTTAGAGAAGTTTTCCATCCAGTAATTGTGAAGTGTCATCAGACTTGGGCCCTTTTCAAGTCCTATTCCCCAGAAGTGGCCCACACCAAGGCCTGCACTCTGCAGCCAATCCTCTGGGTGACCAGTAATGTTCTAGGAGCCTGCCTTGATGGCCTTCCTCCCACTACAGTTGGCTGAGTCATCTTGCCCCACTGCACATGGCTCATGCCTGTTCCCAGCCCTGCCCTCTCAGAGTGTCCCACTCTCTGCACTTAACTCTCCCAAGCCCAGCTTTCCCATAAGCCAGAACAATTTCAGACTCTCATGTATTCTCTCCCCTGAACTTGAGACACCTGATGTCCTAGTGTCAGGGGTACATATCTGACCATGTCTTCTGGTTCTATGCTTAGTTCTTACTCCACAGTTATGCAAATACTTTCTCCCAAGGTTTCCATCCTCTATACTATATCAAGCATTCTTTCTAATTAGTTACACAATCCCAGAGTAGCAGGTCCCCTTCAGAGACCTTGCTATTACAGCTTCCATCCCATATTAGGCACCCACTATTTGGGCATTTTTAGCTCTAAAGAGTACAACCAGCCTGTTTGGGATTTTTCTGCTAGTGCTGAGTCAATAGAATGCAAATACTTCCTTGGCAAGTGCCCCAGGGAAAGCACAGCAATCCCTGAGTAGAGGTAGCAGGCGGCTGGACCCACAGAGCTGTGCAAAGCCTCCTTCATTACCCAGACTCCTCTGTAATAGAGCCAGCCATCACAACCACCACTTGAAACTTAGACATTTTGTTCCTCTCATCAATATTCCCTGGGCATGCAAAAACGCATCACACCTACACACACATACACCACACACACACACTGAACCAAAATAAAGGCACTAAGGCATGATGTGACAGTGCATGCACATGCAAACACGTAAGCTTAATACCCAAAGAAATGTACCTAAACTGTGTCCATGTTTGTGCAAAGACAGCTGCCTTAAGCATTACTCCAAGGAGAATGAGTGTGCAGGGGATACTGGAGCAAATATGTATCAGGATGTTTTAGATGCTCAATTCTAAGCAGGTCCAACAAAAAGCACACACCACAAGAGGATCAGAGGATGCGCAATTTCCCTAAGAGTATTCAGGTCAACAATGGCAGACGGGTTCTGGCCCTCCTTATGCTCTTTCACTCCACAGGGCTGAGCTGTCTCCCTCGGGGATGTGGAGTGGCTGTCCCAAATCTATACGGCGTCTACAGTCAGAACCACATGCAGTGAAAAGACAGTGGTGCTCCCTGCTGAGAGTCTCTTCTCACTAGGAATTTGCCCCCACACATACGGACCCTTTCCACTAGGGTCCCCAGTGCCAGGGCTGGATCATAAGCCCCAGTACTAGCCTGACAATAATCTGGGATCATGAGTACATAGCAAGTGTAGGGAGCTGCACGTGTAGGGACAGAGGTGAGTGGTACCTGTTGAAGAAACAGAAAACAGTGACTGGCCAGGGGCTCAGGACCAAACAGGGAGAGATGGAAACATTTATCTTGCCTGAACCTTGGAAGTCCCTCTGGATACCATATTGCAAAGCATGAAGTGATACTGTCTCCACCTTTCTAGATGTATGTAACAAGCGAAAGCCCAGATAATCAGGTGTCACCATGTTTGGTCATTACTTGGGAACATCAAAAGCATTTTGCATCTTGCTCAGCACCAGGAGAAAGCTGGGAAAGGATTATGTTCTTAGATACCTTACACCATAAAAACACACAAGTTTTATAAAGGCCCTTCTTAGTCAACCCGGGCTGCTACAACAAAAATACCAGGGGCCAGCACTGTGGTGCAGCAGGTTAAGCCGCTTCCTACAACACCAGCATATCGTATCAGAGCATCAGTTCAAGTCTGGCTGCTCCATTTTTTTTAAGATTTATTTTATTTATTTGAAATATTAACAGAGAGAGGTAGAGACAGAAAAAGAGAGGTCTTTTATCCTCTGGTTCACTCGACAAATGGCTGCAATGGCCAGAGCTGGGCTGATCTGAAGCCAGGAACTTACTTCAGGTCTCCCACATGGGTGCAGGGTCCCAAGCACTTGGGCCATCCTCCACTGCTTTCCCAGGCACATTAGCAGGAGCTGGATGGGAAGTGGAGCATCTGGGACTCAAATTAGTACCCATATGAGATGCCGGCACTGCAGACTTGGGCTTTAACCTGCTACGCTACAGCACTGGCTCCACTGCTCCACTACTGATCCAGCTCCCTACTAACGCACCTGGGAAAGCAGCAGAATATGACTCAAGTATTTGGGCCCCTGCCACCCACCTAGGAGACCCAGATGGAGTTCCAGGATCCAGGCTTCAGCCTGGCCCAGCCCTGGCCATGGAGGCCATCTGAGGAGTGAATCAGCAGAAGGTTCAGGAAGACTGATCTCTCTATCTCTTCCTCTCTCATAACTCTGCCTTTCAAATAAACAAGTAAATCTTTTAAAAAGAAACCATGACATAAACAGCATACATTGACCTCTGACAGTTGTTGAGGCTGGGAAGTTGAGTTCAGGGTTCTGTAAGGCCAGGCGCTGGCAAATACTCTCTTCTTGGTTAGTAGACAGGTTAGCCTTCATGCTGCATCCTAACGTGGCAGAAAGAGAACCAGCTAGCCCTCCAGTCTCTTCTCATAAAGGCACAACCCCATTCACCAGTTTCACACTCAGGAACTAATTACCTCCCAAAGGCCCCGTCTCCAAATATCGCCAGTTTGTCAGGGGAGGCAGTAGAGTTTCAACAGATGAATGGGGGAGGGGTCACAAACACTCAGTGCACAGCAGGACAGAAGAGAAAAGCAGAGACAGGGTGGTTGCCTGTGCCCAGTCTAAAGCCAACTTCTGATTGGTCTTGCGCACATTCAGTGGTAGCTGAGGCTCACCTGGGTTTCTAGAGCAGGCAGCTGAACTGAAAGAAAGTAAAACAAGGCAGAACTGTTACAGAAACTAATTCCACTCCAGAGCTTTGTGAAGCCTGCAAAGTTGTGGATAAGGAGAAAGAACAAGGAATGTCAGCAAGTAATGGCTGAAGCAGGGGCTTAGAAGGCAGAATCTGGGCTTGAGTCCAAAGCTGGCCGTGGATCACGGTGAAACCCTGGACAAGGCCCTCCCAAGGGTGTGGGGCTGTCGGAACGTCCGGTAAGCGATGAGGGGCATGTTCTGTCTGAGTCAGCAGCGAGAGGAGACAGGGATTATTCAATGGCAAATCCAGGCGATTTGAAAGTTAAGACTATAATGCTCATAGACACCAGGAGAAGCTGGGCAAGCCACCACGGTGTTTAGCAGTTCCACTGACGTCTGAGGAAGCACTGCTTGTACAGAGAAGGAAAGGGGGTCCTGTGTATCCCTCCAGCCCTCCTTTAGTGCCCCACTCGGTCCTTCTCCTCCCCATCCAGTTCTCAGGAATCTGGTGCTTTTGTGGGGTCAGCCCCCTGCCCCTCTTGCTCCCTCAACTCCTGAAACACTTCTCCCTCTTGAGACTCCCTCTTATGCCCCTGTGCTTCATCAATTCTTCCCTAATCTCTGTGCTTCACCAAAATTTACCTCCCAGGACCCAGCATTGGGGTAGCAGGTAAAGCCACTGTGTGCAGAACCAGCATCCCACATGGATGCTGGTTTGAGTCCTGGCTGCTCCATTTCTGACCCAGCTCCCTACTAATGTTCCTGGGAAAGCAGTGGAGGATGGACCAAGTGCTTGGGCCCCTGCAGACTCAGAAGAAGCTCCTGGCTCCTGACTTTAGCCTGGCCCAGCCCCAGCAGTTGTGGACAATTGAGGAGTGAACTAGCGGATGGAAGACCTCTCTCTGGTTCTCCCTCTCTGTCTGTAACTCTGAGTTTCAAATTAACAAAATAAACCCTTTTTTTTAACTTTTATTTAATGAATATAGATTTCCAAAATACAGCTTATGGATTACATTGGCTTCCCCCCCTCCCCAATGACTTCCCTCCCACTCGCAACCCTCCCCTTTCCCTCTCTCTCCCCTTCCATTCTTATCAAGATTCATTTTTAATTTTCTTTATATACAGAAGATCAGTTTAGTATACATTAAGTAAAGATTTCAACAGTTTGCACCCCCATAGAAACACAAAGTGAAAAATACTATTTGAGTACTCGTTATAGCATTAAATCTCAATGTACAGCACATTAAGGACAGAGATCCTACATGAGGAGTAAGTGCACAGTGACTCCTGTTGTTGACTTTACAAATTGACACTCCTGTTTATGGCATCAGTAGTCTCCCTATGCTCCAGTCATGAGTTTCCAAGGCTATGGAAGCCTTTTGAGTTCACTGACTCTTATCTTATTTAGACAAGGTCATAGTCAAAGTGGAAGTTCTCTCCTCCCTTCAGAGAAAGGTACCTCCTTCTTTGAAGACCTGTTCTTTCCACTGGGATCTCACTCACAGAGATCTTTCATTTAGGGTGTTTTTGTTTTTGTTTTTGTTTTTGTTTTTGTTTTTGCCAGAGTGTCTTGGCTTTCCATGCCTGAAATACTCTCATGGGCTTTTCAGTAGGATCCGCATGCCTTAAGGGCTGATTCTGAGGCCAGAGTGCTATTTAGGACATCTGCCATTCTATGGGTCTGCTGTGTATCTCGCTTCCCATGTTGGATCACTCTCCCCTTTATTTTTTCTATCGGTTAGTATTAGCAGGCACTAGACTTGTTTATGTGATTCCTTTGACTCTTAGTCCTATCATTATGATCAATTGTGAACAGAAATTGATCATTTGGACTAGTGAGATGGCATTTGTGCATGCCACCTTGATGGGATTGAATTGGAATCCCCTGGTATGTTTCTAACTCTACCATTTGGGGCAAGTCAGCTTGAGCATGTCCCAAATTATACATCTCTTCCCTCTCTTATTCCCACTCTTATGTTTAACAGGGATCACATTTCAGTTAAATTTCAACACTTAAGAATAACTGTGTATTAATTACAGAATTAAACCAGTCGTATTAAGTAGAACAGACAAAAAAAATACTAAGAGGGATAACGTATTAAGTTGTTCATTAACAGTCAGGGTTATGCTTATCAAGTCACCGTTTCTCATAGTGTCCATTTCACTTCAACAGGTTTCCTTTTTGGTGTTCAGTCAGTTGTCACTGATCAGGGAGAACATATGGTATTTGTCCCGTTGGGACTGGCTTATTTCACTCAGCATATGTGTTCCAGATTCTTCCATTTTGTTGCAAATGACTGGATTTCATTGTTTTTTACTGTGGTATAGTATTCTAAAGAGTACATATCCCATAATTTCTTTATCCAGTCTACCGTTGATGGGCATTTAGGTTGGTTCCAGGTCTTAGCTATTGTGAATTGAGCTGCAATAAACATTAGGGTGCAGACAGCTTTTTGTTTTCCAATTAAATTTCCTTTGGGTAAATTCCAAGGAGTGGGATGGCTGGGTTGAACGGTAGGGTTATCTTCAGGTTTCTGAGGAATCTCCAGACTGACTTCCATAGTGGCTTGACCAGTTTGCATTCCCACCAACAGTGGGTTAGTGTCCCTTTTTCCCCACATCCTCACCAGCATTAACAAAATAAACCCTTAAAAAAAAAAAACTTACCTCCTGCTCTACATACCTTTGGCTCCATGTACTGAGAGGCCACCTAAATGTCAAGCTAGGATGCTCACAGTTGATCAGTGCCCAAAAGTGCCCCATCATCCTCCCCCTCTCCCACCTCCCAGGTGGCATTTTCACTCAACAGTCACTCTATGACTTCATGTGAGAAGGCTTCTACCGTCCCTGAAATTATTAGTCCGTTGCGTTTACAGCTGAGGCAAGACTTGTCTTGGAAAATATATTCTTTTGCTTTAGAGGGAGTATAGCAAAGTGGAAAAAAGTGTAGGCTCTGGGTTCAAATCCCACCTCCTTGTCAAATACATGAACTTTGACATTTCTATGTCCAAATGTCCTTCACAAAGGAAAGAAAGAGAGGAAGAGACATACAGAGAAAGCAGGAGAAGGATGATAGTAAATATGTAATTGGATTGATGTGAAGATTTAATGAATGCCATGGCCTAAATGTGTCCCTCCCAAATTCATATATTGAGGTCTTAATCCCAAATGTGATGGTATTTAGAATGGGGACCTTTGGGTAATTAGGTTTACATGAGGTCATGAGGGTGGGGTTCCATGATGGGATTAGTGTTCTTATAAGAAAAGGCAAGGATATCAGAATCTGTCTCTCTCTTTCCCTCTCCCTCCCTCCCCACCACCTCTTTCCTCCATGAAGATAAGGAGACTGTCTACAAACCATGAACAAGGTCCTTATCAGAAGACAAATTTTCCAGTACCTTTATCTTGGATTTGCTAGCCTCTGAAACTGTGAGAAAAATCTATTTGAGCCATCCAGTCTTTGGAGTTTTGTTATAGCAACCTGAGCTGACTGAGTCAATGAACTAATGCATGGAATTAGAATAGAATGAAAGGCATTGATGCGGCGCCAGATTCTGTCCCAGTTGCTCCTCTTCCAGTCCAGCTCTCTGCTGTGGCCCGGGAGTGCAGTAGAGGATGGCCCAGGTCCTTGGGCCCTGCACCCACATGGGAGACCAGGAGAAGCACCTGGCTCCTGGCTTCAGATCAGCGCTATGTGCCGGCCGCAGCGGCCATTAAGTGGTGAACCAACAGAAAAGGAAGACCTTTCTCTCTGTCTCTTTCTCTTACTGTCCACTCTGCCTGTCAAAAAAAAAACAAAGAAAAAAAAGAAAAGAAAAAAAAAGAAAAGAAAGGCATTGATGCACTGACAGATACCAGACATATGCTAAAGGTTTATTGCCAGTAACAAGAAGGATGGAGTTTGCTGATTGAACTTTTCTTTTTAATACTGCATCTAAATATTTGTTTTATCTTGATTGCTGTATTTGTTGATATCTCCTAAGGCAAATGTCCTACTCATCCCCTGTAGTCCCAGCCCTGGTTAATATATTCTTTGACACTTAGTAAGTGCTTGGTGATGGTTAGCTGTTATTTATATAGCAGGTAAGGACAAAAGGGTATTCATTAATAAAATTTTCATCAATAATGTTGTTGGTATTGGTTTTCTAATTGGTCCAGTGAAGAAATCCATTTACAGATCCCTTCCCTGGTACTTCTTGGCCATTACTTCCCATTGTGATTTATGAATAGGTCAGAATGTGGTGAAAACAGCATAAGTTGTACCATAGCCTGACCAAGAAAGATGTATGACCACCAGTAATGGAATAGCCTAAAATCAGGTGGAAGGGGTCTGGCCAGATCATCAGTCTCCGTATGGATCCTTGTCTTACGTGCAGAACAAGTTCAGTAAGGCCCTTTCTGTCTCTGAGTCCCACCTGCCTTGTTAGGGCTGACTCTTGGCCATGCCTGAAATGGGATCTACAGAAAACCTTCTCACATCCTATCATCCACAGGGAATATCCCTTATAAATATGACAAGTGGTACAATAACCACCACCAAAATTATGTCCCTATTTATTCCCCTGTATTTCTGAAACCCTTTTCTTTCAGGGATTTTAAGTCACTTTCCAAAATCCACCTAGCTACAGCCTTCCCAGCTGTCAGTCAAGAGGAGGTATTATTGCTTCTACTTGTTAAGTGCAGGTGCTATGTAAAACAAACTCACCTCATTGGATCAATGCATAATGAGGCAGTCCAAGCTAGTCTTTTTTTTTTTTTTTTTTTTTTTTTTTTGACAGGCAGAGTGGACAGTGAGAGAGAGAGACAGAGAGAAAGGTCTTCCTTTGCCGTTGGTTCACCCTCCAATGGCCGCCACGGCTGGCGTGTTGCGGCCGGCGCACCGCGCTGATCCGAAGCCAGGAGCCAGGTGCTTCTCCTGGTCTCCCATGGGGTGCAGGGCCCAAGCACTTGGGCCATCCTCCACTGTACTCCCTGGCCAGAGCAGAGAGCTGGCCTGGAAGAGAAGCAACCAGGAAAGAATCCGGCGCCCCAACCGGGACTAGAACCCGGCGTGCCGACGCCACAAGGCAGAGGATTAGCCTATTGAGCCGTGGCGCCGGCTCAAGCTAGTCTTTAAAAGCATGATTCTTGATTTTATTTCTAGTAATAGTCTAAACCCATCTTCCTCTGCTCACTTGAATATTTAAGAGTTCACTTGCATCTTTAACAAAACAAACATTTTAAACTGGGAATCCCATTCTATTCTTTGTATTGGTTCTACTACAGATAAAACTCTTCTTGGAAGTTGTACATTAAAGGGAATCTTTATGTGATAAGCATGGCACTGAGCACTACTATGATCAATATTGTGGTTGTTGGTCAAGGAAGTAAAAAAGGGAAAGAGCAGACATATTAGATATTTGCTGGGGCCAGACTCCTGATGCAATGGGTATCTGGTTAGAGAGTTAGACCAAGACGTGATGTAAACAGCCCAAAATAGGTAACTAGAGCAGGTGAGTCACCACTAAACACATCTAGACAAAACAAAAAAGGATCATCATGGAATTATGGCTGTGGCCTAAGAGCTAGGAAATCAGACTCTTCATCTAAGATGTATCCTTAACAAAGAATGTGATTTTGAGGAACTCTCTATACCTGGGTCTTGGGTGCCTAATCCATAACATGAGGGATTTAGATGAGACAACTTGTTTTCTATGTGGGTTGCTCCACCAAATGGAAGTGCCTTAAGGCTACTGTGGGAACAGGTATGGGGACTCAACATGATAGAGCTCAGGAGCAACCATATTTGGACCAAGTAATTCCACTTTCACCTGTCTTGTATACAGACAATTCCCAACTTATAATGGTTCAGCCTATAATTTTTCAAGTTTACAATGGAGAAAAAGTAATACACGTTCTGTAGGAATTGCACTTGGAATTTCAAATTTTGATCATTACTTGGACTAGTGATATGTGATGTGATCTTCCCTTGGAATACTGGGCAATGGCACAATCCTAAGATGAAATGAATGACACCCTAGTATGACACCCATAGTATGCAGTATGCATATGTGCATGTTAAATATATTTTTCACTTAGGATACTTTCAATTAAAATGGATTTATTGGAGCATAGTCCACAGTGAGTAGATGAGAGTCTGCATTGGGATAGCACCTAACAGTCTGTCTGAATAAAGAGCTCTGAAGTTGATAATAAAGCAAAGCAAAACAAAACAAACCAGGACAGAATGGGTATTCTTAATCCTTTCTTCCATTTCTATTAATCAATGATTCAATGAAAAGAAAGTAGAGTGTTTTATAAATGCACAGTCTTTGATGCCCTCTAGCCAAAGACCCTCAGGAACACACAGTCATTGAACAAGTTGGGTTTATTATTTATTGCATCAAAGAAGAAAACTCACCATGACAGCCCGTCTCATTTGGCCTGGTCATTTTTGGGGAAATAGGGAGGGAAAGGGAGAGTCTAAGGAAGTGGGGTTTGGTCTAGATTGGCTATGGTCAGAAAGTGGGGGAGGTCCTGTGACAGTGGGTATCAATAAATCTTATTTATAGGGAGGGCAGACTGGAGCAAGGACAAAACTGTAATTGGTAAAGAAACAGCATTCATTTTACTGAGAGAGGGGATATGTGGCATTTTATGGGTCTCACAGTGGCCTTGTTTGTTCTCACTTCATCATGGTCTCAGAGTGACCTTGCCTGATGCTGGTTGTTCTGGGAGATTGTTTACGTGAGCAGAAGAACAACCAGGCCCAGCTATGAGCACCAAGCCAGCTTGAAATAACACTGAGGTCCAGCTAAGAATATCGGACCAGCGCCTAGATGTCAGGGGCTGTTTTCTATTTCTTTATTTTTTTACCTCCCTAAAAAATGTGCTTTAATTGAAGGTCAGAACCTTAAATTAGCACCTACCTATCTAAAAGTCCATTTAAAATTAGATTCTTCTTTGAATAACCTGCGTAAAATGTTCTGGGAAATATTTATGTGGGAAAAAAATATTCATCAAAGTGTCTTCCTTACCTGATAATTTGCTCTTTTCTTACCCACCCTAATCTTGCCCCACCCAGAGAAAACTCGGGTGATACTGACATTCATCTAATTTTTGTTCATATCCTTGGGAAATTCTGAGGGAATAAAAAAAATGAACAAAGAGCAAAAAGGGAGAAGGATGAAAAGACACAAAAAATATTTCACAAATGCTTCTCATTGCACTGATAAGCTAGCCAGACATACACTGCCTGATTTTTCATTGATTGGGGACAGGCCTGTGGCTGTATTAGCATCAAGGTAAAACTCTGCATAAAGAAATAATTTGGAGGGCCAGTGCTGTGGCATAGTAGGTAAAGCCACCACCTGCAGTGCCAGCATCCCATAAGGGCACTGGTTCAAGTCCCAGCTGCTCCACTTTCAATTCAGCTCCCTGCTAATGTTCCTGGGAAGGCAGCAGAAGACGGAACCAAGTCCTTGGACCCCTGTACCCATATGGGAGACCTAGAAGAAGCTCCAGGCTCCTGGATTCAGATCAGCCCAGCTCCGGCCATTGCAGCCATTAGGAGAGTGAACCAGCAGATGAAAGACTAACTGACTTTCTTTCTTTCTTTCTTTCTTTCCCTTTCTCTCTCTCTCTCTGCCTCTGCCATTGCTCTCTGTAACTCTACCTTTCAAATACATAAATAAATCTTTAAAAAAAAAAAAAGGAATTTGGAGGATCTGTGTCCCTTTGAAGGAAACTGGAATTGAAATGAGACTGTTCAACAGACACTTAATTCTTTTGGGAGAAAAAGAGAGAAGTGGATATGAAAGTAAATTGTATTTGAGCTTTTAGTAAATACATATAAAAATGGGTGAATATAAATTATAATGCACTCATATATACACAAACATATAAGCTTTGCTTGCTTTTTAGATATGCATATGTAACTCATAATTAACTGCAGGAAAGAGGTGACTAGTAGACTGAATGGTTAGTAGGAAACATACAATGAGAATATTTTAAGTACCTGGCTTACACTCACCTCATTTTTGGTCAGTACTAGCAGGATCATGGCATTTATCTTAAGATGAGAATGACAATAGGTCAGAGCAAGGACCCTGACTGAGGAATCCAAAGATCCGTACTCCAGCCTCACAACTGACTGCGAAGAAGAGGTTGGTTGTGCCTGCCTTTCTGGAAGTCCAGGGTCTCTAGCTCTATACTGGAAGATTTGGACAAGAGGCTTTTTGAAGACCTTTCCAGATGTTGTGCAGTCATCATGGAATATATGCCTTCTCTTCATCAGAAATATGTGCCTCCTCCGTGGCTGCTGAGCCCTCGGATGTGAGATCTCCAGTTTGCGCTCCAGGCTAGCAGAGTCAACATTTGTTGCATTTGCTCTTTTAGTACCCATGTACAGTGCATTCAACTTAAAATACAAGCCCAGTTAAAAGTTTCATCTTTGTATTTATTATCTACACAGCCTCCCTATTCACACTCTGTGTGGTTTAGTTGACAAACCAAAGAGAATAATTCCATTGTCTTGGCCACTGTGTTTGATTAGTCTATATAAATACCAAACTTAAGTTTTTTTCCATCAAAGTATATGCACCAGCTTATGAGGTGAGCAGAGACATGAACCTGGGAGGATGTGAGCTTTTTCAAGTTCTTAATCTAATTACAAATTTATTACAAAAAAATAACTCAGCTTTCTTCACAGGAGAAAACAAAGACAGAGGAGAAGAGAATTCATAGATATAAAAAAACTCAACCAAACACAATATATGGAACTTATTTGAATTCTGATTTAAGGATAAAAAGAAATCAAGAAAATGTGATCTGGCAGGGTATCTGGTAATATAAATAATCACAGTTAATTTTTTAGGCATGATAATAATATTGCAGATATTCTTGAAAAGAATCTTTATCCTCTAGAAATACACAATGACATATTTATAAATGAGTTAACATCTGAGATTTATTTTAAATCATGTGTTGGGAGAAGGAATAAATCAAAACAAGGTTGGCCAGGTGTTGATAAGGGTTGAAGATCGTGATGGGAACACAGTGCTCATTGGATCATTCTCTCTACTTTTTGTTAGAATTGAAATTTGCATTAAATGTTTAATAAAATTAAAAATTAAATGTATATACTCTTTAAACATTTCTTTCCTCTGTCCTTTTTTTCAAAAAAAAAAAAAGAGATTTATTTATGGGGTCGGCACTGTGGCATAGTGGGTAAAGCCACCACCTGCAGTGCCAGCAATCCATATTGGCACCATTTTAGGTCCCAGCTGCTCCAGTTCCCGTCCAGCTCCCTGCTGTAGCCTAGGAAGGCAGTGGAAGATGGCCAAAGTCCTTGGGCCCCTGCACCCACGTGAGAGACACAGAGAAGCTCTTTGCTTTTGCCTTTGGCTCAGCCCAACTCCAGCCATTGCAGCCATCTGGGGAGTAAACCAGAGGATGGAAGACCGATCTCCCTCCCTCCCTCTCTATAATTCTGCCTTTCAAATAAATAAATAATCTTTTTTAAAAATATGTGTTTATTTATTTGAAAGGTGGAGCTACGGAGAGGCAGAGGCAGAGAGAGAGAGAGAAAGAGAAAGAGAGAGAGGAGAGAGGAGAGAGGGAGGAAGTCTTCCTTGGGGCCAGCTTTGTAGTGTAGCAGGTGAGGTCACTGCCTGCATTGCCAGCATCCCGTATGGGCACTGGTTCAAGTGCTGGCTGCTACACTTCCGATGCAGCTCTCTGCTATGACCTGGAAAAGCAGTGGAAGATGGCCCAGTCCTCGGGCCTCTGTACCTGTGTGGTAGACCCAGAGGAAGCTCCTGGCCTCTCTCTCTCTCTCTCTCTCTCTCTCTATCTCTCTCTCTCTTTCTCTGTGTGTGTGTGTGACTCTGTCTTTCAAATAAAGAAAATAAATCTTGAAAGAAAGAAAGAAAGAAAGAAAGAAAGAAAGAAAGAAAGAAAGAAAGAAAGAAAGAAGAGAAGAGAAGAGAAGAGAAGAGAAGAGAAGAGAAGAGAAGAGAAGAGAAGAGAAGAGAAGAGAAGAGAAGAGAAGAGAAGAGAAGAGGTCTTCCATCCTCCGCTGGTTAACTCCCCAAATGGTCACAGCAGCCAGAACTGGACCCATCCAAAGCCAGGAGCCAGGAGCTTCTTCCAGGTCTCCCACACAGGTGCAGGGGCCAAGGACTTGGGCCATCTTCTACTGCTTTCCCAGGCAGTAACAGAGAGCTGGATCAGAAGTGGAGTAGCCAGGACTCAAACTGGCGCCCACATGGGATGCTGGCACTACATGCCGCATCTTTACCCATTACACCAGAGCACTGGCCCTTGGATATACTTTTTTACACAAAATTCTACTTTGGCAAAGTATTGATATAAATTACAGACAAAGGTATTTGTTTTGACATCATGTACAATGGAGTGAAATTAAAAGTTGAACCACAGGTAAATAGTTATCATCATTCCATTAAATATAATGATATATGCCTCTTCTTTATGTTTAGGAATAGTTTTTAAAGACATAGAAATATTCCTATTATGCATTACTATTTATTAACTAAAATATATATCAAGATTATATCTCAAGTGAAATCTGTATTACATTTTAAAAAAAGATTGGATGGATTCCTAAGCAGGGCTCATCACCATGATTTTTTGTTTTGTTTTGTTTTATTTGACAGATAGAGGTAGACAGTGAGAAAGAGAGACAAAGAGAAAGGTCTACGCTGATCTGAAGCCAGGAGCCAGGTACTTCGTCCTGGTCTCCCATTCAGGTGCAGGGGCCCAAGTATTTGGACCATCCTCTACTGCCTTCCCGGGCCACAGCAGAGAGATGGACTGGAAGAGGAGCAACTGGGACTAGAACACGGCGCCCATATGGGATGCCAGCGCCACAGGCGGAGGATTAACCAAGTGAGCCACAGCACCGGCCCCAACCATGATTTTTTGAAGGATCATGTGGTTAAGATTAGTTTCAGGGGTGCTGTAGTGTAATAGGCTAAGCCCATTTGGGCACCTGTTGTGGCCCAGGTGCGCCTCTTCCAGTCCAGCTCTCTGCTTAAAGCCTAAAAGTGTGGAGGATGGCCCAACTGTTTGGGCCCCTGCACCCATGTGGGAGACCTAGAAAAAGCTCCTGGTTACTGGCTTCAGATCAGCCTAGCAATAGCCATTGTAGCCATTTGGGGGGTGAACCAGCCAATGGGAAACCTCTCTCTGACTCTCCCTCTTTTGTCTGTAACTCTGCCTCTCAAACAAATAAATAAATCTTTAAAAATAAAGGTGGGGGCAGTGCTGTGGCATAGTGGGTGAAGCCACCGCCTGCAGTGCCATCATCCCATATGAGCACTGGTTCAAGTCCCGGCTGCTCGACTTTCAATCCAGCTCTCTGCTGTGGCCTGGGAAGCAGAATATGGCCCAAATGCTTGGGCCACTGCACCTATGTGGGAGACTGGGAAGAAGCTCCTGTCTCCTTGCTTCGAATCAGCTCAGCTCTGGCCATTGAGGCCATCTGGGTAGTAAACCAGTGGCTGGAAGATTTCCGCCCCCCCCCCCTCTGCCTTTGCTTCCTTGTAACTCTCCTTTTCAAATGAATAAATAAATCTTAAAAAAAAAAAAATCTGTTTCTGGTGTTAGTTGGAGGCTCAGCTCAGTCACTTAGTAGCTGTAACATAGACAAAAACCTCCATTTTCTAATCTCTTAAATGGGAATAACAATGATGCCTACCTGCAACAATGTGGCTACGTAGTTAAATGCTTAACACACATTTACTGATACTACTGTTACCAGTATGGAGCATATAACAATTGTTCAATACTAGTTGTCTGAAATTGAGCTTTTATATGGGTTGTACTTTAAATTGTCCTAAGGGTCATTGCAACCTTATTGTATTTCCTTCTTGTAACAAGAATCAGATGATAACTATTGACAAAATGAAGACGGAAACCATTGCAGAGAAGTCACCAGGACTTTCCCGAGGTGACCCTGGTAGCCTGCTGGCAGTCCAGAATCCATCTACCTCGGCCTCCTGACTTCCCCTCCGCCAGGGCTCCTTTTCCAGCAGCAATAAACATCATCGTGGGGCTGACTGTTAGCCGCTGTCCATCAGGCCCAGACATTATTTTTAATCCCTCTACTCTAGCAGATAATGGTTCCAAATTCCAGGACTGCAGCGATAAGGGCTCCCCTGCTAAGCACTCACGAGCCAGACGCCATTTAGCACGCCTGGGCCCAGCTGATAACTGATAGCACTCCACCACTCCTGCTAAATTTAATTTCTCCTGCCTGAGCTGCCCTGTCTGGGCATCTCCAGACGAATGGTGTCCTGACAGCCCATCTTGATTCTGAGGAGCTCACTGGCCACCTCCTGATTAGTATTCTATTTGTATGCAAATAAGCCACTTGCCTTTGTTGCCCTGGATTAATCACCACTATAAAATGGAGTCCTGGTCTTCTGCATCTGCAGAGTTGTGACTATAAGGGCTAGAAGTGACTATAGAATAAGGAAGCCAATTTCTTCATTTTAAAGATAAAAAAAAAAAAACCCTGGGGCTAAGAGTGGCTAAGTAAATGTCTCAAGGGCATATTACTAGTGAATGCAGTCAGTCCAAAAATTCAAATGGCCCTAGTCCATATTTTCTGAAAGAACTATTTATTTACTTAAAAGGTAGAGTGACACAGAGGGACAGCCAGTGAGAGAGAACTCTTTTATCCACTAATTCACCCCTAAATGCCTGCAATAGCTGGGGGTAGGCCAGGCCAAAGCCAGGAAACAGTAACTGTCCAAGTCTCACACATGGTGGCAGGGACCCAAGTACATGGGCCATCATCTGTTTTTCCTCTCATGTGTACTAGCTAGAAGCTTGATCAAAAGTAAGCAGTCAGGACTTGAATCAGGTGCCCAGACAAGGGATTTGGGTGTCCCAAGCAGCAGCTTAACCTGCTATGCACTATAGTTCCTGTTCTTATCTCTACACTTAAACCCCAGTTCAGCCAGAGAAAAAAAAAAAATCACAGGTTACAGAGGGTTGGGGAGGGGGGGATATGAGAGAAAGGGAGGCTCAGAAACAAAGGTAAAGGTGGTTTGTCCAAACTGTAGAACTCACCCCTTTAAAGTAGTGATAATAATATGGGAAGCCAATAAGGGAGATAGAATCAGATCGATTAGATTCACAAGCTGGAGACCACACACCCACCACCTGATCTTGCCTGTATACACCCACCTGCCAATCAGACTACATGACCACTCCCCTTTTAGAAGTGAATAAGAGGTGTGGAGTACCCTGGGCCCATCCCTGCTCTCCCATGTGCCTCTTGTGCACTGCCCGGTTTTGCCTCTGCTCCTGGCCCTTCTGCCTGGGTGGCTCCTCCACGGGGCTCTGGTCTGTAGAATCCAGCACGTTGGCCCTGGTCTGCCCTCTGAGATTCTGATATGGAATTTCCCATTAACCCTTCTTAGGCCCCTCTCCTTTAATAGAGCCCTCACATTCCTGTGTATTTCTCTCACTCTCTAAATAAATCTTAAACCTTACCATGTTGACCTGGTATTTAGAATTCTTGTCTACATAAATGGCAAGGACCCCCAAAATATTAATTTTGGCATATGCTAAGACTATAACAATTGTACTTGGTTAAAAATAAGTTTAGCCCATCAATGAACTTTTTTTAAGTAAAAGATACTTTATAGTATATGTAATCATTTAAATTATTGGTTATTTTCATTCAGTTATTACAAAGTATACAAATACTATCAAAGGAATGTCCAATAAATATTCTAGGGCAAGAGAGTACCTCATAATTAAAACAAAAAAGTTGAAGCAAAAGCTATTAAAATCAAAGTGAATAATAATGAAGACTATCTCATTTGAAGATGAAAAGGAAGAGAACAAGAACGATGATCACTTAGTAAAAATTTGAATCATTGTCATTGACAGCCACTCAAAAAACAAAAACAAATAACCATCAATAAGGGCAACTAATCCACAAACATCAGCAGCACCACCACCCCCAGTCTACCAGAGCAGGGCTGACAATACCCAAGGGTAAAATCCCAGGGTCAGATCCAGCCACAAGCAGAGAGAGAACAAAACTGCGCACAGGTCCCCTGCCCAGGGCTCTAGATCCTACCACTGAAAGGCTGATGCCAACACCCAGCACTGTAGCTGTGCTGCTAGTGCTTGCTGCTTCTGGACGGGCAGAAGCTTCTGAGGCACAGCTGACAAATCTGAAATGGGCCTGACAGGGTCCTGCAGAAAACCGACGGCGGGAGTCACTTTGATAGTTACTGCAACATGCTCAGGAGTGAAATTCAGATGTGATATGCAGGCCCTTAGGTGGCAAGGTGGACTTGACATGGGTTGGAAAGCCCCAAGGCCTGAAGATGTCCATGTGGGCAGAGTGGGGCCCAGCATGTGATTTGCAGAACTGTGGCCACCAAGGGCATCCAGGACCATCCAGTGATATGCGAAGTAGCTTATAAAATTGCTTGGTCTCAAAAGGAGGAGAAGAGAGCCCTTTGTGCAAAGAGAACAGGTAAGTATAACACAGGGAGCTGTCATCCCACATGGCGCCCCTGCTCCTCCCAGTCAGAGTAAATGTGAACACCAGGAAGAGGTCTTCAGTCAGTGCATGAAGTAGTTGTATTCACAGACAGGGAGGTTCCTTGTACAGAAAGCACTATTCTAATTGTTTTAGATACATGATATCTAGTTTTTCACAATAATTTTATGAAGTAGGTACTATTTTTTTCTAAAATTTATTTATTTATTTGAAAGGCAGCATCAGAGAGAGAGAGACAGAGCAGGAGAGATCTTCCATCTGCTGGTTCACTCTCCAAATGCCCTCAATGGCTGTGGTTGGCCCATGCCAAAGCCAGGAGCCAGGAACTCCATCCAGGTTATTGGCTCCATCCAGGAACTCCATCATTGTTCCCACATGAGTAGCAGGTATTTAGGCCACCTTCCAACACCTTCCAAGGCACATTAGCAAGGGGCTAGATCTGAAGCAGAGTAGTCAGGACTCAAAGTGGTGCTCCAATTTGGGATGCCAGCATCACAGGCTTCAGCTTAACCCGCTACACCACAGCACTGGCCCCAAGTAGGTACTATCCATATTTAACACATCTGGAAACAAACCATAGAGAGGGTAAGTAGTTCCCCTAAAGGCACATAGTAAGAGATAGAGCCAAGGATCTAGAGGATATGGTCAACTCTGAAGCCCTGGGCAATTCCGCCTTGGCTACACAGGTGATGCTACCACAGGTGACAAGAGAGCAGAGGTGCTTTTCTTTTTTTTTTTTTTTTACCTTTTATTTAATGAATATAAATTTCCAAAGTACGATTTATGCATTACAATGGCTTCCCCCCCATACCATCCCTCCCACCCACTACCCTCCCCTTTCCCACTCCCTCTCCCCTTCCATTCACATCAAGATTCATTTTCGATTATCTTAATATACAGAAGATCAGCTTAGTATACATTAAGTATGGATTTCAACAGTTTGCTCCCACACAGAAACATAAAGTGAAAAATAATAGATGATCTTTTTAAATGATGATGAAATCAGAGCAGACCTATTGTCATGTTTAATCCCAGTGAGAGTCAAGTTGGGAGTTGATAATTTCTTTTTTTTTTTTTTTTTTTACAGGGGATCAGTTTAGTATACATTAAGTAAAGATTTCAACAGTTTGCACCCCCATAGAAACACAAAGTGAAATATATTGTTTGACATGACAATAGGTCTGATCTGATTTCATCATCATTTAAAAAAAATCATCTATTATTTTTCACTTTATGTTTCTGTGTGGGAGCAAACTGTTGAAATCCTTACTTAAGGTATACTAAGCTGATCTTCTGTATATTAAGATAATCGAAAATGAATCTTGATGTGAATGGAAGGGGAGAGGGAGTGGGAAAGGGGAGGGTTGTGGGTGGGAGGGACGGTATGGGGGGGGGAGCCATTATAACCCATGAGTCGTACTTTGGAAATTTATATTCATTAAATAAAAGATAAAAAAAAGGAATATATTGTTTGAGTACTCGTTATAGCATTAAATCTCAATACACAGCACATTAAGGACAGAGATCCTACATGAGGAGTAAGTGCACAGTGACTCCTGTTGTTGACTTTACCAATTGACACTCCTGTCTATGGCATCAGTAGTCTCCCTATGCTCCAGTCATGAGTTTCCAAGGCTATGGAAGCCCTCTGAGTTCTCCGATTCTTATCTTGTTTAGACAAGGTCATAGTCAAAGTGGAGGTTCTCTCCTCCCTTCAGAGAAAGGTACCTCCTTCTTTGAAGACCTGTTCTTTCCACTGGGATCTCACTCGCAGAGATCTTTTGCCAGAGTGTCTTGGCTTTCCATGCCTGAAATACGCAGATGTGCTTTTCTAATGCACTCTTCCCAGAAACCTATGAGGCTGCTTGGAACACTTAGGACCTTGGGAAGTAAATAGTACTCAGGGCCTTGGAGCACAGGCAGATCTCACAGAGGACTTCAAGCAAAGGTGGCAGTGGCCCTTGTCCAGGACTATGGAGCACAGAGGGCAAGCAGGCCTGCTCCTGGAGAGAAGGAGCCCCACACACAGACACACCACACCACACCACACACCCAGAGTCATACAGGTGCCTGGGTGTACTGAGATGTGGGTGTTGATGTTACTGCAACCAAATCACACTCCAAGTTCTTGAAGGAAAAGGTCAAGAAGAAGAGAAAGAGCAACTCCACACTATTCTGCCTTTTCTCTTCCTCCATGCCTAGACATCTCCTAGGCCCTTCCTGGGTTAATGTCAATGTCCTCAATCCCTCCAATTACTGACATTAAATAGAAAAAGTTATGCTGTTACCATAAACTGAGCTAACACCATCTCAAAAACCTATTCAGAAGAACACCAACCTTAACCCCCATGACTTAGAAATATTCTCTGGACTTCCAAAGTAGAGTAGGAAAATCAGGCAGTGGGTTGAATGGGAGATATCAAATGCACAACAGCAAACTGCATGTACTCTTTAAAAGGAAAACCAGGAAAAGAAGCCAGAACACTGCTGCTTCCCTGGAGTCTGGGTTTCCCACCAGGTATGTCAAACGCCTGTTATTTCTGCCAGCTGCAGATCGGAGAGCCTATTTTGGCAGAGGGAGCTGGCAGGAGATGCCACCAGAGGTGCATGTTCCACCCTCCATGGGGACCCAAGCAAGGGTGCTTTCTGAATCTTGTTCAGTTAGAAGAGTTGAGCTTCCCAACTGCAGCCTTCTTTGTGTCCACAAAGAGAGCCAGCGCATTATTATTCCTCTGCCATCCTGCAGGTCACTGAGCCTTGAAACCTCCAGCGGAGGCGGCTGCTGGAGCGCTGCTGTGGGGGCAGCACCACATTTAATTGCTTCACACGCAGATGCCAGTTGATGGGGCCTTTGCTCTGTATTTAACACTGTGGTGGGTGATGGACTTGTGCTGCTGGAAAGACTGCCCTGGTACTCTACACCCTGCTTATAACTGATGGGGGAAGATGGCCTCTCGTTTGCTAAATTGTTTCTGGTCTTTCCAGCCCAGTGGTCATTAATGTTTGTTCTCTTCCAATGGACAGATTCAAAGAAATACGGCTCTCATTAGCTCCTGCTCAATTAAGAAAAATGTTCATCGGCACGCATGACTCAAGTGCTGCTACCAAGCTGTTTGAATTATACAACTGGAAGGTCACTGAAGCCATCTCTGGTGCGTCAGCCCCAGCCCCTATAAACCCCAAGGTTTTTTAATGCCCCCAGCCCCTCCCAGCTCACTCATTCTATGCCTACCTCCTGAGGACCTAGAACAAAAACAAGAAGTGACTCAGCTGAGGGCTTACTAAGTGCCAGGCATTGATCTAAACCATGCATATGAATTAGCTCATTAGATATAGTTCCAAATCTGTAACCCT
The DNA here is from genome assembly GCF_051225735.1 of Oryctolagus cuniculus. Taxonomy (NCBI): domain Eukaryota; kingdom Metazoa; phylum Chordata; class Mammalia; order Lagomorpha; family Leporidae; genus Oryctolagus; species Oryctolagus cuniculus. The sequence goes on from NC_142880.1 coordinate 45,679,475, forward strand.
CAGGGTCACAAGAACTCTCTAGAGCAGGATTCAAGCCCTACTCCTGACACATTTGAGCTGTGAGAACTTAAGGCACAAAGAGGAGCTCCATTTTTTTAAAATTATTTTTATTTAGTAAATATATATTTCCAAAGTACAGTTTGTGGACTACAATGGCTTCCCCCCCCATAATTTCCCTCACACTCGCACCCTCCCATCTCCTGCTCCCTCTCCCATTCCATTCACATCAAGATTCATTTTCAATTCTCTTTATATACAGAAGATCGATTCAGTATATATTAAGTAAAGATTTCATCAGTCTGCATCCACAAAGAAACACAGAGTGTAAAATACTGTTTCAGTACTAGTTATAGCATTACTTCACATTGGACAACACAGTAAGGACAGATCCCACATGAGAAGTAAGTACACAGTGACTCCTGTTGTTGACTTAACAATTTGACACTCTTGTTTATGGCGTCAGTAATCTCCCTAGGCTATAGTCATGAGTTGCCAAGGTTATGGAAGCCTTTTGAGTTCACCGACTTCAATCTTATTCCGACAGTGTCATAGTCAAAGTGGAAGTTCTCTCCTCCCTTCAGAGAAAGGTACCTCCTTCTTTGATGGCCCCGTTCTTTCCACTGGGATCTCACTTGCAGAGATCTTTCATTTAGGTCTTCTTTTTTTTTTCCCCAGGTGTCTTGGCTTTCCATGCCTAAAATACTCTCATGGGCTCTTCAGCCAGATCTGAATGCCTTAAGGGCTGATTCTGAGGCCAGAGTGCTATTTAGGACATCTGCCATTCTATGAATCTGCTGTGTATCCCACTTCCCATGTTGGATCATTCTCTCCCTTTTTGATTCTATCAGTTAGTATTAGCAGACACTACTGTGGTTGGTGTGATCCCTTTGACTCTTAGACCTATCAGTGTGATCAATTGTGAACTGAAATTGATCACCTGGATTAGTGAGATGGCATTGGTACATGCCACCTTGATGGGATTGTATTGGAATCCTCTGGCACATTTCTAACTCCACCATTTGGGGCAAGTCCTATTGAGCATGTCCCAAATTGTACATCTCCTCCCTCTCTTATTCCCACTCTTGTATTTAACAGGGATCACTTTTCAGTTAAAATTTAAACACCTAAGAATAATTGTGTGTTAATTACAGAGTTCAACCAATAGTACTAGAACAAAAAAAATACTAAAATGGATAAAGTATTACATTGTACATCAATAGTCAGGACAAGAGCTGATCAAGTCACTGTTTCTCATAGTGTCCATTTCACTTCAACAGGTTTCCTCTTTGGTGCTCAGTTAGTTGTTGCCGATCAGGGAGAACATATGATATTTGTCCCTTTGGGACTGGCTTAATTCACTCAGCATGAATGATGTTTTCCAGATTCCTCCATCTTGTTGCAAATGACCGGGTTTCATTGTTTTTGATTGCTGTATAGTATTCTATAGAGTACCTGTCCCATAATTTCTTTATCCAGTCTACTGTTGATGGGCATTTGGGTTGGTTCCAGGTCTTAGCTATTGTGAATTGAGCTGCAATAAACATCAATGTGCAGGCATCTTGTTTGTTTGCCAATTTCATTTCCGTTGGGTAACTTCCAAAGAGTGGTATGGCTGGGTTGTATGGTAGGGTTATATTCAGGTTTCTGAGGAATCTCCAGACTGACTTCCATAGTGGCTTGACCAGTTTGCATTCCCACCAACAGTGGGTTAGTGTCCCTTTTCCCCACATCCTCTCCAGCATCTATTGTTGGTAGATTTCTGTATGTGAGCCATTCTAACCGGGGTGAGGTGAAACCTCATTGTGGTTTTGATTTGCATTTCCCTGATTGCTAGTGATCTTGAACAATTTTTCATGTGTCTGTTGGCCATTTGGATTTCCTCTTTTGAAAAATGTCTATTGAGGTCCTTGGCCCATCTCTTAAGTGGGTTGTTTGTTTTGATGTTGTGAAGTTTCTTGATCTCTTTGTAGATTCTGGTTATCAACCCTTTATCTGCTGCATAGTTTGCAAACATTTTTTCCCACAATGTCGGTTGCCTCTTCACTTTCCTAAGTGTTTCTTTACTGTACAGAAACTTCTCAATTTGATGCAATCCCAAATGTTAATTTTGGCTTTGACTGCCTGTGTTTCTGGGGTATTTTCCAAGAAGTCATGCCGGTACCTATATCTTGCAGGGTTTCTCCAATGCTCTCTAATAATTTGATGGTGTCAGGTCGTAGATTTAAGTCTTTAATCCATGTTGAGTGAATTTTTGTGTAAGGTGAAAGGTAGGGGTCTTGCTTCATGATTCTGCACGTGGAAATCCAATTTTCCCAGCACCACTTATTGAATAGACTGTCCTTACTCCAGGGATTGGTTTTGGATCCTTGATCAAATATAAGTTGGCTGTAGATGTTTGGGTTGATCTCTGCTGTTTCAATTCTGTTCCATTGGTCTATCCATCTGTTTCTGTACCAGTACCATGCTGTTTTGATAACAACTGCCCTATAGTACGTCCTGAAATCTGGTATTGTGATGCCTCCAGCTTTGTTTTTGTTGTACAAGATTGCTTTAGCTATTCGAGGTCTCCTGTGTCTCCATATAAATTTCAGTATCATTTTTTCCAGATCTGAGAAGAAGGTCTTCGGTATCTTGATTGGCATTGCATTGAATCTGTAAATTGCTTTTGGGAGAATGGACATTTTGATGATATTGATTCTTCCAATCCATGAGCATGGAAGATTTTTCCATTTTTTGGTATCCTCTTCTATTTCTTTCTTTAAGGTTTTGTAATTTTCATCATAGAGATCTTTAACATCCTTGGTTAAGTTTATTCCAAGGTATTTGATTGTTTTTGTAGCTATTGTGAATGGGATTGATCTTAAAAGTTCTTTCTCAGCCATGGCATTGCCTGTGTATACAAAGGCTGTTGATTTTTGTGCACTGATTTTATATCCTGCTACTTTGCCAAACTCCTAAGCTGGAGAAAGATGCAGCATTGAAAGAGAATTACAGACCAATATCCCTGATGAACATAGATGCAAAAATCCTCAATAAAATTCTGGCCAATAGAATGCAACAACACATCAGAAAGATCATCCACGCAGACCAAGTGGGATTTATCCCTGGTATGCAGGGATGGTTCAATGTTCACAAAACAATCAATGTGATACACCACATTAATAGACTGCAGAAGAAAAACCATATGATGGCTGGCGTCCTGGCTCAATAGGCTAATCCTCCGCCTTGCGGCGCTGGCACACTGGGTTCTAGTCCCGGTTGGGGCACCAGAGTGTGTCCTGGTTGCCCCTCTTCCAGGCCAGCTCTCTGCTATGGCCCGGGAGTGCAGTGGAGGATGGCCCAGGTCCTTGGGCCCTGCACCCACATGGGAGACCCACCCAATGTGGGTGCCGGTTCGAGTCCTGGCTGCTCTATTTTTGATCCAGCTCTCTGCTATAGCCTGGAAAAGCACTAGAAGATGGCCCAAGGCCAGCGCTGTGGCTCAATAGGCTAATCCTCCACCTGCAGCGCCGGCACACTGGGTTCTAGTCCTGGTCGGGGCGCCAGAGTGTGTCCCAGTTGCTCCTCTTCCAGTCCAGCTCTCTGCTGTGGCCCGGGAGTGCTGTGGAGGATGGCCCAAGTCTTTGGGCCCTGCACCCACATGGGAGACCAGGAGGAAGCACCTGGCTCCTGGCTTCGGAACAGCGCGATGCACCGGCCACAGTGCGCCGGCCACGCCGGCCATTGGAGGGTGAACCAACGGCAAAAGGAAGACCCCTCTCTCTCTCTCTCTCTCTCTCTCTCTCTCACTGTCCACTCTGCCTGTCAAAAATAAAAATAAAAACAATAAAAAAATTTAAAAAAACATATGATTATCTCAATAGATGCCGAGAAAGCATTTGATAAAATACAACACCCTTTCATGATGAAAACTCTAAGCAAACTGGGTATGGAAGGAACATTCCTCAATACAATCAAAGCAATTTATGAAAAACCCACGGCCAACATCCTATTGAATGGGGAAAAGTTGGAAGCACTTCCACTGAGATCTGGTACCAGACAGGGATGCCCACTCTCACCACTGCTATTCAATATAGTTCTGGAAGTTTTAGCCAGAGCTATTATGCAAGAAAAAGAAATTAAAGGGATACAAATTGGGAAGGAAGAACTCAAACTATCCCTCTATGCAGATGATATGATTCTTTATTTAGGGGACCCAAAGAACTCTACTAAGAGGCTATTGGAACTCATAGGAGCTCCATTTTTATACCAGATCTAAATAATAATAAGCTAAGTCTCCTGAGTCAGTGTTTCCTTCACATTGTTCCCTTTGCTCAGACTGTACCCAACCAGGTATCTTTCAAATCCTGGTTATTGGTCACCAGGGGCCTGAGGGAAAAGGAGAGAATGGATCCACCAAACCCATCACCTGTGGGGAGCAACTCGGACTAGACTGTTACTGGAATTAAGACTTATTCTATGCATCTGCTCTCCCACAATATGGTGCTGGGAGAGGAGGAAACAGCTTCTACACAGCTGCCTCCAGTTCAACCAATAAGCAGCAGGACCTGCTCCTGATTGGAGGAGAGCAACGTACTCGGCGTGTGGGTAGCAGAGTTGGGATTGGTGGAAGAGGACTATAAAGGAGGAGAGAGACAACATGCACCAGGAACATCTATCTGAAGGAACACCTGTGCAGCCCCCGAGAGAGCCGGCCGGCGGTGTGCCGCTCCCCCGCGGAAGTGGGGAAAGTGGCAGGGGGAACCGCCCTTCCACGGAGGTGGAAGGGTCGGTAGCCAACCCGGGAAGAACCAGCAGCAAACCCGGGGAGGGCCAAGCAGACAAAAGAACAGCACAGGGTCCTGTGTCGTTCCTCCATGAAGAGGGGGAGCAATAATCACTTTCCTTGAAAATAATGCCATGTAATGTCTCATTGGTACATCTATAAGTTGGAGCTGAAAATAGCCAATTTTAGTTGTGTTATCTGGTATGGTCTCTATGGAGACCAATTTGTTAATATGTCAAAATGTCAAATGCATGTATCTTTTGACTTAGCAATTGCATCCCTAGAAATTTACCCTAAAGAATGGGGGATGCAGTTAGAATGGCTCTCCTACAGAAATCAAACAACAAATGCTGGTGATAATGTGGGGAAACAGGTACGCTAATCCACTGTTGGTGCGAATGTACACTGGTGTAGCCACTGTGGAATGCAGTATGGAGATACCTCAGAAATATGAATATAGACCTACCATATGATCTAGCCATTCCATTCCTGGGAATTTACCCAGGGGAAATTAAATCAGCATATTAAAGAGTTATCTGTGCCCCCATGATTACTGCAGCTCAATTCACAATAACTAAGATATGGAATTAACCCAGATGTCCATCAATTGAAAACTGGATAAAGAAATTATAGTATACACACACACACTATATATATATATATAGAATATATATAGAATACATAAAGAATATATATATGCATATAGAACACTACACTGAGGTTAAAAAAGAAAGAAATCCTGTTGTTTGCAACAAAATGGATGCAATTAGAAATGATTATACTTAGTGAAATAAGCCAGTACCAAAAAAAACAAATACCATATTTTCCCTGAGCTGTGGTAACTAATAGAGTACCCAAAAGATAATCAATAGGAGTGAAAGTGACACTTTAAGATTTGATAATTGTTTATAACCCTTGTCTCAACTGTTGGGGATCAGTGTTTTTTCCTTCATACTATTTGTTGAATTTTTTATTTAGTGTAGGGTTAACCTTATGAGTATAAAGTTAACTGAAAATAGATCTTTATTAAAATATGAATAGAAATAGGAGAAGGAGGAGGAAGAAGGGTGGGAACGTGGGCAAGAGGGAGGATAGGGTAGAAAATATTATTATGTTCCTGAATCTGTATGTAGGAAATACATGAAATGTGTATACCTTAAATAAAATGTTTTTAAAAATGAAAAAAAATTATCTAAATAAAGGATATTTCTAAATGGAGAAAAAAAAAAAAACAGAAAGGATGGGGACCGTGTACAGCAAGTTAAGCCCAGCATCCCATATTGGAGTGACAATTAAAGACCTGACTGTTCCACTTTTGATCTACTTCTGACCTACTTCCTACTTGGGAAGTGCATTAATAAATAAATAAACCAACTGGTTTTCTGTTTTGATCAATAAGACTATTTTCTTTTTTTTTAAAGGTTGTTCAAACAGTGGTTTTTTTTTTTTAAGATTTATTTATTTACTTGAAAGTCAGAGTTACACAGAGAGAGAAGGAGAGGCAGAGAGAGAGAGAGTAGTCTTCTATCTGCTGGTTCACTCCCCAATTGGCTGCAAGGGCTGGAGTTGTGGCAATCTGAAGCCAGAAGCCAGGAGCTTCTTCTGGATCTCCCACAGGGGCACAGGGGCCCAAGGACTTGGGACTTTTTTTTTTTTTTTTGACAGGCAGAGTAGACAGTGAGAGAGAGAGAGAGAGAGAGAGAGAAAGGTCTTCCTTTTGTGGGGAGCAACCCGGACTAGACTAAGTTACTGGAATTAAGACTTATTCTATGCATCTGCTCTCCCACAATATGGCGCTGGGAGAGGAGGAAACAGCTTCTACACAGCTGCCTCCAGTTCAGCCAATAAACTGTAGGACTTGCTCCTGATTGGAGGAGAGCAGCGTACTCGGCGTGTGGGCAGCCGAGTTGGGATTGGCAGAGGAGGACTATAAAGGAGGAGAGAGACGGCATGCACCAGGAACATCTAAGGGGAACACCTAAGGGGAACACCTGTGCAGCCCCCGAGAGAGCCGGCTGGCGGTGTGCCGCTCCCCTGCGGAAGTGGGGAATGTGGCCAGGGGGAACTGCCCTTCCACGGAGGTGGAAGGGACAGTAGCCAACCCGGGAAGAACCAGCAGCAAACCCGGGAAGGGCCGAGCAGACGAAAGAACAGCGCAGGGTCCTGTGTCGTTCCTCCACGAAGAGGGGGAGCGACATAATGGTGCCGTGACTCGGATATGAAGCCTAGGCAGGGTTTAGTGTTGCTCCTCCACGAAGAGGGGGAGTGACATAATGGTGCCGTGACTCGGATATGAAGCCTAGGCAGGGCTTAGTGTCGTTCCTCCATGAAGAGGGGGAGCGACACCTTTTCCATTGGTTCACCCCCCAATGGCCGCTGTGGCCAGCACGCTTCAGCCGGCGCACCACGCTGATCTGAAGCCAGGTGCTTCCTCCTGGTCTCCCATGTGGGTGCAGGGCCCAAGCACTTGGGCCATCCTCCACAGCACTCCCGGGCCACAGCAGAGAGCTGGACTGGAAGAGGAGCAACTGGGACACACTCCGGCGCCCCGACCAGGACTAGAACCCAGTGTGCCGGCGCCGCAGGTGGAGGATTAGCCTATTGAGCCACAGCGCTGGCCTTGGGCCATCTTCTAGTGCTTTTCTAGGCCACAGCAGAGAGCTGGATCAGAAATAGAGCAGCCGGGACTCGAACCGGCACCCACATTGGGTGCTGGCACTGCAGGAGGCGGCTTTTTACCCACTTACACCACAGTGCCAGTTCCAATAAGACTATTTTTTTTTTTGATAGGCAAAGTTAGACAGTGAGAAAGACAGAAAGGTCTTCCTTTTTCACCGGCCACTTGGTTCACCCCCAAGTGGCCACTACGGCTAGTGTGTTGTGGCCGGTGCGCTGCGCCGATCCGAAGCCAGGAGCCAGGTGCTTCCTCCTGGTCTCCCATGCGGGTGCAGGGCCCAAGGACCTGGGCCATCCTCCACTGCACTCCTGGGTCACAGCAGAGAGCTGGACTGGAAAAGAAGCAATCGGGACAGAATCCGGTGCCCTGACCGGGACTAGAACCCAGTGTGCTGGCACTGCAGGTGGAGGATTAGCCTAGTGAGCCGCGCGCCAGCCCCAATAAGACTATTTTCAATGAGCACTCAACACTATGTACTTGGGCTCCTCCACCTATGTGGGAGACCAGGATGGAGTTAATGGCCCAGACCTAGATGTTGTAGCTATTTGGGGAGTAAGACATCAGATGGAAATACTCTCTCCGTCTCCTCTCCCTCTCTTTCTCTCTCTGCCTTTCAAATAAATACATATATCTGTTTTTAATTCTTTTTATAAAGGAGGGAGGAGTCTGTGTACAAGGTCAGGTATGTCTACATTTTCTTACTAGCATAAGACTGAAAATAATCTAGATGGGGAACTAACTAAATAAACTGTGCATATTGTGTTATAGAATATTAGATACCCATTAAAAGGCAGCCTTAACTGAATTGAAGTAAAACAATCTGCAATATTGTTTATTAAGTGAAAAAAGTGAAGTGCTATCATTGGTATCTTTTTTAAGTGCCTATACTCAGTTGCTGATGCAGCAAAGAATATCCCTATAATGAAAATCAACTATCTGAGAATAGCTGCTATCTTTAAGGAGGGACTCGTCACATTATAGTCAGGAGTGAGAGAGAGGCCACTTTTACTGTATACTTTTCAATCTCTTGAATTTGTGCCTTAGAGTAAATTACATATTCAAGAAGTAAATAACCAGCAATTAAAAGTTTTTTAAAATGATGTATAAATGGATTAAATGCTCATGGTTTTTAATAGTAAGAGAAAGGAAAGAACCATTTGAAAATCTTGGATCCACAAAGCACAATGAAACATAATTAGGTCAATATGCAGAGGAAGAAACCAGCATTGCTAAGGGAGATGACGAGGTCAGAACCAAGCCAATTACATTCCCTGGAGCCTCTGCTGGGAGCTCTGTCCCTCTGCCCAGCATGTGGCAAACATCCACATACCTGTTGCTGTGGAAAGCTGTTCCAACTGGATGGTTCTTCATTGGTGCTGGGCAGTTAGTTCAGACATTTTGGAAGCCATGAAAGAACTGAGTGTTCAAGATTCTCCTACCAAGACTTCTCCATGAGTGTCTCCCCATCCATGATGGTAAGTTTAATGCGTCAGTTTGGCTAGGTAGGATGCCCAGATGTATGGACAAATACCAGTTCAAATGTTTCTGTAAAGGCCATGTTTAGATACAATTAACATTCAGGTCAGTAGCCTTTGAATAAAACAGATTTACCCACCCTATTGTGGGTAGCCTCATCCAATCACCTGAAGTCCTTAAAAGAATGAATATAACTAAACTGAAAGTAGATCATTGTAAAAATTAAGAGACAGAATAATAAAGGAGGAGGAAGAGTGGGAGCATGGCTGGGAGGGAGGGTAGGGTGGGAAGTATCACTATGCTCCCAAATCTCTATATATGAAATACATGAAATTTGAATATCTTAAATAAAATTTTTAAAAATAACTTTCATTTAAAAAAAAAGAAAGAAAGAAAAGAAAAACACTGAGATCCTCTGGGAAAGAAGGAATTCTGTCCCTGGACCAACTTCAGATTGGATAAGGTTACACAACTCTTCCCTGGTCCCCAGCACGCTGGTCTGCCCTGCAGATTTCAGACTTAAAAGCCCCACAATGGTGGTATAAACCAACTCCTTAAATTCTCTCTCTCTCTCTCTCTCTCTCTCTCCCTCCCTCCCTCACCTCCTCCCTCCACCTCTGCCCATTGATTTTATTCTCTCTGGATAACCAAATACACCACCCACAGAAATGGCTCTCTGCTATCACACATCATATTTGCCACAGCCTCTCCTTATTTACCAGCTAGCATATATCCAGTCCTGCTATCTGGGCTGTAAGGTCTTTGTGAATTGGCACTATATATTTCTAGTGCTCAACAGAGAACCTGCACCAGGACCAACTGCTCAAAAAGGATGTGGTGTTGAACGGAGCTGACTGCTCATGACAACGGCCTTGATGCCTGGGTTTGGCCATCTGCATTCAGCATCCAAAGCTCATCAGTTAGGAAGAACATGAAGGAAAAATAAAAGCAGAGAAGAAACACAACACTTAGCAGTTGTTTTCAATTACCAGGATGCTTTCTCTTACACGTTTCTTCTTACACAGCCACCTGAAGACCTGTCAGAGGCAATTTATTGCTCAGAATTAATCAAGGAGAGCACAGTAGTCAGGTTGCCACAATGCAGGACTTAGCCAGCACTGTTTCAAAACTAAAATGATTATCTTTTTAAATAGATATATTTAAATAGAAAAATGTAAAGAAAAAATTCCCTGTGGTTATCACTCTCCCTTTATAATTTAAGAGTCTGTTGAAATTTATTGTCCTGTTAAAAGAGGAAATTAGGGCCCTCAGCTCTTAAGATCAAAATACCATTCCTGAAAATCAGATTGATTCCTAGGTTAAAAACCCCTGAAGAAATCTTCCACTATATATACATAGTACCACTTGCCATGTTTTGAAAGGACTGCAAAGGAATTCATCACTGACAATTCAATCTGAATCCATGGGTGAATAAAAACCAACTAGTTTCGTTTTTTGATCAATAAAACTATTTTCAATGAGTGCCCAACACCAGCAATTCTGTCCCATAGGAAAACTGATTCAGAAGCATGTCAAATGGAGATTTCATTTTACTTCCTGTTTTTACTGCTCTGCCTTCAGCTGTCAACCGAGAGCGCAGAGTCCCTCCCATGGGAACAAGGAGGCTGAATTGTAGGAGGCTTTCAGAGGTCATCCTTGAAAGCAGGAAACACTCAGGTTTGACCTGGTCTGCTGAAATCAATACAACAGAGCATAGAGAAAGGAAGCAGATGGCAGTGTATAGTTACATCAATATTTTTCTTTATTGTATAATTTGCATTAAATTCTGCTAGAGGACAAGTGGATTAAATTGACCATGAGAGATACACAAAGAGTATGAGATGAATCATTTTGCAAATGAATTTTAATCAACACTATAGGACTGGCAATAGAGGTTCATTGTTCTTTTAATGAAGTTATTTCTTTCCATTCTAGGTTATGTGGAAAAGTACAGTGTGAGGTGTAACAAAGAGAAGCATAACCTGCAATTTCACCATCAAATGATGGCACAATCGGCATCTTTATGTATTTGATCACAATAGTATTGGATGCATTTTCTACAACTGTAAAAATTGCTTTTTCCACTTAATGCTAGGGTAAAATCATTTTCTATGTTATAAATTTCTCTTCCAAACAGAGGTTCTTGTTATCCACATTTTATGAGCCTTTGCTAAGCCCTCAGAGCTAGTGAACAATGGAGCTGTAATTCTCACCCTTATCTACCTACCTCCAAAGGATATACTCTTTCCATATGTCAAGCAACCTCAAAAATGCTATTTCTTTTGATCTATCAAGTTCCTTTTGAGAATCTAGATGGAATATGAAATATACAAGTTAAGCCTGGGACATCTTCAAATGCAAAAATGCCAAGAAGCTCTTAATAAACAAAAAGGTCATGTCAAAAGAAAGCCAGTTTGAAAAGGATTACACTAGCCAAAATGGCACAAGGTGACTATCAAACATAATAAAATCAATGAGTTCATATGATTCTTTTAAAACAACTTTTGGTTAAGAGTACCAACTCACTGCTCTGAAAATTAATAAATATTTAGGGGAAGGTGTTACAATACAGAGGGTTAAGCTGCTGCTTGGGGCACCTGCATTCCCTATTGGAGTGCGGGTTAGAGTCCCAGTCACTCTCCTCTCCAGCTTCCTGCTAATACATCCTGGAAAGCAGCAGGTGACAGCCAACATACTTAGGTTCCTGTCACCCATAGGAGAGACTCAGATGGAGTTCAGGGATCTGGGCTTCAGCCTAGCTTAGCATGGATATTCAGGGGATTTGTGGAGTGAACCAGCAAATACAAGATCTCTCTTGCCCACATTCTCACTCTCTCTATATTGTTTTGCCTCTCAATAGATGAAAATAAATAAGCATTAAAAAAGATTTTTAAAAGATCATAAAATTGTCCAGGCTTTCCTCTACCAACTGTATTTTAGGAAAGGCAAATGACAGGTGGGGATAAATTCTTCTTAACAGAATTATGACTCTCTAAAGCAGAAGGAAGGACAGAATAAGAACATTGCCATTTTAATCCCTAAAGTAACACTGGGCGTGGGCAATGGTTGTCAGTGAATGCTTAACTATAGGTGAAATGTTCCTAGGAGACTCATAGAGCATTCTGACATCTCGTGACTGGTTATTGACATTACTGAAAGTGGGGCAAACAGAGCTCATGATTTGATTCCACAGCAAGTACACAGAATAAAAAATATTAGGACATAAAAAAACATTTTAATCTTGATCAAATCATGACTTAGACATAACCTGATACCAGTTTATAAGAAATACAGAAATAATAAATAATCATGCAAATCTAGAATACAGGATCTAAAAGACAAACTCAGTGGCATGAAAGTAACTGAGGAGACAGAAGGAAGCACAATGTAGATAAAAACAGTTAAGAGGTCAGACAACTGCATTTGCTGTTTTATTGGTTCTTAGCATTTTCATAGGTCAATTTTAAAAGAAAAACTTTAAGATAATTTGATTAATATGGATCAGATAGTACAACAATTTAGATATTGTTGTTACTTGTTGCATATGTTAAGCCCTGGGTGGTGTTTTTTAATTCATTGCTTACGTTCATATAAAGGATTTTTAAGGAAAATGATATAATGTCTGGTATTCGCTTCAAATATTACAGGAAAAATTAGTGTGGTGTGTGTGTGTGTGTGTGTGTGTGTGTGTGTTGGGGGGAGAGAGAGAGAGAGAGAGAGGCTGGAGAAGAGCTGAGATGGACAGATTAAACAATCGTTGCAAAGTTTTGGTAATTGTTAAAGTGATGAATAAATGAAAGCTCATTGTACTATTCCTTCTACCTTTGTGTATGTTTAGAAAACAACAAAAAAAGTTTAACACTGAAAAATTATGTTTAATGGGATATCAAAACATGTGACAATGAATTTCATTCATACCACGGACTAAAAGGCATAGAATAAGCAATTGAAAAAGCATTAATCGGAAAAGCCTACTCCATACTGTGGGGAGCAACTGGGAGCAACTCGGACTAGACTAAGTTACTGGAATTAAGACTTATTCTATGCATCTGCTCTCCCACAATATGGCGCTGGGAGAGGAGGAAACAGCTTCTACACAGCTGCCTCCAGTTCAACCAATAAACTGTAGGACCTGCTCCTGATTGGAGGAGAGCAGCGTACTCGGCGTGTGGGTAGCAGAGTTGGGATTGGCGGAGGAGGACTATAAAGGAGGAGAGAGAGAACATGCACCAGGAACATCTAAGGGGAACATCTAAGGGGAACACCTGTGCAGCCCCCGAGAGAGCCGGCCGGCGGTGTGCCGCTCCCCCGCGGAAGTGGGGAAAGTGGCAGGGGGAACCGCCCTTCCACGGAGGTGGAAGGGTCGGTAGCCAACCCGGGAAGAACCAGCAGCAAACCCGGGGAGGGCCAAGCAGACAAAAGAACAGCGCAGGGTCCTGTGTCGTTCCTCCATGAAGAGGGGGAGCGACACATACGCTATGCACTGGTTTCTTATCTGTATTTGAAATGAAATCACTATAAATATTATCTGATTAGTTTTGAAATTGATGATAAATAAAAAGATTAATTAGCTGCTCCATTCTCTTGGTGTCTAATATTAACACAAATTTAAATAGAAGAAGTATCAAAACTCTCAATCTAAATTTAAAAATTCAGTGAATTAAAAGGACTATGATATGCTCAGCAAATCATTGCAAAGGAATAATTTGGAGATGAAAGAGGACACAAATTCTGCTGATCAATTTTCTGTGATCTTCTTTAACAAGACTAGGGTGATGATTTAGTTTTTCGAAAATCTGATACTATGGATCAAGAAGTGAAGCAAAATTAATTGTGAGTAATTATAATGGCACTCATAATGGCATTACTTTTTGTGGGATACTGTTATGCTGATAGCATTCAGGGGTTAAAAATAAGTCCATTCACTGTATGCCTACACACATTCCATATGATGACAGATGGAGATCTAATTTTAAAACATACTACATTTTAAAAATACTTCAGAAACATCTATATAAACAATGGATTAGAACTTGATTAGAAAATAAATAATTGAAAAACCAAAATCTTATTGAAGGAAAGATGCTTTGTGGAGCTGCCTTCCCATAGAAGCAAAATCCTTTGTGTTCAGCCAAGTGTCTTCCCCTGGATAATATTACAAAGTACTTTAATTTTCAGTTTATGAAGAAAAAATGTACTGTTAATTATAGGTTTGTTTTTCAGCTCCATATTAAAACGATGGGGAACGTATAGATATTTCTAAGAGCACACTGGCAGGTCAGGTCCCCAAGAATCAGGCTCTGTGATGTAAGGCCAGCACACAGACTTGATGGCAGTGTGCTCTCAGCACTCTCTCCTGCTCAGGTGAGACTTTGAATTATGACACATGATGCAGTTCCAAGAGGCCTCAGGGAGACCAGAGCAGAAATTGCCCTTCAGAGTGTTCCTAATTGAGACAATGGCAGGCGTTTGTATCATTGTATAACACATCTTTGGATGCCAATGGAAATGGGCTGTAACCTTGGGTAAGGTGGCTCCTTTTGGCCAAAGGCCATTTCCAACTAGGACTTACAGATGAATTCCTTTGCAGAAGTCACAGGCCAGCTCTTATGACTGGGTAGGCAATATGTGCAGGTCCTGAAGCAGGGATCTGAAGATCAGTCCCTCAGTCCATTACAGTCTATCCCTGGGCCTCCTTGATGTAATTCTTTCATTGTAAGGTCACCTCATCTAAAAACAGTTCCATATGATTCTAGATGATCCCTTTTCCTGTGGAAATGCATGAGCAGTAATTAAGACAAATCCAAGCCCTTGCTGCTATAGATGGAATCATTATCCCCCTTTTGCTATTCCTTCTCAATTCCCATAAACCACTGCTGTTGGTCTGTGTGGGTTCCCTGGTGGGATCACCCAGGTTCTCATCATTGAGAACCCTAAGCCCGGTCATCACGAAGGCATGACTGGGATGGTAAATGACCAAGTTCAAGCCATGGCTAGCATACTTGCTCTTTACCAACAAAATGGAGTAAAGCAATACCAAGAGACAACCAGTGAGTCATCTGATTGGCTGTGGCTGCAACTGAGCAGCAGCTGTAGCTTCAAGCTTAATGAATTCTTGCCGTGTCCCCTGATAGGACTGTTCTCTGGTGACCAGGTCCCAGAAAATTAAATGTGCAAGGATAAGGAAGCACACATCCCCTAAGACACTGGGAGTAATGGTGAGTAGGACCAGGCCCACTTCCAATCCTTGTTTCATAGGACAATCAATTACACCTACTGGAACATGGAAGTATATAAAGGACATTACTTTAATGCCATCCCATCCTCACAAGGCATAATCTCCAGGCTAGCACCTTAGTGACAATTTCAAAAGACTGCAGTAAGCAGGCAACTTCTGAGTGATGTGTATGTGATGAGACCAATGAACCCCATGGTCATATGCCATTGCTGTTCTTCCTTTGCTATACAATGGGAATTTGTGCTTCCTTATCTTTGCATGTTTAGCTTCTTGGGTCCTAGTTCCCAGAGGTAGAATGATCCCATCAAGGACACAGTAAGAATTCTGTTATACTATAAAGAGAATTGAAAATTAATCTTGATGTGAATGGAAGGGGAGAGGGAGTGGGAAAGGGGAGGGCTGCGGGTGGGAGGGACGTTATGGGGGGGAAGCCATTGTAATCCATAAGCTGTACTTTGGAAATTTATATTCATTAAATAAAAGTTTGAAAGAAAAAAAAACAATCCAAATTTGTCCCGATAAGAATAAAAAAAGAATTCTGTTATATTATAAGCTATAGTTACTACCCAGGTTCATTTGTGCAAGATCTCATGACACTTTAAAAAATAATCTGTGAGCCTGTGGGTGGTGGTACTGACTGAGTCCCTGTAGGCAGGAAAGATGGTCATTTCTGGAATGCATCTTAATTCCAACAAGATAAATGCTGTGATTTGAACATGGTTTGCTCCTCCAAAATTCACACTGGAGTTTAATCTCTATTTTGAGGTAGAGGCTGGACAGTTAATCCAGCTGTTGTGTTGACAGGTGGAGCCTTTGGGGGGTGATTAGGATTAGATAAGGTCATCAAAGTAGAGCCTCCATACTGAATATTGATGGCTTTATAAGGAGAGAGAGAATAGGGAACACACACACTCATGCACACGCACATACAGTTTGCATGTGCTCCCTCTCTCTTGCCACAAGATGCCCTGATTTCCCTGGGGACTTTGCCAGTAAGATCATTGCTATATGTGGTTCCATGACCTTGGACCTAACTATGAACCCAAAGTAACCTCTTTTCTTTGTGACTTACCCAGTCTGTGATGTTGTCTTATTAGCAACAGAAAAGGACAAATACAATAAATCACTGCCACTTCCAGATTGCAAGGGATTCCATGTAATCTAGTTGCTAACAAGTGGTTGTAAGATCTTCTTAGGATACAGTTGTTAGCTGGGTCCTTTATTGTTGGTCTCTGTTGCTGGCAGATTGTATATTTGATAGGAACAATAAATATATTAGGTAATTAGTTGGCTTTCTGGTGATCCACTCTCAATTATCACGACCTCTGGTTTTGAAGGGGTAGACAGGTGAATTAAATGGGGGCAGCAGGTGACCACTACTCTTGCAATATTAAGTATGTTCAGAATGGCAGATTTCTATGCCAATACCCCTGGATATGATATTGTTTATTTACTCTTTTGGCCCTGGTAGAAAAATTTCAGAGGCTTCCAAATAGCCTTCTCACTATGGCATTCACTGCAAATCCAAGAGCAGATGAGGGTTTTATACCAACCACAATAGATGTCCTCTTCAGTGCTGTGTTCAGACACTAAATGAATGACCACCAGGTGGATTCATGGAGCCAAAGAACTCAATGTGAAATAGACTGATTTTGGCTTCTTATTACCAACGTTTCATAAGCCACCACTTTAGGAAAGGATCATGACAAAATATACAAATCTCCAAAAATTAATGAAGTTTACAGAGTCCTTGAAATAGCTGAGATTTCTCTCTTTCTTGTTCAACAGCTGAGTAAATGGCCACAGATTCTTTTGGCTAAAGACTGGGAAAATGGGGGCTGGCACTGTGGTGTAGCAGGTAAAGCTGCTGCCTGCAATGCCAGCATCCCATATGGGTGCTGGTTCAAGTCCCGGCAGCTGCACTTCCAATCCAGCTCTCTGCTATGGCCTGGGAAAGAAATAGAAGATGGCCCAAGTCCTTGGGCCCCTGCACCTATGTGGGGGACCTAGAGGAAGCTCCTGGCTCCTGGCTTTGGATATGCGCAGTTCCACCCATGGCAGTCATCTGGGGAGTGAAACAGCAGATGGAAGACCTTCTCTTTCTCTCTCTCTCTCTGCCTCTGCCTCTGCCTCTGCCTCTGCCTCTGCCTCTGCCTCTGCCTCTCTGTAACTCTGCTTAAAGTAAAGACTGGGAAAATGATTATTGTAAGCGCTTGCCACAGATCCTCTCTCAAACCAGCCTTTCTTTCAGTCAGTGTGTTCCAGGATGAAGGACTGACTCAGGTTTGGAAATCAGCTACGACTCTTCAGTGGGGTATAAGCATTGTTAATCTTGTTATCTTGCTGTCTTTCCCATGGGATCATCATCTTTCAGAACAGTCCCCCCTCTTATCATTTTACTTCCTGCAATTTCAGTTACTTATGGTTAACAGTCCAAAAATAATAAATGGGCAGTTCCAGGAATAAAACCTTCATAAATTTTAAATTGCACACCATTTTGAATAGCAGCATGAGCAATCATGCAGTCCTGCTCCATCCTACCTGGAATAAGAGTTATCCCTTTGCTCATGCTGTATACACACCCTGCCCATTAGTCACTCAATAGTCACCTTGATTACCAGACTGTCTGCCATGGCTTAGCAGTGCTTGTGTTGAAGTAACCCTTAAATAGTGGCCTAAAGCTAAATCACCATGCTTACATCATTCATCTCTATCTTTTTTTTTTAAGATTTATTTGATTTATTTGAAAGTTAGAGTTACAGAGAGGTAGAGACAGAGAGAGAGGTCTTCCATCTGCTGGTTCACTCCCCAGATGGCCACAATGGCCAGAGCTGTGCCGATCTAAAGCCAGGAACTTCTTCTGGGTCTCCCATGTGGGTGCAGGGGCCCAAGCACTTGGGCCATCCTCTACTGCTTTCCCAGGCCATAGCAGAGATCTGGATGGGAAGGGGAGCAGCTGGGACTAGAACTGGTGCCCATATGGGATGCCAGCACTTCAGGCCAGGGTTTAACCAGCTGCGCCACAGCGCCGGCCCCCTATTCATCTCCCTTCATCTTATCACAAAGGCATTGTATCATCCCACATTATCTCAAGGAAGACAGGCTGGTGTTGTGGCTTAGCAAGTAAAGCTGCTGCCTACGATGCTGGCATCCTATATGGAAGCCAATCTGAGACCCAGTTGCCCCACTTCCAATCCAGCTTCCTGCTAATGGCCTGGGAAAAGCAGCAGAAGATGGACCAAGCGTTTGGGCCCCTGCCACCCACATGGGTGACCTGGAAGAAGCTCCTGGCTCCTAGCTCCTGGCTTCAGCCTAGCCTAGCCCCAGCTGTTATGGCCATTTAGGAAGTGAACCAGCAAATGAAAAATCTCTTTCTCTATCTCTCCCTCTTCCTCTCTCCCTTTCTCTCTGTGTAACTCTGACTTCCAAATAAACTGAGTGTATTAGTGGATTTTCCAGCTCTCCAGAGCACAACCACTCTAGGATGCCTGCTTCTCTGAGCCTTGTAATCTCATTTGTCACTGTCTGCTAAGGTGTTGCTCACATCTCTCCTCCACTGATCTGTCCATTGCTTTTCTAAGAGAAAAAGCTCAACTAAGAGACTCCAACAATCAACCAAGCAGAGTGAAAATCTCTTATCTCAGGAGAGTCCTCTCTTGTAGATCAGTACTCCAACTTTATATGCTTTCTACCTTAATTCTTTCAGGGTTCAATCCTGTATGTGTTGACAAGTCTTGCATCTTTGGGGTATATTCTATTTTCTTCCTTATCAGAATCAGTACTTCTAACTTAATTCTAGTCCTGGGGTGGCAAACTTTTCCTGTGACGAGCCAGATAATAATGTCCTATATTTTATTGGTCATATGGAGTCCTTTCTGGATCTATTCAACTTGTAGAATAAAGAGAGCATGTATCCTAATAAAACTTCATTGACAAAAATTAAGAATGGGAATCCAAGAGGGAGGGGGATGAAGGGTTGGCGCATGGGTGGGAGGTAGAGTAGGGGGGATGTCCTACTATGCTCCTAAATTTTATGTAAATTATATGAAACTTGTATAACTTAAATAAAATTAAAAAAAAAAAAAAACTACTGGCTGGATTTGGCCTGAAGGCTATAGTTGTTGATCTCCATTCTAGATCCTGGTCTAGTATAAAGGAATGTAGTTAGAGCCTAAGTTGGGAACATGCTGTCTGGCAAGGCAGAGGCTTCTGCACTGTCATATATATGCAACAAATTTCATGCATTTCATATATATAGTTTTAAGAACATAATGATACTTCCCACCCTCCTTCCTACTTCCTTTCTTATATTTTTCTTTAAATTTTTGTGATGAAGCAAGGGGGCAGCACTAGCTTTTAATCAGGATGGGTAGGCTCAGAGGGTTCAGGGAAATCTGGGGATTCAAGATATTCGGTGCATGGACACATATACCCTCAACCCAAGTATCAGCACCACAATCTTTCCCAATCAGAGCCCTGACCTTGGTGTAGCAGATTTGCCGGTGTTGAGAATTCAACTTTCTCTGGAGCTCTGCAGGGTTTATAATTAAGTCCAAGGCTTGCTCCCGGCTTCTTTCTGCCTGTGGCTGCAACAGATGAGAGTTGGTTTTTTTATAAACTATCATAGGCCCTCTGGCTTTCACACTTAGCCTTAAATTGCTGATTAATCACTGCAGCCTCTCATTGCCTTTCTCTCTCACTTTATAGCACTTGGCAACAGCCATCCAATTCTACTGTACTCACCATTATCACTTCCCCTGAACCTCTCAAATATCTCAGACACTGGGCCCACCAATGCATCCACTCCCAGCAGTCTTATTTGCAAGACATCAAAGGTCAGCACTCCCAGTAGCTGGGGGAATGGAGGTCTGAGTCCTGGAGGGGAGACCAGGGCTGCACACAACTGCATCCCTATCAAGCTGCATGTGGAGCTGCTGAGTTTGTGGAACTATGGTAAGGAGACCAGTTTTCCTGCCACATCCTAGTTACTAGGAATCCTGAGAGAAGCCCGGGGTTCACGCACATGGTGTGATTATAATTGGTGCTCCCAAAAGAAGTCTAGATGGTGAAAGTAATAAGGTAGTTGTGATTATCTGTATTTAGAAACTGTAAAGTTCAATTTAAAAAAAAAAGGAAAGAAAAAAAAGAGAAAGGGAAGGGGGAAAGAGAAAAGAGAGAGGGAGAGAGGGTAGAAGGAAGAAAAGAAGGAAAGAGAGAAGAAAGAAGAGAGAGAGAGAGAGAGGGAGGATGAAGAAAAATCAAGTCTTTCCAACTCGTTTCAGCAGTCATTTATATTTAACTGAACACAGGTATGAAAGGTTAGTCTACTTCCCTGCCCTTTAAAAAACACTTCCTGCTTTTGGGCATGGTAGGAGCAGAAACATGTGAAGTACCATGTGGCTGAATTCACAACAATGGAAAATTTAAAGAAGTCTACTATAATTTTACAATATCTATGAATTCAAGTTGGAGTCAAAGTGCCTACTGATGTATGTGACATGTACAAATACAGATGTTCAAATACATGTAACTTACCACCATCCCTAAAATCAGAAAAAGATTGTGCATGGTGTTAGGGGGAAAAATCACTTACAATTATTTTGGGACAGGCATTGTGGCACAGTAGGTTAAACCATCACTTAGGATGTCCACATCCCATATCAGAGTGCATTGTTCTACCTGGCCATTTCACACTTTGATACAGCTTCCTGCTGATGTGCCTGGGAGAGAGCAGATGATGGCCCAAGTACTTGGGTTCCTGACACCCATGTGGGAGACCCAGATGCAGTGGCCTGATCTAGGCTCAGTGGTTACAGATATTTGGGGAGCGAACCAGCAGATGGAAGGTGTGTGGGTGTGGGTGTGTGTGTGTTTCTCCCTATATATATTTCAAATAAATATATAAATCTTTAAAAATAAACACAACTGGGGTCAGCACACTGGCGCAGCAAGTCAAACAGCTGCCTGATCCAGCTGTTCCACTTCCAATCCAGCTCCCTGCTAATATGCCTGGGACAGCAACAGATGGTCCAAGTTCTTGGGCCCCTGTTCTCACATGGGAAACCCAGAAGAAGCTCCCGGTTCCTGGCTTCAGCCTGGTCCAGCCCCAGTTGTTGAGGTAATTTGTGGAGTGACCTTTCTCTCTGTAATTCTACCTTTCAAATAAATAAATCTTTAAAATAAATAAACAAGTATAATAATTTTATCTGAGACTGCAAATCATTATAAAATGCATCAGAAACCAAAGTTGAAATTGTTTTTAAAACATTGTATAATACTTATGTAATGTCAAATTCTGACAAATTCTTCAGAAATTTATTTCCAAGTACACATAATCCTCTCATATTGTTCAACATTAATTCATAGCCAGAACTTTTATCTTCAACTTTAGGGTTTATTCTCTATGAAATTCTGTAAGTTGGAGATTTTGAACATGAAACAATCAGTCTGGACTCTAGTTTACAGGGCTTGAAATGCTGCCATCTATCCAATTTCTATCCCTATGAATGTGGGAGGTAATGGATCTTTTTGGTATCCAAGATAGATCATCTAATTTTATAGTCATTCTTCAGGAAATTAGGCTCCTGGCTAGGTGGATTTTCAACAAGCTAAATATAAACTTTCTATGCATTCATTAGAATATTTATTTATGCTTTTGTGTTCATTTTGGAACACATACACACAACACAAATACACACACACACACACACACACAACCCATAGGTCTAAATCCCCTTCCCCTCTCACAAATAAATGTTTAGAATTTAAATTTCAGGCAACAGTCATAGAAAGTCAAAGGCCATTCTCCAAATCTGGGATCCTGTAAAGTTAGTTGAGAAGCAAAATACAGAGATGTCTCTGGATCCTAGGACGTCTGCTTCTTGCTCACAGTCATGATGACGACATGAAATAGCATGGAGCACAATCCCTAGCTTGGTGCTGATGCACTAGCACTTGACAAGGTCATAATCCCATACCTACAGTCCCAAAAACCCAGAGCTCAGAATACTCAGAAGACTTTTTTTTGTACATCTTTTTGGCCTCAAATACTGGCCTGGACAAGGGGCTGTTTGTAGGCCAAGGTGTGAGTGGAATGTGTTTGATTTCCAAGTGTTCCTCCAAGGTACTGCAGACATTTAACATTATTTGCAGTGTATGTAACAGATTAAACTTCTAAAACACACATCTACGAATCTCTAAAAACATCTAGTTCTAGATTTGTCCTTGCTGATTCCTCTCTTTCCTTCCCTTTTGGCTGGTCCTATCCTCTCCTATTCTTCCCATGGCCATCATTAACCAACTTGAAATAAATGCATAGATGCTACCCTTGGGCAGACATCCTCTGTACATCAGCACCTGGTTGGCATCTTGTCACATATTTTGAAGGAATGCCACAGTGATTCTGTAAGGGATTGGGAATGAGCTCTATTTTAAAGATGAGCAAACTGAAACAGAGAGAAATGAACTAACTTAGTGAAGGTCAAGAACTCCCAAGTGCAAAACCAGGCTTGCATCCCAGTGTCTGCAGAGACTACTCACAGCAGGCTGGGACTTTCTTGAAGAGACACTGTTTCTTAAGGAGCACTTAATATTCAGTCAAATATAATGTGTACTGAGAGGAGGTAAAGTGTCATGTAGTCATCCTCAGTGGGTGGCTAAGGGATTCTGGGCATCCCTGAGATCCTTTTAAGAGGACTGCAAAGCCAAGGCTATTTTCTTAGTAACATTAAAACATCACTGGCCCTTTCATCCTCATCCTCCCAGTAGGTAACAGTGGAGTTTTCAGGCCTCGTGTAATGTGTTTTATATTACTCACTGAATGCAGAATCAGATATGACAATCCAGCTGTCTTTTGTTAAACTGGACCTTAACAAATGTTTGCTATGGTTTGAATGTGTCACCCCAAAGTTCATGAGTTGAAAACTTGCTCTCCAAAGAGTTGAGAGGTGAGACCTTTGAGAGGCAATTAGATCATGACAGCTCTGCCCTCATAAGTGGATTAACGACACTACTATGGGAGCGAGTTTGTTATCACAAGAATAGGTTTGTTACAAAAGTTAAGTCTGGCCTGATCCCGCTCTCCCTCACTCTGGTCTGCCTGCTTTCTGCTATCGGATGAAACGGCCAGAAAGCCCTTGCCTGACGCTAGCACATGGTTATTAGACTTCCTAGATTCCAGAACGATGATAGATGTTTATTTAAAAATTGCCCAGTCTGTGATATTCTGTTATAGTGACACAGACTGAGATAGAAAATTGGTATCAAAACATAGGGGTTACTGCCGTATCAAATACTTGAAAATGTAAAGGAGATTTGTAATGGGTAGAAGCTGGGAGAATGGGTAGAAGCAAGATAGGAAAAGCTTGTACTGCTGTGAAGAGAGGTATTAAGAGCAATTCCAGTCAGTATTTGGAAGAAGAAAAGAGCTGAAGGGAGAGGAGTCTTCTTAGGTCATGATGTTGTGAGAATATGGACAGCAAAGGCCATTCTGATGAGGTGTCAGATGGAAATGGAAATAAGGAAGAAGGTGTAGGATTGAAGGCTACCCTTGCTATAAAGTGGCAAAGTTCTTAGTGGGATTGTATCCATGTGCTACAGCTTTAAGAAAGGTGAGATTTGGGGTCGTCGCTGTGGTGTAGCAGGTAAAGCCGCCTCTGGCGCCAGCATCCCACATGGGCACTGGTTCCATTCCCAGCTGCTCCACTTCTGATCTACCTCTCTGCTGTGGCCTGGGAGGGCAGTGGAAGATGACCCAAGTGCTTGGGTCCCTGCACCCACGTGGGAGATTCAGAAGGGGCTCCTGGCTTTGGATCAGTCCAGCTCTGACCGTTGCAGCCATTTGGGGAGTGACTTTCTTTCTGCCTCTGCCTCTCTGTAACTCTGCCTTTCAAATAAAATAAATAAATCTCTTTTATAAAAAGATTTATTTTATTTGAAAGCCAGTTACACAGAAAGAAGGAGGCAGAGAGAGGGGTCTTCCATCTGCTGGTTCACTACCCAGTTGGCCGCAACGGCCAGAGCTGAGCTGATTCTGAAGTCAGGAGTCAGGAGCCCCTTTCAAGTCTCCCACTATTGGAAGCGGAGAAGAAAGAGGAAAGAGGGAAGAAGGGGAGGGAAGAAGAGGGGAGGGGAGGGGAGAGGAGAGGGAAGGGGAGGGAAGAAGGAAGGAGGGAGGGAGAGAGAGGGAGGGAGGGAGGGAGGGAGGGAGATTTAAGAGCAATGAAATAGGATTTGGCCCTAGAAATATTTAAGAGCAAAAAGTTCAATGTTCTGTATAGCTTCTTTTCTCTGCTTACAGTAAGAGAAGAGCAAAATAATGGAAAGATGGAATTTGTAATTCAAAAAGAACAAAGGCTTGGGAAAACTCTCAGGCCATGTAAAGAATTAAAAAAACACAGGTGCAAATACTAAAGGTATGGCCAAGTGACCATTTACTAAAGAGATTAATACAGATAGAATGAGGCCAGGTTCCATTCATCAAGATGACAAAAGTGACCCCAAAAGCCTTTCATAGATTAAGACAAGCTCAGATCTGAAGGGCAAGGTTTCTAGAGAAGTGCCCATAGGACCTTGGGATTCCATCCCCTGAACCACCTTGGGATTCCAGTCCCTAAATTCTAGTACAACATCTATTGACCATCCCAGCCACGGCTCAAGTGGAACTACATACAGCTCAATCTGCCACTCTGGAAGGTATAAGCCATAGTGGTGTCCACATCATGCCAATTCTGCAGGTGCACTGAGAACAGGAGCTACAGAATGATGGCGACCTAAAGCTAGATTTCAAAGGATGTCAGGACATCGTACAAAGAAAAGAAGGATTGAGTGTCTAGCCTAGTGGTTTGGATGCCTATGTCCCTCATCAGAGTGTCTAGGCTGTATTTCTATCCTGACTCTGGGAGGCAGCAGTGATGGCTTAAGTAATTGGGCTACTGCTACCCAACTGGGAGACCTGGATTGCATTCCTAGTTCCCAGTCTTGGTCCTAGCCTCCAGCCCCAACCAATGTAGGCATTTGCAGAGTGAACCAGCAGAAGCTCACTTGCTCACTCACTCTCTCTACTCCTTGTCTCCTAGATAAACATTTTATATTAAAAAAAAAAAAAGCAATTTATTTGGCTCAAAATTCTGGTTACTGGAGAGTCTAAACAGCATGGTGCAGGCTTCCTAAGGGCCCCCAGCTGCATCACAATATGGCAGGGAAAAAGAGAAGCACCCACAGGAAGAAAAGGTCAAGTGGGGGAGAGGTGTGACCTCATTTTATAACAACCCATTCTGTCAAGAGCTAAGTTGATCCTGTGAGAACTACCTTGATCTCTTCTAAGAGTTGCACCTCAAGGACTTAAATCAAAACTGAGCATCATCTCTTAAAGGTTTCACCACTTTGGCCGGCGCCACGGCTCACTAGGCTAATCCTCCACCTGGCGGTGCTGGCACCCCAGGTTCTAGTCCCGGTCAGGGCACCGGATTCTGTCCCGGTTGCTCTTCTTCCAGTCCAGCTCTCTGCTGTGGCCCAGGAGTGCAGTGGAGGACGGCCCAGGTCCTTGGGCCCTGCAACCGATGGGAGACCAGGAGGAAACACCTGGCTCCTGGCTTCAGATTGGTGCAGCATGCCAGCTGCAACGCACCGGCCGTAGCGGCCACTTGGGGGGTGAACCAATGGAAAAAGGAAGACCTTTCTCTCTAACTCTGTCCAAAAAAAAAAAAAAAAAAAAGGTTTCACCACTTCAACATCACCAGAAACTTTAGTATGAACCTTTGGGGAAGATTCTAAGCATCTCCAAACTACAGCATACATGCACACTTGGAGAAACACATTTTTTCCTTGCTCTGTCAATTACTGTTATGTACCATGGATGAGAACCTTTATATCACCCCAAGGCCCCGGATTCTGCTACACTGACAACATAGGGAGGGGAGAAGTGAAGTGGTAACAACTGAACTAGGTTAGTTAAAATGTACCATCACTGTCTAAAATTCTGTGACTTCTCATATGTAGAATTAAAAAAGGCTGATCCCATAGAAGTTGGGTATAATGGTAATTACCGGAGGCTGGGAGTGTGTTCACATTTAGAACTAAAAAAACTTCACAGCAAGCCACTAGCATGCTCTTCAACATTCCTGAATATAGTGTGAATGTACCTGCAGTGATTCACCACCTCAAGAGCCATGACACACACATTCAGTGAGCAACATTCAACTTTGCTCTTCTTACGTAAGCCTCAAAGTTCAACTACATAGGCCCCAGTGCCGTAACACAGTGAGTTATTTTTAAAGTTCAGCTAAGTTTGAAGTGGATACGTCCCTCCTGAATTTCCCACATTATGTGAAGAGCCATAAATTATTCAAAAGCTGAAGCAATGAAGCAACTGCCACACAAAAGTACAGGTTTGTAAAACCATAAGATCTAAACACTATTGAAAAATGACATTTGAAAGCCAATATAATCCAGATTTTTTATTATCAGATCAGAACAAATGAAGTAGCAGCAAAGGGGTCCACAGTTTGGCTTCTGGTGGTCCTCAAGGTGGAAACTTGTGCAGGAGACACATCACTCAGTCCTGGCAGACACTCAGAATCTCACTTGAACCCTAAAGTGCATCTGCTTGGTGGCATTGTTCTTCATTCCTGTCTTCAGCATCCATTTTGATTTCATCCTCTGAACATACTGCATGTCCCGTTCTCGCATTAGAGCTGCTCCTGTGGTTACAAAGGGGTGAAGAAATGAGGCAAAAGTCTGTTACTTGTGATTAGAGAAAACTCAGTCTTTGCCGAGACTCCAAAAGTTTGAGGTAATTTAAAGAAGTTGCTAGCTGGGCTTTGGGGGTCTACGTGCACCCTAGAATTGCAACCCAGAACTCTTGGATATATACATTTCTCTGGGATGAGCATCTTTAGTTCTAATCATTGGAAAGGTTTATATGCACAGAAAGTGCAGGCCCATGGATCTGAGGATAGAGAAGGGCAGAAACTATAAATGGAGTCAAATAAATTCCTGACAAGAGCAAGATG
Organism: Oryctolagus cuniculus; assembly: GCF_051225735.1. Lineage (NCBI taxonomy): Eukaryota > Metazoa > Chordata > Mammalia > Lagomorpha > Leporidae > Oryctolagus > Oryctolagus cuniculus. Next base: position 45,706,642 of record NC_142880.1, read on the forward strand.
AAGTCAGTCTTTGTTAGACTCAAGCATCCTCATATCTCCCAAGCAGCCACAGTGACAGAAAGCACATGTACGTAAAACACAGTGGATTTAAATGGATTTCAGTTGCTCAGAGCTTTCCAGACCATCAGAAAGCAGCTGTCCTCTTATCCTCTCCACAGTTGATATTTTCCCTGAAGGTCTAAGGATAACTGGCTTCCTGCAGATGTATCAGAACAAATGTAAATAATATTGTATCGATAAGGTTTCAAAGCTTAACAATTTCAGCGGCCTGCTTTCTTTCTTTCTTTTTTTGTGTGTGTGGGTTTTTTCTTTTTTTTTTTTCTTTTACAATACTTTATTTTTTTCATGTTAATGTAATATTAATACAAAGAAAACAGGGTCAATGAAGTTCACAGATACAATTTTTATAATATTTCCTTCCTCCCCCACTTCATCCTCTCTCTTTTGTTCTTTTTTAATTTTTCAGATAACATATTTTTAATTAGCATTACAGTCAAGGGCTTAATGCTCCACTAAATAAAGAGATCAACAATAAAACGTAAAGACCCTATTTCAGCAGGAATATAGGCAAGAGCTATAAACAATAATCAAATGGAAGGATGAACATTTCACCCATATACAATAAATTCTGAAATAACCACAGATCATTAAAACTATAGTATCACAATTTTTAACCACCGGTTGGACAAATACATAAAACAAAATTTGACAAAAATATATTTGTGGCAATACTGATACAGGCATTTCTTTATTCTGCTTTTGTTTTTAAATTGTTTTTCATTTTTAGTGTTAGCTCCCACATATGAGGTAAAACATGAAGTATTTGTCTTTCTGTGTCTGGCTTATCAGGTCCTCCAAGCTGGATCCATTTTGATGCAAATGGTAGAATTTCACTCTTTTTATAGCTGAATAATATTCTATTGTATTTGTATATGTGTATTTTTCTTTATCCATTCACCTGATTATCTGATAATAGACAACTTGGTTGATTCGTAATTCTGATTATTGTGAACAGCACTGCTATAAACATGGTGGTACAGGTATCTCTTTGATACAACATGTTCATGTCTTTGGGATATATACCCAATAGTGGGATTGCTGGATGACAGGGCATGTCTATTTCTAGTTTTTTAAATCTAACTACTGTTTTCCACAGTGATTGTACTAATTTACATTCCCACCAACAGTGTATAAACATTCCCCTTTCTCCACATCCATACCAGCATTTGTTAATCCTTGTCTTTTGGATTTTAGCCATTTGATGGGGCTGAGGTTGTATTTCATGTGGTTCTGATTTGCACTTTTCTGATGGCTAGTGATGGTGAGCATTTTTTCTTATATTTGCTGGCCATTTGCATTTCCTCTTTTGAGAACTACTGAGGTCCTGTGCCCAATTTCTTAACTGGATTGGTTATTTTTTTGTTGTTGAGCTTTTTAATTGGCTGATTTAGTCAGGGTATTAATCCTTTGTCAGATAGGTAGCTTGCAAATATTTTTTCCCATTTTGTTGGTGGTCTCTTCACTCTATGATCGTTTACTTTGCTGTGCCAAAGTTTCTGAGTTTGATACAATACCATTTGTTTAGTTTTGCTTTGGTTGCCTATGCTCTGGGGGTCTTATCCAAGAAGTCGTCAACTACATCAATATCTTGGAGTGTGCTTTATTCTTTTGACTAAGTTTCCTATGGACTGCATCACATGAGCATGCATTATAATATTAAAATCTCAACTCATAGAAGCAGATACTATCATTATCATATCCATTGTATAAATGAGGAAGTAGAAGCTTAGATTAATTAGATTACTCATGTTCATCATCTGAGAATCTATAAGTACATCCTATAAGTCATGCATGACTCCACAGCTTAAGCTATTAACCACTGGAATACTATTTAATTCCTTTGTGTAGCCTTCAGGATAATTTCAACTTTTGATGATTACTAAATCATCCTTTTTCTAACTATTGTCTTCTGAAAAAGTTGATAGTATACATGAAATTATTATACCAAGAATATGAAACTTTTAAGACATGCAGCTTTGTGCTTATTGCCATTAACATTATTAAGTGGTAGTGGAAGCTCCCAGAGACAAGAGGTTAAGTTTCCCTTGGATAGGATCCATAAGAACACATAAATGGAAACAACTTCACCCAAGCTCTTTCTGGAAAAATAAGTTCTTGAGCCCATTCATAGTTCTAAACACCAACAAACCTGTGCTGCCAGTCCATCCCAGCGCTCTGTATTGTTGGAGTACCCGGCCCACAGCCTTCTGGTTTTTAGCAACTGCAACAGCTCTTGATAAGCCAAATCGCTGTTTGTAGTATCTCATCAAGGAGCGATGTCCCACTCTGGCACCTGTTTTCCATAAGAGCAATATATAAACATTGAATTAGATGGTTTTTGCAAGGCAGAGCTATAAAGCAAGAGCTTTCCAAATTCAATCTTCAAGGGGCAATTTTATCCAATAGGAAACATTTGGCACTAACTGGAGACAGCTTTGGTTGTTACAAGTAGAAGGTGCTACTGGCATCTAGTGGGTAAAAGCCCAAGATGCTGCTAAGTATCTTCAAATGCACAATTACCTAGCCCAAAATGTCAACAGTGCCAAGGTTGAGGAACTCCTTTCTACTGCTTCCTAAGTGATGAAATCACCTGCTAAGCCAGGATTTTAAAAGGCATTTAAGCTGCACTCTCTTCACAGCTTTTGCTTATTTAGAAGGAGCTGCTAAATTTTTTGAGCTAATCATACTCTGATTTTAATTTCAAACATATTATGATGTTATTACAATATATGACTGTGTATGTTATTATCAGATAGGACCATTACCAACTTTAACACAATGGGAAAAAGAGATCCTGTACATTTCAAATAAGAAAACTATGGGGAAAAGGGACTGACCATCAAAAACTTTGGAACTAAAATTTAACAAAAACAAAAATCTGAGGGAATAAAGATATTTACAAAAGAACAAATCAAGGCCCTTATTTAAGGGTGGGGCATATCTTTTAATAGGAAGGGTAGCAAACTACAGCCAGACAACCAAATCTGACCACTGTCATGTTTTGTTCATAGAACTGGATCACACACACATGCACTCATCTGTGTAGGTATTACCTCCAGCTGCTTTCATACCACAACAGCAGGGCTGGAGAACTGCAGAGACACGATGGCACTCAAAACCTGAACTACTGCCTCTGGTCCTTTACAGGAACAACATCCCAACCTGTGTCTCAGCTTCACAACAGATGAAACTGCAGGAGCCAGGCTCCATCACAGCAGTGGCTCTCAAAGGATAGTCCCCAGACCAGTGGCATCAGCATCACCTAAGTGCTTACTAAATACATGCTATGCTTTCATAGAATTTTAATCGAGGGTATAAGTAATCAAATACCTTCCCAGAAGCCCATAAACATGCAGATACTTATCAACAACATGTACATAAAGTATAAAACAGCTATTTCCAATTAAAATAAATGTGGCTAAAACCCAGTTGCTAGAAAAGTGTTTACATTTACACATATAAAAACATAGAGAATCTTTCAAGTAAAAAGACTATGAACATGATAGTTTATTTCGGAAGGCTGCATTTGCCTTTACGATATTCTTTCCAATCACGTTATTTTACGTTCCTACTTGGAAAATAGTTCGCTGACTAAATAGATATGGAAAAGTTGCTTGCTTTGTGATCATATTCAGGAGATGGCAAAAACAATCTTTCAGGATTGCTTAACTGATTTTCTCTTTACAATATTAATTCAGGACATATTTGTAAAAACAATTACTCCCAAGCCAGGGAATAACAATGCTGGTCATAAGTACATATTAATATATTATATACAATCAATATATTAATATTCTTAAGCAACACTGAGAAATATCTTACTGAAGGCTGGCTTAAACAAGAGTGTCAATTTGTTAAGTCAACAACAGGAGTCACTGTGCACTTACTCCTCACGTAGGATCTTTGTCCTTAGTGTGCTGTACATTGAGATTTAATGCTATAACTAGTACTCAAACAGTATTTTTCACTTTATGTTTCTGTGTGGGAGCAAACTGTTGAAATCTTTATTTAATGTATGCTAAACTGATCTTCTGTATATAAAGAGAATCGAAAATGAATCTTGACATGAATGGAAGGGGAGAGGGAGTAGATAAGGGGAGGGTTGCGGGTTGGAGGGACGTTATGGGGGGGAAGTCATTGTAATCAATATTCTGTACTTTGGAAATTTATATTCATTAAATAAAAGTTAAAAAAAAAAAATCCTTGAACAGGCTTCATTACTTAATGCCAAGGTTTCTGACAGCTAGTAGGACAGAAATGAAAACTCAGTGTTTAGCACTATTCCCACTCTATGTCAATGATGAGGAAGCACCTGACATTAGCAACAACTGTACAGTGCAAAAAACAGTCCAACTCAAAAGTCCTCATCAAAAATACATAAAAATAATATTTTCAGGACATAGTATGACAACCAAAATAAATAAAGGATTGGTTATGTATGAGTTATGGTGAAGCACACAACCTGTCCATCTAGTTTTTACCATAGCAGTAACAAATAGCCTGTTGATTAAACTGGATACTGGAAAACAAAATTCCAAACTGTCATTTTCCTAAGAACATTAGCTATGTATCGCCTGTGGACCTACCAACAGTTTCATCAGGGTAGTCAACAGCTAACTGAATGTGTCTTTCAGACAGGCTTCCTCGGTAAGAACTGAAGAGCAATGAGGAAAACAGAACACAGGGACTGAGCCAGACTAGAGTCTTCAAAAGAAATGCTCAGAGTGCCCTCTACTGGATGCTGTTTGTCATTGGCTTCATAATCATCTACTTAAATGATTAAAATACAAGTTGAGAGCTGCCACTGTGACAGCAGTTGGTTTATCCTTCGCCTGTGGCACCCGCATCCCATATGGGTGCCAGTTCTAGTCCCGGCTGCTCCTCTTCCAATCCAGCTCTCTGCCATGGCCTGGGAAAGCAGTAGAAGATGACCCAAGTTCTTGGGCTCTTGCACCTACATGGGAGACCCGGAAGAAGCACCTGGCTCTTAGCTTCGGCTCAGCACAGCTCTGACCATTGCGGCCATCGGGGAGTGAATCAACAGATGGAAGACCTTTCTCTGTCTCTCCCTCTCACTGTCTGTAACTCTACCTCTCAAATAAATAAATAAAATCTTTAAAAACACACACACACACACACAATCTAAGTAACTAGGTTTAGAGTATCACAATTACTACTTTAACCATTTAAAATAGGCACCAAGTGTAGCTGATTCAGTATCACTAAGCTCGGGGCCGGTGCTGTGGCGCAGCGGGTTAACACCCTGGCCTGAAGCGCTGGCATCCCATATGGGCACCGGTTCTACTCCTGGCTGCTCCTCTTCCCATCAGCTCTCTGCTATGGCCTGGGATTTTCTACTGCAGCAGTAGAAAATGGCCCAAGTCCTTGGGCCCCTGCAGCAGCGTGGGAGACCCAGAAGAAGCTCCTGGCTTCAGATCGGCACAGCTCTGGCTGTTGCGGCCATCTGGGGAGTGGACCAGCAGATGGAAGACCTCTCTCTCTGTCTCTACCTCTGTCTGTAACTCTTTCAAATAAATAAAATAAAGCTTAAAAAAAATTCACTAACTTCCACACATAAGAATCCTTTCAAAATGGGTTTCAAGCTAATATCCATGCTAAGCCAATCATACAAATGAGCACAATGGAAGAGGTTTCTGAATGTAAATTTGTTCAGAGATAAATAGGTGATGATTAAATATGTTGTTGCTACATTTTATATAGTGTTTGATCAGAGATCTCCCATTTTCTTGGATCATTAAAAAAACAAAACACCCCAAACCAATATTGAGATTCAGGAACAAACCAATGTCTCATAATAAACCTGACTGACTAAAGCATAACTGATTTTTTTTGTCTGTATTTTGTTTTTAGGATTTTTCATTTATTTGAAAGACAGAGTTACAGAGAGATGTAGAGCCAGAGAGAGAAAGGTCTCCATTCCACGGGTTCACTCCCCAAATGACCACAACAGCCAGAGCTGAACTGATCCAAAGCCAGGAGCCAGGAGCTTCTTCCAGGTCTCCCATGCAGGTGCAGGGGCCTAAGGACTTGGGTCACCTTCTACTTTCCCAGGCCATGGCAGAAAGCTGGATCAGAAGAGGAGCAGCGGAGACTTGAACTAGTTCCCATATGGGATACCAGCGCTGCAGGCTGAAGCTTTAACCCACTGAGCCACAGCACCGGCCCTGGCACAACTGATTTGTAAAACTTGAGTTAGTAAAAGTATGGGCAACATGAAAAATATCATATCAGTCCAGATGGAAGAAATTTCACAATACTGGTCATTTTTTATTCACTCTGAAATCTATTTTACTGTCATTAAACAAAGACTTACTCTAAGTTCTCAGTCATCTGAGAGGGCCTCTGAAGGCAGAGAATGCCTTATATACAGATGTTTCTTCTTTAATCTTCTCCAAGTACAGATGCTTTTAAGAATCTACGGCAGGGGCCAGTGTTGTGGCTCACTTGGTTAATCCTCTACCTGCGGCGCTGGCATCCCATATGAGCACCAGGTTCTAGTCCCAGTTGCTCCTGTTCCAGTCCAGCTCTCTGCTGTAGCTGGGAATAGCAGTAGAGGATGGCCCAAGTGCTTGGGCCCTTGCATCCGCATGGGAGACCAGGACGAAGCACCTGGCTCCTGGCTTTGCCCACACAGAAAAAATGTGCATGGTCTACTTAAGAACCCTTGTAGGGGCCGGCGCCGCGGCTCACTAGGCTAATCCTCTGCCTTGCAGCGCCGGCACATCAGGTTCTAGTCCCGGTCGGGGCACCGGATTCTGTCCCGGTTGCCCCTCTTCCAGGCCAGCTCTCTGCTGTGGCCAGGGAGTGCAGTGGAAGATGGCCCAGGTGCTTGGGCCCTGCACCCCATGGGAGACCAGGAAAAGCACCTGGCTTCTGCCTTCAGATAGGCGCGGCGCAGTGCCATTGAAGGGTGAACCAACGGCAAAGGAAGACCTTTCTCTCTGTCTCTCTCTCTCTCACTGTCCACTTTGCCTGTAAAAAATAAATAAATAAATAAATAAATAAATAAATAAATAACGAACCCTTGCAGTAAGATAGTTTATAGCTGTTGGCTGGGTTTTTCCTGGGTGTTCCAGTTCAAAAGCACAGCATTTCACAATATCCTAGTACCAAACTGGGTACCCCACTACCTCCAAGTCCATGTCAAAATGCTGTCCTAAGGTTGTTCCAGAACAGTTTAAAACAACACAACTCAGTAACTGGACCTGCAGCTGTAAACAAGGAAACCCACATGTTAAAAAGCTAAGCTAATCTCATGCTACTTTCTTCTTTGACTACACAATATAAAAGCAAATCAATCTTCTCCCCAGACATCAAACAGTAACACAGACAAATGTGACTCAAGCCCGAGAACTCCCTCTGCTCTGCTCTTCATTCATTCCAAGCCCAAGAGAATCAACTTTCGTTTCTTTTCAATAGTTGCCTCCACCTTCTCAGTCAACATTTATCTGGCTCTTGTGTGTCTGAGAACCTAAACTGAGATGAAAAGGTAAAAGAAGCAGTTTTCAGTTCCAAAACTATGGGGGGAGACAAACAAGCCAACAACTACAAAGGAGTAAGGTGAAGGTTATCACAGATATACCACATGTCCCGGGAGCAGAGGGAACTCTCAACAACCAACAGAAGAACAGGAGAGGAATTCAGAAAGACTTCCCAGGAGGATAAAGCCAAGTAAGATGAGTCTTACAGAAGGCGTAAGAGGAAGACACAGGCATGACACACACAAAGAGCCAGAAGAAGCAACTATAGGTGAGTAGTAAGGGAACAGCACAAGACGCCCAAGGGGCCAGAAGCCAGAGAAACTACAAGTTATCCAAAAGCAATGGCTTCATTCCAGGAATTCCAGGGGACAAAAAAATATACTGTTGCTTTAAAAAGAATGTTCTGTTTCGGTTTGTGTGGAAACCAGCCTGGAAATGGACAGTTATTTGTCATGAGGACACAGACCTGGATTAAAAGAAAACAAAAACACTCAGAAGACATCTAGGGACTGCCAAATCATCTGTATGTAGGAGAGGAAGAGATCCCACAAAGACACCTAATTTGGCCTTTGCTTAACCTTAGGCAACAAACTCACCCACAAAAAATGTTTTCTACAAGGCTAAGAATTCTTTATATTTTTAAGTTTCAAAAGTGTAAAGTTCAGGTGAAAATTTTTCTCAAATATATGTTCATTCATGCACATGCTTGTAGCATGTGCTAATGTAGTTATCTTATTCTACAGTTAAGAAGTGGAAGTGAATGAGACAAGAGTCTAAACAAATAGTCCTGAAAAAAAAAGTTATGAAACATTATTTCTGATGTTCTGTATTAATACTTTCACTAGAGGAAGACTAGAAGGTTTTCTGTGATTATATTTAGGCTTTTGCAATTGAGTATTACATAGGCCACCACATTACATGGCATTTTAATTTTCTTGTCATTGTAGAATTACATCTTCAAGATGGGTTCTGCTTGCACTTTCCTTCTGCCATCAGCTGCTAAAGCTGCCCCTGTCTTAAGAGGTTATGATTCCGAGTTACACATGGTTGTCTGTGAAGGGCAATGTTAAAGGGGCTTCTCTTCACTGTGGAAATCTCCATTGGCATTGTGTGCTGTTCCTGCCCTCACCATTATCGCAAATCTCCAAAGGCAGTGTATAGAAGTGGGAAAGAGGCTTCACCGACTGTGGGGAGCAACTCGGACTAGACTGTTACTGGAATTAAGACTTAGTCTATGCATCTGCTCTCCCACAATATGGCGCTGGGAGAGGAGTAAACAGCTTCTATGCAGCTGTCTCTCGCCAACTTGAGTGATGACCTCCAGGAGCTGATCCTGCTCCTGATTGGAGGAGAGCAGCGTACTCGGCGTGTGGGCAGCAGAGTTGGGATTGGTGGAAGAGGACTATAAAGGAGGAGAGAGACAACATGCACCAGGAACATCTATCTGAAGGAACACCTGTGCAGCCCCCAAGAGAGCCGGCCGGCGGTGTGCCGCTCCCCCGCGGAAGTGGGGAAAGTGGCAGGGGGAACCGTCCTTCCACGGAGGTGGAAGGGTCGGTAGCAACCCGGGAAGAACCAGCAGCAAACCCGGGGAGGGCCAAGCAGACAAAAGAACAGCTCAGGGTCCTGTGTCGTTCCTCCGCGAAGAGGGGGAGCAACAACCGACTAGATGTGTGATCTTGGGCATGTTACTTCAACCTCCTAAATTTCATAAGTCAAATGAGTATGTAGAATCTAAATTGCAGGCTTGCTGAAAAGCTTGAACATGCTAAGAAAGTGCCACGAATTATTAGAATCTTTTGTCTGCCATTCTATTCATTTCTCCAGCCTTTCAGCTATTAATTACATCTTTTCCTATTCTTTCTTCCCACATGAAAAACAGTGGATAACTTTCTATATTCATGGTGATTCTTCATCTTCTCATACCAGGGATAAATTCCAACCAAGAATCCTGTTCCCCAAAGGCAGAATTTTAAGAACTCAAAGTATCTCCTACAACTAGAATACAGTCAGGCAACTCAGACACTGTCCGTCAGAAATTCACATGCCAGCCAACCATTTGGAGCCTGAGCAGCTAAGGAAACAAGAAGCAGCTCAGTGAATTAGAGTAAAGAAAAACATAAATCGGACCCAAAAAATCTATATGAGAACAGTACAGAAAAGGTCTACATATTTTAATAAAAAAAAAAGGGAGAAAGGAAGGGAGGCAGGGACACTCAATCAAAGCAAAAAGCATTGTTCAAATCGAAAAGAAACAGCAGGGGGCTGGCGCTGTGGCACAGCTGGTAAAGCCACTGCCTGCAGTGCCGGGATCCCATATGGGTGCTGATTCCAGTCCCAGCTGCTCCACTTCCTATCCAGCTCTCTGCTATGGCCTTGGGAAAGCAGAAGATGACCCAAGTCCTTAGGCCCCTGCACCTGCATGGGAGACCTGGAAGAAGCTCCTAGCTTCGGATCGCCGCAGCTCCAGCCATTATCGCCGACTGGGGAGTGAACCAGCAGATGGAAGACCCTCTCTCTCTCCGCCTCTCCTCTGTCAGTGTAACTCTTTTTTTTTTTAAGATTTATTTATTTATTTATTTGAAAGTCAGAGTTACGCACAGAGAGAAGGAGAAGAAGGAGAAGCAGAGGCAGAGAGAGAGAGAAAGATAAGTCTTCCATCCGGCAGTCCACTCCCAAATTGGCCACAACAGCCAGAGCTGTGTTGATCAGAAGCCAGGAGCCAGGAGCTTCTTTCAGGTCTCCCATGTGGGTACAGGGGCCCAAGGACTTGGGCCATCTTCTACTGCTTTCCCAGGCCATAGCAGAGAGCTGGATCGAAAGTGGAACAGCCAGGTCTCAAACCGGTGCCCATATGGGATGCCGGCACTGCAGGCCAGGGCATTAACCTGCTGCGCCACAGCACTGGCCCTGTAACTGAGTTTCAAGTAAAAATAAATAAATCTTAAAAAAACAAACAGCTAATTTCAAGGTAAGTGACAACCCAAAGTATACCATACATATGAGAACATAAACACACACTTCAAGTTTTATGTCCTATTTCCCTCATGGAAATAATGAGGAATAATATGAAAGATAATAATGGTGATATGCAGCTCAGACAATCCTACTGGCACTGTTGATAAAGGCACTCACCAGAAGGCAGAATCAGCTCCATAGTTTCATCATCATATTCCAAGTTCTTCTCTGAGGGCAACTGCTCAGTTTCATCAGGGTCTTCTCCCTCCCTGTGATCTGGGTAACTGCTCCTATAACAAACAGTACATTGGCATGAAGAATCAGACTAATACTCCTATCTTACCTAAGAGACACACGTGATATGTGCAAATGTGGCAAACTCACTAGCCACCTAAAAGGTAGGTTTAGCAAAAGAAAACAACTTATTAGCATTTTCTCTGTAGCAAAAGTGAGCAAACGACTCAGAACAGAAAGAATCCTTTCTTGAACTTGTTTTTCCCTAAAACAAACAGAGAAAAGAGGAAGAATGAAGAGTTGGACAAGTAGCTCTAATCAATTTACTCATTATAAAAACAAATTCTACAACAGTGCTGTCCAACAGAACTTTGTTGATAGCAATGTTCAAGTCTATTTGCTCAATATGGAAGCTCCATCTAATTACATGTGCTTTTAAACACTGCACTTCAAATGTAAGCAATATGACTAAAGAACTGAATTTATTAATGCTTAATTCATTTTAATGACACATCTAGTAATTATCTTATTGGACAGGTCAGGTAAAGAAGAATCTCTCACTCCTACAAATAAATTTTAACAAATCCATATTCACAGGCATACACAAAAAATAAGTGGCAAAATGTACATTAAAATACTAAGAGCAGGCCAGACCCAACAGAAAAACACAAAAAAAGACTTAATCACGCACTTCACAAAAATATATCCAAATGGCCAATACATTAAAAATTCTTAATTACATTGGTATTCACCATAAACAAATTAAAACCCACCAAAGTGGCTAAAATCAAAAGTTCTCCCATATAGAGAACAATTTTGCAAAACAATTTCACAGTATCATCTAAAACTGAACATATTCTCTAATGCAACTCCTAAATATACAACAAATAATATGTACACATTTGAATAAAGACACATACTAGAATTACGTAGTAGCATTATTAGTAACAGCCCTAAACCGGAAGCTATTCAAATGTACATCAAGAGTAGTCTAGACATTGTGGAGCACACAACAAAACACAAGAATGAGAATGAATCATCCATAGCTACACAAAATAGTACAGATGGGGGTCAGCACTGTGGCCTGGTAGGTAAAGCTGCCGCCTGCAGTGCCAGCATCCCATATGGGCACTGGTTCGAGTCCTGGATGTTCCACTTATAATCTAGCTCCCTGCTATGGCCTGGGAAAGCAGTGGAGGATGGCCCAAGTGTTTGGGCCCCTGCACCTGTGTAGGAGACCTGGAAGAAGCTCCTGGCTCCTGGCTTCGGATTGGCCCAGCTCCTGCCATTGCAGTCATTTGGGGAATGAACCAGAGGACAGACGATCTCTCTGTCTCTGCCCCTATGTAACTCTGCCTTTCAAATAAATAACAATTTTTTTTTAAATAGTACAGATTGGGGCCAGGGTTGTAGCGTAGCAGGTAAAGCCACTGCCTGCAGTGTTGGCATCCCACATGGGCACCTGTTTAAGTACCAGCTGCTCCACTTCCAATCCAGCTCTCTGCTATGGCCTGGAAAAGCAGTGGAAGATGGCCCAGATCCTTGGGCCCTTGCATGTGGGAGACCTGGAAGAGGCTCCTGGCTCCTGGCTCTGGCCACTGAGGCCAATTGGGGAGTGGACTAGCGAATGGAAAACCTCCCCTCCCTCCCTTTCTCTCTCTCTTTCTCTGCCTCTCCTTTGTGTAACTCTGACTTTAAAATAAATAATCTTAAAAAAAAAAAAAATAGTACAGATGGGTCTCACAAATGTAAAGTAGAGCAAATGAAGCCAAACCCAAGAACACATTCCTGTGATTACATCATACAAAATGCAAAAACAGACAAAATCAATATTAAGTCACAATAGAATTCACTCTTGAAGACAAAAGGCATAGCTTCTAGAAGGATCCACAGGGAAATGTCAGGGTATTGCTAACATTCTGTTTCTCCAACTGGGTGTTAATTACACTTAAAATTTCATTGGACAGACTTATGGTATCTTAAATATACGTATGTGTCCTTTTCTCTAAGTTCATTCTTCAAGAAAAAGTTTCAAGTCCAAAATAAGTTAACACTAGTTATCTTGGCAAGAAGTGTGGGATTACAAGCAATTTATCATTTTGTTAACTGACAGTTAACTAGTGCCTGGGAGGTAGTAAGCACTCAACAAGCTTTGTGTGTAAAGGCATTTTACTCTCCAAGTTTTCTATACTGAGCATTATCAATTTTTACTTATTTAAGATATATCAATCATTTATTATTCACTTTTATAAAGGCTCACATCAATTCTCATTTTAACAGAATAGATAAAAAAGCACTATTTTTGAAAAAAGCACTATTTTGATTGAGAGAAATTTACTGCTTGAATCATTTACATCAGTTATAAATTTAGGTTCAGTTTGAATGCTCAGTAAATAACAACACCACCCTTTTAAAGCTTAGACAATAAACAAAAACACATAACATGTAAAAAGACAATAAAGGCCATGAAGAAAATTAAAATAAAATAAAAAAGGATTGGTAAAAGTTGCTATTTCATGGAAGTTGGTCAAGGAAGGTCACACTGAGAACGTGAAATTTATGCTAAATTCAGTAGGAAGTAACTGGGCAAGTCATGTAACTAACTGACCAAAAATTTTAAGTAAAGATAACAGCAAATGAAAGGTTCCTGAGAAACACATGTAATTACTGGAATCCAGACAGCAAAAAATGTAAAATACTAAAACCACAGCTGAAACCAGATCACGTACATCCTTGTAGTTGGGTTTTTCCTGAGAGACAAAAAGCCCTTTAAGAGGTAGCTATTTGACTTAGCGGTTGGGACACTGGATACCTACATCTCTTATTAGAATGTCTAGATTCAAGTCTCTATAGTTAATTCCAGCTTCCTAATGTACACCCTGGGAAGCAACAGGTGATGGCTCAAGTACTTGGGTCCTTGACACTCACATGGAAAGCCCAGACTGAATTATGGGTTCCTGGCTTTGGAATGGCCCAGCCCTCGGTGTTAGGCATTTGAGGAGTGACTCAGCAGATGGGAGATCTCTGTCCATCAGTCTCTCTGCCTTTCAAATAAATTAAAGGTGGGGATGCAGAGGGATGGGGGAGAGAGAATGCCTTTGGAAGATTTAGAACACTTTCACCTGACTTAGTATTTTTTAAGAACCCATCTGGCTAGTTTTGAGAAGAGAACAAAGAGTCCAGCACTGTAGTGTAGCAGATAAAGCTGCCGCCTGCAGTGCAGGCATCCCATATGGGCACAAGTTCGAATCCCAGCTTCTCCACTTCTGATCCAGCTCTCTGCTTTGGCCTGGAAAAGCAGTAGAAGATGGCCCAAGTCCTTGGGCCCCTGCATCCGTATAGGAGACCTGGAGGAAGCTCCTGGCTCCTGGCTTCAGATCGGCGCAGCTCTGGCCATTGCGGCCAGTTGGGGAGTGAACCAGTGGATGGAAGACCTCTCTCTCTCTCTCTGCCTCTATTTCTCCTTCTCTCTCTGTGTAACTCCAACTTTCAATAAATAAATAAAAATATTAAAAAAAAAAAAAAAAGAGAACATAGAAGGTGGTAAGCATGTAAATAAGCAAACTGAGCAGGCAGAATAGTAGTGCAGCAAGCCAGGTGAAAGCTGATGGAAGTCCTGGAAGTCACGGAGGTAGTGAGCAGTCAGTCCAAGATAACTTGAGGGTAGGTAAAACAGGATGTGGTGATAGATTTCACATAAGCATGAAAGAAAACAGATGACTGACTACAAGGTTTTTACCTTAAGTAACTGGAAGGACAGTTACTTAGATTAGGATGCACAGCAAGAGTTTGACTTTGAATATATTCATGATTTCTTCTGGACACTTACCTAGAAATGTCAAGGAGGTAACTGGATATGTAAATCTGGAGCTGAAGGGAAGGTTATACTAGAGAAATCCACTTGGGAGTCATGACTTACAGGACATAGAATCCTGAGTACAGACATTAAGTGCAGACGAGCGAAGCCAGAGATTGTGAACTGCAGCGTTTCAAGTCAGCCACTTAACTGTTGTCATTTGACTCAATCTCAGGTATTTGCTTTGACCACTCCGACCATCAGAAAGTCATAAATACTACTGACAGGATGCCCGAGAGGGATAAATACTGTCTACTGCCTGGAGGAAGATGCTTTCCACCTCTGCAGACACTCAATCTGTCTAACTCCCTACTTACGCTTGCCAACTACAAGTCCGTGACTGCAAAATGAGAAGCAGGAGAGAAAATGCAAAATGAAGACCTTAAAGATTTAAGATTTTTCTGAGCACCAGTATCAGCTGGGCTGTGCATGTCTGGTATAGTTATTACACAGCTGCTTATCTCCTGCCCTGGGTCACAGGAATGTTGACAACAAGAACTAGTGGTTCGTGAACATCCAAAATATATCTATGGCATGATGTATGAGTTGGTCAGGACTCTATCTGGAGTTGAACTATCTATGGGATAATCTCACATGAAATGCTCTAGCTTAGTAACTATCTCAACTCCTTGGGAAACAGCTTATGTTTAAGGACTTTTGAGAAACCCAAAACATGAAAGACAGTTTCCAAATCTGTTTATGAGGGAACTGACAAAATGAACTGACCATTTAACCACATAAAACAAAAACAAGTCAGACAAACTTCAGTTTGGCTGTTGAAATCTTTACTTAGTATAGAGTCAATTTTCTGTATATAAAGATAATTAAAAATGAATCTTAATGAAGAATGGGACAGGAGAGGGAGTAGGAGGTGGGATGGTTTCGGGGTGCGAGGGTGGGTATAAGGGGAAGAACCGCTATAACCCAATAGTTGTACTTATGAAATTTATATTTATTAAATAAAAGCTTTCTATAATAAAAAAAAAAAACTTCAGGCCGGCGCCGCGGCTCACTAGGCTAATCCTCCGCCTAGCGGCGCCGGCACACCAGGTTCTAGTCCTGGTTGGGGCGCCGGATTCTGTCCCGGTTGCCCCTCTTCCAGGCCAGCTCTCTGCTGTGGCCCAGGAGTGCAATGGAGGATGGCCCAGGTGCTTGGGCCCTGCACCCCATGGGAGACCAGGAAAAGCACGTGGCTCCTGGCTCCTGGCATCTGATCAGCGCGGTGCGCCGGCAGCAGCGCGCCAGCCGCGGCGGCCATTGGAGGGTGAACCAACGGCAAAGGAAGACCTTTCTCTGTCTCTCTCTCTGTCTACTCTGCCTGTCAAAAAAAAAAAAAAAAAACAACAACACTTCAGTTTGGGACTGAGATCGTCTCTTTACTACTTGTGTTAAACTGTTAAACTGAGCTTCTTATCTACAAAATTAAGGCAACAAGCATCTCCAGAGGCCTTACCAGAGTTATGGATATACTCACTGTACAGTGCTGGCACTGGCACATCAACCATCACTTCAATGTACATATGATGCCCTTACTTCTCACTTCACATCACAAACCACAGGCTTACCTAAAATCATAGAAGTCTGCAAATTCCAAAGCAGCGTCACCATCTGTGAAGAGCTTACAGTGGCTTTTGTCATTCATATGTGCCTGCACTGCTTCTGTGGAATAGAAGGATTTCCCTTTCTCATTGCACCACAAGCAAATCTTTCCAACACCAACCTTTTCTCCTGAAAAAGTTGAGGAAAAATTATCAAAAAATATCAAAGCTTTTCGTGGCCAGGATAAGTTTCATCTCCACAACTCCAAAAACACTGACCAAGACTTTGATTTTCACAAAATGAACATCAACGACTGGTAAGAATCGTAAAACTTCTCTTAAATTTGACTCTCATTACTGTGGTATTTCCTCATAAAAAGGAAAACTATGGTACTTACCTAAATATTTAATCAGTCCTTTAAGATCTGAAAGATATTCTATATCAGGAATAAAGAAGCTGTGGACTTTAGTCATATGAGCCACATTCTTCATGAGGGAGCTTGAATGATGGAGACAAAACAAGCAGTCTGTTACAGGGATGGCGCCATGGGATGAGCTTTCCTCCTCTGCTTCTTGCTCTTCCACATCGTCCATCGCTTCAGTGTCCTCACATCCCAGTTCTTCATCAGAATCAATATCTTCCCAGTCTTCAAGCCAGAATTTTGAAAAACATGGTTTAAAGAAAAGTGGCAATCACAATTAAAAATGCCATAATGATCTGCATGAGGCAAACTGTATGTGGAGAAAGAGGATACTAATTCCAACCCTTAGTCTTCCTCTAAGATCTCAATTTCAGCTGTTCATTTACCACAAACAAGTTTGAATAACTAAAAAAAACTCCTTAATCTTTCTTTTCCAGTACACAGTAAACTGCTTCTTTCCTATGCTTCATAGCCCAGTGCTAAAGACTTCCGTGGTCTCATATTTAGATGAATACTTTTATATACTGCTAGAACAATGTCTGTATCTACCATTTCATAGACGCACAGTGGTGTGTGTTCACTTGGCAGTGGTGGAACTGCTAGGATCTGAATGTGTCCACCATGTCAATGCTTAACCACCAGTGTGACAGTACTGAAAGGCGGGGCCTTTATTGCATGATTAGGTAATGAGGACTCTGCCCGGGTGGCTCAGTACCTTTATAAAAAGGCCATTCTGCCATTAGACTTCCCAGTCTTCCAAACTGTTTATGTTGTCTATACATTAACCAGTCTCACATGTTCTGTTATAAATGGAGTATGTGAGTAAACACAGTATCAGTGTTAACAGAATGCCGGGAAAAGAAGGAAATAAAAGGCTCCTAAAGTCAAGGAGGCTAGGTTGCTGGTTCAAGCTCCACGTTTCAGGCTTGCTGATCTGGAGCCCCTCCATCTGTTTACAATCAATCAAATTAAGTGCAGAAACCATCGTTAACTGGAAACCCAGTAGAATCACAACTCCCACGGCAGGCGGTGCGACTATAGCATGTTCTCCTATGTATATTTTAAAAGCCTGCTCACACGAAACGGAGAAGACATCAACCCGTTCCACAAATATTGATTAAGCACCTATTCGCTCTTCAGGTAAGGTTTTGGGCCCTGAATCTGCAATTAGATTAAAACAGACAAAACTCCCGGTGGCGATGCTGGCCGGATAAGGCCCTTTAGAACGCATCTACACCACCTCCCCTCATCACCGTCACGGACACACACATCCCCACCTCGAATATAACTCTGGAAACTTAAGGGGCGCCAACCCCCGGCCCCTCCAGAGAGGGCCATTACCTTCGTCGTCCAGGTCCTCCTCCTCCACCTCCTCCTCACTCTCCTCCTCCTGTTGCTTTGCCAACTTCTTCGCCTGCTGCTCAAACCACTGGAGCCGGGGCGGTTTCTCGGCTGGGTCCCGCTCGTGAATCACACGTCCCCCCGCAGCCTGGGCCACAGAACTTTTGGACTCCTCCTCTGCCGGCGCCGGGGGCGCCTTCCTGGGAGATGTGGACGGCTGAGCCTTGATGGCCTGCTGGATGGCCGCGTTCATGGCATCCTTGTCCACGCTGTCCACGCCCAGCCCCTTCTCCAGGTTCTTTTCATTCATCAGTTCCACCTTGCGATTCACGGCCTGCACGGCCCTCTTCTCCAGCTCCACGTGCCGCCGCGATTTGAGGTGGTTTTCATAGGCGTTGAAGGAGGCAAACTTCTTACTGCACACGGTGCAGTACGTAGCCGTGCCCTTGCTCTCCTGCTCCGCCACGGCCCGCTGCGCCCACACGCGCTCCTGGAAGCCTTCGGCGGTGACCGGGGCCATGCTGGCCACCTTGCGCCGCAGGTTGTAGCGGTGCCAGTCCGTCTTGTAGTGGGCCCGCTGCATTTCCGCGTCACGGAACGCCACGCGGCAGGTAATACAGGTGTACGTCGCCATCGCCAGGCGAGAAACGGCAGATGAATAAGCCAATAATCTAGTAATCAGCGCGCCAGGCCCTTCAAGAACCTCAGACCTCAATCTGCCACAGCGACCACGAAGAGCCACACAGCGCTCTAAATTCCCGAAGCTCGCCGAGGGAACTTCCGGTATACGCCGGAAGTTACGCACAGCTGGACAGGAAATCCCGCCTCTGCCTTTGGCCACGCCCCCCTCCGAGTGAAGTCCCGGAAGGTGAGGACAACCACTGGCCGCTCAGGTCGTGGATTGGTCTCGTCAGGGGTGTTGATTGAAGGGCTCCGCCCCTTTTAAAGGTTGCCTTTCTTCCTGGTTGTCTGGGCAATGTGACGCGGTGAAGGCGGCTGCTGATAGCCCTGGGTGGTTCCTGCGGTGTAGTCGGGTCCTATTCTCCAGGGAAGGAGTTCGCTGAGGACCGCCTGCAGTGCCCCTGTAGCCAGAACACCCGAGTCTTTCTGAGGCAGCGCTTCGCCAGACGAAACTAAAAGTTTGCCCGTCAGGTGCCGATGGCACGGGCTTGCCGCCGTCCAATGGAAATATAATCCAAGCCACAAGATGAGATTTTAAATCTAATGGGCCCTTTAGAAAAAACAACATGAAGTAGGTGAAATTGCTTTTAGTAATGTACTTATATTACTAAATATATTATGTATAAATCCATAATATCTTATATAATAATATATAATAAATATGTATTTATAACCCGATCTACCCGAAAGATCATTTCAACATGTAATTTACATTCTTCTGTTGTACCAAATCTTGGAAATCTGGTGTATATTTTGCCCATACAGTGCATCTGAATTCATACCAGCCCCATTTCATGTGCTCAGGTGTCTGTGTGGCCCCATACTCACATACACCGAATATTGTACTTCTCTGAAAAACATGTGGCCCCAAACTCACATAAAAGTGCAGTTCTCCAGAAAACACCGGCTTTAAAGGCTTGGGGATTAATGGTTACATCTACACAGCCTAGCCCAGCCAGACTCGGCCTGATCACAGCCCTGAACATTGCATGTTTGGAATCCAAGCTGCCAATAACACCGAAAGAAGACAAGAAGTTTTAAAAGTATAGGTCAGGTGGTGCAGCTCTTTTTCTGCTGCAAACCATAGTTTCCCTCGACTCAGAATAAAATTCAAACATCTTGTTCTTTGTTCAGTGAGACCCTACAAAATCTTCTACTCCCCACTACTCCTACAGCCCCTCTAAATTTTGCTGATCCCACTGCGGTCACAATGACACTTGTTCTAACAACACCAAGCAAGTACCTTCTGTTAGTAGTAAATCCAAAATCCTTTAGCCTTTTGTTTGGGTTGTCCTTTTGCTGGCCTTCTCCCTTTGCTCTCTGCCCAAATCCCTCTTGAACAATCTTTTCCAAACCCTATTGTCAAAAGTATTGCCTACGTTCAACTCTATTAGGCATAACTTTTCTCTATAGAACTGCAATAGTTGTCTAACACTCTATCAAATTTCCCAAAAATTTAGCATCATCTTTTACCTTAGTCTCTAAGTCAGGCATTGGAGTGGCTTGGCTGGTGGTTCTAAGGATCTTATGAGATGGCAGTGAACATGTTGGCTAGGTTGGAAGTCTATGGAAGTTTGACTGCATTTGGTTGTGGCTGGTGGATCTCCTTTAAAGAAGGCTTATTTACATGGCTAATAGCAACAGGTTTTAGTTCCTTGCCAAATGGAAGTCTCTCCATAGAGCTGTCTGAGTGTCCCCTTAAGATGGCCATTGGCTTCCCCTGGAAAGTGTGAAGTAGACCCCAGTGTCTTTTATGACCTAGCTTTGGAAGTCACACACAGTCATTTCCACAATATGCTGTTACTTTACCCAGGTCAACTTATTTAATGTGGGAGAGGACGACATAAGGTTGTAGATACCAAAAGGGAGACGGCAGGATGGTCTTTGGGGACCAATGTGGGAAATGGGCTACTGCTTGCACTCGCTGTTCATCACTGATTTCTCAGTTTTAGCACTGAATGTCCTTCATCCTAGAAATCCCTGAATCCTGGACAAAACAATATGGCTAGTCACACTACCTGTCAGTAACCTGCATTGGGAGTATACACTCCATGATAGCGGGCACTCCTTTCATTGCTGTATACTCCAGTGCTAGAACAGTGCTGGAACATTGGTGGTTCATTAAATGTTAATCTTTTGCAGGGCAAAAGTTAAGTTGGATGGCTTTTTTGTTCCCAGAAAACTTGACTTTGAGGTTATCAAAAAGTTTTTAAAATAGCTGAAACCCTGTAATAGACTGATTACCAAATGGTTTATCACAAAATCTCAGTACTGGAAAAGCAGATTAAAGGTCTTATGGTTCAATCTTCTGTCTACAGATTTGCTCATTCAAAGCAGAAGGGCCAAGATAAGTTTTGGAAGCTGCTAAACACTGTCATCATCACATCATTTGACCTCTCTCTTCTCAAAATGTTCTCTGAGAAGTGTATTTTTCAAATTGATTGTCTTCAGAATTTTATGACATTGAGAAAAATTGCAGACATACTAGACTAGATTATAAAACCCTTAGGGCGGTGGCTCACTAGGCTAATCCTCCGCCTTGCGACGCCGGCACCCCGGGTTCTAGTCCCAATTGGGGCGCCAGATTCTGTCCTGGTTGCCCCTCTTCCAGGCCAGCTCTCTGCTATGGCCCGGGAGTGCAGTGGAGGATGGCCCAAGTGCTTGGGCCCTGCACCCCATGGGAGACCAGAAGCACCTGGCTCCTGTCATCGGATCAGCGCGGTGCGCCGGCCACGGCGGCCATTGGAGGGTGAACCAACGGCAAAGGAAGACCTTTCTCTCTGTCTCTCTCTCTCTCACTGTCCACTCTGTCAAAAAAATAAAAATATAAATAAATAAATAAATAAATAAATAAATCCCTTAGGAAAATGATGTTTTTCCAGGAGAATGGTTTGGTTTTCTCTTTAGTTTTAGCTGTTGTGTATGGCCTGTAGGAAGAGAGCACTGTTCCTAAACAACTTGTGATTGATTGTTAAATGAATGGCCTTCCATGTACCACACTTGCTTCTCTATGCCCTTTTGTGGTTCCTCCACTCACATCCCCCAGACACTAGGCCTGGCCGTGTGACTTCCTTTTGTCAATGGGACATTTGCAGATGTGACACAAGTAGACACTAGTAAAATGTGCGTTGGGGAAAAAAAATAAAATAGCTGAACCCTCTGGACAGATACTTTAACAAATGTAACTAGTATTAGCCATCAAATGAAAAAAGCAAACCAATGTATATTCTCAAGCTTCCCTAAAAAGTAAAGTAGAGGATGGCTTTAGAAAGAATTTCTGGTTTTACTTTTGCGTGTTATTTTATATGGTTCTTCCAGCTTCTGTTCTTCAGGTTGTTACAAGTATGTTCTCCCTGTCTTCTGTAGGCCATTTCCGTGATCCACCCATTCCAGCCTCTTTGAACTCTGCATAGTTCTTTACTTTTACTCTTTAAAGTGGTGATGGTTTCTCTGGCACACTGTTTTTCCAATGTACTATTCTTCCTCTACAGTCTCCTAGACAGCTCTACTTTTCCCCATGGTCTGGATATTAGTTTAGGTGCCCCAGAAAGGCCCATGTGTTAAAGGCTTGGTATCTAATGTTAATGGTTAATGGATTAAGGTTGGAGACACGATCCAATTGTGGTGTTTATAAAGGAGCCAGCCTATTGGGAGGTCCCTAGGTCACTGGCATACCTGAAAAAGTAATTCTTTCAAGAGGGTTGGTTAAATAGGACTGGGTCAGGCCCAGCCATTATCCCTCTGCTTTCTGACTCACCATATGATCTTTCTGCATGCATTATGCTATTAATCACCCTCATCAGATGCCAGACCAAGGGGGCCATCAAATCTTGGACTATAAACCTCCTTCCTTCATAAGTAACTGTGTCAGGTATTTGTTACAGTAACAAAAAGCCGAATAATATGCAGACTGATTTTCCTATAGTATTTTTCTTTTGCCACTTGTATTCAAGAATGGTTGTTACCTATAGATAAAGTTTAAATTCTGTTTCCTGGCTTTTGGTATCTCTCATAGTATTGCCCCCATGCTACCTTTATAATATTTTACTGGTCCTAAATTAAGACACTCCTGCCCTGAAGAAGCTTTTGTAATTTGTTAGGATTTGGAAAAATACACAATTAAATATAATTTAATGAAGATAGAGCCTTGAATAACAAAATATAAAGGGTGTGATAGACAAGTGTCATCAGGTAGAAAGAGCACCAAAGTGTTCATTAGTGGAGCTGACACTTCCTATGGGTCCTAAAGATGGGGAGGATTGAGGACTTCATCTGCAAGTGGAAAAGGGAGGGTGAAGCAGATAGAATTACTGTGGAGAGAGGAAAATGAAGGACATGTCTAGAAAGAGTCTAAGTCTAGTTTGGGTGAAACATGATACAGGTAAACAAGGAAAATAAATAGAAAGTGTTAAAGTATCATTGGCTAAAGAGTTGAATTCTAGGCCGGTGCCATGGCTCACTTGGCTAATCCTCCACCTGCAGAGCCGGCACCCCAGGTTCTAGTCGCGGTTGTGGCGCTGGATTCTGTCCCAGTTGTTCCTCTTCCAGTCCAGCTCTCTGCTGTAGCCTGGGAGGGCAGTGGAGGATGGCCCAAGTGTTTGGGTCCCTGCGCCCGCATGGGAGACCGGGAGGAAGTGCCTGGCTCCTGGCTTCGGATTGGTGCAGTGCTGGCTGTAGCAGCCATTAGGGGAGTGAACCAACAGAAGGAAGACCTTTCTCTCTGTCTCTCTCACAGTCTATAACTCTCTCTCTAACTCTGCCTGGGGGAAAAAAAAAAAAGAGTTGAATTCTAGACTTTGCTGTTGCTTTTTTGATAAACAGTAGGGAGTCACAAAGTGATTCAGTCTATATGGGAATCAGTAGTCCTTGAGTAGATCCTGCAGCAGTGTCTGGAACTGATTAGAGAAATACAGTAAAAGAGAAGTCTATAGCCAATAGTTCCTTGGTTAATCAAAGTTGAATAACCAAGGGATCGTTGAATGTTAAAATCTCTATCCATAGCTAATATCTGTTGACATATCAAAAATATGTATTACCATATTGATCACTCTAATGAAAGAATTTAAACTAAGACACTCATGAAAAAAACTTAAATTTGAAAATCAGAGTTTTTTTATGGCTACTGTGACATAGCTCTTAATACAGGTCAATTTTCAAACTACTCAAGTTACAGTGCATACTGGAAAAGTGACAGTGCAGTTAGTGTTAATGTTTCATTCTTGGAGGACTTTGAGATGCTAATCTTTGTTCATTCTAAAATGTAAAATAAACTCTAATGGGATTGCCTTTAGGCCAATTGATGTACTGATTAGAATAGTCTCTTGTGATGGGTTTACTGCTTTTCACATTCCTTTATTGCAATGGCATCTTAGTTTTTTTTTTTTTTAAAGGATAATTTTAAAGGGGATATAATTGGTTAAGATTAACCTTGGGGGATTAACAAATCCAGAAATAAAAAATTTAACATTTATCAAATAGTTTACAACATGAATTCTGTGGTCATAAAAAATAATGGTAAATGCTATGGGTATTAGATATGTGTATTAGGGTTTTTTTTTTTTTTGTTACTATAACAAAATACCTGAGATAGGTGAATTTATAAGAAAGGAGGTTTACTTTGATTGATGGCTCTGCAGGTGTAAGGAAGGTCTAAGAGACTCATCTGGTGAAGTCTTTCCTGCTGGCAGAGTCCCAGGCAGTGCAGAGCATCACATAGCAAGAAGCAGGGAGCACTCTTGTCTGTGTCTCTTTGAACGCTCCTAAAGCTAGCAGGAATTAATCATAGGGTTCACTCTCACAACCTAAACCAATGTAATCACATCCCAGAGGCCTCATCTCTAAATATCATAACTGCATTAACTTTATACTCTTTTAGTACTACCAGTGTAAGACTTTGAAGAATAAACCCTGGTGTTTGACAGGAAAATATTCAAATGATAGCGGTATGTAAAATCTTCTATTCTTAAATTACCTGAGTTGAAATTTACAGCAAAGTCTGATTATCAAAGCACTTAAAATAATATTTATTAGCTGGCTTATTGATTCTTTGAAAAAAGAAAGATAATAATCTAAAATAAAATCAGTATTTTAATATTTAGCAAAATTGTTAAATTATGTAAAATTATGGCTATTAATGTATCAAAAAAAAACAATAAATACTAGATAATATATTAGAAAGATAACAGTCTTTTGGATCAGGCTGATTTTCCCTTTTCTGTTTAACCTTGGACAATTTAGTCTGCTCTTTGGCAATACCACTTGCTATGGTCTGCTCCCCAGAGTTCATCTTCTGGAAGCTTGATCCCCAATGTAATGGTTGTAGAGGTTGTGGGACCTTTAAGAAGTAAGTATGTCATGGGAATGTCACCCTCATAAATTGATTGTCTTTCTCAGTACACTGGGTTAGTTCTCTTACGACTGGATTATATTTCTTGGGAGTCAGTAAGATCTCAAGGGACTGGATTAATTACAAGAATAAATTTATAGAGAGCAGGTCAGTCTCCCCTGTCTCTCACCAGCTGACTTCTCTTCCACACATAGCCACGTTCCCCATCAGCTTTCCCTTCCACTTTTCTGTCGTGCATTGCCCTCACCAGAAGCTCAGAAGATGTTGGGGCCATGATCTTGAACCTCTACATCTGTGAGCTAAACCTCTTGTCTATATAAATTGCCCAGCTCAGGTATTGTTATAGCAACAGAAGATGGACTAAGATACCACTTAATTATTAGTCATGAAGCATAAACAAGATCCTAACTGTAACTGAGTGTTTTCTGTCTTAGACCAAAAGTTAACACTGTTCCTGTAAAGGGCCAGAGTGAATGCATTAGCCTTTGTAGGTCTATCTGTCGTAACTATTCAACTTTCACTGTTACAGCACAACAGCAGCCATGGGTAATACAAAAATGAATAAGCATGACTGTGTTCTAGTAAAACTTATTTATGGATGCTGAAATTTTATTTTCATATAGTCTTCGGGTGTCACAAAATAGTCTTCTTATTTTTTCAGCTATTAAAAAATGAAAAAAAAAATTTCTTAGTTTGTAGCCAAAACAAAAATAGGTGGCAGGATGGATTTGGTCCATGGTTGGCCAACCTAAACCTTTAGGCACTTAATCCCTGCCACATCCTTTGAAGTAGGTACTGTATGTCTTTATTTTGTGGAGGAGATAGAGAGTTCTTGATGTTCTCAGAGATTCACAGCTGATAAGTATCAGAACTATTAAAAATGACTAGAGAAAGTTCCAGAGAGTCAATTGAAAGGACTGACAGTTTTTCTCTTTTTTATAAAGATTATTTATTTATTTGAAAGGTAGTATTAGAGAGAGAGGGAGAGAGAGTTTTTTTTTGGACAGAGAGACAGAGAGAGGTCTTCCTTCCATTGGTTCACCCCACAAATGGCCACTAAGGCTGGAACTACGCCGATCCAAAGCCAGGAGCCAGGTGCTTCCTCCTGGTCTCCCTTGCAGGTGCAGGGGCCCAAGTACTTGGGCCATCCTCCACTGCCTTCCCGGGCCACAGCAGAGAGCTGGACTGGAAGAGGAGCAACCAGGACTAGAATCCAGTGCCCATATGGGATGCCAGCACTGCAGGCAGAGGATTAACAAAGTGAGCCACAGCACTGGCCCCAGGACTGACATTTTTGCAAAATTTTTCACTCATTTATTCCACAAGCATCTATTGGACTATGAGGCCTATATAGTGCTAGATCTATTAAAAGGACCTTCTAGGGTTTTCTTGGAAGCAAGTACTTGTTGATTGCCTTTGTTTTAATGTTTAGGATGATGGCTTAGTTGCAACATAGGGGAAATTATCAGTATTTTGGCTGTATACAGGCTTTTTTCCTCTTTACAGTGTTTCAGATACTTAATTTTCTCATTAATTCTCAAAATATCTGTGTGAAGTTAATAATTTACTTCCTTATTTTATCCCTGAGGACTCTGAGACTGTGACTTGGGGAATGTTATATGACTTTGACATTGTGTCACAGAGCGATAAACCAGAACTCATTTATAACATTCTTTTTTAACATAAATGCTGTGGTGGAAGTGGAGGAACAATGTAGATATATAATTTTGAGATTTCTTGCTTCATGATCATGATTTAAATGATCTGTGACAACAGTAGCTTGGTAAGGGTTTTCAGAATAATTCCTAACTTGCAGTTAACACAGAACAATGTAGATAAATAAACTAAATTATGAACAGAAAATATAAATATTAAAATCACTTTCTTCTTAAACAAATGTAGATTTTCTTCTTGCCTAAAATCAGTAGCATGCTGGCAGTTGCCAGTTATTACATGGAAGAAAGTAACGTATTTTAAATGAGCAGGATGCTGAAATACATTGAAAATATTTGCCAACTGCAAACTATTTCAAAGTCTCGGGCTGGTGCCGCGGCTCACTACACTAATCCTCCACCTGCAGCGCTGGCACCCCTGGTCCTAGTTCCGAGCGGGGCACCGGATTCTGACCTGGTTGCTCCTCTTCCAGTCCAGCTCTCTGCTGTGGCCCAGGAGTGCAGTGGAGGATGGCCCAGGTCCTTGGGCCCGGCACCTGCATGGGAGACGAGGAGGAAGCACCTGGCTCCTGGCTTCAGATTGGCTCAGCGCACTGGCTGCAACGCACCAGCCATAGCAGCCACTTGGGGGGTGAACCAACGGAAAAAGGAAGACCTTTCTCTCTCTCTCTCTCTCACTGTCTAACTCTGCCTGTCAAAAAAATATTTTAAAGTCTCTTTTCCTAATATTCTACTAAATGAGGAGCAGGCATATTTTTTAAAGTAATTTTTGAAGAATTTTATGCAATGTGCATAAAAATGCAGAAGTGCTTCAGAATGAGAGTACTCAAGAAGCCTGGATTGACCTTTCAAAACAAGCTTCAACTTCATGAGCACTGTTTTATTGTTTACAATCAAAATCCATGATTAGGGACCGGCGCTGTGGCCCAGTAGGTTAATCCTCCACCTGTGGTGCCAGCATCCCATAGGAGTGCCGGTTCTAGTCCCAGATGCTCCTTTTCCAATCCAGCTTGCTGCTGTGGCCTGGAAAGCAGTAGAAGATGGCCCAGGTGCTTGTGCCCCTCCACCAGCATGGGAGTCCTGGAAGAAGCACCTGGCTCCTGGCTTCAGATCGGCGCAGCTCCAGCCATTGTAGCCATTTGGGGAATGAACCAATGGAAGTAAGACCTCTCTCTGTCTCTGCCTCTTACTGTTTGTAACTCCACCTCATGCCAAACATTTTAAATGCATTCATGTAAATCTCCCAAGCCTTCCTTTAGCAACTTTTTTAGATATTGGGGGAATATTGCATTGACATAATTTTTATTTTTAAAAAATTTTTTATATCTTTATGTTCACCTTTTTTTCCTTCTAGTTTACTTTTACCTAGAAGCCTTTTATTTAAGGTATACAAACTTCATGTATTTCACACATAAAAATTTAGGAACATAGTGATTCTTCCAAATCTTCCTTTCCTCCTACCTGCACTCCCACCCTTCTTCCTCCTCCCTTTCCTAGTCCCAATCTTATTTTACAAAAATCTATTTTCAGTTAACTTTATACTCATAAGGTTAACCCTACACTAAATAAGGAGTTCAACAAATAGTATGGGGAAAAAAAAAAAAAACAAAAACAAAAAAACAAACCCTGTTCCTCAAAAGTCAAGACAAGGGCTTGACATCACATCTCAAAGTGTCAATATCACTTCTATAGATCACATTTTAGGTACCCTAATAGTTACCACAGATTAGGGAGAACATATGGTATTTGTCTTTTTGGGACTGGCTTATTTCACTTAAGTATGATGGTTTCCAGTTGCATCCATTTTGCTTCAAACAACAGGATTTCTTTTTTTTTTTTATTGCTATGTCATATTCCATGTTGTATGTATGTCATAATTGCTTTATCCAGTCTTCAGTTGATGGATATCTAAGTTGATTCTATATCTTACCTATTCTGAATTGAGCTGCAATAAACATGGGAGTATAGATCACTCTTTCATATGCTGATTTCCTTTGGGCAAATTCCCATAAATTTTCATGTTATAGGATATATAGTCACCTACTGTACTAGATCAATCACAGAGAGTTATTTGCTACTGTATCTTAAAACCAGAAACAATGCCCCCACACACCAACACACACACACACACACACACAAACTCTGAACATCCTCATTTGAGTTAAAAGTTTTTAGAAGAGTACAGTTATTTTAGTTTGTGAATTGGTAACCACATAATCTTATATAAATAATATTAAAGTGTATATTTATATGTACGATGGTGCTGATAACATATTTTTCTACCTTGCCAACCTTCCCATTCCCATATACCTTTTCATTTATACTTTGTAACATTTTATTCTAGATTTATTGTTCATACCATCACATATTAGCAGCCCTTAAGTGTATCTTCTAGTAAGCTTGTTCTGTAACTTATAACATTATTTTTTAATTACTTGGTGTACTCTGTATCTTATACTCTCTGCAATGAAAAAGCTGAAATGACCTTCACAATTTTTGATGTCATGACCAAGAGTATGTTTTAATGAAGAAATATACACATTTAAAAAAAGAGTCCTGGTAACAACTGTCTTATAAATATGTGACTGTATTTTTCTTCATGTCCAGAAACTGTCATAGAAATTCAGGTTGATTCCTCTGAAACACACAGTTCAGAGATTTTCTACCACCAGGTTCCCACTGTTGCCAAAATGGGCAAGATAATGAAGGCACAGGCTCACTTTTAATCAACAAAGAATACCAAACACCATCATGAGGCACTGCCGACAGCTAAGCAGTCAGTACAGAAAGCACGTGTCAGTCTTAAGTAACTTTTCTCCCTTCAACATTTGGCAAAATTTGGTCTAGATAGTTTAATATCTCAGAATGAAAAAATAATTGAGATGCTACATTCAACTCTCAGATTATCTATAATTATTAGTCTTTAGACATACAAGAAAAGGGATAAAGTGAAAGGAAGGAAAACATTTCCTAAATCCTTAGATTTTGCTTCCTTTCAGATGTATGGGTGCATCCATAGAAATGCCAGCTATCACTGACGAATTAAGAGATTTTTGGTGGTTGCTGACATGGTCCCTCAATAGTAATATAAATTTATATCACAAAACAAAACTAGCTTGCTTTCTGCTTTTTAGTCCTTTGTTAAAAACCATTAAGTTAAATTTGGTTATTTAAAGATGATCTATAAATGTTTAAAATAAAGGAAAAATATATTCTAACTTCCCAATAAAAAGCAGATGACATATTTAGACTTCAGTGGCAACTTATTACACTTTAAAGCCAAGCAAGTTCCTCTCCTCTATCTAGACAGACTAAGAAAACAGAGTTACTGTTTCTTTATTGCTGATAATATCTCTTGTAGAACATATCAAGAACTAGCTTCACAATTGTAGATTTTTATCCATGATAAAATATAAAAGGTAAGGGTTTAACTTAGGTCTCAGCAGACAGAATAGATTCACACTTTCATCACCCCTATTACAAACATATGAAAATGAAAAATAAAACAGCTCAATCTGTTTACATCATATCCATCATCCACTCTGGCTACTGGGATATCACTCCTTGCGTTTTATGGGTTCATCTCAGCCACTGCAAGAAAGGGCAGTCAGTGGAACACGCCACTTCCCAAGTAAGCCAAATTCTATGACTGCAGAAAAAACATGGAAATGTTTCAGCCTATCCATAGTATTTAAAACACATTTCTAAAATTTCTCCTAGGAAATTTATTTTGATGGTCTTCCCTAAGCCCCTCAACTGAAGATACATGATAATTTCTGCCTTTTTACATCAAAATCTATCAGTTTTTCCCCAAAGTATTAGGAATAAGGGAGCTGATACAGCAAGTACTCACAATTAATTGTTAATATTTTTCAATGATTTACAATAAACTCTTCTTGCATGCTTGAAAAATTAACTATAAAGGAGAAATAAAGAATACTTACAGGGAGATCATAATAATTTGGTGGTTTTGGATTCTTTCCTTTTTATTTAAAAACAATCCCTAATATTCATCTCTGACAACACAGTAAGTATACATATATAAAGTTCATTTCCATGCTTATTACATAAAAATAACTATCAGAAATATCAATCTATCAGTGTCAGCTGATACATATCCAATATAGTCACTGCAGAAGGGAAAATAAAACAAAAAAATCTAAAGTAATCATAAAGCTTACAGTTCAAAATTTTTTCCTTTTTTTTTTTTTTTGCTTGTTTGCAATTTTTGGTGGTTTATCTGTGCTCCGTTGCAAGTGATTCCCAGATTAATGGCCTCCAAGTAGATTTGAAAGGAAGCCAGAAGACTTCTTATTTTGCTGTGTTGCTGCCTCCTGGTCTTCTGTAAGTCCCAATTCACTCTCAATTTGATCCAGCTCTGACTGGTCAAGTAACTCAAAGTCATCACCTTCTTCAGTGTCTGTGTCCTCTGCTGGGCTGGCTGCAGCCTGAGAACGTGCTTGCTGAGCGGCGCCTTCTAGCTGGCCTTTGATAGCAGCGGTCACTGCGGCTGTGATGACATCCCCGGCCAGGTTGCTCATCAGCTGAAAGGTTTGGTCATTGTTCAACGGGAGGGTGAGACCAGCTGCTGATTGCTTCTCTTTGCCTGGAGTATGACCACTGTCCAACTTTTCCTTTTTCCTCCTGAGATCAGCGGGCAAACCAAGGCTTAATTCATCTTCATCATTTGTTCCCATGCCATTTTCTAGAGATGGAAAATCTGAAAGATCTCGAGTGAATACCTCCTCACTAGGTCGATCAAGATCTGTGAAATACAGAAGTTCTTGTGTAAGGACAATTTAAAAAAAAAAAAAAAAAGTTGAGTAATAGAGCTGTCTAAAAGAATCTGACTTTGATCTGAACTCTCTGGCCAATCCTGGCATTCATCTAGCCTCCTGAGTCAAGTTGAATTAATTTAATCACATATTGGGCCTCTCCCTAGTCTTTCTACAAGTATACAAAAACTACATTTATCCCCATATAGTTAGTTTTCCTCTTAAACATAAAAATTAATATTCACTCTTATCTAATATTAGCTTGAGATTTTGACTACAGTTTAAAATTTCACCCTATGGGGCCAGCACTGTGTCACAGCAGGTTAACGTCCTGGCCTGAAGCGCTTCGCATCCCATATGGGTGGTGGTTCGAGACCCGGCTGCTCCACTCCATGTCTGATCCAGCTCTCTGTTGTGGCCTGGGAAAGCAGTAGAAGATGGCCCAAGTCCTTGGGCCCTGCACCCATGTGGGAGATTTGGAAGAAGCTCCTGGTTCCTAGCTTCAGATTGGCACAGCTCCAGTTGTGGTGGCCAATTGGGGGGTGAACCATCAGATGGAAGACCTTTCTCTCTGCCTCTCCTTCTCTCTCTGTGTAACTCTTTCAAATAAATAAATAAATCTTTAAAAAAAAATTATCACCCTAAAACGGCCATCCTGCCCATAGGGTGGGAATTATCTTAAGCTAACAGGGATATGTATGATCATGAAATGAACACTTCAATTGGAAGTTTTCATGAAATATGCTCTATTAAATTGTAAATATTATCTAGCCTCAGCTTTTTATATATGCAAGTCTACTTATCTGTAACATTTTTTTTAAAGCAATGAAAAGAAGCTACTGTTCCTTTTACTTGATGTTCAACCTAAGAACTTATGGAAACATATGGCTCTCCATAATATAGCTGAAGCTGACCACATCAAGATTAAGGATATTTTAAAAAATATCAGATTAGGAGACAGACAGACTGATTTTATTGTTTTTACTTCCCATCGAGAATCCTTTCCATAACAATTAACTCCTTGCAACAGTAATGTGCTATCTTCGATTAGTGAAAATCCCTAAAAGTAAATTGGATCCTCTTTGTATAAATCTGAGAACAAAGTACATTATACCTTGGTCTTTAAAATATGACCACAATTGTAGATGTTTCGAGCTTGTAGAGCTTGAGTGAACTACAGTGATCCTCTTGTACTAATCCACTTTATTTTTTAAAAGATTTATTTATTCATTTGAAAGAGTTACATAGAGAGAGGAGGAGAAGCAGAGAGAGATTGAGGTCCTCCATCTGCTGGTTCACTCCCTAGATGACCACAACAATTGGATAGAAAGTGGAGCAGCCGGGACTCGAACTGGCACCCACACGGGATGCCGGCACTTCAGGGGGCAGCTTCACCCGCTACGCCACAGTGCCAGCCCCATACTAATCCACTTTAAAAATGAGGACAATGAGGCCTACAGAAATTATGTCACCTGCTCAAGCTCATATAGTTAGCTAATGACAAAAATAAGAATACACTTGGGTCTCCCAACCTCCAAACCCCTCTTTCAAATGCTGCAGAGCCTGTGTCCTACCTTCTCATAGAAAAAGAAAGTGCATCCTTGGAAAATAAGTATAGAAGAGTGTCTTTGTGATAATCTGCTCATATGTATATGTGAGCAATAAGTGGCTGAGATGACTTAAACCATGGAGACTAGCAACAGCTAAGTCATTGCACAAGTGTTATTTCATATGTGGGTTACAGACGAAATTTAACTAATTATAAAAAATAAGGTTTTAAACTTTGAAGACAAATATGACAAATTTTGGAATTCATGCTTTAAGCCTTTGAATCCCTAATTCAGAATTAGGGTTGAATGCATAGAATCAGCTGCTGCTTTCTCTCCAGTTCTTGCCATAAGCAATGCTGCCAGACATTTCAGAGGCTAATTTTTTTTCAGGGTTTTTTTTTTTTTTTTTTTTTTTTGGTCTTTTAAATAAAGGCAGATTTGGACATTAACTTAGATTTTTTCTTATACTTTAAAAAAATTAGCTTTTGAGATATAATTCATGTACCATAAAATTCACAGTTTTAAAGTATACAATTCAGTGATTTTTTTTTAGTATATTCACAAAGATGTATAACCATCTAGATCTAAAACACATCATCATTCTGAAAAGGAGCCTGTGCCAACTATCAGTCATTCACCATTTCTCCCGACCCTGACCTCCTGTTCCCAGCAACCACTAACCTACTTTCTCTCAATGTGGACTTGTGTACTCTGGGCATTTCATATAATTGGAACTATACAATAAGTGGCCTTTTGTGTCTGGCTTCTTTCACTGAGCAGTGTTTTCAAGGCTCACCCAGGTTGCAGCAAGTACTGGTACATTATTCAGTTTTAAAGCCAAGTAATATATTCCATGTTGTGAACACACCTCATTTTATTTATCCATTCAACAGTTGACAGAATTCATATTTTTGCAAAATGATAAACAGAAAATTGTTCACGGGTATTAGCATACCGTCTGAAGTGTCTGTCTGTGGAGTATATCCTTCTGAAAGGTTGAAGGTCCCATTATCCGTCCAGGACACCTCGGAAACATCTGTGTCAGACACGGATAACTCTTTGGCGGCAACTGTGAGGCTAATCTGTGTTAATAAAAACACCATGGCACACTTTGAACTGCAGAGAGAAACCTTTTGGAAAATTCCCTAATAACCTTCAAAAGGTCAGAATAATACAAACCAGATGATTATTTCTCTTTTGAAATTGTTCAACTTATAAAATAGGAGGAGTCTATTAGCAAAATCATTCAGCTATGATTTTCAATTAAATGATGGTCAAAACACACAGAAACAAATTGAAAATCAAGCAAAAAATACCTTAGGACAAAGAGCTGAAAAGTCTAATTCACTGTCATCTTTGTGACTTTTTTCTTTATCTGCTTCTGTTGAGAAAAAAATGAGAAGCTTTCAATTTCCTGGCCAACATAGGCGCAGTATACTCTTCTATTATGTATTCCTATCCCGTTTTCCTCATTTTTTCTCATGCCTACATATAAGTAAATTTTTGCACTTAAAAAGCTTCACATGTTTGCAAAATATTTGATTTCCAAAGGAAATGTCCCATATTCAGAGTGTGAACAGCAGCCTTTTCATCCCCAGGAACTCCGTGGAATTGGAAATGCTCAGGCTGGACCCTCGTCTAAGTCAGAAACTCTGGAGTGGGGCCCAGCCATCTTCACCTTAACAAATTCTTCAGGTGATTCTGATGCATGCCATACTTTGAGAATCCAAGATCCTACACCAAGTTAACAAATAAATGCAGCAAGTTTTCCTTTCCCTGTTCTTCCAATTCCCTCAACATGACTCCCAAATTCTTAGACCTACCTTTTTTTGTAATAGTCCAATAAATAATAAATATCAAAATATAGAGTTGTTGAAGTCTGTTTTCCCTCCCCTGACAGTCTGGATTAAAAAACCAATTTATTTACGTATTGTACATTCAAGATAAAAAATAAAAGCCTTTAACTAGGAAAAGGCTGTGTGTGTATGTGTGTGTGTGTGTGTGTGTGTGTGCATTTAACTTTGGGGAACTTAGCTCCTATAATATTTAGTAAACGTCTTCTGAAATGTATTGAAGGTGATTTCATAATAAATAGACTGCTAATGTCTCATTTCACGCATTGAATCTAAACTTCAAACTTTACCTACCAGATCTCTCACGTTTCTTCTGGTTAATATATTCTCCAATTCCAAAATCTAGCTTCAGCAAAACTGACTTGATTTTGCTGTATATTCTTTGTCCAATATCATTACACTTAAACAGCGGACACAAGAATGCACACAACACTGGAAAGCAAGAAGAAAAGAGGTGTAGGTAAAAACGCCGCTCCCTTCAAAAGGCTACGCCTTAGGATTTCACAAATATTACGTTTCTATGTGGAAAACAGAAGTGTTTTCCCCTAGGGA
Source organism: Oryctolagus cuniculus (assembly GCF_051225735.1). Classification (NCBI taxonomy): domain Eukaryota; kingdom Metazoa; phylum Chordata; class Mammalia; order Lagomorpha; family Leporidae; genus Oryctolagus; species Oryctolagus cuniculus. The sequence goes on from NC_142880.1 coordinate 45,741,983, forward strand.
AATGCCTCTGTGAGGTAAGTTCGTAATTTCTATTCCTCTCTTGTAATGAAAAGACTTTCTACTACAGCACACTCAGAAGGGTTCATAGTCATTGCTTTCAGACTTGCAATTAGATCAATTCCCTTTTACCCTCAAAATTTACAGAAAAAAATGTGTTCTTTCAGATAATATTCCTAGATTAAAACCTCAGTTTTATTTATTAAATGCCATTTTACCATGGGAATGTTATTATTTATTAGCATATCAGTAATATCTGGATAATACCTTTATTTCTTATGGTTAATGCAGATTATAAATGAGATGAATGCAACCATCAGTCTGATGTCCTACCTGCTCCTTCCCCACACCTCTTCTCCATTAACTCCTAAACAATGTGCACCAAAAGGGTGATGATAAAGGAGTTCTATCTGGGAGAATGGATTTGAGCCCTGACCACTTGCATTTTTGTGTTGTACATTGAAATACAAAAGGAAATTAGACTGCCACATTGAATGTATTCTATTGTTTTATTTCTGTGTTGTTGGTGTTAGGAAATGTCTGCTACTTCAAATAAGAATTGGGAACTTGCATATTTTTAGAGGCCAAAGAATTACCTATAAATTTTAAAGGCCAGAGTTAAAAAAAATTAGGAAAATATGGGGGTTAAAGGGAGAGCACTTGCCTCATAAAATGGTAGTGGTGTCAGATCTTCATCTCTTTCAGTAGCAGAAAATCTACATTTTATATCATTTAAAATTATGATTGATATATAATAAACCGCACATATTTAATGTGTATAAGTTGTTAAGTTTTGACATATGCATTCAGGTAAGAATCAATCACCACAATAAGGGTGGTGAATATATCTACCACCCCAAAAGTTTCCTCCCGTTTTTATTAATCTTTCCCCTTCTGCTTCTTCTTCTCAACCTGCTTCTCCCTACCACCACCCATCTCATCCCTAAGCAACCAGTGATCTGCTTTGTCAGTAAAGATTACTTAGACTAGAATTATATATAAATAGAATTATATAGTATACACTCTCTTATCTGGTTTCTTCTTAGAGATATACTCATATCCATATCTGTATCTTCTTTGACATACCTATGGGGTTGCATGTATAACAAGTAGTTTTTAAGGCTGAGTTGTAATCCATTGTAAGAACAGACCATAGTCTGTAATCCATTATAAGAATCTACCATAGTTTGTTTATCCATTCATCTCTTGAAGGACACACAGATTGTACTCTGCTTTTGCCTGCTACAAATAAATCCACTGTGAACAAGTCTTTGTGCACACATATTGTTATTGTTTGGATATTTGACCCCTGAACTCAGATGTTCATTCCCCAAAGTATTATGTTAGTTGCTTGGAGAAAGTGAACACTTAATTAAAGTGCTTAATGGTGTGAGTGATTAAATTGGATTAGGTCGCTAGGGTAAAGTCCCCATGTTGAATCCTTGTGACTTTATAAGGACAGAGATAGGGACAGAGAGAGAGACAAACTCCATGTCCTTTGCCATGGAAAATCCTTTGCAACTTTAGGATTCTGCCAGTAAGAACATCATCAGTGAGGCCTGCCTGATCTTGGATCTAAATTTCCAAAACTATTAACAAAATAAATGTCTTTCCTTTTTTACGTTAGCATTCCTCGGGTATTTCATTACAGTAACAAAAAGCTTAACAACACAGATACTTCCATTTCTCTTGGATAAATACCCAGCTAAAGCAGGGTCATATAGTTTTTAAGAAACTGCCAACACAATTGCAGTTACCTAGCCACCAAAGAAAATACGTGAGAATTCCACTTGCTACATATCCTCCCTAGTACCTGACAGGGTCAACATTTTTAATTTTAGCAATCCTTGTGGAGGTGCAATGGTATCTCATTTGGGTTTTAATTATTTTTTGAATCACAGAACGTGCACAAAGGCAAAGATGCTGGTGTATTTGTAGGTGGGGACAAATATTTATAGTTTTATTGACATAAAAATCCTGCCTTTCACAGCTATTCTTCCAATTTTAAAATATAAACATATCTCTAAGAAAAGAAACCTTGTACAGCAGATTATTAAAGAAGAGCCAACTTGTTTTATAGGCAAGAACTCATCCCTACTCTTCAAAACTATGGCCTGATGACCACTAAATAATACCACAGGCATTACACAAGTGATCCAAGTGTTCTACTATACTTACACAATAGATAGCTGAGTATAACCCCAGGAATGTAACTTCCCAAGATCGTAAAAAATGTGCACACACTGCAGACCAGGAGACAAAACTACAAATAATAGAAATAGCATGGAACAGTTATGCATAACACCAAGACATTTTAGGATAAACACACATATTTTTGTACCTATATGTGATCTCTCAAGTTATGTCAAATGTTTTTCAAACTGTATTTTTTTCCACTTAGGGCTGACTAGTAACTACTGCTTTGAAAGCCTTAGTCTGCTCCAATACTTAGTAATAATCCTTTAGAAGGCACAGGGGCTAATTTCTGACACTGAGAATCACCACTCCCATTAGTCATGCTTGTGGTTATATTACTACAAGGTCCAAGAGAACTGAAGAATATGGCCCCAGAAACTTCTTTCACTCTGCATCATTTAATAAAAGTAATACAGCCTTATAATTAGATCTGCATGTTCAAAGTATCATGCTAATATGATCAAAATTCATAAACACAGCAAAATATGTTACAGAAATAAGAGGTATCTGTATAAACCTAATGTAAAAACTGCCAGTTGAGGTAAATCTATGGCCATAACTAGCCTCCTTCCTAATCATACACATGCCTCAGGCTGACCCCACTTCTGGGTCACCAGGAAACCAACTGCAAATGAAATTCCTCCAGTGAAATCTGAATCTTTTCCTTCTCTCTGTCAATTACAACCAGAATAAAGTAAAATAAAATAAAATAAAATAAAATAAATAAAATACTTGGCTGCTTTTTATAAATTTAAAAACAATCCACAGAAAATTTCCCTAGTTCCCAATAGAAATGCCAAGACAAGGCTGGCACCGTGGCTCAATAGGCTAATCTTCCGCCTTGCAGCTCCGGCACACCGGGTTCTAGTCCGCGTTGGGGCGCCGGATTCTGTCCCGGTTGCCCCTCTTCCAGGCCGGCTCTCTGCTGTGGCCCAGGAGTGCAGTGGAGGATGGCCCAGGTCCTTGGGCCCTGCACCCCATGGGAGACCAGGAGAAGCACCTGGCTCCTGCCTTTGGATCAGCGCGATGCGCCAGCCGCAACGCACCGGCCGCAGCGGCCGTTGGAGGGTGAACCAATGGCAAAAGGAAGACCTTTCTCCCTGTCTCTCTCTCTCACTGTCCACTCTGCCTGTCAAAAATTAAAAAAAAAAAAAATGCCAAGACAAAAATTTTTCCTATGAGGTGTTCAGTTGATTTCTATACTTCAGTCTTAAATTATCTTATTTATTTTTTGCCTTTAATTGGTGATATTATATTAAATTGATAAGTGAACAAAGAAAGCTCATTAAAGGAATTTCAAAAGACACATAAAGAAGGAATACACACCTCTGATCAATGACTGGTTAACAGAAAGAGCAAGTTGAATGTAACTGAATTGAATTAAAGTTTAATTAATTGAATTTCAGGTTAACTTTGACTTTCCACTCTTTGGCATACGGTTAATAAATTAACTAGTAACAAAGAGACTACATGGACTTGTAAAATAAAAGAGCTGCTTATGAAGTAGCAAAAGCCCTTAGAAAACTTGAAGATCTAGAAATGAAATTGAAAAGCAACGGCTTTTTTAAAGTCAAAGGAACAAACAAATCAATAAAAACATTAGTATATCCAGATTTCAGTTTGCACATGAATTTCTTATGATTTCCTTGCCATGTGTGAACCTGATTTTGGATCCCAAACTTATGCATATATTCAGATCCCAAAAACACGGGTTAATAGTAATTAAAAGTATGGAAACTTAATCCAATTATAGAGTCTAGGAAATGGACCTAGTGGGAGGTTTTTGGATCTACGTGGGCATGCCCTTAGAAGGTAGGTCTCAGGAGAAGGTCAGCAGTTTTCTTTGCTTCTGCACACACAATGCCATCCCTATCCTCAGGCCTTACCAGATGGTCAAACCAATGGGGCAGAGCCAATCTTGGACTGTGAGCCTACAAAACTGTGAGCCAAAACAAACTTCTTTCCTTCATAAGTGTCCTGTGCCAGGTATTTCTTTGCAGTCCTATGCAATATCTTCATCTTAAGCTAATTGACTTGGGGCACATTAGTGCAATCCAGTGCTGAAGTCTGAATTTAGAATGTTCCTAGAATATATTTAATTATTTCAGTAAAATAGGCATCAAAATACATCATGTCCCTCATATGGGTATCTATTCTAAAAATTTCCTCCAGTGATTAAAAATATATATATCCATACAATACTGCAACTTTAACATGCTCAAAATATCGTCAAGCATAGTTCTATTTAACATGTTATAAGTTTGCCCACATATAGTATAATGAGTGGGATTTTAAATGCTGTCAGTCCTAGCTTTTCATTTTAGCTGCAGCAGCTGGATATTCAAGAAACACAAAGGCAACACGCAGTAGACCAGGTCTGTTGATGATTCTGCACATCACTCAGGCTGCCGAGACTGCTGATCACAGTGCAAGTACACGCACTTCTTATAATCCCTTTCCAACCACTTAAGACTCTTCCCCTCAGGCTTTGATCTTAGAAACATATCCAGGGGCCGGCGCTGTGGCGCAGCAGTTAACACCCTGGCCTGAAGCACCAGCATTCCATATGGGTGCCAGTTCAAGACCTGGCTGCTCTACTTCCGATCCAGCTCTCTGCTATGGCCTGGGAAAGTGATAGAAGATGGCCCAAGTCCTTGAGCACCTGCGCCCACGTGGAAGACCCAGAAGAAGCTCCTGGCTCCTGGCTTCGGATCGGTGCAGCTCCAACCATTGTGGCCAATTGGGGAGTGAACCAGTGGATAGAAGACCATTGTCTCTGTCTGTCTGTCTGTCTCTGCCTCTCCTCTCTGTGTGTAACTCTGACTTTCAAATAAATAAATACATCTTAAAAAAAGAAAAATATCCATTCCATTTATAGATTCATGATCAATGTTTTTGCCAAAAGTTTTCTTTCTTAATTAAATCATATAAGAATCCCCTCTTTCTTGATTGCATGTTAAGAGTCAGTTATCTCTAAAAGCACACTATGTGGACTGTGTGTTCATTTCATCTCTCTCTGACTCTGGAATCAGACCAATACTGTAACTGAAATTCTTAACACAGTATTTTCTTTTTGTTTTTTTTCTGATAAGATCAATCACCACTCATTCTAGTTAGTGAGTTAGATAAATATATATAAAATATAAAGCTGATCCAATTTCTTTTTTTTTCTTTTTTTTTTTTTTTTTTTTTTTTTTTTTTGACAGGCAGAGTGGACAGTGAGAGAGAGAGAGAGACAGAGAGAACGGTCTTCCTTTTTGCCGTTGGTTCACCCTCCAATGGCCGCCACGGCCGGCGCACCGCGCTGATCCGATGGCAATAGCCAGGAGCCAGGTGCTTTTTCCTGGTCTCCCATGGGGTGCAGGGCCCAAGCACCTGGGCCATCCTCCACTGCACTCCCTGGCCACAGCAGAGGGCTGGCCTGGAAGAGGGGCAACCGGGACAGAATCCGGCGCCCCGACCGGGACTAGAACCCCGTGTGCCGGCGCCGCTAGGCAGAGGATTAGCCTAGTGAGCTGCGGCGCCGGCCAAGCTGATCCAATTTCAAAACATGAGGTTCAGTTTCTACCGCTCACACACTAACATTTCTGAACCTTGCTGATAGCAGCTTTTACTGCATTTGCTCCGAGTACATTAAACTCAGGCTGGGAGAATTCTTGCAAGCTAGTCAAAGAGATTAGTTCATTTGTTAAAAAGGACATTTTAAAACACACCCATGAACTGGAAAACTTGCCTTGCCAGGACTTTGCTGTTTAAAAAGAGACATTTCCTGGAGAAATATGCTGAAATTCATCCATGATTCTGCAATACAGTGGCTGAATCTAGGTCTTTCATCTGGTTTAGAATTCACAACCTCCCAGCTAAAAAGAGAGGAAAAAGAAAAAAAAAAATAACAACTTTTAGATGATTCATTCAACATTTATGGGTTCAGCAAATACTTATTGAACATCCACTGTTGGTTATACCATAGACAAGCCTGTGAATTCAGGGGTGAACCAGTAATATAGCTGCCTCATTAAGCTGGTATGCCAACAGACACAACTAGTCACACAATGAATTATCCAATTACAAGGAACATACTCAAGGAAAAGGACAGACTGGAAGCTTCAGGGCATATTTTCTGATGAAGTCATTTTTAAGCTCAGAACTGGAATGGATTAGCAGTTTGACATGCGAGTCCTAGATAGAACAATGTACAGAGACCCTGCAGGGTGAAGGAGCCAAAAGCACCATCCTACTGAGTTCTGATGTGGAGCGACATGAAACAGGAAAAAATACTGTATGAAGCCTCAGAGGCAGAAGCAGACCCAGATCACACAGGTCTGTGGTACTTGTTTGAAACTTTTTAAACCTTAAGAAATAGGAAGCCACAGTACTTGTGAAGAAACATTGGCAATAAGCATAATAATAATAATAATAATAATATACCAACAATGTGTTTTTCATATAGACAGTATTTGGTAAACTATAGAAAGTTGTTAAACTAAACAGGATCCCATTAAAAAAAAAAAAAAAAACTATTTTTCTAGAGCGTCTTTTCCAGTTACCATAGAAGGTGTTGGATATGATGTGTAGACCTAGCAAGATGCTCTGTCTCTGCCCTCATTTTCCCACAGGAGCCTCAGTAAGTTAAATACAAGACACAGTACTCCAAAAAGGCACCAGCAAACATGTTACTCCCTAAATTTATACTAACACCAAGCTTAAATCCTGCTGCTCTTGCAAACCTTACTAATAAAAATATACCAATTTGGGGCCAGTGCTGTGGTGCAGCAGGTTAAGCCAAGGCCCGCAGCACTGGCATCCCATACGGGCACCTGTTTGAGCCCCTGCTGATGTGCCAAAGAAAGTAGATGAGGATGGCCCAGTGTCTCCCCTGCACCCACGTGGGAGACCAGAAACTCTTGTCTCCTGGATTCAGCCTGGCTCAGGATCAGTCATTGTGTCCATTTGGGAAGTGAACCAGAGAACGAAAGATCCCTGTTTCTATTTCTCTCTGTAACTCTGCCTTTCAAATAAATAAATCAATCTTTAAATATATATCAGTCCAAACATACTCTTGAATATTAAGGCCCTCAGATGCACACATTCAAGAAATAATTAGTGGCCGGCACCACGGCTCAATAGGCTAATCCTCCACCTTGTGGCGCCGGCACACCAGGTTCTAGTCAGCCAAATTCTGTCCTGGTTGCCCCTCTTCCAGGCCAGCTCTCTGCTATAGCCCGGGAGTGCAGTGGAGGATGGCCCAAGTGCTTGGGCCCTGCACCCCATGGGAGACCAGGAGAAGCACCTGGCTCCTGCCTTCTGATCAGCGCGGTGTGCCGGCCACAGCAGCCATTGGAGGGTGAACCAACAGAAGGAAGATCTTTCTCTCTGTCTCTCTCACTGTCCACTCTGCCTATCTAAAAAAAAAAAAAAAAAAAAAAGAAGAAGAAGAAAAGAAAAAGAAATAATTAGTGCCTACCATACTAAAGGCACTGCCAGTGAGCTATGGCTACGGCAATAAATAAATGCAGCAAAGTTACTAACAGAAGACAAGAGTTATTAGTAATCATCTGAACAACGATTCTAAGAGTTTCACCATGAGGTTGATTTCTGGATTCAACTCCAGTAGCCTAAAGACAAATTAGAACCGTGGACCGTACATGTTCAACTACAAGGAAATTATGTACGTGTACATTCTGTTACTTCCTAATATATTTTAATAGTAAGGCAATTTGTAAGCTAGATTTCTTTTTTAAAAAATTATTTCAAAGGCAGTGAAAGAGAGGGAGGGAGAGAAGAAGAGAGAGAAAATGAGGATCTTCTGTCTGCTGGTTTATTCCCCAAATGCCCGCAACAGCCAAGGTGTGGCCTGAATGAAGCCAAAAGCCCAGAATTCAACCTGGATCTCCCACAGGGATGGCAGGGACCCAAGCATTTGAGCCATTATCTGCTTCCTCCCAGAGGAAGCTGAAACTAGAAGTGGAGCCAGGACTTGAACCCTGGTACTCTGATATGGGATGTGGGTGTTCCAAGCAGTGTCTTAACTCTGCTTAACTCTGCCCACCCTTAAAATTCCTTTTTTAAATATTAAAATTTAATCCACATTTAAATGAATGTGATACCACTAAAAAAGGGAGGAAAGAAGTATCTCAATTTCAATCCTCTTTGTTCTATCAGCCTCAGCTGATTTCCTGCCTGTCATAATAAATGGAGATGTCTAGCTGTTAGGGTGTAGTTTATGTATGCATTAATTATACCCCGAATCCTCTTTTCACTAGTAGCCACATCTAGCACCAGATTTGCATAACCTGTTGAATGTCAAATCCATTAAAAAGAACATGGCTAAGAAGCCATTCTCTGTAACACAAGTTTGTCAATTTATTTGATGAGTGGGAAAAGGTTTTTGCAAAGGAAAGCAAAAGCTTGTGTAGTAAAATACATACGAGGTTATGAAACCATGGTCTTTTTTCTCAGAACAACACAACTGGCTGCAAATTGGCTTGGACAGGGTAGGCTACTGTTCTGTTTAATGATACCTTGAGGATGACAGAAATACAGATTTTAATTTCTGTTCTATATATTGAGTAGTATTTAAGGATTCAGTTGAGCTGTTTGGCAAATAGACTAACAAAAATCAATGAAAGCTTTATAATGGAACGAATTATCACTTCTTATTCTGAAGTGAATGTGAAATACACTTGCATCAGGACAATGAACAATAAGGTGAGCTGTGCTCAACAATGGAAGACAAAACAGCAGCAAAAATGAAGGAACTCCAACTCCATGTCTGTGGATAAACCTCCCGATCAACATATTCAGAGATGGAAGACACCGCAGAAAAACACATGATTTCATTTATATAAGGCCTATGATTACATAAAGTATGGTTTCATTTAGGTAAATCTCAAAATCATGGCAGACTAAACAGATTTATTTAAGCAAGGAAATGGTAAAAAAAAAAAAAAGGCAATTAGGAGAGGGGTTACGTTAGGTGGGGATTGAGCAGAAAATATGACTCGAGCAAGACACACAGGAGCTTCTTATTTATTAGCCAGGACCATGGACCACTTATTAACTGAGATGATGAACACATGAGAATCCACTTACCACTGTTTTAAAGCTACATATACATATACAATATGTGTATATACATGTTTTATTACTCTGGTAGATAAACACCCTAAAATTGGAAAGGGGCCTATCTAAACTATCACTATAGAAACAATATTAGCACTTGCTGGAAAAAAGAATATTCACCTTTCGTGGCCAGCTCTGTGGCATAACAGGTAAAGCCACCACCTGCAGTGCCAACATTCCATATGGGTGCTGAGCCCAGTTGCTCCACTTCTGATCCAGCTCTCTGCTATGACCTTGGAAAACAGTAGAATATGGACCAAGTCCTTGGTCCCCTACACCCAGGTGGGAGACCCAGAAGTTGTTCCTGGCTCCTGGCTTCAGTTCAGCCCAGCTGTGGCCATTGTGTCCACTTGGAGAGTGAATCAGCGGATGGAAGATCTCTCTCTCGCTCTCCCCCCACTCCCACCTCTCTGTCACTCTACCTTTCAAACAACTGTCGCTCCCCGTCTTCGTGGAGGAACGACACAGGACCCTGCGCTGTTCTTTCGTCTGCTTGGCCCTCCCCGGGTTTGCTGCTGGTTCTTCCCGGGTTGGCTACCGACCCTTCCACCTCCGTGGAAGGGCGGTTCCCCCTGCCACCTTCCCCACTTCCGCGGGGGAGCGGCACACCGCCGGCCGGCTCTCTCAGGGGCTGTACAGGTGTTCCTCTTAGATGTTCCCGGTGCATGTTGTCTCTCTCCTCCTTTATAGTCCTCTTCCACCAATCCCAACTCTGCTACCCACACGCCAAGTACGCTGCTCTCCTCCAATCAGGAGCAGGTCCTGCTGTTTATTGGTTGAACTGGAGGCAGCTGTGTAGAAGCTGTTTCCTCCCTTCTCAGCACCATATTGTGGGAGAGCAGATGCATAGAATAAGTCTTAATTCCAGTAACTTAGTCTAGTCCGAGTTGCTCCCAGTTGCTCCCCACAACAACTAGTAAACAAATCTTTAGAAAAGAATATTCACCTTGTGGCTTTTTTTTTTTTTTTTTAAGATTTACTTTTATTTAAAAGGCAGAGTTACAGCGAGTGGAGAGAAAGAGAGACGGAGAGAGGCGGGGGGGGGGGGGGGTAGGTCTTCCATTTTCCGGTCTACTCCCTAAATGATCACAATACCCAGATCTTGGCCAGACAGAAGCAAGGAGCCAGGAACTCCATCATGAGTGGCAGAGGCCCAGTTACTTGGAATACTTTCTTCTGCTTTCCTAGGAGTATTAGCAGAGAGCTGGACTGGAAGTGGAGCAGCTGGGATTCAAACCAGGGCTCTAACACAGGATTCCAGCCTCGTAGGCCATGGCCTAACCTGCTGCTCCACAATACCAGCCCCTGACTATCTTTGATAGTCATAAGAAAACACCTTAATTATAGCAAATTTATCCCCTTCGAAAAAAGTTCATGCTTTTTGGGGACAATAAAGTCCATCATTATTTACACTTATATAAACATAGTAATTCTATTTGAATTGTTATAAACAGAAATGAGAAATTCATTATGTTCAAAAATTTCAAAATATTATCTAATCAAATGGATTCTGGAAAGCGTAATAAGTGTTTGAGATAAAAATAAATGCTTATTGGCCAATGTTGTGGTGCAGCAGGGTAAGCCACTGCCTGAGTGCTGGCATCCCATATGGGCACTGGTTCAAATCCTAGCTGCTACACTTCCGATCCAGCTCCCTGCTAAAGCACCTGGGAAAGCAGAGGAAGATGGCCCAAGTCCCTGGGTCCCTGAACCCACATGGAAGACCAGGATGAAGTTCCTGGCTTCGGCCTGGACTAGCACCAGTCATTGTGGCCGTTTGGGGAGTGAACCAGCAAATGGAAGATCTCTCACTCTGTCTGTCTCTCCCTCTCTGTAACACTGCCTTTCAAATTAAATAAATAATGTTTTTAAATAAAAATATAATAAATGTTAAAGGTTCGGTATTGTGGCACAGCAGTTTATGCCACCATTGTGACATGAGAATCCCAGTTTGAGTCCCGGCTGCTCCACTTCAGATCTACCTCCCTGCTAATGTACTTGGGAAAATAGTGGAAAGATGGTTCAAGTGTTTGGGCCCTTACCACATGATATGGGAGACCTGGATGGAGTTCCAGGCTCCTGGCTTCAGCCTGGCCTAGCCCCAGCCGTTATGGTTATTTGAAGAGTGAAACAGCAGATGGAAAATACTTACTTCTCTGTGGTGTGTATGTATCTACCTCTCTCTGTAACTCTGCCTTTCAAATAAATAAATAAGTCTTTTAAAAATAAAAATTCAGATCATGCTGAATAAAATTCAATGGGAACATATATGATTAAAAATAAAATCTGAATTCAAGAGTGAAGAAGAGATGCCACTCTACACTTTTCTAAGTGAGACATGAACCCCAAAGAGCTGTTCCCTAGGAGTTTAAAACTGTCCACTGGTGACTTCTGAGTACCACAATAACGGGCATTTCTATGGCCTTCCAGTAACTCTACCCTTAACAACACCACGGTTCAATTTACATAACACAGAGTTAAATAATTTGGAGTGAGATGGGACATTTGATACCAACTTTTCAGATTATTTTATTTTATACATGTAGAACATGGAACCACGATTTATCTAGTTTGGAGCACAGCCAAGACCTAAGGCTGACTCCTCATTTCCAACAGTTCTATTTTCTTTAAAATGCAGGCCCTCCTCAATGGTTAAATTAATTCAATGACATCCTTCCAAGAGATCACATTGTAACTTAGATCAAGAAGAAACATGTCATGTTCCTCCCCGCCCCTTCCTAGAACCAGGAGGAGTAGGGTGCAACTGGCCACTACCAACGCAGTATCAAGTGGGACCAGCTCTTCCAGGAAAATAGAATGCCTCATATGAAGAATCCAAATAGTAAGCAGAAAGCAAGTTTCATGCTTGGTGGTTGGCTGACGTGTAAGACACATGACGTTTGCAAACATACACAGAATTGCTCCATAGGAAACTCTAGGTTTTCCTAGACAGCCCTGTTTGGAAAACACATACCCAGGGAAAGAATCTCCTGTGCATTCTGGACGAGGCTTGGGAACCAGATCTTTTCCATGATGTGTGGCTGTCTTCCCACCATTCTTGGCACTGATTAATGTGCCATGTAAGCCCCAACTAACAGGAAGTGAAAAATATTTAGGCTTCAAACACTTTCAGTTCTTTCCAAGTTCATAACCAAAGACTACAAGTCTCTCATGATTCAGTTTATCTAAGGCAGAAATTAGCTACCGATGGCTTTATTATTCATATTAACTCCCTGGCTTCAGAGAGAACAGGTGCACTTTCTGAGTTCAAAGAGAAATAAAGTTCTTTGGTTAGCTCTTCCATCTGTTTTCCTCACTCTCCCCCCTTCCAATTTTTCTCACATTATTGCCTTCAACAAACTGCAGCACACTCCAGCCACAAGAAAAGGAACACTTAAGAGTCCCTTCCTGGTGACCATCATTCCCAACTGCTCCTACATTCCATGAGTCCAGTTCAAGTGGCTCCAAGGAGAAGTCATTACAACTCCCTGTCTCCACATGGCCATGTCCCCTTCAAATGGACTTTTACCCATCTCTACAGCTGTAAGTGTTTTCCCCAAATTTATCAAAATGGAGGCCCCAGCAATGCCATTTGGTTACATTTTCCTACAGAAAAGCTAGGCAGGTGTTTGTCAAAGGATATTCTGTGATTGAGATAAGCCAATTATTTACCAAAGAACCCTAAGTCAGAGCAAGGTCTTTCGTCTTTGCTGTGGTTTTACCTGCCTGAGAAATTAAGGGAATAAAAATGAGGCAGAGGGCTGCTCAGACAGGCAGCCCCACTTCATCCACAGAAAGGAGCTCTGGCTACCTGTCAGTTTCAAGCCACCATCCCTTCTTCCTGCCTCCACCTCCCCTTTAGAACACAGTTACATCTGTTAGCTGATCTGGCCCCAATAAGCCCTGGATACAGTTTCTAATGTTGAGGGTGTGTGACACCAGGGCACTGTTTAAACAGTAGCTATCCAGACCTCATTTCTGGTGGAACTTTTGGTGGAGCAGGCCTGGCAGAAGCTCAGAAATCTGCATTTTTTAATAAGCATCTCAGGTGGTTTTGAGGTACTAAGTGTTTCTTAGCCCGGTGAAACACTCATGAGAAGTTGTATAGAATCCTTTCTCATCAATCAACAAGAGCAGGACTTCTGCTCATGGGAAGATGATGTGGTACTGACCTAACTTACTCTCCCACCGGAAACCACAAAAAAAAAAAAAAAAAAAAGGAAAGAAAGAAAAGAAAGAAACAAGAAGTAGGGACAATGGTTTGCAAGACTCTGAGCATTAGGTAAGGAAGGACAGTGACTCCCTGAGAGATAGGAAACCAGTGAGGGAGTCCTGTGATCGCAGTGAACTCCCTGAATTGAAGAGACCCAAAAGGCCACAGTTTGTAAGACAGAGCACTGCAGAAACACACAGAGATAGAGAGAGGGAGGGAGGGGTCTGTGGGGCTACCTCCCGGAGTCTTCAGCTGACTGACTGGCACATGTGTGTAAGGGACTCAGAGGCTGGAACAGAGCCATCAGAAAGGATCAGAAGGAACAACGTCTTGTGACAGGAATGACAGCAGGTCCCACCAGCCAGATGGAAACCTCCAGATTCATGGACCCTGGCAGAGGACTCAGAGGTCTTGCCACAGCAGCAGAGAACAATTAGTCTCAAACTCAGTGCAGCTCTGGCCCTACCTAACATTCTTAAAACGAGGCCCTCAAAGGGTCAGCATGATCCTACATACCTCAGCTGTCATTCCTAGGAACGCGAAGCAGCGGGGTTTGCTGTGAGCCAGCTAACTCATGTAGTCAAACTGAGAGCTGGACGGTTTTTCCTACTTTTCTTTCATGTGTATCTTTTAAATTATTGTGTGCCTTTTTCAAAAAAAATTTACTTATCCAAACCAATGTTTAAATGTTTTATTGAATTTATTAACATTTTATTAAATATTGTTTTGTGGAATTCAGTGCTCTTTGGTCATGGTTAGAGAATGCAACACACAGTGTTCTCCATTAGGGGGTTCTGTTTGCCTAAGAAATGTAACTCATGCTTTTTAAAAATAGACTGATTCTCTAAGAGTGAGCACGTGCTAGTTCACCTATGGCACTACAAAAAATAACGTGGAAACAAATGGATCTTGGCACAGAATAAACATGTTTCAGTCTCATTTCAATAAACATGCCCAGAGGACACATTAACTGTTGGTCACCACTCCTGGCTCCTGATATTTGCAGATGACTAAGGTAAAGGTCCCAACCCAGCAGTAAAATTTTACATATGACCCCAGAATGATACAATACACACACACACACACACACACACACTCACTACACACGGAATTCACCTTTTTAAAATGGCTTGTAACTGTATCTGGGGCTACTGGAGAAACAATATGAACACTAATTTGGGAACTGGGTATATGAGGCCATACATGATCTTTTCATGATTGTCCATTTCACAGGATAAGAAAACGTTTTAGCATATGCTACTTTAATTTGAAAATCAAACTAAGTAGTTTTACAACTGAAAGTTATTTTTCAAAGTAAAAAAAAAACCTGCATATTTTAATATATCAAAGTTCAAGTCCTTTCACTATTTCTTGAGCTCTGAGGAGATAATTACCAACAAGACACAGGCCACCTGGAGCGGATGAAAAAGAAGGGGAGGGGCTGGCGCTGTAGTACAGTGGGTTAACGCCCTGGCCTGAAGTGCCAGCATCCCATATGGGCGCCCGTTAGAGACCTGGCTGCTCCACTTCCGATCCAGCTCTCTGCCATGGCCTGGGAAAGCAGTGGAAGATGGCCCAAGTCCTTGGGCCCCTGCACCCACGTGGGAGACCCCGAAGAAGCTCCTGGCTCCTGGCTTCGGATTGGTGCAGCTCCAGCTGTTGCAGCCGTCTGGGGAGTGAACCAATGGATGAAAGACCTCTCTCTCTGTCCCTACCTGCCTCTGTGACTCTGTCTTTCAAATAAATAAAATAAATCTTAAAGGGGAAAAAAAAAAAAAAAGAAAAGAAAAGGGGAAAGGAAGTGTGTGAGGTGGAGAGAAGAGGAAGGAGCCTGGATGGTCTGGTTTGAGATCTTGGGAACTGTGAAGCCCAAATGGCAAGGAGCAAAGCAAATCCAGCTGTGGACATCCCCATTATGGGAGCCTATTGCCTTCTGCTGTAAGCTAGTTTCTGGCATTTGCAACACAAAACAAAGTGCTACATTTTTCACTGGAAGCAATGAAAAATGTTGTATTTTCCTTTATGAGGTAGATAGAAATTGAAAAAGAGTTACAGAATAAGACTGCACAGATTAGCCTGAGTTTTATTCCAGCAACAACTTTTAGTGAAAAACAAGATGCAAATAAGTTGAACAATTCAAGTAAAGGGGGTTACAGGCAGCATGGACGGGAATAATAGGTAATACTGGGGAGCCAGGCACTGCTCTGCATCTTGTAAGTCTAGTGTCTCCTTCCATCCCTCCACCTAACGTGTTACTCTGACTTTTTTATTATTATTATTCCTGTTAACAAATGAGGAAATTCAGGGCTAGATACATGAGCACATGGCTCAAGGTCACAGAACTAAGGACTGCACAATGGAAGAGAGGAGTTAACACATGCAACAGGAACTGCTCCTCATGTGGGACACAGGAGGAACTCTCTGAGGATTACTAACACGGGTAGGATTATGGGTCTCTAACTGCCAAGCTACATAGGTAGAAATAGCTAAAAGCAGCTTTGGCTTTCAGATTAAACTCCTTGGTCCTGTAGAGTTTAAATGCCTGTTTTTACCTCTTAGCCACTTCAGCAGCTTGTAAATTAAAACCCACAAAGTTCACAATCTTGAGTTCAGCGCCTCAAACCTAAATGAGCACATGTGCCCAGGATAATCACAACTGCACTCCTGGTGTGTCCCAGGCATTGTTCAGCTCTCTGTGTGCCCTGCCTTCATCTCTGTGTCATCTCCACACCCTGAGATTGCAGTTGTCTCCATTTTACCCCAGGGGAAACTGAGGCTGAGCAGGGGTGGAAGCCTTGCAGATTTCCTTGTTCTGACCACCATTTCACGTTGTAATGTTCTCCTGCTGCAATTATCACTTGCAATTAATTTGTGGTATTTACATTGTGGACTCCCCCTCAGACTTTAAATTCCTTCCATGAAGGAAAGTTTTGGACATCACTCTGTCTTCAGTGGTTCACAGAACTTGACAACTGTGAGGTACGTAAAAATATTGAATGAATAAATGAATTACAAACATTAGTGTTCACTTAGCTGAATGTTTCTACACATTACATATTGGCAATAATTAGCATAACATTCCTTTAAAAGTATAAAAAATATATACAATAAAAAAGTTTCCTTAAAATTTGGAAACCAACTTTTATTTATATTGGATAGTTTTTGTTTTCTTTCTTGCAAATGGCCCATAAAGTTGCCTTCAGAATTAGGTAATTAGGAACATGCCTCATATATTCCGAGACTTTCTGGGACTGGAAATCAGTATTTCATGTGGGATTCCTTCTGGCTCTATTTGGGCCTTAATGCTTGACTTACCTACAACCGGCACCACTCTCACAAGGACCACCAATATTTGCAATGCCAGTGGAGAACTGGCCAGGATCCCATTAGGCTAAGTATCACCGAATGTGAAGATCACAGAACACCTAACCTTCGCATGCAGTATCAGAACGCAAGGAGGCCATTTCGTTTTGTTGTTCAAGTTTTTGCAGGGCAACCTCAGTCTGCTGGAACACTTTTAGTTACTGTGGTCTCCTCTCAAACACACAGAATTTTTTGGTCACTTTTCAGGCTCCTCATACCCTTACATGTTCCTAGTGCAATAATCATTTCCAAATATATTTAGAAATTCTCTATCATCAAACATCCAGAGAAAATATATTAGTTCACATTGTTCATGATTCTATTCTGAAGCTACAGGATATGGGAATTGAAGCCAAACAATGTTTTTCAGAAAGTAGAAAGTTAGCTATGCGAACAGCCCAGATTGACAAACCTTAAAAAAAGGGGGGGGGGGGGATTTGTCATTAGCTAAGTTGCCACCTAGCAACAGTGACAAACAGCTGCTGTAACCTTCGCACCTATAAATATGCCCTGGCCAGGAGGCCGCCCGTTCTCAGCTGGTGACGAAGGGTCTCGTGCTCTCTGTTGGTAGTGAACATCTGTTGATGCTAATGCCTGTTGAATTTTTCTTAGAAAGGTCAGTCCCTCTCTGGTTACAGATTTTCGTATTTCTTCATGCAATGTGTTGGAATGTTTGTAATCCTGTGGATACTTCCAGTGTTCCTCAGCATGTAAGTATACAGAAGAACAAAATAAGAACAGGGATATACTTCTCTGCATAAACATGCACAGAATTAGAACCATGACAAAGCAAATAAGATGTGTCAACTGGAGGATTAAATAAGCAAACACAAGATTAAGAAATTACACAGCACTCAACTTAAAGCCTTCACTTTCTCAAACAAATTAGCCGCATGAACAACTCCTTCTCCCAAGCCCAGGGACCAGGAGACGCCAGCTGGGTGCCTGCTTCTGCTGCCCAGACAAGCTGAGCCCTATCTTCCTTGAGGCAATTTAGTGTCCATTTGGGGCTCTCCCTTTTTATACCATGTTTTAAATAAATCAGAGATGAGTTACTTTGTGAGGTTCTCCCTTCCTCATCAAACTAAGTACCAGTACTTCCCCCAGTATGATTCCAACCAACAAGAGGTTCGGGAAGGCTGACTCAAGACGGCCCATCATGCAACATATGTGCTTATAGTTCCAAGTTTCTATGAGCAAGATGCCAGCTAGAAGTCACTTTCAGCATTTTCAGTTTTGTTGACTTTTTAACAACTAAACTTTCATAGGCACAGGCATGCACAATGTCAATTCCATTACCAGTAGGGAACAAGCGTGTACTTGAGATGAGCAGGAGATTAAACACCCATTCACTGGTGAATGCCAAGATTAGCGTCAGTCACTATCCCCAAGGGAAGGAAAGATTTCTACTTTATCTCTGAAGGACAGATAATATCAGAAAATCAAGAAACACTCCTCAAGGGAAACAGAAATTATTATGAAGAAGTTTGCTGATTTGGATATAAGCCTTTCTTTGCATTCTATTTGGGAACCACAATTTCCAATGAATTACAATCTAGGATTAACTGCAGTTGCAGCCAAAAGTAAATATCTCCTTCCTGCCTTTTTTTTTTTAACTTTTGTCCTAGTTATATGAAAACTGTGACAACATCAAATATTTCTTTCAGTGTTAAACATTTCACTAATAATACAGTGCATCTTTCATTCCTCTTCATATAAGTCTGCAACTTAATGACATAACCAATGGCTTTTAAAGGAATATACTTCTACTGAGAGAATTAGACCCTTCTCAGACACAGAAAAAAAGCAAAAATGGCAATCTTTCAAATAAATAAAACAAATCTTTAAAAGACTAAAAATGAGCAATGATTCTTGAATAAACAACACACAATGAGCAACATAAAGGGAGAGATGCAGATGTAGCTCTGCCTCAAAAGATAGTCTATGCTTTGACTTAGATTTTTTTTTTTTTTTTTTGACAGGCAGAGTGGACAGTGAGAGAGAGACACAGAGAGAAAGGTCTTCCTTTGCCGTTGGTTCACCCTCCAATGGCCGCCGCGGCCGGCACACCGCGCTGATCCGATGGCAGGAGCCAGGAGCCAGGTGCTTTTCCTGGTCTCCCATGGGGTGCAGGGCCCAAGTACCTGGGCCATCCTCCACTGCACTCCCGGGCCATAGCAGAGAGCTGGCCTGGAAGAGGGGCAACCGGGACAGAATCCGGCGCCCCAACCGGGACTAGAACCTGGTGTGCCGGCGCCGCTAGGCGGAGGATTAGCCTAGTGAGCCGCGGCGCCGGCCTTGACTTAGATTTTGATCAGAATAGAATCATGGACAGTCTTTTTTTCTTCTTCCTCATGTTACCATGGTGCATTTTCAACAAAATGGGGAAAAAACGGCTCATCAGAATGGTGAGCTTATAAAAGGCAGTTATTTTCAAAGACATGTCATGGCTTCTCCTGCCATAAACATGAACCTTGTACCTTCTCATCTCTGTAGTCTTCAATAAAATCATCCAGTTCCAACATGGCTTGGGGTGACCCCCCACATACCATAGCCAGAAAACCATCCGTCAGAGACTGAGTACAGATTTAGGCTCATTTTATTTTCAAATCAAATCTTGCAGAGAAGACTCTTTGAATATATAGCCAGACAGGCTAGGAATGAATGAATTCTATGAATTCTGTTATGAATAAACTCTTCGGAATCATAAGAGGAAATGAAGTTTATATCCTTGTACCCAATTTGCTTAAGTATGTGGGGATATACAGTCATGTGCTACCCAAGGAAGCTCAATGATAGAGGACATATACAATGGCAGTCCTATAAGATAATATTCCCTAGTAACACGGTGGCCATTTTAGTTTGTGTAAGTACACTCTATGATGTTTGCGCAACAACAAAATCTCCTAACCACGTATTTCTCAGAAGCCTCCCTGTCATTAATCATATGACTGTAGGAATATACACATCAGTAGCTTGGCTACCACAGATGTCAATGGGAGGCCATTTGAAGGTCTGATTAGTCCACATGAGGAACTCTGGTTTCTCTGCCTTTAAAAGAAGGGACTGAACCAGACAGGTTGTGAACCCTTTTTGGATGATAGCCCATGAGGGATATCTATAAATCCTGGATACCAACAAGACCTTCTGCTCAGGATTCTATAATCTAGAAGCAGCCTATTTATTTACATGCTTACTTGAAAATCTGATTCTAGGAAAACAATGAATACTTTACGCTCTCTACTGTGTTTTTTTGTTTGTTTTTGTTTGTTTGGGTTTTTTTGTTTTTGTTTTTTTTTTTTGGACAGGCAGAGTGGACAGTGTGAGAGAGAGAGAAAGGTCTTCCTTTACCGTTGGTTCACCCTCCAATGGCCACTGCAGCCGGTGCACTGTGCTGATCCAAAGGCAGGAGCCAGGTGCTTCTCCTGGTCTCCCATCGGGTGCAGGGCCATCCTCCACTGCCTTCCTGGGCCACAGCAGAGAACTGGACTGGAAGAGGGGCAACCAGGACAGAATCTGATGCCCCGACCGGGACTAGAACCCTGTGTGCCGGCGCCGCAGGCGGAGGATTAGCCTATTGAGCTGTGGCGCTGGCTATGCTCTCTACTTCTATAAATAAACATTTACTTTTCTACATAAAGGATGAATTTAGAAGTTGGATTAACTTGAGAGAGGAATATTTAATGCTGACAACATCCCTTAAAAACATCCTTTTGATACTGATAAGAAAGAGAGTCTCAGATACAAGCTATCAGAGGCACTTCAAGAACTGTCATGGAATCAGGTCTCGGGCCAAAAGTGGTTCCCAGCCAACAGGCCTCCTACTCAGCTGAGAAATGCCAGTCTCCTGACTGGCCTAGTGCTGTGAGTATGTTGAAAACGTGAAAGGTAAAACCCAGGATCCACCACAGTTTGGGGTTCTGTGTTGGAAGAAACTTAAAGCCATATGGAACTTCATCTTTCACACACAATGGCCTGCTGTGATGCCTCAGGCTGATTGGCAGGCCCTTCTTGGCTGCATGGCTAGACGGCCACCCTGCTGACCTGCCGTGCATGGGCTCTGCTCTCTCAATCTCAGTCCACATGCTTGCATCTTCACTGACCTATTATTTTTCTCTAGCCAAGAAGGTAAAATATAGAACCAGAAATTTGGTGCTTGATCAAAGCTAGGACCCCTGATTTCATTGTAAACATGCAGCTGGAGATCCCAGAGACAGGGGTTAGAATGTAGAGACAAATTGTACCAAAAACAGTGGGTGCTGCTAGACATCAAGGCCTAATTATCTGGGAGTAATATAATCTTCCTTTTTCAGATTTTGCACTTAGGGCTTAAAAGGTCCTATCCTCACATTTTTACAAACTACAGGCACTTTTAAAGCTGTTTTTTTCAGTATCAGATAACATTCCCTTTCCCTTATCTAGGAGGACATAGATTATCTATTAATCTCAAACCATGTTAACAAGAAATTGTACTCAGAGTCAGAGTATAACTTAAAGGCTGACTGGGAACCAACAAAGCAAGCAGCATAACTCAGGGGTATTTCATTCCATCCATCTAAGTACCCAGGGACTCATCACATTGCCAGTTGATTTAGGGCTTGTAACAAAGACTGGTGTTCTTGCCTAAAACACACTTCCATATGTTCTGCATGATTTCCAAATGACTTATTAAAAAAGGACCAAGAATTCAATGACACAAGTCAAACCCAAGTAAAGGATCATTCTAAATTTTAATTCTCACCCTCTTCCAACATTCTTAGTTGCTTTATCCACACATTTTTTTAAAAAGGCAATTAGCACTTGCCCTTCTTGACTCATTCTAATGCCTTCCACTTAGTTGGCCTAGAAATAAACAACTGTATGTATTAAGATATCAGTCCAACTATCGTATCAAATGTAAAAGCACTAGTTGTCTAAACAAGAAGGCAGAGACCAGAGGCTGAAGGCTGACATGGGGCATTCATAATGCTGGAGACCCTGGCCCTTTCCATATTGTTGATCAGTTACTCTGAAATCACATTACTAACCCATAGTTCAACACAGTTACTGCAGTTCCTGCTATTCAATACACATTACCACCAGCAAAAAGGGGGAAGGGAAACAAAAAACATTTCTCCTTTCCCTTTAAAGTTCCTGAAACTTCCATGTACAGTATCCACTCAGCTCCCAATGGCTGGAACACAGTCACATGGCCATACCCAGCTACAGGAGTCTAGGAAACAGTTCAATTGCCAGCGGCCATCTTGCAGCTGAAATTCTGGATTCTGCTACCAAAGAACAAAGGGAAGCCAGGTATTTGGGAATAACCAGCAGAATCTGACACAACAAAACTCTTTTTAGTCTCTGACTTCACCAGTTACATCATTTATCATTATAACAACAGGCACAAAGAGATATGAGAATAAACACAAGTGACTCAGTAAGCATACAGCTCAAATCGTGGCTGTATTTATGTAACTAGAGTTATATATCAGCATACGCATAGGCAAACATTCTCTGTAGGGAGCCAAAGGATAGTAAATATTTTCTGTTTTGTTGGTTATACACATGGTATTTGTACTCAACTCTGTCACTGTAATATGAAGGCAGTGATGACAGACAACATAAAATGAAAGAGTATGACTGTGGTTCAAAGGAACTTGGTTTACAAAAACAG
The DNA here is from genome assembly GCF_051225735.1 of Oryctolagus cuniculus. Classification (NCBI taxonomy): domain Eukaryota; kingdom Metazoa; phylum Chordata; class Mammalia; order Lagomorpha; family Leporidae; genus Oryctolagus; species Oryctolagus cuniculus. The sequence continues at coordinate 45,764,530 of NC_142880.1, forward strand.
ACTACAGGTTGGATTATTTGGCTTCCAGACCACAGCAGTCTTCTAGTTCAGGGTGTGGCAGGCTTCAGATACCTCTACAAAAAGGCAGAGCACTGATTAATTCAGGCAGCTAACTTGGACCATTAGAGAATCTACTAAAACAGCCCCTCCTATTTATTTTATTTATTTAAAAGTCAGAGCTACAGAGCAGGATGGAGGGACAGAGAGAGAGAGAGAGAGAGAGAGAGCCATCTTCCATCTACCGGTTAACCCCCCAAATGGCCATGATAGCCAGGGCTGAGCCAGGCCAAAGTCAGGAGCCAGGGGCTTCATTCAGGTCTCCACATTGATGAAGGAGACCCAAAACTTTGGCCATCTTCCACTGCTTTCACAGGCCATTAATAGGGAGCTGGATCGGAAGTGGAGTAGCCTGAACACGAACTGTTGCCCACTTGCGATGCCAGCATTGCAGGTGGCGGCTTTCCCCACTGCACCACGATGCCAGCCTTAGCATCTCCCATTTATTAAGCATGTACCAAGTGCTAGGACTCAATTACCTTAGGAGCTCACTATTATCTCTAACCCCCAAAACAAACTGACAAGCTGGGTAAAATACTTCCATCTTCCATAGGATAAAGACAGATGTGACCAAGATGTGGCAGCACTGGATCAGTGCCTAAATTTTCTAGCTCTCACCCACCAGCCTCCAAAGCCCGTTTCTTTCCAGACAAAGCAGAGGAGCTGAATGAAAAATTGTCCTTCACTTAACAACAAATGAAATATATGAACAGTTTCTTGTCATGTTACCAGCAAAGCTGCTGCGCCATATTTTACTGTGAAATATTACAATGACAAAGATTTCACTCTGATCTTAAAATAGTTCTAGCTCTAAAAGTTTATCCTGGCTTTAGCAAGGAGACACCTAACCTTCTGATTTTCCTGGGTAAAACTGCCAAGGTCTTAAGATCAGAACATGGGTAACCGATGAAGGTCCCATCAACATTCCTGAACACTTGAAGGTCTTTCCTATGTTATCTAAATAAACAAAAAGGAGGATCACCACCCAGTCCCAGTCCCAGTCCCAGTCCCATCCTCACTCAGCAAATGTATACCACTCTACCCTCCCCACACATGGCAAGACACTACTAATGTGTCATAGCACTCCTTCCAGAAACTTCTCGACAAGGCCTCATGATCCCTATCAGAGCTCCAGGCACAATTTCCATTTTGTAGGAGTTGACATAAAAGAATAAAGCCTTTTGCCATCAAGCCCTCAACACTTGCCTTATGCGACACAACAGCATCCCATTTTCCCCTCCGCTGTGCCCAAAGAGGGGATTATCAGTTATTTCCTTGGACAGAGATCCCCTGTTTGTTGTATATTAGCTTACAGAGTAAATCTCTCCTTGTCTCATCAAGTCAATTAATTCTACGAGTGTATCTTTTTATAACTAAATCCATATCTCAAGTCCTTACTTAGCACGAATACCTTTCTAATATCAAGTTTTCATAATATTTCAGGAAGGAGAAATTATGACTATTTAGAATTGTGTTCAGTTTATGTCAATTACTTTGGAAGGAAAATTACCTGCCACTAATGTTCTAAGCTCTTCCTGAAATGTTATATAAATGCCACAAAATCTGTGATTCTTGCATAGAATACTCTAAGCAGCAGAAAGCAGTAATTTCCAAGAAATACAAACACACTTGTAATCTCTCACGGTATCTAAAGTATCTAAAGAATGGCTGCTTTCCCAAGCACATTAGCAGGGAGCTGGATTGGAAGTGGTGTAACCGGGACTCGAACTGGTGCTCCCATATAGGATGCCAGTGTTGCAGGTGGTGGCTTAGTTCACTGAAGCACAAAATAGTCCCCGAAGTTGTTACTGTTACAGGTACATTTAAGATGCTCCACTGATGGGTTTTTGTTTTCTTCTCAAAACAAAGTACTTGCCTTTATTTAAGCACCACTGTGAAATGTCACTTCCTGAGTCAGAGTGGCATTGTGCACAGCTGCTTGGTTTTGTTCACCCAGCAAGCAAGGAAGTCACATCAGGATGGTAATTACTATATGACACTCATTAACCACCACCACCATCACCATCATTTGTGGGTGTCTGCCCAATTCTGGGAGCTCCAATCTCCACCCTTGAAGCACTTGCCCGTTGACGACAAAGGCACTGCCAGGGAGAGGGGACATTCTGAGCTGTTATGTAACAGGCACTCATAACTGTAGCCCCCACCCATGCAAAGGATCCATATGCAATGATGCCTCCTCAAGACACTACTAAAGGCCACAAAGAAGCATATTTAATGGTTGTCATTTGGAAGTTACCCAGTGAGTACTCCCAGCACAGGCCAATCCTGCAAAAATGTGGCTGAAGCAGGAAACTGGGTTTGATCTGACTCCCTGGAGCCAGCCTATAGGACCGTGATCCATCTGTATCCCCAGTGAGAGTGAGTCAGTCCAGTGAGAGGGACAGCACAACTGTCCTCCTGATGATGACACAGCTCACACCAGTCTCCAGGGACACCTGGCGCCTTCTCTATCCCACCCTTTCTCAACTGCAGCATCAGGACACTTCGTGACCTACGTCCATTGTGCTGCATTGCTACATCCAGGTTTGCACTGGCCCTTGTCAGGCTGCTGCCACAGGTGTGAGAAGGCAGTTTCCTGGTGAGAAGGCACAAGGAGAGAAAGAGAGATTAGGGAGAGACCAGATGAATGAGAGCTTCTGAGCATGAACCACAGTATGAGAGGCAAATCAGAAAACACACAGGCAAGAACCTGTTGGGGTAGAACTGTCTTGCCTAATTTCACTTCCTTCACAGAACACTCCAGATGAGGTCATTCCCAGTCAGGCCAAGTGTCTGAAGCCATTACTCCCATAGGAGCTCATTTACATTTTCTCATTCAGAGTTTTTTGGTGGTTTTACAAGAACAGCTGAAAAAATATAGTTTCAAAACTCACTTCTGCCTGAAGGTCTTTCCTCTGAGTTGTGGCTGGCTCCCACCATACATTAAGAATGTGGGCAGCACAGGAGTGCAGTGGAGGATGGCCCAGGTCCTTGGGCCCTGCACCCGCATGGGAGACCAGGAAGAAGCACTTGGCTCCTGGCTTCGGATCAGCGCAGAGCACCAGCCATAGCGGCCATTTGGGGGGTGAACCAACGGAAAAGGAAGACCTTTCTCTCTGCCTCTCTCTCACTAACTCTGCCTGTCAAATGTGGGCAGCAATGGGGACAACCACCGACAGACACAAATTCAAATCCTCCGAACTTAGCTGAAAGAGAAGCTTGACTGCGAGAGAAAATACTGATTTTCAAAGTAACCTTCAAGCACTAAGACTGACGCTCTACTTCCACAAAGGCAAAATGAAGGCACTGTATTTCTTTCTCCATATCTCCCTTAACTAGTATTGAACAGCATTCGAGCTGTAAGGTAAAAACTAACTGAATAGGACACTTAATTTCCTCTGTTGTTTCACATATGTATTTACCTTGTGTGTGGCAGAGCTGCTCTATTGGCTACAGGACATGAGCCCCACACCAGGGCATGCTGCTTAGGGTCACAGCCTGGCACGGATGTCAACTTCCCATTGGCTTTTCCAACAAGATGCCTTATCTGGTTACACAACCATGGGGACAGAGCTGGGGCCTGCAAGGCAAGGGGCTAAAGGACCAGAAGGAAAGGAAAACGCTCAAGCCACGAGAAAGAGGTGTATTTCAGAGGGTCCCACACTCTTGCTAGAGGGGAACAATAATTCTCACTCCAATCCCCAAATGGCTCAATCAGAAGATCAAACAGGATCATTTAGAAGACTGGAAGATCCATAATATAAAATCAAAGCAGCAGTGCATGAGATATGCATGTCCTGAGCCTGAAACTCCTCCTGCAAATGCACGTCTTCCTGGAGACGCAGACACACTGAGTAGGCATCCTCACTCCTCACGAAAAGGAATAAATACTTTCATTCACTCAGCACATCCCATGGAGTCCTAGGAAGGGTCGGAACAAGATGCACCCAACATGCAAACCTCACAGCCCTGGTCAAACATGAAGAATACATGGACCCTCTAGCCCAGCCCCAGCAGGAGTGCACTTCAAAGCACTTCAGACAGGGGCCACTGGTGGTGTGATTCAGTGGGTTAGCTACTGAACTATGCTCTGCTTCTGATCCAGTTCCCTGCTGATGCATCTAGGAGAGCAAAGGAAGATGACCCAAGTGCTTGGTCTCCTGCTACCCATGTGGGAGACCAGGTTCCTAGCTTCAGCCTGGCAGAGCCCCAACTGTTGTGGCCACTTGGAGAGTGAACCAGCAAATGGAACATACCTCTTTCTCTCCTTCTCTTTACCCTCCCTCCCTCTCTCTTTGTAACTCTGCTTTCATAAAAAAAAAAATAAATATTTTTTAAAAAACCCTTTACTCCTTGATCTATGGAAACTATAGAGCACCTAAAAGGTAATCTATAGAAGTGAAACTGATTGAACAACTCTTGTCTCGACTATTGAGGAACAGTATTTTTTTTCATACTATTTGTTGAACTCTTTACTTAGTATAGAGTTAATCTTATGTTTATAAAGTTAATTGAAAATATCTTAGTAAAAAGTAAGAATGGGAATAAGCGAGGGAGTAGGTAGGAGAGGGAGGAGGAAGAAGGGTGGGAGTGCGGGTACGATGGGAAGAATCACTGTGTTCCTAAAGTTGTATTTATGAAATGCATTAAGTTTGTAAACCTTAAAGAAAAGTTTTCTCAGGAAAAAATCCTTTAAAAAAGGCAGTTTAGGCCCACGCCATAGCTCACCAGGCTAATCCTCCACCTGTGGCGCCAGCACTCTGGGTTCTAATCCCGGTTGCTCCTCTTTCAGTCCAGCTCTCTGCTGTGGCCCGGGAGTGCAGTGGAGGATGGCCCAAGTCCTTGGGCCCTGCACCAGCATGGGAGACCAGGAAGAAGCACCTGGCTCCTGGCTTCAGATTGGTGCAGCACACCAGCCGTAGCGGCCATCTGGGGGTGAACCAACGGAAGGAAGACCTTTCTCTCTGTCTCTCTCTCTCTCTCACTGTCTAACTCTGCCTGTCCAAAAGAAAAAAAAAGGCAGTTTAGAGAGCTGGAGTTCAACCACTCTGCATACCCCTCTATGAGTAGAGCCCACCATGCATAAAGAGAGGGTAGACTATGCTTATTTAGGATGGATTGCTCCCTATATGTTACCTCCGGCAATCAGGATCTTCACAAGGATTAGGCTAAGTTAGTTAGGGTGTTTTTTGCTCAAAAGTGATATACCTATTTTGTATTGCTAGAAGGAAACCTGTAACTTACATATTATTATCAACTACTTTTGAAGATTTACCAATGAGTTGTAACTAAGTACAAAGGCACTTGAAAGATTTTGTGTAAAATTAAAGGATACGTTTATTTCAGTGCAAAAAAAAAAAAAACTTTTAAAGCCATCAGGTTTTTTTGTAATATGCATTTCCATGAACTTTCTGAAGACTCTTCATATTTAATGTAATTATCATACTAAATGTATAAAACAAGCCCATGAAGTACGTTTTAATACCTCCATTGTATGAATAAAATAAAATCCAGAGAGATTAAGTAACTTTCTCATGGTTACCCAGCTAGGACACAGTGAGGCTGTGACAGCCAGGATGGAAAGAACTGTATCATTCCAAAGCCCATGCTCTCAACGTCTTTGCAGAATGGGTAAAATGGTTAAGCATAAATGCTTATAAGCTTCAACTAGGTCGTTATTCTGTACAAATGAGCTTATGCAACAAGACACTGGGCACTACTTGGTAGGCTGAGAGGTCACTGGCTGAGTTTTTCAAGAGCAGGCAAGACAGCCAGATGTCAAGTTTCCATTGACAACTAAGAAAGTTTTATAACACTTTTTCTATAATTGTAAAATAAAGTCTCATGATAATCAATCTTTCTGAGGAAACAGTGGGCTCTATGTCCGCTACCCTCAAACTGGGGACCTTAAGCCTTGACCAATGAGAATACGGCGAGAATGTTACACCAGTTTCTGGGCCTAGGTCTTAAGAAACTGGCAGTTTCTAAACCCCAGTTTTGGATCCCATCATTCCCCTAATTAGGAAAAACAGTGTTATATCCCACTCTCATTTATAAATGAAACAAGGATTTTGAGTAACAATGATTAATGTGGGCAAATCCAGATGATTTTTTCCAAAATATTTAGCTGCCCCTGGGAAATGCTTAAGAGAGAAAAAGCGGGTGGGGGCAGCTTATAAAATTCCACGTACCTTAGACCTATTGTAACTTTGCCAAGACACCATGTCCAAGAAGAACTAGAAGATATTCTAGTAATATCTTAAGGGTATTAAGATTACAGTTGGGGACGTCAAAAATAAAAATGTTAATTGTTAAATCAACAACAGGAGTCACTATGCTCTCACTCCCCATGCTGGACCTCTGTCCTTTATAAGGTATACTATGAGAATTAACGGTAAAACCTGTCTTCAAACAGTACTTTACACTTGTAAGTCTGTATGGGTGCAAACAGTGGAAATTTCTACTTAGTATAGAGTTGGTCTTCTGTATATATAAAGTGAATTAAAAACGAATCTTAATGAAAAATAGAATGGGAGAGGGAGGAGGAGTGGGATGGGAGTGGAGGTGAGAGGGAGGGAATGGGAGGAAGAAACACTATATTGCTAAAAGCTGTACATATGAAATTTGTACTCATTAAGTAAGAACCTTAAAAAATACCAATTTCATTGTATGTTAAATATTATTAAAGAACTATGTCAAATGAAAAAAAAAAAAAAGATTATAGTTGGGGCCAGTGCTGTGGCATAGAAGGTAAAGCCACTGCCTGCAGTGCCAGCATCCTATATGGGCACCCAGCTGCTCCACTCCCAATACAGCTGTCTGCTGTGGCCTCAGAAAGCAGTAGAAGATGGCCCAAGTCCTTGAGCACCCATGCCAGCGTGGGAGACCCAGAAGAAGCTCCTGACTCCTGGCTTCGGATCGGCACAGCTCCAACTGTTGTGGCCAGTTGGAGACAACCAGTAGATGGAAGACTTCTCCCTCTCTCTGCCTCTCCTTCTCTCTATGTGTAACTCTGACTTTCAAATAAATAAATAAGTCTGTAAAAAATAAAAAGATTACAGTTGATCTTCGCGTCTTCATAGTTCTTTTTTTCCTTCTACTATTTTTATCACCACAGATGAATAGCTACAACATCCTTCAGTGGGAGAAGGTTTCAAAGGACATTGGTTTCTAAACCATGTGTGAGATTCACCCCTCAGGCAAGTCTTTGTGCCCACACACCTCCTGCAGAACCCAGATCCGTGCAGTGTGCAGATGAAGCAAAACAACCAAACGGAATTAGCCAGAGATCTGTCATAAAGAGACAAAAGGCAGGGAGTAGGGGAAGCCCACATACTCTGGCTTTGCCCTGTCAATTACCAGAGCCAGACCTTCTCAGAGCCCACTACACAACCACAGCAGTTCCTCCTTGGATATTGCAAAACAGAAAGACTTCCACTGCATTTTAGGCACTCTGGGCTTATGAAACAGCTTTACTAATGGCTTGGTTACTGGAAATTTATTTAGGAGTTGGAAGGATTTAGGAAGCAAGCTGCTTGTTAACTGGTGGCTAAGATATCTCACGCAGAACAAACTCTCTTACAAGGACAGACTGCCTTTTTCTCCACATTCTTAATCAATTTCAAATATTAACCCAGCTGGGTCAAAATACGATTTCATAAGTGGTAAACATTTCCTATGACTCTGTGCCAGAGAAGATGAAAAATCATTAATTCTCGCAACAAACCTTTATTGAATGTCTATTATTCCTTAGGAATATATAGGTTCATGTGAACAAGATGTAGCATAGTAGAGTTAAATGGTCTTATCCATGGTCCACACTCACTTAAATATAGGGCTGACCTCCACAAGCACATGAGAATCAATACTGTGGTTCTCCTTTTAGCTGTATTTTTGGTGACCTCACATGGGTGGTGTAGCGGGTAAAGCCACCACCTGCAATGCCGGCATCCCATATGAGCACTGGTTCAAGTCCCAGCTGCTCTACTTCCAATCTAGTTCCCTGCTAATGGCCTGGGAAAGCAGTAGAAGATGGCCCAAGTGCTTGGGCCTCTGCATCCATGTGGGAGACCTGGAAGAAACTCCTGGCTCCTGGCTTCGGATATGCCCAGCTCCAGCCATTGCAGCCATCTGGGGAGTGAACCAGCAGATGGAAGACCTCTCTCACTCTCTCTGCCTCTGCCTGTCTGTAACTCTGTCTTTAAAATAAATAAATAAATCTTTAAAAAAATATATATTCAAATAATTTATTTTATATTTTCCAAGAATAAAATTCAGTGCTAAATACATTTCCAAACACTAACTAGGCCATTGTGCTTTTTAAAGGACTTTTTTTTAAAAGATATTTTTCTTATTTACTTGAGAGGCAGAAAGACTGGAAGGGGGAAGAGCTGGTGAATTGAAGGGGGAGAGGGGGGAGAGGGAGAGGGAGGAGAATGTGTTCCCATCAGCTGATTCAGTGCCCAAATACCCACAACAGCCTGTGCTGAGCTGGGCCTAAGTCTGCAACTGAAATGCAACCCAGGTCTCCCACATGAGAGGCAGGAACCCAATTACTTCAACCACCACCACTGCTCCTGGAGTCTGCACCGGTGGGAAGCTGGAGTCAGGAGCCAGAGCTGATATGGGGCACAGCAACTTACCTGCGAGGCTAAATAACACTCGCTCCCAGAACTCTGGTTTTCTTAAATATAGCAACCTTTCCTATGTCTAGAACAACCTCAGCAGTTTGGAGCAGACCCATAACAAAAAGGTCTGTGAGTGGCTGGAACTTGGTATTGCAAAGCTGCACTTCTAGCAGACCAGTGGCTTTGTCAAACCAGGCTTCAGATTTCACTGAAAGTCATATAACAATGCATCACAGTCCCAAACCAGGAGCCACCATTTGCTTGGTACCCTCCCCTATCTCAGCCCCACACACCTCCTGTAGAACCATTTGCTATTTTATTCCCTTAACCCTTACCTTCTCAAACCCTCTTGCCTCCTAATGCTTCCCCTTGAGGTCTGTCTCCCCTCAGTTCAGGCTGCACTCTTAAGGACAGCAGGGCCTAGCCCCGCACCTGTTACATGACACAGCACTTGGCAGAGATTCAGAGCCCCACAGATAATGCACCAGGTGAATCAATGAATGTGTGAACATAATTATCTGTTGATAAGATGCATTAAAAGCTCACTCTTCATGGGGGGGGGGGGGCAGGGTGGCAGTGGGGCCTACTTGCAGTACCCCTTCCCATATCAGAGTGCTGGCTGGAGTACTTGCTGCTCCACTTCCAATCCAGCTTCCTGCTAATGTACCTGCTAAGGCAGCATCCCTTGCCTCCATGTGGGAGACCAGAGTGGAGTTCCCGGCACCTGACTCCTGGCTCCTGGCTCTGGCCCAGACCTGGATGTTGTGGCCACTAGACGTGTGAACCAGCAGGTGGAAGTATCTCTCCCTCTCTCTCTCTGCCCTTCAAATAAATAAATATACTTTTTTTTAAAAGAGAGAGCACTCACTCTTGGTGTCTGGAGTCCATCTCCCTTCATGACACATCCATCCACACTCCTCTACCCAAGCTATGAAGGGATCTTTAGGGGTCTTTTGTGCCATTGCTCTAAGGTGGGACCCAAAATGAGGTAGACTAAGGAACCACTATGGAGCCACGCCTCTGGCCAGGGCCATTTTCCTCCTATTTCTTGATCTTGTCAGCTTCCCTAATCATGCCTCTGTTTCCCCCCTTCTTTGGCATCCAACATTTCCTAATTTGGGTTTCTGCCTTCCCTCACCTGCTCCAGAATGGCATTCTTTCTCTGATTTAAACCCCAAACTCAGATTTAGCTCCCTGCAGTCACCAAGTTCCAAAACAGAGCTAAAGTAACATGAAGAAGCCTCCGGATGCGATTCAAGTAGAACGTGCTGCAATGGGGCTCCAAGAACAAGTCTGTCAGCAGATTCAAGACTTATAATAGTTATTTCTCTTTTAGACATGGCACCAAAGGACTTGTCCAATGGCATTTAATCTCAGATTTAGCAAGAGTAAATTCTCTCTTAATTGTCATCTGTTATTTCTAGCCTAGCTCTAAACTCTCCCCCTTTCTTCCTGCATAGATAGAGGAAAAAATAAATATTTGAAGTAAAACAATGTATACTATACAGAAAACCACTGAGTGTTAAGACCTGAAAGTTATTAAATAAAAAATGAGGGGTAAGGGTATGTTATAGGAAGTAGAGGAGAACTTTCCATTTTTAATCAAATATTTTATTAGCCCCTGATAATAACATTATATGCATGTGTATAATATGTATTTATGTATGTATATAAATTCTCCCTTCCTGCTTATCCCTTTAAAGCAGTAAAACATTCTTGGCAAAAAAACTCATGTTGTTTTAGCTTACAGCACAATTGTTCAAAAATATTTATTATCAACAATTAATTCCGCATTCAATTTCATTGTGATGATGTTGAATTTAATTAAAGCAAAACTTATCACATTTCTGCCAATTTATTCCATCTCTAGAATTATCTGGTCCCCTAGATATGTACTGCAGGTGTACACTGGATTACAAATGCATTCAATTTAATGAGTATTTATTAAAAGTGCCTGTTTTGTACACAATTCTATGCAGAGTTGATAGGAATACCCCAGTGCCAAGAGAAAAAGAGAAAGTCCTGTGTCCAGAAATGTGAAATGTCACAGAGGGGTGTTCACAATTCCAGTAGACCAACCCCATCATCTGGAAACCAAGACTGGCACTGAAAGTTCTCTGAAAATGTTTTCTTAACTGGTTTGCTAATCCACACCCTACTAGAGGCACCTTTACAAATGTCATCTTCTGATGACTTAATGCCTCATGTATGTGGAAGGTTATTTTATTGTTCAACTAAATGTCACCTTAATGTCTCTTTTGATGTACTAGGAAGGAATCTGGGAGAAAGTAAAAGTCAGAAAACCACGAAGATACATAGTTTTTAAGGATATTATTCCAAATGATTATAGTGTCCACATATACAAACATGATCCATCTACCAACAGCTGAAAATGGGGTGCTTGTCTTTAATACAAAGATAAAAATATACTTTGGGGCTCTTATTCCTAGAGAGTTATGTCTTTCTTGTCTTTAATAAAACTGTCAATGCTCTCTTTCCTTGTTTAACAATTTTGTTTCTGAATTTCATATCTGAATTTTAATGACCCCAATTAGAATTTCCATAAAGGCACTTAAGGGATTCACACACATATTGTTAACAGCAATGGGTCTAAAATGGAGACTTTAAATAAAGGCATAGTTATGCTAATACTAGCCAGAATTATTGCCTGCTGCTTCTCCTGTTTCCCATTCCCCCTTTCATAGAGACATTTTGAGGAAGACATTGATACAATCAACTGACCACATTTTCAAAGAATCATATCAAAAAAAAAAAAAGGTTTTGAAATATCTAAATCAGTATATTGGTCCAATATTTAACATTAAGAAATATTCAACAAGTCTTTAAAATGCCAACATATTTTTAAAATCTTCATTTGCATATATTTCCAACAGCTGTCATATAAAATTAAAAATCAGACATCAAAAAGACTTGACACCCTGTATAAAACCACTTCCTCACTCAAGAACAACACTTAGCTGCATACGTTTCTAATATATTAAGTTAGTTCTCTCTTCAGAGAGAACTATAGAAAACTCCATAGAAAACTCTGTTTCCTGCAGTTAGGATGGACTGCCTTCCCAACCTTTAGAAACTCTTCATTTAAACTACTTTTTAAATTACTCAAAATATTTTAAAAATATTTTTAAAATTTCAGCACATGAAACAACCTGAAGAGAAGGTATTTCTGGTAATTACCTTTTGCCTGGTCCAAAGTCCTCACCTTCAGGCATTTCTGCCCTTTAAAAATAATAACAGAGCAGGGGTCTGCGGCACCCAGGGACCACGGCTGAGGAAGCTAAATGCTGCTGCTTCTCCACTCAAAGGCTCAGTACCAGCAGGGAAAAACCCAGGTAGTGAGATTCCTTTTCGGAGAAAAGCACTCCTCCCCTTCCTCAGAAAGCTAGTGTTGACAAACTTCCCAAGCGCCCGCCGGCCTGCCTTGAATGAAGCTAAGAGTCGGGTTATTATGACTGCCTCCTGCTAAAAATAAACAGGTCACCTCTTACTGCCAGCTCCGTGACAGCAGCCGGAGTGAGCACTGCCCAGCTGCCCGGCATTTTTCCTGCAGTCGTGTGAGAAGGTGTCACCACCCGGCTGTTAACCTTCATTGGATGACTTCACCGAGGCCGGCCTGCCCTTTCTCTCGCCTTTTTTTTTTTCCCCATGGAATGACTGGGCGCCCCTCAACAGGCGGAATGGCCACGGGGAGGGTGAAACTTCAGGCTGGGCTATCAAATCTCCTCCCAGGAGTCACAGCAGGGAGTCAGGGAGCAGAGAGCACACTGGCTGTTCTCTCCCAGCAGGGAGGCCTGGTTATCTGCAGAAGGCTGGGCCACTCAGCAAAAAGATTCCTGACTCAAAAAAAGGCAAAAACAAAGGCCATTAAGCAATTGGGTTTTGAGCGAAGGGTTTGGCATGGTCATGCAGATTCCTCCACTCAGAAACAGAGAGTGTACAAACAGGACTGGATGAGGAAGTGTCCCTGTGGGCAGCAGGTCTCCCACCCCGAGACGTCACAAGTCACATGTCCAGGGGAGGCAGCCTCACCCTGACACAGTGGACCTCGGTACTTACGTGGCCCAGCCGTCAGCTGCACCAAGTCATCAGCGACCAGCGACCCTCATTTGCTGGCCTTTCTAAAGAGGAGGAGAAAAATCACTTCAAATCCTTTTTTATTTTTGAAAAGGCCAGGAGGCTGCTTTAGAAATACTCCCTGAAAACTTTGGCTAAAACCCTGAAAGCAATTTTCCTCCCCTCCTACCTGGGAACATTAACATCAGAGTAGGCAGAGAGCAAGAGCTAATTATTAATAGTTTTCTTTTGCCATGGGAGTGTTCCCTTGTTATGTTAATGCTAATACAAGCAAGACACCTATATTTGCTGTATATCTCAAAAGGTGTATTGGTAAAATTGATTTTTCTAGAGCATTAAAAAACTGAGAAGCCAAAACATGGGAAAAATATAATCTGCTTTCTTTCAGGTAGCATTCGCTTTTGGTGACATATGTACATCACAATTTCAAATAATTTTAAACAATTTAATATTTCACACAAGACCCAATGTTTTGTACACTTCTAAGTCTAAGAGGTGCAGAAGCTCAAACACACACCTTACACACCAGGGCCTTGAAAGAAAACAGACTTATTAAGTTCAGGGTGTGCTGGAGATTTTTAGAACCAAAGCACTGTTGTGTGGCATGGGGACCTGATGCCAAGGCACTTCCTGTGACACCAGCAACCCATGCAGGAACACCAGTTTGCATACCAACTGCTCCCCTACCAGTCTAGCCCCCTGCCAAAGTTCCTGGAAAAGCAGCAGAAAATAGGCGAAGTGCTTGGGCTCCTCCTACCCATGAGGAGACATGGATGGAGTTCTAAGCTGAAGGAAGCAAGGGAGGGAGGGAGGAAGGAAGGGAGGGAGGGAGGAGGGGAGGAGGGAAGGAGGGGAGGAGGGAAGGAGGGAAGGAGGGAAGGAGGGAAGGAGGGAAGGAGGGAAGGAGGGAGGGGAAGAGGGAAGGAGGGGAGGAGGGAAGGAGGGAGGGAGGGAGGGAGGGAGGGATGAGAGGGAGGGAGGAAGAAGGAAGGAATTCCAGGTTGTTAAAGAACTGGAAAGTTGAACTACTGAAATATTATAGGTGGGAAGGAGGGAGGGAAGGAGGGAAGGAAGGAGGGAAGGAAGGAGGGAGAGAAGAAGGGAAGGAGAGAGGGAGGGATGAAGGGAGGGAGGGAGGGAGGAAGAAGGAAGGAATTCCAGGTTGTTAAAGAACTGGAAAGTTGAACTACTGAAATATTATAGGTGGGAAGGAGGGAGGGAGGGAGGGAAGGAAGGAAGGAAGGAGGGAGGGAGGGAGGGAGGGAGGGAGGGAGGGAGGGAGGGAGGGAGGGATGAGAAGGAGGGAGGAAGAAGGAAGGAATTCCAAGTTGTTAAAGAACTGGAAAGTTGAACTACTGAAATATTATAGGTAGGAAGGAGGGAGGGAAGGAGGGAAGGAAGGAGGGAAGGAGGGAGGGAGAGAAGGAGGGAAGGAGAGAGGGAGGGATGAAGGGAGGGAGGGAGGGAGGGAGGGAGGAAGAAGGAAGGAATTCCAGGTTGTTAAAGAACTGGAAAGTTGAACTACTGAAATATTATAGGTGGGAAGGAGGGGGGAAGGAGGGAAGGAAGGAGGGAAGGAGAGAGGGATGAAGGGAGGGAGGGAGGGTGGAAGAAGGAAGGAATTCCAGGTTGTTAAAGAACTGGAAAGTTGAACTACTGAAATATTATAGGTGATTATCAATTATACTATTTCAGCACCTGTATGAAGAAGCCTCATCAGCCCAACTCTAACTTTATATCCAACTCTCAGTTCTGACCATCCTATCCCACAAAGTTTTCTTTCTCATTCCCCAATTCTATTTTACTCTTTCTTCAATATGGACTGTTAACTTTTGTTGAGCTTAGCTGAAGGCTAGTACAGAACTGAATGTATCCCTGAAACCTGCTCTCAGTGTCAAAGTACAACTAAGTGATCTGTGCTATAGCAGATGCATTACCTAATACTACTGCTGCAGCTCAAGTACATCCCCAAAAGTTTGTGTGTTGGAAATATAATCAGAATTCACATATTAACCATATCTGGAGGTAATGAGAATCAGATGAGGTCATGAGAAGTGAAGCACTCATGAGGACGTTAGGCTTTATAAAAAGGGTTATGTTGAGTCATCTTGGGGTACCCATATGCCACGTGGGAGTGCCTGGGACCAACTCCTGCCTCTGCTTCTAATCCAACACCCTGCTAATGTGCACCCTGGGATGCAGCAGACAACAATGATCCAAGTAACTGGATGCTGTCACAAACATGGGAGACCCAGACTGAGTGCCTAGCTCCTGACTTTACTTCACCCTGGCCCAGCCCCCACTGTTACATTAGGGACTTGGGGAGTGAACCAATAGATGGAAGATACATCTCCCTCTCTCTCTCTGTCACTCTGCCTTTTGAATAAATAAATAAATCTTGATGAAAGAGGAGGAGGGAGGGAGACCTGGGCTCACCCACTTCCATCCCGCCCATGTGACACCCTCTGCACACTGTGACACAGCCACAGAGGCCCTGACCAGATGCTAGCGCCATGCTCTGGGACTTTGTGTCCTCCCCAACTGCTGGATAAATCTCCCTTCTTTACAAATTGCCCAACTTCAGGTGTTTTCACTTCTCACAACACAAAATGGACTAAAACAACTACCAAAAAGTATTTACTGAAGCTTCCTTTAAGCACTTCTTTAAGAAGGCTTGTTCCCTCCTTGCATTTCCCATCAGATATATCTGTGGAAATGTTTAAAATTCTCAAGGAGAGGGAAAACAAGGAGGGCACAGACTACAAACCCAGAGAGCAGCTACGTGGCTGTCAAGTGCATCTGCTGAGGGCCGGCCTCCTTGCCCGGATAATGTGGATAGTGTCGTCTAATCCACTGGGGATGAAGGTGCTAAGAGTTCCCTCACTCCAGTTAACCTGAAATCTGCTGGACATCAAGAACTAAAGCACTCAGAATACAGATGTAGGAAACAACTGAGGAGCCACTGACCTATCACCAAGATTTTCAGATGCTCAAACAGCAGCCCAGTGAAGTTGGGTGGCCCGCTGGTGGGCGCACTTTGTTCCTCCAGCTCATGACAGAGCAGACCCCATACAGTTAGCAAAAGCTTGAGCAGCCAGACACCTCCTTATTGTAAATGTTCTTATATCCACACTCTTACAAAATCCATGCACATTTACTTTAAGAAATTCATGAGCATTTTTATCTCCCTGTACAATTTAATCATGTGGTTTGGCCTTAAAAAAAAAATCATTGCCATTCAAAGCTAAGTGTCCATTTTTCTTGATGCCTTACACAATCATTGGCCTAAGAGTTTTGTTTCTTTCTATCTATTCTGTAACAGGTTGAAGCTCTGGAACTTCCTAACACAAATTAGACTGTAGCAAAGGTATGTATGTACAAGAAAACGCAGCATACGTGGGGTTCCATGCTATTTGCACTTGCAGGCATCCACTTGCAGAATCTCGCAACACATCCCTTAAGGATAAGAGATGACTAGGGGCTGACCTTGTAGCTCAGCAGGTTAAGCTGCCACCTGCAATGCCAGCATCTCATATGGGCACCGGTTCGAGTCCTGGCTATTCCACTTCTAATCCAGATCCCTGCTAACATGCCTGGGCAAGCAGCAGAAGATGGGCCCTGGAACCCTGCCACACTTGGGAGACCTGGAAGAAGCTCCTGGCTCCTGGCTTCCACCTGGCCTAAGCTGGTCATTGCAGCCATTTGGGGAATGAACCAGAGGATGGAAGATTCCTCTCTCTCTCTCTCTCTCTCTCTCTCTCTCTCTCTCTCTGTGTGTGTGTGTGTGTGTCTCCTTCTATAACTCTGACTTTCAAATAAGTAATCTTTCTTATTAAAAAAAAAGAGGAGATGACTATATTCACACCAAACCTAACTCTAACTCCATTATTTCCTGTAACTATATGCAAAAAACACCAAGGCAAAACAAAGCCATTAAAATAAACTGGGCACTAGACTTCTACCTCAGGTTGCACAACGAGATCAAATCTCCAGGTACATGAGTGAAAGCCACATTCCCCTCTTGCCTGTCCCCACAGAGGTCTGTAAGACAGATTTCTGACACCTGCTTCTCAAGTCAGTGGTCGGTTGGTGGTTTTAAGATATGTGCTCTACAGAAGTAAGGAGACCCTAAAGAAAGGCAGCAGTGACACATCAGTTCCTCTCCAATATTTAAAGGGGTTCCTTCTAAAAAAGGAGTACGTCTGTTCTTCAAGGCCACAGAGAACAGATCAGAGGTAGCAGAGTGAGAAGTTCAAGGACAGTCAAGGTGTTCAAAGTGTTCAAGCCTGGAAAGAGCTTGTTCAGACACATCAAGGGCTCTTCTCAAGAGAGACCAGGGGCCAACATTGTGGCACAGCAGGTTAAAACCCCAGCCTGCAGTGCCGGCTTCCCATATGGGTGCCAGTTCAAGTCCCAGGTGCTCCACTTCCAATCCAGCTCCTTGTTAATGCAGCACATGTGAAAGCAGCAGAAGATGGCCCAAATCCCTGGGCACTTGCACCCACGAAGGAGACCTGGAGGAAGGTCCTCGCTCTTGACTTCGACCTGGCCCAGATGTTGTTGTGGCCTTTGGAGGAGTGAAGCAGTGGATGGAAGATCTCTCTTCCTCTGCCTTTACCTCTCTCTGTAACTCTTTCAAATAAATAAATTAACAAAAAAAAAAAAAAAGGAGGCCTGGAAGGGATCCTGATGGCATCCTGGAAGCAGAAAGGCTCTGACACCCAGGGACCAATCTGGAGTCAATCCTTTAGACTCATTCCTATCCAAACCTGACCAGCAAGGAAGCCCCTGGAGATTTCCTAGAAGATAAAGGTGTCTGCAACCAGGCTGGTTCACTCCACAATTGGCTGCAACAGCCTGGCCTGGACCAGGCCAAATCCAGGAGCCAGGAACTCTTACCCTGTTCTCCCACATGGGTGCCAGGAGCCCAAACACTTGGACAATGCTCCACTGCTTTCCCAGGCACATAGGCAGGGAGCTGGATAGGAAGCAGAACAGCCAGGACTGGAACTGGCTCTCCAATATGGGATGCCCACATTGCAGGTGGCGACTCAGCTCACTGCACCAGAACGCCAGCCACTGATGTTTGGTTTTAATGCTATGGACCCAAAGACTTGACTGACAGACTGTGAACACAGGACTGAGAGCCACCCACCCATACCTGGGAAAATGATGAATAGACTCTAATGATGTCTAACATCTTGTTTGATAATAGCGAGGGATGTAGCCTTGAGGGTAATGGGGCACAGAATATTCAAGGTCCATTTGTTTTGGAACTCAGTGTGATAGCAGAGTTTATGAATTCTGAATGTATTGAAACAGTATCAGGGACTTTGAGCTAGTATTCCTCTAACAGTCTTTCTAAACAGATGGGCTAAATGACCAGAACTCAGAGTCTGAAATAACCTACTAATCCATCTGCAACTAGTGGGCATCGGTAGAGAATCTGCAATAATAATGATAATAAAAAAAACAACAACAGCACAATAGCTCTTGCTATTTGCTCAACACAAAGTACCTGGAACCCAACAGACGTTAACTCCTACAATGTGATGGGGAGCCTGACGCAGAGAGAAGCTGTGAACCTCACCAAGTTCATCACATCAGGAACCGTGGCTGCAGGATTCTCATTTGGGTCATCCTGCACCAGCATCTTTGTTCTTAGCCCCTAACCTCCTACTCTCTGGTAGAGGGGAAATCCACTGTTAAAGAAAGAAAATGGTCCTGGTACTTGGTAAAGGGCAGTAAAGCAGACTTTTTTCCAGGGGACTTTGCATCAGGGGAGAGAGATCGGGCTCCATTCTACAGCAAGAAAAAGTGGGGACTGATTTATAGCCAAGAAACAAGGTGGATGTCGTTGGGATTGATGAATGAATGGAAGATTGATAGGGGGTACATACTGTGTGTCTCCCAAATTCAATGTGTCCCCCAAAAGTTCATGTGGTACAAACACAATCCCCACATCCAGATGATAATGGTATTTAGAGGTGGGGTCTTTACACGGCAAGCAGGATTGGACGAGGTCAGGAGGGTAGGCTTTATAAGAGGAAGAGAGACCAGAAGTCGATTCCAGCTCTGTCTCGGCAGGTGATGCCTTCTGCCATAGTATGATGCACCAGATCATGGACACCCCTCTGTAATCATGAACAAAATAAACTCTATTCTTTATAAACTCTATTCTTTATACCAACACAAAACCGACAAAGCAGTAGGGAAGTTCTCTGCTAAACTAACTGGACAGAATTCTTGCTGAAGTCAGGTCAGAGTGATCAGATATTACCTGGGGGTGGCTGTGGATGAGGAGTTCGGTCAGATATCAAAGGAGGATCAGACATGGCAGGTAAGAGATTCTTGCTAATTGTGGGTTCTTGAGGACTTACCCAAAGACATGGCCTAGTCGAAAAGGAACTCAGAGAAACCTGACTAGAGTATGATCAAGGGCAGAGTCATTGCTACCTCCCAGTTGAAAAAAAAAAAAAAGAACACATTTTTATTTCTTATATTAGTGTTCTGTACTATAAAATGTGTGTACTTTCCCAGCCTGTGCTATCCAATATGGCTGCCACTCCCTACGTGTGACTTCTCAGCATTTGCAATATGCCTGATTTGAATTGAAATATGTTACTAGGATTTTTAAGACAGGGTAGGAAAAAAGAAAGTAAAATATTTCATCAATAAATTTTATACTGGGAAACAGAGGATTAAGCCACCCTCTGCAACAATGGCACCCCACATGAGCATCGGTTCCAGTCTTGGCTGCTCCACTTCTGATTCAGCTCCCTGCTAATGAGCATGGGAAAGTAGCAGAAGATGGTCCAAGTGCTTGGGCCCTTACCACACACATGGGAGATCTGGATGGAGTCTCAGGCTCCTGGTCCAGACCCAGCCATTGTGGCCATTTGGAGAGTGAACCAGTGGGTGAAAGGTCTCTCTTTGCCACTGTCTCTCTCTCCCTCTCTGTAATCCTGCCTTTCAAATAAATAATCTTTCTTAAAAATAAATAAATCTTATATTGATTGCATGTTGAATGGTAACATGAGTATTTTATATATATCGGTTAAACAAAATTAGGAAAATTAATTTCTCCTATTTCATTTTTACCTTTTTTCACAAGGCTACTAGGAAATTCAAAATTATACACATAGCTTGCATCACACTCTTCTGTACAACACAGTCCAAGAGCTTTTTTTAAAGATGTATTTATTGGAAAGACAGTATGGGGTGGGGGTGAGGAGAGAGATCTCCCATCTTCTAGTTCACTCATCAAATAGCTGGGGCTGGGCCAGGCCAAAGCCAAGAGGCTAGGATTATGTCCATTTCTCCTTTGTGGATAACAGGGGCCCAAGCACTTTGGCCATCCTCCACCTCCTTCCCAGGTACAGTAACAGGGAGCTGGATTGGAAATGGAGCACCTAGGACTTGAACCAATGTATGCATGGGTTGCCAGTGTTGCATCTGGTGGCTTTATGCTGCACCATAATGCTTCCCCAGCCCAGGAGCTTTAATTCTCTAACAAAATTGTTCTAAATCAGACATCAAACAAAAGTTAAAGTGATAGTGAACTACCTAATACAATCTTATCAATTTTTTTAAGATTTATTAATGCATTTGAAAGGCAGGGGTCCACGTATGTGGGCCATCTTCCGCTGCTTTCTCAGGTACATTAACAGGGAGCTGGAACAGAAGTGGAGCAGCCAGGACTTGAACCAGCACCCATATGGGATGCTGGCACTGCGGACAGTGGCTTAATCCACTATGTCACAGAGCTGGCCCCTTATCAACTGTGTTGAGAACATTTCCAGAACTGCTTTTAATCAGAAATGACAGGTACAGAGATTACAAAAAGCAATTAACAGAGTTGTACTGGGAAGAGTCCACTGAGCTTTACTCCCTTGATAGCTTGACTGCCAGTCCTTCCTTCGCTCCAGCCTCAAAAGTCAAAAGGGGTAAATGTCTGGGCCAGGGCGGATCCCTAGCCTTTGATGCCCTCCCCTCTCCTCTCATCTAGGACTTGTGCCACCACCTATCCCACCCTCCCCTTGCCAATTCCCCAAAGCTGCCTCTCACTACACATGCCTTTCTAAGAACCTCTGTCTTCTGCCTTTACAGCTACACAGTGGTTTCTAATCAACTCCTCACCCGTTGTGATCTACCTTCTTCCTCCACTGTGACCCCGGCATGCTTCAGACAGCACAGACCTGACTGTCCTTGACTTGACCTCCTTGGGGCATTCCCTTGACGGTTGCAATGGCCAGCACTGGGCCAGGCTGAAGCCAGGAGCCAAGAGCCTCATCTAAGTCTCTCTTGTGGGTAGCAGAGGCCCAAATGCTTGGGCCATCTTCCGGTGCTTTCCCAGGCCATTAGCAGGGAACTGGATTGGAATTGGAGCAGCCAGGGCATGAACCAGTGCCCATATGGGATGCCAGCATTATATGTGGTGGCTTTACCCAGTACACAATGCCAGTTCCCAAAAAGACTTTGAAATGGAAATGGGAAGCTTTGATGGCTCTCTGTCATTCAAGGGTAGAAATGCTCAATCTTTTGCTTGAAATACAAGGCCTTAAGCATCATGTCTCCAGATGGGCTCTTGAGCTTCAAGATTTTTTGTTCCAACCTGACCAGCAAGAGCTCCTACCTTTGAGCAGTTGACTGTTGAGTGAAAGAAGTGTTACTTGAAAGAATGAGAGAAGGAAAACCAAAGTAAACCTAACCCCCACTGACATAAAAGTGTAAGAATTTTGCTCCTCCACCTTTCGTAACCCACCAGAGAATTCCAAAGTCACCAATGCAGAATTGTCTCCCAAGAAAATTCACAGTGTATGTTATATACTTTGCAAAAGTAGAATAAGGGTATGGAACTAGTATCAAGCCCAGTATATTTCTGGAACAAAGCAGAAGTAGACATTTTTTTCCTTAGATCAAGCCAAAAATAAAAATAAAAAAGCAAACAAAAAAGGATCAAATGAGCTATACATGCTGTAAGTGACAACACTCAATAACAACGATCTAGTGACTAATCACTATGTGAGCCATGTCACTGAGGCAAAGATGGTGCCCTCCCTCCTGCTTTCTGCCTGGTAGAACCATACTGAGACTCGTCCTAGATCACTGACTTTCAAAGCAACGTACACTTTATTTTTTCAAAATGCTATTTTATATCAAAGCCTAATGTATAGAAGATGCAACCATCTCCAAACCAACTAGAGTTAGATTTAAATGGGGGCAGGGCACTGAAACATGGCCTCAATCCCTTCACAGGCAGCCCCTGACTTGGGTCCTTGCAGACCCAGAGTAGCTCAAGGTGCAGTTGGAAACAGTGAACTAGACCATCTGGACAGCCAGTGAGAGGAGGTGAGAAATCGTTTTACAGGTTCTTCTTATAATAATTAGATCAGACTTAACCCAGTTTTATCTTTTACATTTTTTTAAGTTTAGCACATGGAGTGTTTTCCTCAACGTTCTCTTCATCCAAACATAGCCAGCACCCTAAAAGCAGCACCCCAAGCCTCTGAAGCTCATATATTGCCTGGTCTGGGACATTCTTTCACAGCAACAGAAGGCAGACTGAGGCAATCATTATAGTCCTCCAATTTGCAGTCTGATTGAAGCAGTCTCCAGCCACACCTCCTGGTATGATTATTAACTCATCCATGTTCCTACGCAGCCACAGTTGTAGGGTAACCAAATATATCACCATTTTCTCAACCTAATCATCAGAACTTCCATTATATTCAGTGGTGCTGAATTATCACAACTTGATTGGCAAAAATTTGTTACAGTCTCAGTAGGGAATGACAGTTGGAGCCACAGCTTTGCCACAGACCACTCAGTTTGGCTGGCGAGAGCCTCTCAGATGCTTCCTGTCCAGTCCATATCTACCCTCTGACCATTTCCAAGTTGAACTCTGATCCCCAAAAGGCACGCGGAAGTGAAGCCATCTGGAACAAGTGACCTGAACCCAGAAAAGTGCAGCCACCTGAAGAACCCTGAAGAGGTCAGCCAGCCTGCAAGGGACACAGAGGCCAAGAGTGGGGCACACGGGCTTGCAGAATATGAGGGGTACGTGAGGAAGGAGAGAAACACTGGCTAATGGCTGGAGGGGGAAGGAGGCAGAAGGAAGTGATAGGCTGACAGACAGCTCCAGGAAAGATCCAAGAGCCGCCGTGGGCTAGGTCCTGTAACAGCCATCGTTCACCAGCCATGCTGATGTCTATGGAGGTACATGGCATGTACCATAATTCTGATCAAACACAGGAGTCTGCAGAAAGCTCATGTGCAGTGTGTATTATGAACCAACTAAGCATGGATTTCAAAACATTGTCTGCACCAAAATACACTCACCCTTTCATTCTTTATTGCCATGACCTTTTTGAAGTCTTACATTTCTTAATAGAGGTTCAAAATATGCTACTGTTAAATTGCAATGTTTAGAAGTTAATGATCATAGGAATACTGATGTGAAGTCTACAAGCACCCGATCTGCCCTTCATCTAGTGGGTTCAACCCAGGGAAGGGACAGTAACGACTGGCGAAGCAGAAGGGCAGGAAGTGGCAGGGATTCCGAGTACAGGAGTAGCCTTGGGAGATGTGGAGAGGAAGAGTTGGTGGCTTGGCAACAGCTTCAGGAAGGGGAAGAAAAGGACTGCATGAACACAGGGCAGTGTCCAGACCTCGTGCATCACATGCAACACAGACTGCTTTCTCGTTACGTCCTGGGATTACTGAGACCCACTCCACTGCACCAAACGTGGTGGCTACAAACTCTTGTTGGCGATTCCCTCTCAGAGGGCCTGGTCACCTGGGACTGGTTCATTCCTTCTTGCTTCCCCATACCTTCTCCCCTTAGAACACAGTTGAGCATCTCTGTGGTCAAGCCAATTTCTTCATCTCTCCACTTTCCCACCCTTCCCTCACCCCACAAACAACTTTGATGAAACCCCTGCAGGAGTTTAGACACCTGTAGAGACCAAACTCCTCACAGGAGGCAAGCGGAACCCGCTGGCTCAAGCTGCCTTCCAGGGAACAGGTCCATTCTTGTGTAACCTTCCTGCTTACTTCCTTACTTGAAGCTCTCTTCTAAAGCTATCAGTGCACTTCACAGCTGAAGTTCCTTCACAGAGAACCTCTGGTTCCAAGAAATTTAGGACAAAAGGACACAGCAGCAAAACAACTCTGGCAAATCTTACTGCTCTTAGCAAATAAAAGGAAACGGAAATTTTCTGAATCCACACATCATAGACAGAGGTCCTTGTGCATGGTAAAGGCAGGAGTGACTCAACAAGGGTTATACACAGCTCAAAAGACGCCTTATCTCAGGGGCAGTTACATACAACCTTCTGTTTAACTATGGGTTATGTAACACCTCTATTCTATGTTGATCGTCCTTATCACATTTTACTTATGTCAGGGTTAAAATTTTTCATTCTTTTTTTTTTTTTTGACAGGCAGAGTGGACAGTGAGAGAGAGAGACAGAGAGAAAGGTCTTCCTTTGCCGTTGGTTCACCCTCCAATGGCCGCCGTGGCCGGCGCACCACGCTGATCCGATGGCAGGAGCCAGGTGCTTTTCCTGGTCTCCCATGGGGTGCAGGGCCCAAGCACCTGGGCCATCCTCCACTGCACTCCCTGGCCACAGCAGAGGGCTGGCCTGGAAGAGGGGCAACCGGGACAGAATCCGGCGCCCCGACCGGGACTAGAACCTGGTGTGCTGGCGCCGCTAGGCGGAGGATTAGCCTATTGAGCCACGGCGCTGGCCAAAATTTTTCATTCTTTGAAAAGCATTCAGTAAGACACTTCTCAGCTACACACCTGGTGTTTGGTGCAGAAGTCAAACTAAAACGGATACTTTGTTTCAGCTCAACCCCCTATAAAAGTTCATCATTACAGGTGTTTCTGTCTGTTGGAAGGTGTGGGTCAGGTGGCCAGAAAGCCTGCTGTGAGTCCCTCAAACATCTTGAGCCATCAGGCAACTTGTGGCCTTGGCTGGGTGAGTGTCACCTGCTGACCCAGCCTTGGATGGGGAATGACAGAACTGAAAGAACTTCTCCTTCAGGCAATGGGTTTGAGGAACCAGGGCCAACATCCTCCAGCCTCTGGGCATTTTCAAGGAGGGAGGAACTTCTTTGGAATCATTTACCATAGGATAAGCTGGGCACAACGCTGATCTTGATAAGGGGGAGTGGGACTCTACGTTAGAGACCTTCTAACTCCTTAGGAAGTGCAGATTGCTGCAATAGCCTAACAAACTATCATCTCCTTATGGCCCCAATCACTCTCTAAGGAGAAACTGTGACGCTTAAGGCATGGTTTATCTTCTCGAGCCCAGGGCTCCTAATGATGCAGCAGCTGCGGTGACTCCCAAGAGGCTGCATTTCTATCAGGTGAAAAAAACACCTTTGTCTTAGCACTTCCTGTGCTGCTATATCAGACTGCCTGAGATGGGGTGTTGAGTGGTTTGCTTTTTTTCCCCCATAGTTCTAGAGGCTGGAAAGTCCAAGGAGCGTGCAACTGGCAAGGGCTTTTCTGCTGCATCCCACAGCAGAGGGCAGAAGAGCAAGAGAAAGAGAGGGGAACAGGGCCAAACTCATCCCTTCATCAGGATCCACTCCCACAGCTGCAGCGTGAACCACTCAGAAGGGCAGCCCTCATGACTTCATTCTTCTTATTTTTGTTTTTTTTTTTTTCTTGAAAAAAAAGAAAAACGGGGTTTATTGATTTTCTTTAAACTGCAAATAGTCGTTACAAAAAAGTTTTTTTTTTCTTTTAAATAAATTCACACAAAGAAAGAGAAATAGAAAGCAATGGTAGTGGCCAGCCAAAGGAGTAATTACATTCATCTTTGTGTGTGCGCGCGCGCCAGTTCTGTTTACATCAACATCGGAAACTCCACACCTAGAATCCAGAACCTTAGCTCTGCCAGCGGAATGTCGAGACGGGCGCGTGGAAGTTAAAGGGTTTCTCTCGCTGACGCTCCCTTTCAGAAGGTACCCCGACAAGCTGGTTATTCTTCTTATTTTTAAAGATTTATTTTATTTATTTGAAAGTTACACAGAGAGAGAAGGAAAGGCAGAGAGAAAAGGGGAGGGAGAAAGGGGAAGGGGGTGGGAAGGGAGAGAAGGAGAGAAAGAGAGAAAGAGAGAAAGAGAGAAAGAGAGAGAGAGAGAGAGAGAGGTCTTCCATCCACTGGTTCACTCTCCAACTGGCCACAACAGTCAGAGCTGAGCTGATCCGATCTGAAGCCAGGAGCCAGGGGCTTCTTTCAGGTCTCCCATGTGGGTACAGGGGCCCAAGGACTTGGGCCATCTTCTACTGCTTTCCCAGGCCAAAGCAGAGAGATGGATCAGAAGTGGAGCAGCTGGGACTTGAACCAGTGTCCCATATGGGATACCAGAACTGTAGGCAGTGGCCTTACCCACTGTGCCACAGTGCCAGCCCTATGACTTAATTCTTAAAGACCCCAGCCCTCAACGCTGCTACACCAGTGACAAGTTTCCAAACACATGAACCACAGGGGCACATTCAAACCACAGCACCCTTCAGCGACTGGCTTTAAAAAACAGAGTAAAGCAAGTGCAAAACTTGTATTCTGAACATCTTCAGAAGACAAACTGGGTTCAAGGAGAACTCAGAATGTGTTAACCCCGATTTCCTGCTTCTACAATTCAAAGGGGTTTCCTCTGGCATCCAGAACCCCATCCCAGGAACATACACAAAGTCTTTTCATTTAAATAAATTCTTTTTTTTAAAATTTATTTGACAGATAGACAGTGAGAGAGAGAGACAGAGAGAAAGGTCTTCCTTCTGTTGCTTCACCCCCCAAATGGCCGCTATGGCTGGAGCTACGCCGATCTGAAGCCAGGAGCCGGGTGCTTCCTGTACCTTGCGGGTACAGGAGCCCAAGCACCTGGGCCATCCTCCACTGCCTTCCCAGGCCACAGCAGAGAGCTGGACTGGAAGAGGACCAGCCGGGACTAGAACCCGGTGCCCATATGGGATGCTGGCGCTGCAGGTGGAGGATTAGCCAAGTGAGCCACGGTGCCAGCTCCAATAAATTCTTTATTTTGAAATGACTTGGGGTTTACAATAAAGATAGTATCCGCAAGTAAAGTAAGTCCTTATAAAAATTAAAAAGATAGTAATAGCAAGCTTTACTTCACTCCTCACTCAGATTTGCCCATGTTAACATTTGGTATCACCAGGGTACACCTATCATAACTAAAAACCAATATTGGCACATCAGTATAAACTAAACTAAAGACCTTATTTGTAATTCACTAGGTTTTTTTCACTTTTTCCTTTTTCCCTTCAGGAATCCCATCCAAGGTGCCACACTGCGTTCAGTCACAGCACCCACTTCATCCTGGGGTCCGTGAGGGTTGCTCAAGTTCTCCTTGGTTTTCATGACCTGCACAGGTTTGGGGAGAACTGTGCCAGTATCCCTCGGGTTGGATTTGTCTGATGTTTTTCTCATGACTAAACATGATCAAAACTCACATTTCTATTCTGGGTTTGGGGGAGGAACACTACAACATGAAAGACCCTCCCATCATATCCTGTTAGGGGACACATGACATCCATGTAACTTATCTCTGGTGACGTGAACTTGATGGGTTGGATAGAGGAGTGTTTGCCAGGTGTGCCTACTGTAAAGTTATTATTTTTTCCTTTCTGTATTCTATTCTTAGAAAGCAAGTCATTCAATCCAATGCACACTCAAAGAGGGAGGAAGGGTGGCACAAGGGACAAAACTGCAAGTCTTGAGTTGCAGAAATCAACACAAAGTATTTCTATTTATTCTACAAAGCAGATTTGTCGATTTCCTCTCCTACATTTTCTTAACTGTTCATTTATTTGTGCTTACCTTACACATTGGGTTAAACTCCAGGGCTGCATTATTTTGCTGCTCAAACTGCTCCAGCCATCAGCATGATTTTGCCTTCTCACTAACAACTCCTCCTCCAACTCCCTAGACATTCTAGGAGTAGAAGGTCACCTCTCTACCCAAGTGTCCCTCTCTGCACTGTTAGCATTGCTCAGCTTGGGCAACTTCACCCCACCCTCTCCAGCTGAGCCCCGCATTAATCACAAAGCACCCAGAGCCTTCCTAGATGATTCAGCTCCCTCCCTACCCAGTGTCAGCACCAGAGGCAAACCAGGGTGAACCCAGAAGTCGGAGGGAAGCTGACACAGCAGGGCAACAAATATCCATGCACCCATTTCCATGAACACATGCAACACGAGATGACCTGTGGGCTCCTTGATGCTGTGTGAGTGGTGTGTCCAGAAGTGAGCAGTTTGGACTATTTCCAATATGTTCCTACGGTTAGTCGTGAATGACAACCTGCCAATTTTCCTCCTCACTTCAGTAGATCTCCAAGACTTAAATCAAGTCCAGGTTTCCTTTTCATGTGTTCCATTAGTCCTTACCTCCCATGCTTCTTTCCTATTTTGAGGATGAGAGGAAGTCCAAGGTTTAAAAATGGAAATGGGACTTGGCTTCTTTACGTGCTCCTACTTTTAGCATCAAACCATGGCAACGTCACAAACACAGTTCATCGTAAATTTTCGTGGTGGAATCACACCGTCAGACACTGTTTGCACTCTGCTTTTTATAACCAATGTGAATGTTTTTGCATCAAAGTTGATTTCCTGTTATTTTTTAATTAGACAACAAAATCACAAGTTGTGCCAAAATCTACAGTTGGCAATGACCTGTGTGTAGTAGGCACGTTCTCTTCTAGCTCCCAGGCCTGGCTCACCCTGTTAAAATGTAAACATCATCCCAGGCCTAAATATAAGTGAAGGGCAAGGGACATGCTGTGTCAGAAGCCATAAGAGGGGTCAGGAAACCACGTGTGTGACCACATCACCTGCAACAGACGTGCCAGTGAGGACACGCTGTTCACCTACAGTCTCTCAGCGATCAGGTCACCTTCTGCCCCCACAAGAGTGAAACTGGCCTCATGTGAGCAGGAAAACAGGGAGTCCCTCTCAACACTGAAAAGAACTGTTCCTGAGCCATTCACAATGACTAGAAACACAAGCAGTGCTCCTGGAGAAGCCAGCTGTGAAACAGGCTTGCTCTCCGATGCTGCGGCAGACAGCTGGGCAAAGTCGGGACTGAACGGACACTGAGTTCCCAGGTCTATTGGTCAGGGTTCCCCAAGGAAACAGAACACACATACACATACGCACTCACAAGGAACTTCAAACAATTTTGGAAAAATGAAATTAAAAAGGTAACTTTACTTTAGCCCAAAAACACTTTTGGAAACCAAGCGTAATTTTTTTCATAATACGCCTTTTTCTATGAACTTTTTGAGGGCTCTTCACATGCATGGATTTTAATATCCTTGGCATCAAAATAAAATTATATTAATTCCATTTTCCATAAACTTTTTAAAAAAATTTATTTATTTGAAAGAGTAAGACAGAAGGAAAGGCAGAGGCAGAGAGAGAGAGAGAGAGAGAGAGAGAGGCAGAAGCCAGGAGCCAGGAGCTTCATCCAGGCCTACCAAGTGGGTAGAGGGGCCCAAGGACTTGGGCCATCATTGCTGCTTTCCCATGTGCATTAACGAGGAGCTGGATCAGAAGTGGAACAACCAGGACTCAAACTGGTGTCCATATGACATGCTGGCACTGCAGGCAGTGGCTTTCACCTGCTATGCCACAGTACTGGCTCTCCATGAATTTTGTTAAGTACTTGCAAATTAATTCATGTGTATGTATAGTATACATTTGATAGATGTTACATATTGTTTACACTATAATTTAATAAATTTCATGTTTATATAGAAATTTATATTTTTGATTATATCATACATATATTTTTAAATATATTTGCTTTATTTATTTGAAAGGCAGAGTAACAGAGAGAGAGAGAGAGAGATCTTCCATCTCCTGGTTCACTATATACATACCTGTAACAACCAGGGCTGGGTCAGATTGAACCAGGCTAGACCCAGGGATCCATCTGGGTCTCCCACATGTGTAGCTGCAACCCCAAATACATGAGCAATCACCTGCAACTCCCAGGATGTGCTTTAGCAGGGAGCTGGATTGGAAGTGGGATGCAAAGCCAGGCACTCTGACATGGGATGTAGGCATCCCAAATGTGGCTTAACCCATTGTACCACAATGCCCACCCTGTACATATTACATATTTAGAGGGGGGGGAGAATTTTTATTTTAAGGAATTAACACAGAGGCTGGCAAGTCTGAAATTTGCAGGGCCAACCGACTGGAAATTCCACAGGAGTTGCAGGCTCCTGCTTGAGGGTGTCTAGAGGCAGAATTCTGTCTTCTTTGAGGACACGCAGTCTTTGCTCTAAAGGCCTTCAGCTGATTGTGTGAGGTCTGTACACATTATAGATAGCAATCTGCTTTATTCAAAGTAGAGTGTTAAACACATTAAACACGACTAAAAAACACCTGCACCTCCAGACTGGTGTCTGATCAATTAGACATCATAACCCTGCCCAGCAGTCACACAAATTTAACTGTCAATTAGGGAAATCTCCCTGTGTTGATAGAGGCCATCACTCCTGGGATCAAAGAAACCAAGAGATTCTATAGAAAAACATTCTCTGTTTGCAAGAACAATCAGCCAGTCCTGACCTACAGGCATGCCATTGGGTGGACAGACAAGTCTCACGCCTCACTTGTTCATGCATCACACACTTACTGGGTGTATATTCTGTTCAGACCCCACGTGACACAGCAGGTCATGGAAACAGCTCTGAAGAGTGTCAGTGGCATCAGCTAGGAAGGACACTCACAGCACTTGTTCAGAGTCACCAACGGGGGATCTGAGATTCAGCCCCAGCCCAGCTGGCTCCAGTCTTTCAGGACAACTGGGCCACACCAAGGAGGATTTTGTAGAGCAGGGTTTCATAGGGCTGTGTGGAGCTGAGGTTCTACCTTATGCATCTGAACGTATGGCCAAGTTCTCCTGCTTTGCTTTGTTTCACCTGAAATTACCCTTGAAAAAAAGGATGTTGCCACTTGTTTACCATCTTAGAAAATTTGTCATGTACCAGTGTTATTCATTCAATTTATTTGGAATAGAAAAATACTGGGGACAGAAGAATGGCTGAAAGGACATCCACCAATGCTAATTAGGGAGCTTTTAGATGTCATACAGGATGCCTGATAGAATTGGTAAAAAAAAAATAAATAAATAAATAAATAATGGAGATAAAAATAAATTTAGTATGTAGTTCATAATTACTTGTGAATGTGTACATTCTCAACTGAAAATTCTTTCAATAACTTCTTCAAAGATTGGGCACTGTGGCACAGTGGGTTGAGCTGCCACTTAGGATAGCAGCATTCCATTTTCAGTGGGACTGACATGGAGTTTCTGTCTCTGTTTCCAGTCCAGCTGTCTGCTAATATCTCCCTCTCCCTTCTCTGTCTCCCTGTCATTCTTCCTGTCCCTGGGACAATGGAAAACGGCTCACGCTTTGGGTTCCTATCACCCATATATGAGATCTGGTGAACTTTTGGGCTATTGGCTTGGGCCTGGTGCATCCCCAGATATTGCAAGCATTTGGGGAGTGAAACAGTAAATTGGAATGTGTCTCTTTGTGTCTGTCTGTCTCCCTCTCTCCCTCCCCATCAAAAAAATAAAAAAAAACTTCAAAAAGTAATACAGTAAGTGATTATGTGATGAAGATTAATCAAAATGATTGTTTATACCTTGGCAAAATTTCCAGTGACTAATTTTTTAAAGTTTTCTATCACAACTTAGTAGTGATGGCAATTTGTTCTGGAAAATGTGTTTGACTAAAAAAAGTGGCCCTAGTTTCAATAAAACTGGCATAAAGAGATATTAGAAAACCTGCATATTTAAAGCGATATACTACGTAAAAAAGAAGTGATTTTACATATATTAGCATAATTAAATTAGCAGACAGTGAGTTTGTAGTGAATTACAATTACTATGAATAGAAAATGGGACTCTACATTTCTATTTGTGTGGGCCAATCAATACATATATTCAAGGTGACCACAGTCTTCCCCAGACCTTGGCAATGGAAATGGGAGATCACCTTACCTCCAAGGGAGTGTGAATGGAACTTGTGTTCAAGGTCACCTTGTGTGGGCCATCTATTGCATCTGCATGGAAAGGAACTCATCAGAATAGCTCCAGCTGGTGCAGGGACCAGCTTTTTCAGGGTCAATGGAAGGGGCGGAGGGCCAGTGAGGGATGAGTTGTAGCCCAGCCTGATGTGAGAGTGCGAGATCAGAGTCACAGATGAACAGAACATGCGCACTAACGGACAAGGTGAAATCAAATGGACACCATGAAGCCCTTCAAAGCACATGTCTGAAGAGTATCTGATTGCATGTCTGTGTTGTAATATGTCTGACATATTACAGGCAAAGTTCTGTATAAAAGGCCTCAGAATTGATACTTTCAGCTTTAAGGGGCACATGATTGCTGTCACAACTGCTCAGCCATACTGTGAGGGCAGGAAAGTAGCCATGGAAAAAACAGGTGAGTGCAGGCCTCAGTTGGCCAACCCCTGTACCCTGTATTTTACACACACTCCACAGAAGTAATAAAAGAACAGTTTGCCTATTCTGAAACTGATTTTAAAATACCATCTGTTTTCATATATCAACATCTGAGTTACTAGTATCCCCACCCCATCAAAGAAACTTGGTGGTCATTTTGTATCATTATTCGATGGGAAGCTTAACCTTGATAGATACTAATAGTAACAGCAGCTAAGGTAGGTTTACTATGTGCTAAGTCCTTTATATTAATTGTTTCACATATTCCTTATAATGTCTGAGGAAGGTGTTCTTATCCCATTTCACAGATAAAGAGACTAGGGTTGAGAGAGTCAAAGGATCTTGGCCCAGGTCACAGAGCTTACCAGACATCTGGATGTTAAGTTCCTGCCCATATCAGCTAGTGTAGCTACCTTTTCACATTCTCAATTCCATTTGGACACTAAAGCAATTAGGTCCTATGACTATTTTTTTAAAAGATTTTATTTATTTATTTTGAGAGGCAGAGTTACAGAGAGACAGAGAGAGAGAGAGAGAGTCTTCCAGCCGCTGGTTCTCCCCAGATGGCTGCAGTGGCCGGAGCTGAGCTGATCCGAAGCCAGGAGCCAGGATCTTCCTCCAGGTCTCACACTTGGGCCATCTTCCACTGCTTTCCCAGGCCATAGCAGAGAGCTGGATCAGAAGAGGAGCAGCCAGGACCAGAACTGGTGCCCATATGGGATGCCAGCTGTGCAGGCAGAGGATTAACATACTATTCCACAGCGCTGGCCCCTGTCCTATCACTATTAAAAGCGATTGTCTCTATGACTCTTACTGGTGTGCTTTAAATGTTTTCAAAAATTTCCTCACCTGTATATTCCTTTTATAACCAGATAAAATCCACAAATAGAAAACAAAGTCTGGGATTCTGTATAAACACTCTACAAATGAAAACAAAATTCTGGGTTCTTCATTTTGGGGTCTTGTCATTGATCATACTTCTGTTTTGAGATAACTTAATGCAAAAATACTGATAAGAAAGGTCATCATGAGAAAACTGGTAGTTGATAAGAAATAACTTAAAGCTGTGTTTCCTAGGACTGGAGGGTGGCTGTGTGCAGAATGGGGAAAGCTGTTTTTCACTGCATTGGCTGAGTTTCTGGAAAAGACTGCATCTTGAATTAGCAGCTAGCCTTTGCTGTCCAGATAAATATTGTGTTGCTATGACTGAAACTGCCCTGCCACATGGGTCATTCTGTCATATAATTAGCTTCTTATCATATCAGGTGCAAATCAAACCAGCAGCACTTACTGTGAAGGTGGTAATTTAACAAATCAGAAATGCAGTTTTCAAATATCAGCATCCGACTTACTATCATCACCATCCCAGTGGAGACATGCCAGGCTTGTTTTGCATCGGTGTAGAGCAGCAAACTTAATCTTGGTGTAAATCATGTTAGGAAGTTTCATTCTTAGCTCCATCAGTGAGTTTGACTAATTTTTTCGCATCCTCACTACACTACTGCATTGTGGCAGCCCAACTGGAGGCAGAACAGGGGAGAGTAAAATTTAAGCTTCAATGTCCTTTTAGGCATAAATACCTAATGCTCAGGCTCTCCCACCCAATGTTTACCCAGCACGGTCTTCAGGTTGACTTCTGTTCAGTCAGCAGCATGTCACGTCTCAGCAACGCCTGATGTCAAGTGATCTGTGTCTAAGAACTTCGCCCTTCACCCTCCATATCATTTCAACAGGTTCTTCCTCATGTCCCTCCCTTCCCTGTTACTCAGTCCCATGCTCATCTCCATGTCACAGTCCGCTCCCGGGAAACTCATCGCAGCTACAGCCCTCTCCTATCTCCAAGCCATATTTACTTCTCCACGTGACTGTCACTCTGCCTGAACAGGCAACCACTACAGGGCAGTGTCTGGCACTGTGCTGGGCACAGCACATGTGCTCACAGGGCAATTCTGCCAAGTGGCCCCTGGAGCCAGCCTGTTGTGTCCTGATGCTCTGTGATCTTGGGCAAGTTATTTAACCAGAACTTCGCAGAGTTGTTGCTGTGAGGACTTACTACAATATGTAAATGAATGTGAAGTGGGTTAAGTGTACGATCGGGTTAGAGGTAGCATGTGCTAAGTGCGAATGTCGTCACAGCCAAACACGAGAACAGTGCTCAGCGTTATCGGCAGCCCTACTTCAATGCCTGCTGAAAAAATGCCCAAGATACGGTGGGAAGAATCACCATGTTCCTAAAGTTGTAATTATGAAATGTCTGAAGTTTGTATTCCTTAAATAAAAGGTTTCTGGGGGGAAAAATATACCCAACAAATAAAGCCATTTAATTTCACACATTCCTTGTTCCTGTCTCCAACTACAATGATCTTTCTTACTCTTTCACGAGAATTTCAACATAAGAGATGAATAAAAGAAGAAGGAAGGCAAGGAAGGTGGAAAATATTCCTCAGATTTCCTGTTCTTTCATTTTTAGTCTTTAACTATGCTGGCCAGGTCACCCCCTGGAAACTAATAACAGCACCTAAGGTGGGCTTACTATGTGCAAAATCCTTCATGTTCATGATTTCAGATACTCCTTATAACATCTGGGGAAGGTGTTCTTATCCCATTTTACAGATAACAAGAATGAGGTTGAGAAACTCAAAGGATCTTGGCCAAGGTCACAGAGCTTATAAACAGCTGAGTCAGGACGTTTTTCTTCTCTTAGCACTGTCCTATTCATTCATCATGGATTGATTAATGATTCATCATGGACTGATTAATGACATGGTTGGCTGGATGACTGATTGATTTAACAGCTGTTTATTGTTGCCAACTGCAGGTCAGGCATTGGGTGGGCAAAGATTAGCCATGGTCTCCATGGGCACCAAGTTTATGTCTGGTAGTAATCACAAACAAATCAACAAGTGGTTACACAGCAGTGTGACAAAGGCTATCACCACAGAGAACGGACAAAGTGATAAGAAAACTCGCAAAGGCAGCAGAGGAGGCAGCTTCGAGGGCTCAAGGACCATCAGAAAAGGCCTCCCAGGGAAAGGATGCCTGGGATGTGTTGGCTATTATTTAGGGTATATTGGGCTTGGGAGGGGAAGAAGTCCAGGTGGAAGCAGGACAATATCTGACATGGGGAGTGGACAGACAGAGCTAAGGAGCGAGGAAACCCCACGCACCATGCACTAAACAGATATTTCCTGAAACAAATTAAGCAGTGGAAACTGCCAAGTTTGGCTTCTCTTTCACAATGTATGCAGTAACCAAACTCGTCTTCCCCCTCCTCCACCCCGACATCCATGGCTCCACATCCGTGGATTCAATCAATCAGGAAAAGAAAATATATTTTTTTAAGATTTAGTTACTTATTTGAAAGTCAGAGTTATACAGAGAGAGGAGAGGCAGGGAGAGAGGCAGGGAGAGGGGCAGGGAGGGGGGGAGGGAGGGAGGGAGGGAGAGAGGTCTTCCATCCACTGGTTCACTCCCCAGTTGGCCACAATGGCCGGAGCTGCGCGGATCTGAAGCCAGGAGCTAGGAGCTTCCTCCAGGTCTCCCACATGGGTACAGCGGCCCAAGGACTTGGGCCATCTTCTACTGCTTTCCCAGCCCATAGCAAAGAGCTGGATTGGAAGTGGAGCAGCTGGGACCTGAACCGGCACCCATATGGGATGCTGGCACTGCAGGAGGTGGTTTTACCAGCTATGCCACAGTACCAGCCCCATAAAGTATTTTTTTAAAATGCCATGCCCAGCATTTTTTCCTGGTCATTATAATCTAACAATAAAGTACAGAATTATTTATGTAGCATTTACACCGCGTTAGTTATTATAAGTAATCTAGAGATGATTTCAGGTATATTATGGGAGTATGTGTGCAGGTGTTACACAAATTCTATATTGCTATATATAGGTACTTGAGCATCCCTAGATTTCCATATCTGCAGGAGGTCCTGGAACCAATCTCCCACAGATACTCAAGGGTGACTATAATTATAAAGCTTTCCCTGAACTTTTCCTTTAACTGCAAGCTTCCTGTACACCAGGATTAGCTGGGAGAGCTGCACCTGCTGGTTAAAGTGCTCAGACTTCTGGGATGAGGGGAATGGACCCATGATCTCCTTGGCTTTGGAAATCTTCCTTAAATGATTGATATAGGAAGGCACATACTTAGATGGAACAATTTTTCTTGATATCCCAATGAAGTCCAGGGACATCAAATTTTGGTAGCTTGCTTGTCACTCAATCTTTGGAGACAATGCATGATGCACAATTTTCAGAAGTCTCACCTTCATCTCCTTGCTAGTGTTCAAAAGCTTTTTCTGGGCCAGCGCTGTGGTACAGTGGGCAAAGCTGCTGCCTGCAGTGCCGGCATCCCATATGGGCGCCGCCAGTTCAAGACTCGGCTGCCCCACTTCTGACCCAGCTCTCTGCTATGGCCGGGGAAAGCAGTAGAAGATGGTCCAAGTCCTTGGGCTCCTGCACCTGCAAGAGAAGACCCCAAGGAAGCTCCTGGCTCCTGACTTCAGATCAACACAGCTCCAGCCGTTGTGGCCAACTGGGGAGTGAACCAGCGGATGGAAGACCTATCTCTCTCTCTCTCTCTCTCTCTCTCTCTGCCTCTCCTTCTCTCTGTGTTAACTCTAACTTTCAAATAAATAAATAAATCTTTTTTAAAAAAAGCTTTTTCTGTTTGCTTTTGCTATTTTTATTCCCTCATGTGGGGTCTCCATGCAAAAAAACAAATCAATGAGCTGATGCCATTTTTTATTTTTATAATAAAAGAAATGAAAGAAATATTCCAAAGAAATGTTTACAAATTACATGTACACAAGACTATATATATTTGCCACATGAAACTATATTCTAAGTGACCACAACATAAGTCAGTCTTAGGAAGGTAGGCTGGATTTCTTCATTGTTTATTACTCTTTGTTTTACAAACTGGTAGAACTCATAGAACATAGCTCCTGTAAAAGAATGTTGAAATTTAAAACAATGACAACTTGGAAGACAGATGATACAGAAGCATTATGTCAGCCCACAAAATAAACCGCAAATCCCACTGCAGGGCAAAGATGAATTTACGCAGTATGCTCTCTGAATTCTCTGTGTGCAGCACTTCCAAAGATCTGAATACAACCCTTGGAGGAAGATGCCCACCCCAGATTCCAGGCTTCTGGAGTGAAAGGAGCTTACAAAAGACTGAAATACATGTTAGCGGTTAAGATGAACCTTGAAGTCTTATGTGATCCACGATTCCCCTAATCCAAGAGCATAAACCTGACCCCCAGCACTCTCCTCCTCCCAGCAGAAAGGCCAGATTTTTAGTGGAAGGAAGAATGTCCAAGGCAAACCAACCTGGAGGTCTCTAGGCCTAAGACTTTCTCACTGATGTTCGGGAATGAAGAAGTTTCTACCGTAACCAGCAGAGAAAGCCCGACAGTGCCTGGGGTGCTGATTCACGGGTCTACAGGAGGAGCCAGGGTTTCTGGTGGCCAGTGGAGTTGACCCACTCTGGCAGGTTTACGGAGAAAAGGAATTCAGTGAAGGCCAGGGAGTCTCCAGAAGACCAGAGAACCAGATGGCAAGCATTTCCCAAATCACACCACAGAGGTGCCCTACCAGAAACACGCACAGGCTCTGCCCTCATGCAGCCTACAGAGGCCTGGGCCTCCCAGAACCCTCACCACTTGCTGTTTTGGAAGACAGATGTCTCAGCCAACACCTGCCCCAGGAGGAGCCTGCTACTCTCATCACCAGCTTCTAATTCAATGTCTGGCGAGACCACATCCTCTTTATTTTTTTAATTTTTTGACAGGCAGAATTAGACAGTGAGAGAGAGAGAGCGAGAGACGGAAAAAAAGGTCTTCCTTACATTGGTTCACTCCCCAAATGCCCGCAACGGCTGGCGCGCTGCACCAGTCCAAAGCCAGGAGCCAGGTGCTTCCTCCTGGTCTCCCATGCAGGTGCAGGGCCCAAGGACCTGGGCCATGCTCCACTAACCTCCTGGGCCACAGCAGAGAGCTGGTCTGGAAGAGGAGCAACCAGGACTAGAACATGGTGTGCCAGTGCCACAGGCGGAGGATTAGCCAAGTGAACCACACAGTGCCAGCTGAGACCGCATCTTCTGAGTAGAGCCAGGGGTTATGTGGCTCCTACCCTGGTTTATCGAGCAGAGAAAGTAATGTAATCTTCTACTTTGGAAAGGCTCAAACTCAGTTAAAAAAAAAATCCCCATTACAGGAAAGGTCTGGCAGCTGAAACAGGTACAGTCCCCTCTATGCCTGCCGATTTACAACAGCAGACACTTTACCCACAAAAACCACTGAGCATCGGCATTAACGTGTGTGAACCACGGGTGACAGCCCTGGTGACTTGTCCATGCCACCCAGATCAGCGGGTAACTCACATCTCGGTTCTCAGAGTGTGTGTCGGCAGTGTGGTGGGGCTCAGCGCTTGTCCAGCCACGCTGGAGGGTGAGGATGCAGAGGGAAGGGTGGAAAGGAGAGATTACCATGCTTATGTCAGCCGAGCTTATGGAGGCCAAGGCAGTCATGTGATAATGTGTGAATCAATCAGAAGGGGTAGCCCAGGTATTTCTGTACTCATGTCAACACTCACACACTTCAATCCCAGCCAGCCCCCACTTGCCTGTTCTGAGTTTTCCGGAGGCACTTTTCACATGAGTCTCCTATCCTCTATCCCTTTCACCTGTTAAGAGCAGAAGCCCCCAGTGATGTGCCGCTACATCAGAGACTGCTATATTGATTACACATCCCTGTCGAATTACAAGAGAAAATGCCTCCTGCTACAGCTTTTCTTCTTCTGTAAGTGACAGTCTCTTCTAGAAGAGCCAGATCACTCAGGCGTTCATCATTCTTACTGAGCACTTACATTATGGGCCAGGCCCTGTGGTAGGCCCTGGAGACACAAGGATAGATAACAGAGACATGCACTCTGCCTCCTGGAAGCTCCCAGGGAGGTAAAACGCTGGACATTAAACAAATGAAGACACAGATTTACAAAGTCACATTTTGGTAACAGCTGGTGGGAGAAGGTAGAATCCTAACAAGGTAGATATTAAGTCAGAATGCCCAACTCTCTTTTCTTTCTCATGCTCACATTTATTTTTATATTGTATATGTTACACATACACAAATCTGTTTTCAGCTGGCTCACAACTAGGCTGCTCAGCTGGGGTCAATCCATGTAAGATCCGAGTATTCCACTTGATCCCAGCGACAGCAAGTGCAGAGAGACCCCTCCCCTCCCCAACCAGTGTCAACAGCAGCTGTTGGATGCATGCTGCCTTGGGCTGACAAAAGTTATAGCCTCATGCACCTGCCTGATCTGATATCGCACAGGAAGACACAAAGCAAGAGGACGTCAAGTCCCTTCATCTCCTTTGAAGCCCACCTCCCACTCCTGCCCCAAGAAGGAAGGTGGTGAATTCCCACCTGCTTCACTTCTCTTGCCCACACTGAGCGACCAATCAGGATTTCCAGGTCAGCTTTCAACAAGCAAAGACACCCACCTCTTCCCAGAGGTGGCCTTGAAATCAGTGACTCCACTGACTCATCCACAGAAATAAGTGCTCCCAAAATGCCCTCACACTGGGCAGCCTGATGAAAACCCAAGCGCACTTCCACGTCTGCAAAGATGAAGAATCTGAGTACTCACAAGTGGCCATGAGAGAGACAAGAATTATTAGTCAGCATTAGTGGATCAGCTCACAAAACATGAACTGCCAACTGAATGCATCCCCTGGGCCTGGGCATGCCCACACTTCAACACATTTTAACTTCTGTCCCAAGGAGCCACCAGGAGACACAAGGACACAGGACAAACATACATCTCCCATTTCATTTTCTCAACACTCTGACATTTACTCCCTGCTGCCATCCAATAGGAAACTCTAACTCCACACGTGTCAGATTGCACCAAGTGGAAAAATCACGAATCATCACAGGGTGCTACAACTGGGTGCCCAAAGACACAGTGCAAGGTGTTGACAGCACCAAAGCAAACAGATGCCTAAGATGGTGTGTGTTAAAATTAAGATCTGAGGTGGGAGGGAGGTTTTATAAGACAATGGGCTTCAACCTTCATCTCAG
Source organism: Oryctolagus cuniculus (assembly GCF_051225735.1). NCBI lineage: Eukaryota > Metazoa > Chordata > Mammalia > Lagomorpha > Leporidae > Oryctolagus > Oryctolagus cuniculus. The sequence goes on from NC_142880.1 coordinate 45,804,929, forward strand.
ACTCTTAAGTTGGGGAGGGTGCTAGCAGACTCAAGTAATGCTTTCCAACACAGATTTCTTTAAGAGCCCTCACAGATGAACTAGCAGAGTGGAAAGAGCAGAGTCAAAAGCTGAGGATGGGCTTGATATTGCACCTCGTGCCTTGGAAGTCCCCCACAATGACAACAGCAACTGTCTTCATTAATCGTCTGTTGCTGGGAAAAATAAATACCTAAGGCTGGGTAACTTACAAAGCATGGAAGTTGTTTGGGTGCACAGTTCCAGGGGCTGGGAGGTGTAAGGGCATGGTGCCAATAACGGTTCAGCACTGGGTGGGGGCCTTTTTGCTGCATCATCCCACAGCAGAGGGCATCACTTGGCAAGACAGGGCCAGCTCAGGTTTCTCCTGCTGTTCTTATAAAGTCAATAACACTCTCTTGGGGTACCAGGTGACCTCTTCCAATCTTAATTCCCTCACAAAAGCACCATCTCCAAATACTATTAACAAATGAATTTGGAAATTGGGTTTCCAACACGTGAACTTTCAGAGGACACATTCAAACCCTGGCAGTTACCCCTCGATGAGGGATGTGAGGAAGTTATGCAAAAGGTCCAATGTCCACCAATTTCCCTTCTCCTGACCAGCCCCGAGCCCATCCCTCCTTGCCTGTCTCAGAATGAGTCTGAGTGAATCAACCATCTGCTGTGTTCATGAAGCCTTCCCTAGGGCCAGGCGCTGTGCCAAGTACGTTATAGGCTTCCCTGGGCTCTAATCCTCACCATGACTTACTGAATTAAATACCATTTTCCACATATTAAAGTGAAGAAATGAGGCTTTGAGGCTTTGTAAATTGCCAGGGGCCATGCACCTGTTGAGAGAGAGTGTGCAAGCAAGCTGGGTTAAACCCCAGGTGTGGGGCTGGTGCTGTAGCACAGCGGGTAAGGCCACTGCCTGCAGCACCAGCATCCCATATGAGTGCCAGGTTGGAGTCCTGGCTGCTCCACTTCCAATCAGCTCTCTGCTATGGCCTGGGAAAGCAGTAGAAGATGGCCCAAGCCCTCAGGCCCCTGCACCCATGTGGGAGACCCAGAGGAAGCTCCTGGCTCCTGGCTTCAGATTGGCACAGCTCCAGCTGTTGCGGCCAGTTGGGGAGTGACCAGCGGATAGAAGACCTTTCTCTCTGTCTCTCCTTCTCTCTGTGTGTGTAACTCTGACTTTCAAAGTAAATAAATAAATCTTCAAAAAAAAAAAACTCAGGTGTGAGTCTCATCCTGTTAACAACCCCTCTCTCCTTCCTGAAAATGCAATGGGACCACCCATGGCTCAGCAGGGCTGCCAGCTGGAATATCAAGCATCTGAAAATGAGGGGTGCGGGGTGCACAGTGTGTGGATTTGACCCCAGGTCATCAAAGGCAAACAGACAATGTGAGGCTTGAACATTGAACACTGGGGTAGCAGGAGAAAGAGGGCTACACCCTCCAGTATGGTGCCCTTCACCTGCACACGCATGGTGGCATCCCTGCCTGGGACTACTCTCTGGCCCCACATGCAGGGCCACAACTTTGAGAGCAAATATCAGGCAAGCAAAGCCGGCTTAGTGCAGGAATTCTCATCTCTCCAGAATGCATACAGAATCAAGAACCGTAGTAGGGGAAGGATCTCGGGACCAGCTGAGCTCGGTCTTTTCATTCTACTGCAAGGTCAAACACAGAGGCCGTCAAGGCCCAAGGAAGAGGCCGATTTCCAGAGCTGTGGTGCACTCCTGAGCCTTGGAAAAGACTGAGAAACCTAACCCCCCACCTCCACCCACCTCAGCTACAACGGGGAGCAGATGGCGCCTGGCTCCAACTCTGAAGGCCAAGCCGCCAGCCTCAGGGAAAGAAATGAAGAGACAGCTTTGGACGAGATGAGTGTGTGAAGTGACTGCTCAGGGCAGCTGTGGGATTAGCGCAGGCTGCTGGCTCTTAGCATGGAAGTAGCTTCAAATCCAGGGCGTGGTTGCTTCTTGAATAATACAAAGATAACCACAGATAACAATAATGATGATCACCAAGATGAGCTGAGTTGCATACTCAGGACCAGACACTCAATGAAATGCTACACATTCATGATCTCTTGGAAGCCTCCCCAACTACATCCACTCTAAAGCTGAGCACGTAAGCACATTGAGACCTGCATGCCTGTCTTAACCATCATGTCCCTGTCTCAGGACAACCCAGGCCTGCTAAGACATGGCCAGTTGCACCAGTGGGGCTGGAGAAGAGACCTCAGAATGGAGAAGGAACGAGGGCACCCTCGGCCAAAGCCAGACTGGGGACTGGTCGTAACGACCTGCTACAGCCTCACTTCAGATTGCCCCAAGGTACTGCAATCCTCTTTTTGGACATAAAATTCATTCTTAGAGGCCACTTTCCTGCCTGGAACCAGAGTATTTCACTCCCAAATGGCTGGGCACACCTGAGGAAGGGAGGGAGGAGGCCTGACTTCACGGCCTTTAAAATGAGCCTGCAGGAAATAAACAAGGTATTTTGCTTCAGCACTCACGTGCTCCACCCCAAAGCCAGCAAGCAGGGAGAGTCCTTAGTATTCGGTGACTAATCAGATGACAGCCGCGCTGGGAAACACACCCCTGAATGTCATCAGAGTCCAGGCATCTGAACTGGGAATCCAGAAATAAGCTGTCACCAAAGGGACTTGTGCCCTCTGGAAATAATTTCGAGAACATGTTTCATAACCCAGGGCTGGGACTGAGCAAGTCAGGAGACAAGGAAAGGTCAAAACACACCCGCTGGTCCTCCCTGGCCCAGCTGCATCTCTGCTTGAGTGTCAATCACAGGGAAAGCCAACAGCCCCAGCAGCCAGGTCTGCCCTCCCCCAGCACTACCTGAAGGCAGACCTTACGCATTTGTCAGAAGGCATTGCCATCGCTTCCTTGACTTGCCTTGACTGTGTTCTGAGTAACTGTCAAAAATTAACGAGTATTTATTCACCAGACACGCACATGTCAAATAATTACTGGTACCAGATTCTCCACTTATCAAATATGACTGAATTGAATGACATGTTTTAAAAGAACTTTCCTTTCTAAAGTAATGTAGCCCTGGTATAGAAAATGGGAATGGCATTTTAAAAGGAGCAAACTCTTCTTGAAGGAAGAATACATTCAACATGAAAGCTTATGATTATCTCATTTCTGTTATTCAGTGCATCCTGGTCAGGACAAAGGATTTGATCACCAATACAAAGAGGGACATTCAGTACGAAGGTTTGTCCAAATCAGGTCGGGGCGGGGGGTGACATACATTTGAACTAGTGGTTAAGACACCCACGATGCACAACAGAGCGCCCTGGTTCCATTCCTGGCTCCAGTTCCTGACTCCAGCATCCTGCTAATAAGCACTCAGGGAGGCTGCAATGATGGCTCAAGTGACTGGGTCCCTGCTACTCATGCGGGAGACCTGAAGTAAGTTCCCAGCTCCTACTTTGGCCCCAGCCCAGGGTCATCACTGTGAGCATTTGAGGAGTGAACAAGGGGACATGGACAGGATCTCTCTCTCTCTCCCCCTCCCCTCCCCCCTCCCTTCCCCTCTCTCTTTCTCTATCTATCTATCTATCTATCTGCATCTCAGATAAATCAAGTCTTTTGGAACCTTTTGTGATGGGGATCTAGGAATCCTGAGTACATTTCAACCACAAGCCTGGGTCTCTCCAGTTAAAATGACCAACACAGCAGGTATTCCACAGCAGTTTTATTTTCTGGAGCAGTGATCTACTAATTGACTTTAAGCTTACACATTTCTGAAGCACGATGAACCAACTCATCAGCTTTGTTTATTGGCAGAGTCACCCACAAAGTCAACAAATGACAAAACAGGAGAGGACAGAGAACCGCTGAGGCTTGATTAGGAGCTCAGGAATGACAGAGGGTAGGGGCTGATGCACCTGCTCCTGTCGAACAGGAGCACTGCCTTCTGTGATATAGCACAGGGATGACCGGCGGACTCACTTCTACCACAGAGTCAATTATGAGAGCAAGGACCTTAAACACTGGGCATCCAAGCCCTCTGATCCTCTCCTTTTTAGGAAATTCACACATACACACACACACACCCCAGTAAACGATGTATCTCAACACTATAAGAAAACTAAACCTGGCACCGGCTTTGTGGAGTAGCCAGTTAAGCCACTGCCTTGTAAGCCAGCATCCCATATGGGCATCAGTTTGTGTCCTGGCTGCTCCACTTCTGATCCAGCTCCTGGCTAATGGCCTGGGAAAGAACAGAAGATGACTCAACTACTTCAGCCCCTGCACCCATGCAGGAGACCCAGAGGAAGATCCTGGCTCCTGGTTTCCGCATGACCCTGCCCTGGCTGTTGCAGCCATTTGGGTACAGAACCAGTGGATGGGAGATCTGTGTCTGTGTCTGTGTGTGTGTGTGTGTGGAGACCTTCTCTCTCTGTAACTCTGCCTTTCAAATAAATAAATAAATCTTTAAAAGGGGAGGGGGAAGGACGTAAACTTGTCAATGAGTAATTTGAAACCGCTGGATGATTATCTAAGAGGGGAAGGAAAGAGACAGATCACCCTCCCTGTGCCACTTCATCTCACACCAGCACAGGTGCTGTGTGCTCCTCACAACTGTTTGCTCACCCATCCTCCCAAGAACAAAACAGGAAGCCACACATCCCTTTCACACCAGCTATGGGTCTGCTAAGGACCTGAGCACAGAAATCAACAGCAATACCATGAAGACATGCAGAACGGTGGGCTACTTTGTTCCACATGCCTTTCCAGTTATTTGTGTAAATAAATCAGGAGCCCTGGGGAGTAGCCAGTAATTCAGACAGCTGAAGTGGGGAAAACATGGATTCAGTCACCTGACAAACAAGTATTTGTTCTGTGCCATTGCCACGCTGGAGAGACTCCAGAAAAACCCCCACCTTGGCCCCCCAAAGTGCCCCAGAGCTTCTGCGTGCAGGGAGACACCACTCATCATCACGCTTTCCTCATGTGTAATTAGTGTTATGGTGATGTTTGCGTCCCTCCAAAAATCATATGCTGACACCTAATAACCAATGAGACAAGTGTGAGAGGTGGGGCTATGAGGTGTGATTTATACAGCAGGGTTCCACCTTCAGGAATGGGGTCAGTGCCCTTACAAAGGAGGCTGCACAGAGCCTGAAGATACCATCTATGAGGATAAGGCCCTTGCCAGACACCAAACCTATCGAGGCCTTGATCTTGGACTCCCCAGCCTGTAGAGCTGCAAGCAACAAATTTTTTGTTGTTTACAACTTACTCAGCCTAAGCAATTTTGTTTTGGCAGCCTGAATGGACTGAGACAATCAGTGAAAACTACCTCAATTCCACTCTTGACTTTTCCCATAGATACACCAATGTAAAGAGATAGCATTTGTGTTTATAAATAAAAACTAATTGATATTACCATGGTTAAAACAGCAACTAAAAGAGGTTTAGGTCTGGTTTCCTAAGAAAAAGGGAAAGCGATGATAATTTTCTTAACACTTGTGTGCGGTGGCCACCATATTCTAGGCTGATAGCAAAATGTGTAGAGTTTGAAAAACCACAACTTTATCCAGGTAGACTTTACAGAACAGGTGCATCCACTTAAAGCATAAAAACTGGTGGGTTCTGCAGATGTTGACACAGCGAAACCACTGCCACAAGTCACAGAACATTTCCAACACCACCCACCCTCCTCACTCAGAGGAGGAAGGCAACCCCAGTCTCGGCAAACACAGCTCTTCTTTCTGTCCCTGCAGGTTGGGGAACGCAGGAGCCTCTGCGGTCGTAGGAAGGAACCAAATAAACACGCAGACAAGCCCTCCTGACTCCTACCTGACAGCTTTTCAGTTGAGGAAAGCCCACAGATGTGGGTACCTCATGTTGCTCATGTCTATACAACAGCAGTGACAGGCCTTAGCAAAGTAGAAAGTAGGCCTGGCAATGGAGGAAATGAAATCAAAACAAACAGAAAACCTGATTGCCTCCAACCAACCATCCCGTTTCGTTTTTTCCTTCCTTTCTCTCTTTTTTTTTAAGTATCTGGATCACACTTAATAAAAACTGCTATGGATTGAGCAGATAATGTTACCATATAAATTTTTTCAAGATGTATTTATTTATTTATTTGAAAGGCAGAGTTAGAAAGAGGCAGAGGCACAGAGAGAGAAAGAGAGGTCTTCCATCTACTCCTTCACTCCCTAGATAGCAGCAATGGCTAGGAGCCAGGAACTTCTTCCAGGTCTCCCACAGGGATGCAGGGGCCCAAGAACTTGAACCATCTTCTACTGCTTTCCCAGGCCGTAGCAAAGGGCTCTACCAGAAGCGGAGCAGTTGGGACTAGAACCGATGCCCATATGGGATACTGGCACTGCAAGCTGTGGCTTTACCCACTAAGCCACAGCGCCAGCCCACCCTATAAATGTTTAAGGATAAGGAGATATTCTTTTAACCTGGAAGTTTTTTTTTTTTTTTTAAGTTTTACTTTATTTATGTACTTCAAAGGTAGAGCAACAGGGAAAAAACAGAGGGAGGGAGGAAGGGAGGGAGGGAAGGAGGGAGGGAGGGAGGGAAGGAGGGAGGGGGGAGGGGGAGAGGGAGGGGGGAGGGGAGGGGAAGGAGAGAATTTTCCATCTGCTGGTTCATTTTCCAAATGCCCACGACAGCTGGGACTGGGCCAGACCAAAGTCAGAATCCCAGAACTCCATCCATGATTCCCATGTGGTGGCAGGGACCCAAACACTTGGGTCCATCTTCTGCTGCCTTTCCTGCCACGTTAGCAGGAAGCTGGATCAAAAGTGGAGTAGCCAGGACTTGAACTAGGCACTATGACAACATGGGACACAGGCATCTTAAGCAATAGCTTAATCCACTGCACCACAACACCTGACCTTGGTTTTTGTTTTTATAACATGCAAACAAGAAGGCTGAAAGTTATCCCGAAGTAAACCTGGTTCATAATTCAGGGCTATAATTGTCTGTTCCTATACTGTAACCCCAAAAAAATGGGGAAAAAAAGTACTGTTTTATTCTCACAGGACTTCTGAGTCATTTAACTAAAAGAAATACATGTTACACTGCACATGTGAAAGGAGTCTCTCGGCATCTGCTTTCTCACTATAGATTAGTTTGCATTTTAGAAATTGTCTTCTGGGGTGGGTGTTCGGTCTAGCAGTTAAGATACTGGTTAAGATGTTCCCACCTGGGCTCTACACCTTGCTCTAGCTCCTGACTCCAGCTCCCTAGTAATGCAGACCTTGGGAGTCAGCATCGCTGGCTCAAGTGGTTAAATCCACGCAACTTACGTAGGAGACCTGGGTTGAGTTCTGGGCTCCCAGCTCCTGCCTGGCTCAGACCTGGTCATTACATGCATTTGGGGAATGAACCAACAAGTGGATGGGAGCATCCTGTGTCTCTCTCTCTCCTTCTCCCTCCCTTTCTCCCTCCCTCTCTCTCCCCCCTCTCCATTTTTCCTCCCACTTTTACTCTCTCCCTTCCCTCTCCCCTTTTCTTCTCTCTCTCCCTCTGTCCTTCACTCTCTCTCTCCCCTCTGTATCTCTCTGCCTATCACATAAATAAATACATATTTTAATTATATAAAATAGAATCAAAAATTAAGTACTTTTTGTCTACCTCTTCTCATCTGAGTAATTATTTTGAGATTCATCCCTGCTGTTTCATTTATCAGTCTATCAATAATTACTCCATCATTGTTGAGAAATATTCCATTGTAAGAATATATCACAAGGTATTTCCATTACTTATTTATAGATAGTTTTGGGCTCCTACAAGTAAAGCTGCTATTAACATTCATGTCCAAGTCTTTGTGTGAACATATGATTTGCTTTCTCTTGGAAAACACCGATAAGTGGCTGAATCCTATGATAGATGTATGTTGATATTTTTTAAAGATTTTATTTATTTATTTGAGAGGTAGAGTTACAGAGAGAGAGAGAGAGAGAGAGAAAGGTCTTCCCTTCGTTGGTTCACTCCCCAAATGGCCGCGACGGCCGGAGCTGCGCCGATGCGAAGCCAGGAGCCAGGTGCCTCCTCCTGGTCTCCATGCAGGTGCAGGGCCCAAGCACCTGGGCCATCTTCCACTGCCTTTCCGGGCCACAGCAGAGAGCTGGACTGGAAGAGGAGTAACAGGGACTCAGGCAAAGGGTGCGCCATGGTGCCGGCCCCTGTTGATCTTTTTAAGAAACTTCCAAACTGTGTTAGAGAAGGCACATTCATTTCCCATTAGCAGCATATAAGAGTTCCAATTGCTCCACGACCTCTCTAACATTTGGTATGGTCAGTCTTTTCCATTTTAGCCATCAAATAGTGCTATCTCATTGCGGTTTTAATTTGCAGCTCTAATGTTTAACAATGTAGAACAGGTTATCTTGTGTTTGTCTACCTTGTTGAAGTGTTTTAAATGTTTTTCATATACACTGTATACAAGTCTTTTTAAGATACATGATTTTTAAGTGTTTTCTCCAAGTTTGTGTTATGACTTTCACTCCTTAATTGTGTCTGTTAAAGAGCAAAGGTTTTGAATTTTGATGAAGTCAAATTTCACATTAATAGGTGATGCCTATGATATTATATTAAACACACTATTCCCTAATCCAGGGTTATGAAGAGTTTCTCCTATGTTTTTTTCTAGAAGTTTATGGGTGAGGACGGCATTGTGATGTAGTAGGTTAAGCCTCCGCCTCCGGTGCCAGCATCCCATATGGGTGCCAGTTCGAGTCCCAGCTGTTCCTCTTCCAATCCAGCTCCCTGCTAATGGCCTGGGAAAGCAGAAGAGGATGGCCCAAGTTCTTGGGCCCCTGCACGCACATGGGAGACCCAGAAGAAACTCCTGGCTCCTGGCTTTTGATCAGTCCAGCTCTTGACATTGCAGCCATTTGCGGAGTGAACCAGGAGATGGAAGACCTCTCTGTCTCTCTCTCTCTCTCTCTGCAACTCTGCCTCTCAAACAAATAAATAAATCTTTTTTAAAAAAAGAAAGAAAAGGTTTATGGGTTAAGGTGTATATTTAGGCCTATGTTCTTCCCCCTTTTAAATTATTTTTTTATTTGAGAAACAAAAAGAGAGGGAGAGTAGAGGCAGAGATAGAGATAGAGGGATGGGGAGAGGGAGGCAGTAGAGAGGGAGAGAGCCCGCACCCACTGGTTCACTTATGTTCCCTTTTGGGTGAATTTGGAAGCAAAGTTCACATTTTTGCATATGGCTATTCAATTTGCCTGCAATGTTTCAAAAAGTATCCTTTCTCCACTAAACTGACTTCAAAGTGGCTGTCATATATAAAGATGCTTCAAAAAAATCGGCCAAAAGTGAGATTAAAGGGACCAGCACTGTGGCACAAAGGGTTAAAGGCCCAACCTGCAGTGCCAGCATCCCAAATGGGTGCTGGTTTGAGTCCTGGCTGCTCCACTTCCGATCCAGCTCTCTGCTATGGCCTGGGAAAGCAGTAGAAGATGGCCCAAGTCTGTGGGCCCTTGCATCTAAGTGGGAGACCCAAAAGAAGATTCTGGCTTCGGATCAGCTCAGCTCTGGTTGTTGCAGCCTTTTGGGGAGTGAGCAAGAGAATGGAAGACCCCTCTGTCTCTACCTCTCTCTATAACTCTGTTTTTCAAATAAATAAAATACATCTTTAAAATAAATAAATAAATGAGATTAAAAAGCAAGTTTATTTGGTACAAAAAAAGTTTTGAAATCCAAGCATAGTTTTTACAGTGTGCATCTTCTATGAGTGTTTGAAGACTCCAGGCATCTGTGGGCTCATTCTGGACTCAACTTTGTTCCGCTGATCTACTCACTACAGGGTCTTGATTTTCATGACTTTATAGTAAGTCTTCATTTTAGCCAATAAGGAAACAGGTTTAGAGAGTAGAGCTGGTGTGCACAAAGTCCAATGTCTGTTCTATTAGTGCCACATTACTTACCAATTTAATTCTTCTACATGTAAGGAGAATTCATGCCAAAGAAGAGATTAGTTAATATGACAAGGATCAATATAATGTTGCCAAAAATGTCTGAAAAAAATCAAGCTTTAAACCTAGTAAGTATATAAACTTTTATAGCAAACAAACCATTTCAATGAAAAAAACAATTTGCCTCTCCAACATTTGGAGAGTCCCTGGGTAAGAGTTTGTTTCCATCTAGCCAATGCTCCCACATACACGTGTGTGTGCGCGCGCACACACACACACACACACACACACAGACACACACAGTGAGCTTTGACGATCTCTAACCCCTTAACACTAATGACAACACTGTTTGCTTCCTCACATGATACAAACATTTTAAATTATTAACTATGCCTTTATTTCCCAAAATACTATTGAAGATGTTATATCCTGGAGTAAGAAGCACATGCTGCTGGGTTCGGACTATGGTACGATGCTGACAACAGGAGCTGAAATCTTCCCTGCACCTCTGCAGTCAAGTCATTTAACCAAGCTTTCGTGGTCTTGTCCTTGCTAATTACTGCCTGCCTCCTGGGACCATCTTGAGGAAAAAATTGGTAACATGGTGATCCCTTGGTATCTGTGGGGGACTGACTCCAGGACTCTCCCTATACCTGTCCATGGGTACCAAAATCCACAGATACTCAAGTCCTTTACATAAAATGGTAAAGTGCTGGCACATACACCACACACATCCTCCCCTAATCTTTAAACCATCTCTAGAACACTTATAATGCCAACACAAGTAAATGTTCAATGAATAGTTGCTATAGTGCATGTACTGTTTAGAGAATGACTAGAAAAACATCTGGACATGTTCAATATAGACATAATTTTTTTTCGATTATGTTCAATTCGCCACTGATTGAGAATGTGGAGTCCACAGGTACAAAGAGGTGACAGTCACAGAGACCATTTAGCTCAGAACCTGGCAAATACTCCAGACAGTCATTCCCAGTTTATCTTTACCAGCATCCAAGCCTCCCCTTCTGTGCCTACCCCACTCTGTGCTCCAAGCTCCCTGAGCTCCCTCGGACTCCTAGGAAGGCATCAAGCTGCTTCTCTCTTCCTGGCAACTTTCTGGCCCTGGTTCTTACATTTCTTGCTCTCATTTTCCATGAGATGTCATGAGTTCAAATAATCATTCTTTTTTCATTTGTGCCAGATGGATGGGGTTTCTGTTTGTTGTTACCCCAGAAGCTTCCTCGAGACACAGGTAAATTAGCTTCTCAGGCACCTGGTTCCACCTGTCCAGCCATGGAGGCAGAGTTGGGACATAAGCAGGGTTAGCCTGTGACAATGCAGCAGCGCTGAGAGAATCCACACAAGTCCCTCTCCACCCTGGTCATAAGAAGCATAGAGGGGAGGTGCAATAACGTGTATCCCAAGGAAGAAAAACACACTACGATGAAAAGAATGTCCTTGGAACATGCTTTCCCACTGCACAAATCTTAAAATCTCACATTCCTGAGATAAACCAACATTTGAAAAGAAAAAGTTGTTAGAAGCAACATGTTGCCTGAAGGCATAATAGCAGATGATTGGAAAACGGGAATAAAATAGGGTACTGATTCAATATGAATAAAAATTGATGCCAGAATCCAATTTTAAATTCAAATGTATACAAAATAAATTTGGTAGCATTCAGTCATTTCTCCTCTTACCTTTCTCTTACTCTTTTTTAAATTATCATTTCTGTGAGAAAATAGGATCAATCTAAAAATAACCATGAACTTGCCTCTCTCAAGTCTTGATGTACCAATGAAAACTTTTTCTGATGATGTAATCCTTACAGCTATTTTTATTCTGGTATCACGGGATCTCTTTCTTTATGTAGAGCAAATAGCAATGGAATCTCTTTAGAATCACTTGAAAGGTGAATTCACACAGCTTCAACGAAGCCCAACAATGCACCACTCTGTCATTTCTACCTCCTTTCTGACATTTGACACTTTTCTCCCATGTTTCAACATCAAGAGAAATTCAATAAAATGTGAACATAATATGAACTACTAGGCTGCACATCCAACAAAGCCTGCTTTATGCACAGCAGGTGTTCAGTAAATGTTGGGAGAAGAATCCAGACTCAAGTGCAAGACACCTACAGGGAAGGTGGACCCAAAGATTAAACAGGAATCCAAAACAGCAGCTTTGTCAAAGACTGACGAAGGAGACTACAGCAAGTCTCAGTTCCTTTTCTTAAATCACAACCAGAAAGACTGACTATTTATAAAGTGTTTCATCCCTTTACAAATATCACAAGAAGTTCAAGTGAAGAATTTTGGACTCAGGCCTAAGATAAAAGACATTTCATCAAGGGAAAGCAGAGATGGCTAATGAACTCGACCAGAGACTGTGGTTTCTTTTTCTTTTGTGTGTATGTGTGTGATAGCATATTTTTAATATACATTAGAGTCAATGGTTTAATGGCTCTACTAGATAATTTAACAAATAAAAAGTAAAAAGTCCATAGTCCAGCTGAAAAATAGATAAGGGCTATAGGCAATAATCAATTGCAAAGATGTTCAGCTTTATTCATGCAAAGTAGATTTTTTAAGTCAAAAAATCGTTAGTACTATGTAGTATATATTTCCTATCAATTGTTTGACAGTTTCTTCAGCATAAAAGAATGTACCTTGAATACATTTTCCATATTCACATTCAACCCTACTCCCGCAGAGCCCATAACTGTGGGTTCTCTATGAACTTTTGTTGAATAACCATGAATAACCTACAGTTTAATGTATGATCCAAAGCAAAAAAATAACTCGTTTCAGTACCATTAATTTAAGCTACAGAAATAGACCTGTAGAGGCCCTTCTATAAACACAAAAGTACACAGTATGATCAGAGTCACACAATCAGGAGTTTCTCACAAAGCCCTTTAGCTCTGAATACATGAACACACATAAATACATGAGTATAATATCAAATTTGCCGAAACTTTTATGTCCTGAAATTATTATTGGGTAAAACTGTTCTTTCTGGTTTTGAAAGAGGAAAGAATAGTAAAGCACTAAGTAAATTCCCTAAAATTAGTGCTGGATAAATCTAGTAATCACAGTTTTTTAAAAATGAAGCAACACCTATAAAATACTAAGGCTTAGAAAAAGGAATTTAAAAGATTCAAAAAGAGACTGAACTCATAAGCTTATACCCTATAAATAAATATATATGTACATGTCACAGAAATCACTATTCTGAAGAGCTTTAAAAAGTACTGAATGTAGAATAAAAATGCACATAGCTCAATGAAAAGATTATCACCTAAAAATACAAAAAGTCAAATTAAATAGAGACAAATTTTTCACTCCAGATCTCTCCTTCCCTTCTTGGTTTCAGTGTTGAACACGCGCCATGCTTTGGTGGAGGCTTGAAATGTGACTGAATAACTGGGTTTGTGTTTTTGTGTTCCTCCTGCCATTGTCCACGACCACAATACAACTTGGTCTAACGAAGCTGAAAGACTGTTGGGCAGGCCTGGATGCACCCCAAAACACAGAGCCAAGCCCTGCCTAAACCAGGCGACTCCAGCAGATCTCCAACACAGAAACAAGAAATAAGTGCACATCATTTTCTGTGGAGATTTTATGCAATACCTGACCAAACAGAAAAGTACAGCAAATAAGGATGTTTCAACACATTCATTACTAATCCTTTCCCTGCCAGGCTTCACATGATCTGCTGATTAAAATAAATGTTTAAAGGATCCTGAGAACATATGATAATCTTTTTGGCCACAATTTTTTTGAAAGATTTATTTGTTTGATTTAACATCAGACTTAGAGGGGGCTGGAGTTGTAGCATAGCAGGTAGAGCTGCCGCCTGCGGTGCTGGCATCCCATATGGGCACCAGTTCGAATCCCAGCTGCTCCACTTCCTGTACAGCTCTCTGCTTTGGCTTGTGAAAGCAGTAGAAGATGGCCCAAGTCCTTGGGCCCCTGCACCCATGTAGGAGACATGGAAGAAGCTCCTGGTTCCTGGCTTCAGATCGCTCCGGAGTTGCGGCCAACTGGGGAGTGAACCAGCAGATGGAAGATCTCTCTCTCTCTCTCTTTTCTTCTCTCTCTCTCCTTCTCTCTGTGTGTAACTCTTTCAAATAAATAAATAAATCTTTATAAAGTCAGACTTACAGAGAGAGATGAGAAGCAGAGACAGAGGTTTACCATCTGCTGGTTCACTCCCCAAATGGTCACAACAGCCAGGCTGGCCCAGGTCAAAACCAGAAGCCAGGAGCTTCTTTGGGGTCTCCCACATGGGTGCAGGGGCCCAAGCACTTATTGCCAACTTCTGCTGCTTTCCCAGCCACATTAGCAGGGAGCTGGATAGGAAGCCGAGCTGCTGGTACTCAAACCAGTGGTCATATGGGATGCCGGCACTGCTGATGGCAGCTTTACCTACTGCACCACAGCGCCAGCCCTGGTCACAAATATTCCACATAGATACATCCCATAGCTTGAGAGTATCCCCCAGAATTTCATATACTGGAAACAATCTCACTGCCTTCATCAGTGAATTTCTGGGAAGTAGATAACTTGTCTCTCTTTCCGTCTCTCTGTAACTCTGCCTCTCAAATAAATAAGTAAAATCTTAAAAATAAGAATATGGCAGACTGTTTTCTTTTTGTATCTAAAGAAGTTGGGAGATACTAGAACTACTGAACCAAAAGGCATTAGCAAATAATTTCTTCTCCAGGAGTCTGATGTGGGGCAGATTATCTTCATAATTTTTATTTCATTATGATCCTCTCCAGAGACGTGGATTACGTGTACCTTCATCTGACTCTTTAAGCAGTATTCCAATGAACTGTATCAACTCAATTAAATCCCTCTACTTACCCTCATTATTAAATTCAAACAGGGCAGGGGGAGAAGAACAGTGCTATGGACAGTTTATGCCCCCACCAAATTCATATGTTGACTATCTAATGCCCAAAGTGAAGGCCTTTGGAAGGTGACTGGGTTTGGATGAGGTCATGGCAGTGGAGCCCTCCATGATGGGATGGGTGCCTATGACAGGATGCAGGAACCACAACCCCTCCCCCCCACTATGTGCAAATAGAAGAAAGCAGGCTTCTGCGAACCAGGAAGAGGGACATCACCAAGAATCGGGCTTTGCTGGCACGTGGATCTTGAATTTCCAGCCTCAGAACAGTGAGAAGTACGTACTTATTTTATCTTAGAACCCTGGTTTAAGACCTGTGCACAGGAGCCTGAACAGACCAAAACAAAAGGGTCTCCCAGGCCAAGATGGGCGGGGAGCACAGGCCACATGACTGACACCGGATCTGAGATGCACACCCTGTCTGTCACACAGCCTCACCCACTACCCAACTGCCATCCTCCATTCCTCCAAAGCCATCGCTCATGGGAGAACACCTTTTTGCTACTCCACACATTGGCTGGCAGTATCCAGAGGAAAAGGTCAGCTAACATCCTTCAGCAAACAGTCTTCCTGCTGTATTGATTAGATTATCAGCCCCATATTATGGCCAACATAAGAAGATGCACTTAGGACAAACCGTGTATACCTTCACTGTTGAAGACTTGCCTGCCCTGATGGAAGAACAAAGACAAACTTAGACTTGATCCCTAATTTCCATGTGCCCCACGCAAAGAGGACCGATCCCTCAACCCAGGATCCCACACCCCTCCCACTGGGCAAGCAATGGTCCAACTCAATCACCTACCAATCCACTGAGGACTTAACCCCAAAACTGTGGCAAAGGGCTGGCTTTTCTGTTTCTGTTTAACAGAGACCTGGGGCAGTCCTGTTCTGACTCCAAATCAATTTCAGACTCAGTTCTCCATTTAAAAATCCAAGTTTCTTCTCCATGTAAAACTCTCGATGACTGAGTCTTCATTATCTATTCTGAACATGGTACATCCATTAAGAGACCTTTAAAGCAAGATGATTTCAACCTGACTTTGCCCCAGAGGGAGAAGTGTTTCAATATATAATTTATTCAAAATAAACAGCCATTTCCAAGTTGAAAATATCTAGCATGCTACACTCTGGAATGCACTTTTCTTTCCATAGCAGATGACGCCTGAGTCACGACTGAAAATATCCTCATCATTTTAATAACGATAATAACTGACCCCAAAAAAGGCACAAATTAAGGAAAAGATCTTGTAAAAATGTGTTTTCTGTAGAATTAAAAATACAGTTCAAGCTCTCAAACTCGTAGTTCAGCAGAAACAAACACTCAAAGTGCCTCATGGGCTTTGAATGACATGAGATGGCTCTGAATGTTATAGTTTAAAAATACTCTGTAAGAATACAAGCCAAATGACTGCAGGATTATAAGTTCTCTCTCCCAGTTGTTCAGGTACTAAAAGCAGGCCAAAGCAAGAATAGCCTTCAAAAGGACTAATAAACAGCACGTGAGGAATAAAGCAATGCACCCCAGGGAAGGTGCCAGGCCATGGAACCAATTCTTCCTTTCAGACTCCTATATATTAGTGCTGCCCTCTCTCAATTCCCTCCTTCCTGCATATCCCCTCCTCGGTACAAAATAAGCAAACATAAAGTGGAAATACGGCTTAAATGACAACTGAAGGCACATTCTTGGGTGCCTCCTTAGAACAGTGACTTTGCTGTTGAAAGTACATTCCCAAGTAGCATCTGGCATTTGCAGAGCTACTCAATGCTTTCATTGATTTTCAGTAGAAATTAAAGATGATAGGCATGGCCAATCAATCACCTGCCCGGTCTACCTCTCCGCTGACATAACCCCTCCACCTCGTGACAGGGCAGACTCTGACTGTGGGCTCCGCCCCAGCAGACTGGAGGCATGCATCGGGGACCATTCACTGGACGGAAGTCAGCCAGGCTACTCAGCTCTTCCTCTTCACCGACAGGGTAATATCTCTCTATTCTGAAAACAAAACCAAATCAGGTAAAACCAAGCAGCTCTTTTCCTAAAGCCAAAATACAGGAACAACCTCAATGGCCATCAATTGATGGCAAAGCAAAATGTGGTATTTCCAGACAATGGAGCAGTAGTATTCAGCCATGGAAAAGAATGAAGCATCAGCAGGAACTGAAGGATGCTGAATCGTGAAGACGTGTGCTAAGTGAAAGAAGCCAGACACAATGCGGACATCCAAGTATGATCCACTTACACAGAATATCCATGAGAGGGAAGGCTCATAGAGAGAGGAAGTGGACTGTGGTTATCAGGATCTGGAGGGAGGTGAATGGAAAGTGGCTCCTGGGGCCGGCACTGTGGCATAGCAGGTCAAGCCGCCGCCTGCAGCGCCAGCATCCCATATGGGCACTGGTTCGAGTCCCGGCTGCTCCACTTCCAATCCAGCTCTCTGCTATGGCCTGGGAAAGCAGCAGAAGATGGCCCATTCCCTTGGACTCCTGCACCCATGTGGGAGACCAAGAAGAAGCTCCTGGCTACTGGCTTTGGATCAGCACAGCTCTGGCCGCTGTAGCCAATTGGGGAGTGAACCAGCAGATGGAAGACCTCTTTCTCTCTGCCTCTCCTTCTCTCTCTCTGTGTAACTCTTTCAAGTAAAAAAATTAAATCTTAAAAAAAATTTTTAAATAAAGAAAGTGGCTCCTTAATGGTGTGGTTTTCCTTTTGGTGTGAGGAAAACACTCAGGAGCTAGACAGTGTTGAAGGTGTCACAACACAGTAATGTAATAAACGTCACTCAAGGTAAACTTAACATTATGTGTATAATCACCATAACAAAAAATACCAACTTGATGCTTTTCCAAGTCACTTTCATTTCTCTACTCATTCACCACCAGGATTTTCCAATGTGTGGTTTACACTTCCTACCTCCATTTTCTCAGCCCTCATCTCATCTTTAAGGCCATGAATTTGGGTTATCACTCCTAAAATCCCCCTCTCCTATTCATCTTCTTCCACACACATAAACAAAAAGCATGAAGAAAATGTTATAAAGGTCCTGGGGGCAGGGATTTAGCACAGCAGTTAAGATACTAACTTGGGATACCCACATCCCATATTGGGGTGCCTGGGTTTGAGTACCAGCTCTGCTCCACTTCCAGCTTCCTGCTAATGCACAGGAGGCAAGAGGTGATGGCTCAAGTGCTTGGGTCCCTGCCATCAAGCTGTTAGGTACAGCCATGTCCCAACTGTGTGGGTATTTGGAAAAGAACCAGTAGATGGGGGATCTCTCTCCCCCCGCCTCAAATAAATGAAAAATGAATAAGTTTTAAATATTGGGTGCAGCAGTTGTGGCACAATAGGTTAAGCCACTGCTTGGGACTGCCTATATCCCATATCAGAGTGTCTGGGATCAAGTCCTGCTTCTACTTTTGATCCAGCTTCCTGCTAGTACACTCTGGAAGGCAGCAGATGATGGGTCAAGTAATTAACTTCCACCCACTCATGTGGGAGACCAGGATGGAGTTCCAGGCTCTTGGCTTCAGCCTGGGACAGCCCTAACTGTTGCAGGCATTTGGGGAGTGAACTAGCAGATGGAAGATTATTCTCTCTCTGCTTCTTTTTCTCTCTGTTGCTCTGCCTTTCAAATAGGTAAAAATGAATACATATTTTTAATTGTATAAAGATCTCCCAGTGAGCTTCCTGAGTGCTCCCAGAGTATGGGTGAGGGCCATCTCCTTAAAACGCTCTGCCCCTGGCTTCTAAACACAGCATTGTGGCACAGCCAACTCAGCAGTCACCTGCAACACCGGCATCCCACGTGAGTGCCAGTTGGAGTCCAGGCTGACTGCCTAACTTCCAATCCAGCTATCAGCTAATGTGCCTAGGAAAGCAGCAGAAGATGGTCCAAGTACTTGGGACCCTGCCACCCATGTAGGAAAATAAAATGAGTTCCAGGCTCCTGGCATTGTCCCGGCCCAGACTTCATTGCTGTGAGTATTTGTGGAGTGAACTACCAGGTGGAAGATCCATCTCTCTCTATCTCTCTCTCTCTGCTGTCTTCAAATAAATATTTTTTAAAAATAAGTAATCATGGTGTTGGCACATGACTACCTTGACCAAGCTGACTCCTTCTCCAAGCCTCTTACTCCTGCTTGCTTGTGGGAAGACTCGACCAGGCCCACTCCTGGCTGCCTGTCCTTTCCTTTTGCTTGGGTGACCTTGGCCATTCTGCCCTGCACCAGTCTGTCCCTCCCCTTACAGAGCACAGCCCTCCCCATAAATCAGGGTCAACCTGCATTTCTCATTTCTTCAAAGGACCCAGGTGTTCCTGCCACTGCTGTTAACAAGTGACCACGAACTTAGGGGCCTTAAACCACACAAACTTACTCCCTTCGGGTCTGGTGGTCAGACTCCCCCTGGGTGTGCCAGGCTGCACTCCTTCCAGAGGCAGAATCTATCCCCTCGTCTCTTCAGCTTCTAGAGTCTGACTGTATTCCTTGACTCACGGCCCCTTCTCTTCTTAAAACCCAGCAGCCTAACTTCTCTCCTCCTTTGTCTCCATTTCTTTTTAAAGATTTATTTATTTATTTGAGAGACAGAGATACAGAGAGAGAAGTCTTCCATCAGCAGGTTCACTCCCCAAATAACCGCAACTGCTAGAGCTGAGTCAGAGCTTCTTCCGGGTCTCCCACGTGGGAGCAGGGCCCCAAGCACTTGGGCCATCTTCCTCTGCTTTCCCAGGCCATTAGCAGGGAGCTGGATCGGAAGTGGAGCAGCCAGGACCAGAACTGGTGCCCATATGGGATGCCAGCACTGCAGGCGGAGGCTTAACCTACTAACCCACAGCGCTGGCCCCACTGACCTCCCACTTAAAAGGATCCTTGTGATGATGCTGGACCCATCTGCAGCACACAGGTACCTTGCCATCTCAAGTCCTTAATTGAATTACACCTGCAGAGTCTCTCTTGCCAAGGAAGGGAATGGATTCACAAGTTCTGGGGTCAGAAGATGGACATCTTTAGCTGGGGAACAGGAATTACTCAGCCAACCCCAAACCCTCCAAGGTCCTGATGACATTCATCAACAGCCACTGGTCTTGTCCACTTTCTAGTAAGCAAGGACCTGTGGCCTCAATATCTAACAGATTCAATTACGACTGGAGGCCAACAACTCACCACTAAGTCCTCCGTCTACACAATCACTTGAAAACTAAGCTTTTTTTGGGATTTGTGATTCAAAGTTATTTAGAGTTCTTGGAGAGACTGGAGGAGCTCTATGCATTCCCATTCATTTCTAAGACAGGAAAAGGCATAAGTCAAGGGCCAAGGAGAGAAAGAAAGACTTTGGAGGCAAACAAGAACATTCAAAAGATTTGAGAAGGCAGTGCACAGAAACCAGCAGTAAAACAGTCACAAAAGCATCACTGAGTTTCTAGCGGCCTCGCAAATCATTGTCTGGTTCCAAGCTGAGCAGCATGGCCTTTGTCAGGGCTTCTTGCCACACATTGCCAGCTTCCTCCCCATGCAGTCTCGGTTGATTCCCCTCAGGGAATCCTTCTTTTACTTCTCTCGTTCCCTATTTATTATTTCCACTCCCCTACTCCACTAGAATCTATGTGCATCAGTGCATTTATGTGCACGTGGGTACAGAGACCGATGTGAGCTTTAACTGGATTTTGTTCTCACAGCTGGAGCAATCCTACTGCCTTTACCCTGCTGACATGCGCAGGGCCTCCTAACACTGTGCAGACGCGCAGCGGGGTCTCAGCAGGACCCAGGTTATTCTTAGCTGCTGACAAAGGAGCACAGTCCTGCCTCTCGCACCCCCTCTAGTGGCTGACAGCCCTAGAACACTGCTGAGTTGGCTCAGGCTCAGGACTCCAGCTGCAAGGAGGCTGGGCATCTTTCAAGGCGTCGAGGCCCAAGTGTTGGTAGGGATTTCACACAACCTTTCAGACACACAGCATCCAGCTTTGGAAACTGCTCACATTTAGACATTTATTTCCCTTTTTCCTTTTTGTAACCCTTTGTACTGCCATATAATCAACTCAGGAATTCACAGAAACAGGCACAGTCCGACAAAAAACAAACATACAAAAACTCCAAGTCCAGTGAAAATATAGTTGTAATTTATACAAAATAAAAAATAATAAAAGAATGAGTCACAGCAATAGACAACAATATGATTAATCTTTTAAAAAAAATGTTTAGCAGGGTTGGCGATGCATCCCATATGGGCGCTGGTTCACGTTCCAGCTGCTCTACTTTCAATCCACTTCCCTGAAAATGCACCTGAGAAAGCAGCAGAGGATGGCTTAAGTGCTTGAGCTCTTGCCTCCCACGTGGGAGACCCAGATGCAGTTCCGGGGTTCTGGCTTCAGCCTGGCCCAGCCCAGACCATCGCGGCCATTTGGAGAGTGAACCAGCAGACAAAAGATATCTCTTTCTGTTTCTCTCTCTCTCTGCAACTCTGCCTTTCAAATACATAAATAAATCAATCTTTTAAAAAAGTGTTTAGTGTAAGATACTAGTTCTAGAAGACTACATAAATAAGGTACCACTTTGCAGACCACAATACCAAAAATTTTATTTAGAGCTACATATCTATGCAATTTAAATAAACAAACATTTATTTTTAAAGCAAAGGAATAACAAGCACAATATTCAGTATCACGCTTGCCTTAGGTATCAGGAAGGGACAGGGAGAGGCAATAGCATCTGTCCTGGTTGGGGGATATGTTCATACACATTCATTTTTATTCATTTATTTCTCTTTCACTTTATCTGAAAGGCAGAGAGATAGATACGAGATCTTCTATACACTGGTTTACTCCCCAGACACCTGCAACAGCCAATGTTGGGTTGGCCAAAGCCAGGAGATGGAAACTCAATCAGGTGTCCCATTGGGCAGCAGGCACCCAAGTATTTGAGCCATCACCTGCTGCCTCCAACAGTGCACATTAGCAGGAAGTGAGACTTGAACCAGGCACTTCAACATGGGATGCAGGTATCTCAAGTGATGTCATAACTGCTGTGCTGAATGTCCACCCCACATGCACATTTTGTTTTTCTCAACTTATGTCTATGCTGCATATAATCTGCAACATATCAAATAAGATCATCAAATATAACTAAGGAGTATATGTAGGTAGACCAGACCGACCGACAGGACTGAAGGACAGGTTATTGAGAAAATGATGCCCTCTATAGTTCACTCTTTTCTACATGTGCAGAGACCGAAACTCAGTAATCTGAAGCAAAAAACGGAGAGATTTTAATACTATTTTGGATGATACACAGAGATTCCAAATCTTTATTTTCTTGGGGGTACACCTGCCTCCCGTGTGGGAGACCTGGATGGAATTCATTGCGGCCACTGGGAGATATGAACCAGCAGATGGGAGATCTCCCCTCTCCCTTCTCTCTGTCTCGTTCTCTCTCTGTCTCCTCTTCTTTCTGTCACTCTGTCTCAAGTATATAAAACTTTTTTTAAAAAAGAACTTTGAACTCACTCCTCAGAGATTATCACGTGACTTTGGACATAACTCATTTTTCTTCACCCCAGTTCTGGGAGACTGCGTGGTCTGAGACTGGCTTCTCTCCTCCGAGCCCAGTCTGCATCTCTGAACTTCGGCCCTGCTCTTCATTTCCAATGACTGGGCTGTGGCAGAGTCTCACTTCTCCTAACTGGAGTCCTGGAGCACTTGTGTGAACACAAAAACTGGGGGGTGCTTCCCTCAGAACCTGGGTGTCACCGTCCTACAGTCACCCCCCCTCATGACAAGGGCATGTTTGTTATAGAGAGGGAAAAAGAAATAGGGTAAACAAGATCAGGAAAATAAAACACATTCCCTTTACACAGAGATAACCACATTTATGAACAAGCACAAATAACTGTGAAGTACTGTGCCTACCTCACTGCACTAACTTAAAATCTATAGTTTATCTTAAAAAAAAGCAACAGATGATTTTTTAAATCTCTAAGTGTTTATCTACCACAGTATCTTTATTGCCTATGTAACATTTCATTTATTCTCGTTACTATGGCTACATAACAACAACAATTTACTGGTGTGAAACAATAACTGCCCTCACACACAGTTCCACTCTCAAGGCTTTTGCATATGCTGTTCCCCCTGCCCAGCAACTCTTCAGCCGGACATGACTCATAACGCTACCTTCTTCAAATCTTTGCTCAAGAATCTTCCTCAACAGCAGACATCTGGTCTACTTGGTTAAGTCACCAGTGGAGATGCTCCCATCCCACTTTGAGTGCCTGGGTTCAAGACCAGGCACCATTCCCAATCCTAGCTTCTTCTCATGTATGCATCCCCAGAGGCGGCAGGTGCTGGCCCAGCAGTCGGGTCCCTGACACTCACAAGGAGATCCAGACTGTGCTTCTGGATCTTGGCTTTGGCCTTGCCCAGCCTTGGCCACGATGGGCATTTGGGGAGCAGATCAGTGGATGCGAGCGATCTCTCTCTCCTTCTCTGTTTCTCAAATAAAATAGACACATAAATCACTTTTTAAAAATCTTCTCAGCAGATCTTTCCTGAGCACCCCAATAGAAACTGGACTATCCCTGCCCCCCATCAACACTCTCCAGCCCCCGTCTGTTTTACTGTACCCTAAACACCACTCATCATCTAACAAATATATTCTGTCAGAATTATTTATTTTCCAGCATACTCAAAGTAAACTACAAGAGGAAATGATTTTTTGATTGTTTATTGCTCCTCCTGGTTTTTTTTTTTTTCTTTCCCTAATGCTTAGAAAGCCAGACAATAATGACACTCAATAGGTATTTGTCGAAAGGACAAATGAAAATACACACACCATGTCACAAAACAACTGGGAGGAAATAAACCCACCACTGAAAGTAAGTGTAATTTCTGAGAGATCAATTTATAAGTGATTTAGGTTTTCTTCTTATGGTTTCCTAAATACCCAATTTTCTACAGTAGCATTGTATTACTTTTTAAATCTAAGAAAAGTATTAGTTATTTTTAAATGCTACAAGGCAAATATGACTACAAATAACAATGTTCAGGGAGTATAAATAAGGGAAATAAGTTCTAACCACCTGCAAAGTCTTAATGTTTATTCCTATAATCACAACATGGACCAGGGTGAGTTAAGAGAAATGTTAACTATCAATCATTCCTCCTTCTTTGGTTATTCAAACTTATGGGAATAAGAATGCTACTATGAACACTTAATTAGTCTAGTTTAATAATTTTATATACGAGTATTTATAAATGAAGTTCATTCATTCGCAAATATTTAGTCCTTTGGGATCTGCTCCCTGATCAAACCTGGAAACATGGGGTTGAGAGAATCTGAGAACCCGGATAAGATGACCAGCGCTGCAACCTTCACCTGCTACCAGGCAGCAGCACTGCCCTGGAAATTCTTTTCATTACAGAAAGATGAAGTAGCCCCCGGAAAAACGGGTAAATAGTTTATTGAACTCACGTTAAATTGGACTATTATAGAATTACATTCACTTAAAGAAATGCGAAAAAATTTATAAGCAACAAAAATCAAATTATAATAAAATATAATATTATGTGCCATTCACTCAGGGAGTCCTGAGTATTAAGTCATTTAGGGGTCACCGTCCACTGCTTCCAGACCGCAGAGACCTTGGATCCCTGGTTTTCCATGAGTTGACAAATCTGCTTGAGTTTAAGGAGAATGTTACCTGTGAAAGGTATGCAACCAGAACAGGTCTGAAAATTGACTGCCCCTGTCAATTGAAGCAAGTGGGACATGAAATGCAGTTCCTGTTTCATTTCATTTTTAGTTCCATAAGAAATACATCTGGTGCTGTCATGAAGATCTGCATCCATTTCCTGGGAGGCTTCTCCCCTGAACCTGTGTTCCAAGCATCGCTTACTGACTCCTGAGAGAAAACGGCAGGCCTCAGGTGCCCAGCACAAGACATTTTTAAAAACTCATCAGTAACTTTGCTTTAAATATTTGTTTTATTTATTTGAAAAGCAGAAGGACAGAAGATACAGATGAGAAAGATTTTGAATCCACCGCTTCTCCCCCAAAATGGTTTCAACAGTACAGGATGGTCCAGGCCAAAGCCAGGAGCCAGGAACTCCATTTGAGACTCCTACGTGGGTGACAGGTGTCAAAGCACTTGGGCCATCTTCTGCTGCCTTCCCAGGCACATTAGCAGTGAACTGGATTGGAAGTGAAGCAGGCGGGACTCAAACCCGCAACTTGGTGCTGGCCCCCATCAGTAACTTCTCATGTCAATACCCCACACCTGGTGAAGGGACACTGAACTTAGTTCTGCATAACATTTCCTCCAAAACAGCTTTAAAACCTGCACTAGTCTCTCATCTCCTGTGTGCCTTTACTGGGTTGGATTTTTGAAGTACATCTTGCAAAATTAACACAACAGATTGGAATCTGGATGGAGAACTTGGAGAAACTTTCAGATCGAATCCCAGCACCCTGGCTCAGGGCTTGCAATCAGCCAATGAATGGGTCCGTTCTTTCCTCGGGGAGAGGAAGAAAAGGGCTTTGACTCTCCATTGTGCAAGATATGACTGCTGAATTGTGCTCAATTATTATTTTTGAAAAAAGGAATAAAAGGCCTATTTGGGTTCTTACTTGGCAGGGTACAGACTTCCAAAGTGGTGCTCAGGCCCCAGGCTTATCCACGCATCTCCAGCCCAAGATTGACCCAAGCACAAATGGGCTTCTGCGCTTTCCAGTATATTCTGAATGTAAGTGGCTGTCTTTTTCTGAGGAATATCTTATTATTAGTTTTAGTATTAGTATTATTAGTATTATTCATTTATTCACTCAAATTCCAAAAAAAAGTTTCTTTTAAAACTCATAGAGATGTGGCTCCCTATCGGAATTTAAATGTTGGGTGAATTTAAAACAAGAAAATACAGCTTTGAAACTGTAAGCCACATTAGCAGGGTACCAGTCTTACAAGGAGACAAGGTGCAAGTTGTGAGGTGACTTTAAGCATGCTGGAAAAAATTAAGATGGGAAAGTCTAGTAGTTTCAATGATGAAAAAGCTATCAGGTAACAAATGCTTTTTTAAAAAAAAAAGATTTCTATTTATTTATTTGACATGTAGAGTTACAGACAGTGAGAGAGAGGCAAAGAGAAAGGTCTTCCTTCCCTTGGTTCACCCCCAAAATAGCCGCTATGGCTGGCACACTGTGCCGATCCGAAGCCAGATGCCAGGTGCTTCCTCCCAGTCTCCCATGCAGGTGCAGGGGCCCAAGCATTTGGGCCATCCTCCACTGCCCTCCCAGGCCACAGCACAGAGCTGGACTGGAAGAGGAGCAACCAGGATTAGAACTGGCACCCATGTGGGATGCCAGCACCACAGGCAAAGGATTAACCTAGTGCGCCATGGCGCCGGCCCACTAATGCTTTTTACCTGTTTAGGAGTTCAGTTCTGTCACTCTGCAATTCCTCGTGTGTGTGTGTGTGTTTCATATTATGTATTTGAGAGGCAGAGAGCCAGAGACAGAGAGAGCGCCTATCCACTAGTTCACTCTTCAAAGGCCTGAAACAGCTAGGGTTAGAACAGGGCCAAAGCCAGTAGCTAGGAACTCAATCCAGGTCTCCCACATGAGTGGCAGGAACTCAAATACTTGAGCTACCATCTTCTGCTTCCAGGTGTACATTAGCAGGAAGCTGGAACCAGAAGTGGAGCCAGACCTCAAACCCAGGCACTCCAATACCGGACTCAGGCATCTTGACCACTAGACTAAATGCTTGCCTTGTGTCTGTGCAATTCTGATAAGAATGATATGAGTGATAAATATTTTACACACACACAGTCTTCTTACTAACTTGCATTCCTCAGAGAAGACAATTAGTGACGCTGGATGATTCACCTTTTCATGGTGGTGTAACAAGGAGAGCAAGGAATGCATTAGACATCTCTGACTTGAACACTCCAGTTCATTCTGGGCCCAGGAAGTCCCTCAACATCAGGGCATGGCTTTTACAACCAACCAAGAACCTTGGCTCCTCTTTCTACTCCTACTTTCCACCCGCTTCCCCCAACCTTGAAGAAAACACAGCCAGCAAGAAGGCTTGAACAAGCAGTTATCTAGGAGCCCAGAAAACAAAGGGGCATTTCATCCCAGGATTTGGGACCACGCAACTGCTTCTGCTCAGAGTGGGTGTGAGAGAGGGAGAGACAGACTGAGAGCGACTCCCTTGATGTGACCAAACTAGAGGCAGAATGCCCGTGACTCTCCTGCCAATCCCTGCTGGCTCCAGAAAGACTGACTCTACAGACTCCAGGTTCCGTCTCTCAGGAGTGAGTTCAGTGTAAGGTGCCAGTCAAATGCAAGGCCCAAGCAGCCACTTCCCGTGGACAGCTCACTGCTAGGAGCTTTTAAAAGCTGCAGTCTCAGTCGGACCACCCCACAGCTGTCAGCTGTAATGTTCCAATTTCAAATATTTTAGTTATCATGGCAAAAAAAAAAATTGTGTTCTCTAATAATAAAGTGAGAGTAATGATGAGAACAACCCCTTCCTGGGGTTAAAATGTAAAGACCGTTAAAGAACTGGGAAAATAAATTTGAGGAATGGACTCGACCTAGCAATTAACCCACTAGTTAAGAGGCCCACTCACAGCAGAGTAGCTGGATTTGATACCCTGCTCCAGCTCCTGACTCCAACTTCTTGTTAACGCAGACCCTGGGAAGCAGCAATGATGCCTCCAGCGATGGTGGCCTGCCACCCACATGGGAGATCTACATAGGGGTGATCTACGTGGAGTTCTTGGCTCCCAGGTTCAGTCTCCTGGCCACTATGGGCATTTGGAAGTGAATCCACAGATGGGAGTTCTCATGCTCTCTCTTTCTGCCTCTCAAATAAATAAAACCTTAAAAGAATTTCAAAGATTAGGCCAGCGCCGTGGCTCACTAGGCTAATCCTCCACCTGCGGCGCCGGCACCCCGGGTTCTAGTCCCGGTTGGGGTGCCGGATTCGGTCCTGGTTGCTCCTCTTCCAGTCCAGCTCTCTGCTGTGGCCCAGGAGTGCAGTGGAGGATGGCCCAAGTGCCTGGGCCCCTGCACCCCATGGGAGACCAGGAGGAAGCACCTGGCTCCTGGCTTCGGATTGGTGCAGCGCACCATCAATAGCGGCCATTTGGGGGGTGAACCAAGGGAAGGAAGACCTTTCTCTCTGTCTCTAACTCTGCCAATCAAAAAAAAAAAAAAAAAAAAAGAATTTCAAAGATTAGACATGCAACAGATATTCTGGGTTAAAAATAATTTAGGAGCTGGTGTCATGGTGCAGTGAGTTAAGCTACCACCTGCGACACTGGCATCCCATAAGAGCACCACTGTTCCAGCTGCTGGGCTTCCAATCCAGTTCTTTGCTAAAGTACCTGGGAAAACAGAAGACAGACCAAGTGTTTGGGCCCCTGCCACCCACATGGGAGAATGGAGTTCCTTGTTCCTGGATTTGTCTGGCCCATCCCTAAATATTGTTGCCATTTGGAAAGTGAATCAGCAGATGGAAGATCTCTCTCTCTCTCTCTCTCTCTTCCTTTCAAATAAATAAATCCTACAAAATTGTAAAGAAAAAGTTTTTAATGATTATTATATGTAAGTAAAGATATTTCTTTATAATTTATACTTGCTTAGAACATGGTCAAATTGAAAATGATGTAATGTTTTTCAAAGGTGCTGTGCACACAGAAAAAGGAAATGTGTGTACTTTCTTAGTGATATCAGAGGGTTTTATGCAATCAGCCTCCACAATTGGGTGCAGAAATAGAAAGCTATTATTATTCCTGGGGTCAGGTTTCAATTCAGTACTAGGAACAGACCATTGACAATGTTAAGTTGGCTCTGTTGCTAGACAGTTCTGTATAAATCCGATTCACCTATTGTACAGTTAGTTATTGTACAGTTAGTTATTATTAAATAAATGGGCCAAGCATGAGCCCTTTTTGGAACACACCCACTGAGAAACAGCCTTTCGCCAATGAGTTTTCCAGGTACCAATATCTAATGAAGATGATCTAATTCTTACTGTTAATGACACCACTGGGAATCAGACCTTTGTTATCATTACACACTTGTTCAGTATAACATTCATGAGCTTTTCTGAACACTCTCTACATGTCCACAGAACTACACACACACACAAGAGGAGCCATATATGCCATCACCTTCATGCTACTTCTCAAATGAAACACTTTAAGCTCAGTTTAGCTGACAAATGTGAACTTTCCCAAAGAGCAAATAGGAATCTGTGAAGGAAGGGGCCGTTGGGACTGCAGAGGAGGAAGAAGGGAGACGCCTCTCCACTGAAAAGCTTTTCAGGAGCATTAGGAGTGAGGAGTGGTCCACTACTGGAGCCCCCTTTTAACCTCAAAATTAAGGCTCTGGATGCTCCCTACATGAACTGATTGAAACCCTACAGAGGGAAGGCCTGGCTTAGTCTAAGCTCAGGCACAAATGGAAAACTGATCCAGCACAATGCTGGAAGAAGAAACACTAACCTTTGCTGAGTGACCTGGGAACCCGGCTGTGTGGACAGAGTGAGTACAGGGTGTCTCCTCCCTGTAGCCAAGGGAGGCTTCTGGGTTAGTACCTGGGAGCCTGGGAGAGGAAAGACCCTAACTCCACATGGCTCCCCTGAGCAAAACAGTGCTTCTCTCTGCCTCTAAAGATCTGCTTATCAGTCCTTTATCCTGAAGGTGTGTTTTGATTTTTCACCACCAAAATACAGGCCCTACTCATTGCTAAGGAACACTGTACACAACACACCAAGTCATCATGAAAAAAATTCCAGGAGCAAATATTTTAATTTCACACCTAAATGTGATGAATGTTGGAAACTGCAGAAGACAATGTAAATTAAATCACACTAAAAGTGCCAGAAGCCCAAAAAAACACAAAAGGACATTATTAGGAAAGACATACACAAATCCTGTAAGTTGCACCTCCCATTAAGGCCCCACCACCCAATGCTATTGCACTGGGGATTAAGTTTCCTACACAAGAATTTTAGGATTTACATTCAAACCACAGCAGGAAATGATAATCTGACCAAACCAAGTATTACAAAATCTGAAAGCTGTCAGAGGCTAACAGCACCAAGTGCTATTTTTACAAGGCTTCTGAGATTATACTAGCACACATGGTCTCATCTTCCCCAACTCACAATCAGAGAGAAATTCTCAACTTCTTCAGCTGACAGATACGAACAAACAGGCAAAGAAAGCTTAAGACACTGACCCAAAATGGTCCAGCAAATGTGTAACAGGCAGGACCAGAACACAGGCCCCAAACCGGCCAGGGGCAGGCACATGGCAGAGTGGCCTGCATGCCTCCAACAAACACTCCAGTCCCTCTCTCCAGCCATGGCCTCAGCAGCAGCCTTCTGACCTTAATTAGATTTCCCAGAGAGATTCTCCGGGTCTTCTTTTGGAACCAGTTTGGAGAAATCCGACAAATCCTACCTCAGCCAGGGAACTGAGATGAGGATCTACAGTCAAAGCTGTTTTGGTGGTAAGTACTCTCAAGAGTGGGTGCACCCACATGGGAGACCAGGAGGAAGCACCTGGCTCCCACCTTCGGATCGGCGCAGTGCCGGCTGTTGCGGCCATTTGGGGGGTGAACTAACAGAAGGAAAATCTTTCTCTCTGTCTCTCCCTCTCACTGTCTGTAACTCTAACTCTCAAATAAAATCTTAAAAAAAAAAAAAGAGTGGGTGCAAAACATGGCACTTGACCTCTGTGGTCTACCTCCCGAAACACAAAATCTCAGGTCACTCATGAGAAAAACAGCAGACAAATTCCATAGGTGGTCCTACAGTGAGCACGCCTCCAAAGCATCAAGGTCAACAAAACCAAAGGAGGCCTGGAAAACTGTCTCCACTAAGAGGGGCCTAAGTTGACCTGACCGCTAAATGCCATGTGCACCCTAGGGGGTCCTGGAGCAGAAAACTGATATTGGGTAAGAAACGATGAAACGAGGGAATAAAGTGTGGACCTCAGTTCATAAAAACAATACCAGGCATTGCTTCTTTAATTACAACAAATGTACCACAGTATGTAAGATGCTAATGAAAGCAAATTGCGGACAGGGCGGGGAAGAGTGCTTTTTCTCATAGGACTTTCATGGCATCGTTTGACTTCCTTCCCATGCATTCATTTCCTGATGTCCACTTTGATATATCAGGCACCCCAACCATCCTTTATAAAGTAATGAAAATAATTTTCAAAACTCAATTCCTGCAAAAAATTCATGTTAGGGGAATATGAATCCTCATACTTTCTTCATTTTTCCATCTCCCATATGCTCAGTGGTGAAGTGAATCATGTTCCCCTGGTAACCACCTCAGCTCTTTCCCCTCCCCTTTGAAACAGCTCCTCTACAGCAGGATGGATGAGGCTAAATGAAACCGGAGCTGATGTTTGCTCTGGCTGGACAAGAAGTCAGCAGGGAGTCAACATCTGCCACATCCTCACTCTTAAGGAGTCTCTTAGCCCCTCCTCATTGTCTCCCCACACTCTGAAGTCCTCTAATGAATGCAAGGCTCACCCTTCACAACATTCCACTGAGTGCTACAACTCATTGAGGCACTGTTCTCCCAAGACAGCTCCCCAAAAGTGAAATTTGAAAGGAAACCCCAAACAAAAACACCTCCCTCTCTTCACTTCCACACCTTCACACATGGTGACTCTCACAAACACACGTTGCCCAATACTACAGCATAAGACAAACCATCTCCTAGAAGGAGCCACAATTTTATCCTTGTCCTCAGTTTGACCACGCTTTTCTTTACTTTGCCACTCTTATTATTAAGTTACTAAAGGATTCAGGTCCTTGTCACCAACATATTATCTCAGAGAAACATTCTGGAGGCTGAGTCACCTGCCACCCCCCGCCCATCATTAGCCACATTGAAAGAAAGTTCCCTACCTTTCACTGAGGCTTCTCCACAACTGTGCACCTGCAAGAGGGAGAAGGAAAATGTGAGGCTTAACCAGGTATTGTTCTCCTGAGGTTTCTCAACTTCTAAACATTCTCTTTCATATGGAATGCTTAGAACTTTGAACACTAGGATTAAAAGTCACACAATGCATACTTTGGACAATTAGTCTACAAATACTTTGAGAATCTACCACATGCAAAGCACTTGAACACACATCACGTGAAATGGAATGCTCTAGAATACATGCCTTGGGGATTTTACTGTCGAGCAGGGTGAACAAAATATGCACTTGAGTAAATATGGACTCAGGTAGGTAGTACAGGAACTCTCTAAGAAGTAGAAATCTGGGGCAGGCGCTGTGGCGTAGTAGGTTAAGCCTCCACCTGTGGCACCGACATCCCATATGGGCACCTGTTGAGTGCCAGTTGCTCCTCTTCTGATCCATCTCTCTGCTTATGGTCTGGGAAAGCAATGGAAGATGGCCAAAGTGCTTGGGCCCCTGCACCCTTGTGGGAGACGAGGAAAAAGCTCCTGACTCCTGGCTTCAGATCGGCCCAGCTCCAGCCATTGCGGCCATCTGGGGACTGAATTTCTCCCCGTGTCCCTCCCTCCATCTGTAACTCTGACTTTCAAATAAATAAATACATCTTTTTTTTTTTTTTTTTAAAGAAGTAGTTGTTCATGGACAGAGAAAATGTAGCTGCTCAACAAAGTGCCAATAATAGATGTGGCATGTGAGATGAGGCTTGACTTGAAGCTGACAAAATAAAAACTAAGACAACCTACTTGAGAAAGAAGATTATTATCTACTCTTTAGATGTTTTCAGCTTCTATCCAGGCTCAAGTGAAGTCCACAGACAATCTATATATACCTAGATCTCTTCGACTTTCTAATTCTCCAGTGACCACCTTCATTGGATCGTGTCTTGATATAAGATTCCCAACTTTAACAAAGTTCAATATGATTAATGATCATGACAAAATGTTCCATCAAACAAAACGCCAAAGGTCTTCAACAAAAGGCCAAAGAGATCTTCCTTATGTTCGTTAATATCCCAAAATCCATGTGATAAATATTTTTAACATTTACTTCCAGGACATACCTTCTCAAAATTGTTTCTTTGTATTTTTCAGATAATTCGAATTGTGCAATTAATCTAGTTTCCTCTTATACCTTGGTTGCCAGTAAGCAAGTGGATAAATCTTTTGTTCAATCATAGTTATTATATCAGTCTTCTGTTCCTCTATTAGTCCTCTTTCACAGTATTGTGTTTTATGTTCCTTATAAGCTCCTTCAAAATTTGGGAGTTGGGTGGCATATAAAAAGAAAACAACTCAAAAGGACCCATGAAGTTGTGAATAATAGTGAGGTATCAACTCAAGTTGGGAAACTGGATGGACAACATTTTAAAAACATTTACTCCCCTTGTCATATAACATTTTTCCTTTTTTTCATTTCATTTCTTTTTTTTTTAACTTTTATTTAATGAATATAAATTTCCAAAGTACAGAATATGGATTACAATGGCTTCCCCCCCATAATGTCCCTCCCACCCACAACCCTCCCCTTTCCCACTCCCTCTCCCCTTCCATTCACATCAAGATTCATTTTCAATTCTCTTTATATACAGAAGATCAGTTTAGCATACATTAAGTAAAGATTTCAGCAGTTTGGTCCCACACAGAAACATAAAGTGAAAAATACTGTTTGAGTACTAGTTATAGCATTAAATCTCAATGTACAGCACACTAAGGACAAAGATCCTACATGAGGAGTAAGTGCACAGTGACTCCTGTTGTTGACTTAACAAATTGACACTCTTGTTTATGGCATCAGTAATCACCCTAGGCTCTTGTCATGAGCTGCCAAGGCTATGGAAGCCTCCTGAGTTCACCGACTCTGATCATATTTAGACAAGGCCATGGTCAAAGTGGAAGTTCTCTCCTCCCTTCAGAGAAAGGTACCTCCTTCTTTGATGACCCGTTCTTTCCACTTGTATCCCCGGCGTCATCAACATGGGCAACTCCCTCATTGAGCGCGGGGCCTGTGCTTCAGTGAAGACGCCGTCAAGGCCCGCCTGGCTGCCTTAGCTGACCATATAACATTTTTCTAACAACACTGAGGCCAAGAATAAAAAGAAGGTAGAACAGTACGGAACATATGTTTGCTTGCTTACTTGATTATTAGAAATTGGAGGAATGACTATGGTTGATGGAGAAGAGAACAAGGACGTTTCAAATGGTGAGGACAGCATCTCCTTAATCTCTGAGCAAAGACCAGGACAGGGCCACATATAGGGTGGAGAGTCAGAGCAACATTGGAGCTGGGAATGTGCAAATGACAAGAGGCCAAGCTGAAGATGAGTCAAACCAATAGCCACAAAAGATCTCGCTCAACAGGAGCAGGGGTCAAGGGGAGATACACAAAGAACGCCCTAAGAATTGACTTTCAGGCTTTGCACAGCACTTCCAAAGGCTAAGGTCAAAGATGAAGCTACCTGGGAGACAACAGAATCCAGGCCACCAGAAAGCCAAGCTGTAACGATACAAGGAGGGTGCCTAAAGGACTAGAGTCCATGTGCTACAATCCCTATGGATCCCATCTTCAACAGCAACCTGACCGCACAGAACGTGGCATAAGGACAGTGCGGATTCACAGCAGAGACACCTGCTGAGCCCTCCTACTATTCACAGGGTAGTAGTGAAGGATCAGAGAAGGAAAAGGTGGTCAAGGACAAGTTGAGGGATGCAAGAGGAGTTTTCTATAGAAGAATTCCCCAAAGGAGTTAATGCAGGGAAACACTCGAGACACCCAACGATAAGGGAGAGGAAATCTTTCAAAGCTAGCGTAGCTCAGACCAGAGACTCACCAAATACACACAAGGGCTCCCGTGGGTTTCACAAAGTAATTCACAAGATAGTACTCTGCATTTTAGTTATTTGCCATCTATTTCATAGGAAGCATCTAAGATGGTATCACAGATAATTGAGAGTAGTCAAACTCTCAGATGTAGAATGGTTGTTGGAGGGGCTGCAGGAAGGGGCAGAGGGACTTACTTTCAGTGGGTGCAGGGCTGCAGTTTGGGAGCTACGAAAGTTTAAAACAAGCAGGATAACTGGGGGCAGAGGTACAATTAAATTCTTAATAATCTAGGTTTAATATATTTAGCCAAAAATGTGGGAAGGAAGCAGAGCCACCCAGTAAGCCCCGGATGACTTCACCATCCTTTTCTGGTGGTTGCCACTGTGGTGGCTATTAGCTGATTGCAGCCACGGAGTCACCATAATTGCATCAGGATCTAACTTGAAGCTAAATCTGTGCCTTCCTGGGACTAGTTTGCTGCCGTAGCTCCTTTCACTAAAAGGTCCCAGAGTCAGGCTCCTGCCAACTATTCCCACATTCAAGTGGGTCTCTGTCCAAAAGACTTAAGACCAGAGGACCAAGCACACAGCAGTATTTCTTCAGTCAGGCACAAGGGAGCTCTGGGAAAGCAGGGTAATGAATCCCATTTCTCCTGTTTTTCTCAAGCAGTAGCAACACCGTATTCAGAGCAATGTCACCCCGAGAGAAAGGATGGCCTGTGACACAGTCCTGCCCTAGGGGGTCCAGTGTGAGGGCTCCACTTGGCTACAGAGGCTTGCGTGTCTGGATCCCCACTGGAAGCACTACAACACCATTCAACACCATTGGCACAGAGAGGTACTCAATGCAGCTTGACCACTGAGTGAACAAACCTCATGCTGACCCGATTTTCTGTCAGTTGAACAGAGGGGGCTGTCACTATGCCAAAGACACTTCTT
This sequence comes from Oryctolagus cuniculus, assembly GCF_051225735.1. NCBI lineage: Eukaryota > Metazoa > Chordata > Mammalia > Lagomorpha > Leporidae > Oryctolagus > Oryctolagus cuniculus. The sequence continues at coordinate 45,840,523 of NC_142880.1, forward strand.
TCTTATGCTTTCATTTGACCCTGTACAATCCTGGGTTGTGAGGATGGTTTCTCCCACTTTTGTGCATAAAGAAGCTCAGATGGTAGAGCAGACAAAATAGCTTTCCAGGGTCCCAAGTCTTAACTCTGGAACCTGGGAACATTACTTCATATGGAAAAGGGGTCTTTGCAGGTGTGGGTTGGTTAAGGAAGTGAGATGAGGACATTATCCTGAATTATCCAGATGGGCCCAAAAGGCAATCAATCACAGGATCCTTCTAAGAGGGAGACAGAAAGGGATTTGACAAAGACAAAGGGGAGGTAATGCAAGCACAAAGGCAGGGACTGCAGTGATGCAGCCACAGCCTAGGAACACCTGCAGTCACCAGACGCTGGAGAGGCGGGCAGCAAATCCTTCATCAGAGCCTCCAGAGGGAGTGGCTCCCTGTCCACACCTTGACCATGGCCCAGTGGGCTAATGGCTTCCAGAACCATGAGAGAACTGTCTCCTGTTCCATGCCACCAAGTCTCTGGCCATTTGCTGCAGCCACAGCTGACTAACACACTCTACTCTGTGGCTCCTCACCACAAGAAAAGGGAGCAAACCTGCTCAGGAAGAATTAGACCACTTAGGCCAATGATCTTTCAACTCCACAACCTTAATTTTTTAAAGGCCTGAATCTTGGCAGTCTGTGAACATAAAACACCCTCATTCCTATGACTATGAAGCCAAGGAGTGAAACTCCCCAAAGCTGAAGGCCTTTGCAGGTCCAGAGACATTAAGTGGAAAGTCTTGACAATTGTTCTTTTCTCACGCTTGGCCCCTCCCACAGAAATCAAATTTTTCACACCTGGCCTGGGCTTTCCACATTTGTCTGAATTTTATAAGTTGTATGCCAGACTACAGCCAAATCTGACACACAACTGAAAATCTCAAGACACCCTGCTTGATTTGGGAGTCAACCTGTTCCACCAAACTGAAGTGGCTGCTATAGCACTTGTAAACGGCTGTCTTCTGGGATCCCTCTGAGGGAGGGCCTAGGGAATGAAGATGTCACAAAGCTCTTTCGAGAAACACAGGCTCTCTTCTCTCACTTACAAACCAAGCAAGCAATATGGGGGACCATCATGGACCAATCCAAGCAACACTTGCACAAAAGCCTCATGCACTGCCAGCCTCCAGTCATAAAGTCTTAAGACTTAAACAACCAGGATCATACCAAGTTCCTTCAAGGTGAAAAGTGAGGGAGTCAAGTGTCTGTTCTCTGAAACAGAGAATAGGAAGGTAAAGAGGAGAAGAGAGGGAGAGAAGGAAGGGTGCATGCAAGAACACAATCTAATCTGTAGATTCAAGGAAAACACAAATCACACGAAAACAAATGTGTTCACCTTGCCGGAACATTGTCATGACAGAATTAGCTTCAAACCTGGAAACACAGTAATTCAAAGCAATCTTTCTGGAAATGGTTTATACCATGATTTAGCTGGAAAACTGTGAAAGCTTAAAATAAAAACCAGATTTAAAGAAGAGCCACAAGATATCATGGTGATAAATCTGCAACAGCTTAAACCCTGGACTCCAGCTCATGTTAGGGAGGGAGGAGACAGCCACCTCCTACAAAGTGGGCCTGTTTTCCCACCCAGGCAGGAATGCCAGCCTCTTCTTATGCACATCAGTCCAGACAGACTTCAACCAAAATTATCCCTCCACTTGGGATACAAGTGCTGAGATTAAATTCCCCATTGCAACCTCCTCTTGGCTATTTTTGATCAGATTTCTCTTACAACATTAAGGTTCATGGGTCTCAATTATTCCGGGGGGGGGGGGGGTTCTTACCATTTACAAAAACTAGGTCAAACATGGTAGAAAAGGCCCCTCTACATATGGAAAAACTTGACTCAGATTTCTAATATAGTTAAAATACTTAAAAAAAACTTGGATAAATTTAAAAAAATAATTCAAGTTCTCACTTTCGAACAGTGGTTAAAATTAATTCATTTTTAATCATCATCAATTTATCTTTAAAAATTTGTTTGGCCATCATTTGTTTTTAAACCCTGAATTATCTGTTTTCCTTCACTGAAGCAGAGGAAATTTTTATATAAACTGGTCCATTTTCCAGTGGCCCAGTTTCATCATGTGGGATGTAATAAATATTTAACTGTTATCCTCACTGCAGCCTACTTAAATATCAAAACGGTATTTAAAACAGAACTTAAAGACAAGAGAGAAAGCAGCACACATAAACGTTCTTCCCAGGAGCAACAGCTATGACTAGAGACCATATAGTCTAATTATTCTACTGAGAAAAGCAAAGTCAGTGCCTACGTCATCAATTACTGTGCTACTAACCAAAGAAAAAACTAGTTAATGTGCCTACACAAAGTTCAGAAATTCAAAGTCTAGGAAACTGAAAACCATAAAAATGAAACCTGAGCTTTCTTACCTCTCGTTCTAGACAAAACCATATCCTTTATTATCTGCATAATAACACGCCCAAGTATCATGACGGAAATCAGGTGATATACTCTCCATGGAGTCAATGCAAGGAACCTGCAGCAGAAAAACAGAAGAAATCATGATTTCACTCAAGTATTTTAATGTGTGCTATAAAATCATGTTGACTTCCCGCCACGGAAACAAAACATGCATTCAACAATGCTTTCACTTTTCAAAACAGCCGGGCCTGAAAGTCAACTCACGGGCCTGAAAGTCAACTCACAGGCACAACAAAATTTTGTCAGCAAAACAAAAGCCCTTGAGCCATGTGTACTTTTGTGCCAGGCTTTCTGCTCTGACCTTTCATTTCAGCAGAGGATTTGCGATCGTGGTGTGGCCCAAATATCCCTCCCAGTGCTGGGCTTCTCCCTGCACAGAGGGATGCTGGAACCGGCCTGAGACAGGGTTGTGACGGGCTAAGGAACCAGAGCTGTGGCACTTCCTGACAGACACGGGTTACAGCAGATGCTTCTGACTCACCGTCCCGGTCCTGCGTCTTAGGCCTCCTCTGAACACTGCCCCCTTCTCCTAAAAACAGGAGTTAAAGATCCAATCGGCTCCCCCTTTCCTTTTAAGATCACTATCGCTTTGGCCACCTGCCTACCTCCTCTCTGGAGAGAAACAAACAGAAGTCTTCACTCTAGCCGGCGCCGTGGCTCAATAGGCTAATCCTCCACCTTGCGGCGCCGGCACACCGGGTTCTAGTCCCGGTTGGGGCGCCGGATTCTGTCCCGGTTGCCCCTCTTCCAGGCCAGCTCTCTGCTATGGCCAGGGAGTGCAGTGGAGGATGGCCCAGGTGCTTGGGCCCTGCACCCCATGGGAGACCAGGAAAAGCACCTGGATCCTGGCTCCTGCCATCGGATCAGCGCGGTGCGCCGGCTGCAGCGGCGGCCATTGGAGGGTGAACCAACGGCAAAGGAAGACCTTTCTCTCTGTCTCTCTCTCACTGTCCACTCTGCCTGTCAAAAAAAAAAAAAAAAAAAAAAAAAAAAAGAAGTCTTCACTCTGAGCAGCACCCAGACCCCGCAGGACCCTTTCTGCTGCTGTTGGGCTTACCTAGGACTGGACCGGCCAAGACGGCACAGGGAGCTCTCAGCCTGGCCATGAGGCTCTCAGAAGCCGAAACCCCTGTGTTACACAATTGGCCAAGCGTACTATTAACTTTGACAACTGTTAAACGCTGGTGGCAAGCTACACAGAGAACTGAGGGACACATCAACACTGCCTGTATGAACTCCTTTTCTCAGCCGCCATAGGCAGAGCTCACAAAATGCAAGCGAGGTACAGGTGTTGTCACAGCAAGCAGGGAGATCACAGAGGGAAGAATGACAGCGAATCAGGGAGAACTGGGTAAGAGAACTGGGTGGGAGTGGCACTTGACCTTGGTCTGGGAGAACCAATGCAATTCCAAGGAAAATGGAGGCTATTCGAGAGGACACAACACGCACAGGTCGGAGTCCAGCAAGGAGGAGAGGCCAACTGCAGGCTGAGTGCTCTGCAGTGGCCTTAGCAGCAACGGAAGACAGAAGAGGGCTGGAGACTGGCAGAGGCAGGACAGACTGAGGAGACAGACAAACGGCAGGAGTTTGGCCTCTGCACTGTCATAGACAGAAAGTCCAAGGTAGAGAGAAGGAAAACCAGGTGCCAGTTGGTTTTGGAGGACAAGGAGGAAGCACCACATCTGGCCATCCAGAGGTCATGCACTGTGCGCGGTGGGAAGTAGCTCCATGCAAGACTCTGGGAGAAGCTGTGGGTGGAACTCTCACCAGAAGAGGGGCACCCAAGTCTAGCACCAAGTTTAATGCTCAATGCAGGTGTGACCTGGACCAGTCAAATGAGCACGTAGACTAAGTCCATCTTTTCTTTTTTAAAATGTATTTATTTGAGAGGGAGGGGGAGGAGAAGAGAGAGAGAGAGAGAAAGAGAGGAAAGGGGGCTCCCATCAGCAGGTTCACTCCCCAAATGCCTGCAGCAGCTGGGCTAGGCCAGGCCAAGGCCAGGAGCCGGGAACTGAGTCCAAGTCTTTTCCAATGTGAGTGGCAGGAACTCCATTACCTGAGACCTGGGGAGTCACTGCTGCCTCCCTGCTCCGCATCAGCAGGAAGCGGGAGTTCAGAGCTGAGGTGAGGTGGTCACCAAAGCCATGCACTCCAGTATGGGATGAAAACATCTAAAGCAGCACCTTAACCACCAGGCCAAACTCCTAGCCCCAGTTGCAGCCGCCTTTTTTTTTTTTTTTTTTTTTTTTTTTTTTTTTTTTTTTGACAGATAGTTAGACAGTGAGAGAGAGTGAGAGAGAAAGGTCTTCCTTCTGTTGGTTCACTCCCCCAAATGGCCGCTATGGCCGGAGTTACACCAATCCAAAGCCAGGAGCCAAGTGCTTCCTCCTGGTCTCCCGTGTGTGTGCAGGAGCCCAAACATTTGGGCCATCCTCCACTGCCTTCCTGGGCCACAGCAGAGAGCTGGACTAGAAGAGGAGCAACCAGGACTAGAACCTGGCACCCATATGGGATGCCAGTGGTGCTGCAGGCGGAGGATTAACCAAGTGAGCCACGGCACCAGCCCCCACCCAGTTGCATCCTTCTTAAACTACGATCTGCAACTGCCACCAGGTTGACTGCCTGGAAAACTTCTAACTTATAGATTCCCAGACTCCTCTCCTTAGGTCTTTTGAAGTGTGAGGTCCAATTACTAGTATTTTTATCCAACAAATACTTATTTATGGATTCCCTACACTGGGACAAGCACTGCACTACCAAAGGGGAACAAATGGTGAACAAGCAGCGCAGAGAAGGAGACATAACGAAAATCCACAATGCCAACAGCCATGTCTTCAACGGAAAATAATTTGTTTCTCCAGTAAGGGGCCACCACATGCTCTTTTGTTTTTTCAAGATTTATTTATTTGAAAGGCAGAGCAAGAGAGAAAAAGAGAGCAATCCATTTACTGATTCAGTCCCCAAATGGCTACAACAGCCAGGGTTGGGCCAGATTTAAATCAGGGGCCAGGAACTCCATCCTGGTCTCCCACATGGGATGCAGAGACCCAAGTACTTGGGCCATCTCCAGCTGTCTTCTCAGGTACATTAGAAGGAAGCTGCATCTGAAGCCTAGTACTGGGACTCAAACTGGCACTCCTAGGCCACAACACTGGCCCCCACACACGCCCTATTTTTAAAGCTATTAACGTTTGTTTGAACTAGGCTGTGTTTTACTGTTTGTTCTGTTTGGGGCCTCCCTCCTCACTATGAGTTTATCATTAATTCCAGCTATTGTTCACGTGTGGGGCTCTCTCAGGTTTCCCCATCTCACACGGAAGTGGCAGTTTTCAAAATTTTTGACAGTGACTATAATAAGAAATTCATTTACACTGATAGACATTTAATGAACCCAAAGTTTCAAAAAATAATGTTTATCCTTATGATTTACAATGCCTTATGATATTTTCCAAGGAAATGATGATATGTTTAAATGCTGACTGTGACTCACCCACTGACTCAGGGCCCACCAGCGAGCTATAACCCAGAGTTAGGCTCACATGTATCAGGGGGATCTAGAAATGTTGTGCTATGGTTTGAGCAGGACTTGATCCCAAACTCATACAGACATTTAAACCCCAGAAGTCATAAGTTAATGGTACAAAGAGGCTGGAAATTCAATCCAACTACAGTTATTAGGAGCTGGGCCTCATGGTAGGTTCTTGGGCCACTGGGGCCAAGGGTTGTTACGAGATGGGCTCAACTGCTCTCTCCACTTCCTGGCTTGCCATGTGATCCTTCCTCCCTGATACACCCTGCCACTCTTATCAGAGGCCCAACCAGTGGGGCTGCCCACTTTTGAACTTGAACCTCCAAAACTAGGGGCTAAATAAGCCTTTCTCTTTACAAAGTTAGTATTCTCAGGTATTGTGTGGTGGTGATGAAAAGTTGCTAATACAGTCAGATGAGTAGGCTTCATTAGAATGGCCTCCTTTTTCAGAGTTGGACAAAGCCCTAGGAGAGAGATGGAAAGTTTTCTCAAGTTTAAAGGTATTTAGAACAAGACAGAAAGCCATTTCAGTATCTTCTAAAAAAGAAAAAAAAAAAAAAAAAAAAAACCCAAACTGAAGCACTGAAGGGCATTAGTTACTCTCTTGTTGGAAGTTACAAACTTTCAGAAAGAAATTAATGCCAGGGCTTTGCTTCACAGACCCGGTTACCAACCCCCTTTGGAGCAATTCCAAAGGGCACTCAGGCTGTCCCCTCCATGTCCTGGGCCAGGATCCAGCTGGCATCTCAGTCAAGGTCTTGCTAGTCAGTGAGACTCCTCCATCTGCTGCGAAGACAACACCAGCACTGCTTGGGAAGGTAAGGTCGCAACTGCATGGGCTTTCATACTTGTTTCCTTTGTAGGTTAGCATCTTTAACCCCAGGAATGAAGTAGAGAAATGCTTGAGAAATGAATCCCTAACGTGAATTACAACACAATTTGTAGTTAGACAAATCTAGGCATATTTGTTATTTTAATCATTTATAATATTTAAGATAATTTGTCTGTGGATCTACTTTAAAACAGGTAGCTGAGTAAATAAGACTTGTGATTTGGGAAGTGAACCAGTGGACAGAAGTGCTCTCTCTCTCTCACCCCTTTCAAATAAAATGAAAATAAATGAAAGGGATTTATTTTTCACCTCCACGATAGGCAGTGGTGAGAGTTTCCGCCAGGAGGCACAGTGCATGAGGATCCGGCATCTGCTCTGGTGACATCAGCGGCCAGTAGCACTCACTGTCTGGTGGTGAATTCTCCAGAGGCCACTCCCTCCTGCTGCAGGGATTCTTGGGATCACACCAAACATGGCCACCTCCCCTCCCCTCCCCACGTCTGGATGCGCTGAGAGATGCAGCTCATCAGAAAGGCAGGGCTGATGCTGGCTTCTATCTATTCATCGACTTTCCCCTACTGTCCTCTCTAGATAGCTTAGCTGGCTTTCTTCATTCCTTTCTTTTTCTTGGCTGATTAAGAAGTCAGTAATCTGAACAAATCTAATGTTCCCTGCCGTGTTATCCGTACTGACTCTCGAGCTGCCCATCTCGGTTGTTGGGACAACATTCAGGTAGGCTCCCTAGAAGCATGGGGACAATCTGGGTAATTTTTGCTAAGAAGTACTTTAAAGGGACAATGACAACATGATATTCACAAATGCAGTTTAAAGTGTTCAAGAAAGTATAATTCAACTTTTCATTGAAAGTAGTCATTCACCAAAGACTCTCTTGAAAATGGCTGTTAATATTTCCTATGTTGATAAAGCAAGGTTTTCTCAGCAAACATCGAAAGCACAAAGAAAAATGAGGGTTTTGTAATCTACAAAATGGAAATTTATTCTTTACAAAGCAGGTGAACAAAATTGCTTCTCATCACTCTTTACGTGAAAGCTGTCTCACAGGACATCCCTGAACGATCCCTGCCTACCAGACATGGGGGATCCTGATGCTGGGACTCGGCAGTAGAGGTTGTACAATCACCAAGCTGGGCAGAGCTTTGGGGTCCTCGGGGTGACACCTTCATCAGCTCCACACATCCCCAGTTCCACCCCTGGAAGTGCCAGATTTCTCGCAGCATCCCATTCTCTGCAGTATCCTATTATTACTGTTTTCATTCCATCCTCAGGCATCTGTCAGACACCAGGCTAGTCGCTGGGAGAAGCCCTGTCTGCCCCAGTGAAATTGGGAAAGCAGACAGGTAACCAACCATGTCTAGGCATAGCACGGTTGCAAAGGGTGTGGGAGCAGAAAAGAGAGGGGAGAATTGCTTGAGAACATCCAAGAAGGGTCTCTGGCACAGGTGGCATCTCAACTCTCACTGCCCAAGGAAGTCAGATCCAGCCAGGAGGAACAGACAAATGCACTGCAAGCTGAGTACAGTGGACCCAAAAGGGACTGCAAGAGACGAGCAGGCTAGAGGCTGAGCGTTCAGAAGTTCACTCTTAACCTTTGCCTATAGCTGGTGGCAATAGTTCTGCCCTGCAGAACCAAACTCCAGATGAATAATGTAACTGATGTTCAGTGAAAAGAGGCACGGTTCTAAGAGTCTTGTATGTTTTCACTCACTGGATCCTTGTAACAATCCCACGATGGAGGTGCTATCATCACCCCCATTTTACAGGTGAGCAAAGGAAGGCTGAAAAACTTGTGCTGGCTCCACAGCAGATGGGCCCTGGATGTGAGTCTGGGCAACACGACTCCCAGCTGGCTTTCTTACCATTCACAATGCCTTCTGGACACAATTGTCTGCCTCTTTATCTGCCTGCTATCACATGGAGAGAGCTAGAAGAACTGTCCCCAATGTCTAAGGGTGCATCTATTTCGAATAGCAAACTGACATAAGGGATTTCAGGAACCCTCCTCAAAGACACCAGCAGCTGCCACCGCAGCTGCAGAACCTGGGGGCTACGGCCAGGCTTCCTGGAAGTGTTGGCTCCAGGACAAGCACCCTGGTTCCTCCCCACTCTTCCCGAGGCTCCCATCCTCCTGCCAGACTCCAGGTGCCCACTCCATTCGCACCAAACGTGCCCCCTGGGCACCTGGTCTGACAGAGTGGGGGAACCTCGAGGGCCCTTAAACCCTCTGTTCTGGACTTCATAGCTGCACTAAGATTTTTTTCTTTTTCTTCAGTGTATAAACTATTCTTAGAGCAGTTTTAGGTTTACAGAAAAAATCCACATAGCTTCCCCTATTAGCATCTTCATTATTAGTACTTTATTAGTTCCAATTATGAGTACATAGACATCTGTCACCATTGATGACCCAATATGGATAGTAACTTAATATTAATCAAGTCCATAGCTTATAATAGGCTTCACTCTGTGTTGGACATCCCTGTGACTCCGACAAAGGCACAGAGTCGTGCAGCTACCATGACAGTGCCACACAGAAGAGCATCCCTGCTTTAAAAATCCCCTGTGCTCCACCTGTTCATCCCACCCTCTCCTGAGCCCCTGGCAGCCACTCATCATTTCAGTCTGCTTAGTTCTGCCTTTTCTGGAACATCACATTGTTTGAATCACACAGCTCGCTTTTTCCGACGAGCCCCTTTCACTCAACAATACACATGGAAGCTCCCTCGGTGTTGTGTTTATGTCCCTGCTATCACAATTGTTGTGATCATTGAATAATATCCCATCGTAGGAGACACAAACATCTACCCAGTCACCCACTGAAGGACATGGGGTCACTTCCAGCTTTTGGCAATTATAAATACAGCTGCTACAAAACTGACGTGCAGGATTTTGTGTGGACATAAGTTTTCAACCCATCTCAGCAGTTCTTTTTAACAGGTCTATCAGCATGCTGGCTCACGTTGAATTTATAGGCAGTTAAAAAAAATTGAGGGTTCTATTTTTGAGATGTGATTTTTAAATCTAAATCTGTCCTATTAAACATGTTCTTGTTGGATATGATCCGTCACTCAACCCAGTGGACCCTAAGGGTACCATCAATCACCTCTCTCCTCTTGCCCAGCTTCAGGACACCCACACATCTGACACCTGACTGCCGTCAGTCCTCACTCACTCAACTGATGAACAACTTTGATCAGCACTGGAATCCTGCCACTGGCCATGACCAGAGTGACCCAGATTTATCAGCATTTCATGAATGTAGCAGATCACCTCGTTGGCCACTATTTTCCTGTCCCTGTCACCCCATTCCATCCACAAGGACATCATGAGAGATTTTCTTAAGCACCTTGATGAAACCCACTGTACCACTAAGGTCTAAGCATCTGTAAGGCTGGACTTGCTTGGCTCTGCTGAGAGTTACTCTAAGGCATGTGTGAGTTCTCTGCAGGAGAGCAAAACACCACCAGGCCCTGCCAAAGAATCATGGAACACAGCCTGAATCGACCATGGGGCGACTTTGCTTATCTCCCCATTCAGAGCCGACAACAATGTGTGGCCACCTCTTAGTCCCCCGGAGGCAGCCAAGAACAGTGTCAAGGAGGGGACTGATAGAAGCTGGGACTGGGGCCGGTGCTGTGGCGCAGCGGGTTAAAGCCCTGGCCTGAAGCACCGCATCCTTATGGGCACCGGTTCTGGTCCTGGCTGCTTCCTCTTCCGATCCAGCTCTCTACAATGGCCTGGGAAGGCAGTGGAAGATGGCCCAAGTCCTTGGGCCCCTGAACCCACATGGGAGACTAGGAAGCTCCTCCTGGCTCCTGGCTTTGGAACAGCTCAGATCCGGCCGCTCTGGCCATCTCAGGAGTGAACCAGCGGATGGAAGACTTCTCTGTCTCTACCTCTCTCTGTAACACTTGGGACTGCACAGGAGCTGAGTACCCCAGGTAATACTCAAGCATCCTTGCCCACTTCACCCACAAAAGAAATTCAAAGGTGGGGCTAGTGTTGTAACAAAGCAGGTTAAGCTGCCACCTATGACAATGGTGTACCATATGAGCACAGATTCGAGTCCCTGCTGCTCCACTTCCAATGCAGCTCCCTGCTAATGCACCTGGGAAAGCAGTGGAAGATGCCAAGTGTGTGGGTCCCTGCCACCCTCACAGGAGACCTGGATGTAGTTCCAGGCTCTTGGCTTCAGCCTACTCATTGTGGCCATTTGGAGAGTTGATCAGTAGATAGAAGATCTGTCTCTCTTTCAAATAACACTCTTTCAAATAAATAAATTAAAAAAGAAATTAATTCAAAGGTGAAATTATTAAGCATGAATTCCGCAGTGCAGGGCCTTTTGACCTTCAGGTCCTGTGCATTTGCAGAGGGTCTCGCCCTACCCTCAGTGGGATTCACATCACAGCAGCCAAAAAGCGCTTCTTCTCTTCACAACAGTTTTTAGTTTAAAAAAATAATAACAATAAGGCCACTGAATCTTGTCTAATGTCAGTCTAGGGGCTCATAACCACATCAATGGATCTTAAGACTAAGAAAACTCAGAAATAACATTTCCAACAATTCCTGTCTTTAATTATCAGAAACATTTCTATACATTAATGGATTTCCAATTAAAACCAAGAAAAATAATGTCTTTTTAAATAAAATTATCACTGGTTCACTAAGGGTTACCTGCTCTTTTAGCTGGCACAGGATGTAACTTTCATCTGACAAAGAGTATTCCAAATTCTGGAAACCAAGACAAGGAAACAGTATATAGGACAATTACAATATACATATCAGGAAAGGAAAAGACTGTAGCTGACAACTATATATAAATATATGAAATTATATGTGTTTAATAATACCCTGCTCATCTCATAAAGACGTGTTGCATGGCTCAGCTGCTTCTGGAAGGTACGGTTCTGTAAATCACCATATGCCTTTCCTTGTAGACAGTGTGACCTACTTCTCCACCTCAGTAATGGCTGCTGTAAAAACATCCCACACTATCCAGGTGACTCACGTCTACCTTGTGATTACCACAGCCCACACAGGATTTCTAGCCATGCTTGTATCTGACTCATCTTCCTACTGGCTAAATCCGTCTGTGTGCTCTTTTCTTACTATTTTCTATTTCCCCTACACCTTTCTCTATTCCTTTCGCAGATTCAGCAACATTATTTTTTATCTGAATCTGATGTTCAAGTAACCAGATGGCTTATCCACCTAGTAGTGTTAGGATACTTTATGGGACCCATCTCTGCTCCATTATCTAGGTCAGCTAAGAGATAATACTCATTCCATATGCTCAGAGACAAAGGAGACCAGGATAAGATCCAGAGAAAGCCTCACCCTCCAATCATGGCCAAAAGAAGGACCTGGGCAATCCCCAGATTATTTCCACTTCAAATGCACTATGATTTTAGCAAGAAATTTTTCCTATAAAAGTATAGATTGTGACAAATATCAAAGTTAGTCTGTCCTTGCTGCTGACAACTGAGTGTGATGGCACTTACTCCACAACACTCAACAAGGACACCGACAGGCTGGGCAGCGAAATTACCCTCAAGGAACCCATCACCTTAGCTTCCTGGGGTGGATCATTCGACCCGGCAAGGCCACAGCTCTTCCTTGACGCTTTACTGAATACCAGAAGGGGCTGTGGATGTGGCTGCTCCAGGCAGGCACCCGTGCCTCCTAGCAACAGAGGAAAGCACAGCGAGATAGCCAAGCAAGCTGTCCAGAGAGTGAGAATGGGCACTGGGCCTTGTGGGCAATTTAATGATGAAAATTAAGATGACGATACTGCAGTAACCTTCTGCAGATCTCCGTTCAGTGGCTAATGACAAAAAAAAATTAACTAGTTGTACGTCTATTTGACAGAACCTAATTTTCTGTGACATCATGATGTGTTTTGCAAATTAAATAGCTCAATAGGATACATTTTTTATAAGGAAAGAAAAAATAGTTCACCAAAATAAATACAAACATAGATAAAAACAAATAACCAAATCACCAACTTCTTTGGTTAAGGATAAAACATACAAGACTTGGGTTTTTCCAGAAGTAAAATCCTGACCCTTGTTTCTGGGTAAAGAGCAATCTACTCTGTGAATGGTGGCAACAGCCAAGGCAGAATTTTGTTGGTTGGTTTGATTTTTTTTTTTTTTTTTTTTTGGTCTATCTATGGATAAAAGTACCTGAAGCCCTTAGAGTTCTGATGTCGGAATTGATCTGCATTATTTGCTTTGTGACTGCTTCAAAACAGAGATATAAAAATGGGTTTTCGTTGTTTTCCTTCACTGATGTAACTGCAGACTTATATGTAGCCAGAAAGTGTCCTTAATATGTACTAGCTTTATTAATATGACAGTGGCTCAAATCATAAAAGAAGGGTATCATATGGCATAGTGGTCAACCAAACACTAAAGCCCACATCATCACATTTTGCTGGGAAAAATGATCAGTCCAGGAATCAGGCTCATGGGCACCCATCCACCTTAATATTGCAAAATTTTGAATTTCAACTAAAGTTGGCTTTCATTTTTCCTGGTCTTTTATACAGATCCTGCAAAATTGGTGACCAGAGATGCTGTGCGAAATTAACTTATGACAGGAGGGAAATGGAGCTTCTCCAGGCTGAACTATAATGTGCATCCCATTTTCAGATCTGGGAGAAGTAAGTATGCACATGGTTCTTTAAACCAACAAAACAGGCGATGCAAAATAATTTGGAAAGAAGAAGGTAATATCATGGAACAAAATAAGGACTCAATTAATTACAAATCAGACATTAAGTGAAATTCAAAAGGCTTCTTTCTAAAGGTCCTTCTTTAGCTATGATAATCAGAAGAGTGAATCAGAAGAGTGAGAAGAGGGAACAGACACATGGCTTCTTTCTTCGGAGACTAGAAATTCTGGAAGAATCCACAGACAGGGAAATGCTGGTGGCAGCAGTCAGCAGGAATCTGCTGCAGAGGAGAGAAACAGGCTGGATCCAGTCCAAACAGGTGATAATCCAGTGAATTCAGGGAATGTGCCCAGGTCAGCAAGGCGGGGCACTGGACAGACCAGGCAGCACGGAGCAGCAGCGGGGAGTCCGCATTCTGTTTGTACACTTGAGCCCACAGAGTGGGAGAAGCCAAGGGCATGGCTGGAGAGGAACCAAGTCCATCTGAGGTCAAGGCAAAATGCAACTGGGCATGCTTGACTCTGCTGCCTGGCATTGAAATTAGGAGAAAAAAAATTACTGACAGGTCAGAAGTCCCTCAGGATAGGGCAGCAGCTTCTTAGCTCCATTTCATATATAAATTGAATATCTGCCCTTTCACAATTGCCTGACCTGTCACAGCAGGGAAGGGGACTTCCAAGCCGGCAGGTGAGTCAACTTCTGTAGGCCACTCCAGCAGAGTTACAAGCAAGCTAAGCACTAACTACTACACTCAGTCATAGGAAGAAAAAAGAATATGATCAGATAAAAGCCACGCAGGGCCACACAGCAAGCAGCGGTAAGAAGGGATTAAGGGGCGAGAGGGAGAAGAGGCATGGAGAAGCAAAAGCAAATAGATCAGACAGCTGGGGGACTGGCAGCCCAGTTAGTTCCTTCCTATGCAAATGGCAAAGAGCTATTCTGTGTCTTCCCAGCAGGAGCTTATGGTATAAATTTGGGGCCCAAATCGCAGCTGCACAAAGAGGCTAGCATAGTGGGAAATAGCTCCAGTTCCTCTGCCCCAGCATTTCCATCTTTAAATTGAGGCATTGATGGGGCCGACGCTGTGGCATAGCCGGTGAAGCCACCGCCTGCAGTACCAGCATCCTATATGGGCGCTGATTCGAGTCCTGGCTGCTCCACTTCCAATCCAGCTCTCAGCTGTGGCCTGGGAGGGCAGTGGAAGAATGGAAGATGGCCCAAGTCCTTGGGCCCCTGCACCCGTGTGGAAGACCTGAAGAAGGCTCCTGGGTCCTGGTTTCAGATCAGCACAGTTCCGGCCATTGTGGCCAACTAGGGAGTGAACCAGCAGATGGAAGATTCTCTCTGTGTGTGTGTGTCCCTCTGCTTCCGCCTCTCTGTAACTCTGCCTTTCAAATAAATAATTTTTAAAAATAAATAAATAAATTGAGGCATTGAGTACATAAGTCCTTCCCTTAACTACTTTAGATTACTTGAGACACTTTCAAAGATTACAGACCCTCAGGCCCTACTCTAAATCCAGTAGGTGAGAATTCTAAGGGGTGCAGGAATCCACACATTAATATGCAGGATTATGAACCACTGGGCTCTCAGCTAACCTTCCAACAGTCCATAAGCCTAGCTCTACAGAAATGCACATACTGTGGCCTCTGTCCACTTGGGCCGCTCCAGCAAAATACCACATAACAGAAATGTGGAGTCTGGGAAACCTGTCTTCAAGGCCCCAGCAGATCCTGTGTCTGGTTCACAGACGGCAACTTCTCCCTGTGTCCTCACTTGGGGAAAGGGACAAGGGGTAGCTCTTTGGCCTCTTATAAGAGCCTTAGTCCCATCCACAAAGGCTGCTACTCTAATCACCTCCCAAACACCCCGCCTCCTAATACTATCACATTGCAGATTAGGTTTCAACATTTGAATGGCAGTGGAGTTGGGGGAGACAAGGACTTTCAGACCACTGCAACCAGACCCAAGGCACAGTAGTGACAGATGCCAAAGAGGCTTCTAAGAACAGCTCTTGGGTGGGAGGGAAGAGAACAAGAACACACTAATGAATTAAACAAACATTTACAGACCTGCCTAAAAGAAAAACTAATAGGCAAGAAGGACTTACTTAATGCTGGGTATTTTCACATTTCTATGTCACCGAATGTTCCTAAATAACATGACGACTTTAGATATGTAGAAATTACATATCCATAAATAGTTGCAGTTAGATCAATGTCTAAAATCTGCAGCCTATAGCTCAGAGTCAGGATGTAAACCTGAGTCTCTTAGATGCATGGCTCTAAATACAGAGCCTCTGTGGAGCCCCTTGGCATCTTGCTTTAACCAATCAATCTTAAAGTACCAGACTGTTCTAAAGAGGAGAATTGAAAAAGCTACTGTTATGTTGGCTCCAACCATTTAAATCCCCACTCAGCTGTGGTCAATCACTCTTGAGTTTATGTCTACGATCTAAGAGCCCATTCCATTGTACCTGACCCTGTACTGTATCCCAAAAAGGAATTTAGCTGCTTCGTAGTTCCAAGGCTGAGGGCACTGCCACAGCTATGGAAGGTCCTCCTGCTTCTCCACCTCTTCCACTCAAAAAACACCCAGGATGCAAAGAACTGGACTTTGGTCCATAGGCATCCATATGGCGCCCACTCTTGCCTTGGTTGTGTGCTCAACTGTTGTGCCTGGTTCTCCACCCCAACTCCTCCCTGCTTTCCTGCTGGAAGCCCTGACAGGTATCTACTCCCCTACTCCAGGTGAATGAACTTTGGCCACACCCTAACAATCCACTGTCTGAGATCATGGCCACAAACAGATGGACCCACTGTGACAACCATTCCTTGCCACATTCCTGGACTCAATAATTTCACACTGCCCTGACCTCCCTCTCCTGTCTACACTCTTCCAGACCAGGCCTGAGGCCCTTACACTTGAGCCAAGTATATAAGTTTGCTAATACAAAATGTCAAACACTAGGCAGCTTAAACAACAGAAATTTATTTTCTCACAGTTCTGCAGGCTAGAAGTTCAAGAACAAGGGGTCAAAAGGCTGGGTTTCTCCTGAGGCCTCTCTCCTTGGCTTGCAGATAGCCACCTTCTTGTGTGCCCTCATGTGGTCTTTCCTCTGTGCATAGGCATGCTGGCCTCTCTCTCTGCTTATAGGGACCCCACGCATATCAGACCAGGGCCACTTGTTTAACCTTAACTATCTCTTTAAAGGTCCTATCTTCAAATTACAGTCACATTCTGAGGTGGACTAGGGGTTGGGACTTCAAAATCTGAATTTCAGGGGAACCATTTCAGCCTAGGACACCAAGTGTCTGAACCATTCAGCCACTTGCTCCAAAGTCTACTTCTTAAGATTTATATAAAGGCCGGCTCTGTGGCTCACTTGGCTAATCTTCTGCCTGCGGTGCCGGCACCCCGGGTTCTAGCCCCGGTTGCTCCTCTTCCAGTCCAGCTCTCTGCTGTGGCCCAGGAGGGCAGCGGAGGATGACCAAAGTGCTTGGGTCACTGCACCCGCATGGGAGACCAGGAGGAAATACCCGGCTCCTGGCTTCAGATCAGCACAGTGCCAGCCGTAGCGGCCATTAGGGCAGTGAACCAACAGAAGGAAGACCTTTCTCTCTGTCTCTCACTGTCTATAACTCTCTGTCTCTCTCTCTCTCACTGTCTAACTCTGCCTGGCAAAAAATAAAAATAAACATTTATATTAAAAATTTATATGATTATTTATTTGAAAGGCAGAATAAGTGTGTGTGTGTGTGAGAGAGAGAGAGAGAGAGAGAGAGACAGAGAGGGAGAGACCATTATCCTTCATTGCTGGTTTACTTCATAAATAGCTGTAACAGCCAGGACTGGGCCACATCAAAGCCAGGAACCAGGAACTCCATCCTGGCCTCTCTGTCTTGCAGACAGGCTGGCTCCAAGGTGGATTGACTGCCAGGTGGACTGTCTCCCAGAGTGGGCTGTCCTCCCAGGTGGACTGTCTCCCAGAGTGGGCTGTCCTCCCGAGTGGACTGTCTCCCAGGCTGGGATGCCCTCCCAGGTGGACTGTCTCCCAGAGTGGGCTGTCCTCCAAGGTGGACTGTCTCCCAGAGTGGGTTGTCCTCCCAGGTGGACTGTCTCTCAGGTGGACTATCTCCCAGGGTGGGCTGTCCTCCCGGGTAGACCATCTCCCAGAGTGGGCTGTCCTCCCAGGTGGACTGTCTCCCAGGGTGGGCTGTCCTCCCGAGTGGATTGTCTCCCAGGTGGACTGTCTCCCAGGTGGACTGTCTCCCAGAGTGGGCTGTCCTCCAAGGTGGACTGTCTCCCAGAGTAGGCTGTCCTCCAAGGTGGACTGTCTCCCAGGTGGACTGTCCTCCCAGGTGGACTGTCTCTCAGGTGGACTGTCTCCCAGAGTGGGCTGTCCTCCCAGGTGGACTGTCTCCCAGGGTGGGCTGTCCTCCCGAGTGGACTGTCTCCCAGGCTGGGCTGTCCTCCCAGGTAGACTGTCTCCTGGGTGGACTGTCTCCCAGGCTGGGCTGCCCTCCCAGGTGGACTGTCTCCCAGAGTGGGCTGTCCCCCTAGGGTGGGTATCTCCAAGGTGGGCTGTCCTCCCAGGTGGACTGTCTCCCAGAGTGGGCGTCCTCCTGAGTGGACTGTCTCACAGGGTGGGCTGTCCTCCCAGGTGGACTGTCTTCCAGAGTGGGCTGTCCTCCCGGGTGGACTGTCTCACAGGGTGGGCTGTCCTCCCAGAGTGGGTGTCTCCAAGGTGGGCTATCCTCCCGGGTGGGCTGTCTCACAGGGTGGGCTGTCCTCCCAGAGTGGGTGTCTCCAAGGTGGGCTGTCCTCCCGGGTGGACTGTCTCCAGAGTGGGCTGTCCTCCCAAGTGGACCGTCTCCCAGAGTGGGCTGTCCTCCCGAGTGGATTGTCTCACAGGGTGGGCTGTCCTCCCAGGTGGACTGTCTCCCAGAGTGGGCTGTCCCCCTAGCGTGGGTATCTCCAAGGTGGGCTGTCTTCCCAGGTGGGCTGTCTCCCAGGGTGGGCTGTCTCCCAGTGTGGGCTGTCCTCCAGGGTGTACTGTCTCCCAGGGTGGGCTGTCCCCCCAGGGTGGGTGTTCTCAAGGTGGGCTGTCCTCCCAAGGTGGGTGTCTCCAAGGTGGGCTGTCAGGCCAGTTATTCTGGCATTGCCCATTTTGACAAATGGGGAAACTAAAACACAGAAAGACAAGTCTTTGAAGAGGGACTATCCAGTTAGACCCCTGTTCACTTTTTTCCAGAAACTCCTACTCCCGAACACACATGTACACATACACATACACATAAGCGTGCATGTGATTGTACTCGTATTTATAACTACTATACTTTAGTCCAAAAAACATTTGAGAAAACTTAAATATCTATGGTAACACAAAATAAATCCCTAAAAAATAAGGAAATTGAGCTAAGGGAAAAAAAAAAAATAAGATGACTCAACCTGAAGTTTAGCCCACAAGAATTCAAACCATGGGTTGAAATTCAAGAAAAATTTGGTTCTGAGATGTCCTCTCCAGAGGAAGAACTTGAGTCTTCCTCATCAAAGGAATTTTTTTAACCCAAAAACCATGAAACTTTACAGATCTTCTTAGAAAGAATCAGTCAACAAAACACAGCAAGCGTACAAAAGAAGTGAATGTCACAGAAGATGCCTACAAACACTCTGAAAGGCAGAGAGCCATAATAATGAACTGCACAGAAATACCACCCTGACTTGTGAAAGGGCAACCTCATAGGATGTTTGTTTTCAATGTTTGCCAAGAATGAGTTGTAAAGCAGGAAGAGCTAGAGAAATGTGGTTAGAAGTGTTCTAACAGGGAACAAAGCCACCCCTTTCAAAACCCACTGCTGTCAAACTCTACATGCATTTGCTAGAAAGAACTACCTTTACGCAACAGGTGTGCCCGCTCCCTGTTCCTTTGTGTGCACACACATGCAGCTCATGATAATACAAACAACCCTTACAGCTTTCTCTAATTAAACAAGCGGGACAAAGCCTTCCCTGAGCACTGGCTCTGCTTAAGCTCCAACGGAAAACACACATCTCTCCTGATAATTCCATCCGGAATCTCCAGCGCCCTAACTCTCTAGACAAGACAGACAAAGCCTATGAAAAACAACACAGGGAGCAAGAACAAAAGAATGCGTGACAAGGAAACATGACAGGTTCTCATTAAGTTCTGCAAACCTGTAGGGCAGCTTTAGCATTTGTAACACTTGATGTTAAACACGAACAATAAAAGATCTTGCCTCAGTTCAACCAGAAGTGACTCCAGTTCATTGTTAGCATCATGAACCTGGGATAGAGTCTACATTTCAATCAGATGCTTACAACCCAATCAGATAAGAAGAGAACGGAGGTAAAACTGCTAGCAAATAAAGACAAAGAAATTCCCTAGGTCAAGCACACCATCCTTTAAAGATACCCCAGCCACTTACACCATCACTACTTCAGATCCATCATGCCCAAAGGAATTGACTGTTGTGACAAATTAAACCTGGATTGTTTGGCAAAAGGCATTTGCTTTCTAAAGCACAGCAAAGGCACAACAGCGAGCTCTTGCCTCAACACACACAGCGGTGGTTCTCAGTGCACAGTGCACAGTGGTGCTTCTCAGCAGCAATGCGGCAATGAAAACTCAACCCTGCTATCAAAATGGGTTCCCTGCTCCCCCACTGTAGCAGTTCTTTCGTAACACCTTTCTCGATTCCCACTCGTATTTCTAAAAGGTCACAGGAAATGCATGCTATGAAAAAACTATGCATGAATTCTTAAGATATTTCTACCCAATGTACCCTTTCACTGATTTTCTATGAACTTTGTGAAGTATTTGTATGTCTGCTTGCCTGGTCATTTCTTCCCACTGGGCCTTCACCAGCAACAGCTACAAGCTTTCTCCTAGTTAACAACATCTCCCTGGTACTAGTCATTGCCCAGCCAACAGCAGGTGCTCACTAAATACTTTTCTTGTGATGTTGCTCATTCAGTGTTTTTTTGAATGAATGATTCTGTTAATATACTTAATTCATCACGCACACAATCTATATAAATATGAATTGTGAATTCCCTAAAGCACACTATTCTAACAGTCACAGTTTGCTCAAATAAAAAAAAAGTATAAGTAGTAGCAAAATTTCTACCATTTCTGAAGATTTTCTGGAAGCAATGGATAATATAATGGCCTTTAGATCTTGGCTTAGACTAAATTTCATTTCTTTCTTATTTATCAGAAGACCTAGCTTCTGACAACCCATTTGTCTTAGTCTGTTTTCTGTTGCTAAGGTACTATATACCACAAACTGGGTAAGTTATAAAGAATGGGGCTATTTAACTCATGATTCTGGTTCAAGGTCAAGGAGCCTCATCTGGTGATGGCTTTCCTGCTGGCAGAGTCCCAGAGCAGCACAGGGCATCACATGGCTAGGGACAGGAAAGGCAGGTGAGAGACCGGCCCAAACTGGCTTTCACAACAGACACACTATGGAGACAACCCATTAACCCAATCATTGATGACTTCATTAATCACACAGATGGACTGATCCACTAAGACAGGCTAAGCCTTGACCACATCTTTAACATGCCACCTCTTAAAATGTCATAATGGGGATCAAATTTCAATGTGAGTTTCAGAAGGGAGAAACCACATTCAACCTTAGCACCCTTAAAAGTCAGTCTGGGGGCTAGCACTGTGGTGTAGCAGGTAAAGCTGCCGTCTGCAGCGCCAACATCCCAGCCCATAATCCTGGCTGCTCCACTTCTGATCCAGCTCTCTGCTATTGCCTGGGAAAGTAGTAGAAGATGACCCAAGTCCTTTGTTCTCCGCACCCACATAGAAGCTCCTGGCTCTTGGCTTCAGATTGGTGCAGTTCTGGCCATTGCACCCATCTGGGGAGTGAACCAGTGGATGGAAGACCTCTCTCTCTCTCTCTTTGTCTCTCTCTCTGCCTCTGCCTCTCTGTAACTCTGTCTTTCAAACAAATAAATAAATAAATAAATCAGTCTGTTTCTCCAATTTTATCCTGTACTAAAGCCAGTTTGCAATGATGTGATTGGACTGGTCAAAAAGAACAGTGAGGTAGACATTTGGCCTGGAGATTAAGACACCTGTGTCTCACATCAAAATGCTTGGGTGTGATTCCTGGTGCTAGCTCCTGGCTCCAGCTCCCTGCTGATGAGGTCTCTAGGAGGCAGTGGTGATAACTTAAGTAACTGAGTTCCTGCCACCCACATGAGGGATCTCAACTGAGCTCCTGAGCCCCAGGCCCAGTGGACATTTGTGGAGCAAAACAGCAGATGGGATCTCTCTCTCTTCCTCTCAAATAAAAATTTTTAGGAGAATGGGCGCTGTCACTGTAGCACTGCAGATTAAGCCACCACAAGGGACGGCAGCATTCCATCTGAGTCTTGGTTCAAGTCCCAGCTGCTACACTTCCAATCCACCTCTCTACAAATGCACCTGGGAATAGCAGTCGAAGATAGCCCAAGTGCTTGGGTTCCTGTCACCTACATGTGAGATCTGGCTGAAGCTTCTGGCTCCTGACCCAGCCCTGGCCATTGCAACCATTTGAGGAATGAACCAGTGGATTAAAGATTTCTCTTTTAACTCTGTCAAATAAATAAATAAATCTTTAAATTAAAATAAGAAAAGAGGGTGCCTTGCTGATTCAGGCATCCTCATCACCAAAGGAGGAACAGATGTACTTCCCTCAAATCTAAGCAGCTATGACCACTTGGAAAGCCACATCAGCACTGAGTGTGTGTGTAGGCTACTTTCTAGACATCTGGTAGCTCTTCTAAACAAAAGCCAAAGATCAAGATGGACATTTGACACAGCAGTTGTCACTTGGGATGCCAGCACTCCATATCAGACTGCGTTTTTTCAAGTCCCACCTATGCTCCTGGTTCCAATTTCCTGCTAATGCACACCCTGGGAGGCAGCAATGACCCAAGTACTTGAGTTCCAGGTTCCTGGCTGTGGCCTGGCCCACCCCTGGCTGTTGCAGGCATTTGAGATGTGAACCAGTGAATGGAAGATCTCTCTCCATCTGTCTTTCAAATAAAATGAAAATAAATATTTATTTAATTCAAACATCATTAACATTTCAGGGAGTGTGGCCCTAGAAAGGCTGCTGTCTGTAGCCATGCTTATCATGCTATAGGCACACAGCAAACATGAACCAGATCACGGTCTCATAAGTCTTAAAGTATCCACCTGTATACACCAAACAAAAGTCCCACACTGCAGAGATTCCACATCAGATGGGCAGCATCAGATAAAAGCCAGCAGGTACACAGAATCAAATCTTGGCCATACATGGCATTAATATTAAAATGTACTGAACTTCTCAGCAATATCGAATGATGTTACTAAAACTCAAAGTTTCTCCAGAAACCCAATTTCTTTTTTGATAAGTAGAAGCCACTGGTCACTAACACTAGTGAATTAAAGAACAGAAAGCTAGAGGTAGGTCTTTGACATGGCAGTTAAGATGCCACTAGGGATGCCCACATCCTATATAAGTGCCTGGGTTTGAGTCCTGGCTCTGCTTTCAATTCCAACTCTCTGCTAACATGTACCTGAGAGGCAGCAGGTGATAGTTCAAGTACTCAAGTCCCTGCCACCAATGTGGGACACCCAGACTGAGTTCCAAGACTGCTGGCTTTGTCCTGGTCCAGCCCTAACTGTTGAGAATATTTAGGGAGGGAACCAGAAGATGCAAGATCTCTTTCAGTCAGTCTGTCCCTATCTCTGTCTCTCTCCCTTGCAAATAAGTAAACAAATAATTTTTTTAAGTAACAGAAAAACAAACTTTAGGTCATATTTTTAATTTCCTATCATGTTTTAAAATCTATTCTAAGTTTAGAACTTAAGCAAAACTGAACTCTCATTGCTAAATATCTTTAAAAATATATATAACTTTTATAAAAGTTGTTTGTCATTTTTCATAAATTATGAATATTATTAAAAGTCTCCCCCCTAGAAATTCCTGATATTCTGCTGTTGCACCCGTAAGTAACATGAGGATGTAAGGGGTGGTTTCTAATGTACCCAAGATATTTGAAGTTACACTCAAGGCTCTGCTCAGAAGACACACATTCATACCTAAAAAAACGAAGAAACAGGTGATACAAGATTCCCACACCACAGTCAATGCTCCAAGTTATACCAATTCAGGTTCCAGGAATGCAACTGCAGGAGGCATTTCATAAAACACTCCTCCAGCTCATGAGCCATTTCCTGCATGTGCAAAGATTTCCATTTTACACAACGCATGAGCAACTGAACCCCAGACGAGAGCCCACGAGCCACCTTGAATCTCAAGGTAAACCTGCCATTGAGAGTTTAGGATGGGAAAGTCAGCAGCAGGAATACCTTACCTTGCACACCAGGCCTTTCACCCAGGCTGTCCCAAAGGACTCCTGCAATCCTTGCTTTTAGGTTTTGTTTTTATTTCACGAGAAAGATTGCATTTGTTAAGCACCAAGTGCATTATGTTTTCCTCTGTAGACACTCTGGATTGTGTGCAACAGCTACAGACGAGTTTAAGGAGAAGAGGTCAACAGCTCTTTTAGAGAGCCCTTAAGTTGTGTGATGACAAGTAGCACAACTCTTAAATAGACCGTGTCCCTTTCAACAGGTCTTGCTGTTGTTTTAGCAAATATAGATGTATCAATTTGTAGTAAGAAGCATGGAAAAGTGTTTCCTTTGAAGAGGAATGCATTTTCACTGCCAAGAATTCCCACATGAAAGGTTTTCCAGGCTGGAGTCACCCTCATCATTGGAAAGCAAGTTGCATTACCATTAGCTGGACATTAAACACCTGTTTCAAGTGGCTGTGATCAAACAGCCATTACTAGTTAAAGCAAGAGAAAGCCCTCGATTGTCTCTTATCAAAGTGACTTTTAACAAATTCCAGCTTACCTGTCAGGGGAGCAGGAAGAGACAGTGAAGTCGGAAGCAAGGCTGGGACTTTAGAGAGTCCTGGCAGATCCCGGGGAAATCTATCAACACACCTCTCCCAACTCTCAAAAGACCCCAAAGATCTGGTTGGATCTGCAAGTGAAGTTCCCACACTGACCTGCAAACTACAAGCAGTGATTCTGGCGCTTGGGAGTATCTGATGTTGCCTTCCTGAGTCTCATCAGCTCACAGTTTCAACATCTAAGAGCATGCAGTTGACACAAGGGGTCAGGAGTCTGACCCTGGCCATGTTGCCACCAGCTCACTGTGGGATCTTGAGACTCATATTCTCCATCTACAAAATCAGAGCGTTAAACCGGAACAAAAACGCCCTCTCCTTTTTATTTTATCATGCAGACGCCATCTTCTGAAAGGTTTTAGCTGTTTAGCAAACCAGACAGCATGGTTTGGTAAGTCACAGCTAGTGCAACTGGATCATGGGAATAAGTATCTCCCCCAGGTATCTGCACGACTGGAATCACCCTAGCACCTTCAAAGCGCCGGGCAGCTTGGGGTCCTAGATGATTTTAACAGTTTCATGCTACAGCCGGGTGCTGTGGCTCAACAGGCTAATCCTCTACCTGCGGCGCCGGCACACTGGGTTCTAGTCCCGGTCGGAGCGCTGGATTCTGTCCCGGTTTCTCCTTTTCCAGTCCAGCTCTCTGCTGTGGCCCGGGAAGGTAGTGAAGGATGGCCCAAGTCCTTGGGCCCTGCACCCGCATGGGAGACCAGGAGAAGCACCTGGCTCCTAGCTTCAGATCAGCGTGGTGCGCCGGCCACAGCAGCCATTGTGGGGTGAACCAACAGAAAAAGGAAGACCTTTCTCTCTGTCTCTCTCTCACTGTACACTCTGCCTGTAAAAAAAAAAAAAAAAAAAAAAAAAGTTTCATGCTATGATTTTTCAGCTGAAGGCTGCTACTCCAGTGGCTCATTTCTTTCCAGGCTACACACACCGGCAAAACTGCCAGCATAGTGTTTTGGAAGTAGAAGAAGAAACAGGCACCTCTGTAGCCTTAAACTCTAAACCAAACTTGAAATGTAAATAGCATTGACATCGTCTCAACTCGGCCAACGACAGCTTAGGATATTTGCTTTGAACCTCGTGCTACCAAGACCAGAGTATGAATTCTGTCTTTCATTCAGGCACTACCTAGTCTAGGATTATACACTATTCTGCACAATACAGGTCTATTGCCCAGCCTGACACCCACCTTCCAAGGCAAAGGTGAGCCCACAAGATCGAGCTGGGGCAAACTCATTACATGACTCCAGGGGGCACTGTTCATGCTGCTTCTGCATGAGCACCCTTCAGAAATGTGCCCACAAAGAAGCCCTGTGTTCAACCTCCCCCACCTGGAGAACTATAAAAGTCACATGCAGCTTTTATATGGCAAGTAAACATTGGATCTTGGAAGTAAAAACAGCCAAAAACTATGCTTCCAGCTTGCCCTGAAGATCTAAATCATGAAGAAGAATAACACAAGAGCCCGGCTGACTCCCTACTTATCTAAACACCAGAAATCCTAAATCAGTGGTTGGACCAAGTACAGAGAAATGCATCTGTATCAAATGACACTCACAGAACACTGAGCAAACAGGCTGGCAAACCATGGTTAATGGGCAACCACAATCGGACTTCCTGGATATAAACTAGCCTCAACCACACAGGGGCTAGACACCTTTGGCAAGTCAACTAACTTTCCTGGACCTCAGTGCCATCCAAAAAATGGGAATATTAGTAATGAGGCCAACCTCATCATGCAGTGGTTACCCACAGATTGAGAGATACTACAAGAGAACTTTCTGGAACATCTGGCACTGGACAAGCACATGGTAGTGAGTGATGACATTATTATTAGGCAATGGCTTGTCACTGCCTTCCTCACTAAAGCCCAAAGCATCAGCAAACTGCAGAATTCCCACCCTTGGCGCCACAAAAAGCATGCTGGTCCCTTCCAGCAGTGCAGAGAGCCCTGGGCCACCTACGCCCACAAGGGAGCTCCATGCATCCGAAACACACACTCTACGCCATGGAGCCCAGCAACGCTCAGGAGTGGGAAATGGCAGGAGTAAGGGTGCACCTGCGGCCGGCGTCATGGCTCAATAGGCTAATCCTCCACCTAGCGGCGACGGCACACCAGGTTCTAGTCCCGATCGGGGCGCCAGATTCTGTCCCGGTTGCCTGCCCCTCTTCCAGGCCAGCTCTCTGCTGTGGCCAGGGAGTGCAGTGGAAGATGGCCCAAGTCCTTGGGCCCTGCACCCCATGGGAGACCAGGAGAAGTACATGGCTCCTGCCTTCAGATCAGTGTGGTGCGCCGGCCGCATCACGCCAGCCGTAGTGGCCACTTGGGGGGTGAACCAACGGCAAAGGAAGACCTTTCTCTCTGTCTCTCTCTCTCACTATCCACTCTGCCTGTCAAAAAAAAAAAAAAAAGGTACACCTGCAAACAGGAGGAGCGCTGCGAGTCTCTGCCATAAACGGTGAGAACTCCAGATCTTAGCGCTCACCCCTAGCAGTGTCAGGAGACAAAGACCCCTTGTCCTACCCCAGGGACAACTGGGGGGTCATTCTCTGGAGAAATGACAGCAGAAAGGCTCAGGCATGGGGGCTACCAGCAAAGAAGAGAGCCGGGCAAGAGGTCATGCTGAAAACAGGGAGCTGCTGGGAGTCGGCAGCCTACATGCAGAGTCCCTGTGCCCACTGCACTGCCTCTCCTGCTCCATTTCCAGAACACAGGGTCAAGCTCTGCTCCCCATCCTGCCTCCCAGAAAAGATGCCAGCAGCAGGTCAGCCAGTTCTAGAGACTGGGCAGGCCCACACACCTGAGGGCTTCCTGTCAAGGCCCTTCTGTGGGAATGGATCCTCATCTGATCACCTACAGTGAGCCCAGGAAGAGGGCACACTTCACCCCAAACACAGCTCACACCCTCAACCAGCTTTGGAGTCCTTGACTTTGAAACAGGAATGGGACCCAAAGGACCCTTGGTATTTGAGGAACACCTCAAACATCTAACACTGGAACATTTACACCCTGAAAGAACTTTCAGGAATATTCCCCAGGAACAAAAGCCAAGAACCAAAGCATGAACCGTTCCAAAAGGAAACACCAAAAATCAGAAAAGGGTCTTAGAAGTAAAAACGAGGCCATAAACTTTAAAACAGTATGGATGACTGAGAGATAAAGCAATCTTTGTGAAAGGAGAACTGAAAATAAAGATGAAAACAGACACAAAAACATAGAAAACCAGGTGCAATCCAAGAAGTCTAGTGTTAGACAAGTAAGACTTACAAAAACAAAACACAGAGAAGAGGAAATTATCAAAAAGACATTAAGAAGGTTTTCCAGAACTGAAGGATACGCATTTCCAAATGGGAAGGTGCCTGAAACCTGGAACATAAAGACCAGCAGATGCTGATCCCCACAAAAAGGCCAGAACATCCAAGACAAACAGAAGAGCCCAGAAGCTTCCAGGGAGACAACCAGATCCTCTGCAAGAGATCAAGCATTGCAAGGGCTTTTGTGTGACCAAAGGCAACACAGGAAGCAAGCGAGGAGATGGGAAGGCAACGCTTCAGTATCCTCTAGGAACTTATTCCCAACCCAGAATCTTATCTCAGGACAAACAAGCAATCAACAGCAAGAGCGGAATAAAGATATGTTCTGCACACAAGTTGTCAAAAAGTTCATTTCCTTTGTACGTGCTCAGAGCTAAAGAATGCATTCTTCCCATACAGAGGAGAAAAAGTCCAATGACAGGGAAAAAAAAAAAAAACAAAACAGAAATAAAGAGTTCAGAACAAATGTAAAAAAAATCATAAACTAGGGGCAGGCTTTGTGTGCAATGGGTAAAGCCGCCACCTGAAACACCAGCATCCCATATGAGCGCTAGTTCAAGCCCCAGCTGCTGCACATCCTGCTAATACTGCTAATACAGCTGGGAAAGCAACAGAAGATGACCCAAGTATCTGGGCTCCTGCCACCCAGGTGGGAGATCTAGATGGAGTTCCAGACTCCTGAATGTGTGACCATTTGGGGAGTGAACAGTCTCTTGTTCTATCTCTGTAACTGTGACTTTCAAATAAATAAATAAATCTTAAAAAAGAAATCTTTACCATGACTATTTTCTCACATAGGACATAGGGGATAAGAGACTCTCCATTCAGCATACTCCCTTTCTCCTGACCCATTTTTTTTTTTTTAAGACTTATTTATTTGAAAGTCATAGTTACACAGAGAGAGAAGGAGAGAGAGAGAGCGAAAGAGAGAGAGAGAGAGAGAGAGAGAGAGAGAGAGAGAGGTCTTCCATCCACTGGTTCACTCCCCAACTGTCCGCAATAGCCGGAGCTGCACCTGAAGCCAGGAGCTAAGAGCTTCTTCCAGGTCTCCCATGTGGGTGCAGGGGCCCAAGGACTTGGGGCACCTTCCACGGCTTTCCCAGGCTACAGCAGAGAGCTGGATGGGAAGTGGAGCAGTTGGGTCTCAAACTGGCACCCATATGGGATGCCAGCACTGCAGGTGGTGGCTTTACCTGCTACGCCACAGCACCAGCCCCAGGAAATGGTATTCTAAGAATATCATTTAGAAGTCTATATAGAGTCCAGAGCAGAGCACAGCAAACTTTGTTCTGAGAAACAGGAATGGGAAGGGAGGCAAGGTAGGGCCAGAAACTGCTGCGTTTTTATCAAAAGCCCAGTGGAATTAATTGATATTAATTAAGGTAAAATTGAGGGAAAAGTTGTGATGTGTGGGTATAAGAGAAAGATTGATTTTTAAATTGATTAATTAATTAAATTGTATTTGAAAAGCAAAGAGAGAGAAAGAGAAAGAGACAGAGATGCTCCATCTACTTGGTTCATTCCACAAATGCCCACCACTGCTGGGGCTGGGTAAAGCCAAAGCCGGGAACTCAATCTGAGCCTCCAGTGTGGAGAGCAGGGACCTGGTCACTGGAGCCGTCACCTGTTGCCTCCCAGGGTGTGCATTAGCAGGAAGCTGCATTCAGAAGTGGAGCCGGGACTCTGTCGGATACGGGATGCCAGCGTCCCAAGAGGCATCATAACCCCTGCACCAAACACTCACCCCAAGATGGGTGTGACACGCAGCACTCCCCACATCACTGCTGATCTTCTGTAACTGCAGTTTTAATTGTTTCCTTTGACCCAAGTGACAACAGCTTTAATAAGTGTCTAAGAATTAGAAAAATAAACAAAATACCTTCAAATTGTACCAAGTTCCATGAAGAATATAAGCAGATTGGCAACTGAAATGAAATATGTCCCCAGAGTTCATGGGTTGGAAGCCTCATGCCCAGTGAAACAATGTTTGGAGGCGGGACCTACTGAGAGCCGATGAGGTCACAGGGCCTCTGCCCCCTAATGCTGTTATCTCAGGAGTGGGCTCCTATGGCAGGAGTCCTCTGCTCTCCACCCGCTGCCACACAGTAGGATGGCCTTCACCAGGTGTTCCTACCATGCTGCTCGGCTTCCCAGCCTTCCAGAAGCACAAGCCAGAGGAGCCTGTGTCCTTTGTAATCACCCAGTGCTCAGTACACAGGAAAGGGATTACCACACAGGCACGGGCAAGAACTCAGCCAGGGATGACCTCACTGCACTGACTGTGAGGCCCAGTGACAGAGAAGGTGCTGGGACAAAGACCTGGAAACACCACAGGCCCCAGAGGCCGGAGGGGCCCCGCTCAGGGGGTGAGAGGAGCTGAAAACAGCACTGCAGGTGAGTCGAGGGTTTGCCAAGAGAGCCAGGAAAGGAGCCAGCCACCATGGGCTAACACCCTCCTGCCCCTTCAATAAACCACCAGCACACCAGCTCAGCAGGCCACCTCCAGCCACGGCCTAACCACAGCATGCTACATCCCCACCTCTGACTCCACCTGGCCTGCACCCTAAACCGCGCCTGTGTCACGCACCACCCGACACCACACTGCCATGCAAGTGCCTAAGAACTGGCGCAGGCCCACACAACACCTCACCTGCAGACAGAGAGCCATCCCTGGGTCCAAAGGGAAGACACGGCAAGAAACTGAAATAGGATGAAACTGGGCCACCTGACAACTCAGAGAAATGCACATCTGGCTGGGTACTCAGAGCCTAAAATGGAAAACAGCGGTGGCCGGCTGCAGGCCTCTGCAAGGAAGAAGTGGTGGGAGGTGCCGAAATGGTCCTTGCAAAAATCTAATAATTTCTTTCTCTAAAGTAGATAGAGAGCAAGCTGTGTGGGAGGTAGCTGACGTTTCAATTTGAGAAGTCAATTAACTTCATCTTGTAGAAAGAGGGAAGTCATGTGCATGCAGAATTAAGCTCTGACTAAATACTGCAAGTTCCCCTTGCACTCGAGTCTAATTTATTGGGGAGGAACCCTAGAACCTGGGCTGGAACCTCTGCAAATTCCTTAACACCCTGAACATCCCCTGTGCCAACTGTAGGCAATGACACCTTGCTCAGTGCTTTGAGAATTAAATATGATCTCCTCCAAACACCAGCAAAGCAGGAGCCCAATATGGGCCGGCGCCGTGGCTCACTTGGTTAATCTTCCACCTGCAGTGCCGGCATCCCATGTGGGCACTGGGTTCTAGTCCCAGTTGCTCCTCTTCCAGTCCAGCTCTCTGCTGTGGCCCGAGAAGGCAGTGGAGGATGGCCCGGGTGCTTGGACACCTGCACCCGTGTGGCAGACCGAGAGGAAGCACCTGGCTCCTGGCTCCGGATCAGCGTAGCTCCAACCGTAGTGGCCATTTGGGGGGTGAACCAACAGAAGGAGGACCTTTCTCTCTGTCTCTCTCTCTCTCACTAACTCTGTCAAATTAAAAAAAAAAAAAAAAAAAAAAAAAAAAAAAAAAAAAAAAAACAGGAGCCCAATAAATGTTCCTTGCTACTGTCAATGACAGCTACAGGAATCAGGAAATGAGACCACACAAGGCCACAGAAACAAAGCCACCACCTTGACAAAAGACTGGCTCATTATGCAGCGGCCAAATCGTTTAACCTGGGAGCCCAGGGAACCCATCTGGCCACAACTGAGTTGATGGTTCAGATAAAAGGTTCAGGTGCGGCTAAGAGACAATGTGGGCCGGTTGCCTGTAGGGGATACTTCCAACCTTCATCCCTGAGACAGAAAGCTTCTGAGGTCTGACAAGGGCTCCCCCTCCGCTGCCTCCCCCAGGTGGAAGGGGAGAACAGGCTGGGCAAGGCTCTTTCACAAGAGTGCCGACCTCAATGGTGAGGGCTCCTCCCTCTGACCTCACAGCCTCCTCACACTATTGCATGGGCTTGAATGTTGGGCAGATGCAAGCATTCAATCAGGGCATACACCAAGGATTTCCTAAGCTCCTTGAACTCCTTGCTGGCCATGCCAGGGGCAAGCCTGAGAGCCAGAGGGTCCAGGAATTCCCCAGATGCTGTAGGGATGGGTGGTGACGTGGAGGAGGCAAGATAGCAAGCCCACTTCTGGCATCATTAGGGACACCTGACCTTGCGGAAACTGCTGA
Source organism: Oryctolagus cuniculus (assembly GCF_051225735.1). Lineage (NCBI taxonomy): Eukaryota > Metazoa > Chordata > Mammalia > Lagomorpha > Leporidae > Oryctolagus > Oryctolagus cuniculus. The sequence continues at coordinate 45,872,523 of NC_142880.1, forward strand.
GGCCAGGAAAGAGCACTTGCAAGTCAGGGGCTGCCCCAGTGCCTCCTCTGGAGCATGGACTTCCCCATGCCCCGTCCTCCCCTGCAAGCTGCTCTTTCCGACTGCCCACCCTGCTGACAGCAGTGCCCTCAGCATGCTGCCCCAGCTCCCTCTTGTGCTCAACAAACAAATGCTCCCCAGAAATGCCACACATGCCAAAGCTGCCACTCTATGCAGTCACTGCCTCAGAATGTGCTGGGGCAGATGCTCAAGTTCCTCATGTAAAACCGCAAAGACTGGTGCAGAAGCTGCACCTGCTCCTGTGTCAATCCTGGATCATCTAATCATCCCTGGATCTGGGGCCAGTGCTGTGGCATAGCAGGTAAAGCCGCCACCTGCAGTGCCAGCATCCCATATGAGCGCCGGTTCAAGTCCCAGCTGCTCCACTTCTGATCCAGCTCTCTGCTATGGCCTGGGAAAGCAATAGAAGATGGCCCAAGTCCTTGGGCCCTTGCACCCACGTGGGAGACCTGGAGGAGGCTCCTGGCTCCTGGCTTCGGATCGGCGCAGCTCCGACCGTTGCAGACAATTGGAGAGTGAACCAGCGGATGGAAGATCTCTCTCTCTCTCTCCCCTCTCTGTGTAACTCTGACTTTCAGATAAATAAATTTTTTTAATCATCCTTGGATCACCTGTAAAACCTGAACCCATGTAAATGCTATGTAAATAGCTGTTACACTGAGCTGTCGGGGAATAATGACAAGAAAAAGGTCTGCACATATTCAGGATGCAATTGGATTTTAATATCTTTGGTCTGCAATTGGTTCACTCTTCAGAAGTGGAATCTACGGATGCAAAGGACTGACTATGTTAACTTTACCTGTCCCCAGCATCAGTCTACACCACTAGCCCTAAGTGACTTATGTGGATAATTCACTTGATGGGTGATGGGCACATCCTCACAATTGGGCGTATCACCCTCCTCCCTGTTGGCTCCAATCTGCTGACCTCACATTGCCAGAACGAGATACCCTCATAGCCTGGGTTATCCCCCACCCACCCAGCTCTTTCTTCCCCCACACACCAAATCATGCAGTCTTCCCACCTTTACCTCCAAAGTCTCCTCAGGACCCATCCACTCTTCCCCACTGCCACTGGCACTACCTTAGCCAGCCCCTCTCCCCACCGTGTGCCCTAACTGGTCCTCGACCCCCATTCTTGCCAACAAAAGCCTGCCAGCAGGATCTGGCACAGCTGTGGCATGAAGTTCTAAGCTAAACTTCACGTTCTCCCTGTTGCTCACCCTACTCGAGCTACCAAGCCTCCCTGCTGTTCCTCAGACACCCAAGCCCACTCCCGCCCCAGGGCCTCTGCACAAGCCACTGCTTCTGCCTGGAACACGCCACTCCAGAGTTATCTTTTTGGCTCATTCCCTGACTTGGTCTTCAGGTGTCAGGCCAAGGTCCCTTCCTGACAGGTCAGTGCTGACCTATCCAGCAAACTAGCACCTCCTGTCACTCTCTCGCCCTTGTCCTTGCTTTAATTTTCTTCACAACGTCCAGTTCCACATTGACCACTTGTACCACAGAAATATACGTTCTGTGAGAACAGGGATTTTTACCTTTTTTGTCCACTGTTACAACCCTAGCACTGGGAGTAGCGTCAGTACACAACAGACACTTAAGAAATAACCATTGTTGAATGGTTGTCTTGAAAGCGAGGAATATGATGATACTGTATTAGCGTCACATATGGGAACTGCTTATTTGAGGTAGTCAAGTCACTTAGCACAGTCCACTTCTTCATAAACTGGCGTCAACACTTCTTCCAACCTCACCTCTGGATATTCCCATTAGCACCTAAAGCCACCTCCACTCCCTTCTGCTCACTCTCCTCTCTCTCTCATATATATTTAGTTATATAGATGGTTATATAGATATATAGATGTAGATATATATAACAAAGATACAAATTTATGAGTGCTATGGTATGCTCTACTCATGCTTCAATGGGTTAACTGAGCTCCTAGTACACATTAGCTATACAAGATATACCAGGAGCCTTTGAAATGCTAATTATGAAAAAAAAACTATGCATGGATTTCAAATTTTTCTGCTCCAAAATAAATCTTTTACTTATATTTGTCCATGAACTTTCTGAAGCACCCTCATGTTGTTTTTCCTCTGTGTTTTACACATGGATCCTTCTGTCTCCTCCCCATCCCCATACTCTCCCACCCACTGCCTAAGGAAGTCCCCGCCCCAGGTAGGGGAGGGGACCTCAGCGGGAAAATTCAGCACTCAGAGCACAACCTCTATTTGAGCTATTTGCTAACTCATGTGTTTCTCTCCCCAGGGATCCGAATGTGTCTGAGTCATCATTATGTTCCCAGCAGCTGGTATAATGACACACTTCACTTATTTGCACTCATTTGGATCAATCAGGCAGCTTAAAAATATGCATACACAATAGTGGGATGAATAGAAAAGGACAGAATAGCAACAGGGAGCTGAGGTGGTTACCTACATAGCAGAACCATAAAATGGTACAGAACTGATAAGGGAAGCTGACTGAGTGTCACGGCTGTCAGAGCACGGAGGAAACTCGGGTGTGTTTCAAGAAGCAGCGCTACTCTGGTACAAACAGCACCGTTTGCAGGTTCTGCACCGGCATTGCTGGTGCTGAGGCACGAGGTCTGAGAACAGCCTCGCACACAACCTCCGGAAGGAGCCCCTGTGTCTGGGCACATGAGGCTGCTGCCGGAGAATCTTGCTGAACGCTGAATTCCAAAGGTCCACAATTACTTTCCATGACCTGAGACCTGACTATTTTGCAAGGCCCTTCTTGCACTTGGTCCCTCTCCGTCTATGCAAGGGCACAGTCCCTGTTTCAGCTCAGTTCATCAAACCTTTTTGAGCATCCACACCCCAGATCCCATGCTGGCCCCGGCATCCAAGACTAAGTCTCTGCTCCCCGAAATCCAACTCGGTGAGTCACCATTCTGACACCATCCAAGGCTCATCCCTCCCTCACTAATTCCTGGATTGTTTCTCTGTGGAAAGTTCTCACCATTCACCTCACTTTTTAAATTACACCCTTTCTTCCAGACCTGTATAGCAAATTACACAAAGTTCTCAGCTGTTCCAGAGCCACTTTGACCTAAACTGTAAAGCCCTGGAGACCGTGGCAGGGAATACAGAACCATGATGTGCTGCTGCACTGAGCCAGCCATGGCAAAGCAGAGGGTAAGCTCTCAGAGGCAAGTCTACACCTTGGGCTTCTGGTATACCCTGTGGACACAGCACCACACAGGGCACAGAGCAAACACTCATCCAGCAACCATTGACTACTGCTGAGACAGAACAGAGACAAGGCAAGGAACAGAGACTGGACAGGTTCATGGCCTAAAATGCTCTCTATTCATACAGAAGCAACCAGCTCCCAATGTAATGATGTTCACTCAATGCTGGAAACACTACATGTAATGCTGTAACAGGGGGAAATGTAGGCTCAAATTGTCTCCTATTGTTACTTCAAGTGATGGAGTAGGAAAAAACCTGATCTTATCGAAGTTGGACATGACTTTGTGACCCAGCCCCATGACTATTAACTGGGACTATGCTGTCTCATATAGCAACCATCAGCCACATGTGGCTATTTAAATTGACATGTAAGTTAAATAAAATGAAAGACATTTCCTGAGCCACACTAGCCTCATTTCATACACACAACAGTCACTACTGGAGGCTGGCATTGTGACGTAGCAGGGAAAGCCCTCGCCTGCCACACCAACCCATATAGGCATCAATTTGAGACTCAGCTGCTCTACTTCTGTTCCAGCTCCCTGCTAAGGTGCCTGGGAAGCAGAAGGATGGCCCAAGTGCTTGGGTGTCTATCAGGAGACCCAGATGAAGCTCCTGGTTTTGGATTGGCCCAGCACCAGCCGTTGAGGCTATTTGGATGGAAAATCTAGCAGATGGAAGATTCTCTCTCTCTCTCTCTAGCTCTGCCTTTCAAACAAATCTTTAAAAAAAATAGCCACTACTGACCACCAACTCAGACCATTTCCATCACTGCAAATACTCTACTGAACAGTGCAGGCGAAGCCATCTTTGCTCGTTCAGTTCACATCTCTGGGGCTCAATTTCCTCTTATGTAAAACAGAACAATACAAGTACATACCTCACTGGGTTGCTCTAAGATTTAAACAAAATGCTACATGTGAGCATTCTTTGTAACAATTGAAATGAAGCTGGACAAACTACTAAACTTACATAAGAGTTACAGCCTGATGAGAGTCTAACAATGCAGTGGCAATGTGGTCAAGCGGAGGTACTGTCAACTGGAACCTCTGTCCCAGGCTATGCGACCAGAAGGACACCTCCAGGAGGAGGGGAAAAGCACACACCTGGGTCCGACCATCTCAGGAACGGCACTCCAAAGGAGGAACACACGGAAACTAAGGCATGTCCAGATCCACCCAGGTGAACAGTGAGTGGAGGGGCCTAGGATTCCCTAGCTAGGAAAAAAAATGACCCTGCAGGCCAACTGAATTTTGTAACAAAGAACTGTCCTGGGACAGGGCTGGGATCCTGGGCAGCTGTGGAGACGGCCACAAGGTGGGCTTAACCCACCGAAGAAATACACTTACTAATTAGATCCACCCAACAACACAAACAACCTAATAGAGAAAAGCGCCCATACAGACACTGTCTCTCCAACCGCAGCATGCATCAGATCAGCTGGGAGAACCCAGGAGTCCTGGCCCCACCTGCAGAGATTCCGCTTCAGTGAGGTCCAGGAACCTGCAGCGCTAACAAGCATCCAGGTGACGCTGCTGTCGGATGCTGCTGGTCCAACCATTTGGGAAGAGAAACGGTGGCACATGCTGCCACGTGGGAGTTGAGAGCCAGCAACCTTCCAACTGGCCCTGCAGACAGTGAATGGACTGCACACAGCCCAGCCTGAAAAGCGGGAGGGCCCACGGTGTCCTGGCCAGATGGCCCTTGTGCAGTCACAATCCTGCAGTTTTACTAGGTACACTAAGTGAAGGTGATGTCCTCTTGCAACACCAGGCACACTGAGGAAAAGGCCTTGGCACTGACTTTTCCCTCTGCCATGGTCTCCAACAGTGGCCTCAAAACCAAGTCCCATCACAGTGGCTTTCTAGGCTGCAGAGGCCAGAGGCCCCCAAAGGGGACTGTACCACAAGCCATTAAATCTCAGTGTTATGGTCAGAAGGAGACTGGGATATGAGCATTCTGCTCCATTTCTTGCCTATCCAAGGCAACCATCACAGGGCCACACAAAACACAGGTCAGAGCTCACTACTCCCTTCACCAAAGCAAGCACTTCACACCAAGATCTGCATCTGAATTTCTCCAACAGCTTCATTCGTAACGGTCAAACATGGAAACCACCCAAATGGACAGCAACTAACAAAAAAAGAACAAGTTACTAACATACACAGCAGGGAGGAATCTAAAATTTCATGCTGAGTAAATGAAACCGACACAAATGATATCATACTATCCTCATACGTCACTTATGTGAAAGTCCAGGAAAGGCAAATCTAATGCAGAATGAGAGAAAGCATGGGGGCTGGCACTGTGGCACACTGGGTTAACACCCTGGCCTTCAGTGCTGGCATCCCATATGGGTGCCAGTTCGAGACCCAGCTGCTCCACTTCCAATCCAGCTCTCTGCTATGGCCTGGGATAGCAGTAGAAATTGGCCCAAATCCTTGGGCCACTGCACCCGCATGGGAGACCTGGAAAATGCTCCTGGCTCCTGGCTCCTGGCTTCAGATCAGTGCAGTTCCAGCCGTTGTGGCCAACTGGGGGAGTGAACCTCTCCTCTTCTCTCTCTCTCTTTGCCTCTCCTCTCTGTGTGTAACTCTGACTTTCAAATAAGTAAATAAATCTTAAAAAAAAAAAACAAAGAAAGAAAGAAAATCAGTCCCCAGGGCTGAGGAATGACAAGAAAGGAGCGCAAGGAAAGCTTCTGGGGTGATCGAATATTCTAGATCTTGAATGTCGTTGTGATAACATTTGACTGTACAATTAAGAGTGTGTGCCTCTTAGCACGGTAAACAGTGAAGAGTTGACTCTTTAAAAAAATAAAATCGGTGTTTTCTGTTTCATTGCACTTTGTGCTTAAATTTGTAACACTGGCCGCCTCTGAGCAGACACTGGATAGGCAGAGTGGCCTGGGAAACAGATTTTCAAAATGTTTATCCTTTTGTCCTTTTACACTTTTGGAGCTATGAGGTTACGTGAGGTTAGCTTTCAAGATAAGTAAAATTTAAAATTAAGAAAAAGAATTTTTAAAGTGTGTTTTCCATTGGGAAAATGAGTGTGAGAGTAGGATCAAAGGCCCCTCAATCAGTCCTAGGACTGCTGGGTAATTACCCAATCTCTTAGTTGTGGAAACCTGGCCTTTGAAGACAGGTACTACATTTTATCAAGCTCATTTGAGGTGTAAGGAAATACTATAATTTTAGCATTTTTTTCTCTTATTGATATTTTTCACATCATGAATAAGAATCCATATATGTGTGCATATCTGATTCAAGAATGTCTTATTTTTCCTTGCAGTTTTATCTCCTCTGTGTTTCCCCAATCGATATTGTTTAGTTTTGTACATTTTATGTGAATCATTCGGCATGTATCATTTTTGTGCTTCTTTTGCCCAAAATTACATTTGTAAAATTCATCTGCATGGTTATTCATGCTGTAGTTTATTTTCATTGTTATATAGTAGGAATAAATGAACCACAATCTACTTTTCCATTAAAGTATTTATGAATACACTTACATGGCATTTTTTGTGTCTACTGCCTATTAAAAACAAAACAATTTCAAGTAGCATAGCATTTGAGGTGACCACTGTCCCCAAAAGTGTCCCCAAACCACCTAGGCAACCTCATCTCCCATTGCTTTGACTCTACCAATCCATGCTGCCACTGTAGCCACTTACTTGGGTTATGGTTGAAATATTAAGTACACATTCAAGATGCTATTCTTTGATTCATTCTACTCCTAAGCACTGGAATGCTGTTAACCATGTCATAGATCTACTCAAGTCATTTGAGGTCTAATTCAAGCATGGTCTCAGTATGAAGATCCCACCATCTTTTGCATCCACAAGTCCACTGCCACCTCCTGTAAACCCATAAACCTCCTGTAAACAAATTATCCTTTCTGGATTGCTATGATTTCCAACCACACAGATTTACTTTGTCTCCCAAGGGTTCATGTCTTGGAAGCTTGGTCCTCAGGGTGGCAGAACTGAAAGGTGGTAGGGGACTGGCGCTGTGGTATAGAAGGTTAAGCCTCCACCAGCAGTGCTGGCATCCCATATGGGCACCAGTTCAGTTCCTTGCTGCTCCAACCCAGCTCCCTGCTAATGTGCCTAGGAAAAGCAGCAGCAGATGGCCCAAGTACTTGGGCCCCTGTACCCACGTGCAGACCTGGAGGAGGCTCCTGGCTTCTGACTTTGGCCTGGCCCAGCCCTGGCCATTGCGGCCATTTGGGGAGTGAACCAGCAAAAGGAGGGTAGATCTCTCCCTGCCTTTCAAATAAATAAAGAAAGAAATTAATCAAGAAAGAAAGAAAGGTAGGTAGGTAGGTAGTAGGGAGTGTTTCAGGGCTGAAGCCTAGGGGAAGGTCCTTAGGTCATTGAAGACAGCACCCTTGCAAGGAGTTAAGGTAGTCTTTAGGGGGCCCCCGGATAATTCTGGAGAGAAGATTGTTATCAAAGGAACAAGCCTGGCTCCGACCCAGCTGTCAGGCTCCTGTCAGGTGAATGAGCTCTTCTTCCCACGGGTACTTGAGTCACAGTAACACCACCTGCCATGAGTCCTCACCAGAGCTAAGCTGATGCCATAGCCTTGAACCTATACAACTTTTAGGAGCTAACTAAACTTCTACTCTTTATAAAGTTAGACTGCATCAGATACTTCACTACAGTAACAAAAAGCAGACTGATACCTGGGTTCTTCTATCACACCTGTTCTAGGCAACCTTGAGTCATAACCACTTGTCATGGTCATGTCTCAGCTTTATCCGTGTAGCATACTGCACTACAATCTTACACCAGATGCGTGGGTAAAGTTTAAACTTCAAACTCTTGAAAGCTACCACTATCACCAGGTACTAAAGAATTTCAAAAAAAGTTTTAAAAGTTGGTATCCATAAAAATGAAAAATACCAATTAAAGTGAAAATATCACTATTGCTTAAGACAAGATTTGGGTTTTTCATATTTCTAACACTAGTCTTTTTGTTTCTCTCATGAAAATACAATGCTTCAGAGTTCCTGGGACATAGAATGTCCCATAGAATTCCTGGGACATAGAATTACTATCACATTGCCTGGCATAATTTAAGAAATGCACTATTTAAAGAAAATTCAACCCTCTGAAAACAGTTTTAGCCCCAGAATAACAGATGGAGTGAAAACTAAAAATTTTAAATGAAATTAATAAATGAAATACAAATTCCAATCGATTTTTTAAATAACAATGAAAGACAGTACAACCTAGTCTTCAGGCCAAGATTGGACATATCTTTTTTTTTTTTTAAGATTTATTTATTTATATTTGAAAAGCAGAGTTACACAGAGGTAGAGGCAGAGAGTGAGAGAAGTCTTCCATCCACTGGTTTACTCTCCAAACAGCCACAACGGCCAGAGCTGGGCCAATCCGAAGCCAGGAGCCAGAAGCTTCTTCCTGCCCTCCCACGTGGGTGCAGGGGTCCAAGGACCTGGACCATCTTCTACTGCTTTCCCAGGCCATAGCAGAGAACTGGATCAGAAGAGGAGCAGCTGGGACTCAAACCTCATACTGGTGCCCATATGGGATGCTGGCACTGCAGGCGACGGCTTTATCCATTAAGCCACAGAAGATTTTAATATACACAATGGATTTTAATCCACAATGGATTTTAATACAAAAGCAGCAAGTATTTCAGAATTTAAACAGCAGGACTGTTATCTTTCTGTCAAAGAAAATCCATGCATGGAATGCAAATGGGACATCCATAAGAATAAATAAACATCAGGAGAGGCTAGAACTAAATTGAACAGCTGGCAATTAGGTTTCCCTCCATGAGAATTATAAATAACATTAATGGAAGACATTACTCCAGAATAATACCAAATATGCCTTTCAAATATTTTATTCAAAAAAAATCACAATTTTCAACCAGTGTTATTAAAGCATTAATCATACCAAAAATGTCCGCAAATCACTACAGGTATGTGGCTAATGCCTTAACATAAAAAGAGTTCCCAGGGTTGGCACTGTGGCATAGCAGGTAAAGCCTTCGCCTTCAGTGCCAGCATCCCATATGGGCGCCAGTTCGAGTCCCAGCTGCTCCTCTTCTGATCCAGCTCTCTGCTGATGGCCTGGGAAAGCACTGAAAGATGGCCCAATTTCTTAGGCCCCTGCACCCACATGGGAGACCAGGAAGATACTCCTAGTTCCTGGTTTCAGATGGGCCCAGCTCCAGTCATTGGTCTCTCTCTCTCTCTCTCTCTGTAACACTGCCTTTCAAATAAACAAATAAATCTTTAAAATAAATAAATAAAAAGAGCTCCCACAAATCAATAAGATCAATGGCCCAATTGAAAAAAAACAAAGGTTAGTTATAAACAGAAAATGCAGAGAAAAATATTATTATAGAGGCTCTTGAACATAAGAAATAATCTCAGGGAAATTCAAATTAAAACCATATTGGGATATTATTTTTTACCTATTAGATTTACAAGACCTAAAGGTCTCATAAAGGGCAGGCTTTTGCCCTAGCCATTCAGACTCCCACATCCCATATCAAAGTCCCTGGGTTTGAGTCCCAGTTCTGGCTCCAATTCCAGCTTCTTGCCCACGCAGACCCTGGAAGGCAGCTCAAGAGGTTGAGTCCCTGCCACCATTGTGACTGAGTTCCCGGCTTCCAGGACTGGCCAGCCTGGACATTTGGGAAGTGAATCAATGGATGAATACTCGCTCGCTCGCTTTCTTTCTCTCAAATAAAGTTAGAAAAAAAAAAAAAAACTTTTTTAAGTTTCTTAAGATAATCTTAGCCGGCACCGCGGCTCACTAGGCTAATCCTCCGCCTAGCGGCGCCGGCACACCGGGTTCTAGTCCCGGTCGGGGCGCCGGATTCTGTCCCGGTTGCCCCTCTTCCAGGCCAGCTCTCTGCTGTGGCCAGGGAGTACAGTGGAGGATGGCCCAAGTGCTTGGGCCCTGCACCCCATGGGAGACCAGGAAAAGCACCTGGCTCCTGGCTCCTGCCATCGGACTGGAGGGTGAACCAACGGCAAAGGAAGACCTTTCTCTCTGTCTCTCTCACTGTCCACTCTGCCTGTCAAAAAATAATAAAAAATAAAAAAAATAAAAAAAAGATAATCTTAGCAAGAGTCTATAAAGACAGGCAGCCTTACACAATGCTATTGGGAGTACAACAGGTAGAACCCCAAGGAAGTACCATACTTGCATGGTGATACACCAGTGCTGTGCCATAGCGGGTAAAGCCGTCGCCTGCAGCACCAGCATCCCATATGGGCGCTGGTTCATTTCCGGCTGCTCCACTTCCAGTCCAGCTCTCTGCTATGGCCTGTAAAAGCAGTAGAAGATGGCCCAAGTCCTTGGGTCCCTGCACCCACGTGGGAGACCCGGAAGAAGTTTATATCTGTTGTGGCCAACTGGAGAGTGAACCAGCAAATGGAAGACCTCTCTCTCTCTCTCTCTGCCTCTCCTTCTCTCTCTGTGTAACACTGACTTTCAAATAAATAAATAAATCTTTAAAAAAAATTATGACCCAGAAATTCCACTTCTGGGAATCTATCCTATAGTAATACTTGAATATCTGCAAAATGATACACATCCAAGGCCATTAGCAACATCATTAAACAGCACAAATTTGGAAATGACCTCTGCCTTAGTAGGGCACATGTTAAATAATTTGAGACATGGTTACAGTGGAGTTCCATATAGCCAATAAAAAAGGAACTGATCACCAGGATATACTAGGAAGCACAGCCCAGATGGTATTCCACAAATGTGTATATTGTATATTTGCTGAAATACACTATCTGAAAAGATACACAGGAAACTGGTAACATTGGTTCCCTCTGGGAGGAAACCGGGAACCAGGGACTAGCATGGGAAAGAGACAGTTTAAACATTAACTATTTGTACTTTTAAACTTTTTAACTGTTAGATTGAAATAGGTACTTTTAAAATAAAATTTAAAATTGAGAGACAATTTTAAAAACATGTCTATCATTGGTAAAATGACAGAGACATTGCCCCAAAAAGACTATGGGACTACTGGCCCACCTAGCATAATACAAAGCTCCTAACTGAGCACTCCCCAACCTGAGCACTTGGGATAAACTCTAGAAGCAAAGCTAAGAGACCCAAAGTGAAGTCACATTCAGGGACCCTGACAAGATACAGCTTGTGGTAAAAGAAAGCCAGGACTAGCAGAGACCTGCAGGAAAATCTTCACATCGATCAAGTTAACCTGGAAAATGAGCGGCTGTGCATGCTTTGTTCAGGTGCCTGTTTCTCAAAGCGTCCTACAGGAAGGTGCTAAGGCTGCTGCCTATTCTGCGTTCCGCGGGTCAAGTTTGTTATGAGGACAAACAGCAAACAAAGGCAGCTTTCCCCGCCCACGAGCAGCCTGCAAAGAGATCACAAGCCCCTCCCTCAGGAAAAGAGGCAGACACCTCCCCGACCTCACCTGGGAGAGACAAACCTGTTGATCAGTGTCGAATTAAGGAACGTCGTGGCTAAGGTTCATCCGGCTTCCCCACTGTGCACACCTCGGGGGCGGGATCATGTGCAAAACCTACCTGTCTGCCGCCTGCTTTTCTCAAAAGGGAGCAAAAGCAGCAAACACAACCCTCCAGGGGCAGGAAAAACACATCATTCCGTGGTTGATGCAGGCGGCGCTGTGTTGAGCACGTGCCCGGGCTGGTCCAGATACGCCCGCTGAGGATGCAAGAACCGACCCAAGTTCAAGCACCTCCGCTTGCGGCACGCTCCGAGCAGCAGGTCAACAAGACCTGCGAGTTTTACGGGGTCAGGGCCCAAGTTTTCTGAGCACGCAGAAAACACCTGTACCTACAGGTGCACGCGGGTCGGCCGGCCACCTGGCCGTCGGAGGCCGGATACACACTTGGATGAGACAACTGTTTCCAACAGGGAAGTGTGTCTGAAGCGAATTGGAAATGGTAGTGTCTCCACCTGCTCCAGACAGGTGGCTGAGAAAGCGGAGCAGGGCTGGACTTGTCCCCACAGCGCCGGGCGCGCACCCCCAAGCCCGGCGCCGCCCCCCCTCCACTCGACCCGGGAGCCCCAAGGTCACTGCCCTCCCGCCCCGCCCCACCCCGCCGAAGCTCTCACCAAAACAGCAGGTTGGCACCGACGAAGGCGAGCAGGCTGCGCAGCGGCCTCCTCCAGCTCAGGAGCTCGCCGGCGCGGCAGCCCAGCCACAGCCCAGGCTCCCCAAGCAGCCAGGTCACGGTGGCCACCACCCAGCCCGCGGCCTCCTCCACCTGCGGCCGCTCGCCGGCCGCCGCCGCCTCCTGAGCCTTCTCCTCTTGCCGGGGAGCCCGCGGCGGCGGCGGGAGCCGCGGTGCCTGCCCCTCCGCAGCCGGAGCCGGAGCCGGAGCTGGGCATCCCGCCTCAGCGTGCTCCGGGGGCGCGGGGCTCGCCATCTTCAGCGGCGCGGACGGGGACGGGCCCGGGCACGAGGACGCGCGCGCCCGGGGGTCGGCGCCGAGAGCTGCGCGCCGCTGCTGGTCCGGTGCGGGGTGCGCACCGTGGGGCGCCGGCGGCTGGCTGTCTTGTGACGTCAGCCCGGACCGCGGCGGGGGCGCCGCCCGGGGGAAGTGGGAGCGGCCAAGTGCGCGCAGGGGCGGGGCCGGGGCGCCGAGGGGCTGGGCGGCGTCCCCGGGGAGCGCGGCGCCCCGGATGCCCTCTCCAGGGGCCGACGGAAGAAGACCCCCCCCTTACCCCCGGCTGCGCCTCCCTCTCCCTTATCCACAAGGGAGTCCCGGCCAGAGCGAAATAAATGGGGACATTTTCCCTTTATGTTCCTTTTCAGACCCGGGCCACCGCTCGCCCATTCTGCAGCTTCTGAGCGCATTCTCCGGGCGCCCCCTTCCCGGGGCAGCGCAATTAGCCTCTGAAACACCCTCCTCCCGAGCCGACCCCCCAGTGCCAGTGTGAGAACCGCCCGCACGAATGACCACAGTGGAGGTCTAGGGCTCCCGGGGAATAAAGCGCTGATGCACGGGTGCTAGGCTGAGAAAGGAAAAAATATAATAAAATAATGGGGTCGTTTAAGGAGTGCCGCGGCCTCCGCTTGCGATCTGGTGGTCGGGCTCGGCCGTGCGCCGCGCCCGGGTGAGCGGAAGACTGGAGAGCTGCTGGGCCTTTGCTCAGCTCCGGCAAGGTTCGCCGAGTTTGCGGTTCTTTCCGCCGTCGACAAGCTGGTGTGCTGAGACCTCTTCCACCTCCCCCCCACCCCGCCCTGCCCCGTGATTCCGGTCGAGTGTAGGGGCAGGGGGAAAGGCTGTGGTTGAGGCTCAGTTTTCACTATTTGCATTTTAAATTTATCTCTTCCTTAATCCCCCGGTTCTTGTTTTAGTCTAAAGCGCCCCTCCCCCAATGCTCAGGATTGCCAATACGAATCCAGACAGATCCTACCCCCATACCCTCTCCCAGGGCTCCACCAGCCTCCAGCCCCTCTCACGGAAAGGATGGGGGTCAGTCCCAAGCAATCACAGCCCTGTTGTGCTCACCTGGGTGGTCGTATTACAGGGGACCGTCAAAAAATTGGTGGGGAACTGGCACCCCCATCTACTGTGTGTGTGTGTGTCTGTGTGTGTGCAGATCCATCGGTCTCTGCTCCTCCAATACAGATGGGTGCACCGACCTGCATGTGTGTTAAATTTAAAAGGAGTTTATTCCCCGAGTGTGTGCAAACGTTCAATGAGCGCCTACTAGGTGCCCAGTGCGCTGCCAACCTCTCTGATTAGAGCTTCCACTCAGCAGTTCAGCACCCCAAAGGGAGACTGAGGATTGTGCTGGATTGACTGCTGTCCTGGAGAGCTCCACGAACTGCTCTGAGGTTCCTTACTCATCCTGTGGACCCAGTTAGGAGGAGAATGGAGGGATCAGGTTTCAAGAGCCCTGGGGATAGTGAGCATCTCCCAGAACTGCAGGCTGAGATGGGTAGAGGGGAGGGTAGATGGGGAGGGGCAGTGATTTCTGTCGGGGTTTAGCTGAGAAGGTTTGGAGTTGCAGGCAGAGGTGCCCAGTTCTCGTGTCTATTTGCCAGTGGCCTTGGGTGACCGCTGGTGCTAGAGCATTGGATTCTGACAGGAAGGCAGTGTAGACCACCTGGCATCTCCAACTTGCCTTTCAGGAGTGTAACTCTGACTACCCCAAGGAGAGCAGCCTGGGAGGAAATGAAGCAATTCAGATCTTTTCACCCCACAAAAGATGGTATTTTCCCTCCCCCTTGGCCCTTGCAGGGGAGCTTTGAAAAGATAAATGCAGCTTTCTTGTGTAATTTGGCCTTGGTATGGCAGTTGATACAACCCAGGAGTTGCAATCATCTGAAATCCGCCACTTGACCGTGCTGTGTCACAGCCAGCACAGGGGTCGAAGGCCAAGGAGGTGAGGACTCGGGTGCCCCCATGTCCACGGTTGCTTTGCTTCCAAAAATATGTTTGCAAAGTTCTTCACCTGAATTCCAATGACTCTGGTCCGGATCCGTAGTATTGAAAGCTGTTGGCAACCAAGACACAAAAGCTAAGCTCCTGTTGCTATGTGTGGTTTGCAACACTTATTATCTCTCTTTAATGATAACTCTCCCTACAAACAGCCAGGCATTGTGCAGCTTTTCCTTTTCTGTCTTTTAAAATCACTATGGAGAAAACGCTACAGGAAACTGTGCATAAAAGGCTAGACTAATTGCTCTCATCTGTCTTTCACCTCTGACCTCTTAGAATTACTGACAAATTGTGTGGCAGAAGTGGACCCTGGCATAGACACACAGATGGGTACTACTGGGTGTTTTGTTCTGCGTCCAGTTATCTTTGTGATGCTTTAGTAATTTATTCAGCACTAAGACTTCAATAAGATAATGCCAACCGGGGATGTAACAAAGCCTGTCATCTAGTTTCAGTAACATGCCATGATTAAAACTCCTGTGGGTCGTTTAAGAGTCTCTTTTGAATCATGCAATGCTCCATGTTGGGAACAGAGTGATTAACACTAAAGGGCTAGACAATTTGACAGTACAGACTGAGAAAAACAAGCAAATTGGGACTGTGTCTGAGGAAAAAAGTTCAAAAAATGCAAGTGTGATTGTAGCCACTAAATCAGATGGTTTTGAAAATAACAGCTCTAGGCTGGCATTTGGTGCAGCAGTGAAGACACTGGAACACCTGTATCCTATACTGGAGTATCTGATGCAGCTTCCTGCTAATGTGCACTCTGTGTGGCAGCAGATAATGGCTCAAATAGCTGGGTCCCTACTGCCGATATGAAAGATGAGTTCTAGGCTCTGGACTTCAGCCTGGCCCAGCTGGAGTATCTGGGAAGTGAACCAGAGGATAGGAGATTTCTTTCTGTATGTCTCTCTCTGCCCTTTTTTTTTTTTTTTTTTTTTCAAGATTTATTCATTGGAAAGGCAGAGTTTGAGAGAGAAGGAGAGACAGAGATCTTCCACCGGCTGGTTCACTCCCCAAATGGCCAGGAATGAGCCAGGCCTAATTCAGGAGCTGGGAGCTTCTTCCAGGTCTCTCACATGGATGGCAAGGGCTGAAGGACTGGGGCCATCTGCTACTGCTTTTCCCAGGTCATTGGCAGGGCGCTGGATTGTGTCGCTCCCCGTCTTCGTGGAGGAGCAACACAGGACCCTGCGCTGTTCTTTCGTCTGCTCGGCCCTCCCCGGGTTTGCTGCTGGTTCTTCCCGGGTTGGCTGCTGGTCCTTCCCGGGTTGGCTGCTGGTCCTTCCACCTCCGTGGAAGGGCGGTTCCCCCTGCCACATTCCCCACTTCCGCGGGGGAGCGGCACACCGCCGGCCGGCTCTCTCGGGGGCTGCTCAGGTGTTCCCCTTAGATAGATGTTCCCCTTAGATGTTCCTGGTGCATGCCGTCTCTCTCCTCCTTTATAGTCCTCCTCCGCCAATCCCAACTCGGCTGCCCACACGCCGAGTACGCTGCTCTCCTCCAATCAGGAGCAGGTCCTGCAGCTTGTCAAGTTGGTGAGAGGCAGCTGGGTAGAAGCTGTTGCCTCCTCTCCCAGCGCCATATTGTGGGAGAGCAGATGCATAGAATAAGTCTTAATTCCAGTAACTCAGTCCAGTCCGGGTTGCTCCCCACAGATTGGAAGTGGAACAGCCGGGACAGGAACCAGTGCCTGTATAGGATGCCAGCAGGTTTACCTGCTACGCCACAACAATGGCCCAGATGGGGTTCTTGTTGATAATTGTATTAAAGTGATTCTACTCTCCTCTTTCCATTATCCTCCATTCCTTATTCCCAACTTTCCCTCATTTTCTTGTCACTGAACAAGAGAACCTAGATCGTTCACTCTAAGCACAGATAAAGGAACACACCACCCCGCAGTAGCCGTGAGAGAACAAAAGAAAAGGAAGATCGTAGCCTGTGCTGCAGCCTCAGCTCACCTAGTTTCCAAGATGTGGGCTCAAACAGTGACCGAAGAGGCCTAAATCAGCCAGATTGCTGCCTGGGCCATGAAGACCCCGTGCAGTTGGTCTCTGCAACTACCCCATAGCAGGATCTTTCGAGAAAACACAGTCATGTGCAAGGAAACACCTACTATACCTTTAAGAAGGAGCGAGCTTTATGACTCAGAGCCATTGCTGGAAGATTGATGGAGGACCCCATTGTTTTCCTCTCCCTGCATGTGACTGTATCCACATCAAGTGTGGGAATGTCATGAACCTCCCTAATCAGTAATCCAATCTATTAATTGCCAGGTGACACCAATCTGTTCTACCAGATGTACCTCAATTTTCAGTGTGATTGATAATCACACATAAATCTGTATTGTTTAAACCTGACTCAATGCATGCACTCACCTTGTTAAGAAAAATAGAATTTGTAACCTAACTCGGGCTTGCGGAACAGCCAACTCAGGCAGCTGACTGATTGTTTTTAGTTTCCTTAGGTGGTCCTTTGACTAATGATAAAACTTGTACTCAAAGAAAGGAAAGGTATATTATCACAAAAATCAAAAGAAAAATAAGAAAGGAATCAAGAGGAAGAGTGGGAGTGAGGGAGGATTGGGTAGAAAGTATCCTTGTGTACTTAAAACTATGTATGAAATACATGAAATTTGTTCTATTTATATAAATAAAAAATTTTAAATAAAAAGTCATTGCCAAAGATTGATTTTGTTTTATTTGAAAGACAGAGTTACAGAGAGAGGTAGAGACAGAGAGGTCTTCCATCCACTGGTTCACTCCCCAGATGGCCAGCGCTGCACCGATCCAAAGCCAGGAGCCAGGAACTTCTTCTGGGACTCCCATGTGAGTGCAGGGGCCCAACGACTTGGGCCATCTTGTACTGCTATCTCAGGCCATAGCAGAGAACTGGATCGGAAGAGGAGCAGCTGGGACTAGAACCAGCGCCCATATGGGATGCCAGCGCATCAGGCCAGGGCTTTAACCTGTTGTACCACGGCGACGGCCCCTGTCTTCATACTTAAAAAAAAAAAAAAAAAGATTTATTTATCTTATTTGAAAAGCAGAGCTACAAAGAGGTAGAGAGAGAGAGAGGTCTTCCATCTGCTGGTTCACTCGTCAAATGGCCGCAACTGCCAGAGCTGAGCCAATCTGAAGCCAGGAACCAGGAGCTCCCTGCAGGTCCCCCATGCAGGTACAGGGGCCCAAACACCTGGGCCACCCTCTGCCACCCTCCCAGGCACATTCGTAGAGAGCTGGATAGGAAGCAGAGCAGCAGGGACTTTAAACAGCGGCCCATATGGGATGCTGGCACTGCAGGTGACAGCTTTACCCGCTATGCTACAGTGCCAGCCACTGTTTCTAGTTTAAATCATCAATTTGACAAGCTGAACAAAGTTTAACTTTGGTATTTCAACAAAACTCTGATTATTTCATTTAACAAAGGCCTCACCTAGTGCCCAACTCAGAGGAGGAATTCACTATTTTCGTTTTGGTTGAATGTCCAGTGTGCATTTAAGAATTAGAATATTGAAACTAGAGTAGTGTACAATTGACAAGCATTGTGTAATGGAGGTACTTACCAAGCATGAACAACCTCACACCAAGATGGTGGCCACCCAGACCCTGTTGGACTATCTGGTTTGGGTATTTTTGTTTTGTTTTGTTTTGTTTTAAGACTGCAAAGTGGTTAACTAAAAAGAATCATGGACACACCCTGTGTTAGTCTGTTTTCTGCTACTAGAACAGAGAGACTGGGCAATTTTTAAAGAACAGAGATTTATTTGGGTCATGGTTCTAGAGGCTGGGAAGTCCCAAGGGATGGTTCTGGCTCCTGGCATGAGCCACCTTGTTGCAACAGCCCATGGCAGAAGGCAGGAGGACAGGAGGGCACGCCAGGGAGAGGGAGTATGCCAGCTTAGATCTCTCCTCTTTCCAGAAGGCCACTAATCCCATTGTGGGACTCCACCCACATGACCTCCTTAAGGTCCCACCCCCAAATCCATCAACATATGAATGTGGGGATTGAGTTTGCAACACAGGAACTTGGATGGACACACTCAAACTACAGCACACTACATTAGTGTATCCCCACAGGATGCCTATCTGTTCACCCACAAGCACACTCATCTGCTCAGCAAGGATGACTGCATTACTTAGAGCCCATCAGTCGCACCTGAGCCAGCAGACTGCGCACTTGCTAGTCTCTACTTTCCCTGTCATGGCCCTGGTTCTGCTTTATTATACTGTGTGTCATTCATTCATCACTGATCATTAAACATGACATGCTGGTTAGGGCTGATAGTAAAATGAACAGGACTGCTTGTTTCCCCGGTAGTGCTTAGGGCATGGGCACGGAATAAAGAACCTGAGGAAGGAAGCCAGGTGACAGAAATGGGGGAACATGATGTGCGAGTCCTAGAGGCAGGAGAGAAGCCCTCTGGCCCTTGGAGGAATCCACGGTGAGTTCTGAGCAGGAGGACAGGGTGGGGTGAGCAGGAGACCAGTCACAAAGGCCCTGCCCCCCAGCAGGTGCTAGGAATGCCTGCTTTGTCCTTAGAGCAATGGGAAGATATTAGTGGGCTTGCAGCCAGAAGCTGAAGGGACCAGGCTTGTGTTTTAGAAAGATATGTTCAGACCATGGATTAAAAAGAGCCTGGCAAAGGGAAAACACCTTAGGGGCTTTTTCCTTGTCATTTGCTAAGGTGGGAGGGAGGGAAGGTAGCTGATTTGGGAGGGAGGCCGTTTCCCAAGGGATATTTTCAGAAATGTGAGATAGGTAGTTAGATGCCAACACGTGTAGCTCAGAGGCCAGCAGGGATCCTGAACAAAAGAACAGGAAAATGGGCCGGCGCCGCGGCTCACTAGGCTAATCCTCCACCTTGCGGCTCCGGCACACCGGGTTCTAGTCCCGGTCAGGGCGCCGGATTCTGCCCCGGTTGCCCCTCTTCCAGGCCAGCTCTCTGCTGTGGCCAGGGAGTGCAGTGGAGGATGGCCCAAGTGCTTGGGCCCTGCACCCCATGGGAGACCAGGAGAAGTACCTGGCTCCTGCCATCGGATCAGTGCGGTGTGCCGGTCGCAGCGCGCCGGCCGCCGCGGCCATTAGAGGGTGAACCAACGGCAAAGGAAGACCTTTCTCTCTGTCTCTCACTCTCACTGTCCACTCTGCCTGTCAAAAAATAAAATAAAATTAAATTAAAAATTAAAAAAAAAAGAACAGGAAAATGGAAGAGCCAGGACTAGAACTTATCAGAGGGCACAATCAGGATAAGTTCCAAGTGCCCACCAGCTCAGAGGCCACGTGGTGCAGAGTACATGATAAGGCTTTTGGAGAACAGACGGAAGAGAGTTTTAAGGATCAGTCACAGAGGCTCAGACTCGGCTGTGAGCTAGAGAGAGTGCCTGATGTTTATGGGTTTCTCTGTTGCTTGCAGTGGTGTCTGTTTTTCCCAAGGTCCAAGAACTCCAGCTTGACTTCCATTATCCAAGCAAGAGTGCCTTGTGATTGTCCCCAAATCCAGGTCTCCAAATCAGGCCTCCAGTCTCCAGGGGTGTTTTCTATGCTAAATTTAGGTTACTGAGACATAGTGGAATGGCTACGAAAGTTACAACACAAATCCAGTCCTCCAAAGTATGTGTTTGGTTTATCACCTGCTTTTAATACAGTTGAAATTAGACATGAAATCTGGTGTACCTTTAGCCATGATCCTGGTGACAGGCCCTGAGGTCATAAGGTATCATTTATGTCCTCTTAGATGCAGAAATAGGTAAACCATGGTTACTACACAGCCAGTGGTGTTCACGGGGACCTATAAGCATTGCAAGACTCAAAGACATATTAAGATTATATTTATTATAGTCTACTTGTAGGTTGATTCTTTGAAAACTGATGATTTCTGTCTACTGCTGAACCATTTTTACCACACATCTGACACTAACATGTGTTTTTTCCATAGCAGTACAACTAGGAGTCCGACAGTTCAATACAATGCTGGCACTAAACACCTAGAATTAGCATAAAACCCTATAGATTGAGGGCTGGGTCCCACAAGGTGCCAATTGCAAGTCCCAGGTCTCCCATACTTGTGAGTCACTGGTTATAAATCTGGTGCTCTCATGATCTCTTCTTAGGCTAGCTAGTTTGCTAGAACAGCTCGCAAAACTCAGGGAAACCAGTTCACTTACCATTACTACTTTATCATAAAAGATGTAAATGAACATCCAGAAGAGGTGCACCGGGCAAGATGCAGATGGTCCATAGGAGTTTCTGTCCCTTGGCGAGCTGGCGTGCACCATTTTCTTGGCGTGGGGATGCATTTGCTCACCAACCTATCAGCTCCTTGAACCCCTACATTTAGAACTTTTATAGATGTTCCATTATGTAGACACGACTGACCAACTCCTTGGCCACTGGTAACTGACTCAATGATCTCCCTCTCCAGAGATTTCGGTTCCTCTGGCCACCAGCCCACATCCTTTTTTTTTTTTTTTTTTTTTTTTTTGATAGGCAGAGTGGATAGTGAGAGAGAAAGGTCTTCCTTTTGCCGTTGGGTCACCCTCCAATGGCCGCCGTGGCTGATCCGATGGCAGGATCTGGTCTCCCATGGGGTGCAGGGCCCAAGCACTTGGGCCATCCTCCACTGCACTCCCTGGCCACAGCAGAGAGCTTTTTTTTTTTTTTTTTTTTTTTTTAGCCCACATCCTAAAGCTGTGTGGTGGTCCACAGAAGAATCACTTCCTTAGCATAATTTCAGGTGTTACTGCAAAGGGCCTATTATGAATAACAAAGATGCTTCATTTACTCTTATCAGGACGTTCCAGGAGTTCAGTGTAGGTCTGTGCCAGGAACCAGGGACAAAGATCAAATATGTATTTCTTATTATGCCACAAAATCATACTACCATGTACACCCTCATTGCTACCCTGGGTGAAGAGTACTTAAACCAGGCACTGTGGTGTCCCAATAGAACGTTTCTCAACAAGGGCCATGGAAGGGGCCCCTGGGCTGCTTGGTCTTAGTCCTGGCTGAGACTGAAAGCATTTCTCTTTTCTCCAGAAGAACACTGGAACCCTGGGTCCCACAGGCTCAAATGGTTCCCTCCTGAAACCAGTTTGCCACTGGCTCTTAAATGTCCCAGGCCCCAAAGCAGCTGGCTTTTCCAGAGGACTTCTTCCAACTTCTGGCATCTGATGCACCCATCAAGTGTTCTCCCACTGACAAGGCTGTCATTGCTCTTGGCTTATAAAGAACTGAGGTGATGAAAAGTCAATGGGAAAGGTCTTCTTCCCCACCTATGTCCATCCTAGTGGGTCCCTGAAACCACCACAATCCTGGCACTTACCTCTCTGTGTGGCTAAGAACATCAAAAAGGGCCTCCTCTTGAGGTGGGCATTTGTTGCAGCAGTTAAAATGCCACTTGGAACACTGCATTCCAAATCAGAGTGCCTGGGTTCGAGCCCTGGCTCCAGCTTCCTACTACTGTGCACTCCAGCAGGCAGCAGGTGATGGCTCAATGAATTAGGTCCCTGCCACCCATGTGGGAGACCTGGATTGAGTTCTGGGCTCCTGGCTGCAGCCCCAGTTCAACCTGGATGTTGGAGGCATTAGGGAGTGAACCAATGGATTTTTCAGTCTGTTTCTATCTTTCTGCCTTTCAAATTAAGAAAAAGTAAACAAACAAAACTCAATCCTTATTTTACTGACCCTGTTGCTTGCAAGTTTCTCCAGGAAATCCTGCTCCCCCCACACTATGAATGGCTGCCTGATTCCTCCTGAGCTCTGTTGAGGAAGGCAGGTGAGGGTCACAGAGACCCTTTGCTCAAGAAGTAGCACTGACAACTGCTCTGCAAAGTACAGTGACCTGTTATCCCAGGCTAGAAACAGCAGAGACATTGTGGTTCTCAATGATGCTTCATTGTGGTTCTGAATGATGCTTCATTTTTTTGGTCTGGAGCAACCAACCATCCATCAGGTTTGTCCACAGACCTGGTGGGTGCCTGCTATTTGGTTTGGTTATTAATAGTGCTTCCCTTTCTTTCTCAAAGACATCCCGATTTGGATAATACATGATGGAGGCTCCCCATCTGTCTCCAACAATTGCTGAGGACTCTTCCTTCAAATGCTCCCATCCCCAGGCAGCCTCTGTTCTCCAGTCTCAGGGTCACCATCCCTGTACCAGCTTCACTGCTTGGTGCTTATCTGAACTGCAGGAACCTGGTATCTCCTCTTCCAATGCACCTTGTTCACTTCTCGAAAATACTGCTTTCAACATGCAACATGGTCTTAGCCCATTTTCTGTTGCTATAATTAAGTGTCACAAACTGAGTAATTTATAAAGAATTAAGGTTTATTTGGCTCACAGTTCTGAAAGCCAGGAAGTTCAGCATTGGGTGACTGTATCTGGTAAAGTTCTTCTTGCTGGTGAGGACTCTCTGGAAGCCATGATGAGACTGAATGTTCTAGCTCAGGTCTCTCCTTTCATTATTATTATTATTAAAAAATATAATAATAATTGAAAGAGAGAAAAATTTACAAATAGAGCTCTTATTCACTGGTTCACCCTCCAAATGCCTTTGATGCCTAGAGCTAGGCCAAGAACTCTGTCCAGATCTACTACATGAATACAGAGACCCAACCATGTAAGGTATTGGCTGCTACCATTCAGGGTCCACATTAGCAAGATGGGATCAGGAGCTGAGCCCTGTGCCTAGCACTGCAGTGTGGAATATGTGTATTTTGACTGGTGTCCTATTCTCTAGGCCGAACACCCACCTTTCTCATCTTCTAATAAACCCACAACCCCGCTGGATTTGTGTGCCTAGTGGCTTAATTTAACCTAATTACCTCCCAAAGGCCCTACCTCCAAATACTATAGTCAGACTTATATAAGTTCTCACTCTCTGAATCCTTCAGAATGGGGATTGGATTTGAACATGAGTTTTGTTGGAGGCACTCAAACCATAGCAAACACCCACTCCATGCACATATAATGATCCCCACCCTTGTAAATGGCTAACCCTAAGTAATTAGGTGCTGTCTTCTAAAGCTCTGGCTTATTTGGCCAATCTCTTTCTCAAACCTGTATTTCTCACTGTTTCCTAATCTGAACACTTAGCTCTTCCCTATGTCCACACACTCATGCAAACTCACACCCATGTTTGTGTTGATGTGCAAAACCTTTTCTTGTTCTTTTAACCTCTTCAAACCCAACTCTCCTTCTATCTGCAATTCAGCAAGCTTCTCTTCCATAATACCCCTTTTCTTTAAAGATTGATCGATTTGAAAGAGTTACATAAGAAGAGAGAGAGCTCTCTTCCATCTGCTGGGTCACTCCCCAGATGGCCAGGAATTTCATCTGGGTCTCCCATGTGGGTGGCAGGAGCCCAAGTTTTTGGGCTATCTCTGATTCTTTTTTTCCATGCCATTAACAGGGAGCCGGATGGAAAGTGGAATAACTGGGATATGAACCAGTGCCCATATGGGATGCCAGCATCACCACCTGTGGCTTTACCCACTATGCCACAATGCCAGCCCCTCTTCCTAGCCCCTCTTCTATAAACTCTTGATCAAGTAGGAAGAGCATGGGTTTCATAGTCATGAAGATCTGAACTTGATCCTAGATATACCACTAACATCACTGGGTTTTATTGATGTGAAGACATATTCTTATTTCATGTCTTAACTACTTGAACACAGAATATACCTTAAAGTCTTAAGCATCTTAGATTTAACCAAATACAGTAGCTCTATAAAAGTGTTATTAACACAGGCTCTCTTGAGTCTTGGTTTTTTTGCCCTTTTTTTTTTTTTTTTTTTTTTTGACAGAGTGGATAATGAGAGAGAGAGACAGAGAGAAAGGTCTTCCTTTTGCTGTTGGTTCACCCTCCAATGGCCGCCACAGCTGGCGCGCTGTGGCCGGCGCACTGCGCTGATCCGAAGCCAGGAGACAGGTGTTTCTCCTGGTCTCCCATGGGGTGCAGGGCCCAAGCACTTGGGCCATCCTCCACTGCCTTCCCAGGCCACAGCAGAGAGCTGGCCTGAAAGTGGGGCAACTGGGACAGAATCCGGCGCCCCGACCGGGACTAGAACCTGGTGTGCCGGCGCTGCTAGGTAGAGGATTAGCCTATTGAGCCGCGGCGATGGCCTTCTTTGCCTTTCAAACAAGAACAATACTTAACTCTCCAAGACTACTGTGAGAATTACGTGAAATAATTGCAGTCAAGGCTCATGGGGAGACTATCTCTATGGGAATCTGGATTCTGTATCCACCCATTTTGTAATGATTGCCATTGTCTCCTGAGAAGACCTGCACCACACAGGAAATGTGCTGCAACAGATACCAAGGTTTGCTTTGACAGCAGAATTTCACAAAAATCCTCTGCATTATGAAAAGTCAGAGAGAGAAACCAGCTTCACTCACAGGGTAGTTTAACCAGAACACCCTACAAAGAACTCTGTTCAGAGGAAATAGCTAAAGGAGACGTTTCTCCAGGGGCAATGAGTCAAAGAGACTTTCATTAAGAACCTATCATCTGCATGGAGAAAGATGTAAGTTTTGTTTTTATTTTATTCTTTTTTTTAAAGATTTATTTTATTTATTTGGAAGACAGAGTTACAGAGAGAGAGGTAGAGACAGAGAGAGAAGTATTCTATCTGCTGGTTCACTCATCAGATGGCCACAACGGCCAGATCTGCGCCGACCGAAGCCAGGAGCCAGGAGCTTCTTCCGGGTCTCCCACGCAGGTGCAGGGACCCAAGGACTTGGGCCATCTTCCACTGCTATCCCAGGCCATAGCAGAGAGCTGGATCAGAAGTGGAGCAGCCGGGTCTCTAACCAGCGCCCACATGGGATGCCGGAACTTCAGGCCAGGGCTTGTAACTCGCTGCACCACGGCACCGGCCCCACCTTATTTTATTCTTTAGTGGTAAATCTGCAAACATTGATTTTATGTAAAAAGCCCACAGAGAGGTTTCATAAAAACTGAGCCCCAGGTGGAAGTTTGGGTGACGTCCGATTGGACGACTGCCTCCCTGTGAGCGGTTGCCCACTCCAAGAAGGCCCTGGCAGCCAGCTGCCTCAGAGCCGTAAGCTCAGCCTCCCCAGAAACGTCTCAAAGCCAGATTATTGAGGGCAGTGTTGACCTCTTGCTCTTGGAATTTGAGGGTGTTAAGTAAAGGGGGAGTTGGAACATGGTCTCAGAGAGGGGTAATAGAGACCCCTGTGGTGCTGGATTTGAATTGGAACTATCAGTAAGCAGGAGAACATGAACTGATAGAGTCCAGCTCTGTCCACTTAGGAAACCTGGAATCAATGACTCCCTGGCAACAAGAGTCAGGCATCTTTAGCGAGCTGTACAATAGTAATGCTGAGTGAGGAATGTATCATGCACCGGAAAGCAAAAAGACACAGTCACATGCTATTGACTGGTTCATGTCAGAAGGACACAGAGTCCAGCTTGAAAGGTATCTTATTAACCAAGTCTGGAAAATTTTGAGGATCAAAAATAATAATCTTAGCCCATAACTACTGTACATGGAACTAGTAAAATCATATGACTCCACTGTGATTTTCAAAGGAGAAAGGAAATCTCTTCTTTCCAAAAGATTATATCATATGTAGCTTAGATTTTAGATTTAGAAAAGCACCATTTTGTGACTCTACTTGTAATTATTAATGTAGGCAATAATCATCAATGAATAATATGACTCTGGGAAAAGAGGCTTACCCAGTCCCACAGATAACTTACTAATTACAAAGGCAGGGCTGTGTCCTTGCACTAAGAACTCCGTGAGCCTCCACCACTTGTGCATCCCATCATGCTTGGCATTGCCCGTGGTGAAACAGTCTGACCTCACAAGCTCCTTAGTCTGACGCTAGAAGAGGAAAGCCTCATTGGAGACATTTGACCTGAGTCAAACCCTGACAAAGCAGAGGAATGCAGGATGTGGGACATCCTGAAGGTCAACAGGCCTGGGTCTTCAAAGAGATGGGTGTCAGGAGCAGGGGGAGTCTGAGAGACTACAGAGCTGAAACAGCCAAATCACCATGTGAAATTTGGGCTTTTGGTTAAAAAAATATAGCCAACAAGGACATTGTGGAGGGTAGTTAGGGAAATTTGGGTCCAGACTGCATGATAGATGATCTTGTTTAATTAATATTGGTTTAATTAATGTGAGCCTCACTTGGCGTTATAGAGAATGTCCTTGGTTTGAGTGATGCAAGATGCAACATTTAGGGGTCAAATGCCATGATGTCATCCTCCTGCTTTCAGCAAAAGAGAAGTGTACATGTGTGTGTGTCTATATATATATATAGAGAGAGAGAGAGAGAGAGAGAGGAAGAGGAAGTAGGTGCGGCTAGATGTCGGTGAATCTATATGAAGGGTATCCGGTTTGTTCATTGTATTATCCTTTCAACTTTTTTGTGGGTTTGAACATATTCAGAACAAAATTTTAAAAAACCCTGTTTTTCAGAAGACTGTCAGAAAAGACAAGAAATTGAGATATTTCTTAGAATTTCCTCCTTCTTTCTCTTCTTCCTTCAAGACTGTGACCCTCAGTGACAATGAGTTCTTTCCAGAAACTCTTGCTTGATTTTAAACCATTGTGACACTGTTTAGCAGGGAGTCCAATGATGGCTGAAAGACCTGGACGCCACAAGAAAATGACATTTACAATTTTTTTTCCAGAGAACTGGAGGTTATCTCTTAAATTCAGACTTCTTATATTGAACTTCAACTATGTACAAGTTCCTGTGAAGGGAGTGATAGTAAGATGAACAGCAATATAGTCTCTGCTTTCAAGGGGTATAAATTCTAATCCATAAAACCTGGCTCAACAAACATTATTTTTCAGTAGCTATTAGAAGCTTTACAAAACACTAGCTTTAGGGATCTAATATGATTGAATAAGATACAGGGCCAATTGAAGAGTCTTTCGTCTTTTGGGAAAAATAGGCAAATACAATAATTCCAATATATTACATAATGCTTATGGAAAGACCTTCATCATGCTCTAAAAAGTATGACTGAGCATCCAGGGACAGCTTCAGAACAAAGAGTATCTCTGGGCCATGGTTTGAAAAGTAGGTAAGGGCCGGCGCCGCGGCTCACTAGGCTAATCCTCCGCCTTGCGGCGCCGGCACACCAGGTTCTAGTCCTGGTCGGGGCGCCAGATTCTGTCCCGGTTGCCCCTCTTCCAGGCCAGCTCTCTGCTATGGCCAGGGAGTGCAGTGGAGGATGGCCCAGGTACTTGGGCCCTACACCCCATGGGAGACCAGGAGAAACACCTGTCTCCTGGCTTCGGATCAGCGCGGTGTGCCGGCCACAGCGCGCCAGCTGTGGCGGCCATTGGAGGGTGAACCAATGGCAAAAGGAAGGCCTTTCTCTCTGTCTATCTCTCTCTCTCTCACTGTCCACTCTGCCTGTCAAAAAAAAAAAAAAAAAAAAAAAGAAAAAGAAAAGAAAAGTAGGTAAGAAGGTTTCCCAAATTGATAGGCACATGAAGCCAAACACACAGATAATGCATGGCATATTTGAAAACTGACAACTAGTGAAATATGGGTGCAACATAGGATACTTGTAGAAGGACTCCAAAGTTGGAGCTGGGAATTTAACTGGGACTTGTAAGCAAAGAGCTTTCATGCTATATGAGGAGTTCAAGGTATATCCTGTACTCGATGGGGAATAAACAAGAGTCCTTGGGGGGCTGGCGCTGTGGCGCAGCAGGTTAAAGCCCTGGCCTGGGGCACAGGCATCCCATATGGGCGCCGGTTCTAGTCCCAGCTGCTCCACTTCCGATCCAGCTCTCTGCTGTGGCCTGAGATAGCAGTGGAAGATGGCCCAAGTCCTTGGGCTCCTGCACCCAAGTGGCATACCTGGAGGAGGCTCCTGGTTTTGGATCGGCGCAGCTCCAGCTGTTTTGGCCATCTGGGGAGTGAACCAGTGGATGGAAGACCTCTCTCTCTGTGTCTTCAAGTAGATAAAATAAATCTTAAAAAAAAAAAAAAAAAAAAAAAAGAGGCCAGCACTGCGGCTCAATAGGCTAATCCTCTGCCTAGCGGCGCCAGCACACGGGTTTCTAGTCCCGGTTGGGGCACCGGATTCTGTCCCGGTTGCCCCTCTTCCAGGCCAGCTCTCTGCTGTGGCCTGGGAAGGCAGTGGAGGATGGCCCAAGTGCTTGGGCCCTGCACCCCATGGGAGACCAGGAGAAGCACCTGGCTCCTGCCTTCAGATCAGCACGGTACGCTGGCTGCAGCGCGCGGGCCACAGCGGCCATTGGAGGGTGAACCAAAGGCAAAAAGAAGACCTTTCTCAATGTCTCTCTCTCACTGTCCACTCTGTCAAAAAAAAAAAAAAAAAAAAAAAAAAAAGGAGTCCTTGGAGGTCAGGGATGTGATCAGATGGTTGTCTTAGAAGGAAAACTTGGTGGTGGAGCATCAGGCTGTTTAGAAGATGAGGCAAGGAGATTGGTTAACAGATTTTGTAACAGAACTAGTGAGAGATGTTGACCACCTTACCAAGGTAAGAGAAAGAAGAGACATAGAATGGTGGGAATAGGACACACTTCGTGGACTGCAACAATACGGCATGGTGACTGAATAAATGCCTGAGTGAGAGAGAGGTCTTGTCAAAGCTAATTCCTGTATTAGGATCCTTCAGAGAAGCAAGAAGCAATGGGCTGCGCATGTGTGCATGAATGTGGAAGCAGAGAGACAGGTTTATTAAGGAACTGGTTCACTCAGCTGTGGTTGTGAGCAGATCCAAAACCTGCAGAGTAGCTGTCAGGCTGGGAATTCAGCAGGAGTTGACATTGCAGTCCTGAGTCTTAAGGCAATCTAGAGACAGACTTCCTTTCCTTTCAAGGGAGCTCACTTTTTTTCTCTTAAGGCCTTCAACTGAGTGGATGAGGTTCACCCACATTACAGATGGTCATTTGCTTTACTCAAAGTCTACTGATTTAAGTGTTAGCCACACTCAATAATCCCTCCATGGTGCATTTGGGATTTTGAGAGGTGACCTCTGGGTGCAGACCCAGCGTACCTTCTCTCAACTATATCTGGACCAGCCTCCATGTTTCACCTCACCCTGATAATTCTTCATAACAGGAACCCCTGATGATGATTTTGTCATTAGCTGTTAATGTTACTAAAACCTTGCCCAACTGTCACCAAAATGCGAGTATTCCTCCAAGTTCAGTTACACAAGAAGGCCCCTTTGGTGAAGGCTTGGGAGATGTAGGACTTCCAACACTTGCTGTGGTGTGGCAGAGTCCCACCCTCCAAGGACACGATCTTTTCTTCAGTCAGTGGGCCTGGGTCAAAACCATGGCTCTGGTGTGGGAACTGGATGAGGAATTGTGACTTTTTATTGGAGGGCTAACTCTTCACCTCCTGATCATCCATCCTTGATTTAATTACACAGATTGAGCAATCTCTCGTTGGCTGCCTGTCCATTTGGCCCCTGGGGATGCAGTAACTCAACAGGATTTCAAGTTAACTTTCTATGGTTTTTTTTTTTTTTTTTTTTTGGCTGGGGAAAGAGTTTTTTAGTATTTGGAAAAAAGTCTTCATGAATGTTTGTTGTCCAACTGTGGCAGTGACAGCTGACTGTCCACCAAAACGTCGTTCTCCACTTGGTATAGAGTTGTTACTGAACAGGCAGTTGCCCGCCAGGAGCTACCGCCCAGCATCCCTTGCAAATAATGAATGCAGGGTGACCACTTCTTGCTAGTGAATGAGCAGAAGTGATGTCACTTCCAGGCCAAGGAGGTCCAGAAGTGTAGGTCCTTCTCCAGTCGACTATTCCCTTTCTGCCAGTTGTTTGTTGACATCCAGGGAGGTATTGGAAGCTAAGTACTGAAGCAGACTGTCTGTCGGCCTAACCATCACCCCCACATTATACCAACATTGTATTGATACTTAAGCAAGGTGCTTAGGCAGTTGAAATGTAGGAGTTTGCTATGCAATTCGAGTTACCCTAACACACACAATTTACAAATCCTATATAAAATATAAATAAATTTATTTAAAAATAATAAAAATATTTAAATATTTAAAAATAATAAATAAAAGTTTGAATAGACTTTTACCAATTTGAAAGGCATGTTTGTGAAGGTCTGCACCACAGTATAGATCACATGACTTATATAAAATTCATTCTGAGGGCCCAGGACTTCAGCATTATTCTTCACACCCCAAAAATAAAGTCCTCAGCTTGTGATATTTGACAATTATTGTCTTTAAAATTTTTTTAAATTTATTTGAGGGGCAGAGAGACATAAAGCAGTCTTATCCACAAAACACCACAATGGCTGGGACTAGATTGGGCCAAAGCTGCAGCCAGGAATCAATCCAGGTTTTCCATGTAGGTGGCAAGGATTCAACCACTTAAGCCATCACTGCTGCTCTCCAGGGTTTGCATTAGCACAAGCTGGAGTTGGGAGCTGGAGCTGAGTATTGATCATAGGTGTTCCGATATGAAATGAAGGTGCCTTCATCGGCATCTTGACCACTAAGCTTGATTTTTGTCTTTATGGTGATACAAGTTCAGTAGAAACTGTACTTTGAATTTTGAATTTGGATATTTTCCCAAGCCAGGACGTGATATGAATCCCATGGTTCTCTCGCGTGACATTGGGCTGCAGCAGGGAGTACAGCTCCAGTCGCTGCTGTGGTCACCAGGGGAAACCACTGACACTGCATGTGCGGTGCTACTCGGCAGAGGTGTGGCGGGTTGGGAGTAGGAAATGCAGTTCTGACTTAGGATATTCTCAATTTTCAGCAATTCATCAGCATGTAACCCCATCAGAAGTCAAGAAATAAGTGTGTAATAACAGACAGTGTTATTCAACCCATACACGTCTTCTCTGTCCAGAGCTGCTTCACACAACAGCACACTGTATAAACTCCTCAGTTTTCCTTGGCTTTGTGTCTCCCAGGCTCTCAGCAGCTGGGGCTGCCTCAGCACCAAGATGTCCCAGAGCAGCCTTTGTTTCCACCCCATAATACTGCCCCGCCGTGTGCCTGAACCTCTGGATCCTCCTGCCCCCGACTCAGAGGAAATGCTACCCCACACAAGCATTTTCCATTGCTGCTGTAACTAAGCACAATACTATGGTTTAAAACAACAGAATTCTATTTTCTTTTTTTAAAAAATTTATTTATTTATTTGAGCAACAGAGTTACAGACAGTGAGAAGGAGACAGAGAGAAAGGTCTTCCTTGCATTGGTTCACTCCCCAGATGGCCACAATGGCTGGAGCTGTGCCGATTTGAAGCTAGGAGCCAGGGGCTTCCTCTGGGTCTTCCCACATGGCTGCAGGGGCCCAAGGACTTGGGCCATCTTCTATTGCTTTCCCAGGCCATAGCAGAGAGCTGGAGTGGAAGAGGAGCAGCCAAGTCTAGAACCGGTGCCCATATTGAATGCTGGTGCCGCAGGTGGAGGATTAACCTACTGCGCCACAGCACCGGCCCCAGAAATGTATTTTCTTACAGCTTCGGAAGTCAAATATCTAACATGAGTGACAGAGGTCTAGAATCAATGCATCAGCAGGGCTGGGTCCTTCCGAGGGCTCTGACGCCTCTCAGCTTCAGGGCTGCTGGCACTCCTTGGCCTGTGCTCCCTGTCAGGCATCCCTACACCCTCCTGCCAAAGTCCTCACATCGCCTCCTGCCTCCCCCTTATAAAGGACACTTGAGATTACACAGACCCATCTGGATCATCTACAATAATTTCCCCATTTCTCATCTTAACTTGAGCACACCTGTGAAGTCCATTTTGACAGATAACATTTGCAGGTTCTGGGGAACAGGGTGCAGATAGCTTGGGGTGGGGGTCATTGCCAGCTTATCACAGGGTGGTATGTGATTTCTGAAACGGCTTTTAAAAAAAGAAATTTGAAAGGTAGAGCAATAGGGGGAGAGAGAGAGAGAGAGAGAGAGAGAGAGAGAGAGAGAGAGAGACAGGGAGAGAGAATCTTCCTGTGTTGGTCCACTTTCCAGCCACAATGGCTGCGGCCAGGCCAGGCAGAAGCCAGGAACCTGGAACTCCATCTGGGTCTCCCACATGGGTGGCAGGGATCCACATTCTTGGGCCATCTTCTATGCTTTCTCGGGCACATTAGCAGGGAGCTGGATCAACAGTGCAAAGTAACCAGGACTCAAATCATGTATTCTGATATGAGATGCAGCCATCCCAAATGGCTGCCTAGTCCATTGCACCACACCACCTGTCCCAAGGCAGTGAAATTCAACCAATGGAAAACCAATGGGATTGAACCAGGAGGATGAATCTCTTTCTCTCCTTCCCTTGGAGGACTGCTCTGAGCTGGGGTTTCCCTGGGCAGCCTGAGCAGAGCCACCTCCGATGGCCACAGGTGCTCCTGCAGAGAGGCTGCCGGGACTCATCATGGCCCCTGGTGAAGCTGGGCCAGCATGGCCGGCATCAGCTTCCCTCCTTCACTCCCTGTGCCCAGGACTGCCCTTTCCAAAGTCAGCCATGTGCCCGGTTCTCTAGGGAATTTCAGCTGGGATGGCTCTAAATCCAAAGTCACAATTTCTCCTTTTGTTTAATTTTTCAGAAATCCTTATTTAGGAACACAGTAGTGTTCAGACAAAGTTCTAGTTCACAAGGTGACAGTGATCATAAGAAAAGATTTCTGCTGTCACAGATCTTACATTCTACCTGGGGAAGACCTGTGGTAAGCTAACAATGCAACAATGCTTGGTGGTAAGTGCTACTGGAAACATGAGGCGATAAACATCAGCCAGCCTGTGTTTGGTGGTGAGGAAGGGCCCTTCTGTAGATACTGTTGAGTTGAGGTCTGAATGACAAAAGCCATTTGTACAGCAGCAGGGGAGAAAGGGGTGCTCCTAAAGGCAGGCCTCAACTCGCAATCACTGTGCTTCCCACCTGGATGGCGCTGGGAGACAGCCTGCTCTAGTTGATAGCAGCAGCCATTTACTTCTAAAAAATTCATGATTCTACCAGGTAACAGGAGTTGCATGAATATAAAATAAACATTTCCAGCAGAAGCTCTCTTTGAAAAGCAGATGGGACTTCCTCTTTGTCAGGAGGGGATGTATCTTGTTTTGCTTTGGAAGTTGGATTGTGATTTTCAGCAAGTGTGGTAGATGAGAAAAATGGCCACATTCTCCAAACTTGTTGAACGACTTTGCAGAAACTCCCATCAAAGAATGGAGTCTATTTCCCCACCTCTGGAGTAGGTCTGCCATATGTCTTGCTTTGGCCAATAATATGTGGCAGAATCAACAACATGTCGATTTCAAATCCAAGAATTAAGAAATCTCACCTGACCATTTATGTTTTCTTGAAACTTTGCCAAATGCCGTGGACACCAGGCAATGCTGGCTAACCAGGGGATGAGAACAACATATGGCAGAACTGAGCCGTTTCATCGGTGACCCTAAACATGAGAAAGCCAAGGCAAGATCAACAAATTTGACCTGTCTGAACTGCAAAGCCATGAGTCAGTAGAGCAGCAAGAAAGCACCCAGCTGAGCCAGCTCAGGCCAATCACCTATGGACTCAGGAGCTACATGAACATGTGCTGCGGCTCAATAGGCTAATCCTCCGCCTTGCGGCGCCGGCACACTGGGTTCTAGTCCCGGTCGGGGCACCGGATTCTTTCCCGGTTGCCCCTCTTCCAGGCCAGCTCTCTGCTGTGGCCAGGGAGTGCAGTGGAGGATGGCCCAAGTGCTTGGGCCCTGCACCCCATGGGAGACCAGGAGAAGCACCTGGCTCCTGCCATCGGATCAGCGCGGCGGCCATTGGAGGGTGAACCAACGGCAAAGGAAGACCTTTCTCTCTGTCTCTCTCTCTCTCACTGTCCACTCTGCCTGTCAAAAAAAAAAAAAAAAAAAAAAAAAAAAAAAAAAAAAAGTGCTGTTTAGCTACTCAGTTTGTGTGTATGTGCTACGCAGCAGGGCAAATTATTACAGCAAGTTACAAAAAACTGCTTCTACATCTCAATATCCTGACTGTAAAACAGATTTGCTAGCACCTACGTCGTGGCTACTGTGAAGACAAATGAGAGAATCGCGGTAATGTACTTCGCACCGAATTTGAAACGTTGTGTGCCAAGCAAACGGTAACTAGTGCCATTGACCACACTGGAGAGAGAAGACCAAAAGAACACAAAGAAAGGAGAGTGGAAGAGCAAGCTGCTTTAGAAATATACATTCTGCTCATTTGTCTCACACATTTTTTTATTCATGTGTTCCACTTGGTATGGGATCAGGCAGGAAGCCTGACTGGAGTCAGGAGCTGGAAGCCACACGTCGCCTGCCCTATGTGATCCTATCTGCCTGACAGTCAAATAACCCTTTTCCCAGGATGTATCTCCCCTCACCAGGGACCTGGGGGAGGTGCCATGGAGCCACTCCCCTTCCAACCTCATAAGAAGCTGGCAAATGGGAGGGGCTGGTTCTCTACACAGGCAAGACAGGTGCTAAGGCACTATCTGTACTTCCCTCCCCGGCCACTCTGTTCTTGAACAGTGCTCACACACATGTGTTTACCTCACCGTTCAAATAAACTTTATCACATCATGTGCTCGTACTTAGATTGCTTTTCTCGGGTAAAAGGCAAGGACCTGCAACAGGGAATTAGACCCCACCTCTCCCACAACACTCTGCTCTGTCTGTGCTCACGTTACTCCCAAATGAGCGCTAAGCAACTTAATACAGTTCTGTTTCTTTAGAAAGCCACACTGAGGTAGTTTTGTTTTAAACCCAAACAGCAAGATATTATAAAATTAATTAGGGAGGCCAGTGCTGTGGCGTAGCAGGTAAAGCTGCCGCCTACAGTGCTGGCATCCCATATGGGCGCTGGTTTGGGTCCCGGCTGCTCCACTTCCAATCCAGCTCTCTGCTATGGCCTGGGAGAGCGGTGGAGGATGGCCCCTGCACCCCTGTGGGAGGCCCAGAGGAAGCTCCTGCCTTCAGATCAGCACAGCTCTGGCCATTGCAGCCAACTGGGGAGTGAACCAGCGGATGGAACACCTCTGCCTCTCCTTTTCTATGTAACTCTGACTTTCAGCTCCTGACTTCAGTTCCCTGCTCATACAGACCTGGAATTTAGCAGGCAATGGCTCAAGTAACTGGATTTACCCACATGGAGGATCGGGATTGAGTTTTTGTGCCCAGCTTTGGCCTGGCCCAGTCCTGACAAGTGGGGCATGAAACAGTGGAAGGGAGCTTTCTCTCAAATAAATAGAACTTTAAAGTTAATTATGTTCTGATTAGTGTTGAGACTTAAGGTTATCTTATCTCTAACCAAGAACCTGTTATAGTCCTCAATGCCAAGTTACTCAGTAACTTATACAGAACCATTCTCCCAAGAGGTCAGATTTATAGGAACTGCTGGTTGTCTTTTCGGGCACACCACCCGGGAACTGACGACAACCATAACCTAGCAGACAGTTCCCAACAGACAGATGTCTGGATGCCTGTTTATGTCTCAAACTACTTATCAACTGCAATCCTGTTATTACTTGGGGGAAAAACAGAAGTCCCTGGGAAAACTGAAGACAGGAACAGATTCTATACTTGGCAAACATCTTTACTCATTTTTCCATGCAAAGTGCCTAAGAGTTTATAAGGGCCTCTTTCTATTTCATTCAGGTTTTTCTTCTGAACAAGCAAGTGCCAAGTTTTGTGTGTACGCGCTGGAACAAAGGCCATCTCCCCTCCACTACAGGCCGTGTCAGCAGTGGGCAGGCCTGGGCTCCACACCGTGCAGGAGCACACCGCTGCCTCTTGTTCCAGCCTGCCTTCAGGGATGCCGCCCTGCCCACTGCTTGAAATTAGCCGTGGTGGAAATATTACATCTCAAAGATCAGCAAACCGGCATTGTGGCACAGCAGGTAAAGCTGCTGCCTGTGATGCTGGCATCCCTTATGGGAGCCGGTTCCTGTCCCAGTTGTTCCACTTCCAATCCAGCTCCCCGCTAATGGTCTGGGAAAAGCAGAAGAAGATGGCCCAAGAATTTGGGCCCCTGCCACCCATGTGGAAGACCCAGGTAAAGCTCCTGGCTCCTAGCTTCAGCTGGACCCAGCTCTGGCCACTGTGGCCATCTGGTGAGTGAACTAGTGGGTGAAAGATCTGTCTCTCCCTTTCTCTCTGTAACTCTGAATTTTGAATAAATAAATATTTAAAACAAAATAGGCAGATTCTGTAAGGCAAGGCTTTTCCCACTGGAAAGCCAGTTGCTAAGCATGTGCAGTTGTCACTTCCAGTGCTCCAAGTGGTTAGGAATTACTCCTTGAGGGAGCTTTCCCAGGGGCTTTCCCTGGCAGCATCCGTCCCCTTCGTCACTAATGGGCAACACCATACTCCACACTGGGACAGCACAGAAGCAGTGGGGCTGACATGAGAGGGGTGGACAGTGACTGAGACTCAAATGTGCAAAGACGAGCAGGGGGCAGAAAACTCAAGGCACGGAAGGTAAGGCTTTGTGTAGGACGGGCATGCATTTCCATTTGCGGTGTCTTTCCCTGGCCATCCTTCTCCCCAGGATCTGTCTGCTCTGGGCATCTGCTCTCCTGACGCTTGACCTCTGCAGTGCTACCTGCATGGTTATTTAGCATCTTCCTATGCTTGGGTCTGATCTCTGTAGTGACCTTGTCACTGCTCATGGGCAAACTGAGCCCTAAGGACGTGTCAGGCAGGCAGAAGGCTGGGGTCCTCAGGGCATGTGGAGGAAGAGTCTGTCTGCTGATGGAACAAGCAGAAATGCGAGGGGAATCTGAGCCAGTTTGGTCAGAGGTAGCAACACAGGGAGGCAGGAAATTCACTCAGAACAGTAGACAGGGTGGGGAAGGGGGACTTGGAGCAACAATCCCCAAAGGGGAAAGAAAATCTTCAAACACCGTGAATCAACATTCTAACCAGAGCTGGCAGTGGGCTATAAAGGAAATCCTATGCTTTTAAGTGACTACAACGGGGGTCAGCAGATTCTTTCTGTAAAGGACCAGAGTAACTCCTTTCAGCTTTCTGAGAGGCCTCTGTTACAACTCAACTCTGCTGTTATAGGAAAAGTGCCCCCCCAAACAATGCACAGACACGAGGAGGTAACTCTGCTCAAATACAACTTGTGTTACAAAAAACAGGTGGCGCCAGCGCTGCGGCTCAATGGGCTAATCCTCCGCCTAGCGGCGCTGGCACACGGGGTTCTAGTCCCGGTTGGGGCGCTGGATTCTGTCCCAGTTGCCCCTCTTCCAGGCCAGCTCTCTGCTGTGGCCCGGGAAGGCAGTGGAGGATGGCCCAAGTGCTTGGGCCCTGCACCCCATGGGAGACCAGGATAAGCACCTGGCTCCTGCCTTCAGATCAGCGCAGTGCACCGGCTGCAGTGCACCGGCCGCGGCGGCCATTGGAGGGTGAACCAATGGCAAAGGAAGACCTTTCTGTCTCTCACTGTCCACTCTGCCTGTCAAAAAACAAAAAACAAAAACAAAAACAAAAACAAAAAAACAGGTGGCAGGTGGATTTGGGCTATGGGCTGTAGTTTGCCAACCCCTTTCCTAAAAGGATGAAAGTGTGCATACTTTTGAAATCGACAATGCCAAAATTAGAATGTATAGCTCTTGTATTTCTAACTTGTCACCACACCACTCTGTTCCATTGCATGTTAACAGCAGTCAAGTACAGGGTACTTTTATGTATATTTATTTTGTCCTCTATTTCTTAAAAAAATTTATTTATTTGAAAGGCTGAGTTAGAGAAAGAGCATCAGAGACAGAGAAGCTTACATCTGCTGGTTTACTCCCCAAATGGCTGCAACGGCCAGGATTGGGCCAGGCCAAAGCCAGGAGCCAGGAGCTTCATCTGGGTCTTCCACGTGGATGCAGGGGCCCAGGCATTTGGAGCATCTTCTATTGCTTTATCAGGCACATTGGCAGGGACCCAGATTAGATTAATCCCTTATCTCTTATTACAGTGTAAGCTTTTGGGGGGAAAGGGTTTCCATGGTCTCACAGGTACAAATACTTCTAGAATGTATCATAGATCTCAGTGTGACAAACATATATATAATGCAGAGCTTTCATATGGGATATTTTTGACCTAACAGTGCTATCTGAATAAAAAGCCTTAAAACTAAAAAAGATTATTTTGTGTTCTTAGATTTCTAGACTATTTTTAAAGAAAAACTAGGTGGCCTATATATATATATATATATATATATATATTATATATATATATTCCCCCCACAAAGCTGCCCAGGATACTCTAAAATTGTTGAAAATAAGGCAAGGTAGTAATGTGGGATGGCAGCTAAAATACTATTTTGGGGGAAAAAATGCAAGGTACACAATACTTTGTGCTTTTTTTTTTTTTTAAAGGAACTGGGACAGGGAAAACATACATGAGTTGATGCTTAGACTGTTTAAAATATTTCTGGAAGACCATTCAAGGGAGTAGCAAAAATAACTGCTTCTGGGGAAGGAAAATGGGGGCTATGGCTGAGAAGAAAAGTGGCTTCTTATTTCTAGTCTGAATTTTTAAAAAATGTCCTGTGTGTATTCTCTTGTTCCAAAAGAATTAAAACATGGCTAGATTATCAATGTTTGTGGTAGGGGCTGGAGATGTGGCATAGCGGGTAACACTGCTGCCTGCTGTGCTGGCATCCCATATGGGCGCCAGTTCTAGTCCAGGCTGCTCCACTTCCAATCTAGCTCTCTGCTGTGGCCTGGAAAAACAGCAGAAGATGGCCCAAGTCCTTGGGCCCCTGCACCCATGTGGGAAGACCCAGAGGAAGTTCCTGGCTCCTGGCTTCGGATCGGTGCAGCTCCAGCTGTTGTGGCCAATTGGAGAGTGGACCAACAGATGGAAGACCTCTCTTCTCTCTCTGCCTCTCCTCTCGCTGTGTAACTCTGACTTTCAAATAAATTTGTTTTTTAAAGTTTATGGTAAAGCCATCTTTTACATTTTTATTTATTTGAAAGGCAGAGATAAAGAGACGACAGAGACAGAGAACCTTCTATCTACTGGTTCGCTCCCCAAATGTTCACAATGACGCAAGCTGGGTCAGGCTGAAGCCAGGAATTGGGAACTCCATCTGGATCTCACAAATGAGACACAAAGACCCAACTACTCGAGGAATAACTCGCTGTGTCTCAGTAACACAGTGTAACAACTGTGTATGTGGCATTTTTACTGTATTAGGGATTGTAAGTAACCTAAAGATGATTTAATTTGTATGGGAGGACGTATATAGGTTCGATGCGAACACTAGGCCATTTCCTCTAAAGGACTTGAGCATCTGTGGATTCTGATATCTCTCTGGGGGTCCTGGAACCAGTCCCTGTGGATACCATGGAAACACAAAGTGAGTGTACGTATCCTGGAACCAAAAGCATCAAACCGAAAACCCAAAATAACTGAGCCCAGTCACGTAGAGCCACCTCGGACAGAAGCAACGCACGGCATGTTAGCTAATATCTTTTATTGTCAGACTTGCTGTGAGCCAACAAACAACAATTATGCACAGTTGTCCACAGATATAAGGCAGATTTCTTTTTCCTTGGTGGGTAGACTTAGTTGACCCAAGTCTTTATAACTTTTCCATATAAAAATAAAATGTCCAAGACCAGATTATTTTTCTTCTGGTCATAAATGCTGATTTATTTACAGGTGTCTTATTCAGATCACCAGTATAAACTTGGGATAAAATATGTGTGTATTTTATTAAAGCCTCAGCATTTAATGTCAGGGTCCACTGAAGATTCGCTCACGTTACCCCTTCCTGGAATGCAGCATGTGTCCCTTGCATTCATCACGGTTACAGCTGTCACCTATCCAGAGTGATATATGCTAACCTTTAAAGGAATACTTTTCTTTTTTAACTTAAATCTTTTAAAAATGAAGGATTCATAAATGACTTCATATCATTCTAAAAACAGCACTGGAGTCAGCGGTTTAAGAGTGGTTCATAAATACAGTTATCTTGTAGCCTGCAGACCTGTGTATAATACAGCAGACACAGACTGCAGACTTTGCTACATGTAGAACAAAACTGAATCAAAACATGTTTTGTGAAATACAGCAAAGACAGGGGAAATCCAGGATTCCGGGTTGTTAATAAAACCACCTTATAAAGTAACAATTGGAGACTACGACTCTGAACTATTACAATA
This sequence comes from Oryctolagus cuniculus, assembly GCF_051225735.1. Taxonomy (NCBI): domain Eukaryota; kingdom Metazoa; phylum Chordata; class Mammalia; order Lagomorpha; family Leporidae; genus Oryctolagus; species Oryctolagus cuniculus. The sequence goes on from NC_142880.1 coordinate 45,913,387, forward strand.
TACAGACTGTTTACACCATTGCACGTCCTTTTTCCCTTTGCTTTTAATGCTCATGAAACAAGGATTAAAGGGGTTGAGTTGATGAACACATGCATGCACACGCAAGCGCATGCACTTAAAAGATGAAACAGAGAACAAAGGTAATACAAGTCCATGAGGAAGGCTGCCAGCAGCACTCCAGCTACAACACACGTCCCCTTGCCTCTCCGCCCTGCTCCCCACTCCCTCAGCTTTGCTCAGAGCCAGGGAAATCAGGCGGGGAGGTTAGTGTACAAGTGGTGGATGAATGCTCCCGCCCCCACCCCCAGCTCTGTAAGTCTCTCTGAGGCAGGAGGGGGTCTTTCCCTTCAGTAGCACAGTTAAGGTCGATCAGGGTTGGTTCCACAAGTTAAGGCACTTCCGGCTGCTTTGGCCGCAGCAAGAGAACTCCCCCTCTTCTTTAAGGCATGTGTCGTCTACAAGTAGTAAAGCTTTGGAAAGTGTGCAGACTGTTAAGGTGGACAGCTTAATACATGATCACTGCAGCTGGCAGGGCCACAGGACCCTCGGCGGAGGGGCTTCCAGAAAGGCCGGGCCGCTCTGCTTCGGGCTGGGCTCAGCACGCGCAGGAGCCAGCGGAGGCCGGAGGGCGGCATGTTCGTTCGTTCGTTCGTTCGTTCGTTCGAGTAGCAGACAGGCGGGCTCGCCGCTGCGCTCACCTGGAGCTGCCCTGGCTGCTCACGGAGCGTGTGGTGCTGTAGCGCTTCTTCACGATCATGCTGATATACGCTTTCATGAGCTTGGCCACGTCCACCACCTGCCAGGGAGCAGAATCCACACCCGGTCACGAGCCTCCCCCGGCTCAGGGACCCCTCCCTGTGGGGGTCAGTGGCGGTACCCGATGCTGGCCTCTGCACAACACTGAGCTGTTTTTAGCTTTCCCTAGTCACGGAGACGGGGAGCTGTGGCTGGCCCAGCAGGTACTGTCTTGGGGCGGCTCCTCAGAGAAATCACAATTCTACTTGATGTCCGTGCTCAGATTTCACACTCTGGAATCGTTAGGGCGGGGATTACTGCGCCCACGTGCGAGGACAGAACTCACAACCATGGCCCTGAAGACTGGACACTAGTTCCAGTCAGCCCCTCACCACGCAGCTGCACCATTGGGACTGTCAGGGCGGCCAGGGCTGCAGCCGGCTCCCAAGACGTCACAGTAGCCACCCCTGAGCCAGGACCTCCCCGCTGCTCCTTCCTGGGGCGGGTTAACTGCCTCGCTCCGTGGCCCAGCCCTCCTCAGAGCCGACTAGGGTCTCTGCTGAACACACCCACACTCACTCCCATCCCTTGATCTTTCTTCTCACTGCCACGCCATCATGCACACTCCAGATGCCACAGTGGTTTCCTGCTGTCTGTGGGACTGCACGAACCCCTGCAGCCTGGCGCTGAGCACCATCTCCTGCACCGCATCCGTGGTCTCCCCCCGCCTCTCCAGTGGGCGCCGGGCACCGCGCCATTCACCCCCACTTGCCGCTCTCACTGCCAGCAGCTCCCTCTGCGGAAGCCTCAGCGGTGTCTTGCATTAGCACAGTTGTTAAACTTGAGAGCCCACAGCAACAGCTCTTTTGAGGCTGTGTGTGGGGTTTTGTGACCCTGACTGGCTGCGTCTGGGATGGCCGTGCCCCTCGGTTCTCTCTGCTCTGTGTATGGCACCAGAGCCAAGTCTCCTGGCTATGGTTCTCTGCCGTCACTAGACAGTCATTTCCACAGCGTTTATTGCCAAATTACACACTTCCTCTTGCCCCCCTGGATCACTTCCCTGTCTCTCCCTTCCTCCATGGGTGAGGCTCCAGATAACTGGAACCACATCTCTGCACCAAGGTGTATGGAAGGGATGAAGCTGGCACGTTTGGGCCTTCGAGAAATCGGCAGCTAGGGAGGGACCCCATACTCTATATCAAGTAAAATGTCCTGGTCAAAGGCATCAGGAAATGGACACCTTCTATCTTGTTAAGCCCACCCGTGAATACACTGCCTTGGTTTTGGCCTCTTACCTCGCTGGTTTCAAAGAGCAGCTCCCTCTCATCCACCACGATCTTGTAGGTATTTGCCAGTGGTGCTCCAAAGGAGAGGATGTGTTCATACTGGAAGACCTCCAGTGGCCTCCCCTCCCCACGCTTGTAGACAGAGACGGCATCTGCACTCACTCCCAGCCAGAGTTCCTGGGGGAAGCCACCTTCCTTGCACTGTGAACAAAAGAGTCAGCATTAGGGTCCAATCAAGAAGCAGTTAGAAATGTACAGCACAAGGGCTGAGGCTGTGGTGTGGCAGGTTAAGCCTTCGCCTGCGATGCCTGCATCCCAGATGGGCGCCAGTTCAAGATCTGGCTGCTTCCACTTCTGACCCAGCTCCCTGCTAATGTGCCTGGGAAAGCAGAAGATAGGAGACCCACAAGAAGCTCTGGGTTCCTGGTTTCAGCCTGGCTCATCTCCAGCCATTGTGGCCATTTGGAGAATGAACCAGCGATGGAAGATCTCTCTCTCTCTCTCTCTCTCTCTAACTCTGATTTCAAAACATAAAAATGTAATCTTTTGTAAGAAACATAAAGCACAGAAGCTGTAGGGCAGCCTTGAGTCTAGAACTCTGCACTGAATACTGAATATTCAGTGAGCTCCGGGGAACTGAAATTTGAGAAACACTGCCTCTTTGCTATCTTAATGGGTTTTCAACTGGTTAAGCAATCTCCTGCATTTGGGAAAATCTAATCAGTAAGGTCTAACATATTGCTGTGACTTCTGCTTCCTGACATCATTTCTAGTTGTGACTTGAATTAGCTCCATGGAGCAGCCGGATAACGCCTGCACTGGCTGAGGAATGGGACAAGGATCTCCCAGCCACCCAGGATGCCCACGTCAGGGCTGTTACTGTCTCTGGTTCTAGCTCCAATCCTGCCTGGGATGGTTATTCTTCAAACACAAAACCTAGGATCATGGAGGAAACGGCTCCCCATCACTCTTGGCTCCTTTCCCCAGGGACAGTGTGGCTTGTATATGTACAGTGCAAACAGGGGTCTACGGGCTTAATCACAGGGAGGTAGGACACAGGAGCCCACGTGTAGGGGATAACAACACAGGGAGGTGTAAGTGAGGGATACTGCTACATGCAACACACCTCACTCATATGAGACAAATGGAACTGAACCAACTCATCCCCCAAACAGCATCTACCAAAACAGCCACTGAGGGCTCTTAGAATAAATTTTTATATTTTCACAGAGCTACAGCTTCAAAATCATCACAGAACACGCTGAATTACCATGATCCTAAGAAAAACAGAAGCCTCTCCAGCCCAGGGGCTGTCAAACTTCTCTGTTAAGGGCCAGGGAGTGAACGTTTTAGACTTTGCAGGTCATCTTGATCACTGTGCCACTTGTGCACATAAGCAGCCAAAGAAAATACATGAAGGAATGGACGTGGCTGTGTTCCCTTAAAAAGTTTATTTACATAAAGGCACGGGGGTAGCACTTAACCCCCAGAGCCTATGGTTTGTCCAAGTGTCCTGTGGACCAATAGGAAGACTTCCCTTCAATAAATGTTTACTTTAAAGAGAGGAAGAAAAAGAGTCAAATGACTTCCGGGTTGATGCTAATGGCTAACTTCTGACTAGGAAGTAGAAATTCTTACCCTCATGGGAAAAAAACAAGGAAGTAAAATGCAAGTATGGCCGAAGATCCTAATTTGTATGTATAGCCGTACATTTTTTAAGAAATGTAGACTTATAGGCCGGCGCCGCGGCTCACTAGGCTAATCCTCCGCCTAGCGGCGCCGGCACACCGGGTTCTAGTCCCGGTTGGGGCGCCGGATTCTGTCCCGGTTGCCCCTCTTCCAGGCCAGCTCTCTGCTGTGGCCAGGGAGTGCAGTGGAGGATGGCCCAAGTGCTTGGGCCCTGCACCCCATGGGAGACCAGGAAAAGCACCTGGCTCCTGGCTCCTGCCATCGGATCAGCGCGGTGCGCCGGCCCCAGCGCGCTGGCCACGGCGGCCATTGGAGGGTGAACCAACGGCAAAAGGAAGACCTTTCTCTCTGTCTCTCTCTCTCACTATCCACTCTGCCTGTCAAAAAAAAAAAAAAAAAAAAAAAAAGAAATGTAGACTTTTGGCAGCGTACTTTGATGACATCTATAGCTTCCATAAGAAAGGACAGAAGTTATATAGGAACAGATGCCATCTAAATTTTGTCTTCATTTCTAACATGACAGAAGCACGTCCTGCAGAGGAGGAGGGAACCTTTGGGGGAGGTGGGAGATATCAGTGATACAAAGCAGCATGTCCCATCTCGTCCCCAACAGGAACCTGGTCACGATGTGTGTTCCCAAATGCAGCCTGCCCCCCAGGCAGCACCCTGCCTGCCCACAGCACACAGCGGCTTGTTCTCACCTCCACATCGAACAGCGTGGACCCGTAGCCAGGCCACTCCTTGATCAGGGCCATGTACTTGGCCATGGCCTGCTCCTGGTTCATTCCCTGAAATTTCTTCCATTTGTCAAGGATGCTGGCGCGGGCGGAGCAGACTTCCTCTTTCACCCACATGTCCAGCATCTGTTCCTCCTCAGCCTTCTGCTTGACGACCGACCCCGTGCGGAAGCTCCGCCGCAGCGTCCCCTCCAGGAAGCTCGTCCGCCTCTTCTCCAGCCGCTCACACGGCGTGAAGCTTTTGGTGGACTGGCTGATGCGGGCCTTGAGTCTCTGTAGGGAATACACTTCCTCGAGAGGTGGGACGGTGGCATGCAGCGAATAATCCCCCTGCAGGTACTGGAGCCGCAGGGCAGCCAGAACCTGGAGGTTTTCTTCAGGGGCTGGATGGTGGCCATGGATGACCGCTTCATGGGCCTGCAAAGAAGTAGGCAACAGGTTCACGGCCAAGGCCCACACAGTTCCGCCCTCACTCCTTCAGGAGCTCGCTCACATGTCACCTCTCCTGACTGTCCTATTTCAAATTGTACCCCCCACCCCCACTACCACTGCTTTAAATTTCTCCCTAGCACGGACAGCATCTAAGTGATGCCATGGATTTTACGCCTCATGGTCTCTCTCCCTGTAGCTAGAACAGTTCCTGCCTAGACGCTCACCTACAACGTGCATAAGTTCCACCCTGCAGCTGAAGGAGCTGCTGGCCTCATCTGTGCTGGGAGATGCACTGTCATGCACACCAGCAGGTGGACTAGTGGGTTTCAGCCCTACTCGCCGGCCAAGGAATCTGTTTCTGAAAGTTCCTTTTACCTGCTCAAACATAAATGCAAACTCCACGCTGTCTTTTGGCACGTTGTCTGTGTCCAAGAAGCAGTAAAGTTTGAAGTAAAACTTCCATGGCAGGTCCCCTGCATCTGATGTGGCAGCCAGCCTAAGGACAAAAGTCACAGGAGACTCAGAAGACAGAACCAGAGGTGGGTGACCCCCAGGGGGCTACAGGGAGGGGGACGTTCTGTCCAGGTGGGGAAGGCAGAGGCCCAGGACACGAAGAGGGAGGCATGTCACAGTTCCTTAGCAATTTCACTTAAGCAGAGGTAGAAAACACACTTCTACCCAGGTTTCACTTTAAGACAACGAGCATCCTTCAGTGACATCTGTGCTAACTATGGGGCCGTGCCTGCAGGGCCAGCATCCCATTTGGGCACTGGTTCGAGTCCTGGCTGCTCCACTTCCTATCCAGCTCCCTGCTAATGTGCCTGGGAAAGCAGAGGAGGATGGCCCAAGTGCTTGGGCTGCAGCCACGTGGGAGACCTGGAAGAAGTTCCTGGCTTCAGCCTGGTCCAGCCCTGGCTGTTGTAGCTATCTGGGGAGTGAACTGGCAGATGGTTCTTTCTCTCTCTCAATCACTGCCTTTCAAATAAATAAATAAATCTTTAAAAAAAAAAATCTGTGCCAACTAGTATTTTCTGAGGGCTCTTAGTTAAGTATTACACTGAATCCACAGAAAGAAACAAAAGCTATTTCCTCATTTCCTTTACCAAGACTCAAACACATTACAATGCCTATAAAAACTGCTATGAATATTCTTGCATGGGAGCTGTGTTTATACTGAACACATCATGCTGGGTTTGGGAGTACGAAATCTCAGATCAAGCATCATAGGTCTATTTTATAGTAGAGATAAAATGTAGTTGGGCAAAGTTTATAAGCTTGCTTGAGTCCATCAGCCCAATTTCAAAAGCCAATGACAAATGAAAATCTAAGAATCAGAGAACTCTAAGATCATGGGGTACAACAGGGGCCTGATAAAAAGCCTGGGGAAGAGGACCATGGATACAAAAATCACATTTGAGATTAGAGCCTTATCTAGGAATCAAGAAACACACTCTGCACCCACTTGGGAGACCTGGAAGAAGCTCCTGGCTCCTGGTCTGGCCTTGCCCAGCCCTGGCCATTGTGGCCATCTGGGAAGTGAATCAGTGAATGGAAAATCAATCTCTCTCTCTCTCAATCTCTCTCTCTCTCTCTTTCTCCCCCTTTCTCTCTGTAATTCTGACTTTCAAATAAATAAATAAATCTTAAAAACAAAAACAAACAAACAAAAAACACAGCAAAGAGAGAGCTGAAACACCAATATGCTTCAATGCAGGTAAAATAAAACTGACAGCAACGCACCACAAAGCCACACACAGAGGGAATGCAAAGCCCCAGCTCTGCTCTTGGGTTTTTTTATGCCCCCTTCTGGCACTTCGGGGAGTTGGAACTTACTTTTCAAATTTGGCTAAAACATCAGCCACAATGGTTCTGCTTTCAATGGCTTTGTCAACGTGGCCATTGTATTCAAACAGGGCAAACATGTTCCTGCTGTCTTCCATGGCCAGGCCTCGGATCAGCTTCTCCACCACCTGCAAGACACACATGAGGTCTTCAGCTCCACAGGTTGTTGTCCCCACATGCAGTTCCAATTGTGCCTTCACCCAAACCTGGAGGTAGATGCTGATGCAAGCACGGCGGGTGTGTGTGTGTGTGTGTGTGTGTGTGTGTAGGCAGCCTCTTAAAACTGTCATGCTGGTTACCCCAGAGTTTCAAAGGTGCTGTTTTTCACTTCTTTTAGAATTAACTGCATCTCTTCTTTGCCAAAGACCACAGGGTATACTGCCCCTCAGTATGGGGCAGATGCTGGGCTGATTTCTTGCAAACCCATGCTACTGAATGGGGCTATATCTCAATGAACCAAGTCTAAGTCAGAAATGCACAGAATCTACCTAAGCTGCTGGACATCCTAGCTTAGCACTGCAGCACTCTGGAGAGCATCATTGTCTCCCTTCCTGATGACATGGCTGCCTGGGAGCTGCGGCTCCTGCTGCTGCCCAGTGTCACAGCAGAGGACAGGCCTGCACACCCCTAGCCTGAAAAAAGACCCAAAATTCACAATTTAAGCACAGTATCAACTAAATGCATCTCACTTTCGCCCATCATAAAGGTTAAAAATCCCAAATAGAGGGGCCGGTGTTGTGGTGCAGTGGGTTAATGCCCTGGCCTGAAGCGCTGGCATCCAATATGGGCGCTGGTTCGAGAGCCGGCTGCTCCACTTCTGTTCCAGCTCTCTGCTATGACCTGGGAAAGCAGTAGAAGATGGCCCAAGTCCTTGGGCTCCTGAACCCACGTGGGAGACTCAGAAGAAGTTCCTGGCTCCTGGCTCCTGGCTTAGGATCCGCGCAGCTCCGGCCACTGCAGCCAATTGGGGAGTGAACCATTGGATGAAGACCTCTCTCTCTCTCTCTCTGCCTCCCCTCTCGCTGTGTAACTCTGACTTTGAAATAAATAAATAAATAAATGTCTTTTTAAAAAAAAAATCCCAAATAGAGACCCTCCGTAGGAAAAGTGGATGAAACGCTTAAAGCCTACTGTTTATCTGACGAATTCAACCCCAAGAAACACAAGTTACTTCAAACAGCGTTTCTTCTACACAAGAAGCCTTGTGGGGTTTTATTGTACTACTTCTTTGAGCCTGCTTGTTTCATAACACTAAGTTTAAATTTCCAAAAGCAAACACATTCACCTGACCCCACACAGCATGCTGTGACACCACACACCTCGGTCACAGTGGGCCCCCAAGTCGGGGCTGCCCTCTCCACCACACTCTCAGGTGCTTCTCCGATCAGAGGCTCAAGTTTAACTCAGTTCCCACTCATCTTTCACATCAGTTATTTTTGTCTCCAGATACACGTGGTTGGTTGTGGGCTCCTTTTATTTCCTTGTTTACCGAGCAGCTGTGCACGAGAGCCAGTCTAGTTATGCACAACCTCCCTGAGTTCTGCGCACCAGTGGTCATGCACCAAACACAAGGGGAAGCAGCAGTCACCCTCACCTCCCCGGCCGTGGTGTGCGAGGTGATGGTGATCTTGCAGGAGCCTCCTCCATGGCAGTACACCGTGGACGTCATTTCCTGCCTGTGGATCAGGGCTTCGATTTCATCTCGGGAAGGCACAAACTCTCTGCATTTGGTTTTCTTAAGAGATTCGTAAATGAAGAGGGCGTATTTTTCCATTTCGGTTTCTGGAAACTGTTCCCGTATCCTAGGAGACAAACAGGGACTATTAATTGCTAGAGGGAGGCTGGTTGGCTGCTGGGAGCTGGGAGCTGGGCTGGGGGTGGCAGATTCTGCAGATGGAGGTGGTGACCGGCCCCCCAGTGGAGAACGGAGACTGCTGTCAAGGTTCAGTCTAAGCAGAAGCAGAGTCTGTCGGGAGCAATTCTGCCAGCTTACGTCCTTAAAGGAATCACATTGCCAGTTAAGACGGTTTTGCCATAGTCAGTCAACTAAAAATGAGTAGCTTTTAGCTTCTCATCACATATACAAAGCAACAGCGTGAGACAAGAGCTATGTTAATTTGCCTCACTATAACAACCATTTTACTTGCTAAATATATCCCACAACGTCATGTTGTAAACCTCTGCTATGTACAATAAAATTTATTAAAAATATAAGCAAAACCTGAAACTTTTAAATATTAAAAAAAATCTAAATCAGATTGTTTTCACCTATTCGATCTTCAACAAATATCCAGTTGGGTCTTTTTTCAGTTTACACAGTAATTAAAATTACTGAACGTCGCACCCATTAGGACAGTTTGCCAAAAAGGGACGTGGTCCATGAAACAGCCCGTGTGGCCCGAGGAGCAGCAGGAGGTCTGCATTCTGCAGGCCAGGGCGAGGGACCTACACGAGGAGTCTGTTCAAGGTGCTCTGATACCAGCGGGGACCCCGGGCACCTCCCTAGGGAACAGCTCTGCCCAGCTCTTCCCACGTGCCCCCTGGCTTCACCTCTTCAGATGGAACTTGAGATACTTGAGAATCCCTCGACTGGGCAGGAAGGTGCAGCTCAGGCAGGTCAGGATCTGCCAGCTGTACAGGTTGCCCACGCTGCCGGGATGGGGCACCTTGGTGGTCTGTTTGATGAGCTGGCAGTACAGCTCGTCTCGCAGGGGGCGGAGGTCATGCCCTGTCTGCAGGATGCCCTGGATGATCGGGATGGGGTCAGACATGGATTCCAGTTGCTGCAGGGAATTGAATATCTTGATGGCTTCATCCTGAAGGGTCGTGTAGCCTTTGTCTTTGAGTACTAGGAGAAGCAGAAAGCGGCCAAGTCACAAGAGGGTCTCAGAGCAGGTAAAATCTGAGCAGCAGGCAGAGGCAGTGCTCAGCACATCCATATGACGCTGAAGCAGCTGAACAATGCTGCAAAAACAGACGTGGGTCGGTGACAGTCTTGTTTATATAAGTGAACTTTTTAATATATAAAAGGTTTACATAAAAGCTCCTTGGTTGCCAGTTTCCATATTTAGAACACAAAACTTTTAGGATCTAGTTCTCTGGCACAGGTGCTCCTTGACATGATGATGTTAAATCCAAGTAAACACAACAATAGGGTTAAATCCCAACAAACTCACTGCTGAATTGAAAACCTCTTAAGTTGAAGGTGTATTCGCTATGTCTGACCACACCAGACCAGCCTCAGCTGCCTTAAACGTGCTCAGGACACCTACGTGAGCTAGCCTTCAACTGGGCAATCCCATCTAACACCAGGTGTTAGTGTCGAGTGTCTCCTGTCACTTATTGAGTACTACCCTGAAAGTGAAACTCCTGTCACTTACTGAGCACTGCCCTGAAAGTGAGAAACGGAAAGGTTGCTTGGCTTCACTTAGCTTTCACGTCACCAGGAGGATGAGAACATCTACATTACAGCCTTGGAAGCTGAGGACTGCCTGGGTACTGAAGGCTGCTCCGAGTTCATGGAGAGTGCCGTCTCTCTGCCTCCCTCTTACAACTCTTCATTTACTACAATAGTCCTTGCCGTTTCTACGATCAAACTTGGAAACCTCACTTTAATAAGGAATCTACGCGTTTCACCTTTTTTTCCCCATTCATGACAAGTAAGAGTCTGAGCTAAAAGCAACACTGTTAGCTAAGAGCTAGAGTTAACAGGTAGACCCAAATCCCAGCCTCCGGGACTGCAGGTGGAACTGTGGACTCACGGTTGAGGTTGATGTCCCCGTAGGGAAGGGGCAGCAGCGGGGAGTGCAGCGGGTGATGGGTGTATCGCAGGATGGGGTTGCGTTTGTAAATCTGCTCTACCACATCCGAGTTCAGGCAGTTCTCCTGGCATCACGAGAAAGAAACACAACTCAGAAAATCAACTCTATTTCCCTACGTATGAATAAGCTTGAAAAGACTCAAACATCACGAAGGGTGGTGAGGCCCATGGTGGTGGGAACCTAGTGTTGATGCTTTAGAGCACAAAGTTCTGGTCTGAAAGCCAATCACAAAAACAGGTTCTCCTTACTCAGCTCATTCTCTTGCTTTCTTGTGCATATATTTTCTCTTGTTATTTAAACATCTCCCCCCAGCAGAGCATACATAGACTTAAAGTATTAAATTAAATTTCTTTTGTAAACGAGGATAGCCAAATCACATCATCTCTAATTCACTGTACAAATCCATGTTCCTGGTTCTGCATCTGCTCTTTTAAAAAAAAAGCTTATTCATTTTTATTTATTCGAATTCCAGAATGACAGAGACACTGTAAGGTGGCTTACTCCCCAATTGCCCACAACATCCAGGGCTAAGCCAGGTTGAAACCGGAGCCATGAGCTTCACCTGGGTGGCAGGGATTCAAGGACATGGGCCACCTTCTGCTGCCTCTCAGGCACATGAGCAGGAAGCAGAGGCAAGTCTAGATCCCAGGTACTCTGAGATGCAGATGTCCCCATGCGCTGGCTTAACGCACTGTTCTGTAATGCCGGCCCCTGTCCCTGCTATTTCATACTCCCTCTACTCCTGAAAACTACCCAGTTACTTCGTTCCTGGAAGGACCCTTCCACGTGCCCACTTTCCCCACCACTGTGGAACGAAAGAAACCCTCGTCACAGAATTTCATGACAATGCCAATGTGGGATACAAAAAAGCCAAAGTTACTTTTAGAGATTCAGGTAAAAGGAAAAGCTGGAAGAGAGAAAAAGACTCCTTCTGTCACAATCATTTCATCTCCACTATAAAATGTTTTCAGCAATATCCAATATAAAGCCAGAAAAAAAAAAAAAAACACTTAAAAAATTACTTAAATCACTGTCTACAGGCCAGCGCTGTGATGTAGCCCTTGCCTGCAGTGCCAGCATCCCATGTGGGTACTGGTTCATGTCCCGGCTGCTCCACTTCCAATCCAGTTCTCTGCTAATGCGCCTCAAAATCCATGTCGGAAACCCAGAAGAAACACTTAGCTCCTGCCTGCAGCCTGGCCCAGCCCCAGTTGTTTCTACTTTTTATCTATCTACTTATTTGAGAAAGAGAGACACTAATGTGATCAGTGTTAGCCCAGAGACTGGGCTTTTGGACATTTGGAGGTACCTGATAGTTTTGACCCCCAAGTGTTGTAGGCCATCAGGGCTCTCTGTGAACTCACCTGTGTGGTCTAGAAATGGAGTGAGAGTAGAATTATGTGTTGCTTCTAGAATGTTCCCAGCGGGGCTGAGGTGGAACCTAGGACAGAGCAGGGCTCCCCAGTCCAGTGGCCCCCATGTGCATGAGCAGGGAGCCCTACGCTCCAGCTGCAGCCCGCAAAAAGCTCCTGGCAGCTGGTCTGCCACAGTGGCCACAACCAAAACCTCCCCAGACACAAGGCATTCTTAGCAGAAAACTCACACTTAGGTTCCCTAAAAGCAGATGTACCTGAGCACAAAATTAACCAAGCGCTAGTTTTGATGACAGAAAACAAACTGCTGTCGACTGATGCTGAGGTCCCGAGGTGCCAGGAGCCGACTCTGAGAGCTCCTCTCGGCTCCACCTTACCTTGATGTCTTGGATCAGCTGCTGGGTGGGGGTGTCGATCGGGGCCTTGGTGTCGGTGACGTTCTGAATGGCGCTGGACCACCGGGTGGCCTCATTGAGCAGCTTGGTGTAGAGCCGGTAACAGTGCTTGCGCCCGTACACAGTGATGTTCCAGTAGCCTGCAACAGTGGTAGTGCACGCAGGTCAACCTTACCCTCTGGGACCAAGGTGACGTGCCTGCACCAGAGTCCCAGAAACTCAGCACCTCTGACCTGAGCTCTTTTTAATTAATCGGTCATTTAATTCAAGGAACACTTGATAAATTCGTATGTGTCCTGTACTAGGTATCCAGTGATGAACCAAAAATACATGGTCCTTGCACTGTGATATTTATACTTGGGAAGGGCAAACATTCCAATGATAATCTCATAATTAAATACGTAACTTGCAACATTTGCTCCTGAAGAAGGCACAGTTGTGTAAACTAGTGACTCTTTCTAGTGAAAACTCCCCTGGGGCTTCTGACTCCTTCTCACCTCCTGTTTCCTCCCTCCCTCTCCTGGGCCTCTCCTTTCAGAAGAAAACGCTCATGCCAAGTAATCTACATGCTCAGAGACAGGCTGTGTGCACCATCACCCAAATTTAATGTGAATGGAGCAACTACGTTAAAATGAAGAAATCAAAATAACCAGTGTTGTAGAGGTATCTGGCTTAACACTTAACAGATGCTGTATATTCCACATCGGAGAGCCCAGGTTTGATATCCAGCTCTGGCTCCTGATTCCAGCTTCCTGCAAATGCACACCCTGGGAGCAGTGATGACTGCTCAAGTGATTGGTCTCTGTCACTGACGCAGGAGACCTGGACCAAGCTCCCGGCTCCCAGCTTCAGCCCAGCCCAGAGAGTGTGGGCAGTTGGAGAGTGAACCGGCACATGGGAGCACTCTCTACTTACATCTAAAATAAGGTAAGCTGAATAATAAAAATAAACAGTCTTCTAGAAATGCTTTTAAAATACCAAAAGAGCCTCTCTGCTCCTGTTACCTGCTTTTCCTGCTACAAGGCCAAGTTCACTCATGGTCAGGCTCTATGTTTTGCAGGTTGCACATGACCCTCCTGGGGTAACGAGGAAAACACGATCCTATCCACACACAGCTTCCTGCGGGACGATCTGCGCCTGTTCCCACTTTCTCGCCCTTGCTGAGACTCTTTCCACATTACTGTAAATCAAGTCCCCTTTATTAGGGTTAAACACTCGGAATTCGTACAGCTGCCCACAGACAGCCCGGGAAGATGGACCCACGAGACACATGCACCCTTTGTTTGAAGCGTCGGTGTGGCTACCTGTCTCTTTGAATATCTTCTCGTCCGGGGGCACGACCGAGCAGAGGCTAGTGAGGACCAGGGTGCCCAGCTTCAGTGCGTTCTTTTCCGAGCTCTTGTAGTAGTCCAGCGAGTTGTGGGTGAGGACGAACCACCGCTTCTTCAGTTTCAGGGAACACATCTTCGGGCTGTTCTTGACCTCCTTGTGTAACCACCCTGGGGAGGGGGATGAAAGGGAACATGAAAAACCACGGAGAAACCCCAAACGCCACACCATGATCTACAGGATGCTACACTACCAACAGGTGGTGTTTCTACCTCTGTGTGAGAAAGTATTTTAAAAAAGTGATCCTAAAAACAAAACCCCTCCAGAGTCAAAATGACTCGGAGCAAGGGCGCGGGAAGAGGCCGGCGGGAGCAGGGACGGCGGCGGTTACCTCGCACTATGAACTCCTGGCCCTCCACGCGGGTGTCGCCCTTGGATCTCTGCAGCAGCGTGATCCAGTGGTGCATCTCCTCGGGCGTGTCGGCGTTGCAGTGCAGCACCCGGTTGGCCGTGATGATCACGAACGAGTTGGGTCTAAGCGACAGGGCGGGGAGGAAGCACACCTCTTAGCTCTGCTGTCGGCATCCCCTCCGTCTGCACCAAGACTATAAAGGCTTTTTCCTGGCTGGGGGTCACGGGGCTGCACGGGGCGATGAGATCTGCATTTCATGTTACGGCAAACTTTGTGCATTTCTGCAGGATTTAGTGCGTGCGTCATTAACCTTTAAACTTGGAGGAACACACTCATTTGGAGGCTCCTGGAGGGGAAAACATTTCTTCATGCAAAACTTTCCAGAAGAAACCCAGTTCCGGGAAGGCTAAATAAGGTGACGGTAGAGGAAAAATTTTTTTTGATGCCTCTCCAAAGTCAATTTCTTCCTGCCTCTGGATAGTGCCTTGCATAGTATCTCTGTGGGTCATGAATGGCAGGCCAGACCCCAGTAAAAGGAGTGCAGGGGTCAATAGGTGCCAAGTGTGACATCTTATATGCTGCATGATGCCTGGTCAAAAAAAAAAAAAAAAAAAAAAAAAAAAAAAACCACAAGGGTTTATGTTTTCAAAGCAATCTAACAAGGATGCATTTCCCAGTCACAGATAACACGATAATGGCCATTCACTGTTTCCCTCACCTCTTTTTTGTCTGGTGATGCCCACAGTCAGGCCTGTGCTTGTACTAATTCCTCCATCTAAGCCAGCAAATGAGAACTGTCTCTTGCAAGTCTTCAAATGCTCACTCTCGTGAAATACTACCAAAATTCAAGAAAAAGACTAACTGGACTGCAGCGTGCAAGGAAAGCTATACAAAAAGGTTGCACTTGAGGTGCCTCTTAAAAATAAAACAATAGGGGCTGGCGCTGTGGCGCAGTGGGTAAAGCTGCTGCCCGCAGTGCCGGCATCCCATATGGGTGCCAGTTTGAGTCTCGGCTGCTCCAGTTCTGAACCAGCTCTCTGCTATGGCCTGGGAAAGCAGTAGAAGATGGCCCAAGTCGTTGGGCCCCTGCCCCTGCGTGGGAGACCTGCAGCAGCGCCTGGCTCCTGGCTTCGGATCAGCACAGCTCTGGTCATTGTGGCCAACTGGACAGTAAACCAGTGGATGGAAGACCTCTCTCTCTTTCTGCCTCACCTCTCTCTGTGTAACTCTGATTTTCAAACAAATAAATAAATCTTTTAAAAGAAATTTTTAAAAAATATTTCTATAGGTGGGAAAGAAAACAGGTAGGCACTTGGGAAGACATTAACAGTGGAGCAAGGGTGCCAACCTCTGAGCACAGATCTGGGCCTGCCCAGGCTGATGGACTGAAGGTATTGGGAGGAAGAAAAAGCTACAGAGAAGGTGGAGTGGGAACTCGAGCATCAGAATGAGAAACTGTTATTTCATTGCTGAAATAACATGTTTTTGTTTGAGATTCCAAGCCAGTGTCATATGGAGCAGGTGGATTACTGGAAAAAACAAAACAAAATAAAACAAAACAAAACAGGATCCCTGGCTTGGAAAAGCCTTGGTCCATGGGAGGGCAATGGAGACCCCAGAACTCGAATTGTGCCCACTAAATACTATTCTTCTCATCAGTGTTAATACATGTGTCTTCACTTTCTGGCTATCTGACTGAGGGCAGAAGTCACCTTTGTTTCTGATTCTACAACAACTTTTCTTGGTTGGCTGCAGGCCAGAAACAGAATTTACAAACAGTAAGGAGACAGAGATGACAAGGACAGAGCTTGCTGGGTCCACAGAGCTCACAGATGATTTTGTCTTCATAAAGACCACCGGGAAGGGGCAATGTCAGGCCGAGTAGATGTCTGTGCTTTGCTTTAAGAACACTCTACAAGGCCAGTCTATCAAAATCCTTTTCAAGTTCATGTTCAGCTTAGAAGGGAACTGCAACCTCCCTAGGTCTGAACACTGTTTGCCCAAGTAGCTGTTTTCTTCCTGTATGAATCCCAAGCTGGTCCCTGCACCCCAGTAAAGATGATTCCTCTCTGGCTTTCCTTTTGAATTGACTGTCTGAAGTAGGTTTCCACATCTCCCCCAGTGATCTGAAGATACCAGGAAAGACTCCAAGATGATGTCTGGGTATCAAGGAGGATGCAGCCCAGGGCGATTTCACAGTCCATGGGAGAGGGGCATGGCCAGGTGGCTCAGCCACCTGGGGCCCTGTGTGAGCTTACCTATCAGGGCTGTCAGAAGCACACACGGAATCAATCAGCCCCACATCCAGCGTGCCCTGGGAAGGAAGAGAAGGCATAGCAGGTGAGAAACATTGTCCAGAGGGGTGCACGTGATAGTCAGAGCCCTGGATCCCAGCTCCCTGAGGCAGTCTGTATTGTGACAGAACTGCAAATTAACCGTTACCCAAGACAGAGTCCCTCCATGTGGTGGAGAGAGACAGCACTGAGACGGGGCAGAATCTAGCCACAGTCTTAGTTCATGATTCACTCCTGTTCTCATGGTATATTCAGTGAAGGGCGCTCATGAACTTCTTTCAGATCGTACACATTCTCTGACTTCAACCATGGTCTTTTATTAAGTTAAAACTTTAAAGTGTTTCTTATCTACAAATAAAACTATTTCTAACCTAGGATTTTGTGATTTTTGGATAAGTCTGGGATAGAGTGAAGACACAACACATAGAATTCAGATTTCATCAAGTCCTTTGAAAGAAAAGTGCCATGTTTTCCACAACTTCACACGGATGGGGTTTTGTTGTTGTTGTTCCTTTACAGGTTTGGGGCACGAGAATCTGCAGGCATTCCTACTACTATAGGCAACATAAGCTATACTTGTGTTGCACATGATTTTTAACTCAAAAGGTCCTGTTTTTCTGTTTAATCATTATACTGTTACTTTAAAAAGAGAGAGAGAAATTGTCTGCAAAGTCCCAGTCCTGCCTTCTCCCCACTGCCCTGACTTCCTTCCCCGGCCCCCTTGGCCCATGTACCACGGCATTCTGTGGGTTGGCCTGCTCGTCATGCATCTCCCGGATCTCCTGGTCGGTGGACGCGTGGACCTGACTCAGCACGCTGAACCACTGGCTGTGGGAAGAGAGCAAGTGTTACGGCGTATTCAGCCTCTGCACCTGCCCAGGGGGGCGCCCCTTCCACATTCCACCACCTGTTTGAATCACCAAGGAGCAAAGCTAAAGAAAAAGCCAGAGTGCTTTCAGTACCACATGTTCCACCTTAGCACCATGGTTCTCTGCAGGGCCCAGAGACCTCCACACACACTTGATGATGAAATTGGCAGCCAATAAACAGCACTCTGGCCTCAGAATCAGCCCATATGGCATTCCGATCTGGCTAAAAAGCCCATGGGAGTTTCTCAGGCATGGAAAGCCAAGACACTGTGAAAAAAATGATCTAAATGAAAGATCTCTGTGAGTGAGATCCCAGCGGAAAGAACCAGCCATCAAAGAAGGAGGCACCTTTCTCTGTATGGAGAAGACAACTTCCAGTTTGATTATGGCCTTGTCTAAATAAGGTCGGAGTTTGTGAATTTAAGAGGCTTCCACATCCTTGACAGCTCTTGACAAGAGCCTTGGGTGATTACTGACGTCATAAATAAGAGTGTCGATTTTTAAATCAACAACAGGAGTCACTGTGCACTTACCCCCCATGTAGGATCTTTGACCTTAATGTTTGTACTATGCTAATTAATGGTAAAACTAGTCTTCAAACAGTACTTTATACTGTTTTTGTGTTTTTATGTGTCTGGGTGCAATCTGTTGAAATCTTTAGTTAGTATATACTAAGTTGATCTTCTGTATATAAAGATAATTAAAAATGAAATTTTTTTTTTTTTTGACAGATGGAGTGGATAGTGAGAGAGAGAGACAGAGAGAAAGGTCTTCCTTTTGCCATTGGTTCACCCTCCAATGGCCGCCACGGCTGGCGCGCTGCGGCCGGCGCACCGCGCTGATCCGATGGCAGGAGCCAGGTGCTTATCCTGGTCTCCCATGGGGTGCAGGGCCTAAGCACTTGGGCCATCCTCCACTGTACTCCCTGGCCACAGCAGAGAGCTGGCCTGGAAGAGGGGCAACTGGGACAGAATCCAGCGCCCCGACCGGGACTAGAACCCCGTGTGCCGGCGCCGCTAGGTGGAGGATTAGCCTATTGAGCCGCGGTGCCGGCCTAAAAATGAATCTTAATGAAGAATGAGATGGAAGAGGGAGTAGGAGATGGGATGGTTTGCGGGTAGAAGTGTGGTTATGGGGGGAAAACTGCTATAATCCAAAAATTGTACTTTTGATATTTATATTTATTAAATAAGTTTAAAAAATAAAAAAATTAAAAAAAAAAAGAAATTGGCAGCCAATAAAGAAATCCTCCACTCAATTCAGAATACTTAAACCAAGTCTCCGTATTTAAGACATAATTTATAGATCTAGGGAACATATAGGTGCCTTTCCTTTTTAAAATTTTGTTTTTTTATCTTAAAGGGAGGGAGGGAGGGAGGGAGGGAGGGAGGGAGAGAGAGACCTTCCATCTGCTGTTTCAATCCCCAAATGCCTGCAATAGCCAGAGCTGGGCCAGGCTGAAGCCAGGAGCCAGGAACACAATGTGGCTCAACTACCAGAGATTTCATCTACTACCTTCCAGGGTGTGCATTATCATGAAGCCAGAATTGGAAGCACAGCTGCGACTTGAACCAGAAACTCTTAATTGGGATGCAGGTGCCTGAAGTGGCATCTGAACCACTGCGCCGAACACCTGCTCTCTCTTTTCATTTAAAAAAAAATGAAGTTGAGCCTAGTGGTTAAGAAATTTGCATCCCAGGGCCAGTGCTATGGCATAGAGGATAAAGTCGCTGCCTGCAGTGCCGGTTCAAGTCCCAGTTGCTCCACTTCCGATGCAGCTCTCTGCTATGGCTGGGAAAGCAGTAGAAGATGGCCCAAATTCTTGGACCCCTGAACCCGTGTAGGAGACCCAGAAGAAGCTCCTGGCTCCTGGCTGCAGATCGGCGCATGTCCAGCTGTTACAGCCAACTGGGGAGTGAACCAGCAGATCGCAGATTTTCTCTCTCTCTCTGCCTCTCCTTCTCTCTCTGTGTAACTTTGACTTTCAAGTAAATAAATAAATCTAAAAAAAAAAAAAAAAAAAAAAAAAAAAAAAAAAAAAAAAAGACATTCACATCCCATATCAGAGCACCTGGGTTTGATTCCCAGCTCCTGACTCCAGCTTCCTGCTAATGCAGATCCTGGGAGGCCACAGTGATGGCTCAAGTCATTCAGTTCCTGCCACTCACAAGAGAAACTTGGACTGAGTTCTTTGCTACTGGCTTTGGTCCCAGCCCAACTCACTGTGAGCGTGTGGGTAGTGAACCAGCGAATGGGTGTTCTCTGTCTCTCTGCCTCTGGGTTTTTTGTTTTTGCAATTTCAAGGAAAGGCAACCAATAATACCAGAGTGCCACCCCCAAACAGCTACTCAATGTCTGTTTCTCTCTTCATTCCCGGAATGGGTTTCCAACCATCTGACAGGATTTCTCCCCAAGTAAAGAAAATCACAGGAGAGCTGGAAATCAAAAGCAATTGCTTGCAACAGAAAGCAGACAATTACTTAGACTAGAAGACTCCTTTCCCTTTATTTCAAAGCTGTTTTCTTACTTCCAGCTTCATCAGGATAAGAAAATATGTCAATTCCAGAAAAATCAAGCAGAACAAGTCTGGATGTGACTTTGAACAACACAGGCATGAGGAAAATGACCATGAAGAGCCGCCCATCCATCCACAGCGTTTATTCAGCAATCAGCAAACACGAGAGAGAAGCAGGAGCACCCCTCGCCTGTTTGGGGCTGATCACAACACAGATCTACACACTCCCACTAAGAAATGCAGAGGAGGAAGTACCTGGTATGCAATGAGATATGTAAGTGAAAAAGTAATACCTACATACCAGGGTACTCCAGAAAGCTTGTGGAAAGTGGAATTAAGAGCTTAGTTTACTTTAATGCAAAACGGAATTAAAAGTTAAGTTTATTTGGGCATGTAAAGTACCTACAGGAGAGCACTAAAACCTATCTCCTGGAATTTCTGAAGGAGAAAAATGTGACCCAGAACTAGAAAAGATTCAATTTAAGCAAATGCTTGGGAAACCAAGAGACCAAGGGAAACACTATCTGAATTGCTCCATGAACCCTGATCAGCCAAAAGACAAAACTGCAGTCATTGCTTTACATAGCTCAAGAAATATTTGAAATCAGACAATGAAAAAATATGCATTCAAGATATGGGCCATGTGGAATCACATTCAAAGAAAAGCAAAATTTGCTGTAGTTTTGATCTCTATGGTTAACGCTTAAATTTTCAAATTTCTTTTCCTGAATCAAGTATAACTTAGGATATGAAAAGGACTTGGTAAAAATATGTTCCACTGGTTGGGGGAAAAGTTTTTGGCTAAAATATTCCGAATGTTAAATTTAGCAGGTTCGTTTTGGCATAAAACAGACAGGACAGCTGCCCAGCACTGGGTCTATAATTCATCTGAAAAGCTGTGGGCATTCCCTTGACCACACAAAACCGCCTGTGGTCACTAGGAGTCCCAGACGGAATGATGGGGCAGTAATTCTAGGTCTGCTTGTTTTTCCAGTGTGTTATAATTTATGGGTTCAAACAGGGTTTTAGTTTGTTCCCAGGGGAAGAGCTATTTTCTGATGTCTTTACCCCGAACACTGCTCCCATGGTGTTGTATCAACTCAGAAGCACTCAGAGGGGCAGGCGTAGCTAGAGGTCCTGAGAACTCAATAGAAGGTTCTAACCGAAGGATACGGGCACTGGATTTTACTCATAAACTGGAACAGGTTCTCTAGTGTTGCTGGGGGTGGAAGACAGGAACCTACGTCACCTCACAGACTCATGGGGCAGCAGCGACCAGCAGGATGGAGGCTCCACAGTGTCACAGCCACTATGGGACCTGTGATGTGTCACACACCACACAGTGAATACCTCAACTTTGTGTCCCACCACCTCAGCACCTCAACACAGAAAGCCAAGGTCCAGAAAAGTCAGACAGCTTGCTCAGCTGACAAGGGACATCAATGTGTTCTGACCGCAGTCAAACACAAGCTCCCTAGGAAGCTTAGGGCCCCTGCTGAGGGACTTGAGCGTGCGGTTGGCTCTATCCTTCTTCTGAAGCTCATTTTCCTACTCTACAAAGCATGGATCAACTCCACAGCACTGACATGACAATTAAATGAATTAATGTATGTGAAACATTTAGAACAGCACAGGAAATACAGTTACGTTCTCTCTCTTCCACTGAATAATTTAATGCCAAGAGTTGGTGCTGTGGTGTAATAGGTTAAGCCTCTGCTTGTGGCATCGGCATCCCATGGGACACCAGTTTGTATCCCAGCTGCTTGTCCGATTCAGCTCTCTGCTAATGGCCTGAGAAAGTAGTGGAAGATGGCCCAGCCCAAGTGCTTGGGACCCTACACCCACATGGGAGACTTGGAAAAAGCTCCTGGCTCCTGATCAGCCAAGCTTGCCCGTGGCAGCCATTCAGGGAGTAACCAGCAAATGGAGACCTGTCTACTCTGCTTCTCAAATAAGTAAATCTTAAAAAACAAACAAACAAACAAACAAAAACAAAAACAAACAAACCTTTAAGAGCCACAACACTATCATTTATTTCAACAGCCACCAGTTAATGCTCCCCGCTCTTCTGATCCCCACGCAAAACACAAGCTGTTCCCTTTCAAAGCTGAGAAGCCTCTAAAGGGTAGGCTTAGAGCTCTGAGTAGCAGTGCAATTCACACACGCTGCTGGGTGACAGTTATCAGCCGTGGCCCAGGTCACAAGGGGTCTCTCTAGTGACATCTGCGGTGAGAAATCCCGAACGCTGTGCTGGACATGAACACGTCCACCCTGGGAGAAACTCCTCAAGGGACAAGAACATAAACCTTTTATGACTCTCAGTTCTCCAACCACTGTAATGGAAAAACCCAACTGGAAGACCAATTAAAACCTTCCCAAAGGCAGCAGACAATGAAGGTTCTGTGCCGAGCTCATGAGCTTGCAGGAGGAAGGATGTGGTTAGGACAAAGTCCGCAGCGCAGACCTCACCTGGCATCCTCCGGGGACTCCGCGATCAGGTGGAAGGTCCTGTCGGCCATAATGATATCGATCCCGTTCTCCTTGCTGGTGTTGTCTATGATCTCCCTGCCAAGAAAGCGAACGCAGCAAAAGGACATCAAGGGTGTAGAATTCTGAATGAGAACTGAGAAAAGGAATTCGTGGGAAGCTGACATCTGAGGTGGGAACCGGTCATGTTCTGTATGCACTTGTTCCCCTCATCCTTGGGGGATGTATTCCAAGATGCCTGAAAGCCGGATAACAATGAACTCTAGGTATGCTCTGTTTTTTTCCTGTACAGGTTGAGTACCTCCTATCTGAAATGCCTGAGAATGGAAGTGTCCTGGATTCTGAATTTTTTTTTTAATTTTGGAATATCTGAATATAGACAATAAGGTAACATGGGGATGGAATCCAAGTCTAGACATGAGCTTCATTTGTATTTAATAGACACCTTATATGCAGAGCCTGAAGATGATTTCATATGGTATTTCTGGTGTGGCTATGCTTGGACTGTGATCTGTCACATGAGGGCAAGTGTGGAATTTTCCAATTGTAGTATCATGCCTGTGCTCAAAAAGTTTGATTTGGGAGTACTTCAGATTTCAGATGGAATATATATATATATACTTATGATATATACACATATATACTTATGATATATATACATATTTACATACTTACAAAATTCAACCTATAAATTAGGCATAGTAAAAGGTTAACAACATAAATAATAAAATAGAACAATTGTAACAATACACTGCAATAAAAGTTGTATGAATGGAGTCTTTCTGTCACACACACACACACACATACACACACACAATTCTCTGTATTTTCAGCCTGTAGGGAACTAAAACTGCAGAAAGTGAAATCACAGATCACAGAAGACTACAGTGCTTCCCTCACTCAGTCTTGTTTTTTCTTTCTTTTTTTTTTCAATTTTAAAAATGATGGAAGCAGGGGCCAGTGCTGTGGTATAGTGGGTAAAGCCTCCACCCACAGTGCCAACATCCCATACAGGCACCGGTTCATGTCCCAGCTGCTCTAATTCCAATCCAGCTCCCTGCTAATGCACCTGGGAAAGCAGCAGAAGATGGCCCAAGTGCTTGGGCCCCTGTACCCACGTGGGAGACCTGAATAAGCTCCTGGCTCTTGGTTTCGGACCAGCCCATTGTGGCCACTGGGGGAGTGAATCAGTGGATGGAAGATCTCTCTGTAAATCTTTTTTTTTAAAGAAAATAATGGAAGGGATAGGCTTCTGGATTAATGGTTAAGCTTCTGGTTGGGTTTGAGTCTCGGGTCCACTCCCAATTCCAGTTCCCTGCTAATGCAAAACCTGGAAGGCAGCAAGTGATGGCTCAAGTAGTTGGGCCCCTGCTACCCACATGGGAGACCTGAACTGAGTTCTCTGCTCCCAGCTTTGGCCTGCCCCAGCCATGGCTTTGCCTGCAATAAAGGATAAACCATTGGATTGGGGTTGTCTGTATCTCAAATAAAAATAAAAATGAGGGAAGACTGCTGTGACCTCCAGGGGGAGCCAGGCTCCTCTGTGCTTCTAAGTGGAATGGTGGTGTGGCCAGAGGCAGGCTCTCCCTTGACTTCTCTAGGGAAGGGCCTCTCATACTGCACATCTCCCCTCCCCCTGCAAACTCTGGGGCAGCAGCCCCTACTCCTGCATGCAACTTCCATTAGTTCCTTCTCTGATGTACAATGGAGGCAACACAGTCTGGGGCGAGTTCTTTCCCAAATTCGTTTCAGCTGCTACGGTTCGATGTGTTCTCTTTCCCCTAGTCTCCCAAGGTGACGTGCTGCAAACTTAATCCCCAAAGCAACACAGTTTGGAAGGTAGTATCTGTAACAAGCGATTAGGTCCCGAGGGCTTTGTCTTCATGAATGGATTGGTGCTGGTTAGAAAAGGACTTGAAGCTGCACCTCGCACGTCCGGCTCACTCTTGCCCTTCTGTCTCTGGATGACACGGAAGGAACGCCCTGGCCAGTTACATCTACGTGATCTCAGACTTTCCTGCCTCTAGAACTATGAGCCAGAGAAAGTCCTGTTCATTGCAAATGACCAGCCTGAGTGTCCAGTGGCCTGGGCTGGTGTCTCTGCAGCGTGACTTCCTTCAGGGGCTCACTGGGAGGGGCAGGCTTTGCTGTCAGGGCCTCAACACAACCGTGATCTCGCTCTCACACTGCTTACACCACCAGCGGAGGGGAGCTCTCTGCCTGTCTCTCAAATACATTTTTAAAAAACAGGGAGAAAAGAGAGAAATGGGCACCACTAATGAGAGCCTCTCATGGAGAAAGAAAACCTGAATGATCGTCCTTTTGCTCCAACTACCAATTCACAGGATGCAAATGAGAAGGAGGAACAGGTAGAACAATGCACAGATATGCAATCAGGGAATGCTGGAAACTGCAGGGTAATGCAGCTGATTCTTCAATTATAGACAGCAAGAGAAGATGGAGGGAAGATGTATAAATTAAGGGAGGCTTAGGTTTAGACAAAGTCTAGACCTTATGTGGATTCTGACTTGAAGAAAGAAACTGTAAGACCAAACAAACCTATGCTAACAACTGGGGAAATCTGAACAATGCCTGGAGTTAGAATATTAGGAGATAATATTGCTTTTTGCAAATGTTGTCATGGTATTATGATAATGTACTCAAATGTATACTAAAATATTTACGGATGAAATGATATGTTTGGGATTGGCTTTCACACAGTGTAATGGGGGACAGGTGTTGTGGCACAGCGCATTAAGCCACCACTTGGGATGCCTGTATCCCCTATTGAAGAGCCTGGGATCGAATCTGCCTTACTTCTAATCCAACTTTCGGCTAATACCCTAGGGAGGCAGCAGATGATGGCCCAAGTATTTGGGGTCCTACCATCCAAGTCTGAGACCAAGATGGAGCTTCTGGCCTAGCCCTGGCTGTTGTGGGCATCTGGGGAGTGAACCAATGGAAGGAAGGTATCTCTGTCTCTCTCCCTCCCTCTCTCTGTTACTCTGCCTTTCAAACAAAGAAACTTTAAATAAATAAGTAAGTAAGTAAATAAAAAGAATGTAACTGGTTAGGGGTGGGGGAGCAGGGTGGAGGAAGCTGCAGATGGAGGGCTCTTGGCCATGCAGAGTGGATACCACTGACAGCTGGGTAATGAGTACATGGGTAGCCTTATAGGCTTCTACTTTTCTGGTAGATGAGTAACAGATTTCAAAACATAAAATGAAAAAAAATCTGAATGTGGAGAAACCTTGACCATGCTCTCTAGACTGTGAGAGGTGTGCCTGCAGAGCTAACACTCAGTGTTAACTAATTCTGACAAAGCACTGGGAGAAGACAGCTTCATTAAGCAGCCCAGAGCAAACTGCCACAGACGAGAGAGGCACCCCTTAGTATCTGCAGGACCACAGTTCTGGGACCTCTGTGGATTTGCAGGTGCATGTTAGTCTTTTACACAAAGCATCATAGTATTTCTATTTAACCACATACCTCCTTTCACCCTCCTGCACATGTTAAATCATCTCCTGATTATTTATAACACTTAACATAATGTAGGTGCTATATAAACCGCTGTTTTGTAACCCTACTGGCTAAGGAATGAGGACATGAATAGAAAGTCTGCAACTGGCCACTGCAGACATGACTTTTTCTCCCACAGATTTCCCACCCATGGAGGTGGAAGCCACGGAGAAGGAGGGCTCACTGTACATCAGTTCCCTCTGGTGAAATTCATCACCACGCGATTCTCTCTCAGCCTCCTGGCATTTGTGCACCCGTTCCACAGCATGAATAGACAGGCAGGGCTCAGAGAAGACAGTGGGAGATAACATAGCTGGGCCACACCTGTTGCTGCAGAATTCAGACTCAAATTCCCACAAACGTACTCTCCCTTCTTATGTACCCTACCAAGGCAACCTAGAAAAATCCAGGATTCTGCTATGGGCATTTCATGATCCATCCTTATAAAGTCAAGCACAAAAATGCATTTTCTCTCCTCATTTAACTTTCCACTGAATAATTTTCCAAAGTTGCTGATGCTGCCTGATGAGAAACACTATTTTCTTTCCAAGTCGCATGACTTGGGGAGTTAATTTGATCTCTCAAAGCTTATTTCACCAGCCTTCTAAATATTTGTGGTTGTTCCATTTTGAGTGGAACATGGCTACAGGTTATCCCAAAATAAGTTTGTATGCTCAGTATCCAGTTACCCAAGAAAACCAGCTGTCTCTAACCTCAGCAATTTTCTGACAATACTTAAAACTTTTAAACAAAACTAATAGGCCCTGGATAGGCCAAAGCTTTGGCTCTATATGGGGGTGGCATACAAGGGAGTTGTGTGGGACTCAAAGATGGGCTCTGTTCCCCTCGTTGCTGGGAACAGGATGGCTGGAGTAATCAATACAGGTGGAAGGCCAGTCAGTCTGCTCCCAATGTAGCTAATTTGTCCATAGGACTGAGGAAGAATTGAAAGTGCTACACAGGATTCCCCATTGATTGTTCTCTGTGCACATCCTCCTCTTGACACACACTATTACATTCCCAATGGCTAGTCCATCCTCACAATGAGAGCCACATGTTGGAGCAAATTGTTCACAGATCAATCCTGCTTCCCAGTTTCCTAATCATGCAGTTCACTGAGGTGCATTCTTAGGACTCGCTGAATACCTCCTGCAGGCATTGCTGCAGGAAGGTGCACCACAGAGCCGTGGAATCCTGCAGCCCAGACCACCACCCCGCAAGCCTGCACCTGGGCTTTGTCAACGTACTTGGCCGTGCGGACGTCCACGGTTCCCTTGAGCTTCTCCTCGCTGTCGTTCTCGAAGTACATCAGCTTGGACTGACGGAGGACGAACCAACGCTTCTTCCAGTTTCTCCGGGACAGCGTGGAGGAGCCTCCGCCCTTTTTGTGCAGCCAGCCTTGCTTGAGGGCCTCCTGCTTGGAGCGGAACCACAGGAACGTTTCATCCTTCAGGACGCACCAGCGGCGCTTCCACGAGTTCATTAAGCCACCTGGAGCGCAAGGAAAGTCACTGGAATCAGGTACAACAGTATGTGTAGCGGGTTTTTTTTTTTTTTAGGATTTGTTTATTTATTTGATAGGCAGAGTTACAGAGAGAGAGGTCTTCTACCAGCTGGTTCACTCCTCAGATGGCTGCAACTGCTGGAGCTGGGGTGATCCAGGATCCAGGAGCTTCTGAGTACAGGGATCCAAGCACCTGGGTTACCTTTCACCGCTTTCCCAGGCCATGGGAGCTGTATTGGAAGTGGAGCAGCTGGGACTCAAACTGGCACCCAGTGCCAAAGGCGGAGGCTTAGCTTAATACGCCACAGCACCACCCTGTAGCTGGTCTTAGGTTTCTCCTGTCTTCAACCCTGCCCAGCTGACATGCACTCAGAAGCCTTGGGTCCCAGGTGCACTGGACAGAGACTACAACAGCTCAGCTGAGCTGCCCAGGAGTGTCATCCCTTCCTTATCTTCAAAGCAACTCTTATTCAAAGAGCTGAGAAATCTCTGAGAGGAGCTCACAGAAAGGCCAGTAACAGGCCGACTCTCCAAACCCAGGAGCGAACCATTTCCACGTGGGCAGGTCGTGCATACCTCCAAATGCCCCGGAGATGGTATTATTTTTAAGTGGGGTCCTAAGCTTACACATTTATTTTCTCATTTGGTTACTGTTGGAACAAAATCATCAGTGATTCCAGAGTTTAGTAATAAAACTCAACTTAGATAGGAAAAGAAAATACAGCTTTTTGGATAAACATATATTTTCAAAGAAAAGCGTCATCACCCAACTGTTCTTTAAATAGTAACAGTTGACCCTCAGTATCTAGAGGGGATTGGTTCCAGGGCTTCTATGGATTACAAAAAAAATCCACAGAGGGGCAGGCACAGTAATGCAGTTGGTTAAGCCATTGCCTGGGACATTCTCAACCCATATCAGTGTTGGTTTGAGTCCCAGCTACTCCACATCCTATACAACTTCTTTGTGATGTGTTTAGGAAGGCAGCAGATGATGACCCAAGCACTTGGGCCCCGTCACCCACACGGGAGACTCAGATGGGAGTTCCAGGATCCTGGCTTCAGCCTGGCCCAGCTCTGGTTGTTGCAACATTTTGTGGAATGAATCAATGGATGGAAGATATCTCTCCCTCCCTCCCTCCCTCCCTCCCTCTCTCTCTGTCACTCTGCCTTTCAAATAAATAAGTGAATAAGTAAATGAATGAATGAGTACATTTTTTTAATCAATAGAAGCTCAAGTCCCTAGTATAAAATGGCATAATATTTGCAAATAAAATATACACATTTTTCTGTGTACTTTATATCATCTCTAGATTACATGAGATACCCAATAGAAATGCTATGTAAATAGTTGTTATACTATATTGTCTAGAAAATAACGACAAGGAAATAAATGTATACATGTTTAGCAAAGACACATTTTCTTCCTCAGGATTTCTGATGGTTGTTGGTTGAAGCCATGGAGGCAGAAGCAATGGATATAGAGGGCACCACATAAAGCAACAGACTGAGACTACGAAAGAGACAGAGGAGCCCAACACTGAATCATTGGACTTAAAAAGAAAGGACAAAACTTAACTATAATTCATCTAGTCGAAAACTGCTTTTGGTTGAGAGAAATACGCATATACAGATGTCAACTTTCATAGGTTAAAAAAATTTCTATATTCTCCAGAAACATATACCTTTGTATTCTAGATTCCCCAAGGAGACCCAAATCTGTATCATTTAATACAGCAGAGAAAATACTCTACTTTAATAGCTTCTTATAAAATTGTCCACATGGGTTTTTTTTAAATCAACTAATAATAAATATGACAGCATTTAAACATATTTCAAGTAAATATAATTTCTTTTTATAGATTGGAAAATAAATTTCAAATAGACCTTTTTGGGTAATTTCTTTAGTGACTGCATCACTGATTATAGACCTAAGCCTTACATCGGAAAAAATGAAGCAACAACACCTCTGGTTTGTGTTTAGCTTGCAATGGAAGGACAGTGCACCTGCTTTGTTCAACTTGACATTCTTGTTTCTTATACCTAACACACTCCCTGTTCACGGAGCTGAGACATCTTTTGTGAACAGGCCAAGCTCTGGAGCTCTTCCATAACAAACAGCCAATTTGCCAAGGACTACCAGAATGAAACACAGTTATTTTTCTGATTTGTGACTTTACACTGGGTTTCTCAAAACAAGCTCAGAGGAAAATTCTAGCACAAAATTACTTTACTAATATATCATCTTTAAGTGATACAGCCTATTCCTGTTTCAAAGATTAGAACAGAACTCACGGCAGCCTTCACTGATAGGCAATTTAGTCTGCTACTCTTTGGTTAATAACAGCACTCACTCCCAGGCCTCTCTCTGAATTATGGGTGGCTCTCTTAATACTTCTTAATTTTGAGAATTTGTTCAATGCCATTAATTTCCTAATTGCAAGCATCTTTAGTAGGCTATTAGGCTGGTAAAAACTCATTTATACTCCTAAAATATAAGCCAGTGATCGATTTTCTCTTATTTTTTTTTCCACTTTATTTGAAAGGCAGAGAGAGGGCATGAGCTCCAGAGATGTTTCCCAGAGATTTTCTGGTTCACTTCTCAAATCTTCTGGTTCACTTCTCAACAGCCAGGGCTGGGCCAGGCCAAAGCCAGGGGCCAAGAACTCCACCCAGGTCTCCCATACGGGTGGCAAAGGCCCAGTACCAAGGACTATCAGCCATTGCTTTCCCAGGCACATTGACAGGGAGCTGGACTGAAAGCAAGAGTAGCTTTCAGAACATCTGAACTGGCACTCAGATACAGATGCTGGTGTCACAAGTGGCAGCTTAATCTGCCGTACCGCAATGCCATCCCTTATAGTTCTGACTTTTTATGACTGTGTTTCCCCTTGGACAAGTATTCCAATGCTGGCTATGTCACTTGGTAAGAATCCCTTAATCTTTTTTTATTGCAACACTCCTGTAAAAGTGCATACCAACCAGTGACTTCAGGCTACAGAAGGGTTTCCCAAAACCAAAGCTACAGGACTTTTCATAAGTCCCTTGGGTACCCGAGGCAAGAATGGAAGCATTTGAGGCTCGGAGTTGTGATGCAGGGGGTTAAGCCACCGCC
Organism: Oryctolagus cuniculus; assembly: GCF_051225735.1. Classification (NCBI taxonomy): domain Eukaryota; kingdom Metazoa; phylum Chordata; class Mammalia; order Lagomorpha; family Leporidae; genus Oryctolagus; species Oryctolagus cuniculus. The sequence goes on from NC_142880.1 coordinate 45,943,738, forward strand.
TGTGATGGGCGTTAAGGGCAGTGGTTTGTGTTCCAGCTGCTCTACTTCCAATCTAACTTCCTGCTAATGCACCTGGGAAAGCAGTGGAAGATGGTTCAAGTGCTTGGGCCCCTGCCACCCATGTGGGAGACCCATAGGAAGCTCTTAGCTCCTGGCTTCAGCCTGGCTCAGCCCTGGCAGTTAGAGTCATTTAGGGAGTGAACCAGCAGATGGAAGATCTCTTTCTCTCTGTAATTCTTCCCTTCAAATAAATAAATAAAAATCTTTAAGAAGAAAAAAATGGCAGAATTTGAAAGGCGAATGGTGTTCTTACTAGACTCCTGTTTTAGAAGTGGAGGCAGATGGAGAAGATGACATCAAATGAAAAGGAAAATGTAAGTGAAGAACCAAAAAAATTAGGAAAGACGAAAGACAAGGAAAAAAAAAGGATGCTAACAAAAGAAGAGAGAAGTCAAGTGAAATCAGCACACAGCCAGCCAGCTCCCGAGGAAGCAGGGAAAAAGAACTGGGAAAAATATCTCAAGCAGAGAAGAAGAAAAGAAAAAGGGAATGCAGAAAGGGGACACTGGAGAAGAAAGTGGAGGGCAGGGTCAGTGATGAAAGATGGCTGGAAGACAAGGAGTACAGGAGGAGGGGGAAGACAGGATGGGGAAAGGGCTGTCGGGGAGATGCCGGTCCCCGCTAACCCACCCCCGCCTCACGCTCTGGACTCTCTCCCCATCTGAGAACCAGGAAGGTTCCCTCTTTTTGACAATCTGCCTAAAAACCTCCACACAAACGCTGGTGGCAGTTACAGCTGCTCATTATCCTTGTCACTGGTTTAGGGTGAGAAAGCTGCTGTGTACCATCCAAACGGGTGCTTACTCCTGCCTGCAGAGCAGCACATGCAGGGTTCATTCGAGCGAGAAAGAGAAGACAGAAAGCATGAGACAGGGATGAGCAGGAGGGGGGCGACAGAGCAGACAGAGGGGCTTTGTGCTGCCACCTGCACTAGTGCAGGGCGGGGTCAAGGCCACGCTCAGCGCAGCAAACCCATGCCACCCACCGGGCCTGGTGTGCTCTGCTCACCCACACGGCCTTCCACCAGGTCAGGGATGGGCAGAGTGACCTTCCCAGTCCCCGCCAATTAGCTCAGGGAAAACAGAGCCCCAGTGTTCCATGGCTGGACCCCTCACCCAGGCCCTCGGGGCTGCCAGCCATACCTTTCATGTACAGAAAGCTGTGGAAGTAGGGCAGGGTGACACAGCTGTACACGGAGTCCCGTCGGTATGAGAGCTCGTCGTCCGTGTCAAACCTGGAGTCAAAGTCCTCCTCGCTGTCTTCAAACTGTACAAGGACAGAAAGCACTGAAGACACCGGCACCCATCAACACTGGACACAGGAAGCGACGCTCCCCATTCACAACATCACAGGGGAACGTGGTGATCACGAGAAGTCAGAACTACAAAAGACTAACTCTTGATACCTAAACCTGAGACATACCTTAATCTGAAGGTTATTCTACCATCCTGAAAGGGTGCAATTTTAATCAAACCATGCACGCAAGAGTTAATCCCCCTTCAATTACGATGCTAAAAATATTTTCAAGTTTCAGCAAGTCAACAGAGCATTTAATGCAGGCCCAAAGTGGGGAAAACCCATAAATAACCAGAAGGAGTGTGTTTAAACCCTAAGGATTCTTCCTCCTCACACTCAGTGTACGAAATAACACCATGTGGTGCGGATTATGAAGCTACTGTAAAGAAAGTTCTCCGGCATGCTGCAGGAAACCTTGTTCCAGAGTAGGGAGTGTCTCATTCCCCAGCACAAAGCAAAGCAACCCTAAAGGCCCCATCTAAAATGACACTTCTCGCAACCAAAGGCCAAAGTCTGGGTTTTGTGTTCCACGTGCCACAGGCAAATCAGAGTTCCATCTGCTAACGCAAACCAGAACTAGGAAGGGGCTGAGACCATCTTAAGGCCATGACTGGACGACTGTGTCGGCCGTGGAGGGTTACGCCTCAGTTCCATGATGACGCAACAGCACTTCCACTGCACGGTGGACACAGCCCGGGCAGGTGGCGCAGGTACTCACCGAGGACTGTGCCCCCTCAGAGCTGAACCGGTAGGCACCGGAACTGTTGTAGGTCCCCACGGAGCAGCGGTAGTCTGGGGACCACTGGCTGCCGCAGGAGTTGGAGAAGGTCACGCTGCTACCGGAGGTGATGGCGCCGTCCTCGTAGTCATCCTGATCATAGTCGTAGTCGCCGTCTGGGGAGGGCAGGTCCCCCGCGTTCTGGGGCATGCAGTAGGTGGACTCGCCACTGGAGGAGTTGTGCAGGCTGACCGAGTCCTGCACGGACGGGGCGAGCAGCACCGTGCTGTCCGCGCTGGGGCTGGTGGGGACCACCGTGTCGTTCATGTAGGGGTCCTCCTCGGACGAGTCGTCACTGGTGCGGATGCCGCTGGTGCGCTGGTCAGAGTGGCCGTGCTCGCTGGGGTTAGGGGAGTCCTTGAAGGCGTCGTCGTCGGCCTCAAAGCCCTCGTCAACCTCCTCCTCCGGGTAGGGCTGGCTGAAGTTGAAGCTGGGCTTCTCGCCGCTCGCGCTCTCGGCCAGCTCACTGAGCTCGCCCGAGAACTCACTGCCCACGGACAGGGAGCGCTCGATGTTGCGGACACACTCGTCGATCTCGTCGAAGTTGAGGGACTCGAGGAACTCCTGGGCCGCGCGGCAGGCCTCGTCCTCCAGCCTCCGGAGCTCCTCGTCCCGCAGCTGCTGTAGCTTCTGCAGGGAGGCCTCGGTCAGCGACAGCTCCTGCTGCTCCTTCATGCGTTGCAGGTCCTCGATCTCCTTCTCCAGGCGCAGGATCTCCTCCACCTGCTTGTTTTCCTTCTGCTTCTCCAGCTCCTGGCTCAGCTCTGCTTCCTTCTGGCTCTGCTGCAAGGCCACCAGCTCTTGCTGCTTCCTTGCTTCCTCTTCCTGCACGTGAGGGGAGAAGGGGAGTCTGAGGATGACTCTGCAGGAGGCACAACACCACTCTGCAGCCACAATGAAATGGGTTTCTCACAGGCTCGTGCGTCCCCCCTGAAACTCAGCCCAGGACCTCAGGATGCGACTTTATTTGAAGACAGGATCGTTAAAGAAGTCATTAAATTAAAAAGAGGCTGTTAGGGCAGGTCCTGATCCCATCTGACTGGTGTCTGCATTTAAAAAAGGATCAGGATGGAGAGGGAAGACCGTGTGGGCACAGGGTGAGAAGATGGCCATCGGCAAGCCAAGAGAGCCCTTGGAAGAGGCCAAACCTACTAATAACCCTGAGCTTGGACTGCAGCCTCCAGAACCATGGGGAAAAGCAAGCTCCGCTATTCAATCCACCAGGTCTGGTACTCTGTCATGGCAGCCCCAAGCAAACGAATGTAGTGGTTACGCTGGTTTAGAGGAATCACACTTCTGTGATTCCCACTAAAGCCCTAAGAAACCCACTAATCTTCACCCCCCCCTTGTAATGGGTTAGAAATTACACCGTAAACGTTTCCTCCCAAGTTGTTCTGGGATTTTTAGGTTTGAAACCTGGAGTCACAGCTCTTAAAGGTTGGGAGGGAAGTGGACAAATGAGGGGGGCAGGTTGTCTGCTGCGCGAGTCACCTGCTGGGCGCGGAGCTCTGCTTCTCGTCGTGCTCTTTCTCTAAAAACAGAAGAGAAACAGAAACGTAAAAACTGACAGTAATAAGCCCAGAGCCACTTTTTGGCGAGATCTAACTTAAAAAAAAAAGCTTTGCTAAAGGCAGCTTAGAAATCACAGAGGACAGAGCCTCTTCCTTGGGCAATCCACTTATTTTGTGCAGGAATAAAAATACACACAGAATTGGGTCTTCAGTGCGGCCAGGGAATTTCATATTCCCGCAGCCAAGAAGTCTCCATTTGTTTCCAACAGGAGGCTGTGCAGGTCCGCTGGGAACAACTGCTGCACGCGCAGATGTGGAGCACAAAACCCAGAATGGATTCCTTTGTTTCACGCAGGCAAGGCAGGTCCCCATACCTCTCTTCTGCCTCCCGCTTCCTCTTTTCTTCTTGCTCCCGCTTGGCGGCCAGCAGCTGTCGGTAAACTCGACGGGCGCTCCGGCCTCGGAACTGCTTCTGGAAAACGATGGCTGCGTGTCTCAGGTGCAAGAACCGCCTCCTCAGCAGGCAGGCTCTGCAGTTCTTCTGGATGGTCACGACGCAGTCGAGGACCTTTCTGTACTGTTTTCTGCCAAGGAAAGGAGAGGAGGGAAGAGCCTCAGCCGCCGAGGTCCCCGGCCTGGGGCTATTCAAATGAGTCTGCTTGGAGGGACAGGACAAAGGCACAGGGCCTAGTTCTGGAATGACTCTCATTATGGAGACTTAAGGGAACAAGGGAGCCCCTTGGGTCAAAACAAAACACAAGAAAAACAAAAGAATAACAACAAACCAGAGGGCAGTAAGGCCCTATCACTATCCTGGCTAAGCAAACAATCCAGATGCAGACTTTGAGCACTTGTGGCAGCAAGTGTTGGGTAAACAGGACCCCAAGGGATCTGATATAGTCCCCTGTTCATATGAAGCAGCCGCTACCCCATCCCAGCAGGCCGGCTTTGTGTTGCAGAAAACGGTATAATGTGTGGAGCTTGAAATAAAATGCACATGAAAAGCTGCTGCCTCCCTCCGCAAACAGGAGCAGAATGGGCCTGGGGGGACAAAATGAGAACCCCAGAATAAACAGCTGGGAGCTGAGGAGGCTACAGTGGACAATTTAAATTCCTCGGTAGGGTCCTTGACTGTCACTGCTCTGATGGAGACGTCCACCCTCTCCCACTTCGCCCAGGTCAAGCTAGTCTGGGCTTTCACATAGTGACTTGGAACTCCTGACCCTGGACTGCTGTTCACAGCCAGCTCTGGCTACCTCCCTGCAGACACGCAGTCAGTCGGTGGGGGGAGCACTCCTCTGGGAGCTCCACGCCTCTGCCCCTCAGGCTTCTTACCGCGCCAAGTAGCCCAAGATGTGGGCCCGGATCACCACGGCTGCGTGAGTAACTTCCTCCTCCCGCTGTCTCTCCAGTTTCTGCTCCAAGGATTCTCGAAGGAACACCTGCCCAGGAGGAGGATGACATCTCTATGTCAGAGAGATCTTTTGAGAGTAAGGATTTTCCCCCTCTCCTCCTTTTTTTTTTTTTTTGACAGGCAGAGTGGACAGTGAGAGAGAGAGAGACAGAGAGAAAGGTCTTCCTTTGCCGTTGGTTCACCCTCCAATGGCCGCCGCGGCCAGCGCGATGCGACCGGCGCACCGCGCTGATCCGATTGCAGGAGCCAGGAGCCAGGTGCTTTTCCTGGTCTCCCATGGGGTGCAGGGCCCAAGCACCTGGGCCATCCTCCACTGCACTCCCGGGCCACAGCAGAGGGCTGGCCTGGAAGAGGGGCAACCGGGACAGAATCCGGCGCCCCGACCGGGACTAGAACCCGGTGTGCCGGCGCCGCTAGGCGGAGGATTAGCCTAGTGAGCCGCGGCGCCGGCCTTTTTTTTTTTTTTTTTTTGACAGGCAGAGTGGACAGTGAGAGATAGAGACAGAGAAAGGTCTTCCTTTGCCGTTGGGTCACCCTCCAATGGCCACCATGGCCGGTGCGCTGCGGCCGGCGCACCGTGCTGATCCGATGGCAGGAGCCAGATACTTATCCTGGTCTCCCATGGGGTGCAGGGCCCAAGTACTTGGGCCATCCTCCACTGCACTTCCTTGGCCACAGCAGAGAGCTGGCCTGGAAGAGGGGCAACTGGGACAGAATCCAGTGCCCTGACCGAGACTAGAACCCGGTGTGCCGGTGCTGCAAGGCGGAGGATTAACCTAGTGAGCCGCGGTGCTGGCCATCCCCCTCTCCTTCTGTTTGCTCCAAAGTCACATGGCCATGCTTTCCAGAACAGTCCAGCCTGTTAAGGACTAATACGTTCATTAAATCCAATAAAGACACAGGACAAAAAGGAAAAGCAACAAAAAGGATATATAAGAAGCAAGTCTCGTGGTTGTTATTAGATTCAATAGGCAAAAAATGACTGCCAAATTGCTATCAGTTTCTAAACACTGATCTCATGCAGACTGGAACAAACAGCACTAGTCCTCCATTGATACAGAAAAGACAAAGAAGGGAGGCAGCAGTGGGAGGGCACTCAGGAAATTTCTAGAATGTTCTCTTGCTATCATGTGGAAACCTTTCTTCATGTCTACTAAGTGACTGGAACATTCTGGCTTCAAAGATTTAACTGCACATAAAAATGCTGACATTGAGAATGTAATTCTGGAGCCAGTGCTGTGGCACAGCCGGTAAAGCCACTGCCTGCAGTGCCGGGATCCCATATGGGTGCCGGTTCAAGTCCCACCTGTTCCACTTCCCATCCAGCTCTCTGCTATGGCCTGGGAAAGCAGTAGAAGATGGCCCAAATCCTTGGATCCCCGCACCCACATGGGAGACCTGGAAGAACACCTGGCTCCTGGCTTTGTGTGGGCCAGCTCCAGCCATAGCGGCCATGTGGGGAGTGAACCAGTGGATGGAAGACCTCTCTCTCTCTCTGTCTCTACCTCTCTGTAACTCTGCCTTTCAGATAAATAAATAAATATTTTTTTAAAAAAGACAAAAAATATAAGAATGTAATTCTGAAAACTGAGTTTGAACTGAGAATTAATTTATTTCAGCTGCCTCTCAGTTTGGCTATCTCAAGCATGCCAAAATTGGGACTAAACAAATTGCAGCAACTTGCTGGCCTGTAACTGAGAAAGAACACCTGAATTCTACACTTATCAACTAAGGTAGGTATCTGTGATTGGCTCTAAGAATCAGAATTCCTAAAATATGAAAATATGAAGACCTTCCTTATATCAAAACAGCTTTTAATGTTGCCATTTCAGATTTGATATGTGCATAAGTTTAATTAGTCCCTATTTAAAAATGTCAAATAGTTTTATGCTTTTCAACTAACGGTCAAGATGGGGCATTTTGGTTCTTCCACGATTTTTTATTTAATCCTCCTGAGTCATCCTGGCCTACAGTGATGCACTGTGCTCTCCCCATAGTCCATCTTTCCAGACTATTTCCCCGTCTCCTTCCTGACACTGGGGAAAAAAAAAAAAAAAAAGGCAAATAAAGAGCCTGACCACCTTGTGACTCACGGGAGCCACACCTATTCCTGACCTGGGCTTTTCAACACCTGTGGGACACTGAAAACCTTCCATACAATCTTCTTCCTATTGTCCCAGTGACTGCTCTGCTGCCGTGTGGAGAGATGTGTCTTCAGCATACACACAGAATGTTAACGCAAAAGACGGACACTGTCAGTATCAGGTTTGTTTGCGGGCAGGGAATGGTTACAGCTGTTCAGAAACACGGACTCTCTGCACTCGCCCAAATCATCTAGCAGAGGCACTTCTCGTCAAGCCTGGACTTTAAGGAAGTATTTATAGAGTCTTCCTTTTATTTTTAAGTATTGAAGTTTATTTTTTTTAAGTATTGAAGATGCTAATCATATGCTTTTGCTCTTGTCAGTGTTTATAAGAAAGAATATGGCGGTGACATTAATGGAACCAGGGTCAACTCCGGTGCATTTATTAACCAATGAACAGAAACATTTATGAAGGGCAAACGTCTCCTCCAGCATCAGAAAACCTAAAGGACTTGGCTGGAGTTGGAATCAGAGAAATGCCTGCTGTCGTCTTACGCCCACTGAAACCCCGCTCTTCTGCTCTGCCTGCTGAATTTCTCTCCCGTGTCCTCATCCACATTCTCCGTCACTAACAAAAGGGCAAATGAACAGAGCAAAATGCTTTCAGAGACCTGACCCAGCTTCTTCAGGAACATCCACCCTGAATTCATGAAACAACACGCTGGGTTCCGGGAGCCCTGTGTCACACTGCCATGCCTCCAGGGCTAGCCCAGGATCAAGTCAGCCTGACCCAGCGACAAGGAACAGAGGTATCACCGAGTCTGTCCCTGCCAGGCTCCACAGGCAGCTGAGAACAGGGCAGAGCCCAACCAGGTGGAACACATCCATGGGGCTCTTTGTCACCTTTCCCTTTGATCCTGTAGAATGATGTCTCAATAAAAATAGAAATATGTCCTGCAGGCTTGATAGTCACAAAACAGCAAGAAAGGTCTGGCAGTGTAGTCCTAGGGGTCAAGAGAGAGAAACGGGGGCAGGTGCTGTGGTACGGAGGGCTCGACTGCTGCTCAGGACACCCATGTCCTATGGTAGAGTGATGGTTCCAGCCCTGGCTACTCCACTTCCAATCCAGCTTCCTGATAATGGGCCTTGGAAGGTAGTCAATGCTGGTCCAAGTGTTTGAGTCCCTGTCACTCACTTGGGAGACTCAACTGGGGTTCCAGGCTCCTGGTTTTGGCCTGACCCAATCTGACTGTTGTGGGCATTTCAGGAATGAACCACCAGATGGAAGGTCTCTTTAGAAACTTAAAAAAAAAAAAAAAAAAACAACAACAACAACAACAACAACAAAAAAACAAACATGCAAAGGCCTTCTTTCTGGTGGCAACACTCACAGAAACAAATTCTGTGAATAATTAAATCAAACTTTGGTAAAGGTCAAAGCTGTCTAGAGGACACCTATTCAAATGCTTTAATGTTCGCAATTTACTTCCTAGTGTTTCTGCCAACTGATAAGCTCCCCATCCAATGTCCACTTCCAACTTTCCACCAATTAAAATTTAACTCCACTTGGGAGCAGGTGGTTGGCACAGTGGTTAAGACACCCACAGAGCGCATGAGGCCTCCACTCCTGCCTCCAGCTCCTGGCTAATGTATACTCGGGAGCAATGGCTAAACAGTGGGGTTTCTGACACCCAGGAGGGATGCCTGGAGAAGTTCCTTCCTCTTGGCTTTAGTCGTCTGGCTGCTGCAGGCATTTGGGGAGTACATCAATAGATGGGAACTTTCTGTGTCAGCCTGTGTTTTTCAACTAAATAAAGGCCTAAATTCTTTTTTAAATTTAGCTCCTCCCCATAAGGATCACCTTTTCTTAAATACTTCCCTGATCACTTCTTTTTTAAAATTAAGATTTATTTGTTTTTTTGAAAGGCAGAGCATCATAGAGACAGAGATCTTCTATCTGCTGGTTCACTTCCCAAATGGCCACAACAGCGAGGGCTGGGCCAAGCTGAAGCCGGAAACTCTATCCTGGTCTCCCATGTGGATGGCAGGGGCCCAAGCACTTGCTTCATCATCCACTGCTTTCCAGGGGCATTAGCAGAGTGACCAAGACTCCCACATAGAATGTGGGTATTGCAAGTGATGGCTTTACTCACTGTGCCACTAAGCCTGTCCTTCCTTGATCACTTCAATCCACAGGGATCTCCCTCCTGGAGAGGCTAGAGCATTATTCATCAAAGAGATAATGTCAGATGATTTAATTCCTCAGCTGCATGTGGGTGTCTTGTCTTCCAGTACCAGAATAAACTGAGGATGAAGCCCTCTTCTCTGTATCCCTCATGCTACAGTATCCCCAGCCCTCCCTCGCCTGGTTTCCGTAAGGTAAACTGATGGTGAGGATGGAATGGCACTTTGGAGCTCAGAAAAGACTACCAATGGCTGGGTGAGCCACAGTAATCTTTGCATGAGGCCTTGAGATAGACAGAAGAGGGTATTTGTTTATACAGAATACAATTCCTTTTTGATTGAATGAACAAAACAAACAGGGCAAACTACATTGCACTCCCATAAGCTCCACTTGAGCCATTTTTTGGGAGAAAACTTTCCTTGAGTGAATAAAAGGAGGATGTGCGTGTGTGACCTCTTACAGTTTCTCAGTACTAACGGGTCCTGGCTGAGCTCTGACCAGGTACACTGTGTGGTACATGCTTCCTCCTGACTGTGGGTGGAAACTGTGACTTCTAGCAAGGGATGGGACTACGCCCCGCTGATGGGATGTCACTGCTGTGATGATACTCTGTCCAACTCCCACTGGGCAGGAAAGTGAGCTACAAGGTGTGAGGGATCAGGGAATCTGGCAAGAAACTCTGGGAGCCTCCGGGAACAGGCATTGGCTGACACTAGGAAAGAAAACGGGAACTGCGTTCCTACAAACACAAGGAGCTGAAGCCTGTGAACAACCAAGTAAGCTTGGGAAAGTGTATCGAGGTCCTAAAATGAATGAAGCTCGGGAGAAAGACTGTAGGCTGGGAGACCCCAATCCAAGGACTCAGCCAAGCCACACTCCCTGTGATGCAGCAAGATAATCAATGTATATTGCTGGACCATGAAGTCTGCAGTAATGTAAGACACACCAAGAGATGGCTAACCCAATACCCTGCCCATTGTCCTGCCCTATGAGTGGTGATCTCTCCAAGTCTCGCCAGTTAACCCCTCCTCTGGGGTCAGCCGGTCATGTCTGTTTCTAGCAAAGTGGCTTTAAAGGCATCCATCAGCCACAATGGAAGAAGTACTCACTCCTGATCTCGCTCTTTCTCTCCACCCTCCCCCTTCCTTTCTCCCTTCCTTTTACCCACTCTCTTTTTTAAGAAGACAGAAATTCCTTTTAAAAACACATTAGGGAACTTCAAACTCCTTTTGTGGTATCACACTGCTAAGTGCAGGGCAAGAAGATAAGGCATGGTGACCAGCCCCCATTGTGGAAAACATGTAGGTTCTCAAAGGCCAGCCCCCCACTGTGCCTCTGCTGGGAGTCATTCTGTGATGGGACAGTGACAGTGCAGGCAGGTGCAGAACCAGCAGAAAGCTGAATGAGCTCTCTGGCAGCTCCCCGACATGGAAATGCCTTCGAATGCACGTCACGGCTCATCTTTGGTGTGCAGGCCATCTGCCCGCTGCTCGGCTCCTGTCTGGAACAAACAGTGAAGAGGCTTCTGCCATAGCTGCAAATTCAGTGGGGGAATTTTACTCCTTGCTCCCTGGGCTCAGTTTTGGGGACCTCACAGCAGTTCAGACTGGCTTCCGGTCTCCTACACAATGGCCGATGCCTATGTACAGATAACCCTCAGAATGTGAATTGTTGCAAGTTGGAGGAGTCTGGGGGCTCACTTCTTAAGAGGTTGGGGGCTGCCTCATTCTTCAACACTGGGTCATTCAAAACACACACACCCACTCATGCAAGCAATGAGGATGTCTCCCAATGAAATGTTAATTCTTGCCCAAGCTGAGGATGTCACATTAAACAGTAACTGCTTGGAAGAAAAAGATGAAGGTAGGCATGATGACACAAGTTTGCTAAAAAAACAAGTGATTCCTGGAGCACAACAGCTGGTGAGCGCCACCCGCCGCCTCTGCAGCTGGGTTGCAGGTATTCCCTGTCAGGGTACCTTGGTCTTCCCCAGCTGCCACTCGCTGTTGGAGGCGTCGTAGCACTGCAGGAGAGCTGTGCACTTCCCTCGGACATCCTCGGGCAGAGCCAGGTTCCGCATCAGCACTTTATACCTGCATCACACAGACACATGGCATCACCTTTTGCTGCGGGTCCTTGCTTACCCCAACCCCTTGGGAAAGAAAGTGGATCTATTTCAGCCCCCTCTTGCCTTTTGTAAAAATCCTGGAAGGGTCTTCGGACCGCATACCCGGCTTTGCGGATCCTCACTGTCTCCAGCATCCCCGAGTAACGCAGCTGGTTCAGCACCACGGCCTGGTCAAACTGGTCCGGCATCTGAAACGTGGACGAGTTGAAGGCCAGTTGGGCTGGGAGAGCCAGAGAAGGCAGCCCTAGGAAGGCCTCCCTCACCACTGCCTGAGCCGGCAGGCACACAAACGCTCACGCGTGCACCCAAAAGAACTTTATGAGAACTCAGACGGAAGGAGCCCCTGTGGACCCCTCACCTACCTCTCCATCAACCACGGGGCTATTATGCCAGACCCACCAGGCTCTTACTGCCTCCTTTTACGTGCTTTGAAGAAAGACCCCGATGTCACATCACCTCATTCATAAATAGTTCAGTGTATCCCATATTTTAATGCTAAAATACCGCGACAACTTAAAAGATACCAATAATTCCTTAACATTAATAACCACGTTTCAAATATCTGGTCGTCTCATAAATATCACAAATGTATCTTTGTTTTAAAATCCGCTTGCTTCCTAAACAACCTAAAGTGTCACACAGGTGTCATTTTATCGTACTTTTTAAACTGCAATTTTAGGGCATTTAAAGACACTTTTAAATTATAGGAAGGAGTGACCAGCAAGGGTCGCAAACACACACATGGCATGGGAGGGGAGAAGAAGGGAGAGACAGAAATGAAAAAGATTTTAAAATTGTTCAATTTCTAGTCAAATACCCCAGTTATTGAGAATGCAAGAACACACAAACAAAGGCAATCACACCAGGACTCAGCATTCTGCAGAGAGTCCTCTTGTCTGTTCAGCTGCCAACCGCCCTGCTGACAGGACAGTTTTTCAGTGCAGAGCAGAAAAGTGGGTCATTTCCATTTACGGCTTTCTGGACCCTGAGTCTTTTTCTCAACCCAACGACCCATACACTTTAATTAATTTGTATTTTGTGTCCTACACAAGTGTGAATAAAAGGACCAAAAAACCGTGCCATAAGATGTAATTGTTAAAAAGTACAAAAAAAAATGCAGAGTGGTTTAATTTGTGACCCTTAAAAATGTAGTCAGTCATTAACACAAAATTAGGCTTAAAGCCATGTTATCCTGCACACTTTCAAAACAAGCAAAAAGTCAACGTCAATTTCCCTTACACCTCTTGATGAAGTCACTGCCACTCTAATTTCTCTCATATTTAATTTGCTATACAAAAACTTTGGTCAAACTGTCTTTACTGAGATGGTATTTTAAGTGAGGACAGATAACAAATTGGAGCAAACACTCAAAGCACAGTGGGTCTCTGGTTTTCAATCTTGACTATTTAAACTATCATAAAGAAGAGTAAGAAAAGCATAGAAACCTGAGGACAGAATTGGGGTTGGTGGCTCTTACACTGTATATCTCTGGATTTAAAACAGGGGACGGGGAGGGGGTGACTGTTCTGAAGCCGGCTGGCTGCAAAGCTTCTATTCTGTTGATTCAGGAATATAATCTGACCAGCGGCAACCGGCAAAGAGTGTGGAGCAAACAAAAACGAACACAGAACATTCAACTTCGCTCAATTCACCGTATCACAGAAAGCTTCTCAATGTAATATTTAATCATCTGAGGCTCCAAGACTAGAAACCAAAACACTTCTCAAGCCTTGCTGACTGTCACTCCTCCCCCCTTGCTTCTCTTCTCCAATCTCTGTTTACAAAGTCTGCACAGTTCCTCAGTCTGGCACCCAAGTTAGGAAAACATTCTCCGAGATTTTACCAAAACGCCCCCGCCTCACAAAGTGCAGGCACACTCACCATCTTCCCTTCTCCCTCTCCCGGAGGGACATTCCACCTTCAGCGGGGGCTCCCGGGGCCAAAATGCATATGGAAAACGACTGTCATACTGGCCTCTTCCCCACAGCTCAAGACACGGAACAATAATGAACACCATTCCTGTGCTTTAAAAAGTGCCCGGTCACCATGACAACCCTTCCACTCTCGGACTAATGAGTGTGGTGTGGCTGTAGGATTTGATACAGCCCAGGGAGGGAGGGGGAGGGGAGGAGGGCAGCTGGGAGTGGCTGCTGCTTGCAAACTCCCATTGCCATTGTGTTCCTACCCCTTCCCAGTAATTTAACCAGGGTGCGGGATCCATAGGCTGACTGTCGCCCTGGGCAACCCACCCTGCAATCACATCAGGATCACCAGGGGCTGACGCTGGGTTTCCGTGGGCGCTTTCTCTTTTCGGGGCAACTTCCTTTTCTGGTGAATTTAACTTTCAAAGATGTCACAGCTGGAGGCTGGACAAGGAATGACTTAAAGGTATTTTGCCTTTCAAAACGTCCCTAATGCACTCCGGGCTCCACTGGCAGCTCATTTTCCAGAACTTACTTCTGCCCAACAAAGACTGCCTGCAGGGTACTAACAGGGCAAGTTTTTATGCAGACAACTAAATTGGACTTTGGAAGGAACAGCCTATAAGCCAGGTGAGGTATAGACAGACATCTGGGATTGACTCAATTACTGAAAATTCACTGAACACCTACTATGTGCAAGGCTTTGCGATTCATGACAAGGAAAGACCTAAAAAAGGCAGGTGCTAGATTTTGTTTCTAAGGATATAGAAATTGAAGCAGGTGACAAGCATGCTAAACAGTACTACCTTGGCAGTGAAGAGCCTAGTATTAACCCATATTAAAATTAAAAAAATATTAAAGTTAGGTTCCTAGGAACACAAGAGAAAAGAAAACACTGAGGGAGCATGGAAGTGTATGGATTCAAAACAGAGTTTGGGTTCTTAAACCACTGCAAGGAGGCTGGCGCCGCGGCTCACTAGGCTAATCCTCCACCTAGCGGCGCCGGCACACCGGGTTCTAGTCCCGGTCAGGGCGCCGGATTCTGTCCTGGTTGCCCCTCTTCCAGGCCAGCTCTCTGCTGTGGCCCGGGAGTGCAGTGGAGGATGGCCCAGGTGCTTGGGCCCTGCACCCCATGGGAGACCAGGAAAAGCACCTGGCTCCTGGCTCCTGCCATCGGATCAGCGCGGTGCGCCGGCCGCAGCGCGCCGGCCGCGGCGGCCATTGCAGAGTGAACCAACGGCAAAGGAAGACCTTTCTCCCTGTCTCTCTCTCTCTCACTGTCCACTCTGCCTGTCAAAAAAAAAAAAAACACTGCAAGGACGGGTGGGAGGGCGGGTATTCTGGGAAGAATTACTATGTTCCTAATATTGTATTTATGAGATACATTTAACAAGGGAAGGAGCCACCCATGCAGCAAAAATAGCACCAACAAAAGGCCTGAGGTGGGAAATGAACCTGGCATGTTCCATGCTAGTCTGGGACAGAGCAGGGGAGGTGGACAGCGCCTGGACTCAAGTTGGGTGGCCACCACGTTCCAGAGAGGGAGCTCCGCTGATGGGTCAGGTCAGCCCTGCGCAACAGCACCGCAAGCAAGACCTTTACCAAGGGGACGACGGGATCATTTTGATACCAAGCATCCCCGGAAATATTGTGCAGCCACTTAAAAATAAGATCAAATGAAAGCACACGATTGCCTTTTGGGCCTTTTTTCTCACTGAGGGAGAAAAGCGAGCCATAGAACAAGCATACAGATACCACTTTTACAAAGGAGACAATGGAAGCAACAACCCCCTCCCCCCAAACCCTGCTCTCTCTGTGGACATGCACATGAATATATCCACCAGCTACAGAGAACTGGGATAGGCATATCCCAGGGAGCTATGGAGCAGACAGAAATCATCACACAGACAAAAGGAAAACTTCCCATACAGTTATACGTGTTTGAAGACACTGATAAATAATATTTTTTTTTTTGACAGGCAGAGTGGAAAGTGAGAGAGAGAGAGAGAGAGAGAGAGAGAAAGGTCTTCCTTTGCCGTTGGTTTACCCTCCAATGGCCGCCGCGGCCGGCGCACTGTGCTGATCCGATGGCAGGAGCCAGGTGCTTCTCCTGGTCTCCCATGGGGTGCAGGGCCCAAGCACTTGGGCCATCCTCCACTGCACCCTGGCCACAGCAGAGAGCTGGCCTGGAAGAGGGGCAACCAGGATGGAATCCGGCGCCCTGACCGGGACTAGAACCCGGTGAGCCAGCGCCGCAAGGCGGAGGATTAGCCTAGTGAGCCGCGGCGCCGGCTGATAAATAATATTTTTGCACGTAAAAGAAATCAGACACAGAATGGATTCTGCGGATCCTAAATTGGAAGATGGTGAAAGAGAGAGGAACAGAGAGGCTAGGAGAGAAGCTGCTGCGGAGGAACCTACAGTGGCAACCAACTGACAGATGCATAAACAAATGTGGTGCACAGTTGCTCCTGGGTATCTTGGAGGATTGCTCTCAGAATTCTCTGAGGCTTCTCCTCTGATGCTCCAGGGTCTCACATAAAATAAGCTACCTGGGTCAGGGGTCATGGGGCAGAAGGTTAATCTGCCGCCTGGGATGCCTGCATCCCTTATCAGAGTACCTGGTTCCAATCCAGCTTCTCTGTGCTTCTGATCCAGCTTCCTGCTACTGCACCTGGGAAGCAGTGGATGACAGCCCAAGTACTTGGGTTCCTGCCACCCACATACAAAACTCCAATGGAGTACCTGGTTCCTGGCTTCAGCCTGGCCTAATGCTGGCTCATCTGTGCATTTCAGGGAGTGAACCAGCAAAAGGAAAGGCCCACTCTCTCTCACTCCCTGCCTTCCAAATAAATAAATCTTTAAAAAATAAAATGGTGTAGTGTTGGTATATAACCCATGAACACTCTCCTCTATACTTTAAACAATCTTTAGGTTACTTGAAATACCTAATACAATGTTATTATGTGATATATGCCAGGAGTGGTTATACTATATTGTTCCAGGAATAACGACAAGGAAAAAAAGTCTGTGTATGTTAAACAACATTTTTTTTGCCTTGAATACTTTCAGTCCCTCGTTGGTTGAATCCAAGGATGCAACCACAGGGACAGCTATACAATAAGGAATGGAGTAAAGATACATGCTATAATATGGACAAGCCTTGACATTACAGCAAGTGAAAGAAGCAAGTTATCAAGGACTATATATTTCATGACCCCATTCATATGAAATGTTCAGGTAACAGAAATATAAAGAAACAAAGTGGATCAGTGGTTGCTTAGGGCTGATCCAAGTAATGGAGGAAAACGGGGGGTTGGGGGAAGTAGAGGAAAGTGGCCTGGAAAGCTAAAGAGTAAGAGAGTTTTTTGAGATGATGAAAATTTTCTACAACTCACTGTGGTGATGGATGCACACATGTGTGACTATTGACAAAAACTCACTGGTTCAGGTGTGGGGGGGTGCAGGTTAAGCCAGCCCTTGGGACACCCACATCTCATACTGCTACTCTGTCCTTCCAGTCCAGCATCCCACCATTGCATACCAGGAATCAACAGATGATGATGCAAATTTCTGAGTCCCTGCTACCCCTGTGGGAAGCCCCGATGGAGTTGTGGGCTCCTGGCTTCAGCCTGGTCCAGGCCCAACTGTTGTGGGCATTTGGGGAGTGAACCACTGATGGAAGACCAATCTCTCTCTCTGCCTTTCAAGTAGATGAAAATAAATGTTCTTTTAAAAACCCATTGAATGGTGCATTTTAAATCACTCGATTTCATTGTATGTGAATTATATTATCAAAACAGGTGTTTCAAAAGAGCACATTAAACACCAGGCTGACACTGAGGCATGTCAGATGGACAAGAAGAGATGAATCCCAGAAGTTTGTGTCCTGGAGACGAGATGAGATATATTTAGTTTGGAAGTATAG
This sequence comes from Oryctolagus cuniculus, assembly GCF_051225735.1. Lineage (NCBI taxonomy): Eukaryota > Metazoa > Chordata > Mammalia > Lagomorpha > Leporidae > Oryctolagus > Oryctolagus cuniculus. The sequence goes on from NC_142880.1 coordinate 45,961,043, forward strand.
CTTGGGCAGTTTAATCATGCCAAAATAAAATGGAAAACCTCTGTCTACAGTCTGAAGCGGTGAGATTTCAGAACATCCAGACAAAAGCAAATGATTGTCAAAAGAGCCTGCTTTACTATCCACAAAAATCAGATGCCTGCAAAAATCTTACCTCCTGCATATTAAAATTTAAATAAAGGCCAAGAGAGGTGCTGACGATCAGGGACACAAAGCCCAGGGGTGGTGCTTCACTAGGACAAGGCAGAAACACTCACATTCATGCACTGCCTGACCTAAAGTTACCAGGCCTTCCCTAATGCATCAGTACTGCAGCAGGACATCAACAGAAGCAAAGTGACCCCTGCTAACAGCAAGGGGACACTAACTCTGTGCTAATTTAATCCCAGAAAACAGTGAGTTAGTTTTTTGTGCACCATTGTAGTTCAAATACTCTTTAGCAAGGAGGTACCTTTCTCTGAAGGGAGGAGAGAACTTCCACTTTGACCATGGCCTTGTCTAAATATGATCAGAGTCAGTGAACTCAGGGGGCTTCCATAGCCTTGGCGACTCATGACAAGAGCCTAGGGTGATTACTGAGGCCATAAACAAGAGTGTCAATTTGTTAAGTCAACAACAGGAGTCACTGTGCACTTACTCCTCATGTAGGATCTTTGTCCTTAGTGTGCTGTACATTGAGATTTAATGCTATAACCAGTACTCAAACAGTATTTTTCACTTTATGTTTCTGTGTGGGACCAAACTGCTGAAATCTTTACTTAATGTATGCTAAACTGATCTTCTGTATATAAAGAGAATCGAAAATGAATCTTGATGTGAATGGAAGGGGAGAGGGAGTGGGAAAGGGGAGGGTTGCGGGTGGGAGGGACGTTATGGGGGGGAAAGCCATTGTAATCCATAAGCTGTACTTTGGAAATTTATATTCATTAAATAAAAGTTAAAAAAAAAATACTCTTTAGCATTTCTGAGGATTGCCCAAAAAGCACCCTAGAAAGCCTGCTAAGAACTCAGGCCAAGATAAGAATACGGCCTGCCCAGCCAGGCCCACCAATGGTGGCCAAGGCCAGCCAGAGCTTTAGGGAGAAGGTGCTGTCTCTGCTCTCCGCAGACAGAAGTCACACTCCAAGGGAGAAACTGTCAGGTGGAGCCCAAAGCCCGGCCCCATGCTAAGGTGTGACCCTCTCCACACCCTGGTGTCTCCTGGAGAGAACAGTGCAGGCTCAGGAGGCGGGGCTGGCCCACCACTGAATCACATTTCCCTCTGCCTTCACTTGTCTTACGGGAGTGCAGGGGGGGGGGGGGGGCAGGACTTGGGTCACCTTTCACTGCTTTCCCAGGTGAATTAGCAGGGAGCTGGATTGGAAGTGGAGCAGCTAGAACATGAACTGGCGCCCATATGGGATACTGGCAGCACCACAAGCAGTGGCTTAACCAGTTGTGCCACAGTGCTAGTCCCAAAGATCAATTTTTTTAAAAACCTAGTTTGAAGGGGGAAAATAACTCTCTAGAAGTGCCATGCTGTGTCAAACTATAAATTTGTAGAGCAACAACCACATAACTCACTGTAACGTGCTTATCCCCCACCTCTGCCAAAGAGGAATCAAGGCAAGATAAAATGCACTGAAAATAAACAGTGAGTAAAAGAGAAAAGAGTAGTTGTACTGCCCCTTTTGTGTTGGCTGGCAGGAAGCTCAAAGCTAAATGTCATTCTCAACAACAATAATAGTCATTTACCACATACTGTATTTTGCTTTACTGCTTGAATGACTTTTCTTAGAGTTAGGCATTTGTTTAAAATGCCTCGATTCGTTTAAGAAGCACATGTTATTTTTCAGTCTAAAATAAAACCCAGAAAATGTTTTTAAATATTGGTAATTTCTTTAAAATGAAGAATTCTGGTGAAGCAATTTCAAATCCTTGCCTAGCAGGATTAAAGGCTGCTCTGTTGTTGAAGTGTGTGAGGCACCCACAGTGGTTCTTCTAGACACAGCATTTTAACACAGAAGCTCCAAGGAGAAGCTTAGATGGGTGACATTATTCCATTTTGCACACGAGTTAACCGACAGTGGAGCAAGGTGGAATTACTTATCCAGACAGGTTCTGATATTTGCTTAAATCAACCAGGAAAGTAGGGCTCAAAGAGCTTTGTGTTCTTGAAAATTTGTACCTCTCATATATGCGACAAATTCATTTTCTCAGTGTCATGTGATGAAACTGGGGAATATTCCCACAGGGTATAACTCTCCAAGAAATAAAAGCTTCTCTAGGGAAAAGATTAAGACAATTCAGGCAGACACATGCTCCATACTGTGGAGTTCTCAGTGGTACTTTATCGTCTGGTCACAGATATTTTCTGAAGATTTTAGCCCTAGAAGGGGTCTTAGGGACCACCCTGTTGGGCTGACTTGCTCTAATATGGGTGATTTAAAAATCACAATTTTAGGGGCTGACATTGTGGTATAGTGGTTTAGGGCACCACCTACAACACTGGCATCCCATATGGGCACCAGTTCAAGTCCCGGCTGCTCCAGCAGGTGTTAACACCCAACAGTGGACAGAGGGACACACTAGCAGTGTGCTGAGACCCACCCACATGTGGCAACATATTTAATAATGCCTGCTTTTGCTTTAAAATAAATACCACAATACAACTGGACAGTTCATCCAGGTGCTTCTGAAAACAGGTTATAATTTATTGGTAGTCTGAATCCTTTTGACAGAGGGTAGGTAGGAAGCTAGTGAACAAGGGAGCTGAGAGGTTACCAGCAGTCCCCTTACTCTTTTCACATTGCCAAAATCCCACCTCTTTCCATGCCAATCTAACATGGTGCAGGCTTGGCACACCCACTTCCCATGATGCACCTAAGATTCACTTGTCACGCAGGAGATGCCATGATGATCACGTGTATGCATCCACACAAGGAGATACCACGAAAGCTTCCAGAGATCATCAGGTGTGCCCTACCCAAACTCTACCCTATTTCTATATTTAATTAGGGACTCACCCCCTGCCCATAAAGGGGAGGGCCCACCTGACCTGGGAGGGGAGGGTGCAGCAGCAGCAGGTGCCCTCTCTCCTCACAGAGGAAGGCTGCCTGCATTCACTCCTGAATGTGTGCTGTCTCTTCACTCTACATAAATCCTGCTCTCACCTGTATGTTTCTGCTTTGAATTCATCTCTCAGGCTGGGACAAGAACCTGGAATGAATCCAGCTGGGAACCCCTGGACACCCTGTGTCTCACAACACTTTCCTCCTTCTGTGGAGGTAATTTATTCAAAGTCTAAAGATTGTAGATGATCATGATATACTGGAGATTATTTTAATCAATGAAAATATGAATTAAAAACCTTGCAGAGACTGAGCAACCACAGGGGAACTGCATGGAACACACCAGAGCCTGGGCCCGCAGCTGCAAGCTCCCCTGAGATCCCACCTGCCTAGGATGCAGAGTGGCACGGAACTGAGCCCTGGAGCGGGCAACCCCGGAGGTCCTCAGAGCAGACAAACGGCTACAGAAAGCCAAACAAAGGCCTGCGCGTTACACCAACCGTCGTTTCACTGCCCTAGTTTAGTAGCTTCTTTTCAAGACACTTTCCCTCTCTTGTAAGACTTAAGCACCCCGCTCCAACACCCACACACGGGTAGCCTGTTGCTCCCAGTGAGTGCTGTGACATTCAAAAATCAAGAGTTCTACTTTTCCTCACAATGGTTTTCAGTGAATCTTATCCTACTTTACATGCAATACTTTAAATGTTACATACACGAAGTCTGCAGCCTGGGGACTTAAGACGTAGCCCATGGCATGGGGGGATTAGCCCTCAGCAGCGTAAGAAATACAAAAAAGTTGCCATTTATTAAAAAGATCCACTAAAGGTCGTTCATTTTGATTAAAAACATATAACAGAGGCAGTGGGGGACAGGGCATCTAATCTCACATAAAGGGTTTATTACATTCGGCATCCTTGCATTTGCATAACTGTTATGGAATATATCTCTACCCTGTTCAACTTTGAACACAAACAAACCTTACCTTTTGATAATCCCTCCTCAAACTTGAAGAAGTTAGAGATTCTGTAGGAGTTCACCAAGAATCAGTTATCTTGCACTAATAAATTATTTGCAGCCTGACACTGATAGTAAATCTTACCGAAGTTTTCCAATCCTGCCTCTGACTCATTCACAAAGAGGACTTTGCAAACCATCTCAATCTTGATCTGCTCTCTTTGCTACATCAAACTCTCAAGAGCAGTGAATGAATAAATATCATCGGAGAAGTTTACCAGGCTTGGAACAGGGTTCAAAAGCATGGTTACTAAAGCAGCAACACAGTTTCCTTGCAGGCAATCAACACACTGCCAATTAAACTAGTAACAAAGACTCTTTGTACTTACAGCAGTCATTTCACTCCAGGCTGTTAAGCATTTTACACAGTTGGTGCCACTTGCTAATCATCACATTTTGAGAAGAGAGGCAGAAACTAATTTCCCCCGGAGGAGAGGCACCCCCACAGGTGAGGCGCAGGGTACATGACTTGCAGAAGTGGAGCTGTGAGTCAGGACTGGAGGTCAGATTACACAGCGTGGAAATTTCTCACCAAGTACAGCCTTCAGGCCACACCCCTCTGGGGCTGAGTACAGTTACCACCCCAAGCCAGGAAACCCCGACTGTCACACTGAGACCCGCTGTGCTCACTGCAGAAACCCACAAACCTCTACGACTTGATGGGGAAGGATAAGCATGAGCGTGCACGCACACACACACACACATATGTGCACATGCACACACTCACAAAACCTCTCCAAGGTACAGCTTAGATCACATTATACCCCAGCTTGCAAATCTGCGCAGACGCCAGAGTGAAGGCTCCCACAACAGGGACCCAATCCACCTTCCCAGGCAATACACTCCAACACAAACCCTACATTTTCATCCAATTATAGATAATTCCAGTTGTTTCTTGACTAAAATATTCATTTCCTGTCTTCACCTCAGCTGAAGCCAGGTTCTTCCCCTCCAACTGTTGCGTCTGAGTAACCTTTCAGTGTTTCTTCTAGGCTCTGGCCTCCACCACATTGCCAATGCCTGTGATCACCCAGAGCCCTCTGTAAACTGCATACCCACCCCACCTTCCAGCTCTGTGCTGGGTAGTGTTTTTTGTTGCTTAAAAATCATGTCAGTCTACGCAACTGTAATCAACTGGCTTGTGACAAATGAGCCAATGAAACCAGAATAACTGGACAATGAAGTAAATCAGTCCACAATGATAAAATTGTGTGGTAGAAGACAAAGAGAAGTAACAACCTGGAAAACGCTATTGGCTGACATTTGCACAGCATCTGACAATTCCAACGTATTTCACATACAGGATGCCATCTGCTTATTTCTACCACCCAGAAGGGTGGGCAGGGTGTGGTTGGTATTCATCATATAGACCAAAAGAATGTGAGTGATCTGAGACCAGTAACAAAGTACTCAAAAAAGTCAGAGGAGCAACAGGCTCCCAAGGCTTTTCTTGTAGAATCCCTGCAGATCCTGCTAAGACTCCCCTAGGACACAGGAGTGCTTCTCCTTATGGACAAGTCCAAGTCTAAAATGACACCATGGGAGTGGCTGCCAACAACACCTGTGGATGGCAGACAGAGCTGAATCACGTCTTCTCCAGTGCATGTATGGCAACAGCAGTGGGAACACTACCAGTGGTGACGGTACAAGCAACACCACCAGCATCAGCGTTAACGGCAGTAAATGAGCTCCAACACGCACTTGCCGTGTGCCAGGCACTCTGCTAGCTTTTATTGAATGCTAGCAGCTCTATGAGGCAGGTATGATTACCAGCACACCATCTGAACCACAGAAAGGTTAATTAAAATGAAGGTCACAAAGCTCATGCCGGAGGGAGGCAGGACTGGAAACCAGACGGGGAGATGGCCAAGTCAGCACTTCTAACCACTAAGGACACTGCTCTTCCTGCAAGGTGCACGTAATGGAGGTGCAGGGAGTTCCTGCCTCTCCCAAGCATTCACCGCTTAACAATGGCGTTTATTTCCTCTACATATTTCCTCTGCAATCCTGAATGAAATTCATCACAATAGCTACCTTGGTTGCAGACCAAAATAGAAATCTCCTTCTGAGGATTAAAACCCAAAGGAGATAATACAGTTAAGTTAAAGCCAGGATTGGCAAGCTGTAGGCTGTGCACCACATCCGGCTTGCCACCTGTTTTTGTAAATAAAGTTTTATTGGAACAAAGCCACACATTGTCTCCGACCCTTTCAAGCTACATTGGCAAAGCCTAAACTATTTACTATCTTGCTACTTACAGAAAAGTTTGCTGATTCCTGAGTGAGAGAACAAAAGCCCGGAAAACAGGGCACTGAACCAGGGCAAACAGAGCTGGGTTCTAAAGGTAATTACATTCCCGATTTCAAACATTCAGTGTGAAAAAAAATGTGAAACGTCTCATTAATAATTTTGAAATGGACTACTTGAAATGATAATGTTGTGGATATTCTGGGTTAAAACTATACCCATAGTATTGAACTGGCTTTGTGGAATTGACTTGTTTACTCTTTTAAATACAGCTACTGGAAAACTGAATTACAGACCTGGCTCACACTGTATTGTTACTAGTGCTTCTCTTCCTTGAGGCTTTGAAAAGCCGAAGAATGAGGCTAAGATTAGAATTCTACTTGTATTTGCTTGACACCGGGAGGTGTTTTATATAAACTATCAGACCACTTTAATGAAAGGCTTATATATTTAGAGACTAAAACATTATTTCTCACAAAACATAATTTCTTATTCAAAGATGGAAAACAATGCTCATGCAAAGGATGAGAAACAAGACAGCCCATGAACAGTTCTCCTGAGGCTAACGACTCTGAACAAATGAACTGAACATGAAGAATGACCATTAATTTTAAATAAATTTTGAAACATCTTTCAAGGTCAAGATAGTGATTCTCCAGTAACATATGTGAATTTTATTTTTCCTTATTTATAAATTCCAGAGATTCCCAGGACATTAAGTTTGCTTGTTGGTTTTGTTTTTTAAACAAATTGTTGAAGGCAGCATCTTCAGGACCTATGACAACGATGGAAAAACAAGCCATACTGGGGTAATATGTGATAAAGATAGACTGAATGGGCTAAAATGGGGATGCATGCATTCTGGCTTCTTCCCCAAAAACTGGTAAATAAACGCTTGGAAAGGTCACATCTAACAGCTCTGGTTATATCTGCTAACAGACCTTTCTCTTGGTGTCCCTGGGACATTTACTTATTTGAATTGTAGCTGCCATTGTGCCTGTCACATACTTGTTTCCAAAACCCACAAATGGTCTGCAAAACCACACGTATTGAACATTTGGCTGAATGCTCCCTTGAGTTCTAAGAATAGAAGCCTGACCTACTCCACAGCTTCTTTCTTCCATTCTTTTTTCTTTCCGGTTTCCTGCCTCTCACACCCCCTGCACCTGCTGCTGAGACTTCCCTACCCGCCTCACAATGGCCCTGTGCTTAGGACGCTGCCCACCGCTGGGCTCCCTTCTCCCTTGTCTTGCACTCTGGCTGCAAACTCCCTCACTCTGATCCTTCTGGGCAGGGCTTTCTCAGAGACCCTGGGGCAGGTGGGTCCCAGTCTCCTCATCTCACAGTCCAACTCCCTCTGGAGATAAGGCACCTGTGGTTTTGGCATCTGCCATCTGTGTGGGAAGAGAGAAAGCACTGTGTTCCTACAAACAGGGAACCCCAGCATCGCAGAAAGGGGAGCTGGCATTGCTCTTCAATGCTGAAAGGAAAGCTATGGTCTCCTTCCCCAGTTAAAATGAAACCAAAAATAATGGGACCACATATTTAAATATGGATTACCATGGACCAGGAATTTTCATTAACTTAATCGAATCTCAGAGACCTCTTTTAAGGCCAACTGGAAAGATGGATGTTCTATTAAATCTGTGAAGCCACTGATACGAGAGGACTGTTTGCCAGTGAGCACCTGGACCTATGCCCAGGTTCTGTGCTTTTCTTTCCTGTAGCAAAACCCCACCTGAAACAAGAGTCAGTACACAATCAGGCAGACCCCAAAAGTGAAAACAAGCATTTAGGAATCTGTACTGCCTCCCTCATTTTTATCATAGTCCACAACAAACTGGCAATATAAAGCCAAAACTCTGCTTTTTTGTAAGTTTATAATGCAGTTTCAGACGCATTATTCTAGAAGGTACTGATGTTAACTTTAAGGAATGTTTGTATTACAATATTATTAACTCTGCATAAATCACTGGACTTCTTTCTTTTTTTCTACTTATTATTTTTTATTTGACAGGCAGACAGAGAGAGCTCCTGCCTGCTGATCCACTCCCCAAATGTCTGCAATGGCCAGGGTTGGGTTGGACCAAAGCAAGGAATCAGGAATTCAATCCAGGACTCCCACATGGATGGCAGGGACCCAACTGCTTGTCTATCAGCTGCTGCCTTCCAGGGCTTACAAAAGCTGAACTAAGGAGTAGAGATGGGACTTTAACTCAGGCACTCTGATATGAGATGTGGGCATCTTGATTGCTAAGCCAAATGTGTGCCCCAGAACTTTTTTCTGTATTGTTTAACATCAAATCTTGCTTGAAGGATAAGGAAATTGTATTTGTTTAAATCCTTCCTCAAAACTGTCCTGAGCATAAAACGTCTATTCAGAAAAGCAGTCCCTACTGAAAGCTTTCCAAATGGTACACAAGACAAAATGCAAACAGGTGTGGATTTTTATCTTTCCACCTTATCCTCCACTCTTCATCTATATGTTCATTCTCCAGTAGGCTCTGCCAGCCACCCCTGGTTAAAGGAACCAACTATATTCAGGCAGCTCTCCTGGGGATGGTATCATTCCATCTCACCTTGAGAACACATTCACCTTGCCTAGGCATTCACTACCCTAGCTTCCTGTAGAGCAGGGCTCAGCCACAGCAGGACCAGCATGGTGTGGGGCAAACCTGCAGCCTGGCTCCTCGGAAGCATTTTCATTCCGAATAAAAGGAGGAGAGTGCTCTGGGCTCAGCCCCAATGCTTTTGAAGATTAATGTTTATTTGATGAGGACAAGCTCTTCAGAGATACATCCCATGGGCAAAAGAGATATTCAAACAAAAATGTGTGGAAGAAAACTGAGTGACAAAGTTGTATGAGGATGTGAGGGCTGCTATCTCCCAGCTGTTTTGCAATCCTAAAGAAAAACCAAGAGACTCCCAGATGCCCTTGATGCAAAACCCCAACCCTGTGGAGCCTCCAAAACAAATACTTCTTATTAAATGCAATACGTATACACGTGAATTAGCTACAATGCTGTTGGTGGAGTACCCAGAGGCAGATGGCAGCAGGTGACATCCCTGGTACAGTCTGGATGGAAGCGGGCTCCTTAGGAAGGGAGGAGCTACCCCTGGGAAAGAGGGATCCGCTGAGGAAGGAGTTTGCTTTTAGTAAGACCATGGTCTCTGAAGATTCTTTGAAGTTGGTGTATGCTTTAAAACTCCATTGCAATTAACATTGCGAGCCTCAAAAAGGCCCAGAAAGCAAATCAGTGTGGGGCAGGGGAGGAAGTACCCACATGAGTAGGTGCAGGACACCAAAGCTAGGAGGATATCACAGGGTAGGGGTTGAGTGCAAACCCAGCTCAGACCAGTCTGATGCAGAAGAAGCAGGGACCCCAGGCATGCCAAGGGTCATGAGGCAGGGTCTTCCTCTACAGCAGGCATTTGCCCAGGCAACCTGGGATGGCGAGGGGTCTTGGGAATGTGGCATTGAAAATGCAGTGAGCACCCGAGAAAGGGAGAAAAACGGAGGGAAGCTAACTGTGGAGGGGGCGGCTGGGGCAGCTAACACAGAGCCCCCAGTGCTTTGGGGGAATCACCCGGTGAGGTTATGTGCCAGCACAGGATGGCTGATGTTAGGCTTAGAGCAGGGGTTGTGCAGAGCGAGGAGGTAGCCTCTGAGGCTGGCGCCACGTGTGGATTAGAATCAATCAGGGCACGTCTCCTGCTACTGCCCTTCCACCCTTTCAGAACGAGACACACAGGAGTGCATGGGCATCATCTGGGACAAGGCTGGCAGCCTGCAGGGTTGTGGCGTTTTACAGAGGTCACAGCTGATGGCTGGTGGCTGCCCTGGCCCTGCCCCTCCATTCCCGCAACCTGCACTGCTGGTCTATGCCTGTGTTCACTGGTGACCACACCAAGCTGAACAAGAGTGATTTGAGCACTCACATTCTTATGTGCATACTATGCTGCAATTAGGGGAAAAAAATTAAGGCTCACCAATGAACCAAGCAAGGTGAGTCAATGAGGAACTTGGAACTTCTAAAGGGAGTTTAAGGGGACTGGGGTCCACAGGTTTGAAATGGAACAAGTTCATGCTCACGCTGAAGGATGAAAGGAAGGGCCGCAGAAGCAAAGCTTAAATTTGAACAAGTCACACAAATTTAAAATTAGGGGTTACTGAATCAAGATGTTAAAAACACTGTGCAAGTCAATTAAAATATGTTGAAAGAGACTCTCGGAAAAGCCCAGAGAAAGAGGAGAGGAGAAAGTGAGTGGGCAAAGGAGGGAAACGGAAGGAAAGACTAATGATTTGTTCCAAATCAGACCAAAAGCCCTGGTGAAGATGATGAAGGTTCAACCCTTCGCAGAAATCCCAGCTGTCAATCCTGTTTCGGGCAGGATCTGCTGCGCTGTATCTCATGGAGCAAGCGCAGCGTTTCATCTCACTAAAACTAAACCTCAGCTGAGCTGTGTTCCTCACTGTTCTACTTGTCTGTCCACCCTGTCAAACAGGTCACAGTCCTCTATTCAGAACTGCTCAGAAAAATCATGCTGAGAAATACAAATTAGGAGGGCAGCTGCTCCTCTCCGAAGATGTTGGCAAGGAGGCCCGAATCACTCATTGAAATGCTAAGGGAGCTGTGAAACTCACTGAGTCACTTACGCAGTCCCTATGGCGACGCCCCTGCTCCCTGCACAGGGGGTGCTGTGCGGGAGAAAGGCAGGCAGGAACTGAGGTGTGAGAGGTGGGGGACCTGCACCTGCAGCTGTCCCACAGCGTCCTAAGACAGGAAGGAAGATTTGTCACCCTGGGACCTGGGGTGTTTAGCCAGGCGGACTGTAAGACCTAACACCAAATTGACTGACTGGCAAAGATAAAAAAGAGGGGGATGAGCGCCGTAGTCCTTGCTTCAAGGGGGTTGCAGAACAGCAACAAGCACCACCTCAGTTCCCGGCAGCACGGATGTTATTCACCGCACTTAGTTTTTAAATAAATGTTTTTTAAGTTTGGATATAGAGAAAAAGAAATAGATAATGCAGAGAAATAAATAAAGCCTCGAACTAGGTTTGAGGAATCTGAGCTGTCATAGAAAGTATGAAAACAGCAATTCAGAAAAGCTGGAGCGGAACACCAGCTCACAAACAGACATCATGTATCAGATGGAGTGTGGTATCATCAGATCCGTGTCGGAGCTGGAAGAGGCTGGAGACCCCCGCCCCGTCCCATCGCACCACAGACACAGGGAGAAACAGGGAGGAAGGACCCCTCCACGTTACATGAAAACACACAGGAAGGCTTCAAAAACTCACAGAACAAAGAAGCAAAAAGATAACGCAAATTTCCCATGAACTTTCCGAAGCCTTGCCTACAGTTAAGAAGAGAGTTCCTTTTTTGATGACAGATATTTAGCTGATTTATGATTATTCATGAGTAAATACTGAGTTACCAGAAAGAAAGAAAACAAAGACAAATGGAGAATTTGACCTGCAAACTGCCCCCACGCTCTCTGCTCTAAGTGGTAACGCATTGGCAATTCCTTGGCAAATTCTACTTTCCAAAAGGAACCGGGGCCCGGTGGGAAGAGATCCCAGGGATCTCAGTGTCCTAGGAGCCCTTGCTCTTGCTTAGTCATGTATTAAAGGGGTTGCCTGTAATTCATAACGGGAAATTAGCCAGCCGGAGAGCACAGCCAGTATCTGTTAAGTATAAATTAGAAACTCCACGGCATATTGCACCGAGCAGCTGGGAGTTGCTAGGAGACAGGAGGTCAGGTTATTCCCATCTTTAGGGCTCCTGCCAGACTCAGTGCCACAAGCACACAGTGAATCTAGGCTGCGGCCTGGATGGCCCCTCCCAGCCTCAGAGCCAGGGGTGCATGCATGAGGCTTGCAGCACCCTGGCATCTTCCTGAGAACGAGTGTGGAACAGAACTCTAAGTGGAAGACTCCTTCTGCCTCGAAAATCGAAGGGAGAGAGAGGGGGCACTTGCTTCTCATCCTGAGACACAGGAAACAGAAGACTGTATGGGGACTGCTGGTCCCCCGCCCCAATCTGTCCTTAGAATAACCTAATGCGTCCACGTTCTTTACTCACTTCACCTCCCCTTCCTCCGATTTTTAAGGAACAGTTTTTAGGGTGCAAACTTTCTTTCTACAAACTCATCTTTTCCTGCATGTACCCAAAATAAAGGCACATCCTTCACAAACTTCACTTGGGGATGTACCCTTCAGTAAATGAGTTCAGATTAGAAATCCTGAGAGGAAACAAACCCCTGTTGCTGTTCTAGCCCTAGTCAGCATCAAATTCTCTACCAAAGCTCCTTGGCACTTGTTTCCTTTGTGATGCATACAGCAACCATCACATATTAGCCACCAAGACCACCAGTGCTGACTGGGTGCCAGAGTCCGAGTGAGAAGTTTTACAGACATGCTGACAGTTAGTCCTTGTATCCATTTGGCCTAGTGGCCCAGATTGGAGTGCCTGGGTTTGAGTCTCAGCTCCACTCCTGATTCCAGCTTCCTGCTAATGTGCATTCTGGGAAGGGGGTAGTGATGTCTCAAGTACTTGGGTCCCCACCACCCATGTGGGAGATCGGGATGGAGTTACAGCTCCTGGATTGGGCCTGGCCCAGACCTGGCGAGATTGCTTTCTCTTTCTCTCTCTCTCTCTCTCTCTCTTTCCTCTCCCTCCCCCCTTCACTTTTTCAAATAAATAAAATAAAAATAAACTGTTTTAAATGGGTGACTTCACGCAGAGCATGTGACGATCCCAGGGTGGCCAGGAAGCAGGGAAACTCGGGCCCTAAAACCAACTCTGTCACAGAGCAGCCTTCCAAGGGCACATCCCCAGTGGCAGAAGGACCTTCCCAAGGCCCGCCTACTAAACCCCATAAGCGGCTTCAGCCTCTACCCTCTCAGCACCATCAATTTATGACTTTGTGGTTTAAACATTTGCGTGAGTTTGGGAGCCAAATCGTGTTCAAACTACACAGCAGTCACTAATCACTGCACTCCAGAAACATTTAAAGAGTAACTTGCTTTATCAATCTGTTAACGATTTATTGTCTAAAGACAGTTGCTTTATTCACTGGGCAAACAGCAGCAAAATCAACTTGTTCTTTGGGAATTATGAAAGCTGTGGGCCATCAGCCCTGGAATAAGTGGAAAACAGGCCCAGGTTAATGAATTACTAGGGGTGTAAGTATAGGATAGAGCTTTAATTCTGTGAATTACAAGTCAAAACCATGAGAGCAGGCCACAGTGGTGACCTGTGGATGACATCTCACATGCTGGTGAAGTCTCCCAGGTCTCTCTGCATTTTTACCCAACAACGTTTGGGCTTCATGAACTATGATATGAGATTTATGGGGACAGAAATGACTTACACGTCACCCGGTCATCTCTTCATTCCTTCCTTTACTTTTGCACCCAGCCTCTCAATATATGGAGTCTAGGAGCCGGCGTTGTGGTGTAGCAGGTAAAACCCCCACCTGCAATGCTGGCATCCCACATGGGTGCCAGTTGGTGTCCTGGCTGTTCCACTTCTGATCCAGTTGCCTGCTTTTGGCCTGGGAAAAGCAGCAGAAGATGGCCCAGCTTCCTGGGCCCCTGCTACCCACATGGGAGACTATGATGATACTCCTGGCTTTGGGCTTTGGCCTGGCCCAGCACTGGCCATTGGAGCCATCTGGGACCCAGCAGATGGAAGATCTTTCTTTCTATCTCTCCTTCTCTGTAACTCTGACTCTCAAAATAAATAAATCATATTTTAAAAAAATATGGAGCCTTTACTCATCCATTCCCATAGATGAGTGTCCCCTCTAGGTCCTGCATTCCTGGGCAGCTTCTAGTTCTCAACCAGCCAGTAGAGCACAATCTTTTGTTTTTCAAAAACAGATTTACTTATTTATTTAAAAGGCATGGTCACAGAGAGAGGGAGAAAGAGAAACAGAGATCCTCCATCGCTGGTTTACTCCCTAGGTCGTTGAGGCTGGGTCAGGCCGAAGCCAAGAGTCTGAAACTGCATTCAGGTCTCCCACGTGGGTGGCAGGGGCCTAAGGACTTGGGACACCCTCCACTTCCTTCCCAGGCACATTAGCAAGGAGCTGGATTGAAAGTGGAGCTGCAGGGACATGAACCTGAGCCCATATGGGATGCCGGTATTGTAGGTGGTGGCTGTAATCGCTATGCCACAATGCTGGACCCTTACAATCTGTGTTTTAGGTATGCGACTGCATGAAAGCATTCACCAAAATGACCAGGACAAAGAACAAAAAAACCTGTGCACCCAGGCCAGTAGCTGAAGGCTCATTATATTCCAAGCTGCCTTCTAAGTCATTTCAATACTTTATAGCAACGTGTTGCAACAAGCAGAGTGGCTGCATTATGAACAGGCCAGGTGAGTAATGGAGAACAAGTGGCAATTGTGTTGTAGTTAACTTTTTTAAATTGAGCATGAGAAGGGAAGGCTTTAACTCTAAATGCTGGCAGAGCCCTGAGCTTGTGTCAACCAAGAAATGTGTCTAGCACGCCCCAGATAGTACCAGCAACTGAGTCAAAGTGGCCCGTTTGCTGATGCAACAGGGCTGCAAGCAATGGCTGGGTTAAGAGATGTTCAGTTACACAGAGTTTTACATCTTTTCCACCTTTCGCTTCCTTCGAGAGCTGGCCCTGACTACTGACAGGCTGGATGAGAGCCCTGGAAATCAAAGTGGGATGACCAGGTCCAACCTGTCCTTCCACCTCCACAGAGGACCTCATTTCCCTAATTTGCAAGGTGCCTTTGATTAAAAGCCTGCAAGGGCTGCAAGTGTGTGCACCTGTGGTCCAATGTAAACCGCCCAGCCCAAGCTTTACTGGAATCGATGTCATGCAATCAGTGGATCAAATATGCAGGCCAGCATTTCAGAGTCAATGCCAAAGAAAGGACAAAAAAAGAGGAAAGAAAAAAGAAAAGGTTGGCTGGCAATTTGTCAAGCCATAATTAACATAGTAGGGATGCCTATTTTGTTTGGCTGAGATAATCCCAGGGGATATGCTCCTTAAGCTTTGGACCCAGCAAAATTTGTCTTGGTCCTCTACTTACTATGTAATAACCTTCGTTAAACTTATGTTGTCCCATAAGAAAACAATATCAGGGTATGCCTAAAAGATTTCGTATTTAAATCATGCTTATCAGATTAAAAGCTGAAATCTCAGTTACCAAAATTGACCATGCATATACATACCCCATTTTCCTGATTATCTAGAGATCTTTTCAAAGCACTCACTCACTACCTGCTCTCTGAAAGATGTGTTTACCACCGAATTTTGCACCACTATAAACATGGGAGATAGGGGAAAGTATTCTACTATGTTTAACAATGCCACTTTAATTTCACAGAGGCAAACTTTGAGCATATCATAATATAATTCTAAGGCTAAACGGCCTTTCCTTTTACTGAAATGCTGACAAATGAAGCATCGGGAACACTTTGATGAGCCGCTTTATCCTTCTGGAGTGGCAGAAACTAGGGCAGCCATTCTTCTGAGAAAGTAGAGCGCAGGACAGCCACACCACGGACGCCCGGGGTCCTGCTGCCCTTCCCCGCCATTTTCAACTCTTTAACACCACTTATGATGGAAGGGATCGACTGAGGTACTTAACTCATGGACTCAGTCCATCTGGAAAGTGTTCAGTGATACACTATTTTCTGGATTCACCATATGCTTTCTGATAAAACACAAAGTTAAAAGTGAAAGCTGTATAAATAACTAATGTGCATGCTGATGCTCTTTTCAATAAGAGCCACTAAAAAAATAAGAATAAAAACCAACACATAATCAGCACGGGCACTTCAACTCGGGACATTTTGGAAATTAGACATTTTGGGGCTGGGGCTGGTACTGGCATCCAACAGTGTTCTGGTAAGCATCCTACAACGCACAGGACACAGCCCAATAACAACTGTCCAGTCTAAAATGTCAGTCGTGCCCTTGGTGAGAAACCCTGCCTTCACCAGGCAAATAAGAAAATGGTTCTGTCTGAGAAGTGGTGGCAGCAGTAGGGAAAGGAGGGGCAATGAAGTGATGGACATACCTGACAGGTGAAACGGACCAACACAGAGCCAGGAAATCTAGACAAGTAGGGTAGAAAAAGCAGGTTCCCAA
Source organism: Oryctolagus cuniculus (assembly GCF_051225735.1). Taxonomy (NCBI): domain Eukaryota; kingdom Metazoa; phylum Chordata; class Mammalia; order Lagomorpha; family Leporidae; genus Oryctolagus; species Oryctolagus cuniculus. The sequence continues at coordinate 45,977,494 of NC_142880.1, forward strand.
ATCAAGGCAGCCAGAGCTTAAGGGAAGAGTTTCACCGTGAGAGGTACTTACCCGACCGGAGCAGAGTGCAGAACGTGAGAAGTGCGCCCTTGTGTAGGAGCCAGGCGGGCGAGGAGGTGAGGGCAGTGCCTGAGGCCATGCCTACCTCCAGAGGAACCAGTCAGGAGCACGGTGTGGGGGTGGGGAGGCTTGGTCCCAGAGGTGCCCGGAAGGAGGGGTGGCTAGTGGAGTCCCGGCCCTGGGAGAGGGGCGGGGAGGAGGAGGGCAGGGCAAGGAGAGACTGCAGCCTCAAGACAGTCATGGATAGAAGCCCGGTCAGGTTCCTATTCACTCCCCTTTCCTCTCCCCTATTAATGTGTGTCTCAGAGTGTACATCTGTATTTAGAGAGTTAAGAAAAAGTTTAAAAACAGGATTAAACTTCCTCTCAGCAAAGACTGCAGCAGTCAGAAATTTCAAACAGCCACAGAGCTTGGGAAGTGTAATTAAATAGCAACACAAAAAGTAAAAGTAAAACCAACCAAACAAAAATCAATCCTCACACTGACAAAATTATCTCATTACTTTGTTTTACTTCTTTGTACTCCTGAGATTATCATGTTATTTTGAAATTGCATTTCACCTTTTGTAAATTTCTTGTTTATAGCTCTTTTCATTTTTCTTGATTTCAAGTCACTCTTTATATATAAAGGCCACACAACCCTCATTATGTACACTACAAAATCTCCCCTGTTTGTTGCTAGCCTCAGGGAAGGGCCATTTGCCTTATGTGCATGCATATACCAAAGTCTTGACAAGGTTCATTCTCTGACTTAGCAAATAAAATTAAAAGTTACTATAAAGAAACAGCATCTGTACATATGAATAATATAGTAGCATTTCTAAATGAGTAATAGAAAATTTGACTTTAAAGCATAGCCATTGACAGAATTCTATAGCCGTGAAAGCAAGCATAGGACTATTTCAAGATAAGTTGAAAAAAAGTAAGTGCCAAAATTAAGAAACACTATGATGTTTATTTGGGGGGGGGGGGGCGACATGGCAGTGCAGCAGGTTCAGATGCTGCTTGCAACACCTGCATCCCATTTCAGTGCCAGTGCAAGACCCGGCTTCACCACTTCCAATCCAGCTCCCTGCTGGATTGCCTGGGAAAGCAGCAGAAGATGGCCCAAGTGCTTGGGTGCCTGCCACCCATGTTGGAGATCGGGATGGAGTTCCTAGCTCCTGGCTTCAAGCTGGCCTAGATCAACCTGTTGTGGCCATATGGGAAGTCAAACAACAGGTACAAGTCCCCCCCCCCCGCCCCCCCCTTCCTTACCTCCTACCTCCAGCTGCTCTGCCTTTCAAGAAATAACTAAATAAATCATTTTTAAAAATGTGCGAGTGGTGTGTGTATATACATTATAAAATGTAAAGAAGACTGTCTCTGGGTGAGGATATTGTGATTAGTAGTGATTTTTTAAAATATTTCATGTATTTTCAAAATGCTTTATAATCAATTATCTTGGCTTCATATTGGGGAGGGGTGGAGGCGAAAGCCAGTTGGCCATCGTGATGATATTTTCATCCTTGTCACTATTCTTTCGAGAATGTTTTCTAGTATCAAGGAAGGGTTGGTGTGAGAAAGGAACATGGAAACTAGACCCAGGGTGGGAGTGCAGTTCAGAGAAAACCTGGCAGACCCAAGAGTGCAGAATTCTGGGGTTAGCCTGCAATCCCCACCCCAGACACCATTCTCTGGTTTCTAGCCTCAAACCCAGCCCTATGCTCCAAAGTCATCCAGGGGGCTGGACAGCTGCTGGGGATCTGGGAAGGGGTTCTTTGTACAGCTGCTGGGTGAGCAGCCTGAATTTTAGATCAAAGTCACTAACAGGAATCACTAGTTGAGGGGCTGCCTGGGGAACTGCTAATGCAGGGTTACCCCTGCTAGGGGACAAAAACAATCTGTCTGCAAGTGCTAGACGGACAGCTGGTGCTGGGAGGGGCTCAGACACGGCAGTGGGGCTACTACTCTGATTGGTGGAACCAGAGTGGAAACGCAGAGTTGGAGGGTCACCCTGGGGCCCCCCCACCCCCTCCAAGGACCCAGTGTCGGCAGCTGGCACCTCCCAGGTGGGAAGAAAGCAGGGCAGACTGGGGTCGCTCTAATTGCATCATCGTCCCACACGTATCCTTTAACAGCCACGGCTTTTGTCTGAAAGAGGAAAGTTTGGGTGTTTCTGGGTCCTGCCACTGGAGCCTTAGTTCTGCAGCTGGTGGGGGAGGTCCGCATATTTAAACCAAACAAAGCCGGCACCGCGGCTCACTAGGCTAATCCTCCGCCTTGGGGCGCCGGCACACAGGGTTCTAGTCCCGGTCGGGGCGCCGGTTCTGTCCCGGTTGCCCCTCTTCCAGGCCAGCTCTCTGCTATGGCCCGGGAGTGCAGTGGAGGATGGCCCAAGTACTTGGGCCCTGCACCCCGTGGGAGACCAGGAGAAGCACCTGGCTCCTGGCTTCGGATCAGCGTGGTGCGCCGGCCGCAGCACGCCAGCCACGGCGGCCATTGGAGGGTGAACCAACGGCAAAAGGAAGACCTTTCTCTCTGTCTCTCTCTCTCACTGTCCACTCTGCCTGTCAAAATAAACAAACAAACAAACAAACCAAACAGGAAGGGTCAGAAAACCTTGTCCTGTCCTCAGGAGCACAGCCACCTTCCTTTATCAGATCCATTACTTTTAAAAAGAGATGCCCAAACCAAGCATTCCAATATTTGGTTTCCACTTAGCCACCTTATGTTTCAACAAAAGCCTGCTCAGTCCAGCCACATTATTATTCATTTCTTTTTAAAAGTAAGTCAATTTAATATGAAAGGCCACCTTCAGGCTGAAAACACAGACACCCTTCAAGGCCAAGTTTAGCAACTGAATAGACACCCCCCTCCCCTCACTGCAATTCCTGTGAATCCTCTGTCTGCCAGGCAGAGATTAGCATTTCAGGCGCTTTTCTTTAGCTCTTCCTAGGGGGACCTCTCCTTTGGGGAATAAGAGAATCCCAACCAAGTGTGCCTCCTCAGGTTTCTCCAGACTGATTGCAAAATTCCCACATGGGTGTGCTTATGTGAAACAAGCACATAATATTCAACAGATGGCCACTCAACTCCTACGCATTTCCATACTAGTGTACAAACCAGTTCACAATGCCATCTACAAAGAGATTATTCTTGAGCAAATTTTTTTTTAAAAGTTCCTATAAAACACAAAGCAGAGAAAAGCTGTATGAGTACAGTGTACAAGCTTTGAAAGAGGTAATCTGAGATAAGAAATCCAAATAAAAGACAGCACGCCACTCATTTCCGCTTTCAACTTACTATGACAAATTCTTTCATAGGAAGGCAAATGCTATATCAGAAACACACAGCCTTGTCAATGCCTTATATGATGAGTGGACCCCCTTCCTCATTTTCAGGAAGCATTAGTAGTTCATCCTCGCACACACACGTTGAGCTCAGAATCAGCACTCACCCATTTGCTACAAACTAAAAACTGGGTGCTCGGAGAAACAGCACGCTCTGCTCAGCTCTGGTGTGTTCTCTGCAGAATTTTAAACTTGTACAACCACTGCAAGGCACACAAACGAGACAAAAACCGTACCTTGGGTTTCTTTTCCCCCTTCACTTTTTGTCCACCGTAAATGGCTGCATCTTTAGCAGTCCGCGCTAGGAGCTTCTAAGCTGACAGACACAAAAACGGGCTTTCTTTGGCTTGCTGGTGTTCCCGGCCTTTTATGTGGTGTCTTGGGCTGTGCCTGCTTAATTCATTCCTGATTCTACTCAAAGGAAGGCCAGCCTGGCGTGGTAATTGCTGAGGATACTTTTGACTGCAGGAGCAAACTAACTAACTTGCATGCACCAACAGACACATAAATACATTTGAAGGCCCAAAGATTCTTGATTTTTAAAGATGATCTACTTTTTTTTTTTTAATAATGCTCCAGGGCCAAATTGAGCAACTTAGTTGTGGCCTTTGAAAATCCATCCTGGGAACAGCACTCTTCAATTTTGCTGAGCCTCATCTATGGCTTTTTTCCTGGTCTTTCAGGCAGCACGGCTGAATGGTTACTGTGACAACCTGGTAAACAGGACTGAAGTGACCACGGAGGGGTGTGCTGTGATTGCTCCCTCTCTGGGGAAGAGTGGTTGCCTCCATGTTTCCTTGACTAACAGTTCATCAAAAGGTAAAACTGCCCTTTTGCAGGTCTCCTGCGTGAGATATTTTCCAGAGTGGAAAGAAGAGGCTGCAACGTGTGCTGCACGTGCACAGGTGCACGGGTGCAGGAGAGTGCCAAAGCCCAGGACAGGAAGGATGAGCGCAGGTCAGTGCTGCATGGGCACTGTCCAATAAGACTGCAAGGGGATGGGACCAACCCTAAGGCTGTGAGATTCACTGCAGTGAAGAGCTGGCTACGTGGACAACTCTACAGAGTCCACTGTATAAAACTGTCTTGGGCCAAGCAGACCTGAAACCAACTAGGGTTTACAGGTCACTGGTTATCAACTGAGAGTCTTGGGCAAGTCTGGTGTTGTGGTGCAGTAGATTCAGCCGCCACCTGCAACACCAGCATCCCATGTCAGTGCTGGTTGGTGTTGGGCTCTTCCACTTGGATTCAGCTCCCTGCTAATGAGCTTGGGAAAGCAGCTGAAGGTGGCCCAAATGCTTGGACCCCTGTGACCCACAAGGGAGACCCAGAGGAAGCTCCTAGCTCCTAGCTCTGGCCATTGCAGTCATTTGAAGAGTGAAATCAGGAGACAGAAGAGTTCTCTCTGTCTCTCCCTCTTTCTCTGTAACTGTGCCTTTCAAATAAACAAATACATCTTTAAAAAAAAATTTTCTAAAACAATAGTCTATTAATTTTTTTCCCATCTGAAAGGCAGACATATACACACAGTGATCTTTCATTCATTCTTTCTTTTTTTTTTTGACAGGCAGAGTGGACAGAGAGAGAGAGAGAGAGAGAAAGGTCTTCCTTTTCCGTTGGTTCACCCCCCAATGGTTGCTGCGGCCGGCGCACCCCGCTGATCCGAAGCCAGGAGCCAGGTGTTTCTCCTGGTCTCCCACGCGGGTGCAGGGCCCAAGGACTTGGGCCATCCTCTACTGCACTCCCAGGCCACAGCAGAGAGCTGGCCTGGAAGAGGAGCAACCAGGACAGAATCTGGTGCCCCGATTGGGACTAGAACCCGGTGTGCCGGCGCCAGAGGTGGAGGATTAGCCTATTGAGCCGCGGCGCTGGCCAAATACTCGCAGTTTTTGAAGTTTGGCCTGCTTGAAAATACTTGAGCCACCAGAATACTTAAGAAATTACATCTTTTCATGTTTGTATTTCCATGCTGAGATTTGGTTATATCTAATTGCTTTGGTTTCTGCTTTTTTTTTTTTTTTTTTTTTTTTTGACAGGCAGAGTGGACAGTGAGAGAGAGAGACAGAGAGAAAGGTCTTCCTTTGCTGTTTATTCACCCTCCAATGGCCGCCATGGCCTGTGCGCTGTGGCCGGCACACTGCGGCTGGCGCACCGCGCCTATCCGAAGGCAGGAGCCAGGAGCCAGGGGCTTCTCCTGGTCTCCCATGTGGGTGCAGGGCCCAAGCACATCCTCCACTGCCTTCCCCGGGCCACAGCAGAGAGCTGGCCTGGAAGAGGAGCAACCAGGACAGAATCCGGTGCCCCGACCGGGACTAGAACCCGGGGTGCCGGCGCTAAGGATTAGCTTAGTGAGCTGGGGCGCTGGCCTCAGTGTTCTTTCATCTGATGGTTCACTCCCCAAATGCCTGCAATAGCAAGGGGTGGGCCAGGCCAAAGTCCAGAACTCCATCTGGGCCTCTTCAATGGGTATCAGAGATCCAAATACGTGGGCCACCATCTGCTGCCTCCAAGGCTATGCATTAATAGGATGCTGGATCAGAAGCAGAGCAGCGGGACTCAAGCAGGCACTCTAATATGGGATGCAAGGGTTGCAAATGGCAAGTATTGTGCCAAAACTTAGCCACTATTAATTTTTTAAAATATTTATTTATTTGCTTAAAAGGCAGAGTTACAGAGAGAGGGAAGGAGACCCACAGAGAGAGATCTTCCATCTGCTGGCTCATTCCCCAAATGGCCACAACAGCAGGGGCTGGGCCAGGCCAAAGCCAGGAGCTACTGCTGGATCTCCCACGCGGGTGTAAGGGCCCAAGGACTTAGGCCATCTTCTGCTGCTTTCCCAGGCACATTAGCAGGGAGCTGGATCAGAAGACGAGTAGCTGGGACTTGAACCGGTGCCCATATAGTATCCTGGTACTGCAGATGGCGACTTAACATGCTGTGCCACAGTGCTGGCTCCCACTATTAATTTTAAGAATTAGGGTCAACATTGTGGTGCAGCAGGTTAGGCCATTACCTGCAACGTCAGCATCCCTTCTGGTTGCTCTAGTTCTGAGCTGCTCTGATTCTGAGTTTTGGCATAGCCCAGCCTAGACTGTTGTGCCCATCTGGGGAGTTAACTGACAGAAGATCTTTCCCTCTGTAACTGCATTTCAAATAAATGGATACATCTATAAATAAAAGAACTGATATAGGTATGTTTATTCTGTAACAATAACAAAGACAAAAAAGATGGGGAGAGTATCACCAGCCGGCCAGGTGCAGGAGCCCAGGAGGCAATGGGAGGAAACAGAAACAAGTCACAGGGGCACATGTTGGGCTTCTCTCTCACCTCCATTATTTCATGCAATAATATGTACATGACTTCATTTAATACTCATACTGGAGGTACTGTCAGTACACATGCTTCAAAGACAGGGGAATAATCCCCAGGTCATACAACAGCCTTGAGGTGGTACAGCATCATATACTGACATTTGAATGAAAATTCTGGAATAGAGGCAGGTGTTATGGTGCAGCAGATTGGGCCACCACTCGGGAAAGCCATGTACCATTATCAAGCTGCGGATTTGAGACCCACATACTTGACTTCTGATCCGGCTCTCTGCTACTGTGCCTGGGAGGCAATGGATGACGGCTCAAGTCCTTGGGTCCCTGCTATCCACATGGGAGACCCAGGATGGAATTCCTGGATCCTGGCTTCCCACCTGGCCCAGCTCTGGCTGTTGTGGGCATTTCAGGAGAGTGAACAGCAAATGGAGGCGCTCTCTCTCTCTCTCTCTTTCACTCTGCCTTTCAAGTAGATTAAAACAAAGAAAAAAGAAAATTTTGATAAATTACACTGAGGTGGCTGCCTACTGGAGGAAAAAATATATTTTCATGAGGACATTATTAATATTTGACATACTCACTGAAATGAGTATTTGACATTTGATTTCAACCCCAAATGGATGAAGACCAGTGAGTGAAAGATGTGAAAATGCAGCTACCATTCAGTACAGATAAAACCTTTCCCATAAACAGTAAGGCCCTAAAAAAGAAAAAGCAACAAGCTGCCTCAGGTGTAGTCAGGAGTGAATTTTCCCTCTCCAAGGGTTACTTAGCAACAAAGAGGATGATCCCTTTGTGTGACATTGAAAGGGGATAAACTGGATGCATTTCATTGGCTCTTAAAGTAAATATGTTCCCATCTGGATAGGTCCGCAATTGCGATGTGCCTAAGACTCACTGTGGTCCAAGGAGCCATCTCCACACAACCTGATGCCTGCATGCAGGCCAATTTCATCACTGCTTTCCCTACCGTCTGCGCAAATTATGGACACTATGCGAAGTACTTCGTCTGTCTGTCCTGTCCCTGAGGTTACAACACTACACTTAACAGATCTGTCCCTGAGACAGAAAGTTACAGCATCTGCAGAAAGGCCTGGAAACAAAGTGACCAAGGGTGTATTTACGGTGGTGAAGGGTCTCAGTTTCACACTTTTTGTCAAATAACCAAGAGCTGTGTGATAAGAAACACTTTGGCCCAGAACAGCAGCTGCTGTGTGTGCTCCCCCAGTGACAGATACACAATGGTGATTTTACTCTACTGGAGTCAGACTCAGCAAAATAGGGCATCCTCCAAATGAAAGCTCTGTACTTCCAGGAAGTTATTCAAGATTTATTTATTTATTTATTTGAAAATCAGAGTGAAAGAGATTGATCTTCCATCTGCCAGTTCACTCCTCAAGTGACTGCATCCCAACAGCCAGCACTGGATCAGGATAAAGGAGCCCAGAACTCTATCTGGGCCTCCCACAAGGATGGCAAAGACCCAAATACCTGAGCCATCATCATCATCTACTGCATTTCCAAGTGCATTAAGCAGGGACCTGGATTACACGTGGAGCATCAGGGACTTGAACTGGCACACTGATATGGCATATGGGCATCCCAAGTGGCGGCTTAACCAATTTAATACCACAACACTGCACCCTAATTTCAGAAAGTTCAATCAGAATGTTAAAACCCAATGTTTAACCTGTAAGTTTAAACCTTTGTTATATGGTGCATCCCGGCCTAATCACGGCAGATCACAAAGTCCTTAGGGGAAACGCCTCATTTAGAGATCTGAGTATTTGAGGATGAAGCATCAGCCCCAGAGGAAGCAATGTTTGTGACTGAGTCTCTGCTGCTCTGTTTAGCAGTTCCCAAAGGGCCTTGAACCTGAGGGGTCCTTGTCTGAGAAGGGTCAGCCAAGGGAGACAGGCAGAGTAGAGTACCAAGTTATCCTGGGAAGGCTGGTGCGTAGCCAGGATATTACAACAAAATTTAGCTACTACTACTGTATCTCCAGAGTAACTTCCAACAATACAAATCAAGGATGAGCAAAAACGAAAACTATGTCCAAAATAAAATAAATTAACTGGGATGAAACCTGTTGCAATAAAGGTCAAAGATGGTACATGAGTCGTTATTGTTGACAAGGTGAATGCTCACTACCACAAGCATCTCTATAATCTGCCTTTCTGAGCAATTCAACATTTACCAAGCACATGCAACTGCCTGGACACTGTGCTATCATCTGGGTCAAAAATGGGTAAGATTCCCCCTGCAGAGTAGGACTTGGGTAGCTCTATACTTTTATAAACAAGAAAGGATTAGAGAGCAAAAGCCCAAAAAGAAACATAAAAGGTTGCTGGAAAAAAAAAATCTCAAGAAGACTAATGAGAAATGAGATGCATAAAAGGAAGCAAAAAAAAAGACATGAGAGAAATATAATAGGGCCAAATTTTTAAAAAAAGATTTTATTGCCGGTGTTGCGGCTCACTTAGCTAATCCTCTACCTGTGGTGCTGGCACACCGGGTTCTAGTCCCAGTTGGGGTGCCGGATTCTGTCCTGGTTGCTCCTCTTCCAATCCAGCTCTTCTACTGTGGCCTGGGAGTGCAGTGGAGGATGGCCCAGGTCCTTGGGCCCTGCACCCACATAGGAGACCAGGAGGAAGCACCTGGCTCCTGGCTTTGGATTGGCACAGTGCGCCAGCCGCAGTGCACCAGCCATAGAGGCCATTTGTTAGGGGGTGAACCAACGGAAAAAGGAAGACCTTTCTCTCTGTCTCTCTCTCTCTCTTTCACTGTCTAACTCTGCCTGTCAAGAAAAAAAAAGATTGTATTTATTTTATTTGAAAGACAGTTACAGAGAGGGAGGAGAGAGACAGAAAGACGGACAGAGAAAGAGTGTCTTCCATTCACTGGTTCACTCCCCAGATGGCTACAATGGCTAGGGCTGGACTGGGCCAAAGCCAAGTACCTAGAACTTGGGTCTCTCAGATGGGTGGCAGGGACCCAAGCTTTGGCTGCTTTCCCACTTTCTTAGAAGGAACCTGTATTGGAAGCAGAGCAGCTGGGACTCTGGCTGGTACACACATGAGATGTCGGGCACCACAGGCTGCTGTTTAACCCGCTGTACCACACTACTGACCTCAGGTCCAAAAATTTAAGGTGGAAAATGTGCTACATTACTATCAAAATGTCTCTTTTTTAAAAACAAATGTTTGGGCCGGCGCCGCGGCTCACTAGGCTAATCCTCCGCCTAGCGGCACCAGCACACCGGGTTCTAGTCCCGGTCGGGGCGCCGGATTCTGTCCCGGCTGCCCCTCTTCCAGGCCAGCTCTCTGCTGTGGCCAGGGAGTGCAGTGGAGGATGGCCCAGGTGCTTGGGCCCTGCACCCCATGGGAGACCAGGAAAAGCACCTGGCTCCTGGCTCCTGCCATCGGATCAGCGTGGTGTGCCGGCCGCAGCGCGCTGGCCGCAGCGGCCATTGGAGGGTGAACCAACGGCAAAAGGAAGACCTTTCTCTCTGTCTCTCTCTCTCACTGTCCACTCTGCCTGTCAAAATAAATAAATAAATAAATAAATAAAAACAAAAACAAAAACAAATGTTTGATGTGTGTTTGAAAAAAAGGGGTAGGGAAAGAGAATGGCTGCTAGCCCCTGGATTACACCAAGTTGAATCCCTGGACTAAAAGTTTCACATCCATTAAGTCCATTCATCAAATTATCATGCCTGTAGAAACCAAAGGCTCCTGTTTCCAGTGTCTCCTGGAGTTCTCACTTCCTGTGTGGTCCTGGTCAGGAAGGTGTCATCATGAGGGAGTTAGCATGATATGAAAGTAGCACATGAAAGAGGGGGACACAGGTCACCTCCAGAGTCCTTGAAGAAGCCCTTTGTATGGCAAGGTTTAGGTGTCCTTGTGCCTCAAGGCAGGAGACAGATGGTGACTCAAAACCTTCTACCCTCAACTGGTCTTGGCTAACCCTGTCTCTCTAGGGTCATCCTCTTTCTTCAGATCTTACCTTCCAGAAAATATGATTGGACTGCAAGTTCAATAGAGCCTCAGTCTCCCCGCCCTGGGGCCTGATCTCTGGCCTCCTTCAGTGCAGACAACCCTGCCCATCACTCCTCTCCTCTTGCTTTAGAGGCTACCCCTGCTAAGTGACTTCCCTATCAGCCCCCAGCCACAGAGAAACAAGGAGACCTGAGTCTTCACCTTTTTGGAGGAGACCTGACGGAATCTTTCAGGGCAGTGTTATACCAAGGCTCAAATGTGAAGCCGGTCGGGCTTTCGGTGCTGCGTTAAGCACCACTAGGGCACCTGCATCCAGTACCGCAGCCCCCGTGTTCGAGTCCTTGGCCTGCTCTGCATTCCAGCTTCTTGCTGATGCACACTCTGGGAGGCACAGCAATGGCTCAAGGTTTTGGGTGCCTGTATCCCACACAGGAGACCTGGATTGAATTCCTTGCTCCTGACTGGTCTGGTAGCCCTTGCTGCTGTGGGCATTTGGGGAATGGACTAGCAGATGGGAAATCGCTATCTCTCTGCCTTTCAAATAAATGAGAAATAAACTATATATTTAACAAAGGTAAGGCTGCTGCTGGAATTCCTAACACTTCCCTCCTCAAACCCAGGTCCTCCCCACACCCACAGTAAACAGTACACAGTACACAGTACACGTGGAGGGGAGCCATCCAGGCTCTCCTGGATGGGTGGCCTGGATGGATTCTTCAGGAGGTGGCCCTGGCCTCTGCAGACAAGGAGTTCTCACACTAGGAGGAGCCTGCTGATATTTATCAGTCTGTTCCCTCCTTAAATCTGTCCTGAACCTCCTGAGGGCTTTTCTGAGGAATGTTAATGAGAGACTTTTCTGACTAGAATTTATTTGCTAAAATACCAGGCAGGGAGAGATCACAGGCTGTGGGCGCCCTTGGGGGGAGATCCTGATGTGGCCAAGCAGGTTTTTTCTGATGCAGAAATTCTCTGTGCTTGGCTGGGGCACTCTGGGTCAGCTACTGCTACTGCCTAAGCAAATCACAGCAGAAAAGAGCTAAAAGGCCATGTCGCCGGAGTAAAAACCATCTAATAGAGAAGCCTGCCCTTTGTGAACTCTGAAAATCCTAAACGCGATAGAAGATTCCCTCCAGAGCTTGTGGAGGCCAGGGCGGGTGCTTTTTTATGGGCTTCATAACTTAGCACCAGGAGGAGTCTTCAAGGAGCTAGTGAAGTGCCTTCCACACAACACCCAAGCTCGGAGAAAGGCCATTTATAAAAGAGAAAACAAGTCCACGCGTTGTTAGAGCTGCACTGACATGTGTGGTCCTGCATTTATAACAGTTTCCCTCTGTACCACCTTTTCAAAATTAAACACAAAATTCCCAAATAACAGCAACAACAACAAAAAAAGCAAAACAAACCCCAAATTAACAAGTAACTCATAAAACAAAGACACGCAAAGAATTTCTAGATTCTTTAGGGCCCAGCAGCCGATGATGGGATGCAAACACTTGGAGGGCAGCCTGTCCTGCAGGCCATGGTGGGGGGCTACGGCTTGGGGGACCCTCTGTGAGAGTCTTGCCTTTGCTGCTAAGAGCACAAAAGCAGCTACTGATTTTTCTACAGATTCATGGCTGCCGTCCTCAACTCTGGTCAAAAAACCTGCCCCCCTCCCCCAATTCTCTGGAGTCTGCCCAAATCCGTGATCCTTGTGCTTAAATCATGCACAAAATACACACACGCCCACACTTAAATGCAACCTCCCAAGTTCTCCTGATAAACAGAATGGAGAAGAAAATGGGGGTGATAACAGAGACCTGTCTCCCCTGCTCCAGACACACTCATCTCTGGGGAGAGGGAAGGCAAGATTTTTCCCTGTGAAATTTCTAGAAGAATCTATCCTGGAACTACAGACATTTGTGAAAAGCTCCAAATAAGGGATGCTTACATGAATTTCATTGAACATAATCAGCAGTAGCAGTCTGGGTATTTTCAGTGGAACTACAGGCACACTACTGGAGCAGCCCTAAGTTGCTCTTCTGTTCCCATCAGCATTTTGACACACATTACACCAACACCTTTACTCTCAGACAAGTTGGCTCCAGTCTCTGAGCCTTCACTTCTGGAGGCCTTTAACAGGACTAGGATGTTTTCTCTGCCTCCTGTGGCCCATTCTTTAGTGCCTTTAGTGTGTTGGTAATTATCATGTCTCCAGTCAGGAGATGTCAGGGGCCAGGAGCCAACACACATGGAAACAGAAGGGGGAGTGGGCGCATTTTTTAAAATGCAGAAACCAGGCCGCCGCCGCAGCTCCATAGGCTAATCCTCCGCCTTGGGCGCTGGCACACCGGGTTCTAGTCCCGGTCGGGGCACCGGATTCTGTCCCGGTTGCCCCTCTTCCAGTCCTGTGTGTGTCTGCAGGTGGAAAGACAGGATATATTACTTCTCTTGTGGCCAAAATTGGGAGGAATGCTGATGGAGCTCACACATGTGTGCACCACAGACATCACGGCCATCTGTATTGTCATGGGAACACAAGGCATGACAAGTGGAATATAAACCTGCTTACAAGAAATACTACTATGCAGAAAGATTTTTTTTTTTTTTTTTTGGACAGGCAGAGTTAGACAGTGTGAGAGAGAGACAGAGAGAAAGGTCTTTCTTTTTCTGTTGGTTCAACCTCCAAGTGGCCGATACTGCCTGTGTGTTGCACTGATCCAAAGCCAGGAGCCAGGTGCTTCTCCTGGTCTCCCGTGCAGGTGCAGGGCCCAAGCACTTGGGCCATCCTCCACTGCACTCCCGGGCGACAGCAGAGAGCTGGACTGGAAGAGGAGCAACCGGGACAGAATCTGGCGCCCCAACCAGGACTAGAACCCGGGGTGCTGGCGCCGCAGGTGGAGGATAATCTAGAGAGCCGTGGCGCCGGCCCAGTAAGATGTTCTAACTACTAATATCTGATACTGCTTATCACCAGGTATTATTTATGTTGCCATTTTCTGAAACATTTTAATATAAATTTGAAAGATGAGGAAAGGAGTTGCTTTTCCAACTGCCAGAACAGCGCACATAAAGTCATTATAGAGCCTCTACCTAATACCCAGCCACTTTATGTGACACAAATGCCAACTTCCTACCATCACACTTCACCGTCAGGTAACAAACTGAACAGTTTACTCTTAGTGATACCTGATTTTGCTCCTACGAAAGACAGAGAACTCCATATTGTGGTTCTTACAAGTATACATCTTTAAACTAGAAACAAGGAATCAGCGTACTATGAAGCCAAAGGCAACTGGTCAATAGTATAAAAAAATAACATGTGGCACCAGCAAAGCTATCAAGATAGAATGTAAACCTACTGAGAAGCAGTTCAGATCAGGTTTCTCAGCTACACCCACAGGATTGCTCCAGAGAGGCTGGCTTGCCAAATCCAAATAACTTAATTTCATTAAAAACACTTTAAAAGGCAACAGCACATTTAGCCTTGGATTCAGCAACTGCTTGTATTTAATAGTACTACATTTTCTTTGTTTAGGTAGCATCTCCTTTTAAAATTCACATTGTTTCTGATCACGTAACAACATTTAAAAGCTAAAATCACATAGCCAAGACATTAAAACTAAGGATGATCTTTGTGGTGTCTTCTCATGAGTTAGGATCAACTAGCTGAAGTATTTAAAACCCAGCGCTACAGTCTCTGCGTGATGTTTAACGATGTAGCAATAGAACAGAAAGCTCAAAGAAATCAACCACAGTAAAAAAAAAACCCACACCAACTATTTCCTCGAAACACACTGGATCACACTGGAGCCGGCCTCAAGAATTTGAAACCAAAGGTTAAAAGAAAGAAAGAAAATACAAAAAAGGCAGGCTTCCCAAGGTTTCCTTTACGAACAGATCTTAAAGCCGAACAGCATCACTCAAAGGCAGACTGAGGTTCAAGGGGCAAAGGGAGCTTTTCATTTATGGACTGGTTATACCAGCGTCTTGTCCATTTCTAACCATTTACGACAGCACTTTGGAGACCCCACATCTGTACGGAGCCACCCCAGGAGGCTGCTCCTTGGAAGACTCAATCGAGATTTCAGTCTGGGACTGTCATAAATCTTACCTTCTGCATGTTTGGCTTGATACAGCGAACAAAGAAAGGATTAGAAGAGCTTAGCGTTGCCATTAAGGAATGCAGTGAGTCCTATTAGGGAGGAAAAAGTACATGTTGATTTAGTCTTAGTGTGTCACTCTTTAAATTTCTCAGCATCAAAGTACTTATTAGAAATAAGAATAAAAAGCAAAACAATATAAATCAGGAATAGTAAAGAGTTTTTTCACTTTTACTTGTCAACCTAATATAAAACTGCAGAAACATTACAATTCATTGTAACTGAGATTATTTCACAGTATAAAAACTCATTTTTCTCTTCCTTTGAAATAGTGCCATTTCAAAAAATGTTTGGTCAATAAAGCAAAAGGAACCCTAGGATATCTCAATGTTTTGTACAGAAAAACTGTGAAGTATCTGATTTTCTATTGTAATTATTTTCCCTAATTCATTATTTCTGTCAAAATAGCCAATACCAATGCTCATGTCCTGTGAGCCACAATATCTCACTCTTGCCTTCTAATCACCAGGTTATAAACATCAGATCAATCTATACTACTATTTTCCTTAAAAATTTTTGTTATGAAGGGTTTTTTAAAAATTATTATTATTATTCACCAAAGCAGATAATGTATTTAATGAGTCTATATCACCAGCTTCAGCTCAAAGCTATTGCATTCTGCCTGATCTCTGTCTCCATGCATACTACTCCCATCTCCCATTGAAAACCAAATCCGGGGCCAGTGCTGTGGCATAATGGGTAAAGCCACTGCCTGCCGCGCCAGCATCCCATATGGGCGGCAGTTTGAGTCCTGGCTGCTCCACTTCCAATCCAGCTCTCTGCTATTGCTTGGGAAAGCAGTAGAAGTTGGCCCAAATGCCTGGGCCCCTGTACTCATGTGCTTGACCTAGAAGAAGCTCCTGGCTCTTGGCTTCGAATCAGCTCAGCTCTGGCAGTTGTGGCCATCTGGGCAGTGAACCAGCAGAAGGAAGACCTCTCCCTCTCTCACTGCCTCTGGCCTCTTTAACTCTGCCTTTCAAATAAATAAATAAATCTTTTTTTAAAAAAAGAAAGCCAAATCCCAGATACCATATTATCTTATCCATCAATATTTCAGCATGCATTATTAAAGGTCAAATACTTTAAAATATTATGTAATTACAATGTACAAGAATCTCACATTTCATGTTAAAATGTTCAACTCCCCCAAATTTCATAATTTAAAAACAGGAGAGGAAGGGACAGGAGGCAAGGGGAGAGGAGGGGGGAAGAGAAGAGGAAAGGAGAGGAGAGAGGAGTGGAGGGGAGAGGAGAGGAGAAAGGAGGGGAGGAGAGTGGAGAGGAGGTGAGGGGAGGGAAGAGGATGAGGGAGGGAGATGAGAAAGGATAAGAGGGGCTGCGGAGGGGAGGTGAGAGGATAGGGGATGAGAGGGGAGAGGTAAGGGAGGAGAGGGGAAGGGAAGGGAGGGGAGAGAAGAGGAGAGGGGAGGGGACAGAAAGGGAGAGGAGAGGCGAGGACAGGACAGGGGAGAGAAGAGAAGAGAGGGAGAGGAGAGGGAAGAAGGAAATATGGGCAGACAGAGCTCCCAGGGCCTGGCTCATTCCGCAAATGCCCACAATGGCACACTGGGTCAGTTGAAGCCAGGAGCTGGGAACTCAATCCAAGTCTCTCACATGGGAGGCAGAAACCCAATTACTTGAGCCATTACCTGTTACCTCCCCAGAAGACACATTAGCAGGAGGCTGGACTCAGAAGCAGAGCTGGGACTCAAACCCAGTTACTACAATGTAGTAGTACATATGTGACCTAGGCCACACGCTCATCCTAGATTTCATAATTTTTAAGCATTTTGTTTTTCTGCATCAGAATCCAAGTGTGGTTTAATTACTGTAGTTGGTTGACATACATGTCTCTTAATCCACTTGTGTTCCCTCTGTTTTCTTACAGTTTTGATGCTAAAGACAACTAGGTTGTCTACAACACTACAACTCTCTGCTCAGAAATCTTGAGGATTTCTCAGCGGACAAAGCCTCTTCACATTGTCTGCCCTTCCTATTCTGATAACAACCTAAATTCTCGGCTGGTGTCCTGTCCAGAAGACTCCTATCTGCTGATGCCTCTGGAGGGAGGTCTCACATCTCTGTCTCTGAGATGTCTTCCTCCTGCCCTCATTCTACCTGGAAGTCCACCTGGCCCTTCCCGTTTCCTCCACTTCTTGTCCAAGTCAGGTCTCACAAATGCACAAAACCTTCCCAGGCAGCTCCAGGAAAAACTGACCTAGAAAAAGAAAACTGAGCACCTTCGCTGGAAGACTAAGAGCACAGGTTTCAGAGACAGAGACCCCAGTTTCAAGTAAAATCCCTGAGTCAGTCCTCTGAGGGACTGAGCGATCTCCACTTTACTACACCTCACTTTTCTTCTCTCTAAAGCGGGCACATCATATATACTTGTAGGGTTACGTGTAAAGAATGAACAAGACAACTATGTGAAGTGTGATTAGCCTAATGACTGGCACATGGGAGGTATGCAGTAAATGGTAGCTATGAATATCACATCCCACAGGAGTTAAACCTGCTGCCATGTTGGTCGTATCCTGACTCATCTCCCCTGTCTTGTACTCATACAACAGGTGTCACACAGAACCCAGCCCTGTGCAGCCCACTGAAGAACCAAATCAAGGACAGCCTCACAAAGGCAGACATAAAAACGTGCTGAATTACATGCTGCCATTTCCTCTTCATGTTAACATTTTCCACTTGAGAGTATAACAATTAAGTTGGGGAAATGGTCTTCGTTTGTCCTACCTCTAAACTACATAAAATGCTTACATCTTAAAATGCAAATAAGAATATTCTTATGGTTGTATTTAAATATGCAAATGGTCATTATTAAATACAAACCGGAGTAATCAAAGACAGGCAAAGATATCTTTTTTTTTTTTTTTTTTTTGACAGGCAGAGTGGACAGTGAGAGAGAGAGACAGAGAGAAAGGTCTTCCTTTGCTGTTGGTTCACCCTCCAATGGCCGGCGCACCACGCTGATCCGAAGCCAGGAGCCAGGTGCTTCTCCTGGTCTCCCATGGGGTGCAGAGCCCAAGCACCTGGGCCATCCTCCACTGCACTCCCTGGCCACAGCAGAGAGCTGGCCTGGAAGAGGGGCAACCGGAACAGAATCTGGCGCCCCGACCGGGACTAGAACCCGGTGTGCCGGCGCCCAAGGCGGAAGATTAGCCTATTGAGCCACGGCGCCAGCCCAAAGATATCTTCTTAAGAACTTTTACTTCAAATGCTTGGAAAAATTAGCTATTCCTCATTTAATAAAGAAAAGAATCTACATGTTTCATATGAGAAACATATTTATAAATTGCTATTTTAAAAGCATGATAAAGGAAAATAAAATTAAATAGTCTAATGGAACTCACATATACCCAACACCTCTTTTCAATTTTTTTTTTTTTAAAGATCTTACTTATCTGAAAGGCAGAAATACAGGCAGAGAAGGAAAGAGAGAGAGACAGAAAATCTTTCATCCACTGGTTCACTCCCTAAGTGGTCACAATGGTCTGGACTGGGCCAGGCCAAAGCAAGGAGCCAGGCGTTTCTTCCAGGTCTACCATGTGGGTGCAGGGGACCACGCACTTGGGCCATTCTGCATTGCTTTCCCAGGCACTCTAACAGGGAGCTGGATCAGAAGTGGGGCAACTGGGACTTGAACCAGTGCCCATATGAGATGCTAGCACTGCAAGCAGAGGCTTAACCTACACCACAGCACCAGCCCCCTCAATTATTAAAACCACAGTAACAACCAACTCATCAAAGCCAGCGGTAGAGACTGACCTTGAACTGGGAGCTGACTGTGGGCCGCCGATGTTTGCTTCCACATTTCAAGGTGTCCTGATTGTTGCGGCTTGAAACGTGTTCAAATAGGTCATAGATGAAGTCGAATCTGTGTGAAGGAACAGCAGGGAGATCGTGAGGCTCACATACCTGATTATTACGTGCTGGGTAACTGCAATTATGGGGCATTTTCCCACTGATAATTAGAAGTATTACGCCAAGGCCTGGCAGGGCTAAGACAGCTTCCAATTTCAACCCAACCACTGCCAAAGAGCTTTAGGCACTGAAAAAAATGAGCCAGCCTTCAGAGCACCAAGTCTTGCAGAGAAGAATGGGGTTGGCAGTGATCCAAGGGTGGCACCCCACTGAGGAGCGCCACATTTTCTGGGGTGCCACTCGATCCCCTGGAGCTGCAGCTTCCTTGCCTGTAGAAGTGAGATACCTCTTTCACCCATTTCCTGAGGTTGCAAAGATCCAACCAATTAACCTATAGAAGGGCACTACTGCGGGACACCACCCTGGAGTGAGGCAGACCAGGGTCCAAAATCTGCCTCCACCATCTCCCAGCTGCATCCCTAGGGTGAGATGCTTCACCTCTTACTAGGCTCCAGTTTCTTTTATCTGGAAAATGGTGACAACTTTAGAAGTATTCCCTGAGGATCTGATGAGATGGACATGAGAAAATGTATGCAAAAGGCTGAGATCAGAGTGTCTGGCATATTTTACATGCTGCTGTTAGTTCTTAGGAAAGAGTTCTATGACACTCATTACCAGTATTACTAAAGAACAGGCTTCCCAGTAACTTCTTATCTCCCATGCACGGAAGGTATTATGGGTTATAAAGCAGGGAGGTTGGGTTGCTTCACTGTCACTAGAAAGGGCAGGGAGGTTGTTCTGGTATCTGCACTCCCAAGGCGACAGCACCCGTGCTTCTCCTGGCGGCTTCTCACTTTGTTCCAACCTTTTTCATTTTGGTTCTCGGGTGCTTGTCAATGTTCACTCTTTGAATCTCTCTAAATGTGCATTGAGCTCTCTCTCAGGAAAAGTTCTGGTTGCACTAACAGGTCACAGATGTCAAAGGTGAAAGGGAAGGGAGCGACCAAACAGCCCAAGCCCCTGGATCTGCAGAGGGAAACCTGGGGCAGAAAGGCCCAGTTCCTCATTCCCATCCCAGAACGCTTACCATTAGAACAAAGGTATCCAGCACACCCACCTTGCTTTTTTCACTAGAACAGACTGCCACTGAAGAGTCACACATCAACTTAAACCTAACAACTACACAACTGCTCCAACAGGCAACGTGTTATGTTATGTTTAAAACATCCCTCATTTGAGGCTGGCACTGTGGCACAGTGGGCTAAGCCTCCTCCCGCAGCACCAGCACCAGTATGGGTGCTAGTTTGGGTCCTGGCTGCTCCTCTTCACATCCAGCTCTCTGCTATGGCCTGGGAAAGCAATAGAAGACAGCCCAAGTGCTTGGGCCCC
This sequence comes from Oryctolagus cuniculus, assembly GCF_051225735.1. Classification (NCBI taxonomy): domain Eukaryota; kingdom Metazoa; phylum Chordata; class Mammalia; order Lagomorpha; family Leporidae; genus Oryctolagus; species Oryctolagus cuniculus. The sequence goes on from NC_142880.1 coordinate 45,997,614, forward strand.
TGTACCTGCGTGGGAGACCCAGATGAAGCTCCTGGCTCCTAATCGGCCCAACTCCAGCTGTTGCAGCCATTTGGGTAGTGAACCAGCAGATGGAAAACCTTTCTGTCTTTTCCTCTGTAACTCTACTTCTCAAATAAATAAAATCTTTCTTTAAAAAATAAACATCCCTGATTTTCAAAGGCCTGAAACTTCACCTAAATATAAAATGAACTGACATTGTTGTAAATAGTAAATCTTCACAAAGGAGAGTTAAAGCAACAAAGACCACACACATCAACTGCTGAGCTTCTACACTGACACTTCCGATTGGCTCCTTTTTGTCCCAATTCCAAGTGACAGACTGGCCACTTGATATTTACATTTCTAAAAGTATTACAGCTTTTTAACAGTTGTACTACTTCCTTCTTTAGATAATATTTATTTGTGTTACAGATTCATATTGGACACAGGTATTTGAAAACTCTCAGATAAGCATTTTTTCCCAAACGCTTTCTCACAAATTCTTCTAAAGATGGGAAGGTTCCTGACATTTTCTACACAAATAGTTAAACTAATCATTTGAAAAATTTCTGCATGTTTTAGCTATTCATTTAATGGTGTGAATTTACAATTCATGACTGTGTAATAAATTTATAGTTCTGGCTAAATTAACACTTATTTTTTTGACACCCCTTATATTTACTAGAGATATGTGGCTCCTATAACACCAAGGCAGAAATTAATTCAGCATATGGCTCCAGGCTTGCCATGAAGAAGCAGGTCAGCTGAATAATAGCCTGATATCTTGGGCCAAGCAGACCTGATATCAACTAGGCTCTACAGGTCACTGGTTACCAATTGAGGGTCTCGGGCAAGTCACTTAGCCACACCAAACCTCAGTTTCCTCATCTTTATAATATAATGTGGTCAATAACAGTACCAAACTCTTGGCTCTGGGTCACTTTAGTCCTTCATTAAGAGTCAGTCAATGCTGTTACAATTATTCTATATCTTGAGTCACTGTACTGGCAAAATATTGTCTGGGAAGAAGATACTACATCAAGGTGTTTCCAGAATAGTAATTTGTTTTATAATTATAATACATTTATACAAATTTCATTTATTTTAATTTTTATCTACTTTTCATTTTATTTGAAAGGCAGAGAGAGAGAGGAAAAGAGACAGACAGATCTTCCATCCACTGGTTCACTTCCCAGAAACAGTCCAGGTGAAAAGCCAGGAGCTGAGAACTCAATCTGAGTCTCTCATATGGGTAGCAGAGACCCAACTACTTGAGCCATCTCCTGCTACCTCCTAGGGTAATTGCACAAATTTTAATTTGTTTGTTACTGACTTTGTGGAGGAAAATGACGTACATACCGGCTTTCTCTTAGCAAGTTGAGAAGGTCATCTCTAAAGGTATCTCTGTTCTTCTCCAAGATGCCTCGGACATCATACTGCACCTAGTTGTAAAAAAAAATAAAACCAGAACTGATCAAAAGAATAACTTCAGGTCATAAGCATTTCCATTCATGTTAAACTCACAAAGATAAATCATTTCAATAGAGGCATGATTAGTTTCTGAATCTATGATTTCCTCTATATACTAAGTGGGGAGATATTTTAAGTATCTTAGTAAGAAGTTACCTCTCCAGCATAGTGTTTCACTCCAAAATTGTTGACTGCAACTCTGGGCTTCACATAAAAGTGGTTATTCTATTAAAAAAAAAAGTAATGCCTTATTTCACTCAGTGATTTCTTCTGACTTCCAAATAATATTAAATACTAGATGGTGGAACCAATATCAAATCTTGCCACGTGTCAGAGTTGTAGGGCAAGACATAAGATGTACTTTGTCAAAACCATCCATGCAACTCTTGACTATGTCATTAAGAGTAGGCTAACAATTTTCAGTTCTCTATCCACAAAACACTTGGACATATTCTGACAAGTAGCCCCAATCCCAATCCTGACTTATTTCAACTTGGCTCCGCTAACAGAAGAGTTTCAAGTAGAGAGGAGAAAAGTTAAATGTGAGAAAAGTTGAGCCAACAGTGCTGAGACATCTTGTACGTAATCTTAATCCACAGATCTGCTATTCAGACATAATTAAGAACAGGCAGATTTTGACATACAGCATGCTGATTGTGTAACTTCTCCAATAAGGTGCTGTCTGTGGCTTGAGGAAAATGGCTTTCTTCATTGATAAGAGCTAGGAGGCCAAGTTTCTAGAAGAGGAAAGAAAAGGGTCAAATGATTAAGAGGTGAATGTGTACCTCTCAAACTATCTGAGAACTCTTTCTCCTCTCCATCAGTCAGAGGTTAATATAAAAATGATAGAGTGATTTCTTAGAGAATTTCATATTCCTACACTATAAAGAAAACCAATTAATTTGAATTCTAAGTAAATCCTTTGAAAAATGGAGCCCACTGCAATTTTGTGGATAAAACTTTTAGAACTGGCACATCTACTATTGATGTTGGCAAGGCTTTCCTGCTTCCAAGTGAAGCCAATTCACACACTGTTGACTCTCAAATACTGAGTTCTATGAGACAATAGTTTTAAGGCAGCCAAGTATTTAAATTCCACCTTGCACATTTACATTTACATTTCCAAATGGCCCATTGTGCTCTAAACATTCACATCTTTGATGTGCGTGTTCGCACAAGATTCTTTGTTCTTGTAAATATGAATCAACCCAGCTGGACACCCTAGGGACTATAGCCATTCTTCAACATCCATTACCTTCTCAATCAAGTCCAGGCATTCTCCATTGTCTATCCAGTCAATATCTTCCCACACTAATCCCTCTCTGGAGAAAGATTTAAAAGGGCCAAGTTAAATAAAAATATTTCTTCAAAGTGATCTAATGTAGTTGATTTTTAAAAACGTTTTTGAAGAGGGATCTTTTGAGTGCTTACCTGCTATATTCTAGTTGTTCTAAAGAAAAGATATGCTTGTTGAAATATTCCTGAAGCTTCTCATTTGCATAGTTAATATTGAACTGCTCAAAGTGATTAACCTAAGGGGGAAAGCCATTCAATAAGCATCATTAGCATCCTCACTATTCCCCATAAAGATGAAGAAAAATCGGCGCAGAAAAACACCAGTGTGTGTTTGAAGAGACTTGTTGAAGAGCAGACAGTAAATGGACAGAAAAGAATTCATGTGTCTCAGTCTTTGGCAGCCTACCTCAAAGTTTTCAAATCCAAAGATGTCAAGGATGCCAATCGATTTGAAGTCATCTTTGCCTTTGATCCTGCTATTGATCTTCTTGATCACCCACTCGAAGCAGCGTGCATAAAGTGCCATGGCCAAGGAGTCTCTGCTATCAACTGCCTGTGGGGGAGACCACAGCTCTAGGTGACACAGGCCCCCCAGATCCCCAGTGTTAAGCAAATCAATACCATCTGGGAAGATACAGATATTTAGAGAAGGAATAAACTGGAGCTCACTTGACTTTATGGATTTTATAGTGGGATACACAAGAGTTCCTTTAAATAATGGGCTTCCAAGCTCAACTTTGTATGTTGAGTTATAAGTTACAAGAATGCAATGAATGGGGTATGAGAATTATCCTTACAGAGGGAAACTGAGGCACGGTGAATAAATTTCCCAATTTATTCAAGTGGTAATTGGAAAGTGCCAAGACTCAAACTCAGGTAGTCTGTATTAGACCTCTTCTCAAAACACTATGCTACTTCTGTTTCCTAGGAGACAGTTCAATAGCTTTGTCTGTATCCAACACTTCTGTTATCATTACACTCTGAACAAGTCACTACAGTTACTTGTTGGAATCAAAGCCATGGATCTGAAAAGTGCGTACCTGCTGAACATTGAGAGGCGTGAGGATCTCCTCTCCCCTGAGGAACATGGATCTCTGGGTCAGAGCATCTGTGAGCTGCGTTGGGTCCAGCCCTAGTAACTCTGCAGACCTGCCCAAAGCTGAAAGCCAACAAGAAGACAAAGGTGGATCCCAACAACAACCAAGTCATTGGACTCCAAATGGGTTCTAAGCCCATGGATGCACTGCCACACCCTGCAGCAAAGAACACTCCTGAATCTCTCAGGCAGACTTTACAGAACACACATTACATGGTTACGTTACTCACTCCCTTCGTGAATCTTAGGTTAGCAGCACAGAAGAATCTAGCGCCCAGCAAAGTGTGGTTTCGAAATCCTGTAAGGTCCCGGAGACCCTGTCAGATTTGTGACTGCTTTCTTTAGGAATATAGGTTGTACATTCCTATCCAAAATGCTTGAGACCAAATGTGTTTCATATTTTGGATACTGGCATATGAATAATGGGTTTTCTTAGGGATGAGACCCTCTAAACCTGAAATTCATTTAAGGCTCATACACACATTTCATAAACAGCTTGAAAGTAATTTTATTCAATATTTTTCTCATGCCTGCATTTTTTTTTTTTTATTTATCTGAAAGGCAGAGTAAGAGAGAGAGAGAGAGACAGAGAGAGCAATCTTCCATCACGGGTTCACTCCCCAAATGGCTGCAATAGCCAGGATTAGGCCAGGCCAAAGCCAGGAACCAGGAACTCCATCTGGGTCTCCAACAAGGGTGGCAGGGCCCAAGTACTTTGGCCATCCTCTGCTGCCTTCCCAGGTACATTAGCAGGAGTTGGATCCTAAGCAGAACAGCTGGGATTTAAACCATGGCAAGCAATAGCTTAACCTGCTGTACCACAATGTTGGCCCCTGTGCCTATCTTTTGACTGTGACAAGTCACATGAGGTCAGATGAGTAATTTTCTGCTTGCGGTATTACTTTTTTTTTTTTTTTTTGACAGGCAGAGTGGACAGTGAGAGAGAGAGAGAGAGAGAGAGAGACAGAGAAAAAGGTCTCCTTTGCCGTTGGTTCACCCTCCAATGGCCGTTATGGCCGGTGCACTGCAGCTGGTACATCTGGTCTCCCATGCAGGTGCAGGACCCAAGGACTTGGGCCATCCTCCACTGCACTTCCGGGCCACAGCAGAGAGCTGGACAGGAAGAGGAGTGACCGGGACAGAGTCTGGTGCCCTGACCGGGACTAGAACCCGGTGTGCCGGTGCCGCAGGTGGAGGATGAGCCTGTTGAGCCGCAGCGCCGGCCTGCGGTATTACTGACAGCACACAACAAACTGGAAATTTTGGTGCATTCTGGATTTTTGCATTAGGGATGCTTAACCTTTACTAAGATGTTATTTGGTTTTCTACTCTTATTTTTCACCAGTAGTCAAGAGAGTTTTCCAAAGGCTACATAACACAAGGCATTTAAACAATGAAATTAAATGCAGAAGCAGGTAAAAGAATCCAGTTGTCATTTATTACGCCAAATGCTAAAGAAATTTGAAAAAATGTAGGACAGTGTAAGAGTTCTGACTTACTTATGTTTTGGAAAACAGTCTTCTAAATAAAATAAGATGTTTATTCTAACATGCCATGAGTTCCTTATTGTTGTTTTCAAATACATTAATAAATATTTTTAAAGGCTTGGTTTTAATTTCTAATGCAGTAAACTTGAACAGATAGAACCCACATGAACAAAAGCTCTTTGAGGTTCAATGACTTTTGAGAATAGCAAGAGGAGCGGGGTGGGACCAAATGCTTGGGAACTACTTGCCTACAGAACTCGGTTAATTTGAACTTGAACTCATCCAAATTCTCAGCTTCCAGGAACTCATTTATTGCTTCCACCAGAATATGTTTAAAAATACAATACATAAATCACTCCCAGAAAATGACAACTGACATAGCTCTATGTCTATCAGACCATTTTAACTTCACAACAAATCTCTGAGGTCCTGCACAGAATGGAAGCCGCTAAAGTTAAAGGGTCAAATAACAGAGGAACCTGCAGGTTGCAGCTGGCTACAAGCCTATGAGCCTAGCACTGTGAATGGGAAAACTCACGGTCTTGGCCATTAGCACTGGGCCACCCCTGCAGAACTACAAGAAGCACCGCACCACCTGACTCACGGCACTTCTCCCTACCTCAAATCCTCACTGCTTCTATTTCCACGTCTTTGACCCACCTTCCTTCTTCTGTAGTAAGGATGAGGCCACAGGTGTCATCCCGGCGAGGAACAAGTTTTCACACCCACTGACCCCTTGTTAACTGACGCCCCGACATCAGATGCAGTTAGTTCTGGGGCCCTCCATTCTATTAAGAAAGGCTTTTCTTGTAAAAAGGCCAGGCAGTCGGTATTTCAGGTGTGTTTCCTCTGAGGAGAACAGCATGGGGGGGGGGGGTGGGCAGGCACCCCTCACCTGTTTTGAAGGAGACCTGCGCGCCCCCCGCAGTGATGAACTCGATGTTTCCGAGGTACAGTATCCCTGCCAGCAGCCGCAGCACCTCCCGGACCTCCTCCTTGCTGAACTGCATCACTGCCATCGCCGTCTGCAAGGAAGTCAACGCCGTGAGGTGGGTGTTGCTTTGTCACACGGAGGAAAAGGGAAAACGCTCCTAACAATCAAATTACTGGATGTGGGGCCGGGCATCCCATGTCCATGTACTGGTTCAAGTTGTAGTTGCTCCATTTTCTGTCCAGCTCGCTGCTAATGTGCCTGGGGAAGCAGCGGAAGATGGCCCAGGTCTCTGGGCCCCTGCCACCCACATGAGAAACCCCGACAGAGTTCCTGGCTCCTGGCTGTGGCCTGGTCCAGCCCTCTCTGGTGTGGCCACTTGGGTGAACCAGCAGATAGAGGACACCTCTCTCTCTAGCATTCTGCCTTTTGAATAGATAAATAAATCTTTTTAAAAAATTTATTAGATGCTATTCTATTTTTAAAAAAAGATTTAGTTATTTATTTATTTGAAAGGCAGAGAGAGAGAGAGATCAATCTTCCATAGCTGGTTCACTCCCCAAATAGCTGCAATGGCTGGGGCTGGGCCAGGCCAAAGCCAGGAGCAAGGAGCTTCTTCCAGGTCTCCCACACAGATGCAGGGGCTCAAGCACTTGAGCTATCCTCTGCTGCTTTCCCAGGAGCATTAGCAGGGAGATGGACTGGAAGCAGAGAAGCTGTTACTCAACCAGTATCCATACAAGATACCGGCACTGCAGAGGGCAGCTTAACCGGCTGTGCCACAGTACTAGCCTCAGGTGTTATTCTAAATGCAAAAAAAAAGAAATATATGCATAATAAATCATTTTTGAAGTATCCATCCATCCATTCATATTTTTTTTTCAAAGGCACAGAGACAGAGTGATAATCTTCTATTTCCTGGCTCATTCCTCAAATATAACAGCTGAGGCTGGGCCAGGCCAAAGCCAGGAGCCAAGAGCCAAGAGCCAAGAACTCAATCTGGGTCACCCACGTGGGTGGCAGGAACCCAAGTTCTTGGGCCACTATTTGTTGCCTCCCACATGCATTAGCAAAAACCTGGATCAGAAATGGAGGCAGTCCTCAATCCTAGGTACTGTGATATGGGATGCGGGTGTTGCAAGTGGTTGGCTTAATCTACTACACCACAAGGCCCACTCTACCACTCATTTTTAAAGTGATGCAACCTTTACACAGGTACACATAAAAAAAGAGATAAAGGAAAAACTCATACAACGGTCACGGGTAACTTAATTAACTTAATCAAAGTAATAAAAATAAATACCTGCCTTATAATATAGCCTTGTCTTCATGCTACAAAGATTACCTTAGGGAGTCACCTTAACAACAGTGATAAAGAAAGGGTTTCTTTTCTATACAAACCAAAGCATAACGGAACACCTGTCATTCTCTTTATACATAACAATCAGAGGGAGAGGGCAGATTTGAGGAAGGGAGAAGGATGAGACTTCAGGAGATCTGTTCAGTGTAAACTTTGGGGCCCTGTCTTAATGGTCTAACACAACGGGGACCCCAAGAGGTGGAATAAAACTGCACCAGGAGCTCAGTTACTTTCATAATCAATATTGATGGAAAACATGCATAGATTCAGATCTTTCATCCCAAGACAGTCATCCCACCTTTTAGTTTCTCAAAGGGATTTTGAAGGTCTATGTTGGCCTCAGGAGACTATGCGGCAGCTACCATAATGCTGTGCTAGGGAAAATAAAGCTAAACAGGCACTTACAGGGCTTCCTTACTGACAAATATCTAAGCAAGTTAAGCCAGGTGTTTTCTGAATCATATCTGAAATTCATTCATTTTCTATTGTGATTTAGGAGCCACATCCTTGTGAGGGAAAAAAGTACTTAAGAGGAAAAGAAAACCACACACACCCCAGGACAGAACTGTGTGTGGGCAACACTGAGGAAAATAACCTACAAAGGGCCCTGGACCCACGCAATGACTACCAGAGACGGAGATGGAGGAAACCACGCACCCCCTGGAAGCAACAGAAATGGCAAGAGGAAACAACTGCATTATGAAACGTGGAAAGTTTAATTTCTTTACAAGGAAAAAGCAGTAATACCAGAAAGAAAGGCCAACAATCGAGAAGGAAACTCACAGAAGAGCTCCACTGAATGCCACACGTGTAACAAAAACAAAACACACACTGCTCATAGGAGTAACGTTTTCCTTCCAAGAAATCACACTTAAGGAAATTAAAGCTGAGATCACTCCTATTAAACTAGCAAAAAAAAAAAAATATTCTGAGTGATAAGAAACATTGGTGACACAGGGACATTTATACATTTGATTGTTGGTACTCTAAGTCAGTATGATCCTTGTGGCAAACAACACAATTATGTGGCAGCATTGTGCTAGGTCACATATGTACATAATTTTGTCATTTTAAATGACATTTTTTTTAAAAAAGAAATCTACGTAATCTCCAACAATACAGGAAATTTGTTCCAAGGAAAATATCAATGGCAGAAAAGCTTTATAAAATACTCACCAGCGTTAACACATTCACAGAAAAAAATATTACAATACTAACAATACTACAAATGAACAAGTTAAATTCAGTAAACAAACCTGTAAGAATGTGAAATAGATGTTAAAGGAATTTATGAATGTAATATTGAAACAATTATATTTCAATAGCTTTATATAAATAAAACATGACTTTTTTTAACCTATAATTATTTTTTAAAAAAATCAACCTGGGAAGAAAGTTTATAAAATTGAAAAGAGTTGCAGCAGTTACCAAATAGGTTAACATTTAGTTAAGAATGTAACAGGCAGGGCCGGCGCCGCGGCTCACTAGGCTAATCCTCCGCCTAGCGGCGCCGGCACACCGGGTTCTAGTCCCGGTTGGGGCGCCGGATTCTGTCCCGGTTGCCCCTCTTCCAGGCCAGCCCTCTGCTGTGGCCCGGGAGTGCAGTGGAGGATGGCCCAGGTGCTTGTGCCCTGCACCCCATGGGAGACCAGGAAAAGCACCTGGCTCCTGGCTGCTGCCATCGGATCAGCGCGGTGCGCCGGCCGCATCGCGCTGGCCGCGGCGGCCATTGGAGGGTGAACCAACGGCAAAAGGAAGACCTTTCTCTCTGTCTCTCTCTCTCACTGTCCACTCTGCCTGTCAAAAAAAAAAAAAAAAAAAAAAAAAGAATGTAACAGGCACAAGAACCTTACCTTCTAGCATGTCTTTTTTTTTTTTCTTTTTCACAGGCAGAGTTAGACAGTGAGAGAGAGAGAGAGAGAGAGAGAGAGAGAGAGAGAGACAGAGAGAAAGGTCTTCCTTCTTCTGTTGGTTCACCCCCCAAGTGGCCACTACAGCTGGCGTGTTGCGGCCGGCATGCTGTGCTGATCCAAAGCCAGGAGCCAGGTGCTTTCTCCTGGTTTCCTATGCAGGTGCAGGGCCCAAAGACTTGGGCCATCTTCCACTGTACTCCCAGGCCACAACAGAGAGCTGGACTGGAAGAGGGGCAACCGGGACAGAATCTGGCGCCCAAACCAGGACTAGAACCTGGGGTGCCAGCGCCGCAGGCGGAGGATTAGCCTAGTGAGCCATGGCACTGGCCCTAGCATGTCTTTTAATATTACTGGCAATATTCTTACAATAGAAAAACAAGACTATTAATGGGTGACTGTAAAAATCACTGTCTATTCAGTGGAATACCAGGAAAAGGAAAGAATAGAGATGCACGTGAAGTAGAGGACTGGAGAAAGGTAGAAACAGATAAATACACATTGTATCATTTCTTTTACAGGAATCTCTAAAAAATCAGTGTCTATGAGAGTGACTGAAATCAGATCAGTAGTGACCTAGGGCCTGGGGTGGGTGGTTGGGACTGCTTGGAAAGCGTTCATGGTCTTAATCATGGTTGCAGGCAGATGGCATGTAGACTGAAATGTATACTTTCAGTGGGAGCACTTTATTACAAGTATAAACATCAATAAAGTCACGTATGAAAAGAATTGGAAGACCATGAATTACTTAATCAGAAACAGGAACACCATCCATTCATGAGCATGAGGGAAAAAATGACACAACGCGAAAGAATTATTTGCTGAGTGCTTATCAATTTTAAAAAAGCAGCCGGCGCCGCGGCTCAATAGGCTAATCCTCCACCTTGCGGCGCCGGCACACCGGGTTCTAGTCCTGGTCGAAGCGCTGGAGTGTGCCTCGGTTGCCCCTCTTCCAGGCCAGCTCTCTGCTGTGGCCCTGGAGTGCAGTGGAGGATGGCCCAGGTGCTTGAGCCCCGCACCCCATGGGAGACCAGGATAAGTACCTGGCTCCTGCCTTCGGATCAGCGCGGTGCGCCGGCTGCAGCGCGCCAGCCGTGGCGGCCATTGGAGGGTGAACCAACGACAAAGGAAGACCTTTCTCTCTGTCTCTGTCTCTCTCACTGTCCACTCTGCCTGTCAAAAAAAAAAAAAAAAAAAAAAGCATATGTGAAAATACTTTAAAAACTGGGGAAAAGGGTGGTCATTGTGGCAGAGAGCTGATGTGCCACTTGCAACACCTGCATCCCATACCTGAGTGCCTGGGAACAAGTCCCATCTCTGCTTCCTATCCAGTTTCCTACTAATGTGTACCCAGGGAAGCTGCAGATGATGGCCCGGGGCTTAGGTTTCTGCCACCCACATAGGAAACCAGACTGAGTTTCTGACTCCTAATTTCTTTTTATAAAGATCTATTTATTTATTTGAAAGGCAGAGTTACAGAGAGGCAGAGGCAGAGGCAGAGGCAGAGGGAGAGAGAGAGAGAGAGAGAGGTCTTCTTCTTTTTTTTTTTTTTTTTTTTTGACAGGCAGAGTGGACAGTGAGAGAGAGAGACAGAGAGAGAAAGGTCTTCCTTTGCCGTTGGTTCACCCTCCAATGGCCGCCGCTGCAGCCGGCGCACCGCGCTGATCCGATGGCAGGAGCCAGGATCCAGGTGCTTTTCCTGGTCTCCCATGGGGTGCAGGGCCCAAGCACCTGGGCCATCCTCCACTGCACTCCCTGGCCATAGCAGAGAGCTGGCCTGGAAGAGGGGCAACCGGGACAGAATCCGGCGTCCCAACCGGGACTAGAACCCGGTATGCCGGCGCCGCAAGGTGGAGGATTAGCCTATTGAGCCACGGCGCCGGCTCAAGAGAGAGGTCTTCTATTCACTGGTTCACTCCCCTAAGTGGCTGCAACAGCTGGAACTGAGCAGATCCGAAGCCAGGAGCCAGGAACTTTTTCCAGGTCTCCCACGTGGGTGCAGGGGCCTGAGGACTTGGGCCATCTTCTACTGCTTTCCCAGGCCATAGCAGAGAACTGGATCAGAAATGGAGCAACCAGGGCTAGAACTGGCAACCACATGGGATTCTGGTACTGCAGGTGGCAGCTCTACCGGTTATGCCATAGTGCCGGCCTCATGAGTCCTAACTTCTACCTGGTCTAGCCCAGGCTATTGCAGGCACTGGGGAGTGAGCCAGAGATGTCTCTCCCTCTGCTTTTTAAATAAAAATAAAAAAATTAAAAAGTGCTAAAATCCGGCCGGCACCGCAGCTTACTAGGCTAACCCTCCGCCTTGCGGCGCTGGCACACGGGGTTCTGGTCCCGGTTGCCCCTCTTCCAGGCCAGCTCTCTGCTGTGGCCCGGGAGTGCAGTGGAGGATGGCCCAAGTACTTGGGCCCCGCACCCCATGGGAGGCCAGGATAAGTACCTAGCTCCTGCCATCGGATCAGTGCGGTGCGCTGGCCGCAGTGCACCGGCTGCAGCGGCCATTGGAGGGTGACCCAACGGCAAAAGGAAGACCTTTCTCTCTGTCTCTCTCTCTCACTGTCCACTCTGCCTGTCAAAAAAAAAAAAAAAAAAAGTGCTAAAATAACCTAATTTAAAATAAAAAATATAAATACAAAGGTAACTGAGATATGAAAATAAAAGAATAAAAATGCTTACTATATTAATAAATTTGTGACTTCCTTGCTTTCAACTCTGACTCCAAGTGATTAACCAGTTAGGTTGTGGTGATAATAGTAATTGCAGTAATCATACCATGGGATAATTTAACGACTACAAATAATTATCACCAGCGTGGGTGTGTGCTAAAGCTGCTAGCAAAAGCCTCCTCCTCTTATTTTTCCTTGCTGTCCTATTACAATCTTTTCAGTAAGCAATCTCTACCCCTTTGGCAAGAGTAGCCAGTTTAAAGCTTATTATTATTTTATTACCTCAACAATATGGCTCAAGAGTGAGAAAAACCCTGGGAAACTTTCAGGATGGCTCAGACATGCCAAAAACTATTTAGTTATAAAACCAGCACAAAGTTATATTGAACAGTTTCAAGAGAAGTCTTTCATTAATAAAAATTAGATGCTTATGAATCTGTACGTACGGGAAGAGGTGACCAATACGTGGCACTGTCCCAACCATGAGACACTGCAGGAAGCCAGCTTGGCACACTAGAAACAGAGACTGAGCGTGTGGTGCAGTGGGCTAAGCCAACACTTTTGACGCCTGCATCCCGTATCAGAGCGCCAGCTGGAATCCTGGCCACTTCACTTCCCATTCAGTTTCCTGATAATGCGCCTGCAAAGGCGGTAGATGATGGCCCCAGTGCTTGGGTCCCTGCCACCCACACGGGAGACATAGCTCCTGGCTTCAGCAGGGATGGGTCCCGCTTGTTGCGGCCATTTAGGGAGTAAACCAGCATATGGGAGATTCTCTCTCCCTCTGTCACTGTGTCTTTCTGATAAGCAAATTAATAAATCTTAAGAAAGAAAACAAAATAAAGAAATGGAGAGAGGAGGTGATAAAGCTCAGAGATCTCAGAGGACCACCGGATAAATGATGGTGACTGAGATGAGGCAAGGCAACAGAAAGGCTGTTTTGTGCATTGTAAATTACTAGTAACTTGATGATACTTTATTCATGACGCAATGTTGTATTTTATTACGTAATACAGTCATGTTAAAAAAAGTGTGTTTCTCTGGCAAAAACAAAAACAAAAAAAACAAACCTAAATGAAAGATCTCCGCAAGTGAGATCCCAGTGGAAAGAACAGGTCATCAAAGAAGGAGGTACCTTTCTCTGAAGGGAGGAGAGAACTTCCACTTTGACTACGACCTTGTCTAAATATGATCAGAGTCGGTGAACTCAAAAGGCTTCCACAGCCTTGGCAACTCATGACAAGAGCCTAGGGTGATTACTGACGCCATAAACAAGAGTGTCAATTTGTTAAGTCAACAAGAGGAGTCACTGTGCACTTACTCCTCATGTAGGATCTCTGTCCTTAATGTGTTGTACAATGTGAATTAATGCTATAACTAGTATTCAAACAGTATTTTACACTTTGTGTTTCTGTGTGGGTGCAAACTTTTGAAATCTTTACTTAATATATATTAAATTGATCTTCTGTATATAAAGATAATTGAAAATGAATCTTGATATGAATGGAATGGGAGAGAGAGTGGGAGATGGGAGGGTAGTGGGTGGGAGGGAAGTTATGGAGGGGGGAAGCCACTGTAATCCGTAAGCTGTACTTTGGAAATTTATATTTATTAAATAAAAGTTTTTAAAAAAAGTGTGTTTAAGGCTGGCGCTGCGGCTCACTAGGCTAATCCTCCACCTGCGGCACTGGCACCCCAGGTTCTAGTCCTGGTTGGGGCACCAGATTCTGTCCTGGTTGCTCCTCTTCCAGTCCAGCTCTCTGCTGTGGCCCGGGAAGGCAGTGGAGGATGGCCCAAGTGCTTGGGCCCTGCACTTGCATGGGAGACCAGGAGGAAGCGCCTGGCTCCTGGCTTCGGATTGGCACAGCGCACCGGCCGTAGCAGTCATTTGGGGGATGAACCAACGGAAGGAAGACCTTTCTCTCTGTTTCTCTCTCTCTCTCTCTCTCTCACTGCCTAACTCTGCCTGTCAAAAAAAAAAAAAAAAAAAAAGTGTGTTTTATAAAATATAAAATATTTAACATACATTATAAAATATAACTTACTTTTATTCTGTGAAAACTGTCAGAATTAAAATGGAGTCACTTGTTTCAAACTCTAACAAAACAAAGAAAGCAAGTCCAGAGGTCATAAAGGAGGGGGTATCTGGGCTTCATATAAAAAGGTTGTTCTATTAGAAAAAGTAATGCCTAGCCATTGTGGCCATTTGGGGAGTGAACCAGCGGATGTAGGACTTCTCTCTCTCTCTACCTCTTTCCCTCTCGTAAGTCTGGCTTTCAAATAAATAAATAAATCTTTGAAAAAAGTTCATGAAAAGTGGAACTAATAGATTTTTATTTTGGGACATACATTTTTATAATATTTTCATAATGCATTGCATTTTCCTCTGATTCTTTGAAAGCCTGGGGTACACGGCCACATTCCATTAGAAACACACGGATATCCCAGCCCTGGTCCATAGTCAAGCACATTGTAAAATACATGCTATTTGTGGAGTGAGAATGAATGGATGATGGCACAAAGACTCCTGATACCTGACACACATTCCATCAGTCACCATCCTGGTAGGTCAAATGCAGGCAATAAAATAAATCAGTTGTTACTACTGACTTGAAATGGCCTTTCATCCAGACTAAACGATTTACTATGCAATTTGGAAGTCTGTATAAAAAATGGCTATGAAATTGAGTGCAAGTTCACTGCTTATGCCCAGGAAAAACCCAGCCTCTAAAACTGTGCCAAGGAAGATTTTTAAAAATACAAAAAAAAAAATCCTCACAGTTCTTTCATTTTTAGAATTTACTTTTTATTTGCTTGAGAGGTAGAGAGAGATAACATAGACAGAGCAAGATCCCATCTGCTCCTAACTCCCCAAATGCCCACAAGGGTCAAGGATGGGCCTGGCTGCAGCTAGGAGCCAGGAACTCAATCCGGGTCTCCCACATGGGTGGAAGGGACCCAAGCACCTGACCACTACTTGAGTCATCACCTGCTGCTTCCCAGGGTCTGCACTGACAGGAAGCTGGAACCAGGAGCCAGAGGCAGGAATCGACACAGGATGGATGCAGGCATCCTCACCAGCATCCTAACTGCTAGGCTAAACATGTGCTCCAAAAGCCAGTGTTCAAAAGGTCCCTCTACCAGGGTACATCCACTGACATTAAAATTGATAGGAAGTAATTTTTTTTAGTAGCTAAAAATGAAAATGTCACCAGAAGTGACATTTTCAAACATTAATTCACAGAAGTGACTTCTCTCACCGTCAACATATTCCGCAAATTATCCTTGAGCCTCAGCAGAACATGGTCCCTTCTTCCTTTGTTCCCACCCACTTCGGGAAAGGAATTTCAAGGGATCAAAGTATGAAGCTATACGTTTAAATGGCATTTGACACTGAGGTATGAGACAAATTGCATGAACCCCGACAGCATAATCTGTTATAATCTTATTCACCTCTCTAGCAGAAGACAGGGTTTTGTTCACTGCAGGCTCTCTGGTGCCTAAAGCAGTGCCTGGCACACAGAAATCCACTTGAGCAGGATTAGTGACTTCTGTGAACGGTGCCTGCCACTTTTAGCAGCAGAGCGCTGTGTGAGGCAGTAAATGTGCCACTCGTTCTGATGCTCATTCTCCTACAGAGCTACCCCCTGGTATCCTCTGGAGATGAGTTTCAAGATCCCTCATAGGAACTGGTGCTGTGATGTAGTGGGTAAAGCTGTCACCTGCAGTGCTGGCATCCCACATGAGCACCAGTTCAAGTCCTGGCTGCTCCACTTCCGATCCAGCTCTGGTATGGCCTGGGAAAGCAGAAGATGGCCCAAGTCTTTGGACCTCTGTACCCACAAGGGAGACCTGGAAGAAGCTTCAGGCTCCTGGCTTCAGATTGGTGCAGCTCTGGCCATTGTGGCCATCAGGGGAATGAAGCAGCAGATGAAAGACCTCTCTCTCTGCCTCTGCCTCTCTGTAAATCTGCCTTTCAAATAAATAAATAAATATTTTTAAAAAAGAGCCCTCATAGACTCAAACATCTAGGGATGTTCGATGTAAAATGGAGTGCATTAGCCTATATCCCATGCATATCCTCCCATCTAATCCTTTAAGCCATCTCTAGAGGACTCAGAATACCAATGCGATGTCAATACTATGTAAATCATTGACACATGGTACTGTTCAGGGGATAATGACAAGAAAAATGTCTGCACATACTCAGTGCTGGCACGACCTTTGCAGACCTGACTATGTTTTTGGTCTGTAGTTGCTTGTATCAATACCATAGACGTGGAGCCTACAGGCACCAAAGGCCAGCTGTTATCACAGAAAGTAAGATTTCAGGAAATAATCACATAATCATCAAATAATCACAAGAAGTTACTGTTTGTTGTAAAAATGTAACATGAATGGGGTCAGCATTCTGGCACAGCTGGTTAAGCAGCTACCTGCTATGCCTGCATCCCATGAGAGCTAGTTCAAGACCCAGCTGCTCCCCTTACAATCCTGCTCCCTGCTTACATGCTTGGGAAAGCAGCAGAAGACGGCCCAAGTACCTGGGCCCCTGCACCCACGTGGGAGAACAGATGGAGCTCTAGGTTCCTTTTTTTTTTTTTTTTTTAAATTTTTATTTTTTGACAGGCAGAGTGGACAGTGAGAGAGAGAGACAGAGAGAAAGGTCTTCCTTTTGCCGTTGGTTCACCCTCCAATGGCCGCTGCGGCCGGCGCGCTGCGACCGGCGCACCGCGCTGATCCGATGGCAGCAGCCAGGAGCCAGGTGCTTCTCCTGGTCTCCCATGGGGTGCACAAACCATTACCCACGTGGGATGCTGGAGTTGCAGGTGGCAGCTTAAACTGCTGTGCCACAATGCAAACCTCTCTAATTTTTTGATTCTCTCAGGTTTTATTGTTTATAGAAAGGAATATTTTTTCTCCTTCTGTTCCAAAAGTTGTGTATTTAGTTTCTTTTTTCTGCTCCACTGCTTGTAACTTCCAGAACAAAGTTATACAATAACAGTGAAAATGTCATGCTTATGATCTTAATAACCATTAATTAGTTTTTCATCAATACTTAGGGTGGGACAACACTAGAAAGCAATTTTAAGCTTATCATTTAATCTCCATAAACATACTTTGTAAACAGACTACATAACAAGAATATGTTATTATATCAATTATGTATATAAATTTTTCTCCCTCTCTCAAGATACATCCTTTCATCCCAAGACCAAATTTCAATGTCAAGGGCTTCTTACTTCAATTCAACAATAAAAGCTGACAATCACAAGAACAAGGCAAACTCCACAAGTTTGCTCACAGCCAATGAAAAGAGTGCAGTTAGGAATGGGAAAATGATAGCCCAAGAGGAGGCAGAGTAACAGCATCCTCAGGGTGATTCCTCCAGGGAATCCTATACAGCAGGTGCACCCTAGTGGCCAGGGAGCTCAGTGCTGCTGGGAGTCAGTGAGACTAAACTCAATGCTCTTTTATCACAGATTACTGTTCGACAGCCTCAACAAAGAACCAGAAACGTAGGAGGAAAAAAAAAAAAAAAAAAAAAAAAAAAAAACCTCCTTCTCATCAAAACTGAGAATTTATTCTAGCATTATCTTCTCAGGAAAGATCCAAATAGATGAATCATGATGAATGTCTGAGTAGTGAGAGAAGACTAGGAGATAAAGATAGAATTGGGAAAGATAATTTAAAACACAGCATTTCTTCGTATCTGTCAGGGATCTGGGACCCCTGTGAATCAAAATCCTCAGGTGCTCAAGTCTCTTTTATAAAATGGTGTGTGTTTGCACAGAACCCACCCACACCCTCCAGCAGACTTTAAGTCACTTCTAGACTACCTGTAATACCTACACAGTGTACATGCTGTGTAAGTAGTTGTCCTACTATATTGTTTAGGGAACAATGACTAGGAAACAGTCTATATATGTTCAGTACTGATGCAATTTGTTTTTCAAGTATTTCTGATGTGAAGATGATTGAGTCTGAAGATGTGAAACCCATTGATACAGAAGCCCAAAAGTCCTTAGAAAAAGACGTCATAAAAACCAATTTGTAGAGCAGATCCTATACCTCCTAGAGTCTACAATTAGCGTGCTATCTGCAGGAGACTTGTTAATGAGTTAAATAAAGGAAGGAGCTTTCTGAGACAAAGCAGCCCACATTATAAATGGAGGGGAACAGGATCACGGTGTTATGGCCTAGCTTGTCATTTCCGAATCTGGGATACACATGAGACATCGAGAAATGATGCATGATTTATACCTGCTTGAAATGATTTTTTTATTTCATTCCACAGGCTTGAGCAATCTAAGAGGACACCAAGAGGGTATGGAACAGAGTTGCTGGCATGGAACAGAGCATGTGGCACCCGCGTTGTGCTTTCCAGGCTGGGATTTGAAGTTAAGTATGTCTGGATACTGGCTTTGCCAGGTACTCAATAAGGTTAGGCCAGTTACCTACACCCCTGATTCTCAGAATGCAGACAACCAAGCTTCCTACCCTCACAGGGATGTTAAGAGGAGACAGAGTTTAAAACAGTAAGCATTTGATAAATGTTAGCCATATTTACAATTACAGTCGGCCTTCCACATCCATGGATTTAACCAAGTGCAGCTCAAAAAAAATCTTTAAAAAAATTGTCTGAAATGAATATGCAGAAATTGTTTATCTTTTTTTGGTAAGGTTTATTTATTTGAAAGGCAAAATTACCAGGAGAGAGAGAGAGAGAGAGAGAGAGAGGCAGACAGACAGACACAGAGAACCACATGCTGGTTCACTCCCCAGATGGCTGCAACAGACGGGGCTGGGCCAGGCTGAAGCCAGAGCCTGAACCTCTATACAGGTCACCCACATGGGGCACAGGGGCTCAAGCACTTGGGCCATCTTCCACTGCCTTCCCAGGCACATCAGCAGGGAGCTCGATCAGAAGAACTGGAGCAGTCAGGACTCAAACTGATGCTCATATGGAATGCCAGCCTTGTACCAACTTTTTCCCTTACCATTATTTCCAAAACCACAGAGTATAACAGCTCTTTCCATAGCATTGGCATTGTGGCAGGCATTCTAAGTAAGCTACAGATGATTTACAGCATATAGGAGGATGTGTGTGGTTTAAATGTAAATATTATGCTATTTCATGTAAGGGACTTGAGCACTGGCAGAATTTGATATCTGAAAGGGTGCAAACAATCGATTCCTACAGATGCCTGAGGACAACTGTACAATGATGAGGAATCGGCTCCAGATGCCTTCTGTCCACCTTTTCTAGGACGGACTCTGGGAAAGACTCCACCCGGATGAGATCTCTTGACCATTCTTGGTCACATGGGTTACAGCAATGCTTGATGAAAAGGCCTCTTGGATACAGTCACCTCCTAGGCAAGTCCTTACGATATTCAACAAGCTCATGTGACTGACTCAGAGGGTGTTCATGGAATCAGAAGTGGCTGTCACAATTAGGCTAGGAGAACCGGATGACATCCCAGTGCAGTCACCTGGTCCAACAGCTGACAGATTTGTTTTTGGGTGCAGATCTCATTTTTCAAAAGCATGCATGAAAAGCTCAAAAAATAAGGGATCCTTCTTGCTCCAGTGTAATGCTCAGGAATTTTTTTTGTCTTTTGCTTTTCTGGGTGGAGGGTCCACATTCTGAATGCTCTGTCCCCAGTAAGCCGCCCCTGTATCCTGAATGACACAAAGACTCCCATATACTAAAGAAAAGGGATTCCTAGAATTCCTTCCAGTCAGAAAACTGCCTATATTACAGAGTAAGAAAGGAGCACTGTTACCTATTCTCACACACTGCTCCAAATATAATTGCTTCCGTTGTGACTTAAAACATTTTTTTTTGAAACAGAAAATGGAATCTGTCACTCATAATAGGAGAAATTGAAAAATAACTTACGATAACTTCCCTAAAGGATTCCTGGTCACTGATTGTCTTGTCTTCTATGCATCCAGATTGATTCAAGTAGTGGTAGTTCTCGGGCACAGATAAATAAAATTCTTCTGTAGAAAGATAAGGGAAAACACAGTTATACTCAGCTGTCCAGGAAAATGCAAAATCCCAGTCTGCATTCTGTTACTTCTGTAACATTTCCCTAATTAAGATAATACAGTTCCCTTATGGTCATCATTTAAGGAAAAGTAGAAAAAATTTAATTAAACTAAATGGGGTCAGAAAATGTTACTAGAAACTGGATCCTTTTTTTATATTTTGAAAATCAAACACAAGGGCAGGCATCTGCCTCATGGTTAAGAGACCCATCTCCCATATCAGAGTGCCTACATTCAAGTCCTTGTTATACTTTTGATCCAGCCTCCCACCAATGCACACCCTGAGAGGCAGTGGTTGATGGCCCAAGTACTTGGGTTGCTGCCACCCCTGTGGGAGACCCCAGATTGAGCTCCTGGATGGAATTCTGGCCTCCTGGCTTTTGCCTGGTCTAGTCCCAGCTACTGCAGACACTGAGGAAGTGAACCAATGGTTGGATCATCATCTGTCTGTCATCTCTCTCTCTGTCACCCTCGGAATCAACCAATGGACAGATCTCTGTTTCTCCTCTCTATGGCTCCATGCTTCAAAATTTAAAAAAAAAAAAAAAAAAAAAAAACCCAAACATTTAAGAATTAGTTTTATTTGGGTGAGATATAAAATAAAACTAGCTTCTTTTGCATAAATTTCTTTTACATTTGGGGCCAGCGTTGTGACATAGTGGGTAAAGCTGTTACCTGCAACGCCAGCATCCCATATGGGTGCCAGTTCATGTCCTGGCTGCTTTAATTCTGATACAGCTCCCTGCTAATGGCCTAGGAAAGGCAGCAAAGGATGGCCCAAGTGTCTGGGCTTCTGCTACCCATGTGGGAGACCAGATGAATCTCCCGGCTTTGGCCTGGCCCAGCCCTTGTTATTAAGGCCATCTGGGGAGTGAATCAGTGGATGAAAGATTGTTTTCTCTGTCTCTTTATCTTTCTCTGTAACTCTGTCTTTTGAATAAATAAATAAATCTTAAAAAAAAGTAAAAATAGGGGGCCATCGTGTGGCATAGCAGGTAAAGCTGCCATCTACAGCGCTGGCATCCCATATGGGCATGGGTTTGAGTTCTGGCTCCTCCATTTCAGATCTAGCTCTCTACCATGGCCTGAGAAAGCAGTAGAAGATGGCCCAAGTCCTTGGGCCCCTGGACACACATGGGAGAACAGGAAGAAGCTCCAGGCTTCTGGCTTCGGACAGGCCCAGCTCTAGCTGTTGTGGCCATTTGGGGAGTGAACCTATGGATGGAAGAGCTCTTTCTATAATAAGTAAATAAATCTCTTAAAAAGTAAAAATATAGCAAAACTCCAAAGTAAACAAAAGAAAAATTCAGGAAATCTATATAATTTTCTCCCTACAATACTATGATGTTTGGCTCAAAAATGAATTCAGCAACCAGTGGTACTCTCATGATACACATTTTGTTGTAGTTGGTAGAACGGCAACTACATCAAAACAGGTGTCTTCTCACTTCCTAATGTGCTGTGCATGGAACTGAGTTGTGTATCCCCGTATCTCTGATGCTGCCTCATTCACTCACCTCTCTCTTCATGTTCCAGCCCTGCCAGCAGCGCATAGAATATGTGATAATTCCTCTCCCCAGGATTCTGCCTTACTACTCGGTTCTGTGGAGATAAATCAGGTTTACATTCAGTGATGCTTTCTTTCCTTAACTCACATCCCAGTGATTTCTGCAAACAGTCATTTTGGAGGAAAATGTAAATTAAATGAGGTTTACTTACTTTTTCTAATAAATCTTCATGTAAAAAGCAATGGTAAGTCAAGGAACAAAATAAGGATATGACACACTCCACCAGCCTTTTACTTTCCTTTCTTACCCAAATAATCACAGCTCCCATTTCTTTTGACACTGACACTTCCAGTGCCCAAAGACAAGCAAAGCAGGCACACACTATTTCACCTAAATCCAATTCCAAACATGACAACGCTAACAGGTACCTGATTCTTTGACAAATCCATTGCAAACAGATTTCTGATGTCTCATGATGCATTCTATCAAAGGAAAGTGGTTCTTTATCTCACAGAATAATTAACAGGTCAACAATGTTATGACTATAACCCAGTGGAACCAGAGAGGTCTTATTTCATGCCTTTTGACTCCTCATTGTAAGTGAAATGAGCTTCCTCTGATTGAAACAGACACT
This sequence comes from Oryctolagus cuniculus, assembly GCF_051225735.1. Taxonomy (NCBI): domain Eukaryota; kingdom Metazoa; phylum Chordata; class Mammalia; order Lagomorpha; family Leporidae; genus Oryctolagus; species Oryctolagus cuniculus. Next base: position 46,020,036 of record NC_142880.1, read on the forward strand.
GTAGACAAAACCAGAACAGAAGCAGGATACAATCTACAATTCTCCCGCCCTGAATATTGCCCTTCTCACAGATGTTCAGCTGCACAAACTTCCCAAAGCGACTAGAGTTGTTGTTGTACACTGTCTTCGCGTTGCCGAAGGCTTCCATGATGGGGCTGTGGGAGAGCAGAGGGCAGCAGAGAGGATTAAAAGGGCAGATCTGAAAATGCCAAGAGCATTGCTCACAAATGTCACCAAAGATGTATGACTGCAGGGAATGTCTGAAACCCAGAGGAGCTGGGGTGACTGTTTACTCCCAGAAGCGCCAGATTTCCCAAACACTGCCCTGGGCTTTCCCCGCACATCCACTTCGAATGGGGAGTAGAGGCCTTGCAGCTGGCAGTGCTGGCAAAAAATGTTACACACTTAGGGAGACCACAGGGGCCCATCCCTTGCACAGATGAGCCTGGGCTTCCCCTAACAACTACTCAGAAAAAGCCCCCTGTGGAATTCTAGACACTGAGCATGTTCACCCATTTGTTGCAGACAATTCAGGGATCAGCACCCAGTTTCTGCACAGGACTCCCAGGCTTTGCAGGCTGTGTCACAGCTCTTCAGCACTGCTGCTGTATTTGAAAGCAACTGTGAACAATGCAAATGAGTGTGGCAGGGTCCCACTAAGGAGGATAGGCTGCAGGGAGGAGATGAGGCGGTTCTGCAGAGGGAGGGTGCTGACAGCTGTACAATGACGTGAATGTCTGAACGCCACTGAGCTGTACACCTTGTAACATGGGGGACTTGATGGTGTGCGTGTTTCACCTCAATGAAAAATCAACGTTTAAATGCAGAAATAAAATAAAAAAAAAAACAAAAACTGCTGGCGCCACGGCTCAATAGGCTAATCCTCCGCCTGTGGCGGGGTGAACCAATGGAAAAGGAAGACCTTTCTCTCTGTCTCTCTCTCTCACTGTCCACTCTGCCTGTCAAAAAAACCAAACAAACAAACAAACAAAAAAAAACAAAACAAAAAAACCCAAGAAAACTTGTCACAGCTGTAGGACCTGGGCAGCAAACTGAACAAATCTCTTAACAACAGGATCAGTAATGCCCCTGTTGGTTCTAAAATCTGATGAGGCATAAATCAGACATCAGGCGATTATGTATTTACATAGCTCAGATGATGCCTGTCCACACAGCCCCTCTTTCAAAGTTCTGAGGTTCCCTGCCATGCAACATATCACTGCTCCCCTTCCAGGGGAGAAGATACAAATACACCCTCTGCTCACACTGAGTCTCCCAAGGGCTGAATGCAGAGCAAAGCCCTGTTTATCTCTAGGCTGAGCCTTACACAGTGGCTCGGGGGTCAAAGCTTGTGCTTTGGTAAGGCCTCCAGAAAGCTGGGCAAGTGCTTCCCTTCCACAGACTCCAATCCTACTGCCCCACTGGATGCGGGTGCTTCCGACACACATGAGGCTGGATCAGGGGCCCTGCCGTAGGACGGAGGCTGCACACTGGTGGATGCAGGTCTAGAGCTTTCTTAAGGAACTGCAGACAAAAGTCTAGAAACAGAGGTGGACCAAGCTATTTTAACCTTCCCATCCCCTAAGGAAAGTGCATTTGGAGTTGGGAACAAGGGGATGGTAGAGAAGTACCTGCTTTCGAGAATGGCTTGTTCCACGCAAGATGACTTCTCCTTCAAGGACAGCTCTGAAGACTGCTGGCTGATGGCCGACAGGAACTTGAGTATCAGCTTTGTGCTTTCGGTTTTACCAGCCCCACTTTCACCACTGAAAGACAAAACACAGACATCTGTGCTTCCAAGTACCTAAGATTTAAATAAAACAAAAACAAAACAAAGAAACTGAGCTCAGCCAAAGTCATTACAATTCTGCAACAGATCAACAGCTAGAACTAGGGAAAAGGGAGCTAAAAATGCCTAAGAAAGCCTCATTATGGAGAAAAAGAAGTCCTTTCTCCTGCAGGTCACTCTGTATCTGGTCTCACACAGGCCTCTTCTAACATAGGAGGTAAACAGACCTTTTATCTTTTTAAGAGGCACAGAGAGAGAAAGCACAAGAATTCTCATCCACTGGTTTATTCCCGAAAGGTCTGCAACAGCCAGGGCTAGGCCAGGGGTCTCCGACATGGATAACTGGAATCCGACTACTGAGCTGGCACGGCTGCCTCCCAGGAGCCACATAAGCAGGAATCTGGAATCAGGAGCTAGAGCCAGGAATCTAACAAAGAAACTTGGATGAGGGATGCATGTCTGAAACACTAGGCTAAACACCTGCTCCCAGAACCACCTTTTTGTGAAAAGTAAGCTCTGCAAGAGAAGGTGTGTCAGTGTTTTGTTCACAAATGTAGCTGTTTTGCTCAGGGCAGGTGTCAGGTGAATGCTAGATAAATAAGTACATTAACAGTGTCTTTCTGGGGAAGTTAAAACAGGAAGATATGCATGGAAATGCAATCATTCCTAAGTTTTTTTAAAAAAAGATTTTATTTATTTATTTGAGAGGTAGAGGCATAGTTAGAGAGAGAGAGAGAGACAGAGAGAAAGATCTTCCATCCGCTGGTTCACTTCCCAAATGGCTGCAATGGCCAGAGCTGAGCCAATCTGAAGCCAGGAGCCAGGCAGGCTATTTTCCACTGCATACCCAGACCATCGCAGAGAGCTGGATTGGAAGAGGAGCAGCCGGGACTAGAACTGACGCCAAAAGGGGATGCCAGCACCGCAAAGGCTTTAGCCCACTATGCCACAGTGCCAGCTCTTAAGTGTTATTAAGATGGAGAGGCAATAAACACGCAGGTACATGATCCACACTAAGTTACTTTCTTCTCACAGTAATTCTAGGAGGGGAGGCAGTGCCTGAGTGCCCACATCAGAACCAAACACCAGGTCTGTCTGAGGTCATACATTAGTGATCGTTAAGGAAAAACAAACAAAGCAACTCAGTAGGAGGACTACGAGAGAAGTGGAGTGGATGAGTTAAGCCTGCATAGTCCAACAAACATCAGGCAGGCAAAGAGGAAAGAAGAACTCTGGGAGAGACGAGAACGTGAGGGAAATCACAGAAGCCAGGTCAGCTTGGACAGATCCTGAAGGGAGAATGGGGTCTATGACTGCTGGTCTGGGCCACGGCAGCAGAGAGAAAGAGGCTAGGATTGAGTCTGGTGCTTTAGAGCCGAGTGCAGAACAGAAAGCGAAGAATGGCCCATCAGGGTCACTCGGGAGGACCTCAGCTCTGGAGGTAACACTCGGAGCAGTGTTAGGCTGAAGAAGCATTCTGCAGAGGCACAGGCATGTAATGGCCAGGCCCTGGGTATGCAGAGTTGAGCTACAGAGGGAGAGGAAGGTCTAGGGATGAGATTTGGAAGGAGAAACACACTCAGTGCTGTGTCAGGCACCACACTCAGCACAGAGGGAGGACAGAGGCAGCAAACAGGCTGGGAGATCGGAAATAAAACAAAGGGATATGTGACTGCAGAGCCAGACACCACCAGGAGGCAGCACGTCCACAACTGCCTCACAACATAAATGAGCGGATAAACAGATGAGCCAAGCTGAGTTCCAAAGAGAAGTTCCAAGGAGTGCCGAGACCTGGAGGTAATCAGGAAAGTGGAATTTTGCTGGAAATTTGGTAAATGATTAAGCCCTTACAATTCAAGAGAGGAAATGACTCAGAGATGATACCATCGGGGCCAACCTGGGTGCTGCGGGCCCATGGGAACTCTCCACCAGTCCATCACCCCAGTCCTTCCATGCACTCTGTAAGCGCCAGGGCTGGGCTGGGCCTTGTCTCCACCAGAGACATAAAGTCAAGGGTGATGAGGGCTCCAGGGGAGGTTTGCATACACACAAGAGAGACCAGACAGTCTGTCCTCGTCCACCCCCACTTCCTGGAGAAAACAAATACCTGAGAATCCACACCTATCTTGAGATCATAATGCAAAGCCAAGAACATCAGAGACAAGCCCTACAGGAGTGGTGGAGTGGTGAAATCTACAACCCTGAAACTGCCCGGCCCCCTGCTGTTTGAGATAATAAATAGCCAGGGTTAAGTTGGGCCAACTTTGGTTGGGGTTTCTTTTATCAGCAACCAGAATCTTCCTGGTACAGGGATTAGGGGTTATCTTGGCATAACCGGTGCTAGCCCAGCCTGGTGCCTGGCACGCCAAGGAAAGGCCCTCAGCAACAATGGGCTGAGTAATCAACACAAAACAAGGAAGGATTTAAGTGGTTCTCCATATTAAAAAAAAAAAAAAAAAAAACACTTTTTACCTAGCAGCTGATAGAGACAGAATTACTGAAAACAAAACAATGGGGCAAGTTCTAGTTACAGTGATGAGGCAGAAACAATGCTGTAGTGTGCCCCAAACCTGGACAACACTCCTTGTGATAGGTACAGCAGTCAGCTGGTAACAAGGGGCCTGAATGTGGCCAGCTACCCAAGATGGCAAGAGGGATACTTGTTCTTTCCGTGCCTGGTAGCTATAGACCCTGTTTGTGGTCCTCTGGGCTCTCCACCTTGCACCTGCCACCTAGGTACCATCTCCAAAACAGATGAGGTGGACAAAGCCAGGTCTCTCACCGACCCATGAACAAGAAATAAACCATCCCTTTGTAGAGCCCTCGGCATATGGGGGTGTTTGTGACAATAGTTGGCCCATCTTGACTAACAGAATACAGCAGAAACACGCCCACGGAGAAGAAGCTGCTCAAACTCCACAGCGCGGACTTGCTCAAGGGAAAGAAAACCCAGGATTCTCACTGCCCTGAGCGTTCATTGTACTTAAGACGTACTTGCCTCTAGCTGCCACTCTGCACCCCCAATTGTGTGCCCTTATTCTCAGCAGAGTCTGCCAGAGAACCATGGAGCACCAACTCTAGTCCCCTACTCATGGACACGATGAGAGAAACTCTCAAGAACCAGGAAAAACTCGCCAAACTGCAGGCGCAAGTGCGCACTGGTGGGCAAGGAACTAGTCACAGAAAGAAGGTGGTTCACAGTGACAGCAGACATGAAAATCTTCAGCTCTCCTTAAAGGAATTAGAGGCAAACGGTATCTATGGTGTTGAAGAGGTGAACGGGTTTACAAACCAAGGAAAGTGATCCACAGTAACAACCCTGAAATTCAGACTTCTCTGGCAGCAAACACTTTCACCATTAGAGGCTGTGCTGAGACAAGCAGCCAGCAGAAATGCTCCCCAGCATCTGAAACCAGCGCGGTGCACACAGCCTGACTGGCTGAGGAGGCTGGCCGACGCTCTGCCCAAGCACCAGTGGAGAGGACCATGATGATGAAGTTCCAGATCTCATGGAGAATTCTGATGAGGCTTCTGAGAATCATGCAAACTGAATGGAGTCAGTTTTTGAAGAAGAAGTTGAAGAAGTTAGTGGGAGCTGCTATTTTATATTATGACCGCTTTTTAAAATCGCTTTGTTTATGATTTGAAGAAATTTAGATCTCTAATATTTTTAAGATCCTTTCAGTTTTTGCTTATACCCCATTCATTTTTTTTTTTTTTTTTTTTTTTTTTTTTTTTTTTTGACAGGCAGAGTGGACAGTGAGAGAGAGAGACAGAGAGAAAGGTCTTCCTTTGCCGTTGGTTCACCCTCCAATGGCCGCCGCTGCAGCCGGCGCACCGCGCTGATCCGATGGCAGGAGCCAGGATCCAGGTGCTTTTCCTGGTCTCCCATGGGGTGCAGGGCACAAGCACCTGGGCCATCCTCCACTGCACTCCCTGGCCATAGCAGAGAGCTGGCCTGGAAGAGGGGCAACCGGGACAGAATCCGGCGCCCTGACCGGGACTAGAACCCGGTGTGCCGGCGCCGCAAGGTGGAGGATTAGCCTATTGAGCCACGGCGCCGGCCGCCCATTCATTCTTTACAGCTAATTAAGCTGAAAAGCCTGGGAATAAAGTTTGAAACAAAGGTTAATAAACCTCTTCGCTAAGTTAAAAAAAAAAAAAAGGACTTGGGGCTGGCACTGTGGCATTGAAGGTTAAGCCTCCCTCTGCCGTGCCAGCATCCCTTATGGGCACTGGTTCAAGTCCTGGCTGCTCTGCTTCCAATCCAGCTCCCTGCTAATGTGCCTAGGAAAGCAGCAGAAGATGGCCCAAGTCCCTGGGACCCTGCACCCACATGGGAGACCTGGAAGAAGCTCCTGGTTCCTGGTTTCAGCCTGGCTGAACCCCAACCATTTCAGCCATTTGTAGAGTGAACCAGTGGGTGGAAGATCGATCTCTCTTTCTCCTTCCCCCCAAAGCCTTTCAAATAAACATATCTTTTTTTTTTTTTTTAAAGTACTTGAAGAAGATAACAGCATGGGAAGAATACCTATGGCTGGAGATTGAGTCACAGATATCAATGTCTGCTGATTTTCTCATTGTATCTTACCTTCTTCAAGCATCTTTTTTTTTTCTTCAAAGATTTATTTATTTATTTATTTATTTATTTGAAAGGCAGAGTTACAGAGAGGCAGTGGCATAAAGAGAAGGACAGACAGTATGTGTGGGGGTGTCTTCCACCCGCTGGTTCACTCCCCAAATGGCTGCAATAGCCAGAGCTGAGCCAAACCAAAGTAAGGAGCCAGGAACTTCTTCCAGGTCTCCTACACAGGTGCAGGGGCCCACGGACTTGGGCCATCTTCTTTTTTCCCAGGCCGTAGCAGAGAGCTGGATCAGAAGTAGAGCAGTCAGGATTCAAACTGGCACCCATATGGGATGCCGGCACTGTGGGTGGCGGCTTTACCCTCTATGCCACAGTGCCAGCCCCTCCTTCAAACATCTTAAGGGCATCTCTTTCGTGAACCACGAAACAAAAACAAAACTCAGATGTGTACAGCACTCTACAAGAGTGGTTCTCAAACTTGGCAGCATATCCAAATCACCCAGTATGTTCGTCATCCACACCTGGCGGGGGCAGAACTCAGTCATCAGCATTCTTTACAGTTTTCTGGACAATTCTACCGTGAAGCCAGGTTGAAGAACTAGTGATCTGGAAAGCAGTCCCACATAATTCAGACAGAACTGTGCTAGGATATAAGTGGTGACTACTCTTATATAGGATATGGAAATGTTCCATAAACAAGGCAAAAAAATGAAAATAAGTAAATTGCTCATAGAATAAACCAGAAGGTTCTGGACATTAACATGAAGGTAGCAGGACTCTCTGTAGCTGGGACACTTTGATCCAGACCCCTCACCACCTGCTCCCCTGCCTGAGCTCTCCTTGGCTCATGGCAGCTATCGTCCTCTGCTGTGGTCTCAATGGGGCTATACACACACACACACACACACACACACACACACGGGCTTTAGGGAAATCTTGGTATTAAAGCACAAATCACCTTTGTAACTATAACAATGAGAACAAAACAAAAAAGAGAAAGAAGGAAAAAGAAAACACAAATGCTGATGTGGGATCTCACAGGCCAGGTTAAAACACTTGAGAATTTTTAGTAGTCACAATGCAAATTCAGAAGGCAGTTTTTAGGCAGGAGTGTCCTGACCAAGGCGAAGGTTTTAAAGAATCACTCTGATGCCCAGGTGGAGGACAGAAAGGAGGGAAGTGAGAGGGAAAGCAGGGCCACAGATGCTAGGGCAGAAGTCACATGAGAGGGATGGGGGGCAGCAGGAAGACAGGGGAGAACCCCAAGGAAGACTGACACACAGGGAGGCTGCGGGCCTGGCTGGGGGTGTTGGTGGAGGGGGTGTGGGAGCGGATGAGAGACACAGTAAGCACCAGGAACAGGGAACAATTCCTGAGACCCAGGAGCCTGCTAGGTGATGACCCGAATGTTGGTAATATAACTTAGCACATTTGTCAAAACTCCTCAAATTGCACACTTTGCTGTACTTTACTTCAGTTTGGAGACAAAACAAACAAACAAACAAATGACCCAAGAAACAAAAATCTAACTTCTAGATCAAAGAATCACTTCCAGGATCTCAGGCAGGATGGAGAGGCCACTGGCTGAGAACAGGAAACACAAGGGTAGGAACACGTTTCTGAGACACAGTGACGAGTTTAGTGCACGTCGCCATGAGGCATCCATGAGGCACCTCAGTGATGACACCTCAGGGGCACTTGGACGTAAATCTGCAACTCCGAGGAGGTGGCAGGGGCGTGTGGAAGTTTACAGGGGTCATGTGCGCTCAGAGAAGACGATGCAGGCTGGGTTAGAAGAGGAGGGTGTGAAAAATGACAGAGGAGCTGAGATGTGGCCAGAGAACTTGGGAGAGAGCCAGAACACGGAGTCCTGCGGACAGGAGCGGGCCAGCTCGCTGAGGCACATGGGCTGGTTAAGGAGGGCACAGAAACAAATTAAGAAATCTTCTCCTGAGATGTAACATTCTAGAAATTTAAGGCCACCAACCCAGTACAGGAGAAGAAGGCAAGGAATCAGCAGCCATGAGGTCAAAGATGGAACAAAGTCATTAGGAAAGCAGGGAGGAAATATCCAGAGCTTGCCTGCACACAGCGCCCGTCACCCACTGACAGGCTGATCACCTAGTTTTCCACGGGCAGCGAAGGTGCCAGCAAACTACCGTTTTTATAAATAAAGGTTTATTGGAGCACAGTCTGGCCCGCCTCTGCTTACCCCTTTGCACTCATTATGAAGCGGAGAGCTCAGCAGCTGCTACATAGGTGGTCTCACCCAGGAAGGATAAAATACAAACTCTTTGACCCCATATGGAGGTTGAGGAAGGCTGACCACAGTGACTCCATTTTGCAATAGGAAATGGAGCAGCTCTGGCTGAGCCCAGTGACATGAATGAAGGGCTTATCCACCAAACACATAGAACCAGAGCTCAGTTCCAAGATGACACAAGAACTCATTTAAGGAGAGGGAGACAACTCTTGCCAAAATGGCCTAGAAGACAAGGAACTTCGGCTCTGCTCCCCAGACAACGCTGCCCTCCTGGTGTTGCAGGGATTTCCACTTTTAACAATTCCCAGCTGCCGCAAAGTGACTCTGCAAGCAAGTCAGTCTGAAGAAACGGCAACCTCAGTGAACTTGATGTCCGCCTGCCTGGTGACCGGAGCCTTCCACTCCAGGGACTCCACTCCACTATTCCTTTCTCTCTTCCTTGGAGGGAGTAATGCCCACTACTCGCTAACCTTGCAGGTTTGCTATGGCTGACTTGTTTGTCTGTGTTTGACAGACAGATCTGACATTGTGGAAAGACAAACGTGTTGGGGCCAGTGTTGTGGCATAGTGGATAAAGTCTCCGCCTGCATTGTTGGCATCCCAAATAGGTGCCAGTTCAAGACCCAGCTGTTCTACTTCTGATCTAGCTCCCTGCTAAAGAGCCTAGGAAAGTAGTGGAAGATGGCCTCGGTGCTTTGGCCCCTGCACACACGTGGAAGACCTAGAAGAAGCTCTTGGCTCCTGGCTTTGAATCTGCCCAGCTCTGGCCATAGCAACCATTTTGGGGGTGAACCAGTGGATGCAAGATCTCTCTCTTCTCCTCATTCTCTAACTCTGCTTTTATAATAAAATAAATTAATTGGGGCTGGCGCTGTGGCACAACAGGTTAATGCCCTGGCCTGAAGCTCCAGCATCCCATATGGGCGCCAGTTTGAGACCCAGCTGCTCCACTTCCAGTCCAGCTCTCGGCTATGGCCTGGGAAAGCAGTAGACCCGGAAGAAACTCCTGGCTCCTGGCTTTGGATTAGCGCAGCTCTGGCCACTGCGGCCAATTGAGGAGTGAACTAGCGGATGGAAGACCTCTGTCTCTCTCTCTGCCTCTCTTTTCTCTGTGTAACTCTGACTTTCAAATAAATAAATCTTTTAAAAAAATCTTAAAATGCACACATGGTTGTGTTCAACACCAACCCTTCCCACAGCACTTTCTACTGGTGCCCAGCTGTGGGGAGCAGCCCGGACTGGACTGAGTTACTGGAATTAAGACTTATTCTATGCATCTGCTCTCCCACAATATGGCGCTGGGAGAGAAGTAAACAGCTTCTGCACAGCTGCCTCCAGTTCAACCAATAAACTGTAGGACTTGCTCCTGATTGGAGGAGAGCAGCGTACTCGGCGTGTGGGCAGCCGAGTTGGGATTGGCAGAGGAGGACTATAAAAGAGGAGAGAGACGGCATGCACCAGGAACATCTAAGGGGAACATCTAAGGGGAACACCTGTGCAGCCCCCGAGAGAGCCGGCCGGCGGTGTGCCGCTCCCCTGCGGAAGTGGGGAATGTGGCCAGGGGGAACTGCCCTTCCACGGAGGTGGAAGGGATAGTAGCCAACCCGGGAAGAACCAGCAGCAAACCCGGGGAGGGCCGAGCAGACGAAAGAACAGCGCAGGGTCCTGTGTTGTTCCTCCACGAAGAGGGGGAGCGACATAATGGTGCCGTGACTCGGATGTGAAGCCTAGGCAGGGTTTAGTGTCGTTCCTCCACGAAGAGGGGGAGCGACACCCAGCAACCCAACATTCCCCTCCCTGTGAATCAAATGCCCCTGAGTCACACGACTGTCTGAAAATACAAATCGGATCACGTCCACACTTGCTAGCACAATTAGGAAAACTTTTCTACGATCTAAAGGATTAAGTCCAAAGGCCTTAAAAAGCCAAACAAAGCCCTTAAGGCATGAACTAGTACTAGGAGGCGGGACCCTATTCTGGAAATAACAGACTTTGCAGTCAAAGGGACTGAAGTTCAAATCTTGTGTTTATTGAGAAAAGCGCAAGTCTCTTTCGCAAGTCATTCCCTCCACAGTGCCTAGCCTCAGTTTCCCAGCAGAAAATGCTATCAGGACACCTCTGACCTCATACAAATTAAGTCTTCTCAGTGGACGGCAGTTCCCTCTCTCTGCCTTCCCAACCCCAGCTCCTTTATCTGCTGTGTGACGTGAATACGAGCCCTGTCCCAAGTCTTATTCTGAGCGGTGCCTTTCCAATCCAAGACACAAGTTTTGTGCAGCATTCTAACACCATCATCTCTAAAACTATTTCCAGAAATAGAAAAACACGACACAGTTCAGCAGCATTTCAGGATACAAAAGACATGCGAGAAGAAAAACCAGAACAAGCAAAGCTAGTGGAGACCCTGAACCAACAGGTCGTCTGCATCACTCGGCACTTGCTGGGCAGCTGCTGAATACCGCAATGAGCTGGATTACAGAGCTACGAATTCAAATCAGCCACGGGTCTGCCTACCCTGTGTTAGAGCACTTCTAAAGGTCTGGGAAAACAGGCATGTTTATTTTGGTGCAAGAAATCTGTGAAATCTATGCAGTTTTTTTTTTTTTTTTAAAGATTTATTTATTTGAAAGTAAGAGCTACACAGAGAGAAGGAGAGGCAGAGAGAGAGAGAGAGAGAAAGAGATAAAGGTCTTCCATTCGCTGCTTCACTCCCTAATTGGCCGCAAAGGCTAGAGTGCGCCGATCCAAACGGAGGCCAGGAGCTTCCTCCGGGTCTCCCACAAGGGTACAGAGGCCCAAGGACTTGGGCCATCCTCCACTGCTTTCCCAGGCCATAGCAGAGAGCTATATTAGAAATGGAGCAGCCGGGACCAGAACCAGTGCCCACATGGGACGTCAGCACTGCAGGCAGCGGCCTTACCCGTTATGCCACAGCAGCGGCCCCGCACAGTTTTTTTTTTTTTTTTTTTAATTTTTAAAAATTTTTTGACAGGCAGAGTTAGACAGACAGAGAGACAGAGAGAGGTCTTCCTTTGCCAATGGTTCACCCCTCAAATGGCCACTACGGCCAGCGCCCTGTGCCGATCTGAAACCAGGAGCCAGGTGCTTCCTCTTGGTCTCCCATGCGGGTGCAGGGCCCAAGCACTTGGGCCATCCTCCATTGCCTTCCCAAGCCACAGCAGAGAGCTGGACTGGAAGAGGAGCAACTGGGACAGAATCCGGCATCTGAACCGGGACTAGAACCTAGGGTGCTTGATGCCGCAGGCGGAGGATTAGCCTAGTGAGCTGCGGTGCCGGCCCCCACACAGTTTTTTAATATGCATATTTCATGAACTTTTTAAAGATGCCTCATTGCCTTAAAAGATACTGAGAAGATTATAAAAAAAAACTAAACCCTGCCTGCCCTTCACACAAAGTAGAAGAAACTGGGGGCTGACGCTGTGGCGCAGCAGGTTAATGCTCTGGCCTGAAGCACTGGCATCCCATATGGGTGCTGGTTTGAGACCCAGCTGCTCCTCTTTCAATCCAGCTCTCTGTAAAGGCCTGGGAAAGCAGCAGTAGACGATATCCCAGACTTGGGCCACTGCACCCACATGGGAGACCCGGAGGAGGCTCCTGGCTCCTGGCTTCTGATCAGCGCAGCTCCAGCCGTTGCAGCCAAATAATTGGGGAGTGAACCATCAGATGGAAGACTACTCTCTCTCTCTCTGCCTCTCCTCTCTGTGTAACTCTGACTTTCAAATAAATAAATAAATAAACAAATAAACAAATCTTTAAAAAAAAAAGTAGGAGAAACTAAAGCTAGTGGAGAGGTAAAGTGTACTAGATCAGTTGAGGTCAAATCACTTTGATGAAAAAATCAGTTAAGTAAGGTTTAAATTCATACATATTGTCATGTGATTCACAGTTGACATTTTGCTCAAGAAAGGATTTTCCGTGAGGTTATAAAGGAGGGGCTGGCGCTGTGGCACAGCGGGCAAAGCTGCCACCTGCAGTGACGGCATCCTATGTGGGCGCCGGTTCGAGTCCTGGCTGCTCCACTTCCAATCCAGCTCTCTGCTATGGCCTGGGAAAGCAGTAGAAGATGGCCCAAGTCCTTGGCCCCCTGCACTCACAAGGGAGATGAGAAAGAGCTTCGGATCAGTGCATCTCTGGCCGTTGCAGCCAACTGGGGAGTGAACCAGCAGATGGAAGAACATCTCTCTCTCTCTCTCTCTCTCTGCCTCAGCCTCTCTGTAGCTCTTTCAAGTAAAATAAATAAATTAAAAAAAATTATAAAGGAGCTGAAAAGTTCCAATAACCTAGTGACATCACAACATCACATCACAACACAACACACTGCTAGGTGTTGATGGTGATGCTAGTTGTTTAAAAGTACAGAGTTATGTACAGTACATGAAATAAACCACTATGTTACTGCTTTATGTATTAATTATCCTATACTGTTATTAATCTTTTAGCATGTATTCCTGCTACTTCTAAGAACAAGCCTGCTTTAAAAGACGTGTGCTGCATGGATAGCAGTGTTACAATCTCCTGTTGTCTGCTCTGAGGCCACATGGAGTGACCTCACAGGCACACTGTGATGTCTAAACAACGAAATCATCTGGCAATGCATTTCTCGGAATGGACCCTGTCACTGAGCAACTCACAACTGTGTTTATACTGTGACGTGTTTTTACTTATGTCAGCATACGCTGCCATTTAAATGTGCAAAAAAAGATGAAATAAAACTCAAGTTTAAGAGAAGCAATAACTTTGAAAATGAGATCCAAGAAAGAGGCTTGAATTAGAAGCCCAGGTACCTGGCATTACCACCAAGCAGCTGGAGAGCTTGGTCAGTGATGTGTGCTAAGGGAAATGGGAGAAAAACTCATCTAGGAAATCCTGGTGAGTTCCAAATACGCTTATTTTGTGATTTTTAAAGGCATTAGCATGACAATGTTTTGAAAGTAGTAAAACACATCACATCCACCAGGGGGCAGATTATACCCAAGGAAACCTGACGGGATCCTGTGCTCAGCAAATCCTACTTTTATACTCAAGTTTCTCCTAATTCCCATAGCCCCATTCCCCACTAAGCTGCTGGAGAGATCTATTAAAACCCAAACACATTTTAATGAGAAATCTATTCTTCAAGTCTATTTCCTGAGTATTAATTTAGATAAATACGGTTACTCTTCTCACATCAGCAGTACATAAAGGCTGCTTTCTCTTTGGGACTCACCCCACCCCCGGTCCCCCTTATTTTTAAATACCACAGTCTTTGGCATGAAAATGCCAACCCCTTTCCGTTTTATTACACACACATACACACACACACACTCACACACAATGGTCTCATTTGGTTTTTCACTTTCTTCTTAAGCTGCTCTGTGTAGCAAGTGATACATTAGTCATGCTCTCATTTTTCCATGGAAAGTAATAAACACAAGTAATTATCTGTGGCAAATATTTAGTATCTAAGTGTGGACAACAATTAGATATTAAAATAGATTTGGTCGTCTTTCTGTTAGTCTTACTAAATTATATAATGCATGGACTTAAATTCTAATTACTGAACTTTTATGAAGTCATCTAAAAGAGCCTACACAAAGCGTGTCTAGTCACAGTCATGTTATTTTAGTGGGCACATGACTCTCAAAAGCTCTGTTGGTACACTAAGCAACGCCTTCATTCTGACACCTGTGAGTGTTGGGATAATCCCAATTTGCTTAACTGAATACATCGACAGCCCCACTACCCAAGTTGTTTCCACTGCCAGTACCTTATGTTCACATATATGTAATTCCCACTTGTTTGAAAATGCAAACAATCCTTGGGGCCAGTGCTATGGCAAATGGGTTAAGCCACTGCCTGTGACTCCGGCATCCCATACTAGTGCCAGTTTGAGTCTTGGTTGCCTCAGTTTCAATCCAGTTCCCTACTGATGCACCTGGGAAAGCAGCAGAGGGCAGCCTGAGTGCTTGGCCCCTGCTTCCCATGTGGGAGACTCAGATGGAATTTATGTGTTCCTGGCTCTGGCCTGGCTAAGCACCTCCCATTGTGGCCATTTAGGGAGTGAACCAGTGGAAGATCTCTGTGTATCCGCCCTCCAACTTTACCTTCCAAATAAATAAGTAAATAAATAAATCAATATTTAAAAAAGAGTAATGATTTTATTAATAGTTAATAAGTATTTATTAATAAATTATTTATTTTAGTTATAAGTCAGAGTTACACAGAAGGAGAGGCAGAGACAGAGAGAGTGCTTCCATCTGCTGGTTCACTCCCCAAATGGCTGCAATAGCCAGGGTGGGGCCAGACTGAAACCAGAAGCCACGAGCTTTTTTCAGGTCTCTTACATGGGTGCAGGGGCCCAAGCAGTTGTACCTATCCTCTGCTGCTTTCCCAGGCACATTAGCAGGGAGCTGGACTGGAAGTGGAGCAGCTGGGACTCAAACCAGTGCCCATATGGGATGCTGGCATTGCAGACAGTGGCTTTACCAGCTATGCCACAGTGTTGGCCCCATTAAATAAATTTTCAAGCAATAAATAAAAGCGCAAAGAATCCAAGAAGGATACCAGGTAAACACTACCAGGAAGAAGCGCACGCCCCCAAAAGTGGTTTCCTGTGTGGCGCCTGGGGGCACCACTGTGGAACAGCCACATCAAGGCTGTCAGAGGTTTTTTTTTTTTTTTTTTTTTTGACAGGCAGAGTGGACAGTGAGAGAGAGAGACAGAGAGAAAGGTCTTCCTTTGCTGTTGGTTCACCCTCCAATGGCCGCGCGGCCAGCGTGCTGCGACTGGCACACCGCGCTGATCTGATGGCAGGAGCCAGGTGCCTCTCCTGGTCTCCCATGGGGTGCAGGGCCCAAGCACTTGGGCCATCCGCCACTGCACTCCCTGGCCACAGCAGAGAGCTGGCCTGGAAGAGGGGCAACCCAGACAGAATCCGGCGCCCTGACCGGGACTAGAACCTGTGTGCCGGCGCCTCAAGGTGGAGGATTAGCCTAGTAAGCCGCAGCGCCGGCCTGATAAAGGTTTTGACAGGAGGGCTTTATTCCAAAAAAAGTAAGTCTCAGCTAAAATAGGAATGCCAGCTCCTTCCTCCTCCATCGAACTAAACGTGCTCTTATACCATTCTCTTAATAAATACATTGTTAGCCTCTTTTACAGCCAATTCAAACATAAACTTTAAGAGCACGCAATTCTTAACATTTCTTAAATTTGGGAGATTGTATCTAGAGTAAATTTATCACACTGGAGAAAAAAGAGAGACATCGTTCAGATATACAAGCATTCTGACTAGTGTTATGGAATATGTGGAACATTTTTCAAGTGAAAGAATTACGCAACATTTTCTTAAACGGAAGAATCACGTCTAAACCAAAGAACAGGGGCAGGCATTTGACACACTAAGGCACCACTTGGGCCCCTGCACCCTGTGTCACAGTGCCTGGTTTCAGTCATAGTCCCGTTTCTGACTCCAGCTTCCTGCTGATGTGCACCTGGGAGGCAGCAGTGATGGCTCAAGTACTTGAGTCTCTGCCACCCATGTGGGAGACCAGACTGGTTCTGAGGCTCCTGTCTTCAGCCTGCACCACCCCAGGCTGTTGTGGGTACTTTCGGGAATGAATTAATGGGTGGGAAATCTGTCTTTCAAAGAAATAAAAATAAATATTTTTTAAAAAAGTCCTAAAGAGCCATTAAGAAAAATAAAGCTGCCTTTTTTTTTTTTTTTTAACAGGAGTGGAATGGAATAATGACTGAGGACAAGAGCAAGCCAACGTGGTCCACGTGCCCTGCGAGGGGAACCCTTGTGCCTTCTGCAAGCTATAGTTACGGATCTGTTCCCACGGAAAACTCCACAGGCAGGTACAAAAGCTCTTCTGGGCTAAGCAGGCAGTGTGCCTGGAGCTGGCTGCAGGAGTGCTGTGGGCAGGGCCTGGGACTCCCACTCCCCCGCCAGGGTTACCTGATGAGGACACACTGGTTGTCGTGGCGCTTCCACAGGCAGCGGTAGCACTCGTTGGCAATGGCGAAGATGTGCGGTGGGAGCTCCCCCAGGTGGTGCCTGCTGTAGCGCTCCATGGTGGCGCCCTCGTACAGGCCGGCGATGGGCTGGTAGGGGTTCACGGAGGCGATGATGGAGCCGATGTAGGTCTGCAAGCACACGGGTGGGACACGGGCTCATTACATGGGCGGGGGCCTGGAGACATATGCCGTCGCCACCAGGGGACCTCCTCCCTCCATGGTGCACTGCTGGCTGCCTGCCCAGTGGGCTCATCGCACCCAAGTCCACTGCTGTGCGGGCGCAGAGGGACGCAGCATCTGGCTTCCCATGTTTGCCTGCTCCCCATGTCTTTCCGGTGCAAACTCGTGCCACTCTGTACAAATAAATGGAGTGGAGAAGGAAGAGAAGCAGCCCAGGCCCAAATCCCTGTTCCCCAGTAGCCTTCCTATCCTGATGCCTTCCTCCTAAGACAAGCTGTCCAGTACGGTTTCGCTCCTCCTCCACTGGCTGTTAGCAGCAGCAAAGTTCAAGTCACGGGAAACGCAGAAAACAGACTGCAGGTATCTAGGGGCTGGGAAAGGGGGCAGAGTTTTGCTGAATGGACACAGAGTTTTCAAACATTTGGGGATGGGAAGGGTCCTGGTGGGGTTAGTAGTTGTCATGTACTGCCCTGTGAATGTACTTCACGTCACTGAACTGGACACTTGAACAGAGTCAGCATGGCCAGGTTTATGCGCTGCACAGTTAGACACAGCTTTTCAAAGGACCCAAGACTGTTTGGGATATGCTTGGTATTCTTTCTTTAAATGCAACGCCTCATGAAGTAACATATAATCTATCCGGACCTCAGATAATTGACAGGCTTACCTTCTGACATAACCTCCAGGACAGAAATTAAGCAAAAACCTTCAGAGAATCCAGAGGCTCCTCTTACTTAGGCAGCAAACGGCTGGCCACAGTGTTATCAAAGCTTGAAGCTTTGTGCTTAAGGCCCCTGCCATAGGAACATAGCTGTTCATCGGCTACGTGGTCTCAGGCACAGACACAGTAAATTGCACGCAGGGGGAAGCAGCATCCTGCAACCTCCGCCTGCTGTGCCTTTCATGCAGTGCAGGCATGGGTGCCAAGGGCTTTACTGGGTGCCAAGAGCAATTTCTGCCCCCTCCTGCATTCGTGTGTTGCTGCTCTGACCCCATTTACCTCGAATGTGACCCCATTTGGAGACAGGGTCTTTGAACGGACAACTAAGTCAAAATGAGGCCAAGAAAGGGGCCGGTATCCATTCTGATGAACGGTATAGGACAAGAAAATGTAGACATGAAAAAGTCACCAGGACACACACGCACAGAGCGAAGGACACCCGCGGCACAAGGACAAGGCAGTCACTCAGAAGCCGAGGAAGAAACCAAGCCGAAACTCCGATCTTGGGCTCCCATTCTCCAGCGCTATGGGAGAATCAGTGTCTGATGTTTAACCCTCCTCATCTGTGTATTCCGTGATACAGCCCTAGCAGGTGAATCCATGGGGCCTGAACTCTTTCCCCCTCTCAGGGACTCGGAAAGTCTGTAGGTTTATTGCACCTGGTACTTTTTTTTTTTTTTTCCAAGTAAGGAAACTGAGGCGTGAAGGGGAGGCTGCAAACAGCACCTCATATTCAATCAGTGGCAGAGATAAGATTTCCACCCAGGCAATCTAATTCTAGAGGCTTCTCCTACCACATCCATTGCTGAGGTGCAGCAATTCAACCAAGGGAAAAAAAAAAAAAAAAAACTAGACAAAAGGTCCAAAGATCCTGCGAGCATCTGCCCCATATTACAGCAATTTGTAGTCATTTATATTCATGGTGACTGCTAGGAACATCACGGACCGCTTTTCCAATGTAAGAAAGTCAGTATTTCGGAGATAATTTGAACCAAAAAAAAAAGTTACAAACATAAGAGATATCACAATAGAAATTCTAGTCCTAAGAATATATCAAAGGGGCTGGTGCCACCGCTCAATAGGCTAATCCTCCGCCTGTGGCGCTGGCACCCCGGTTCTAGTCCCGGTCAGGGTGCCGGATTCTGTCCTGGTCGCTCCTTTTCCAGGCCAGCTCTCTGCTGTGGCCCGGGAGTGCAGTGGAGGATGGCCCAAGCACTTGGGCCCTGCACCCACATGGGAGACCAGGAGAAGCACCTGGCTCCTGGCTTTGGATCAGTGCGGTGCGCCGGCCGCAGTGCACTGGCCGGAGCGGCCATTGGAGGGTGAACCAACGGAAATGGAAGACCTTTCTCTCTGTCTCTGTCTCTGTCTCTCTCTCTCTCACTGTCCACTCTGCCTGTAAAAACAAAACAAAACAAAACAAAATGTATCAAAGGGAATTGAAAGTGGATACTCAAATGCTTGTATATGCATGTTCAGAGCAGCCGTTTTTACTACAGCCAAAAGGCAGAACGCCTTTGTGAAGCCACCACTAAGTTCAAGAATCCAGACTCAGAAGTTTACATATCCAGACACAGAGACACCGGTGGTTGCTAAGGGCAGGGGGAGGTAGGAAGGGATGTGGGGAGTGATGGCCTAACACATGCAGAGTCTCCATTTGGAAAAGTGACGAACTTTTGGAACAACATAGGTGTTCTTTATATAATACTGGGAATGTACTATCCACCATTCAGTTGTTAATATTTAAAAATATTTGTTAATATATATTATATATAATATATATTATATATTAATATATATAGGTTAATATTTTAAAATAAATGTTTATTTGACGGGGCCAGCACTGTGGCGCAGTGGGTTAACGCCCTGGCTTGAAGTGCCAGCATCCCATACAGGCACCCATTCGAGTCCCTGCTGCTCCACTTCTGATCCAGCTCTCTGCTACTGCCTGGGAAAGCAGGAGAAGATGGCCCAAGTCCTTGGGCCCCTGCACCCAAGTGGGAGACCCAGAGGAAGCTCCTGGCTCCTGGCTTTGGATCAGTACAGCTCTGGTCGTTGCGGCCATTTGGGGAGTGAACTCGCGAACGGAAGACCTTTCTCTCTGTCTCTCCCTCTCACTGTTTGTAACTCTACCTCTTAAATAAACAAATAAATAAATAAAATCTTAAAAAAAAAAGAAGAGATACTTAAGTCATTATATGAAAAATAAAATAAAATGTTTCCAGTCGACAGTGAGGTGGCCAGGCAGTTACAGGCCACACACACAACCCAGGCATCAAGGTCCAGGTGGCACCATCCCCACAGACAGCAGCACTTCTTCAGGGGACAGGAAACTGGGTATTTGCAGCAGATGTCCCACATGAATGCTGCCTGTGAGATCTGCAAATACGGGGCCCACCTCCCAGGGGGTCACACAAGCAGGACCTCAGAAGCAGCATCACAAGGCTTCTCCCAACTGAGTTGGCTGATGTCACCGCACCTATGACCTGAAGCCCCCCTAGTCTTGCTGGCTCAGAAAAACAACTGGAGCCCATCTGAAGACTGTTCTGTTACTAAGTCACCCCACCCTTTTCACTGAGAAACTGAAGGCTTTCACCAATGGCCTCAAGAAGCACAGTTTGAGGATGAAAACCAAAACCAGCAAACCTGGTTTAGTCAAAGGGAGACGTTACTCACGGCCAACAACCACAACTCTGGAGGTTCTGTGCTTTCCCTAAAATCACACTGAACTTCAGGTCTGGCTCTTAGAACCAGGGGGTGAACATGCACTCCCCACTTGTCAATCAGATTAGGGAGTTACCATGCAGAAAACATGGTCCTCAGTGTTGTATGTTCCAAAGAAGCAAGAAGTCTCATGCAAATATTGCTCATGACTGATTCTTACTGTTTTGTGAAAGAAAACCTGGAGTTTTCCCATTTTGATGGAAAACTTCTGAAGGGTACAACATATGCCCTTGTGGTACTAAATCCATGAGGCCGAATGAATATTTTCTTGAAGAATTTTGGTCTTATTCATGCTTTCAGCCCATATAGTCAATGTCTGTAGCACAAGAGACAGATGCAATCTTCCCATGGACACTAAAACCAGCCCAGCTCCTGAGCATCCACGTTCTGCCATCTGCTTCCAAGGCTCCTTCTCCACTCTGCATGTATTGGAGTACAAGGCCACAAGTTTCTCCTCCTGGGGCCTGCTGTGTTGGAAAGATCGCTGAAAGGACTGAAGACTAGACAAATGACAGTTTTGTCATAGACTTATGTCACCAGAAGATACCAAGCCAGAATTTTACTTTATTTTGGACACCATAATCGGGGCCGGCACTGTGGCGCAGTGGGTTAACGCCCTGGCTTGAAGTGCCAGCATCCCATACAGGCACCCATTTGAGTCCCTGCTGCTCCACTTCTGATCCAGCTCTCTGCTACTGCCTGGGAAAGCAGGAGAAGATGGCCCAAGTCCTTGGGCCCCTGCACCCAAGTGGGAGACCCAGAGGAAGCTTCTGGCTCCTGGCTTTGGATCAGCACAGCTCTGGCCATTTCAGCCATCTGGGAAGTGAACCATTGGATGGAAGACCTCTGTCTCTCTCTCTGCCTCGCCTCTCTCTGTGTAACTCTGACTTTCAAATAAATAAATCTTTAAAAAAAAAATACAGTGAATCAAAACAATTTTTCCCAAAGTTCTTGGTAATGTAACATGCTTAAAAAATGTCATTTTTTAAACTATGAGAGACAGAGTTCCCATCTGTTGGTTCACCATCCAAATGCTTGCAATGGCCAGGGCAGGGCCAGGCCAAACTCAGAAGCTGGGAACTCAATCTAGGTCTCTGACTTGGGTGGCAATGGCCCAAGTCCTTAAGTTATCACCTGCTGCCTCCCAGGGTGCGCTCTAACAGGAAGCTGGGATTGAGAACAGAGCCTGGGACTTGAAGCCAGGTATTCCAATATGGGATGCAAGTGGCCCACTTAGTGGTTTAACTGCTAGTCAAATACCTCTCCCCAAAATTTTCACTTTTAAGGTAAGTTAAAAATAAACTCGGAGCCCCTTAGAAGCTGCCTGTACTTAAGTACATATTTCAACAAGACTTTTTCTAAGAAGGTAGGAGCTAGTATTATGATCCTTTCTGTTTTGTGGTTAGGAGTTCCAACATAGATTTAAAATATTCTAAGTATAGAGTTTAGAACAGATAGAATATAAGGGTTCTTCAAAAGGTTGTGGAAAATGGAATTAAAGGGCCAGTGCTGTGGCACAATAGGTTAAGCCTCCACCTGAGGCACAAGCATTCCATGTGGGTGTCAGTTCATGTTCCCGCTGCTCCTCTTCTGATCCAGCTCTCTGCTTATGGCCTGGGAAAGCAGGGGAGGATGGACCAAGTGTTTGGGGCCCTGTACCCATGTGGGAGACCCAGAAGAAGCTCCTGGCTTCTGGCTTTGGATTGGCCCAACTCAGGCTGTTGAGGCCATTTGGGGAGTGAACCAGTGGAAGACCTTTCTCTCTGTCTCTCCCTCTCTGTAATTCTGTCTCTCAAATAAAATAATCTTTAAAAAAAAAGAAAATGTAGTTAAAACAGAAATTTTGGTGCAAAATATTTGAAATCCATGAATCCTAGGGTTCTTCTACAAGTTTTTGGAAAGTTTGTATACTATTGAAAAATTTCAAAATATTTGAACCAAAATAATCTTATATTTGGATCCCATTTTCCATGAATTTTTTAATTTTTTTTAATTTTTTTTATTTTTTTACAGGCAGAGTGGACAGTGAGAGAGAGAGAGAGAGAGAGACAGAGAGAAAGGTCTTCCTTTGCCATTGGTTCACCCTCCAATGGCTGCCGTGGCCGGCGCACTGTGGCCAGCCCACCACGCTGATCCGACGGCAGGAGCCAGGTACTTATCCTGGTCTCCCATGGGGTGCAGGGCCCAAGCACTTGGGCCATCCGCCACTGCACTCCCTGGCCACAGCAGAGAGCTGGCCTGGAAGAGGGGCAACCCAGACAGAATCCGGCGCCCTGACCGGGACTAGAACCCAGTGTGCCGGCGCCGCAAGGCGGAGGATTAGCCTAGTGAGCCGCAGCGCTGGCCCCCATTTTCCATGAATTTTTTAGCTAACACACACATTCATAACACATCCAAATTTGTTCTTCTTAAGGATTTCCTTAAATCTTGTTCTCCAAGCATTTTATTTTTCTCTCTTGTACATTTCCAGAGTCAAGTGGTTTTTCAAGCTTCTTATGGAATGTATAAAAAATATTAGGTATACAGAGGACAAAAGGTAGAAGCAACTCAAGTGTCCATTGATTCATGAAGGGATACACAAAATGTGTTATTATCCATATAATGGAGTTATTTAATCTTAAAAAGAAAGGACTTTTGAGCACAAATTACAATATTGAATGAGCCCTGAAGACATAAGGACACATCCTGTACAATTCCACTTGTATGATCTAGAACAGTCCTGTCCACAGGAGAGAAGGTAGAATAACGGCTGGTAGAGGCTGGGAGTGGGGAAGAGGGAGCTGTTTAATTGGTAGGGTAGAGTTTTTGTTTGTGTGTTTTTACAGGGAGGGAGATACACAGAGAGAGAAGTCTTCCATCCGCTGGTTCACTCCCAAAATGGCTGCAATGGCTAGGATTGGACCAGGCTGAAGCCAGGAGCTTCATCCTGGTCTCCCACATAGTGCAGGGGCCCAAGGACTTGGGTCATTCTCTGCTGCTTTCCCAGGTGCATCAGCAGGGAGCAGGATTGGGTGGAGCAGCTGAGATTTGAACCGGCACTGGGATGCCGGCACTGCAGGAGACAGCTTAACCCACTAAGCCACAGCACTTGCCCTGACAGGTAAAGTTTAAATTGTGCAGGATGAAAAGAGTTCTGGAGATTGATGTACAACAATGTGAATACCCTTAATGCTACCAAACTGTACACCTGAGAACACCTGGATGGTAAATTTCATTCTATGTGCATTTTATCAAAATTTTTAAAATTTTGATTAAGAAAGTTATACTGAGAATCTGGGGGTTGGATAGAATACATGAATCTGTTTTTCTAAGTGCAAAGAGAGAAATGGAAAAAACAACATAGAAAACAGGGAAAATGAAGAGAAGAATTATGTTTCACTACTTTAATAAAAAGTTTTAGAGTATGTCCTTTCAAAGTTTAACTCAAACAAGAATTCTCTAGTGACAGATTGTAGATCATTTAGTAAGGGAGAGAACAGAAGGCATTTAGATTTTGATGGAGGAAATAATCTCATTAGAGCCAGAATAATGAATAAATACATGATGGCATGACTAATGGTAAATTCAACAGACAGACTTACTCATACCAACAGGAACATCCAACAACCAGGGTTAATTTGAGGTAAGACTCAATAATCTGAAACCTATTCCTAAAAAAAAAAATTAAAGAATATGGAAAATGTATGTCTGGCTTGTATAAAGAATCTTACTTTTAGGGGCTGGCACTGTGGCGTAGCAGGTTAAGCCTGCAGCTTCAATACCCGGCTGCTCCACTTCTGATCCAGCTCTCTGCTGTGGCCTGGGAAAGCAGGAGAAGATGGCCCAAGTCCTTGGGCCCCTGCACCCAAATGGGAGACCAGGAAGAAACTCCTGGCTCTTGGCTATTGCAGCCAACTGGGGAGTGAACCAACGGATGGAAGGCCTCTCTCTCTCTCTCTCTCTCTGCCTCTCCTCTCTCTCTGTTTAACTCTTTCAAATAAATAAATAATTTTTTTTTCAAAAAGAATCTTACTTTTAAACATTTTTAAAGTTTGCCTCATTAATAATAAAAATGTCTCCTTCCAGGATCTGCACTCTGTACTGGGGTAAATGCAGCTCTTAAAACATGATTGCACAAGCTGCACTATTTCACCTTCTCACTGACGACTTGAGTCACTACTTAAAAGACTCCTAAGCTTTCAGAAATGTCTCACCTGTCACAGGATTCTAAATAACAATTAGGCCTACGTGCTTCCAATGTAATGCTGACAGTTCAAGGTCCCATGGCCAACAGAGCTGGGTGCATATCCTCAAGCGCCCTCATTTGCTCCTACCTAATCCTGTGGAGTGGGTAGGTTAAGGTCACTGCTCCCACCTTTTCAGACGGATGACAGAATAGGCAAAGGGATGGTAAAATGCTATCCCTACAGTTGCGAAGGGAGAGCGAGCTTGAGAACCCAGGTTTTCCAACTGTGTGCTGCTCAGCCACTGATCCTCCTTGACTGCCTTCACCACTCCCCCACGTTCAGAACCCTGTCTGGCCCAGTGTCTCCATGTCTGGCACACTCTGCTTTTGAGTTATGTCTAGAAACCATTCTCTTTCCCTCTATGAGTGCTGCCCTGGTCTGTTTAGAACCTCACCTCGCTTTGACTCAATTTCCACAGTCTCCTCCTTTTCCCATGATGTCTCCCATGGCCTTGTTCCCTCAATCCAATCTCCAAAAAGGTAATAGAAGAGCCGAAGGTCTGTTGGACTGCAGTCATGCCATGGTAGTCCCGTAAGATGACATCTCCTGGTGGCATCATAGTCAACTAGTGCAATGCACTGATGAAGCCACCCATGGCTGCATTCTTCAGAACACGTCCTCATGGTAAGTGACACATGGTGGTAACTCACCACAGGTCCCCATCAAAGGGGCAGGAGGTCTCTAGGCCACTGAAGGGTCTTTATTTACTGCTGGGTTAGGACCGGTATTTTCCCCATATATGTGCCAAATGGCACCTCTGAATCTGCTCAGAGGTGTAAGGGAAAATGGCAACCATGCTAATAGTTCCCAGTAGTTCATTCAAGAAAGAGAAAGTACATGAAATTCTAGAGGTTCATCAGCAAAAATAATGATAGTTAAATACATCCTTTCCCCAAAACCTTAAGCAAACCGCCTTGCTCTTCACTGTGCTTGGATGATTCTGTCACTAGAAGGCAGGCTGTCTGTCTAAGAGGTTTGCTGAATAATCAGGAAAGCTGTTCATGGGAATAATATAGCAGAATCTAAGTCAAGATGGCAGCTGGGGGGTGGCGGGGGAAGAACAGCTTAGCTGTGAGGTATCAAGTGAAGCGAGGATCAAGTGTCCTAAGAAATCCCAAGAGCTGTGAGACAACATTTGTTGCATGCCTCTATCATTCCTCACTCTATAAAAAGGTATTATTACTGCTCTAAAAATGGCCACGATGACTCCACACAGTCTAAAGACTATGGACACATGCCACTCTCAAACAGGTACAGGTCCCCTCACAGTGGATTCCAAATGCTGTGAGGAATAAATAGCTTGGTCATTTTAACGGCTGTTCAGAAATAGAAATTACATTCTATTTTAAGGCACATAAAATTTTTTTTCTAGTCAGAAAAGTTCCACATCACTCACCAAAAAGTACACTTTCTTGCCCACATTAATAATTTGGAACAGCTGCAGCACAAATTGCTTTAAAATGTTGGGAGAAACTCCCGGCATGTCTTCACCCTAAATTCACCAATTCCAGGTTTTCAAAAAGGCAAGGATAATTTTATTTCACTGTGTACATGGAATATCATGACATTATGTTGTATACCTTAGATTCAGACAATAAAATTCTTTTTAAAATCAAGTATAACACAGAAAAGGGAAAGTGACCAAGTGACCTCAAATACTTATGGAGTATGCTTACAGATATGGAAAGAGACAAATCTCAACCCAGGAATAACTAAATCGAAACAGCATTGTCACAAGATGCAAGATCCTGAGCCTCAGAGCTACCTTCCTTGAAACACCTCTCACCCCCTTGGGGCCCAAGATGCTGTCAGTAATAATGTTGCATCCTCTGTTGCCTCACATGACAGCCAGATGGAAGTAGTACACAAATTAAGAGTTCATCACTGTTGCTATGGCTAACAAAAATCAAACGAGAAGAGCTTCATCTGACAGCAAAGCTGGATGAAGAGGATCACGTGATCTGAAATATACGAGGGACATGGGTCATTTAAAGTCAGTGTCATGGGGCCGGCGTTGTGGCACCACAGGTAAAGCCATCACCTGTGACGCCAGCATCCCATATGGGCACCAGTTCGTGTCCCAGTGACTTCACTTCTGATCCAGCTTCCTACTAATGGCCTGGGAAAAGTGGTAGAGGATGGCCAAAGTGTTTGGGCCTCTAACACTGATGTGGGAGACCTGGATGAAGCTCCTGGCTTCCACCTGGCCCACCTCTGACCATTACAGCCATCTCGGGAATGAACCAGCAAAAGTTCTGTTTCTTCCCCTCTCTGTAACTTTTTCATATACATAAATCTTTAATAAATAAATAAATAGTCAGTACCATGGCATACTTTCCTAAAGGGAGGAATTGTTCTAAAGTGGGAGCTGTTATCCAGATTTATTTCCCAAACACTATTCCTCTCTCTCCTTCTGTCTCAGTCATCTCAGCTAAATGGGCTACAACTTCCTTCCTGCAGGAGGCAACTTCAGCTTTCAGACCCCTGTATTCAACGGTCCCTTGGGCATCTTCATTGGATGCTTTATAGATGGCTCAAAGTCAACATGACAAGCCTAATCTCCCTAAAACACCTGTTTCTTCTCACACAGTCACATCCTGACAAGTGGCAGCACAGTCTACCCAACTGGGTAATCCAATCATCCTATGGAAATTCAGCCTACATGTCCCCAAAACACAGTTAAACTGATTCTACCTCTTAGAATCTTTATTCCAGCTCCCCTGATTGGTAACTATCTAGTTACTGGCCACCTCTCCTCCCAGCCCGCAGCCTATGGCCACAAGCTGTTGTCCTCTACAGCTTTCACAAGCCAACTTGGGCCCCTGCTCACCTTCTCTTGATGGCCCTGACAGGCAGCGGCATGCAACATTCACTCCAATGTCTCCAATGTACCACATCCAATAAATCTAAATCCACCACGCTATTTTCTATCTCTACACTGGGTGATCTCCCGCTAGGAGACCAAATTCCCCAACAAATGCTCAAACCTCAGTGCAACTAATAACTTTGTAGAATTATTTTTCTGACCTTCTCCTCACCTCATTTTTTTTTTAAAGATTTATTTATTTGAAAGTCAGGGGCAGAGAGAGATAGGCCTTCCATCTGCTGGTTCACTCCCCAGATGGCCTCAATGGCTGGAGCTGCGCCGATCCGAAGCCAGGAGCCAATAGCTTCTTCTGGGTCTCCCTCACAAGTGCAGGGGCCCAAGGACTTGGGCCATCCTCAATGCTTTCTTAGGCCATAGCAGAGAGCTGGATTGGAAGTGGAGCAGCTGGGACTCAAAACAGCACCTATACAGGATGCTGGCACTGCAGGAGGCAGCTTTACCTGCTATGCCATGGTGCTGGCCCCTCACCTCATTTTGATGCTCATTCTTTGTGCTCCAGGTAAATAATTTTATCACTCATTGTTGTGCTGCACTGTTACCAATGGTTTGCTTGTTGTCTATCTTCACCAATCAATGAAGTAGCTTTCATTTGTTCACTCTTTCAACAAACAATGACTGTGATAAAGTAACTCTGCATCCTTGGAGTGCACAGCTAACTCAACAAGATATTTCGGGTGCATGTAGTCTGACCACTAATCCGCCAAAGAAATTCATGTTCTGTGTTCTACTGCTCTGCCCACTGTCTTCTGCATAACAAAACTGTTTGCCGGGGCCGATGCTGTGGTGTAGCAGGTAAGGCTGCTGCCTACAGTGCTGGCATCCCATATGGGCGCCTGTTTGAGTCCCGGCTGCTCCACTTCCAATCCAGCTCTCTGCTATGGCCTGGGAAAGCAGCAGAAGATGGCCCAAGTCCTTGGGCCCTTCCACATGTGTGGGAGACCCGGAGGAAGCTCCTAGCTCCTGGCTCCGGATCGGCGCAGCTTCGGCCATTCTGGCCAACTGAGGAGTGAACCAGCGGATGGAGGACCTACCTCTCTCTCTCTCTCTCGCTCTCTCTCTCTCTCTGCCTCTCCTTCTCTCTCTGTGTAGCTCTGACTTTCAAGTAAATAAATAAATCTCTAAAAAAAAAAATTGTTTGCCACAGTCCAGTGAAACACATTTTTAAACAATTTTAAAAAATGCCAAGCATTCAAGTTTGCTGCAAAGAAAACTAGATCACAACAGATAATTCCTCCAGTTCAATTTCTGATTCAAATTCTCTCCTTGTTGAAAGTAACTGGAACCAATGGAGAGTCAGGAAAGAAAAGAAATCATAAAAACAAAGCTCCTAACTGCCACTATCATGTGCTGATGTGGAAGTGGTCACTCAAGAACATGAACAGTTGGTAAAATTTTAAAAATACATATAGTCAGACAGATGGTTACAATCATCTTTTGGCAACATGAGTCTTGATTTCTTCCTTTTTTTTAAAAAAAAGCCAACAAACAAGGAACCTCTGACAATCCACACTGTACTCAGCTGTTCCCAACCAGGGTCACATGCCAAGACTGTGCTACCCATCCGGACTTCAGGCCATCCCAAATCCATGAGAGCCAGGCACTGTTACTTGACACTGGCCTTGGAAAGAGAGGGAAATGAAAGAAAGAAAGAAAAAAAGCCTCCTCTGGGAAACCTCAAGTCAAAAAACTGAAACACAGACTTCAATTTGCCTGTCCCCAAACAGGACCCACACAGCAGGGGCTGCCCGGTCACCACACTGCAGGTGGCTATGCCTTCCTGGCAGGTGAACTCGGCTCAGGCCTATGGCAAGCACAAGCTTCTTCACTGGCTGGGGCTTGCTAAACAGAAGCCGGCTTCAAAGTTAATTCAGGAACAACAGCAAACACATTTACAGATTGGGGCTGGAATGTCACCCAACCAGAGGAGGCTATTTTTGAAGAGCCTAAAAATACGTTAGCTGTGAAGCATCTTCTGTACCTTCTGAAGCAAGTATCTTTAGACACAACCTCATTGCTTAAAATGAGCTTGTTTGATTCTGATCCCTTTACTGCTTGTTCCACAAGACCAACAAATTAGCCCTGGGGCTGGGTGGACATGGGAGGGCTTCCTCTGGAGCCAGCCTCCACGCCACAATTGCAGGCGAGCTCTGAATTTGCTGTGCCTCTCCCATCATGTGGTCTGCGGCCGTTCCTGGAGGCTGGGAAAGGAGTCTCCTCCGTGCAGCTAACCCAGAGCCTGACAAAACCCCTACGGTGGAGCGGATGGGCTTCTCTTCAATTCAGCACAGAACTAAACTGCCACACCCCAGAGTTCGGCAGTCCCAGGAGCAGGCACACAGCTTAACTTCCAGCACAGCAGAAACCTCAGCAGCTCTTGACGGCACTGGGCTTAGTGTCTGGGGGTAGAACAATCTGAGCTGATGCAGGCCAGGGAGCACAGCCAGACAGGCATCCCAAACTCTATGCATCTTCCCACTTTGCTCAAGGAGCTGCCAGGTGTGTCAGTGGGGGTCTTCACAGACAAGAGACTTGACAAACCTCCCTCCCTCACCTGTCTCCCACGCTCCTCTTATTTGTCCCCTCCCTCACTGCCTTCTTCCCCACTCTAAAACCTTCAGGCCAGTGCTGTGCTCACTTGGTTAATCCTCCGCCTGCGGCAGCGGCATCCCAAATGAGTGTCAGGTTCTAGTTCCGCTTGCTCCTCTTCCAGTCTAGCTCTCTGCTGTGGCCCGGGAGGGCAGTGGAGGATGGCCCAAGTGCTTGGGCTCCTGCACCCGCATGGGAGACCAGGAAGAAGCACCTGGCTCCTGGCTTTGGATCAGCGCAGTGCTGGCTGTAGCGGCTATTTGGGGAGTGAATCAACAGAGGGAAAACCTTTCTCTCTGTCTCTCTCTCTCTCTCTCACTGTCTATGACTCTGCCTGTCAAAAAAAAAAAAAAAAAAAAAAAACCCAAAACCTTCATGTCATCACCACTAACTTGTCCCCTCCCTGCTCCCTAGCACTTCCTAGCAACTGTCCCAATATTTCTCTCTTCACAGAGATTCAGCCATGGCACTACTGACATCTTGGGCTAGGCAATTCTTTCTTGGGGGACTGTCCTGAGCACCAGGTGGTGTTGCGCAGCAGCCCTGGCCTCTGCTCACTGGACATCATGAGTCTCCTGCCCCTAACTAACTAAGACAACCTCCTGCTATTGCCAGTTGTCACCTGGGGGCAGAAAATCTTGACTGAGAACAAATGCTGGAGGATTTCCTAAGCCCGACCTGCCCATTCGTTCTGAACTTGCTTTCCCCAGCACTTCTGCCATAAGCCATTTAGCAAGGCCTGCCAGCAAACTCACTCTCATCTCTCTGTCTTCCTGTGCAGTGCCCACCAGCTTTTCCTTCTAACTCTTATCCCTCCTCTGCATGGTCTTTCTTGACACCCCCTCCACAGCCAACTCAGGTTTCCTGACCCACCTTCAGGTTCCTCCTCCCTATCTCTTATCTTTTGGCACCACAACATACTGGCACTTCATCTTCTTAAGTCTTTAGAAGCTTGCAGGTGAGGGTACTTGAGGTGTCCTTCCCCACCCCCATCCGCTGCAGCAGAAAGTACACAACCAACAGGTTTAGGACAGAAGCCTGAGTTTCTGGTTGGGGGCTGCAGGCTGGGATGCTGAGTAGGGCTGTAGTCTGGGAAGCCAGCAGAGGATGGCAAAAGTTCAGACAGCAAAAGCCTGGAACTCCAAGAAGGCAATCCAGCAGCAAGGCCTCATACAGGAAATTACGGAGAGAGGAATACAGGCCCAATCAGGGTATTGGACTCAAACAGGACCAGCAGCAAGGCTAGAGCCATACAGACCCAGAGACATTGCCATAAAGTCTGCACTTCTGCCCCTCAAGAGCATGCAAGGGGCAGGGATTCAGCCACAGAACAGGGAAGGGGCCCAAGGTAAGGCTCAGGAGTGGAACCCAAACTGTGTCATCCCCACAAGCTGGAACTCTACAAGAAACTCCCAGTGGTTCAAGGCTCCATGCAGTGAGCTGGCCTTGATTTTTTTTCCCTATGAGATTTCCCCATGGCCAAACTGCAAGCT
Source organism: Oryctolagus cuniculus (assembly GCF_051225735.1). Lineage (NCBI taxonomy): Eukaryota > Metazoa > Chordata > Mammalia > Lagomorpha > Leporidae > Oryctolagus > Oryctolagus cuniculus. The sequence goes on from NC_142880.1 coordinate 46,051,506, forward strand.
TCCAGGCTCAGGAAGATGCTGTAAACCACTTCCAAATGCCCCTCAATATGGCGCCAAGTCGAACACAGAAACTTTTGAAATAAGTGTGTGTGTGTGGGTATGAGATGAACAAGGTGGACAGAAAGACACAAAAGGCTGAAGTTTCTAACGTTTTCACATGTTCAGAAGCAGCCCTGCCCTGCCAGGTAAGGGGATTGTGCTGACTTGAAAAAGCATACATTAAAAACCTGACACTGTGGCACAGTGGGTAAAGTTGCCAAATGTGGTGCCAGTTCAAGTCCCAGCTGCTCCACTTCTGATCTAGCTCCCTGCTGGTGCATCTGGGGAAGCAGTGGAGGATGGACCAGGTCACATGTGGGAGGCCCTTGCACCCATGTGGGAGGCCCAGGGCCTGGCTCCTGGCTTTGGCCTGGCCCAGCTCTGGCCATTTGTGGAGTGAACCAGTGGATGGAAGACCTCCCTGTCTCTTCTCTCTCTCTCTCAGACTCTGCCTTTCAAATAAATAGATCTTAAGCAAACAAACAACTGACAGCCTAAACTGTTCATTTAGAGCCACGGGAGATTAGTGGAGAAAAGGAGGGCTCAACTCTGATTTGTCTATTCTAAGGGTCCTTTTTCTTGCTTTCTACCCATTTCAGTGGAAGATGCCAAAGGCCAGGGGGAAGAACAGTTTAACAGATTCTAATAAAGTCCCCAAGTCAAGAGTGGCCCCAAGGAGTAAAAGCCAAGAGCACTCAGCAAAGGCATTGCTGCCTGGAGACCAGTCCTGTGGCCACTCAGGGCAGAAAACAATCAAAAGGCAACAAATAAAGGGGTGGCCGAGGCTCTAGCAGCGGCTGGGGGTGGTGGTGGTGGTGGTGGGGGCAAATGCCTGGATTCCCAATGAAGTGACTCAAAGGAGAGCACTAATGAAGGAACAGCGATGGCTCCTACCCAAAATGCCCACAGTTGTCCCCAGAACCTGGGATGGGATGAAGGCACATGGCAAGGAGCTTCTGCCGAGGAGGCGCGGAGATGAGCCGGGGAGCCCCATCTAATCACGAGTCCCTAAAAGCTGAAAAGGAGGAGAAAAGATCTGAAGCCAAAAGAGGGACTTGATCCACAGCAACCTGCTTCAAAGACGAAGGGAGGGGGTCACAAACCATGGAACCAGGGAATGTGGGTGGTCTCCGGACGCTGGGATCAGCCCTCAGCTGACAGCTGGCAAGCAGCAAGGACCTCAGTGCTATAGTAGCTGCAAGCAACTGAACAGTGCCACGTAAGCACACTAGACTCCAGGGAGGGAGGCAGGCTGCCCCACGGATACCTGGTTCTTGGCACTGTGAGAACCTGTCAGACTTCTGCCCTACAAAACAGTGGGAAACTGAACTTGTTGTGAGTTGGTACAGTTAAGGGACTTGGTGACACCAGAAACAGAAAACGAATACAACACCTCTGGCACTCTACAAGTGTCTTTTTGTTTTCCGAACAAACACACAGGCATCGCTCAGAGTTGCTGCACGAGGTAGCCAACACCACAGCTGTTCTGACAGTGGCCTGTTGGGTATGAGCAGAGACTGAAAGGTACTGGCCTCCCCAGAAAACAGCTTCCGTGATAATAAGAAAATCACGGTGGCCACTTTAGAGATGATCACACAATTATGCAAGTCTCAAAAGGAAAGCACAGAAAGGCTTAATTAACTCAATTGAACTGCCAACTGGATGCATAAGAGTCCTGCTTTTCCTTCAAAAGGGAGGAAAAAAGGCCTTCATTCCAGGAAACAAGACCAAGATCCTATTCACAGGATTTATTGGGCAATTTAGCTATCAGGTTTAACATCATTACCATGAAAAGAGGAAAAGAAAAAAATGTTTTCAGGGGCTCTACACAGTTTTATCCTTCTAATTTACTTACTTTTTTATTGTCTGTTGAAAAAGTTTAGTAACGACTTGTGTTTCTGCTTTAAAGACAACAAAGTATGAGTTCAAAAATACTGACCTACAAGAGTCATACACCAATAAAAAAATTCCAAATTCCAGCTTCAGGTTTCATTATCAACTTCTGGCTATCTGGAACATGTATGGCATTTATTTTACAAACATTTATTGCACAACTACCAGGCACCTGGCAGTGTCCTTGGTTCGAAGAAGACAAAATAAGACCTTGACAAACCCAGGGAGGAAAAGCGCTACGTGAACACCAGTTACAGGAGGGTGTTGGGTACTTCACAGGGCAAGTGCGGGCACAAGGCAGTGGTGATGCAGACACCTACGGAAGGAAGCAGACACCTCACCGGTTGTCCACAAGAAGAGCTGTGCTATTGGAAACGAAGGGGTAACGCTCATGCTGCTGGCACATGCAAAACACAGAACTTGCAGCACTTTTTGCATAGACACATATAAGCATTACCTTTTCTGACTCACATATGGAAAGCATTCTAATCCAAAGACTTAGGGGGAGCAAGCTCAGCACATCAGAAGGCTACAACACGATTGAATTTCCCTAGACAGGGCTCTCTGCAAACATTTGGCAAACATTAGCTCAATCTGGCAAAAATGACACTTTCACAATGAAAAAATAAGGCAAATAAACAATTTTTTAGGCTGAGAAAAATTAAACATGAAATCCACAGATATCTAATTTCTCATCTTTCTCTATACTTCTTCTTCCCCAGTCTAAGAGTAAACGAACCGAAAAGAAGAAAGCCTGAACCTGGTGTCAGTTGCAGGAAACAAGACCAAGATTCTACTCCCAAGATTTATCGGGAAATTAGTACCTTCAAAGTCTGATATTAGTCACCAGAATCACAGAAATACTGACTAGTTAAATCTAACTCCTGGGGCTGGGGCTGGGGCTGGTGCGTAGTGGGCGAAAGCCTCCGCCTCTGCTGCCAGCATCCCATATGGATGCCAGTTTGGGTCCCAGCTGCTCCGCTTTACGTCCAGCTCTCTGTTTTGCCTGGGAAAGCAGTAGAAGATGGCCCCTGCACCCACATGGGAGACCCAGAAGAAGCTCCTGGCTCCTGGTTTCAGATCAGCCCAGCTCGGGTCGCTGCAGCCATTAGGTGAGTGAACCGGCAAATGGAAGACCTCTCTGTCTCTCCCTCTGTCTGTAACTCTACTTCTCAAAATAAATAAAATATTAAAAAAAATCTAACTCCTGCAGAACAAAAATTACTAAAAGATCATGAGTTTTTAACAGTATTAGGATTTTGGCTATTTCTTAAAATCTATTTGAATTTGAACTTGACATGAAAGATAAAGATGTGTAAGTAGTTTCCTATGGAGACTCTTTAAACAGGAAGTTGGAAAAGAAATAAAATACACAAATCAATCTTGACAGCTAATGTCTTATCTGCACAAAGGATTTTTAAATATTACTTTATAATATGAACATATCCAGATTTCATAAAAGTTGAGCAAAAAATCTGCATGACTGCTTTATATGGCCATTTTTCCACTCAAAGTAGGAAACAGGAATATCCCAACTTAGAAATATGGATTTCCAAGGGGCTGGCATTTGTGGCACAGTAGGTTAAGCCACCATGTGTGATGCTGGCATGAAGGAGTGCTGGTTTGAGTTCCAGCTGCTCCATTTCTGATCCAGTTTCCTGTTAATGTGCCTGGAAGGCAGCAGAAGATGGTCAAGCACTTAGATCCTCACCACCCACGTGGCAAACCAGGACAGAGTTCCTAACTCCTGGCTCTGAACTGGCCCAGAGCTAGCTGTTGCTGCCATTTGGGGGGTGAACCAGAGAATGGAAGATCTACTTTTCTGTCACCATCCCCCCTCTGCCTTTGGAATAAATAAATAAACCTTAAAAAGGAAAAGAAAGATGGGATCTCCTCAAATATTCTTCCAGGATGGGCAGAAGTAAAAATCCATTGAAAGAGGAAAATTGAGAAAAAGTGAAAGAAGCTAAACACATGAATTCACCCTGCAAGTCCAGGCCTTCCCCGAGCCCTTCACTGAGGAAGTCAAACAACTCTGGTAACTTCTTCATGTCCAAGAACACTTACAGAACTCCCGAGAGAGGTCAAATCACCCAAATGCACGGAAGATGCTTCCACAGAAAGCAAAGCACCAGGAGAAGATTTCCTTAACCAACTGCCTTGAAGCAAAATCCTTGAAAGCGGCTTGACTTCCATTAACTAGAGTTTCTCAAAAGGCACGAAAACAAAAATCAGCATTTGCTCGAAGTTGAGGGGTTTTCTTGTAAAAGCGAAATAGGTGGGACTTACGTATATTTGGTTCCTCTTGTATCGCTGGAATAGGTTGTACATGATGGAGCCTCCATGCAGCTCCGTCAGGGAGGCCATGTCGTCCACGCCCTCCTCGTCCCTGGGGTGCATGGGGACCACCTTCTGGCGGGTAATTGTGCTCTGCTTGTATGTGAACACCTGAGGGGTGGAAAGAGTTCAGCCGTTTAGTGATTCACAGAAAACGATTCCCACCAAAGCTTCTGAAACTGACAATACAACCTCAACACGGTCTCTGCCAAAAGATCCTGACCTGGCCTATAACAAGCACAACACGAAGAACTACTTCATTTTCTTTATGTTGCCTACGTATTTCCATAGGAAGCAATGACTTTGGCGTTGGGTTATTAGATATCCGAAAAGACTACCCATGCTTTGGGAATCACAAAAATTATAGTTCATTTCTCTGATATGAGAGATCTTCAAAAAGAACTTGAAAATGTGGAATGTTTAAAAGATTTTATAATATTTACTTGAAAGGCAGAGTTACAGAGAGAGAGAGAGAGAGATCTTCTACCCACTGGTTCACTCCCTAAATGGTCTCAATGGCTAGGACGGGGCCAGGCAGAAGCCAGGAGCTTGGATCTCCATCCTGGTTTCCCACGTGGGTAGCAGGGGCCCAAGCACTTGAGCCTCCTTCCTTCTTCCGCTGCTTTCCAAGGCCATTAGCAAGGAGATGGATTGGAAGTAGAGCAGCTGGGACTTGAACTGTTGTGTCATAACACTGGCCCCCAAAACGTGTAATATTTAAAAACTCTGCATGGGCCGGCGCCGCGGCTCACTAGGCTAAATCCTCCGCCAGCTCTCTGCTGTGGCCCGGGAGTGCAGTGGAGGATGGCCCAAGTCCTTGGGCCCTGCACCTACATGGGAGACCAGGAGAAGCACCTGGCTCCTGGCTTCGGATCAGTGCGGTGCGCTGGCCACAGCGGCCACTGCGGGGTGAACCAATGGAAAAGGAAGACCTTTCTCTCTGTCTCTCTCTCTCTCACTGTCCACTCTGCCTGTCAAAAAAAAAAAAAAAAAAAAAAAACACTCTGCATGGATTTAAAAATAATTTTGCACCAGAGCAAGCTTCATCCTTTAATTCCATTTTTTAATGAACTTCTCGAAATACATATTTCTCCAAGTGACATAAATTAGAAAAAGTTAAGAAGCTGTCCAAGTTTTTGCTTTCCCTACAGTGTTTTTGCTGGATCACACAATCATTTCAAAGATTCCTAATAATTTCTTCAATTTAGGTATTACATAATTTAAGTACTAATGTAAGTAGTTTAAGTATTAAAAAAGCTCCTATTTATTACATAAATAGTCCAAATACGTCTGTTCGAGGACTGGAGCACATCATCCCAGGTGTGTTTAGAAAACATCGCTGCACAAGGAACCCTCCTGAAATGGCAATCACGTAACCTTCAGCCAAGGCAAACCCACCTCACATTTAAAGTAAAACATGGTTTCTTTGTTGGCTTCTCAGCCTGTCTTCCTTAAAATTTCAAGTAAGGGCAATAAATGCTGCACCTAGGGGTATGAGGTCTGGTAAGTGGTTCTCACACTGAGGGGCTGACCACTGAGCTTATTTAGCATGTGTTTCTAGAGGTCCACTCTGCTCTTTTATCATAACTGATTTGGTACAGGATCAACCATGTCAACTTAGGATCCATCAGTTGACCAAAGTTTAACCAGCTTATGTGTGATAAATCATTTGATTATGGAGTTTTGTCCCATGTTACTCATTTACTACTCGACGGTTTTTATTCTATTTGTACTGCAATAATGGTTTAAGTAAAATAAAATGCCAAGAGGTTAAAAAAAAAAAGCAAGGATGTAGATAACATGAAAAACCTAAAACTTTCACATGCACATACTTGCGTATATTCACACATACCTAATAATTTTGTGGAATTATATTTACAGGTCTTTTTGACTGGGAATTTGATTTTTATACATCTACCAGCTGCCTACATGGCAAAAAATGGTATGTTATTGCAAAAGAGAATGAAACACTAAGAAATGTAAAAGTGCCAATCCAATGGTTCTCATAAGGCTTGACAAATGGCATGTTTTATTTTTCTAGAAAACAATGGAAATTTCAGCATTGGCATTTGTGCCACATAAACCACAAGAGTTGGTCAAAATCAGTCCTGAGAAACTGCCTGAGGCCAGTGCAGTGACACACCCATCTCTTCCAAGTTAGAGCCACTTGCCCCAGCTGCTCCTTGGGCTCAGCTACCCACAGGGGAAGAGACAGCCCCAGCAGCCACATCTCTTGGCAACAGAGCCAACTCTGCCATGTGTGCAGGGTTGGGCAGAGGTAGAGGCCACCAGGAAGTACAGGGTGGGGTGTCCCACAACCATAATAACAAGGTATTAGAGAAAAAGGTACTAGGCATTCAGGAATGAAGAAACATGTATGTCCAAAGAAATTTAAAGAAATAGAGACTTAAGCCAAGAAGACTCAGAGGATAGCTTTGAGGCAACCTAAAAAATAAAATAATAAAAAGGTCCCCAAAGTGAAACAGCTGGAACCCTCCGCTCTTTCTCAGTTTGCCACATTCCTTTGGTGCCAATCCAGGTAAATTTTCCACAAAGACTACAACGGGGCAGGGCACTTAGGTCTTCCATACAAAGTGATGACAAGGGTGGCACAGAGGCAGAACTTGTCTGGTCCCATCAACTGCTGGCCAGTTAAGAATTGGGAAGAAGAGCCTCTGTCCCTCCCAACCTACACCAGAGGGGTTTACCTTATCTGCTCCTCACAGCTCCCAACAACACCACTCAAGTCCCCTCCCAAAGTTTCCCCCAGGAAAGAATGTAGAACACCAAAGCCAACCACCTGTCACTCTGAGTAGACTGAGAAATTTAGAATTTGGACATGAAGATTTAGAATATTGCAATTCTAGTCTGTTTTATTAACTGTGCTTTCAGGAAATAGGTGTACATACCCTAAAACACTGAACATTAATGTGAGTGTATAAATATTCATGTATATGCGACCAGCAGTCCCTCTGCCCCCCATCCATGGTTTCTCTTCGACTGAGGTACAAAAGTACTACAGCAAATTTCCAGGAATTACTCTTCACAAGTTTTAAGCAGCTGTTCTGAGTAGCATGAGGAACACTCTCCCAGAACCAGCAGGATATGACTCCAGTCTTTGTCCAATGCATCCATATTGTATATCCTAGCCCAAACTCCAGGCCCAATCATGGCAGCTAAAACACACCACATTCACATAACTCTTATTACAGTACACTGGTATATAATTTATAACTTAAAACTTTATCATGGGCAAATATGTACAGGAGAAAACACAGTATAAATGGAGTTTGGTAAGACTGGCAAATTTGAGCACAGACTGAGGGTCTTGGGACAAAACACCCATAGGTAAGGGGAGACTGCTGTACACATGTATGTATGTGCACAAGAGAGGTCTTCAAAAAGTTCCTGGAAAATGTGTGCTATGAAAAAATGAGGCAAGGATTTCAAAGTTTCTTTAGCACCAAAATAAACTGGCTTTAGTCTGGCCCAGCCCTGGTTGTTAAAAGCATTTAGGGAGTGAACCAAGAGATGGTACATCTCTCTCTGTCTGTTCCTGGGCCTTTCAAATAAATAAAGTGAATAAATTTTAGAACAGTGTCTGAAACATGGAAGTGATGAAAAAACTTAGAAATTTAGCAAATCTATTCATTGAAGCAAGTAATTGTTGCCGGAGTGCTCTGGACCCTGTGGCTAGAGCTTACATTGCAGTTCTGGGGAAGGAAGTAAGAAACATGCATACAGGTAAATATGTAGATCACTGTTGGGGATGAGTGTCTATAAAGATTTATTCACAACAGTTGGTGGGGTCAAAGGAAAACCAACAGGGCCTCCTTCCTATCAGGTTTTCAGGTTCAGGCTCACTGAGAGGTTAATACCACAGGAGAAACACTTCAGAGGTGAGGGGCAGATTCAGGCCCCTGACTTCTTAATGTGTTATTAGTTGAATGAACAACTGATTTAATGTGCAATGATTTCAAAGGACTAATAAGACCCAAGGTCTTATTCAGGAAATTTTAAAAAGAGCCTCTTACAACTGTATTACATCATTTCTATGTGCAACAGCTAACAGGGCATTAGTTATGCAAGATTATTCCTAAGCAGTAGGAGAGAGAATTCCAAGTGTAAAGAATGGAATTCTTTTTTCCAAAAGAAACACTGGCGATTTGAAAAGATGTCGTTCCAAACCCCCAACTCAGAATAAAGCAAGTCATTTCAAAGGAGCACCTGCCAGGAGAAAGGAGGTATAGTTAAGAAGAGTCATAGTTAAGAGGGCCAGAGCCATGGCTCACTTGGTTAATCCTCCACCTGCGGCGCTGGCGTCCCATATGGGCACTGGGTTCTAGTTCCAGTTGCTCCTCTTTCAGTCCAGCTCTCTGCTGTGGCCCAGGAGGGCAGTGGAGGATGGCTCAAGTGCTTGGGCCCCTGCACCTGCACGGGAGACCAGGAAAAAGCACCTGGCTCCTGGCTTCGGATCGGTGCAGCGCACTGGCCATAGCGGCCATTTGGGGAGTGAACCAACGGAAAACCTTTCTCTCTGTCTCTCTCTCTCACTATCCTTAACTCTACCTGTCAAACAAACAAACAAAAAAGAAGAAGAAGAAGAAGAAGAGAGTAGAATATGGAAGACCGACAGATAGGAAATCAACTTGGAGAAAATAGGGCCTCAGAGCAAATAGTTCCTGTTATAGAAAGAATCTGCATCAACCTCATGAAAAATGGCCCAGGGACGGATTGCCTGCCACCAAGCCCACTTGTGCAGGAGGAACGAAGATATAAGAAGTCTACCAATTAGATAAAACAGATCTGAGTCTTCATTAACTCTTATTTTTTTTACCCTTAGGAGAGTACAGATACTGAAAGGAAACCCTCAAGAGCTCATGTGATGGTTTCTTTGATACAGAGTGTTACATACAAATTCCCTTTATTAAAGTCATTAGCAATTTCCAGGCATAAAACCTGACTTTTTCTTAAGATTTATTTATTCATTTGAAAGGCAGAATTACAGAGATAGATAGGAGTGCTGGTTCACTCCCTAAATGGCCACAACAGCTGGGGTTGGGACAGTCCAAAGCCAGGAGCCTCTTCTGAGTCTCCCACATGGGTGCAAGGGCCCAGGGACTAGGGCCATCCTCTGCTGCTTTCCCAGGCACACATAAGGGTTCTGGATGGGAAGTGGAGCAGCTGGGTTTTGAATTGGCCCCCATTTGGGACACGGGCACTACAGGCGGCAACTATACCCGCTATGGCACAGCACCAGCCCCCAAACCTGACTTTTTCAATTAAAGATAATTAAAAATGAAAAAAAAAAAAACCTAACCTGAAGGACAGATGGGGTGGAGTGTGTTCTTAGTCATGTCAACTTCATCTCATGTTGGGCTGGAGTTTCCTCTGGGGCAATGGCTCCTGGTTTTGCCTCCCTCCCACCTCCCACGCCCAACACATGGCAATGCCTAAAGATGATTTTGGCTGGTACAATGTGGGGAAGAGAGGGGTACTCTACTAGCCCCAGGTGGACAGAAGCCAGGAATGCTACTAAACATGAATTACAACCCAACCTAAAGGGTCCACATTGCCTAGGCTGAGATGTCTGGTCTAGAAATACCCTGTCTATGCACATACTGGGGGAAAATGGTGACAACAAGCAAAACTTTTCATAAAAGACAGCAACAAGTCCTTTAAAAACAATCAGAGAAACAAAAACAGTGAAAAGAGGAAAATCAGAATCAGCAGGGTAATATTAATTAATTGAGTTCTTGATTCTTCTTCACTAGAGCAGAGGGTGATGATGACAATGAGGAGGAGGAGGAGGATTTCATGGCCACGCAACAGTGTCTGTAATCTTCCTGCTCCTGAGAAAGTTCCCCAGCTCCTTCCTGGCCTAGGCTCTGGCACTGTGTCCTGTGCCCAGACCACTGCCTTCCCACTCTCTTCCTTGACACCTCAGTCCAAATGCTGTCCTCTCAGAAGATCCCAGTGCCCTCCCTCGACCCTTATGCGAGCATGTGTGCAGTCTTCACAGCTCCTTCTGGGTTTGTAATCGCTTATCCATTATCTCGTTTTAAGAATCGCTGCAGCCCGTGCTGGAACGTCTGCATTCTGATCTCACCCCACAGTGAGACAGGTTTTCCACTGTGAACTGTATGGTTTCTTTTCCTTTTTTAAAAAAGGATTTTATTTATTTATTTGAGAGGTAGAGTTACAGACAGTGAGGAGGAGAGCCAGAGAGAAAGGTCTTCCATCCACTGGTTCACTCTCCAAATGGCTACAACGGCTGAGCTGAAGCAGGAGCCAGGAGCTTCTTCCGGGCTCCCACGTGGGTGCAGGGGCCCAAGCACTCAGGCCGTCTTCTACCACTTTCCCAGACCATAACAGAGTGCTGGATCAGAAGAGGAGCAGCTGGGACTAGAACCAGTGCCCGTATTGGATGCCAGCACCGCAGGCAGAGACTTAACCCATTCCACCACAGCACCGGCCCCTACTGTGCGGTTTTATAGGTCATCGTCACTGCAACTGCTATGGTTTGAATGTGTCTCCCAAAGTTCAGGTGTTGGAAACTGAGACACCAAGCTCACATTAATGGTATATGGAGGTGAGGCCTTTGGGAGATTATTAAGATTAGATGAGGTCATGATGGTGGGCCCTCAAGATAGCCTTAGTGGCTTTATAAGGCAGGGAGGCGGCATTGTGTCAGAGCAGGTAAAGCTGCCACCTGCAGTGCCAACAGCCCATATAGCCCATTTATGTCCTGGCTACCGCATTTCCAATCCAGCTTCCTGCTAATGGCCTAAGAAAAGCAGAAGAGGATTAACAAAGTGTTTGAGCACCTGCAACACATATGGTAGACCCAGATGAAGCTCCTGGCTTTGGCCTGGCCCAGCCTTGACCATTGCAGCTATTAGGATGGAAGATTCTTTCTCTCTCTCTCTCTCTCCTTTCCTCCCTCCCTCTCCCTCTCTCTGTAACTCTTTGAAAATAAATGAATGATCTTTTTAAAAAAGAAAAAGAAGAGAGAGAGAAGCGTGGGCTGGCAGCTGGCTCTGTGTGCCTACATGATGCAGCAAGGAGGCCCTCAGCAGAAGCCGAGTGGATGCTACACCTTGCTCTGGATTTCCCAGCCTCCAGAACTGTGAGCCAGACAAAGCTGTATTTGCTACAAACTACCCAGCCTCAAGCATTTCATTATAGCAAGAGAAAATGGACTAAGATGACCATGTTTGATGCACCCCCATGTTTTCTATTCTGCTCCATTTCTTTCCAATGCTGGCTGTGAGCTCTGTTATGATTTCACACTTCACTACCACGATGGCAGAATCATGCTTATCTGTCCCTTTGTGCCCAGTTCAGGCCTACTCCACAGACTTGATAAATGCTGAATAAAGGTCTCTAAGAGAGTTATAGCACATAAGGAGAGGCAGAGTGAGGTAAGACCCAAACATGGGCTTAGGATCTTATTCAGCAGGATTCATTTCTCCAGGCCTATGCAACCTGCAAGGACAATGAACAGGATATTTCATGTCTCTGGCCCATGACTGTCCCCATCTGTAAAATGAGGATGAAGGCAGTAGTAATACTCAACTCCTGGAATTACAGTGAAGACTAAAGAAAATAATGGAAGTAAAAGTCCCAGCTGCTGACACTCAACAAGAGCTCAGTAGAAGGCAGGTACTCCCAGGAGGGGCAGAAGCGCACCGCATGTGCACTTGAGGGTATTGCTGAATTAGAGAGAAGGCTAAAGTAGAACAGACAGAGCACCTGGTCTGGATCCTTGTCCCCCTCTGCCATGATCCGGTCACTCATCCTTCTTGGTTTGAGCCTCATCTAAATTGACTGAGGCCAGAGGAGGGTAGGAGTGACCAAGACCTGGCTGAGGTCAAAGTACTGGCCATGGAGTGCTGAGGAAAGAATTCAAATAGGCTTCGAAGACGAGAGTGGGGAGGAGAAGGCAAAGAGGGAAACTCACTGGCGGCTCCTTCCCAGTGCACTATGCTGAATCACACTCACCTGCTCCATTATTTTTCATACATTTTTCTCTCTTGTTTCCTCAGTCATTTGGCCAGCTGTGAGCAGGACCCTGGGAACATGGTAATGAGGGACATGGCCTCTCCTTTCATAGAGCCCACAGCCCACTCAGGGGCCTGTGTAGTAAACAGGGAGCCACAAGGGGAGGATGGGGCAGGAGGTGCTGTAAGAAAGCAAATGGCCAAGGCATGAAGGGAGCCAGCCACGTGGGGCAGAAAGCAGCCGGGATAGCATCAGTTACCTGCACAAGGTGGCCCTGGGCAGAGAGTGGCTGGTGCAGGGTGTGGGCCATGAAGGCGTCCATGTGGATGACATCATAAGGACAGGAGGCTGCCAGCAGATATGTCACTGGACAGGAAATCTTAACCATGGATCTTGAACCTCTCTGATGATGCTACAGGGTTTGCAGGCAAGCAGATAGGATTAGGAACTCTGAGAGATCTGAGGCCCTGAGGAAGCTAAATCTGGGAGCAACACGCCTGCTGATAGAGACACAGAGGACCCTACGGGCAGTGCCAAGTGCAATAAATTTGCCTACAAGGCATCTTCTCACGGGCCAGAAGAGCCTTTGCAACCTCTGTGTCCCTCACTGGCTGAGCAATCTTAACGTGTTCCAGTCGCATTGCTCTCCTAGACTGTTTCTCATCTGTGACGTAAGATGGCCAAAATACCTACACTTCAGTGTAAGCCTGCCATAAGATCACGCACCTGACAGTCTTAGCACAGCTCCTAGTACCAAGGAAGCAACCGAAACCCTTCAGTGCATTGTGCAGCTGTGAATGCCACACTATCTGTTCTCATCCAGGCTGAAACCCTACCCCACTTTGTTCCCAATCACTCCCAGGAAGAGGTATGGATTCCTCACCTGGGTTTTCCCCTATGCCCTTCCTGGAGGTCCTGCTGCCTCTCCTGCCAAGCTGACTGCAGCCCCACAGACTGACTCAGCGTCCCTCTGAGAGTTAACTCTCCTGGAATCTGTCCTTGGCTGATCACATCCCCCTGTTCACTCCTCTTCCACGTCTCACCCACAGGGTCCAGTCAGAGCTGCGTGTCCTCCTCCTCACACAGCACCTCGGACAGAAACCTCTGGCATCACTTACCCCTGATACTGTAATGGTGCCTTTCTTTTCTCTGCCTAGTAGTTGGGAATGGCAAAACTTCGATCTCAGATGTCAAACTGGCTGATTTCCGGGAGCACCCTGAGCACCTGGAGCTGCCCAGGGGTCAACTGGGGGGAGGACCACACCAAATCACAAAGTTCACAACGGTCGGGGTTGTGGAAAACCGCCTCTCAATTCCCTTCCTTGCACCAGACCAGTTTGCAGCAGGCCAATCGAGGAACCGTGGTTGTGCAGCAGCCAGTAAAGCCTCCACCAGAGACGCAAGCATCCCGTAAGGGTACCTGTTCGTGTTTTTGCTGCTCCACTCCCATTCAGCTCCCTGCTGATGCCTTGGAATGCAACATTAGATGGCTGAAATGTCTGGGTCCCTGTCACCCACATGGGAGACCTGGCTGAAGCTCCTGACTCCTGGCTTCAGCCTGGCTGTTGCAGCCATCTGGGGAATGAACAAGAGGATGGAAGACCTCTCTCTTCCTCTCCCTGTCTGTAACTGTGACTTTAAAATAAATAAATCATATTTAAAAAAATAAAAATAAAAGGTAAATCTGAGCAAAATATGCACCCGTCTCTAAGAGGACGAACCAATTCAATGAATCCCAGCTTCAAGCATTAGATCTTTACCATGCTACTCATGTCAGAAAAATGCATTTGTAAGTGTCAAGTAAGAACTGCAAGAGATGGCACAATGTAATTATTAATCTAGTGCACAAAAATAGCACTGGAATGATTCCAGATTTCAGACTGAAACCAAAAGTCATTTTTGGCTCTTTGGTAAAACAAGTATAGAGAGGGCAAAAAGTCAGCTTGGCTCCAACTTGTTGTAATAATCCAGGAGAAAACACACCATCCGGAAGATAATTAGAGAGGTCAGAATCAAAGCACAGCAGCTTGGAATGCAAAATCATCATCTCCCCACACTTCCCTTATATGCTAGCCTCATCCCCATCATCAAGGAAATGTGCAGAAATGCCACGAAAACACTACTTCAACTACTGGCAGGATTAGGAAGAAGGCAGAAGGTCACCGGAAAGAGAAAAGGATAGGAAGAAAAAAGGAAGGTTACCAATTAAGAAGGGCAGAAGTCGCTTTTTAAAAGAGGCATTTTAATAACAGAGAAAAATTCCATCAACTGAGATGGTTTTTCTTTTTTTATTTACTTTTTATTTTTTATTTTTTTATTTTTGACAGGCAGAGTTAGACAGTGAGACAGAGAGAGAGACAGAGAGAAATGTCTTCCTTTTCCCTTGGTTCACCCCACAAATGGCCACTACGGCCGGCATGTTGCGGCCGGCACGCTGCACTGATCCGATGCCAGGAGCCAGTTGTCTCCTCCTGGTCTCCCATGAGGGTGCAGGGCCCAAGGACTTGGGCCATCCTCTACTGCCTTCCTGGCCACAGCGGAGAACTGGACTGGAAGAGGAACAACCGGGACTAGAACCCGGGCTGCTGGTGCTGCAGGCGGAGGTTAGCCAAGTGAGCCGCAGCACCAGCCTTAGTTTTTATGTTTTTTATTTATTTATTTTTAAGTCAGAGTTACACAGAGAGAGGAGAGGCAGAGAGAGAGAGAGAGAGAGAGAGGTCTTCCATCCGATGGTTCACTCCCCAATTGGACGCAACGGCCGGAGCTGTGCCGATCTGAAGCCAGGAGCCAGGAGCCTTCTCCCAGTCTCCCACATGGGTGCAGGGGCCCAAGGACCTGGGCCATCCTCCACTGCCTTCCCAGGCCATGGCAGAGAGCTGGATCGGAAGTGGAGCAGCTTGGTCTCGAACTGGCACCCATATGGAATGCCGAACTTCAGGCAGGGCATTAATCATTAACCCACTGCACCACAGCGCCAGCTCCGAGATGGTTTTCTAACATATGGACAATGAACAAAACTTGAGGGCTAAAAAGAACACTGCTGGTGCTTTCCCTTCTCTCCCCAAACGCATCAACCAGAAACTGTCATTTATCTGTTAATGCCTACAAATGCAAGGAGGTGATGCATGAAATCTGCTCAAACACTGAAGAGTCAGATTACTTGAGGGTTAGAGAAACTAATGGGAAACTGGTTGAAATCTTCTCAAAGGCAAAGATTGTGAGAGATAAACCATGCACACAAAGGATCTTCAAAAAGTTCATCAAGTGCTTACTATGAAAAAAACTATGAGTAGATTTCTTTGCTTGTTAATACCAGCATTAGTCCTATCAGCCAAAAAGTGGAAAACACTCACATGTCCACGCACAGATGGATGGACAAACCTAAGGTGTGCACACACACTGTGGAATATTATTCACCAATAAAAAGGATGACATAATGAAGCTGCCTGGAACATACATGGACCTTAAAAACACTATATTAAATGAAAGAGGCTGGACACAGAAGACTATAGTATATTATTCCCCTTGCAGGAAATGTCCAGAATAAACAAACCCATAGAAAAAGAAAGTAGATTAGTGGTTGCAAGGGATGGGTGAGCAGCAGGATGGCGACCACTAGTGGGTACAGGGTTTTCTTTTGGGATGATGAAAATATTCTAAAATTATGATGGTACAACTTCCGTGAATATACTAAAAGAAATAGCACCAAACTGTACACTTAGATAAATTTCATGATAATTTAATTATATCTCAATTATGCTGCTATTTTTAAAATATACCTAAGTTATACACTCAGTACTGAAGCCAGGCACATGTAAGGCCCCAATGGACAGACACCACAGTGTTCTTTCTCACCAGACACTGAGCCCGCCTCCCAGGCTGAGTCCCCCTCCCAAATGCTATTCTGTCTACTGCTCTGCTCATCAAGAGGCACATGCCAATGGAGCGTGAAGGAACCAGGACAGAAATCAGGCAACGCCAGCAGCTCCAGAATGTGGAACGTCAGAATGTGTGACAAGTGGATTCACCCTGTGAAGGTCACTCATGCAGGGCTATCAGAGAGCTGAGCACAAGGCCGGGGACAGGGAGAGGATGGGTGAGGAGGAACAGCCTGAGGACACCCAAGGGTAATTCCGCCGGACAAGCCTCACCACTTCCACTCTGCCCCTGCAGCTTGAGAAACCCTCCTCCCACCTTGCTCTCACTGCTTTTCTCAGTTGATGTCTCCACCACGCAGCCTCATCCAGCTCTCTGGCGTCTCTCTCTCTCTGTGTCAAGACTTGCACGGCTCCAAGGGCATGTCCACCATGAGCTCCTGTTCCAGGGTAAACGTTCACTTCCAGCATCAAGGCAGGTAAATTGCCCCGTTCATGTGCAGGTGTTTAGCATCCAGACTCCAGCCTCTAAGAGCCGCTGGCCCACTTTTCATGGCAGTAAGACTGAATCCCCTGACATTTCTCTGAATGCTGTAAGGCCCCTGGTTGAAAAGGTTTCTGTGTAATAAAGTCTGAAGTGTGGCTGAATCAGGCGGACACCAATACACAAAGCTACACCTGGGTGGCTAAGTAGAAACTGTAAAGACTCAATTGGCTGCTATCAAAACATTTGCAAAACCACAGAAAATTCCAAAAGTTC
Organism: Oryctolagus cuniculus; assembly: GCF_051225735.1. NCBI lineage: Eukaryota > Metazoa > Chordata > Mammalia > Lagomorpha > Leporidae > Oryctolagus > Oryctolagus cuniculus. The sequence continues at coordinate 46,068,414 of NC_142880.1, forward strand.
AAGGAAAATGGCCTTAAAAGTTTATTAAAAGTTTTTCAATCCATGTGTGAGAAGTCTTCAAAAAGTTCATGGGAAATGAATATTATGAAACAAAAATAATGCATGGATATCACTTCTTTGGGGATAACACAATACTGATCCTTTAATTCCACTTCCCATGAACTTTTTGAAGACCCTGCATACTGCAACTGTGATGAGTCAGCTTATGTGCTGGCAGAAGCAGGTGGTTGCCATTTCAATGAGGATGGTCTACAGCACCCATTGAGTAGACCAGAGCCCAGTCATACCCTTGGCCACCTCAGATCAAGGTTACACAACTGTGGGCAAGTAAAGCGACCTGCTTTGCAGTGGTATGAGCCAAGTGACCAAAGCAACTGAACACAATGGTTTCATCAGAGTAAAAGCTCAATAAACACTCACTATACTTGACAACAAGAATGGCAGATGGGGCCTACCCTTAAGCAGACTGAGTAAGCCTTGCAACTCAAAGTATATGCTATGCAGGAATACTGCAGCAATGCCAAGGTGTTTATGAAGCTCAGGTTCCATGACAATTCAGCCAGCATTTCATACAAGTGCAAACCAGTGCAGGCTACGTGTGTCCAGGGACGGAGCCAGGCAATCATGTGCACTTTCCACTCTAAATGCAAGGTCCCCTGACATCAAGTGACAAGAAGCAGACTGATGGGTGTTCATAATGCTAACTGAATGTACACTGCATAAGGCCTTCTTTCAACTTTTCTCAAGGGCCTTGATTCTTAACTTTCCATAATGCTACTATATGAAAGCAAAGTGGACCAACAAAGAAATTAAAATTATTTGCATGTAAGGGACCTGAGAAGAAGATCAATATTCTCTGTAATCTATGGGGGAAAAAGCTATTTTTAATCTATTAGGAGAGGCACCTTCATAAATACTGCATAGAGTAGCCCTCAAAAATCATTAAGCAGAGTCAATTGAGAATTATATTTAACAGTTAATGCCAAAAAGTCTTTTCACACTTTAAAATTTTTTTAAAGATTTATTTTATTTGAAAGGCAGAAGCTACAGAGATAGAAAGAGAGAGGGAGGGTCAGAGAGAGTCAAATATTTCATCTGTTGGTTCATTCCAACAGATGGCTGCAATGGACAGGGCTAGCCAAAATCAGGAACCAGGAGCTTCATCTGGTCTCCCATGTGGGCTGCAGGGGCCCAAGCACTTGTTCCACTATCTAGAGCATTCCCAAGCACATTAGCCAGGAGCCGAATTGGAAGTGGAATAGACAGACTCAAACCAGTGCCCACATGGGATGTTGGTGTTGCAGGTGGTGGCTTAATCTGCTACACCACAATACCGGCATACACACTACTTTGTAGTATAAAATATTGCTGTTCAAGATGGCTGGGAATTAGATGTCATATTAATCAAATAGTACAGAGTTTTGTTCCACATAACCAATCTCTCAAATACAATATTTGTTCAGGCAGAAATGAGATAAAACCAGGACTCCCAAAAACTTTCATGCTGTTTTTGTTAAATACAAGAGTTTCCAGAATTCTGAAGTAATGCCCAAAATCAGAATCTGGTTCCTAGCTCACCCCTCTTTAAGAAGCCAAGCCATTTGAGGATGAATACTCTAAAAACATCACACAGTGCTGGCAATGTGCAGAATGGGTTTTTACAAAAAGAATCCTGTCCAAAAGTGTACAAACACAGGTAAGCACAGAGTGTCACACGGTAACTTTGCTGGCCCTACATTGCACAGGCACAGCAAAGACACACAGGAAATGAGAGGGCACAATGGGACAGGCTATGGGGGTGGTGGTGGTGGCAATATCCCAGGAAAGCTTGGAGAAATGGCATCGTTTCATTCTCACACTGTATCTGAGCAGCAGACTCCACACTACATTTCAGCACATTAGTCGTTGTGATTTATAAGCAAAATCAGCAGTGCTACCTAGCTTGGTGAATAGGCTTCCTAATTTCACCAACCCCCTAGTTAGAGTCAGGTGTAAGAAAGGACTTGAGGTCAGAGTGTAAGACCCACGACAGAGGCCAGGTTGGAGCTAGAAACAGGATGGCAGTTCTGTGGTCAAAGAATCCTGGTGAACCTCTGGACAGTGCTGGGCACCTTCCTCAGAGAGTCTGACTTGGTAAAGGTTTAAGGCAGAGCCAATAAACTGGGTTTTTGCAAGGAGCTCCAATGACAAAATTGTAGATGATAAATGGAAACACTGAAGAGTTCTGATATCAAGGGGTTCCCTCGACCCTGATGCAGGATCTGGAATCTCACTGCTCATGCGTGAAAGGATACCAGTGATCACTGAGCACCAGCTCACAGGACAGTGAGATAAACAGTCCTGACAATGAAAGCCAAAATTAACAAATGGGATCACATCAGATTAAGAAGTTTCTGTACTGCAAAAGAAACACTCAGTAACGTGAAGAGGCAACTGACAGAATGGGAGAAAATATTTGCAAACTACACAACTGATAAAGGATTAATAACCAGAATATATAAAGAAATCAAGAAACTCCACAGCAACAAAACAAACAACACAGTTAGGAAATGGGCAAAGGATTAAACAGACATTTTTCTTTCTTTTTTTTTTAACTTTTATTTAATGAATATAGATTTCCAAAGTACAGCTTATGGATTACATTGGCTTCCCACCCCCCCAATGACTTCCCTCCCACCTCAATCCTCCCCTTTCCTGCTCTCTCTCCCCTTCCATTCATATCAATAAACAGACATTTTTCAAAAGAAGAAATCCAAATGGCCAACAGACACATGAAAAATGCTCAGATCACTAGCCTTCAGGGAAATGCAAATCAAAACCACAATGAGATTTCACCTCACCTCAGTTAGAATGACTTTCATACAGAAATCAACAAACAACAAATGCTGGCAAGGATGTGGGGAAAAAGGTACCCTAATCAACTGCTGGTGGGAATGCAAACTGGTAAAGTCACTATGGAAGAAAGTATGGAGATACCTCAGAAATCTGAATATAGAATGACTATATGACCCAGCCATCCCCCTCCTGGGAATTTACCCAAGGGAAATGAAATCAGCATATGAAATAGCTATCTGTACCTCCATGTTTACTGCAGCTCAATTCACAACAGCTAAGACATGGAATCAACCTAAATGCCCATCAACTGAAGACTGGATAAAGAAATTATGGGATATGTACAATATGGAATACTACACAGCAGTAAAAAAAATGAAATCCAGTCATTTGCAACAAAATGATGAATCTGGAAAACTTCATACATAGTGAAATAAGCCAGTCCCAAAGGGACAAATACCGTATGTTCTCCCTGATCTGTGGTAACTAATAGAGCACCTAAAGGGAAATCTGTAGAAGTGAAATTGACACTTTGAGAAGCAATGACTTGAACCCTTGTCCTGACTGTTGAGAACAGTTTTCTTCTTATTCTTACTACTATTGGTTTAACTCTTTACTTAGCACAGAGTTAATCATATGTGTATAAAGTCAACTGAAAATAGGTCTCAGTAAAAAATAAGAGTGGGAATAAGAGAGGGAGGTAGAAGTTTGTAACTATAAAGCTGTATATAGTTCTACATACATTCCTATGGACTTACTTCTAAGGGTAAACTTTAAAAACCTGCCATGGGGCCGATGCCATGGCTCACTTGGCTAATCCTCTGCCTGTGGCACCGGCACCCCGGGTGTTCTTGTCCCGGTTGGGGCACCGGATTCTGTCCTGGTTGCTCCTCTTCCAGTCCAGCTCTCTGCTGTGGCCTGGGAGGGCAGTGGAGGATGGCACAAGTGCTTGGGCCCTGCACCCGCATGGGAGACCAGGAGGAAGCACCTGGCTCCTGGCTTCGAATTGGCGCAGTATGCCAGCTGTAGTGGCCATTTGTGGGGTGAACCAAGGGAAAAGGAAGGCCTTTCTCTCTGTCTCTCTCTCTCTCTCTCTCTCTCTAACTCTGCCTGTCAAAAACAAAACAAAACAAAACAAAACAAAACAAAAAAAAAACAACTTGCCATGGGACCCCAAATCCCATTAAACTAGGTGGTAAAAACGCCATCTTAAGTGTTAAGGTGATCATATTAAGTGTTAAATTGATCATATAGATAGGATTAAGTGATAAAGGGATCATATGAATAAGATCAAGTGTCTGGTAATAATAATAGATACAATTAAAAAGGAGAGAATGTTCTAACCAAGGAAGCAGTCCACACAGCAGACTCATAGAATGACAATTGCTTTAAATAGCACTCTGACCTCAGAATCAGCTCTTAAGGCTTCCTAGTCTGGCTGAAAAGCCCGTGGGAGCATTTCAGGCATGGAAAGCCAAGACCCTGAGGCAAAAAATGTTCTACATGAAGGATCTCCGTGAGTGGAAACCCCAGTGGCCATCAAAAGAAGGACATACCTTTCTGTGAAGGGAGGAAAGAACATCCACTTTGCTTATAGCCTTGTCTAAATACTGATGAAGACTGTGGATTCAAAAAGCTTCCAAAGCCTAGGCAGCTCATGTCATGACATCATACATAAGAGTGTTAATTGTTAAATCAACAACAGGAGTCACTGTGCATTTACAGCCTATGCAGGACCTCTGTCCTCAATGAGTTGTACTAAGAGAATTAACTATAAAATTTGTTCTCAAACATTGTGTGTGCATGCATGTGTAAATTGCTGAAATCTTTACTTAGTACAGAGTTGACCTTCTGTGTATAAAGTTAATTGAAAATGAGTCTTAACAGAGAATAGGACTGAGAATGGAAGAGGGAGGAGGAGTCGGGGTGAGAGTGGGGGTGGGAGGGTAGGTATGGCGGGAAGTCACTAAATTCCTAAAGTTGTACTTATGAAATTTGTACTTATTAAATAAAAGGTTTCTTTGGAAAAAAAAAATAGTGCTGAGTCTGGGGCGGTGACCCACTACGCTCCACAAATGCTGGCCTTCAGCATCATTACTGCTGCTGTGCTCAGCCTGGTGAGGCCGGATGGGGAAAGAGAAGAGGAGGTCAGGAAACAGTGGGCTTGGGCAGCTAAAGGCAGAGTCTGCAGTATGGTAACCAAACAAATACACAGAAGAAGAGGGTTTCAGGGTTGACGGCCTGGAGTATCTTATTTGCAGGAAATAAAGAAATTGGGAGAAAAAGGTCTGAGTCTGATAGCAATTCTGTGCCCAGATGGCTAAAAAACAAAAACAAAAACAAACAAACAAAAAAAACAAAACCAAAAACAACAAAAAACTTAGGAGCCAGCACTGTGGTGGCATAGGTTAAGTCGCCACCTGCAGCACCGACATCCCATATGGGCACTGGTTTGCTCATCTTCTGATTCAGCTCTCTACTATGGCCTGGGAAAGCAGTGGAAGATGGCCCAAGTCCTCGGGTCCCTGTACCTATGTGGAAGACCCAGAATAAGTTCCTGGCTCCTGGCTTCAGATCAGCTCAGCTCTGGATATTGCAGTCATTTGGGGAGTGAACCAGTGGATAGAAGACCTCTCTCTCTATCTGGCTCTCTCTCTGTAACTCTGTCTTTCAAATAAATAAAAAATAAATCTTTAAAAAAAAAAACAAAAACAAAAAAAAAACTATGCATGGATTTCAGATTCTTTTTTTTCCACTAAGATAAACTTATCTTTTAGTTTCATTTCTCCACAAACTTTTGAAAGTATTTTTGGTACCATAGTTCTAATATTTAGGGCTATCAGGAAAAGAGCTGGCAGGCTGCAGATTGAATAAAATGTATAAAAGCAAATGTGCCTTCAGAGTAGATGTTTTAATTGTCAACAGAGAATACAAACTAGGCTGTAAGCCCATATTTAAAATGACTACTTCTGTGGTGGCCACTGTGGTGCAGTGAGTTAAGCTGCCACTCAGAACACCTGTGTCCCATTATCCGTGTGCTAAGGACCAAGTCCTGCCTCTGCTTGTGATCCAGCACCCTGTTGATGCATCTGGGAAGGGACAGGTAATGGCCCAAGTTCTTGGGCCTGTGCCGCCCATGTGGGAGACCTAGATGGAGTTGCAGGCTCCCAGCTTCAGCCTGACCCAGACCTAGCTTTTATAGCCATTTGGGGAGTGAACGAGGGGATGCAAGATCTCTCTCGTTGTCTGTCTCTCTGTCCCTCCCTGTCACTCTGCCTTTCAAATAAATAAAAGAAAACTTGAAAAACTGTAGTACCTGGGGCCAGTGTTGTGGTTTTGGCAGATAAAGCTGCCACCTGCAATGCTGGCATCCCATATGGGTGCTGGTTCACATCCCGGATGCTCCACTTCCAATCCAGCTCCCTGCTAATGGCTTTGGAAAAGCAGTGGAATAAGGACCAAGTGTTTGGGTTCCTGCCACACATGTAGGAGATAGAGATGAAGCTCCTGGCTCCTGGCTTCAGCCCAACTCCGGTTGCTGTAGCCATCTGGGAAGTGAACCAGTGAAAGGAAGGAAGATTATCTTTCACTGTCTATCTCTCCCTCTGTAACTCTTGACTTTCAAAATAAATAATTTTTAAAAAATTGCAGTATCAAAAATGTTTCTAAAAAAGACTAGTTCCTACAATTAAAGTTAAAATAAATATATGAAAGGGGGAAAAAAACAAATTCAACATGGGGATTTTTAATGTTTGAAAGCTGCTTATATAGCCCTAAAGACAGACTAAAAAAAATCAGAAATAATATACATTTGCAAATGAATTCAGTTTAAAGTTAAGGTCTTCTTACTGTAGGTTAGAAGAGCTTAGATATGAAGGATATTAGTTTTCTGAGTTGTGCTCAGCCTGTTAAAAGGGAAACACTATTTCCCTTTTAATAAAAGGTCAGAACAAATTCCTACCAACTCTTTTTTTAAAAAAGATTTATTTATTTATTTGAAAGGCAGAGTTACAGAGAGAGAGCTTATTCACTGGTTCATTCACCACAACAGCCAGAGCTGGACCAAGTCGAAGTCAAGAGCCAAGAGCTGGGTCTCCCACGTAGGTGCAAGAGTCCAAGGACTTGGGCCATTTTCTGCTACTTTCTCAGGCACATCAGCAGAGAGCTGGATGGGAAGTGGAGTAGCTGGGGCTCAAACCTGTACCAATGCTGACACCAAATTTGTTTTTCTGATTTGAATACCCTTTCATTTATGCATGAGCAGGCATGAAATTAATTTTCACTTGAAAACTTTTAGTTTATACCATTTCTCTGAGACAGAAGGGATGTTTTACATTTTGCAAGCCCCACAGGCCATTTAGACGCAGAGGCCTCGGAGGGTGGAGTGGCTAAGGACTAATTCAGACTCCCCTTCTTCAAAGCCAAGTCCTATCTGAACTCAATCAACGGAAGCTGACTTCCATGCCAACCCTCCCTACAGAGTTTTTCATCAGCAAGCTTTTTTGTTAGTGTGTCTAACAGTAAAGCCCATGATCTCTTTGTCCTAGCCTCATTATTCTGACCAGGTAGGGCTCAGGAGCTTGGTGTTCTTGTTAACTTACTAGCTTCCATTCCCCATGCCCTGGCACAGCCATAACATTTCCTGCTGAGATTAGCACAGTATCTGATGACCAGACAAAGAGGACTCAATCATGGGAGGCATGAGACTAACCTTTTTTGGTTTTGGCAGGGGGTGGGGGGGGGATGTTGGAAGGAGTGGAGGTAGTGTTACACAATAAGCAGAAAAGCAGGTGGCAAGTATGTTCTGGGTTCCACAGTACAATTAAAACCTTAGAAAACAGCATCTTATAGAAACCCCTTTATGTGTGTGCACACACCTTAGGTAAGCTGTCCCCAGGCACATCGAAGTTTAAGTGAAATTTCTGACTCTTGTGATGAGAGGTAAAATGTCTGCTCACTTGCCTTCTAAAAGTCCTTTTGTCCAAAGTGTATTGATCCTGGCGATCAAGAAGCTGAAGAAATAAATGAGGATCAGCGCCACGGTGGGGTGGGGGTGGGTGGGGGAGACAGGGAGGAATCCTGAAAGGGCCTTAAGAAGGCACTGCAATCCAAGCTCAGCGGCTGTGGGATGGAGGGAGACCCCGGTGCCAAGGAAGTCGCTGCTCCTGAGCCCACGGCTCCAGTCACAGTGCTGTCATCACAGGCACGCGGCTTGGCACGTGTCACTCCACTTCTCGGAAACTTCCCTTCCTTATTCTGTGCAAAGGCAGACAGAAGTCCTCCCTCCCAAGCTCACGAGGCTGCTGTCAGCACCTGACAAGTGGCTGCACACAGGGGTCAAGGGACTTGGAAGTGCAGGCCCCTGCTGAGATAGGACGCCCGCTCCTCCCTGACAGCTGGCCCACTGGATTGATGGTGAAACCGTCCTTGGAAAGCTTGCCCTTTTCTGGCTCTGTTGGCCCTGCTTTATGCTGTTCCCCTTGTCCTCTGAGCCCCTGGCCACACATCCAGCAGCCTAGTCCCTGCAAGGTCCTTCAGACAGGCAAAACCACACCTGGCGAGCCCTGCTCCCCACTGACCTCCACACATCACTGAACCTGTCACGAGCTCCAGCTTAGAGTGTGCATCCCACCTGCTCTCACCATCTTTCTACAGCAATGACCTACGCTGAAACCAGGAGCCAGGAACTTCATCCAGGTCTTCCACATGGATGGCAGGAACCCAAGTCCTTGGGTCATCTTGTGTTGACTTCCAGGGGCCTTAGCAGGAGCTGGACCAGCAGTGTGGAATAGCCAGGGCTCAAATGGGCACTCCAGTTTAAGATGCGGGCATCCCAAGCTGTGGCCTCATAACACCTGCTCTAGGACAACCTTTCAAATGGAAGAACTTAAACTAATGAAGAACTCTTTGTTGTCTTATAATTCCCATTTGGCTACTGAAAATCAATTTAAGTTAAGGGTTTGGAAATTCAGCAGAGAATTCAGGAGAAAATCTACTGTACATCCCTGGCACAGCTCTGAGTCTGGGTCTTCAGCTGGCACTTCACTCTCATTATTTTTACTTAAAGAAAGGTTTTTGAAGACTTTAGCATGTTGGCCGGCACCGCGGCTCACTAGGCTAATCCTCCGCCTTGCGGCGCCGGCACACCGGGTTCTAGTCCCGGTCGGGGCGCCGGATTCTGTCCCAGTTGCCCCTCTTCCAGGCCACCCCTCTGCTGTGGCCAGGGAGTGCAGTGGAGGATGGCCCAGGTGCTTGGGCCCTGCACCCCATGGGAGACCAGGATAAGCACCTGGCTCCTGGCTCCTGCCATCGGATCAGCGCGGTGCGCCGGCCGCAGCGCGCTGGCCGCGGCGGCCATTGGAGGGTGAACCAACGGCAAAGGAAGACCTTTCTCTCTGTCTCTCTCTCTCTCACTGTCCACTCTGCCTGTCAAAAAAAATAAAAATAAAAAAATAAAAAAAAAAAAAAAAGACTTTAGCATGTCAAGCTCAGACATCAATTATTTGATAATAATTTAATTCAGTCATATCTGAAAAAGGAGAGAGGAAATACACATACACAAATATGACTCCTTTGTTCAAATACGATTTTCATGGAGAATTTATAAAACATAGGTAATATAGAGGGTGCACAGAAATTTCCACTGCGGTCTTTATGAAACTTAAAGAATTCCATTGATGTTGATTTTGAAAATACTGAGAGTAATCATACAGCACTTGCTCCTCTGTTTCTGAAACTTTCACCTAATTTCCTATGTGTATTTACACAGCTTTAAGGACAAAAACTTGTGCAAGTGGTAGAGCACTGATTAGTGATTAGAATCCTGCTGATGCTGGTTTTGTGTTGGAATTTGTTCCAAGGCCATCTTTGTTTTTTGAACAAAGCTTTTTGAAAAAACAAGGGCCAGTGCTATATCACAGCAGGTAAACCTACCACCTGCATTGCTGGCATCCCATATGGGCACTGAATGGTGTCCCAGCTGCTTCACTTCTGATCCAGCTCTGTGTTAATGTGCCTGGGAAAGCAGTGGAAGATGGCCCAACATAGGAAACCTGGAAGAAGCTCCTCCAGGCTCCTGGCTTTGGATAGGCTCAGCTCCAGCTATTGCAGCCATATGGGGAGTGAACCAGTGGATGGATGATCTCTCTCTCTGCCTCTGCCTCTCTGTAACTCTACCTTTTCAAATAAATAAATATTAAAAAAAAAAAACCACAACAATGAAACTTTAAGTTCTGGTAGATACATGTCTCCAGTGAGAAGTTAAATTGAGTTTTCCTGCTTTGTTTTTTAATAGTCCTCATTTCTTATCATAATTACTTTCATAATTACATATTCCCCTTTTTGTATGGAGAATTTTTAACCAAGAGAAGGGCAAATTCTTGGAGAAAGTGTATTGGGTAAATCTTTAAGTCACTGGAAATGATCTTTATTTTCAAGCACTATTGTTCTCTGTTCCACCTACTTCTCTGAGGTACTCTGAAAATTAAAAACATTATATGAGGCTAAAGGTCCAATGCTAATGTGTGCTGTGGACCTGCATAGTAGTGAAATGGATTTTTCATTTGTGATTTATGTAAAATCTTCATAGCCTGATTGGTCAGCCTAGAGCTGGATAAATAATTAATTATTCAAAGAAAACAAAAAGAAGTGAATAAGGCTTCTTTTGGAAAAATAATTTCCTAGTGTTATGATTTGAAAGGTTCAATTTAGGATGCTTGGGGAGCAATGGAAACATGGAATCAGTTTCTCCGGGTCTACTGGGAGGAGTGCGTAGACTGTGATTTGTCACCAGCCAGCACCTGGGATGCTGAGTGACTGAGGACTCAAACTTTGCTTGCTTCCCTGTTTCCTCATTTATGGGCCAGTCTCTGTGTTCACTGAGATATATTATAATGAAGTACCAGGAGCTAAGTGTTTGAAGTTCTTATGTAACCATGTAGTTATTACTGATTGGCACCCAAACTTAACCTTCCCAGGGTAACTTGTGCAAACCAGCTTTGGTGCATTAATGAACTTCAGAAGACCTAGAAGCTTTCTGGTTAAACGTTAACTTTCCATTTCCCCATGACTGTTTCTCTCTTTAAAATACATCTGGGGGCAGGCACTGGCAGAGTGGCTAAGAGAGCAAATTCTATAGTGGAGAGCCTGGGTTTGAGTCTGGGATGCAGTTCCTGATGCCAACTCTTGTGCATGCTGAGAGGCAGCAAGCAATGCCTCAAGTAGCTGGGTCCCTACCACCCATGCGGGAGATTCAGATTGAGTTCACCATTCTTACCTTTTAGGGATGGGTGTTTGGCTTGGAGGTTAAGAGACCAGTTAAGATAGCCACATCCCACATAGGGATCCTGGGTTTGGTTTTCAACTCTAGCTCCTGATTCCAGCTTACTACTAATGTGGAACCTGGGAGGCAGTGGTGATGGTTCAAATGGGTGGGTTCCTGATACTCTCATGGGAGACCTAGACTGAGCTTCCAGGCTCCTGTCTTCAACTCAGCCCAGCCCTAGCAGTTTTGGGTATTTGTGGAGTAAATCAGCAGGTGAGAGGTCTTTCTTTTTGCCTCTCAAATGAAAATATATACATATATATTTCCAATTGTCTCTTCAAAAATTTTAAATGACAGCAAAAGTTATTAAATGCCTTTACCCAACACAACAGAAGATGGGACAGGCATATGCTGGTCTCCTAGAGTTTCTGGATGCAGCAAGCTCAAGACCTGGGAATCTCTGGGCTCCAGAACCCAGGTACTGAGGAATATCAAATACTTATCCACCTTGGCAAACTGTTTTCATAGGATGGATATTGATTTTATTTCCGAAGTGATATGAAGCTATACAGAAAGACCAGCTACCAGTAGGCTAATTATCGCATGACTGCCTCTAGGTACCACAAGACTAAACAGGATCTGGAAGATGTTTCCTCCACACCAAGTGTTCTGGAACATTAAAAACTACCTTGAAGTCATTCAAGGGTGACTGTCATTTCTGGGTGTGACACAAAGTAGAATGGACCTGCCAAGCAGTCTTCTTCCTTCCCACACCCAAGCTCAGAAGCTAACACCTGGCTCCACGGAGTCTACTACTTATTATAAAAAGAAATCCTCCTAAATTTTGGTTGTCATGAAAGAGCATACTTCACTGACAAACTTTCAACATCTATACAGAGGAACTTCAAGAAGTTTGTGAAAAATGGAATCAAAAGTTTATTCTAATGCAAAAAAAATGAAATCCATGCACAACTTCATCATAATACACATTTCCCACAAACTTTTAAAAAATACCTCTCTGAATTAATTTAAAACATTTTTGTACCAAAATAAACTTTAAAAAAAAAGATTTATTTATTTGAAAGGCAGAGTTAGAGAGAGGCAGAGGCAGAGAGAGAGAGAGAGAGAGAGAGAGATAAGTCTTCCATCTGCCAGTTCACTCCCCAAATGACTGCGATGGCTGGCGCTGAGTCGATCCACAGTCAAGAGCCAGGAGCTTTTTCCAGGTCTCCCAGGTGGGTGCAGGAGCCCAAGCACTTGAGTCAACTTCCATTGCTTTCCCAGGCCATAGGATAGGATAGGAAAAGGAAGAGCCAGGACAGGAACTGGTGCCCATATGAGATGCCGGCACTGCAGACAGCAGTTTCACCCACTACATGACAGTGCTGGCCCCCAAACTTATCCTTTTAATTTAATTTTTTCACAAACTTTTGAAAGTAGTTTGTAAACCTCTAAAGTGCCTTTCCATTATTTTGGCTCTTTCCTGTCAAAAGGGGCTGAATCAGGGATCCTAGCAGATAAGACACTGGATCCTACATTGGAGTACAGGGGTTCAACTCTCAGCTCCTTCTTTTAACTCCAGCTTCCTGCTAATGCAGACCCTAGGAGGCAACAGTGATGGCTCAAGTAACTGCGTTCCTGCCAATGTCTCATAAGAAAACTGAACTGAGTTTCTGATTCTTGGCTTTGGCCTCGGCCCAGCTCTGGCCATTGTCATGGGAGCTCTATCTATTTTTCTCTCTTTCTCTGTTTCTCAAATAAATATTTCTTCCTTCCTGCCTACCTTAGTAGCTAAAGCAAGCTGAAGAGAAGCTGGGTGGCTGGCCACAAACAGCTCCGTAATTAGCAGATTTGGAACTAGAACATGAGGAAGGTCATCGTCACCTCTGGGATGACAGTTGAAACTCACGACGCAGGTATTACATATCCACAACAACTGGCTCATCCCTAAGTGCTTTCATTATTCCTGAAAGTAACTCGACAGGTACTGCCACCACCACTTAGCAAACGAGAAGACAGAGAATCAAAAGTCACTTAAAAACAGTAGAGCATTTGAGTAACTCCCATATACGACTCAAACCCCAGAGAAGACAATGTTGGTAACAGCTGATTAACAAAGTAAGAACCCAAAGAAAGACAGCAACCACAAAAAAGGAAGCATTGTGTAGCCCAGGCTTCTCAAAGGGAACACGTGTTACTGTGCATCAGTTTTGTGAAGAGCTTCTTGCTGTTTGGGAGGCACAATGAAGCAAAAGACTAAACAGACTTCTTTACTGCAGAAAGATTAAGGTGGGGAGACAGGAAGCAGGCGCCTATCACTCTGTGATGCATCTTGGGACACGTGCATCCCGTATCAGAGTGCCTGGATTGGAGTCAGGGTTTTGCCTGTGATTCCAGCTTTCTGCTAAGGTGCACCCTGGAAGCTAGCAGGTGATGGTAGAAATATTTGAGTCCTTACCATCCACATGGGAGACCTAAACTGAGTTCTGGCTCCTGGCTTTGGCCTGGCCCTGCTCTGGCTGTTACGGGCATTTGGGAAGAGAACCAGTACGTGGAAGATCTCCCTGGCTATCTGGCTTTGATATATGTAAATCATTATTTAAAAAAATGACTAAACACAGTTCCTTCTTTAAATATATTGATATCTATTTATATCTATATCTATACCTAGCAGCCTTTCTCAAACTTAACCCATTGCACACCTACTTCTGCTAACATCATTTAGGACTTGTGTTTACAAGTGACAACTTTGGAAAACACTAATGGCAAAGGCTGCCATCAGTGAAAACGCTAGCTTGTACTCGCTGCCACCAGCTCCATACATGAGCACTGGTCTTTCTTCTGCCTGGCAGCCTGGAGGCTGCTGTGTACACATATGCACGTCCCCAACACCGCTGCTCAAAGTTACCATAACTGACGATGCTGCCTTTAGGGTCAGTTAGAAGAGTAGAAACCATGGCCCTTCTTCAGTTCTACAAAGGGGATCAGCACAGCTTGAGGGCATGTATCTTTTATTCAATCACATTTGGAAATAACGACCATAACTCAGGAAGGCTAAAGCAATAGCAAAAAAGCAGCAAAAATAATTTTGATTTGAATTATTTTTAAAGTATTCTTCTGTCCCACTTTGATAACCAAAAAAGAGCTCTAGTCAATCACCTGCACATTTACTGACTGGGCCACCTAAGCCACAGAGGGACCACATCACAGATTCAATCCCTGTCCCCTGCCCCTGTAGTAAGATGGCTTTTCTGCAGGTAACTAAACATAAATTCAAAATCCAGCTTCTAGGCATGGTCTTGAAACTAACAGATTCCTGGGAAAGTCATTTCTGACTGAATGTTTATAGATAAGTCTTTCTATGCCACCAAAATAAAGTATGTACCTATAAGAGCATGAGTTAGCAAAGAAAGGTAAGGGAGAATTATTAGCATACATTTAGAAATTGTTGCAGGCTGCTGTGGTTGGAACAGGAACTTTATTCTACAACATTTCCCACATATTACATTAACCTATACCAAAATATTTCACAATCTGACATTTTGTTCTGGTATATGCTGAAACCAAATCCAAGTTGCATGAATCAGACATAAGTTAAACATCTGGCCAAATAAGTGGATTAACAACAAATCTGGAGAAACATCCCAATGGTGTTAAATAAATGTACTTATTTCAGAGGATCCTTGTTCACAAAATATTTGAACTAGTAAACGCAGTCATGAAAAAAACACATCGATTTATTTTCTTCTTTCCCAACTTGGTTTGAAATCTTTTCAACATTTCAGAGCAGCTAAAATATATGCCAACCCATACAAAAGAAATTACGATGGCAGGCTGCATACATCTGCTGTGACCCCAAAACAAAACTGTTTTGCTCTGTCTTTGGAGCCAGCATAATAGAAGCACGGGAAGCCCAGATGGCTTATATTTTCTTTGCACAAAGTAACTGAGAAGACTGACATCTGAACTATTTATTCAGCAACTCCGATCCTAATGGCAACTTTAGACCTGGAATTTCTAAAAGACAAAAAGGAATGCTTTTAGGCAAGTAAAAAATTAATTGGTCTCCACTAACCTCCCTCTGTGCATTAGTCCATTCTGCCCAGCCCAGCAAGAACAGGGAAAATGTCTTCACCCAAGTACACCAGAAAGTCATTCAGTTATTTCTTATTTATATTGCGTTGATATATTAAATCTGACACTCCAAACTCTAGCTGCTTATATCCTTTTAAAAATTTTTTCTTTTTAAAAAATTTATTTATTTCCCTTACTGAGAGGTAGGGAGAGAAACACACAGAGAGAGATCACATCCATGGGTTTAGAGAGAGATCACATCCATGGGTTTACTTCTTCTTAAGTCTCCTTCCTCCCTTCCTTCCTCCCTCCCTCCCTCCCTTCCTTCCTTCCTTCCTTCCATGGGTTTACTTCTTCTTAAGTCTCCTTCCTTCCTTCCTTCCTTCCTTCCTTCCCTCCCTCCCTCCCTCCCTTCCTTCCTCCCTTCCTTCCTTCCTTCCTTCCTTCCTTGACAGGCAGAGTGGACAGTGAGAGAGAGAGACAGAGAGAAAGGTCTTCCTTTGCCATTGGTTCACCCTCCAATGGCCGCCGCTGCAGCTGGCGCACCGCGCTGATCCGATGGCAGGAGCCAGGATCCAGGTGCTTTTCCTGGTCTCCCATGGGGTGCAGGGCCCAAGTACTTGGGCCATCCTCCACTGCACTCCCTGGCCATAGCAGAGAGCTGGCCTGGAAGAGGGGCAACCGGGACAGAATCCGGCACCCCAACCGGGACTAGAACCCGGTGTGCCGGCGCCGCAAGGCGGAGGATTAGCCTAGTGAGCCACGGCGCCGGCCTCTTTTTTTTTTTTTTTTTTTTTTTAAAGACTTATTATATTTATTTGAAAGGCAGAAAGAGAGAGAGACAGTGAGCTCTTCCATTCACTGGTTCATTCCACAAGGACTGTGTCTGGGCCAGGCCAAAGCCAGGAGCTCCATCTGGGTGTCTCACACAGTGCAGGGTCCCAAAGGCTTGGGCCACCTTCCACTGCTTTCCCAGGTGCATTAACAGGGATCTGGATCAGAAATGGGGTAGCTAGGTCTCTAACCGGTACCCATGAGATGCCGGCATTGCAGGAGGTGGCTTAATCCGTTACATGACAATGCCGGAACCTGGTTTTCTTCTTAGTTGCCTGCAACAGACAGGGCTGGGTCATGCCTAAGCCAGGAACTAAGTACTCAATCCAGGTTTCCCAAGTGAGTGGCAGGGACCCAACAACTTTAGCCATCATCTGCTGCCTCCAGGGTATGCAATATAAAGAAGCTGGAATTGGGAGCAGAGCCAACATTCAGTAGGTACTACACTATGGGATGTGGGTATTCCAACACCAAATGCCCATTCCTCAATTTTTTTTTGAGAGGAAAACAAATTCCTAATTAAACAGGATAGGAACAGATATGGACATCTGCAGAGAGAATGAAATGGGGAAAAGGCCATGTACAGGTAAGCTCAACCTAACGCAATCCTGATGGCTTAGGTGACAAATGTCTCTGAAGGGCATGGGGGCAGGGTCAGAGAGGGGTGTGAGTAGTTTACTCTGGGTTTTCCTGTCCAGTAAAATGGCTTTTAATTTAAACAGCAGGTAGCATAAAAACTTGATTTCCACCTGGGGTCACATACTTTTTTTTGAAGATTTATTTGAAAGACAGTTATTTATATATAGTTATTTATATATAGCAGATATATATGTATATATATATATATATATACACACACACACTATATGCACACACACGAGAGAGAAAGAGAGATCTAGCTGCTGGTTCACTCCCCAAATGGTCACAACAGCTGGAGCTGGGCCAATCCAAAGCCAGGAGCCAGGAGCTTCCTCTGGGTCTCCCAAGTAGATGCAGGGGCTCAAGCATTTGGGCCGTCTTCCACTGCTTTTCCAGATGCATTAAGCAGTGAGCCAGATAGAAATGGAGCAGCCAGGACTGAAACCTGCACCCATATGGGATGCCAGTGCTGCAGACGGCGGCTTAACCCGCTGCACCATGGCACCAGCCTCCACATACACATTTCTGAAATTGAAGTCTTTCAGGAAGAGAATGAAAGTGTAGCCATAGTGTTCTGATGATCCGTGCTGTTGGTGTCCCCCTGCACGATTTCACATTTTTAAGAATGAGTTACACTTAATCCCAGGGGAGTGGCCTCAGGTACCTGGCTCCCTAGATCTAACTACTTAGATATGTTCTATACTAGAATGCACGTCCTTGCTACCGACAGATCCTGAATTCTGTCTCTGCAACAGAGAACAGAAGTTAGCAGATGTTTATAAATGACAGGTTAAAATTCAGAAACTTGCATCACATGGTTGTTATAAGGATCAAAACATGATTAATCAAATGAAACTATTTTGTGAACTGCAGATAATTCTACAAATGTCAGGTTTACAAGTCACTTCTACACCAAGGATCTCATTTTAGGGCTCAAAGTAATAACCTGGGATCGATCAGTGACCACTCAAGACTGTTCAGATCTGCAAAATTCTGAGGAGGATTTGTATTTGCCACACAGGGTTCTCTGGAAGGATGAAACCAAACAGAGCAAACTTAAAATAAAAAATAATACCAATTAATACACAACATTTAGTTGAAGAAAGGAAAGATAGCTGGTCACTGGTGAGGATGTGCAGATGCACACGCAGGATAGGTAGATAGTTGTAGATACACTGAAGAAGCCCAACACAAGCAAAGTTCTCCTTAAAAGAAAAAAAACTCTATTTACTTGAAAGTCAGAGTGAGACAGAGGAGAGACAGAGAGGTCTTCCATCCACTGGTTCACTCCCCAGGTGGCCTCAACAGCTAGGGCTAGACCAGGCCGAAGCCAGGAGCCAGGGGCTTCTTCCAAGTTTCCCACATGGGTAGCAGGGGCCCAAACACTTGGGCCATCTTCTGCTGCATTTCCAGGCTATTAGCAAGGAGGTGGATGGGAAGTAGAGCAGCCAGGACATGAACTGGTACCCATATGGGATGCCAGCATCACAGGCGGCAGCTTCACCCTTTACAGCATGACACTGGCCCCCAAAACCAAAGTTCTTACATGACTTGAAATGTACATTAAAAGAGCAATACAGAGATTATAGGTGCAGGTTCAAAAAGGTCATAAAGTAACAAAAAGGATCATCTCCAGGTCACTTGGGAAATTGATTTATTGCCATTCACTGCTGTCAATGAATGATCAGACACACTGGCTTAATCATGGATGTACAGACAATGTCCTTCGTGTCATCCCTATGTAAATGAACTCATTCATCAGTTAGGTCTTTAGTTATATCCTAAATGTGTTCATTCACAAGAGCTTATTGGGCAGCAGGTACAACAATATTAACTCAATTTTTTGCTTCTGGCTTTTGGCCACTGGATGACATTCCACAACAGTGTTGTGAATTCCTCTCCTGATTCCCTAGTTTGGTTTGTATCACTTTCCAGCCTGGGATTAGCTGGACCTTATTACTCTGCAGGGGGAAGACAGCCTGCAAAGTGGAACGATGCCTGCCCATAAAGGAGAGGCTCTACTTCCCCCTCCCTCTTGTTTTCTCTCATGTTGCCTTCATCAAAGCTCCTAGGTCCATGGCTGCTCACCTGGAGATTGACACAGCAAAACCAAAGTGTCTGGACAGTCCTTTCCTCTCCCTTAGAAATACTCAGTCAACGCTGGAATGCCACTGGCCCATGGAAGCCTCCTGGGAGTTTCTCCTCCAGCAATTCATCCACAGCCTTCACCAGGCAGCCACACAGGAGCTGAGTAGTAACAACAGGAAAGTGTGCATGCAGGAACCAGTGAGGGTAGAGATGGAAATGGAATGGGAACCATGCTTGCCAGAGACCTCACGAAAGTCAACAGAAGACACCATTTAAAAGGGAGCCTCATGATTAGACCTCATGGCATTTCTCTTTTTTTATTTTTAAAGATTTATTTATTTATTTTTAAGTCAGAGTTACACAGAGAGAGGAGAGGCAGAGAGAGAGAGAGAGAGAGAGAGAGAGAGAGAGAGAGAGAAAGGTCTTCCATCCAATGGTTCACTCCTCAGTTGGCCTCAACGGCCAGTGCTGCGCCAATCCGAAGCCAGGAGCCAGGAGCCTCGAGCCTCTTCCGGGTCTCCCACACGGGTACAGGGGCCCAAGGACTTGGGCCATCCTCCTTTGCTTTCGCAGGCCATAAGCAGAGAGCTAGATCGGAAGCGGAGCAGCCAGGTCTCGAACTTACACCCAGATGTGATGCGGGTGCAAAGTCTCTCTTAGGAAAGGATAATAAGAGCCCAAAGAAAGACAGCAACCAGGGCCAGCGCCGTGGCTCACTTGGTTAATCCTCCGCCAGTGGCGCCGGCATCCCCTATGGGCGCCGGGTTCTAGTCCTAGCTGCTCCTCTTCCAGTCCAGCTCTCTGCTGTGGCTCCTGACTTCAGATCGGTGCAGCACTGGCCGTAGCGACCATTTGGGGAGGAACCATCGGAAGGAAGACCTTTCTCTCTGTCTCTCTCTCTCTCTCTCACTGTCTGTAGCTCTACGTGTCAAATAATAATAATAAAAAAAATGCAAACAAACAAACAAAAAAGAAAGACAGCAACCACAAAAAAGGAAGCATCGTGTAGCCCAGGCTTCTCAAAGGGAACACGTGTTACTGTGCATCAGTTTTGTGAAGAGCTTCTTGCTGTTTGGGAGGAACAATGAAGCAAAAGACTGAACAGACTTCTTTACTGCAGAAACTAAGATTAAGGTGGGCAGACAGGAAGCAGGCGCCTATCACTCTGTAATGCATCTTGGGACACCTGCATCCCACCCATGTGCAGTGCTGGCATCCCAAATGAGCGCCAGTTCGAGACCTGGCTGCTCCACTTCTGATCCAGCTCTCTGCTATGTCCTGGGAAAGCAGTACAAGATGGCCCAAGTCCTTGGGCCCCTGCACCTGTGTGGGAGACCCGGAAGAAGCTCCTGGCTACTGGCTTCAGATTGGCACAGCTTTGGCTGTTGCGGCCAATTGAGTGAACCAGCGGATGGAAAACCTCTCTGTCTCTGCCTCTTCTTCTCTCTGTGTTACTCTGACTTTCAAATAAACAAATAAATCTTTAAAAAAGTCTATCAAAGATATCCATGAGCCAATAATGGATACAAAAAGAATGACTTTCTTCAAAAGACAGGCGTTATTTCTCTGTGGTACTGACATCATCCATTGCAGAGAATATTCCAAACAGGGTCATTGAAGGTAGCATGGGGACTTGGATGCTGACATCTGTGCGCACCAGCGCTACTCCAGCAAAAGTGTAGGAGACCCACATACCTTTTTCCAAATTGAGTTTATGCCGTTTAGGAGGAAAACAAAGTGGAATAAGTATTCTTGTATGAGCTACCTAAAAAAAGTTAATGATAAATATGTTTTACAACAAAAACAATAAATACTAATGTTGCAAGCGCTGCAACTTTTTTTTTTTTTTTTTTTTTTTGACAGGCAGAGTGGACAGTGAGAGAAAGAGACAGAGAGAAAGGTCTTTCTTTGCCGTTGGTTCACCCTCCAATGGCCGCCGCGGCCGGCGCACCGCGCTGATCCGATGGCAGGAGCCAGGAGCCAGGTGCTTTTTCCTGGTCTCCCATGGGGTGCAGGGCCCAAGCACCTGGGCCATCCTCCACTGCACTCCCTGGCCACAGCAGAGGGCTGGCCTGGAAGAGGGGCAACCGGGACAGAATCCGGCGCCCCGACTGGGACTAGAACCCGGTGTGCTGGCGCCGCTAGGCGGAGGATTAGCCTAGTGAGCCGCGGCACCGGCCACAAGCGCTGCAACTTTAACCTCCCTGATCTATTACTGCTTGGGGGAAGGAAATTAGGTTAATTGGGCAGGATTTGCCCTTTACAACGCCATGCTGGCAACACTCCCCAGAGGCCTGGTCTCTCTTTGTTAAAAAAGCTTCCTGAAACTGGGGACAGCATATGCTGCAGCACATTGTCCCAGGAGTGGCTGCCTCTTAGCCCAGCCAGTGAACATCTGTCATTAGCTCTGTTTGCAAGAGGAAAAGCAGATGCTTGCAGTAAGACAGCCTGAACTCCAACACGGCAGGAAGATGGATCCAGTTCAGAACAGAAGATCATTCCAGGGGACTGAAATACTCACTGAGTTCTCAGAGCTAAGTACCCTGCTACCTCATTGGAAGACTCAGGAATATAATACTTATTTACTCCAAGAAACATTTGGAACACACAAACAGCAGCCAGATTAAAGACTGACTTCAACCTCTGAAACAAGGCCACTCCATTTGGAGCTTCTAACACAGGCCATGTGCTGAATTTACAAATGTTAATATAGGTTTTGTTTGTTTGTTTGTTTGTTTGTTTTGGGACAGGCAGAGTGGACACTGAGAGAGACAGAGAGAAAGGTCTTTCTTTGCCGTTGGTTCACCCTCCAATGACTGCTGTGGCCGGCACACCACACTGATCCAAAGTCAGGAGCCAGGTGCTTCTCCTGGTCTCCCAAGGGGTGCAGGGCCCAAGCACGTGGGCCATCCTCCACTGCCCTCCCGGGCCATAGCAGAGAGCTGGCCTGGAAGAGGGGCAACCGGGGCAGAATCTGGAGCCCCGACCGGGACTAGAACCCGGTGTGCTGGTGCCGCAGGCAGAGGATTAGCCTATTGAGCCGCGGTGCTGGTCTACAAATGTTAATATAGTTTTACGTGCATGCGGCTGCTATAGCGTCTTTGTCTAGGAAACCCTCTAAGCATATTTTTCTACTCTCACTCACTGGACTAATTCAATCCGTCATATTGCACATCTCGGCATGAACTGTAACCAGTTTGTTTGAAACAAGTTCACAAAAATGTACCGATATGACATCCAAACACAATATGAAAGACAGACCTGTTCAAAAGGACTCGCCCCTCGCAATTTTTGTAAAGCATCAATGCATCACTCAAGCCAAACAAATGAAACAGGGGAATTTTCAACAGATGGGATCACTTGTCCTGGGGGGAGTGTTGCCCTAGCTCCATTCTGGGGTTGTGCATGACCCTGTGTGGAGTTATTTAAATTCTCTACCTTGGAGATCATGTCTTTCTGGTTACCAGTCCAGTGTCCTTTAACACCAAGTGGTAAGGACAATGGGATAAGAGAGCCTGAGAGCTCTAACAAGACCTTCTGAACATGGAATCGACCTCAGAACATAGGAATACAACTGAAGTACTGAAAAAATTCATAGAAAACGGAATTCAAACATGAGTTTATTTTGGTGCAAAACATTTTGAAATCAATGCATAGTTTTTTTCATAATATTATTTTCCATGCATTTCTTTAATTACCTTTGTATCTCCCTCACGTGGCAAAAGGCAGCTTTACAATTTAATGGCTCTTTCATATTAAAAATAAGCACTAGGGGCTGATGTCATTGTATACCAGGTTAAGCGGCCATCTGCGACACCAGCATCCCTTATTAGAGTGTTGGTTGGAAACCTGGATGCTGAACTATCGATCCAGCTCCCTGCTAATGTGCCTGGGAAGGCAGTGGAAGATGGTCCCAAGTACTTGGGTCCTGCTACTCACTTGGGAGATCAAAGCAAGTTCCTGGGTCCTGGCTTCTGCTTGGCCCAGAACTGGCTGTTACAGTCATTTGGGGAGTGAACCAGGGATGGAAAGCCTCCCTCTGCCCTTTCTCTTTTTTACTCTGAGTATGTGTCCCTCTGCCTTTCAAATAAATAAGCCTTTTTAGAAAATACTCGTTAGCACCAAGATTTAATGCAGCGCTTCTGAAAGTATCTAAACACAATCAACTTGATCTCTGAAACACTTCAAGGAGTGGACCTTTGGAAATGTGCTGGACTGGAATCAACACACAACACACAGGCTGCTCCCGTTTTCACTGTGTCAGGGAGCAGCTCGCCATTAAGCCAAACCAGAAAGCAAAACAAAACAAAACAAAACACCGAGTTACAGACTAAACCACTGACAGGTGTTAGCATTTAAAACTAAGCTCTCCAGACAAAGTCTTATTTCTGACTCAGCTCTGTTTGAGAATGACTCCTTTATGGCCACAGACATCCAAAAAGCTACTTGGATGGTGTGAGCGACCATCTGTGTTTTTAAAGAACATGCTTTTGGCGGTGAGGGAGGGAAGGGGATAAGACAGTGCATCAGATGCTCTTATGTAGAACACGGATTCAAAGAAAACACACACACACACACACACACACACACACACACACACACACACCCATGCCAAGCCCCACAAATGCCTTTTCCATATGTGACTTCCAGACCAGCAGCATCAGCAGCACCTGGGAGCTTGTGAGAACTGCAAATAGCCAAGCTCCACCTGGGACTTGCTGGTTCGGAGGCAAGGACTCAGCAGTTTAACAAGCCTTCTGGGTGATTCTGAAGCCTGATCAGCTGTGAGAATCACTGCCCCCCAGGCAGTAAGAAAAAAAGAGTTTGGCCAGAGACCACCTTACCCACTGTTGGGCAAGACACTCTCTGCTTCTGGGGAAAACAGAATGATGGGGCTCGACAAGGAAGGAATCTCCCCGCAGTCGGCAGGGTTCACAGTACACAGTGCTGCCTGGCTGCAAACACTCCCGGGCTGATCTCCAGGGACACTGCACCATCTGGCCTGGCACAGTGGCCCTGGAACCTCATTGAGTGGCTTTTCAAGGGATTCCGCTGTCCAGCCAGGCCTGGGAAGCACCGGAAGCCTCCTGCAGAACTAAATGTCCCTATCAGCAGTACTTGGGAACGGGCTCCTGTGGATCAGGCTCGGCAAACAAACTCCAGGCTTCACAACCCTCCAACCAACCTGCTGTAGCTCCAACACCGTCAAAGACAACAGACCGATGAATGGGCATGGCTGGATTCCAATACAAATCCAATAAATCTGAATGTTATACAATTTTCATCAGTCACAAAATATTATTCTTTTGAGTTTTTCTAAACATTTAAAAATGCAAAAAGCATTCATGTCGGCCATTCATAAACAGGCTGCAGGTGCAGGACATGGTTTGCTGCTCCCCCATCAGTTCACCCCTGGAGCAATTCCATCAGCTTTGAGTTCACTAACAGCGCCACTGTGACTTCTGCAATGCAAACGGCTGCCTTCAAAAAGCTAGTTGTTACTTTTCCTAAAATTGGAGGTTACACTGGCATACAATGAGATACACAGCCTTGATAAACCACACAGGACAATATATCTAGCATCTCTGTTACCTTGGGTGCTACCTTAGCACCCAAGAAGCTTCTCCCAGAAGCAGCCATTTGGTTTGATTTTCTTAGCTGCCTGTTACCTTTTAAATGGCAGCACAACCATGTAAGAGCCAGAATCTCATAGAATATGGCCCTATGTAACATCTACTCCTTAAACAGAAGTTACCAGATAGGCCTCTAATGGCTTAAACTCCTTTTTTTTTTTTAAGATTTATTTATTTTTTAGAAAGGTATAGCAATGAGCCCGCGTGAGGAGGGAGAGACAGAGATTTTCCATCCACTTCCATCCACCCGTTCACTCCCCCAGTGGCCACAACAGCTGCCATCCTCCAATGCCTTCCCAGGCACATTAGCAGGGAGCTGGATCAGAAACAGAGCAGCCAGGACTCAAACTGGTGCTCTGATATGGGATGCCAGTGTGGTAGACAGAGGCTTCACCCACTGAGCCACAACACTGGCCCCATGTGCACAGGACATTTAAACCCAAGCGTCCTGCTACAGCAGCGTCCAGCCTGAGGAGGCGGAGAAGACAGACAACAGGAAGACCAGGAACAGGTAGAGGCTGTGACGAGGCTTACTCAGATGGACTCCAGGGCCCAGTGATGGGGGAGGGAAGGATGGACGGACGGCTGGATGGACAGCAAATGGGCACAGGAAAGAGCTATACTCACAAAGATAATGAGGGAATAGAAGACAGCTCACAGAATCAGCTACAAAAAGATGTCTAGAAAAGCAGCTACCTGGGGTGAGCATGTGGCACAGTGATAAGATGCTGCTTGTGGGGCTGGTGTTAGGGCAGTGTTTCAAGCCTCCGCCTTCAATGCCAGCATCCCATATGCATACAGGTTCATGTCCTGGATGCTCCATTTCTGATCCAGTTCCCTGCTAATGTGCCTGGGAAAGCAGAGGAGGATGGCCCAAGTGATGAGGCCCCTGCCACCCACATGGAAGACCTAGATGGAGTTCCAGGCTCCTGGCCTTGGCCTAGCCCAGCCCTGGCTGTTGTGGCCATTTGGGGAGTGAATAGTGGATCGAAGATCTCTCTCTCTCTCTCTCTCTCTCTCTCTCTCTGTCTCTCACTCACTCTCTCTGTGTAATTCTGCCTTTCTAATAAAAATAATTAAATCTTTAAAAAGAAAAAAAGATGCTGCTTGTGATGTCCATATCCCCGGTCAGAGTGCCTGGATTTGAGTCCAGGCTCTACTCCCCATTCCAACTTCCTCATAATGCACACTTCTAGGGGGCAGCAGTGGTGGCCCCTGCCACCCCTATAGTAGACTGAGATGGAGTTCCTGGCTCCTGGCTTGGGACTGTCACAGGCCCAGACACTGCAGGCATCTGGAAGTCAGTCAGTGGATGGGAGGTCTCTGTATGTTTGTCTCTCTACCTTTCAAACTAATTAGGCAGATTTAAAGAATGGAAGAAAAGGAGCTATGTGGGTAAAATCAAGGCCTACCTACTGAATGACCACGAACACCGTTTGTGCTTTCTGAGCCCAGCTGGCCAAAGTGAGGCTTGTTCAGTGATTTTCCAGGAAATGGTTTGAATCAAGGGTCATTTAGCTTACAAAATACTTCAGAGGGGCCAGAGTTGTGGTGCCACAGGTTAAACCATCATCTGAGACATCCACATCCCTGTCGGATTACCTGGGACTGAGTCCCACCTCTGCTTCTGATCCAGCTTCCTGAGGACGCACACCCTAGGAGGCAGCAGGCAATGGCTCAGTCACTTGGGTCCCTGCCATCCATGTGGGAGAACTGGATGGAGTTCCTGGTTCGAGGCTTCAGCATGGCCCAGCCCCAGCTCTTGTGAGCATTTGGAGAATGAACCAGTAGGTAGAAGACTATCTCTCCCACCCCCTTTTCCTCTTTTATCACTTTGCCTTTCAAATAAATAAATAAATAAATAAAAACTTTAAAACAATGAAGTAAAAGAAATACATTAAAAAAAGAAATAATTCTAAACCTGGCTACTCATTACACAGCACCCATGAAACTTTGTAAAAACACACCATGGCCTGAGTCTCCCTTGAGATTCTGATGTCACTGTTTGGGGCAGGGCCAGGGCTCTGGGTAAAAGCTTCTTGATAAACTACAACATGCAGCCACGACACAGAACTGCTTTTTCAGAAGGAGCACAGGAGCAAGATTGTGAACACAAGACTACAAAGCTTTTTTTAAAAAGTGACTCTTTTGTTTCCATAAAGCAGTATAACAAATTAAAAAACCACAGCAAGGCAGAGGAAGCAGGGAGGTGGCATAAGAACCTGCCACTCTGGAACAGTTTTAACTCCGGAGTAAGCATAAACATCAAGACAAGAAAGAAAAGGATGAGCACAGTAAATCCCCGGTGCCCACAGAAAGAAAAGAACAAAGCAAAGCAGTTAAATAGCCAACAAGCCCCAGCCCAAAAGCTCCCAGCCTCTCTCACTGCACATTCCTTCTTAGGACCTAACAGGTCAAGGTCAACTCTGAATGCAAACCCAGCTCTATCCCCACCATCATCACTAGACAAGTGTGGACTCTTGGACACACTATCACACAGGCTGTCACACCTGATTTCCATATCATTAAGATGTGGCCATCCTCATAGGGTAGTGGTGAGAACTGCACAGGACAAACAGATTGAAACTCACTGGCAAGGTGCTTAGCAGAGATGTCACCCGGCAAGACCGTCATTTGCCTACTGCTCATGTGCAATGGCAGCCATGATGAGACGTCCTCATCCTCATCAACCATGAGGAAGACAAGGCTTAGAACTGGGCTGTGCCTTTCCCTACTGCTCACCAAGGAGGAGCTCACAGAAGAATGGGGTTCTCTCATGTCACCCCTGTGCCATCCTGGACTGCAATGCTGAACAGGTTTAAAGTTGGAATACAGGGATACAGAACTTTGGCATCCCTCCTGGTCTCAGTGCACTGTGGATGTCCCTGGACATGGGCTGGAAAATCAATATACCATGTGTATCTTTGAGTCTTGGGAAGGACTTGTTCCAATAAGAGGCCTATCAGTGAACTTCAGGAATGGAATGCATAAACACAGCTGCCTTTTTCAATGAAATTCACCCAGCATTACATGATGCCATGACTGATTCCCAGAGATCGTTTCTGAACTGCTTTTATTTCCAAACAAGTTCTTTGCATCCATTTTTGCACAAAAATGTTATTTGTAACAAGGGTACAGAGTTTAATTTAAGCATTCAAAATGAAAAGAACTGAGTAGGATTTAATCAGTTTCCTATTTCAACTCTTCCAGCCATAAATTACTGCCTGGTCTGACCTTGGCAGTGAGAATTTATTGGCTAATTATTTTCAGTATTCATAGGTGCCAAGAATGCAAGATAATAGCCATTACCCCTACCCCAGCACTAACTATCAAATATGAGCAATTTAATCTGCTAAGCTAACCACAGAATCAAAAGCAACACTGGGTGCCAATGGTACCTTGAGCCCTTCTCTGGACCCAAGCAAGAATACTGCAAGACCATGAGTTTTGCTGGTTGCAGGGAAGATCTGGAAATGGCTCAGGCTTACATGGAAGAAGCAGGAATGAGACAAATAGGCAGGTTAGAGGCATGCCTGAGTCCAGATAAACAGACCAGCCTCAGGGAGAGAAGATAAGGTATATTCAATGGTCCCAGGAGGAAAAGGAGACCAAAGTCCAGGAAAACCCACTGGGGAAAAAGTTAACAAATGGAACCAAGGGAGGACAGGAAGCCAAGGAAAGTCATGGCCCTTTGCCCTCTCTTCCATGTGTGTGTACTCAGTGGGGCTAGTACACACTGCTCACTGGGATCCCATCCCTCAGACCAACCCATCCACTCCCTGGGGAGGCTGCACAGGGAGGGGCCCAGCTGTTCAGTCCAAAGGGGCTGAGGTAGGGAGGCAAAAGCCATGTTCTGGAAAAAAGGGTCAGAAGTGGGCCAGGCTTCAAATCCACTTCAGCTGGATTCACTTAAAGGTGCAGCAAAGCAGCCTCAGAAACCAGGGAGGTCTCACCAGTGGATTCTGCAATGGCCTTGGGATACAGTAACAAGACAGAAATGGGGTGCCCTTGGCCAGCTAGGGTCCACAACACCTCAGAGCATAAACAAACAATAGCTCACAGTGTTTGTCCCTGAGATAGGTGCCTTGCTTCTACATGGCTCTGAAAGTCCGAGGAAGAAAAACGATCTCTCAGGTTTTGAAGTGGCAAATTTCAGGAAAAGAAACTGAGGCAAACTCAACACCCTCCTGCCACACCGTACCCCAAGAATGAACATGCAGTTTATATGTTTCTGGAGTCTCGCGAGTGCAATCATCCACAGTCCACGGCGGGTAGTACACTACCACAGCAGAAACAACGTGGTCCAAGTGCTCCCATGGCTCTGAGCTCATGTAGCCCAGGAGGTTTTTATATTTTGTGGTCCTTTAGCATTTGTAACTTCTTTAGTAAAATGTCACATGATAAGACTCTTAAAAGAGCATGCAGCACCCTAATGACACATTTGGCTTCTTGCTGATTACAAATGAAGCTTCTTTGTTCTTTATTGGGTGCCTCTCTGTGTACACTCTGCTCCCAGGTACAAGGACAACTCCCCCATCCTCAAGGTCTTGGTGAAGAGAGGGAGACAAAAAAGAAAAATCAAATAAAGCGTGTGAAACAATGAGGATACAATGCAGAGGAGGTGGCTCTTTTGGATGGAGAGATCAAGGCCTCTCTGAGTAGGTCCTGTCGTGCTCCCCTCCCTGAATGCAGCCAGAGGCAGTGAGGTGCATCTCTGCAGGAAGCAGGTCTCCAGTGGGCAACGACCAAGGGCTTGGCCTGATTGAGTGAGAGTTTCCTTCTAGATTACAAGAATTGAGCTTGTCACGCAGAGCTACAGAGATTTGCAAACATGCACATGTTTTTCCTGGAGCTCAGTGTACTAATGAATGAGCAGGGCTTTCTTCTTCTTCTTCTGTAGTCCCAGAGTGAAAATTAATGGAAATATTCAACTTTCCATCTCTGAGCCACAAGATGCCAAACCCAATTCTTGGAAGAGGTCTACAGGCTCCCAACCACAGGCTTTCTGAGCTTACAAACATGCCTCAAACTCAGTACCAAGAAGATTGGACGAGTTGTGCTCTACTGTGTCTTCTAGAAGGCCAGACAGGAAGTGCCAGGATGCTGGGTCCCTGGAGTACAGACCCCTGACTCCTGAAGCTTCACGGGCTGTACTGAATGTTCACATCAAGGATGGCTATTTCCAGGATGCAACAGCAAAATGTGGGAAAAGCACAGACCTTGTGAAAGTTCCCCAGCTCAATGCCATCTTTCTAATACAGCTCTACTGTTTTGATTGAAGTGAAGTCCAAGAATAACAACTAAAGCCCTACTAACGTTTCAATAAAAGCAGCCAAATGCATTCAGCTTTTTAAAATTATCTGTCACTTGTCACCAGAGTGTGTATGCAGCCCGCCTTCCTGGTGACATGGTGTCTTCACCCACCCACTCCCCTGCCCACCAGACATGACCACAGCTGAGAGGTGTGTGGTGCTCAGCACACCTAAGAGCTGGGCCATCAGATTCTACATCCTAAGAATCCAGAGTGAGTCTAAAGTGATCTTTCTTGACATTGTCCATTCCTTGAGAAAAGACACTATTTTAAAGGTAGAGAGATATAAAAAGAGAGTCCACATCTGCTGGCGCACTCCTCAAATGCCTGCAACAACCAGGCTGGGCCAGGTGATAGTCAGGAGCCCAGAGTTCCACCCTTGTCTCCCAAATCAAACCCAGGCCTTGTGACATGGATGTAGATGTCCCAAGTGGTATCTTAACTGCTGTACCAAATACTTACCACCCTTGCTATTCTTTCTAGAAGTGGTATAAGAAAAGGTATCCAAAAAGAAAAATAGTTTCAGAATAAATTGCATAGGTTGTGGCTACTTATTCGGCTCAGAGATTTTGTTTGGGATGATGAGAAAGTTTTGGGAGTAGACAGTGGTAATATTCTGAATGCAATTAATACCAGTGAATTGTACACTTGAAAATAGTAATTTTATGTAATGGTGATCTATCAGGATGAAGACACACAGAAAAAAAAAGATATTTAAGAAGCCCAAGTCCAAAAACATAAATTATATATTTTTTCATTCATGTTGGTTTCAACTCAAATATTTGCAGAGAAGACTAATTATGGCTGATCCTCTAGATATCCATCACAGAGTGAAACACCCACAAGAAATGTCACAGCTGTTAACAAAGGCATGTACACAGCATCAGACCTAATGCTGGAGATGGCACCCCAAAAGCCAGACCTCTATACAGCACATTGGGCACAGGCTTTGCCTCTCAACTGGGCTGTAAACAAAAGTCTATTCTATTTGAATTTACCATAAGCCATCAGAAAAATCCTACCTTTAAATCGTAAACAGATCAAAGATAAGTTAACACACAAAATTAAAATAGAATGCCATTCACATGCTATTAGCCTGAACCACATGAAACTGCCAATACTCAACTGCTACTGACTGCCAGAGATGGCAATTTCATATGGTTCAACTGAATCCCTAAGTTAATTAACTGGAAGCAGCAAACGTCGTGCAAGGGATCTCTGAGACATGCAAGGCTACAGTCAGCCAAAATGCAATCTTGTTTATTTCCTATTGAGGAAGAAAAAATGGGTATGATGTTCCCATTAAAGAAAAATGTTTTCCTTTACACTCACAAAAATGAGATTAAATAGCCTGGGAAGAGGTTAGAACAGTCACAAACAACAACATAAAAGGAAGAGAATTATGACCAGGCCAGCTGACCAGAAAGAATTTGCCTTGGCCAATGGCATAGCAGGTTAAGCTACTGCCTGCAACACTAGCATCTCATAGGAGAACCAGTTCAACTTCCAGCTGCTCCATTTCCAATTTGACTCCCTACTAATGGGCCTGGGAAAGTGGTAGAAGATGTTTTGGGTCCCTGCCACAGGGAGACCTCAATGGTGTTCCAAGCTCCTGCCTTTGGCCCTGCCCAGCCCCAGCTGTTGAGGCCATTTGGGGGATGAACCAGTAAATGTAAGATCTCTCTAACTCTGCCTTTAAAATAAATAAATCTAAGAAAGAAAGGAAAGAATCTGTCTTTTCTGCCCCTGAGTGTGACTCTGAGTGTCTCTTTGTCCCAGTGACACTAATTTTTGCTTTATCAATGTTGACCCCAAATTCCTTCTCCTCCATCAGATTTAGCTGTCTCTGTGCTGGTCTCCCCTGTCTCCCAACAATTCACAGTCCAGTAGCTCTTCCCAGGGCTGCAGCCTCCTGGGGACCCCAGAACAGGCCACTCCTGCTACTCACTCACAAAGAGTATGCCATGCAAAAGAAGTTGGTGGGTGAGACCACGCTTCCTCCTGCACTGCCTCTTTACCTAGGCAGCTGCTCAGTCAACAGCTGGCTTGGCCTGAGAAGCCTGGGATGCAGCTACCCAGGCTGAAAAGCACAGGCATTCCTGGGCTCTCAGAAATATCTAGGATCCATCACTACCCTCACAGTTAGAGCCAACCAACCTCTCTCTGCCCAAGGGAAGGTGAAATCACCAAATTCGAGTCATCCAACAGCCGATGATTCACAGGGTCTGTTCTGAAGTAGGACACGTGCTGGGCTGCACACTGTCCATTCTCCAGCATCCAACAGGCCAGAGAGAGGTTTCTCCAAGGGACCAGAGTGTGCACAGATGGTGTACTGAGGAGGCTGTGAAGAGATCTAAAGGCTGTCCCCATCCATATGACATCCAATGAGGGCGAAGAAAAAGAAAAAAGGCAGAAGAAAAGCAGCCAGACAGGGCAGGAAGTGTGAAAGTGAGCAAAAAATGTGATGAAAAGTCACCATGCTAATTAACTCATTATCAATCAGGTTTCACCAAATCAGGCCTGCAGCACAAACTCCAGTAAGTCAAAATCAGAAGGTTAAACCAAAAAGGCTAGAGCTGGCGCTAAAGGCGAGATGTGATCACAAGTAAATAGTTCCTTGTTTCCTATGTGGCTTCAAGTCCTGACTTTCTCAGCCAGTGAGGACAACTTGAAAATACCAGGCAACGTAATGGCCATTTTGCAGATTAATAAAACACAAAGAATAACTTTTAAAACCAAGTCTAATTATACTTGTTGCAAATTAAAGAGCAGGGCAGGGAGGCGGGTGTCTACTTGTAGATGTGGGTAATTAAATCTCCAGCCAGTAAATATTTTGGGAGACCCCATGTAGAGCCAACTTATCGTTGCATCTTGTGATCCCCTTGATTAAGTTTACTGGGTAAATTAAATAACTACCCCTCAAAATACAATTAGGCAAATTGATATCACTCTAAACTATGTCAGAGCAATTAAATTAGACTCCAGAAAAAGGCAATAAAATAGCTCAAATTCTCAATGTGAAATCTAATTTAGAAGTTACTACTCAATTCTACAATGTTCCTAAAGAGTGCTCTAGTGATTGTTCACACACCTCCTGAATCTACAGAGAAGACAAATGGTTACTGCTGTCTTCCAGTGTACCCTTTCACAGAAGCTGAGCTTTAAGCTGTATTTGCATTCTACAGAACTGTGGTGCTTTTTAATATCTGCACTTTTCAAAACTTAGTCCAGAGCATGGTGTCCAAAAAGACAGCTCATTTCTCTCTTCTAGGACATGTGCTTACCTACCTGTGTTGTGGGCTCTGGAGGCCACAGCTACAATGTTTTTCAACAAAGTATGTGCACACATCACCTGCTCATTTCTTTTTCTAACCACAGGTACCTCACACCGAGGATCACATAGGCTATGGTCAAATGGGAAGGAGCACTTTGGTCCTCTGTATTTCTAGAGCTAACCTACAGCAGTTTAAATTTCAGAGTGCAATGGAATTTCACACTAACATTAAAACCACCTCTCTGCCAAAAAGAACAGCTGAAGAACACACAAAATTCTCACAGAGACAGAATGACGGAAGACGGCGTGACTCTTCATGATCTCACACAGAAACAGTCAACTTTTATCTCCCAATCATCCAGTGCCCTTGACATCCCACTTTAGGATTCCATCTGAGAATTATTATGACATAGTCAGCCCAAGCCCTGGTCACACTCGAAGTGAAGTGACGAGGACAGGGGAATGGAGAAGAATGGAACAGCTCCGAAGAGCCAGAGCAACATCTCCCGACCTTCCCAAAAGCCCTCCTCCTCATCTTCACCTTTGCCTCCTCCAACAGTTGCACTCATGGGATAGAGAGAGAGAGTTAGAGAGCACCTCCGGCACTTGGTCTAGGTAACCATGACCCCAAGGCACCTGCAAGAAAATCTTCCAAATCCTCCCCACTCTAAAGCTGCAGCAATTGCCCCATCCCCTGCCTGACAGGATCTGCCACTTTCCAAGATCCCCAGGTGACTCACCGGCATTAAAGTTTCAGATGCATGGCTCCAGTCAAAGGAAAATTACAGCAATAGTTTTGTTAACTGCTAATGGATTCTAAGAGGCCATATTTGAGAAACATAAAAATTTCAGTGGGATTGTTTTCAAAGATGCTAACATGTGGGCCAGTACTGTGGCGCAGTGGGTTAAAGACCCTGCCTGCAGCGCCAGCATCCCATATGGGTGCCGGTTCAAGTCTTGGCTGCTCCACTTCCAATCCAGCTCCCTGCTGATGTGTCTGGGAAGGCAGTGGAAGATGGCCCAAGTCTTTGGGTCCCTATATCCATGTGGGAGACCAGGAAGAAGTTCCTGGCTCCTGGCTTTGGATCAGCTCAGCTCTGGCCATTGTAGTGAGTGAACCAGCTGATAGAAGACCTCTCTCTCTCCACCTCTCTCTGTAACTCTTTCAATTAAATAAAAGAAATCTTAAAAAAAAAATGCCAATATCCATTTGAAAATTTTTCCAGTTTCCATTTCACCTCAAGCATGTGTGTATGTATGTGTGTGTGCGTGTGTGTGTGTGTGTAGTGGCAAAATGGACACACTAACATGAAACTGATCATTTCAAGCATTTCTAATGCACACTGCAATGACATTACACACATTCACAATACTGTGTATCCACTGATAACATCCATCTTCAAAATTTTTTCATCTTCCAAAACTCTGGTACCAGTAAACACTAACTTCTCATTAAGGCCAATTCTTAATACTGTTTAAAAATATACCAAATTAGGTTGAAATTAACCGATAACTTGAAAAGCTACCATAAAGCGGCATGATCAAGACAGGTCTACATCTGTGACCTTCATTCCTTCAAGAATCTAAACCCTGTTTAGGTAAGGGTAAGTACACTGTCCAAGGCACCAGTTAAAAATTTCTCGTAATCATTGGTGACTATTCCCATATGTCCAGTGAATTTGTGATACAAGCAGGGGAAGAGTAAGTAGGTCAGCAGAGAAAGAAATTGGTCTTTTGGCCACTGTCAGTTATTTTTGAAATTTTATTTATTTATTTATTTTAGGTAGAGTGACACAGACAGATGGAAAGACACAGAGGAATCCCCCATCCATTGGTTCACTCCCCAGATACCCACACAACCAGGGCTGGGCCAGGCCACAACCAGGAGCCCAGAACGCCATCAGCATCTCCCACATGGATGGTATGGATTCAAGATTTTGTGACATCATGACTGCCTTCCTAGGCGTATCAGAAGGAAGTTGGATCAGAAGGAAGTTGGATCAGAAGAGGAGTAGCTGGGATCCAACCAACACTCCAATATGGGATGGGGGCATACCAAGCACCAGCTTATCCACTGCACCACAATGTGGGCCTTTCACTGCCAATTTTTGATGCAAACTTGAACCCACCTCTTTAACTCTCATCTCACTTTTCTCACATTATAAACCCTGGAGTCTCCTAAGGAATCACCAAGCATCACTTGGAAATGATGGCACAGATAACATAAAGCCACGTATTTGATGATTGAAGATTTGAGTGCAAAATTCAGTGCCGTCTTAAGTATATGTTATTCTGGTTAGTTCTCCATAAACCCACCATCTATAAGTCCTGTCAAAACATGAATAGATCTCAGGTCCAGCTGCTTTCTGCTACATGGGCATCCCATAACAGTGCAGGTTCGAGTCCCAGCTGCTCCAGTTTCAATCCGGCTCCCTGCTAATGGCCTGGGAAAGCAGCAGATTATGGTCCAAGTGTCTTGGCCCCTACCACCCATTTGAGAAACCCAAATGAAGCTCCTGGTTCCTGGCTTTGGCCTGGCCCAGCCCTAACTGTTTTGTTCATTTGGGGAGTTAACCAACAGATGGAAAATCTGTGTGTGTGTGTGTGTGTGTGTGTCTCCCTCTCACTATGTAAGTCTGCCTTTCAAATAAGTAAGTAAATGTTAAAAAAAAAAAAAAAGAGCAGAACTGCTAATTAACCTGACTGTCCATTCCACTGCCCACTCATTAAGAGCTGTCCATTGGAGGGAGCTGGCAACCTGGCACAGGTGCTGACTCCGAGGTAAAGTTAGGAGCACTAAGTGACTGAGTAGCTGTCGTGTTAGGAGCCTCTGACAAGCCTGGCATAGTTAGACAAGAACATAAAGCATTACTGGAGTATTGAGGTCACTGAGCTAAGAGAAATAAGCTTCTCACAACTGTCGAAATATAATCAAGTGAGTAATATTTATTTTCACAGACAGCACTTCTCATTCATCTTACATTAAAGAATGGGAAAACCAGAGCAACACCATCTCATGTACAGAAGAAACACCCTCAGCTGCCTAAGTAGGTTCCTAAAAAAGCCCAGGTTAAGTAGTTCCGTCAGCCCTCTTGGAGTGATGAGGACTCCCCACTACCCTCAAATCTCACTGGTCCCCAGCCAATGCGTCTGCCTCTCCCCACTCAGATGTTGAAATCCTTTCCTCCATAGCATCGGTATTCAGAGGTGTTGCCTCAGGGAAGCAATCAGGTCGGGAGAGTGAAGTCCTTGTCAGTGGGACTGATGCCTTTATGAAAGAGACATCAGAGAGCTGCCTTTCTCCCTCGACCACGGGAGGGCACGGCAAGAAGACAGCCAGCTGTGAAGCAGGGGCAGCTGTCCCTGGACACAGGACATCACCACGTTTCCTCTTGAGAGACTTCCCAGCCTCCAGAACTGGGACCAAATCAGTTCTTGTCTGTAGACGTCACCCAGTCTATGCTATTCTGTCATAGTGGACAGAATGGACTAAGACACTATGAGAGGGGCCGGTGCTGTGGTGCAGCAGGTTAATACCATGGCCTGAAGCACCGACATCCCATATGGGCACGGGTTCTAGTCCCGGCTGCTCCGCTTCCAATCCAACTCTCTGCTGTGGCCTGGGAAAGCAGAAGATGGCCCAAGTCCTTGGGCCCCTGCACCCGCGTGGGAGACCTGGAAGAAGCTCCTGGCTCCTGGCTTCGGATCAACGCAGCTCCAGCTGTTGTGGCCAATTGGGGAGTGAACCATTGGATGGAAGAACCTTTCTCTCTCTGCCTTTCCTCTCTCTGTATAACTCTGACTTTCAAATAAAAATAAATAAATCTTTAAAAAAAAAAAGACACTATGAGAGTTAAGAATTTTTTTTTTTTTTTGACAGGCAGAGTGGACAGTGAGAGAAAGAGACAGAGAGAAAGGACTTCCTTTTGCCGTTGGTTCACCCTCCAATGGCCGCCGCGGCCGGCGCACCGCGCTGATCCGATGGCAGGAGCCAGGAGCCAGGTGCTTTTCCTGGTCTCCCATGGGGTGCAGGGCCCAAGCACCTGGGCCATCCTCCACTGCACTCCCTGGCCACAGCAGAGGGCTGGCCTGGAAGAGGGGCAACCGGGACAGAATCCGGCGCCCCGACCGGGACTAGAACCTGGTGTGCCGGCGCCACTAGGCGGAGGATTAGCCTAGTGAGCCGCAGCGCCGGCCCGAGAGTTAAGAATTTTAAGAGACAGTAGTAAGGGCACCACTAGGCAAGCGTTCATGTATTTCAACTTCTCAAGTTGCTTGCACTTCTGATTTGTGGAGATGGTCACAGAAGGGGAAAGAGCCAACTGTTCTGTCCTCTGTCCCAGCCTGGCTGGAGCACCTGCTGAATTCCACTTGGGAGAATCATACTGTACCTAACACACACACAAGGTATACATTAGACATCCCCACTGGCTTTTTGTTGCTCAGAAAAAACACGTCAGGGTTGTACATGGACTGAAGCACGTATGCCCATGGGCACCATCTATGAGGCAGAACAGGGATGTCAGCAAGCTGCAGGGGCGGTTTCTCACCTGACCATAGTCTGTCCGGAAGACAACGACGCCTTCTGCACAGGAATTTACAGTGCTGGGAAAATGCTGGCCACTTTCTCTCAGCCAGACCCGTGTTCCCTGTAAACAAAGCAAACAGGATTTAACCATGATTGTGGATTGCATTTTGCGGTGAAACACCACTTACATTCCTTTCTTAGAAATCTCTTTGAAAAGTAAACACATTTCTCAAATAAGCAAAGAATGAAACCTTCCAGACACATCATCCACAGCCTGTACTATCCCTGATTCTGATCCAGAGTCCGTCCCACTCATCAGAGAAAGCAAAGAAAATAGCAGCCCTTGAATTCCTACCATGCAACCAACCTAGCTGGGTGATCTCATTTGACCCACAAATACCCCGTGAGGCAGGCACTGCTATCAGTCCCATTTCACAGGTGGAGCAGAAGAGGGAACAAGAGCTTATACAGCTGGGCTGCAGGCACCCCAAGTATAGCTATGTCACCACACTGCTTCTTCCCTTCAGGAACCCTGGGGGACCCCAGCTCCTCCCAGACAAAGCCCCGCACATCTGCCCACTTGAAGGACATCAGACCATTCCACGAAGTCTTATCTGTACCAGAATCAACTGCAGTGTGCAAACAAGGGACTAACGTTCCTAATAAATATCAGATCTCTGGCTGACAGAGTGAAATTTGCCAGGACTCCACCAAACCCCTCATGCACCTAAAAATTCACAGTGTAGCCTGAAAGAGAGCAACTTCCAGATGCTACTGTTTCAACCCTGGGCATATTTTTTGGCATTATCCAATTTTCATTTTTATTTTCCTCACTAGTTAAACAACTGGCAACCCAGACAGTTCTCAAATCAAGTCTCTCCCATTCCTAACACCATGCTATCTGTTTACATCACTCCGATTATGTTTTTCTCTTGAAATAATTCATAAATATACTAAAATGCATTCACAAATCTGTCAACAATTCAATATTTAAAATATAAACGTTGAAAAATTAAACATAAATACCAATTCAACAATTAAAATGTTAACAGGGTGGGATTTAGTCAAACAGTAGGACACTGGTCAAGACACCCATGTTCCACATCAGAGTGCTTGGGTTCAATGCCTGGCTCTGGCTCCTGACTCCGGCTCCCTGCCAGTACAAACCCTGGGAGGCAGCAGGTGATGGTTCAAGTACTTGCATTCTTACCACCCATGTGGGAGACCTGAATTGAGTTCCAGCAGCCAGGCTTTGGCCTGGCTCAGCCCCAGTCATTGTGGGCATTTGGGGAGTGAATCAGCCAATGGGAGCTCCTGTCTCAATAGAAAACCTAACAACAAAAATATCTCTTTGCATAACAAGTTATCACACATATTTATATGTACTCTCATCCTCCTGAAAATACAAATTTAAGAAGATATAAAATTGTGACTAAGAGTTGCTTTCTCAGTGCCAGTCATGATCCTATTTAGAGTCCACATACCAGGACCTAAAACTTTTCTCTAACCACTGTCAACTACGACAGGTGGGGGCACCACTTCATATCCAACAGGCTCCTTTCCCCCACTACCTGACCCACAGTAACTGCCCTGCCAGCTCGGCAACTCTCCTAGCATCCCCTCTAACAACTCCGTACCAGGCTCCACCCTACCACATGCAGCCTTTTCACCAAGGGATGGGGATTTCAATTGTTCACCCACCACGGTTCTTCCACTGTCTTCCTACAGAGGGGCTGGTAGCCTCCTCTGTAAAGGTAGAAAACAGTGCCAGAAGTGAGTATGAGGTGCTTCCATACCAATCCTGAAGCTGGAGCTGGCACTGTGGCACAGCAGGTTAACTTACCACCTGTGATATTGGCATACTATACGGGCGATGGTTCGAGTCCCGGCCACTCAGCTTTCAATTCAGCTTCCTGCTAATGTGCCTGGGATGCCCAAGTACTTGGGCCTCTGCACCCACATGGATGAAGCTCCTGGCATCAGCCTAGCCCAGCCCCATGCAAGATCACTCTGTCTCTCTGCAACTCTTTCAAATAAATAAATACATCTTAAATTAAAAAAAAAAAATCCTGAAGCCCACCTGTTTAAAGAACACATTAACATCAACAGGGGCCAAGTTCCTGTTCCCATCAAATTGGTCACATACTTCCGACTTCAGCTTCAGGCTGAGACACTGGGAACACAGTGAAAGGAGGACCCTTAGAACTGCCTTGTGGTCTTGCCTTCTTTAGTAGCAAATGGCTGCTTGCGAAAAGCACATTAACTTCAGGCATCTGCTAAGACCGTTCTCTCAAATATCATCCCCTATCCAAACCACATTATCTGGAATATTCTAGAAAAAGATTTCCAAGTGCCCGAGTGATTTTTTTTTATCCCCTTTTTAATTCACACCATTTGAAAGTTTTGAAAGACCTCCAGATACATGCATACACCCATGCCAATGGAAATTTCCACAGCCATATATGGCGAGAACTTTCACTTACTAGGTTAAAATCAAAATCCAAAGTATTCCGTGTGCTATGATCATTAGTGTACTGCGTTCATGAGAAAAGATTTCATGTACCTGCTTCCCCACTGATTAAAACTGCCTATCTATTAAGACTGAAATGAAGATTTTACGATGCAACATTATCAAATCAACATTATTGTTATGAGGGTTAATATAAATCTCCTGACTTCCAGGGGCCACACAGAACCTATTTTCACTCTGACATGCAGCTTCTTTTGACTTGAACTTGGAGCTGCTGTGTTCTCTTTGCCTTCTTGTTTTAAAGTACTAAAAAGCCCTTTGTGGACACAGCCCTGTATGATCAAACACACAGCTTAGCTTCCGTAGTCCAAAGGTCTTTCTCAACAGGTGTGAAGAGCTGCTGATAAGCACGTTTCACAAAATCCAGGCCACATTTCAAATCTAGAGCCCAGTGGCCCGTCCCCTTAGATCTACAGTCAACAGCTGTCTTGCACAGGTAAGGAGGGAAACGTGATCAAAACACTCCCTTTGTTCTTCAAAAAAGTGGAACTGACAATTTTCACAGAATCAGAATTGTCAAGTAAAAGCGTTGAAATGGGTATTTCTACACAGATTGTTCTCGCTGGTTTCTCTGAGCCCCCAATCTTCCTACTACCATTCTATTAGAATAGAACACATATGCCCAGGTCTCAGAGAGGCCACCCACAAGCATTTGAAAACGGACTCGACGGGCAGACATTTACCAGAACATCCAAGTTTGAGTGGGAAGAAAACTCTGCCCACCATATGCAAACCATTATATTCTGTTATTGTTAAATAACATTTAATATCCAATACAGCAACCTAGTATATGGAGAAAGCTTACAATTTGGGCAAAAACTGCCTTTATTAGCAAGTGGAACAAGTTTGATCCTAACATACAGGTTTTATTAAAACCTAAGTATGTTTTCATCTTAATCTCTGAGCTGGATATGGGAGTGTTAAACTTAGCAGCTGAGAACTTTTCTGCACATAATCACCAGAAACGTTTTTGCAATAGAAAGCAATTGCACATAAATTGCTCATCTCTTTTGATCTTTGGAGCAATCCTGTAAGACAGAAAGGCAAGTAATACCATCCCATCTTCAAAAGTGAGGTTCACAAGGGGCCCCATTTTCTGTTGCCAACAAATGATTTCCTGACTATAATAAAAAAGACTGCGTCTTCCAAATGTTGGTGAGGCTGCAGAGAAACCAATGGGAATGTAAAATGATACATCCACTTTAGAAAAGAGTTCGCCAATTTCTTCAAAAGCCAAATGCATTCTTATCATGCGTCCTTTCAATTCAACTCCTAAATATTTACCTTTTCAAAAGACAATTTTTACAAAGTTTTGTATGTAAATATTCACAGCAGCGTTACTCATAATAGCCAAATACTGGAAGCAATTCAAATCCCTGTGAAATGTTACAAACAAAATGTAGTAAATGAATGCAGTGGAACTGCAGTAATAACAAAAAGATCACTGATAGGTTCACCAACAAGGATGAACCTCAAAACCATCATGGTGAATCAAAGAAGTTAGACACAATTACATATTGTTGGCTTTCATTTGTATGAAATTTCTGGGCCAGGTGAATCTATACATACACAAAGCAGAAGAAAGGCTACCCAGAGCTGAGCGTGGAAGGGACACAAACCGAATAGGGAAAAAGGAACTTTTAAGGATGACAAGAACTGCTGTAAAATCAGACTGTAGCGATGGTTACACAACTGTATACATGAACCAAAAGCCATTCAATTGTGCACCATTAATGTGTGAACTATTCTGGATAGAATTATACCTCGATAATTTCAAGTTCTTTTAAGTTTTTTAAATAAATTGATTTCTCAGCCTATATACATCAACTGTACATGAATCTTCTTAACAATTTAATAGTAGGATAAGCCCAATCATGTTTCTATCATTGGGTGATGACAGTGTAAATAAATAAATAAAAATCCATAATAAAAAGCCAGATGATTAAGCATAAAGGTCAACCTCTGATGATCCATGTTGAATTCATTAAGTCTCCGTTCTCTATTAACACAGGATAGGGGGCTACAGGACCACAAAGAGACTTGCTCAGCTTCATCGAAGGACAGGGTTGTGGCAGACTGTAACACAGTATTACTGTGTTCAATGATCCTGCTACCTGAAGGTAATCAGAAATCCTGGTCAACTACCTCCTGACGCAGCCTCAACCATTCTTTGCTGTCTGGGGCTCCTTCTCCTTCCAGTGGCTGAGTGAGGGAGGTCCCAAAGCTTACGGTACTGACCTGCAAGTCCATTATACAAAAGGTTTCTGATCCTGGTAAAGAGGACAGTACTACCTGCACAGATTTCAGTTGTTCTATCAAGTAACAAATATTGGTGCTTGCGCTGTGGCATAGTAGGTTAATCCTCCACCTGCAGTGCCAGCATCCCATACGGGCACCTGTTCAAGTCCTGGCTGTTTCCCTTTCTATCCAGCTCTCTGCCATGGCCTGGGAAAGCAGTGGAAGATGGCCCAAATGCTAGGGCCCCTGCACCCATCAGGGAGACTAGAAAAAGCTCCTGGCTCCTGGCTTCAGATCAGCGCAGCTCTGGCCATTGCTGTCATTTGAGGAGTGAATCAGAAGATAGAAGACCTTTCTCTCTGTCTCTCCCTCTCTCTCTAACTCTGCCCTCAAATAAATAAATAAATCTTTTAAAAATACTATTATATTTCTCTACTAATGTAAATTTTTTTCCCAAAATAGTGAAAAAATAAGGTAAAGAAAAATCCAAAAGAAGAGATGAAGAATGACTTTTAAGGCCAGGCTGTGTGCCATGTTCTAACTAGATTTACCAAAAAGAGAACATTCTGGAGCCCAGAGGCCAGCATACAACTTGGTTTCAGACCCATGACAGGACACCAAATCTGTTTGTCTCACCTCTGACCACCCACATGACAAAGTGACAATTTGTCTCTGAAATGTAATCTGCTTTAAGAGTCAGAGATCACGTAATTCAATCGTGGGTAAGATAAATTGATATGGCTATGTGAATCCACAAAAATTCAGTAGACAAGAAGTTTTCCTACTTTTGCCTGTGATGTCTTAGCAAAGCATCACCTCGCTTAGAACATGTGCGATGCAGAAGCCCCAGGGGTGGGATGGAGTCACTGTTCTGATGAATTCCAGATATTGCCAAGTGAGTAATATATTAGCGTACCCAAGACTTAATTGGCACTGTTCTTCCTGTTTTATAGTCTTTTGTTGTTGTTGTTGAAAGTAGGAGACTCCTTTCCAACTTATCAGATGCTACATTTTCTAATTCTTATGACTCAAACACACATCAAAGGATTCATGGCTTTTTTGGACAGGCAGAGTGGACAGTGAGAGAAAGAGACAGAAAGAAAGGTCTTCCTTTTGCCGTTGGTTCACCCTCCAATGGCTGCTGTGGCCGGCGCGCAGTGGCCGGTGCACCGCGCCTATCTGAAGCCAGAAGCCAGGTGCTTATCCTGGTCTCCCATGGGGTGCAGGGCCCAAGTACTTGGGCCACCCTCCACTGCACTTCCCTGGCCATAGCAGAGGGCTGGCCTGGAAGAGGGGCAACCGGGACAGAATCTGGCGCCCCGACCGGGACTAGAACCCGGTGTGCCAGCGCCGCAAGGCGGAGGATTAGCCTAGTGAGCCGTGGCGCCGGCCGGATTCATGGCTTTTCTAACACAAAGTTCTAACACAGGTTTCTCAACTTCAGTGCTGTTGGCATTCTGGACTATTTCTTTGTTGGAGGCTGGGAGGTCTTCCCAGTTGATCCACTATGCTAGAGTGACACAAAGTTCTAGAATCTTGGTCAGTTTGAAGACATCTTAAAACCATTTGCTGTGGTTGACCTAATAATTGAAAATAGGCTCCACTGTCCAAATTCTGTGAATTTCAACAACCCCACAGAGTTTGATCAGTGCAGATAAAGTACACCTGGGCAGATCTAATTTCCGGTATCATTAAAGCACATGGAATGGAGGGCGTGGCAGCGGCAGCACAATTCAAAGCAGCTGACAAAGAAGGGCAAAGGGTGCCACGCCTGATGGTCTGACAGTGGCGCCAGACCTCCGCCTGCTGTGTGTTTTTTAAAAAATAGAACTGATTTTTAATGTTTGCATGCAAGTGACTGAGCTACACAAACAAGAACTATCCACTATGCACTCCTTCAACTCTGATGACAAAATTTGTTGGAAACCTTGTACACAAAGCATGCAGGAACAGAGAAAGGAACAAGGTGAAGGGCAGTGCGCGATGAGTACAGGAATCACAGCGCTAACCAAAGGACTGGGACATGGGAACAGGGGAGCCCTGGGGGCTGGAGACTGCACCAGGGGATTCAGAAATGAAAGAAAGGATGTAACCTAATACTTCTCCCCTGCAGGGATGGCCACCCTCAGCAGTGGACCTGGGAATACAATGAACCAGTGAGGGCAGCCCTCTCCCCAAAGTATCCTGTGGCCTACATCAGTTGGTGGGCTCTAAAGACCCTTGCCATGGATTACACAAACAGAGCTCCTCTGCCTCAGTTCCTCATCTCAAAGCCACAGGGTTTTAGACTCCCTTATGAACAACCATATCAAATCCAAAGAGAAAGCTTCAACATGGTTCATGGCTGCTCTGATGGGAGCACGGGTGGCTTCAGGCTCAGGTCTGAATTAGGTGATGAGGTCAAAGCTCTGCTATGCTCCAACTAGGGAGGATGGCAAGGTCAAGAGTCACTTTGGGAGCAGACAGCTGGGAATATTGGAAATATGTGGCTCAAGGGTCCCAAATTTGTAGCATTGTTCTGTTGCCTTCGGAACAATGATAGGTGTTTGTTTTCTATACAGGTGGCCCAAAACAACTGTCCATGCCCACTGGAGCTGATGCGACTGAAATTCCTGTGGAAATGTGTTGTTGCCATCCAACTTCAGAATTCCTTCAACTAATATCCCCTCAGAGAC
Organism: Oryctolagus cuniculus; assembly: GCF_051225735.1. Taxonomy (NCBI): domain Eukaryota; kingdom Metazoa; phylum Chordata; class Mammalia; order Lagomorpha; family Leporidae; genus Oryctolagus; species Oryctolagus cuniculus. Next base: position 46,113,333 of record NC_142880.1, read on the forward strand.
CACACCAGAGTGCTGGGGAGCTGCCCATGGGGGCCTACAGGAGTCATTGGCGGTATCACTAACATACCATACATTTTCATAGTAAATATACTTCAGCAATTTGTAGCGTTCAGGTACATTATCATCATCATTCCCGTTTCTTGGTCTTCACTATGGTTTTTTTTATTATTATTCTTTTATTTTTTATTGACAGTAGAATTACAGACAGTGAGAGAGAGAGACAGAGAGAAAGGTCTTCCTTCCGTTGGTTTATTCCCCAAATGGCTGCTACGGCCAGTGCTGTGCCAATCCGAAGCCAGGAGCCAGGTGCCTCTTCCTGGTCTCCAATGCAGGGGCAGGGACCCAAGCACTTGGGCCATCCTCCACTGCCTTCCTGGGCCACAGCAGAAAGCTGGACTGGAAGAGGAGCAACCGGGACTAGTACCCGGCGGGTACAGGGGCCCAAGCACTTGAGCCAAGCATGTGGGCCATCTTCTACTGCCTTCCCGGGCCACAGCAGAGAGCTGGACTGGAAGAGGAGCAACCGGGACTAGAACCTGGTGCCCATATGGGATGCCGGCGCTGCAGGTGGAGGATTAATCAAGTGAGCCATGGAGCTGGCCCCTACTATGGTTTTAAGAATCATCTATAACATGACTGCCATAGAGGACAGAAGGTTCTAAACAACTCAGAAACACTGACCTATCACACAAAGCGTGGTGTAAACCAGGGCCTCACTGCACTTATTACCATAAAGGTCACAGATGAACTTGCCCCAGGTCTTTGGTCCATCCCCATTGTCCAGTGCAACCAATGTGCCCATTATTCTGCCAATGATGTCGAACTCTGTCACCACCATCAGCTATCAGGAAAAGCACTTTCCATATACACAGGACGTGGCAGCAAGTGAAAGAGGAGAGGAAAAGGAAAGAAAACAGGAAAAGGGCCGGCGCTGCGGCTCACTAGGCTAATCCTCCGCCTAGCGGTGCCAGCACACCGGGTTCTAGTCCCGGTCGGGGCGCCGGATTCTGTCCCGGTTGCCCCTCTTCCAGGCCAGCCCTCTGCTGTGGCCAGGGAGTGCACTGGAGGATGGCCCAGGTGGTTGGGCCCTGCACCCCATGGGGACCAGGAAAAGCACCTGGCTCCTGGCTCCTGCCATCGGATCAGCGCGGTGCGCCGGCCGCGGCGGCCACTGGAGGGTGAACCAACGGCAAAGGAAGACCTTTCTCTCTGTCTCTCTCTCACTGTCCACTCTGCCTGTCAAAAAAATAAAAAATAAATAAATAAAAAAGAAAACAGGAAAAGGTTGTCTTTTATTACTAATAAAAACTACACTTCATTCAACATTCCCCAGGTAAATACACAAAGATTAATGGACCTCCCACGCTCTCAATCAAAATCACAACCCAAAGAAGCTATGCTAAATGGTATGAGGTCCAAATTACGCCCATCTACTTCTGTAAAGAGTTCACTCCTCGGTGTGGAGCTCCAGCAGGCGAATGCATCAGTCATAATTTTTAAGCTCTGATTTTCCCTATCAGAATTCCTCCAAACACCTTTCCAGATACTTTGTAAGATGAGAGCAACTAGAAATACTCCCAGAAGAAATGTAACATTGAAAGAAACAAGACCTATCCACTGTTTCAAACACTTAGGAATGTGATAAAATGAGGGACAAAAATAAAATTATCCCATTAGTTAACTAATCATCTTACAACCAACATGTATGTGTTTAAAAGAACACAGAAAACGGTCCTAACGTATCAGCCAACATGCCTAAAACTCAGTCATCCATCTGCAAATTGTTCCACCCATCCATCAAGCCTTCTTTGGCTCCCTCCCTCCCACAAGGCCATCCGCCCAAGAAACAGCTTTTGACCCCACTCCTATGTCCCACGCACTAGGGGAGATTGAACAGTAAATAAAGCTGTCCGGCTCTAAAGTGCACAAAAGTAAAGGAGCTCATTCTGATACCTTCCCCGTCCAGTCTCCTTGTCCCAGAGGGAAAAAATTATGTAACCCAAGGAACAGAACAAGAAAAGGAAGTAGGGAAACAGGGTAGAACAGGCAGATTTTATAGAATGTATAAAGCTGTTCCGATTCTAAGAATGCTCAGAAACTGTGGGAAATATTCTCTGATGGACACAAAACAGCTGGTATGAGAGCTGCATTCCTATTCCCCTCTTCCTTTTAGTGGAAACAGTAGGAGGTATAAAACAGAAAGGGCAACAAAAGACCACCACAAGAGGCTGGCACTCTGAAATGTTAACTGCACACGGCCTCTACCTTGTCTTTCTGAGAGCTTACTGTCCTCTCCTACGACTGACAAGGGCCATTTTTTTTCCATGGGGGGAAAAAACTACAAATAAACAAAACTGATAAGATTATCTTAATGAGATCCTGGTTGTGTTCTGGCTACCATCTGTTTTTAGAAAAAATACACAAACTTATTCAGAACAGGAGTTTACTGTGACTTCATAAAAACAAATGACCCCGGCCGGCGCCGTGGCTCAATAGGCTAATCCTCCACCTTGCGGCGCCGGCACACCGGGTTCTATTCCCGGTTGGGGCGCCGGATTCTGTCCCGGTTGCCCCTCTTCCAGGCCAGCTCTCTGCTATGGCCAGGGAGTGCAGTGGAGGATGGCCCAGGTGCTTGGGCCCTGCACCCCGTGGGAGACCAGGAAAAGCACCTGGATCCTGGCTCCTGCCATCGGATCAGCGCGGTGCGCCGGCTGCAGCGGCGGCCATTGGAGGGTGAACCAACGGCAAAGGAAGACCTTTCTCTCTCTGTCTCTCTCTCACTGTCCACTCTGCCTGTCAAAAATAAAAAAAAAAAAAAAAAAAAAAAAAAAAAAAAAAAAAAAAAAAAAAAAAAAAACAAATGACCCAAGAACACAGTAGGAGGTGAATACACTTAAAACAGCTATTTCTCGTTTCTGTTCATAGATATTAATTTCTTTGCAAAATTCTACTAACTTTTCAAAATAGTTAATACTGTTCATAAAATCATACTGAATTTAGTCTGATCAGAAAACCTGCTGGTGAGGATATGCACAAACCAGAACCTTCTTATCTGCTGATCAAAACGTGGATGGTATTCCTGCTGTGGAAATCAGGCTTGGCAGTCCCTCAAGAAATGACCCTGTGACCCCGCAATTTCATTCCTAGGTATATACCAAAGAGAAATGAAAATACACATCTCCAAAACTTGTACACAAGGCTCACAGCAGCCTTATTCACAATAGCCTGAAAGTGGAAACAACATGGATCGCCATCAACTGGTGAACAGATTTTGTTTAAAAAGATGCCACCCGAGACAACCACATCCCATATCAAAGTGCCTGGTCTGACTGCGGACTTCACTCTCAATTCCAGCTTCCTGCTAATGAGCACCCTGGGAGGCAGCAGGAACGGCTCAAGCAGCCCCCAGTCCCACGTCAGTGCTCTGCTGAGTGTCCAGAAAACCAACAGCAGCAACCACAGCGAGAAGCAGGGCCCCAGGGAAATTCCAGGGTGAGGCTGGAGAAGTGGCACTGGATGCTCCCCACAGGATATGGGCTCAAATGCCAGCTCTCCTACTAGGAGCCCAGGACCATTCCTCATTACTTGAGACAACTATGAACAAAATGAAGGGACAGGGGCCGGTGCTGTGTGCAGCCGGTTAAAGCCCTGGCCTGAAGCGCCAGCATCCCATGTGGCCACTGGTTCTAGTCCTGGTTGCTCCTCCTCTGATCCAGCTCTCTGCTATGGCCTGGGAAAGCAGTAGAAGATGGTCCAGGTCCTTGGGCCCCTGCACCCGCACAGGAGACCTGGAGGAAGCTCCTGGTTCCTGGCTCCAGATTGGCACAGCTCTAGCTGTTGCAGCCACCTGGGGAGTGAACCAGGGGATGGAAGACCTCTCTCTCTGTCTCTACTTCTCTCTGTAACTCTTTCAAATAAATAAAATAAATCTTTGAAAAAAAAATGAATGGACACTAAGCTTGTGTGAGATACAAATGTGAGAAGATCACAGGAATTCACTTATAAAGCACTCCAATGCTGTAAGGATTTCCACTCAGTGCGGGCTATCTACTGGGGTCACACCTGATGACTTTCAGCCTTCCTATCACTTTCATTTAAGGTTCCTCTGAATGCTGTTACCCAGTGTAAGAATGTACAGCTTCACTTAACTCTGCACATGCACAACCTCTCCTCCATTCTACCAAAACCATACTTTGCACTGTTTTCTAGTTTCAAAGCACTTTCTGTGAACTTTCTGAAGACTGTTCATAGACATGGGTTTCAATATTTTTTTGCACCAAAATAAACTGAATGGACACATGCTGAAGTCTGAGGCAAATCTTCTCCAGGACTCGGGGCTTCTCCATTAGCAGGTGCTTCTCTGGCAGCCAGCATGGGTGCACACAGATCCTCAGAGTACAAGACAGCAGGGCAGGGAAGGACAGTAAGGCTGGTGGGTAGGGCTTGCTGTTGCCGATTTCTGAGGAAAGTCACATTTCAGAGAGTCTGAATGTTCACATAAGTCACAAAGATAACACAGGGAAGTCCTGGTACATCCCTTCCCAGTTTCCTTGCTGTCAATATCTTCTGTGACTGCAGCTTATTGATCACCTACAGAACCATAGGAACACTGCTGCGAATGCAACACCACGTTTTACGTGTGTTTCACCAGTTTTTCCCTTTATCTTTTTCTGTCCCAACACACTGTGTCTTGCTGTCACGCCTTCTTTGATCTCCTCTGATCCATGACAATTCCTCGGCTTTTTGTTGTTGCATGGCCTTGACAATTCTGAGACACACTGGTCAGGTGCTTTGTAGACGGTCCCTTGGGTTGGGCTTGGTTGGGGAGTTTCTCCTGTATCGACTGAAGGGGAGCTGCCATGTCCCCAGGGAAGCAGTGGTGGCAAATGGAACCTCTGGGAGGGGACTAGGTCACAACAGCTTTGCCCTCATAAACTGATTAATCCGTTCACGTTCACGTGTGGCTTGGTTCTAACACTGGGCCTCCTCTGTTACACCTGCCATGCTATGGAGAAGCAAGGAGGCCCTCACCAGGCACTGGCACTGCACTCTTAGACTTTGGAGCCTCCAGAAACAGGAGCTAAATAACCCTCTACTCTTTGTAAGTTACCTTGCCTCAGGTATTTTGTCATAGCAACCGACAACAGACTAAGCGGTTTTCAATGACTCACTCCAAGGGGTCAAAATGCCTAACAGGACTTTTCCAGACCTGGACTGTGGAGCCTCGGACAAATTAACCTGCATGGCCCTGGTTTTCGGTATCAGCAGAAGGAGAAAAATAAGTGCAGTCTGTCTCCCAGAAGTGCGGGTTCCAGCAGGCTAACTCTGAGAATGCAGGTGAGAGGATATGCAGAGAGCAAGGGTGGCCCGCGGAGTCATTTAACAACCAGGTGCTGTGCTGTGACAAGAAGACAAAGACAGTAACGACTCGGCCTCGCTTCCCGGAGCCTGCAGTCCAGTGGATGATGGGCTGATGGAGATGAGGTTGAAATCAATCATTTACACTTGACGGGCAAGACTGATGCAGGGATACACACGGAGCACCAGACCCCAGGAGTGCCAACACAGGAAGCAAGGTTAAGAGAGATCCATGAATTGGATCCCAGTGAGAGGAGGGTTCCAAGGGATTCATAAGATTGACCCCCAAGCCAGACGGAAGCTTCAGGTTGAAAGGTCTAATATTCTGCAAATTAGGCAAGGGCTAGCATAGACCAAGACGCGCTGTAAACTGGTTTACACAGCTCCATCTGTCACCATCCTTAACTATTAACAGCTCCACACAACTAAACAATGAAGGCATTCACCTTTGTCCAGCCCAAGAAAACCCAGCCTCAGCTGCCTGCTGCTCTAAGAAGCACCAAGGACTGAACTCGCCTCTCCCTCACCATTAAAACACAGGCAAAGTTACTGCATTTTGCCATCAACACATGTTTTTCAAATTACATGTAAATCTCTCTCTCTCTCTCTCTCAGCAGTTAAGGTACTTTAATTCACCCTCAGTTCAGAAAACCCTCCAACTGGGAAATTTTCAAGATATCCTTCAGCAGAATGGAAGGCTGCGAGGAAGTGGGAGCCAGGGGCTGCAGCGAGGACCCCAGGGTGTGGAGCACAGAGAATGCACTCGCCCAGGATGTGTTTTCACAGCCATAGAGCCAGGTCCCTCCCTCCTGGGGCAGGTCACGACAAGCTCTGAGTCCTGGGTGAAACAGACAGAGTGCTTCCCAGCTCCTACTGGCTCCTTGCCAGGGTGTCCCCCACTGGACATCAGGCCCCCTGGTCCCAAATGAGGACTCCCCCTCCTCCGGCCTGCTTTCCTTTCTCCTGCCCAGGAGCAGGGGTAAAAGTAGGCTCAACCCAGCAAGGAAGCAGCTTTCCCAGGGAGACACTGGGAACCCTGAGAGATCTCCTAGGAATGGATTCCAGCACCCCAGCCCTTCCTCTCATGCCACAGACCCTTCCCAAATTACTCCAGACACAATTTAAGCTACCCCCAGCATACAAAAACACACACACTCAGTGAAAAGCCCAACTCCGCTCTGTAGGCAAGGGCATGCATGCAATCAACCTGTCCTTAACACACAGAGAAGGGCTCCTCCCACACACCAGGGCTGGGGCAGAGAGGGAGGCCAGGGAGCCAAGATGTAGCTGCTGAGCCAGGCAGGGTCACAATCCCAGCTCCTGGCCTCTGCGCCCTCCGTGCTCCTCTCCTGGATGCTTCTCTCTAAAACTCTGAAAAATGGAGCCCTTCTTTCCTGTGCAGGCTGACCACAGTAGGCTAAGCTCATGTCTGAGAGGCCTCAACCAGGCCAGGCCAACCTCTGATAAATGCTCCTGGACAGAAGCTGTCTGGGAGGGAGGCCTGCAGCCCTGTCTTCACTGCAGAGCCCTCAAAAGTCAATAGTTCCCAGAGACCAATGGCCAGTGCACAGCACTGGAATGACAGGGACTGGCCTCTATGATTCTAGGGCCCGGCTTGGGGTGGGGACCATGTTCGCCTTCCCTGATCCAGTGTACAGCAGGATGGGGCAGGGGTCTTCCAGTGGCTACCCAGAAAAACCCAGCCACTCAGTGCTTTTTTTTTTTTTTTTTTTTTGACAGGCAGAGTTAGACAATGAGAGAGAGAGACAGAGAGAAAGGTCTTCCTTCCTGTTGGTTCACTCCCCAAATGGCTTCTACGGCCAGTGCACTGTGCCGATCCGAAGCCAGAAGCCAGGTACTTCCTCCTGGTCTCCAATGCAGGTGCAGGGACCCAAGCACTTGGGCCATCCTCCACTGCCTTCCCAGGCCACAGCAGAGAGCTGGACTGGAAGAGGAGCAACCGGGACAGAATCCAGCACCCCAACTGGTACTAGAACCCGGGGTGCTGGCACTGCAGGCGGAGGATTAACCTAGTGAGCCTCAGCGCAGGCCCACTCAGTGCTTCTTAAATCTGGTTTGATTCAAAACAACCCTACATGAAGGAATCATCAGTTAAACACACACGTTGGATTTCAAACCAACGATCTGAACAACTGGGAAAGCATTAGCTCCAAAGAAAGCTGGGGAAGGAGGAAGGGAGAGAGGGAGATAAGGCTTCCCCCTTCCCTTTCTCTCTCTCCCCCACTCCCACTCACATACGTAACTCTTTCTACAGAACCGAGCCTCTGGCTCCTGAGGAATTGGCTACAAAACGCTGATATTGACTTCTGCAGTTATCATCTACTCTGAGAGTTAACATTCATTGCTATCCCTGCACTGCATTTACTTGGAAACTGTTTAGTTGAAAGGCCAGTCATTTTGAAACATTATCATTTAGAAATTATTTTAGAAATTCCCACAAAAATATGCCTGTGACAAACCTGGTCTGCTCAATGCCATGGTTTGAAATTTTGGTTCCCCCAGAGTTCATGTGTTGGAAACAATCCCCAATCCAACAGTATTGACCGATGGTAGTTTTTAGAGATAATGAGGTCACAAGTACCCTGCCTCCATGAATGAACATGGATGAATTCAGCCCTCTTTTTGCTGAATCACTCACCTGTATACTCTCTTGCCTTTCTGCCTTCCACCATGGGATGACACAGCAAAAATACCCTCACCAAACGCAAGCCCCTTGACCTTGGACTTGCCGGCCTCCAGAAATGTAAGAAATAAATCTCTATTCTTCATAAATTACTCCACGGCCACACAAAACTAAGATACTGAACATTAACTATCATTTACTCTTTGTTAGAAAATGTCCTCTATTAGCCTGATTTAGGGACCCTGCACTGCCACCACAGATAACCCAATAACACAGAGCATCTTACCTGAAGACAGGTAAAGTGCCCTCCCCTTGGATGGGCCCATGTCAACGTGTGTGAAAGCCTACACTTCGACTCTGCCAGTGGAAACCAGGACCCCCCAGAGACTTGCCTGGGATGCACAGGTTCCACTTTCTCACCAACAACAGCAAACTGGAAGCTTCTCAAAGTCACTCAATACTAACTTCCCCGTCCTCTCTACAAATGCCGCAGGGGTTTGTCCACAGGCCCTGGAAACCCAGAGAAACAATCACTGGTCTCCATGCTATGGGGACACTGTTCTCTGGGGACCTTCTGCCACAGACTATGGGATCCAGCATCATTCAAGAAGGACAGAGCTTGGGACAGGGGCTGTGGTGTAGTGGGTTAATAAGCCTCTGCCTGCAGCGCCAGCATCCCGTATGAGTGCCAGTTCATGTCCTGGCTGCTTCTCTTCCCATCCAGCTCTCTGCTATGGCCTGAGAAAGCAGAAGATGGCCCAAGTGCTTGGGCCCCTGCACCTGCATGGGAGACCCATAAAAAGCTCCTGGCTTCAGACTGGCCCAGCTCTACCTGTTGCGGTCATTTGGGGAGTGAACCAGTGGTTGGAAGACCTTTTTCTCGGTCTCTCCCTCTCTGTAACTGTACCTCTCAAATAAATTAAAAAAAAAAAAAAAAGGAAATATGCAATAAAATCTTTAAAAAGGACAGAGCCAAGAGGATTCGAATCCCTGAGCTGACCAAAGAGTCAAAGCCTCTCACACAGGTTTGGTTGAAAGGCAAGTGTTAACAGGAAAACCAGTAACAAATACAATGGTATTTCCAAAAGTTCATGGATAATGGGAACTAAAAAGTTAAGTTTACTTTGGTGCAAAGGTTTTTTAAATCCAAGCACAATTTTTTCATAATACGTATTTTCCACAAACTTGTTGATGACCTTCTGTAGGCACAGTTCTCACAATTTTTAAAATAAACCTCAATTTTCTGTGCATTTTTGCAAGACCACTTGTATAACTGTCCTGCCGTATGTATGAGGTCTACCTCCAAACTGAAAATACTTTTTAAAAAAACTGCACTGAACATATACTGCCTTTTCCTCTTGTAGGCATCCCCTAAACAATACTGTACAAAAGCCAATACTACACCATTCTATGGAAGGGACTGGAGCAGCCACAGATTGTTGTGTCACAGGGGCTCTTGGTGTCCCCTGTAGTTACCGAGGAACTAGGGATGAGCGACAGCTGCACTGCTCAGTGGCTGACACAGAACTCAGCTGCAATCATCATCCACCCAACAGACGCTTTCGCTCATTCGAAGAGTGTTATTAAAACTCTGCAGACCCTACCAATCTCAAGAACTCCTTGAACTTGTTTTGTTCTAAGAAGCTGACCTACAGGCCAGCGAGCCCTCTCTGCTGTCATCAATCACAGGCTGGGAGATAAGCAGAATTCCTCCAAGAAGCACCACTGGCAGCGGGGGAGGCGAGGTCGTGAGGGAAGCGGCTCAGCAGTTTTCCCCAGGGGAGCGGCAGCAGAAACTGCGAGCAGAGACAGGGCCTCAGGAGCTCCCTGCTGGGTGGGCCTGGTTCTGTGGGAGCCCTTCCTGTCTGCCAGCAAGAAGATGCGCCCAACAGACATATGGGGCACTTTACATTTTCCAGCGGTCACACTTAAAAAAAAAAAAAAAAAACACAAAGAAACAGGTCAGATTAGTATCTTTTATTTTATCTGTCTTAAAGCATTTATTCCTTTAATAGTATCTTTTATTTAACCTAAAAATCCCAAAATAATCACTTAAGCATGTCATTGATGTAAGAACGTCTTAGTAAGATATCTGACCTCCTTGTTTGCATACCCATTCTCATAACCTGGTGTATTTGTCACACTCACTGCACACCTCAGTTCAGCATGGCCACATGGAGCTGCTGATTAAAGCTCTAGACAGCACAGCTGTGGACTCCAGAATCCAGAGAAGGAGTTTTGTGAGTAAAGATAATGTCTTCTAAATGTCTGCTATTCCCCATTTTAGGGAACAGATGAGGGGGTCTTCAAACAGTCCATGGAAAATGTGTATTATGAAAAATCTATGCACAGGTTTAAACATTTTTATGCATGAAAATAAAGTTATCTTTAAATTCCATTTTCTACTTTTTGAACTTGTTGAAGTACCTCGTATGTACAAGATTCCCGGGACAAGCAGCCAAGTATGTAGGATGTACCCACCACCTCGCCTGTCCCACCCTGAACTGCCACAGTCCAATACCCACTCAAACTTCTTCTCCACCTCCACCCGAAGTTAATACGGTGAAACAGCATTGCTCCAAGAATATAAATTCTGCATGTTCAGTGTATGTGATGATTTAAGCAGCTCTAGGAACCCAGTACATAAATTGCCCTAAAGCAAGAAACAAAAACTTGTTTACTGCAGAACGGAACTCACAGCAATGCTTTCTACATTCTTGAACCCCTAACTGCACACGTCAGCTCTTGGTCTGCCTGGTCTGAGTTACTGATGGTTCGGAGTGAAATCAAATACAACCACACCATGAACTACAGAACAAATAGCAGAGGGTGCGTGCTCTTACCTCAAAACTGCCCTTTCTGCACTTAGAAATGTTTAACGTAACAAAAGGAAAAGTGGCTTGCAGGGTGAATTACAGTGATCCCAGGCAAATGTACTTTGAACAGGAGTTCCCATGGGCTGCAGGTGAGACACTGAAATTTGCCTGAGCAACAGAAAAAAAGTTTCCCTGGAGCCTGCAGGGATGCATCTCGAGTGACTGCACTGTGGTGCAGTGGGTTAAGCCGCTCCCTGTTGACTCCAGTATCACATACTGAAGGCCAGGTTTTTGAGTCCTGGCTGCTCTGCTTCTGACCCAGCTCTTTGCTAATGCATTAGGGAAAGCAGGAAAAGACGGTCCCAGTGACTGAGCCACTGCCACCCACGTGGGAGACCCGGATGAGGCTTTGGGATCCTGGCTTCAGCCTGGCCCAGTATCAGCCATGGCAGTCATTTAGGGTTTGAATCAACAGATGGAAGATCTCTGTCTCCCTTCTTCTGTCACTCTGCCTTAAAAAAAAAAAAAAAAAAAAAAAAAAAAAAAAAACAACAACAACAAAACTGACAGCATGACCCCCAAAACCTAAACACCCGGGGGCCTACAGCCAGGCACTATTTATCCTGCCTACTGCTCCATCCTCCCCTGGGACACTGCTCAGGTCTCACTCAGGGTGAGCTAAGCCTCTGCCCATTGCTTTGCCCACAACACAGGTTCTTCAGCCCCCCTGGAAGGCCCTTGTTCCCTGCTCAGCTCCCCACTTCTTGAGCCTCCACCGGATAGAGAAGTCCAAATGTAAACAAAACAGCTCACTGCATGCCAGCCTCCATGCTAAATCACCTCTGCTTGTTCTTCCCTCTATCTCGGCACACACTGCAGTACCTGCCACTGAGAAGGAAGAGAGGGATGGAGAGGGTTTGTGACAACATCCAAGGAACACACTGGCTTCAGTGCAAACTCCACCCAGCCGCACACTTAGCCAGAAGAGTGTTTGCAGTTTACCGACCCTGCCCTATTGACAAGGACCTTGACATTTCTGTGTGCAACTCACTTTCCCAAGCTAAGCTCTACACATTTAAACAGACGTCGAGAAGACTCATACAGCAGATTGTAAGGCTCACATTTGATGAGTAACAATGATAGTGACAAGCAAGTAGTACACCACGCCCTGAATTTTCTCCCAACACCCATTGTCTTTTACAGCTTCCTACACTGAGTGACCAGTGTGTCCTTCTCTTGGAACCCAGGCAATGATGCACTCACAGCCCCACCTCCTGCACTACCCCCAGGGCAGACCAGACTGCCATGTTCCGCAGGCAGAAAGGGTACCAGGAATCCTCACACCCCCTTCCTGGCTCCCTGGCATATTCTAGAGCCAGACCATCACGAAGCCCTATTTCCCAAGTGGCGTGAGTTGCTTTAACATCACAGATGTGAGAACCTGTTGGCTTTTTCAGCCCAGGCCAAGGTAGGCAAAAATATTTCCAGAACTTTATCCTGATATTCTACATCTTTCATGCATCACAAGGTATTTTCCTACCTTTCAACAAATTCATTTTACCTGGAGAGCCACCCCCAGCCAGAATTCCAAATGCATGCATTCACTGTACAAATATTTCCTTATCCCTTGTGGCTGTGGCATTGTGCCAGAGCCACGAAGGATGCAGAATTCCGTGGTGAGGACATCAGGTCCTGATCCCTCCCTGCTGCACAGCCTAGCAGAGTAACAGCAACAGCAATCGACCCCGTGCCAGCCACTGTCCTGAGACACACATGCACTAATCTGCTTAATTCTTCCCATGCCCTTTGAGCAACGAACTAACATTGATGCCATTTCACAGGTGAGGGAAATAAGGCACAAAATGGGTTTCAAAAACTTGCCTCAGGTCCCAGAACTAACAGGTGGTAGAAAGGGTTTGGTTTTTCTTTTCTTTTCTTAAATTAATTAATTTGAGAGACAGAAAGTACAAGACAGGGAACTTCCATCTGTTTCACTCCCAAAATGGCTGCAACAGCCAAGGCCACACCAGGCTGAAGCTAGGAGTCCGGCACTCAATCTGATCTCCCAGGTGGGTGGTAGGGACCCAGGTACTTGTGCCAACACCTGCTGCCTCCTCAGATGCACATGAATAGGAAGCTGGAATCCAAAGCAGAGCAGAGACTCAAACCCAAGCACGCCCGTATGAAATGTGGCATTCCAAGTGGCATTTGAACTGCTGCAATAAATACCTGACCTAGTTTTTCTTTTTTTTTTTAATATCAGTTTTATTGGTATATACTTACACATACCAGAAAATTAACTGATCCCAGGCAAGTCCATCCTCAGAGACATGCACAGTTCCACCTCTCCCATCCCTCCGATATCTGAAGCCACTGCTTACTATTTACCAAGTGCAGATGGCAAACATCAATTCACAGAGTGGTCAAGGGCTTAACTGCTGTAATGCATGGTAGTAAAATAGCACAGCCAGACGCTTAGTACAAAGAACTGATCAGCAGCCTAAAATATGAATAAAAGCTGGTCTGCTCTTAAAGAGTTTAGTATAGCAGAGACAACCCTTGTAAACGCAGAAACAGCCATAAGAAGAGCACACTTCAAAAAGTTCAAGCAAGAGGCCAGTGTTGTGGCAGAGCAGGTAAAGAAGTTGCCTACAAGGCCGGCGCATCTCAAGCTTCCTGCTAATGTACCTGTGAAGGCAGCAGAAGACGGCCCAAGTGCTTGGGTCCCTTTCACCCAACTGGGAGACCCAGATGAAGTTCCAGGCTCCTGGCTTCGGAATGGCCCAGCCCCAGCCATTGCAGACATTTGGGAAGTGAACAAGCAGATGGAAGACTGACTGATCTCTCTCCCGGGGCCCCAACTCTACCTTTCAAATAAACAAATCTTCTTCTTAAAAAGTTCAGGGGGAAATGGCATTAAAAGATAAGTTTAGGGGTGGATTTTGTGGCACAGTGGATTAAACCTCCACTTGGGGATACCTGTATCCCATATAGGAGTGTCATGTTCAAGTATCAGCTACTCTGTGCTTCTGATCCAGCTTCCTGCTAATGCCTCTGGAGGCCATGAATGATAGCCCAAATACTTGGGTACCTGCCACACATGTGAGACCTGGATGGAGTTCCTAGCTGTTGGCTTCAGCCTGGCCTAGCTCTGGTTGTTGCAGGCACATGTGTAGAGTGAACCAGAGGATGGGAGATATATCTGTGTCTCTCGCTCTCTTTGTTCCTTTCTTCTTTTTTTCTTTTTATATGATTATTTATTGGAAAGGCAGAGCTAGAGAGATAGAGAGAAAGAGGGAGAGACAGAGAAAGAGAGAGGTCTTTTATCTGCTGGTTAATTCCCCCAAATAGCTGCAATGACCAGGGCTGGGCCAGGCTGAAGCCAGGAGTTTCTTACAGGTCTCCCACATGAGTACAGGGGCCCAAGTACTTAGGCCACCTTCTGCTTCTTTCCCAGGTGCATGAACAGGGAACTGGATGGGAAGCAGAGCAACCAGGACTCAAACAGGTATCCATATGGATGCTGTGTATCAGGCAGTGGCTTAACCCACTACGCCACAACGCAGGCCCCATCTCTCTATTACTGCCTTTCAAACAAATAAATAAATCAACCTTAAAAGAAAAAAAGCTTAAGATACTTAAAAAAAAAAAAAAAAGATATGCTAGGATCGGCACTGTGGCACAGTGGTAAGCTGCCACCTGCAGTGCCAGCATCCCATATAGGCACTGGTTCGAGTCCTGGCTGCTTCACTTTCGATCCACTCTCTGCTATGGCCTGGGAAAGCAGTAGAAGAAGGCCAAGTCCTTAAGCCTCTGCACCTGTGTGGGAGACCTGGCAGAAGCTCCTGGCTCCTGGCCTCGGATTGGTGCAGCTCTGGCCGTTCAGGCCAACTGGGGAGTGAACCAGCGGATGGAAGACCTCTCTCTCTGCCCCTCCTATTCACTCTGTGTAACTCTTTCAAATAGATAAATCTTTAAAAAAAATTAAAAAGATATGCTTACTTTGGCAAAAAAAAAATACACCGAAATTCATGCATGTGAGAGAGAGAAAGCAACGAAATCATAAGTGCAGATCAAATACAAAGGGGAATTGTGTGTTTACATGGGAGTGGGGACCTGTATTCCCTGAGCCCGTGTTTAAAATGAGAGGATGGATGAGAATGCTGGGCTGAACACTGGGCTCAATCACTGGCAGCACCAAGTACAGCAGAACGGCACAGGCCTCTATTGATACGAGTCTTGCCTATTTAACTCAACACGAGGCAAGAGATTTTGCTGGTGCGCACAGCACTCTAAATCCATGCTTCCAGAGCCTGACTCTTGAGCAAACCTACACGCACCTGCTTTCAGACACCTAGAAGGAAGCGCCTCCAAGAGGGATCCCAGCATCCCACACTTGTCTGCTCTCATTCTGCTAAGCTCCCGGTGTGTCCTGAGAACAATCATCTCCCTTCCTGACCTCGATGTCCTCTTCTCACAAACCCTTCCTATTGTCTGAGCCTGTCCTGGGACCCAGACCCTCCTGCTCTCAATAGGAGAGAGGGCAGGAGGGGGCTGGAGTGAAGAAGCAACCAAAGGAACACCAGCTTGGCCCTAAGGCCAGCAGCTCACCCTGGAGTGAGCTGCCTCACTGAAAGCCAGCCCTCCCCTCAGCGCAGGAACAGCCCCCAGCCAGCCAGGGCCAGGGGCCCATTTCAGACCTCCCCTGATTGGCACATGCTGCAAATCTGGCAAGTTCCATTCCAGGTCTGCCAAAGAAAAAGATGGTCTCCTTGGACGCAACCCACTTTCAAATATAGTTTATGGCTCTCAAGGACCCAAGGGCACCAAGTGACCCTCCTTTGTTTGCTTTACAGAATAAACTCTCTGCTGCCCGAGGAGCTGAGAAGTTTAACCCCTGATTCCAAGGCTGCTGGCCGGTCGGGCAGAGGCTTCCCAAACCAAGTCAGCTGGATGTCACAGGGACAGCCCTGTGCAAAGCAGGAAGCTCAGCAGCATTCCTGGCCTGTGCAGACCACCTATGTGACACATAGGTGTACACACTGCCACATGTCCCCCGGGGTGGAGGGCAAAAATCAGCCCCTTAGGCACCACCGGTCTGCTGCTTCCGACAAGCACTGGAAGGAGTCTTAAGTCATTAACTGCCCAGGGCTGAGTGCCAGCAGCCAGCATGGCCAACTCTACCACATCGTCAACCTCCATAAACTTCCTCTACCCCAGCCTGAAGGTCTGTGCCATCATGAGGCCAGTCAAGCTAGGGAGGGGACATTCTTATCACTGCCATGCCCTACACTGTCCCTCATCAGTCCCTCTGTGTTGATGTCCCCGAACCACTGCCTCTCCTCTCAGGCCCCTTGGCCAACGTGAAGAAGAAAAATCATCTATATTCCAGAACTCAGACGGACACCATCACTCCCGATACCACTTCAACATTTTTATTTCCCCCTTCTGTTTGTTATTTGCCTCTCTGGAATTTTATTTATTAAGTGAAGGAGCTGGAATTCAAGGCAGCGACAAGTCCAGGGCACACAGTCTGGTAATTAGCACCATCCAGCCTCTCAAAGAAGGGAATCCAGGGGAAATGGGAAGGAATAGTGTAGATGTAAACCCAGGGAGCCCAAGAAAAACTCAGAGACTGAAGGAAAAAGCCACTGAGAGCACCAGAGACCACCGATCACCACCTCTATAGACCCAGGGTCACTGGACTCTCATGTAGAGCGACTCAGTGAAAAGAACAAAAATCCAAAACCAAAAAGCTTACACACAGGGATAATTCCATTCATCCCTAAAGGAGCCCCAAGTACTGCCACATCCAACAGGATGAGGAAGACGATGTTTAAAAATACCCCATGAAGTAACACTGAAATAAGGAGACCTACACTTCCTCTTCAAAAACCACCCGCAGGACACACAGCTTCAGTGTGGAAAAAGCAAGCAAAGTGTGCTCATGGTTTGGCTTTTGAATGTAACTACTACGGAAAAAATGGGAAAGCTGTGCTCTTGGCATTTCCAGATCTCAGGGCTGAGAAGGGGATGAGGATGAGTAACGCACACGTTCACATGACTTCCTCTTTCTGCACTCTAGATTTTGCTTTAAAATGTCATGTAAAACTGTACCACTCTTTTATTAAAAGAGCAAAACTCTCATAATCACTTATTAAAAAAAAAACTCCAGCAAAAAAAAAAAATCACCTCTGAATCTGCTTTAAGCAAAAATATGTGTGTCTCCTTACAACAGGCACATAGTTAAGGTAAATGATGAAATCCACGTAAAAACAAGTGATGATGCATGCAAAGTCACATACATGAGCGTGCCACTAGGCTGGCAGTGGGGAGACGAGCCCCGGGCGCCTGTGAGTGGAATGACCATTACATTTCTCAAGTCATTGAAGCCTTTGACCGCTTTTACTGGCAGTGTATTTTCAGGTGAACAGACTATTTTAAAAACCTTTTTAGGTAAACCAATGGAAAAAGGAAATACAAAGTGGGACCTCTGGAAAAGGTACCATTACAGTAAAAAACAGACCTACCTCAGTCTCTCAAGATAAGCCAGACATCAGTGCGGTGTAAACACAGAAATACATACATTATAGATACAAAATAGAAGTAGGTATATAAATAAACATTGTTTTACAATGTGTCTTACACACAAATATGCAGGGTCTTCAAAAAATTCATGGAAATGTGGACCAGGAATAAACTATATGGATCTCATTTTTTTTGCATGAAAAGAAACTTATCTTTTAATTCTATTTTTCCATCAATTTTTAAACTCCATTCATAAAAATACAAGCCAAGAGCCAGCATGGTGGTATATAGTGGGTAAAGACATAGCCTGCAATGTCAGCCTATGGGTACTGGGTTTGTGTCCTGGTTGCTCCACTTCTGATCCAGCTCCCTGCTAACTGCCTGGAAAAGCAGCGGAAGATGGTCCAAGCATTTGAGCCCCTATCACCCATGTGGGAGATCCAGATGAAGCTCCTAGCTCCTGGCTTCAGCCTGGTCCAGCCATGGCTGTTGTGGCCATCTGGGAAGTGAACCAGCAGATGGAAAATCTGTATGTGTCTTTCCCTCTCTCCAGAACTCCACCTTTCAAATAAATGAATAAATCTCTCAAAAAAATGCAAGCCAACTCTGGAATATTATTCAACCACAAAAAAGAATGAAGAACCCGTGCATGCTACAATATAGATGAACCTCAGCAATACTGAGGTGAGTGAAAGACAACAGATACCAAAGGTCACCTATTGTATGATTCCCTTTATGTGAAATGTCTAGAATAGCAAGTCCACACGGACAGAAGCAAACTGATGGTTGCTGGGGCTGGAAGTAGGAATGGGGAATGACTGCTTGTTAGCTGCGGGCTTTTATTTTGGGGGAATGAAAATATTTTCAAATTAGAAGTAGGAGCTGTACAATGTAAATGAACAGTTATGTGAATCTTACCTCAAAAAGCAAAATTTTTAAAAATCAGAATGAACAGAATCCTCAGAGATGGCCCAATCCAGTCCTTGCATTCACACAGAGGAGATCCAGGCTAGATCCTAGAAGACTGACAATAACTGGGCCAAGGTCGCACAGCTGGAAAATGCCAGGTCAGAGCCCCACCAAGGTCTGCTGCCCCCCCCCCATCCCTTCTCCCATGGACACTTCTGTGACATCTGTAAAATGCAAACAGTGTCCTATTCTTCATACAATTGCCATAAGGATCACATGAAAATATCTATATCAAGATTCTCTCACATGGACTCAAATATTTTATGGAATTATTCATCTTTTTTTTTTTTATTTGACAGATAGAGTTAAACAGTGAGAGAGACATAGAGAAAGGTCTTCCTTTCGTTGGTTCGCTCCCCAAATGGCTGCTACGGCTAGTGCTGTACCGATCTGAAGCCAGGAGCCAGGTGCTTCCTCCTGGTCTCCCATGCGGGTGCAAGGGCCCAAGCACTTGGGCCATCCTCCACTGCCATCCCGGGCCACAGCAGAGAGCTGGACTGGAAGAGGAGTAACAGGGACTAGAACCCGGCACCCATATGGGATGCCAGTGCTGCAGGCAGAGGATTAACCAAGTAAGCCATGGCACCGGCCCCTGAATTATTAGTTTTAATAACTGTAACAATAATATCTAATATTTTTTCACTGCCCAATACATGTCCATCGCTCCTCTTAACATTTTAATCACACTCTGCATTTCATTCTCTTATTAACCCTGTGGGATGGGACAGTCAACAACAAAGCTGTTTTACAAATGAGAGTGTGAGGCCCAGGTCAGATACCCAGCAGGCATCAGGGCAGCAGCATTCAAACCCAGGCCCCGTGCTTCTAGAACTTTCCAAATGAGGTGGTCTTTGGGGAGGCACTCAGTCACTGATGCACGAATGCTAAATCATAACAAGAGATAGGACAGAATCTTAGTGTGGCATTCAATTCTCCAAGCCTTACACAAATGCAAGAAAGGAAAGTGAGTAAACTTTTAAAATAGGAAAACAACTTCCCACATCCCCCATTCTAAGTACAAGATTTTCCAGTTTCTGTCCTTGGATTGTCCAAGTAAAACATAAAGAATGAGCTGAAAGACCACATAATAGGGGGATCCATTCCCAAAATGCAGAAGTGTAACCCAGATGCCACCCTCTTAAGTGAATTTTTTGGAAACAAAAACAACCTGAAGGAAAGTATCAGCCACTCCATCCCTTTCTTTGCTCCCAGTTAAGAAGCATCACTTCTTCACTGTCTAAAGGGTACAAGTCCCAGCTAAATTTTGTTAGGTCTGCTCAGTAAAAACCAAACTAATTCACATTACCTGCGAACACTGTCCAAATTGAGACAATTCATAGAAACCTAGATTTCTGGCCTCTCTTTTAAAACTAGAAGTTTTCAAATACTGACCCCTAATTCTCCCAAATCTGTGAGTCCAGTCAGCCACAGTCCCCACGACTCCCTATTGCCTAGCCTGGCTGGTTTCACTCATCTTCCTTACCTACCTGCTCTAGGGGACAGCATTCCTGACTTTCTTTTCACACAATGCCGCATGTCTTTTGTTTCTCAGTGCAGGTTTTAACATATGCATTACTTTGTACATAATGCCTCCATTCAGAAGAAGCTTTTGAAGGGAAGTGTTTCCATTACTTAATGGGCTTGTCAAGCAGTGCTCTTAATTAAATTTGGCTCCAATCAAAAGGAAAATGAGTATGTTTTTAGGCTAGTCTTGGACATAATATACTGAATCAGACCTTAATTCTAACCAAATGGTAGAATAAAATACTTTGTAAATGTCTGTGTTTTAGCCACCCAAGTGAGCAAGTGTTCTATTTATAGTTGCCAAGGGTTAAGGCTTCCAGACATGCTTCACCTACACCCTGTCCTCCCTCCCCCCAGCACCACACGCACACACATCAGGTCCACTCCCTGATACTGAATTCCAGCCTCCAGAGAGGCCGACTTTTTCCGTTAGTTTGGTTTGGGATGATTCCTGAGCTTCAGGCACACTTTCTGAAGCCCTGCCAACTGAACACCAGAACGCAAGGAAATTCTGTTGATTTTTCAAAAAGCAAGAGATTCTCTCTTCCCTTTGGTTTTATTCAAGTTCATCCAAAGGGAGCTTCACATTTCTCACAGTGCTGCCCTTCTGTTGTGATCAGCTTCACACACACACATGCCTCATTTCTTTCTCCCTCATTATCAAAACATACCATTTCCACACCTGGCATTTAAAGGTGCTAAGAACTCATCAAATCAAAAAGGTGCAATCAATATTCTCCTCTTACTTTTGCCAATGAGCTTTTGGAACTCAAATTCTGAGTGCTCGCCAAGACGTCTCTGAGTTGCCATAAAGCAGGGAGGTGCCCGCCTGGCAACTCTGGAAGGAATCCAGGCCTCTAGGACATGAATTGCTTGGGAATATCTCACAGGGCAATTTTCTGCTTCTCCCTGTCTGGCCGTCTCAAACTCAAGGCAGACTGATTTCAAGTTTCACCCCAGTATCAGAGTCTCCCCTCCTTTACCAGTTTGTGAATGAAGGAGCCGTGCGTAAAACTGCATCTGCAGGGCAAATACCCCAGCTGAAGAAGCGTGCCAGGAAGATCTCTCAGCCCTTGGATCCTGGATCCTGGAACAGCGATAAGTCCCAGTCTGTAGGGGTGGCCAGCACTGAGCACGCCAGCAAGGCCAGTAGGGGGACTGTGCAGCACAGCGGAGGGACCAATCACAGGCATGCCCCATGGCTGGAGCAGGGTAATGGTGTTCTGGGTGTGGCCCAGGGACTACAGCATCTTGAGTCAGAACAAGAGAGTTACAATTACGATACACAGACACATATTCAAGTTCATTAGTATGGCCAGCAAAAACCAGGGCTCCAGAAGCAATAAGCAAGGGCCTACAGCAGGGATGAGTGAGTGGAATGTTAGGATACAGTTGCTGAACAGGCACTAAAAGACAAGAAAGAAGCCAAGAGGCACCAGAAGAAATGACCTTGACCACATGGCTTTCAGTTAAGGCAAGAAATAGCACCACACACACACTACAGGCCTGGGCTGGTCCCTGGAACAGGCACTGGGGAGAGTGACCTCCGTGGCCAGGAGCATCAGGGAAGGCAAAGGAACATGAGCAACTCTTATCCTAACATCCTGATGAAGACCTGGATAACGCAGAGTGGTACTGCAAACAGGGCCACAAGTTTAAGATGTTGTCTCTTCCAAGAGCACCATGGGAAGCTCGGCAGAGAATAGGGTGTTTTACCAGAAAAGCAGTATGGGCAGCTGGGCTGAGTCCACGCCAGAATTCTGCTGGTTGCACTGCCTTCCTTCACTGCCACTCTCTGTGACTTCAGCCTCTGACAGCTTTCCCAGGGACTTCCACGACCTTCTGCTGAAATGCCCTGTGAAGCCCAAAGGGCCCATTTGTAGGAGAACCTGACACCCCTCATGGTGCTATGCCAGCAAAAGTGTAAATCACTTTAAACATCACCTCACTGGAATCAGTAATGTCTAAAACCCACGAGGCCCATCTATGTCACTTTAATTCTGTAGACCTGTTCTCTTCCCATTCTACTATTTTTGATTTGCCTATTTGTAAATATTGAGTTTGCAGCCCCAGATACGTCCTACAGCTGAGGGAGTCCTAGACAAAACACAGCCTTCATTGGGTACCCAAGCCGTGAAAACAACCTTCCAAGACAATCACTACTTAGCGTGGGATCCTACAGCACTAGAGAGAGTCCTCATATTTTATAAAGCACCGCCAGTTCTCAGGACTGCCAACCCACCTGGCCGTGAGAACTGCGATATGCCCTAGAAATAACAACTTAGAAGAGAAGAAATGAACACACAAGATTCTGGAGTAGCCACAAGACTTAGAATCCCACCTAGCTGTGTGACCTGACAAGGGCCTTATCCTGGATCTCACAGCAGGTGAGGCCAACTCAAGGTCACCAGCACAAACAGTTCACTTTGATTCCATCAATAGTGGCCTTTAACAAGTAGTGACCTCTGAAGCACCCACTCATCATACTCACTTTTCTTATCATTATTCTGAATTAACAGGGCGGATGAATGAATACTTGGACATGTCCTATACCAGTTGAGTCATTTGGTCCCCCAGCACTTTAAGTCTGTCTTTCTTTATTTCTCTCCCCTTGCTAGGAGGAGAAGGCAGGCGGGGAGAAGCAGGAAAGAACTCACTTCTAAGCCATAGGTTAAGATTTAAGATGACACAACTTGGATTCCCTCCTGCCTGAAAAGTTGATGACAGCATTAAGAGCGGGAACTTATAAGCAGTCTTCATTTATTTTCAGCCAGTAAGAGTTCTGCCTCTGGATTCAACTGCTCTTACCAAGCTTTCAGAGTGATTCATTACTGTGACTGGTGAGCAAACAACACGCGCGGTGAAAATTAAGCAAACACAGTCCTATTTACTCATCAGGATTGTGAGGAGTAGAAAAGAAGGGAGGGCAGAGGTTCTCTTGGCCCACGGAAAAAGCCTGCCTCTGGTTTTATCAGGGTCTGTAATGCGAGTGTTGGGTAATTAACTAAAACAATCAAGGGACATGAAAGAGCTTCAGAGAGAAGAGTACAGGCTGCTAATGCTGGCCCCTTCTCTTTCTTCCACCTCAGACATACACATACAAGGTTTCTAGTCCCCTGTGCCCTAACTTGTTCTGTTGATGCCAGGAGTAGAGAACCTCTTTTTTCTGCCAAGGGCCATTTGGATGTTTATAAGATCATTCATGGGCCATACAAAATTATCAACTTAAAAATTAGCCCTCTACAGATTTATGGAATTTCGAGTCCTGCCAGCGGTTGCCTTGGCAGGGCCACAGCAAATGATTCTGCAGGCCAAATAATCCCCACCTCTGGCTCTATGCCTTCACTTGTCAGGGTTAAGTGGAAGTGTAGTCAAAAAGCTCTAAAAGAATGAAGAATAGGGCTGGCGCTATGGCATAATGGGCTAAGCCCGCCACCTGCGGCACGGGAATCTCATATGGGCACTGGTTCGAGGCCTGGCTGCTCCTCTTCTGATCCAGCTCTCTGCTATGGCCTAGGAAAGCAGTAGAAGATGCCCCAAGTGCTTGGGCCCCCGCATTGCATGGGAGACCCGGAAGAAGCTGCTGGCTCTTGGCTCAGCTCCAGCTGTTGTGGCCATCTGGGGAGTGAACCAGCGGATGGAAGACTCTTCTCTCTGTCTCTCCCTCTCTCTGTAACTCTACCTTTCAAAATATAAATAAAATCTTTAAAAAAAAAAAGACATTTAATAATAGCAACTTTGAGGAGTTCAAAGCTTCTCAATACAAAGAAATGATAAATGGCTATAGTAAGGGAATTGCTCATCACCCTGATTTGATCATTATGTATTATACACATGTGCCAAATTAATCACGCTATATCCCACAAATATGTACAATCATTATGTGTCAATTAAAATTTTTTTTTTTTAAAATAGAAAAACTTGGGGCTGGTGCTGTGGTGTAGCGGGTAAAAGCCACTGCCTGCACTGCCAGCATCCCATGTGTGCATGAGTTCGAGACCTGGCTGCTCCACTTCCATTCCAGCTCTCAGCTATCGCCTGGGAAAGCAGCAGCAGATGGTCCAAATCCTTGGGCCCCTGTACCCACATGGGAGACCCAGAAGAAGCTCCTGGCTTCAGATCAGCGCAGCTCCGGCCATTGCGGCCAACTGGGGAGTGAACCAGCAGATGAAAGACCTCTCTTTCTCTCTGCCTCTCCTCTTTCTTTGTAACTCTTTCAATTAAATAAATAAATCTTAAGAAAAAAATTAAATTAAATTAAAAAATAAAAAATCTTAATAACCCAATTGTTCACCAATGCCACAGAAATCAATGTTGGAATAAACAGAAATAGCTAACACAACCAAATACAAGGAAAATATTAAAATTAGTACATCATTCATATCCATCCCTAAAAAGACACTACAAGAAATTACTTTAGCAGTGATGATTTTTACTCATAAAACAAAAAACTAAAGTAACAAAGTCTTTCAGAAACAAGCCAGTCTTCTGGTTTGAGGGCTTCCCAACCTCAAAACTGCTGATGCTCTGGACCAGGTCATTCCTGTCACAGGAGCTGCCCTGCGTGATTTGGGATGTTCAGTAGCATCTGTGATTCCCACTCACTCGAGATCAGTCGTAGTGACCCCCACATCAGTGGTAACAACCAGTCGTGTCTCCGGACAATGGTCAACGTTCCCAGGGAGGCAAAGTTGCCCCTGGTTAAGAACTACTACCCTACATAAAACATAATTCTCAGCCACTCCCTTCTCTGATGATGCCCCCCCACCCCAGCAACATCCAGGCTGCACATGTCAAGGACATATCTGCTGATCAAACCATGCTGGCCAACTTCTTATTAAACTAAAAAATCTATATTCTTTAGGAATGAAAAGCAAGAAAAGCATTAGCAGCTACCAAGTATCACCACCTAACTGAATTACAACACTGCAAAGTTGATTTTAGTAACAACCCTGCATTATCTTTTAAAATCTCATATTGGCAGAATGAAGGTCAATTTCCAAAACGGTTTTTTAAAATTTCTTGAATGCAGCAGTCCGTTGATCCAGTTCTGGTGAGGAAGATGTGAACAATGCAAAAGCCAAAAGCTGCAACCAGACAGCAGTGTGTCACTCACATCTGCAAGGCAGACAGACGCATTAGCTCAGGGGAAACTTATCAACTGCACACTGATTCCCAAGCAAACTCACCTCTCAACAAGATCTAGAGTTTACCAGAAACAGACAAAAGTCCAGAAAAATTATCTAAAAAACCAGTGTCACTTTAACATCCAGTAGGGATGCTCCCTAGAAATATACCAAAATTTCACTAAAACCATTCTTTTGGGGCCAGCATTTGGTGTTAACAGTTAAGATGTTACACAACAGCGTCTGTGTTTGAGTCCCAGTTCTGCTACAGATTCCAGCTTCCTGCTAATGCGTACCCAGAGAGGCAGCAGGTGATGGCTCAAGTACTTGGGTTCCTGCCACCTCTGTGAGAAACCTGGGTTGAGTTCCAGGCTCCTGCCTTCAGCCTGATCCAGCCTTAGCTGTTGGGAGCAGTTGGAAGATCGATTGATCTCTCCCTCTCCTCTCTCTCTCTCTCTCTCTGCCTTTCAAATAAGTAAGCAAAAATTTTAAAAACAAACTCCTGTTTGGATCTTTTCCCTGAACAGAACTCCTATTTAAGTCCATTACTCACAATGAGTGTTCCATTGTTGCCATCACAAGAAGAAGAAGAAGGCCTGTGTTTGGCTTTGTTTGACTGTGGGAAAATTTCTATTTCTTGTTCCACTTGTTGGCAAGAACAGGTCATTCTTCCTGAGCTTGTATTACATGATTTTGGGGATGTACTGCATGGAGAAGAAAAACCCATTCCTGAGGATTTCCACACCGATTCTGTCTCCACCTCTTTTCCCAAATCTACACCAACTACTGCCATTACCTCCGAATGAATTCAAGCTCCACAGAGCCAAACCCCTTTGGGTTCAAGGTTCTACTGCTTCTCAGCTGTGTGAAGTTGGGCAAATTAATCCTCTGAGACTGTGCTTGCACATGAGAAGTAGAATAGAAAATGACACCAACCACACACAACCATTGGGAAGATGGAACAAAATACCACACAAAGAATTCAGCACCGTGATAAAAGTGCAATGAATTTTCACAAGTTAAAAAAAGGTACGAGAAAATGCTGATGCTCTGAGACTGCGTGGATGGCACAAGGGTTGCACCACAATAGAATTTTGCGTATTCAAATTATTCCCCCAAACTCTGCACTGTATCAATTCAAAAATACAGCATATTTTTTTTCTTTGACAAGTATAAATGGTAATTTGGTCTTAAGCTGGGTTATGCTAAAGACAGCAAATACCGACTTCTTAAACAGACTTCCAAAGTTCTGCTTTTCATGAGGGAATAGCTACTCAGCTTCATCAAACATTTCACAACCAGGCTCACAAGGGCCTTTCACTCTTCTGAGGATATCTTATTTCACTGTTTCACAGGCACAGGCCAACTACAAAGAGTCACATGGAGGGTTCTGGGGGGCTTTAAGAGCCAACAGGGATGTTTTAGAGACTCGGAGGACAAACCCTGAGTGATTCATCTGACCCCATGATTTGATGGCAGCTCATGGGTAAAGTAGCATGGTTCTATGTGCCTCAGGGGAAAAGGAATCTATTTGAAATCCTAAAGATAACAAGAGAAAAAAGATAAAGCCACACTCTGTTACTCTGAACCCGTGAAAGAGATTTTTTCAATTTCAGAAGCACATGTTCTTAGCAGTGCACACAACACACAATCTAGAAGCCAAACGCAGCCAAGTCAGAATAGATCTGCTCTTAGAACTGATGACTTCATGTTTTAAATTATGGAAAATAATAACTATGAAGAAAAGATGGCTGCATAATTACCCTTCACAACATATGCACAGAGTCTTGATTTGTTTATTCTTCAAAATATTGCATGGCAGAACCCAGCCCTTTTAATTTCATAACCAAGGCCGGCGCCATGGCTCAATAGGCTAATCCTCCGCCTGCAGCGCCGGCACACCTGGTTCTAGTCCCGGTCAGGACACCAGATTCTGTCCCGGTTGCTCCTCTTCCAGTCCAGCTCTCTGCTGTGGCCCGGGAGTGCAGTGGAGGATGGCCCAAGTCCTTGGGCCCTGCACCCACATGGGAGACCAGGAGAAGCACCTGGCTCCTGCCTTTGGATCAGCGCAGTGCGCCGGCCGCAGCGCGCCAGCCGCAGCGGCCATTGGGGGTGAACCAACAACAAAGGAAGACCTTTCTCTCTGTCTCTCTCTCTCACTGTCCACTCTGCCACTCTGCCTGTCCAAAAAAAAAAAAAGTATAATAAAAAAAATTTCATACCCAAAAGCTCATTTTATCAGATATTTTCTTACTGATGTCTGAAAATGCAGTATTCAGATGCTCCCACTGTAACCAGGCAAGGGTGTGTGAAAAGGTGGGAAAGGGCTGGCACTGTGGCCCCTGGTGCTCCACTTCCCATCCAACTCCCTGCTACTGTACCTGGGAGAGCAGCAGAAAATGGCCCTGTACCCACGTGGGAAGCTCCTGGCTCCTGGTTTCTGTCTGGCCCAGTTCCAGCAGTTGCAGCCATCTGAGGAGTGAACCAGTAGATGGAAGATCTCCCTCTCTAATTATGCCCTTCAAATAAATAAAAGTTGTTTGTTGTTTGTTTTAAAGAAAAGGTAAGGAGGCTGTTTCTGACTTTATCTTCCTAGAAAACTGAAAGCAGCTCAAACACTGCCTAGTGACCTACTGATGATAATTCTACTTGTTTACAGCAAATGAATGTCTAAACGGTGTGGGCAAAGGCCCTCGGGCTCCTGGACTTGGTAAGAGACTTCATTTCCCATTCAACAGGGGGGACTGCCCCAGCCAGGAGCCAGGAAAACAGAATGCTAAATATCATACACAGGCGCTCCTTGATTTACCACAGGGCTATGTCCCAGCCAACTCACAGTGGGTAAAAATACCATATCCAAACTGGATCTGATCCACCTACCTATGGAATACCATAGCTTGGTAACAAAGCCCACTGTGGAGCATCGGTGGCCTCCCTTCTTGCTCCTGAGCTGACCTGGAACTGTGGCTACTGCTGCTGCCTTGTGTTGCCAGAGAGGGAGGTACCACACACTGCCAGCCAGGGAAAACTCCGAATTCAAGACTCAAAGTCTGCTGAATGCATGTTCTCTCACAACATCCAGAAAGATCCTAAGTAGACACATAGTGAGTTGGAGACTATGTGTATATGCACACATATCCAACTATATGAAACTAATAAAACAAAAGTTATTTCTTTCATACTTGAGAGACAACAGCTCACCTACCTGTCAGTGAAACACTAGACACACTTTACATGCTTTGTGCAAAAAACAAGAACAAGTAGACATTTTTCACACAAGACAGGAGTCATCAAGGGAAAAGTTCTTCAACTTAACGTTGACACACAACCCAGGAGGAGAGAGTAGAAACCGTATTCTGCTTAGGGCTTGGAATCCATCTCAGCTCAGATTTTAATAGAGACCAAATGCAGGAGGAGGGCTCAGAAATTGGCAGGAAGAGGTCAGCTTTGTGGCACAGAGGGTGGAGCAGCTGCCACCCCATAGGAGCACCAGCTCCTGTCCCAGCTGCTCCACTTCCAATCCAGCTCCTCAGTAATGTGCTTAGGAAAGCAGTGGGTAATGGCCCAAGTACTAGGGCCCTTGCCACTCATCTGGGAGTCCTGGACAGAATCACAGGCTCCTGACTTTGGAAGGTCCAGCTCTGGCTGTTGCAGACATTTTGGAAGTGAATCACCAGAAGGAGTATCTATGTGTGTGTGTGTGTGTGTGTGTGTGTGTAAAACTCAGATAAATAAATAAATCTTTAAAATAAATAAATAAATCATCTTTGAAAGAAAAACTGGCAACAGCAGCAGGGGAAGAAGAGAGTTCTGGCACCAGAAGAGTTGACATCAGTCCAATCCCTGTCTGATCAAGCAGCCTTCACCTGGGGAAGTACAAAAGTAAAACAGAGTTCCAGATCACGGGATTTGTCTCTCCTTTCCCTTTTTTAAAAAATGTATCTTATTTTATTTTTGCCCAGTGCCAAATACACATATCTTTTTTTCAAAGCATGGGGCCAGAAGCAGTAAGAAACAAGTAGGGAAATACTCCCCTGGCTTCCACTCTGGGCTCCTCTTCACTGGGCATTACTCCCAAACAGGCAAGCCCCAGGACCAGAGGGACAGAGAGAACCCCAGGATTAATATTTTATTTATATGTATATTATATTATATATTTTCCTTTTTATTTATTTGAGAGGCATTATATTTATTTGAGTGAGAAATTTAAATGTACTGTCTGACCAAGTCTACCTCACACTAGTTGAGAAAGACAGACATAGGAAAACTCTCTGAGGATAACAGCAGCACTTGTTTACAAGGTGTAAATAAGGAGAGCTGTGAGAATCTGGGTCTTCTCAGCCATGGGACAAAATAATGACAAATTCTGCAAGTAACTGTCAGTCTCAGACTGACAGTGGATGTGGCCAATAGGTATTCAAAGTGTATCTGAGGGACAGGCATTTGGCCTAGCAGTTGAGCTACTTCTTGAGATGCCTCCTCCCATAAGGGAGTTGCCAGTGTTTGAATCCTGGCTATACTCCCGATTTCAGCTTCCTGCTAACACACACCCTGGGAGGCAGCAGGTGATGGCTCAAGCAGTTGGATCCCTGCCACCTGTGTGAAAGACCTGGATTGAGTTCCCAGTTCTCAGCTGTGGCCTGGTTTGGCCCCAGCTGTTGTAGACATTTGAGGAGTAAAGCAGCAAATGGAAAATCTCTGTCTCTCTCTCTCCTTCTGAAATAAATAAGTAAGCAAGATTAAAAGTACCTGGGCAATGGAATAATATTCAGCAATAAATTGGGGCTAATTATGGACACATGCAACAATATGACTGGCCTAAGTGAAAAAAGCCAGTCTCAAAGGTTAGATACTGATTCCATTTATAAAACACTCTCAAGTGATAGAATGATTGAGGAAAATGGATAAGTCACCTTTGGGGGTTGGAGGAGGGAGGGTGGGATTCTACAGTGGTAGCACGAGGGACTGTCATGGAACAGTTCTGCATGATGACTCTGACAGTGCTAACACAACCCTACATTTTGTGACAACACTGCTTCAGGGGCCAGCTCTATGGTGCAGCCACCACCTGCAGTACCAGCATCACATATGGGCACCGGTTCACATCCTGGTTGCTCCACTTTCAATCCCACTTTTTGCTATGGCCTGGGAAAACAGTAGAGGATGGCCCAAGTGCTTTGGCCCCTGCACCTACATGGGAAGACCCGGAAGAAGCTACTTGCTCTTGGCTTCCGAGTAGCCCAGCTCCTGCCGATGTGACCATTTGGGGAGTGAACCAGCAGATAGAAGACCTTTCTCTCTCTCTCTCTCTCTCTCTCTCTCTCTCTGCCTTTCTGTAACTCTGCCTTCAAAATAAATAAATAAATCCTTAAAAAACAAAACACTGCTTACAACTATTCACAATGGTGTACAAAAAAATGAATGTATGTAAATCTGAATAAGATCTATAGACTGTGCCAATATCAGTTTCCTGGTTTTGATATGGTACTGTTGTTACATAAGTTATCACCACCAGATGAGCTGCTGGTATCAGGAAAAGTCTCTCTGTACTATTTGGGCAATGTCTGAGTATTAAAAAGAAGAATACAGAACAAAACCACACAAAATATATAGGGAAGAGGGACAGCACTCATGTTGTCAAAGCTTCATGAGACAACACGGACTGTCCTGTTCCTAGTGGAGAACAACTATTGGTTTAATGACTCAGTATAATCAACATTTCCTTATTGCTCTAAGGATAGGCTCTAAAGAGCCCTTGGGGATGAGGGTTCCAGAAGAAAGACCAACAGAAGCCTTGGAGAGAAGAACCAGCTGGCCAGGAATCATCTAACTGGACTTAACAATTTAACACACGACTTCTGAGTTAAAAAGTGACTGTAAATGCCCAAAACTCTCTGGGAAAATCTGGATACCAAATAGAATAAAACTTCAACACTGATACATGTGTGGTCCTCACCATCCAGGGAGACGAACAGCAATGAAGGAGGAGGAGAAGTACTATCAGCATCCAGGTTGAATCTGTGGCTACAGGAGTGTAACACAGTGGTTTTCAACCGGAAGCAACTGTGCCCACCAGGGGACACTCCATGATGTCGACAGACATTTGGTTGCCACAGTGAAGGTGGAGAAGAATGCTACTGGTATCTAGTGATAAGCATCCAGGGATACTGCTCAAAATCCTTTACCAAAAGAGCAGGCATTCAGTCTAGCAGTTACGATGCCTTCATCCCACATCACAGTGTCTGGGTTCCATTCCTGACTCCAGCTTCCTGCTCACTGACATCACTACTGGGGGCTGTGGGGAGCAACCCGGACTAGACTAAGTTACTGGAATTAAGACTTATTCTATGCATCTGCTCTCCCACAATATGGCGCTGGGAGAGAAGAAAACAGCTTCTATACAGCTGCCTCCAGTTCAACCAATAAACTGTAGGACTTGCTCCTGATTGGAGAGCAGCGTACTCGGCGTGTGGGCAGCCGAGTTAGGATTGGCGGAG
Organism: Oryctolagus cuniculus; assembly: GCF_051225735.1. Classification (NCBI taxonomy): domain Eukaryota; kingdom Metazoa; phylum Chordata; class Mammalia; order Lagomorpha; family Leporidae; genus Oryctolagus; species Oryctolagus cuniculus. Next base: position 46,144,795 of record NC_142880.1, read on the forward strand.
GAGGACTATAAAGGAGGAGAGAGACGGCATGCACCAGGAACATCTAAGGGGAACACCTGTGCAGCCCCCGAGAGAGCCGGCCGGCGGTGTGCCGCTCCCCTGCGGAAGTGGGGAAAGTGGCCAGGGGGAACCGCCCTTCCACGGAGGTGGAAGGGGCAGTAGCCAACCCGGGAAGAACCAGCAGCAAACCCGGGGAGGGCCGAGCAGACAAAAGAACAGCGCAGGGTCCTGTGTCGTTCCTCCACGAAGAGGGGGAGCGACAGGGGCAGTAGTGATGGCTCAAGTAATTAAGTCCCTGTCATCCACAACAGAAGACCTGGCTTGAGTGCTCAGATCTGGTACCAGCCCGAGCCCAATGCTGGACATTATAAATATTTGTAGAGTGGATCAGTAGATGGTAGCTCACTCTCCCTCCCCCTCTGCCTTGTCTGTCTATCTCTAGTAACACAAACAAGAATCCTACAATATACAGGACAGGTCCGTGCAACAAAGACTGAGCTGGTTGACAATATCAAGGGTGCCAAGGTTGAGAGAGGCTGAAGAGTGGGCATACTTGCCCACATTTGGAAATATGAGGTTGAGAACTTCCAGAGAGCTGCCACCTTGCCCCTTAGATGTGGCCTCCTGTAGTCCTGTAGTAATCAGATCATCAGATATCAAGTGAACCTAGCCTGTCACAGCTAAGGTCAATGCCCCTCCATGGTTTTGTTTTTATTTCTGAGAATAGTTAGCTCAGCCACCTGCACAGGTATGTTTTGAGAACCTGTGCTCGCTTCTGCAATAGTAAATTGGCCAGTTTCAACGTGAGTCTAGTTTCTTCAGCCTTCACATTGCTAAATCTCCTATAGTCTTTTCAATAAATAAATAAAATGTGGGCAGAAATAAACAGAAACAAACCTTACTAATGACAATGTTGTACACCTCGTCAAAGCTATAGTGTTATTTTCACTTCTCACTAAACATTTTTATTTCAAAGTCCATGGACAGATTTCCTGGGTTAATAAATAGTAAGCTTTAAACATATCCACACACCTACATAAACATACACACACATACTCATGCAAACATTGTTGTATGTCACTTAAATCCCCACAGGTAGCATAGCCCCCACATTAAAAAATATATAGTTACCCAGGGTTAACTCACAATGCAAAGGAATAGAACTAAAAGAAAAGTTCATATACACAATTTCTCCAAAATGAATGCCCACTGGCTCCACAGGCAATGTACAGCCAGGTCCCTGTGTGTGCTTTGGTCTCAAATCAGTGCTAGTGGCCATGCTGGGATTAGCAAGAAAATGGTGTATGAATCGACAATCTTGTTTGTTGACTGAGGCTCACAGAAGAGCCTCAAAATGGAAGCATAAATCTAGGATTTTCATTTTCCCTGCTAAACACTGCACTTCAGGGGCCAGTGTTGTGGTATAGCAGGTTAAGCTTCTGATGCCAGCATCCTGTATGGGCGCCAGTTGGTGTCCTGGCTGCTCTACTTCCAATCCAGCTTCCTGCTAATGCGCCTGGGAAAGCAGTGGGTCATGGCCCAAGTACTTGGGCCCCTGCCACCTATGTGGGAGACACAGATGGAGTCCTGGGCTTCTGGCTTAGGCCTGGCACAGCCCCATCGACGTTGTGGCCATTTGGGGAATGAACTGGCAGATGGAAGATCAATCCTCCCCCAACCCCGCCCCGTAACTGTGCCTTTCAAATAAAACATTGGCTACCGAATAACCCAAGTAAAAATATGCAAACCTTCTGATCAAACACCTCAACTGCTGGACAATTTTATTCACCAGAAGTAATCAGATAAGCATGCAATGATCTAGGTGTGAAAATGTCCATGTGCTGCTGTTTTCTATAAAAACGAACAACTAGAAACAACCTAAAATGGTCAGTTCATGGTGGACCCCCAGGAAGAATGAGCAGAGTTAGTCTTAGAACTGGACACCTGGGCCACAGACTTCAGAGAGTACAATGCACATCACAAATAAGGCAAAATAAGTATGCAGAAATTCTTCAAAGTGCAAATCATGGTCTTGGGTGGAAGGTAACATGATTAAGTTTGAATTTGCATTAGCTGCAGTCATTTGTTATGAACTATTTCTTATTATTAAGAAAAATAGCAAAAAACTTCCAAAAACCCCAAGCAAAATTAGATTGGTCATTTCACTACAAAAATATGTTATTAATGATTTTAGACAAAATTTTATCTCTATTGAAAAGGAACGATGTGTGAAACACCATAAAAGTGAAAAATCACAAGAAAAAATACTTGCATGGCTAAGAAGGAAAGGATTCATACAGACATAATCTCCATATATTTTATATACAATACTTTCTGGGTAAAATGGGTTAAGCTATAGTCTTATTGGAAAATAGATTTTTAATAAATTAACTTCTGCTTTCAGTTTTCTTTGTAATACTAAAAATATAGAAAATTGTTTTTCATTTATTTTATTTGAAACGCAGAGCAACAGAGAGGGAGAGGCGGGGAGAAGAGAGAGGCAGAGAAGGAGAGATATCTTTCATTCACTTGTCTCATTCCCCAAATGTCCAACAACAACTGGGGCTGGACCAGGCTGAAACCTGCAGCCAGGATTGCATCTAGTCTCCCATGCAGGTGGCAGGGACCCAAGTATTAGAGCTATCAGCTGCTGTCTCCCAGAGTGCACACTAACAGGAAGCTGTACCACAAGCAGAGGTGGGACTGAATCTCAGGTACTCTGATATGGGATGCAGGCCTAACCAGCTTTTTCACAGCACCTACCCCACAAGGAACAATTTAAGAAATATTTGTGTACAAAGCAGTGAAAATTTGAGCAGCAGACCTGGCTGCTCCACTTCTGATCCAGTGAAAGATGGTCCAAATCCTTGGGCCCCTGCATCCACATAGGAGACCTGGAAAAAGCTCCTGGCTCCTCCTGGCTTTGGCCTGGCCCAGCACTGGTTGGTGTGGCCATTTGGGGAGTGAACCAGCAAATGGAAGATCTCTCTCTACCTCTGCCTTTCCTTCTCTACAACTCCTTCAAATAAATAAATAAATCTTAAATAGTGAAAATTCACAATACAAATGATGGTGACTTTGTAATGAAGTCAGAATATTCTGGAGTATTTCAAAAAATGTATCTGTCACCCACAATCCCATTTTTTTTAAAGAATTATTTTATTTATTTGAAAGAGTTACAGAGAGAGGCGGGGGTGGGGGCAGGGGGAGGTCTTCCGTTCCATTGGTTTACTCCTCAAATGAATGCAATGGCCACAGCTGAGCTTATCTGATGCCAGGAGCCAGGAGCTTCTTCCAGGTCTCCAATGTGGGTGCAGGGGCCCAAGGAGTTGGGCCGTCTACCACTGCTTTCCCAGGCAGTAGCAGAGAGCTGGATCAGAAGAGGAGCAGCAAGGACTCAAACCAGCACCCATCGCCGGCACTGTAGGCTGGGGCTTTAACCCACTGCATCACAGCACAGACCCTCCTCCAATACCTTTTTAATCTAGATTATTGTATGAAGTTACTTTTTTATGTTTATGTTTTTATTTTCACTATATTTGATAGGCAAAGAGATAGAAGATGACAGAGAGAAAGAGAGAGAGACCTCCCACTCACTGGCTCACTCTCCAAATGCCTATAACAGCCAGGGCTGGGACATGCTGAAGACAGAAGCTGGGAACTCAACATAGTCTCCCAGGTGGGCTGCAGGGACCCAAGTACTTGAGCCATCACCTGCTGCCTCCCAGGATCACATTATCAAGAAGCAGGACCAGAAGCAGGGGAACCATAGCTCTAACCAGACACGTCAATGTGGGATCTAGGCATCCCATGTGGCAAACTTACTGTCATGCCAAAGGCCTTATTGTGTGACTTTTATTGATGATGTCAGTAACTACCTCCCTGCCTCAGCAAAGTGGGCCTTCTCCAAACTGAGAGCAATAAAAGAACAATCTAAGACCCACAGTGACTCAGAAAGCTTTTCTACTTAAGCATTATTGTCCATAAAATATTAATTATTGTGAAAATTTTGACTATTACCCTATAATTAGTGATTCTGTTAAAATATGGGCAAGAAAAGTAGATTTATGGAAAACATATTATGCAATATACATCTTTATTACTCATGCAAACATCACTTGCTCATCAACAGAACCCCAGATAGGTGCAACCATAACTAAATTCATTCCCCCTTGATATTCTGATGACTTTCAGCAATAAAAACCATAGCTTTAAGATATTTTTCAATTCTGCCCAATGAAGGTAGAATGGAAGACACTTTATTCAGCAGTCTAAAAACTTGATTTACAACTTTGAAGTATTCAGAGAAAGTGACATGGGGCCTCTATCTGTCCTCTTGCTCCTGATCCTGTGAAGGAGGTGCTGCCTGTCCATGCTCAAGTGTCTTGATATTTAAAGCTTGCCTCAATCAACCTGTAAGTGAAAAGCATCACAGAAGTGTTTTAATAGAAACATATACATGGGCACAGGGAAAAAGTCTCAAAGCACAAAGCACAAAACATGAAGAGTGGGACCAAAGGAGATTCTTTTTTTGTTTTTTTAAAGATTAATTTATTTATTTGAAAAGCAGAGTTACATAGAGAGGGAGAGAAAGAGACAGAGGTCTTCCATCCACTGGTTCACTCACCCAAATGGCACAATGGCTGGAGTTGAGCTGATCCAAAGCCAGGAGTCAGGAGCTTCCTCCAGGTCTCCCACGTGGGTGCAGGGGCCCAAGCACTTGGTCCATCTTCTATTGCTTTCTTAGGCCATAGCAGAGAGCTGGATCAGAAGAGGAGCAGCCAGGCCTTGAACTGGCACCCAAATGGGATTCAGGTGCTACAGGTGGAGGCTTAGCCTACCACACCACAGTCCCAGCCCCTCTTTTTGTCTTTTGATTATGGCATTGTCTACATTTTCTAAAGTGAGTTAATATTCTTTGCAAGAATCAGAAAAGAAATTAAGTTAAGGGTGATATGAGAAAGTATAGTAAATCTGCTCAACAAAAGTCCTTTCCAGCAAGAACAATCCTAATTCTAAACATGTTCCTAGTAACTATCCTAAGTAACTAAGAGACAAAAGAAATCAAGGATTTATCAATGGTAGCACAGAAGTAAGAATCCAGTGTCTTGGATGACCTTCTCTTAAAGAGAATTTTAATACACATAATAGATTTTATGAGCACAGATTCTTTGGAGACCTAAGTACACCTTCCCCACGATGGGTATCATTGTCAGTGGATACTACTCACACACTGACTGACCCCCACCCCCAAATAACAAACAAAAAGCATTTAAAAGAATTAGTGGAGGTTGAACATTTAGTCTAGCAGTTAAACCTCCTTTCCCCCTTTTACAATGACAACTGACTGCTCCACTTTGGGCTTTGACTCCTGACTCCAGTTTTGTGCTAATGCAGACCCACGGAGGTAGCAGGGATGGCTCGAGGAGTTCTTGCCACCCACAGGGGAGACCTGGAGTGAGTTCCTGGCTTCTGACTTCAGCTCAGTCCAATCCAGCCCACTGATGACATTTGGTAATGAACCAGAGAACAGTAGTTCTCTGTGTGTGTATCTTTTTTTTTTTTTTTTTTTTTTTTTTTGACAGGCAGAGTGGACAGTGAGAGAGAAACAGAGAGAAAGGTCTTCCTTTGCCGCTGGTTCACCTTCCAATGGCCGCCGTGGCAGGCGCGCTGCAGCCGGTGCACTGCATTGATCCGATGGCAGGAACCAGGTATTTATCCTGGTCTCCCACGGGGTACAGGGCCCAAGTACTTGGGCCATCCTCCACTGCACTCCCTGGCCAGCAGAGAGCTGGCCTGGAAGAGGGGCAACCGGGACAGAATCCGGCACCCTGACCGGGACTAGAACCAGGTGTGCCGGCGCCGCAAGGCGGAGGATTAGCCTAGTGAGCCGCGGTGCCGGCCTGTGTGTGTATCTTAAAAAAAAAAAAAAAAAAAAAAAAAAAAAAAAAAAAAAATTCTTTTAGGATCCAATGTTGGTAAAAAAAAAAAACAAGTAAAAACTTCCATCCCAATCCAACATCCACCAATATTATTTGATCTTGTCTCTAAAATCATCAACAGGTAGGAAAGGTAAGCAACCCAATTCTAAAGCACAGAAATTCACCTGTTCCCACCTTTTCTCTTCTAACACAAATATCTCATTGCTTTTCATTGCCAAAACTTGAAATGCTTTTTTTAAATTTTATTTTTATTTATTCAAAAGGGATAGTTACAGAGAGACAGAGAGAGAGAGAAAAGCAGAGAGATCATCCATTCAAAGCCAGGAGCCAGGAGGTTCATCTGGTTTCCCACATGGGTAGTAGGGGCAGGAGGATTTGGGCTATCTTCCGCTCTATCCCAAGCACATTAGCAGGGAGCTAGATCTGAAGTGGAGCAGCCAGGACAAGAACCAGTGCCCACACTGGATGCCAGCAGGGCAGGCAGAAGCTTAACTCTGTATGCCACAATGCCAGCTCCTTAAACGTCTTCATACTGGGGCAATCTTAATCCTGAAGAGCAGATAGCAAAGGTGTGGTGAAGGTGGAGCTATCAACTGTAAAACTCCCATATGCTACCAACCCGACCTGTGTTTCGATAACTGTACTGTGGCTTTGCCACAAGAACTCTTACCGCCTTTTCCTGTAACTGGCAGAGTCAGATGGCATGATGTCATGTGACATGATATGCCAGATTTAAACCGTGGACTCATATTTCTTACGTTAGGCCAGTGGACACATTTTCCAAATAGCTCTCAGGAAGGTGGTGAAATGTTTTATTCAAGGAATGCTCTTTGAGAAATGATCCAACCTGCTGTCAGGGATCACTCCTCTGGTGTTAATAAGCTAACAAGTGAAAGAGAACCGACACGGAGAAGCAGAAGCGCTGGGGAAGCAGTCAGAACATCTCACTGAAGAACACTGCAGAGACAAATGAGTTCTCCTCTTTTCTTTTAATACAATAAGCACTTCTCAGAAATCTAATTTCCTAAGTGCCTTATTGTGCAAATCTTCCCACTATCTTTTATGAGGTTGGGGCCGGTAGCTTTAAAAGTCACATTTTATAAGGGAACAGAAGGTACCTGTCTTTCTTAGGTAAAAAGCAAACCAAATGAAAATTAGCAGCATGTGGGGACAGCGCTGTGGTGTCGCTGGCTAAGCCTCCGCCTGCAGCACTAGCATCCCATGTAGGCACCAGTTTGTGTCCCAGCTGCTCCTCTTCTGATCCAGCTTTCTGCTTGTGGTCTGGAAAAGCAGTGGAAGATGACCTGAGTGCTTGGGCCCCTGTACCAGCGTGGGAGACCCAGAAGAAGCTCCTGGCTCCGGATCAGCTCAGCTCTGGCTGTAGCTCTCTCAATTAAATAAATAAAATCTTTAAAAAAAATTAACAGCAAATTTAAAAGCTGATCAGCATTTTTCCTGCTGCGTTTTCCAGGTTCCTGGGGGTGTGGCCCACTTATTTTCTCAAACTCCCATGCAGTTGGTTTCCAACTTAAAAATCATTTACTAGTTACCTATGGTATAATGCGTCTTATCAAAGAGTCTAGAAAAGATGATGCCAGGAAACAAAAGCATAGGGTTCTCCACGGCTCTGTCTGGGTTCAAATCCTGCCAGTCACTTTCTAGCTGGGTGATGCCGGGCCAGTGACCTAACCCCTCTGTGACTCACTTTATAGAGTACCTGTAATTATAGAGTCTCATTCACAGGGTTAGTAACTGAATTAAATCAGTTACTGAATGTAAAGTGCTTAGCGAATACCAGGCACACATATCAAGAAACACAGGCATATCTATCGTTCTCATCAAAGAGCTGTGGGATGTTTTGTAACTGAGACAAAAGTTAGAAACGTGTCCCCTCTCATCATTAAAAAAAAAAAAAAAGCAGCATACAGGGGCTGGTGCTGTGGCATAGCAGGTAAAGCTGCCACCTGTGGTGTGAGCATCCCATATGGTCCCAGCTGCTCCTCTGTTAGCTCTCTGCTAACTTGCAGGGGAAAGCAGTGGAAGATGGCCCTACTGCCTGGGCACTTGCACCCACGTGGGAGACCCGGAAGAAGCTCCCGATCGTCCCAGCTCTGGCAATTGTGGCCATTTGAGGAGTGAACCAGCAGATGGAAGTTCTCTCACTCTCTCTCTTAATCTGTAACTCTCCCTTTCAAATAAAATAAATAAATCTTAAAAAAAAAAGTGTACATTGAGGGAAAGTAACTTCTATGTATACAAGAATCAAATCTCAGCCTTGTGAACTTTTTGTGTAAACAAGATGACAGAGTTTATTTCTAAAGTAGATACTAGGCTGTTGAGGAGCTGCTCACTCAGAAAGGAGAGGACAAGAGACATGAAGGATGCAAGGCCTCTAACAAAGTGAATTCCTCCGAACACGAGCCCAGGACAGAAAGAGCCAGCCCTGTCAGAGACAGCTTCAAAAAGCAGCTGGGCAGGTAGGATATCTGATCAGCAGACAGGGGCACTGAGACAAAGGTATGGAGGAAGACTGGGTAACAGATCCTTCCAAAGAGAACTCACGGGAGGGGAAAGGAGAGGGAGGGAGGGAGGGAGAGAAAAAGGAGGGGGAGGGGGAGAGGGAGAGAGAGAGAGAAAGATACAAGATCAGAAAGCTTTGAAAACCAAACCAAGAAATGTGAACTTGAGTTTATAAAGCAGTCAGGACACGCTTCAGACAGAACTCTGTAAATACAAAATCCATCAGAAAAGGGAGAAAATGAACCCAACTCAGCAGAGGAAACAACACTGGTGTTGGGAACACCAGCTCCAGGGCTATTTCTCTGCACCCAGTGCTGGTGTGACAGCCAGCAGCAAAGGGCATGCTTTTGTAATTTCTAAGCCCAGTTACTATAACTAACCTTTCACTACTACTCACCTGCTGTGTGCCAAGTGCTTTGTAAATCTTATCTGGAATTCGCCTAATAACCATGCAAGGCAGACACTATTATGCCCACTTACTGCCAGACAGTAAAAAAGCCCAAGAAGTCCAGATAACCGGGCTGAGCGCCCACAGGTGGGAGGAGTGGGACTGGGCTGCCACTGCCGTGAACTGGGTGCTGTTCTCTGTGCCCAGGGGCGTTTAGAAAAGGGGAATTGGTGCCAAGCTGAATGCAGGCTTCACCGGGGCTCATTCCTGAAAGTTCCTTGCGAATTAGACACGAATGATGGTATCAGTTACTCTGAATCCAAAATTCTGAAGCCCATGAGTAATGAGATATCTTGTGTCCTACCAAGCACAACAGAAGAGGGGATTCGAGGCCCATGCTCTCAAAGGGGAACCCCACTCAAAGCCAGCAGAGCTGGAAAAGCAAACACTTTGCTCTACCTCTCCTCACCCCCCCCCCAACCTAGTTAAATTGTGAAGGCCACGCCCACGCTGGTTGATTCTGTGGGAGGTGAGAGGAAGAAAGTGAGAAAGGCAGGCCACATGATATGGGGAGAGCTAGCGCCCTGGGCCTGCTCATGGCTCCCTGCTAGCAGCAACTGTCTGGCTTCCGGCTTGCAGCTGCTCCCCAGGCTTTGCTGTCCCCAACATAGTAGGGGGGCAAAAATGAGTACTGGACAATAGAAATCTTCTGGGATTCCACAGAAAGGGCAAGGCACCATAACTCCACCATGAGAAAAGGCAAAAGGGAGTCAGTGAATGTGCTGATACGAGATGACAGCGGCCTTCAGGAACTGATATAGGGCAGAGAAGGCTTCGGCTCTCCCCCTTTTCACACTGAGAGATGACTGGGGAGAGTGGCCTGAAATTACAATGTCTCCCTTTTTTTCTAAGAAGAAAAGGCTACCAAGAGATCACAAATAAAAAGCATGTTACAGGAGCACAGAAAGATAGGCTTGGGGACTCTCTTTCCAGCTTCACAAGCTATCTAAACAACTCCAGGTAACAACCAAAACCACGTGCCTTCTCAAGTTAAGTGCAAGAGGCGGCTGTTTCCACTGAACATCTTCAGAGCTGAGTTTGTTCCAATGCAGAGTGAGCTGGCTAGAAGAAACAGTCCATCGAGCACATTTTCCACTAACCATTTATCCCTTAAGGCATTAATACCTGCTTTCTATATTTGTATTTATGACTGTCTAACTTGTGTACATTTTGTGCGGAAAACCAAAGTGCTCATTTATGGCTCAAAAGATCTTGTGCTTGAACAGCCACTATGCCACACCTACGCCAAAAACAGAAAACAGCAGAGTCAAGTTCAAGTTCATCCGGTACTTACCGGCCCCCACTGTATTCTGGGCACTGTACTCTTGGCCCTGGAACATAGAAACAGGACCATGTGCAAGCATCAACAAGTGTGCACAGTAGTCTTGCCACTCTGCTGGCTAAGCCTTTTCTGTTTGCCTTTTTTTTTAATTATTATTATTCCTTCTGCTTACAGACAAACCTAAACTTAGTTTTGGGGCCGAAGTAAACTTTTTAACAACTTACCTACAAAATGCTGAAAAAACAAGCCTCTCCCCTGAAGTGCACACACAACTAGCACAGGAGAAGCCATAAAAATCTAATGAAGGCCATGCAGAAACTGAAACCGGATTGGGGAGTCCGGCGTGCCATCTCTCCAATCCTGGAGCACATTTTGAAACAGCAGCCGCCGCCGCCGCTGACTGGCACACACCGCGCCAGCGCCCGGCCAGCAGCAGCAAGACGCCTGATCCTGCCTCAGGAAGGCATGCACTGACAAGAAGGCCACGTCTGCAACTCATACAGGAATGAACACAGGCAGCAACTGCTTCGTGGGTCTCACCCACGAGTGACTCTGCTCGAACTGGTGGTTCGTTCAGCAACCTCACTGGGTTGTCATACTTGGGGGAGGGAGCTGGGGTTACTGTCATCTGGTGAGTACTGGCCAGCAGTGCTGCTCAAAACCTTACAGTGCACAGGGCAGCCACCAAAACAATCACCTGGCCCAAAATGTCAGCGGCACCTGGTTTGAGAAACACTGCTCTAGCTCTGACACAGCAGCCGGGAATCACAAATACCTGCATTTCCTTATCACTTGGCTATTCATGCATGCAGCATCTCACTCAGTATGACTTTTTTCAATTCTCAGGAGCAGCTTCAAGGGGCTGTCCAACAAGCAACAAGTTGTCATGCCTTACCCACAATGGGAAAAGTTAACAATGAACCTCTGGTCACTGCTTAGCACAAGAAAGCCACACAAGCAAGCTGTCCTTGGCAATGTTACTCGCACACTTACTGTATCCACTTGAACAGTACATTACATTTTCTGCACTGGGCAAGTTAACAAAAAATGCTCTGCCATGAGACAGAGAGAGAGAGAGAGAGGGAGAGAGAGATTGGACCTATGTTAGGATGCATCTCCAATTAACACACCACTGTTTAGCCTCTCAGACTTGCTCCTGTTTCCTTTCTATTCAAAGTGACCATGTCCAGGGGTAGAACTGAGAAGGCAGATGAGAAAATTAACGTGGTAATACCAAGACATCACCAGATGAAAGTCCAACCTTGAATGAATGAAAACTTCTGAGAAATTCCAAAGCCACCGGCAGCCAAGGAAAAGGGCTCTGGATTCTGTAACAAGCTCTCAGTCTCGGGCATGTGTCTTAACAGCTTTAAGATTCTTCATCCAAAAAAACGAAGAGCATGGAGCACATGATGCTTAAAGGATAACTTCAACATTATGTTTATCACTGAAATAAAATACAACAGCCAAGTCTCCTTACTCTGAACCGCACTAAGTGCAAAAACTAGAGTACTTCAAGGTCCCACAGGGGAATGAAATGAGGTCAGATGGGCTGTGCAAAGGCAACCATAGCCCTCAAGTTCCCCCCACTTGCACTAGGGGGCAGAGCTCTTCCCCAGGGCAGCCACAGACCCCAGAGGTCCCCAGGCTTCCAGTGGACTGGAACCCCAACACTCTGTATATAAACTCTGTGTTCTCATCGGATTTTCTAAGGGACTGGGAACATTAAAGGAGCCAAGCACAGCCACCCTAGAGGCAGAACCTCAGCTTACTTAGAGATGAAAAAGAACATGAGAGCCCGACGGTTTTTCACAAGTGGACAACTTCCATCTCCCAAAAAGTCCAGTGCCTTCTTACATGCGTGGAAACAGAGGCCCATGGACTACAAATGCTAGCAGCTCACAGTTACATGCACTTCTCTGAAGAAAGTAAGGATAAGCACTGATGGAGGTACATTTCCCAGTCAACACTGGAGGCACCACTTTGAAAAATGAAATATCGCTACTGCATGAGAACATACTGATGACATTGGCCACCATAAGCAGTTGTCTGAGAATGTCATGAAAGCAGAGTGACTTGAAATATTATCTCCAATGAAGTCAAATAAAGCAGGTCCACACCGAGGCAAACCCTCAGCAACTGATTGGCTGGAAGATTCCAAGGCTGTGCTGGATGCACGGAGCACCCACCCCCTGACTTTCCATGAAAATCCATCCGTCTCCCTCAAGTCAACTAAGTTTACTTTGAGCCACTTCAAACCTCAAACTTAAACAGAATTTATTAAATAAACACAACCAAGAAAGGAAAGGGAGCCAAGAAACCAGAGCAACTCTCGATCCCAGGATTTAAAAAAAAACAACAAAAAACTTCCCAAGTCAACTTTCAAATAACTCGGTCACCCTAAAAGGAACATCAGCGTGATCTACAAAAACCACCGTGTGCCCTAAAGGAAGTTGCTTGAAAATTCGAACTCCGATTCTGCCAGGGGCCGACAGCACAAACCCTAGATCCGGGGACCCATTCTCTGGAGTCACCCCGACCCCCTGCTCGAGCCCTCGCTGGTGAGCGCAGGATCCGGACCGCAAGGTCTGAGCCGGCTCCTCGGGAGCGCTCCGCACCCGCACAGGAAGCCGGCACGTTCCGCAGAGGAAATGCCAGAGCAGACCTTTCCCGGAGACAGGCACGTCCCCGCGGAGCACTCCCGGGCTTCCAGCCCCCCGGCGTCGGGGGCCAACTGCCCGACCCGGGCCCCCAAGGGCCGGCCGCCCGCGCATGGGGAGCGCCCCTGCGGGCGCGCGGGGCGAACCGAAACCTGCCCCGCTTACTCATCACCGCAGGCTCGGGGCTGTGTGTTGGGGGAGAGGCTCCCAGGCCGGCCGGGCGCACTCACCTCGGGGAAGAAGTTGTCCATCGTGGCGGGCACTCCACGCTCGCCCGCGCCGCGGCAGGTCCGGGGACACCGTGCGTGTCACGGCGCGGCCGCCAGCCACGCCAGAGCGCGGGGCTGCCCCGCAGCCATGGCCAGACCCCCGTCCTCGAAGTCCTCCCCCTTTTGTTCGCCCAGACCCAAGTCCCTAACTCATCCGTCTCCACCGCAGCCTTTGTCTCTGCTTCCTCCGAGTTTCTCACTTCTGGACGGAGCGCTCGCGGGCCGGGAACAGCTGGTGGCACATTCCTTCCCCCCCGCCCCGAGCTGGGGGAGGGCGTCGGGGAGCTGGCGAGCGCGCCCCCTTCCCGGGCACTCCGGCCGGCCACAAAGCGAGCCTGAGGCCGTCTCCCCGCGCGGGCGCGCCGCGGTGAGCAGTCGGGCGCCGGGCTCAGGCGGCTCACGCCCGCACCGAGACTCGCGGACGGCAGCGCGGCCCCGCCCACGCGCCAGGCCCCGCCCCTCCAGGAGCCCGGGCCTTCAGCCAACCGCGCCCCGCGCTGCTCCTCGGCCGGCCCCGCCTCCCGCTCAGGCCCCGCCCACCCGGCTCCTCCGGCCCTCAAGGCTGGGCGGCTGCCGGGGCCCCCCTCGCACCTCTCCACCTGGCCGTGGGTGGGAGGTTGCTCTGCTGTGGCGGAGACCGGAACAGTCACCTAGCCGGGGCTGGGGTGGGGTCCGCAAACCCTGGGAGCGAGTGAGCGCGCACCTCGGGTAACTCGGCTCGGGACGCCGGAGGTTCCCGTGGAAGGAAGCGCGCGCCGCGGCGTCGCCGGCGCCTGAGGAGAACGCGCCTGAGGAGAGTTTCCGGAAGCCGGCTTCCCGTGCGGAGTTTTCTGTCTCCTGCACTTAGGTTCGCAGCCCCTTTTCATAATGCGAGGAAGTGTGGTTTTGTAAACTGGAAGAGGACGTGGCCAGGAGCAGCACCCCTCAAAAAGCAACCCTTGTTCTGGACCTAAAGGAAACAGATGGGGAGGTGAACGAGCCGACTGCCTGGCGCCGCGTCCGGCTTCCCCGAGCATGTCCGGGGACTCACCTGGGCTGCGGTGGAGCCCGGCAAGGTGGGCTCTGATGGCGCCTGGCCCGAGGCTGAGCTAGAGCCCGTGGGTGACGAGTTAGGAGAAAGGTGACGTGGCCAGGCCGCGGGTACGAGGCGGCCCAGGTATGGTCACCCGCGCACCTGGCACAAAAGCACTGGTACCCGGCGCGCTGCGGACAAAGATGACCGGATCTTCCCCACGAAGGGGCGTGGGAGGCTGTCTCTAGGGAACCTGCCAGCGGCCACTCAACCTTTAAAACAGCTCGGAAACCCGAGCCGCTCCCCTCACTCCATTCCAAGCCGTCTTAATGCACCTGCGCCACCACCCCGTTAGGTGCCCGCTTTTGGGGGGGTTATCTGAAGACGCTTGAGGAGAATGAAGCATGTTGTCTTCTCCGTCGGGAGTATAGAAGCTCATTGCTGCTTTAAAGTGTGCATCTTCAGCCTGTGTCAGAATGAGTGAAACATTCTTCTGTAATCCTGGCCTGGGCATTCAAGCGTCCTCGTAGCTCATTCCAGAGTAATTCTGTCGCGGCCCCCGGTTGCCTTTGGAAAGAGGCAGAGTGTTAGCTAGTTCACGCTGTTATCGTGCTGGGCCATCCCTCTGTTTCACAGGTTTACACACTTAAGGCTCGAAGCCACTAGAGGTGGTGTCCCGGGCTGTCAGGAAAGTTAAGTTGGGACCGAGGTAAACAGCAGCGATCCCAGGCGCCAACCGAAGTGCTTAGTCAAATGAGTCCCGTGGCCACTTAGGTTGAGATACTGGAGCAGAACAATTATAGTCATTATGGTATTAATCTGCACACGTCTCTGCGGGAGAGATTACCAGGGAGTTTGTTCAGGAGAGCGTGTGGCTTTGTTCCCAGCATCAGATGAGCCACCGATGTGTTGGGCAATCCTGGCCATGTCATTTCAAGTCACTTTCCAGTGTATTGGCTCATCAGTTGTAACGAATGTGCCAAATTTACTCAATGTGTCAGTAATATGGGACATGGGGAAGGGGTGGCAGGCTACATGGATACTGTACTTTCCCTGTCAGTTTTTCTGTAAACCTAAAACTGCACCCTCCCCCAAAAAAAATAAGGCCTTAATTTTTTATGTCACTTAAGTCGATAGCATTAATAATTTTCCCCAATTTGACTCACATAAAGAATTACAAGCATAGGGTGAGTGTTTCACTCAGCAGTGAAGACTCCATTTGGAAAGCCTGCATCCTGTATCATTGTGCCTGGTTCAAGTTGTGGCTTCCTATACGGCTTCCTGTTAATGCACACCCTAGGAGGCAGCGGGTGATTGTCCAAGTACTTAGGTGTCTGCCACCCATATGGGAGAACCCAATTGGGTTCTGGGCTCTGGCTTCAGCCTGGTGCAGCACCACTTGTTGCTGGCGTTTGAATAGTGAACTAGCACATGGAAGATCTCAGTTCTTTCTGTCTCTCCCTCTCTGCCTTTCAAGCACTTGGAAAATAAATGTTTAAAAAGAATTATGAGCCTGAGGCAGGTGTTTGAGGTAGGGCATTTGACCTAGCAGTTAAGACACCTGAGTCCAAGATCAGACAACCTGTGCTTGATCGATGCCTGTCTTGGCCTCCTGATTCCAGTTTCTACTAGTGCAGACCTTGGAGATCAGTGGCGGGGACTCAGAATGTTTACCGGTTTCTTGCCACCCACAAGGGAGATATGGCTCAGCCCCAGCCTCTTCTGTTGCTTCAGGAGTGAACCGATGGGTGCAGGAGTTTCTCTCCCCACCCCCAACCACACAAAAACAAGAATTATGAGCGAGGTCCAGTATATAAGGTTGAATTTTACTGAATCATTTTTGGAGTTCACAGCAGTGTTAAAAAAAAAAAAAAAAGATTCCTAGACCAGCTTATCAGAGTCCCCAGGGGCAGTGAAAAACAAACACAAAAAAACCCTACCTTTGACTCTGGGGCAGGTAGAGTGCTTACGAATCTGCATTTTAATAAACACACAGGGAGACAATTCAGAGTTTAAGAATCACCACTTTGGGGTGTCAGAATTAATCAGATTTTCTGTTTCTGTATAGGAGCCTGTTCTCAAAAAAGTGTAAAGATAAACTGTAGCCTAAAGACTATTTGCTTAACAAACAGCAAAGTTCATGTTATTTTAAGCATTCTAAGTAGGATACCTAACCCTCAAGTATTTGGGGCTGCATCAGTTGTTACAAAGGACTGTGCCACATTTACGAGGGCTTTGACAAGATTGGACAGAGAAAGGCAAGCTTTTAAAATCAAGAGATTTCTAAGAATACCCACTCTTGTTGCTATTCTTTAGAAGTTAAGTGCTTCCTCTTGGCAAACTGCGTCCCAATGGACAAAGCAGCTAAGGCTAAATGACTGATTCTCGAACCTGAGAGATGACCAAGGCAGGAGAACATTAGTGCCACAGTGGGTAAGTTTCTCTGGGACAAACTCTCCTGCTTGTTTTCAAATATACCAAGCATTTTCGAAAGAAAACAACCAGAATACTCAATTGAAGATCGGTTTTTAAGTGGCATAAATTAACCCAGAATTGACGAAATTTTATTTTATTGAGTGGACCATCTCCCTATTTTATGGGATAATTATGTATATGCTTATACAAGTAGTAATCCGATCTTCCTCTGTTTTTGTCTTCCCCAGTGTGTGTGTGTGTGTGTGTAGTTGAAATGGGTTCTCAGAAATTCCTATGTGAATTCAAATTGCCGTCTCTTGTTGCTGCTACTGCTGCTGTTGCTGCTCCTAATCTTGATGTGTGTTCAGGTGTAGAGTCTTCTTCCATTATCTTTATTTTTATTAAATACTCATCACTTAATTGCTCCAGAGTAATGGTTTAATTACTAGTTACAGAAAGGGAAAGTTCTGGAAGGTCTTTCACACAAATTAGAAGTTAATAACTGACACAATTCTCAAATCCTTTCATGCTTCACTAACTAGATGTTTGTCCTTTCTGTTCACAAATGGTCTTGGGGGTTTAAAAATGCGAGGGTTTTGCTTTTTTGAACTAACAACAATTAAGGAAAATTTTTTTGTTTGTTTTCAAAAATACTTAGATTAGCATTTCTTTGACTTCTCCTAACTTACAATTCAAAAATCTTTGAGGGATTTTTTTTTCCTGTGAAATTGAAAACAACTGTGAATGACTTCTAAATAAAGAGTACAATTTGGGGGGAAAATACCTGAAATGTTTGACATTGTAAGAGAATAAATCAAGTGCTGAAAACTAAACACAAAAATAAAACAGGGGTAAGACCCTCAAAGGGTTCATTTTGCCAGCAGTCATTTTTCTCAACAACAAGAGCTAGGACAAGAACGTAATTTGCTCCATCAGAGAGCATTTGATGGACAGTTAATTCCAACTAAATCCCTGTCACTTTGAGCTATAACAAGAATTCCTTCTAAAGTGATATCCTATATAAATATGGAGCGTAGTTTTTGTAAATTAATCCATTTCCATGCTTGGACCTGGTCCTGTTGAGTATAATACATAAATAGTAAGAAATCCTTGAAAGCTTGAAAACCTCGGTGTTGAGAACTAAGCCCTCTTGGGGCTGTGCATGACGTCTCCCCATTCTCTGATTTCTTTGTATTTTCAAGCCCCTTCCTCTGTCTTCCATCCCCCCCGGGAGGCTCACAGGCTGACTTCCCATAGGTCATCCTCCCACCCCTGTGTTATTGATCACAGCAAGCCCCGAGGCCTTCCTTATTCCGCTTTCTTGCATCTTCAGTCTTTCTAGCTCCAATTTAAGCCCATAAATGTGATTGCACCTACTCTATTCATATCTAAAAACAGCTGATCCAGAGGACTGACATTTGGCCTTAATAGTTAAGATGCCACTTTGCATGCTTGCATCTAGTATCAGAGTACCTGGGTTCCAAGTGCCTAGCAAGTGATGATTGAAGTAGTTGGGTCCCTGCCACCTGTGTGGGAGACCTGAATTGAGCTCCCAGCTCCCAGCTCCCAGCTCCCAGCTCCCAGCTCCCAGCTCCCAGCTTTCATCTGGTCCAGCCCTGGCCGTTGTGTGCATTTGAGGAGTAAACCAGCAGATGGGAACATTTGCAAGTGTTCTCTTTCTCTCGCACGCACGCTCACTCTTTCTCAAATAAATATATTATTAAAAACAAAACAAAACACTTCAGTCCTAACCTAATTGCTCCCTGAACTGTTTGGTCATCTCCTTAAACCCACGTGGTTTGTGCATACCCGAGCATTTGTCCTCAATGTAGCAGTATCAAAGGTGGGACTAAGGTCTAATGGAAGGTAATTAGCTCATGGGACACCACCCTCAGAATTGATTTCTGTCTCTTGGGAGTGACTGAGGTCTCTAGACCTGGATTAGTTACTCTAGAGAGATTGTTATAAAGTGAAGCTCTTCCAAGTGCTTTGTCTCTGGTACATGCCTGCTTCCCCTTCTGCTTCTCTGCCACGTGGTGATGCAGCTAGAGGGCCTTTGCCAGACACCAGAATCATAAGCCAAATAAACCTCTTTTTTTCATACATGACCAGCCTCAGGTATTCTGGTAATAACGACACAAAACAGGACACTCCTCATTCTTTACTGTCTGTACTTTGTCTGTCCCCCAGACAATCAACTTCAATGCCTTCTGATCTGATTTCTGTCCCCAGCCTCACTCCCCTGAAGTTCACTATGACCTTAGAATATTCACAGCATCATTCAACAGACTGTCCTCCAAACTCACCCTGCTTGGCCTGCCTCCTTCAAAAGCTCTCTGATGTCTTAGCCTAAGGACCAGCTTCATAGACGTGCAGCCAGTAAAACTGCACAGAACTGATCTCCTCCCACTTGGTGTAATGCTCTGTTGCTGTTATCTTGACATTCTTATGGATTTGAACAAAGAACCTTGCATTTTCATTCTGCACTGGGCCCCACCAATTATGGGGCCAGTCCTTCTTAGCTTTTTAACTCTGAGTTTGCCTGATTCTCCATCTCAACCAGCTGTTTCTCTCTTTGGTAGGCTCCCCTTCCTCCAACCTGTGGTCAACCCCAAGCATGCATTTTCCCCTCCATTCTTACATTCTTCCTGTATTCTTGGTGCTTCAACTATCATCTATTCATAAATGATTCAGGTCCTTAATTCAAGTCTAAGACATCCAAGCCTACATTTTTTAACTGTTACTTTTTTCCTACTGCAATTCTTCTCACACATCACATTCTCAAACTAAACTTTCACTTACCCCTCTCCAGCTTCTCCCAACTTCCCTATATTTATTTATTTAAATTATTAATCATATTTCAGTTACCTTGATGAGAAGGTTATCTGTCTTCAGAGCTGCCCTAAATCTTGGGAAGATCTTATTCATATGTTAAGAGGTTCATCCCTACATTGACAATCCCTCCAATCCATTGGCAACTTCCCCAAAGTCCCTTGCCTTAAATGTATGGCTTTGATTCTACTGATCAGTGCACTCAGTCAAGGTTTAATCTAGAGAACAAGCAGTTGGAGGAAACAGGGAAGGCTCTGAGCATGAATTTTGGTAGCACAGATGGTAATAAAAAGCAGTGGGCCCATGTGAGAAATCACATGGGATCATCCATGAAAGTTGTAATATGTTTTTAAATTATATATGTCTATAGGGGTCTCACACACCCCAAGAGAAGCCTTGAAAAATAGTACAAAAAAAGAGTATAAGGCTGACCAAGTGAGAAACTTGAGGAATGACTCATGGGCTGCATCACAGGATCAATTTTGCACAAACTCTCTTCATCAACCTGGCAGGGCCTTGCTTTCTCCCACTGAAAGTTGCCTGAGACACCACTATTGATTTTGCTTTTGTGTCAAGACTATGTTTGGAGTTTAGTTCCCTAAAGGGTCCATTAAATGCAAGTGAGCCACAGCTGAGAGTCAGAGAGGAAGAATCCAACAAGTATACAGAGTTGTTTATATGAGATTTCCCAGGGAAAAATTGTCTAGAACAGTTAAAAATCTGGACAGCACCTAAATGCCATTCAGAAGGAGATTGGTTAAGTAAACTATGTGCATAAAAAACAGGCTTTTTGTGTTAGTAATCTGTTTCTGCATATCAAATCACCTAAAATTAAGTGGCTTAAGACAAAGATGACTCTTGTTATTTCCCACAATTCTGTGGCTTGACCAGGTTGGCCACCACTGCTGTCACCTGAGTGCACTCAGGTAGCAGCAGTCATGTTGCTGCTGGGCTGTGTCTGGTGATCTAGCACCTCACTCATCAGGCAGCCTCTCACACTAGGTAATAGTCCCACTGGGGTGGCTGGTCCACTCTCTGCGCGTGGCCTTTCTTCACACTGTAGTGGTGTGAAGGATTCCCTTAGTGTGACAGAAGAAGCTGCAAGACCTTTAGAGTACTTGAACACAAGTCACATGATGTTGCTGGGCTGCAGTTGATTGGTCTAACCATGAACCAACGCCAACCCAGTCTCTCTTAATGGGAGAAGCTGCAAAGAATCCGTGGCTGTTTTTCTCAGTGGAGGAGGTAAAATTCACCCAACTCAAAATTCACCATTCTAAACCCTAGAGCTCATGAGCAGATAGCAGATGTACCACCATCTCTACTATTTTGATACAGAATATTCTGTGATCCTGTTTCGTTTCTTTCTTTTTTTTTTTTTTTTAATTTTTTGACAGGCAGAGTTAGACAGTGAGAGAGAGAGAGAGAGAGAAAGGTCTTCCTTTGCCTTTGGTTCACCCCCGAAATGGCTGCCACGGCGGGTGCGCTGCACCAATCTGAAGCCAGGAGCCAGGTGCTTCCTCCTGGGCCATACTCTACTGCACTCCTGGGCCACAGCAGAGAGCTGGACTGGAAGAGGAGCAACCAGGACAGAATCCGTCGCCCCGACCGGGACTAGAACCCGGGGTGCTGGCGCCGCAGGCAGAGGATTAACCTAGTGAGCCATGGCGCTGGCTGTGATCCTGTTTCTTGTCCCCAGAATCTGGAAAGCACTGGTTTGTTTTTCTGCCTCTGGATTTACCTATTCTGGGTATTTCGTAGAAATGGAAACACATAAAAGGTGACCATCCATGACTGACTGCTTTTACTGTGTGTAATGTTTTCAAGGTTTAACCATGTTGTAGCTTGTATCAGTACTTCATTCTGTGTCTAAAGCATACCAGCTATGGAGTTTGATCCTACACCAGAGCTTTTTGCACTTGAGTTTCCTTCATCTACAATGCTTCCTCCCTAGCAATTCACCCCTTTTCTGCAGGGTTGCCTCATTTCCTGGATCAGGGATCTGCTCAGTTGTTATCTGATCAACTCTCCTAATTCTGACACACTGGTTAGGCTATATCACATTATCTCTCCTGCTTTCTTTTACAGCATATATCACTCATTGAAATGATCTTTCATGAAATTCCTTTTTATGGCTGATTAGTAATCTATTGTGTGGATAGGCCACATTTTAAAAATCTACTCATCAGTTTGTAGACATGTGGGTCGTTTTCACTTTTTGGCTATGGTGAATAATACCTCTATGAACATTCATGTGCATGTTTTCAATTCATTGGGGTTTACACCTAGGAGCAGAATTGCTGGGTCCTAAAATAATTCTATGTTTACCTTTTTTAGCAACCACTGAACTGTTTTGTTTTGTGGCCATTTCTAATCCAAAAGACTACCCAACAGCTGCAAATGCTGCAAGTCCTCTGTACTGATATGGAGTTAGGAATTAATACAAGTTACAATGGTGTGCTGTATCTGTGCGTGATAGAATTTCTATTAGAAACCAGTGGCTTCGAGCAGACATGTTTATTTTTCTACCATATGCAGAGCTCAGAAGGCTAAGATATCCCATAAGGTTCTTAGGGACACCACTCCTTCCAGCTCTCTCTCACCTCTGTGCCAGTATGGCCCTCAGTCTTGCAGTTCCAGCAAACAGCCTTTGCTTTCTGGGCTGCAGGAGGCAGGAGAGAGAACGAGGGAAGGGACCATAAGTGCATCTGCAGGCTCTTGAGGAAGATTCCTAGAAGTGGTCACACACAGTACCCACTCCTGTTCTCTTGACCAGAACACAAACATCAGTGCAAGGAACACTGAGAACTGTGTCCTTATCTGTTCAGCTGAAACTATTATTTGGAAGGGGGAAAGACTAGATATGGGAGGATAACTAGCTGTCTCTTTCCCTGTGATGGAATTAATTGTGTAGGCCTGCGCTGCAGCTCAATAGACTAATCCTCCGCCTGGTGCCGGCACACCAGGTTCTAGTCCTGGTCGGGGCGCCGGATTCTGTCCCGGTTGCCCCTCTTCCAGTCCAGCTCTCTGCTGTGGCCCGGGAGTGCAGTGGAGGATGGCCCAGGTGCTTGGGCCCTGCACCCCATGGGAGACCAGGAGAGACACCTGGCTCCTGGCTTCGGATCAGCGCAGTGTGCCGGCTGCAGCGTGCCAGCCGCAGCGGCTATTGAGGGAGGTGAACCAACAGCAAAGGAAGACCTTTCTCTCTGTCTCTCTCTCTCACTGTCCACTCTGCCTATCAAAAAAAAAAAAATTAATTGTCTAGAGAGCTTTGAGCAAAAGAACAAAAATGATGAGCTGATGTTATCTCTAGATGGTGGGAGTAGAGTAATTAAAAACTATTCTTTACCCTTTACTCTAGTTTCTGATATTGTGGGTGATTCCTATATAATCTTGACAACATTCTTATTTTGAAAAATAAAATAGGGGCTGGCGCCGTGGCTCACTTGTTTAATCCTCCGCCTGCGGTGCCAGCATCCCATATGGGTGTCGGGTTCTAGTCCTGATTGCTCCTCTTCCAGTCTAGCTCTCTGCTGTGGCCCGGGAGTGCAGCGGAGGCTGGCCCATGTGCTAGGGCCCCTGCACCCACGTGGAGACCAGGAGGAAGTACCTGGCTCCTGGCTTCAGATCGGCATAGCTCCAGCCGCAGTGGCCATTTGGGGAGTGAACCAACGGAAGGAAGACCTTTTTCTCTGCCTCTCTCACTATCTAACTCTATCTGTCAACTAAATAAAAAAAGAAAAAGAAAATAGATTTCCTGTGTAAGGGAAGACCTTCATTAGTTTACTCTTCCTTTTCAATCTACTATTTTTTTTTTCAGCCTATGATGTCAAGCATTAAACAATGTAAAGATGCCTAAGACTGGGACTCTGCCATTAAGGAAATCAATAGACCAGTGGCAAAGGGAGAGAGAAAGAGACACCAAAAGATCATTTCACAATGACTGCAAATTTCTGCAACAGAAGAATGGCACAAGCTTATAAGACATAAAATAATAAGCGATGCCTAGTGGAGAGTTAAGAGCTAAGTTGTGCTTCCCAAAATTCCTTTGTTAAATCCATCATGCCCACTACCTCAATCTGTGACTGTACTTGCAGATAAAGTCTTTAGAGGTTATGCAGTTAGAATAAGGTTGTGAAGGTCAGTGCAGGCTCCAATCCTATGTGATTGGTATCCTTATCAGAAGGGATCTGAATATACAAGGCGACCATCAGTGATATGAGCACACAGAGGAAAGGCCAGGTGAAGACACAGGAAGAAGGTGGCATATGCAAGCCAAGGAGAGAGGCCTCCGCAGATATCAACCCTGCCAACATTTTGACCATGGAATTCCATCTTCCAGAACAATGAGATAATACATTTCTGCTCTGTGAACCCCCAGTTTATGTTCCTCTGTGAGAGCAGCACTGCAAAACTAGTGCAGGGAGTCAGGAGAAGATTCCCTGCCCTTGAATCAGGCTCTGTGGATGAGAGGAGCCTACCAGATGCAGAAGAGAGGAAAACACATTCTAGGCAGAGAGCGTATGGAAAGATCCGAGTTATAAAGATGGTTTTCAGCCAAGGATGCAAGTTCAGAATGGTTAGGGTAGTGTGTGTGTGTGTGTGTGTGTGTAGTTATGGCACATAAGACCTGGATAGTGTGGTTCTTTAAGCTTCCTTTATTTTACTTTACAGTTAATAGCACCCTGGAGAGTGTTTGATATCTGACTTTTTAGAGAGGAGAGCACTGACTTAGAGATTTTCCAATATCTGTTGGGTACATTCTCTCACAATGACTGACTTCAAGCT
Organism: Oryctolagus cuniculus; assembly: GCF_051225735.1. NCBI lineage: Eukaryota > Metazoa > Chordata > Mammalia > Lagomorpha > Leporidae > Oryctolagus > Oryctolagus cuniculus. The sequence goes on from NC_142880.1 coordinate 46,168,963, forward strand.
ACCAGTATGGTTAATTAAAGACAGAGTTAGGAAGAGATGCACAAGCTCACGTTGGATTTCCACCAGAATCGATCCAATAGACAAAATCATCTCAAGTGCATAGATAATAGTAAAATGTACTAGAAGAATTGGGAACAGTGATCTTTGAGGATTTGTTACCTTTGATTTTCTCTCTCTCTCTCTTTTTTTAATTTATTTAACAAAGTTAGACAGTGAGAGAGAGAGAGAGAGACAGAGAGAAAGGTCTTCCTTCCATTGGTTCACCCCCAAAATGGCCACTATGGCCGGAGCTACGCTGATCCGAAGCCAGGAGTCAGGTGCTTTCTCCTGGTCTCCCGTACGGGTGCAGGGGCCCAAGCACTTGGGCCAACCTCCACTGCCTTCCTGGACCACAGCAGAGAGCTTGACTGGAAGAGGAGCAACCGGGACTAGAACCCGGTGCCCATGTGGGATGCTGGCACCGCAGGCAGAGGATTAACCAAGTGAGCCGTGGCACCAGCCCCAACCTTTGATTTTCATTGAACTTATTTAATTGTAAGTTTGTATGACTTAATTTACAGTGATGATTGTGTTTGATGACTGGCTTACAAAATTACAGAAAATTTAACAATCTGTTCTCATGAGTTGGGATGAGCACACCCTTGTTGCATCTACTATTTCATGATTTATTGTGCTTGTCCTTGGCAGCTTAGGACTCAGAAAATAATATAATGGATAGCAAATTTTATCATCTGGTTGAGGAGATCATGCGTACACATTAAAAAAGGAACTTGAGATCACTACTGAAGAAGGTGAAATGTTATGGGTATCAGAGGATGGATACTCTCCATGGCTGGGGTGATATTTCAACCATCACTAAAAAGAAGGTCAACTTGAGCCTTCAAGAAGAGAGGTAAGGGTAAACTATGGTACACATGAGGAAGATAAGAAAGATGTAGAGCTGCAAAGATTTATGGGGAGAGGGATTATGAGATGGAGAGGAGGATTGATGAGGAGTTGTCTCACTGAATGTCCTACAGGGTCTCAACTTCCTAGAGAACTAGAAATTAAGGTGATTTACACTTTTTTCTTCTTTTTTAAAGTTAGCTGGTTTATTTGAAAGGCAAAAAGAGAGAGAGAGAGAGATCTTCCATCTGCTGGTTCATTCCCAAATTGCCTGCAGCCGCCAGGTCTGTGGCAGAAGTCAGGAGCCAGGAACTCCATCCTGGTCTCCAACATAAGTGACATGGACCCAAGTTCTCAATCCATCACATGCTACCTTGCAGAGCATGCATTATCGGGAAGCTGTGATCTAAATCACAGCCAGGACTCAAACCTAAGCACTCTGATACGGTTAAGTGACATCCTAGTCACTAGGCAAAATGCCAGCCCCTTTGAGAACATTCTGATCAGCAAAGTGTTCCAGTAGCTCCCTCTTTAAACCACTTAGGTACACCCTTCAGCTGCCACCCCATAGTCTTACAGAAAAACGTATCCAAAGCATTCTTCCTCTTGGGCATCTGTGAGGCTTTTTTCTTCTTCAGTTCTCTCCTTTCCACTGTCAATGTCAACAGTGATTTCTCTGTTCCACAACAGTGTTAAGAGTAAGCTTTTAAAATGTGAGCTGACAATACTTTACTGCTATACTTAACCCTTCCCAAGAACTTATACTTAGCATATGTACCATCTTCTTTTGAGGCTGATAATGCCCTACAAGACTGGTCTCCTGCCTTTCTTCCTCCCATTCTTTGCCTGGCACACAGACCTCTCTGTATCTAAAGCACACCAGCCATGGAGTTTGATCCTACACCAGAGCTTTTTGCACTTGAGTTTCCTTCATCTACAATGCTTCCTCACTAGCAACTCACCCTTGTTCTGCAGGGTTGCCTCATCTCCTGGATCAAGATTCTACTCAGTTGTTATCTGATCAACTCTCCTAATTTTGACACACTGTTTATATTGTATCACATTATTTCTCCTGATTTCCTTTACAGCATGTATCAGTCATTGAAATGATCTTATATACTCTTTGTTTTCTTCTGTACTCAGTAACTGTGGCCTGTGGGCCAAACCTGGCATAAACTCAAGCAAAATAATGAATTTTCAGTGTATATAGTAGGCAGAGGCCTTTTATAGCAAATCCTCTGGGGAAGAATTCACCCTTAGCAGAATTCCCAGAGATGAAGATTAGCCATATGTGAGCACAAGTAATTGGAGTTTCAGTATACAGAAGCTTATTTTTTTCCCTCTCATTGAAATAAAGAGGTAAGTGGTCATCTAGGGATTGTGTAGGGGCTCTAGGCTGTTGAAGCCTTCCAGGTCTTTTCCACTAAGCTGATTCAAGCAGGTGTAAGACACACTGGAAGAAGACCAATGACACTGAGTGCAGAATGCTGGTACTTTTGTTATAAAGAGAAGCAGAGAACTATGGACACTGATGGGAATGGACCAGTTGAAGGGGGAAGTGAATTGATCAAGGGGAGATGGGCAGAGGAAGAGGGATACCTTTGAGTTGATCAGAGGGGTGGAGGATTGGTACTGGTTGTGTGGTGTGTGTCTGCCTAGGAAGTATAGCCTCAGGATTGCAAAAAGAACCCTAACTTTGGAGGTGGGACTTAAGGACCTCTCTCTGATTCAGTGGCTTTCAGGGCCTTAGAGAGGACTTAGTGATGCATTCCTATGACTTTGTAAATCTTTGATGAGATGTTTTCACTGTAATTGATTCACCTTTAGACTGCTGATCTTTCCACTGAAGTCCACTCTATTGTTTTGTATTCTGAGGGCATTAGAGTGGATGGTGGGAGGTTAGGGGTCCTGAGAAATGGGAAATTTAGTATTGGAGTTTTCTAGAGAAACAAAACCTCAGAGGAGAAGGAGGAAGAGACAGATTTGTTTGAAGGAATTGGCTCATATGATTGCAGAGGCCTAGTTAGTCCAAAATCTGCTGGGTGAACCAGCAGGCTGGAGACCCAGGGAGGAGCTATCTGGTGGCAGCATTCCTTCTTGCTCAGGGGAGGTCTGCCTTTGTTCTATTAAGGCCTCTTGATTGAAGGAGCCCACACCCATTTGGGAAGGCAATCTGACTTACCAAAGTCCACCAACTTAAATGTAAATCCCATCTCAAAGCACCCTCCCAGAAGCATCCAGAATTATGTTTGACCGCTGCCCAACACCAGGGGCAGAACTAGGTTAGAGATAAACAAAGCAAGTCCTTGGAAATCTGACAGCTCATGTGTACAAGAAATTTAAATGAAGTCTGCCCAAATTTATCAACAACCTTAAAAGCATACAAACCATGGCCATTTGTTCTTTTTTAAATAGAGAGAAGTTCCTCTATGTTATCAACAATAGAAAGTAGATTTCCATTCTTCTTGCTAAAGACTGGAATACCATTAATTTCTCTCTATAGAAAGTGTTATTACAAAACAAGCTATCATTTGAAGAAGTGATTAAGAAGTATGCAGTCAAGAAACACAGGGAAACATTATTATACTTGAGTGTTCATGAATAATAGGCTTTCTGTAATTTGCAATTTGTGGTGATTTCTTTATTCATTCCATGTAATGCTCATTTTCAGCCTACTTTTGTACTTGTGATTGGGAACTATTTTTCATAAAGAGACCCCCAATTTGCACAGGGGGACTATGGGACCCACAAAATCAGGATCCTCCTCCCCATGCCCTCACTTGGTAGAAAGCTCTAGTGAGGGAAAAGGGGTGAGAAAAGGGGTAGATATTAGCAGGACTCCTGGAAGAGATGGAAATATTTGGAGTGACATCTCTGTAGGGAATGCTCTGGAACTCTGTCGTGATGGCTTTTAGATCCACTGTGCTCAAAGACAGTACTGTCAAAACCTCATGTCTGCTCATCAAATACTTTCAGGTGGCCAGCACCGTGGCTCATTTGGCTAATCCTCTGCCTGCGGCGCCGGCACACCGGGTTCTAGTCCCAGCTGGGGCGCCAGATTCTGTCCCGGTTGCTCCCCTTCCAATCCAGCTCTCTGCTGTAGCCCGGGAAAGCAGTGGAGGATGGCCCAAGTTCTTGGGCCCTGCATCTGCATGGGAGACCAGGAGGAAGCACCTGGCTCCTGGCTTCGGATTGGTGCAGCGTGCTGGCCGTGGCAGCCATTTGGGGGGTGAACCAACAGCAAAGGAAGACCTTTCTCTCTGTCTCTCTGTCTCTCTCTCACTGTCTCTGTCAAAAAAAAAAAATACTTTCAGGCAACTGTAAACAATTCTACCTCATGAAAACTTAAGAATGTATATGTGGCCAATCTGCACTAGAGTCAGTTACTAGATTTGACAAATAAAAATTAAGTACGTTTAGTTAAATTTGAATTTTAGATATGCAATGAATACTTTTTAGTACAAATATATATTATAAAATATTTTCATCTTATCTATTAATAATATCCAGGGAGTTTTTTTTTTTTTTTTTTTTAGAAAAAAAGTTTTATTTGTTTATTCAAAAGGCAGAGTAACAGAGGGAGAGAGAGAGAGAGGAAGATCTTCTATCTACTGATTCACTCACCAGATTCCCACAACAGCTAGGGCTGAGCCAGGAGCCAGGAATGCCATATGGTCTGCCACAGAGGTAGCAGAGACCAGACACTCTGGCTTTATCTACTACTTTCCCAGGAATATCAGCAGAGAGCTGGATCAGAACAGAGCATCTGGACTCAAGCTGGTGCTCCATTGCAAGAAGTGGCCTAATTCAATGCACCACAGCACTGACCCCCTAGGAAGCTTCTTAAAAATACATTCAAGGGCTGATGCTGTGGCATAGTGGGTAAAGCCACTGCCTGCTATGCCAGCATCCCATATGGGCACCAAGTCCCGGCTGTTCCACCTCCAGTCCAGCTCTCTGCTATGGCCTGGGAAAGCAGTAGAAGATGGCTCAAGTCCTTGGGCCCCTGCACTGGCATGAGAGACCTGGAAGAAGCTCTTGGCTCCTGGCTTTGGATTGGCTCCACTCCAACTGTTGTGGCCATCTGGGGAGTAAACCAGCGGATGGGAGATCTCTTGAGATCTCTCTCTCTCTCTCTCTCTCTCTCTGCCTCTGTGTAACTCTGCTTTTCAAATAAATAAATACATCTTAAATATATATATATATTCAGCAAGTTACTCAATTGTGTGTTAAAATAGGTGAACTTGTTCTAGATTTGAGAAAGTGTTATTTTAGGCACTTAAGTCACTGTTCAAAAAGAATCCTATGAACTATGAAAATCTGTCTCTCCAACTTCCACTTTGATTATGGCCTTGTCTAAATAAGGTTGGAGTTTGTGAACTCAAGAGGCTTCCATAGCCTTGGTAGCTCATGACAAGAGCCTCGGGTGATTACTAACATCATAAATAAGAGTGTCAGTTGTTAAATCAACAACGGGAATCACTGTGCACTTACTTTCCATGTAGGATCTCGGTCCTTAATATGTTGTACTATGCGAATTAACAGTAAAGCTAGAACTCAAACAGTACTTTGTGTATCTGTGTGGGTGCAAACTGTTGAAATCTTTACTTAGTATATACTAAGTTGATCTTCTGTGTATAAAGATAATTGAAAATGAATCTTGATGAAGAATGGAATGGGAGAGGGAGTGGGAGATGGGATGGTTTCAGGTAGGAGGGAGGTTATGGGGGGGGGGAAAGCTGCTATAATCCAAAAGTTGTACTTTCAAAATTTATATTTATTAAATAAAAGTTAAAAAATACTAAAAAAGAAAATTAAAAAAAACCTATCTCTCCAAATTCTTTTCTAACCCATGTCCACAATATTGTTGCATACACTTTATGCCTGGGACAATGAGATGTTTAACTCTTGGATCTGTTTGCCTATTAAGCAGGATTAGAAGAAGTCACAGAAGAGCCGTGTAGTGAAGTGTGACTAACAGTCTTTGGCCCAACAAGATGGGTGTTGTTTCTCTCTCTCTTTCTCTCTCTTTTTTTTATAGTCGAGGTGAGGTGGTCATGAGGTCTTATGTGAATAAGACCAATTGCCAACACAATAGGATCCAGAGCCAGTGTCTTGGGGATGTACCCTCTGGATGTGCACAGAACTGCAGCTTATCAGAGTCCCATTTTTGGTTTGGTTCTCTGTTGCCACCCTCTTGACAGCCTTCATAATTCTTATCTTTGAACTTGTATTTCCTGGTGAAGTCTAATGGAGCAGGTGAGCGGAGAAGCAAAACACAACATGCATGTTTACAGGTGACCCTGCTGCCCCGTGGGTGGACAGCATTCCTGGTGCCAATGAGCATGGAATTCCTGAGGACCTGGATGCATGGAGTTCAGGGAGGCTCAAAGTGAGTACAAGGGAAGTGGGTTATGTCTGTGCCTGAAATGTTGGGAGGTGGGTGGGTGAGGGGTGTCTGCTGACTGCTCCAAGAGGCCACACTGTTGTTCAAACCAAAACTGCTTTGAATGCAGAGAGAAGGCAATAGTATTTTAGGCAACATGACAAACAAGGAGTTTTATCATATCTTTTGTCAATTGTGTTACCTCCATGTATTAGGCAAGCACTTGTGCAAGAAATGGTGCTATAGAAAGAAAAAGAAAAGTAGAGCAGGGCCTGATTCCTTTTCCTGTAGGTCCTTCCTTATCGTCAGTAAGGTAAAGTGGAGGTAAAATGTGTGTGCATCAAGAAGTGAAATTAAGATGGTTGGGTGAGTTTTGTGTAGCATTTCCACTGTTCTCTGAAGAACAAAGTAACACAGTGCTGTGTACAGGAACAGGTATGAGTTTTGCATGCCCTGATATTTTCATTTTAAACTGGCAGTGGGGCAGGGATTTTGGTGCAGCAGGTTAAGCCACTGCTTGGAAGCTTGCATCCCATTTTGGAGTGCCTGGGATCAAGTCCTGGCTGCTCTGCTTCTGATCCTGCTTCCTGCTAATGTGCCTGGGGAGCAACAAGTGATGGCTTAAGTCCCTGGGTCCATGCCACTCACATGGGAGACCTGGATGGAGTTCCTGGCTTCTGGCTTCAGCCTGGCCCAGACTTAGCTATTGTGAGAATTTGGGGGATTGAATCAGTAGATGTGAGATGTCTGAGTCTCTCTCTCTCTCTCTCTCTCTCTCTCTCTGCCTTTCATATGAACAAAGTTTTAAAAAAAAGAATACAAAGTTGAGAATTCACTAAAAAAGTGGCACTGTCCAACATAAGGATGAACAGCAAAACTCCTGTTACTAATTTAAATTTTACAAAATTTTTACTTAAAAAGACATTATATAGCAAGTTTAAAGCACCATACTGAGTCAAGGGAGAGGATGCAGAAGACTGGAAAGAGTTTTCTATTTTGGTACCACTAGTGGTAGTTTTTTTCCCCCTGCATTTTGAACAAAGGGTCCCATAAATTATGTCGCCAGCCCTGACAGCACCCTTCTCCCAGATGCTACCACACAGGAGTTTCATGTGCAGTCAGGGTGGTGGGGGAGGGCGAGGTAGAGCTTGAAGTGCCCTGGTGTTATTTTAGGAAGGGCAGAGCTGACCATGATTTCGTGAAGGAATGCACTTCAGAAAATAAGCGCAAAGATGAAAGAGGCCCAAGAGCCAGGCTTTCATTATGTGCGGCCCCAGCATAATGAAGAGCCCGAGTGCAGGGCACACATCCCAGGCACAAAGTAGAAGGAGGAGAGAAGAGAGGGACAGGTCACACAGGTTCCCTTGTTCAATCATTGTAAAGTAGAACACAAATGTAGTTAAAGAAGAAAAATAAAATCGACAGGCTATATGTCATTGATGTTGTTCGATAGGAAAATTATATACATACATACATATTTTTCACCCCAAACATTCAACCTGAAGTTCAGTCTGAAGGGAATGTAAGAGGATTTTATGTTGATTAACTGATCAATAAAATGCAGATAAACTCAATTATGCCATATCCTTATAGATTTTTTGCTATGAATATTTTATGGAAATTAATTAATCTACAAAATATCAGAAATAATAGTCCTGCTCCCCTTTGATTAAGTCTGTTTTCTGTAAAAGTACTCTGAAAGTAACATCAGAATGTCTTGGATTAGTGACTTTGATGGATTTTTTTCCTCTTCTTCCTTTCTGGAGTCCTAAGTACACTGTTACACAGATAGGGAAACTGGATTCTTAGAGACAGAAATGACAAGAAAGGGTGAGAGTCCCTAATGATCTGCTGGTCTTAACCAACCCAACTAAGAAAAGCAAGCGACAGTAAAGAAAGTAATCAAAATGTGCCCAGCCTTTGCAACCTAAGTCAAGTTGAGTCCACGCCATTTGTCAGGGAGAAAGAATTATAAAGGCACGCAGCCTCACATTTGAAAGGAATTTGTAGCCAAATTCCACAAGCACCAGGCAACATCTGGACTGTACTTAACTCTTCGTTATTTCATTTATTTCATATAACAGTTTGGCATAAAGAAAAGGTGGTCCTTTTTTTATATACTATTGACCAGCAAATTAATTTATCGATTCTTTGTCTCTATGCTCTGCAGTACAATGGGAAATCTTACACAACTTTTAAAAGCACTTGGTAAGCACTTATTTCATTTTGTGCAATTTACCTCCATTATGTACTTTAATCCTCCCAGTAACACTGCAAGGTGAGTCCTATTATTATCCTGCTTTATAGATGCGGAAATTAAGAATTAAAAGTTGAGCAGTTTATCTGAATTCCTGAAATTTATGAGTGATGAAGACAGAATTCAAACCCTGCTGCTTTGATTCTAGAGTCCCCTGAACTTAACCACTCTTGCCACATTTGTGTCTCTGAGAATCTACTAAAATAGCACCGTTCCTTAACTGCTGTATAGAGATTAAGAGTTTAAGAACAAAGGCCAGCCTTGTGGTGCAATGAGTTAAACCATTGGTGATGACACTGCCATCCCATATCAGAGTGTCTGGCTCTTTTGAACATTTGGGCAGTGAACCAGCAAATAAAAATCTCTCTTTGACATGCTCCCTTTCAAATAAATAGTTTTTAAAAAGATTATAAGGGGTATCTTTTGCATGAATCTCTCCTCCTCTTTACAAAGGTGACTATGTTTGGTGAACCTGGGATGTTTAATTCTGAAAGGCAGTATGGCAGAAGGGAACAGTATTAAGAAATGGCAAATCCAGTGTCTTTTGCTTCTGTTCAGTAATTTTGAACTCAAATTAAAACCACTCACAGGAAATAGGAGGGAACACAATTTCCTTTGCTATTTTAAGTCTCAAGAAATGGTCTAGAGGGCCAGCACTGTGGTGTAGCAGGTAAAGCCTCTGCAGTGCTGGCATTCCATATGGCGCTGGTTCGAGTCCCAGCTGCTTCACTTCCAATCCAGCTCTCTACTACGTCCTAGGAAAGCAGTAGAAGATGACCCAAGTCTTTGGGTCCCTACACCTGCACAAGAGACCCAGAAGCTTCTGCCTCTCTGTAACTCTGCTTTTCAAATAAATAAATAAATCTTAAAAAAAAAAAAAAAAAGAAATGGGCTAGCAATACCTGGTGTTTCAGGGAGTCTCAGAAAACACAAGTTAGTTGTTAAACTTCTTATTTTGTGAAGCATTGAGTCTTTTTGCTGTAATATAATTTTAAAATATGTTCTTTCAAAAATTAAAAAGGAAGAAGGAAAGAAACAGAGAGGGAGGAAGGGAATATCATTATGTTCTTAGAATTGTACCTATAAGGCTAATCCTCCACCTAGCGGCACCGGCATACCGGATTCTAGTCCCGGTTGGGGCGCCAGATTCTGTCCCTGTTGCTCCTCTTCCAGGCCGGCTCTCTGCTGTGGCCCGGGAAGGCAGTGGAGGATGGCCCAAGTGCTTGGGCCCTGCACCCCATGGGAGACCAGGAGAAGCACCTGGCTCCTGCCTTCAGATCAGCATGGTGCGCCGGCCGCAGCGCGACAGCCGTGGCGGCCATTGGAGGGTGAACCAACGGCAAAGGAAGACCTTTCTCTCTGTCTCTCTCTCTCACTGTCCACTCTGCCTGTCAAAAAAAAAAAAAGAAATTGTACCTATAAGTCACATTGAATCTGTTAAAAACTATTTGAAAATTTAAATAAAAGTAACAAAAAACTTTCGTGGAAAATACAAGTTAGTGACATTTACATAAAACCTTGTACAGTTTTAGAGCTCTTTTTTTTTTCCCATGGAAAAACCCTCTTGTTTATTTGATTCAACAAAAATAAAATAAGCTGCATAGGAACAATTTTAAAGTCCAGAGAGACAGCAACTTCGTTTTACGGCTGCGGTAGCTGATACAGCATCTCCTTGCTACCCTGCGCAGCCTTCTCTGTGGACCACAGCGATACATTCAGAAACCTGTCAGCGAACACAGGAGTTTTTATTTATTATAGTTTTTATTATAAAGAATGCAGGGATCGCTATAAATTGGCCTGGATTCCTAAAAACTGAAGTTTACATGCTAACTAAGTTTTTAAAAAGCTACTAGAATAATAACGATATATTCTTGCTAAACTTGACTAAGCATTTTGAAAATCCTGTGACTTACGGCTAAGTTGAAAGAACATGGGTTGAATGACAGTGCATCAAGAGATTTATTTTTGGATTAATGTCAATCTAGGGAAAGTTTTCAAATAGTAGGCCAAAAGCTGATGCACTTGACTTTGCCCTAATAAAAAATTTTTCAACTCAGTAATTTTGATCACAACACAAGAAAATGTTTAATGGATTTTAAAGTGTAAAATATCCATTGTTTATTGCATGATTTGATATTCTAGTTGTGAAAATTTGAAGATTTGATCATTACAGAAAACATGATTTTTTAAAAAAATTATTTTCATCTCATTTGAAAGGCAGAGAGAGAGAGAGAGAGAGAGAGAGAAAGAGAGAAAGAGAGAAAGAGATCATCCATCTACTGGTTCACTCCCCAGAGGTTTACAGCAACCAGATAGAAGCCAGGAGCCCAAAGCTCTATCTGGGTCTCCCACATGGGTAGTATGGCTATCATCTGCTGACTCCCAGGATACACATTAGCAGGAAGCTGGATGGGAAATGGAGGGGCCAGGAGTTAAGCCAGGCAGTCGGATAGAAAATATGAAACATCATGGTGGCTGGCGCCGCGGCTCACTAGGCTAATCCTCCGCCTTGCGGCACCGGCACACCAGGTTCTAGTCCCGGTCGGGGCGCCGGATTCTGTCCCGGTTGCCCCTCTTCCAGGCCGGCTCTCTGCTATGGCCAGGGAGTGCAGTGGAGGATGGCCCAAGTGCTTGGGCCCTGCACCCCATGGGAGATCAGGATAAGTACCTGGCTCCTGCCATCGGATCAGCGTGGTGCGCCGGCCGCAGCATGCCGGCCTTGGTGGCCATTGGAGGGTGAACCAACGGCAAAGGAAGACCTTTCTTTCTGTCTCTCTCACTATCCACTCTGCCTGTCAAAAAGAAAAGAAACATCATTGTAATAAATGTGACATTCACTATTTAAATTTTTAAAAATTGACTCACTTATAGAGTTTGTATCAGTCAGGATAGGCTAGAGTATACATGGTAACACATAATCTCCTAAATTCCAGTGACTTCAGTGGTGACGTTTTAGTTCTTATTTTCCTGCCCCTTCCACAGTGGTTCATTCAGGACCCTCGCTCCATGTTTTCCTCACTCTGGCATCTCTGCTGATAGATTTTGGCTGATGGAAGCAGTTATCTGAACACTGCTGCTCACAGTGACAGAGGGAGTAGTCACATGGCAAATAACGGCATTAGCTCTTAAAGCTTCCAGCAAAATAATACATTTCATCTCCTATCACATTAGCGGAGCAAGTCACATAACCACACCTAACTCTAGATGGACTGGGGAAGCACAAATGGTCCCTGACTTATCGTGGAAGACTTAGAACATTTTTGCTTTACAATGGTACAAAAGTCACACTCATTCAGTAGGAACCACACTTTGCATTTTGAATTTGGGTCTTTTCCTGGGTTATTGATATGTAGTGTGATCTTCTCTTTGGATGCTGCATAGTGGCAGTGAGACCCAGCTCCCAATCAACCCTGCTAGCACCAGGGACAGCTGCTAGTACTCTGCAGGGAACTGTGTTGCTGAGCTGTGATGCCCAGTAGGTTGGGATAGGTGTATTCATTGCATTTCAACTTAGGATATTTTCAGCTTTGGATACCTCTCTGTCTCTTCCCGCCACCCCCTGCAACTCTGCCTTTCAAATAAATAAATCTTTTTTAAAAAAGAAAAAAAAATCAGATTTTGCAAAGGTTTTAAAAAATATATTCCCTGGGAGCCCCCCCAACACAAAATGAAACCACAAACAGTTGAATTAATGTCTCCTTTAAAAGTTATTCTCTTAAAACGGACTGTTTGGCTGGTGCCACTGCTCACTAGGCTAATCCTTCGCCTGTGGTGCCAGCATTCCGGTTCTAGTCCCAGTTGGAGCACCGGTTCTGTCCTGGTTGCCCCTCTTCCAGTCCAGCTCTCTGCTGTGGCCCAGAAAGGCAGTGGAAGATGGCCCAGGTGCTTTGGCCCTGTACCCACATGGGAGACCAGGAGGAAGCATCTGGCTCTTGGCTTCGGATTGGTGCAGCATCAGCCCTAGCAGCCATTGGAGGGGGTGTGAACCAACGGAAGGAAGACCTTTCTCTCTGTCTCTCTCTCTCATTGTCTAACTCTGCTTGTCAAAAAAAAAAAGGGTGGGGGGGCTGTTTACGAAAGAAACTTAGAGCAAATCAAAGGAAACAACTTGTTTGTGCAGCTTGTGGTCATTGGGAGAAACTTGCTGTCACAGATGATCAAAGGGTCAAACACATTTCTTGGATGGCTTGCAAGGCCAGTGAAGTGAAGCCCTTTGCAGGTAGTGGTGGCAGAGGTAGGGGATACTCACCTTGGGTGGTGGCAGGAGCTGCCCCAGCCAGCAGCCATGAGGGAACAAGATGTCCAGTTTTATAGTATGGAAAAGTTTCAGGTTAGAGTGGTAACAGGGACATGATCTTTTTTTTCTCTTTTCTTTCTTTTCTTCTTCTTCTTTTTTTAAGACTTATCTGTTTATTTGAAAGGCAGAATTACACACTGAGAGATGGAGAGGCAGAGAGAGAGAAAGACAGAGAGAGAGAGAGAGAGGTGTTCCATCTGCTGATTCACTCCCCAAATGGCCACAGTGGCCAGAGCTGGGTCTTTTGGAAGCCAAGAGTTTCCTCCAGGTCCCCCATGTAGGTTCAGGGCCCCAAGGATTTGGCCATCTTCTACTGCTTTCCCAGGTCATAGTACAGTGCTAGATCAGAAGTGGAGCTGCCAGGACTCAAACCAGCACTCATATGGGATGCAGGCGGTGGCTTTACCTGCTGCACCACAGCGCTGGCCCCCAGGATTTCATTTCTAACCAGCTCCCAGTTGTGACAAAAGTGCTGGCTGGACAGCCACACTGAGTGGCAGGTTTGTGCCTCGATGAGATGACTTCTCATTGTCCTTGTCCTAAAGTCCAAGATCCTTGGTGACACAGCCATGCCCACCTTGTCACATGTTCTGACAAACTCAGTCATGTTTTGTGTTTTGATAGTTACACATCTGCGCCTCTTTGCTCAGCAAGCTTTGGTTCCAGATTCAGATTCCTGTGCATTCTTTAAGGCCCAATATAACGGGGATTTCCTCCAGGAAACATTTCCCTGACCCCAAATCTAGGTTAGGCGCCCTTCCTGAGTTTTCTGACAGCACCTTCAACTCTCGCTGCTACACCGAGTTGGTAATTGCAGGTTTGCTTTTCTGACTGTTCCTCTGCCCACCCCTGACCCCTCCACTCCAAGGACACACAGCCTGGCTGTGTGGAGCTACTTTATAAATAGTTGTTCATGAATTAAATTGGATCAAATTGAAGGTTCCCGTCAAACAGCTTGCAAAGTGTGTGCAAAGATTCAGAGACAAGAAAGTTCTGCAAGGTGTTTTGGGCACCCAGGTTAATGATGCAGTGTGAGTGATGCCCATAACAGGGAGAAGAAATGGAAAATGCAGCAGGGTGTGAGGATCCTTGTCTGCCCCAGACTTAACCCTGCAGGCCTGAGCCAGGAGTAGAACATCCCAGATCTCAGGTGTAACCTTGGAGTCATCAATTCTTTGACTCTGATGAGAGCTATGGGTCCTGCCACTGAAACACTCCCAAGCCAACCATAAAATCTGTGAGCATAAATGAGCCTGGTAGATGGTTTTTGGACTGGGCGGCTGGAGATTCCATGAAGGCTTTGGACCCCTGGACCTCAGAGGAGGTCTCTAGGGGGTGCACCTGTGTGCAGTAGAGGGTGGATTGACTCGGCTGTTCCTTAAATAGACTTGCTAAAATACAGCCATGCCTGTTCATTTATGTTCTGTCCACAGTTGCCCTTGAACTGCACATGCAGAGTTGAATAGTGTGGCAGGCCAGCAGAGCCTTAAGTGTCTCTTCACTGCCCTTTAGGGAAAAGGCTCACTGAACCCTGGTTCATGTGTAGCAGCATGAACACAGTTGGCTCTGGGCTTTTGCAGCTCTGGTAGGTTTTCGATCTAGATATTTTGCTGTCGGCCTTTTTTAGAAAAGGAAAGAAAACAAATAAATGAGTGAAAGACTTCACACATTATACATTGTTTTTCCTTTTCCAGATTAAAACAGATATGAACATAAAGCAAACCAACACAAGGAAAGCCTAGTAGTTATTGGCCGAGATCATTTTATATGTTAAATACCTGAAATTTAAAATTATCTTCATGTTTAGCTGTGTTGCTTTGAGTTGGATTGGAAGACTGAAGATGGAGGAGCCAGCCTTTATGCCCCCATTTTAGCAAAGAGTGAGTGGGCAGCAGCAAGGGAAAGCTCAGGGTGCGTCAGGTGCAGCGGGGAAGCTGCTTGTTTGATGCTAGCTCAGGTGTTGTGCTGCTCACTGCCTCCCTTTCCACTTTTTTAGCATACACTAGGAGACACTAACCTTCCCCGTGGCTGTCATAGGATTAAACGCAGGCCTGGGAGATGATTCTTTTTTTTTTTTTTTTAAAGCAGCGTGGACAGTGAGAGAGAGAGAAAGAGAGAGAGACAGAGAGAAAGGTCTTCCTTTGCCGTTGGTTCACCCTCCAATGGCTGCTGCGGCTGGCGCACCACGCTGATCCGAAGCCAGGAGCTTCCCCTGGTCTCTCATGTGGGTGCAGGGCCCAAGAACTTGGATCATCCTCCACTGGGCCACAGCAGAGAGCTGGCCTGGAAGAGGGGCAACCGGGACAGAATCCGGTGCCCCAACCAGGACTAGAATCCAGTGTGCCGGCGCCGCAAGGCGGAGGATTAGCCTAGTGAGCCGCAGCGCTGGCCTTGCTGTTCCACTTCTGATCCAGCTCCCTGCTAGCGTGCCTGGGAAACCAGTGGAAGATGGCTCAAGTTCTTGGGATCTTGCACCCATGTGGGAGACCTGGAGGAAGCTCCTAGCTTCATATTGGCCCAGCTCTGGCCATTGCAGCCATTTGCGGAGTGAACCAGCAGATGGAAGAGTGCCATCTGTCTAACTCTACCTTTCAAATAAATAAATCTTTAAAAAAAATGACTAAATGAATGATGTGTGGTAAGAGCTTTTTTTATACTTCAAAAGGTGGAGATGTCTTTTGATGACTTATATGAGGATTCCATTTTAAAAATATAATGCATAGAACTTGGAGGTGTATAAAATGCAAGCGGCTCTGACCTAGGTTATATTGAGGTGAGAAACTAGTTATGCAAAGGATAATTAACTTCCAGGGATTAAATACAAATGGGGAAAAAAAACCCTCAGGGAAAGGGTGGGCTGGCTATGGCCCAGAAGGAACTTTGCTATTTCCACTTACCTGACATCCTGCCCTTTTACATCCTCCTCCCCCTCCTGAGCCATAAT
The DNA here is from genome assembly GCF_051225735.1 of Oryctolagus cuniculus. NCBI lineage: Eukaryota > Metazoa > Chordata > Mammalia > Lagomorpha > Leporidae > Oryctolagus > Oryctolagus cuniculus. The sequence continues at coordinate 46,184,732 of NC_142880.1, forward strand.
TCATTTCATTCCCATCAGAAATATTTAAAGAACCCTTTGTAACAACTCCAGAGTTGCAGAACCGAATACAATATATCTCTTAAATCCCTCATAGGGCCCTTTTGTTTCCTGCCTGCTCATAATCTCTCAGCATGAATGCTGAAACAATTTATGGGATGTGCTCGCACTTCCTCTTTTCTTCTTTCTCTTAGACCCTTTCTCCAAGCTTCCCAGGCACTGAACATATTAACTCTACTTAGAGCATTTTTTTAATGATGCTAAAATATGGAGAGAATAAATGGGAGTATTTGGGGACAGGGTTGGGGAAAGAGAAAGTATTGGAGGACAATTGATCTATTCTTCAAAAGATTCTCTCCCTCCTCCCTGAGGAACACATAGCGTGTAGTTGGGGGATGGGAGTAGCTTTCAAATTTAACACAAGAAAATACAGAATTTGCCAGCATTGCAGGGAGAAGAAAGGCCCAGAATGTTGAAATGTACGCTGAGATTGGAACAATTAAATAAAATAAAGGACTGAGTTCCAGCAGGTCTGGGAGTCCAAGGTCTCTGAGACTCCCACCACCAGCCAGAATGGTTCTCTGGGAAAATCTCTGGGTCATCCTTGTCCACGCACTGAGAAGCTGTGGGCCAGCGTGGCTTAATTCCTACCTGCTTTCCAATGTCGTTGCATTCTGGAGCTGTTGCCTCTGTTTTTACCACTAAAAACAAAGAAGAATGAACAGAGGAGAAAAACATTTGCCCTTCCGTAAGCAAGTATGATTTTTTTCATCTTCCAAAAAAGATTTGAGAGGTTTAGTTTGCTCGTCTCTGTAAAGCACTTTGATATTTTGAGAAGGAAAATGACGGCTTAATTTGGCCTAGAATGGAGTTACCTAAATTATAGTCACAGTAGTGTGAGATTAACACCTTGGTTTCTCTTTGGAGACACAGCTTTTTAGAAGTTACTAGTAGGCTGGCGCCGTGGCTCAATAGGCTAATCCTCTGCCTGTGGCGCCGGCACACCAGGTTCTAGTTCCGGTCAGGGCGCTGGATTCTGTCCCGGTTACCCCTCTTCCAGTCCAGCTCTCTGCTGTGGCCCGGGAGTGCAGTGGAGGATGGCCCAAGTCCTTGGGCCCTGCACCCGCATGGGAGACCAGGATAAGTACCTGGCTCCTGGTCGGGGCACCGGATTCTGTCCCGGTTGCCCCTCTTCCAGGCCAGCTCTCTGCTATGGCCCGGAAGTGCAGTGGAGGATGGCCCAAATCCATTGGAGGGTGAACCAACGGCAAAAGGAAGACCTTTCTCTCTGTATCTCTCTCACTGTCCACTCTGCCTGTCAAAAAAAAAAAAAAAAAAAGTTACTAGTTAACCACCAACTGCAGGGCAGACTCTCCTGTGGAGACTATTCAACTTTTTCTTCAGTTGTACCCTAGAAGCCAAGGATGAGTAAAATGTGGAGTGGAGAACCAGGTAGTGAACCAGGTAGTGATAGAAGTGTATTCCTTCCATGAAAGCTTGGTGTTTGCAAGTTATTGTCAGTACAGGAAAACCTGTGAAGCTGACCTGAGATTTAATAAAACCAACAGTTGTCAATATCATATGCTGCCTGGAAGAAAAACATTTGAGGAATTATGTGGAGCCATTTTCTAAGTCTTTTGGATATTATAGAGAAGTAAATATAAAGGGGGGGATTATGCCATAGGGTTACCTGATTTGTCACATTTATTTGCCAAGACAAAATTTATATTAATGAACTTCAAAAAAATTTTTTTTAATTTATTTGACAGAGTTAGATAGTGAGAGAGAGAGAGACAGAGAGAAAGGTCTTTGTCACTCCTCTCCGCTCACGGAGGAGCGGCACTGGACCGGACACTGTTATCCCCTTTCAGTCGTTTTTTTCTACAGTAAAGCAAGCACAAGCAAAGAGAAGAACTGAGAAATCACGAGCTTCCCAGCGAACTCTCCAACCGACTCTCCAACCAAACCACCCCCCGAACTCTCCACAAGGCCGGAGACAGTTGTCCTAAAAAGTGCAATTGAGTCCCCTTTTATAGTCCTCTTCCACCAATCCGTGCTCCACCGCCGCCGCCCCCCCCCCCGCTGAGCACGCCGCTTTCTTCCAATCAGAGGTTGGATCAGCTCCTGCAGCTCGTTAGTCAAATTGATGAAGCAGCCGAAGCCGCCGTGTAAAATTTGTTTACTCCCTCTCAGCGCCATGTTGTGGGAGCCGGGCCCTGCTTCCCACAGGTCTTCCTTCCGTTGGTTCACCCCCCAAATGGCTGCTACAGCCGGCGCACTGCACCTATCTGAAGCCAGGAGCCAAGTGCTTCTTCCTGGTCTCCCATGTGGATGCAGGGGTCCAAGTACTTGAGCCATCCTCCACTGCCTTCCCGGGCCACAGCAGAGAGCTGGACTGGAAGAGGAGCAACCGGGACAGAATCCGGCGCCCATATGGGATGCCGGTGCCACAGGCGGAGGATCAACTGAGTGAACTATGGCGCCAGCCCCCCAAAATATTTTTACATATTTGTTTTTCATTTGCGTCTTCATTAAAAAAAAAAAGACATGGGGGACACATGACACTTCTTTTTCCATTTACTCTTCACTTTTCCATCTTTCCCTTTAACCTCATCCCTAATGCCTCCTATACAGGCCCTGTTTTATATGGCTGAAGGGTAGGATCTTAGAGCCAGAAGTAGCAACAATGAGGGAGGGAAATCGGATCTCCTGGAATGGATTTTGCTGTCAGTATCTGTGTAAACTGGTGCTTTGTTGATCTTTCGAATTTGGGATGTGGTATGGAAACACAGAGAGGACGGGCAGAAATAACCCCCTGATCCTTTGATATTGTCCACTTGTGCCATTGCTCAGGACACAAAGATAAAGTGAGTTGCCTTGCAATGAGATAACTAAAAGGAATAGATTTTCCTCCTTGGACAGTGCATGCTTCTCACTATCGAATACGCTATGTGTTTTTTTTTTTTTTTAAACAAGAATGTCCACTTTTTTTTTTTTTTAAATTGACAGTGAGAGAGAGAGAGAGAGAGAGAAAGGTCTTCCTTTCGTTGGTTCACCCCTCAAATGGCTACTACAGCTGGAGCTACACCGATCCGAAGCCAGGAGCCAGGTGCTTCTTCCTGGTCTCCCATGCAGGTGCAGGGCCCCAAGCACTTGGGCCATCCTCCACTGCTCTCCCGGGCCACAGCAGAGAGCTGGACTGGAAGAGGAGCAACTGGGACTAGAACTGACATCCATATGGGATGCTGGTGCCACAGGCAAGGAGTAACCAAGTGAGCCACAGCACCAGCCCCTACGCTCTGTGTTCTATATGGGTGTATACAGGAGGACCTGTGTGCTGGTGGCCTCCTGGCTGTGTGTGGTCCTTCTCTTTTCAGTTGTGCCATTTCACATTAGTCCTGTCTTTTGTCTGGCCACAGGGACACAGGTTCTACATGGGAGGTTCTTTGTTGTCTCTTCAGGAGATGAACACCACTGTGTTCCAATCCATGAATGAGTTTTTCCTGTACAACTGGTAACTTCGGTTTGGAATAAGCCCTTTTTTGGGTCATTTTTTTTAGGAATTTTTGTTACTTGCCTGCTCATTTCTTGCAGCTGGGCATGACTCGTCAATTATTTCAGTTGAGCCAGGCTCCTCTGCTCTCCTTCCTTGAGAACAGGGCAGAGGGACCTGGCCAGCCTCCGCTCCCTGCTGAGCTCTATTTTTCTTCTGACAGAATGCCACGTCTTGTCCAAGGGATTTCTATGTTTCTTTCTCCTTTCCGTGACTCTCCTCCTGGCTCTTCTACCTTGTGTCTCGGGAGCAGCCCCAGGTTGTCTGGATGGCAGGTTCACCCACTCATCCATTCCTTCAGTAAGTATCTGCTGCTTCTCCTATAACAAGTGAGATGTCTTGAAAGCCTAAGCTGTGAAATAGAAACTGGGAGAAAAAGGGAAGAGAGAGGTTGAAGTGAACAGAAAGGATGGAAAACAGGAGACAAGAGCTGTGATATCGGAGGAACAGGCAAGGAAGAAAAAAGGGAAGAAAAGGAAAAGGGCTAAGTTGGTTTAGAGTGATGGGCAAATGTTTTGCCAGTAGAGACCACAGAGAGGTTCTGTTCTCTATCCTTCAAGGAATTAAAATGAACAGAACTCAGACGAAAAACATGAGCAAATATATGTCTTTGGTTAACCCAGTTTCCCAGAGATATAATACACGAAGAGAGTAGTGAAAGCCAGCGTTTTTGCTTCTCAAAGCGCTTCAGGAGAGCAGAATAACTTAAACATTGAAAGCGTTTAAAGTGTTGCTTTGCACCTGGTACATCACCATTCAGTCTTGCAGCTCAGGTTGCGGGCTTTGTGACGATGCCCACATGCCCAGGGCTGGGAGACAATTACTGGGCTAGGTCCCTGCTCTCCCAGCACAAGTCAGAAGCAGGCAGTCAGAGAGCTGGGCAGGACAAAACACAGATTTTCTCCTCTCTTCCAATGCTCCTCGTGTTGTATTCTCCAATAACCCATCTTTAACAACTGAGCTCTGGATGGTGAATCAGACACTCATTACATCCCGCTGAGCAAGACACTTAACTGTGCAGAATTTCTTCTCCAATGACCTCTTGCCTCTCCTCTCAATGGGCAGTCACCCCGAAGCACCAGGCTGCTGTTAGCCAGATCACTGGCTCACAGCCTGCAGCAGCATGCACAGTAGTTGGAGAGGGCAGGCAGGAGGGACGTTTCTCCATGAAAGGCCTCAGTGTGCTTTGTTGTGTGGCCGGCAGTCGTGCGCAGCTCCTTCAAGTGTGACGGAAAGGCAGAGAAAGGAAGCTTGCCCAGGAGGTGCTGGTGATGTTTTGAGTTTCTCACTACCTGCACTGCCTGTTTGTGTCTAAGTTGATGTTTACAGGACTTGAAAGAGAATAGCTACTAAATTGGGATGTGATGAATTTCTCAGCTGGAGCTAACAGAGAAACAACATTTGGGATTTGAGCTGTTGTGTTCCCTTTGTGGTTACATTTTGATGCTAGGATAAGGAAGAAAAAAAAAATCCCAGAAGGCAGAAACAGCTTTTCTGGGCTCAGTCCAAGATGTTTGAAGTGAGCTTAACAGTGGTTTTGCCTGAAAAGATGAAGCGCTCCAAGTTTGGTTGACGTCACCATCTCACCCTTGTGTAGTTTTAGCTTGATTGGTGAGTGTCTTCTCAAGATTCTGCTGTATTTCAGCAAGTGTTTGGTGATTCTGGCTAACATGAAGGTACCTCAGAAAGTTCAGGGAATTGGAATGAAAGATATGTTTATTTTGGTACCCCAAAAAACTTTGAAATCTATGCATGTGGAGGGCAGAGATCGTCAAAATGTTCATGATAAATGTATTTTTTTTTTAATTTTTTTGACAGGCAGAGTTAGTCAGTGAGAAAGAGAGACAGAGAGAAAGGTCTTCCTTCCATTGGTTCACCCCCGAAATGGCCGCCATGGCTGGCACACTGCACTGATCCGAAGCCAGGAGCCAGGTGCTTCCTCCTGGTCTCTCATGCAGGTGCAGGGCCCACGCACTTGAGCCATCCTCCACTGCCTTCCCAGGCCACAGCAGAGAACTGGACTGGAAGAGGAGCAACCGGGACAGAATCCAGCGCCCCAACCGGGACTAGAACCTAGTGTGCTAGCACCGTAGGTGGAGGATTAGCCTAGTGAGCTGCGGCACCAGACATGATAAATGTATTTTATGAAAAAATTATACCTAGGTGTCAATTATTCTTTACCTGTATATTTACTATAAAACTGTGTGCAGTAGTTAAGAGACTGCTTGGGATATCCACATCCCATATTGGAGTGCCTGAGTTCAAGTCCTGTCTCCACTGTAAATTCCATTGCTAGTATTCTCCCTGGGAGTAGGCAACTCAAGTAGTTGAGTCCCTGCTAGCTATGTGGAAGATCTGGATTGACTTCTGGCTGCTGACTTGGCCTGGCCCAGACCAGATATTCTGAGAATTTGAGGAGCGAACCAGTGGATGGAAGATCTGTCTCTGTGTCTCTTTGCCTGTCAAACACAACCAGCAAATAGTTGTGGATTTTAGCCATTCTCAAAATCAATGAAATTTTTGGAATTGTTGCTGGAAAGGAGTTTTAAGGCTCCATACAATCTCCTCTACTCTGTTTCTGGGTTTCAGAGCCCTGAGCAATACAATCTGAAATAGTTCAGGCCTAGGCTAGAAGGAAAGGTGACTGCTTTCCTCAGAGAGAGGTATTGGAGGTCTGGATGGAGGGACCTCAGGGCAGACCCCACTCCCTGAGAGGATAATTACTGCAGAAAGGTAAGCAGGGATGGTTGTTTTAGAAAGTCCCTTGTAATTATCCCACCAGGAGAGTGCTCAGGACATCTCTCCCTCTTTTTTACAGGGCTTGTGGGACAACTGAGTGATCTATGTTTGGCATCTTATCTTATGGAGGACTTCACCAAGGCCATATTTTGCCTAACAAGAGAATAACATCCAATATGCTGTGGATTGTGGGGAACAACTGGGAGCAACTCGGACTAGACTAAGTTACTGGAATTAAGACTTATTCTATGCATCTGCTCTCCCACAATATGGCGCTGGGAGAGGAGAAAACAGCTTCTACGCAGCTGCCTCCAGTTCAACCAATAAACTGTAGGAGCTGCTCTTGATTGGAGGAGAGCAGCGTACTCGGCATGTGGGTAGCAGAGTTGGGATTGGTGGAAGAGGACTATAAAGGAGGAGAGCGACAACATGCACCAGGAACATCTATCTGAAGGAACACCTGTGCAGCCCCCGAGAGAGCCGGCCGTCGGTGTGCCGCTCCCCCGCGGAAGTGGGGAAAGTGGCAGGGGGAACCGCCCTTCCACGGAGGTGGAAGGGTCGGTAGCCAACCCGGGAAGAATCAGCAGCAAACCCGGGGAGGGCCGAGCAGACAAAAGAACAGCGCAGGGTCCTGTGTCGTTCCTCCACGAAGAGGGGGAGCGACAGTGGATCACTTGCTAATTCACTTTTTAGTTCTCTTCATATACTTCCACCCACACACACCATGTATAATGTATGCATTCTTTTTTTTTCCCCAAAGATTTATTTATTCACTTGAAAGTCAGAGTTACACAGAGAGAGAAGGAGAGGCAGAGAGCGAGAGAAAGGTCCTCTATCCACTGGTTCACTCCCCAGTTGGTCACAACAGCTGGAGCTAAGCTGATCTGAAGCCAGGAACCAAGATCTTCCTCCAGATCTCCCTTGCGGGTGCAGGGCCTCAAGGACTTGGGCCATGTTCCATTGCTTTCCCAGGCCATTACAGAAAGCTGGATCAGAAATGGAGCAGCTGGGACCCAAAGCAGAGCCTAAATGAGATGCCGGCACTAGGGCTTTACCCTTTATGCCACAGTGCCGGCCCAATGTATGCATTCTATTTAATGTGTTATATAGATTCCATAAAATGTATAGGATATTTGTTCAAGGATCTTAAGTGTGTGTATGGTTGTCCCAGTGAAATTTGAGGATGAAAGAAATATTTTGGAACAATTCACCAATGATGCTAAAAGGTGTTTTATTCAATCGGGTTCTTTAGAACTCATTGTTGGGCCATATCACATTGCCCACTAAATCCAGGTGATCCTCTCCCCTACCATTCCATTCCCTTCCCTTCGGAAATCATTACTTTATTAGAGTGTCGGAGGGTTGGGAATAGGGGTATGTTTTACCCCTGTTTCTGTGAGATCCAGAAAAGGACTGTTTCTTGTGAAATTTGATCCAAGGCCCCAAGTCACTGTTGTTCAACTCTGCTACCTCCTCCTCCCCCCACTGGAACTCCAGGACCTGCGTCCATGCCCCGCTGATTTGCTGGGCCTCTTCCTGCTGCACTTTGCCCTCTGCCCTCTTAGCTTTGAAAACAGAGGAGTCTTTTCTGCCTTGCCATTTGCCCCCAGGTGCTATGAAGTACTTAATTCTCCCTAGTTGTTCCCTTCTGAGGGTTACCATCTTGCCTATTTTCTGAACTGCCAGCCTGAAGACATCAGAGAAAGGAAAAAGTTCTTCATTTAAAAACATGATCAAGGGGCCAGTGTTGTGGCCAGCAGGTTAAGCCCTTGGGCCCCTGCCACACACATGGAAGACCCAGATGGAGTTCCTGGCTCCTGGCTTCAGCCTGGCCCAGCCCCAAATGTTGCAGTGGATGGAAGATTCTGTCTCTCTCTCTCTTCCCTTCTCCCCTCTTCCACTCCCCCTCTCTCCCCACAATGCTGCCTTTCAAATAAGTAAAATAAATCTTCAAAACCAAAAAAACCATGATTTACAGAAAATCAGTTGACTACCTCAAGTTCTTAATTATCCATGATTGACCTTGCCCATGAACAGAGATGCCACTGAAATACATAGAATTGCAAACCAATGGTGCAACTTATTTCTCCAGCACACTCTAAATTTATCTTTAATTAGACCCCTTTTTTTTTTTACCCAATACTTGATTATATTAATGACCACAAAAATGTACTGAAGGAAATGTAGTGAGCAAGTGGATTTACATGGTCAAGAGTAAGGTTCATTTACAAGTTTAATAATCAAAAGTTTAAAAATGATAATTAAGAACAAAGACAGAGATCTCTCCTTGTTTCAGCAACCCACTGCCCTTATAATAATTATCACATTTATTGGAACCATTCAAACAGCAAAGGACAAATTCATGGAGACAGGAAATAGAATGGAGGTTGCAAGGAACTGAGGTGGGGGAGGGATTGGTGTTTAATGGGCACAAGTTTCAGTCTGGGAAGATGAAAATGTTCTGGAGACGATGGTGGCAACAGATGCACAGAAATGGGAATGTACATGATGCCACTGAACTGCACAATTGAAAATGGCTAAAATGCTATGGATGTATTTATACTATAATGAAAAATGTAAAACTGAGGAAAAGAATAAAAAGAATAGGATTAGGATAGACTGCAAGATGCTGTTAATTGAGTTAACGTGAAAGCTTGTTGTGGAATAGATGTGTGCCACAGCAGTTAAGTCACTGCTTGCCATGCCCACATCCCATATGAGTGTGTGTGGTTTGCGTCCTAGTTCCTCTGCTTTCAATTCAGGTTCCTGCTAATGTATATCCTGGGTGGGAGCAAATGTCTCAAGTACTAGGGTTCCTGCTACCGACTTAGGAGACCTGGATTGAATTCTAGGCTCTTGGCTTTGGTTTGGCCCAGTCCTAGCTGTTGTGGGTATTTGGGGAGTAAATTGGCAGGTGGAAGATCTCTCTGTGTCTCTCAAAATCAAATGAAAATAAATAAGTGAGTAGATAAAAAGTGTTAAAGTTTGTTGTTTAAATGCTAGTAGGAAACAAGCAAGAGTCCTCTTGCAATAATGGATGGGGCAGGAAGAAATGGGGAAAAAAATCACAATAGCTTAGCATTCATGGGGTACACAGTTGGGAGTAAAAAACATGTGAAAAATATCATAATACATAGCTTTTATTTAAAGTGTGGTTGAAGGCCACTGACTCACTGGATAACTGGAGTATTTGTGGCTTGAGTAATGGCCTAGCCAAGAATACTGGAGTCAATCAGCCTCTTTCTTCCTTGAAAAAAAAAAGGCGGGGGGAGTGGGTGGGGTTTTAGAAATTTCTATCCAATTATATCTTGGATATTTTTTTCAACAATTATTTTGGCCAGCTTCACATTCCTGAAACAAAGGAAGAATGCCCAATGTTTTGTAACCTTGATTAGCCATGATGATTCCAAACAGGGAGAACCCACGTGGTGGCAAGAGGCAGCAAGAGGAAAGAGCTGAATTGGGAATGCGGGTTTGTTCCCAGTTGGATGATGGATGTCTTATGCGTGGGGTCAATGCCACATCTGATCTCATCCTGAGAAATGGCACTCGTTAACCAGCTGGGCAACATAGCTAGACTTAAATGGGAAGCAACTCAATGGGCTCAACTAAACATCTGAAGAACATCTTAAATTATTCTGATGTTGTATACCAATTATTCATCTTCCAAAGGTTGTGCTTATTTCTGAATTTATTTTGATTGAGATAAAGTCACCATTTATATATCGGGTGCTTGGAACCACAAAGACCGAGACTTGACATTTTCTGTGAAGTTCACGGCCACTAGGCTGGCAGGAATCTAGTTATCTCCAAGGCTGGTGACCCTGGTCTAGCAAGAATGTTCTGGAGCCAGACCTCTTGGACATGAGTCCCAGGTCTGCCCCTTATCAGGTGAGAACGTGGACATTTTCCCGTGTATCTGTGCCTCAGATCATCTAAAATGAGGTGATCATACCAGATCTTGCATCGTAAAGATGTAGAGATAGGATTTAAAATACATAAAATGCTCATATCAGGGCCTGGTGTATAGGAAGTAGGCTACAAAGGTTAGCTATTATGACTATAAATTTTTGTATCTTTGGAGGAAGACATAGCCAAAACAGCAAGGATGAAAGCTGGCATGGTAATTCTGTAGCTTGTGAATCAGACACTACTTAGTATTTTTATTGGAGAGTTCAAAACTCTTGGCAGCGGTAAACATATATAGCTAAAAATAAGATATTAATTTAATGAATCAGCCCTGAATTCACTCATTCATTGATTCACCCTGTGTCAGGCATTAGAGAAAACAAGTCAATAATGGCATCATTTCTAAACTTACAGTGCTCAGCCTAGTAGTAACACGCACATAAAAAGATTATTGGAGCTGGCGCCGTGGCTCACTTGGCTAATCCTCTGCCTGCGGTGCTGGCAGCCCGGGTTCTAGTCCTGGTTGGGGTGCTGGGTACTAGTCCCAGTTGCTCCTCTTCCAGTCCAGCTCTCTGCTGTGGCCCAAGAGGGCAGTGGAGGATGGCCCAAGTGCTTGGGTCCCTGCATCTGCATGGGAGACTGGGAGTAAGCACCCAGCTCCTGGCTTTGGATCCGCGCAGCACCAGCCATAGTGGCCATTAGGGGAGTGAACCAACGGAAGGAAGACCTTTCTCTCTGTCTCTCTCTCACTGTCTATAACTCTCTCTCTCTCTGTTTCTCTCTCTCACTGTCTAACTCTGCCTGTCAAAAAAATTTAAAAAAAAAGATATTGAGCAATATATAGGTGTAAAGATAGAGATATGTGCAAGGTATCATTGAGACATGATGAGGGGGTAGGGTAGAGGGTGGGGAGAATAGCATTCCAGGATCAAATAATCTCAGAAAGTACCTGCTCTGTCAAATAAAAATGAATCTTAAGGGGCTGGTGCTGTGGCATAGCAGGTAAAGCCAATGCCTGTAGGGCCAGTGTCTCATATGGGAGCTGGTTGAAGTCTTGACTGCTCTTCTTCCAATCCAGCTCTCTGCTAGTGCACCTGGGAAAGCAGTGGAAGATGGCCCAGGTCCTTGTGCTCCTGCACCCATGCGGGAGACCTGCACGAAGCTCCTGGTTCCTGACTTTGGCCTGGCTTGGCCTTGGCTGTTATGGCCATCTGGGGAGTGAACCAGCAGATGGAAAACTTCTCTTTCTTTCTTTCTTTCTTTTTTTTTTTTTTTGACAGGCAGAGTGGACAATGAGAGAGAGAGACAGAGAGAAAGGTCTTCCTTTGCCGTTGGTTCACCCTCCAATGGCTGCCGTGGCTGGCGCACCGCGCTGCCAATGGCAGGAGCCAGGTACTTCTCCTGGTCTCCCATGGGGTGCAGGGCCCAACTACTTGGGCCATCCTCCACTGCACTCCCTGGCCACAGCAGAGAGCTGGCCTGGAAGAGGGGCAACCGGGACAGAATCCGGCACCCCGACTGGGACTAGAACCTGGTGTGCCGGCACCACAGGCGGAGGATTGGCCTGGTGAGCCACGGTGCCAGCCAGAAAACTTCTCTTTCTCTCTTCCTCTGCCTCTCTATCTGTAACTCTGACTTTCAAATGAATAAATAAATCTAAAAAAAAAAAAAGAATCCTAAAAATCTGTAAATGCTTGTCTTTGTTTCTGAAGACAAGGATTCTCCCTCTGTTAACATAGCCAAAATAGTGTTCTTAATACTAACAGAAGTAACAATGTTTACTTAGCTATGATAAAATGTCCAGTCAGCTTCCAGCTGTGTCATACAAGTGTATGTCACATTATGTTTTGGTTGGTTTGTTTGAGTCAGGATACCTCTAAGAACATACCTTGTGATGAATATCTCTCTTAACTGTCTCTTAAACTATGTAATATACCCTTCATTTTTTTTAATGCTTTGTAATTTATTTGCTGAAGAAACTGGGCTATCATGCAGTTTTCCATAAATAGAATTTGCTGATTGGATCTCCATGGTGTCACATAACATCCCTCTATTCTTTATAAATGTATAGTTAGATCTAAAGTCTTGCTCAGATTCCAATTCAACTTTTTTTTTTTTTCATAAAGATTTATTTGAAAGACAGAGTTACAGATACAGAGGGAGAGATAGAGATAGAGAGAGAGAGATCTTTCATCTGCTGGTTTACTTCCCAGATGGCCACACTGGCCAGGGCTGGGCCACGATGAAGACAAGAGCTTCATCTGGGTCTCCCACATGGGTGTCAGGGGCCCAAGCACTTGAGCCATCTTCTGCTGCTTTCCCAGGTGCATTAGCAGGGAGCTGGATCAGAAGTGAAGCAGCCAGGACACAAACTGGCATCTGTATGGGATGCCGGCATTGCTGGCAACAGCTTAACCTGCTGCGTCACAATGCCAGGCCCAGTTCAGTGTTTGAGAGGGAGTACAGCAAGATTGTTGAATAAGTGATGTGGTGCATTTCCTTCGGGAAGATGATCTGGTTGTGTCTTCTTTTGAAATGCCCAGGGGCTGGCCCGTTTATTCATAGGTGGTCCTGTTCTAGCTGTATCATTCCCTCTTCAGCTGAAATTCTGTAGAGAATTCTGTTCTCTCTCTACAGAATTCACTTCTCATTCACTATTTGCTTGCTTGGTGGGACAGCACTTTTAGCAGTGGCTTGTGAATCCTGATCAAAAATCCATATTAGCAGAGGCTTTATGGTGCAACTTTTAATCAAGAGTCTTTACAGTATACAATTTTACTATAGTAGGAAGGTGAACTGATGCAGTTTTATAAATAGTATTTGTCATGAGAGGAAGGATTTTCTGTTTGGCTTTAAAAACTAACATTCCTCCAAGCTTTTAGTGAAAATGGTTGTTTTTTTTAATAGCAATTACAAAAGATAATCTTGCTAAACTGAAATCCTAGACTACATCTGATATCATTTTAGTTTCCAGTGACCTACTTATTACATGGTATGATTTACAGTTGAGGTTTATTGCTTTAGCAAAATAATGTTTTGGTTGTTCACTTAAAAAGAAAAAAAAATACCTCTCCATTTTATTCTCTAGTGTGGAGTAAAGCCTTTAACAGTCACAATTATCTCAAGGTTAAAACAACTTTGTAGCTAGGTCTAATATGAACATTAGACATGATGCATGCAGGACTTGTGTTTGCTAAAAGGCATAGGAAGAACACAAAGAATCTTCAACAAGTTCATAGGAAATACACATTATGCATATTGTGTGTGGATGTCAAAAACTTTTTTGCATCAACATTAACTTCTGTTTTGATTCTGTTTTCTCGTGGGCTTTGTGAAGTCCTTTGATATATCCTAACTACGGGATGCAGAATGAGTCAGCCATAAATGCACACACATAAAGCTTATTGTAAAATGAAACTTTTTTTTTTTTTATTCAGGAAGAGTTAGACTGTGAGAGAGAGGGAGAGACAGAGAGGAAGGTCTTCCTTTTTCCTTTGGTTCACCCCCCAAATGGCTGCCATGGCTGGCGCGTTGAGGCCGGCGCGCTGCACCGATCCGAAGCCAGGAGCCAGGTGCTTCCTCCTGGTCTCCCGTGCGGGTGCAGGGGCCAAGGACCTGGGCCATCCTCTACTGCACTCCGGGCCACAGCAGAGAACTGGACTGGAAGACGAGCAACCGGGACAGAATCCGGCGCCCTGACCAGGACTAGAACCTGGGGTGCCGGCGCCGCAGGCGAGGATTAGTCTAGTGAGCCGTGGCGCCGGCCCAGAATGAAACATTTAAGAAGCATTGCATTTTAGGAATTTTGTAGAAGTCCCTTTTAAATGTAGTCACACATGAAATCCGCTGTTTGCTTCTGGTTGGTGGAATAAATCATTAAGAGTAGTAGAACCAAAAGTAACCTCCGAGCTGTGGGGTGGTCTCCTGGATGCCCTGAGGTTCCCCACGTGCTGTTCCATCCATCCAATAGGACACCAGTTTCCTCAAGACTTAACCAACTTTCCTCTTGACCCCTCCTCTACATCACTTACACCCTTTGTCTCTAACTACATTGCATCCATTCAGTGTTCTTCTTAATGCCTCCACAATTTCTTAATATCTACAAAGGGCGGATTGATTCCTACCCCCAGAGTATGCCAGCAGGAAGCAACGGGGTGTGCATATTGGACTGGTCCCAATTTGGGAAACAAACCAACAAGGGGAATATTGTTTTTCCTTTCATTCTTTCTTTGATTTTTTTTCAAAGCATTTTTCTTTCTTATCCATATTAGTCTGACCTCAGCACCAGACAACTATATATTACTCTCAACGGCCAACCTGAGTGTCGCCTGGGTTGCGTTGGTGGTTTTCCACAAATGTAATACGATAATCCCAGTGGAGCCACTTCAGACATGGATGACTCTTACCCTCATAGAAACGCTTTGTCAGCTCTATTATGACGTCTTCTATTTGGAACCCAGCTGAAAATTGAAGCATTACAGGGCTAAGCAATATTAATGAGGGAACTCTCTGCTTTCTATGGCAAGGTATCCTCCTCATAGCAGACTGGCATAAAAGCATTTTGCTCCATTTTCCCCTCAACAGAAATATCTTCATGAGGCTTTCAAGAAGATTTTTAAGAATAGCTCATGTGACACATAACATACAAACTGGAAAAACTTTGACGTATAAATTAAGCTTTCTATTATCACCTGCAATAGAGTTATAAAACAAGATGCCAAGTAATGTGCACACTCGGATGACTTAAAATGAAGCTGTGATCTTTACTGGTTTAAGAATCCTGGCCGGCGCCGCGGCTCACTAGGCTAATCCTCCGCCTTGCGGCGCCGGCACACCGGGTTCTAGTCCCGGTTGGGGCGCCGGATTCTGTCCCAGTTGCCCCTCTTCCAGGCCAGCTCTCTGCTGTGGCCAGGGAGTGCAGTGGAGGATGGCCCAGGTGCTTGGGCCCTGCACCCCATGGGAGACCAGGAAAAGCACCTGGCTCCTGGCTCCTGCCATCGGATCAGCGTGGTGCGCCGGCCGCAGCAGCCATTGGAGGGTGAACCAACGGCAAAGGAAGACCTTTCTCTCTGTCTCTCTCTCTCACTGTCCACTCTGCCTGTAAAAAAAATAAAAAAAAATAAAAAAAAAAAAAAGAATCCTGAGAGTTAACAGCTAATCTAATCATTTCATTGGCAGAGTTTCTTTCAAGTGGTAGACCCTTGGAAATATTTGCCTTCAGCACTGGTTGGTTGCCCTGAATCCAACCTACATTATTTCTTTTCTTTTCTTTTTTATTTGACAGATAGAGTTAGACAGTGAGAGAGAAAGAGACAGAGAAAAAGGTCTTCCTTCCATTGATTTACCCCCCAAATGGCTGCTATGGCGGGAGCTACTCCAACCCAAAGCCAGGAGCCAGGTGCTTCCTCCTGGTCTCCCACGTGGGTGCAGGGGCCCGAGTACTCGGGCCATCCTCCACTGCCTTCCCAGGCCACAGCAGAGAGCTAGACTGGAAGAGGAGCAACCGGGACTAGAACCTGGCACCCTTATGGGATGCCGGTGCTGCAGGTGGAGGATTAACCAAGTGAGCCACGGCTCCGGCCCCTCAACTTACATTAATGGACTATCTGTAACCCACTAAGGACCTTGTAGTGTTTCTTTATTAATAGACAGAAATGGACTTGCAATCTTAATGCCTGTTCTAACTAAATAAATTATGCCAAAAACCAAATTGGGTGTTTAAAGCAGATTGGTCTCTTCCTTCCAAAGAACATGATTTACAATCCTGTTTTACCTCTAGGTACTGTCCTGTAGTGACGATTTGTGAGTTGGCACAGGAATTATGAGCAGGAGTCACCTGGAGTCTTAGTCACTTGGAGAAGTTACCTGGGGACTTACTAACCTGAGAGGTTAGTATTTCAACTGAGGAATTTGAAGGGGACACGAACATTCAGACCACAGCACCAGACAAATTATTTCTTCTAGTGTGATTCATGAGAACAAAGTGAGAGACATCTTCCCCGGTTGAAATCATCCTGTGGCATTATATGAGACTCCACCCAGATCAGTCTGGTCGTCGGTTTTGATGACACACAGCGCCAAGAGGAAACGAAAAGGTGTGCTATGCACGTGGTGAGGCTTTCTGAAGAGAGCAGGGCAGGCACCCAAACAGGTCCAAAGTTGGCTTTAGGAAGCATAAAATGACTCACTTGGCTTTTATTAAGTTGGGGAGGTAGCCAGGAGTGAGTGAGGGCTTCCATGTGTGTGCCACACTTATGTGGTTTGAACTTCACTGGTGTTAAAGAAGGGAACATCTGGGCTTTCTTATCAACTTGCCCAGATATGGGGCTGAAGGGGTAAGGGGGTGTGGTAGGACTTTGAAACTGTCAGCAGTTAAACATCAAACTGGGATCAGAGTCTTTATTATCCTTCATTTTTAATTGAAGACCTAAGACACTCTGAAAAGTGAACATTTGATTTTTAGACTAATGCCAAATATTACTTGAGAAGCGAGGGTTTTGAAATATTCCTTGGATAGCTTTTAAAATTTTGCTGTCTATTTCTTTCTTGGGCTTTTAGGGGCAAACAAGGTATATAGTTATTTTCTGATAGATGAAGGCATTTGGCCTAGTGGTTAAATAAGATATTGAAACACCCATGTCCTATATCAGAGTGACTAGGTTTCATGTCCTGCTCTGCCAGCTCCTCACTCCAGCTTGATGCCAAAGCAGAATCTGGGAAGCAGTAGTAATGGCTTAGGTAGTTGGGTACCTGCCATTCATGTAGGAGACCTGGGTAGAGTTCCTGGCTCCCAGCTTCAACCAGCCCAGTCTCAGACATTGTAAGTATTTATGGAGTTAAACAGTGGATGGGAACTCTCTCTGTTTTTCTCTTTCCCTATCCCTTTGCTACTCAAACAAATAAGCAAGTTTTTTTTTTAATTCCATTAAAAACCATATAGTTCTACATTATTAATAAAGATTCCAGAAAATTGGCCCATCCAGGCCAATCAGTGCTTACTGTTGATAGATTGGTTTCTACTCTGTAACCCAAATCCTTTGCATACCTACTCAAAGTATTTCTTGAGTTTTCACACTGCATTGACTGGAATGAAAGACAAGTTGAAAGTCAAAGGATATTAGAGATTATTCAAGATTACTTTGCTCATTATTTGAATAGAGAAACTTAGGGCCCAGAAGTGTCTAGTGATTTGGCAAATATCATACAAAGTAGAATCCAAGCTCTTAGCTTTTTAAAATGTGCCTCAACTAGTTTAGCTTAGAAAATTTGGTATTGCCTTATAGTCTCCTAGGTTCTTGATGACAAACTCTCATTGAAGAATGGTTTTAAAATCCTAACCCAAAGAACAGCAGAAATTTTGTATGCATGTCACTTCCCCATAATCTTTTTTTTTTTTTTTTTTTTTTTGACAGGCAGAATGGACAGTGAGAGAGAGAGAAAGGTCTTCCTTTGCCGTTGGTTCACCCTCTAATGACCGCTGCAGCCAGCGCACCACGCTGATCCGATGGCAGGAGCCAGGTACTTATCCTGGTCTCTCATGGGGTGCAGGGCCCAAGTACTTGGGCCATCCTCCACTGCCCTCCCGGGCCACAGCAGAGAGCTGGCCTGGAAGAGCGGCAACCAGGACAGAATCCGGTGCCCCGACCGGGACTAGAACCCGGTGTGCCGGCGCTACAAGGCAGAGGATTAGCCTAGTGAGCCGTGGCGCCGGCCCAACTTCCCCATAATCTTTTTTTTTTTTTTTTTTTTTGACAGGCAGAGTGGACAGTGAGAGAGAGAGACAGAGAGAAAGGTCTTCCTTTTGCCGTTGGTTCACCCTCCAATGGCCGCCGCGGCCAGCGTGCTGCGGCCGGCGCACCGTGCTGATCCGGCGGCAGGAGCCAGGAGCCAGGTGCTTTTCCTGGTCTCCCATGGGGTGCAGGGCCCAAGAACTTGGGCCATCCTCCACTGCACTCCCTGGCCACAGCAGAGAGCTGGCCTGGAAGAGGGGCAACCGGGACAGAATCCGGCGCCCCAACAGGGACTAGAACCCGGTGTGCTGGCGCCGCTAGGCGGAGGATTAGCCTAGTGAGCCGCGGCGCTGGCCCCCCATAATCTTTTAAGTCTGAATATACTGAAAAATTTTTGTGATTCTTAAATGAGGAGAACCTATTTTTATTATTATAAATGTTAAATTCTATCCTAGCATTGGCTGAGACACCCACAACAGATCTGCTCTATTGTTAGTTCAATGTGATGTATTAATTTTTTGAATAATGTTAAATATTGTCCTTGATTTTTTTCCTCTCTGTACTACATTCTGTGATTTTTTGAATAGGAATGTTTTAAATTTTAAAATGGCTTTAGATTTACTTGAATGTTTTGAAGATAGTACCACAAGTTTACAAATACTCCATAACGAATTTTCCTTGTTAATTGTATCTTTTAAATTATTATTTTTATGTATTTACTAATTTATTTATGTGATATTTATGTGAAAAGCTGAGAGACAGAGAAAGAGATATTGGGGGTAAGGAGTGAGGGAGAGGGAGAGGGAGATGGAGAGAGAGAGAGAGAGAGAGAGATGTATCTCTCATCCATTTGTTCATTCTCCAGATGCTTACAACAACCAGTGCCAGGGCAGTCCGAATTCAGGAGCCTGGAACTCTATCCAAGTCTGCCTAATGGGTGATAGGAACCTAAGTACTTGAACCACCATCTGCTGCCTCCTAGAATTTTCATTAGCAGGAAGCTGAAATCAGAAGCACAGCTAGAACTAAACCCAGGCACTTGGAAATGGGCTGTGGGCATCCCAAGGAGCATCTTAACCACTGAATCAAATGCCAACCCCCTCTAATTAATTGTATCTTACATTGTAATGGAATGTTGGTCAAAGTTAGCTAACTAATACTGATACATTATCATTAACTAAAGTCTGTATTCACAGTTTTTTTCTTTTTTACCTAATATCTCTTTTTTGTCCCAGAATGCCATATTACATTTTAGTCATCATGTCACCATACACTTCTCTGGGCTGGGACTGCTTCTCAGACTTTCTATCTTTTTTTTTTTTTTAAGTCCTTAAATTTTCCACGAGTTACAATTAAGTGTTTTGTAGAATGTTCCATGATTGAAATTTGCCTGATGTTTTTCTCATGATTAGACTTACAGTTTTGGTTTGGGGGAAGAAGACAACAGAGGTAATCTACCATTCTCATTGCATTATATCAGGTAAGGTCTGTCAACATGTCATCTCACGTTGATGTTAACCTGAACCATCTAGCCGAGGTAGTGTTTATCAGCCTAAGGCATTTTATAGCAAAATTGTCTGGAGGTATGAAGATGACTAAACAGGAAAGGCAGAATGATTTCCACACAGGAAAAGTGACACTCTTTGGAAGGAAGTGACCATGTACAACCCTAACCTAAGGGGTGAGGAGTCAAGCTCTACCTTTCTTAGAAGTGGAATACATACATAAATCACTTAGAATTCTTCTGTGCTGGAGACTTATTATTCTTTCCCTCTCCCTCTCCCTCTCCTTCTCCCCACCCCCAACCCTCATGGGTATTTATACTTTGGATTATAACCCACAGCTACTTTATTCTGTTGCTTAGATGCTTTAGCTTTGGCCTTTGGGAGCTGCTTCTGTGGACTTATTTGCTCCTTTGACATGCTCATGTGGTGTGTGAATATTTTGTGCTGTTTGTAGCACTACCTGATTTCTGGCACTGGAAGATGCCCCCAATTTCATTTTGTACATTTCCTGCACCAGTCCCAGAATCAGTGATTTCTCTAAGGCCCTATCTCTTTTATTGAAAAATGACGCTAGAAACCAAAATGTGGATGGTGAGGCATGCTTTTTGTCGCTGGGGTATCATTGCTTCTCTTCTAGGTGGTTCTCTCAGCCAACAAAGCATGGAAATATATGTTGACATACTAACCCTTGTGTATTCACACCCAGACATATGCATCTATAAATATTTCTATATGTATCTATCTTGGAATTGAGCTAAACATGCATTTACATTGATGTCTTCATCATCATGGTTACCCCACAGGAGAAGAACTGCTGTAAGAAAAACATTTACCTAACAAGCCAGTAAGCAAATCCACACAAGTACCAACCTTTCTAATTTGAGGAAACGATACCCAGATTTACAAAGTGCAAAATACTGTAATGTTCTCCATTTTAAAAAAGATCATAACTCACTAAATTGATTCTACAACTTAGTAGTGTTTCACGACCAAAGCTGGAGGAAATTTAGTTCTAAAAGTCTTCATGGTCTGGTCTCTACTTGTTTCTCCAACCTGAAATCTTTTTACCTCTCTTTGACAAGCATCTTGTCATGTATACACACTTGAAAATCCCTAGCAGTGGCATGACCTCCCTGTGACTGCATACTTTGCTTGGGTTGTCACTTTGCCTGGTGAGCCCTCCTCTCTTTTCTGCCTGCTTTCTCTTCCATGTCCTGCAGATTCAGGTCAGAAGTTATGCATCTCAGAAGGCTTTCTTGATCTTCTCTTCTTTCCTATTCCCCAGTCATTCCTGCCAAGAGGAATTTTATTTCATTGGTTTTCTTTTTCTTTGTTTCCACACAATGAATGCATATGTCAATATTGTATTTTTTGAAAATGTTATTTTCATTTATTAGAAAGGAAAAGAGACAGAAACAGAGATAGAGATAAAGGACATCCATCTACTGGTTCATTCTCCAAGTACCTTCAACAGCCAGGGTTGGCCAGGCTGAAGCCAGGAGATGGAAACTCAATTGGGTCTCCCACATGGGTGGCAGGGACCCAAGTACTTTTACCATTACCTGCTGCCTCGCAGGAAGTGGAGTTGACACTCTGATATGGGATGTGAGTGTCCCAAGTGATATCTTAATTTATGTGCCAATTACCCACCTTCCCATATCATATTTAATACACACATGCATACATAGACATACATACTCATACATATATTAATATAGCCACTGGTTTCATACCTGTGTCTCCCAAGAGACCATATATTCAGAAAAGAGACTGTTTTGTACCTTGTCCTTCTTTGTCCTTGGGGTCCTGATCAGACCAGGACTCAGATAAGAATCAGAGACTGGTAACATACCTCTGACCTCCATTTACAAGACCTCCTGTGTGCTTTCTTGGGGCAGGCAGAGTAGATCCATCTTGACTCAGAAAATTATTCAATAAACCCTACTTTAAACCCACGTAAACAACCCCAGGAGTTTAGACCTTAAACCCATTTAGAGCAGTACTGGTGCCAGGGAGGGCAACAGTTGTGTTACACTACATTCATTTTTTTTTTTTTACAAGCAGATTTGGACAGTGAGAGAGAGAGAGATAGAGAGGAAGGTCTTCTTTTTCGGTTGGTTCACCACCCCCAAAATGGCCACTACGGCTGGCGCACTACGCCAATCCGAAGCCAGGAGCCAGGTGCTTCTCCTCGTCTCCCATGTGAGTACAGGGCCCAAGGACTTGGGCCGTCCTCCACTGCCTTCCGGGGCCACAGCAGAGAGCTGGACTGGAAGAGGAGCAACCAGGACAGACTCCAGTGCCCCAACCAGGACTAGAACCTGGGGTGCCGGCGCCGCAGGTGGAGGATTAGCCAAGTGAGCCGTGGCACGGGCCGTTATGCTACATTCAGCACAGGAAACAGTAAGCTGTCGATGTGGATCTCCAGGTCTGTTTTCAGAAAAATAGCTGGCCTGGGACTCTGAGCCAGATGTCCTTCCCACATGGAAACAAGAATGAGATGCTACTCTTGACTTGTGGTCATCTGGATAAAGCACTCTGCCTAGTAGTGTAGAAAGAATTGGAGAAAGAGAACAGAAATGCTTTTCCAGTACTCATTCATCCTAGATCAGAACTCTCTTTCCTCTGCAGAGACCTGTAGCTCAGGGTATCAAGTGTCTCAATATGATGTTTCTGTGCTAAGCATGTAACAAAATAGCCTTTGGGGTGTGTGATCTCCCAGAATATATGATTGGAAGAGTAGATGTGGATGACAACATTGGAGTGAAATACTAGAATTCGTAATAGTGAAACAGTATGTTCAACACAAGACAAAGGAGGAAAGGAAGAAGGCAGGGAATATTAGCATATTATATCTTGGTAATCAACAGATTTGAGTGATAGCCTGCCTCACTGGGTGTCTTGAATAGAGATGAAAGTTTATTAAAGAGGAAACTGAGGAATTGTGAGACTGTGCTAAGAGTATCACTAGCGTATTATTAGGAGTATGAGAAGATGATTGTAGAGCATTGAATGTAGATCAATAGTAAGCCATGTGCTGAAATAACTTGAGGGAGGTAGATGTTTGGCTTAGCCATTAGGGTGCCCACAACCCACGATTGTTTGGGCTTCATTTCCAGCTCAAGGTTCCCAGTTCCAACTTCTTGCTAAAGTAAACCCTGACAGGCATCAGTGATGGCTCAAGTGGTTAGGTCCCTGTCATTCACATGGGAGACCTGGATTGAGTTCTGGGTTCCTGGCTTCAGCCCAGCCAGACTGTTGTAGACATTTGGGGAGTGAAGTAGTAGATGTGAGCTGTCTGTCTATTTATCTCTCTCGCTCTTTCTCTGCCTCTAGAATAAAAGTAAATAAATAAAATAATATTGAGTCAGCAACAGAATGTTCTGGAGGCATAACATTGATAGGAAGGTCAGAGTTTTTTTGTTAAAAATAAATGCTCCATTATTAAAAAAGACATTTTCAGTTAATGGATAACGTTGTTCTCTTGTACTGTTTGTTTTTAGGGTCAGAAATTAAGCTCGTACCATTAAGGACAGTTATGTACTTTGGCTTAAAATAAGAGTGATTTTTTTTTTTTAAGGAAGGATGATGCTAGCTGCTGTAAAACAAACTGGAAAATGTGCACCAGCTCAATCACAACAGAAATTTATTTCTCTGGGGCTGGTGCTGTGGTGCACTAGGCTAATCCTCTGCCTGTGGTGCCGGCACCCCATGTGGGTACCGCTTGTAGTCCCGGCTGCTCCTCTTCCAATCCAGCTCTCTGCTGTGGCCTGGGAAAGCAGTGGAGGATGGCTCAGGTGCTTGGGCCCCTGCACCCGCGTGGGAGACCAGGACGAAGCACCTGGCTCCTGGCTTTGGATTGGCATAACTGCATCTGTTGCAGCCATTTGGGGAGTGAACTAACGGAAGGAAGACCTTTCTCTTTCTCTCTCTCACTGTCTGTAATTCTACCTGTCAAATAAATAAATAAAAATCTAAAAAAAATTATTTCTTACTCAGGTAAAGTCTAACGTGGACATTCCTATTGGGTGAGTGGCTTCCTCCAATCTGTCAGGAATCTGAGCTCCTTACATCTTGCAGCTCTGTCATATTTATCACATGGCTTCCCAGGGCCCTGTGCTCAGCTGTATCACGTGGGCACCCTGACACAGAGCAAGGGGAAAGGCTCACTCACTGCTTCTTACTAACTTGATGTGGAAATGGCGTGTATCACCACCACTGCCCTTATTGGTGGGCTTTGTCGAGAAGCTGACAGGGAAGCTGGGAATCTAATCCCTGTTTGTCAACTGCCTCCCACCCACGAAGTCAAAACAATGACAGAGAGGTCAAGTTTGAGCAATTAGTCTTTCTCCAGATGAATATTTGATGATGAATACTTGAGAATTTTATATATGCAACTGATTTCTCAAAATAATTTTCAATATTGCAGTATTAAATATTGCCTAAGATTTTAAACCATAGAGGAAGATATATGAAAGAGTAATCACTTTCAGTAGAATTTTTTTTTTCCCAAATAAGTCATTGAGAAAAGGTATATTTGGTGGAGAAAGGCTCCAGGCTAGTTGTGGGCTGAGGTTTGGTGTTGTCCATAGGCTGGTGGTTTGGATACTGTCATTCAACTGGGCTCCAATTGTACTTTGATGGTTAATGCCAGAAAAAAATTATAAAATTTTAATTCAAATAAGCAGAGCTAATGGTGCATGCTACCTGACTCCTGAAAGCATTGCCGAAATGACAATAAGGCATCATTCAAATGATGAATGGCCAAGGGCAAGAGAGAGCCCTTAAGGGCTAATGCTGGGTTACTTGTTACTACCCCAGCCAAGAGAGCAAGCTGGGGGCTGCTGAATTCAGCTCTTCCCATGATTAGCATTTTCTCGCTCTCTCTTTTTTTCCCACAGTATCACAGAGGCATTTTATTGGAATGTAAAAATTCCTTCTGGTACTGTTTTTAATCTATTAATTACCAAGGTATAAAGTGTAAAGAGGGGCTTTACAGGAAATATGTCATCAGATTTGGAGGAAGCCCTCCATTTAAAGGAGAGAAAAGGGGGTTTGAAGTCAAAAGTGGTGTAGCTAATTTTTCCCTGTATTGTTTTGAATAGATTAATGAATGTAAATATTCTGCAATTGCATCTAACTACTTAAACAGATCCTGTGGGTGAAAGGGCCTACTTCTTCTTACCTTAGATGTTCCTGTGTCTTTACCTTTCACCCAATTGATATTAAACTGTGGTATTGAGGTTGTATACAGGAGGAGTTGTGTACAGCAAGAACACCTTTGTCATCGGGATGCGGTTGTGCATGGATCCACTGAATGACTTTCTTATTTATTTACTTATTTATTTGCATGCATTTCATAAATACAGCATTAGGAACATAGTGATTCTTCCCACTGTACCTGCCCTCCCACTCTCCCACCCCTCCTCCTCCATTCCCTGTCCTGTTTTTCACTAAGATCTATTTTCATTTAACTTTATATACAGAGGATTAACTCTATTCTAGGTAAAGAGTTCAACACTTCAGCCTAACATTTACTTCAATGTTTTAAGGGCTAGCTGAATAACATTTTTTAATGATTAATTGGATTCATGGGGTCATGTTATTTTTGAATATTCCCAGCACTTCAGAAGTATGAATCTATTAACTAGGCTGAATGAACATAAAAGGAGGAGTTTGGAAAACTCGAAGGAAATATTAATTTAGGATCTGTTTGGATCTGATTCTTCAAAATTGGAAATCATATGGGGGAGGATCATGGACGAAGAAGAAACAGAGCCAAATACCTAAGAAAGCAGGGAAGTAAGGAAGAGGATGAATATTACCGCTTCTGTAGTAAATAAGAACTTTCCAGAATGTTTGAGACTTCTATTTTCCAGCACTGTGCTAGCTTTTGGGACTACAAAGAGGTGTTATAGAGTCATGGGCTTAGTGAAAGATATTTAAAGGCATGTGTGCAACTGTTTTCTTTTTTTATTTTAAAGGTTTATTTATTTATTTGAAAGGCAGAGTTACAGAGAGATAGGAGAGAGAATGGTCTTCCATCCACTGGTTCACTCCCCAAATGGCTACAATGACTGAGGCTGGGCCAAGCTGAAGCCAGGAGCCAGGAGCTTCTTCTGGGTCTCCCACACAAGTGCAGGGGCCCAAGCACTTGGACCATCCTCCGCTGTTTTCCCAGGCACATTAGCAGGGAGCTGGATCAGAAGTGGAGCAGCTGGGACTCAGACCGGTATCCATATAGGATGCCGGTGCGAGGCCTATGGCTTAACCCACTGCAACACAGCGCCAGCCTTACTGTTGTGTTTTAAAACACAGGAAGTGGCCGGCGCCACGGCTCAATAGGCTAATCCTCCACCTGCGGCGCTGGCACACCGGGTTCTAGTCCCAGTCGGGGCGCTGGATTCTTTCCCGGTTGCCCCTTTTCCAGGCCAGCTCTCTGCTGTGGCCCAGGAAGGCAGTGGAGGATGGCCCAAGTGCTTGGGCCCTGCACCCTATGGGAGACCAGAAGGAGCACCTGGCTCCTGCCTTCGGATCAGCGCGGTGCACTGGCCGCAGCGCACCAGCCATGGTGGCCATTGGAGGGTGAACCAACGGCAAAAGGAAGACCTTTCTCTCCGTCTCTCTCTCTCTCTCACTATCCACTCTGCCTGTCAAAAAAAAAAAAAAAAAAAAAAAAAAAAAAAACCAGGAAGTTAAGAAAGTCTTGAAGGCATTCAGGGAGAGGTTGCTCTTGAGACATGGAGGGTGAGTACATTTTTAGCAGATAAGCAAGATGGGGGAAAGCACCCCAGGCATATGGCGTGGACTGCTCCGTGAGTTGACATGCCATGGTTGAGCAGTTGTCTGGTTTACCAGGAATGGGGTCATGTGGTTGAAAGTTTCCTCTTCATTTTCTTCTCCTAAGGGAACTTAGAACATGAGACAACTCTCTCTGGCCTAGATATATTCAGCCTCATGGGGCTAGAAGTCTATGGGACTAGAAGTCTATGAATGCCAAAACTATGAAGATGCTCTAAGTGGGCATGCCTTGCATTGAGAATTCAAAAATGTCCTGCAATAATATGATCTTTTGGGGCTCAATGTCAACTGATATCATCTGATAATATTTGTAGAAGTAAGTTTGTAGGATTAAAGTTACGCAGGAACAAAGCACTGACAATTTGGGGGCTATTTTCATAACGTAAGTGATTTGCTGAGTTGTTCTTGGAATCTAACACCCATGCTCTCCCTGCAAGTATCCATGTCTTTTTTTGCTTAATATTGCACAACCAGTTACAGAGTTTCCTCACTATGGACTGTGATTGGTTTGAGCACTTGGAATTTATTAATGGGCAATGGTTTGTTCAGTTGAAAATGCAAAGCAGCTGCAAGTTCATTCCATTCTGCAGAGTGAGTAATAGCCAAATTCCCTATTTGGGCTGTGGCCTTTGAGCTGTAGGTAGTTAGCAATACTTAGGATATTGACAATTATAATAGTTAATATTTGTTAATTATGGCCTAAATCAAGTCACTTTATATCAGTTAAATTATTGTATTCACTTTACAGATAGGTAAACAGACTTAGTAGGTTTTAAATCTCTATTAAGTATATATACCTGGTTTGCTGCTAAAATGCTAGATTATATCCACCTGTTTTTACTAATGTTAATAGTGACCCGGAACTATTTGCAGCCTAAAGTAGATTTCTAGACATCTATGTTATCACTTGTTTCAATATAGACTAAATCAGTCAGATACCACTTGACAAATTTTCAAAAGAACTCCTTTGTGTGGGGAACATAGAGGTCATTTCTCAAGGGGTTTGTGGCTAAATCTTGGGTGAAGTCTGTTCCTCAAAGAATAAGGAGCTGGGATATCCATTGAATGTGTTACCAATATGCTGCTGTGTAGAAAAAACTAGTACGTTCTTCAGAGGGATAAGAAACATGTAGTAACAGGGCAAAGGACAGGGAGCTAGCCTCTGCTGCAACAGTGCCATGTGCAGACTGTAGGTATAGAGCTCCAATCCACTTTAAATTTTTTAAAAGATTTATTTATTTGAAAGTCAGAGTTACACACAGAGAGAAGGAAAAGCAGAGAGAGAGAGGTCTTCCATCCACTGGTTCATTCCCCAATTGGCCACAATGGCCAGAACTGCGCTGGTCCAAAGCCAGGAGCCAGGAACTTCTGCCAGGTCTCCCACACAGGTGCAGGGGCCCAAGGACTTGGGCCATCTTCTGTTGCTTTCCTAGGCCATAGCAGAGAGCTGGATCAGAAGTGGGGCAGCCAAGTCTCGAACTGGCACCCATATGGGATTCCGGCACTGCAGGCAATGACTTTTACCCGCTATGCCACAGCACCAGCCCCATTCCACTTTAATTTTTAGCTTTGGATCATTTATAGGATTTCTCTAACCTGGTTATAACTAGGAATGGGATCCAGTGAAACATCCCTTATCACAAGGGATCATGTGGTCACACTGAGCTGTAACAAACTCACAGGCCACGAAAGAAAATCCCCACCTTGGAGGAAGCGTGGGGGCCATAACATCCTGCAGGCACCCTGGGAGGTGTGGGTCCTGCTGGCTCCCAGACACACAGCCTTCATGCTGATGTGGTGGGCAGGAAGGAACCCTTTGGCTCACCTGCCTCTATTCTTGAGCCCACAGGCCTTTTGAAGGACAAAGAAAATAAAACACACTGGACTGACTTGAGACAAGTATCCATATTGAATGTGATGATTCTTTTGGATGTATTTTCAGCATCAACTTTCATAGCTCCTAGTGGGGAAATAATGTTTTTGAATACTTTGGGAGAACATAAGGGAGGCATGAAGCACAATTCAAAGGTGGAGGGTAAAGCTCCCAGCACTGTCAAATCTTTGGTTGAAATTGATTCATTGATTCTTCACTCACTCTTCCAATCAATAATGATTAAGCTAATACTAAAAATTCCCTTCTGGAGACACATTCAAAAGATAGAGAAGTTAAAGGACAATAGTGGAAAAACTGGAACCAAGATTTAAGTCCAGAATCCACTTTATAACCCTGAAAAAGGAAAAAAGGAACAGCAAGGAAGAGTGGAAGATGGCAGGAATTCTTTTTTTTATGTTAATGAATTTATTTTTTATTTATTTGAAGTGCATAGAAACACACACACACACACACACATACACAAACACACCAGGAGGAGGTTGAGGGGAGATCCTCAACTCACTGGTTCACTCTCCAGAGGCACACAACTGCCAGGGTTGGGTCAGGCTGAAGCTAGGAACCCATAACTCCATCCCTCTCTGCCATGTGGGTGGCAGAGTCTCAAACACCTGAACCACCATCTGTCACCCTCCAGAGTGCACACCATCAGGAAGCTGGATGGGAAGTGTAAGCAGCTGGGCCATGAACCAGGCACTCCAATATGGGACGTGGCCTAATGCACTGTGGTAGGAAAGCTGCCTCCATGGTGGGCATTCTTAATGTCAAGCAGTGTTCACTGTCTTCTATCAGGCTGCATTTCTAGATACTCAGTCTGATTACGTGGGAAATCTGTAACTGGAGTGTGGAAATCTCACAGCTAATGCTGTAAGCCACTGTCTTTGGCCGGTTTGTGTTGCTTGTCACAAACAACAGAAACCTTTTCCTTACAGTTCTGGAGGCCAGAAGTCTGAACTGAGGGTGCCGGCATGGGCAGTTTCTGGAAAGGGCCCTCTTCCTGGCCTGCAGATGGCCACCTTCTTGCTTTGTCATGCCATGATGGAGAACAGAAAGAAAAGCGGGTTCTCCTTTGTCTCTTCCTATCCCTCATGACCTAATGACTCCCCAAAGGCCTCCAAGTACCACCACTTTGGGGAGCAGGGTTTCAGTGAGTGAATTTGTGGGGGGTGGGACATAAATCTGCAGTTCACAACAGTTACCCACCCTAAACTCCTTACCTCCAACAGAGTCCTGCCTTGCATGTAGTGTCCCTAAGGCAGTCCTGTTTGAAATCTTTTTTATAGAAGGCTTTTATTTAATAAATATAAATTTCATAGGTACAACTTTTAGATTATAGCAGTTCTTCCCCCTATAACCACCCTCCCACCCCCAAACTGTTCCACATCCTACTCCCTCTCCCATCCCATTCTTAAGATTCATTTTTAATTATCTTTATATACACAAGATAAACTCTATACTGAGTAAAGATTTCAACAGTTTGCACCCACACAGACACACAAAGTATAAAATACTGTTTGAAGACTAGTTTTACTGTTAATTCTCATAGTACAACATATTAAGGACAGAGGTCCTACATGGGGAGCAAGTGCACAGTGACTCCTGTTGTTGATTTAACAATTGACACTCTTATTTATGATGTCAGTGATCACCCGAGGCTCTTGTCATGAGCTGCCAAGGCTATGGAAGCCTTTTTTTTTTAATTTTAATTTTTTTTATTTGACAGAGTTAGACAGAGAGAGAGAGAGAGAGAGAGAGAGAGAAAGGTCTTCTTTCCATTGGTTCACCCCTCAAATGGCCACTAAGGCCGGAGCTACACCAATCCAAAGCCAGGAGCAAAGGTGCTTCCTCCTGGTCTCCCCTGCGGGTGCAGGGCCCAAGCACTTGGGCCATGCTCCACTGCTTTCCCGGGCCACAGCAGAGAGCTGGACTGGAAGAGGAGCAACCGGGAATAGAACCCGGCGCCTATATGGGATGCCGGCAGGCGGAGAATTAACCAAGTGAGCCACGGAGCTGGCCCATATGGAAGCCTTTTGAGTCCAGAAACTCTGACACTATTTAGACAGGGCCATAATGAAAGTGGAAGTTCTCCCCTCCCTTCAGAGAAAGGTACCTCCTTCTTTGATGGCCCATTCTTCTCACTGGGATCTCACTCACAGAGATCTTTCATTTAGTCATTTTTTCCTAAGGCAATCTTTTATGGCTATTTCCCTCCTTCAAGATTGACTTTGATGTGTATTGAGTATGATAGCTAACGGGTGGGGTGGGGGTGTGGTGATCATCCACGCTGTTGGTGGAAGCAGGTGGCAGAATCACAGCCCTGGTGATGGATGGGGCCTCATCACTGACCGATGGGTGTGGAAACTCAGTGCAGCTCTTACCACACCTGCACTTGTAGCTCCTGGGGGAAGAGGCTTCTCTGTGTCTTCCTACACAGGATATCTGGCCTCCACCAAACAAAGCGTGAAATTCCTGACACTCTTTATCACATCAGGGATATCCAAGAGCTTCATTTTTCCATAGAGTAAGGGCTGAATGGGCATGGGAGTTTTGCCTAGTGCATACAGGGGCTCTTGGGAGGATCTAACCCAGCCAGCCAGATGGTGTTCTGGCCCCACTATCGTTTACCCTAAAAACATTCACCCCTGCTTGGATTGGGGTGATGAAATCCAAAAGAAAATTCTAAGAAGCAATGTTGCTCTTAGCTATGTTCAAGCAGTGATATCCTCAAACTAGTTCCTAGCTTTTTTGGTTTGTAAGCCCTTTTGAAGACTCTCTTGAAAAGTAGAAAACTTACTCCTAGAAAATGACAGCATGCACAAAACTTTGCATTTAATTTTGTGGAACATAGTCCCAGCTGTTTTTTTCTTTTTTCTTTTTCTTTTTCCCCCACATTTTGTTATAAGTGAATAAGGAAGCCTGGATAAGTTGTTGACCATCTCTCAAAGGAAAGAATTCTTCCTGGTTACTGGAAACTCAAATTGGGACCTAGATGAGGTAGAAATAATTGATCAATCACTCAATCAAATGACCAAGCTAAGTGTTGATCTTTGTTATACTTGATTTGGAAGCTGAAGAGCTGTTCTATGGGGATGAAATTTCAATTAATGCTTTAACACAACCCTCAGGTTTCAAACATGCTGGAGGACTATACTGGGGAACAGCAGAGAAAAAGATAGTCTTTAATGGCATGCTAATATTATACCTCACTTCTCGTGAGAACAATAGTGAGATACTTTACAATATTTTCAATTGCTAAACTTGTAAGAATTTAAAGAATAAAAATGAAATAAAATGTCTAGAAGTTTAGTCCCAGTTCCTGCAATTGTTAAGTTTTAACACTAAAGGGAAAGGAAACAGCAGGTCAATTAACCTTTGTCTTACCATGATTCCAAAACAGCCTTAGCCTTGATAGCCAGGAACATGGACAGCCCAAAAAAGGTCAGCGATAGAGTGGTAGCCAGTGTTGTATATTTTAACTGAATTCCTTAATTTGCTGCAGCCTGAGGCCGTACATCCTCGTGAATTGCTTTTGAGTAAGAGCCAGGCCTATGAAGTCCAGGCCTTTTGGGGACAGCATGGAGTGTCTGTGGGGTGGTGCATAGGAGATAATAGCCCTCTCTTCAGAGCCCTCATAAAGCACCAGCTAAACCCCAGTGATGTGATTCTGTGAGTCCAGAAGAATTATATCGTTCCCATGCATAGAAGTGTCTGGATGACTCTTTAAGCATTTGTAGACCTCAGTTTTTATTTGGAAAAAATATTGAATGAAAACATGCATTATATTTTTTTTCGTGCATTACATTTTGTGGTGAGATATGCTATGCTAGATCTGTGTGTGTGTGTGTGTGTGTGACAATTCTTTAACTCAGAGCTGGCACTCAGGTTGCAGAGGAGGCTGTTAAAATAAATGGAGGAGTTCAAGAGCAGTCTGTATAGGCTACCAAAGAAAGAGAAGTCCTGGTAAACTCTCTCCAGGGTTCTCCTCCCTTGCCCCACTAATCTGTTAAATAAGCAAGCCTAGCAAACAGTTGAGAAATAGATACTAACTGTAGGCCTCTTGGGTCATCCACATGGTCTGGTGTGTTTTCAGAAGGACATTATTTAATGTCCTTGTGGACAATCAGAGACTTACTTTGCTTTTGACAACAAGCAAATATTCAGTCATTTACTTTTTTTTTTTTTTTTTTTTTTTGACAGGCAGAGTGGACAGTGAGAGAGAGACAGAGAGAAAGGTCTTCCTTTTGCTGTTGGTTCACCCTCCAGTGGCCGCTGCGGCCAGCGCATCACGCTGATCCGAAGGCAGGAGCCAGATGCTTCACCTGGTCTCCCATGCGGGTACAGGGCCCAAGGACCTGGGCCATCCTCCACTGCTCTCCTGGGCCATAGCAGAGAGCTGGCCTGGAAGAGGGGCAACCGGGACAGAATCCTGCGCCCTGACTGGGACTAGAACCCGGTGTGCCGGCGCCGCAAGGCGGAGGATTAGCCTATTGAGCCAGTCATTTACTTTTTTTTTTTTTTTTTTTTTTTTGTCATTTCCCAGTAAAGGGATTAAAATCATTGTGTGCAGCTCAAGTTGAGGCCGAGCCCTGTGGTCTCAGTTGAGTAGGCCTGGGAATGATCCTGATATTCTACCTCTGTCCCCCAGAAGCCACTGGTTGCTAATAAACTAAAGTTAATTATCATAGATGTAAAATTGGTATCTTCTTAAAGTTAGCAGAACTGAATGATTTTTGTTACTAGCACTTTTTTTTTAAACAGTTTGGTATTAGAAGTAATTCACATACCTTCCAATTCACTTACTTGAAGTACAATGTAATGCTTTTAGTATATTCATAGGTTTGCACAACCATCACCATGATCCACTTCTGGAATATTTTTGTCCCTCCCATTGGAAATCCTGTGCTTTTAATAGTCACTCACCATTCATTGCCTTGGGTTACTCTATCTTAGTAAATATTTCCCTTGAATATTTGAATTTTTAAACTTGTTTTTATTGAGTAATAAACAGTATACACAGCATACCGTAAACAGTATGCACAATACCAAACAAGGATGGTTCTGTGCTAAATAATATACACAGATTATTTGAGAACTATAAAGGCACTTCAAAAAATTCATAGAAAAGTGAAATTAAATGATAACTGAATGGACGTTTGGCACAGTGGTTAAGATGCTGCTTGAGATGCCTGCATCCCATGTTGGAGTCCTTGGTTTGAGTCCTGGCTCCTCTGTCTTTGATTCAGCAGGAACCTGCTAATGTGCACTGTGGGAGGTAGCATATGAGGGCTCAAGTACTTGGGTCCCTACCACCCATGTGGAAGAGCCGTATTGAGTTCCTAACTCCTGGCTTCAGCCTGAACCAGCCCTAGCATCTGGGGAGTGAATTGGTAGATGTAGGATCTTCCTTTGTCTCTGCTATATTTTGTTGCAAAAAATTTTTAAATCCATATGTAGTTTTTTTCATAATATGCATTTTCATGAGCTTTTGGAAGACCCCTTTGCATTAATGGAATGACTATTATGAGCAAGGCATTGTTCTGAGGATTTGTATATATTGTGAAAAAAAATAGATACAAATTGCCATCCTTGTGGAGCATAACATTCTAGCAGGAGGGGATCACTAATAAGCAAGATAGATATAAAAACTTGTAAGAGATAACATGGAGATAGGTGCTATAGAAAATCATTAAGTAGGGAAATGGAATGAGAAATGCTATCATTGTGTGCTTGACTGGTACGGGATATTTATTTGAAAAACAAAAACAAAAACAAAAAACCTGTGTTTGAGCTGATATTTAAAGGGCCTCACAGGCTGGCACTGTGGCTCACTTGGCTAATCCTCCGCCTACAGCGTCGGCACTCCGGGTTCTAGTCCCGTTTGGGGCACCGGGTACTAGTCCCGGTTGCTCCTCTTTCAGTCCAGATCTCTGCTGTGGCCCAGGAAGGCAGTGGAGGATGGCCCAAGTGCTTGGGGCCCTGCACCTGCATGGGAGACGGCGAGGAAGCACCCAGCTCCTGGCTTTGGATCCGCACAGTGCCGGCAATAGCGGCCATTAGGGGAGTGAACCAACAGAAGGAAGATCTTTCTCTCTATCTCTCTCTCACTGTCTATAACGCTACCTGTCAAATAAATTAAAAAAAAAAAAAAAAAAGGCCTTACAAAATGGTGATTTGACCTGGAAATGAGAACATCTAAATTCAGTCACCTATTTGCTGTGAGGTGCTGGAAGGCAGTATATATGCAGAGGATAAACAAGGAAAAGCAAAACTGGAAAATGCTTCATTGCTCACTGGGGTTTGGCTGTCATCCTTGGTGCCTCCCTGTCTGGGGATTAGATGGACCTCAAAGGACACATCTTTTAATCTGAGTGTACTTAGAAGGCCTAGATTGTGAGCCCCTCAATGTATACTCTGCTCACATTCTTGGGCCAAACCCCAGTCCTTTGCCTTGGCTGACTTGAAGAGAGGTATTCAAATCTGAGAGCTGAAAAGGGAGCAGAGAGGGAACCAGAGAACTTTATGCCTATACTTTCTGTTCTTGGCCTTCTTGTTTTATTCATTCAACAAATATTTATTGAGTACCTACTAGCAGTCATCCTTGTGATGGATTTGGGAGCCCAGGGGGAACAAGAGATCAAGATGCCCTCATGGAAATGACAGTCTATTGCCGGTCACCCTATATACAATTTCAATAAAGTGTGATGACTTTCGGTATGGAATGATGGTTAGGCTCCCATGCTGGAAAACTGGATGATCTGAGTCTGAATTTCAGCTCTGGGATTTTGGGAAATTCGACTTCTTTGGGCCACAATTTCCTCATTGGTAAATGGAAATGATAATTAAGATGTCTCTTCCCACCATGGTAGACCACCCTATAGAGTGAGTGCTTAATAAATTCTACAGATGTTTTCTCCAGTTAAAGAAAAGGAGGTGGCCAAGTTTGCTTGAGAGATGTGGCCACTGTGACCTCAGGAAGGGAAGAACGCAGCAACTGCTATGGTCACCTGTCCCATCTGAAAGGTTGCAGCTCTAGGAAGTGGGCCAATATGATTTCCTAGAATTAGACCCATCCTTATCAGCATTAATGTATTTGCCTTTTTCCAATTCAGCTAAGTAGAGGAGGGAGTTCAGGTGAGGAAGGAAGCAGAGAGAGCCTTGATTGTCTTCTCCCAAAGGCTGGCATCCTCATGCTGTTGGTTCTTCTTTCCGGTAAATCAACAGGTTTGATGTCAGGCCTGTGAGATCAGTGCAATGTCAGGTGAATGTGTTGCCACAGTTCCTGCCATCCTCTATCTGCCCAAGGTTTCTGGCTGAGAACAAAGAGATTAGGGGGTTCTGCCCCCTGACCTGACCTGGTGACAACTTTCAGCAATGATGCTTTCTTCAGAAACTTCTGCAACAGGACAGGTCAGGGCTCCGAGTTCCATCCAAGGCTGGCCTTGATTGTCATGAGGAATTAGCTTCCCACTCTGTTTCACAGTTTAATTTATTTATTTAACAATAAATAAATTTAATTTATTTATTTAATCTGTCCCACCTAACCACAAGACAAAATTAAATGGCAAACGCTGACTTACTGAGTAACTCCAAATTGTACAGCACTGGCTATGAAAAACAGTGAAGTATGTGAATTTTCTCCCATTTTCTTTTTTTTAATATTTTATTTATTTATTTGACAGGTAGAGTTACAGTGAGAGAGAGAGAGAAAGACAGAGAGAAAGGTCTCTCCGTTGGTTCACTCCCCAAATGGCCGCAACGGCTGGAGCTGTGCCAAACCAAAGCCAGGAGCCAGGTGCTTCGTCCTGGTCTCCCATGCGGGTGCAGGGGCCCACGCACCTGGGCCATCTTCCACTGCTATCCCAGGCCCAGCAGAGAAATGGACTGGAAGAGGCACAACCGACTAGAACCGGCGCCCATATGGGATGCCGGCGCCGCAGGCGGAGGATTAACCTAGTGTGCCACGGCACCAGCCTCTTATCTCCCATTTTCCAGTGGATCTTTTCTTACCCTGGAGAAACTGAAGAATACAAAGTAAATATGCTTACGCCTTGTTGCCACAGAGACATGTGAAGTCAGAGGAAAGAGAAGCAAGCAAGGGGGCAGACGTTTGGCCTAGCAGTTGAGTGCCTGGATTCAAGTCCAACTCTGCTTGTGATTCCAGCCAGGTTATTGGTAACATGCACTCTAGGAGGCAGCAAGTGATGGCTCAAGTCCATGCCACCAAAGTGGGAGACCCAAATTGAGTTTCTGTCTCCTGGCTTTGGCTTGGCGTATCCCCAGCCTTTGTGGGCATTTGGCAAGTGAACTAGTAGATGGGAGCTCTGTCTCTCTCTATATATGTCGGTCAAAAAAGAAAACAGAGAGAGAGAGAGAAGTTTTTTCCCCATATACAAATTAAATATTAAGTTCCCGATTTGTTTTTTTAAGAATTATTTTTATTTATTTGAAAGGCAGAGTTACTGAGAGAGGCAGAGGCAGAGAGAGAGAGAGATAGAAAGAGAGAGAGAAGTCTTCCATCCGCTGGCTCACTCCCCATGTGACCACAACAGTTGGAGCTGGGCCTATCCGAAGCCAGGAGCCAGGAGCTTCTTCTGGGTCTCCCACATGGGTGCGGAGGCCCAAGGACTTGGGCCATATTCTACTGCTTTCCCAGGCCATAGTGGAAGTGGAGTAGCCGGGACTCTTAACTGGTGCCCGTATGGGATGCCCATACTGCAGGCAGTGGCTTTGCCTGCTACACCACAGTGCCCCCCCCCAATTTGGTTGTTTTTTTTTTTTTTTTTTTTTTTTTTTTTTTTTTTGACAGGCAGAGTGGACAGTGAGAGAGAGAGACAGGGAGAAAGGTCTTCCTTTGCCGTTGGTTCACCCTCCAATGGCCGCTGCGGCCGGCGCGCTGCGGCCGGCGCACCGCGCTGATCCGATGGCAGGAGCCAGGAGCCAGGTGCTTCTCCTGGTCTCCCATGGGGTGCAGGGCCCAAGCACCTGGGCCATCCTCCACTGCACTCCCTGGCCACAGCAGAGAGCTGGCCTGGAAGAGGGGCAACCGGGACAGAATCCGGTGCCCCGACCGGGACTAGAACCCGGTGTGCCGGCGCCGCAAGGCGGAGGATTAGCCTAGTGAGCCGCGGCGCCGGCTTCCCAATTTGGTTTTAAATTTGCAATTTTCTGAGCCCCATTTTAAGATTGTGTACACGGAGCTTTGGTGACTTCACACCCCTACAGGCTCCCAGAATCTCCAGAAATTTTTCTCAGTCTGTGCTCTTGCTGGCACCTCCCACCGCAGGAAGTGGCTTACTGCCTCCTGGTCACTTTCAGTGCAGCTACAGGGCCCAGCCATGTGCAAGTGAGGGATAGGTAACTCTCCCTCGAGTGGATGAAAACCAAGGTTCAGTGCACATCGCTCCCCATTAACTGCATAAATCATAAATCACCATGGATGAACAGCAGAGACATTGAACTGTTCAGTTTGTTCTGCCTGGGGCTTTCAAACAAGAATCAACACCTATTTTATTAGCACAGCTGTGTGTTACAGTTTCAGATTTATAACAACTTTAAGCAAAAATAGCAAATAATATAATGAGACCACTTTGCTGCAACAAATGGGAAACTGGGCATTGTAGTGACATTTGCAGGCCTTGTCAGTCTCAGCACCCTACTTACTCTTTTGCCTTGTTTTGGTTGCACGGTATAGAGACAAACCCATTATTGGCAAAATAATACTAAATTAGAAACAATTTCAGAGCACCTCATCTTGTAATCTCAAGGAGATGCTCCAATTAAACTTCATGTTGATGCTTGGAACAGGAGCAGCAGGAACTGCTTGTTTCAAAGTGAAATTCTATTATTCTCTTTTTGATTTGTTGTTGATTGACTCACTGTGAGTGTTACACTGTGACCAGGATATGTGTGACCAACAAGCCTGGACATCTGGACGTGGAGGACATGTGCTGTGAGGTGCACGCCCTGGGGCAGCTCTACAGGAATGGACAGGGAAGGCTGAGTTTGAGTATTTTTTAACCATCTGAACCATTTTTCTACATGCAATCCTAATAGCGATCAGCACATTCCCAATGTTGTGCAATCATCACTCCTTGCCCAGACTTTGGTTTTAAAAGTTCTAAGTGTCTGTGTCTCACAGCTTTGAAAGGGGCACAAGTGTAGCAATAGTTACATTGACGTTGCCGGGTGTCATTCCATTGCCTAATTATCAATACTTCAGTTCACATCAACTCCAGCATTCATTGCACTCTTCAGTCTCACCCTCACTTCTTTTCCCCTCCAGGTTAGAATTTTTCTAGATCATCCCTCCCACCCCTACCCCACCAGAAGTGTTTCCAGAAGATTCAGAACCCCAGGGATGCAGAGTTGGAATTTGCAGATGTGGCCTGCTCTCTAAGTAGTGTTTTCAAGACTTTAATTAGCCTTTTACCCTAATTTCTTTAGTTAGTATCTTACTTGTTCCCTGAGCTAATCCCAGTGACCTGAAATCTCATCAAGTTCTGTCTGAGGAAAACGAGAACATTCACTCACCACTGTGACAACCTTCTGTTCTGTTTCTTTTCTTTCTTTCTTTCTTTCTTTTTTTTTTTTTGGTCAAAATAGAGAAAGGATCCACTCTTTTTCCCCAGACACAATAGCTGTTGATAAAAAGGCCACTCTTTTACTAGAAAGACCCTCAGAACAGCCCTTTAAGGACACTGTCATCGCCTGCCTTTACAGATGATGAAATGGAAGTACCTGCTCCAGGTCACACAGGGAGGTGAGCACTGAGCTGGGACTTACATCCACCCACTGAGGGACGGTGCCTTTACACCACGGACCCCATTCATCTGCACACTCATCCCCAGAACTGGATCCAGTTCCACTAAAATATGCATACTGCAGACAAGGAAGAGGGAAGCGGGCTCGGACCTGGAGGCATGGGTTTGGGTCTAGCACATTTGTAATCTCTCTATGTGATTAGGACATGTCCTGTAGCTTTTCTTCACCCTCCTTCCATTCTTATTTCATAAAAACAATACACAGAGAGGGATTGGCACAAAGAATCCAATGAACATTCGGTCTAGTGATTTGGAGACAAAGAGAACTGGCTGCCACTTTGTACTATTGTAGAATTCACTTGGCTTCTCTAAAGGGAAATACTTATGTTGTCCAAACCTTCCAGGGTGACTGGTGGGGTGCTCAGGGCATTGTCTGAGAGATAACGCAACTTGAATAAATAGCAGTCTTCAAAAACGCCAGCTATTATACAAAGTCCTGAGTTGTCAATACAATCAACTTCTTATAAAGAGGTTGTTTCTTCCACTGAACAGTGGATAAAATGAGGACCTAAGGCCCCTTGCCTTCCATCTAGTCCCCAGAGGACAGCTCACCCTGAGCCCATAAGCCAGTGGTGAGCTAGGGATAGCAGGCTGCACTAAGCTTCTTTGAACAGCTTATTCACCACAAACCTTCTGAACACATCCCGTTCCTAACATGCCTGTAATCATTTGCTTGAAAACCATTCAGAGCAGTAAGTAGAAAAGCAAACAATACAATGAAACAAAACCCCACCCCTGACATCTGGCTAGCTTGTAGACTGAAGCTAGGAAGGGAGGTGCAGAACTTGTGGGCAGCCTGTGCGGATACCACGGGTGCACACACCTGCCTGTACTCCCAGAGGGATCTCTGTTGAGGTTGTTCAGGTTGGAGTAAGGGGATGGCTGGGGTGCTGCATACAAAAGGACCTTGAAATCTGAAAGGAAAACCCTGCCCGACAGTCATACCTAAGATGTATAAAGTTGAAAAGCCAATGTTGGATCCTACTTCAGTCCAAAGTTATTGCAAAAATAGTAATCCAAGGAAATGCTAAGAATGAAATAAGACAGGGTCCAGGGCAGTGAGAAAATGAGGGATCTTTGGAAAATAGAAATTGTGAAAAAACTGTGTGTGGATTTCAAAATGTTTTTGCACCACAGTAAGCTTCTCTTTTAATTATTTTTCTGCAGACTTTTTTGAAGTACCCTTACAGTATAGTGAGTCAGGGGAAAAAAACCCAAAACAACAACCTCGATTAAGATTATTTTTCTTTGTTGGGTAATGTGATTTTCAAACAATGTCCCTCACATCCTGCTTATACCAGCTGTTAAAAATAGCATTTGGGGTTTTTGTTTTTGCGTCTCTTGGGCATAGGCTATGATACCAGTCACCTTTGTACACAGAGCAACTTCATCCTAAGAAAAGGGAAGTTGGGAATTTCAGAGAGTGGCAAAATAGTACAGAAACATGAAGACTCAGCTTTGACTCTTGTGAGCAACCTTGATTTATCCCACTGGGTCTCTCTTCCTCCCTCCAGCTCTGCCTCCCTCTATCCTTCCACATGGATTTCCTGTACCTCACTGTGTTCTAGGCACGAAATAGAGGGAGAAGAGAGAACGCAGCATCTTGGGAGACTTGCTTGCTCTGTAATCACAAGCATCTTGTGGAATGGCTCTGTTTGCTGATGCTAGAGGTAGAGTGACTGCTACCAGGAGGCAGCAAAAGAACCAAGTGTAACCTTGAACCCTGACAATAAATGTCAGAATGTAATGCTCCTGTGATCAATGTGATCAGTGTTCTCGAAATTTCCTTTCAGTCCAAGTGTAGGTTGTAAAGTTTTTATTGCAGTCTGTTTAGTAAACCTAGACGGGATGGTTGAGCAAAGCACAGGACCAGGAAAGCAGTGTGTTGACAGCTCTCCATTTCATTTTAACAGATGGTGCATGACTGATGCCAAAATGGTACTTTTTCATAGCTGGTTCAGAAGAGTCCCAATTCTGATACCTTCTTGGGTCTGAGATCCACTGAGCTGCGACTCTTGGGGCAGGGCCCAGGAGCCTGTTTTGGGACTGCCTGCAGGGGATTCTGATAGGCACTGAAGGACATTTTCCATTATTTCAAATTTTTTAGGTAGTGTCACTCTAATGACTCTTGGTTCTATATAAAACTTGGTAAAAAGTTCTGGAATCAACTTTCCCTTATATCAGTTGAGCTTCAGGTGTAACTTCTGCAGTTGGGACCCCTTATCACAATAGTTCTTTGCCTTGACTGCCTTGTAAGTGATTTTTCTGATAGCATCTTAAAAAGGTTGCATTTCTTACAATGAGGGTTATCACTGAGAACAAAGTACCATCAAATTGCCTGCAGGCAGACTGACGGGCAGCCACCACAGTCATTCCCTAATGGGGCTGAGAGAATAAAGCATGTGCAACTGGCAGTCTCAGGGGACCAAAAATTATGTATAGCAGCATGCCTTTTCCAGGATGGTGCAGTCATGTCAGTGTCATAGGATGTCTGTCATAACACTTGGCTTTTAGGGGGCCCTGTCATTTGGTAGACTTGGAGTTTTGGCTTGGATAGAGGGAGCATGGATGACAATTGTCTTCCCAATTCCCTTACATTCTGGAATGAGCCTTTTCTATATTTTCCTCCCTATATATCTGTATTGTTACCAGAGCCAACTTTGTGGTTGTGTGACCTACAGGATTACAGGGGTCCCATGCCCTGAAGGGTTTCTTCCTGGTTTAATGCCCTGCAGTATTTAACTTGAAATTCTGAACTCATTTTGTCTTTGAATCTGTGCTTTGCACCTAAGCCTCAGTCTGGTGTAACCAAGGAGCAGAAGGGATGTGGGCAATATTCGCATTCATAGTCATCCTTGGCTGTCCTATTTGCATGTATCTCTTGAAAACTCCATGGGCACAGAACCCATGGGTCTTCAGAGCAGCTCAGAGCAAGTGCGAATTCAGCATTGTATATCTACAAATTAGTAAGCAGAGTCTTGGACCACACTGAGAAACCATGCTTTTCTCTTTGGAAACAGAACTGCCTTTGGCTACAGAAAGAAGTGGTGATATTCTAAGAAATGTAAATGACCAAGGGGCCATTTGGCATTCTTTCTTACTCAGATCACTTCCTTATGTTGTCCAACCACGTGTACTGAAAATGATGACATTGGGAAAAAGGAATGGCAGCGTCACTCATAGATCATTTTCCTCTCAATCTTTCCTTACTCTCCAGGAAGCCAAAGGTAGAGTGTGTGTTAGTGGAATGTGAGCATATCAAGATATGAAAAGACATCTGAATTAGTTTATACATGTTTCCACTATATTGGTAATAATGAAAGACATATCTGTCTACAAGCTTTGAAATATACATTGTGTGATTTTAGTAATCCGCACAGGAGTTAAATGCTCTTATATTTGCATTTTAAATGGACATTGACCAATACATAGAAAACAGCAAAAATCACGTTAGTACTCTAAATTTTAAATTTTAATTTACTTAGAATAACATTAAATGGCAAATAAAAGATGCAATGATCAGTGGAGAGAGCGCAGCAGAACAGAGAAAACTTCATATGTTTGTACTTGGTACTTTTAACGGCCATTTTGTCTTTTCCTTGTGATAAGGGCTGGCATATTTTCATCTTATGCTGGGCTATACAAACCATACACCTGGCCCGGGCTATACAAACCATACACCTGGCCCTGGTTGTCATTATTGAACCTACTTTGAAAGTTTTTGGTCTTAGTCCAATCAGCAGTTTTCTCTCCTACATCAAACACTGCACTTTACCCCTTTCAAAGGCTCTCTTTCTTCCACTTGTCACTGTTATGGACAGATGTTGATGTCTGCCAAAATTCCCCTGTTAGAGTTCTCACCCCAGTGGGATGGTGGTTGGAAATGGGGCTGTTGAGCGGTGACTAGGTTTAGGTGAGGGCATGTGGGTGGGACCTCCCTTTGCAGAGAGTGTCTTGGTAAGGAGAGACCAGAACACATACTCTCTCTCTCACCCATTCCTATCCTGGGGTGCTATGTGAAGATACGGCCAGAAGTGGCCATTTGCATCCCATGAATCCAGTCCGCTCCAGGAACCAAACCTGCCAGCAACTTGACCTTGGACATGCAGCTTCTAGCCCTATGAGAAATTTCTGTTTATGGTATTTTGTTATGGCAGCTAGAGCTGATAAGCCCAGTGCAAATCAATTCATGTGATCTTTAACTTTTTTCTCAAGCAGAGCTGTTTTTTTGCAATTCCTTTTGTGCATATATCTTCACATTTTCACATTTAATGTACATTCCCCTACTGCTCTGAATCATTTGTGTTTTATTTCCTCTGGGATTGCAACTGCATCTGTCCTATAAGATTTAAAGATAATTTGTATTTGGTGGCCCTGCAATAAATTCTTCGAATGAGTATAATGTCATTAGTAACATTAGCATGTGGCTAAAATTGCACTTTTGTCTAGACAGGTGTTCCATCTGCGTATGAGGAAAAACTTCTGCATCTAATTTTTGGATTTGAGCTAATCTTAGGAGATTTCCAGGGAGAATTTTAGGTCTTGTGCAACATTCTTCAACTGAGTAGGCCATTATTTAGGAAGGCATCCGGCTAAATAACAAAGAAAAGTTAATGAGACCTTTAAAATGACTCTCCTTTTCCTTCCACCAAGTACCTAACCTAATATAGAAAGATACACTCACTTCCTTGTTCCGAAGTTGCTTTTTTCCCTTTTTTTTTAATTTTTATTTTCAAAACACTTTGAACATGTGTTCTACAGCTGAAACTTAAAACAAAATAATAAATACAAAATGTGACAGTGTTCATGAAGTTCAAGTCGTAGAGCAGTGAGAAAGGTAAAAATTGAATTTTGAAAAAAAGAGTAATGCTTTGCTTTTAGATTTGTAATAGTGCAAACATTGTAGATAAGTGAAAATGTCTAAAATATTATCCAGTGATAATTTGGAGTAAATCAAATACCTTAATGTTTTCCCCTGGTATAGGAAACATGATATCTCTTTGTTGTCTATATATGTAGATTTGTGACATTAAAGTCCTAAGTGGGGTTGTAATTAATCAATTTTCAAACATATTTTGCTTGTTTGTGCTTATAATGAGTTCAAAGGTTAGCATTTTTGTCAATTGGATTTTTTCACTATATTAACCTGTCTCATAATTAGGAAAAAGGGACTGCTTTTCAGTCATCCTAAATTCCTGTTTTAATTCTCTACAAAGCTAAGGGGGCTGGAATTGTCTTTTCAACTCTGACATTCTAACTTATGACTCACAAACATTCCTTTTACTGTCAAGGCAAAAGAAAAAAATTTCTACAACACTTAAAAACATTTTGGACACTGGAGAGGATTTGACTATTTATTATATTAGTATAAATTCCTGATAATATGACTATGAATTGAGAGGTGTAACAGTGTTGGTGTTGGAAAAGTAAAAAATCTATTTGTGAATCTAATTTTTTTTAGAAATATCTAATTTTATCCATAGACTTAAAAAATTCTTAACATAATAACGCAAGATGTAAAAAGAATGCTTTTATTTTTCCTGTTAATATGGGCTTCTCCAAATGGTGGCAGATAAGTGCTTACAAGTGTTGATGTCACCATATCCAGAGGAATACTTGGGCAGAAGTTGATGATTGGTAAATCTGCCTTATAGCAATTTCAAAGTGAGTTCACTGGTAGTTCCACTGAGGGTCTGACCCCTGCTTCATCTTTTTATTTATTTTATTTTTTTATTTAATAAATGTGAATTTACAA
Source organism: Oryctolagus cuniculus (assembly GCF_051225735.1). Lineage (NCBI taxonomy): Eukaryota > Metazoa > Chordata > Mammalia > Lagomorpha > Leporidae > Oryctolagus > Oryctolagus cuniculus. The sequence continues at coordinate 46,229,432 of NC_142880.1, forward strand.
AGTGCAACTTTTGTATTATTGTGGCTTCCCCCCCCAACCTCCCTCCCTCCGGTAGCCCTCCCCTCTCCCACTCCCTCTCCCATCCCGCCCTTCATCGAGTTTCATTTTCAATTACCTTCATATACTGAAGATCAACTTAGTATATACTAAGCAAGGATTTCAACAGGCTGCCCTCACATAGCCGCACAAGGTATAGGGTATTGTTCGACTAGTAGTGTTGTCTTTAACTCTCATGGTAAAACACATTAAGGACAGAGATCCTACGTGGGGAGCATGTACCCAGTGACTCCTGTTGTTGGTTTAACAATTGGCACTCTTATTTATGACGTCAGCAGTCACCCAAGGCTCTTGCCATGAGCTGTCTAGGCTATGGAAGCCCCTTGAGTTCACCAACTCTGAACTTGTTTAGTCAAGGCCGTATCACAGTGGAGGTTCCTTCCTCCCTTCAGAGAAAGGCGCCTCCCTCCTTGATGGCCTGTTCCTTCTGCTGGGGTCTTGTTCACCAAGATCTTTCATTTAGATTGTTTTTTGCCACCGTGTCATGGCTTTCCATGCCTGTGAGATTCTCATGGGCCTTTTAGCCAGATCTGAATGTCCCAAGGGTTGATTCTGAGGCAGGAGTGCTGTTTGGGGTGTTTGCCATTCTATGAGTCTGCTGTGTGTCCTGCTTCCCCTGCAGGATCATTCTCCCTTTTAATTCAATCCTTCATTATTTGCTTACACTGGTCTTTTTTGTGAAATCTCTTCGGTTGTGTACTTACTCTTATCACTTTACCAAGTGCGCTGGCATTGGTACATGCCTCCTTGATAAGATTGAGTTGAAATCCCCTGGCACATTTCTATTTCCACCTTTGGAGGTAAGTCCGAGTGAGCATGTGCCGACCTATATATCTCCTCCCTCTCTTATTCCCACTCCTATATTTAACAGAGATCACTTTTCTGTTCATTTTAAACGCCTAAGAATGAGTGTGTATTGATTACAGAGTTCAACCAGTGGTATTAAGTAGAACAAACAGAGCAACAATAACAACAACAACAAAATACTAAAAGGAATAAAATAGTAAGTTGTTCCTCAACAGTCTAGACAAGGGCTGATCGTGTCATTGTCTCTCATAGTGTCCATTTCACTTCAATGGGTATCATTTTAGATGCTCGTTTAGTTGCCATCGATCTGGGAGAACATATGATATTTGTCCCTTTTGGACGGTCTTATTTCACTCGGCATGATATTTTCCAGCTTCCTCTATTTTGTTGTAAATGCTCAGATTACATTGTTTTTTACTGCTGTATAGTGTTCCATAGAGTACATATCCCATAATTTCTTTATTCAGTCACCCGCTGATGGACATTTAGATTGATTCCATGTCTTAGCTATTGTGAATTGAGCTGCAACAAATATTGAGGTGTAAATGGCTCTTTTTTTCTCTCCTTTAATTCCATTTGAGTAAATTCCAAGAAGTGGGATGGCTGGGTCCTGTGGTAGTGCTATATTCAGGTTTCTGAGGACTCTCCAAGCTGTCTTCCATAGTGGCTTTACCAGTTTGCATTCCCACCAACAGTGGATTAGTGTCCCTTTTTCCCCACATCCTTGCCAGCATCTGTTGTTGGTTGATTTCTGTATCTAAGCCAATCTAACCGGAGTGAGATGAAACCTCATTGTGGTTTTGATCTCCCTGATGGCTAGGGATCTTGAGCATTTTTTCATGTGTTTGTTGGCCATTTGGATTTCCTCTTTTGAAAAATGTCTGTTGAGGTCCTTGGCCCATCTTTTTATTGGGTTGTTTGTTTTGATTCTGTGGTGTTTCTTGATCATTTTATAGATTCTAGTTGTTAATCCTTTATCTGTTGTGTAGTTTGTGAATAATATCTCCCATTCTGTTGGTTGCCTCTTCACTTTCCTGACTGTTTCCTTTGCTGTAAAGAAACTTTTCAATTTGAGGTAATCCCATTTGTTTATTTTATCTTTGATTTCCCATGCCTCTGGGGTCTTCTCCAGGAATTCTTCACCTGTTCCAATATCTTGAAGGGTTTCCCCTATGCTCTCAATTAGTTTCATGGTGTCGTGGCGCATCTCTAGTTCTTTGATCCATGTTGAGTGGATTTTTGTATAAGGTGTAAGGTAGGGGTCTTGCTTCATACTTCAACATGTGGACATCCAGTTTTCCCAGCACCATTTGTTGAAGAGGCTGTCCTTGTTCCAGGGGTTGGTTTTAGGTCCTTTGTTGAATATGAGTTGGTTATAGATGTTTGGATTGATCTCCGGTGTTTCTATTCTGTTCCATTGGTCTATCCATCTGTTTTTGTACTGTTTTGTACAGTACCAGGCTGTTTTGATTATAACTGCCCTGTAGTATGTCTTGAAGTCTTGAATTGTGATGCCTCCGGCTTTGTTTTTATTGTAAAGGATTGCTTTAGCTATTTGAGGTCTCCTGTTTCTCCATATGAATTTCAGCATCTAGGTCTTTGAAGAATGACTTTGGTATTTTGATTGGTATTGCATTGAACTTCTAAATTGCTTTTGGGAGAATGGACATTTTGATGATATTGATTCTTCCAATTCATGCCCTGCTTCATCTTTAATTCAGTTCATTAGGTAGATAACTCTGCAACTCCACATGAAAGCTAAACACTTTTTACTTATTGGTTGTGTTAGGAGAGGAAGGTAGCTTATTGTCTCCAGTGCAAGCATATTAGGATTAAGGCCGATTGATTTGAAGAAGTCAATGGATTTTAGTAAAGCGGGATGATCAGTTGGATCATCCAGAGTATCACCTAGCAGTGTTATGAAGTCCATAGCCCTGTCAGAGACAGTCTTTGTTGCAGGAGATATGTTGGCACCCTGTGCAAAATTCAGTGCTTTTCAGCTTGATCAGGGCTGCTTGGAATATATCAGGAATATCTGGAGTGAAATAACTAGGCAATGATTAAATACAGTTCAAGTACATCAGTTGAAGAGTTGACCCCAATACTAATGGAAAGCCCATGGGAGAAAGGAAGGTAGATGCTTGTAATGATTATTTGGGAAATTTCTTCCACCTTGGAAAATTACACTCCCATCTGCAAGTTTCTCAGAATGAATAAAGTTGTGCTAGGTTTTGAGTATCTGTCCCCCAAAACACAGGAGTTAGGTTTCTCAAGTCTTATGCTATTGGTACTAAGAGGGTAGAAACTTAATCTAGTGATGATGTTTAGAGACGGGGCCTGTAGGGTGTGATTAGATTGCATTGACTCACTAGAGCCCAGTGATTTAATCGTGGTGGATTTATGCAGAGACATAGACCAGCCCATTCCTTCTGGTTATGTGATGCTCTGTGCTGCCCCAGGACCCAGCCAGAAACAGCACCATCATCAGAGACCTAAACAATGGAGCCTCCTAACCTTGGGCTGTGAACCTCCAGAATCATAAGCAAGAATAAACCTCTTTCTTGATAAAGCTAGATTTCCTTAGGTATTTTGTTATAATGACAAAAAGCTGAGTAAAACAAGTGTTATTATCCTATTATATCTTTCTTTTTCTTTCATACTCATCATCCATCAACTACTTAATCCCATCCATTCCACCATCTAAATATTGCCCTGGGACAGCTTTACTGAGTAGACAACGAAGGGGATCAATCACTGCTTTTTAAATGTTTTTTTTTTTTGTTTTTTCCAAGTTGAAAATCTTTTGGTGAATGGGGATGTTAAGTTGGTTACTGTGACACACACCAGAACATAAAAATTTATAAATTTTTGTTCAAGTTCACAATTGAACATATAGAATATCTAGAAGATCTGAAAATTAAGCATCATGACTCCACCCCTCCCCCATTAATTGTATTTTTCTAGATACATTGCCAAAGTCAAAGCAGCACAAAGAGGTGGCTCTGGAGCTGAAGAGTCTGGTTTGAATCCTGGTGTCAAATCCATTACTGCTTTTCTAAATCTGTGGCTCCTACTGTTGTGTGGAATACTACAATTATCTTCAAAATGCTCTCTCTATCTTCTATTTGAGCTTCCCTCCATTCCATTAGAGTGATCAACTTAAAAGTATAGCATTGGCCGGCGCCGCGGCTCAGTAGGCTAATTCTCCACCTGCAGTGCCGGCACCCCGGGGTTCTAGTCCCTGTCAGGGTGCTGGATTCTGTCCTGGTTGCTCCTCTTCGAGTCCAACTGTCTGCTGTGGCCCGGGAAGGCAGTGGAGGATGGCCCAAGTGCTTGGCCCTGCACCCACGTGGGAGACCAGGAGAAGCACCTGGCTCCTGGCTTCGGATCAGTGTGGTGTGCTGGCCGCAGTGCACCGGCCGCAGTGGCCATTGTGGGGTGAACCAACGGAAAAAGGAAGACCTTTCTCTCTGTCTCTCTCTCACTGTCCACACTGCCTGTCCAAAAAAAAAAAAAAAGTATAGCATTGATCACTTCAACCATAAATGTTTTTATATGTTTGCATATATGAGTATATATGTGTGAATATGTACATGCATTTTTTAAAGATGTATTTATTTATTTGAAAGGCAGAATTATAGAGAAGCCAAAGCAGAGAGGGAGAAAGAGAGAAGTCTTCCATCTACTGGTTCACTCCTCAGATGGCTGCAACAGCTGGAGCTGGGCTGATCCGAAGGCAGGAGCCAAGAGCTTCTTCCAGGTCTCCCATGTGGGTGCAGGGGCCTAGGATTTGGGCCATCTTCCACTGCTTTCCCAGGCCATAGCAGAGAGCTAGATCAGAAGTGGAGCAGCTGGGACTCAAACCAGTGCCCATATGGGATGCTGGCACTGCAGGTGGTGGCTTTTACCCACTGTGCCACAGCGCCAGCCCTTGTACATGCATTTTTGATTAGTATGACTAAATCATGTGAAAGATAAAAAAGGCAGATGGCAATGCAACAGTCATTCCCATTCTCCAGGAGCTCACAAATCGATGGCTAGATTTAAATAACTTACTTGAGTGAAAAAATACAAATTTTTAAAAACTCTATTTTGTTGACAATTGGACAATGCAGGATACAAATTCCTACTTGCTGAAGTAAACACTGCCAACAATAGCATGACCTCACATAGCAGGTTCACATTATCCACATGGGTGCCAAGTTTTGTTTAAAAGCTTTTGCATTCTTGTGGCAACTTGTACTACAATACAACTGAAAACAAGTCAGTCTCAGTGATGTGGGAAAGCCCAGCACCGCTGAGCAGATTGCCAAGGCCATAGATGAGAACACTTTACCAGCAGGAGGGGATGCAAACATAAACCTCATACATTTCTGTGAAATATTGTTTGTTCTTCAAAGAAACTTTGAATGTACAAGTGCTGGGAACCTTTTTCTCTAGTACTAGACAAGTTTTGTTGCCATTTGATATTTGACTGTGCACTGCCAATATTGCTGTCAGGCTCAGAAAACTTATACTATAAATATTAATGCAGCACAATTTTTCATCTGAAGATGCAGTGAATAATAATAAAATTGTTTTTCACCAGAATATTTGTGTGTTGTTCAGTGAACTTTACTACATGTGCTTATTAGCTATAGTTGACACACATTAGGAGTTGTGTGATTTAGGCTGACATTCTTTCAATTTTTGGAATTTCATAAACTTTTTTTTTTTTTTTGACAGGCAGAGTGGATAGTGAGAGAGAGAGAGACAGAGAAAAGTCTTCCTTTTTTGCCGTTGGTTCACCCTCCAATGGCCACCACGGCTGGCGCGCTGTGGCCAGCGCACCGTGCTGATCTGAAGGCAGGAGCCAGGTGCTTCTCCTGGTCTCCCATGGGGTGCAGGGCCCAAACACTTGGGCCATCCTCCACTGCCTTCCTGGGCCACAGCAGAGAGCTGGCCTGGAAGAGGGGCAACCAGGACAGAATCCAGTGCCCCGACGGGGACTAGAACCCGGTGTGCCGGCGCCGCTAGGTAGAGGATTAGCCTATTGAGCCGCAGTGCCGGCCGGAATTTCATAAACTTTGAACAAATTTGTACGTTGTTTGAAATACATGCTTTATGTTCATATGTTGAACATCTAAAAAGCAAAGTGCAGAGTTGAACAATGTATTTAACTAGGATAGACTGCCACTGTAAATTCAGGCTATTTCCAATCCCCATCCCCTCTGAACCCCCACCTCTACCCCTAAATAGCAAAGCTTTAGGTAAAGTGATTTGATTGCACTCTGGGCCAGATCAGAGAATATAAAGACTTAAGAAGTTGTCATCTATAAAGACCTAAATCTATGACCAGATATCATCAAATTATTAGAGAAATTTGAGGAGACCCTGCAAGACATTGTCATAGGCAAAGAGTTCTTGGAAAAACCCCAGAGGCACAGGCAATCAAAGATGAAATGGCCAAATGGGATTACATCAAATTGAGCAGCTTCTGTACTGCAAAATAAACACTCAGCAAAGTGAAGAAGCAACTGACAGAATGGGAGAAATTACTTGCAAACTATTAAACTGATAAAGGATTAATAATCAGAATATATAAAGAGATGAGGAAACTCAACAACAGTAAAACAACCAACCAAGTTAAGAAGTGGGCAAAGGACTTAAACAGGCGTTTTTAAAAAGAGGAATTCTAAATGGCCAACAAACATGTGAAAAAATGCTCAGGATCACTAGCCCTCAGGGAAATGCAAATCAAAACCACAATGAGCTTTCACCTCACCCCAGTTAGAATGGCTTTCATACAGAAATCAACAAACAAATGCTGGCCAGGATGTGGGGAAAAAGGTACCCTAATCCACTGTTGGTAGAAATGCAAACTGGTAAAGCCAGTATGGAAGAAAGTAGGATACCTCAGAAATCTGAATATAGAATGACTATATGACCCAGCCATCCCACTCCTGGGAATTTACCCAAGGGAAATGAAATCAGCATATGAAATAGCTATCTGTACCTCCATGTTTATTGCAGCTCAATTCACAATAGCTAAGATTTGGAATTGGCTGGCGTTGCTCACTAGGCTAATCCTCCGCCTGCGGCGCAGGCACCTCGGCACCCCGGGTTCTAGTCCTGGTTGGGGTGCCAGATTCTGTCCCAGTTGCTCCTCTTCCAGTCCAGCTCTCTGCTGTGGCCCAGGAGTTTAGTGGAGGATGGCCCAAGTGCTTGGGCCCTGCACCCACATGGGAGACCAGGAGGAAGCACCTGGCTTCTGGCTTTGGGATCGGCACAGCACACCGGCCACAATGTGCTGGCCGTAGCGGCCTTTTAGGCTTGTGTTTTATTATAATCCCTAATGTGTTCATTATTCTAATATTTGTAAAAAATATTTTAGGGGCTGGTGCTGTGGCGTAGCAGGTAAAGCTGCCGCCTCCAGTGCTGGCATCCCATATGGACTCCGGTTCAAGTCCTGGCTGCTCTACTGATCCAGCTTTCTGCTATGGCCTGGGAAAGCAGTAGAAGATGGCTCAGGTCCTTGGGCCCCTGCATCTGCATGGGAGACCTGGAAAGAAGCTCTTGGCTCCTGGCTTTGGATTGGCCAGCTCCAGCTGTTGCGGCCATTTGGAGAGTGAACCAGCGGGTGGAAGATTCTCTCTCTCTGCCTCTGCCTCTGCCTCTCTGTAATTCTGCCTTTCAAATAAATAAATCTTTAAAAATTTTTATATTTTGCTACATAATGATATTAGAACCAGTTTGGTTGGTTTAAGTATAAGTGAATAAAATATCCATTTACCTTAAACAAAAGATTGAGGATCAGGATTTATTGCAGCAGTTAATGAGTGCCTGAGTTCAAGTCCTAGTTCTACTTTTGAGCCAAGTTTCTTCCTAAAGTGCATCATGGGGAGTAGCAGGTAATGATTTAAATACTTGGTTCCAGGACACCTACATCGGAGACCCAGATGAAATTCTGAGTTCCCTGCTTCAGTTTGGTCCAGCCCAGGAAGTTGCAGGCATTAGGAAATCAATCAGTGGGTGGAAGATCTCTGTCTCTTGTCTCTATGCCACTCAAGAAAGAGGCAGTGTCATGAGGTGCCTCCAGTGCTGGCTTGCCTGGTCTGACATTCACACCCTCAGAGTTTGGTCCAATCCCTTTAACACCATTTGTCTCAGTTTGGTCATCTGTGAAATAGGGGTGGTATTATCAGTTCTTATCTCATGGCTCATACTGAGGATTAAACTTTATGATACAGGCAAAGTGCTTTGACTGGAGTCTGACATAACTTGACTCATTAGAAATTTTTCTAAATACTGCTCTTTGATAATGGACTTAACCACAGACTTTTAGAGAACACTGTGGGATTCTGCCTTGGCATCAGATGAATATGGATGATATCATACAAGAATACAAGAACAGTGATGGACAGATAGCTTCTTGATTCCCAAATAGAACTGATCTGTCATAGAACTGATCTGTCTTGAGTCTGTCTTCTTTGAGAGACCTCACTGTCAGGATCCCTGTTTAGAATCTTCTATTGTTTTGTGCCCATACAAAGATAGGAAATCTAAATATTTGCCTCAGTGGAATTTAACTTCATTGTTCTATCTTAGTTTCCCCGAGAACTGCTTAGATATATTTTCTCTTATGGGTTAGATAGAAAATAACTGATTAAAAATTTTTATGCGCAGGCCTTATTGAGGGATTTTTCTTATATTCCAAAAGATGACATGTTACCTGGATATACCTATGCCCAAACCTTGGAACTTCAGCTGTGCTTTTGTCATGCTTGTCCTCACAGACTTATTGGGAGTAATATTTGGAGTCTTCCTAGGTGTCAGCTACAGCCTTCCTGCTCCTGCAAGTGTCAACCTTAATTGGGTGAAGAACTTATGCTTTGGGACCCCAAACAAGTAGACTGTTCCCAGTGGTCATGTTAGGGCAAAGCAAGGTCAACCAGGAAGTCATGTTTGTCTCCCACATTGGTGTGATTCCCGCCCTGCACAACACCTACAGAATTTCTTAAAGAGCATCACCGTGAAAACCTCTCTCTCCAGTTCCTTTAATGATACTTTGTCAGGTAAAGAGCAAGCCATTCTTGGCATCCTCCTCCTGAAATCCAAATCCACCTCTTGCTTCATGTGTTAACTATTTGACAGTAACTTCATGGCTTTCCTAGAATTCTAAGCTTCTGTCCCTCACCCTTAAGGACAGGAGCTCATTAAGAGTCTGTGTGTGCTGGGCTTTAAAAAATACAAAATAATGCCATTAATATTAAAATGTTTTAGAGTGAGAATCTGTAAGTAGTAGGATAAATGGAAAGAACTTATCTCCCTTATACAAGTTATTAAAATGAAGTTACAAATGCAGTATTTAAATATTCAATTATATATCAGTCATGACTGGCAATAGCCCTAAGAAATTAAAAAATGTAACCAAAAAAAAAAGAAATTTTCCCCATTGTGTCTGCAATTCTGAAATATTTAAGTAAAATTATGAGCAGAAAAAACTGCGGAAATGTATAATTTTAGAGTATTAAAATGAAAATGTTTCTCTTGCATAGCTTGGATGATATTAGTCATTGCTTAGGGTTTAATTTAATTAAGTTTATTAGGAACCTCCAGCTAACCCCAGCAGGCGAAGGAGTAAAAATGTTCACATTCACCAACATCCTGATGAATTTCGTCATATTTTACCTTGGCCTATAGGCCGTCCTTAGATTGTGCCAGAGAAAAGCAACTGTAATCAAAGCACACAAGTGACAGATGTGTTTAAGAACTTGCAAGTCATCCAATGCCATTTTGCTCATCTCCGGTAGCCTTGCCTGTTATTCATAGTCTCTACTTATCCAGGAAACGTCCCAGGAAGGGAAAAAGATGACAACCCTGATCAGCTGAACCTGGAACAGCCCCAGGGTCCCAGAAGGGGGAAAAAAAAACCAAACTTGCTAAACTGGTTGCCAGATGACTTTGATGTTTGATTTGAAGGAGATGCACTCAGCAGTCCAAGCAGTGGGGTGGGGGTTGTGTGTGGTGAGCTTCTCCAGGCATTTCAGCAGCAGGGAAACAGAGCAGTTAAGTGACAAAATGAAGCCCCCTAGGGGAGTGACTCCAGGCAACTTCCCAAGAGTGGGAAATACAAACAGATAAATTCTGTGTGACAGGGAGTCTCTTCTACCTCAAGAAAATGGAAATTTGAGAGACACCCACACAATTATGCACAAAGAACAGTTCTCTTAAAAATTTTTGTTTATTATTTATTTGAAAGGCAAAGTGACAGAGATAGGGGAAGAGAGAGAGAGAGATCTTTTATCCTCCCCAAATGGCCCCAGTGGCCAGGGCAGGACGAGGCTCAGAACTTCATCCCAAGGCCCAAACACTTGGGCCATCACCGGCTGCCTTCCCAGGCACTTTGGCAGGGGACTTGATATGAAACAGAGCAGTCTGGACTTGAACCATCACTCTGATACAGGAAGTTGGTGTTAGAAGTGGAGACTTGACCCACTGTGCCAGAATGCCAGCCCCAATTCTTTACGGGAGACAAAGGAGAGAGTGGCAAAGAGCCAGAGGCTAGGTCTTCTTAGTCGCTTCCACTGCCTGAGAGTGCAGCCAGATGCCAGGAGTTCAGGGCCTGGAGGCAGAGCTCCTCTGTTCTTTCTCAACTGTACTGTAGAAGGCACAGTTCAGAAACAACAAAAGACAGCATCTGAGTGTACAGAGGGTACTGCGTGCAGTGGATGTGTTTGGAAAGCACTCAGGGAGCATTTTCTTGGAGATAATCCCTTCCTGGCCAGAGTCCCAGCTTTGGCAGTTTGTGGGAATTCCCCTAACAATGGTGAGATGACGCTTGTGCCCAAATACAGTTTGAACCTTGTCTTGGATCAAGTTCCACTATGATTTTTTTCATATTATCCTTAAAGGTTGAGTTCAACTAAATGATCAAATAATTCTCCAATGAATTCTTTGCTATACATTTTTCTAAAGCCCAGTTTCTGGAGACTTTTTGGATTTACTGATTCTTAGGGAAAACTCTACTTGTTATCTCACTTTTCCAAGAAGGTTGAGGTGCCAAAAGGTGGCTATGGCTGTCTAGCCACATAGAACCATGAATGAAATCTCTTTCTGGCTTCTAGACCAGATATACATTTTGCCCTCTTGGCTGCTTGCGTCAATGATTAAAAATGTTTCTGACCGTGAAATCCTTCATTTAACATGAGTTCTCACATGGCTGTCTTCCTAGGCACATTTTGTAGGAGAAAGTACTCCATTTATGTATTTGGTTATTTATTACACAAATATTTGTTAAACATTTATGTGTGCTGGTAAATTTTCTGGGTGCTAAAGAGACTGCTGTGAGCAAACATTGCTGCCATCACCAACTTACTCTCTGGTGCAAAGAGAGACTATAAATGAGGCAGACAAGGGAAATATATGGCACGTGAGAAGTGATAACAGGGCAGGAGCAAGGAGTGGAGTGGGAGGTGGCATGAGGTTTTAGAAAGAGCCATCTCAAACCTGAAAGAAGAGAAGAGAGGGAGGAAGCCATGAGGGTGGTGAGAAGGCTGGAGAAAGGAGGGAAAGGAAACATTTTGATGAGAGAAGGGGTGATCATCTGACTTATGTCTGAACCAAAGTCACTGCATCTTCAGGGCTGAAAAACAAAGTATTAGGTGACAAAGCTGGGGCCAAGGAAACCAGTCAGGGGACTGACTAGTTGGTGACTTGGGCCAGGCTGATGGCAGTAGAGGAAGTGAGTGGTGGTTAGAATTTATTCTGCTGTAGAGTTAAGATGTGTTGACAGGTTAGATGTGAGTATAGGAGAGTCAAGAATGACTCAGTAAATGGCAACTCCAAAGCTCAGGAAGGAGCTGGCTGGTTGGAGGAGAGGGTGTTACAAGCAGCTCAGTTTCATAGGTTCAATAGTTAGACATCCCACTAGAATCATAAATATATATGTAATAATATATATGCATATATGTATATATGTGTGTGTATGTATATATGTGTATGTGTATATATATATACACACACACACACAGGATATATGAGTTGCTTGTGGGAAGATAGAATTTAAAAATAAATTTACTTTGGTGCAAAAAATTTAAAATCCATGCAGGTAAGGGGTCTTCAAAGAGTTCATGGAGAATGCATGTTATGAAAAAAGCCATGCAGGGATTTCATTTTCCCCCAAATAAATGTATTTTTAAAAAAGATTTATTTTATTTATTTGAAAGAGTTACAGAGAGAGAGAGAAAGAGAGGTCTTCCATCTGCTGGTTCACTTCCCAAATGACTGTAACGGTCACAGTTGAGCTGATCCAAAGCCAGGAGCCAGGAGCTTCTTCTAGGTCTCCCCAGTGGGTGCAGGGGCCCAAGGTCTTGGGCCATCTTCTACTGCTTTTCCAGGTCACAGCAGAGAGCTAGAATAGGAAGAGGGACTCAAACCGGTGCCCATATGGGATGCTGGCACTGCAGGCCAGGGCTTTAACCCGCTGCACTGCAGTGCCAGCCCCCGTAAATGTATTTTTTTAATTTCATTTGTCCATGAAACTTTTGAAATATCCTTGTAATATTAGTATCACAGTGTTTCCCTATTCAATCAATATTGATGGAATATTGTCAATGAATATGTAGAATTTCTTTTAACCAAATGACTCTTTATTTTGACATTCATTCCTTCCCTATCTGGGATTTTCCTTATCTGAGGAGCAAGCTAGCATGGGAGGGCAGGAATTCTGTTGTATTTGGACAGAGTATTTACCAGGTGCTTGCAGTTGTCATATCTTCCTGTACATTATCTCATTTTATTCTCAGAAAAATCCTAGGAGTTATGATCCAGTTTCACAGATGAGAACAGGTTATGTACCTAAGGTCATGGCTTAAAAAAAATCATAACTTGTTGTTGGGACTAAGGTCCAACTGACTCCAAAGCTTAATCCTTATTGACACTCCCTGACTTGCTGTCAGGTCTCTTACTTTCCTTACTAATGCTTTTCTGCCTTAATTTGGCTCTTCTCTCACTCCTCAGTCTTTTCTTCCTTGGCTCAAGTTACATAGCTGCTAGGTAAGTGATGGATTCCAATTTCAGTTCCTATTCCCATCTTCCTCCCAGGCCATGGGGGCTCCATGCTCTGTGTCCCAGCATCATATGGGGTTGCAGTAAAATGCCCCTGTGTTCCCTCATCCTTTCATCAAATTAGACATAAATAAACATCTGGAGTGACAGCAAGTCTCTGGTGTATGACTGCCTTTGATCTTCCTGAGTTTTCTTTTCTTTTTTCTTTTTCTTTTTTTTTTTTTTTTGACAGGCAGAGTGGATAGCGAGAGAGAGACGGAGAGAAAGGTCTTCCTTTTGCTGTTGGTTCACCCTCCAATGGCCGCCACAGCTGGCGCGCTGCAGCCGGAGCACCACGCTGATCCTAAGGCAGGAGCCAGGTGCTTCTCCTGGTCTCCCATGCGGTGCAGGGCCCAAGCACTTGGGCCATCCTCCACTGCCTTCCCAGGCCACAGCAGAGAGCTGGCCTGGAAGAGGGGCAACCGGGAAAGAATCTGCGCCCCGACTGGGACTAGAACCCGGTGTGCCGGCGCCGCTAGGTGGAGGATTAGCCTATTGAGCCGCAGTGCCGACCCTTCCTGAGTTTTCACTTGGTCACTTTTTGAGCCTAGTCATGTTTTAAGAAAACACATGGAGATCTTCAATGATTGCAAGTCCTGAACCCCTACTGTAGACCAGCTCAGTCGGAGGCCAGGGTGATGAAGCCAGGACAGTGGTACTTAAAACCAAACAACCAACTAACCAACCACCAAATCCTATGTGGGCCATTCTAATGAGAAGACAGGCTTGAGCACCATGGATCTAAGATAGAATAGAGTCGACACAGGTGAAAATCTTGGCCATTTAGGCCAACAAGAATAGAGCTGAAAGTCACATGCAAATACTATAGTTCTAATTCCTTTTCTGTACCCAAACACTCAATTGGAAGGATAGAGCCCCTCCCCCGGTAGGCATTTGTAGTGGGTCATTCTAAATTGTATATGTCCCTCAAATGAGCATGACTGATGGAGATGAAAGGTTATGTCCTATGCCCACCAGCCGCCTTTTTCCTGAGAATCCATAGTTGAAGAAAAGTAATCCAGATTCAGGTTGATTTGAACATTTTGTGCAAGACCTGTATGCTGTGAATCCTTGTGGGATAGCCAATCCAGGATGGCTAACCTTTTGGGGACTGCAGATGCAACTACCTTCTGCAACACAGCTTAGAGAAGACACTTTAATTTTATAAAAAAAATCGGGACTGGCACCATGGCTCACTTGGTTAATCCTCCGCCTGCAGCACCGGCATCCCATATGGGCGCTGGGTTCTAGTCCTGGCTGCTCCTCTTCCAGTCCAACTCTCTGCTGTGGCCCAGGAAGGCAGTGGAGGATGGCCCAAGTGCTTGGGCCCCTCTACTGGCATGAGTGACTAGGAGGAAGCACCTGGCTCCTGGCTTCGGATCGACGTAGCTCCGGCCGTGGCAGCCATTTGGGGAGTGAACCAACAGAAGAAAGACCTTTCTCTCTGTCTCTCTCTCTCTCACTGTCTATAACTCTACCTGTCAAATAAAAATTTTTTTTTCTTAAAAAAATTAAAGTCCCTGAAATAGCTCTTGTTTTGCTTACCTTTTCTAGTATATCCTTTCTTGGAAATAAGTTACCATGGCAAAGTTTAAAAATGTTTGTTGTTCTTGTTCCTTCAGAGGGTAACTGTTAAGTAAAAACATCATCTCTTGCAGAGAAGGAACCTGAATAAATGAGACATAAACAGGTGTAGTTGTTGCTGTCTTTAGAAGTGACTACCAGGGCCAGCGCTGTTGCTCACTTGGCTAATCCTCTGCTTGTGGCGCTGGCACCCCGGGTTCTAGTCCTGGTTGGGGCTCCGGGTACTAATCCCGGTTGCCCCTCTTCCAGTCCAGCTCTCTGCTGTGGTCCAGGAGGGCAATGAAGGATGGCCCGAGTACTTGGGTCCCTGCACCCACATAGGAGACTGGGAGGAAGTACCCCGCTCCTGGCTTCGGATCAGCACAGTACCGGCTGTGGCGGCCATTAGGGGAGTGAACCAACGGAAGGAAGGCTTTTCTCTCTGTCTCTCCCTCTCACTGTTTATAACTCTCTCTCTGTCTCTCTCTCTCACTGTATAACTCTGTCCAAAAAAAAAAAAAGTGACTACCGTTGACACTTTTTTTTTTTTTAGGGAAAGGGTTTATTGGGAGAAACACAACAGACTGGAGGGAAGGGGTGAAGAAGGAAAAGAGGGAGAAGAAGAGCATAAGAGAGAGATCAAGAGAGAGAGAAAGAGAGAGATGGAGAGACAGAGAGTGAAAGAGATTAAGAGGCCGGCACCGCAGCTCAACAGGCTAATCCTCTGCCTTGCGGCACCGGCACACCTGGTTCTAGTCCCGGTCGGGGCGCCAGATTCTGTCTTGGTTGCCCCTCTTCCAGGCCAGCTCTCTGCTGTGGCCAAGGAGTGCAGTGGAGGATGGCCCAAGTCCTTGGGCCCTGCACCCCATGGGAGACCAGGATAAGTACCTGGCTCCTGCCATCGGGTGCGCTCCACTGGAGGGTGAACCAATGGCAAAGGAAGACCTTTCTCTCTGTCTCTGTCTCTGTCTCTCTCTCTCTCTCTCACTGTCCACTCTACCTGTCAAAAATTAAAAAAAGAAAGAAAGAAAGAAAGAAAGAAAGAAAGAAAGAAAGAAAGAAAGAGATTAAGAGCCACGTGTTCAGGAACAGGTCCTCTTAAACCTTTGTGAGGGGGCAGCCAGGGAAGTAAGAGCAATGAATCCCATTAGGGTGGGTGGAGCTGACACCAGTGGTGGGGCCCTGTGGCCACCTGCCTTCCAGCCATGGAGGCGGGGGCTAGAGTCTCTTGCAGAGGTTGGTGTCCGGGGTGAAGGTTGCACCATAAATAAGTCTGCCATTTTACTAACATTCCCCCCTTTTGCTTTTTAAAAAGCAAGAGTTGTATGGGGTTACATTAGTCCCAAAAGTCCAGGAAGGGTAGAGAGATGATGATCTGTCTTTAGAGCTACTTCCTGCTGACATGGGGTGATGAGGTACTCTTTGCTGGCATGGGGTGATGTCTCAAGCCGCTGTCTCCTGGATGGGAAACAGTATATCCCTGTAGCAGCATTTGGTTGACTGCCTAGCTGGTGAAGGCCTTGGTTCATTCCATTATGAACTGCTGTAAACATTTAAACAGACACAATAGTATAAAAGATAGGGTGAGAATAGCAACCAATGAGCCTAATAGTAGCATTAACCAAGTAATGAGAGGATTTTATAAAGGAGAGGAAATGAGGGGGGTCACTGGATCCTTGTGAAGACTGTTTGATGGATGTGGTTTAAAGCTGATTTCAACCAAGACTGGGAGAAAGGCCACTCATCTTTTGTGGGTAGTGGGGTTTGTCTGTAGAAAAGATGCTCTGAAGCTGTCTGGCAAGTCCTCTAGAGGGAGAGTGAGTCGCTGGTTGGTGATAACCATCCCTTCCTTCCACACTCATGGCTCTTCTACATGCACTGTGGGCATGTAGAAGATGGTGGGCACTTACGGATAGCCCAGCCCACTGAGTGCACTGGTAACTGCTGGGCCAGAGTTCCTTTTAGGCCTCTGTCCAGGCAGGTGTCCAGAGGAATGATTTATGATCATGATGAGTAGGCAGATGGCATCTACTTCCATTATCATTTGCCCAAGGGTCTAGGATGGTCTTCTTCTTCATCTTTGGAAGTTTTTGATGTCCAAGAACAAAGATTTAATAAATGGATGTATCAGGCCTCTGTGCACATCTTCCACCAGCTTCCCTGACTTGCTCTGCTTGGGGGTGGTCTGATTGGGCCATTAGCCAGATGAGAGATGAGGTGAGAGGCTTGTGCTTGCTCCCTGGCAGCCCTCCGAGGTTCCAGGAAGCCTCTGTCTCAAATATCTTTCCAACTCTAAAACTCCTGGCTGACAAGGAAATCTATATATTTTAAGTAGAGTTGAATTTCAGATTCCAGCTACTGCTGGCTCTGTTATAGACCAGTAAGGCAGAATAATATGTACATTAAATGATAGAGGCCTATGGAAACCTCTCCCATCTGGCAGAATGTGGAGCTGTTATTTACTTGTAAAGCAAACAAACAGATGTGAAAATGCATAGGTATAGATGAAACATCAAAATAAATGAACAGCTCTTCAACCACATCCATGCCAAGAAATGGAATATCAGCAGTGTCCCAGTAGTTTCCTATGTGCTCTACCCAGACTGCACATCCTTCCCCATCTCCCTCAAAACCACTGTTTTGAATTTTATATTAATCGTATCCTTGCTTTTGTGTGTTTCTGTGTATTAGTAAATAGTGTATATGCATAAGTGTATGAGGGTAATTCAAAAAGTTCATTGAAAGTAGATTAAAAATTTTTATTTTGGTACAGAAAATTTTGAAATCTGAGCAAGATAGGTCTTCAAAAAGTTCATAAAATGCATTTTATGCAATCATTTGTATGGATTTAAAATTGTTTTGCACTTTGGGGTAAGAATTGTGGTACAGGGGGTTAAACCACTGCTTGGAATGCCTGCATCCCATATCAGAGTGTTGGTTCCAGCCCTGGTTGCTCCATTTCCCAACCAACTTCCTGCTGATGCATCCTAGGAGGCAGGAGATGGTGCGTCTAGTGCTTAGGCCCCTACCACCCATGTGGCAGACTCAGAGGAGTTCTGGGTTCCTGACTTTGACCTGGTCCAACTCTGGCTCTTATGGACATTTGGGGAGTGAACCAGTAGAAAGAAAATCTTTCTCTAACTCTCTATCCCTTTCTTTTTCTCTTTCCCCCACCCTTCCTCCCTCCTCCCTCTTTCCTCCCTCCTCCTTCCTTCTCTCCCCTTTAAAGTAATGAAAATAAATAAACATTAAAAATTTATCTTTTAGTTCCATTTTCCTTGAATTTTTAGAAGTGCTCTCACATTTAGCTTTGCCTATTTTAGAACTCTATATGCGATCATTCCAGATGATTTATTTTTTTGGTTCAACTTTGCTTTTGAAATTCAGTCACATTGGTGCGTTTGCATGGTCCATTCATTCTCACTACCATGTAATAGTCCATGGTGTGGAAAATTAGTACCTTTTAATCACTGTACTGTTGATGGGTACTTATGGATAGCACTGATAATAACATTGATGAACATTTTTCCTGTTGCACACGTGCACAATTAGAGGAATTTTTATCAGACTCTTTTTATTTAGGAATCATCAGCAAATTAGAAAAAGATCTCAGAATTGAAGGTACCAAACATTTTAACTATTTTCAAGAAGTGAAAACAGAATCTGGGGTCTATTGACCATTTGGCATGATGAGGAATCCTGGCAATATTCTAAAACAGAAAATGTGATATGATTCGCTTCAGAGTATTACAAAAGAAAGGAAGGTCCCCAGGACTTAGTAGAATGTCACTAAAAATAACCCATGATGAATTATTGTAATCAATCCTTTTGGTGGGATCACTATACTGGTAGAAATGCTACATTTAATTTATTTTCCTGTGAACATTCTATCAGGTTCTCTATAGAGTCTCCATTATTTGACTATTTACAGGGGCTATCTCTGTTCATTTCTTTGCATTTCTGCTGTTATGGATCACTAACTCTAGTGGGTAGGGGCCTACCATATGTATCTGACAAAGTTCTTAACTCCAACACATCCTCCCCAGGAGTTTCTTGGGTGAATTTTCTCCCTAGAGACAAGATTAGGAACATAATCAACACTGGTACAGGCCAGAGGACTAGAAACATGATAGCAGTTTTAGAAATATTATATTTAATGATTATTGATTAGCTGATGAACATCTAATTGTAGGCTCCTACTTAAGCCTTTGCCTCACTTAGTATATTTTTAAGGGTTCTAGTGAGTTTGTTTATTATGACAACTTTGTTGAGATATAATTCATATCTCACATATATTTCATATATTCATATCTCACATATAATTCACTCATCTAAATAGTGTAAGTCAGTAATTTTTAGAATAGAAACCATCACTTCAATCAATTTTAGAACACTTTCATCACTCTAAAAAGAAACTCCATATCCATTAATAGTTACTCTCCATATCCTCCCAATCCCTCTCTCCTCTGTCCCACCTCAGTCTGAGAAGACTATGAATCCACTTTCAGTCTCTATAGATTTGTCTGTTCTGTATATTTCATACGCAAAGAATCATATAATATGTGGTCTTTTTGTTATTGGATCTTCTTACTCACATAATGACTTCTAGGTTTATCTGTGGTACAGCATGCAACAGTGCTTCACTCCTTTTTAGTGCATGGACTAATAGTCCATGCTGTGTATGGCACATTTTTCTGATCTTCCCAACAGTTGATGAATATTAGGTTGTTTCCTCTTATTGGCTATTTTGAATAATGGTGGTATGAACACTCTCGTACAACTTGTATATATGTATGTTATCATTTCTCTTGAAATGTTTGTGTTTCATTTTGCTTCTCTTGGGTACATACCTAAAAGTAGGATTGCTGGATAAGCTAATAACTCTAAGTTAACCTTTTGAGGATTTTGTCTTGGTCAATATTTTTCTAAGTAATTTAGGTGAAGACAAAACTGTAATGATCAAATTTAGGAATGGTTGAAATCTACAAGGAAGTAGTGCTCCAGAGTGATGTGGCTCAATATGGTAGTCACAGCCACACATGACTTGCCAGCACTTGAATTCGTTCAAATTAGGATAAGCAATAAATGTCAAATACACACTGGATCTTGGGGTGGGTACTCGGCACAGCAGCTGAGACGCCACCTGGAACACTGACATCCCATGTCAGAGTGCCTGGGTTCAAGTCCTGGTTCCACTTAAAATTCCAGAGGCAGAGGTAGTGGCTCAAGAACCTGGATCCCTGCTATCCACATGGGAGACCCAGATTGGATACTGAGCTCCTGTCTTTGCCCTGCCCCGGCTTTGTCTGTTGCAGGCATTTAGGGGAGTGAAGCAGCAGATGGAAAATATCTCTGTCTCCTCTTGCTGATTCTTTCACATAAAAAATGAAATATGTATATTTCAAAGCCTTACTATGAAAAAATGAATATTGGGTGGGTGTTGTGGTACAGCAGGTTAAGCCACAGCTTGTGATCTGGCATCCTATATCAGAGTCCTGGTTTGAATCCTGGCTACTCTGCTTTTGATCCAGCTCCCTGCTAACATGGTTAGAAAACTGTGGATGATAAAAAAGAAAAAAGCTGTGGACAATGACTCAAATACTTGGGCCCCTATCTACCATGTGGGAGACCCAGATAAAATTCCTGGCTCCTGGCTTCAGCCTGGCTCAGCCCTGGCTCTGTGGTCATTTGGTGGGGGTAAATCAGTGGCTGGAAGATTTCTGTCTGTCTGTCTGTCTCTCTCTCTCTCTGCCTCCCTCCCCTTCTCCCTCCCTCCCTCCCTCCTTCTCATTCTGCCTTTCAAATAGATAAATCTTTAAAAAAAAAAAAAAGAAGAAAGGTAAAAATGTCTTAAAGATTTTATGCCATTTAATTACACATTGAAAAGATATGGGGGCCGGCGCCGCGGCTCAATAGGCTAATCCTCCTCCTAGTGGCGCCGGCACACCGGGTTCTAGTCCCGGTCGGGGCGCCGGATTCTGTCCCGGTTGCCCCTCTTCCAGGCCATCTCTCTGTTGTGGCCAGGGAGTGCAGTGGAGGATGGCCCAAGTGCTTGGGCCCTGCACCCCATGGGAGACCAGGATAAGCACCTGTCTTCCGGCACCTGTCTTCGGATCAGCGCGGTGCGCTGGCCGCAGCGGCCATTGGAGGGTGAACCAATGGCAAAAGGAAGACCTTTCTCTCTCTCTCTCACTGTCCACTCTGCCTGTAAAAAAAAAAAAAAAAGATGGATTTGGATGCATTGGAATAAATAAAATATAGTATTAAAATAAGTTTGACCAGCTTAGTTTTACTTTTTAAAACGGGACCACAAGAAAATTTATGATTACATAGATGCCTCCCATTCTACTTCTGTGGAGCAATGCTACTCTGTTTCCTTTATATCCATTTCTCCGCTCAACCACTGGATGGGTGTTAACCGGGCAGAGGGTGGGTGGATTGGTCAGACCTGGATTCAAAATCAGGTTCTTAGCCATAAAGCTGTAGACAACTTACTTAATATCTCTAAGTCTTAATTCTCTTAACTGTAGAAATTAAAAAATAATAATCATTATATCAAAATGTCATAAGAATGCAATACAAAAAGTTATGTAAGAACTTAGCTGAATATAGGTACATAGAAAGAGCTAAATGAATGTTAATTCTCTTCTTTCCTCATTTCCATTCTGCTTAATGATGGTTAATTAACTTTGATAATTCAGTTTGGGGTGGTAACATGTGCCACCTCCATGTGACTTTGTGTGCATTAATTTTAATAAGGGACTTAATGTTACTCTGTTTAATAGAATAACTTCAGTGGTTGCATTTTTGGGATAGGCAAGGTCTCATAAATAAAATGAATAGGAACCTTCATCTCTTGTGTGATCAGAGCAGAATTTAACTCTGCTTGTTTGCAATGCAATGTATTCCAAGTTTTAACATCATTCTGAGGTGGTGGAACTTTATTCAATGCTGAGGATATGCGGAAATTGAAATGGTCCACATGTGTTTCAGGATGTCATCCGAACCATTCAGAACCCATTCAGTATGGAAAACTCAGTGAGATCTTCTCAAGAGAACTTGTTCTCTGTCCAGAGGTCACCGGAATTTCCTGTTTCTGTTTGGACTGAAAATACCACATGAAGTTCCACTTTCTCTGAACACATTGGATCCTGGCTTGACCCATGAAGGCCAAGTCGAGTTTAAATAAAACACATACACATCACGGACCCTTTACCACCTCCCCCAGTCCCGAAACAGAAGCTGTTTCTTACCAACAACATTGATCATGGATTGCAATCTATTCACCCCTGCTGCAGAAATGTATCTCTTTCCACAGACTCTGCAGTTATTCTCCATTTTTTTATTATGGTAAAACACATATAACATACAATTTACCAATTATTGCTCAGAGTACAGTTCAGTGTCATTACACTGTGTTTAATAATAGCAACACCCTTATGCATCTCCATATCTCTTTTCATATCTTGTTAAAAATATGTTTTTGTTTATTTATTTGACAAGCAAAAAGACAGAGAGAGATATCCTCCATGCACTGGTTCACTTCCCAAATGCCTATAGCAGCTTGGAGCTTGGAACTCATCTGGGGCTCCCACAGGGATGACAGGGACCCAAGCACTTGTCCACATAGCTGCCTCCTGGAGTGCATGCTAGCTGGACGCTTGCTCCAAGCCTGAAACTATACCACTTAAATAATAACTCATTCTCCACTACTCCTAGCCTTGTCCACCAATAGTCTACCTACTAGTCTACCTACTGTTTCTATGGGCTTGACTCTTATGGGTGTCTCATAGTATTTGTTTGTGATTGTCTTACTTCATTTAGCTTAATATCCTCAAGGTTCTTCTGAGTTGTGGCATATATCAGAATTTCCTTCCCTTTTCAGGCTGAGCGGTATTTCATTGTACAATTTGCTGATCCATTTGCCTGTTGACACTTGGTTTACTTCCACCCTTTGACTATTCTGAACAATGCTTCTGTAAGCACATGGGTGTACAAATGATAGTTTTGTACTTTTGGAAGCAGACTGAACATCAAATATAGAGAAAAATTGATGGAAAGGAGTTGATAGGTATTTTTACTTGAGGGAAATATTTGACTTTTTTTTTTAAAAGATTTATTGTATTTATCTGAAAGAGTTACAGAGAGAGGTAGAGCCAGAGAGGGAGAGAAAAAGGTCCTCCATCCACTGGTTCACTCCCCAAATGACCACAATGGCCAGAGCTGAGCTGACCCGAAGCCAGGAGCCAGGAGCTTTTTCTGGGTCTCCCACATGGGTGCAGTGGCCCAAGGACTTGGGCCTCTTCCACTGCTTTCCCAGGTCATAGCAGAGAGCTGGATCAGAAGTGGAGTAGTTGGGACTTGAACCAGCACTCATATAGGATGCTGACACTGTGGGCCAGGGCTCACACCTGTAGCACCACAGCACCGGTCCCTTTCCTTTTTTTAAAAAATAAGATTTATGGCCGGCGCCACGGCTCAATAGGCTAATCCTCCTCCTGCAGCGCTGGCACACCGGATGCTAGTCCCGGTTGGGGCACTGGATTCTGTCCTGGTCCTTCCTCTTCCTGTCCAGCTCTCTGCTGTGGCCCGGGAGTGCAATGGAGGATGGCCCAAGTGCTTGGGCCCTGCACCCCATGGGAGACCAGGAGAAGCACCTGGCTGCTGGCTTCGGATCAGTGCGGTGCGCCGGCCACAGCGCGCTGGCCGCAGCGGCCATTGAGGGGTGAACCAACAGGAAAGGAAGACCTTTCTCTCTGTCTCTCTCTCTCACTGTCCACTCTGCCTGTCAAAAAAAAATTAAATAAATAAAAATAAGATTTATTTATTTGAGAGGTGGAGTTACAGATTGAGAGAGAGTGATCCCTTCTCGGCCTTTTGGCTAAGATCAAGTGTGGAGAGAGAGTGAGAGCGAGAGAGAGAGGGTTTCTATCCATTGGTTCACTCCCCAAATGGCTGCAACAGCAGGAGCTGGGCCGAACCAAAACCAGGAGGCAGGAGCTTCTTCAGGGTCTTCCACATGGTTGCAGGGGCCCAAGCACTTGGGCTATGTTCCACTGCTTTCCTAGGCCGTTAGCAGGGAGGTGGATCAGAAGTGGAGCAGCCAGGACTTGACTGTCCAATTGGGATTCCGGCATCACAGGCTGAAGCTTAATCTACTACACTACAGCCTCGGCCCTGGTTTTTGCCTTTAAAAGCTGAAGTTTGATGTACTCAAATGAAACCTCTTGATGTACTGAGGATCTCTGGAAGTTCTTCCCTTGCTACAGGTTTACATACGGGGATAGATATGTAAAATTGTATCACTGCTTCAGCATAAATTACTTGCCTTACTGTGTGTCGCCCCACTACCCCCTCACCTGATTTATATCTAGAACATTCCTATTTGGTAGGCAGTTAAAAAAAAAAAAAGCTGTTTCCCTGTCGCTCCCCCTCTTCGTGGAGGAATGACACAGGACCCTGCGCTGTTCTTTCGTCTGCTCGGCCCTCCCCGGGTTTGCTGCTGATTCTTCCCGGGTTGGCTACTGTCCCTTCCACCTCCGTGGAAGGGCAGTTCCCCCTGGCCACATTCCCCACTTCCGCAGGGGAGCGGCACACCGCCGGCCGGCCCTCTCAGGGGCTGCACAGGTGTTCCTTCAGATAGATGTTCCCCTTAGATGTTCCTCGTGCATGCCGTCTCTCTCCTCCTTTATAGTCCTCCTCTGCCAATCCCAACTCGGCTGCCCACACGCCGAGTACGCTGCTCTCCTCCAATCAGGAGCAAGTCCTACAGTTTATTGGTTGAACTGGAGGCAGCTGTGCGGAAGCTGTTTTCTTCTCTCCCAGCGCCATATTGTGGGAGAGCAGATGCACAGAATAAGTCTTAATTCCAGTAACTCAGTCCAGTCCGGGCTGCTCCCCACATTTCCCCTTTTTGGAGAAATGTTGAGCGCTAGTGCCTTCTGCCTTCTCTCTGACCATCCTGTTTCCCTTTGCTTGATTAGGGATTAAACATCTTTCAGCCAAGTGTGAACTTGGCACCTTTGAGATTCCTGCTAAAAGTTGCAATTCCTTTGACATCCCACTGCACCCTCTAGAGAAATTTCTAAAGACTTCCTTCCAGCTGTCACAAAAATGATAAAGGGCCATTTACTGACAGAATGGCTTTGATTGCCTAAGTATACAATGGGTAGAAATGCATACAGCGCCATTTCTAGGGCACTGGAGTACTGGAAATAGTGTACTAACTTTTCTAGGTTTTGGCCTGAAGGAGGGAGGAGGACATGCCTATCTACTGACAAAATTCTTCTGACCCTGCTGCTCAGGAGAGCGGCTGATTCTCCAGTTTCTCAGAAAGTCAAGCAGCGTTGACTTCCCAGGATCCTCTGAAAGAACTCCTTGCAGCTTCCAGTACTATAAACTCTTTCTCAGTTTCCCATTTTGAATACTTACAAAAATGCTGAGTTTGTGTCAATCTTTTTGGACCTAAAGTCAAGCTGTTCTCTCAAGAGAAAAGAAGTCATTAAGAAGACACCAAAGAATTAAATGTGTGGCTTCTTTCTCTACCTTATTTAAAGTGATGACTCCTCACCTTCTGAAAAACAATACAGCTAACTAGATATGTGGCTCCAAATGAAATTAATGACTGCCCAGAGGCAGTGGCCAGACACACCTTCCTTGTTTTCCAAGCTAACTTGTTTGATGAGGAACAGCTGGTAAGGAAGGGCCCGGGGTAGTAGGCAAGTTTTCTATTACTCTGTTCCTCCCAATATTGACTAGAAAAAAGCAAAAGTCATTCATTTAATTCATTTAATTTTAAAATCATTTCAGCTTATCACACAAGGATAATCAGAATGAAAAAATAGATTTAAAGAATAATAATTTACTATTAATTATCATTATATTACCAACTCTTTATATAGGTTTTGTTCATAATGATTCAGAGAAGATATTGTTCTTTCTACATTTGATAGAAAATACATTTGAAAGAAATGGTGTAAAGTCAGGTGAAAGTCAATGAAAGCATGCATATATAATATGTATATATAAGGTATCCTATATATAATGTTACAAAGAATAATGTTATTTTATTATAAAATATATACATCACAAGAATTTATTATAGTCATGTGCCCTTGTGGAAAAACAATACAATAGCTGAATATATAAAACGAAACTCATAGATACGTGAAGAGAACTTGAAAATGAAAAATTGTTCTGGGAGGCTTAATATACATCTTTCAAAATTTAATAAACCAAGTGGATAAAAATAACAAAGAATAAATTTAGAAGCATATAATAATCACTCCCAGTAGGACCTATATGTAGGAGTTCATGTCCTGTGGAAAAAATGTTCTTTTATGACTGTGGGTATTTACCTAATCCAATCATGTAGTTAGCCACAAAGCAAACATTAACAGACTCCAAAAAGTGGAAATTTTAGAGGCTGTATTTTTTTCTCATAAGCTAATAAACTTGGTAATCAGTAATATACATCTCAATACACTGTGTGACCCAAGCTCTGCCTAACATAGTAGAGCCTAATTTATTGGTAGAGAATAATAAATGGCATAGTTCTTACCCTAATTTAGAACT
Organism: Oryctolagus cuniculus; assembly: GCF_051225735.1. Taxonomy (NCBI): domain Eukaryota; kingdom Metazoa; phylum Chordata; class Mammalia; order Lagomorpha; family Leporidae; genus Oryctolagus; species Oryctolagus cuniculus. Next base: position 46,255,520 of record NC_142880.1, read on the forward strand.
TGTGAATACAGATACAACCAATGGCAGTAGGTTACTGAGAAATTTTATTGGTGGTATCCCAGGCTCCTCGGGGTACCTCAGGCAGCCATCAGTCCTTGGTAAGAAGTGAACTTTTGGGGACCGGCACTGTGGTGTAGTAGGTAAAGTTGCGCCTGCAGTGCTGGCATCATCCCATATGAGCGCTGGTTCGAGTCCTGGCTGCTCCACTTCTGATCCAGCTCTCTGCTATGGCTTGGAAAGTAGTAGAAGATGACCCAACTCCTTGGTCCCCTGCACACATGTGGGTGACCTGGAGGAGTCACCAGGCTCCTGGATTTGGATTGGCCCAGCCCCCGCTGTTGCGGCCATTTGGGGAGTGAACCAGCTGATGCAAGACTCTCACTCTCTCTCTCTCTCTCTCTCTCTTTCCCTCTGTAACTCTGCTTTTCAAATAAATAAATAAAATCTTAAAAAAAAAAAGAGGTAAACTCTTGAATCCAGTCAGCTGACAAGCTAGAATGAGCTTTAAATGTTATTTCTTTTCCTTTCCAGCATTAAGGAAATGAGGACCACTGAACAATGGAGATTTTCCCGGGTCATGATAAGATCTTCCTTCCGTGTCTGGAGCTGCACCCTAGAGTGCTAGACTCTTAATCAGCAGAGAGAGGAAACCAAGGTTTCCTTCCCAGTTTCAGCCTGGCTTTCAAATTTCTCTGGGTGCTGTCAGCTCAAGATACACTCTTTGTTGAACTCCCCTTGGCATTAGACTAACTAAATACAGGACTAGGCTCCCATTTTAACATTTGGTTCTTTGTGAGAAATTCTTCCCTATTTTTCTTTAAAAATTTATTTATTTATTTGAAAGAGTTACATACACATAATTCTGTAATTAATACACAGTTATTCTTAAGTGTTGAAATTTAACTGAAATGTGATCCCTGTTAAACATAAGAGTAGGAATAAGAGAGGGAAGAGATATATAATTTGGGACATGCTCAAGCTGACTTGCCCCAAATGGTAGAGTTAGAAACATACCAGGGGACTCCAATTTAATCCCATCAAGGTGGCATGTACCAATGCCATCTCACTAGTCCAAGTGATCAATTTCAGTTCGCAATTGATCATAATGAAAGGACTAAGAGTCAAAGGGAGCACATAAGCAAGTCTAGTACCTGCTAACACTAACCGATAGAATAAATAAAGGGGAGAGTGATCCAACATGGGAAGTGAGATACTCAGCAGACTCATAGAATGGCAGATGCCCTAAATAGCACTCTGGCCTCAGAATCAGCCCTAAAGGCATTCAGATCTGGCTGAAAAGCCCATGAGAGTATTTCAGGCATGGAAAGCCAAGACACTCTGGCAAAAGATCTCTGTGAGTGAGATCTCAGTGGAAAGAACAGGTCTTCAAAGAAGGAGGTACCTTTCTCTGAAGGGAGGAGAGAACCTCCACTTTGACTATGACCTTGTCTAAACAAGATAAGAGTCGGAGAACTCAAGGGGCCTCCATAGCCTTGGAAACTCATGACTGGAGCATAGGGAGATTACTGATGCCATAGACAGGAGTGTCAATTGGTAAAGTCAACAACAGGAGTCACTGTGCACTTACTCCTCATGTAGGATCTCTGTCCTTAATGTGCTGTGCATTGAGATTTAATGCTATAACGAGTACTCAAATAATATATTTCACTTTGTGTTTCTATGGGGGTGCAAGCTGTTGAAATCTTTACTTAATGCATACTAAACTGATCCTCTGTAAAAAAAAAAAAAAAAAAAAAAAGAAAAGAAAAGAAAAGAAACTATCAACTCCCAACTTGACTCTCACTGGGATTAAACATGACAATAGGTCTGATCTGATTTCATCATCATTAAAAAAAATCATCTATTATTTTTCACTTTATGTTTCTGTGTGGGAGCAAACTGTTGAAATCCATACTTAATGTATACTAAGCTGATCTTCTGTATATTAAGATAATCGAAAATGAATCTTGATGTGAATGGAAGGGGAGAGGGAGTGGGAAAGGGGAGGGTTGTGGGTGGGAGGGACGGTATGGGGGGGAAGCCATAGTAATCCATTATTCGTACTTTGGAAACGTATATTCATTAAATAAAAGTTAAAAAAAAAAAAAAGAGTTACATACACACACATACCCACACACATGGGGCGGGGGGAGGGAGGAAGGGAGGAAGGGAGAGAGAATGACTCTTTTATCTGCTGGTTCATTCCCCAGATGGCCCCAACATCCAAGGCTGGGCAAGGCCAAAGCTAGGATCCAGGAGCTTCATCCGGGTCTCCCTCATGGTTGTAGGGGCCCAATGCCTCAGGCCGTCCTCCACTGCTTTCCCAGGCACATTAGTAGGGAGTTGGATTGGAAGTGGAACAATTGGGACTTGAACCAACACCCATATAGGATGCCAGCATTGCAGGTGGTGGCTTAACCAGCTGCACCACAATGCCAGCCCCAGTTCTTCCCTATTTCACAAAGATAAAACGTCCTGGGTTATGTTTATTTGGCATATTGTGTCAGTAACATGATTGTTAACATTAAATTTAAAAAATCTATTTCATAGGTAAATGTGGGTTTCATAAGGTACAAAAAAATAGGACAGGGGTTGTGTTTGATGGAAGGAAACTTTTGAGAGACATACCCCTGCCTAGATTGTAAGGACATTTTGATTCATCCGTTCAATAGAAGTCAGAATGAGGCAAGCTCTGAAGATATGAGAAGAGTATAGATAGAGGAATAGGGGGCTCTTCTTGGATTCTGATTTGCAAAGAAGCCATCTGAACCCTTTCCATATTTCATATCCCTATTTGCAAAATGAATCCAATTAAGAAAATGAATGTCAGATGGTATTCGCTAAGAGTGAGTCATCCCCTGGTAAAGCCTGAGGCTTCTAGAAGATGCCACACTGCAGAAGTCTTCTAACAGCAAGCACTGAACTATCAAGGGAGAATTTTAGCTTTGTTTTAAAGCAGAACGTTTGTCTCAGAAGGCTGACAAAACTTAAATCCTCAGGCCTGCGAACTCTTGTTTGCATTTTGCAGGCTTCAACACATGGAATTTTATTGCAACATTGGTGTTGACAACGCTAGCATTTTTCATTAAAACAAGAAGCCCAGGATAATAATTACTACCTTATGAGGGCCTCACATGTTTTTCTCCTGATTACCTTTCTTTCCTTTTGCAATTTCCTTGTCCTAATTGTTCCTGAACCCAGCACCTCCTCCTCTTGGGGGTCTGTGCCTTTTGGGAGTGGTGGTTGCTGGGGAGGTGGTTGATGTGTCCATGAGCATTCATGGCTCTCAGCTTGGATCCTGGAGTCTGTTTCTCCTCACCACTGGCCTATCCAGGCCTTGGTGTTTAAAAGATCAGACACCCAGGAGGCAGCAGCAGAGGGGAGAGCCAATTCCAGCTTTCCCATTGTTCTCTGCACCCTTGGTCCAGCACTGTGAGTACACATCCTGTGAGAAGTGGACTTGCCTGTCACCTCCTTTGGCACAAAGCAGAGCAAAGTTTATTTATATGCCTATTGGGAAGAAATCTGGTTCAGAAATTTGTAGAGTTGGTTGCTAAAGAATAAAAATATGCCCACAAGCCAGAGTTGTGTTTCCCACTCAGTGTTTGCTTAAACTCAAAGTATTTGCTGAACATGTACTAGTTGAGAATGGAGGTGCACATGCACATGAGAATTTTTGAACTTCTTGAAAAGTGATTATTCTCATCTCTAAAGTCACAGAAATTTCAGTAGTTTGCATACATTATTATATGATTTGATTGGAAAAATCAAAGAAAAATGAGAACAAATAGCATCCTAGTGAAAGAGGAAAAGTACAGCATTTATTTTGGAATGAGCAGATAGTTGAAGCCAAGCTGTCTCTTCCACTGTACTGTAGTATTTACAGTAAATCCACTTTATGCTCAAAACTTTTAGCCAAATTCACATGAAGTTGAGCACAGATGAGGCAGTTAGTCTCAGAAATTAGTTAGAATCCAATAAGCAAACTAGTTTGCGTCTCAGGTGTGCTCTCTTTCAGCCTATTAGGAGGTCACACATTTAGGGCCAGTTAACAAAGGGTATGCATAATTAGACAGTTTCACTCAGCAGGAACTCTAGATATAAAATTGATAAGCGCAAGCACTTTAGAATGCTGTTAACTCATGCAAACCCAGGTTTTACCTAAGGACTGAGATCTTGAAATCAATCCCTTCCTCACAAGTGCCTGGGGTACCCAATCAGCCCCCTTGGGGAGAGGGTCAATGTTCCTCAAATTGCCTTACTTACTCTCACTAAATCTGTGACCTTGGTAAATGCTAGGGCCAGAGGTATCTGCAGTAGGGATGATAGGAATGCACCTCCCTGGGTGCATATTTCCAGGAAGCTGGGAGCACAGCTGGGGCTTGAACCCAGGCACTCCAATCAATGTAGACTGAGCGAAATGCCCACCCCAGTGGCAGTATTTAAAGGCAACTGCCAAGATTGGTGGGGCGAATCCTCATTACTCCACAGTAAGTCAAATAGAAAGGAAAAGAACCCTTCTCGTTACCCACAGGAAGACCATCCGTTGAAAGACATCCTGGGTTGAAACTTTGTGATTATGTCCTTCCCTTTTGACTACCAGTGTGAGTGATGTGTAAGACATTGTTCTGTCTTTTCCTGGAGTTTAACCTAATATTGATCTGCTCAGCTTGTATTTGCTTCATGTTGGATTTAGACATTATTTCTCATTGGTCTGGCTTTTTCCACAAGGGTTTTAGAGAGGATTTCTCAGGAGCAAGTAGAAGAAAGAAGTTTCTTAAATCCTTTGAGTGCCATGAGCCAGGAAGCTGTGAGCTAGCAGTTTGTTTAGGTTCACAGTGGTTTTCAAGCCGGGTTGTATTTAAGAATGGCTTGGAGAATGAGTTAAAAGATACTGATCTGATGCTGAAATCTTTAGGGGAGGTATATTGATGTCTGTGATCTACTTGGAAATATGTCCAAAAAACAAGATGGATCAAGGGATAGGCATATGATAAAGCAAATCTTGAATGATATTACTGACAGAATTTAAGTTGGGAGTATAGGTGAGTTCACTGCAAAATTAAAGACAACCTTTCTGCATGTTTGTACCTCCCATAATAATATATTAGGAAAAAGAAATATCAGTAAATGCATAATATTGCAATAAAAGAAGAGACATGATGGAATATTTACAGAATTAATGGTTTTGTAAATTGTAAAGTTGTATTTAGAAACCTTCTCATCCCAAAAGAAGAAAACCAAGTGGGGCCAGCATTTTGACATAGTGGGTAAATCTGCCAGAGGTGATGCTGGCATCCCATATGGGCACCAGTTCGAGACCTGGATGCTCCATTTCTCATCCAGCTCCCTGCTAATGCACTTGGGAAAACAGTGGAAGATGGCCCAAATCTTTGGGTCCCTGCACCCACTTAGGAGACCCAGGAGACTCCAGGCTCCTGACTTTGGCTTGTTCCAGCCCTGGCTGTTGCAGCTATTCTGGAGGGGTGAACCAGTAGATGGAAGATTTCTCTTTCTCTCCCTCTCTATGTAACTCTGCCTTTCAAATGAATATATCTTTCAAAAATAAACCAACAAACAAATCAAGTAGGAAAGAACAAAGAATTATAAAAAATTATGAGGTTTGTGGACTGATTATAAGTATGAAGAATCCCAGAAAGGTAAAAAAAATGAGGAAAGAGATTTTTTTAAAAGATTTATTTATTTATTTGAAAGTCAGAGTTACAGAGAGAGAGAGAGAGAGAGAGGTGTTCCATCTGTTGGTTCACTCCCCAATTGGCTGCAACAGCCGGAGCTGCGCCGATCTGAAGCCAGCAGCCAGGAGCTTCTTCCTGGTCTCCCACATTGGTGCAGGGGCTCAAGGCCTTGGGCCATCTTCTACCACTTTCCCAGGCCACAGCAAAGAGCTGGATCAGAAGTGGAGCAGCCAGGTCTCAAACTGGCACCCATATGGGATGCCGGCACTTTAGGCCAGGGCATTAACCTGCTGCGCCACAGTGCCGGCCCCGGAAAGAGATTTTTGGAAAAAAAAAAAAAAAGACTTAAAAAACACACATGTCAAGTAAAATAACAATGGAAAGAACAGTTCTCAAAACTTGAGGAATGAAAGATGTACTCTGGGGGGCATGTGGATTTGGAGCACATTCACAGAGGCAACAGGTGTGAATTTATAAATGTTAAATGAGGAAGGTGACATAAGTGGTTTGGGAACAATTATCCGAGCCTACAAGGGTTAATCATGAGGGCGGTGTCAGCCCAGGGCAATTGCTGGGCAGATATTCTCAAAAAAGTATTCTTTGTCAAGGTTGCAGTGGCATTTGTTCAAGGTTGTGGCATGCAGAGTCCTTGTAATAGTTACCATGGGTGTGTGTGCGCTTGAGAGCTTTCCCCTCAAGGCTACTGCCTCCATTTTATTAGGGTTCCACATAGAGGCCTCTTTTTCGATGCTGACAATGTTCACTGTGGTTTACCCTGCCTGCCTTCCCTTACCAATGGAGTCTGAACTTCCAGGGATGGGCTTGACATTGCTGCTTTTTAAAGCTCTTAAGTTGACTCCAATGGCTTCTGAGTACTGCTCAGAAGGTGTATTGGAGACTCATATGCTTGGAAAAACCCGACAGGGGGTGGACATTTGGCACAGTGCTTAAGATGTTGCTTAGGGCCGGTGCCGCAGCTCACTAGGCTAATCCTCCGCCTTGCGGCGCCGGCACACCGGGTTCTAGTCCCGGTCGGGGCGCCGGATTCTGTCCTGGTTGCCCCTCTTCCAGGCCAGCTCTCTGCTGTGGCCCAGGAGTGCAGTGGAGGATGGCCCAAGTGCTTGGGCCCTGCACCCCATGGGAGACCAGGATAAGTACCTGGCTCCTGCCATCGGATCAGCGCGGTGCGCCGGCTGCAGCGCACCGGCCGCGGCGGCCATTGGAGGGTGAACTAACGGCAAAAGGAAGACCTTTCTCTCTGTCTCTCTCTCACTGTCCACTCTGCCTGTCAAAAAAAAAAAAAAAAAAAAAAAAAAAAAAGGTGTTGCTTAGAATTCTGCACGTCATATCAGAGTACCTGGGTTCAAGTCCTGGCTCCTGTTCTGATTCCAGTGCCCTGCTAATACACATGCTGGGAGACAGCATGGGCCCACCTGAGAACTTGGGTCTCTGCCACCCATATAGGAGACCATAGCACTCTCTCTGTTATCTGTTTTTGTCTCTCTGACTTTCAAATAAAAAAAAAAATCTTAAAAATGGTTAAGATTATTTAGTGCTGACTGAGTACCAAACATTATACCAAGCACTTTCTTGTAGTGTCTCATTTAATTCTCATAGCAATTCTCTGAAGTAGATACTATAATCATTTCCTCTTTACAGATGAGAAAATAGGCACAGAGACATTAAGTCACTGGACCAGAGTCACACGGTAACTGGCAGTTCCACTCTTAGATTTGTCTGTATGATTTGCCTGAAATATTTAAGTGCCTTTTGTTGAAAAAGGCATATATACAGGTGCTGTATTTTCTGGGTTCTTGCATGTCTAAGGATGTGCTTTTATACTTGAAGGACAGTTCAGCTGGACCCAAGATTCCAGAGAGACACTTTTCCACATAATTCTGTAAACATGAAACAAGAGTTTCTGGTATTGACTGTTGAGAAGTCTGAGGCTGAAGTAATTTTTTCTCAAGTAAATTAAATTTCTTCTTGAACCTAAACGCCTGAAGAATTATTTCTCTATTTCTTAAACTTCCATGGGTTTTCCATCATAAGATATAGTAATAAGTAGGTCTGTGTAAGTTTTCACAGGGACATGTGTGCCTTCTTCATCTGCATGTCTGAGGTTAAACTCCAGTATTATATTACTTTTATGATCCATTTGTTGTATTCTCTTCAAGACATCAATTATGTATTTTTGGATATCCTTTCCCTATTTTCTATATTGCTGATGTTCTTTCTAACTATTCTTTTTTATTTTTTAAAGATTTATTTTATTTATTTGAAAGACAAAATTACAGAGAGAGAGGTAAAGACAGAGAGCGTGGTCTTCTATCCGCTAGTTCACTCCCCAGATGGCTGCAACGGCCAGAGCTGCGCTGAACTGAAGCCAGGAGCCTGGAGTTTCTTCCAGGTCTCCCACGTGAGTGCAGGGGCCCAAGGACTTGGGCCATCTTCCACTGCTTTCCAAGGCTATAGCAGAGAGCTGGATTGGAAGAGGAGCAGCCAGGACTAGAACCGGCGCCCATTTGGGATGCCGGGGTTTCAGGCCGGGGCTTTAACCTGCTGTGCCACAGCACTGGCCTCTCTTTCTAACTATTCTACATCACTGTTCTTTTCCTTTATGAGGTGTGTAATTTCTTCAAACTTTTCCTTCCATGTCCATGATTATCTTTTGTGTATTCTCTCTGTTTTGTTGTTTTTTGCTTCTCATGTGCCTTTCATCTCTGTCATGATTTCATTTTCTCTTGCATTTCTTTCTCACACATGGCCAACTTAATGCAGTCTCACCACCTTCATTTCAAATTTTTGTAAATTTTGGATGACCTCTCTTTACAAAGTATTCATATCATGTTTAATTGCTTTGAGATTTTGAAAAACAATTTGGGATTGTATTTGTCCTATTTCCATTACTCTAGCAACATACCTGAGGCTCCATGCTTTGTAAAGATAAGAAGATTATTAATTCTGGAGGGTCAATGGCACTGTACCAGCACTGGCTTGGTTTTGGTGAGGACCTCATGGTAGATTGTATCCTGATTGTGGGTGCTCATGAGGAAGGGGTCACTTGGTGAGACAGGAAGCCAGAGAGAAGGTAGGGGCATGGCTCACTCTTTCATAACAGCTCTCTTAGAGAACTAATCAGGGTTCTAGCAGAACTACCTCAACTCCTTCCTAGGGCTATGCCTCCTATACCCTAATGATTTCCCACTGGAGCTCACCTGTAGAAGTTCCCACCACCTGTTAATCTTGTTACACCTAGGATCAAGCTGCCAACACAAGAATCCTTGGAGGAAAAACTCCAACCATATCCAAACTGTACTAGGGACATTTTCCCTTATTTTCTTTCTTTCTTTTTTTTTAATTTATTTATTTGAGAGGTAGAGTTATAGACTGTGAGAGGAAGAGACAGAGAGAAAGGTCTTCTTTCTGTTGGTTCACTCCCCAAATGGCCGCAACAGCCGCAGCTGTGCCGATCCGAAGCCAGAAGCCAGGCGCTTCTTCCCAGTCTCCCATGCAGTTGCAGGGGCCCAAGCACTTGGGCCATCTTCTACTGCTTTCTCAGGCCATAGCAGAGAGCTGGATTAGAAGAGGAACAGCAGGGACTAGAACCAGTGCCCATATGGGATGACGGTGCCACAGGTGGAGGATTAACCTACTGCGCCATGACATCAGCCCCATTTTCCCTTATTTTCTTGGGCTAATTCCTCTTCTTACATATGTTCCTTATAATGTTTTTGGCCTGGATGCCTTTGTTTTTGTCTTCTAGTTTTCATATATCAACAGATAAATCCTAAGAGCCTTTATATGTATTACCTATCTTTATAGGCAGTTTAATGTGAGTTTTCTCTTTGCTAAAGAATCAGATGTGGTGGGGTCGGTGCTATGGCGTAGTGGATGCATGCAGTGCTGGCATCCCACATGGGCGCCAGTTCCAGTCCCAGCTGCTTCACTTCCAATCCAGCTTTCTGCTACGGCCTGAGAAAGCAGTTGGAAGAAGGCCCAAGTGCTTCAGATTGGTGCTGCTCTGACCCTTGTAGCCAACTGGGGAGTGAACCAGCAGATGGAAGACCTCTCTCTCTCTCTCTCTCTCTCTCTCTCTCTGCTTCTCTGTAACTCTGGCTTTCAAATAAATAAATAAATCTTTAAAAAAAATCATCTGTGGAGTGATGGAGACAGGGAAAGGGTGTGGAAGACTGAACTCTGCTTATTGTCACAGTCTGAAATTCATCCTGGCATTCCCCAAAATCCAGGTTTTGTTTAATTTTTCTTAGAGAGAAAGAGAGAGGAGGGGAAGAGAGAGGTATCTTCCACCCACTGGTTCAGTCCCTAAACACCCACACAGGACTGCATCAGACTGAAGCCAAGAACCCATAACTCCATGCAGGTCTCTCAGGTGCGTGGCAGGGACTCAGGTACTTGAGCCATCATCTGTTATCTCCCATGGTGTGTATTAACAGGAAGATGGATCAGAAATGGAGGAGCCAGGATTGGGAACCAGGCATTCCAATATAGGATGTGTGGGTGTCCCAAGTGGTAACTTAACTGCTATACAAAATGCCTTCCCCCAGGTTAGGTTTTTAAAAATTTGTGTACATTAAACTTTATTCTTTTTCATTAGCAGTTTCATGAGTTTTGGCCAATGCATAGAATCATGTGTCTATCAGCACCATAGTGTAAAGAATAGTTTCATCACTCAAAGAATGTCTCCGTGTGATCTCTTTGTAGCCAGTCAACCAGTTCCCTTGTCCTATTCCTTAAAAATTATACCAACTCTCCCATTGCTGTCTTATTTCAATAAATTTTAACTTTTTTAGCAGATGTTCTTTATAATTTTTAATTTGAGGAAGAGGCCTTTATTTCAATTTACATGGAATTTCCTCACTCTTTTGGTCTTTTTGTTGTTTTGATTGATTTCAGCAAATGCATTAGAGTCCACATGACTTTCTTCTGTCATCTGTAAACACTTAAAGAAGAATTAAAGTTACAAACATTTATATTTTCATTTTCACATTAGTAAATTCAGACAAGGAATTTATTTAAGAACAAAGGATTCATGATGAAATTGAGAGTTGATACAATATCATAAGTTTCTGTCATGCCTGTAGTTTAAATTCAACTAAACATTTTTAAAAGATTTATTTATTTACTTGAGAGGTAGAGTTACAGATAGACAGAGGGAGAGACAGAGAGGTCTTCCATTCTCTGGTTCACTCTCCAGATGGCCACAACAGACAGAACTGGGCTGATCCAAAGCCAGGAGCCAGGAGCTTCTTCCTGGTCTCTCATGTGGGTGCAGGGGCCCAAGCACTTGGGCCATCTTCTACTGCTTTCCCAGGCCATAGCAGAGAGCTGGATCAGAAGAAGGGGCAACCAGGACTTGAACTGGTGCCCATATGGACACCAGCACCTCAGGTAGCAGCTTTACTCTCTGTACTACAGCGCTGGCCCCTCAATTAAACATTTATAAAAACACTGTTGTCCGGCCAGCACCGCAGCTCACTTGGCTAATCCTCTGCCTGCGGTGCCGGCACCCCAGGTTCTAGTCCTGGTTGGGGCACTGGATTCTGTCATAGTTGCTCCTCTTCCAGTCCAGCTCTCTGCTGTTACCCGGGAAGGCAGTGGAGGATGGCCCAAGTGCTTGGGCCCTGCACCCCATGGGAGACCAGGAGGAAGCACCTGGCTCCTGGCTTCGGATCGGCGCAGTGGGTTGGCTGTAGCAGCCATTTGGAAGGTGAACCAAAGGAAAGGAAGACCTTTCTCTCGGTCTCTCTTTCTCACTGTCTAACTCTGCCTGTCAAAAAAACAAAAACACTGTTGTCCAAGCCATGGGCTAAGTGTGGGACATTGCATTCTCCTCCCTCAAGAAAATCATCATAGCTGCTTTGCGAAACATAGAGGCATAGAAATGTAGTTAGAATCCAGAGTGGTGAATTCAACACCAGGAACAGGATTGGATAGAGTCATAGGAGTCTGGGCTCCCTATTCTAGAGGAGTCATTCTATACTGCTTAGCACCCACCAAATTAAAGACCCAATTTATCACCACACAAGCTGCTTTTGAGGCTATATGGGCCACAGTTGATCTTAGTCACTATTTTTCTTCACTCTCTTTCTAAATAATCCTTAAAAATATAAAAACCATATCTCATGGACCATACAAAAATGGGCTACAAGCTGGAGCTGGCCAATCCTATTCTATCCTGGGGCATATCTTAAATCTTTCTTCTCTGTTCTCTAAATCTTGAGACTACCATTAAAATACCAGAAAAAATATGAAACAGGAATTTGACTCAAAGTTAACCAAAATTGAAAATGTGGTGGACTGTGGTGTTCTCTTTCACCAGGCTGCCCCTGGTGCAAGGATTGCTTGAACCTGCTCCCGCCACGTGGCTTGCCCTGTCCTCTCTCCCCGACTCTCTCTGATTGGTAAATTTACTTTCCCTTACTCTGATGTCAGGCTTAAGCACATGCCTTGTTTTTTTTTTTTTTTTTTGTTTGTTTGTTTTCTTTTTAAGATTTATTTATTTGAAGGACAGAGTTAGAGAGATCTTCCATCTTCTGGTTCACTCTCCAAATGACTAAAACAGCCAGGGCTGGGCTAGGCCAAAGCCAGGAGCCAGGAACCAGGAGCTCCATCCAGGTCTCTCAAGTGGGTAGCAGGGGCTCAAGAGAGCTGGGCTGGAAGTGGAGCAGCCAGGATATGAACTGGCACCCAGTGGAATGCCAACATTGAAGGTGACAGATTAATTTGCTACTTTTAAAAAATTAGAGTTATCTATTTGAAAGGCAGAGTTAGAGAAGGGGAGACACACACGTACACATGTGCATGGGTGCACACAGAAAACATGGCTTGCTTTTATGAAACAGTAGGACTATGATGTGTCCCTTCCTGGTAGAAACTGAAGAACCATTGTATGGTTGCATTGTTGCATTGTTCTGTCATTGCATGGGTCTGCGATGGCATGAATCATTGTGTGGATCAATCATTGTATAGATCCACCATTGGAGGGATCTGGCATTGTTTTCTCCTTCCTCAAGATAAACATGATCCAAACGGGTTTGATCCTAGAATAAAGACACCTGGAGCAGAGTCACAACCAACTCTCTTTATAATTGACCTATAAAGGAAGCAAGGACTAAACTTTTTGTTTTTGGAGAACAACAACAACAACGACAACAAAAAACAAACAAACAAATCATGAGATTTGTTTGATTTGTTTGTTTGCTTGTTTCTACTGCATAATATGAGAGTTGATGAGCGCATAAAATTAGCTGTGTACCTACAGATGCTATTTCAGGCTGGTCCCATACTTCTGAACCAAACAGACATGAATCAAAATCACGGACTATGTTTTAACTTGTGGATAAACTTAAAAGTATAATTCTAAATTTTTTATTTTATCTATAAAGTTCATTTTCAAGAGGAGGTAAAGCTTATTTTATACTTCTAAGCCAGGCAAGTTAGTAAAGCAGAATAAAGAGGCATGTATAGCAAGATAATGTGGTCACAATAGCTGATTCTCTAGGAAATGCAGGGAATGATGAATTCCACAAAACAAACACAATAAAAATAATTTGTATTTTTGAGTAATGTATATCCAAAACTGAAATAGCAACACTGCAACTATTTTTTTTTAAATGCTGTATAAATGTCATGCATAGTTTTAAACTATGTTTAAAATCCATCCACAGTGCTGAGCCCAGTTGGGGACCATTTCAGAGCATCCTTGGCTCATAAATTACTGCCTTCAAGTGCTAAGTTCTGCATCTTCAGATTCCAGTGTCAACTCACATGTTTGTCCTTGCCAGTCAACCAATATAGAAGAGAAACTTTTTAACAGTCAAGCAAGCATTTTTTATAAGAGCATACAATAAAATGTATACATATCCTGAATACTTATTTTTATATTTTCTTATCCAAGTTATCTCCCTCTGTCCCTCTCACGTACATGCTGCCCTGTGACAAGATTAACTTTTTTTTTTTTTTTTTGAGAGGCAGAGTGGACAGTGAGAGAGAGACAGAGAGAAAGGTCTTCCTTTTCTGTTGGTTCACCTCCCAATGGCTGTGGCCGGTGTGCTGCGGCCGGTGCACCGTGCCAATCTGAAGTCAGGAGCTAGGCAACTTTTCCTGGTCTCCCATGAGGGTGCAGTGCCCAAGACCTGGGCCATCCTCCACTGCACTCCCGGGCCACAGCAGAGAGCTGGACTGGAAGAGGGGCAACCGGGACAGAATCTGGCGCCCGACTAGGACTAGAACACACTGTGCTGGCGCCGCAAAGCGGAGGATTAGCCTATTGAGCTGCGGCATGGGCCCCAAGATTAACTTTTAATATTAGGTATTCTTTTGCAATGGCTCCTTTTGTGAGCTAAACATATTTACTACTACTAATAATAGCTGACACCTACTAAATACTCTGCAAGTGTTGTCAGGTGTTGTATTAAATGCTGCATGTGGCTTCTTAAAATCAAGGGCTCCCTGAACCCTGGAACAACTCGGTGAAGTAGCCAACATCATTTTCTCCAGCTTAACATGAAGAAGCTGAGGCTAACAGATGTGAAATGATAAACTCAATGCCACACAGCTAATAAATAGTGGAGCCAGGATTTGAATTCAGTTCAGTGTGATCCCAGAGCCGCCCCTATGACCTGGAGGATATCACTGCCTTGTGTCTAATTCTCTGTGCTGTCAGGAGGCCACAGGATCTTGTAAATGCCCAAGGAGATCACATCTGGGAGTCCTTTGAAGTTGTGCACTGTGCAGATGCAAGCTCTCCTGATGAACACTTCCACCACCTGAGTTTGTCCACCCACCACAGTAGGGGGTTCAGGTGAGGGAACTATCTTTACGTGCACTGTGGGGTCTGTCCTTGGTGTGAGTAGGTGATGGAAAGGCCGTCTCATTCAAAAAGCAGGGGCTGGGACCAAATCCCAACTGAATTACAATGGAGACCTTGCCCTCTGCCCTCACGTCTACTCCCAGGGTGCATCTGTTAGCATAGGAGCTCACATTTTCTGGGGTAGGCATAATATTTGACCTGAAAACCATCCCCTGGAGACCAGTTCCTTTGGCTCTCCACACCTGATTTTTTGGACCCAATGTCTAGCATTTCAGGCTGATCTTAAAAATGGAAACAAGTCAGGTGGCGGTGGGTACCTCTGGGATCTGAAACTGGTTTTTGTCCTCTTTTCACACAGGAACAAAGTCAGGAGGCTTGTATTTAAATCACTCCAGTGAAAACACTGCAACGGATGGCGCTAAGGTTTGAGGTCAAAGGTGAGAAGCAAGTGCATGGGGTATGTTCTGGCATCTCACACTGACAGTCATGTTCAGAAGAGCTTGCCACATGTTTCATGCACTAGTGGGGCCCCTCAAACCTTGACTTGGCCCAGAACATGGCTCTGATTTTTTTGTGTAGTTGGACAATATGTGACTTTCTTAGGCCCTGGCCTTTAACTGAGATGTTTAATCATGATAGGAGGTTTAAGGTGAGAAGTGGGAGAGGTGGGTTAGGAAAAGAGGGAGGGAAAAATGAATGAGAAAGGGGCAAGCATTGTGGTCCTGTGGGTTGAACTGGCATCTCTCACTGGAGCACTGATTCCATTCTGGGCTACTCAGCTTCCAATCCAGTTCTCTGCTAATGTGTCTGGGAAAGCAGTGGAAAATATCCCAAGTTCTTGGGTCCCTACCACTCATATTGGGAGATTCAGAAGGAGTTCCTGGCTTCTGGCTTCAGTCTAGCTCAGATCTAGCTGTTGTGGCCATCTAGGGAGGGAATCAGCAGATGGAAGATCTGTGTCTCTTCCTCTCTTGTAACCATGCCTTTCAAACAAATAAATCTTAAATAAAAAAAGAATGAAGGAGAGAAGGTAGGGTGAAGTTTAGGATTTATATGGATGAAGAATGTGTGGCTCTAATCACCAGGGAGGAAAAAACTAAATACAAAAACCAGGGAATCTAGGTTGGATTGTGAACAGTATTTGTTCTTTCACATAAGATCCCTGATCTTTGAATTTTCCACTTCAAGTTATAGATACAGGTTTACCATGAGTCATATCACTGCAAGGCTGACAGCACCCCTTAGCAAAAGTTACGGTGGCTGGTGCTGTGGTGCAGCAGGTTAAGCGGCTGCCTGCAGTGCTGGCGTCCCATATGGGCACCGGTTCATGTCCTGGCTACTCCACTTCTGATTCCCCTCCCTATTATTGTGCCTAAGAAAGCAGTAGAAGATGGCCAAAGTGCTTGGGTACCTGTGACCCATGTGGGAGACCAGGATGAAGCTCCTGGCTTGTTCCTTCAGCCTGATCCAGCCCTGACCACTGGGTCCAGTTGGGGAGTATAGCAGCAGATGAAAGCTCTCTCTCTCTCTGCCTCTCTCTCTCTCTCTGTCTCTTCCTTGCTCTCTCTGTAACTCTTCCTTTCAAATAAAGAACAAAGCTTAAAAAAAAAGTTACTGGACCTCATTCAGAAGAGGATCCGTGATTTCTCCATAGTCATTGATCAATGGGGACATAGAGCAACTCACAGACAATAGCTTATTTCTCTTAGGAGTGACTATCACTGAATATATAATGCTCACAAGCACTTAAAAACATTAGGTCCTCATCTTTCTTTTGACTTTAAGTGAGTCCATACTGTTACTCAATTTAGACATATAATAAATTCTAAAATTCCAGAGTCTTAAAGTGAACCCTACTTCTGATTTAACACCAACTCTCCTAATCCTGGATTCTTTCATTGTCTTCATTAAAAACACATTCATGGGCTGGCACAATGGCTCACTTGGCTAATCCTCCACCTGCGGCGCCATAACCCTGGGTTCTAGTCCCGGTTGGGGCGCCGTGTACTAGTCCCAGTTGCTCCTCTTCCAGTCTAGCTCTCTGCTGTGGCCTGGGAGAGCAGCGGAGGATGGCCCAAGTGCTTGGGTCCCTGCACCCACATGGGAGACCAGGAGGAAGCACCTGGCTCCTGGCTTCAGATCGGCGTGGTGCCGGCCGCAGTGGCTATTAGGGGAGTGAACCAACGGAAGGAAGACCTTTCTCTCTGTCTCTCTCTCACTGTCTAACTCTGCTTGGCAAAAAAACAAAACAAAACAAAAGCACACACATTTGTGATTGAGTTGCTGCACATGATGTGCCTCCCCTGAAGTTAGAGGTATATTTTTTTCCATGCTGTCTTCTGGTCACTGTTCTTCTAAAGAAAGCAGGTGTGCTTTCAGCACCAGGATTGTTCCTGTTCTTGGATGACTGTAACAGGGTATTCTGACCCTGCTGCTCAAGTTCACCAAACTTGGGAGGGGACACAAAGATCCTATTCCAGGGAAAAGACAGAACTGGAGGCTGTGACGGCTTTCAGTGTTTGGGCTCTTGAGGCTGTATCAAAAGACAAGAGTTGGCTTTAAATAGAAAAATTACACTCACTGACGTGACAGAAATGCTGCATACATTACTTCTACCACCCACGCTTCTGAAACTTGGCAACAGAGAGAAACTTGACCCATTCTCTAGAACCACACAATAGATGGAGAGGAAGTTGATCCTCTAATTGTGGGAGGAAAAGGCTGAGTAAGTGACAAACTGCATAAATCCAACACAGAGTGAGTCTGCACCCTGGGTGGCTGTGAGACAGAGAGGAAGAGAGATGGAATATAGCATGTGTGTTCTCATTCACGTGTACTCCGTATCTGAACATGGGCTGGGTGAGAGTGATATGGCAGATCTGTGTTGATCCCTGGTGCTTTGAATGAACAAAAATGAAACTCACCTCTGCTGTGTCAGGCTGAGCCTTGAGAACTTGGTTGGGGGAATGACATGGGGATTCCCACATCCCATTTTTGATGGCGATTTGGACCATAATGGAATCCAGCCAAGGGTCCTCCTACCCAGGCCTCACAGACTTGTGGCCTACGTGAAAATGCATTGCTGACATTCCCTGGCTGCTCATGTACTTCCTCAAATCCCACTAAGACTCTCAACAAATGTGATAAATAGAGCCGAGCTAAATGTGAAAACCTGTGAAGTGAAATTGGAGCTTTTTCCAGGACAGGATTCTTCCACTGCCTCAAGATTTAATCCAAACAACTGACTTGAAGGCAGCGTTTCTCAAACAGCAGAGGAGGGCAAGCCAGTGAGGGGAATCATACTTTTCTGTAATCCAACTCCCAAAGTAATCGCACGGTGGAGCGACAGGCTGAGTACAACCTTGGTGGCTACGGGGGATGGCGTTTGTGGAGAATCAGGCCATCTGTTCCTAGGACTGCACTGCATTTTGGATGTCAGTGTGTGTGGAGGACAGGCCATGTGGGGTCAGGTGATACCTGAGCATCTCTCCCTCCCTCATCGGCCCTGAAGGCCACCTCTTCATCATGAAAGAGGGCACTGACGCGTGACTGGTAGTTCATCTGAGGCCGTGGTACATCTCTTTTACTCCACTTCCTCCCCCGTGCTCGCACTGGGGGAATTCCTCTGGTGCAGAGCTTCAAGGTGGGTAAGCCAGCTGCAGCAGTGAGAAGGGAGTCAGGGACTGCCCTCTGCTCCTTTTTCAAGAGGAAACCGCATCTGAAACCTGAGCCAGGAAGTGCCTGTCATGCGCTGCTGCAGCTGGGAGAGTGACTGCTAGAACTGGAGTGACAAGGAAAGCAGCAGAGAGGGGGTCTGTGTGCATGGTTGGGGGGACCCTTGATGTCAGTGTTGGGTGAATCACAGTGAATCTGGCCACATCCAGCCATGTTCCCTTTCTGAGAGGGTCACAGTGCTGGACTCTGAAATCCATTCAAATGATCCAGGAACAAATCTAGGAAAATATATAAAAGGCAGTGCTGCTCGGTGGAAATTTCTGGAATGAAGGAAATGTTCTCTGCCCATGCTGTTCCAATGGTAGTTACTAGTCACATGGAACTTTAGTGAAAGGTGGCTAGTGTGTTTGGGGAGCAGAATTCTTGGTTTCAGTTATTTAATTTAAAGAGCACACTGTGGGTAGTGGCTGCCCTATTGGGCCCGCACAGGATGATGGAACTTTCTGCAATGCTGGATTCTCTCTCTGCGCTGACCCAGATGGCAGCTGCTTGCCACACGTGACCATGCAGCTCTTGCCGTGCAGCTAGTGAGCCTGAGGAACATTCGTTTTAGTTTTGTTTGCTGTGAATGACTGTAAATTTAATTTTGTAAAGCCATACAGCATTGGGCAGCAGAGTTTAAAGGCTTTGCAGCTCTGGGAAGATTTGCTCTGCTGTCCTGGGGACGGTGGTCCCCCACTCTCTTGGTTGAACAAGAACTATGCTGGAAGCATTTGTATTCTCTATCACCTTCCCCTTCCTCCAGCCCCGGACTGCTTGGTGCAAAGTGATTCAGGCTGTGCCCTTTACCCAGGAATGCTCTCTCTCTAGCCCCACATGCTTGAGACCCAGCTTCCTAAACAGCTGCACACGGGGGCTGCTCCCTTGTCTGTCCATGTGATTTATTTCAATGAATGCACTGAAGTTTATTTTCTGAATTCCAGCGTCTCCAGGCTCCTGCTTCCTTTCGGTGTCTACTTCAGGCACCATTTTCAATTGGCAGATAGTAATTTTACATATTTATGGGATCGTGTGACATTGCAAGACATGCATACAACATGTAATGATCCCATCAAGATAACTGGCACATCTGTCCCTTCAGATGTCTGTCATTTCTTTGTGGTGGGAACGTGCACAATCCTCTCTACCAGCTGCTTTGAAATACACAGTTGAGTGTTGTCAGCCCTGGTGATCCTACTGTGCCTGGAACAGAAGTGATTCCTCCCATCCAGCTGCACCCCTGCACCTGTGAACCATCATCTCTCCTTGTTCCCCACACCCTTCCCTGGGCTCTTGGAAACCATTGCCCCACTCTCTACTTCCACAAGATTAGCTTGTTAAACTTCAGCCCATGAATGGGAACATGTGGCATTTCTCTTTCTGTGCTTTCAGGCATTCTTTCACCTTAAGCGCTGTAAGTTTAATTGTGGTCAGACAGCTTGAAGGGGCTGCGTGCTTCAGGAAGATCTGTGCTGTTTCTGTGACAGTGATGAATAGCCCTGGAATTTCACATGGAAGAATACCACGACCATCCTGAAGTTGCTCATCATCCCTGGGTTTTACCTGCCTCAATCAGTGATGGTTAGAAATCATGCGAACCCAGCTCTCTGCTGTGGCCTGGGAAAGCAGTAGAAGATGACCCAAGTCCTTGGGCCCCTGCACCTGCGTAGGAGACCTAGAAGAAGCTCTTGGCTCCTGGCTTCAGATTGGCACAGCTCTGGCTGTTGTGGTCATTTGGGGAGTGAACCAGCAGATGGGAGACCTCTCTCTCTCTCTCTCTCTCTCTCTCTTTCTGCCTCTCCTTCTCTCTATGTAACTCTGACTTTCAAATAAATAAATAAATCTTAAAAAAAAAGAAATCACGAGAAAAAGAAAGCAGAAAGACACCTTACAGAGCACTTCGGAGCTTTGTGGCTACGTTTTCTGGGTGAGAAAGCTGAGGCCTGTGGGATGAAAATGTTCTTCCCAAGGTCATACAGGACACAACAGAACCAGGACTGGAACCAGATTCTTCTGACTCTTAAATTAGTGCTTTTGTTGTTAAAAAAAAAAAAAATCCTCTCACACTGTGATTCCCAGAGATGCCAGATTCCGGAAGGATGAAGCTTACCCTCCGTTTTATACAACTGCAGGACAGTGTAATAATGCCCTTCAAAGTGCTGCAGGATTTCAGGAGGTCAAATTCTTAGTTTCCTCCTGTGTGTGCTGCTCCTTCTGCCCTGCTCAGCCTGTTTTGTTCATCCGCAAACCCAGCCACCTCATCTGTGGATGCTTTTGTGTTATAGTAGCAGGTTGTGTGGCTTCTTGGCCCACAAAACCTAAAATATATATACCGTCCAGCCCTTTACAGAACATGTTTGCCCACTCTTGATGTAAATCAAAATGTATCAACGAGTTCTGTTCATTTCTCATTGCTGTTGTAACACACTTAGTGGCTTAAAACAAGGGAATGTATTAGCTTCTGGTTCTAGGGACAAGGAATTGGAAGATGCTTCTTCCTGCCCAGTTCCCATTGGCAACATTGCTTCTGGCTCCTGTAGGGGGCATCTGTTTCATTGGATTTGCCCCCTTCTAGGGTCTCTGAATTCTGTGGTCGATGGCCTCGTCCTCCATCTTCCAAGACAACAGTGGAGCATCCTTAATCTCTCTGCTTCCATCACCACATCTCCTGCAATTATGGCCCTCCTGCTGCCTCTTTCCCTTGTAGAGACCTTGGGGGTGCATGGGCCCATACACATAGTCACATTTATTTTTATATTTTTAAAGATTTATTTATTTATTTTGGCCGGCGCCGTGGCTCACTAAGCTAATCCTCCGCCTTGCTGCGCTGGCACACTGGGTTCTAGTCCCGGTCAGGGCGCCAGATTCTGTCCCAGTGGCTCCTCTTTCAGGCCAGCTCTCTGCTGTGGCCAGAGAGTGCAGTGGAGGATGGCCCAAATGCTTGGACCCTGCACCCCATGGGAGACCAGGATAAGTACCTGCCTCCTGCCATTGGATCAGTGCAGTGCACCGGCCGCAGCGTGCTGGCCGCAGCGGCCATTGGAGGGTGAACCAACGGCAAAAATGGGAAGAACTTTCTCTCTGTCTCTCTTTCTCACTGTCCACTCTGCCTGTCAAAAAAAAAAAAAAGATATTTGAAAGTCAGAGTTACATAGATAGAGAAGGAAAGGCAGAGAGAGAGAGAGAGAGAGAGAGAGAGAGAGGTCTTCCATGCTCTGGTTCACTCCCCAGTTGGCCTTAATGGCCAGAACTGCACTGATCCGAAGCCAGGAGCCAGGAGCTTTCTCTGGGTCTTCCCATACGAGTGCAGGGGCCCAAGGACTTGGGCCATCTTCTACTGCTTTCCCAGGCCATAGCAGAGAGCTGAATCAGAAGTGGAATAGCCAGGACTCAAACCGGCACCCATATGGGATGCTGACACTGTAGGCAGCGGCTTTATCTGCTATAACACAGTGCCAGCCCCGCATAATCACATTTAATTTCCTCTTCCATCATTTGGTCTCCCTTTGCCATGTAGTATCACATATTCACAGATTTTGCAGATTAGGCCAATGAAGATCCTCAATGGGGCCAAAATTCTACCCAGCACATGAAAACTAATGTGGCACTGAGCCTCCCAGAGGGGCTTCATGTCCCCGGTGAGTGCTGTGGTCACTCCCTGGATGGATGTCCATGCTCATTTTGTCAAATATCCATGCAATGTCCTTGAACAGGTCAGATAAGTACCAGTTTACAGTCTTCATCTCTACAGTGGAAATAGTGATAGCTAATCATATGACTGATGACTGAATAATTTATGTGTATCCTGGCATGTAACTTTACTTAATAAATTTCCCTTCCCGTTCCCACAAAAGCTAGGTGGTAGCTTGAGAGTGACAGATCCTTACGTAAAGAAGTTGACGGGGGGTTGACAGCTTTCTTTCCTCTCCTCTCCTGTTGAGCAGACATTGCCTGGATTTGCTTGCATCTTCATCCCCAGTGGTAGTGTGAACCTAGTTGTACGGTACTAGATTATTCTTGTGATATAACCCTTCATGCAGACTCTGCATTTTGCAGTAATCTCTGCAGTCTTGTTTATGATTTGTACAAGCACATCATCTTGCTCTGTGACAGAGCTAGAGTGACACTGGCTGTGCAGGTGTTTGCCATGGCTGTCACTTCTGTGGCCACCTGGACTGAAGGCCATCAGCATCTGCAGGTGCAGGGGCTGGCCCTGACCTTCTCTTTCAGGAACAAAAGCTGCATCCCCTCCCCACCCCTGACCTGCAGTGTTCCCTTGTCTTGTTCATTCTACTCAGGGCCAACTGGCTCAGGGGAAAAATATTATGTAGGAACTGAGCCCGGATTTCCTCTGCTGCACAGTTTCTTTCCACAAGTTTGTGTCTTGTCTTTATGTATAAGGTCCTTGGTAGCTGCAGCTGTATTAGGGTGTTACAACTGAATCTTAGCTGCACATACTATGTGGGGAGAAAAAAAATTCAACTAGGAAGTCAACTCTAGAAACATCCTCAAGTTTCGCCACTGTCAACACTGACTCTTTGTCAGAATTCTAAGTAGTGTGCCACCCTGCACAGAAACCTGACCTGGAGGAGGATAGGTTGGCCCTGGTAAGTTGGTTGCGATAGGCAGAGGACTTCTGGGGAGCAGAGCCACCACAAATCTACAGAGAAGTCGGTGGCTCTCCCTCTGTGTTAGGGCTGCAGAACTGGAGTTAGAGGAGAGAATTCTTTAGTTCCTTTAAAGCCAATACTGATACCAAGTTATTGACTTTGAGTTTATGAGAAAAAAGTGGAGAAATTCCTAAGTGGCTGGGAATGCCAGATGCCATTTATGGACTACTTTTGGCATGTGGAGCATTGTTCTAAGTGCTTTGTATTTGCTCACTCACGTCATCCTTCTAAGAAGTGGATGATGCTGCTGGTAGGAGGGCTGTCTGACAGATCAGCAGCTTTCCCTGGAGGCACGACTGCTGGGTGGTGGAGTCAGGTATTGAAGCCAGGCAGGGAGACCTGGACTGAAGAATTAACATCTTTCTCTTTTTTTAACCTCTTCCTCAAGGCATAGGTAGCTCTAGAAAGGCAAGGCAATTGTGGCAAAAAAAAAAAAAAAAAAAAAAAAAGTAGAAGACACAGGGAAATGAGGAGCTGACAGAGAATTTTCAGCATGTTCATGAAGTAAGATCATAAAATCAAAGTTAATTCTTTGCTGTTTCCTTTCTTCCAGATTTCCCTGTTCTCTTTGGCATTCTTACTGATAAATGTTATTATTGTTTGAAAGTATGCTAAGGGCCACTTTCTTTTGCTCAGTATTCTTCCCCTTAACACAGGAACTTTGTTGATGGTTCCATCCTTTTCCCTCCATATCTCTGTCATAGAAATTTAAATTCTGGAAGAGCCCCTGCTTTCTGCTTTGTCAGTGCTTTTCAGTAGGAACGGAAAGCAAGACAGAACTCAAACATCCAGCCTCCTGGCTTCACACCAGCATGTTCATCATATGTGCACAGATATTGTATCTTGCTACAAGCACATCTTACCCCTAGTGCCAGAGCATCATCAAAACACAGGGGCCAAATCCAAAGACAGACTGGGTCACCACTTATGGGGACCCAGATTTTTCCAGAGGATATACACCTATGGCTACCAAGAGGGATGGTTGTGAAACTCCATGAAGAAGGGGCCCTGTGCTAAGTTTAATGGAGAAGCATTTTTTCCCTTAAGCTCAACTTTGTACATTTTGATATATGGTAGCATTTCTGAAGTGTGCTGCTGTGTTGTGTTCTTTGTTAAACAATGTTCTATAGATTTTTGTGAAAAACAGCATGAGTAGATAATGACATAAAGAATCACAGAATATTGGTGAGAATGGGAATCTGGAGTCATGGATGAGAAGCACAGAAGAAAATCTTAGGAAATTAAGAATGATAATCAAATAATGAAAAGGATATTAGCAATGTGCCAATTTGATAGGTAAATCTGCAGACACAACAAGAGGCCTAATTGGTGCCAAATCCCGTAGAGGTCTGTTACTTCAACATTCAATAAATGTTTATTGAACCCCTGTTAAGTACCTTCAGGGGGGCAGATGCTGGTGTTACAATGGACTACAAAGCAAAGGCCAATAAATCTATAAACAAATACAATATGTAAGACACTGATGCTTGTAGAGTAAGGAGATAAAGAGCATGAGAAGAGTCCTATTTTTATGGAGGATAATGAGTGACATTTGAATTGAGGCTAGAAGTCACCTGTGTAGTTTCTGGGACAAAGAGCTTTCATGAAGAGGGAATACCAGTGCAAAGACCCTGAGGCAGGAGCATAATTGGAGTTTCAAAGGTTAGTAAGGAAGCAAGGGGTGGGGGGAATGGAAGAAGAGGTTGTGGAAGTAAGTGGAGACTGTGCAGTACCTTGTAAGCCATCTGAGGACATTGGCTTCCACTTTGAGATGAAGGCAGTTTGTGGTTTGAAGCAGCGCAGTGACTTGAGCTGGCTTAGATGTTGGAAGGATCACTTTGCTCTATGTAGACTCCGGCTGTGAAGCTATAAAACTCCCTTCCAGATCTACAAAATGAAGGCGAGAATAACTGCCCTCAGATATTCATAAGAAAGACTTTTTCCAGATGAAAGAAACAGGGATTTTGGCATGATCTTTAAATGACCCAAGGCGAAGAAAGTTTTGGGCAAATACAAACAACACTGCATCCAAGAGGTGAGATTGAGATACGCTTTCAGTCTAGCCCCTGTAACAGCCAAGTCATCACAGCACAATCAAAGCCAGCTGGGACCACGGAAGATGACTCCATATCCTGTTGCTGATCTGCTTGGCACAGCGTGGGCAGGAGCCAGTGAGGAGGGAGGAAGGAGGCGGTGAGAGAGCTGCCAACATTGGTTCTGAGCGGCAGAAACTTGTGATTCCAACGTTTTCTCTGCAGCTAGGAAGGGAGAGGGGCCTCTTACGTCCCACTGGAGTGATTTCTGAGCATTTCTATATTTTTTAAAAATTGGAAAGTTTTTATGCTTGTAATGGTAGCTAACACTTATTCAGTGTTTATCTTTATTTTTTAAAGATTTATTTATTTTTAAAGTCAGAGTTACACAAAGAAAGAGAGAGAGAGAGAGAGAGAGAGAGAGAGAGAGAGAGAGAGAGAGTCTTCCATTTACTATTCACTCCCCAGATGGCTACCACAGCCAGCTCTGTGCCAGGCCACTGCCAGAAGCTGGGTCTTCCACATGGGTAGTAGGGGCTCAAGTACTTGAGCCGTCTTCTGCTGCTTTTCTCAGGCAATTTGCAGGGAACTGGATCAGAAAAGGAGCACACAGGACTCCAGTCGGTATGGGATGCTGGTGTCACAGGCTGTGTCTTAACCCTCTAGGTTGTAACGCTGGCCCCAGCATTCATTATCTTACTAACTAAAGTCTTCACCCAGACTGGGTAGAAGGATTTATATTATTGTCCCTATTTTACATGAGTAGGATCTGCAGTTTAGAGACTTCATTCCAGTTAGTAGTAGAACTGGGGTTCAAAGCCAGACCATCCAAATCCAGCGTGCATTTCAACAACACACTTGTCTCTGTACTTGCCAGTGTCTACCCGGGGAGTTACCTGGAGTGGGGCAGAGCTTATTCTTACTTGCTTTCCCTTTAATAGGTGTTGGTAGACATTTTGCCTTCCCATGTCTGCTCAGTCCCAGTACAGGAAATAAACGGTAATGGGTGTTATACTGATGTGAGAAAATGCTATAACCAATATGCAAACCCTACTTTAAGCAAACCTAGTAACATGAAACAGTAGACTCATAAAACAGGCATTTGAAGGACATGTTTTCAATTCAGAAATTTTTATTGCTTTTCCAAAGGGTTTGTCAGAGAATTCCTTGAAACATTGGGTTCAAAAATGCACTGGTGTATGAAATACCTTTATCCAAGGATATAGTGGTGGGACTGGCACTGTGGCGCAGCAGGTTAAGCTGCCACTTATGATGTTAGCATCCCATATCAGAGTGCTGGTTTGAGTCCCAGCTGCTCCCCTTCTGATCAAGCTTCTTGCTAAGTTTCCTAGGAAGTACTTGGGCCCCTGCCACCCACGTGGGAGACTTGGATATGGAGTTCTTGGCTCCAGGCTTTGGCCTGGCCCAGACCTGGCTTTTGTGGCCATTTAGGAAGTTAACCAGCAGATGGAAGATTCCCTCTCTCTCTCTCTGTCTTTCCTTATCTTTCTGTTGCTCTGCCTTTAAAATAAATACATAAATAAATCTTAAAAAGAAAAGCAAAGACACAATGGTTATGACAAAGCTAGCTGCCTGACTATAAGAATGGACAGTCAATGGGCCCTGATGAAAAGTTCATCTGTGATAAATAACCAATGAGTCTGAGAGTCTCACAGGCATGGAAAGCCATGACACGGTGGCAAAAACAACCTAAATGAAAGATCCTGGTGAACAAGACCCCAGCAGAAGGAATAGGCTATCAAGGAGGGAGGCGCCTTTCTCTGAAGGGAGGAAGGAACCTCCACTGTGATACGGCCTTGACTAAACAAGTTCAGAGTTGGTGAACTCAAGGGGCTTCCATAGCCTAGACAGCTCATAGCAAGAGTCTCGGGTGATTGCTGACGTCATAAATAAGAGTGCCAATTGTTAAATCAACAACGGGAGTCACTGGGTACATGCTCCCCACTTAGGATCTCTGTCCTTAATGTGTTCTACTATGAAACTTAAAAAACAACACTACTAGTCAAACAATACCCTATACCTTGTGCGGTTGTGTGAGTGCAGCCTGTTAAAATCCTTGCTTAGTATATACTAAGTTGATCTTCAGTATATGAAGGTAATTGAAAATGAAACTCGATGAAGGGTGGGATGGGAGAGGGAGTGGGAGAGGGGAGGGCCACGGGAGGGAGGGAGGTTGGGGGGGAAGCCACAACAATACAAAAGTTGCACTTTTATTAAATAAAAAAACTATATAACAAACAAAAAAAAGAAAAAGAAAAAAAAAGAACTTAATACTTTACCCTTTTTGTCACTCCCCATCTTCGTGGAGGAACGACACAGGACCCTGCGTTGTTCTTTTGTCTGCTCGGCCCTCCCCGGGTTTGCTGCTGGTTCTTCCCGGGTTGGCTACCGTCCCTTCCACCTCTGTGGAAGGGCGGTTCCCCCTAGCCACTTTCCCCACTTCCGCGGGGGAGTGGCACACCACCGGCCAGCTCTCTCAGGGGCTGCACAGGTGTTCCTTCAGATAGATGTTCCTGGTGCATGTTGTCTCTCTCCTCCTTTATAGTCCTCTTCCACCAATCCCAACTCTGCTACCCACACGCCGAGTACGCTGCTCTCCTCCAATCTAAGTCCTACAGTTTATTGGTTGAACTGGAGGCAGCTGTGTAGAAGCTGTTTCTCCCTTCTCAGCGCCATATTGTGGGAGAGCAGATGCATAGAATAAGTCTTAATTCCAGTAACTTAGTCTAGTCCGAGTTGCTCCCCACACCTTTTAGTACTTTTTATGTTCTACTTAAAACTATTGGTTGAACTCTGTAATTAATACAAGTTACTCTTAGGTGTTTAATTAATGCTATAACTAGTACTCAAATAGTATTTTACACTTTGTGTTTCTGTGTGGATGTAAACTGTTGAAATCTTTACTTAATATATGCTAAATTGATCTTCTGTATATAAAGATAATTGAAAATTAATCTTGATGTGAATGGAAGGGGAGAGGGAGTGGGAGAGGGGAGTGTTGTGGGTGGGAGGGAAGTTATGGGGGGGAAGCTATTGTAATCCATAAGCTGTACTTTGGAAATTTATGTTCATTAAATAAAATAAAATATAAATATAAACAAACAAACAAAAAAGAACCAATGAGTCTATTGTTTACAATCAAGCCTTGCAGTCTCAACATAGAGGCTTCCTGTGGGGACACTTGTACAAGTTGGTAACTTTTCACCATAGCTCTGTGCCTGCTGTGGTCTAGCAAAGATGTCATTAGTGATCACATGTGTTTTTTATTTTTTTATAAAGACTTATTTATTTGTTTGAAAGGCAGAGTTACAGAGAGAAAGAGAGAGAGAAAATCTTCCATCTACTGACTCAATCACCAATTGGTTGCAAGCAAGCTGAAGCCAGGAGTCAGAAGCAGGATCCCAAGCACTTGGGCCATCTTCCACTGCTTTCCCAGGCCATTAGCAGTTAGCTGGATGGGAAGTGGAGTAGCTAGGAATTTAACTGGTGCCCTGTTGCTCCCCTTCTTCGTGGAGGAACGACACAGGACCCTGCGCTGTTCTTTTGTCTGCTCGGCCCTTCCCGGGTTTGCTGCTGGTTCTTCCCGGGTTGGCTACCGTCCCTTCCACCTCTGTGGAAGGGTGGTTCCCCCTAGCCACTTTTCCCACTTCCGCGGGGGAGCGGCACACCGCCGGCCGGGTCTCTCGGGGGCTGCACAGGTGTTCCTTCAGATAGATGTTCCTGGTGCATGTTGTCTCTCTCCTCCTTTATAGTCCTCTTCCACCAATCCCAACTCTGCTACCCACACGCCGAGTACGCTGCTCTCCTCCAATCAGGAGCAGGTCCTGCTGCTTATTGGTTGAACTGGAGGCAGCTGTGTAGAAGCTGTTTCCTCCTCTCCCAGCGCCATATTGTGGGAGAGCAGATGCATAGAATAAGTCTTAATTCCAGTAACTTAGTCTAGTCCGAGTTGCTCCCAGTTGCTCCCCACAGTGCCCATATGAGATGCTGGCATCACAGGCAGTGGGCTTATCCACTACACCACCACACCAGCCCCATGATCACATTTATAATGTTACTTTTACAATCTGGAGACTGTTTTCCTAGTGTTTCAGTTCATAAAAATGGTTAGCTATTCTAGTGGTCAATTTTCTGTAGCTGATAATTGATATAAAATGGTAGGAGAAAATAAGAGATGGAAACAGAAGGATGGAACTTTGTTCTTTAATCCTAATCACACAGTTCAACCCATCCATAATCTTGGGCCAAGGTATAGACTGATGATGAAAACAAGGGAGACCGTGAAGCAGGTGGTTACTTCCTGCTCCAAAGTGGGAGAGTGGAAGATATCCCACCCAAGGAACCGAGTTCTGTGTCAACCTATGTGGGCTAACCAAGGGAAACAACCTAAGGGATGTCAATCAGAAGGAGGGAAGTGCATCCGGAATTCACAGCCAAGGAGCAGCATAGGGAGCTGTGGAATTGGCAAAATGTCCTGTGCCATAAAGCACAGGAGAAAGCTCAGTGAACATCTTAGAACCCATTTCTAGAAGACAATCACATGTCCACTGAATTCTGAGTGTAGTCTATAATCCACGTTTAGACAGATTCCATTGTTTGCAATGTGCTTTGGTATTCATTCTAGCACCAAACATGACTCCCTGGCCCTGTTCATTACTGAGGATCTGATATTGGCTCCTTGGTATTTATGGTGAACTCTGTTTTCACATTTTCTCTTCTGGAACTCTCTAATCACTTGCTCAATGTTTTTTCCTTAATGGGAGTAGAAGTGTTGAGATCCTTTCCAGAGGGGCTTCCCCTTAGATAACTGAATTCTTTCTGTTCCCTTTTCTGTAATTACTCCCCTCCCCATAATTGTAGATTTTTACTATTTATAACTATTTCCTCAAATATTTCAAAGGATTTTTAAAAATAAAACTGGTACTCCCCTCCTACCATGCCTTTAAGTGTTTTTGACTTAAAAGCCTCTATAACTTAAAGGAAGAGAATCTTTTATTTATATTTTAATGATGTAAGTCAGTAATGTTTAATTCTAATTTAAAAAATTCATTCTAATTATCTCTTTATGGAAAAACAATTATATTCTGTGCTAAATAACTATCCAAGTTATTACAAAGACACACAATTGCTTCAGGTTCTTTTGGAAGTTTATACTTTGGCCAAAACGAAAAAAATCTTTGGTCTTTAAACTGGAAGAGTGGATTTTTAAAAATTAAAGCAATAGAAAAAAGAAAAAAATGGAAGCATTTCCCTAGAAATCAGATCTGCCGGTGGAGGTGGTTTGGGCCCTGCTGTTCCTTGTCTTCACTTTCCCTTTTCCCCACCATCTGATCAGGCTTTCTTATTAATACTGAGAGATGAGTTTTGCTTTAGTGCATAGGTCTTGGTGCCCGAGCCTATTAATTAAATTCATGAGTCTGTACAAACTCTGCAGCCCTGAAGCAGAAATATGCACGTGATTTTGTAGCCACCAAGAATATATCACACACAGATGTAATATGCCATGAAGATACTCTGTAGTTTCTAATTATTTGCATGTGTGCTTTCCTGGACAGAGGTCTGTATTATGATCACTCCATTCATAAATCAAACTGTCCATTTAAAAGAGATTATATGGAGGAAAAATTATTTCAAGCTTCGTTTACCAATGGTTTTACGTATGCTAGTTCCCAAACCTTATGAATAAATAGGGTTATTTGCAAGTAAACTGTTTAACTCATCAGTACATGCAATGTGTCTTGTATGGAAGTTAGATCCTGCCTGTAGTAAGTTTTCAGATATTTATTTCTACTTGGGAACACAAGGCTAAGTTATAAGACATTCTAACAGCATAATTTTCCTTTCCATAGCAAACGTTACTGTAGTGAATGCTCAAATACATAATGGTGCTGTGTGCAGATGTGCAGAAGGACTGTCTCTACAAGTTTCTGTGACAACAAGAGTGGAGACTGAATGAAGCATGAGTGACACTAAATCAGCTTCCTGGGAGATTGTGTTAACAAACAGCAATAGGAACAGTTTGAATTGAACTGAGTGTGCAAATAAAAAAAACAAGAATTATTTTCAGCCTATGTTTGTGTGCATTTGTGTATTGGCAGCACAGTATGTAGGGAAAAACAAGCCATTGCTCTCAAGCACGTTAATCGAGTCTGTAAATCTTAACTACTGTGGCCCCATCACATGTTATCACATGTTGATAGTGATGAATTACTAACACATTATTTTGATTTTACCCCAAAGCTCAGTCTCCAGAGTCTTAAAGGAGCTGCTGCAATCTCTATTTTTTTTTAATAGCAAATCCATTGAAATCAATGTGTTCCGGGAGGCAGGATAAGTCAGTCATGATTCTTGCCCAGAAATGTAACAGATGTCATGAGTATGTGTTATGGTAATATGAAGGTACTGAAAAAGTTCATGGAGTTAAAATATAAGTTTGAGATGGACATGGGATGCAGTATTTAAGTCACTGCTGGGTAACCTGCATCCCACGTTGGAGTGCCTGACTTAAGTCCTGGCTACTCTGCTTTCAATCCCAATTCATGCTAATGCACAACCCGGGAGATGGAAGTGATAACACAAGTACTGGGTCCCTGCCACCAATGTGGGAGATCCAGATTGAGTTTCAGGCTCCTGGCTTTGGTCTGGGCCAGCCCCAACTGTTGCAGGCATTTGGGAAGTGAAACAGAAGACAGAAGGTCTCTCTCCGTGTGTGTCTCTGTTCTCTGCCTTTCAAACAGAATGAAAATAAGATTTTTTAAATAAAAAATGTAATTTAAGTCTATTTTGAAAACATTTGGAAATCCATGAATAGATTTTTTTCAAAAGATTTATTTATTTATTTATTTGAGAAGTAGAATGAAGGTGGGAGAGAGAGAGAGCACATGAATGAGCATGAGTGAATTGCAACAGCCAGGGCTCTGCAAGGCTGAAGCCAGGGGCCAGGAACTCCATCCAGGTCTCCCATGTTGGAGGCAGGTACTCAAGTACTTGAGCCATCATCTGCTGCTTTCCCAGGCATTTTAACAGGAAGCTGGATCAGAAGCTGAGTAGCCAAGATTCAAACTGGCAATCTGTTATGGGACATGAGCATCCCAAATGGTGGCTTACCCCTCTGCACCACAATGCTTGCTCCCACAGATTTTTAGAATATACATTTCCAGGAGCTTTTTGAAGATTTCTCATGTACATGAATTTCAAAAATTTTTGTGCCAAAATAAACTTATCTTTTAATTCCACTCTGTGAACTTTCTGGAATCCTCTCATTTATGAAAAAGCCATTAGTTCTATAAAATTTTTAAAATGAGATGTGAGATTCTATTCTGTGATTTTTGGAATGTTTACATTGCCATTAAGATGTTTATTTCTTTGTGTGTAAGTAAATGTATGGTGAAGTTGAATCCCATGTAAGGAGGCAACAACCCAGCAGTTGGCTCTGGCGAGCAGGGGATGAAAACGAAAACACTAAGTGGGGTCGGCTGAGGGGAGCAGTGGCTTCCTCCTCTGACAAAATCAGTTTTGATGGTTCAGGAATCCTGGGAATTTTCTCCAGCTTCTTGGCTGCTTTGAGGAAGTACTTTGACCTTTGCATCTCGGGCAGTTTCAGAAATCAGATTCCAGCCTGGTGACTCCCCGCATGCTAAGGCTGTGAATATTTTGCTCCAGATCTGTTTTTATATTCCTTCTGCTGAAGAAGCATCATCTGGAGACATTTACAAACAAACCATTGATGAGTTTTTTAGTCTGTAAGATATAAGGAAATTGGGGTTGTAGAATGTCTTTCAACAATTACTATTGTTTTCGGTTCCATCAGCGAACTAATATTGATCTCAATATTGCAGTTCGAGTCCCAAATGGTCATTATCCTAAAAATTAACTTGCCATCCATATTACGAATGAGTTTCAAAAATTGCTTGAATAATTTACCAAATTGTTCTGCAAAAGGGACCTTCAAAAAGATCCTGGAAAATGTGTACTACGAGAAAACTACGCATGGAGTTTAAAATGTTTGGCACCAAAATAAACTGATCTTTCAACTCTGTTTTCCAAAAACTCTTTGAAGTGCCCTCATATTTCCCGTAATTTGTAATTCATTGGTTAAAATGAAACTACATATTCCAAATAATTCTCAGAGTGTAAAGTCCAAATTCTTGTGGCATTAAATCCTGATGTTTTATATTAATTATCCAAATAGATATCTTTCCATCATTGTGACTTGCAACATGCCAGAGGATGGGAACTGTGACTGGCATGTTCTTCGCAATTCTGTTTGTATTTCCTAGACCTTGGTGAGGCTTAGCAAGGGTTTGGTAATAAGTCACTGTGAGGGATTCAATATAAGCCTAAGACACTCGGACTCACTTTGAAAAAAAAAAAAGATTATTTATTATTTGAAAGGCAGAGTTACAGAGAAGCAGAGGCAAAGAGAGAGAAGTCTTCTATCCGCTGGTTCACTTCCCAAATGGCTGCTGGAGCTGGGCCCATCTGAAGGCAGGAGCCAGCAGCTTCTTCTGGATCTCCCAGGCAGGTGCAGGGGCTCAAGGACTTGGGCCAGCTTTCACTGCTTTCTCAGGCTAGAGTAAAGAGCTGGATTGGAAATAGAGCAGCCAGGACTCGAACCAGTGCCCATAAGGGATGCCAGTGCTCCAGGTGTCAGCTTTACCCACTATGCCACAGCTCCAGCCCCTGGACTCACTTTTCATCCCTGTG
This sequence comes from Oryctolagus cuniculus, assembly GCF_051225735.1. Classification (NCBI taxonomy): domain Eukaryota; kingdom Metazoa; phylum Chordata; class Mammalia; order Lagomorpha; family Leporidae; genus Oryctolagus; species Oryctolagus cuniculus. The sequence continues at coordinate 46,289,196 of NC_142880.1, forward strand.
TCGACCACCACAGAATTTATTAAATGAGATTAAGAAACTAAGAAAACATTTTAACATTAATATTGTACATTTAGCATTAACATTATTATATTTAATACTTACCATTTTCTATTTAGTATTAATAGTCTGTCAAACATTACAGTTACTAACAAATCCATGCCAGGTCAGTATTAATATACTTAATTTGCATAGGGGTCGACAGAATCAAATTATTTTATTTGTATGAAGCAACTTAGGATTGGCCACCTCTGCCACCAGACATCCTTATGGCTGTGTCTGTAAAGGCAGCAGCCTGTCTTGGGGTATGAGACAGAGAAAAGTAAGGGCACACAGAGTAGGGACCAATCATCAGGATGATACATCTCTAGAGGTTTGCTTTCTTTCTTTTTTTTTTTTAAGGTTTATTTATTTTTTACTTGAGAGTCAGAGTTACACAGAGAGAGGAGAGTCAGAGAGAAAGAGAGAGAGAGAGAGAGGTCGGTCTTCCATCTGATGGTTCACTCCCCAGTTGGCTGCAATGGCCGGAACTGCGCCGATCTGAAGCCAGGAGCTTCTTCCGGGCCTCCCACGTGGGTGCAGGGGCCCAAGGACTTGGGCCATCTTCTACTGCTTTCCCAGGCCACAGCAGAGAACTGGAACGGAAGTGGAGCAGCTGGGACTAGAACTGGTGCCCATATGGGATGCTGGCGCTTCAGGCCAGGGCATTAACCCACTGTGCCACAGCGCCAGCCCCGAGGTTTGCTTTCTTAATGTCACACAAACATCTTCCTAAAGGTTTGTTTTCTGCACTTACACGATTTATACATATATCCTCCTAGATGTTTGTTTTCTTCAGTTATATGACTCAAGGAAAACTGAGCCTAAGCTCATATGGTCTTGGAGAATCTTGGAAAAATCAATTCACATTCTTTTACTCTCGACCAACAACTGTGTAATTCTAAATTCCCATGAGATGTTGGGTTTTTACTTTCTTGGACTCAGCCTGTGGTCTGGAATAAGTTGGTTTCTTTATTTGATAAGCTCTCTGGCTAAAGTTTCAGCAAGACTGGTGACATTCTCAAGGAAATGCTATTTCTTTATCTTAAGGAAAGTTTTTGTACAAAATTTTCAGTGTTCTGAAGGTTGATCCAAAACACTAGTGATGGAAATGTATCCTGTCAGCAAGTCCCTTCCTCTGTTGGTGGGAAAGAGAAATTATCTAATAGAATCATGAGAAGGATCACAGAGATTTTCTGTTCCCAAACCCCTTCATTTTTCAGGTGAGCAAACCAAGGCCCAAAAGTTGACTAAAATAATCCTTAGTGCTTGCTCTGCGTTAGGGTGGAAATGGCGCCCTTAGGGATCCTGGCGTGGTTTTTTTTTTTTTTTTTTTTTTTTTTTTTTTTTTTTTTTTTTTGAGAATGAAATGGGATTCCTCAAACATCTTTGCCTGGTTATAAATTGCCCTTTAAGACGCTGATTACGTGAGAGCCTGTGAGCTGGGCTAAGTGTTGCAGTTCACAAGTGTATCTTTTTACTTCAGGATTAGAGATTGTGTGCTGACTTAGCACAGGTGAGCTTTGATCTTGCCCAAGGTCAATGTGGAAAATGGCGTCTTTTATAAAAGAGGAACAGGAAAATCCAGTATGAGATTTCACTTATGTATTTATTCTCCTGATAAGCTTCCTATTTCCTAATGGTGCAGGTTTTGCATCCCATTAATGCGAGTCTACCTTTCCTTTGTTATTTGGGTTTCTCTGAAATGGTATAAAGAAATAGTCTAAGTCAATCTTGACCTTACTCAGTCAATAGATATTTGACTCTTGTCTGTATTATCCATTTGCTGTTTAACATATAACTCTTTGTTGGTTATTTCTTCCTAATGAATTTCATTCCACCCTTCAATGAAAGCTTTTTAGAGGCAACAGACCCAGCTTTGTGCCTTTCACATCATTAATTCTAAGTAACATTCCTAAAGCTGCTTAAAAACCAGAATTGTATAAGGTTTATAATTATGGCAAGGCATTCATTTATTGTTTTGGCAAAGACTAAGTTCCACTCCAGAACTGAGCTGTAGAACTCCCACAGTCGCAGAAATTCATCTTTCCCTGAGATTTCTGTGTTCAGATTCAAACCTCTACAAACAGTTGTTGAGAGAGAAGATTATAGGAATTTTAGCTTAAGATCTAATTGGCTTTTACTTGTGATTCTAGAATCAGGCAATACCTCATTCTGTAAAATAGTATAAGTATACTGATGAGCTGAGCAGAGGAGTTTGGCTTTCTAGGCAGAAAAGGACTGAAAAAAGCAGAATCAGGGACTAAAACGTGGCTTGGGCATTTCAAGGTTAGTTTCCTGTGAGATGAAAACATAGGAGACTTCCTTGTCATTGGGGCTCAGGTAACTTGGGTCCCTTCTGACTGGGACTCTCTTGCCTTTTGGAAAACTGGTCATTTCAGTTTGGTTACATGGCGATCAGTGTGAGTCCAGACTCTTGCCTGATCTGCTGGGGCCCAGTACCTTGCTCAGTCCCAACAGCAGCCTCCCATAACTGTGTTTAGCACAGTTTATTGCTCCTTTCATGGTCCCCTTACTTCAAGAAGTAATTGTTTGAATTACTAGGTGTTGACCTCCTCCAAGTAGGGCTGTGCCTTAGCTATTTCTAGTTAATGAAAATCAAGGGCATGTGTAGTTTCAAAACAAGTGACCTTGAGTTGGCCAGTGCTTCATCATATGTGTCCTCTAAAAATCATTTATATTTATTTACAGATGATGGACCTTTACTTTTTTAAGTTTTACTTATTTATTTGAAAGAGTTAGACACAGAGAGGAGAGGCACAAAGATAGAGGTCTTCCATCCTCTGGTTCACTCCCCAATTGGACACAACAGCTGGAGCTGCACCAATCCGAAGCCAGGAGCCAGGAGCTTCCTCAGGGTCTTCCCTTGCGGGTACAGGGGCCCAAGGACTTGGTCCATCTTCTGCTGCTTTCCCAGGTCATAGCAGAGAGCTGTATCAGAAGTAGAGCAGCCGGGACTCCAACAGGTGCCCAAAAGGGGTGCTGGCACTGCAGGCAGTGGCTTTACCCATTCTGTCACAGCGCAGGCCCCAAGGGCCTTTACTTTTAAAATGTTTGTTTATTTATATGAACGACATAGAAAGAAACAGAGAGAGATATATATTGATTCTATCTGCTGGTTTACTCCCAAAATGACAGTGACAGTAGGGGCTGGGCCAAAGCCAAAACCAGGAGATGGGAACTCAAGCCAGGTCTCCCATGTGGTTGGTAGGGGCTCCATTACTTCAGCCATCAAAGCTGTTTCCCCGGGGTGTGCAATAGCAGGCAATTGCAATCAGTAGCCATAGGTGATACTGAATGCAGGTGCTGTGATATGCAGGCGTCTTAACTGCTGTGCCTAATGCCCACCATTGATGATGGATCTTAATGAAAGGGAAACACTGACCTTGGCCTGCCTCTGTCCAGCCTATATGATATTGCTTGGCCACCAGGCCTATGCCCAGAGATGATTTTCCCTCTGTGGACTGTGTTTAAGACCTACAACTAGAAGTCTAAGCCACCAGGCGATCCAGGACAAGGGTAACATCTTTGTTGTGCTTCTGTTGACACCTCTGTTCAAGGTTAATTACACACTTTGTTAATTGGTTTAATTAGTTAATTGGTTTGCTGAGTCTGCCTTCTTGGTGAGAATTCAAATGGAAATTCACGCATAGATGTTCCCTTTCATTGCTAATCACCTATAACTGAGATAACACACTGCTTATTTTAAGTTTGTTTTGGAGAAAGTACTACCTGTTTTCTGAGGCAAGATTTTTTTCTTTTTGTTTTGTTTTTAAATTATAGGACACAAGTAGAACAAATGCCAGTTTAGTGCCAATTCCGCTAAAGTCAACTTCTGCAGCAGGAGAGGAGATGGGAATGGCAGGTCCTGCAGCGGATGTGGGTGCAGAGCTGATGGTTGGGGGTGATGGTCTCTGAAGTCTGGTCTGACATTTGCAGAGCCCGGTAGGGCCAGAACTGACTGTAGCAATGCAAGATAAGAAGTCATTCCAGGCTGGCGCCGCGGCTCACTAGGCTAATCCTCCGTCTTGCGGCGTCGGCACACATGGTTATGGTCCCGGTCAGGGCGCCGGATTCTGTCCCGGTTGCCCCTCTTCCAGGCCAGCTCTCTGCTGTGGCCAGGGAGTGCAGTGGAGGATGGCCCAAGTGTTTGGGCCCTGCACATGGGAGACCAGGATAAGTACCTGGCTCCTGCCATCGGAATAAAAAAGAAGAAGAAGAAGAAGAAAGAAGAAGAAAGAAGAAGAAAGAAGAAGAAGAAGAAGTCATTCCAGAATGTAGGGTGTGTTCTCTTCCTCAGCAGAGGAAACAAAAGAAAGAAATAGGATATAGAAGTGGGCATTTAGTCTAGAGTTTATAACACTTGCATCCCACATCAGAGTATCTTGGGTCAGTTTCCAGCTCTGGCTCTGACTTTAGCTTCCTGCCAGTGTGCATGCTGGGAGACAATAGGTGATAGCTCAAATACTTGGGTCCCTGTCACCCACATGGGAGACCTGGATTGAAATATTGTTCCTAGGCATTTGGGGAATGAGCCAGCAATGGAAGAGATCTCTCTCCCTTCCTCCTTCCCTCCCTCCCTCCCTTCCTTCCTCTCTCTCTCTCTCTCTCTCTCTCTCTCTCTCATCTCTGCCTTTCAAAAAAGGAGAAGAAACAGGATTCTGAATGCTAACATTAAACATAAGCAATGAAAATCACTTTGTTCTAGATTGCTGGTGGAATAAAAGAAAGCAGAATAGTGCAACCATAGAGGGCTTTATAGTTCTGGACTAACTTGTCATTTCTAGTCCTTTTTATTTCCAACGTGCCTAAAAACTTTATTTTTCACAGATGATTTAATTGATGTTGAGCATATTATTAATATCTCTTGTTTGGCATTGTGGGAATCAAAGCTCAAAGAAGAAACGCACCGGTTTCCTTTCTGCTTGATAAGATACACTCACAGGAGGGTGAGTCACCGTGGGCCTCGTCACACGTGTTCACTCACAGGGTTTTGAGCACCTGGAAAGAACGTGGCTAACGATTTAAAAGCTGGTTGTAGATTGTTTTAACCAGAAGATGGAACTTGCCCATTGTTGGGGTGATGCTGTTTTGTCCTAACTGTCTCTAATTGTTGGGTTTCTCCTTTCAGTCCGCAGCGTGTGTAACCTCCTTTGGCAGTCTTGCCTGAGATTCTTCTACCATTTCCTCATAATTAGAGAGCTTTTGTAATCTTTAATCAAACTCTTCTTTGAACTAGCTTAATTATATCTCATGGCAGCTTCATTGACCAGTGTGGCTAATTGATCTTCTTTATCTCATCATATAACATAATACAATGAGCTTTAAAAGCAATTATAGCTTTTTTTTAATTTCCACCTTCTCTATTGCCACAATGCTCCTTTTAGAAATTATAATTTATTTTAAAAATTGCAGAAGCCATGTAACCATTGTACCATTTGGCTGTTGCTTTTCCTTCCAAGTCAGCCTTTCTGTTATTCCCTACTAATCTTACCACCAGGGAAACCACCAGGGAAGCCATTCTTTGGATTTGGGGTTTGACAAACCAAACATGGGGTCGGCGTCCTCTAACCAGAGCGGAAGTCCGCGGCAGAAGTTCTCATGCTTTGTATGGTGTGTGGAACTCTTGTTCGTATATCCCAATGTCAGAGGCCGTTTCCTCTTTTTCTTCAGGGAGGCTTGGGGAGAAAGGGGGTGGCAACAGTGTCTCACTGATGACTCATGTTCCTGTCTGTGGGCAGCAGGGGAATGGCAGAAGCTGCTGGAACAATGTCCTCAGGTTACTCAGCCTTGTGTGGTGGGATCTGATTCCTCCTGCCTTTTTATGGCTCTGTGTCGGTACAGCATCATAGCCTGAGTGCTGAGATGGCAAATGAGATCCACTCAAGCAGATAGACCAAACTTGGTAAACAAAACAAAACAGAAACCAAGGAGGGGGGGAAGCAAAAACAGAAGAAGAAAAGGTGATTAAATGCAGAAATGAGATGCATAGAAATAGCATCAGGGGAAAACGGGAAAACGGGAAGCGTGGGGAGCGGCATTTAAAAGGTCATTCTTATTGTGGTGATTTCTGCCTTGGCTTTGATGGAGAGAGAATGATCTGGTGTCCAGCACTCCACCTGTGGACGTGTGGGCCCAAATTTGCTCCCTGTGGAGGGTGCATTAATCACCTGCTGTTTCTGGCATCATGTAGGGGTTATCTCAGAGGTTCTTGCTGTGGGGTGAGTTGTGTAGAAGAGGAAGAGGGAGGGAGGACAGAGCCACAGGGGGAGAGGTGACTGTGGGCCGTCTCCCCTCCAGCAGAGCCAGCAGCTGGGTGAGTCAGCAGAACCCTGCCTCAGGTCCTGGTGGATGGGACCTGGAAGGAGGAAGCCTCAGGTCCTGGTGGGACCTGGAAGGAGGAAGCCTCAGGTCCTGGTGGATGGGATCTGGAAGGAGGAAGCCTCAGGTCCTGGTGGATGGGACCTGGAAGGGGGAAGCCTCAGGTCCTGGTGGATGGGACCTGGAAGGGGGAAGGGCACAGAGAGCTGGGGGCAGTGATGGAGGAGATTGCTGAGGGAGTCACAGGAAAGATGCAGTTACGTGGCTCAGTTCCCCGGTGGCTGTACTTTCTTTAGCCCACAGCTACAAGTGGCAAGTGAGAATCTCATAAAATCAGCAAATATCACCCTGTGGGTTATTTTTTTCTTACCCTGTGAAATTATTAATATCAGGTGAATCTACCATGGTTGGCTCTAACCTAATTACTTCTTCTGATGAGAGGATGTTTTCTTAACTTTAATATTAACATACTCTGTTAGTGTCAACTATAAACTCACTTTAAATATTTACCTTGGAGGCCAGTAAAGTCAGAGATTAAGACCGAAACTGGGATCACATGTTCTGGTTTCACCAACTGCAGAGATATCAAGAGAAATTATAGTGATATTAATCCAGACTGGCTGCCAGCCCACTTCTAGAAGCTTCCGCTTTTCTCCCCTTATGTGCCCAGCACTCTTCTAGTGGACATGGCTGCTATCCTTGCTATGTCCACTAGCAATAGGACTAACAACAGCCTACCCTCATGCATGCTTACTAGTCTCCAAATTGTATTATGTTTTTAAACACCTTTATTTGGCAGACAGAGAGACAGGAAGAGGGAGAAAGGGGGAGACAGAAGGAGAAAGCAGAGCAAGCTCCCGTCTGCTGGTTCATTCCCCAAATACCCACAATGGCTGGGACTGACCTGGGCTGCCGCTGAGAACTGAGAGCTCAACCCAGGCAGGAACCTGAATGTTTGAGCTGTCAAAGCTGCCTTCCAGGGTTTGCATTAACAGGAAGCTAGAATCAGAAGCTGGAGCCAGGAAGTGAACCCAGGCACTTGATGTGAGATGTTGGAAACTTAATTGGTGTCTTAACTGCCAGGCTAAATGCCCATCCCACACCAAACAATAGTCTAAGTGTTAGGTAGCAAGTCAGAAATTTAGCCTATGTGTGTGTGGAGACAGGCCTGAAGACCAGCACCTACTGGGGAAGCTCTAGAAGCCTAGCATTTTGCACTTCAAAGTCCTGCTCAGACCCTGATAACTTTCCAGATGGTCCTAGCCCTTCCCCCAAGGAAAGCTCCTAGGAGAATTCTCTCTCCTCAGGACCAAAAGGGTTACCTGATAACATGGGGCAATCAAACCTTCACAGACACCCTAAGGGAAGCCACTCTGCTCTGCCCTGCACCAGCAAATCTGGGTAGGAATTTGCTAATTTTCACCCAACAAACCCTTCTCCCAGGACTCTCCATCCTTTGTCCTGGCGGAGAGAGGGGAACTGGGTAAACAGGCTCCCTTAAAAACCTAGGGAGTCCAAACAGACTGCATGCTCAGCTCTCTGCCTCTCTGCTGAGCCGCCCACCTGGCCTGCCCAGGTGCATTCTCTCCATTCAGCCATGTAACCTCGCTCTCCCCCAGTCCGAGCAACTGGGCACTCTCTCTGTGTCCCTTCGGTTCTGACAGATACCCTGTCCCCAAGAAAGCCTTATTATTCCGCTGTCTCATGCCTGAATTCTTTTTTTTATTTTATTATTATTATTATTATTATTATTTATTTTTTGACAGGCAGAGTGGACAGTGAGAGAGAGAGACAGAGAGAAAGGTCTTCCTTTTGCCGTTGGTTCACCCTCTAATAGCCGCCGCGGCCGGTGCACCGCGCTGATCCGATGGCAGGAGCCAGGTACTTATCCTGGTCTCCATGGGGTGCAGGGCCCAAGCACTTGGGCCATCCTCCACTGCCTTCCCGGGCCATAGCAGAGAGCTGGCCTGGAAGAGGGGCAACCAGGACAGAATCTGGCGCCCCGACTGGGACTAGAACCCGGTGTGCCAGTGCCGCAAGGTGGAGGATTAGCCTAGTGAGCTGCAGTGCCATGGTCTTTCTTCTTAAACCATAAGAATCATTCGCGGGTCTCCACCCCAATAATCTTATCTTAATAAAGTCCCAAAGCCTTAAACACCATAGTAGAATTAGGCCTCCACTCCCTGAATACTACACAAAACAGGAACCCTTGAGAACACACTAAAACCACATCCAAGTCATAGCAGTGAGAGAGCAAAGGGACCCAAAGCAGAGATAGCGACTAGGTTCTGAGGTCAGGCAAGGATGTCCAGAGAAAATGATGGACACAAGTACTTCCAAAAATTGGTATAAAATGGAATTAAACATTTATTTGGTGTAAAATTTTTTTGAAATCCTTGCATGCTCCTTTGTCATATGCATTTTCTATGAACTTTTGGAAGACTCCTCATCTGCATGGATTTCAAATTTTTTTTTTTTGCCACAAAAATAAACATCTTTTCATTCAGTTTTGCATGAACTTTTTGAAGTACTCTGTGTGAGCTGCATTTGATGGCCTGGGATTAGGGGGCAGGTGTTGGCAGAGCAAGGGACTTTGAATGAAAAGATGTTGTAAATCCAAGTACAAAGTCCTGAATGTGGTTGGGATACTAAGAGTGAGGTAGTGGCAGTGATGGTAGTAGGTGTTCAGGCAGGAGGCAGGGACCATACTGGGGAAGGCCCCATGAGTCACACTAGAGAGCAGACAATTTCAACAATAGGAGGCCATCCTAGGGTGTTGGCTGCAGGAGTGAACTGGCTGCAATGTGACACTCAACTGAATGGACTTCAACTAGAAGCAGAGAGATCTGAGAAGCATGTCTCCACTTGCTTCAAGCACCCCACTTCTCAGGAGCGAGAAATGCTGGATTCCTGGACTGATGCAGTGGCAGTGACCCTGGAGGGATGATGGATTTGAAAACAAATAAAGCAAAGGCCGGCGCCACGGCTCACTAGGCTAATCCTCCGCCTTGTGGCGCCGGCACACCAGGTTCTAGTCCCGGTGGGGGCGTCGGATTCTGTCCCGGTTGCCCCTCTTCCAGGCCAGCTCTCTGCTGTGGCCAGGGAGTGCAATGGAGGATGGCCCAAATCCTTGGGCCCTGCACCCCATGGGAGACCAGGATAAGTACCTGGCTCCTGGCTTCGGATCAGCGCGGTGCGCCGGCCATGGTGGCCATTGGAGGGTGAACTAACGGCAAAGGAAGACCTTTCTCTCTGCCTCTCTCTCACTGTCCACTCTGCCTGTCAAAAAAACAAAACAAAACAAAACAAAACACAAACAACAAATAAATCAGCAGGGCTAATAGATTGAGGGATTGGTAGTCAGTGATTAAGGCCCTGGAAATTCGATTGGGAGCAGGAGGGGTCTGGCCTGCTTCTTCCTCAGCCAGTGGCACTCTGTGGTCTAGAAATGTGGAATGCACTAAGGGCCGAGGACACTCTGTATGGCAGGTGATGTAGCTTTGCAGAGGCCTACTCTGCAGGGTGTCGTCCCCAGTGGCTTGCACACATCTGACCCTCTCTGGAAAATGCTCTTGATGCACAGGAGCACCCTGCCTGGAGATGTCTGGGCAGAATCTCCCCAATCCTCCCCTTCCCCCTCATCACATGTCCGCGGGGGTGGACATGGGGAGGGGGCTGCCAGTGAACTAACAAGACTCAGCCTCTTTCCTTCAGGGTGGGACAACACGGTGGTTTGATGAATGGAGTAGAACCCACCCTCACCTCTACCCCACAGACCAGGCTAAGGCTGAGTCTGTTGGAGAACACATTCTGCCACTCTTCTTCCTTCATCCTTATCCCCTTCTCTCAATCCCTGTCATGGGCTAAATTGTTTTTCTTCCCAAATCCACATGTTAGAGACCTGACCTTCAGCTTGTGCCTGTGTTTGCAGACTGGGTGATCAAGACCAAGTGAGGCTGTAGGAGTGGGTCCCGGTCCCACTTGATGGGTGTGCTCACAAGAAAAGAGCAGTAGGACCCAGGCAGACTCCAGGGATGTGTGACACAGAGGGAAGGTCACGTGGAGCTACAGTGAGACCTGCCATCTGCAAGCCATGCACAGAGACCTCAGAAGCAGCCAAACCTACCAGCACCCCATCGCTGACTCCGACCTCTAGAATGGTGAGAAAACTAATTTCTGCTGTTTTAGGCCCCATGCAGGGTGCTTTGTTATGGCAGCACTAACAGATGAAGGCTCTGGGACATGTTTTCCTACAGAGCCGTCCTTCCATACACCACAAGCACCAGGATGTTGGTCTCAGACCTGCCGGCTTCTGGAGAACTTGACCAAAGACACTAAAGCACAAAAGAAACCATGTTTGGATTCGCTTCCAAATGTGCTGGCCTTTTGTTGGTTATCTCATTACCTGGTTAACCACAAGTGAGCAAGCAGGCTAGGGGCTCCCAAGGACGGTCTGTTCTGCAGCCACCCTGGTTTCACTGGAACTAGAGTCTCTCTCTCTTTCCCAATTGTTCAGCCTGCTCTTCTCCAAGAAATCTTAGTTCAAGTAAACTCTAGTGTATGTGTAAATTATTTCTAGTTAAAGTCAGGAAGAAATTCAGTCACTCTACAAAAACTAACTGCAACCTATTAGAGCATAAACATTTACAATTTTTCCTGAGGCTTGGTGTTCTCCATTTGGTGTTTCCCTATGGCTATGCCCGCGGCAGAGAAGGGAAGGGGAATAGTGGGTGAGAAAATATTCTGGACTGGGAATAGAGAGACTCAGCATCAGGTTCTGGCTCAAACCAGCTCTGTGGTTTTACACTCTTCGCTATACTTGGTTTTAGGTCTTTTTAAACAAAACTAACAGAAAATGTTCCCCCAGACGAAAATGAAAATAAAACAGACAAAAAGTCCCCAAACTCTTTAAGTCTCATCTCCCTCAGAGATTTTAATTATCCCGACAAACTGTTCCAATCCAGGTGTCGTTCCAGAGTCTCAGGTGTTGTGACAGCCTCACCTCCTTGCCATGTTGCATGTGGGTCACAACCCACCCCCGGGTGTCAGTTTTATTCCTGAACTTCAACTCCCTTCACCCTTCTGTCCTCAATTCCCCCAGCCGGCTCTGCATGTCAAATAAACCTCCCCAAATGTCTTGGAGTCTGGCTCGGTAGCATTTATTGAAAACCCATTATGTCCTGTTTACTTATTCTGCAATCAGAGCCTGCACACTTCTGATACACTAATGGGAAAGTTTTGGCCAAGGAGGACTCGATTGTTCTGGCTCTGTCCTGTCCCATGATCTGTAACATTCATCTGTGGAAAACGGCTGAAACTTATTGTCCTCTCATAGCTACAGTGGCTTACCTTGAGAAAGGGAGGGTCAGGGCAAGCAAGAGAATGTGTATGTATTGGGAGGGACGGGTGTTGATTTTATTGGCTTGAGACACTTTATGTTGTGTTTTCAAGGAACTGTATAAATCCCCAAAGTACACCTTCTTATAGCATGTGGTTTATTTTCTTAAGTCTCTGCTAACAGTGAACTGACCAAGACTGCAAAGTGCCTGAAATATTGCAGGAAAGAAAAATCTTTCTGTCTTTGCCTTGCAGTGCTGGTTTCTTACTTCTTTCAAAGCTGCCTGGTGACTCCCATCCAAAGCAGCTTGAGACGTGACTCATGAAAATGGATCAAAGTGTGGGTTAGCTGGAAAAGATTCGCTGGATTTTTGTTTCCTGTGCATAACACTGGAGAAAGCAGATAGAGTTTTTTTTTTTTTTTTTTTTTTTAAAGCAGAGACTTCTTGCCAGAGATCAATAACTCCTAAAAGGCAAACTGCTGGAGGTAGCTTCATTTATTATTATCCATGCTTCATTTATTTTTGCCTTGTCCCAGTACTGAACTGTGTCTGGTGCACAGTGGATTGTGAATAAATGGTGGGATAAGTAATGAAATGTGGCCCCGAGGCTCAAATTCTAGTTCATGGTCCAGCCAATAGAGCAATATTAAACCTGCCTCTCGCAACTGTCTCTCCATCTGGAATGTGAGCCCCAGAGGACGTAAGTTCAGTGGACCCTGTTTATAACCAGCACCTGCACAGTCCTGGGCACATAAATGGATAATCGTAGGTTTCTGCTGAATGAGTGAATGTAGAGGATATAACGGTATCACCCAAATAACTACTGTTGAGGAAGTAATATGTACATCATATTGGTAAACCCTGTAAAAGAACCAGAATCTGCTTTTAAGGAATTTATATGCTTCTTTGGGAAAAGCAGCAAATACCAACACTCCATCTGGCACTCACTCTGCTGCCTGATGGGCCTTGAGCCTCTGACTCCCAAGTCAATGGGAAAATAACTCACTATCTGCCTTCTGTAACCATATAGCTTCAAAGATGGGATTCCAGAGACATGTTCTAGAATGAATGAAACCAGTCTATGACTACAGAAATCACAATGCTTTCTTGGGGTGAAGGGCATTAACAGTGACTGGAAAGGAACATGAGAGAATTTTCTATAGCATTTTTAGCTTGATTGGAATGGTAGTTTACACAGATGAATGTGATGGTCACAGCCCATTGAATCAGGTGTCTATGTACTTCATGATTATTAAATTATGCTTCAATTAATGAGTAGACAATGCCTGAGATGAGCGTCATAAAGCTGATTTCTATCCCAACACACTCACTCCCCTTTATATCTTTTTTTTTTTTTATTTTTTGACAGGCAGAGTGGACAGTGAGAGAGAGAGACAGAGAGAAAGGTCTTCCTTTGCCGTTGGTTCACCCTCCAATGGCTGCCGCGGCCAGCACGCTGCGGCCGGAGCACTGCGCTGATCGGATGGCAGGAGCCAGGTACTTATCCTGGTCTCCCATGGGGTGCAGGGCCCAAGCACTTGGGCCATCCTCCATTGCACTCCCTGGCCACAGCAGAGAGCTGGCCTGGAAGAGGGGCAACTGGGACAGAATCTGGCGCCCTGACCGGGACTAGAACCCGGTGTGCCGGCGCCGCAAGACAAAGGATTAGCCTAGTGAGCCGCAGCGCTGGCCCCCTTTATATCTTTTTTTAAAAAAGATTTATTTATTTGTTAGTGAGGTAGAATTACAGACAGAGAGAGGGCGAGACAGAGAGAGAAGTTTTCCACCTGCTGGTTCATTCCCCAACTGGCCACAATGGCTACAGCTGGGTCTGCCACGTGGGTGCAGGGGCCCAAGCACTTAGGTCATCTACCACTGCTTTCCCAAGCCATTAGGAGGGAGATGGATCAGAAGTGAGCTGGGACTCAAACCAGCAGCACCACAGGCAGAGGCATAACCTATTATACCATTACACCATCCAGTCCCATCCTTATTATATCTTTTTTCAAAAAAATGGATAAACAAGTTTTTGTGTTTTCACAAATTGAATATGATATAGCCATTTAAAATGAATTAATTATATCTACATGTATTAACATGAAAGGATTTTTTTTATAGTTACAAACTTCATACACTTCATAATTACAACTTTAGAACATGATGATTCTTCCCATCATGCCTGCCCTCCCACCCATACTCCCACCCTTCCTCCTCCTCCCTCTCTTATTTTCACTCTTATTTTTTAAAAGATTTATTTATTTATTCGAAAGTCAGAGTTACACAGAGAGAGGAGAGGGAGGGAGGGAGGGAGAGAGAGACAGAGACAGACAGAGGTCTTCCTTCTGCTGGTTCACTCCCCAGTTGGTCGCAATGGCCGGAGCTGCGCTGATCTGAAGCCAGGAGCCAGGAGCTTCTTCCAAATATCCCATGTGGTTGCAGGGGCCCAGGGACTTGGGCCGTCTTCTACTTTCCTAGGCCAGTAGAGAGCTGGATTGGAAGTGGAGCAGGTGAGACTTGAACCAGCGCCCATATGGGATGCTGGCATTGCAGGCAGCGGCTTTACCTACTCTGCCACAGCACTGCCCCTTCACTCTTATATTTTAATGAGATCTATTTTCAACTGACTTTATATACATATGTTGAACCTATGTTAAGTAAAGAGTTCATGTCGCTCCCCCTCTTCGTGGAGGAACGACACTGAACCCTGCCTAGGCTTCATATCCGAGTCACGGCACCATTATGTCTCTCCCCGTCTTCGTGGAGGAACGACACAGGACCCTGTGCTGTTCTTTCGTCTGCTCGGCCCTCCCCGGGTTTGCTGCTGGTTCTTCCCGGGTTGGCTACCGACCCTTCCACCTCCGTGGAAGGGCGGTTCCCCCTGCCACATTCCCCACTTCCGCGGGGGAGCGGCACACCACCGGCCGGCTCTCTCGGAGGCTGCACAGGTGTTCCTTCAGATAGATGTTCCCCTTAGATGTTCCTGGTGCATGTTGTCTCTCTCCTCCTTTATAGTCCTCTTCCACCAATCCCAACTCGGCTGCCCACACGCCGAGTACGCTGCTCTCCTCCAATCAGGAGCAGGTCCTGCTGTTTACTGGTTGAACTGGAGGCAGCTGTGTAGAAGCTGCTTCTCCCTTCTCAGCGCCATATTGTGGGAGAGCAGATGCATAGAATGTCTTAATTCCAGTAACTTAGTCTAGTCCGGGTTGCTCCCCACAGTTCAACAAATACTGTGGAAAAAGAAAATCTGTTCCTCAACAGTCAAGACGAGGGCTGTTCAAGTCATTGCTTCTCAAAGTGTCAATTTCACTTCTACAGATTGCCTTTTAGGTGCTCTATTTGTTATCACAGGTCAGGGAGAACATATGGTATTTGTCCCTTCGAGACTGGCTTATTTCACTAAGTATGATGTTTTCCAGATTCATCCATTTTGTTGCAAATGACCGGATTTCATTTTTTTTTACTGCTGTATAGTATTCCATGGTGTACATATCCCATACTTTCTTCATCCAGTCTTTGGTTGGTGGGCATTTAGGTTTTATTTCATGTCTTAGCTATTGTGAATTGAGCTGCAGTAAACATGGGGGTGCAGGTAACTCTTTTATTTACTGATTTCATTTCCCTTGTGTAAATTCCCAGGAGAGGGATGGCTGGGTCATATGTAGGTCTATATTCAGATTTCTGAGGTATCTTTGTACTGTCTTCCAAAGTGGCTTTACCAGTTTACATTCCCACAACAGTGGATTAGGGTACCTTTTCCCCCACATCCATGCCAGCATTTGTTGTTTGTTGATTTCTGTAGGAAAGCCATTCTAACTGGGCTGAGGTGAAACCTCATTGTGGTTTTGATTTGCATTTCCCTGAGGGCCAGTGATCCTGAGCATTTTTTCATGTGTCTGTTGCCATTTGGATCTCCTCTTATGAAAAACGTCTGTTTAAGTCTTTTGCCCATCTCTTAACTGGGTTGTTTGTTTTGTTGTTGAGTTTCTTGATCTCTTTATATATTCTGGTTATTAACTCCAGAGGCACAAGCAATCAAAGCCAAAATTAACAAATGGGATTACATCAAATTGAGAAGCTTTTGTACTGCAAAAGAAACACTCAGGAAAGTGAAGAGACAACCGACAGAATAGAAGAAATTATCTGTAAACTCTGCAACTGGATCAATAACCCATGATATCTTAATTTACCCCTGAGCCAATCCCTGTGCCCAGTGGGCTCACGTCCATGTCAGCACTGACACAGAGGGATGACAGGGTCCTAGCTTGGTTTCAGTTAACTGTGTGAACAGAATAAATGCTATTTCTTCCAAAGAAGCAGTGCATTTGCACCTCGCTTGACCTTGATCCCTCAGGAATCTGAGGCCCAGATTAAAACAAAGCATTTTCTCCAAGGTTATAGTCACCCAGTAGCAGAGCTGGGTCTAAAATTCAGACCAGCTCCCTCACAGCCTCCTTGTGTCTGAGCCCAGTTTTCTTCCTAGCACAGAATGTGAAGCAGGAAAGTGTTTCCTGGGATCCACCTAGTTCCCCATCCTTGATCTATCATGTTGCTACCTGAAAGAGCCCACAGGGGTTTATGTACTGTTACCGTGCTTATTTCCACATCTGTGACGTGGAGACACAATGTTCACTG
Source organism: Oryctolagus cuniculus (assembly GCF_051225735.1). Lineage (NCBI taxonomy): Eukaryota > Metazoa > Chordata > Mammalia > Lagomorpha > Leporidae > Oryctolagus > Oryctolagus cuniculus. The sequence goes on from NC_142880.1 coordinate 46,305,548, forward strand.
TGGCTAAAGCTAAGAAAATTCTACATCTGTCAACACTGGATGTGTAGTAACGGCCAGCCCCTGCTCCCTCCTATCCCTTTCATTACTAATTCTCCATGCTTCCTCCCCATACTCAGACTCTTGGTATGTTTATTCACAAGGCTATAACATAATGAATCAGCTCTTTAAATAAATACTTCTTTTTGTGAGAATTAATAACCCTAACCATTGAAGTAGAGTTTAAAAAATTCCCTCTTTCTTTCCCTATTCCCATCAAAGTCTTTGTCCAATAAGAATATAAATCTCAGAAAGATGACAAACTATAGCATATTGCAAAGAAACAGGATCCTTTTGTAAAAACGAAATATGTGCAAAGGCAAAACACACTTCAACTTCTATCTTGTTGGGCAAATCATGTTACTTTCCTGTACATGTTTAAGAAACCCTCAAAATAAAATCAAAATGACAGTTTCTCTTACAAAGCTAAGATCTCTCTGGGAAAATAATGATTACTTTCTGTATCTAAATACCTTTTGGGAAAATTTTGAGATCTTGGCCTGAGCGTATCATCTGGTCCCCGTGAGGACCTTAAGGGTATTCCAGGACAGGCCCTGTTATTTAAAGGGATCACAGGGGGAACCGTACTGCTCAGACCAGCAATGCGTTTATTTTATGGCCTGACTCATCAGAAGCTGCCCCTCTTTTGTTACACATGCACCCCTATGTTCTTGCTTTCTTCCCATCAGTTTCAACCCTGGTAACAGTTTCTGAGAGGGTTGACCAGGCAACTATAAGCACCAGATGGCCAAAAAGAAAAAAAAATCTCCAAACACAAAAAATCCCAAATAAAAGCTCTTGTAGACTTTAGGGGAGAAAAGCAAACAGTCTGGAAGAGAGTGAATGATGTCTCCACTGCCCTTGCTTCCCACCAGGCGAGGCTCAGGCCTTGCCAAGAAGGACCCGGTCATAATCCAAGGCCAGTAAGGACTACTCCCGGTAAAGAAAGCACACAAAGTGGCAATCGCCAGCAGCCTCACGGTGTTTAGGCGGCTTTTGGTGCTACCCACACTGACCGAAGTGATGCAGAAAGACGTGGCATGTGGCAAGTGCAGCTTTCCTGCCGCAGGCACAGAAATGGCTGCTGCTTTTGGCTTTGCTACAGAGCTAATAGGCTCTCAGAAAGTGCACCCTGCACAGGGAACACACAAAGCAAACACACTCATCAAATCTCCACCGAAGTCAGGCCAAGCCAAAAAACATACTCTGACCTTTGTCACCTTGACCTTGACCATGACACTTGAATGAAAATTTCCTTGGAAATATCAAACATCAAAACTCAGCTCTTTCTGGGCCTGTGTCTTCAACCATGTACCTCCAAGTAGGACCCTGTGGATTATGCCATCATTACTTATACTTAAAAAAAAATCACATCCAGCACATTCTAGCTGGGACTCTCAGTTTTGGCTTTAGAACAAACTATTCTTTTTAATCTCATGGGAAGAGATTTTTGGCTAAAGGGCTCTATTTTCCCAGAATGACCCAATACTTGTTAGGCTGTCCATAATACAAACTAAGTCTTAGGTGGAAGGTAGCGGTGAGATTAATTTTAGCAATTATACACCCAACATAATTTTACATTTTTGTTTGTTTTATTTCATGTAGCAGGGAAATGGTGTTTGGGGAGGAGCTCAGTTCACAGAGCCACATGACAGTGACCAGGGCCTCAAAGCTGGAGTTCAAGTTTCCCACTTTGGTGCCTTCTGCCCAGGCCAAAGACTTAGTGTTTTTAGCAGTCATACTTTTAATCTGACCATGCGTCCCCAGAGTACATCTTGGTCATACTTTCTAAAAGCCCATTTGACCGCTCTAACTCACAAACAATGAAGTGGGCACAAGTACTGGAAGCAGTACTTCCAGTACTTCCCTGCTCAGTGCCATCCTTCAGTGCCCATTCTTCTGCCTTTTCCTCTCCTGGGACAGGAGGTAGGGCAAGGACAGACACTGCAGGCACCAGTCACTGTTTCTTTCTCACAAGGAAGAAGAACATGGGCAAGCACAGTTAATCCTAGTTTCCTTCTAGCAAAGACATAGGTTGGGAATATTCATTGATTTGGTTCTCAGTTGAGTTTCTAGAACAAAAAATAAAGAATTTCATGAAAACAACCTTCCTTGGATGACTAGCAAAATAATAGTTCCTCTTGGTTTAATTTGCATAGGTTTTGCAAAAACTTTAATAGAATTTAGAAAATTCTGCAAATTGGACAATGAATCAAAAAACTAATGACATCTTCTGCTTGGTGTAGTGTTTTGTTTTAGCTCCAGTAACTCCCATAAATAGTCAAATAATAGAGGAATGGGACCCAAATATAAGAAGTGGCAGATATAGAGTTGGGGGAACCCTAGGCAGGGGTTGAGTACAGAGGAAGCAAACCCTGACAAGAAGAGGCTGCCGCAGTTGACGTGCCCTTAATCTCCTCTTCCTGCTTCCAAGGAAGTCTTCCTAACTTCTGAAACTTCTATTTTAACTCAAGGTTACATCTGAGCAGGAATATGAGCTTCTCAACATGTGCTTTGCAGTCAAATGAACTGAAAGCTATAAATAGTGGTGGGTACAGTGTTAGGATATACTTTGAGAATTTCTTTTTCCAGTGTGGCAGAATTATCTCAACAAATGAATAAGGATCCCTTCACTATCCCTTGAGCTTTCACTGAGCCACAGTCATATGCTGAACTAGAGATATTGATAACAAAAGCAACAGAATAAAGATGGCACTTGGCCCTACTTGATCCACCAACTGGCAGTGAACTCAGGACCAGGCTTGAGAAGCAGTTAGCTGGTTATCACTAGGTAGAATGCCAGGTTTAAAAAACAGGAAATAGAGCTTTGAAGCAGATGTTACAGAGTTTCATCAATAACAGTCAAGTTTTACAAAACTGTGCTGTCAAATATTGGTGTTTGCAGGGATCCTTAGTTTTCAACTCTTTCCCCCTTGTAAGATGCTGGCAAGTTGCATGTTCCAGAGGATGCTGCTAGTTTTCAACACAGAGCATGCAAGAAGCCCTCTTGTGGTCAGATCAGAAAATGCAAACTGCTTTACATAAAGTTTCAGAAGTTTATAAGACTGACATTTTAAGCTTCAAAACCATTTTCCATCAATGTTATACCACTGACAAAAGGATAACACACACTAGAAAAGCCATGTTTTAACATCTGCTCTGAAAGAGTTGAGTTCCTACAAAGAAATAGATCAATTTTAAGCTGTGTTTTTTTCTTTTTAAAGATTTACTTATTTATTTGAAAGTCAGAGTTACACAGAGAGAAGGAGAGACAGAGAGAGAGAAGTCTTCCATCTGCTGGTTCACTCCCCAATTGGCCTTAATGGCCGGAGCTGCACCAATCCAAAGCCAGGAGCCAGGAGCTTCTTCCAGGTCTCCCATATGGGTGTAGGGGCCCAATGACTTGGGCCATCTTCCACTGCTTTCCCAGGCCATAGCAGAGAGCTGGATCAGAAAGAGCATCCAGGATTCGAACCAGTGCCCATATGGGATGCCGGCACTGCAGGTGGTGGCTTTACCCACTACGCCACAGCGCTGGCCCCTAAGCTGTAGTTTTAATGAAAGTCAAAGAACAATCACATTGTTTAAGTTTTACTATTGTTTCTCTCCTTGCCCTGACTTAACTGTTGGTTTGTACAATTAGATGTTGTGTCATAATGTGAAGGTAAATGTATAATTGGGCTGTTTAGGAACATAAGACCTACATTGTGGATTTGGAAGGCAAGAAACTCCTGTAACTGGAGCAGAGGGTCTGGGATTGGAATTGGTTTGGTTTGGTTTGGTTTGCCCCAAATTGGTTATTTTTCTCCTTGTGCCCTTGCATTTATTTCTGGATTTAAGAAGTGGATGTTGTGCTACCATCTCCTTTCTCACTGGGCTTCTGAGAAGCCCGTTTTTGGGTTTTCTTCTAGAGATAATGGCTGTAGGGTCTGGCTTTGCTAAACAGCTTTTTAATTTTCCTAAAGTTTATATACATTCTCAAATTGAAATTAATATAGGTTCATGGGAAGTTGTATTTAAAAATATGGACAGTGATCCCCTGTGCCTTTACCCTACGTTCCTCAGTGGTCATGTACATTGTGGTTACTTTAACCACAGTCCATTATAAAACCAGGAATTGATGCGGATACAATCCATGGAACTTTATTCAGCTTTCCTCAGTTGTATAGGCACTTATTTGTGTGTGGTAAATTCTGTGCAATTTTATCATATGTATATATTCATGTAACTACAACTACAACCACAATCAAGATACAGGATTGTATCATTACCACAAGTCTTTCTCACGCTACCTCTTTACATCCACATCCAACTTCTCTATCAACCCCTATCCTGTGGCAGTCACTAATCTGTTTTTCATCTCTGATTTGGTTATTTTGGAAATGTTGTATGCAGGAACCATAATCATTCAACACAGTTCCTTTGAAGTCAATCCAAATTGTCAACAGTTCATTCCTTTTCATTGATGAGTTGTGTTCCATAGTGCTGTGGTCGGGATGTGATTTGTTCTTCAACGGTTCCTGTGTCAGAATCTTGGTCCTCCGTGTGGCAATGTTAGGAGGTGATGGGACCTTAGAAGAGGAGCCTAGTGGGAGGTCATTGGAAGGAGTTAATGCAACTCTTGTGGGACCCTGGTTAGTTCTCATGTGAGGATGGTTATAATAGAGGAGGCCTGGCCCCTCCCCAGTCTCTTGGCTTCTGTTCTTGCCATGTGACCTCTTGCTCTCACACACACTCCTGATACTGTGATGCCAGCAGCCAACAGGCCCTCAGTGGAGCAGAGCAAAAGTGGGTGCCATGCTCTTGAGCCTTCAAACCTGAGAGCCAAAAAAATCTCCTTTCTTTGTATATTACTCAGCCACAGGTATTTTCTGAAAGCAATAGACAGTGGACTCACGCACATGTGATGGATATACCTCAGATTGCTTAGGCATTCCTTGACTGGAAGATATTTGGTTTGTTTCCCATATTTGGCTGTTGTGAGCAAGAGCTGCAGTGGATATTCTTGGGCATGCATTTGCTAAATTACAAAATACTGATCAAAGGAAGAAGTCTTAATAACCTTTGTTTCTGTTTTTCTTTTTTTGCTTCAAATACGTTTTGTCAAATTTTGTTTTAAACCTTTTCAAACAAATTGTTAAGAATGGTATACCACTCTCTATATTTTTTTAAAGATTTATTTATTTATTTGAAAGGCAGAGTTACAGAGAGGCAGAGGCAGAGAGAGAGAGAGACAGAGAGAGAGAGAGAGGTCTTCTATCTGCTGATTCACTGCCTAGATGGCCTCAATGGCTGGAGCTGCGCCAATCTGAAGCCAGGAGCCAGGAGTCAGGAGCCTCCTCCAGGTTTCCCACCTGGGAGTATAGGCCCAAGGGGTTGGGCTATCTTCCACTGCCTTCCCAGGCCATAGCAGAGAGCTGGATGGGAAGTGGAACAGCCAGGACTCAAACTGGTGCCCACAAGGGATGCATTCACCGCAGGCGGCGGCCTTACCCGCTATGACATAGTGCTGGCCCCATATACCACTATATTTTAAATGATCGCTGACTATCTTGCAACTTGCTGTATATGAATTAAATTGATATCTCTTCTTTTGACTATTGTTTATAGCTCTTGGTTATATTCCTGCTTAACTATGGTCTTTTTACTTTTTATTTGTTGAACTCTTCATTTAGCCTTTGACTATAACATAAATTGAGTACGTTATCTCAAAAATTAAAAGAATTTTAAAAATTTAAAAATTAAAAATTAAAAAAAAAAGGAGAACCAACTCAATTTCTCCAGCTACGAATCCCATTTGTTAATTTAACAACCAGATTCCCAGTGCTTCTTGGTAGAAGCCTCTTCTTGAAAGAAGTGTGCCTGATCTTAAATCCTTACCATGTTATTGTGTGGCAAGATCCATTATTATTTATTGATGTGATTTACATCTTCATGTGTGGACCAATTATGTTTATATTCAACCTTGCCAGTGATCTCATCCTTAAGATATGGTTTTAGAATCAGTGGTATTCTGAAAGGGAAGTGTGTTCTGGACCAACACAGTCCAATCTGGAAACTGCTGCCACATTTGCCTATTGAGCAGCATTCTTGAGATTACTCTGAGTATAAAATAAACACCAAGTTTGACATCTTACTACAAAATAATACATTGGAAGAAAGAATGGAAAATATCTTGATATAGTTCTTCATTGATTCTTTGATTCTTTGTGAAATAACCTTTGGGTTAAATAAAATACATTTTACAATTACTCACTTCTATTTTCTTTCTTTAATGTGACTAGTAGAAATTTTTTTATTCATTTACATGAAAGGCAGAGATACAGAGAGAGAGAGAGAGAAAGAGAGAAAGAGATTTTCCATCTTCTGTTTCACTCCCCAAATGGCAACAACAGCTGGGGCTGGGCCAGGTTGAAACCAGGAGTCAGGAGTTTCTTTTGGTCTCCCATGTGGGTGTGGGGGTCCAAGGACTCCACTACTTTCTCAGGCGCATTAACAGGGAATGGGAGTGGAAATGAAGTAGCTGGGACTCGAACCGGCAACCATATTGGGTGCCAGCACTGCAGGCGGAGGCTTTACCTTCTATGCCACAGTGCCAGCCCCCGAATTTAAAATTATATATTGTAGCTGAAGTTAGTTTTCTGTGAGGTGGGGATGTGCAGCGAGGAAGTGAAAACCCATCTGATTCTGTCTGCCTGTGCTTGTTTTCATTCCGGTGATTACCGACTGGCTGTTTATCACAATTCTGTGTTTAACTTGTGAAACCAGGAAACAGTGCCTAGCGTTTCTCTTGATGGAACAGTTGGGGGCTGTCCCAACACTTTGGAAATGTTGAGTTCCATTCCCAGGCACCATCAAGGCTTGCCTTGGGTGCCAGCCTACAACACTGTCAGGGACACAGTGTTAGCTCTGACTGCTGGCAACATTCGTAATTTAAAGTTTAAACTTGTAACTTTCCTATTAGGAATGAAGATAATGGAAATGCTGCAACTGCAGCTTTTACTTCATTAGTTGGAATTGCTAGAACCAGTACAAATCTGGCAAGTACAGAAAGAAACACTGTTAAAGACAGTTAAAGAACTTCTCCTCCCTCCTCCCTCCTCCCTCCTCCTCCCTTCTCTTCCCTTCTTCTTCCTCCTCCCCCCTCCTCCCCCCCTCCTCCTCCCCCTCCTCCTCCCCTCCTCCCCTCATCTTCTTTCCCTCTCCCTCGTCCTCCTCCTCCCCCTCCTTCTCCTCCTCCTCCTCTTTCTCCTTCTTTTTTTTTTTTTTTTTTTTTGACAGGCAGAGTGGACAGTGAGAGAGAGAGACAGAGAGAGAAAGGTCTTCCTTTGCCGTTGGTTCACACTCCAATGGCCGCTGCTGCAGCCGGCGCACCGCGCTGATCCGATGGCAGGAGCCAGGATCCAGGTGCTTTTCCTGGTCTCCCATGGGGTGCAGGGCCCAAGCACCTGGGCCATCCTCCATTGTACTCCCTGGCCATAGCAGAGAGCTGGCCTGGATCTCCTTCTTTTTTAAGATTTATTTATTTATTTGAAGGAGTTATGGGTTGGAAGTTGGGGAAGAGAGAGAGATCTATCTTCGATCTGTTGGTTCACTCCTCAGATGGCCGTAATGACCAGTTCAGGGCCAGGCCTAAACTGGGAGCCAAGAGCTTCTGCTAGGTCTCCTACATGGGTGTCAGGAGCCCAAGTACTTGGACCATCTACTGCTGTTTTCCCAGGCCGCTAGCTGGGAGCTAGATCAGAAGTGGAGCAGCCAGGTCTCAAACCAGTGCCCACAGGGGATGTTGGCATCGCAGTGGAGGCTTTACGCACTATGCCACAGTGCCAGCCCTAATTTGTGCCCTTCTAAGAGGAGAATCAAGAGTGATTGCTTACTGTCTCTGCTCTTAGCCACTTGAGGATCCAGTAAGAAGGTGGCTGTCTTCAAGCCAGAGAGACCTCACCAGACATCAGATCTGCCAGTACCTTGTCCTTGGCCTTCCCAGCCTCCGGGTGGTAGCCAACCAATCTCTGTTGTTTCGGCTTCCCATGTTATGGCATTTTTATTGTAACAGCTTGAGCTATGACAAAATTACAACCCTCAGACACTGAGAAGAATGCAGTGTAGTGCTCCCGAGTGAACCCAGAGACCCAGCTGTGGATTACAGTCTTGGCTTCATGGCTCTTAGATGGGATGCTCTGAAGCAAAATTCTTCAGCCTCTGCAAGCCCACATCCTCTGCTGCAGGGTGCAGATAATGATAGGACAACCGTGTGGGGCGGGTGTTGTAGAGCAACAAAGTTAGACGCTGCCGTTACTGTTGCCACTTTGAGATTATGACGAGGTACAAGTAGAGGGACAGAAGGACCTGCATCGGAGGGGACCTGGTTTACAAGATGAACATTTCTCAGATACGTTCTTCTGTGGTGAAAAGCCAGCATGACAAGGAGGTGCCAGAAGTGCGTGGGGAATGACCTCCTTTGTGTTTTCCCTTTGAGTGGTCACCTGGGTTTGTGCTTGTTTGTTTCTATTGTGAGAAAACAGTGTGGGCTGGTGCCGCGGCTCACTAGGCTAATCCTCTGCCTTGCGGCGCTGGCACACTGGGTTCTAGTCCCGGTCGGGGCGCTGGATTCTGTCCTGGTTGCCCCTCTTCCAGGCCAGCTCTCTGCTGTGGCCCGGGAAGGCAGTGGAGGATGGCCCAATGGGCCCTGCACCCCATGGGAGACCAGGAAAAGCACCTGGCTCCTGGCTTCGGATCAGTGCGGTGCGCCGGCCGCAGCGCGCCGGCCTTGGCGGCCATTGGAGGGTGAACCAACGGCAAAGGAAGACCTTTCTCTCTGTCTCTCTCTCTCACTGTCCACTCTGCCTGTCAAAAACAAAAACAAACAAAACAGTGGTTAGGTCTGTGTGAATAGGTTCAAGGATTTGGGGTTGTTTGTGGGACAAAAGCAGGTGGAACAAGGTTGAATGATGACCTTTAGGAAAATGAAAGGCTTTAATGTGGGGAACCTGCACTAGTTTTCCATTGGCTGTGTGTGTGTCTGTGTGTGTGTGTGTGTGTGTGTGTGTGTGTGAGAGAGAGAGAGAGAGAGAGAGATTGATTGATTAGTGGACATGGACTTAAAGAGCAAGGATTTCTCATCCATAGCAAGTTCTCAAAAGTCATAGTGAGACATTATTACAAGAGGCTGCCAAGAAAAGGAGTTGTCATCCAGAGGATTGAAAAAAAGCACAAACAAAAGGATGTAATTCAGATACTTCTTCTAGGGGCTGGCACTGCTGCATAGCGGGTAGAGCCGCTGCCTGCGGTGCTGGCATCCCATATGGCCACTAGTTCAAGTCCTGGCTGCTCCACTTCCGATCCAGCTCTCTGCTATGGCCTGGGAAAGCAGTGGAAGATGGCTCAGGTCCTTGGGCCCCTGCACCTGTGTGGGAGACCCCAAGGAAGCTCCTGGGTCCTGGCTTCGGATCAACGCAGCTCTGGTCATTGCGGCCATCTAGGGAGTGAATCAGCGGATGGAAGACCCCTCTCTCTCCCTCTCCCTCTCCCTCTCCCTCTCCCTCTCCCTCTCCCTCTCCCTCTCCCCCTCTCTCCCTCTCTTCCCTCTCTCCCTCCCTCCTTCTCTCTCTCTCCCATCTACCTCTCTCTCTCTGCCTCTGCCTCTCTGTAACTCTACCTTTTAAATAAGTAAATAAATCTTTTTTAAAAAAAGATATTTCTTCTAAAATCTCTTCTGGGTCAATGGTAAGTTATTCTTTGGGTCTATTTCTAGGGAAAGAAAGTGAAAGCTAGGCTGAAAAAGTCACACAAATTTCTGATTTCGAGTGTTACCAAGCACAGTGGTCTGTGGAACCTGGGTATTTATCAGGTTCTCTTTCTGGGGCTGCTTTCCCTGGCCTCCAGCTCCTCTGGTTTTGCTGCAGGACCCAGCTTCTTAACTAGTAAGTCTGGTCCCAGATGTTTACAACACCAGGCTTATCTTCATCTGAGCTCTCTGCTCTGGTGATGACTCCACAAGACTTCACTCCTGGCTGCCTGGCTCTCTTCGCCATTCTTGAAATTCTCTAAGCTGCCTGGATTTGTTTCCTCCTTTATTATTCCTATTTACAGGACATGGACACAAGAGAGGGCTTCGCCTTATGTGTGTTCCTCTGGTACCATGCACAGCTCTGGTTCCTAACAGGGTGGACACTTTTTACGTTTGGTCATCTACAGGCACACATGCCTGAGAAGCACTTCCAAGGTATGTCATCTGTCTATGGAAATACACCTGTTCAATGCTTTGTTAAAATATTTATATAAAAATATAAATTCTCAAGTTATAACACTTAGCATTTTTTTAAAATGTATCTATTATTTTATTTATTTGAAAGTCAGAGAATCAGAAAGAGAGAGAGAGAGAAAGATCTTCCATCCAGTGATTCACTCCCCAAATGCCAATAAGAGCTGGGACTGGGCCAGGCTGAAACCAGGTGCTCAGAACTTAATCCAGGTGCCCTATATGGGTGATAGGAACCCAACTCCTTCAGTCATCCCCTGTTGGCTCTCAGGGTGTGATTAGCAGGAAGCTGGACATTGGGAGTGGAGCCAGATCTCAAACTTAGGAATTCTGATACGAATTGGGATGTCTGAAGCATTGTTTCAATCATTATACCACAACCTGCACCACTCTCCCCAAAATTATAAAACTTTTAAACATAGAATTATATGGTAGGTGATGGACTATGCAAGGGTTTGGCAAACCACCTCCCATGGGTTAAATCTGGCCATTTATGTATGGTTTATGGGTTAAGCATGACTTTTTCATTTTTAAATATTTGGGAAACACTAGGTAAGAATCAGCACTTTCAGTTGGTACCTTCAGTACTCCTACTTCTTCAAGTTGTGAGAGAATGAAACCATGTGCAAAAAATCAGAGAAAAACATGCAAAGAGGAGGAAGGAGAAAAGCCTTGCCTCATTTTGACAAGAAAGTAATAAGTTTAGAAACAGAAACTGAAATTTAGAAGACTTAGGCGATTTTGAATTTGATAAATGCTTCCCTAAGACCCACATTCACTGTTGTGTGCATATTTGCGTATATGTGTTATGATAAATGATGCATAAGCATCTGCATTTTTAAAATATGACTCAGGGAACTACATGCTACATCAGGCGTCAAGACATCAAGGTTACAATCTCTTCTCTCATCCTGCTCATTAGTCTGTCACACAGCAGTCTATGTCCAGGAAGCAGTTTTGTTGAGTTTAACCCATATTTCTTGAGCATCCCTTAGGTGCAGAGAAGAGTGACTCGTAGTCCCTGACTTTTAGCAGATTTCAGTTGAGTGAACAAGTGGACAGTGAGCACCTCTGAAACTTATTTTCTGCTGTAGAAACTGTTGGCATATGATCTAGCAATTCTACTTTAGGTATATAACCCAAAATGTAGGCCTCCTATCTGAGCCACCTTCTTCAACTCCAGGCTCCCACAAATTCCTGGGATATAGCTCAAATTATGATGCTTAAAACACATTTCTAGACTTCCCCAAGATCTGCTTTACCCACATCCTCCTTGTGTCAGTTGAGGGCAATCTCAGCCTTCTGGGTGCTCAGGCTACAAAGCTTGGCGTCATCCAGAACTCCTCTCTCTCACGTACCCATGCAATCTGTAAGGAAGGGTTTTGCATGCATTCAGCCAAAGAAGGGGTGCGATTTTCTGCCCAAAAAGACTGTGTCTGCTTAGCTGCACAGAGGATTTGGACGTTTGTGTAGAAGCCATAAAAGCTAGCAGCTGGACTGCTTCTACTTAGAGAAATTAAAGCAGTAATGGATTTGTTGACTTGCCTAAAGTCAAGTTTGCCATTTAATAGTTTTAACTGTAGCTACTAAGCAGTCTAGGTCCTGATGCTTGTTTTTATTTTCAAACAAGCAATTTGACACTTTGCTAGATTGTAAAAAATGGCCATGAATTCTGTGCTTCCTTGTATCCTCCCCCTTGCAAGATGACAGAGAGGCTCTTCCATTAATAATAGATGGCATCTGTTTGTGTTTCCTGAACCTGGGATCTATGTCATTTCTGAGCCCAAGTCGCAAGAGACCCTGCAACCTATGTGATCTCCCTCCCTCCCTCTCTCTCCCTTCATCCCTCCATCCATCCCTTTCTTTCTCTCTCTTCCTGTGCCAGCCTGGGCTAGCCAGCTGCAAGATGAGAGAGATGCTATGTGGATGAAAACTCAGGTCCTCCAGGCCATAGCCAGCCACCTACTAGGCTTATGAATGAGACCCATCAGTCAGCCTCTGAAGGACCCACTAGTTGACCACATAGCTAGCAGCTGATCATGCACACAGGACTGACTGGAGCAGAATCACTTAGCTAGGTCCAACCCAAATTATTGAGCTGCACTATTGTGAACTAAATAAAGAATTATGGTTTGATGCTGCTATGACCTAAGTAGGCAGTTAAAGTTTAAGTGAGCTGGAAGTTTTGTACCCCTGCAATGTAACCCGATCTCTTTAACTGTCCATTTGATACACCCACTTTTCCAGGATGCACTCGTCACACTGGGGACCAGAGCTCATGCTAAGACCCCGCCCATTTTGTACATCTGATTGGGGTATGACCCCTTTCCTTATAAAAAGAGTTGGGAGGTGAGAAATATCACTCATGTTTTCTCTTTTCCACCGTAGAACACTTTCAGACTCTAGCTTGTGCTCCTTTCCACTACAAACCTGTCTTGGATGGATCTCTCCTGAGAAGGTACTTTTTTTTTTAAGATTACTTATTCATTTGAAAGAGTTACAGAGAGAGAGAGAGAAAGAAAGAGAGAGAGAGAGAGTCTTCTATCTGCTGGTTCACTCCCGATTTGGTCACAACAGCCAGAGCTGTGCTAATCCGAAACCAGGAGCCAGGAGCTTCTTCCAGATCTCCCACGTGGATGCAGGGTGTGGGGAGCAACTCGGACTAGACTAAGTTACTGGAATTAAGACTTATTCTATGCATCTGCTCTCCCACAATATGGCTCTGGGAGAGAAGAAAACAGCTTCTACACAGCTGCCTCCAGTTCAGCCAATAAACTGTAGGACTTGCTCCTGATTGGAGGAGAGCAGCGTGCTCGGCGTGTGGGCAGCCGAGTTGGGATTGGTGGAAGAGGACTATAAAGGAGGAGAGAGACGGCATGCACCAGGAACATCTAAGGGGAACATCTGAAGGAACACCTGTGCAGCCCCCGAGAGAGCTGGCCGGCGGTGTGCCGCTCCCCTGCGGAAGTGGGGAATGTGGCCAGGGGGAACTGCCCTTCCACGGAGGTGGAAGGGATAGTAGCCAACCCGGGAAGAACCAGCAGCAAACCCGGGGAGGGCCGAGCAGACGAAAGAACAGCGCAGGGTCCTGTGTCGTTCCTCCACAAAGAGGGGGAGCGACATAATGGTGCCATGACTCGGATATGAAGCCTAGGCAGGGTTCAGTGTCGTTCCTCCATGAAGAGGGGGAGCGACATAATGGTGCCGTGACTCGGATATGAAGCCTAGGCAGGGTTTAGTGTCGTTCCTCCATGAAGAGGGGGAGCGACACAGGGTCCAAGCACTTGGGCCATCTTCCACTGCTTTCCCAGGCCATAGCAGAGAGCTGGATTGGAAGTGCAGCAGCCTAGACTTGAACTGATGCTCATATGGGATACTGGCAATACAGGTGATGGCTTAACCCGCTATGCCACAGCACCAGTCCCTAAGGAACTGTTTTTTTGTTTTGTTTTGTTTTGTTTTTCTCTATTTTTTGGGCAACTCTTTGGCCTCCTCATGTTGGGTACTTCTCAGCGTGGGGCAGCCCATACCTGTGTGTGAATGTATATTGATTCCTCACTGTGAAATAAACTGTTCCCATTTGCACACAATACCAGTTGCCGTGTAGCATTTTTGTCTCTGTGAAAGACAAGAACCTGGATTAAAAATTAATATAGCCATTACCCACATCAATGCCACTATGCATTGAAATAATTTGCTATGCAGCAAAAACCAGTGAGAAAGACTTGCTTTTGATCTACTTCTCTTTATCTTATTTGCCTAATTAGGTTAAAGATATTTAAATACAGTTGAGTAAATTATCATATTTTATAATTTGAATTTGAAGCTGTTTAACTTTTTGGCAGCTCCCAAATCTCAGAGGTAGAGGCAGGTTTTGTTGTTACTTTGCTGCATTAATCTTAGGAAACATATCTGTTTTCAGCAAAGCTTTATTTTCAAGAGCTGAAACAAAAGAACTAAAAAAGCAAACCCTTGGTGTTTCAAATCCTTGAGTAGGTACCGTGAGGCTGATTCCTGCAGGCTGTCATCTCGACGCGTGTCCAATGTGGAGCAAAACTGAAAGCCCAGCAGAAAACACTTCAGCCCACGAGGCCTCACTTATTTTTTTTTAAAGATTTATTTACTTATTTGAAAGACAGAGTTACAGAGAGGCAGAGGCAGAGTGAGAGAGAGAGAGAGAGAGAGAGAGAGTCTTCAATCTGCTGATTCACTCCTCAGATGGCTACAATGGCCAGAGCTGCACCAATCCAAAGCCAGGAGCCAGGCGCTTCTTGCGGGTCTCCCAGGTGGGTGCAGGGGCCCCAGGATTTGGGCCATCTTCTACTGCTTTCCCAGGCCATAGCAGAGAGCTGGATCGGAAGTGGAGCAGTCAGATCTCGAACCAGTGGCCATAGTGAAACTTATTCCCTGTCCAAACGTGTCACCTCAGAAAGTGGTTAAGTAGGTTAAAATTCCAAGCGGTTCTCTCATTCATCCAGGGAGATTATTCTAACCATCGTCAGTGCTCTAGGGGACAGTGGTGAGGAGGGGGGACTTTTGGGTGCTGCCAAGACTTGAAGGGTGGAGTCCTCTTTCCATCAGGTGGTGATGATGGATGTGAGAGCCTCGTGTAGTTTACAAAAGTTGTAATAAGTGAATTAACTGGGGAATCAGAGGTACATTTTCCAAACACCGTGTGCAAAAGCCACTCAGTGCCAGGAAAAAAACTTTTTGGTAACAAAATTCTTTCAGAAAAACAAAACAAAACAAACAGAAAACAGCTGTTTTTAAACATCTAACGTGCAGAAAAAGTAATTCCATTCTAACCACAGTTCACGAAGTACTAAACGCTTTCCATGGGTTCTCTGTGTTGCAAATGCCCCTTAGCCTGTGAAATCATGATTATATAAGGTTTGATTTTTATTCTCATTAAACCTGGAAACAAAAATGAAATATATACCACCCTTTTGTTTTAAAATTTAAAGCAATTGAATTTGGGCAGTTTAGAGAGTATTTGCATATTACTGCTTTCATTGCCTCATCATAAAAAACACCATGAAATGAAATGTATTTTGGAATGTCAACCCAAAACCCAGTTTCACAAGAAACACATGAAATACTCATGCTAATCTCTTTTTGGATTAGTATTAAGGACAACACTACAACACTAAACATCTGTGTGTGTGTGTGTGTGTGACTTTAAAAAAATATATACCAGAGCCTTCCATTGGCATGTGTGTGCCATCATATAAATAAGAGAATTAAACAGAATTTTAGAGTGGATTAAGGATAGAGTCACTGAAACCAACCGCTGGGTGTCGTGTCAAAATAGTAAACTAATGGATGAGATTTGTGTCGTTCCTCGTTTTTGTTTGTGAGGTAAATGTTCCAATCTGTTTTTTAATGTTGTCTTTTCTTTTGAATGTGTGAGTGCTAAGTGATTACTTACTATGAAACCTGAGACTCTGGGAGCATAATGGCTTTAACAAACAGCTATGACAACCGTGTGGATTATACATGTGAGTGGAAATAATATGGGAATTACTTGTAGTCTATGCATGTTAGTGCCCTTTTGGCTAATAGCTGCTTGACAAATGCCCATGGTCAGAGTATTTGCAAAATGCTGCTTATTCAAAGTAGTGAGCTCCATTCTTGGCCTTAGTATTGATTTCTCCCAGCTTGGAGAAATTAACAAAGCTGACAATGATAAGCCTGTCACAAACTCTGTCATTACCTAGTGACCTTGCCACACGCTTTCCTTAATGGACAGCTCTCCCAGTTCATCATAAGAACCGATGCCTTCTGCTTTGAGGGAAAAGCCCCCTGAGCACAGATTCAAAGGCCTCACCCTAGTATGACCTACAGGGGCTGCAAGTCTCTCTGGGAATCCACTGTGGGTACCAGAATCTTCTATGTTTGAGGCTTTGAGGGATAAACTAGGTGACTTTAGCAGGCAGATCTTTGGAAGAGTGAATTATGTGGGGTTGGTGCTGCTGATTTCATTACTTCGTTGGGAATGTTCTTCACCCAGATTTCCCCTGAGCTTCTGGGATGACCACAGCCATTTGAGGACTTCCTTTTGGCGAGCAGACAGGAAGCACAGGATCTACTGATTTACTGATCTGACCCTTGTTTCCTGTCTGACTTTTCCTCAGTTTAGTCTGTGTGGTACCTGGTCACGGATCATATAAACATCTGTGAAGACATCTATGACTGAAGGTCCAAGAAGGCGGTACAGTCATCCTTTGGAGTCTGTTGGGCATTGGTTCCAGGACTTCCTGCAGGTTCAAATTCCTGGTAGAATACAGCTTATTCAAAGTAGTGAGTGCTAAACCTGAGGACATGGAGGACCAATTGAATGAAGTCTTATTCATTTGGGAAAACACATTTATAGCATGCCTACTCTGTGGAAAGTGTTGTCCTGGGCCCTGAATGTAAATGCTGGGCTCACATTCCTTGTAGCAAGCCCAGCCCCCCTGAGACACTTGCTCATAGACACAGACCAGTGCCCAGGGACCTCTATCCTTTCAGCCTAACTTCAAGTAAATCCACTGCTGGCCTAAGGTTCACAACATTGCCACCCTGAGTTGCAAAGGCACCAATTGAGGTTTAGGGATATCCTTGTTGCAAATGTATTCAGACTTAATATTCTAGACATGAGACAAAGTGACCGTGTGTGTGTGTGTGTGTGTGTGTGTGTGTGTGGGCGGGTCAGTCCATCCACTAAGCTATCACTGCTTCCAAGAAAGGTAACACCTCTTCAGTCTCAGCCTGTTAAGCTGCTCCAGTTTACAGTGATGCACTTGCTAGAGTGAAGCAAGGGTGGAGAGCTATTTTTGAGCCAGTTGAATAGTTATTCTCTATTTTTCTCTTTTGCTTTCTTAGTTGAACCATCAGAGTAGATGCAACTTAAGCAGAGTAATAAGTGATTGTACTGGGATTCTTGTGACTTAAGGTTGATTTCTCACTCAAGCAGTCTTCTTTCAGAATTTTGGGTAGGTAAAAAATTTCTTGAGCCTCAACTTTTCTGGAGGAAAAGCACAGATTTTCTTCTTATCTGTATTTCAAAACAGGGCCATGACCACCCCTCCACAATCAAGTCTAACTGTTGGTGCTTAGCTGACAGCCACACAGGCAGTAGAGATGGGAGTGGCAGGGGCAGTTGTAGCAGATTTCAGCCCTTATCTGCCCCCATGTGAACAAGAAGCCTTGTTTCTTAATTCTAAGCACCCTCAAATTTGTTGAGCTAGATTCTTTCCCGAATTAGTCTCAGAACTTCTTTAGCAGTGGTGATCAATTGTCTTAACTTGCCCCAAATGTCATGATTTTAACACTGAAAGTTCTTACCACCACCCTTCCCCTACCCTTTCCCAGAAATGCCCCTAGCCTGTGGAAAATGAGCATGGATGCTCATCCTGCCCTTAGCACTGAGAGAAACTGAGCACTAAATTGTTCTGTGGTCAAAGAAGCTTATAAACTGCTTCCTGTTGTTTTTGCCTTTAAAAAATTATGGTAAAAAACATACAACTTAGAATTTATCATTTGTACTGTTTCTTTCTTGAAAAAATTTTGAAGAGTTCATTTGAAAAGTAAACACATGGGACCAGTGCTGTGGTGTAGTGGAATAAACTGCTGCAACACCAGCATCCCATATGGGTGCTGGTTCAAATCCTGGCTGCTCCACTTCCAATCCAGCTCCCTGCTAATGTGCCTGGAAAAGCAGCAGAAGACAGCTTAGCCCTGACCATTGTGGTCATTTGGATAGTGAACTAGTGAGTTGAAGGTTCTTTCTCTTTCTTCATCTTTCTTTCTCTCTGTAATTCTGACTTTCAAATAAATAAGTAAATCTGAGAGAAGAGAGAGAGAGAGAGAGCGAGAGCGAGAGAGAGCTTCTATCTATTGATTCACTCCCCAAATACCCACAATAGCTGGGACTAGAGAAGCCTGAAGCCAGGATCCAGGAACTCAGTCCAGGTCTCCCACAAGAATGGCAGGGAGCCAACTACCTGAGCCATCATTTGCTGTCTCCCAGGTTGTGTATCAGCTGGAAGCTGGAATCAGGAGCAGAGCCAGGCCTCACACCCAGACATTCTGATGAGGGATGTGAGCCTCCCAAGCAGCATTTTAACTGCTGCATCAGGTGCTGCTTTCATCTTAACTGCTTCTGGGTGTACAGTTCAGTCCTGTTAAGTACTTTTGTACTTAGAGATATAAAAGGCGTAATAACATATTGAGGCATTTAATGAAATCTTCAGCGAAGAAATCTGTTAAAATTGACTAGTTCTTAAATTTCTTTGGTCATGGAACCCTTGGGCAGGATCTCTGAGAAACAGAAATAGAAAACTATTCTTATGATTACTTTTTAAAAATCTTGTATTGTGCTCAATGTATTGGACAGTTGTTTCTCTATTTTTAAAAAATGATTTAGTTATTTGAAAGAGCAACAGAGAGAGAGAGACAGAGAGACAGAGAGACAGAGAGACTGAGATCTTCTATCCACTAATTTATTCCCAAATGGCCACAACAGCCAGATCTGATCCAGATCAGAACTAAGAGCCAGAAGCCCCATCCACCTGCGCGGCAGGGGCCCAAGTTCTTGGGACATCCGCTTTTCAGACACATTAGCCAGAAGCTAGATCTGAAAGCAGAACAGTCGGGACTCAAATCAACACTGTGATATGAGATGCCAGTGTCACAAGTGGGGGCTTAACACACTGTATTGCAACACCCACTCTGGACAATATTTTCTAATAAGCAAGTTTCTGCTTGCTGAAAGCATCTATAATTTCCCTGCATAAGTCATATTTTCTTTAATATAAGGAAAAGCCTGAGATAGGATAATTTATAAGGAAAAGAGATTTCTATTGGCTCACAGTTCTGTAGATGTGACATTCTTTTTTTTTTTTTATTTGACAGATAGAATTAGATACTGAGAGAGAGAGAGAGAGAGAGAGAGAGAGAAAGGTCTTCCTTCGTTGGTTCACCCCCCCCAAATGGCCTCACGGCCGGAGCTGTGCTGATCTGAAGCTAGGAGGCAGGCACTTCCTCCTGGTCTCCCACATGGGTGCAGGGCCCAAGCACTTCGGCCATCCTCCACTGCCTCCCCGGGCCACAGCAGAGAGCTGGACTGGAAGAGGAGCAACCAGGACTAGAATCGGCACACCATATGGGATGCTGGTGCCACAGGCGGAGAATTAACCTAGTGAGCCACAGTGCCAGCCCAAGTAGATGTGAAGTTCTAACAACACAATACAGGCTCTAGCAAGTGTCCCCCTTGGCTGTGTCACATCATGATGAGAGTGTGAATGTCTGTCTATGTATCTAGATCCTCTCTCTCTTCTTCCTTATAAAGCCTCCAGGATTCAATCATGGGGGATTCCCCACAATGATCTAATCTAATCACTTCCCAGAGGCCCTCCCTCAATACACCCTAGTTGGATTATTAAGTCCTCATTCTCTTCATCCAACCAAGTAAGACTTTCAGAATTAAACTCATTTCAGAATGAGTTCACAGGGACAAACTGCATTCAGACTACAGCATTACTTACAATAGTTGGGAGAGATGTGTTTCTGATATCCATGGGTCCAACAAAGGATATGTTTTCCCTTTATAAAGAAGATGTTCCAGGCAGTGGTTATGGGTACCAGAATTGTATGTGGATTGAATAGACTTTTGTGACTGGGCCAAGAAAGTTTCCCAGTTCAAAGCTATTAGCCCTTGAAGAAGAACTGATGCCTCTGGAATCTCACAAGAGGATTTGGACACAACAGACATTGGTCATTTTTTTTTTTATTGATCTGAACCAACCTTTTCTTATGCTCTGGTTTCCATTAACATAATGGATTTTGAATTACAAACATTTATAGTAGACTTTGTTTAAAAATCAGAGATCACCTGTAATTATAGGTGGGGGTTGACTGTGATTCAAAAATTTTAAGAGTAGATTTTATAGTTTAAGATATTTCTTTAAATTCCTCCCACCAAAGCAACTCTACTATAAAAAAATAGATGATGGCTCACTGTTGTGAGAAGGAGCATGAACAAACTCCTTGGATTTCAGGTGATCAGGACACAGCATGTGCTCCTAAGATGGCAACCAGTCTTACCTTATTAGTCAGAAGTTATCTTGGAGACCATATGCCTAGAGGAATAAATTGAGGTCCACAAAGATCCATGCAAACATCAGGGTAGAGGTCAGGACCTACATCACCTGAGTCTTATATGGTGGAACTCTTATCCTACTTGATCTCAGTATTCCCCAGAATAATAAACTCCAAGTCTAGATGAATAAGTGCAACGTTTTCTTCCTCCCTCCATTAAATTTTTTATAAACCAACATTACAGAGACAGGTCAGATTTCCTGGAGTTTTACTTCTTTGTGAGCTGTGTCTTGCAGCTCCTCAGAAATCTGGAACAGAGACCAAATAAAGCATGCGGGAAAGAAGGAAGGGGAGGGAGCAAGAATAAGTGAGTGAGAGCAGCCTTGGGAAAGGCCTCAGCCAAGATGGCAGGAGCTCCCAAGCTGGGCTGGCTCAGGGTGCCTTCATCCTCTACGGTAGCTCAGTCCCCTATTGCAGGCAGCATGGCCCAGGGGTGTCACCTTCAGGGAGGAAGCGCCTGCCTGCCTGCCTTCCTTCCTTCTTTCCTGGCAGAGGTAGACAGTGAAAGAGAGACAGAGAGAAAGGTCTTCTTTTTCCATTGGTTCACCCCCCAAATGGCCACTATGGCCAGCATGCTGCGCCAATCCGAAGCCAGGAGCCAGGTGCTTTCTCCTGGTCTCCCATGCGGGTACAGGGCCCAAGCACTTGGGCCATCCTCCACTGCCTTCCCAGGCCACAGCAGAGAGCTAGACTGGAAGAGGAGCAAGCGGGGCAGAATCCGGCACCCCAACCGGGACTAGAACACGAGGTGCCAGTGCCGCAGGTGGAGGATTAGCCAAGGGAGCCGTGGCACTGGCCAGGAAGCTCTTTTCAGTCCTCATAGAGGGCAGGCTCATGGAGGTGTGGGCCTGCAGCAGTGTAGCAGGAAGCCTTTGTGACTGAGGTGGAATCTGTGTGGAGCATCCCAGGGCCATCTTTCCTCCACTCTGACTTCCTTCTGTTCAGGACATTATCCCACCAATCCTTTCTATGCTAAATTCTACGATGCCTTAATGAACACAGACTGAACCATGTTCAGAAGTTGCTGCACAGCAGATTCATTTTTGAAATGAGCCCTGGACAGATAATAGTTCTTTTAATGTTGGCCTACTGGATGTTAATTCTATCTTTTTTTTTTTTTTTTTGAGAGAGAAATCAGTGGTAAAAACAGAGGCCTGGATTTAGAAGGAAGAAACCCCACACTGTTGCCAGAGTCACTATTATTTTGTATCTTTCCACATATTTGTGTGCTGTGCACCACTTTTGCTGAATTTAAGGGTTACATGATATAAATATAAAGTCAGACCCTGGCCTTGGGAGGCTCCTCTCAGCCCTTCACCCCAGAGGCAGCATGGAGTGGTGGTTTGGTGTCTCCAGTTTCACCCACACGGGTTGGGTGCACATAGACCTCAGCTTCCCTGGAGTCATACCAGAAGCTGCCTCAGGAGGTGGTTGGAGATTTTCTCGCAGAGATACTGTTCAAAACTCAGCCAGTTCTAGTTGATAACTCTCCCCTTGGCTCACACTCTTCTGTCTTCCTCTTTGTGCATCTGAATCCTCATGTGCTTTCATTTTAAAGATCCCCCCCCCCCCTTTTTTTTTAACACACCATAGACTGATCTTATGTCTTCCCATAGGGACATTGCTTTTTCTTGAATGAGAATAATTCCTCTGCAGCCTGCATTTGCTAAATCTGAGCAAGGCAGTCAGCATTTCCTTTTTTTTTTTTTTTTGACAGGCATAGTGGACAGTGAGAGAGAAAGAGACAGAGAGAAAGGTCTTCCTTTGCCGTTGGTTCACCCTCCAATGGCTGCCGCGGCCGGCGCGCTGCAGCCGGCGCACCGCGCTGATCCGATGGCAGGAGCCAGGAGCCAGGTGCTTTTCCTGGTCTCCCATGGGGTGCAGGGCCCAAGCACCTGGGCCATCCTCCACTGCACTCCCTGGCCACAGCAGAGAGCTGGCCTGGAAGAGGGGCAACGGGGACATTATCCGGCGCCCCGACCGGGACTAGAACCCGGTGTGCCGGCGCCGCTAGGCGGAGGATTAGCCTAGTGAGCCGCGGCGCCGGCCAGCATTTCCTTAATTGATTTTTCTGTGCCTAGCCATTACTGCACTTCCCTGTGAGAAATTCTTTGTTTTGGCTTAGGCAGTCCACCTAGTCTACCTTACATTCCCGTGGATCACTGTTTCCTACTGACTTTCTGATCTTTCTGCCACTAGTTGAAACCCTTGGTACTTGTTTCACCATCAATGACATCTAGGGTCAATTTGACATCAGTGTAGATGATGTAGATAATCCCAAACACGGTAGCTTCTGAATCTTTATCTCAGAATCAATAGCGTTTCTCTCCACTGCCTTTCAACATCCCACTCCCTTTATCATTGCAAATAGATTCACCTTTGAAAGCTTCAACCACAGTAGCCCAGTGTATTGGTTTGAGTCCCACAAGAAGCAGAAATTGAAGAAGCATTTCCATACAGGGAGTTTCTATGGTAGCTAATCCCAGCAGGGGTAGGTGGGACTGAGACAAAGAAGGAAAAGATGCTAATTAAGAATACAGTGCCAGGGCCTGCGCCGCGGCTCACTAGGCTAATCCTCCACCTTGTGGTGCTGGCACACCGGGTTCTAGTCCCGGTCGGGGCGCCGGATTCTGTCCCGGTTGCCCCTCTTCCAGGCCAGCTCTCTGCTGTGGCCAGGGAGTGCAGTGGAGGATGGCCCAAGTCCTTGGGCCCTGCACCCCATGGGAGACCAGGATAAGTACCTGGCTCCTGCCATTGGATCAGCGCAGTGTGCCGGCCGCAGCGCGCCGGCCGTGGCGGCCATTGGAGGGTGAACCAACGGCAAAAAAAGGAAGACCTTTCTCTCTCTCTCTCTCTCTCTCTGTCCACTCTGCCTGTCAAAAAAAAAAAAAAAAAAAAAAAAAAAAAAAAAAAAAAAAGAAGAATACAGTGCCAGGGAAGTTTCCACTATTGACAACTGGAGCTTCTCTCTGGGAAGCTCTGGAAGGTGGGGTAGAACGACCTCAGATTTAGCCCACCTGGGGGAAGGTTAAGGGCTGGATACCCATGGATTCCTATCAGTCATGTGGTGAAAGTTACTTTTAGGGGACGTTAACTTCCTAGCACTTCTGACATGAAGAAGAGTTGCAGCAAAAACAAGTCTCAATCTGTTCAGAGAAGGGAGCCTAAGAATAGGGACTGTTGTGGGCTACTGGAGCACGTTCACAATATTTGCTTCACTTACCATTTCAGCTTTCTTGACCCTGTTCCGGTAACGTGTTTTTCATCTTCGTTGAGGTCTCTAATCTCTTGGTTCATCCATTTTCAGCTCATGATTGGCTTCATGGAGACCACAATTCCTTCCATATGGAGCCTGGATCCCAAGGACAATTGATTCTTCTTTCTCTCAAGCTGCTCAACTTTATTGTCTTCTTGTGTTTTTTGTTGTTGTGTTGTTTTTCCTTTTCTTTTTTAGCCCTAATTTGGTATTCCCCAACTAAACTGAGACAATGACGACTAAAAAGAATTGCCCAACCAGGCAATCTGGTGCCACTACAAATTAAGGAGAGTTCTTATCCTGAATTTATTTATTTATTTTTCTTTTGTCTTGGTCAACTCTCTAGCTAATAATTCTCAGCCAGTTGTCTACATTTTTCCCTGTCTCCTCAAGACCCCTTGCAAAACTTAAATCTTTTCATTCACAGTTGATGACTCGGCCAGAGTGCTGGATAGGATTGTTTGTGTTTACTGCTTCCATTTTCTCTTTTCCTACTCAGTCTTCAGCCAATCCCATGTGAATTCTGGTGCCATCACTCTTGCTTGAACTTAATGGCAACCAATGGACACTTCTCTTTTTTTTCCTAGTAACATTCTTGGTCACCTCCTGGTTTAGGAGCTTTTTCACTCCTTATTTTCTGTGTCATAAAACTGTCTTAGTATTTTTCTTACATATCTGGCTACTTCTTCTTTCACTTTGCAGTTGCATGGTCTTTGTCGTTACTGAATCTTTGAGCATCCCAAGATTCTATCTTGGGCCTTTTCTTTCTGCAGATTCTGTCCAAACAACAATTCTATCCTGTCTAAGCCTACTCTTTATGTCTGCATTTTTTCACTTTTATTTTGAGACCCAGGCCCATGTGGCCAACAACCCACTTGAAATCTATTCTTGAATGTCTCAAATACACATTAAAAATCAATAGATCCATAAGTAAAGGAATGAACTCTTCTAAATCCAGTCTACTCCCAGTAATCCATCCACCTTGGTGCAGATCCAAAATTTAGAAGCTAGCCTCGACACTTCTTCACCTTATACTTACTGAAGTCCACCTGTTAAATGTCTTTTGAAATCACCTTCTCTTTCGGTTTCCAACATTGCCACCTTTTCTGAGCTATGGTTGTCTCTTCTCAGGATTACAGAATGAGCATTCATGATGTATCTTGTTCCCTCTGGGCTTCACTAATTCTTTCTACAGGCTATAGCTGCAATCAATTCTATGCAAATTTATGAAATACCAATGTGATCTTGTGAGCCTAACTTGCTACCCCTCTTTGAACTCTTCCATGTCCAGCTGGTGATTTAAGGATTAATATAAGCCTTTATGGCATGCCTTATAAGATCCTGACTGGCCTGGTTTCCAGATTCATCTTTTACCACACTTCTCCTCACTCTTTCTGATTCAGGCACACCATCTTATGTTGTTGGGACTTCCAGTACTCTGCACTCCACAAGGCTTTTGCACATGCTGAGCCCTTCTTTCCTTCCCCTCTGGTTGACTCCTACTTGTGAGTTGGTAGTGCATCCCTTTATCAAGTGACATATTCTACTTCTGTCACTGAAAGTTTTACCTGTATTCAGTAAGAGTATCCTGAAAGAAGAATTGACCAACTCAATACACATGGCTTTGTTGACACTGGAAAAAGTAAATTTATTTTACTATAAACTCTCATTGAACTACATAATTTCTCATAGCATCTACCACAGTTGTAGTTTTGTATTTATTTGTGTGGTTTGATTAATGCCTGCCACTCTACTAGATTTTATGCTTCAAAAGGACAAAGATTATTTCTATTATACCAGGAACTTAGCAGATACAGACAAAATAATGAGTAAAGAATGCTTTAATTAATGAGTAATTTATTTCATATCTCCTAGGAGAAAATACAGTTGTAGGCGTGACTGCCATCTGTTTTCCAGCCTAGCCCCTAATGGGCTTACAGTGGCAGGGGCTTTTGTTCCCGATGTAGCCCCCTCAGCCTTGCTTTTAGCCAAATGCCTTCTCTGAGGTGGTTCTGATGATTCCTCCTTTCTCATTTTTCAATGTCTTCCTCTTGCCTTTTGCCTTTTTTTGCATCGATCTATATCTTGTCTCTTTGCCTTTATAAACTACTCCAGATCTATAGCCCTTACTATCTCCATGTTCATTTTAGGTGTGTTCTTATCTACTCTTGTGACTTCCACCTTAAGAGAAACTCATGTTCTTAACTCCAGGCCTACATAACAACTGCTTCTGAGATGTATTTATCTGCAAGGCTCAAATGGTCCTCTAGCTCAACCATCGTCTTCCCTTCAAGCCTGCTTCTCTCTGTACTCCTTCAGAACTCTTAAAAAGTGTTGTCCTTGACCCAGGTATGATATTAGGGCTCTAATACTTGACTGACTCTCTGTCAGTTTTCCCATCCCAATTAGGCTCCTTGTCTTGACTATTATGTAAATGTCACTGTGATCTCTGCATTAGCCAGTGCAGAAATTTCCCTTTAGTTCTTAGATTATGGTTAGAGTTTCCTAGTGGTCTCCCAGGTCATCCTAGCCCCACTTTAGCCTGGTATACACTTGGCTTATGTGATTTTTCCAAAGCACAAATCTAACCATGTGCAATCCATGCCTTGTAGGCCTTACACACCTCACAGGCTCCCTCTATCTCCAGTGCACTGGCATAGTGTGCAAGTCTCCACAGGGTTGTAGTTTTGGCTTCACCTCCACCTGCTCTTCCCTTATCCACTCTGATCCAGATGACCCAATCTATGCTCTTGTAACACCAACATGTTGCACTGTCGCATGCTTCTTTTTCCACACAGTTTTGTCTCCATACAGTATCCTCCCCAGGACTTGGGAAGAATGAAGAACACTTCCTCATATTTCAGGGTTTGGGTCAATGACTATGACTTTCCTTGACCTTCTGAAACAGGGTTGACTACTGTGTCCTTTGTTCTCACAATGCACTAGGTACACATTCAGTGAAAACTCAAGTGGGCAGAGCCACTGCATAAAGTTGTTCAGACTGTGGACTGCACACTGATAGGGGCATTCTTTGATGGCTGCTTTTTGCACTGGGGTCTCACACACAGAGATCCTTCATGTAGACCATTTTTTGGCACAGTGTCTTGGCTTTCCATGCCTAAAATGCTCTCAAGGGCTTTTCAGCCAGAACAGGAAGCCTTAAGGGCTGATTCTGAGGTCAAAGTGTTACTTAAAGCAATTGTCATTCTATAAGTCTGCTGTGTGGACTGTTTCCCCTGTTGGAACATTCTGTCCTTTTTAATTCTATCTGTTGTTATTACCAGATAGTTGATCCTATTTATATGATCACTTTAAAACTTAATATGATCACGTTAACACTTACGATGACATTTTTACCATCCAGCTTAATGGAATTCAGGGTCCTATACAAGTTTTTTAACTGTATCCTTAGAAGTAAGTCCATAGGAGTGCTGGTTCTAGCCCCGCCTGCTCCTCTTCCAATCCAGCTCTCTGCTGTGGCCTGGGAAAGCAGTAGAGGATGGTCCAAGTGCTTGGGCCCCTGCACCCACATGAGAGACTAGGAAGA
Source organism: Oryctolagus cuniculus (assembly GCF_051225735.1). Classification (NCBI taxonomy): domain Eukaryota; kingdom Metazoa; phylum Chordata; class Mammalia; order Lagomorpha; family Leporidae; genus Oryctolagus; species Oryctolagus cuniculus. Next base: position 46,332,788 of record NC_142880.1, read on the forward strand.
AGCAAATGGCTCCTGGCTTCGGATCAGTGCAGCTCTGGCCGTTGTGGCCGTTTGGGGAGTGAACCAACAGAAGGAAGACCTTTCTCTCTGTCTCTCCCTCTCATTGTCTGTAACTCTACCTCTCAGATGAATAAATAAAATCTTTAAAATATAAGCTGATACATGGTATGATTTCGACTTTTTTTTTTTTTTAATTTGGTGAGACTTGCTTTATGGCCTAGTATGTGGTCAATCATAGAGAAAGTTCAATGCACTGGTGAGAGGAATGTGTATTCTGCAACTACAGGATGAAAAGTTCTGGCCAGCGCCGCGGCTCACTAGGCTAATCCTCTGCCTTGCGGTGCCAGCACACCGGGTTCTAGTCCCTGTCGGGGCCCCAGATTCTGTCCTGGTTGCCCCTCTTCCAGGCCAGCTCTCTGCTGTGCCCTGGGAAGGCAGTGGAGGATGGCCCAAGTGCTTGGGCCCTGCACCCCATGGGAGACCAGGATAAGTACCTGGCTCCTGCCATCGGATCAGCGCGGTGCGCCGGCTGTGGCAGCCATTGGAGGGTGAACCAACGGCAAAGGAAGACCTTTCTCTCTGTCTCTCTCTCTCGCTGTCCACTCTGCCTGTCAAAAAAGAAAAAAGAAAAAAAAAAAAGAAAAGTTCTGTAGCTATCCATTAGGTTCATTTGGTCTATAGTGTTGATTAACTCTACTGTTTCCTTACTGATTTTCTGTCTGGTTGATATTTCTATTGTTAAAAGTGGGGTATTGAAGTCCCCCATTACTATTGGATGGGAGTCTGTGTTTCCCCCTTAGATCCCTTAACATTTCGTTTAAATAGCCAGGTGTCCTGTAATTAGGTGCCTATACGTTTATAATAGTTATAAAAAAAGATATTCCTGTTGAATTGATCCCCTAATCATTACATAGTGCCCTTCTTTGTCTCTTTTAACAGTTTTGTGTTAAAGTATTTTGTCTGAATTAGGATGGCTACAGCAGCTCATTTTTGGTTTCTATTAGCATGGAATATCTCTTTCCATCCTTTCTCTTTCAGTCTGCATGTATCTTTGTTGGTGAGATGTGTTTCTTGTAGGCAGCAAATAGACGGATTTTATTTTTTTATCCATTCATTCATTCTGTGACTATTGAAAAATGACAACTTTGTCCTGCCATTTTTCCAAAAATATTCCTGTTTTTTACTTTCAGTTTCCTTTGTACTTTTATGGGGAGATTTTCTTCCTTTACCTTCTTCTGAAGTGATGACCATGTTTCTTTGCGCAGCACATCCTTAAGCATCTTTTGTAGGTCTGGACGGCTGGTGACAAATTCTTTCAATTTCAGTTTGTTATGGAAGGTCTTTATTTCACCTTCATTCATAAATGAGAGCTTTTCAGGGTACAGTATTCTGGGTTGACAGTTTTTTTCTCTTAAGACTTTGAATATATCTCATAATTCTCTCCTAACCTGTAGGGTTTCTGATGAGAAGTCTGCTGGGAGTGTAATTGGAGATCCTCTGAAACTAATCTGGTGTTTCTCTTGTGCACTTTTTAGGATCTTTTCTTTATGTTTTACTGTGGAGTGTTTGACTACAAAATCTTGTGGTGAGATCTTTTCTGGTCATATCTATTAGGAGTTCTATGTGCTTCCTGTACTTGGAAGTCCCTTTCTTTCTCCAAATTAGGGAAGTTTTGTTTTATTATACCACTAAAAAGTCCTTCTAATCCATTCTCTCTTTCCATGCCTTCAGGAACTCCTAGAACCCATATGTTGGGTTGTTTGATAGTATCCTGTAGATTACTAGCATTGTTTTTTGTTTTCTAATTTCCTCATTTTTGGTTTGACTGTATAATTTCCTGTGCTTTATCTTATAAATTGGATATTATTTCTTCTGCTTCACCTATTCTTTTTTAAGGTTTTCTACTGCATTTTTCATTTGTTATTTGAATTCTTCATTCCATTTTATTTTCTCTTTAAGATCTCAATTTCTTGGGAGAAATTTTCTTTCAAGTCATATATGGATTTTAGTAGTTCATTAATTTGTTTCTGATTACATCTATGTAATCTTATAATCAATTTTTTGAACTCTATTTCTGGCATTTCTTCAATCTCATCATCTTCACAATCTAGTGTTGAAGTGTTGTGTTCTTTTGGGGGCATCATGTTGTTTTCCTTATTCTTGTTTCTTGAATTAGTACATTTGTATTTGGCATTTGTGGAGATACTCATTGGTTTTTCCTTTTTTCGCTGTGGTGTTTTTTTTTTCTTTTAAAGATTTATTTATTTTATTTGAAAGATTTACACAGAGGGAGAAGCAGAGGCAGAGAGAAAGAGAGTGGTCTTTCATCTGCTGGTTCACTCCCTAATTGACTGCAACAGCCAGAGCTGCACTGATCTGAAGCCAGGAGCCAGGAGCTTCTTCCAGGTCTCCCTTGTGTGTGCAGGGGCCCAAGCACTTGGGCCATCCTCCTCTGTTGAAGCCATAGTAGAGAGCTGGGTTAGAAGTTGAGTAGCTAGGGCTCGAACCAGTGCCCACATGGGATACTGGCATTGCAGGTGGCAGCTTCAACCACTATGCCACAGCGCTGGTCCCTGTGGTGGCTTTCATCTGTTTGTTTTTTTTTTTTTTTCTCCAAAGATTTGTTTATTTATTTGAAAGTCAGAGCTAACACAGTGAGAGAAGGAGAGGCAGAGAGAGAGAGAGAGAGAGAGTTAGAGAGAGAGAGAATCCTCCATCTGCTTGTTTACTCCCCAATTGGCCGCAATTGTCAGAGCCTCACTAATCTGAAGTCAGAAGCCAGAAACCATCCCCTCCCCCGGTCTCTCACGAGGGTGCAGGGGCCCAAAGACTTAGGGAATCTTCTACTGCTTTCCCAGACCATAGCAGAGAGCCGAATCGGAAGTAGAGCAACTGGGACTCGACCTGGTACCCATATGGGATGCCGGAACTACAGGTGGCGACCCCACCAGCTATGCCACAGTGCTGGCCTGACTTTTATCTTTGTACGATTCCTCTGTAGATAAGTGGAGTATCTGCTTTCAGTAAATATTTAGAGGCGTGTGGTGGGTGTGGCCAGGGAGCTCTTTTCAGTTCTCCAGGATGAAGGGCATATCTAAGGTGACACATACAGGTTTGGCACAATAAATTCTCTCTCTCTCTCTCTCTAAGAGGAAGGTTTATTCTGCTCAGCTGGTCTCCTCTTCTCAAAGGAGACCAGTGCCTGAGTGCTTGCCCAGTGGGTGTAATATTTGTCCACTCTGCTCCAAGGACCACACAGAGGATCTGTGCAGTCCTCAGTTGGGCTCAGATTCCCCAGCAGTGTCCCTCACCAGCTAACCAGAAAGCCCTGAGCATGTGGAGACTCCTCTCACAGTGACTGCCCAAAGTCCCAGTCACACTGTGAGTCCTTCCACACAGCCTCAGTTTTTTTTTTTTTTTTTTTTTTTCCAGTCTTGGCAAACAAGGCCTCTTACAATCATGAGCACCCAGCCCACTGTTATTTCTCCCCACCAGAGTCAGGAGTCTCCACTCAGCTGGTTGCTGGTCACAGACATGAGCTGGCACAGGTGTTACATATATCCAAAATGGCACCCACTCTATTGGCTTGTTACAAGATGCTGTTGTAAGGTGATCAGGGAAAGAGAAACGTTTCCCTCCTTTTTGTTTTCTCCTCTGATTTGTCAGGTACACTATCCCCAATGGGGCTCCAAGCCGGATTCCCTCTAGGCTCTTCCTGCAACTTTATTGCAGTGGCTTAGGCTGCTGCAGCCTGGTCTCACCTCACTCTCTAACGATGATACGTAAGCTCTCGGCTGCTGGGTCTTGAGTTGTGGGCATCTACACCCTCCATGTAGGTTCACTGTGTCCCTCTAATTTGCATAGCTTTTCCTCACCATTTTCTCCCTAACTCTTCCCTGAGACTGTACTCTCCACTTTTTAAAAACTGTTTTCTCCTAGACTGGAGCAGTAAGCTCCCTCCCTATTCTGCCATCTTGGAAGCACTCCGTAAGTATCTTTTAATTGGGGAATTTAGTCCATTTACATTCGAGGTCATTATTAATAAGTAAAGACTTACTCCTGTCTTTTTGTTAACTTTCTTCTGTTCATTTTGAATCTTTTTGGTATTGTTTCTGGAGAGATAAGGCCAAGAGCTACTTTCTGTATTTGAGAATACCTGATTGTGTCTGGGTAACACTTTTTGAAATTTTTGTTTGAGATTTTCCCTCTTCAGTGGTTCAAGGCAAGTTGATGTGATTTATTTTTCCCTAGCGATGTCTTTCATTATTGCTTGCATTTATTTATTTTTAAAACTTCCTTTATTTATTTGAAAGGCAGAGTTAGAGAGAGAGGCAGAAATGGAGAGGTCTTTCATCCACTGGTTCACTCCCCAAATGGTTGCAAACACTGGAGAATGGCTGTTCTGAAGCCAGGAGCCAAGAGTTTCAGCAGGATCTCCCATGTGTGTGGCGGGGCCCATGCACTTGGGCCATCCTCTACTTCTTTCCCAAGCTAATGAGCAGGGAGCTGGGTTGGAAGTGGAGCAGCCAGGACTCGAACTTGTACCATATGGGACACTGGCACTGCAGTCAGTGGTTTTACTTGCTACGCCACAGTGCTGGTCCCTTAAACAGTGTTTTAAAGAATGAGTCAGATGCCTGCCCCACATTAGGCAATTTTATAATTTGGTTCCACTTTGTCATCTTACCCCAGAGTGCATACTCATATTTCTTCCACAAACAGCTGTAATTTAATTTTCGTTTTTTATTTCACTGAACTTTTCAGACCTGGAAAGAATAGAAGTGCAGAGAGGTAATGGAAAGGTCTGGAATCTGATGTTTTCACACCTGGCTTGCATTTGATGGAGATTCCACATGCTTCATCATTTTCTTTAAATTCCCAATGGGCTTTTCAACATATATATTAACATGTTTTCTGTAGTGTGTATTAATAAGGGCTTTGATTTTTATTCTAGATCTGAGGGAGAAAGCAGGCATTGTGTTTAATACATACCAAATCAACAAATCTGTGGCCAGATTCCAGTTCATTTGTTGATTAAGATCTTAAAGGGTATTTAGTTTAAAATAATTCCTTTTCACCTCCACCCTCTGGGTGTTTTCTAATTCTGTATTCGGTTGGTCAAAGACTCTATGAATCCTTTCGTTGCTGTTTTTCTCACCGGATTTATCTTCTCAAAATCATGCAGGATTCTTAAATTTCTTCTTTTTTTTTTTTTTTTTTTTTTTTTTTTTTTTTTTTTTGACAGGCAGAGTGGACAGTGAGAGAGAGAGACAGAGAGAGAAAGGTCTTCCTTTGCCGTTGGTTCACCCTCCAATGGCTGCCGCGGCCGGCGCGCTGCAGCCGGCGCACCGCGCTGATCCGATGGCAGGAGCCAGGAGCCAGGTGCTTTTCCTGGTCTCCCATGGGGTGCAGGGCCCAAGCACCTGGGCCATCCTCCACTGCACTCCCTGGCCATAGCAGAGAGCTGGCCTGGAAGAGGGGCAACCGGGACAGAATCCGGCGCCCCAACCGGGACTAGAACCCGGTGTGCCGGTGCCGAAAGGTGGAGGATTAGCCTATTGAGCCACGGCGCCGGCTAAATTTCTTCTTTTTCTAAAAATAAAAGAGTGTGTCCTCATAATAACTTATCCTACACTTATATGTTAAGGATGAAAAGTCTATGGATTTCTGTCCTTGATTCTCTCTAAATTACATTTGGTTTGGTTTTTAAATGGCCTCAAAATGATGCACGGTGGTGAAAACTTTGATTCCACAATTGAGCCATGGTGTATTTCCAGTGGTGGTAATGGGACTTCCTTTCCTAAGATTTCATAAAGAGCTGAATAGAAGTATTTTTCTAGGATTAAGTAAACTCCTATGTGGAAGTAAGGCTGTGGATTAACTGCAGATTGGGTATGGCTGCGTTTCAAAATATGGGGTGTTCTGGTCGACCGGCTCTATAAATAATTTCTACTTGACAGGTCATATGTCCTAATTTTTAGTTTGGAAAGCATGGTCCCTGTGTAAGACTTCTAGGGTTGCCATAAAAAAAGTACCACATTCCAAGTGATTAAACAATAGAAATTAATTTTATCCCAATTCTGAAGGCTTAAAGTCCAAAATAAAGGTTTCACAGGTTTGATGCTTCTGAGGTCTCTCTCTTTGAATTGTGGATCTGCACATGTTCTCTTTGTGTATGTGTCCTTATATCCTCTTCTTTAAAAAAAAAAAAAATTGAAAGGCACAGTTACAGAGAGAAATATAGAGAGACAGAGACAGAGAGAGATCTTCTATCCACTGGTTCATTCTGTAAATGGCCACAGTGACTGGAGCTGAGCCAATCCAAAGCCTGGAGCCAGGAGCTTCTTCCGGGTCTCCCATGTGGGTGCAGGGACCCAAGGACTTAGATCATCTTTCACTACTTTCCCAGGCCATTAGCAGGGAGCTGGATTGGAAGTGGAGCATCCAGGTCTTGAACCAGCACCCATATGGAATGCCAGCATCACAGGTGATGGCTTTACCTGTTAAACTGCAATGCAGGCCCCCTAATAGCCTCTTATGAGGATGCCAATCAAAATGGGTAGGGCTCTACTTAAGGTTCATTTTACCTTAATTATTTCTTTAAAAGTCTTATCCCCAGAGCCTGGCGAGGTGGTGCAGCAGGTTAAGCTACCACTTATGATGCCAAGTTCTCTTCCCAGCTGCTCCACTCCCAATCCAGCTCCCTGGTATGCACCTAGGAAAACAGCAGAGGATGGCCCAAGTCCTTGGGCCTCTGCCATCCATGTGAGAGATCTAGATGGAGTTCTAGGCTCTTGGCTTTGGCCTGGCCCAGTCCTAGCCATTGAGGCCATTTGGGGAGTGAACCAGCAGGTGGAAGATCTCTCTGTCTTTCTCCCTCTCTCTGTAGCTCTACCTTTCAGGAAAAAAAACGATAAAAAAAAGTCCTAATCCAATACAGTTATAGTCCGAGGTACTAGTGGTTAAGACTTCAGTACATGAATTGTGGGGAGACATAATTCATCATCCCCTTAAAATCCATATAGGATGTTCTTAGTTGGTAGGTACTTAGAACCTGACCTTCTTCAGGTCATCATGACTCGATTCTTTCTGGCTCACTAATTCACTGGGAAAAAATGATAACCTCAAGGGATTGACAAATTATTTGATACCTTCAAAGAAACAGTAGGGTGAGTATTTGGTCTAGGGGTTAAACTGTTGTTAGGATGACCACCTCCCTCTTTGGAGTGCCCGGATTCAAATTCCAACTCTAATTCCTGATTCCAGCTTTCTACCAGTGCAGACCCTGGGAAGCAGCAGTGATGGCACAAGTTGCTGTTTTCCTGTTGTCCCTGGGGGAAACCTAGATTGAGTTCCTGACTCTTGGATTCAGCTCCCTGGACCAGACCTGAGTACTGCAAATGTTTGGAGCTCTCTGTTTGTTTCTCTAGCTCACTACCTCTCAAATTAATTGATTAAGAAAACAAAATGTTTTAATACCAAAAATAACTATAATAATATAAAATAATTTATCATTACTATATAATAAACACAAGAACCTTGAGTACCTTTAGAAAATTAAAGCTCAGACGAACGCTGCAGAATATTAGGCTGCCAACTGTAATTAAATGCAATTATTAATTAGGATTTGTAAAATGAAGCAATAATATTTTTTCATCATCTATTATGAGGTAAAATCTTTGCTTGGCTGGGTGGAAATAATTAAATTATGGCTCTCATCCTTGACCTCCTAGTGCAGGGTCTCCACTGGGTTGAGATCTAGCCACAGTGGGGTCGCTATAGGAGTGAACCAGATCTCAGCTGGATTGCCTACTGCCTGTTCTGAGATCTCGAAGAAACCTCAAATTCTCTGTCCACCAGCGAGCCCAAGGTCAAAACTTGTGGGTAAATTTCTATGCATTCCCACCCCACTGCCTATCACCTCTGCGTTCAACTTTGGCCAAATTTTTTGTTCTCCACTCTGTCTTGCAGCTGTTCCTTTATTCTTTCCTTGGAGTCAACCCAGCCACAGCTACAGCCTTTGCTTATTTGTTCCTTCTGTTAAAATAAAAAACACGCAAAGCAGCTGCATGTGGTGGAGTTTTGCTGGCGATCTGATGATAAGGAAGGCTATATTGCAAAACTATAGAGCAATTGACCTGAAACCAAATCTTCAGTGTTTCCAACTTCTCTTTTATATTTTTTAAAAAGATTATTTATTTATTTGAAAGACGGGGGGGGGGGAGAGAGAGAGAAAGAAGAGACACAGAGAAAGATCCTTCACCCACTTCACCCACTGGTTCACTCCCCAAATGGTTGCAACAGCTGTAACTGGGCTGATCTGAAGCCAGGAGCCAGGAGTTTCCTTCAAGTCTCCCACATGGGTGGCAGGGGCCCAAGCACTTGAGCCATCTTTGGCTGCTTTCCCATGTGCATTACCAGGGAGCTGGATTGGAAGTGGAGCAGCCAGGTCTCTAACAGGTTCCCATATGCGATGGCAGTGCTGCAGGGGGCAGCTTTACCTGCTACACCAGAGCGCCGGCCCCTTCAACCTACTATTTTTTTTTTTTTTGACAGGCAGAGTGGACAGTGAGAAAGAGAGACAGAGAGAAAGGTCTTCCTTTTGCCATTGGTTCACCCTCCAATGGCCGCCACGGCTAGCGCGCTGCGGCCGGCGTACCTTGCTGATCCGATGGCAGGAACCAGGTACTTCTCCTGGTCTCCCATGGGGTGCAGGGCCCAAGCACTTGGGCCATCCTCCACTGCACTCCCTGGCCACAGCAGAGAGCTGGCCTGGAAGAGGGGCAACCGGGACAGAATCTGGCGCCCTGACCAGGACTAGAACCAGGTGTGCCGGCGCCGCAAAGCGGAGGATTAGTCTATTGAGCCTCGGTGCCGGCCTCAACCCACTATTAAATTCACTCTCCCACTACTTCCAGAACTGTTTCTGTGCTCTCTCTTTCTCTTTTTTGCTCTCCTCCTCTTTTCTCCCTTCTTACCCACTCCATCCAATTCTCTCATTAATTAGGCAGAGCAGCTTAACTGTCTTTTGGTAATTTTCTTCAAAATTAAACACCGAGAAACTCACATTCTACCCCTTATAACAATGTAGTTTCATTTACAGAGGGAAACACTAGCACTTACTGGAAATAATGAGCTTTCTTAACTTGATACTCATGAAAAGAGATTAAATGTCAAACACCCTGCTCCCTCCCACACCACAGTGTTTTCTTTTTTTTTTTTTTAATTTTTTAATTTATTTAGTAAATATAAATTTTCAAAGTACAGTTAATGGATTACAATGGCTTCCCCCCCATAATTTCCCTCCCAACCACAGTGTTTTCAGAGTCCCAGCACACAAGGCTCCCACAGTCATGAGCACCCAGCCCCCTGCCAATCTCAGCCAAACTCAGGCATCTCCCCTTGGCTGGTTACTGGGTGTGCAGACACAAGCTGGCTCAGCTGTTATGTATATTCAAAGTGGTACCTGCCCTCTCTTAGTTACAGGATGCTGGTGCCAGGTAGTCGGGGAGAGAGAAATGTGTCCCTCCTTTTTTCCCCTCTAGGTTGGCAGATCTACCATTTCCCACGTGATTCCAAGGCAGTCTGGTGCCAGGCTCTTCCTGCAGCTTTGTCGCCAGTGGCTTGGGCTGCTGCAGTGTGGTCTCACTTCACTCCAAGGCTGGTGCTGAGGCTCTAGGCTGCTGGGGTCCTAAGTTGTGTGTGTTCACACTCTCCACGTAGAACCACAGTTTCCTCTAATTTGCATGGGGTTTCCTCTGCTATTTTCTACCTAACTCTTCCCTCTGCATAGATTTTTTTTTAGATCTTTATTTATTTATTTATTTATTTAATTTTTTTTGAAAATTTTTTTGACAGGCAGAGTGGACAGTGAGAGAGAGAGAGAGAGACAGAGAGAAAGGTCTTCCTTTGCCATTGGTTCACCCTCCAATGGCCGCCAAGGCCGGAGCGCTGCGGCCGGCGCACCGCGCTGATCCGATGGCAGGAGCCAGGTGCTTCTCCTGGTCTCCCATGGGGTGCAGGGCCCAAGCACTTGGGCCATCCTCCACTGCACTCCCTGGCCACAGCAGAGAGCTGGCCTGGAAGAGGGGCAACCAGGACAGAATCCGGCGCCCCGACTGGGACTAGAACCAGGTGTGCCGGCGCCACAAGGCGGAGGATTAGCCTAGTGAAGTGAGCCGCGGTGCCGGCCACCTCTGCATAGATTCTTACAATCATCAAGGACATGGAAGAGTTTCATAATTTCAAAATAATGACACAAGAGATCATGATGTCATAGTTTTAAAAACCTTTATTAACACACACACACACACACACACACAGATTTAACGGGAGGGAGGGAAGGAGGGAGGAAGGGAGAGAGAGAGCGAGAGTGAGAGAGAGAGAGAGAGAGAATTTTCATCTGCTGGTTTATTCCCCAAATGCTCACCACAACCATGACCAGGCTGTTTAGAAGCTATGGTTAAAACTATATGGGGGGGGGGGGCGGCGCCGCGGCTCACTAGGCTAATCCTCTGCCTTGCGGCGCCAGCACACCTGGTTCTAGTCCCGGTCGGGGCGCCGGATTCTGTCCTGGTTGCCCCTCTTCCAGGCCAGCTCTCTGCTGTGGCCAGGGAGTGCAGTGGAGGATGGCCCAAGTGCTTGGGCCCTGCACCCCATGGGAGACCAGGATAAGTACCTGGCTCCTGCCATCGGATCAGCGCGGTGCGCCGGCCGCAGCACGCCAGCCATGGCGGCCATTGGAGGGTGAACCAACGGCAAAAGGAAGACCTTTCTCTCTGTCTCTCTCTCTCTCTCACTGTCCACTCTGCCTGTCAAAAAATATAAATAAATAAATAAATCTATATGGGGTGGGGGGCGGCGGCGCTGTGGTGCAGTGGGTTAATGTGCTGGCATCCCATATGGGTGCCAGTTTGAGACCTGGTTGTTCCACTTCTGATCCAGCTCTCTGCTAAGGCTTGGGAAAGAAGTAGAAGATGATCCAAGTCCTTGGGCCCTTGCACCCAAGTGGGAGACCCAGAAGAAGCTCCTGGCTCCTGGCTTCAGATCGGCACAGTTCCAGCTGTTGTGGCCAATTGGAGAGTGAACCAGTGGATGGAAGAGCTCTCTCTCTCTCTCTCTCTCTCTCTCTCTCTCTTTCTCTCCCTCTCCTCTCTCTGTGTAACTCTGACTTTCAAATAAATCTTTAAAAAAAACTATATTGGGTACATAACATTGGGATATTTTTTAAATTGATAATGGTTGATAGTTCTAGCCAATTGAAGGCTGTTAAATGATGCACAGGTCCATTGCCCATTTGTCATACACCAATGCACTCTTCAAACTCCTGGGAATTTGCTTTAAAAGGGATACTTCTTCATCCTCTTGAGAAACAGTTCAGACTTTTGGCCAGTTAAGCTTATAGAGGTGCTCTTAACTGGAAAACAACTTGGCATGGAATAGTCAAGTATCAATGTTAGGAGACAGTGCATGTTCTTCGTTAACTCCTTCATTGCTGAAGGCCAGAGCAGAGCAAAGGGCTGGGAACGAGGCGGATGATGGTGAGGATGGGCCTGTCTGAGCAGATACCTGCTTATCTTTGTAGCCAGGTTTGAGGCGATTTTGAGCAAAGAAGGAATCTGGAAGGGCCTTAGGTTTACTGTAAAGTGAAAGCTAAAGATCATAAATGCTGACCTTTGAACAGGGTCCTAATTACTGTCTCAGGAACTTTACCTTGATGACTGTTTGGGGCAGTCTCCCAAGTTGCAGAGGAGGTCTTTTCCCCAAAAAGTATGCAAGAAAATATTAGAGGAAAATTGGATGCAGGAATATTCTTTAATCTGAAAATGAGTAAGAAACACAGCAAGCTTTACTGATATTTAATACATGACTTGAGAGTAAGTGGTATATGCATGCAGTTTGTCAATAAATGACATATTGGGGATGCCTGCTCACAAATAGTTTACTGATAGCCACACATGATCTGACAAGTTTGGACTTTATTGGAGTATCAGAAGGATAGGGCGGGTGCCGTGGCTCACTTGGTTAATCCTCTGCCTGCAGCGCCAGCATCCCATATGGGCGCTGGGTTCTAGTCCTGGTTGCTCCTCTTCCAGTCCAGCTCTCTGCTGTGCCCTGGGAAGGCAGTGGAGGATGGCCCAAGTGCTTGGGCCCTGCACCCATGTGGGAGACCAGGAAGAAGTACCTGGCTCCTGGCTTTGGATCAGCGCAGCTCCGGCCGTGAGGCCATTTGGGGGGGTGAACCAACGGAAGGAAGACCTTTCTCTCTGTCTCTCTCTCTCACTGTCTAACTCTTAACTGTACAATAAAATAAATAAAAAAAAAAGGATGGGAAGTAAGCCGGCAAGGTGGAGGCAGTTAGTTTTTTTCAGTAATGATCTTGTGAGGGATACAGAAGAGGGAAAGATGGAGCAGTCTGAATAAAGAGGAAAAGGCAGATGGGAATGGTATTTAGAAGATGGGTTCCATAGAGGGGAAGGCATTGTGACACAGAGGGTTAAGCTGCCAATTGCAAGGCCTGCATCCCATGTCAGAGTGCCTGTTTGGGACCCCACTCTTCTGTTTCTGACCCAGCTTCCTGCTAATACATCCTGGGAGGTAGCAGAAAATGGCCCAATGCTTGGGCTGCTGCCAGCCATGTGAGAGACCTGGATGCAGTTCTAGGCTTGTGACTTTGGCCAGGATCAGCCCTAGCTAATGAGTGCATTTGTGGAGTGAGCCAGTAGATAGAAGATGGATCTCTTGTTTTTCAGGTAGATGGAAATACATACATACATATATATGTACATACATATTTTTAAAACTACCTAAAAGGTAGGCTCTGTAGAATTTGGTGACTGGTGGATTGTGAGTGAATCTGTGATAAAATTCTCACTGCTCCATGAAGAGCTAACTCTCCTGGCACTAACTGAACTGCTGTCATTACTGTTGTGGCCAAGTTTCCCAAGTCATTCCTCATCAGTGTTTTTTCTCTGTATCCTCAGTAATTTGGTTTGCCTACATGGGTGGTGTGATGTGATGACTACATTAAATGTTTTAATAGCTCAAAAATGCGAGACATGCTTTTGCCTCATTGTAGGTGCTCTTAAGTTTTTGCATCAAGAATGAAGCAACCGTGCAGGTGCTATGCTATGAAAGCAAGATTTTTAAGACCAGCCTTAGGATTCTGCATCATAATCTGGAAATTACTGCGGCCAGACACTTGCAGATGACTGCTGTTTGAAATTCATATGATGATTAAAAACAGCTATTAAATACTCATCTTTTACAAAGTGTAAGTACCAGAGTCAAAATTAACCATAAAAATTATTTTCTCTGTACAAAAATATGAGTGCAAATTAGCCATAAAAGTTATTTTCAAAGCATTTCCTTTTGGACAAGTAAGGAATGCTGACTATTTAACACATAGTAGTTACCTAAAGAAGATTTTTGGTCTCATGATCTGGCTGAAGCTTTGCACAAACAGCTGCTTATCTCATGAATGGAATTTCCTGTTAATATTCTTGCAGGCTAATTGTTCATCAAAAGTTTAACAAATGTCAACAAACATCACCAATGTGTTACATCTTAATATTTAAGAGACAGCAGAAATAGTTCAGATGTTTAACTTGGTTATGCTTAAAAGGCAGCTTTTTGCCACAAACTACTTGTGATAGGATTAATGCTATTCAGAGAAACTGTTGGGTTTAAATGCCCCTTTTCCTTTTAATTTACAACATATGGCTGAAGATAAGATCGGCTAAGAGAAGAGACAGAACTGTAACTTCAAACAGTGTGGTTTGAAACACCTTTGTTTCCTTGGGTTTTATGGACTTTTCATCCCAATCGCATACAAATAAATTTCCTTAGAACAAAAATGCTTCCAATGTACTCTTACATTCCTTGGCAGCAACCACAAAGATCTCTCTTTTTTGATGTGACATGTGAGTTGCTGAGGGCGGAGGCCCCAACAGGAGGAAGTAGCATCACCAGAACACCAGGGTTTGGGTCAGAAGTGGAAATGGAGTATCTGTGGAAACTTCCTGAAACACAGCCACAGATCTTTTAAAAGCACATCCAGTTTGTGTTTTCTCCTGTACATTTAGCATTTTGCACTAAGGTGTAAGTTCAGGAAAAGTGCTCAGGGAAGACATTGTAGTACAATGTGGTTCTTCTTCATAGAATTAATCCTGCTGTTTCCTTAGCCCTGCCAAATTTGGAAAGCCATAGAAACCAGCCACAGGTCTTTTTCTGTTCTCTTGCAGATGGTATCAATCTCCATTTCTCCGCTGGCGCTGCGGCTCAATAGGCTAATCCTCCCCCTGCGGCGCCAGCACACCGGATTCTAGTCCCAGTCAGGGCGCCGGATTTTGTCCTGGCTGCTCCTCTTCCAGTCCAGTTCTCTGCTGTGGCCCAGGAGGACAGTGGAGGATGGCCCAAGTCCTTGGGCCCTGCACCCGCATGGGAGATCAGGAGAAGCACCTGGCTCCTGCCTCCGGATCAGTGCCGTGCGCCAGCCGCAGCGGTCATTGTGGGGTGAACCAAAGGAAAAGGAAGACCTTTCTCTCTGTCTCTCTCTCTCACTGTCCACTCTGCCTGTCAAAAAAAAAAAAAAATCTCCATTTCTCTTTCAGACATGGATGAACACGGAGTCAGGCTTCTGGAAGCCAGAGCTCTCCACTTTCCTTGTTAGTGACTTCCCCTGGTGAGAGGGGTAATTCAGGTTGAGCAAGCCTAATCTCAAGATCTGAAATCTGAAATGCTCTAAAATCTAAAACTTTTTGGATGCTGCAAGTGGAAAATTCCCCTCTGACACATTGCAGTCCAAATTCTGGCAACACTAAATATCCATGAAATTTCCCTCCAGCTACGTGTACAAGGTGTATAGGAAACATCAATAAAGGCCCTATTTGGACTTGAGTAACATCCCCAGATTATCTCATTATGCATATGCCAAATTTCCAAAATCCAAACAAATCTGAAACACTTCTGATGCCAAGCATCTTGGATAAGAACTCAACTTATATCTTTATAAGAGGTAGGAGCTATTTTCTAGGTCATAGGAAGGGAGTTTCATTACTCTCACCTCTGCTTCTATACATTTGTAGCTGTGACTTCTCCCCTGGGCACTTGTGTTGAATCTCAAGAGTTCTCACGTGTGTGGTGATTGGCTGCCACAGCTCCTAAAATCCTCTTCTGTCCCCTGAACAAAGGTTAAGTGAGCAACTGCACATACAGGTTGGAATTACCCATAGGATGCTGTCTATAACTCATGCTCTGTGTGTATGCACAGTGTTTTGATAGTTTTATATAGCTCAATTTTCTGGAGTAATAAGAAAGTCTTGAAAGTATTCCATAGAGCAATGGTATCATCTCATGAATTGAACAAGCACTTAGAAGGTGTCTTTTCCCAAGTGCTCAGCTCTAAATGGGGCATTCAGGGATGGGCAGAGGTATTTTTCTGTCCCTAAGGTACTTAAAATAGAAGGATGACATAAGGTAGGCATGGTGACCCAAAGGTACAGCTCAGGTCACCAGCTGTTTTGGTAGGCATTGTGACCCAAAGGCGCAACTCAGAACACCAGCTGTGTTGCTAGGCTTGCAAGCTAAGAGTATTAGCAGCTATAATACAGAAGAGTGTGGGACAGAGACGTATGTGGCCCCCAAGCTTGCACTATTTACTATGTGGTTCTTTACAGTGAAAGCTCACTAACCTTTGACACAAGGGATGTAAAGTAAGGTAGAATATTCTAAGATCCCTATCAAGAATGGTTAAGAAGCCATTGGAGTCTGGAGGAGGGAAATGCCTCTCCTGACTCATGAGATCAAAGAAAGTTCTGTGGAGGGAGGGAGGAAGCCTGAAAGAAGGGCCTGTGTTTCAGTGAGAAGGGTCAGATGAGAAGCCGCTCCAGGGCAAGGGAAAGCAGAGAGCTTGTGTGTTTCTCACCTGTGGGATGCACACAGGAGTACCCTGGGGAACTTCACAATCATATTCAGACCGGACCCTAAAATTGAAAACAATGGAAACGAACGTACCTCACTGCACCACACAGAACAGATAACCAACACAGAGAAAGGATTATTTCAATGACTTTTGAACTCAGTAGTTTGACAGCATTCATTAAGGGGAAATGCAAGGATAAAAAGAACTGCAAAGAAATCTTAAACTTCCCTTAACAGTTTTATTTGTAGCAGTAAGACTGGCATTTTAACTTTGAAATTATTTTAGTTGAATTAGGAGGCAAAGCAAGTTTGTAAATACACTGATTTTTATTAAGAATCAAAATTTCTGATAGAAGAGAGAAGAGTACAAACAAAAGTATTAAAGGCAGGGAGTACTTTAGGGATCAGCACTGTAGCATAGAAGGTAAAGCTGCCTGTGATTCTGGCATCCCGTATGGGTTCCAGTTTCTGTCCTGGCTGTTCCACTTCCTATCCAGCTCCCTGCTAATGGCCTGGGGAAAGCAGCAGAATATGGCCAGGTGTTTGGGCCACTGCCTCTCCTGTGAGAGATCTGGATGAAGCTCCTAGCTCCTGGCTTTGGCCTGCCCCAGTGCTGGCTGTTGCAGCCATCTGGGGAGTGAACCAGCAGATGGAAGATCTCTCTCTCTCTCTCTCTCTCTCTCTCTCTCTTTCTCTCTCTGTAACTCTAGCTTTCAAAATAAATAAATAAATATTTTTTTTTAAAAAAGAAGTACTGCAGTTGGTTAACTTTGATTGGTATGAGTTCATGATTAAATGTATGAAGGTACTTAAAAACATTCACTGAAAACTGGAATTTAAAGATAAGTTTATTGTGGTACTAAAAGCTTTTGAAATTTGTATATGGTTTTTATAATATTAATTTTCTGTGATTTTAAGTCCCCCATATATACATATATATCCTAGTTCTTGATTTAAAGTGTGTGTGTTTGTGTATTTCTACTGAAAGAACCTAGAAGTGATGACATTCCAGACATGAAATATCTGCTGCCCAGACATGGTTTCTAAATACCCTTGGAAGGAACCAGGCTTCTTAGAGCAACGCTGGTTCTAGGCTCAGTTCAGGACAGATTCAAGGTGGGAAGGGGAATCATTGTGCCAGAAAGCAAAAATGGGTCCAAAGCCAATGAAGTCATGTCAGGAAGTCAACAGCCAGCTTGCCTGTGCTCCTACTAGTTAAATTTAGGACCATTTGAGGATCTAAAAATGGTAACTACTATTTATTATAAAACATGGTATAAACAAAAATTCATAGATCTGTAGTTATAAAAAGCAAAGAAGAATGGCAAAGCAAGCGATCTCTTGCTACCCCTGGAGATGACTACTTTTCCCTTTCTTCTAGAAATTAGTAATGAAGTGGAAAGAATTAGTATTTACTCTGTTTTATAAACAGAACTGTAGTTCATCTTAAGATAATGAGGAAATGCTTTTCATTCTGGGAGAATGCCAAGCAAGAAATATGAAGGATGATAGAATTTAGAAAGCACTATTTAAATCTCATATGGTGGGGTAGGAATGTAAAATAGTATAACCATTGTGGAAAAGAATTTAGCAGTTTCTTATAAAGTTAAACACGTACTTACTATATTCTTAGCAGTTTTACTTCCTTTTAACTTAACTTTATTTTTTAATTTGCATTTTATTTGAAAGGCAGAGCCATCCAGGCCTGGGACAGGTCGTAGCGAGGAGCTTGGAACTCCTCCCAGTTCTCCCACAAGGGTGGTAGGGACCCAAGTACTTGGACCATCATCTGCTGCCTCCCTGGCCACATAATACCTAGAAGCTGGTTTAGAAGGGACTTGATTCAGGCACCCTGATATTGGATGTGTCACATGCCCAGCAATCCTGTTTCTAAGTATTTACCTAAATGAAGTGAAAACTATGTTCACATAAAGATATACATAAGAATTTTTATGGGCTTTATTATACTTTGTTGATGCATAATAATTTTCCCAAACAGCAAACAACCCAAGCTTTCCTCAGTTTTGAGACAGGTAAAGAAAGTGTAATACACTCATGCAATGGAATACTAATCAGCAATGTAAAGGAAGAATTCATGATATATGCAACGACATGGGTGCATTTCAAATGCCTTTTGCTAAGTGAAAGAAGCCAGACTCAAAAGCTGCACAAAGTGTGATTCTAGGTATGTGACAATGTGGTGAAGGCAGATCTAAAGGGATAGAAAACAGAGGAAACAGACCAGTGACTACTAGGGGCCAGGGATGAGGGGTTAACTATAATGGGACCTGGGGAAATTGAGGAGACGTGATCAAACTATTTTCTATATCTTAATGGTTGTGGTGATTGCTTAAATGCGTATGTTTGTCATGACTAGCAAAACTGTAAAAAGGATGAATCTTCACTGTATATAAATTGTATCTTAATAAAAAAGTTAAAAAATGACCATTTTGCAATTCTAATTCAAATAATTCTTTCAGGCAGGATCGTCAGTGTGTTGGGGAAACAGGATAATTATGTGCCAGAAAAATCATCACCTCACAGGTTCCTGGCTAATTGTAAGTAGAAAACTGTTTTTAATGGTGAGCTTGTGTAGTCACCCCTTTAAACAACCCAGGATCGCCAATAAAATGACAACCCAACAGTATGTACCACCTCATGTAACGTGAAGTACACATCTCCTGTGAAATACTCTGGACTCACATGCTTAATCTGAATATAGACTATATAGACTGTTCTGACTTAGGTTTCAGTTTATATGACAAGTTAAGTGACACCATAAGGAGACAATAAGATCAGTGTAGACTGTAGGCTGCTATTGAAGACAGCCAGCTTTCTTGCTTTAAGAAATCAATGCAATGGAAACAAACACATGCGAGGGGGAATAACAGACTGGAGGCAGTGGTTGACATTTGGTTGGGATATGGCTTTTTAAACACAGCTAAAAAAGGAGATTTGGGGGAAAGTTGAAGCAATTTGAATGTGCACTGAACATTAGGGAATTATTTTTGAGATGTAATAATGGTGTTGTAGTTTTGTAGGACAATACCCTTATTATTGTTTGATGTTCAAATAAAGAGGGATAAAGAAAAAGAGAGGTTAAATGTCTTGTCTGAAATCATTTTCAAATATTTTAGCTCTGTCTGGCAGATTGCTACATCATCTACTTGTCTATTTTTCATCTATGCATCCATGTATCTGTCTTATTGTAAATATTGTATATTTAGATTTTCATCTATTATTTGTTTAACTCTTTTTTTTTTTTGACATGCGGAGTGGACAGTGAGAGAGAGAGACAGAGAAAGGTCTTCCTTTGCCGTTGGTTCACCCCAACAATGGTCGCTGTGGCTGGTGTGCTGCAGCTGGCTCATCGCTCTGATCTGAAGCCAGGAGCCAGGTGCTTCTCCTGGTCTCCCATGCGGGTGCAGGGCCCAAGCACTTGGGCCATCCTCTACTGCACTCCCGGGCCACAGCAGAGAGCTGGACTGGAAGAGGGGCAACCAGGACAGAATCCGGCGCCCCAACCGGGACTAGAACCCGCTGTGCTGGCGCCGCAGGCGGAGGATTAGCCTAGTGAGCTGTGGCGCCGGCCGTTTATGGCTACTTTTAAACTACAAATGCAGAGTTGAGTAGTTGCAGTGATGACTGCATGGCCTGCAAAGTCTAAAATATTCACTCTCTTGTACTTTTCAGAAAAAATTTACCAATCCCTGCTCTGAGAGAGTGATTTTCACATCAACTAGTCTTTGACATGATCTTCTGTACAGTCACAGTGGTATAGGAAAGGCAGTAAGAGGGAATGAAAAGGTCTCTATTTTTCTGCAAGTCCAGTTAGGGCAAACAACTCCAAATGTTCTTTTCTGGGCTGGCGCCGCGGCTCACTAGGCTAATCCTCCGCCTTGCGGTGCTGGCACATCGGGTTCTAGTCCCGGTCGGGGCGCCAGATTCTGTCCCGGTTGCCCCTCTTCCAGGCCAGCTCTCTGCTGTGGCCAGGGAGTGCAGTGGAGGATGGCCCAAGTGCTTGGGCCCTGCACCCCATGGGAGACCAGGAGAAGCACCTGGCTCCTGCCATTGGATCAGTGTGGTGCTCCGGCCATGGTGGCCATTGGAGGGTGAACCAAAGGCAAAAGGAAGACTTTCTCTCTGTCTCTCTCTCTTTCACTGCCCACTCTGCCTGTCTAAAAAAAAAAAAAAAAAAAAAAAGTTCTTTTCTGTGTGCTTTCTCTGAATTCTCTGAACTTCTTTTTTTCTTCTTTCAAGGAAAGTGCAACTAGATTTATATTTGGCAGAACTACAGTCAGAGCTTATGTGTGATTTGTGGCACAGCAGTTAAATTCATGAGCTCTGGAGCCAGACTGCTCATGTTCACATCTTGGTGACTCCACTACATAGGGAGGAAGTTCTCCTGGCTGATAGGAGGAGCCTGCCCCAGCATATGACTGGCCCAGCAACCCATGTTTGAGGAAGTCATTTGACTGTTCTGTGCTTTGGCCTCAACTATAGTATCAGAACCCACTTCCTGGGGTTGTTGGGAGGACTAGGTCTGTAGCTGGTCTGTGGTCGACATTCTGTTAGCGTGAGCCCTTGTTGGTATTGATTTGGTATCTGCTCATCCACAGCCAACATTCTTTGAGGAGATCACCAGCACCTTCTCGTCAGTGACCACTTGTGTTTTAGTCAGGAGGGAAGAATCTGTCGTCTGAATAAGGGCTCTCTAAGATGTTCTTCCAAGTGATTCCCAAAGTGTGCTCCCTGCACTAGCAGAATCAGAACCATCAGGGCACTTGTCCCCGTCCGTCTGAGAGACTCTGAAGATGGGAACTGGCCAGAGGTGTGCTGGTAGAAGCGTTTAAGAAGTGGCTCTCTGGGGAGCAAGAGGTGTAGAGCTGCTAACTCTCCTGGCTTAACATCTCTCACCAGGAGTGATTTCATGGCAGCAGTGTGATGCGGTTGAACACAGCCAGGAAAAGATGTGCACAGCAGCTCTCCTGAGCTGGTAATAGGAGCCTGTTCCCACATGCGACCAGCCCGGCAATCTGCGTTTTACCACGATTTCCAGATGACTCTGATGTACGGTCAGATTTGAGGACCGTTGCTCCATCTAATTCCCAAAGAGCTTATTCATCCAATTCCCAGGGCGGAAGAATGCAGACAGCCTGGGATTTGACACTCTGCCACTTCCTGACCTTAGGCAAATGCCTGATACATAGTTCAGCAGGACTACACGTTGGTTGTTATTCCTCTTACTCCACTGCCTTCCTGCCACAGTCAACCAAACACCTTCTCAGAAACATGGAGGAGCCCTAAGGACTCTTATGTTCCCCAGAGGCCCTAGGTGAGCCAAGGTTGTTCCCATCGTTGCCACATTTTGCAGATGTAGTGCTTTCCCAAGGACTCTAGCTTATTTTACATGTGCCTCTCAGTGATGATGTGGAGTGGAATATGGCTCTGACTGCCCCATTTTATACAGTGGCAACACAAATAGGCAGCATCAGTGTGGTAATTCACAGCCTTATTACAATGCTAGGGTGAGGTCCAGGATGTAGGCAGGCTGGAGGATCGTTTTTGTCCATTAGTAACTAAAACTACTTAGGTCAGAATCAAGTAGCTGGGTTCCTGTGTGTAAGGGAGACTGATCTTTGGAGAAGACAGCATGATAAACTTGAAGTCTAATGAGATCTTTTTTAAAAAGATTTATTTTATTTATTTGAAAGTCAGAGTTACAGAGAGAGGGAGAGACACACACATACACAGAGATCTACATCCACTTGTTTACTCTCCAAATGGCCACAACAGTCAGGGCTGTGCCAGGCTGAAACCAGGAGCCAGGAGTTTCATCTGGGTCTTTCACATGGGTTCAGGGGCCCCAGGACTTGGGTTATCTTCCACTGCTTTCCTAGTCACATTAGCAAGGAGCTGGATTGGATGTGGAGCAGCCAGGACTTGAACTTGTGCCCATACGGTATACCAGCGCTAGAGGTGGTGACTTTATCTGCTATGCCACAGCACCGATCCCAAGAATCAATTTTTTTAAAGATTTATTTATTTATTTGAAAGTCAGAGTTACACACAGAGAGAAGGAGAGGTAGAAAGAGAGAGAGAGTGAGAGAGAGAGAGGTCTTCCATCTGCTGTTTCACTCCCCAATTGGCTGCGATGGCTGAAGCTGTGCTGATCTGAAGCCAGGATCCAGGAGCTTCTTCAGGTCTCCCACGTGTGTGCAGGGGCTCAAGGACTTGGGCCATCTTCCACTGCTTTCCCAGGCCATAGCAGAGAGCTGGATCAGAAATGGAGCAGTCATGACTCGAACCGGCACCCATGTGGGATGCCAGCACTGTAGGTGGCGGCTTTACCCACTATGCCACAGTGCCGGCCCCAAGAATCAATTCTTGTATAGTGCTTATTTCATGCCAGGCCTGGCTAGGCAGTTTGCATGTATGAGTGAATTTTATGCTAACAAAAATCGTGGGAGAAACTTGTTATTTTCATTTTATAGAGGAGAAAATGGAAGCACAGAGAGGTGAAGTAACCTGTGAAAAGTCCCACAGGAAAGATGCACAGAGCTGGGACTTGAACTTCCAAAGACCAATGGCACAGGCTGTGTTCCTCACTACAGCAACCTGTACCTCCTTCCTAGAACCAAGAGGATGGCGGAGAAGCTGCAAACTCTGGAGTCACCTGGCTCTAGACTTCTTGTGTGAGGTTTATGCACACCCTTATGTTCCGAGCTGCTTTAGACTGGGATTCCTGTGATTTACAGCTTCAAAGATCCTAAGAGATGCCGATATCTTTTTCTTTTCTTTTTGAATTTGAGAAGGGAAGAGAGAGGAAGAGGGTGGGAGAGGGAGAGGGAGTGGGAGAGGGAGAGGAAGAGAAAGAGAGATCTCATCTGCTAGTTCTCTCCCTAAATGTATACAATGGTAGGGTTGGGTCAAAGCCTGGAGCCAGGGATCCTATCAGGTCTCCCACATGGGTGGCAGGAATCCAATTACTTGAGCCATCACTGCTGCTGTAAGGATCTGTATTAGCAGGAAGCCAGAGTCAGGAGCTGGCTTTCAATCCAGGCACTCCAAAATGGGACATAGGGATCCTAACCCCTAGGCAAAATACCCGCTTCGACATCCAGTCCCTTTGAATGTGTCTCTTTTATCCAGAGCACCCAACCAAATCACTTCTCTTCTGTGCTCTGATTGATTGCAGACATGGATTGGGAAACTGTTCCAATGCCAAAGAGCAATCCATCAAAGGCAGGCAGACATTGATGTTGCAACACTGAAGGCGACAGGGGGGTTCCATCCGTGCACCACCCCAGAGCAAAACAGCAAAACTCAGCCTTTGAGCATTTGCCTGTTTTCTGACTCTGAAATAAGTATCATAGGAATCTGAAGCTCAAAGGTAGAGGGAGACTTTTGACACTTCTCTAGAAGGCTGTGGGGCACAGTCCTAGAGTTTGCACTCTGGTTACTCATTATATTCTCAACACGTAGTCAGTGTCTGGGTTTCCCCAGCACTTAACTCTCCCTTTTATGACTAAGAATTTGGGATGACTTGAAGTTGTATTTGTGGTGAGATGAAGGCCTGCCTGTCCAGGCTTATGAAAATTTGGAAATATATGAATGTTCAATGCATTCAGTCAGAGGCAAACGTGGACTTAAGGTTGTCGTGCTGAGACCTCTTGTCCCAGATAGCATGAGATACATTGCGTTGGGAGATAGGACAGGCTCCCACTCAAAGGTGGTACAGTCAGCCTTCTTCCCTCCCCATGACTTGCTCCAAGGAGGCTCTTCTCTCCCATCCCCGCCTTTCCCATTACTCTTTGCCCTCCCTGACACCAATATTTTTGTGTTGTTGCAACTTAAAATTCAGTGGAGGCAGGGCTACAATGGCAAAATAATGGGGTAATCCAAGAGGAGGGAACAAGAAGTAGGAGTACAATGACAGACAATCCCTGGGACTATCCCTCACAGCAGTCTTCATTCTCCCCTTCACTCATCCAGCAAGGAGTTACTGAACTCCCACAAGGTGCTAAGCACCACAGAGGCGAGAGTGGAAAAACTCGTCCTGGGAGGAAGAGGCAACTACTTGAGCATCCCTCTGGAACTTTACTTCTTAATTTTCTTTCTGCATTTGGTGCATCCAAAGACCTAGCCTCGTGTTTTTATCAAACCAATGAGATAAATACATTGGGTGTTGTCCCATATATCATTGGAGAATGTGAAGACTGATGTCAAGGGACTTTCTCATGGGGTGTGGCCAAGGGACAGACTCAAGCCTTGCACTCACACATTCTGACTCATTTGTCTTTCTCAGGGACACCTCATACCAGCATCAGGCCTGCACCGGGCCAACTGTGGCAGGCACTCGTACAGCTTGGGAGCAGACTCTTTGCAATTCCCTCTTCCCTGGGAGCCTCTCATTGCAGAGAAAGCAGGAACTGACTGCTGGCAGCTGCCTGCCTGACCCTCCTGGGTAGACTTTGAAGTAGAAAACCTTGAGATCAAAGGAAATATTTTGTTGAACTCAGCTATTCATCCTTGATCTGCTAAAACACTTAATTCAATTAGCAATATAAACTTTGTCAAGATTTCACTTTCCCAACTTAATGTAACTTGCACCATTGCTTTTGTTTCTAAGTGTCTTGGAACAAAAGGGGGAAAAGCTTCCTAAAATGTCTCACATAAGGCATGGAGTATGCAATACTTGTATGAGGTTTGATGTAAAAGTGCATTCTTTCTGTGCTTTAGTGCATAATGAGTTACAGTGGAAATACTTTTTAAAAAATTATTTATTTATTTGAAAGTCAGAGTGACAGAGAGGCAAAGAAAGAGTCTTCCATCTGCTGGTTCATTCCCAAATGGCTGCAACTGCCAGACCTGGGCCAATCTGAAGCCAGGAGCCAGGAGCTTCTTCCAGGTCTCCTACACAGGTACAGGGGCCCAAGGACTTGGGCCATCTTCTACTGCTTTCCCAGATAATAGCAGAGAGCTGGAACAGAAGTGGAGCAGCTGTGACTCGAACCAGTGCCCATAAAGGATGCCGGCACTATAGGCAGAGGATTTACCCTAGTGGCCACAGAGCTAGCCCCAGTAGAAAATATTTTAGGCTAAATTATCTAGTAGTGTTGCAGACAAGCAAACTTCTCAGATTTCATGAGGTTTGAAACCATAGCATTATAGAAGGGAAGGTTTAGCATCATGAGCTATGCCTCAAGTCAAGCATTTTAGATGTTCAAAGACTACAGTCTTTGTAAGAACCTGTGCTGTAGGATTTCCTCTGTCTAGAGAAGTCAGATGGCATTCCTAGAGTCACGGAGCTTAGATGCGTAGTGCTGAGATTTGAATTCATGCTGGCTGATGCAAGACCCTACTGTGTGTTAGGATTCATTGTGAATGCTGAGCTGTCTTAAGACCTTCAGAAATTATCTGTTCTACCTCCTCTCTTTATGTCAGACTGGAAGAAAATGAGGCCCTCAACCTAAAGCACTGCTCATTCCTGATGCAGTGGGGACAAAGCCCAGGCCACTAACTCTCCGCAGGACGGTGTTTTTGCTCTTGTGCTTTTGCAGATGGCCAGGAATGGGAGTTTGTCCCAGGGGAATGCAGACCTTGAGGAAGCTGTTCTATCCCTGGATATCTGACTTACCTTTGAGGGCAGGGCAAGGTGATGAAGCAGTTGTTACCCCCACCTCCATCCCCACCAGGCATTCAGGCCCTTTGAGACTGGCTCACCTAATTTCCGTTTGTGTATGGTGTGTGTGCACGTGAAAGCTATGCACACACCCTTCCTCTGTGTACCTGCAGTCATTTCAGAGATGTGTCTGCCGTAAGTATGTTATTCTATTGAGGATTCCACATGGAGGTAGAGATGCTGCTGGCCAAGATCTCAGACCCTGCTTGCTGAATGTCTCGCCAAGCCCTGTTTGCTGCGTGTAGACGTGGTCAGTATTTTGGGGCAGTCACTTAAGTTCACCAAATGCCACAATGGGCAGTTTCAGATGACTCTGTAATAAATGACATGGTCTAGATCTTGAGCTAAAATTGGTACCCACTGCTCCTGTTTTCCCTTTCCTTTTCACCTGCTAACAAAAACAGGACTTGAGTAAGAGGCTGTGTGACTGTTAATACTGATGCCAGATATTCTCCTGTTCTCAGTCATGTTTTAGAAAGAGGGAGAGGAAGAGAGAGGGAGAAGGAGGGGAGATGGAGAGAGAGAGAGAGAGAGAGAGAGAGAGAGAATGAATTATACTCTAAGCTCCCAACAGATTGGCTGATGTTTCTCCTGTCTACTTAGGGGCCAGTTCTGACTCCCTCTGGAATTGTCTCCATTGGTTTATCCTAAAATGATAACCCATTATGGGTTCTGCTTTAAGCCATCTGAAATGTGGAATTTCACATTCCACGACTTGGCTGGAGTTTTCAGAAATCAAATATTGTTTGTACCCCCCTCCCCCCAGTATTTTTTTAGCTGGGAAAATGTTTTAAGCTTCTTACTGGAATTTGCTGCATGTGGTTAAAAATCCCCAAGAAGTAAATTGTGAGCTTGGCATAAATAATCGGTTTTGTTTTAGAGTCCCATTCAGAAGAGTAAGCTACAATGCGACAGAGTCCTCTCTTAACAAGGTTTGTAATGATTTCCCTGAAATCGTAATTGAAATTCAAAATCTAGGAGGAGTTTTGCCAAACCAATTCTATGTAATTTGCACTGAGAACTGTTCTAACATGGGTTCCAAAGTCAGGGAAAATACACGGGGAGCAGGGAATATGCTCTAACTTTGTACAACACGTTTTATGTTTCTTTTTTCTTTTATTTCTTCTCCTCTTCCTTCCTCCCTTGGTTGCTATCTTCTACTGAATAGTGTGAACATGAGTTGATGACTGTCAAATGTTGACTCTGGGTGATGGATCCACAGAGCATCTTCGTTCTTCCCTCCATACTCTTGTGCATGTTTGGAACTTTTCCTAATGAAAAGAAGAAAAAGGAAACAGAAATGATTATGGCTCAAGCACTGGGCTGTTCTCAGCTTGAAGGAGTCTTCACAGAACACTAAACAGAAGCAGAAATTACAGTAAGTTCAAACTTATTTCCTAGGAGGCTTTTTTTTTAAGTGTTTTTCTGGAACTCAGAAATTGTTTTAATGATCCAGCCCTGCAGGGGTCCAGGATGGCAGGAGTACAAGAAGGTTGGGCAAGTCTATGACACAGCTTGTGCCTGGTGGAGAATTTTCCAAATAGAAATATGACCGAAAAAGAGGGTGGAGGATTAGAAAACCAGCCTGGAAGTGGTGAGTTTGCGATTACTCACATGGTTGCCACATAATTCTTGCTGCACCTAGGGCCACAGATAGAGCTTTGGGTCCTGAAACACTTTAATTCCCACAGGTCTTGCTGCTCGGGGGAGTGCCTCATCTCACCGCTTCCCAGCAGGCAGCACATACCACGATGCGTAAAGCAAAGTATTTCTGTGTCAGCTTTTCCAGGGGGCAAGGAGGAATGTCCCTTTAGGAGATTACTGACTTCCCTTGTCATGCCAGAGTAAGCTTCCTAGATCAGCTAATGCTCCTGCAAGGCCAGGCAGCTCCCAGCCGCCAGCAGCGCCCAGCACAGCTCCTTCCTCCTCCATCTTACCTGTGGCCCCAAGGATTCCACCTGGTGTGGTGACAGCTGACCACGGGCCAAGCGTCCCAGTGCCTTGGCAGCTCAGAGGACAGGAGAACAACAGGACGCGTGTGGGGACCCTGGAGACCGGCAAGTTCCACGTGGCCTGTCATCCTGTCATCACCGAGGAGCCTGGCCCTCTGGTAATGTCTCCTTTGCTGCCCCTGGGTCCTTCCCATGGACTCTGCCACTCCTTTCCTCCCATACTACTGGTTCCATTGTGTTGTCGGGGGTCATGATTCCTTGGTGGATGATCTCTTCTGTGTCTGCAGTCTTCAGAGAGCAGCCACCCTCCCTGAAATCCTTCTCTCTCCACAACACCCTGGTTTCTTCCCTTCCACATAGCACCTGCTGGGCTGGAGACTCAGCATTGCATTAACACTTTTGTGATCATTTGCAAACGGTTACTCTTTCTCCTCTTGAAAAAATTCCCTCTTGAGTATTTCATAGTCTATGATTTTCCTCCCCACACCTTCATCCTCACTATCCACTCTGTACTCATCTGTGACCTTGGCCAAGTTCCTTAACTGCAGAGACTTGTTCGCTTACAGAGGATAGCAGCGCTTCCTGCTGCATAGGGTGCTGTAGATGAAATGAGAAGATTTGTGTTGAGTGGTTAGCATCTTTCTGGCCTAAACGATGCACGTTTACTGTGATCAGATTTGACCTGCTTGCTTTCCTTCCCAAATTCACCATGATCTTGGGAAATTGCGGTGTCCTTTGGAACTACACACATGTTCCTGTTCCCTCACTGCTGGGACAGGCATCTCCACTGTATGCCTGTCCTGCTTTCTGGAACCCACCTCCTTGTCTGGGTGTCCCCCTCACCCGACCTGCTTCTCCCTGCCTATGTCACTTCCTTGCAGTCCGTTAGATCCTTGCCATCTGCAGCCCTGGCCTGGAACTGTTGGACGATGGTCAGAGTGTTTGCTTTCATTGTGCCATGTTTTCCATAATTCCTCCAGTATAAGGGTCTCTGTAGGGCTTCCCCATTCCTAGTGCCTGGGCCCTCCACAGCTCAGGTGGAGAGGCTGACCATCACTCAGTCACATGGAGATTTATCTGGGATGTCCATTATTGGGGTGAGTTTTCTAGGGATATGAGTTTAGCAAGGAGGTGAAGTGACATGTTTGATGCAGCAGTAACTCAGTATCTTGGAAGCAAGGAGGTCACAAGGGGTCTTCATCACCTGCGTTGAGTGTGTGAGCTTGGAGCTTGGTTCAAGGGTCCAGGAGAACGTGCAGGATGAGGAACAAACTTGGCTTTATTTTGGGCTTCCAGGGTTTTCTTTGATTTCCCTTTAATTTTTCTTTCGTATTTTCAGCAGTCTGTTTGAACTCTGCACAGGTAAGGGATTTTTGCTATCCAAGGAGGTTGTTGCTAGGGATTTGGTTCTGGCTCAGGAAAGACCTTTAAAAGGCATCCATCTTAGAGAGGCAGAGTGGTGGTGGCAGAAGGATTCAGTGTGTGGCTGTCTAAGGCTTCCTGAATGACAGTGGTATACAGAGGAAGTCAGAATAAGCTAAGATGTGTGCCCCAGTGACATGTGCAACCAGGAGAGAGAGAGAGAGAGAGAGAGAGAGAGAGAGAGAGAGAGATTTTCCATCTGCTGGTTCACTCTCCAGTTGTTGGCAACAGCCAGGACTAGGATCTCAGAACTTGAGAAGGTTCCCACATAAGTGAGTGGCAGGAACCTAAGCATTTGAGTCATCACCACTGCCTTCCAGAGTGCACATTAGCAGGAAGCTACAACTGGAAGCGGAGCCAGGACTGGGACTCAGGATCTCCAATAGGGGTTGCAGGCATCCCAAGCAATGTCTTAACGTCTTTGCCAAATGTGTGTCCCTTGAAAGGCAACAATTGATCATCATTTTTGAGGATTTGTTCCTTCTTCTCTTACAGATGGATAATTGAGAATAAAATACAGTCGGATGACATTGTAAAGCAGCTCTATAGGGAGTTGGGAGATCTGTCTTCCAAGCTTGTTCTCTACTGAAAGATGGTGTGGCTTAGGACAAAATGCTTAACCTTTGTGTTTCTTGAGGTTGAAAATAGCTGGCTTTCTTATCTTTTCTTTTTAAGCTGTCATGAGAAATAAGGGAATGTTTGTAGCAAATACTTTCAGCAACTCAAGGTTTTACATATTCAATTTTACATATTCGATTCTACAAACTCAAATGCTGGCTGGATTGTGAAGTTTTTAGCTATTTGCAGAGAACTAAAAATGCACTCGGGGAAAAAAAGTGGATGGGTCTCCAGGATTCATGAAGAGCTATGCATTTAGAGAGAAATAAAACAATATTTTATAGGAAAGTTAGAATGTTGGGGCTGGGAAGACAGAGGAAAAAGGGAGAAAGGAAGAAAACAGAAAAATCCTTAAAGCCATGTGCTTTCTCGGTGATGTATCTTCACGGTGTTCCCAGGATTATGCCTGCCTCTTCTGAGTTGGGGTATACTAGTGTCCTAGGGTTGCTGTAATGAACATCACACACTGGGCACAGCAGACATTTACTTTCTCACAGGTGCAGAGGCTGGGAGGCGGAAATCACAGGTGGGCAGGGCTGGTTCCTTGTGGGAGCTCCGAGGGAGGAGGCTGCCCTTGCCCTTCCCTGCCCTGTGGACGCTGCCCATCAGCACTACTCATGTTCCTCTGGACACTCCACCCCCACCTGTGCCTCCATGGTTCTGTGGCGACTGCTTGATGCACCTCTATCCAGAGTTCTTCTCCTTGCAGAGAGAGCAGATTGAGAACCACTTGGTTCTATCTGCAAAGCCCCTCTTTCCAAATGAAGTCACCTTGACATGCAAGGGGGACTTAGCATTTCAACGTGGTTTTGGGGGAGAGGGCACAACCCATCACAGTGAGCAAGTAAAAAAAAAAAGAAAAAGAAATCCTCATTTTGTCCTGCAGCCCGGAAACTGATATGTTTTCTGTGGATATGACCTCCCTGAGGTCAGCTTCACAGGGCAGGCTTAGAGAGCAAGAGGTTGAGGTGCCCACAGTGTGTCGTAGGTGCCCCGATGGGACCTTTGGGGAAGTTTCTCTTAGCAGCCCCTCAAATTTATTTTATTTCCATTTTAAATAATAAAATGCTTTTTTAAGAAATGATTAGGTCAAAGGAAAAAAAAGTCAACTGCTTCAAAAACAGGAACAAAGCATGTTTGTCGCCTCTTGCCTGCTCTTTTCATTTGCTCCAGCCGCAAGGAGGCACCAGCTAACCTTGTGCAGCACACAGTGATCCCTGCGATGCCATTGTGCCCGAACTCAGCTGCAGCCAGCTGGTGACAGCAGATGCAGCATGAAATTCAATGTCCTCACTCTTACATCTTATTTGAAGGCTGCCATGAGCCCTATCTCTTCTTGTGTGTTACTATCGGCATGGGAGATGGGGTTGGGGGTGGGGGAGACAAGAGAACAGTTTCAGCTGAGCAGAGCAAACCAAGGTTGATGCTTACAAGACCTCTGTGTTATCTCTGGCCCTGCCGTCTTGGCCCACATTCTTGTGTGGGTTCAGATTTCCTGAGCACATAGTATTGACCTTAGTACACGGCCAATTCTAGATGCCAGTCAGCTACTTTTTAGCTTCTGCTGCCAGAAAAGATTTTTTTTTCCCTTCAGCAAAATGTGCCTTGTGCAATTTTTGCCTAATCATATCTGGAAAAAAAAAAAAAAAACAACCAGTGGCCTGTCATTCTGCTTAAACAATTCCCTTTGGACAGTATCAATAAAATAATCCGAGTTTACACAAGTGTTTTGAGTCCATTCCTGGGTGCTTTTACTGCAGTGCCCCCTTGTGGCCAATTTAAGCTACACATGAGTCTCAGGGCTTGTTTTTATAAAAATATATAAAAATGCAATTTAAGCACTCGTTGTGTAAAGAGATCCCTATTTTTCCCCAATTAAGGTTCATTTCAATACATGATTAAATTGTGTATAATCCTTTAATTGTTCATATGTGGTTTTCTGCACACATCCTCATCTGATGAGAGAAGAGTTTGAAGGAGAAAAGGGGGTTAATATAATCAGTGAGAGTTTGACATCTATGTGGTGCTAAAGGGCTTGTGACCAGTGTGTGTGTGTGTAGGGGGCGGTAAAGGGACTGGCAGGTGCTTGGAGAAATGCCGTTTTCCTGCCGCTCTGCACGGAGGTCCTGCCGGTGACGTTATCCCCACCACATTCAGCTAAGAACAGGCAGGAAATGTTCTCACTGGGTCAGTAAGAGAGGTGGAGGTGAAGGTCCTCACCTCAGTTGCTTGCACAGTAGCTTCTGGGAAAGTACAGGGCAGCAGAGTGAAGGGATCCCAGCCAGGATTGTCTTGTGTGGGGCATAGCTTTGGCAGGGTCCTGAGACTTTTTTTTTTTTTTTTTTTTGACAGGTAGATTTATAGACATTGAGAGAGAAAGACAGAGAAAAAGGTCTTCCTTCCATTGGTTCACCCCCCCAAATGGCCTCTACGGCCGGCACTACCCGATCCAAAGCCAGGAGCCAGGTGCTTCTTTCTGGTCTCCCATGTGGGTGCAGGGCCCCACGGACTTGGGCCATCCTCCACTGCCCTCCCGGGCTACAGCAGAGAGCTGGATTGGAAGAGGAGCAACCAGGACTAGAACCCGGTGCCCATATGGGGATTGCCGGTGCCGCAAGGTGGAGGATTAACCAAGTGAGCCACAGCGCCAGCCCCTTTGAGACTTTTCAAAAGTAATTATAAAGCTACTGTCCAGATTCCCAGACTTTGAGATTTTGCAAGCCCACAAACAGATAAGGAAAGCTTTTAAGGGAGGATGTTTGAAACTATTTAAAAACTTAAAACTTGCTTTTGGGAGCAGCATTCTGGCACAGCAGGTTAAGCCATGGCCTGTGACACCAGCATCCCATATGTGCACTGATGCAAGTTCCAACTATTCCACTTCTGATTGAAGTCCTTGCTAAAGTGCTTGGGAAAGCAGCAGAAGATAGCCAAATACTTGGGACCCTGCTACCCACGTGGGAGACCTGATTGGAGTTTCAGGCTCCTGACTTGGGCTTGGCCCAGCCCTGGCCATTGTGGCCATTTGGCAAGTGAACAAGTGGATAGAAGCTCTCTCTCTCTCTGGCTCTCCCTCTCTCTGTTAACTCTGCCTTTCAAATAAAATAAATCATTTAAAAAAGTCACTTCCAAATAATGGCATTAAAAATAAATTATTGAATAGCAAACTACCACCACCAGTCACCATCTGAAAAGATAGAACAAGTTAATATAAAAGGTAAGATAATTTTGTAAGAAAAGCCGTGTCTTGCCAGAAAAAGAACACATGTATACATGTAGGCATCTGTGCGTGTGTGTGGGCTAGGACACAGTGCTGGCCCCTGGCCTGGGATTTGGAGATTGGTGTGAGGACTTTGCCCCTGAACTTCAAGTTCTATGCTGTGATTCGGAGAGAGCTCCTCAGAGCTATTTCTTTGAAATCAAGACCCAGGATGACATTGTTGTGGAAGTAGCTGGACTTGGAGAGAGATTTTTCTCTCCTGAGTCATAGGACTTGTTTCTTGTGGAGGGCAAATGACACTCAGAGGTACTGGGGAAGCCGGGACTGAGGGGAGCTGAGGGGAGGTGCTTCCTGTGGTCCAGGGCAGAACTGTCCATAAATCACTGTGGACAGGAGGAAACGCACCCTCACTTTCTGGGCCTCTGAGGAGGGATTTCAAAGCCTCCCTGTACACTGCATTCCAATACTCAGGAATGCAGCTCTCAAATAGGAAATTTACAGACCCTAAGAATTAGTGCTGTGGAGCTGGATTGGGTGGAGAGTTGTCTGGTTGCTTTTTCCCCCCAAAGTCTCTAATTGGCCTCCAAGAGACAAGGGGCATGCAGGGGTTTGCTGACATTGTGTTTGGAAGGGCCAGCAGTACTCTGGAGGGTCCACACAGCCCACTGCTGCCGCCCAGAACAGAGACATGCAGCTCAGACGGTGGGTGCAGTGGGCTGTGGTCGTCTGATGCCCAGGGTCACACCTCAGTCCTCTGAGACACAGGGGTGCACAGCCTCAGACCTCACCCCACACCCCGAGATGCAGTGTTAACCTCTTAGCATCCCCACTCCTGCCTTGAGATGAAGAAAAGCCAATGTTTCCTTCTTGGAAAACTTTACCCACTTTACTTGCCCTTGTACTATGATTTTCCAAGCTTTCTCTTATTCAGACTCAAATTGTATATCCTTTTTTTTTTTTTTTTTGACAGGCAGGGTGGACAGTGAGAGAGAGAGACAGAGAAAAAGGTCTTCCTTTTCCGTTGGTTCACCCCACAATGGCTGCTGCGGCTGGCACGCTGCGCTGATCCGAAGCCAGGAGCCAGGTGCTTCTCCTGGTCTCCCATGCGGGTGCAGGGCCCAAGCACTTGGGCCATCCTCCACTGCACTCCTGGGCCACAGCAGAGAGCTGCTGGACTGAAAGAGGGGCAACTGGGGCAGAATCCGGCACCCCAACCGGGACTAGAACCCGGTGTGCCGGTGCCGCAAGGGGGAGGATTAGCCTAGTGAGCTGTGGTGCCAGCCTATCCTTTCTTTTAAGGCCTTGTTTTACAAAGACTTTTTTTTCCTCCAAAATTTAATTCTGTTTTTGCATGGACCACAATATTCCAGCATCTGATAGCTGTTGATCATTTAAATGATTTCTACATTCATAGAATGAATGGATGAATGGCTATGAAAGCCAATGCAACCCACCTCATACTTGTTTGAATTTCCCATTGGGATCAGTTGTGTATTTCAATTATTCAACTATTTCAGTTAGTTTGCTGGTGTAGGATAGGGTCTCCACAGTGGGTAGAGTGATGATCCTCCCAAAAAAAAATACATCCAATCCTAGAAGACAGAACATGAGCAGTGCTGCCTTGGATTCGGATATAAGTAACTTAAATATAGCGAGATGAAGAAATCCCCTGAAGATATCCTGGTGGATTCTAAATCAATGACATGTCCTTAGGAGAGACGCACATGGAAAAGACACGCCAAGGAGGTGATGTGAAAGTAGAGGAAGTGAACGGAGTGATGCGGCCACAAGCAGGGAATGCAGACAAGAATTGGAAATGTTGACAGCTCCAAGAAGTTAGAAGAGACAGAGAAAGATGCACCCTTAGGGCTTCTGTAGGCAGCACCGCCCTGCCTACACCTTGATTTTGGACTTCTGTCTCCAGAGCTGGGCGAAAGTCAATGTCTCTCATTTTAAGTTATTAAATTTGCGGGAATGTGTCCTAGCAGCTACAGAACACTGAATCTGTAATATACTAAGCCAATTTTCTTTTCTTTCTTTCTTTTTTCTTAAAGATTTATTGATTAGAGAGGCAAAGGGAGAGAGAGAGAGTCAGTATTCCATTCTCTGGTTCACTTCCCAAATGTCTGCAAAGCCAGAGCTGGGGTGATCCAAAGCCAGGAGGCAGGAGCTTCTTCTGGGCCTCCCACCTGGGGGCCTAAGGACTTGGGTCATCTTACATTGCTTTCCCAGGCCATAGAAGAGAGCTGGATTAGAAATGGAGCGACCAGGAATCAAACCAGTGCCATATGAGATGTCAGCACTGCAGGTGGCAGCTTCACCCACTACGCCACAGTGCCAACCCCTCTAAGCTTATTTTAAACACATTTTCTAGAAATGTCAGTGAGTCATTATCCCCTTACTTAATGGCATTTTCCAACTGTCAACTTTTACTCTACTTTTGAGGTGGTCAATTTCTGTCTTTTATATATTCTGTTCACTACATTTGATTTGCCAATTTTTGAGCTGTGTCTAGAATTAGAAATATTGTATCTTTGCCAGTCAACAGGAAATAAATTGGTTTATGTCTAACTCATAAATTTTGGAACAAAAGGTTGCAAAACTTCTTAGAATTGGATATTTGACATATCAAAAGGAAACGTGAGTTATTTCAAGGTGTTTTTGAGCAGTTACACTAATTCTATTCTCTCATCAGTCAGTGTGCAATTTGGAGCCCAATTTCTTTCTTTCTTTCTTTCTTTCTTTCTTTCTTTCTTTCTTTCTTTCTTTCTTTCTTTCTTTCTTTCTTTCTTTCTTTCTTTCTTTTTGTTTTTAGAAAGCTTTTATTTAAGGAATACAGATTTCATAGGTACAGCCTTAGGAATACAGCAGTCCTTCCCCCCATACCCGCCCTCCCACTCCAACTCCCATCCCACCTCCTGCTCCTTCTCCAATCCCATTCTTCATTAAGATTCATTTTTAATTATCTTTATATACAGAAGACCAACTCTATACTAAGTAAAGATTTCAATAGTTTGCACCCACACAGACACACAGACACACAGAGTATAGAGTACTGTTTGAAGACTAGTTTAACTGTTAATTCTCATAGTACAACTCATTAAGGGCAGAGGTCCTACATGGGAAATAAGTGCACAGTAAGTAAGTGCACAGTGACTCCTGTTGTTGATTTAACAATTGATACTCTTATGGGCCAAGGACTTCAATAGACATTTTTCAAAAGAGGAAATCCAAATGGCCAACAGGCACATGAAAAAATGTTCAAGGTCACTAGCAATCAGGGAAATGCAAATCAAAACCACATTGAGGTTCCACCTCACCCCGGTTAGAATGGCTCACATTCAGAAATCCACCAACAACAGATGCTGGCGAGGATGTGGGGAAAAAGGGACACTAACCCACTGTTGGTGGGAATGCAAACTGGTCAAGCCACTATGGAAATCAGTCTGGAGATTCCTCAGAAACCTGAATATAACTCTACCGTTCGACCCAGCCATCCCACTCCTTGGAATTTACCCAAAGGAGTTTAAATTGATAAAGAAAAAAGCAGTCTGCACCCTAATGTTTATTGCAGCTCAATTCACAATAGCCAAGACCTGGAACCAAGCTAAATGCCCATCAATGGTAGACTGGATAAAGAAATTATGGGATATGTATTCTTTAGAATACTATACCGCAGTAAGAAACAACGAAATCCAGTCATTTGCAACAAAATGGAGGAATCTGGAACACATCATGCTGAGTGAAATAAGCCAGTCCCAAAGGGACAAATACCATATGTTCTCCCTGATCGGTGACAACTGACTGAACACCAAAAAGGAAACCTCCTGAAGTGAAATGGACATTATGAGAAATGGTGACTTGATCAGCATAGCCCTGACTGCTAATGGACAACTTAATACATTATCCCTCATAGTATTTTTTTTTTGTCTGTTCTACTTAATATGACTGGTTTAATTCTGTAATTATCACACAGTTATTCTTAAGTGTTGAAAATTAACTGAAATGTGATCCCTGTTAAACATAAAAGTGGGAATAAGAGAGGGAAGAGATGTATAATTTGGGGCATGCTCAAGCTGACTTGCCCCAATTGGTAGAGTTGGAAACATACCAGGGGATTCCAATTCAATCCCATCAAGGTGGCATGTGCCAATGCCATCTCACTATTCCAAGTGATCAATTTCAGTTCACAATTGATCATAATGAAAGGACTAAGAGTCAAAGGGAGCACATAAACAAGTCTAGTATCTGCTAACACTAACCGATAGAATAAATAAAGGGGAGAGTGATCCAACATGGGAAGTGAGATACTCAGCAGACTCATAGAATGGCGGATGTCCTAAATAGCACTCTGGCCTCAGAATCAGCCCTAAAGGCACTCGGATCTGGCTGAAAAGCCCATGAGAGTATTTCAGGCATGGAAAGCCAAGACACTCTGGCAAAAAGATCTCTGTGAGTGAGATCCCAGTGGAAAGAACAGGTATTCAAAGAGGGAGGTGCCTTTCTCTGAAGGGAGGAGAGAACCTCCACTTTGACTATGATCTTGTCTAAACAAGATAAGAGTCGGAGAACTCAAGGGGCTTCCATAGCCTTGGAAACTCATGACTGGTGCATAGGGAGATTATTGATGCCATAAACAGGAGTGTCAATTTGTAAAGTCAACAACAGGAGTCACTGTGCACTTACTCCTCATGTAGGATCTCTGTCCTTAATGTGCTGTGTATTGAGATTTAATGCTATAACGAGTACTCAAACAGTATATTTCACTTTGTGTTTCTATGGGGGTGCAAACGATTGAAATCTTTACTTAATGTACACTAAACTGATCTTCTGTAAAAAAAAAAAAAAAAGAAATTATCAATTCCCAACTTGACTCTCACTGGCATTAAACATGACAATAGGTCTGATCTGATTTCATCATCATTTAAAAAAAAATCATCTATTATTTTTCACTTTATGTTTCTGTGTGGGAACAAACTGTTGAAATCCTTACTTAAGGTATACTAAGATGATCTTCTGTATATTAAGATAATCGAAAATGAATCTTGATGTGAATGGAAGGGGAGAGGGAGTGGGAAAGGGGAGGGTAGTGGGTGGGAGGGACGGTATGGGGGGGAAAGCCATTGTAACCCATGAGTCGTACTTTGGAAATTTATATTCATTAAATAAAAGATAAAAAAAAAAAAGCTATTGAGGACCACACTATTTTAGCAATTAAAAAAAAAACTATTAAAAAAAAAAAACAATTGATACTCTTATTTATGACATCAGTGATCGCCCTTGTCATGAGCTGTCAAGGCTACAGAAGCCTTTTGAGTCCACAAACTCTGTCAGTATTTAGACAGGGCCATAAGCAAAATGGAAGTTCTCTCCTCCCTTCAGAGAAAAGTATATCCTTCTTTGATGGCCCCTTCTTTCATTCACAGAGATCCTTCATGTAGGTCATTTTTTGACATAGTGTCTTGACTTTCCATGCATGAAATGCTCTCATGGGCTTTTCAGTCAGATCCAAATGCCTTAAGGGCTGATTCTGAGGTCAGAGTGCTGTTTAGGGCGTTTGTCATTCTATGACTCTGCTATGTGGCCTGCTTCCCACATAGGATCATTCTCTCCTTTTTAATTCTATCTACTGTTATTACCAGACACTTGGTCTTATTTATGTGAACCTGTGACATTTAATCCTATCTATATGATCAATTAAACACTTAATATGATCACTTTAACATGTAAGATGGCATTAGTACCACTCAGATTAATGGGATTTGGAGTCTCATGCCAAGTTTTTAGCTTTACCCTTAGGGGTAAGTCCATTAGAATGTATGCTGAACTGTACATCTCTTCCTTCTTTTATTCCCACTCTTATCTTTTACTGGGATCTAGTTTCAATTGAATTTAAACACCTATGAATAATTCTGTATTAAGTAAAGAGTTCAACCAATGGAAATTTCTTGATTTGGAATCCATCTTTATCAAGTTATTTATATGCTCTGGGCCCCAACTTACACATTTGTGAAATGGATCCAATAATTATACTTTATCATTAAGTTTTTTGGCAAGGATTAAGTGAGGTGATATTTGGAATGTTCTGAGAACAACACCTGAGACAAGATAAGAGCGTTAAAAGTGTTCATGATTGTTTATATGCTTATGATTTAAACATCAAACTAGTGTGAAAAGTCCTTAAAAATGGGAGGGACTGAATTTTTATAACCTTGTTTCTTCCTTGTGCTAAGGGCATCATCAAGCAAGTGCACCTAGATGAATACTTTAGGTGACCCTGGAAATAGAGGTGTTTTTTTTTTTTTTGATATTTTATTTATTTGAGAAGTAGAATTACAGAGAGAGGGAGAGACAGAGAGAGAGTTCTTCTATATGCTGGTTCACTCCCCAAATGGTGGCCATGGCTGGATCTGAGCTGATCCCAAGCCAGGAGTCAAGAGCTTCTTCCAGGTCTTCTACATGGGTGCAGGGGCCCAAACACTTGGGCCATCTTCTACTGCTTTCCCAGGCCATAGCAGAGAACTAGATCAGAAGTGGATTAGCTGAGACTGGAACTGGCGCACATATAGGATGCCAGCTCTGCAGGCGGAGGATTAACCTACTGCGCTACAGCGCTGGCCCCAGATTTAGAGTTTTGAGAATTATGTGCACTCAAGGAATGAAGTAGCCACAGAGCTAGTATTAATCACTGTGCTGATGTTGTTGATAGCTGGATTTTACAGGGAGCACAGTGATAAGGACCACCTTTTATTAAACCAGTGGCCCCATCTCATTCCTTGGTTCTTTGTAGTAGTTCCCCATTGTATTCCATCATCGCAATTCAAAGGTTGACCGATTAATTTCATTCGGCTCATTGTTGCTTCATACAAGCACTACTGGAAATATTCATGGGACCATCCCCACATGACTAAGTCTTTTCTCTCTCGTGAAATTTTGAACACAACCTTCTGCAGTTCCAAGACATCTAGAAGTTTCCATAATCTGCAGCAGGAGCCTCGAAGTTATTGATTCTGCACACTCAGTGAAAAAAAAAATATGTATCACATGAATAATCTGCAAATATTATTATACTAATCATGTTACATGGTAAAAGTATGCAATCAAAAATGTTTTAAGAATGTGTTTAAGCTCAAATAGGATGGATTCTATATAAGGAAGACAAGATGATACCTCCAAAGGAACACAGCAACACTTGAATACTAGAATGTGAAAACCAAGAGATTGAAGAAATGCTGGATACAGAATTCAAAAAATTGATTTTAAGATTATCTAGAAGCAATCAGAAGCAAACCCATGAATTAAAGAAATCCATACATGACATGAATGAACATGTTTCCCATGAAACTGAGATTTCTAAAGAGAAACCAAAATGAAATATTGGAAATGAAGAATTCAATAGATCAAATAAAAAATGCTGTGGAAAGCCTTAACAACACTTGATGAGGCAGAAGAAAGAATATCCAACTTAGAAGACAAATCTCTGGAAATTTCACAATCAGACCAAAAAGAGAAGAAATTACAAAACTAAAAAACACTGTTGGGAGATATGCAGGATACTGTCAAATGACCCAACATACAGGTCTTAGGAATTCCTGAAGGCATGGAAACACAGAATGGGAAGAATCGCTGTTCCTAAAGTTGTATTTATGAAATGCATGAAGTTTGTATAAAATGTTTCTGGGGAAAAATAAACAAATAAATAAATCCTATAAACAATAGATGCAAATCCTCATTATAATGCATCTTTCTGGTAATTTTGAACATCCATTGTTTTTTCGTCAGAGGTGATTTGACTGCGGTTGTTTTCATCTTGTGTTAAGGTGCACATTGAGTCCTCTGCTTATTTCCTTGTTGCTTGTCTGTTTTTCTTCATTTGTACTGGGTTCAATCTGCCATTGATTTCCTGGAATCTTGTTTTTCTTTTTAAGATGTATATTTATTTGAAAATCAAAGTTACAGAGAAAGGGTGGTAGAGAGGAGAGGGAGAGGGAGAGGGATGTGAGTGAGGGAGAGGGAGGTACAGATAGAGAGAAAGAGAGAGAGAAAGAGAAGGGGGAGAGAGAGAGAGAGAGAGAGAGAGAGAGAGAGATCTTTCATCTACTGGTTCAGTCCCCACATGGGTGCAATAGCTAGGACTGGGCCAGGTTGAAACCAGGAGCCTGAACTGCATCCAAGTTTCCCATGTGGGTGGTAGGGGTTCAGGTATTTGAGCCAATTTTCACTGCTTTCCCATGTGAATTATCAGGGAGCTGGATCAGAAGTGGAACATCTGGAACTTGAACCAGTGCTCATATGGGAAGCCCACATTGCCGGCAGCAGCTTAACACCCTGTACCACGAAACTGCCCCTCCTGGAATCTTTTGAAGACACTTGTAGGGGGGCCAGTGCTGTGGCGATTTGGGTAAAGCCACCACCTGCAGTGCCAGCATCCCATATGGGTGCTGGTTCATGCCCTGGCTGCTCTACTTTTGACCCAGCTCTCTGCTATGGCCTGGGAAAGCACTGGAGGATGGCCCAAGTCCTTGGGCTCTTGCACCTGCATGGGAGACCTGGAAGGAGCTCCCGGCTCCTGGCTTAGGATCGGCTGAGTGCTGGCCATTGCGGCCAGTTGGGGAGTAAACCAGAAGATGGAAGACCTCTCTCTCTGTCTCTCTGCCTCTCCTTCTCTCTCCGTGTAACTCTGCCTTTCAGATAAATAAATAAATCTTTTAAGAAGACACAAGTGTCTTTTTAACGCGGATCAAATCTCACCTCCCCAAAAAGTCTTCCCATGCAACCTCAGCAGTTCTCCTCTCTGCTCTGGGAAATACTCTTTTGGCAATTAGTCATGCTGCCTGGTGACTTATCTTCTATTTTCTTCTTTAACTGTTATTTTTATTATTCTCATTCTATTTTTATATACTTGTATCTTATCTCCCTGACTTAACTGGTATTTCCTTAATGATGAGCCTGTGT
Organism: Oryctolagus cuniculus; assembly: GCF_051225735.1. Taxonomy (NCBI): domain Eukaryota; kingdom Metazoa; phylum Chordata; class Mammalia; order Lagomorpha; family Leporidae; genus Oryctolagus; species Oryctolagus cuniculus. The sequence continues at coordinate 46,374,561 of NC_142880.1, forward strand.
TTTATCATTTAAAAAAAATTAACTTCAAAAACTCAAGATAGTATGAACACATTTAAAAAGACACAAGTGTCTTTTTAAAAGATTTATTTATTTATCTGAAAAGAAGAGTTACAGAGAGGCAGAGGCAGACATAGAGAGAAAGATGTCTTCCATCCACTGGTTCACTCCCCAAATGGCCACAGAGGCTGGAGCTGGGCTGATCCAAAGCCAGGAGCCAGAAGCTTCTTCCAGGTCTCCCATGTGGGTGCAGGGGCCCAAGGACTTGGGCCATCTTCTACTGCTTTCCCAGGTCATAGCATAGAGATGGATCAGAAGTGGAGCAGCTGGGACTTGAACTAATGCCCATATGGGATGCTGGCACTGCAGGTTGAGGCTTTACTTGCTATGCCGCAGCGCTGGCCCCAAAGACACTTGTCCCTTTATCGAGGGTTAATTAAGATAGAACAGAAGCCATCTGCATTGCAAAATGTGACCATTAATAGGTAGTGAAGAAGTGGGGAGGAGCCCCATGTGTCCATCCCTTTAGGGTAAACGCGTGCATTCATTGCCTGTTTGACATATGTTGAATGCGGACATAGTGACTATGTCCATGTCTGGTGTTGGAATATGCTCTTGCTATCTCCTGTTTTGTCCAACTTCAGGGCAGATGTGCATTTCCTGGGGGACCACCATCTACAGACAAAGTCTGCACTTTTTTGGCCTGGCTTCTAAGAGTCAAGCCAGAGCTCCAGTAGCCTTTCCTGGTAGGATGGTCAGATGGCTTCTACAGGACCCAGCCTGGACAGAAGCAGTTAGTCCTCCACCTAAATGGTTTTCTCACTGCCCCTTCCCACCCACAGCATGTCTTATTTTTGCCTCCACAGAATTCCTTGGCCTGTCCCCCCCTCATGAATCTGCCTTTGCAAAATAACCCTGGTCAAATCTCACCTCCCCAAAAAGTCTTCCCATGCAACCTCAGCAGTTCTCCTCTCTGCTCTGGGAAATACTCTTTTGGCAATTAGTCACACTGCCTGGTGACTTATCTTCTATTTTCTTCTTTAACTGTTTCTTCTTTAACTGTTATTTTTATTATTCTCATTCTATTTTTATATCCTTGTATCTTATCTCCCTGACTTAACTGGTATTTCCTTAATGATGAGCCTGTGTTTTATCATTTTTTAAAAAAATAATTAACTTCAAAAACTCAAGATAGTATGAACACATTTAAAATGTCATCAGTACACAGAAGCTTGCAGTGCAAAACACCTTTCCCTGGGGCCTGGCGCTGTGGTATAGCAGGTAAAGCCACTGCCCTCAGTGCCAGCATCCCACATGGGTACTGGTTTGAGTCCCGGCTACTCCACTTTTGGTCCAGCTCTCTGTGATGGCCTTGAAAAGCAGTGGAAAATGGCCCAAATTCTTGGGCCTCTGCACTCATGCAGGAGACCTAGAGGAAGCTCCTGGCTCCTGGCTTCAGATCGGCACAGCTCTGGCTGTTGCGGCCAGTTGGGGAGTGAATGGATGGAAGACCTCTCTCTCTCTACCTCTCCTTTTCTCTCTGTGTAACTCTTACTTTCAAATAATTAAGTCAATCATTTTATTTAAAAAAAAAACCAAACACCATTCCCCTACGCATTCCTTCCCACCTTTTCTACCAACAACAGATGCTGGCGAGGATGTGGGGAAAAAGGGACACTAACCCACTGTTGGTGGGAATGCAAACTGGTCAAGCCACTATGGAAGTCAGTCTGGAGATTCCTCAGAAACCTGAAGATAACCCTACCGTTCGACCCAGCCATCCCACTCCTTGGAATTTACCCAAAGGAATTTAAATTGGCAAACAAAGAAGCGGTCTGCAGCCTAATGTTTATTGCAGCTCAATTCACAATAGCTAAGACCTGGAACCGACCTAAATGCCCATCAACGGTAGACTGGATAAAGAAATTATGGGATATGTACTCTTTAGAATACTATACCGCAGTAAGAAACAACGAAATCCAGTCATTTGCAACAAAATGGAGGAATCTGGAACACATCATGCTGAGTGAAATAAGCCAGTCCCAAAGGGACAAATACCATATGTTCTCCCTGATCGGTGACAACTGACTGAACACCAAAAAGGAAACCTCCTGAAGTGAAATGGACACTATGGGAAACGGTGACTTGATCAGCATAGCCCTGACTGTTAATGAACAACTTAATACATTATCCCTCTTAGTAGTTTTTTTGTCTGTTCTACTTAATATGACTGGTTTAATTCTGTAATTAATACACAGTTATTCTTAAGTGTTAAAAATTAACTGAAATGTGATCCCTGTTAAACATAAGAGTGGGAATAAGAGAGGGAAGAGATGTATAATTTGGGACATGCTCAAGCTGACTTGCCCCAAATGGTAGAGTTAAAAACATACCAGGGGATTCCAATTCAATCCCATCAGGGTGGCATGTACCAATGCCATCTCACTATTCCAAGTGATCAATTTCAGTTCACAATTGATCATAATGAAAGGACTAAGAGTCAAAGGGAGCACATAAACAAGTCTAGTACCTGCTAACACTAACCGATGGAATAAATAAAGGGGAGAGTGATCCAACATGGGAAGTGAGATACTCAGCAGACTCATAGAATGGCAGATGTCCTAAATAGCACTCTGGCCTCAGAATCAGCCCTAAAGGCATTCGGATCTGGCTGAAAAGCCCATGAGAGTATTTCAGGCATGGAAAGCCAAGACACTCTGGCAAAAGATCTCTGTGAGTGAGATCCCAGTGGAAAGAACAGGTATTCAAAGAAGGAGGTACCTTTCTCTGAAGGGAGGAGAGAACCTCCACTTTGACTATGACCTTGTCTAAACAAGATAAGAATCGGAGAACTCAGAGGGCTTCCATAGCCTTGGAAACTCATGACTGGAGCATAGGGAGACTACTGATGCCATAGACAGGAGTGTCAATTGGTAAAGTCAACAATAGGAGTCACTGTGCACTTACTCCTCATGTAGGATCTCTGTCCTTAATGTGCTGTGTATTGAGATTTAATGCTATAACGAGTACTCAAACAATATATTTCACTTTGTGTTTCTATGGGGGTGCAAGCTGTTGAAATCTTTACTTAATGTATACTAAACTGATCCTCTGCAAAAAAAAAAAAAAAAAAAAAAAAAAAAGAAATTATCAACTCCCAACTTGACTCTCACTGGGATTAAACATGACAATAGGTCTGATCTGATTTCATCTTCATTTAAAAAAAAAATCATCTATTATTTTTCACTTTATGTTTCTGTGTGAGAGCAAACTGTTGAAATCCTTACTTAATGTATACTAAGCTGATCTTCTGTATATTAAGATAATCGAAAATGAATCTTGATGTGAATGGAAGGGGAGAGGGAGTGGGAAAGGGGAGGGTAGTGGGTGGGAGGGACGGTATGTGGGGGAAGCCATTGTAATCCATAAATCGTACTTTGGAAATTTATATTCATTAAATAAAAGTTAAAAAAAAAAAGGCAGAGAGAGGGAAGAGAGAATGAGAAAAAAAAAACACACACAAAAAGAAATTATATTATTGAAAAAATTAAAGAATTAAAAAAGGAGGGAGACTCAGGGAGGGAGGGGGGAAGCATGGTTATCTTAGAATTATATCTATGAAATACATGAAATCTGTTTTGTTTATATTAATAAAATCTTTAAAATAAAAAAAAAAACACCATTCCCCTACGCATTCCTTCCCACCTTTTCTTCCTTTCTAAGGGGGGTTTCCCTTCAATTTTTAGTTGGTTCTCCTGGCAAGTTCTGCCATATTTTACCAGTCTTTCTGTAGTTCTTGAATCATCACTTGTAGACATTACCAGCCAAATTTCTATTATGAGATATGAGTATAAAGTGTTCTGATATTCCCCCTCCAAATTCCTTTTCCCTCCTTTCAACTCTCGCATTTTCCTAAAATATTATAATTTGTTGTTATTCATCAGGATTTGTGTTGTTATGACTATACAAATAGGATATGCTGCTGAGCCAAGCAGGGTATACTTGTATAGTTTCTATCAACTTGTCTTTCTCATTTGTTTTGCTGTCCCTAAAACTAGGATTACATCCTTTTTTTTTAAGATTTATTTTACTTATTTGAAAGACAGAGTTACACACAGAGAGAGGGCAACACACACACACACACACACACACACACAGAATCTTCCATCTGCTGTTTCACTTTCCAAATGGCCACAATGGCCAGGGCTGGGCCAGACCAAAGCCAGGAACGAGGAGTTTCTTCCAGGTCTCCCACATGGGTTCAGGAACCCAAGCATTTGGGCCATCTTCGGCTGCTTTCCCAGGGACATTAGCAGGGAGCTGGATCAGGAGTGGAGCAGCTGGGAAAGGATTTAGTGCCCATATGGGATGCTGGCATTGCAGGTGGCCATAACACTGCCCCTGTGATCATGTCTTATATCTAATTATGTGTTGGTACTATTTTCCAAATTCTCAAATGTACTATATAATCTCTTGGTTCAATTTCTGCTGGGAGACCTTCTGGTGAGCTGTGTTTACCTGCTCTGATCTGGACCACTGGTATCTGGGTTGGCAGCACTGATGGTCTACTAGGACCTTTCTTTGATGCTCCCTGGTGTTAGATACTCATTTTGGACCTTGTCACCCCCTCTTGGTTTTGACTTTCATTCTGATGAGGCCCTTAAAAGTCTGAAAATGTCTATTTTACCCTTCCTTCTGATGAATAGATTGGCTGCATATGGAATCCCAGCTGGAGAACAATATTCCTTTAGAATTTTAAAATCTCATCTTGTTACGCCTGGCATTCCCATTCTGATTCCTGATTCTATTTGTTTCCTCTTTGGGAAACTGTGGCATCTTGTCTTCATCTCCGAGCTTCTGAAATTTCATAACGTTGTGCTCTGCTGTGATCATTTTCATGCATGACTCTCAGTGTGTGTGCCTCAGTCCTGTGGAAAATTTTCTATCTTCTCTTTGATAATTTCTTTTTCTCTGTTTCTTTTTTTATGGAATTTCAGAAATTTTGCACTTTTTGGTTTGAATTTTAATCTTTTTTAAATAATTATTTGTTTGAAACATAAAGTAACAGAGAGATATAGACTGAGACAGAGATGGAGACAAAGAGAGAGATCTTCCATCTGCTAGTTTACTTCTCAAATGCCAGCAATAGCCAGGGTTGGGCCAGGCAATAGCCAGGAGCCAGGAACTCTGCCTGGATGGATATCCCACATGGTTAGCAGGAACCCAAATAATTGAGCCGTCATCTTCTGCCTTCCCAGGCACATTAGCAGGAATCTGGATTGAAGCAAAGGTGGCACTGGATCTCAGGCATTCCAGTATGCGATGTGGGCATCACAAACAATGACTTCAGTGGCCGCCCCCTCTCTTCTCTTCTGCCTTGTTTTCTATTTTTTTCTTTATAGTTTTTCTAACCATTTATTAAATTTATATCTGGGTTATAGAATGTTTGTAATTCCTAAGGAATCTCCCTTGCTCCTTGATGCTTGCTTTCCTATCTTCCTATTCATATTTAATGAAAACATTCTCTTAGGCTCTGAGGGTGCTGGTGTTGGGTACACATCTCCAGTTCTTGCTCATCAGTTTACTTTAGAGTCCTTCTTAATTCTTTCCTTCTTTCTTACCACCCATCTCCAGTTCATGTTGCCAGTTCTCTCAAATACCTAATGATCCTTGGTTGTCCTTTTGTAACGAAGACTAAGATGCTTAAAAGCAAAATGCAAACTCCAGGTCTGTGGGCAAAGCTTGTGGACAAGTGGGCTTCACAGTAGGTGTCAAATAAATTTTGATGAGGGGTCAGTTGGCTTTTTCTTTTTTTTTAAGATTTATTTGTTTTTATTTGGAAGTCACAGTTACATAGAGAGAGGAGAGGGAGAGAGAGAGAGAGAGAGATAGGTTTTTCATCCAATGGTTCATTCCCCAATTGGCTGCAATGGTCAGAGCTGTGCCGGTCTGAAGGCAGGAGCTTCTTCTAGGTCCCCCACATGGGTGCAGGGGCCCAAAGACTTGGGCCATCTTCCATTGCTTTCCCAGGCCACAGCAGAGAGCTGGATCTCGAACCGGTGCCCATAAGGGATGCTGGCACTCCAGGCCAGGGCGTCAACCCGCTGTGCCACAGCGCTGGCTCCTAGTTGGCCTTTTCATAAGGGAGTCAGGTCCCCAGAGAAGCCTCTAGTCTGTTGAGGGCAAGGATTTTCCTGGCTTCAGTCTTCCTGGTTCAACTTGTAGGAAATGGGATGAACAGGTATCATCAGCAGGCTGACTTCAGTTCCTCCCCTATTTGCAGGTGTGTGCCTCACCCTCTCTCCTCTCTGCTACTCTTCAGTATCCATTAGTCTGGCGCCTCTTGCAGTCAGTTTCTCTGGGCACATTTCCAGTTAAGGCTGGAGTCAGGGAGCCATGGTTGCCTCTGTTGCACAGTAGGGGAGAACCCCTGGGACCTTTGAGTATTTCCTGGACCTTTCTTAGGTTCTTTTTCTTTTTCTTTTTTTGACAGGCAGAGTGGACAGTGAGAGAGAAAGAAAGAGAGAAAGGTCTTTCTTTGCCGTTGGTTCACCCTCCAATGGCTGCTGCGGCCGGCGCGCTGCGGCTGGCGCACCGCGCTGATCCGATGGCAGGAGCCAGGAGCCAGGTGCTTTTCCTGGTCTCCCATGGGGTGCAGGGCCCAAGCACTTGGGCCATCCTCCACCGCACTCCCAGGCCACAGCAGAGAGCTGGCCTGGAAGAGGGGCAACCAGGACAGAATCTGGTGCCCTGACCGGGACTAGAACCTGGTGTGCTGGCGCCGCAGGTGGAGGATTAGCCTATTCAGCTGCGGCGGCGGCCCTTTCTTAGGTTCTGTAGCCCATTTGGCTTTCAAGTTCTACTGAAACAATTACAGTATAAAGCTATTATCTTTTTCATTCAAGGGGCAGGTGAAGGAGTTCTGTGAGCTGTCTCATGGGGTCGAGTCTGTGATGCTTGTTCTTGGCTGAAGGAATCAATGAGAATTGCAGGTCCGAATCCAGGACACCTGAGCAGTTTGTTGGACGCATGCAAACACACAAAATTGTGTTACCAACACTTTGTTCACAGCAGCTTGAAAGTAAATTTGAATTCTTTGGAATACTAAAATGAATCTTGCAGAGATAACAAAAGCTTTGTAAAATAGTTCTAATCCAGCCCCAGCTAGGCCTTGCTTTGTTACTCTGTCCTAACATGGGTAGAAGAATGTGCATTTTCCTTAGATACCAAGAACTCACTCTCATAAGTGGAAGAATAAAATTATTCACTGGAATTGAATTTTAAAAATTAGAGTATCTCAGTTTAAATTTCTTATTGCTTGTATTTAGCAGTCAAAGAAATGTGTAGCTTCTGAATAGCAGAGGCCGCAATGGCTGAGTAATGGCATCAGAAACATTAACACTAATTGACCCATAAATATTCTTGATTATATGTATCCCATGGATAGCTCTTAATCATCTGCATTTTTCATTGCTTTCCACGTGTTTCCAGAATGTCTTGGCCTCTTTAATGGAATCTAAATGTCATTTTAAACCCCTGAATGATGTCAAAAGCTAAGAAAGGACATTAAGCAATGTTTAAATATTTTTATCATCAGCTTGAAGATAAAATGAGTGCATGGATAATGATCGAGGATACTGATATATATATATTTTTTGACAGGCAGAGTTAGACCATGAGAGAGAGAGAGAGAGACAGAGAGAAAGGTCTTCCTTTTTCCATTGGTTCACCCCGCAAGTGGCTGCTATGGCTGGTGCATTGCAGCCAGTGCACTGCACTGATCCGAAGCCAGGAGCCAGGTGCTTCCTCCTGGTCTCCTATGCGGGTGCAGGGCCCAAGGACCTGGGCAATCCTCTACTGCACTCCCAAGCCACAGCAGAGAGCTGGTCTGGAAGAGGAGCAACCAGAACAGAATCTGGCGCCCCGACCGGGACTAGAACCTGGGGTGCCAGTGCCTCAGGCGGAGGATTAGCCTAGTGAGCCACGGCACCAGCAGAGGATACTAATATTAATAACACGTATTCATTGCTCAGGATATACCACACGAAAGATTAAGTCTTTTATAGATGTCAGCTCACTTATTCTCATAGTCACCATATAAAATATCCTATCAGTCAACTTTTTAAAAAAGATTTATTTATTTATTTGAAAGTCAGAATTACACAGAGAGAGGAGAGGGACAGGGAGAGGGAGAGGGAGAGAGAGAGAGGGAGAGGTCCTCCATCCGCTGGTTCACTCCCCAACTGGCTGCAATGGCCAGAGCTGTGCTGATCTGAAGCCAGGAGCCAGGAGCCAGGAGCCAGAAGCCTCTTCCAGATCTCCCACATGGGTGCAGGGTCATCTTGTACTGCTTTCCCAGGCCACAGCAGAGAGCTGGATAGGAAGTGGAACAGCCGGATCTCGAACCGGTGCCCATATGGGATGCTGCCTCCTCAGGCCAGGGCGTTAACCCACTGCGCCATAGTGCTGGCCCCTATCAGTCAACTTACATTAAGTTTTGTTACAGTGAAAACCAGTCTCCTAATCTCAGATGTGTACCACCTTCACTCTACCTCTCCACCCGCATGATGCGCCCGTGGTGGGGCTGTATTTCTAGGAGCCCAGAAGATGGATGGGGAAGCACCTGGGTAGATATTGGCTGACTCAAGGTAAAGAGAAAGGAGAGATGGGGAACCATAGCCTGGTTCTTAAACTTCTACCCAGAAGTGGCACATGTTATGTCTCCCCTCGATTCAGTGGCCAAAGCAAGTCACATCATCACTCTTGACCTCCATGGAGGGAGGACCCATCTCATTATCTGGAGGTGTGTCTCAATCCACACGACCACATCTGATATTAATGGAAGAGGAAATACAATTGTCCACCAAGGAGGGGCAACACCTGTTTTGGGTAATCCACTCCACAGCAGATATTATCATCATCATCTGCATGTTGCAGATGGGAAAATGAAGAAAGGGAAAGATGCCATCCAATTCTCAAACCCCATAAGACAGCAGTTGATTTCAATATCTGGGAGATAAAAACACAAGCACAGCAAAATAAAAACACTGTGTCGACAACTTGATCTTGCAGAAGTGTTAGGATCAAATCCTGTATGCTACTTTCCTAAACAGGGAAAAGTATTTTCACCTGTATGTTATTATTCCAAGGCAGAGTTGGAAAAGCAAATTAAAACATTTAAGATGATATCTATGGGGAGTAACTCAAAGAGACCTCGTTTCAAAAGGGCCAGGCTAATATTATTTATGGAAATGCAACACAGGTTCTAAAATCCAGACTTCAGATGTGCTAAGTGCTCTCAGGATCGTGCTTCACTTTGGGAGTTTTCTAGTGGTTTCCGTTCATCATGTGACTTCGACGTTTGCCGAATGTAAGACATAGCTGAGAGACAGGAAGTACTTTTTAAGGGCAAATAATTGTAAAGAGGAAATAATTCACATGACTGGAAGCACATGTGAAGCCCTTGGGTGCCTACCCCATCCTTGCATTTAATTCTTTTCGTATGGTTACATGAAGTCTTGTCTGTCACAAGACAAACAGGTACATGCACATTCTACTGCTGTAATTCATTATCCAGTTTATTAGAACATTCATGGAAAAAGTCATCTTTTCTCTGGATTTAATTATTACTCTATAGAAATCAGGTAAACCATGTGACACTGAGTTTTCTTGAACAAGCCTGCCACCTTGTGGTCATACGGAAAACCAGTTTGGCAAGACAAATGCATGGCAGTACCTTGCCTTTAATACTCACTTGCGTGCCTGAAGTACTCCTACTGTGTCCTGGGCACAGAGCCTGCAATAGTGAATGCAATGGACAAAATTCCACAGCCTTCCAGAAATAACATGTTATAGCGTAAGATCTTGTATATGTGAGTGAATATTTAGAGATGGTCCACCTTCATCAACCTATCAACTTAATGCCCAACCTATATGTGTGCCCGTCTTCCCCACAATTCTTCCTGCTACCGGTGGGCAAAACATACTGCTTCTGTAAGAGTCAGCCCTTTCCTTTCTCTATTCTCTAGGCCTTCTTAAGGTCTCAAGGGCTTTGCGTCTGTATTGTCCCCTCCTTCTCTATCATCATCGCTCCCTCCCCTTGCACCCATGCTGTAGTGTCCTTCATTAAACAACAACAACTTTCCCCATTCAGAAATCCTCTCCAGCTAATTCTGAGTTTCTCAGGGTTCTGTCATGGTAAAACTTCTCAAAAGAATTGTGTGTATGTGCTGTCTGCATCTCTACTCCACGCACCGTAACCCAGGGCCGCCTCTGTCACCTCTTCCCCAGGCCACACACTGCACCCAGGCCCCTGGTCCCCTTCTGTCTTCATCTCTCAGCACAGAACACAGTTGAGTGCCTTCTCTCTCTCCAGCAAGTCCTAGGGGCTCAGAGCTGCTCTTCCACCCACCGAATTCTTAGCAATCACTGCCCGAAGGGGCCTTATTCTTTTTATCCTTCGTGCCCACCAGAAGCTCATCTGCTTTGATTGCTGAACCCCAGCATTCAGTACTTGCTCTATAGATGCGTTTAGCTTGTGTGTGTCTAGGAGTTGTTGGCAGTGATTGTCACCCCTGCCGTGTTCTGGGCTATGGGTAATCTGCTATTTTGAAAACAGAAGTAAGGAAGCACATTGAATTGACTGGAGAATCACATTAAGCACTTCAGGGAAATCCTTTAACCTTAACGTGACTTAGATTCCTGATTTGTGAAATGAGGGAATTGGACTAACTGGAGATGATGAATATATATATATTGGAGATGACTCCATGGAGATAACTATACTGGAGATGATGACTGGGGTGAGATTGGATTAATTGGCTGCAGTAACTGGGGTATAGTATCACAAAGAAATTTTGTCCACAGAGAGAATGCTCCGATGACTTGATATTGATTGATTGTCAGTATTTACCCTGGATATGTAGGCTCTGGAGCTGTGTATTTCTGGACAATATGGATTCTTTGACAGTATGTCAAAGAGTGATTCAAAAACACAGCCTGTCAAAACATTATGGTTTCAACTGAATTATAGATTTGAATTAGACGTAAACCCTTAAAGGATTCTTGACATTAAATGATGGAATAAGAAATAAACACAGACTTGAAATTATAAACTGCAATCTCTAAAAATTTATCTAAGTGAAAACAGATCTGCACCAATTTATTTCAGATTCATTTGATATCGTATATCTTGAGAAAAACTTTCTGATGTGTAGTAGCTTAAAGTGTTCTTTTCAGAAAGATTTCCTGCACTGTCTCTGGTATTTGCTGTGCTTCCCCTAGCATGAGTTACCTCTGTGTCTCTTCTAGTGGGTGGCTTTCCTTGCTTCTTTTCTCACCCTTTGCTTCTCTACAAGGAGATAATTCCAGTTTAGATTGGTAAATTTTTCATGCTATATTTTGACTGTGGGGATAACATGAGATGCATGAAGTTAAATAAACATCAGAATGCAGTGTAAGCCCTTATTAATGAAAATTGGGATTAAACTCAAATCTTTATCACCTTATGTGGCAGATGATCATAAATATTTTCAGTGTATGAAAAAAACCAACTGAATGGGTTTGAATACATAAAAGAATGTGCAGGGGGTTATTTTAGTGAAAAGATAATGATCTGAGAATATAAAAATAGTCACATGAAATTCTGTAGACAAAATGTTAAAAACATTAGAGAGCTTCTTTTACTTATTTATTTGTTGACCCTGAATACAATTCTAAAGTAAATAAGATAACTTAAATTCAAGGAATTCGATTTTTCTGAAAGAAAGCTTCAAACTCACTTTATTATAGTTTAGGGCTGGTTTTAGTAGGACCATATCATTATGTTAAAATGTTTTAATTTTTAATTGACACACAGAAATTTTACATAATTATGAGATATTCTTTAACATTTTAATTTATGTTCACAACATACATAAATGTATGTGATTTAGTGCAGAGAATTTTGGGTCCAGGGTTGAGGGGGTTGGCAGCCAAGAACTCCCAACATCCTTCCCTAAATCCCCAGGAATCGGGGGTCCCCAGGTTTGAAAAGCTCTGCTTGAGACTCAAGAGAGGCAGCGACAGAGACTGGGGAAGTCCATTTTGCAGAGACTCTGTGGCCCCAGTGGAAATGCTGGCACCATCCAAGGAGAGGGTTGCTGCCCTTCCACCTGCCAGGAGTTTCCTAATGGCCTCCAGCACAAAATTGCCTATGTGAGCAACAAGAGATCACCCACCAAGATAAAATGCCTTAGTGCCTTCGTGGAACTGAGAGTTTCTGCAGCTTGGGGGTTGATAAAATAAATGGTCCTGTCAGAGAGTTTCTGTATTTCTAATAAATGTCTTCATTAAACAATTTTTCCCATGAAGAAATTCAGTATCCTGTCACCGGTGTTGCAGCCCGGTGTGTTAAGCTCCTGCTGGTGATGCCTGCATGCCATGTTACGGTGCTGGTTGGTGTCCCAGTTGCTCTGCTTCTTATTCCACTTCCTGTTAATGTACCTGGGGGGTGGGGTAGCAGAGGATGGGCACCCATGTGGGTGACCAGGATGGAGTTCCTGGCTGCTGCCTTAAGCCTGGCTCAGTCCTAACTAAAGCAGACATTTGGGAAGTGAACCAGCAGATGGGAGATCACTTTCTGTCTTTTTCTTCTATGTGTCCCTCTAACTTTAAATAAATATTTAAAAATTCAGTATCTTTTGCCCAAAAGAATGTATCAATACAGCCCTCTCAGTGTGGATTTCTAGATTTGTCCTTCCTGACACAGGGAGACCGATTCCTTTTAGTAGCTACTGACAGTTAAATATTTACGTATTTATTTAATTTAGTCTTTGGTACCAGGGAGCAGACAGCCATATTCCTCGTGTGAACACAGAGACTTGCTTCGTGCTCCCCAGTTACGTCTGCCTTCTGTCCTCCCCGACTCAGTGCTTAGCTTTTGTTCTCTCCTTTCCTGAATGGTCCTCTGAGCTGTGCTGCACAATCACCTTCATTAGGACACATGTTCTCAGTGTGTTTTATGAATCAGCTCAGAACTTGGCACACATTTCAGTATATAATCCTCAGAATAACCCAAGGAGGCAGGTAATATTACTATTTACTAGAAGAAAAGATTAATACTACAAAAGGTGAGTAAACTTGTTCAAAATCACAGAACTAGAAAGTGGAGGCAAAGTTAGGACTTCAACCCATTGCTATCTGACAACCAAGTTTGTTCACTTTACCTGCCATCTCCCTAAGTCATTTTCCAATGGAGGTAAACAAGTGTCAACGAGAAAGGCTCTACAAGAACAGAATACATTTTCCCATTGAGAGTATGATGAAGAGGATTGACACAAGGCTCTTATTCACAGAACTTCCATAAGAGACTGAGATTGTTACACCAGGCAACACCCAACAGTGAACCAACCTTGGGAAAACAGCCTAATGTTATCAGTAATTAAATATGTGCATACAATATATACATATAACCATTCTGTATCTAAGGAAAGGTGGTATTGTTGGAGCTCTGGGGACACAGGTTCTTTTGGTTGCACTGCATTTGTTTCATGTTATTGGGGGACAAAACCATTAACATCTGCACACTATTGATTGATGGAGCCATTTCTACAAACTTAAACTGACGTGATATCTCACAAGGTGAAAACTGCAGTGCTTAAAGCTGTCATAGCAACAATATTAGGTGTAAAAAATACAAGGGAAGATAATTGGCCTCTAGCAGAAGACAAAATGATTAACTGATTTTGATTTAGCAGTAAGGCTGTATAATAGAAGTTTGTTCAGAAACAAACAATAGTTAATGTCACATAGAAACTGGAACTTGGTGTGTGTGATATGGGTCCGTTGATGGAAAAGTGAGTTCACATATGCAAGGGTTAGGGAGGGCTAACAGTAGGCCCCAATCTTCTTGTTCCTCATTTGATCAACTACCTCAACATGAGGACAAAGCCAAAAGGAAAGTGGCAGAATCGAGGCCATCTTCTCCCTCTCAATGGGGCCAGTCATTGAAAAGTGAAGCAGCAGAAATCCAAGAAGCAGAAGTGTGGTGTTAAAAATGCAGCCCGGGGAACACTGACTGGAAGCCTGCCTCCCAGAAGTGATTCCTCAGCCTTGAGCAGGTCCTCAGAAACATCCCTAATTGTAGATTCTAATTACCACGGTGATAAATGGTCACTGCAGAAACATTCATTCAACACAGAATTGTATAACGTGGTATGAGAAAGCTAAGCTGCCTTCTACCCTGCCTCTGAAATAGGACCAATTCCCAGTGGGATCCACAGTTAGCATTCTGGGGTCAACTCCTGCAGGCATTTTCCCATGTGTTAATTTCTAACATAAGTGCATCCATACTATTCCTGCTGTTCAGCAGTTTGCTTTAGGTGCCTAAGAAATTGTGACACCTTTCCTTGTGTTTGATTTTGATAGGATTAATATCTTAACTACAATGAAAATTTCTTTTTCCTCCCAAGTCTCCCAGAAATATAGATTCTTCAAGAATCTATATGTGATTTTCTGGGTGTGTCCTGGCCCATCACTGTGATCATCTGTGTCATTTTTATGCATGGCATTGGGTTCCCCTTAAAACAACAGACACAGCAGTTGGCTTGCTTCTTAGTTTACTTTTTTTTTTTTTTGATCCCTTCAACTGTTTATACCAGATATCTTTTTAAATACACTTTAGTTTGTGCTCTCTCATTTTTTTTTTTTTTTGGACAGGCAGAGTGGACAGTGAGAGAGAGAGACAGAGAGAAAGGTCTTCCTTTTGCTGTTGGTTCACCCTCCAATGGCCGCCACTGCTGGCACACCACACTGATCCGAAGCCAGGAGCAAGGTGCTTCTCCTGGTCTCCCATGCGGGTGCAGGGCCCAAGTACTTGGGCCATCCTCCACTGCACTCCCTGGCCACAGCAGAGAGCTGGCCTGGAAGAGGGGCAACTGTCGCTCCCCGTCTTCGTGGAGGAACGACACAGGACCCTGCTCTGTTCTTCTGTCTGCTCGGCCCTCCCCGGGTTTGCTGCTGGTTCTTTCCGGGTTGGCTACCGACCCTTCCCGGGTTGGCTGCTGGTCCTTCCCGGGTTGGCTACCATCCCTTCCACCTCCGTGGAAGGGCGGTTCCCCCTGCCACATTCCCCACTTCCGCGGGGGAGTGGCACACCGCCGGCCGGCTCTCCCGGGGGCTGCACAGGTGTTCCCCTTAGGTGTTCCCCTTAGATGTTCCTGGTGCATGCCGTCTCTCTCCTCCTTTATAGTCCTCTTCCACCAATCCCAACTCTGCTACCCACACGCCGAGTACGCTGCTCTCCTCCAATCAGGAGCAGGTCCCACAGTTTATTGGTTGAACTGGAGGCAGCTGTGTAGAAGCTGTTTCCCTTCTCAGCGCCATATTGTGGGAGAGCAGATGCATAGAATAAGTCTTAATTCCAGTAACTTAGTCTAGTCCGAGTTGCTCCCAGTTGCTCCCCACAGGCAACCGGGACAGAATCTGGCGCCCCGACTGGGACTAGAACCCGGTGTGCCGGTGCCACAAGGTGGAGGATTAGCCTATTGAGCAGTGGCGCCGGCTTGTGCGCTCTCATTTCTTACCTTTGTTATCTGGAGAGAAATCACTCTCCATGATACTGGGTTGAGCTTAGCTGTGCAGAGGATTCCTAGGTCTGAGAAGTAAGAGAGTTTTTGCAACTGTTCAGAAGCCTTAGACTTTCTATCAGAAGCACAGGTTTAGGTAGATGCTGGAATTTGGACAGGACATGCACTTGCAGCAGACGAAGCAGCATCTAAATGATAACAAATGCATCCATTGTAGTCTGCTCAGCAACTAGTTCTCACATTCGCTGATTTATTTTAGGCACCATTCCTTGCATTGGAGTTAAAGTAAAATATTTTAGGGCCAGCATTTTGGTGCAGTGGGTTAAGTTACTGCTTGCAACCCTGGTATCGCATATCTGAGTACTGGTTTGTGTCCTGGCTGCTCCACTTCCAATCCAGCTCCCTGCTAATGCACTAAGGAAGGCAGAAGATGACAATCCAACTGCTTGGGCCCCTGCCACCCACATGCAGACACAGATAGAGTTCCTGGCTCCTGGCTTTAGCCTGACCCAGCCCTGGCTGTTGCCGGCCATGGGGAGTGAACCAGAGAATGGGAGATCTGTCACTGTGCCTTTTAAATAAATCTTTTTTTAAAATAAAATATTTTACTTACTGGTAGAGGCTGAACTAAGAGTAGATGCAGTTAGTGAGAGCAAGATTTAATGCTCACACAATTCAACACTGGAGCCTGGCAGTCTCATTTATTCAAAAGCAGGGTCACGTGACTTATTGCACATTGTTTACACCATAGTAAAGTAACTTGTGCACTGATAGGTTTAGTGGGTGATCTAACCAAAGAAATACTGAGGTCCCTATCCAATGTGGGAAGTGGGATACACAGCATACTCATAGAATGGCAGATGTCCTAAATAGCACTCTGGCCTCAGAATCAGCCCTTAAGGCATTCAGGTCTGGCTGAAGAGCCCATGAGAGTATTTTAGGCATGGAAAGCCAAGACACTCTGGGAAAAAAAAAGAAGACCTAAATGAAAGATCTCTGCGAGTGAGATCCCAGTGGAAAGAACGGGGCCATCAAAGAAGAAGGTACCTTTCTCTGAAGGGAAGAGAGAACTTCCACTTTGACTATGACCCTGTCTGAATAAGATCGAAGTCAGAGAACTCAAAAGGCTTCCATAGCCTTGGCAACTCATGACTAGAGCCTAGGGAGATTACTGACGCCATAAACAAGAGTTTATTTATTATTATTATTATTATTGTTAAGTCAACAACAGGAGTCACTGTGTACTTACTTCTCATGTGGGATCTGTCCTTAATGTGTTGTCCAATGTGAGGTAATGCTATAACTAGTACTGAAACAGTAGTTTATACTTTGTGTTTCTGTGTGGGTGCAAACTGATGAAATCTTTACTTAATATATAGTAAATCGATCTTCTGTATATAAAGATAATTGAAAATGAATCTTGATGTGAATGGAATGGGAGAGGGAGCAGGAGATGGGAGGGGTGCAAGTGGGAGGGAAGTTATTGGGGGGGGGGAAGCCATTGCAATCCATAAACTGTACTTTGGAAATTTATATTTACTAAATAAAAGTTAAAAAAAAGAAATACTGAGGTCCCTGAACTTGAACTTTGCCTGGTGTCTCTACAGAAAGGTACTCTAGAAAAAGCCCTCGATGTCTAAGGAGGCACATATACTTTTTACCATAGTTTTATGCATTTTCTCAGTAGAAAATGCTGGGGAGTAGAAAAGTGCTTTAGACCCAGAGGACAGATATAGGCTCAGCAAGGGAGAAGGGAGTCAGGAGAGAGGACCATGCAGGCAGCCGAAAGTTTGTTTAGTCTGCTTCCATCGTGGGCAGATGTTCCTAGTGTGGCACCAAGGCCAGGCCGGCCTTCTGTTTCAAGTCTAGTGCTTCATACAAACAGCAGTTTGCTCAGGCTTCCCAGGTATCCTTTTACAGTGCATGAAGAGGAAGGGGAAAAGGGGAACTGAGCTTAAGCCTTCTTCTTCCGGCTACTCAGTGGATAGGAATGGGGAATGGGATTCAAAATCCTGGATTTTAGTCTTTGGCATCGCTCTTGCAGCTGCCGTGGCTTTCCTGTTCCAGGGGATGAGGGAGTCAGCAAAGGTGATGTACCCTGCAGGCCCCTGTTAAAAGGGAAGTCTGCCAGAAACCACACCTGCTGTCCTGCTGAAGACACCCTGAACCTCAGCGGGGCAGCTTCCCCCACAGCCAGGCTCTTAAAAAACCAAGTCTTTTCCAACTGGTCACAATGTCATGCTCCTTTAGCAGGGTGTCGCGGCCTCCTCGTCCCCGACATGGTGGAGTGGATAATGATCTGCTGCGGGTCTGTGTCCTCTGCATAGCAGGTGGTTCAGCAGCATCCCTGGCAGCTACCCATTAAATGCTCACAACACTTCCCCACCCCATCCCTCTAGCAGAACAGCCAAGACTAGCTCCAGGAATTGCCAGATGTCTTCTGGGGAGCAAGACAGTCCCCAACCCATTGGGGACCCCTGATTTAAACAAAGGGAGTCCTTTCACTATGTGCAAGGTGAGATTGTAATGATGGCATTGGTGGGGGTGGGGGGAGGAAAATACTGACTTCTGTGTATTTTCCTTCATCTTTCATCCTTCCCCTGCCATGCCATTACTGCAAAAGCCTGTGACCATGTCACCCAGCGACCCTTACTCGCCATCTTTCTGGAATGTTCCTATTCAAGGGGAAAAAAAACATATGTTTTTATTCCTGGCTGTATGGCCTTTTTTGCTTTTGGTTTGTGGAAGAGATTGGCAAACAAATCCTGCACCCAAAACTTAACAGTGGAGCAGAATTTACTTTTAACTTCTCTAAATGGGTCTCTGAGGGTTTGGGCTAATTCGGTAGGCATCAATCAGTGGCAACCATCCAAAAAACTGTCCAGCAAAGGTGGCTGGGGTAACACTGGGGACACCACTGTCACCAGGCTTTTGCTTTATCCATGTTGCTCTACATTTTTTTTAAGTTTTCTTTCCACGTTATTCTTTTTCCCCAGACACCCTTTATTTAGGGTATACAAACTTCATGCATTTCATAAATATAACTTTAGGAACATAGTGATTCTTCCCACCGTACCTGCCCTTTATTTGAGATATTAACCCTCGTTTAACCATTTAGGAGGAAAGGATGGGGAGATGAGGAAGATGCTAGGCCTTAGTGGGAGGAGGGGCGACCTCAGTGAGGTTGGCGGTGACACGAGGTCTGTGCTGACACAGCAGGTGTATTTTGAAGAGCAGCACACACATGGAAGCTTTTGTCAACTGACAATGAATCCATTATATTTCAAGTAATTCCATGGTAAGTCGTTTAGCAAGAATTAAACCATAAGATAATTTATCTTTTTGATAAATATATTCATAAATTATGCAGGCAATTAAACATGACAATGGAATTCAGATTATAAACCACAAAGTCCAGCTTTGTTTACTGATAATATTCATTTCCTTTGGTGAGTGAAGCTCTCTCCTTCTCATGAAAGTGATGGTGAAAGCTAATTAAATTTGTGAGAAATTGTACCCTAACATATGCTCCCGAGTTCATTAGTCTATAATCCAAACAACTACATGACATCCACAATGGTCAATGTTAACAGTTCTCTAAACTCCAGAGCTTCACATGCTTATTCACTAATTCCCTAAGGATGTGTGTTAGATTTTTTTTTCTAGGAGCATGCCCTCTGAGAGTGTGACATGTTAGATGAACAATTAAAAATGAGTCTAAAAGCATCATCCAATTGAATTTTATATAGTCTTGCAGTTGCACTGCAGGATGTAACATTTTGGCTACCATTTACTGCATGTCTACAAATTCTGGAAAAGCTTCTATTTTTAGGAGTTAAGAGTACTGCCAGTCAGTTGTATTATTATTTCATTAAAGAATTTCATTTTTTGAAAACCTTTTAAGAGAACAACTAAATTTGATGGAAGACGCAAATGAGTGGACCAGCAAGCTTTTGCCTCCAGTTTCTATAGTAACCTGTGATCTGTATTCCAACCACACCTTTGAAAGGCTGGTTTTCTCCATCATGAAAATTTACCCAGAAGCACTGAAGATATTGAACATAAATTTTGATGTTTTTTTCTAGAAAAAGTGAATATACAAAGAGGAGAGCACCCACAGGTTTACTGTGCAAACACAATGGGAGCATATATTTAATAGTTTTAAGATTATTTACATGTCTGGAAGATCACAGAGAACAAAACTCTGAAGGCTAAATGATTAACTGATCAACTCCTCTAACAGACTTCATGAATGTCTTGAGCAGAAAATGACAAATATTCATTTATTTCCAGAGAATAAAAACCTAGAGGCTCACTCGTAAAGGTTAATCTTTGTACAGTCCTGTCATTTCGACTTGGAGAGATTTTGCCTCCCAGGTGATATTTGGCATAACTGGAGACATTTTTGGTTGTTAGAACTGGTGGCCATGCTGCTGCTGGTGGTGGTGGCAATGCTGTGTGTGTGTGTGTGTGTGTGTGTGTGTGTAGCATGCTACTGGTCACTAGTGGAGGTTAGCAATGACACCAAACATCCTACAATGCACAGGACAGCACCCTATGGAAAAGAATTATCCCACCCCCAATATGCAGGTTCACTGATGTTGTCCTGGTTATGAGAGGGGGGGAAATGCTGCAACTAACAAAATGCTTTGGCGACAACCTTATTCATAACTGGCTTCCCTGTTCTGACATTATGCTTATTTCTTACTTCATCTCAATGGTCAAAAGGGAAAACAAACAATTCCCTCTCCCCTTTCTCTGAGCCCTCTTTGGTTACAATGGGAGATGCCCAGCTTGCATGCCTTGATGTAACAACACAGCCTCTGATAAACTGCAAAACGTGTTCAGCTTGCCCTTCGTGTCCCACTGCAGAACTGCGGGTGTAGCTACTGGGTTGCCGTTGTCACCTCACAATTTAAATGGAGTGAAGTTCTGGTAAGTTTATTTTCCTGTGAAGCGAAAATGCACTTACCTTTCCGCCGTTGAATACGACGCGCTTACGGTGGGCGGCTGCCGCCCTCCTAAGGTTACATTTCGTCCCCCGAATCCGGGGGGCAGCCCTGCCCCACATCCACGCTCGGGTCTGCAGGGTGCAGACCCTCCTGGAGAATGATCTGAAAGGCACTCGTTTTTCTGTGCTGTGGTGCAGACCGGCAAGGCGGGCACAGCCAGAGGGCGCCCAAGTGCAGCAAATAAAACTTCCCTTGGTCCGCATGGGGTTTTTGCGGGAAGGTAAAACTGGCTTTTGTCTAATGAAAGAGCCACGGTTGTCATCGATGTCACGTTATTAATTATTACTATTTATTTTATTTTCCATTTCCCTCCTGCCAACAGGTGCGTCAGGGAACTTATCTCCCAACCCCGGCGGCGACTTTGCGCCTCGCTGTTCCCCAGGGCCCCGGGCTCGGCGGTGGCGCAGCCTGGAGCCATGCGCTTCCGAGAGACCTGGTGGCCTGCGTGCGAACGCAGACATCAGAGGGTCGACGGCCCCATTCCTCGGGCTCTTCTCTGCCCTCCTTCCTCTCTGAAGTCTCCTTAGCATCCTCGGAGGGGCGGCGCCGCGCGTCCAGCCGGCCGCCCCAGGGGCTCAGCCCCGCGCTTGCAGGCGCCGCCCGAGGTACGCGTGTGGTCCTCAGAGCGCAGCCCGAACCCCACAGGCTTCTGTCCCGACGCGCCCAGGGCGCTGCCTGCCCTGCTCTCGGACTCTCTCCTCCGTCGAAGGCGGCTGCTGTCACCGCAGCCGGAGCTGGGGGGCGTCGTTCGTCGCAGCCCCTGAAGTAGCGGGAGCGAGAGCTCCAGCGCTCCTCGTCACAGCTCCAAGTCAGAGAGAGAGAGGGGCGAGAGAGAGTGGGGGAGGGGACAGGGAAGGGGGTCCGGGAGAGCGCAAGGTCCTGGTCTGAGGGCAGCGAGGGGAGACGCCCGCAGGAGGGGCGGGCAGGGCGAGACGCGGGGCGCCGGCGCGCGGACCGCGGGGCTGGGGGCGACGGGCGGGGCGCGGTCGCAGGGGAGGGGCGAGCGGCGGGCGGGGTCGGCGAGCGCGGGGAGGCTGGGCGGGCGCGGGGGAGGGCGCTGGGCGGAAGGGGAGGGGGAGCGCGAGCGGTGCAGAGGCTGCGGCGGCGGCGGCGGCGGCAGTAGCAGCAGCGGCGAGGCGGCGGCGGCAGCGCTCCAAGCTCGCTCCTCGCTCCGGGCTGCGCCGTCGAGCCGGGAGAGAGCCTCTGCCAGCGGCCAGGCACCGGGCGGACGAAGCCAGCGACCGGGCCCTCGGCGGCACCGCGCTCACCAGGGGCGGCACAGACACCCAGAGCCGGTAAGGAGGCGCGCCTGGTGAGCCCTCACCACCGCGGCCCCGGGGCCTGCGCGCCCCACCCCGGAGCTCCCTGGGCTCTCCCCGCGCGGCGAGCAGCTGGGACGAGGGGGCCGGGTTAGACGGCGGCGCGGCGGGCTGCAGCCCCCCCCCCCCAAGTCTGGGGCCAGGTCGCACTTAAGGAACGGGGTGCACTCGTCGGGTGGGGAGGCCGAGGGGGCCGGTGGGGTGGGGGAGCGAAGTTTTTGGGGGGAGGGGGTGGCTGCTGGTGGAGGGAGGAAACCGCCCAATGCGAACTCCTTGGAGCGCGTGGGAGTCCAGCAAACTCGGCTTTGAGGGCTGGAGGGAGCGTGGTCGTCCCCGGGGCCATCTACGGCCGGGAAGAAAGCGCCCGGCGCGAGGGGCGCAGCGGCAGAAGATGGAGGGGCCGGGGCGGGGCGAGGATGAGGGGAGAAAGAAGACGGCAAGCCTGGCCCGATCCGGAGGATGGGGGTTGGGTTCCCTTTCCCCGCGGGCCTCCTGGGTCCTGGATGGGGCAGCCCTCGGCCACGAGGCACACGAGACAACGTGCGTCCAGCAGCACATCCCGAGCAGATCCAGCCTGGCCGCAAGTACGTGTCCGAATCGCCCGCCTGCTCCCCTGCGAGCTGCCCCGCAGCGTTTTCTGATTTCGAGCCTTCGTTTGGGAGAAGGCGCAGGGCGCCTCCAGCCGCTGCCCCTCCTGGGGGAGTGAGCTTGACCCTGACAGCGCGCGCGGCGGAGTGCGCACCCAGCCCTGCCTGGAGCCCGGGCTTGGGGGTGGGGGGCGGGGGTCAACAGATTGTGCCTCCAGCTTCAAGGCTGAAACCCGACGTCCAGTCCCTACTGCCCCTCCCTGGTCCTCTCCCCAGCCCCTTCAGCCCCACCCCCACCGCTCAGAAAAATAAAAATTGCAGAACCCACGGATCCGCTTGCACACATATTGCGTGGTTGGAACCGCATTCTTTTCATGAATATTCATCGAACGCTTGGCAGGGCTCCTTATCTGCTTCCCCAGAGACATTTCCGCCTCGAAGGGAGCTGGGTGGACAGCGCTGGCCCCAGTGGTTTTCGCTGTGCAGAAATGAGCGCAGCGCACATGGGTGCTTTTTTGGCGTACGCGGTGCGGGGTTGACACACCTCTGTCCCCGCATTGGCACTTGTGCAGGGGTGGGGGCGGCGAGGAGCAAACACTGGCCTCGAGGTCGTCTTCTACTACGGGGGTGTGGAACCTGCCTCCCCTCTCCAAGACCCCAGGATTCCAGCCTGGGCGCACACACCCCCAGTACTGCGGGCAAAATGAATGAATCGGGTCTGTAATTACCTATTCCTTTGTCTTGGCCTCGCGCATGCGCCGCAGAGCAGGGTGTGGAAGGCCCAGCCGCCCGGTCTGATCTCCCCATCATCCACCCACCCGCTCCCCTCGCGAGCTGAGGAACAAAGGCGTTTGCCCTAAATGTGGAGAGAAACCCTGCCCACAAATGACAGTGTCTCCCCTGTGTGTCCGTTTCTTCATTTCTAGGGGTTCATCTTTTGCTTTCTGATAGATTTCAATTGACCAAAAATAAGAGTAGCTTTTTTCTGATGAGGACGAATTGTGGATTCAATAATTTTTTTTAGCCGCACACTGTTTTTTTTTTTTCTTTCTTTCTGATACTGTCCATTGTTCTTTTTCTTGTAACACACCTCTGCGGGGATGTTGGCTTTCTTCATTTGCATCAATCCACCGTTTGCCTGGCACATCTTTGTTGTTGGTCATTTGATGAAGGGGCATTGGTCTCAGACTGACAGTGGGTGTTGCCCCTGGTGACACTCCTTGGGAAAAATGAAGACATCTTGGCATTCGTGTGAACAAGATGGCCTACAAAATCCAGAGCTAGAAAATGGTTACCTGGCCAGGATCCCTTTCTCTTTTCTTTTCACTCCTTACCTCATTCAGCCTGGGGGGACAGCCATGCAGGCAAGGGGAAGGAGGAGGTGGTAGGCAGATAGAGTTCACACTGCCTTCCTCTTCTCCCTCCACCCCCAAACCTGGCAAAAGCCACAAAATACCTTTGAAGTATAATTTTCTTTCAAATGATTGATTTTCCAAGTGATAGTCCTTGAGATTTTTTGGGGGGAGGGAGAGCTACTTTATTTTTACCACTCATATGGGGATTTAACCACATTTATGAAATACCAGCTAAATGTTTTATTTTTGCACTGGTTGGTTTTGTTGAAAAGAATTTGTCCTCAGGTACATCCTTGTGGAAGAACACATGGCAGCAGATGGAAATCATCTCTTATCCCTTCTCATAAAAATTCGATATTGACAATGACCATGTTTTGTGTATCAGGGCCTATTCTTGTTAAGGCCGCTGTGTGTGGCTGCCTTCTAGCTTATGTAGGTTATACCCTCTACTCGGTGTTGAGTGGCTTACTTTGGTTTAAAAGGCTATCTGTATACTTATAGTTTTTTTCTTTTCTCTTTTCCTTTAGGTGGTAGTCTTTTTTTTGGGGGGGATATGTTGGAATATAGCCCAATATCAATAGCATATATACACACACACACACACACACACATTTCAATGACTCTTAGGGTTTTGAACAAGATAATTTTTAAGTTGAATTACAAAATTATTGTGACTTGCCTTATTCCTTTGGCCTGCTGGTCTTTCGCCAAAGACTTCTAATTAAGCTTTGGATGCAGTGCACCAACAGTGATTATATGGACAGTCATTTCTCTTCTTTAACTGGTGTTCAGGCAGCCATTGTGACGTGTAGAAGAGAATCTTTGCTCGCCTCATCTCACCCTATTGTAAATATCCAATAGAAAAGCCCTAAGCGGTTAGGCTTCTTAACGTTGGAGACCTCTTTAGAAACCACCTGGATATATCAGAACAAGCCATATTGTGATCTAATATGTGCTATTTGCTGTCTCTTTAGTTTTAAGTTTCACATTAAGGACAATTATTTCAAACATTCCATGGTCAAGATAAGAGAATTGTGACATTGGAGAAAAACTTATGATTTGATTACTGTGAAATGGATGATTGTGTTATTAATGATAGTTTTGTAAAAAAAATTAGCAGAATAAAAAAATAATTTCTAAAAGCAATTAAGACATTCATATACCTATACACACATATGCCATAAAATAAAATCTTATTCATGACATTAACCTAGTTGATCTTTGAAAAATAAGCAATTTCTGTTCTAAATATGTACTGAAAAGAGAAAGCCTACCTAGTTTACTGATAATTTCATTTTCAACTTCTCCCACTGTTTCCCCAAGATAAACGAACTGCATTGAGTATCTTAAGCTAAGTTGTTCACGTATTTTAAGCATTACTCAGCTTTAAAGGCTGGGATAAACAATGCTTACTAAATAAAGAATTAATAAAATTTTTCTGTCTTATTTTTCTTGTAAATTATTTTTAAAAATACCCATAAAAGACTTGTAAACTATGATTTACCAAATCCTCTGGTATCTGATTCTGTTGAAAGAAATGCTTTGATTTGTTTAAGTGTTTATCCTGCTTAAGTAGTTTTTACCTACTCATTTCACACCTTCTTTATCTTCTCAGTGAGTGTCTTAGCTGGTAAAGTGGAACCCAGGCAACTGCTAAGGGAAGAGCCCTAGGTATAGAGACAAATGGAACATTCCTGAGGAATATGTGCCTAATCTTTGTCATTTTTTCCTAGTTTTTAAAAATTCATATAATCCTTTACAATTTATGCTATTAAGGTGTTAGATAATCCATTCAATATGAGTTTTACCCTTTAACTTAATGATGGTGGACAAATATCAGGAAATAACTGTGACGTTTCAATAGTTAGAAATTTTTCAAAGAAAAAATATTCTTTATGTGTTGGGGAGGTTTGTGGTGGAGGGAGATTTCCCAGGGCATCATGGGGGAATGACATCAATTCTTGCTGAATTCCATTTCTCTCGCTTGTAAAATGGGATAGTAATTCCTATTTTCAGGTTATAATAAGGACCACACATACTGTCTGAAATTGAACAAGTACCATGGCTGGTTCTTAAGGGCAGCTCAGCCTCTCAGCCTGTGTTTTTCAGCAGGGTCAGTGTGATTGACATCACTAATTTGTGGATGTGCAGCTGTATTTTTATGCCAGGATAATTAATACAGATCTGAGAACTTCAGGGATATTCAGGCAGATCTTAATTTCAGAGGTGCCCAAATGTCATAATTCCCCACATTTGTCCTTTTGTATAAACGCGTTTGAAATTCTGGGAGGTGCTGTGTGGGAATTTGCCCAGAAGGGGGTTGTGTGATGTCAGCATGGCCACCCTCCTTGAGTTTCCCAGGGCTGCTTACTAACTCAAGAGGTGGCATTTAAATTCTTTTAAGAAAATACAGGGGTAATCTTTTAAAACCACAGCCTTTGCCAGCCTGTCCAAGGAAGGCTTTTGTTACGTGCCATTCCCTTCACAGCTATGAAGGCAGACCTCTAGGTAAGTGTCACGAAGAATGGTCTGGTGTGCTCTCTCAAGAGAAAAGATGGCCATGCAGAGTCATTCTCAACAGAACATAGTTAAGTGATCCTGAGGAGACACAAGCCTAAGAAGCTATGATTAAAACAGAATTCTCTTTTTCCCTGCGCAAGTCAGAAATGGGATGAAATGGGTGGCAGAGAACACCAGACTGTTTATTTCTCTGCACCTTAAGGATTTAAGTACAAATCCTGGGGAAGCAGAGGTTTTTGTTCAACTAGCCAGGGCCCTCAGTGCTGAGAAGTTGCAACTGAGCTGGCTTGAAAGTCCAGGAAGACATTCCTGAAAGCTTTAGAGATTTAGAAATAGAAACCATCTGTAAGCACAACAGGGGCCCAGGGCATAAGGAAACATTTCAGGATAATATTGGAAAATGGTGTTCGGTGGGGAAGGCAAAACATTCACAAGATCTCCCCCTTATCGGTTGAACATTTTAAAAACTTTATTGACTCATTTTGGATGAGGAAGCAAGGACTCAATTTCGTATTTCATATAGCATCTATTTGGAATGTATATTTTGGCAATTGTTCGTCTATTCCATAGGGAGTATGGTATTTAGGAAGCCAACTTTGTAGGGTTAGGTTGGTTGATTGGATTTTGGAGTCAGATTCACAAGTGGAATCCTGTTTCAGCCATTTGCTAACTGTATAAGACATGGCAAATTTCTTAGTTCTTCTGTGCTCCGATCCTTACCTATAAAATAAGGAATGTAATACAAGGTTATTGTAAGAATTAAGTGAAATTGTCAAGCACTTAGGATAATGCTTCATACATACTCAGTGTATCAATCACATTCACCATTAAAGTGATAAGAATTCCAGTTTCCTCTACTCCGGTATGTCTACAGCTTTTCACAAGCTTGTTTCAACCAAATGATTATTGCAAGACAGACCAATGGTGGTGCCTTACACAGTGGTTGGTTGGAATTTTGAGTTCTGTTATTTAGAAAAATCCTCCAGGTGTAGCTGTGATACCTTGACTATGTTGTCAGAACACTTGTACTATTTTTCATAAGCCCACAGTGAGTAGAAGGTTAACATTCTCAGTCTGCCTCTTAAATGACTATTGTTTTATTTTATTTTTTTTTTAAAGATTTATTTAGTTATTTATTTGAGAGAGAGAGTTACAAACAGAGAGAGGTAGAGACAGAAAGGTCTTCCATCTGCTGGTTCACTCCCCAAACGGCTGGCCGGAGCAGAGCCAATCTGGAGCCAGGAGCTTCTTCTGGGTCACCCACGTGGATGCTGGGGCCCAAGCACTTGGTTTCCCAGGCCATACCATAGAACCGATCAGAAGAGGAGCAGCTGGGACTTGAATTGGCACCCATAGGGGAAGCTGGCAATGCAGACTGGGGCTTAGCCCACCATGCCACAGCGCCAGCCCTGTGACTATTGTTTTAAATGAAAAGAAAAAAAAGGTGAAAAGTCCTTGGAACTTCAGAGACCTTTAGAGAAAGAAAGGCTCACTGTTCTGATCTGTTGAGCCCTGGACTCAACTTGATTAGTTGTATGACCTTGAGAATAGGCAAAACTCATTAAGATTCTTGAAAATACTTGGCTTTCTTGTGTCCTGAATGGAGGTGCATTCATTAGCATTTGAGAGAAATCTCTTAGTCATTAGTACTAAGAGTGATAAACCGATTTAGATATTTCAAATTCTGTGTTATGTGTTATCTAGTGACATTCCAACTTGGCCATACACACACCCACAGCCACACACACACACATATACACACGGTGTTGTTGTTTTCTCTTTCCCACATTCTTACTTAACTCCATATTAGGAATAAACTTGCTGCTTGTAGTCTTTAGGAATGCAAAGGTGTTGTCACCAGTTGATAAATTTTTGGAAGTAATTATCCCCAAGGAGACCTTAGTCACAGGGCCTTTTCAAAACAAAAAGAAAGTTCTTTGGAATTTCAGATATTTGGGGTGGATCAGTCCTGGAATTGGTCTTAACATTTCAGGTATTTAATTCAAGGATTTGCCCAAATGATTTAATTTTGTCCTCTGGACAATTGATTTTGCTCTTTAGCAAAGGTAAAGTCATTCTTATTATAGAAAAATTATTTTAAATAATTTCTTAAAATAAGTTTTTAAATCTTATAGATTCAGAAGGGAAGTTATAATTTAATTTGGGAGAATTAAAGGATGAAAATGGACACTATTGACCTTTATGTCTTATAAAGGTTATTATTGAACTTTATTGTCTCAATTAAATTGTGAAATATATTTTACCTATAAGTAAATGGAAAAGAGAGGGTTAAATAATGTACCTAAGATCTTAGAGCTAATAGGAAGTGGTAACATTTGAATTCATGTATGCTAGCTTTCAACCTATCCCATTCACTAATGCTGCATTCATGTACATTCTATAAGCCTTGAGGATAACATGGTGATCTTTTAGCATATTAATATCTTTAATATTTATTTAGAGAAGGTGGTAGTTATTCAATAAAAATTATGGAAAAGATACAGTGTACAATTTGAATATATAATAATTAAAAGCATACTAGGTTATGTATGGGTCAGACGTGCTTTTTGTCATAGTGAACGTGGGCAGCATCCTTAAGTGGCACCTTCTCTAGTTGATGATGATGATGATGATGATGATTTTCTGCGATTAAGGACTGTCCGTGGATGTGGACTTGTTTGGCCTCTTTTTTGGTTCCTCCTTATACTTCAGTGTTGGAAATCATATCCCAAATGCCTCACCTGTATTTCAGCTTTTGAGATACTACTCAGGTACTAGGTAGATCCATTTCCAGCTATGTAGTTAGAGTTGCCTGTGTAGAAATAAACTGAGTTGTAAGTTTGTTAACATCTATCCTAACTGCAGTCTAGGTCCCTTTGAATAGTTGTGTCATTGTAGCAAGATGTTTCAAAGCCCAGAGCTAAGATACTTATTTGGGAACACAAAAGGGTCTTAGATCAGTTAGTGGTTTGCTGCAGGCCCTAAGAGCTAGCTTAGTGGCTGAGCAGAAACCCAGGTTATTTTTCAAGAAAACCTTGTTCCTGCTACCCCCTCCCTTCGGAGGGGGGCAGAGAGAAGCCTGGACATTTTTAAAAATTCCCCCCAGTCTTTCCCCTGGTATCAGTTTTTGAAAATCCAGTCCAATCTTATGCCTGTCTTGCCATCCCCCTTGAAGGGAACCTGTTCTGCCTTTTCATCCATGTTCTCGTGGGAAGTCCCCAGTTACTGCCTGCCACTGCTCTCTCCACCTGCCAGCCTTCGCTTTGAAATTACATTATATGCACATGATTTCCTTCAAATGCTGAAGAATACATGGCAGGCACTCAAGTGACTTTCCTCAAAAAACTACATTTTAGTGTTGTGTCTTTGTTCCATAATGAGCGGTGGTGGTGCAGGGTTAGGAGCATGTGATGGTGGGTGCAGGATTGAAAAGAACTTGAGACTTTGGGGCTGCAAAGCAAGTGGGACAGTCAAAATCCTGCCCCAGAAATGCTCAGGAGCCTCTTGGGAGGTCCCTGTGCCCACTGTTGTGGGCAGGTGATGGCTGCAGAGGACTTCTGTGCTGAGTACTAGTGTCATCTGGCTTACTGGCTTGAGAGCTGTATGAAACAGGAGTTTAATCCCTTTTCTTTAGAGTTACCATTTACAGTATTTGGGCTGGTTTAGAGCACTTAAAAGAGCTGTCAGTTTCCAAAGTAGTCCCTAAACTAGGGAACTTCCGTACTTAGTTACTGACACACTTCGTAAAGCTCGGTATTGGAATGTTTGAAACTGATGTTCGCAATCGAAACTTTATAAGCATTTGTTTGTGGGTAAACTCTGTTGAGTTTAGTTTTAGGTTGGATGCAGTTTTAAAATGATCTATTTAAAATGTATTTAAAATGATCTATTTAGAAGCTTCAGTGAAGTGGAGCTTTGATGAATTTATATTTTTTTCCCAGAAAATCTGTAACAAATGACTTCCCAATTTTTATAATGGTTTTGACTATTAGATAGATAAATTCAGAAGTGGATATATTTTAAAATAAACCCAAATGAAAGCTACTTTTTATGTTTTTGAGGAAATAGATGCTAGAGAAAAGCTTCTCCTGGTTGAACTTCCTGAATTACAAGTTTCCTGGTTTGCTGGGTATGGTGATTTTTGAAAAGACCCACTTTATTTTGCCATTGGCAGTCCATTCAAAACACTATTACCACATAGACTAATACAAGAGCCAACTTAAATAGTAACAGGAACTAATTGGGGAAATAATGTATCAAAAGAGAATAACTGTAACCATGTACTAACAGAGGGAATGGCACTGTTTCCTAAAGATATTAAGAAGAAACCCTCAACTCTTGAATCTTGATTGAGTTCTGTCCCTCAGCTGCTTTGAGCTTGCCCTGGAGAATGCAGGGGCTGTAGGAACATTGACTGACTTTGACTTTCACAAATGCTCTCAGCCATTTCAGTAGTGGACAAGCTCAACTGTGTTTTCTTAGGCATATTTCAGATTATTGGAGAAAAGGAAAACCTGGACGAATCTGATTTCCAAGTGGGCGGATCTGACATGGCTCCTTCTTCATCCTACTGTTCAGGGAAAAGACAGGGGGAGCTAGGGACCAGTTAGGTAATTTCTAAAGGCTTTCCTCTGATTAGATAAGGTTCCTGGAATCTTCTCTGACTCATTTTCCTAAGGATAAAGGAAAGAATCTCCATTGACAATTGGTGACAAAGGCTTGTGGGCCTTGGGTGAAAGGGGTGGGAAGTGCCACTCTATTGACAGCAGAGGCTGTCCAATCGGACTTTAGAAGCCTGGTTTCAGAAACGTTAGTATTTGTTCAGACAAATAGCAACAAGTGTCTGCACCCGTTCACTGCAAAAAGCTGTCAAGACCAGGTGGGTGTTGGCTTTTCAGGTGTGTGTTTCCTCCTCAGGCTTGCAACTTAATGTTAGGGTTTTCCCTCATCCAACCTCAGTGGTTAACTGATGAAAAATCTCATTCACATTGGTGGAAGAGATAAAAATAGAAAAGCACAATGTTCATAGTGCACACCATTCACCTCTGTCTTTCTGTTCTAACTGGTTTTGTTTCTACCATCCAGAGCTTAGCTCTGAGTTTGTCTGTACCAAACCCTTCTATGTGGGTGGCAGGGAGGAAGCACATTCTAGAACTCAACCTCCTGCACATGCAGAAAAGTAGCTATACAGTGGGATTTTAACAAGAGATTTCATCAAGGTAAGACTCACGGTTTTACATGGAATGGACTCTTGTGAGAAAGGAGTTTTGTCAATGCTTCTAAGATACATTGTTTAATTTAATGCCAGCTCTGAATGCCGAAAATTTAACAAAAAGGCAAATGTAAAAGTCAACAGGTTTCACATCTCCCTACCTCACCAAAAGTCATATTAATGATCACTTCACACTAATAGCTTTGCTGAAATTTCAACCTCAATGCTGTTGGTAAGCAACAGATTCTTTGATTGTACCTTTGTTTCCAGCAACAACTTCCCTGTTAAGGAGAGAAGAAATTGGTGGCCAGAAGGGACAATGGGCAGATTAGGATAGGAGCCACTAGTTGGGGTCCTTGTCTGTGTGTTAATCCCATGGGCTAGGCACACCACCAAAAGAGGAGCCTCTGTCACTTCTGGAATGAGCCAGGCAGGAACCCCAGATAAAGGGCAAAGGAGTCCGGCATGATGTAATACTGCAAAAATGTTAACCGCTGCTTCTAAGGCAAGGAAAAAAAACTGAAGGCAGTTTTGAGTTGGGTGCAATTCCTGTAGGAAGAGGGTGAGAAATGGAGGAGATAGAGCTTTAAAAAAACACCCTTTGGTGTTAAGACAGTAGTTAATGTTAGCAACACACAGCCAGGCAAACCAGCAGGCCCTGGCATGTCAACAGTTTGCATACTTCACCTGGTGGAGAAATAGGCAAGAGACCGACCCACGCTTCAGAACACTTAGAGGCACCCTGGTTAGTGTGAGGTTAAGTTGGTTGGGGATGCGTTTCCATGTAAGTCTAGCTCTGATAACGCATTGAACTACCTCCTTAGCTAATTCCACAATTCCAGTCTGGAGAGAAGAGCTCTGTGTGAACAGTTGCGTTTCCTGTTAAAATTTGACATTTGTGAAGTCATTCTGTAAAGAGGGAAATGGCTGGCCTTAAGGGGAGGTCGAGGTTGGTGCCTTTGCTGCTGTGTTCCTGGGACTTCCCTTCCTTTCTGTTCCTGGGAGCGTCTAGATTCCCCCGTGTGGTCACTGTTCCTGGTAAGTACCGTACCAGAAGCAGAGTTGCATGGTTTTAGATCGGCAGTGACCTCGTTTACGCGGGAGGAGGACAAGGAGCCATGGGAGGCAGGGAAGGGAAGGTGGGAGACGCACTTGCAGGCATGGAAGTGGGAGAGATTCCAGCTTCCATGCCTTAAATAATAGGTACCTGCTTGCTTTCTTTTTTTAAATTTTGAGAGAACAAGCCTGCGCATGTGTGCTCCCGTCTGCTCTTCACTCCACATATCCTCTGGCTGTGGCCTGGCCCAAACGTGGGGTCCAGGAACTCCTTCCAGGTTGCCTGTGGGGGTTGCAGGGACACAATCACTTAAGATGTCCTTGTTGCCTCTTACAGTCTGTATTAGCAGGAAGCTGGAGTTCGGAACAGAGCCCGGCTTTGAACCCAGACCCTCGATGTTGGATGTGACATCTTAACTGGTGTCTTAATTCCTAGGCTAAAAACCCACCCCAGAAATAGATTTTTATGGTTCTGAAGGCTGAGGTCCAGGATGAAGTTCAGCAGATTTTGTTTCTTTGAAGCCTCCACGCCCCATATGTATGTGTGTGTGTGTGTGTGTGTGTGAATCTCTGGTGTCTTCCTATTGGGACACCAGTCAGCCTCATTTTTTAACTTCCTGTTTTAAGATCCCATCTGTAAATGCAGTCACATTCTGGGGTACTAGGGGTTAGGGCTTCAACATAAGAATTTTGGGGGATGCAGTTGAGCACATGATAATCCCTGTTAAATATTAGGAAACAAAGTCAAACTCAACAAAATGCTGCTTCACTGGCCCCTGCTCTCAAGAAGCAGAGAGAAGGCAGAGTTGACAACTTCAGAGCTTTGGTTTAGCCGTCATGAAGCCAGGTGAGGCAACCATAGGCTCCTCTTTGATACGTGTGATACAAAGATGTTAATTTCTGTAAAATCCGCATCACTGGGAGACAGAGCCTGGCACAGGATCCAAAAGTCAGGTTTTTGTGTCTCTATCCTCCCGAGGATGGCAAGGGAAGGTCCAGTTCCCTTGTACTCAGCATGAACAAGAGCACATGAAAGAGACATCAGAATCCTCAGTGCAGTGCCCTAGGTACCTGCCACCTTGGTGAGACTGTTGCACAGTGAGGCTGTTTTTCACTTGGACACTGTATGAGTGCTATGATGCTTTCCTTCTGCCTGAAGACTTTCCCGTTTGGCTATCTACATGTTCAACTATTTTAAGAGAGTGATTAGAGAAAGAGAGTTGGATATGCTTAGTGCATATCATATAAAGAGATATTCTAAATTAGAATGGAATTAACTCTGGGGAAATGAATTTTAAAATCTGCCAACAGTGGTGCTGATAGAATCCTTCTAATTAGAGGGAAGAGCTGACTAGATGTGCACGCCTGTTTTAAATCCTATCCTAGCATCTCTGCTTATTGGTAAGGATTCACCAGACAAAATTTTATTGAGAGGCCAGTTTTATTGGATAGAAACTTGGGGCTCAAGCCATTAGAAGACAGGGACTTTAATAATAGCAAGAGTGGTTGGCCCTTGGAGAGGTTTATGATGTAGTGCAACACTGAGGACAGGAAGTAAGGGTGCCAGGAACCGTGAGATGCTTAATGACCACAAAAATCAAGACTAATGAGGTTTGGGGCCTTTCCAGGCAACAAAGTAGGTAATAATACTCACAGGGTTTTTCCTGGAGGGACATTCTCAACACATGTGGCTGTGGGGAAACTGACATTTAACACGTTTGCGGGGATCTTTTGAAAAAGCAAATTACAACTTTTGGGGATGCTCTGAAGCAATTCAGTTGTTGCTTCAGATTTCAAGTTTCTTCATGCTGTGCTAACTATGGTAGTACTGTTACTGCATTACTCCACAGTGAAATTGAATATAAAAATTTATTTATTTTTAAAGATTTATTTATTTATTTATTTGAGAGGCAGAGTTACAGATAGGGAGAGACAGAGAGAGAGGTCTTCCATCTGCTGGTCCACTCCCCAAATGGCCACAATGGCTGGAGCTGGGGGGAATCTGAAGCCAGGATCCAGGAACTTCTTCTGGGTCTCCCACATAAGTACAGGGACCCAAGCACTTGGGCCATCTTCTGCTGCTTTCTCAGGCCATTAGCAGGGAGCTGGATCAGAAGGGGAACTGCCAGGACTTGAACCTGTGCCCAAATGGAATGCTGGCACTGCAGGCAGAGGCTCAATCCCCAATGCCACAGTGTTGGCCCCGAATGTAAAAATTTAACCAGATAGACAAACCACTGGCCCTAAAATTATTGATATTGTTTAATATGTTTCATAAAAAAATTTTTACTTATGAATCTGCATAAAACATGTGATATGAGTTATTACAGAATTATGAACTATTGTCTTTATACAACACCTGTTTTCAACCTGGTGTTGAAAATGGTCTCTCTGTGCATTTTCTTCTATAAGTCCAGAAAACTGCACGTTTCTCCCCAAAGTGTCCTCCCTGACTCTTCCTGGGCCACAGAGTTTGACTGTCTCACGTATGTCTGTTTCCCTCTGTTCTAAGTCATGAATTTAACTGAAGCTTCTGTCCTTCTCCTGCATCACTGCCTTAATACTCTCCTAAGTCCAAGCATGCCATTCCTCTCTGTTCCATCTAGAATGAAGTTCAGGGTCCTTGGCTGATCTGTAAGGCGTCCTGCACATTGATTCTGCGTTTTCCTCTCCACCCTCCTTTCTTACTTGTTTTCTCATCTGCTCGGTCTTATTCAGTCACAGTCACACCGGTGACTTTTCTGTGCTCCCATGTCCCAAGCTCATGCCTCCTGTCAGAGTTACTCCCAGTTCACTCCTCAGGCTGGAATATTTTTCTCCCTACTGTGGAAGTTACTCTTTCCCAAAGAGGGCCCATGTCATGGCATGGGCAGTTTTGTTTCTGCACTTAATAAGCTGATGATTATTTACTGCCTCTATTCTTAGGTTAAACCCCCTAGAAGGCAGGGATGTGGGGGTTTTGTTGACCAATAGCAGTGCTTTGTAACAGTTTTTGATGTATACCAAGTGCTCTGTTGGTGCACAGTATATCATATTCTTGGGGAGCACATGACTTCTAACAGTTGCCTTTGGCAGCTGACGTGACTTCCATATATGGACACCAAGTTTCACCACATCAGTTCTGCTTACTATGAAGATGAATAGCTGATGAATTCCAATTAGTGTGATTATTCTGTTTCCAGGCAGTAACCTTAGTAGTAATTGTTCTAAAGCCCTGAGACATTACAGGTAATTAGAACTGATGGCTCATGCATCTGGGCCTCTAAGGTAGAATCTCAAATGGAAGAATGAAATTTTATATTACTTGTGGGAAGCACATGGTGTTACACTGTGGAAACTTCTCAGAAATACAACACAGTGAGTCAAAGCTGGGGCTGATGGTAGTTCTTGCCAGCCCTCCCACCTCCCAATGATTTGCTCTTCCAAATCATTGAATGTTGTTGGTCTGCCTCAGATCAATCATTATTGAGCCACTTAACCAATATATCTTAGTAACAGCCTTACAGCCTTTGTGAAGTCAGGAGTATCATATGCTAGAGGAGCATGTGATTTGAAATCTTTTCAGATGAATCAATTATAAACCTAATGAATTAAGAAATAATTTACCTCTGATTCTGTGTTCTGAGTTCTGTGAGGCCAGGACCTTGCTTTGTTAATTTTTGGATGACCCTTTCTAGCACCGAGCCTGCAGTCCAGTAAAGGACTGGATGCACTGAAGAGCATGTGTCATGGTCAAGTGACCTCCTGCTGGACCAACAGGGTGCATTTTAGAATGGTGTCTTTTGCTTTACTTCCACTTCCAAGAACTGGCTTGTAATGAACCTTCAATGAACATCACAGTGTTTTTGTTTTTGTTTTGGTGGGAGAGAGCCCAGTTAAGACGTTTGTGACTTTCTCCCCCTTCTTCTCCGTTTTCACATACTCCTGGATGAGTGGTCAGCATTCACCTTCCAATCTCACTCCTAGTGTCATTGGTCTTAGTTCTAACCAAGATTCTCAGAGATAAATGTTTTGTCCTCCTAAGATCTCTCATCAAGTCAGCGCCTCATTTCTTCTTTCTTTTCAAAAATAAAGATTTATTTATTTATTTGAATGACTGAAGGAACAGTGCAGAAAGAGAGGGAGTTATCTTCTATCTGCTGGTTCACTCCCCAAATATCCACAACAGACAAGGCTGGACCAGGCCAAAACCAGCATCCAGGAACTCCATGTCTCCCACATAGGTGGCAGGAATCCAGGCACATCTACAGCCTCTCGGGTGCATTACCAGGAAGCTGGGTTGGAAGTGAGGGCTATCTGGGATCTGAATCAGGCACTCTGATGTGAGATGCAAGCATCCCAAAGAGTGTCCTAGCTGTCCCAACATGCCTGCCCCAGGCCTCGTTTTCCTAAGACGATTCCTATTGATGAGATGCTTATTAAATTCAAATTTTGTCTTTGTTCCAAAGATGAAATTGATTTCTAAAGTAATCCATAGGGAGGCAGCTTTGTGGTATAGCTAGTAAAGCCACTGCCTGTGACTGCTGGTTTGGGTCCCAGCTGCTCCATTTCCGATTCAGCTCTCTGCTAATGGCCTGAGAAAGTGGCAGAAAGTGGCCCAAGTGCTTGGATCCCTGCCATCTACAGGGAGACCTGCATAAAGCTCCTGGCTTCTGCTTAGGCTTGACTTAGGCCTGGCCCAACTCTGGTCATTGCAGCCATCAGGGGAGTGAACCCGCAGATGGAAGACCTCTGTCCCCCTCCCCCTCCTGTTATTCTGACTTTCAAACAAACAAATAAATGTTAAAAAAAAAATGAAAAGAGCACAGGTATGGATCACCTAATCCACTGGATCAAATCAGTTTGATTTCACTGGGTGGTTGAATAGAAAGGGCAGTGAGAGCTCTTTGCAATTAAATTTTTATCTTAAGCATTGTTTAGCATCCCAGACTCATTATGCTGCCTCCTGATTTCTCACATATTGAGCTTCGTGCCTTATGTGGAAGCCTGGGGTCATGTTGTAGATTACATCCTTATAATACGTGATTAGCTGGAATGACATGGTGTTGATGGCTGAGCAATAGTTTATAGCACAGATGAGTACCTGGGTGATTGATACACATTTGACATGTGTTTCCGTGCAGATGATCCCCTCCCACTTTCCCCCCCTTTTTAAGATTTATTTGTTTATTTGAAAGTCAAAGTTACACAGAGGGAGAGAGAAAGGAGAGACAGATCTTCCATTGCAGCCACCAGGGCTGGGCCAGGCTGAAGGCAGGATCCAGGAGCCAAGTGCTTCGTCTGGGTCTCCCACATGGGTGGCTGGCTGAGGTCCACGTACTTGGGCCATCCTCTGCTGCTTTCCCAGGCCATTAGCAGGGAGCTGGATTGGAAGTGGAGCAGCCAGGACACAAACTGGAGCCCATATTGGAGGCCAGCATTGCAGGTGGCAGCTTTACTCACTGTGCTGCAATGCTGGCCCTGATTTTCTTCCTTTTTTTAACCTTCAGATGTGACTTGACTTGCTGATGATGGTGATGATGTCATTTTGGTTTTAAAATAGGGGAATACAAACAGAAAATCTACTATGACCACAATGAGGAAGCCCAAGGCATGATTGGAATCCATGTTTAGTTCCGTGTCTTCCAACTTGAGAAAACATTCTGAGAAAACAGCCTGAGTCCTCTGCAATCACAGGTGCATATTTCCCTGATCTCCAGTGGTGTGAAGACTTTTCTGTGTCTGCTCTCTCAGTATGTTGTTGGGTTGGATGAACACCATGCTCACTTAACATTTGGCACTATAAATTAAAAAAAAAAAAACTTATTGGGGCTGGTGCTGTGACATTGAAGGCTAAGCTTCCATCTGCAGTGTTGGTATCCCATAGTGTCGGTTGGAGTCCTGGCTGCTTCACTTCCAATCCAGCTCCCTGCTAATGTGCCTGAGAAAGCAGCAGAAAGAAGATGGCCCAAGCCCTTCAGCCCCTGCACCCAACATGGGAGACCTGGGAGAAGCTGCTGCCTCCTGGCTTTAGCCTGGCTCAGCCCGGCTCAGCCCTGGTCATTGCTGTCATTTGGAGAGTGAACCAACAGATGGAAGATCTCTTTCTCTCTCTTTACACACACACACACACACACACACACACACACACATATATATCTGCTTTAAATATTTGTTTAGAAAGATGCAAGTATTGGTTTTGTGATAATTCCATTGTTTGTAAGCGTATTTCTAAGCTTTTAAAAAATCTTCAAGTAGCACTAGGATGCTTTCTTATTAGTTTGAGAAGTGTTTTTTTTCAATTGATTAATTAATTTAAAGAGAGAGATCTTCTATCTGCTGGTTCACTCCTCAGATGGCCACAATGGCTGCAGCTGGGCCAGGCCAAAACCAGCAGCCAGAAGCTTCATCTGGGCCTTCCACATGGGTGGCAGGGACCCAAACACCTAGGCCATTAACAGGAAGCTGGATCAGAAGTGGAGCAGCCAGGACATGAACTGGCTCCCTTATGAGATGCTGGCATTGCAGACAGTGGTTTTATCTGCTGCACTACAATGCTCATCCCCAAAAGTGTTTTTATTTTACATGAAGGAGCAGCTGACATGAGCTGTATCTATTTAATTAAATTAGAGCTAGGATGATACAAACTACATCACAATATTGCAGAATTAATATTTGTTAGTGATGGAGCTGGGAGGTACAAGGACCTGTTAACTTCCTTTAAGCATCTTAGAGTTGGTGAAGGCAATCAAGTCCAGCCGTACTTACAGTGAGGCATGCGTTGGGCTGTAAGTACATGGGTAGAGACGTCAGCTGGCAAAGTCATCACATGAACTGCTTGGCTCAGTCATCAACTCTTCTCACTTTTCTGCTGCTCTGTCAGTAGACTCACTTCTTTTCACTGTCTAAGCCAGGGATATACAATGCAATTGCCTGTTATTTAAAGGGTTTTATGTAAATACCACTTTAGAGAATATAGGAGAATTCAGGAGCCAGTATGTTTAATCCAAAGGTTTTAATTACTAGATGGAAGAAAATATATTTACATATCTTAAGCTTTTCTTTAAACCCAGTGATTTGGGATTATAAATGAAGAGAAACTCAAAAGGAGCTGGTTCTTAAAACATGCTAAGAATGGGCTTTAAATCCCAGGTCTTCCATGAACCACTACTCGGTACAATGTCTCCATCTGGTGTTCCCTCCAGACAGTCTTAACTGTGGTCAGGCAAACCCTAAAGTTTGAGAAACGGGAAGATTTGCTAGGCCTCCCGCCTTCAGGGTTAGTTTGCAAGATCCTTCAAATCTTTATTTATTTATTTATTTATTTATTTTTATTTTTTGACAGGCAGAGTGGACAGTGAGAGAGAGAAACAGAAAGGTCTTCCTTTGCCGTTGGTTCACCCTCCAATGGCCGCTGCGGCTGGCGCACTGCGGCCGGCGCGCTGCGGCCGGTGCACCACGCTGATCCAATGGCAGGAGCCAGGTACTTATCCTGGTCTCCCATGGGGTGCAGTGCCCAAGGACTTGGGCCATCCTCCACTGCACTCCCTGGCCACAGCAGAGAGCTGGCCTGGAAGAGGGGCAACCGGGACAGAATCCGGTGCCCCGACCAGGACTAGAACCCGGTGTGCCGGCACCGCAAGGCGGAGGATTAGCCTAGTGAGCCGCGACGCCGGCCCAAATCTTTTTTTTTTTTTTTTATTTCATGTATTTACTTAAAAGTCAGAATTAGAGAGAGAGAGAGAGAGTTCTTCCTTCTGCTGGCTCACTTCGTAACAGCTAGGGCTGGGCTAGGCTGAAGCCAGGAGCCAGGAGCTTTATCTGGGTCTTCCACACAGGTTCAGGGGCCCATGTACTTGGACCATCTTTTGCTAGTTTCCCAGGTACATTATCAGGGAGCTGGATCAGAAGCAGAGCAGCTGGGATATGAAGCGGCGCCCAAATGGGATGGTGGTGTCACAGGTAGTGGCTTAACCTACTGTTGTCCAAGGATGATTGACCTCACAAGGAAATTCTTTGCATGTAGGATTCCTGCCTGCCTGATTTTTGTTTCCTTAGAACCTCAGACAGTAACTGGTAATAGGGTATTTGCTCAATATCAATTAGTGCATTAATCTTAGAGATTATTCTGCTTTGGAGGAAGGACAGCAAAAACGATTTATTACTCAATCTATTAACATCAGTGGTGAATTGTGGGGATCTCCAGTAGATCGTCAGAGATATATTTTCCTGGTGGACAAATGGGAATGAAGTGTTCACTCTGGGTATTCTCTTCTGGCGATTTCCTGAGAGTAAGTCCTAAGGGTTTACTTAATATGTGATTGTTGCCAAAATACTAATAGAAATGGAAGATTTATATCAAGGCTTTCATGTCTACAAGTTGAATGGTTCAAATGTGGCGAATCACGTTCTCTTCTAATTAGATTCATAGCTTAAGAATTCTTAGTTGGTAGTCTTGATTGAAATAAAAGTTAATTCTGCACATCAAAAAGAGCTACTTGTACTACTGTGTAATTCCTCTGGAATTTTTCTGTATACCCTGAAAGCTTGCTAATGGAATCCTTCAGCCCACACTGCAGTAAATAACCAAGAATCCCTTCTGGAGGTGTTGGAAGGAAAACTGATAAGGCTGTGCAGTTAGGGTCCTGAGGAACCTCCTTGAGCTCATCTGGGGAGCTTGTCTGAATCAACACGCAGCCCAGGGGGCTCCTCACAGCCTGAATGACTTGAACAGCTTCGCTGTGAAGAAGACAAACTGCTGAGATTGGTGGTTGGATTTGCAAACCTTGCAGATGTTGGTCTTTGGCAATGCAGTGCTTAAGCAAGTTCTCTAACCCAGTGCAGGTGGGTATCTTCTGACACTGCTGTCTAAAGTCAGGCTACTTGTAGTTCCTTATGTCACGAAGCCAGAGTGAAGCAGAGTGAGTGCCATAGGAGGCCTTATATCAGTGTTTATTTGAGGGGTTCTTGTTTCTCCCTGTTTGCAGTCACACTTTCTCATCTGAGTTGGTGTACATGTGCTCACCCTTCAGCTTGGTTGCAGCCCCAGGTATTTTCGTGAATGGTACTTGTTCTATTCCCTGACTGCCTTGCTATTCTTTTTCCTCTGTTTAAACTGCTCCCCATTTTCAGTGCAGCACTGGACTCCTTAAACTTTTCACAGATTCGTTTGGTTCTTCTCATCCTATTGGCCCTCTTACTATGCAGGAAATATGGTCAGTGTCTTGAGACATCCCTGTCTGCACAGC
This sequence comes from Oryctolagus cuniculus, assembly GCF_051225735.1. Taxonomy (NCBI): domain Eukaryota; kingdom Metazoa; phylum Chordata; class Mammalia; order Lagomorpha; family Leporidae; genus Oryctolagus; species Oryctolagus cuniculus. Next base: position 46,416,412 of record NC_142880.1, read on the forward strand.
TGGCTACCCGAGTTTTTATTGAAACCAAAATAAAACTTCAAAGGAACGGAAGAAGCCTGGGCTTCCCTCCTCCTCCTTTCAAGTAACACCTACTGATGTTTATCATGGAAATAATTTTATGTTTATTTGATGAGACATGTAGTTAAGTGTTAATGGAGACTAATGTCAAGCTTCAGAACAATGCAGAGAAACCTTTAATATTCTGTATTGAGTGTTTGGTACAAGTGCTTGTTTGAACCCAGGAAAGCGGGGATCAAAATGCTTACCTGGCCCCCGCATAGTCGCACCTGGATGTCCCGACATGCAGCCACAGCAGTGCAAATTGAGCCTGCGCACCTTTTCCTCTTCAGCTCCCGCCACCTCTTCTGTCCCCAGTGTGTCGTCCTTTCCAGCACCATGAACTGTTCATAATTTCTGATAATTATCTGATGTATATCAGAAATGTTATGACTCATTTTGATTTGTATTTGAGTATTCATGACTTATCAAAAAGCACATGGAAATTTCTTTTTGAGTGTCATTTATTCGTTGTCTATTTTCTGTTGGTTATCTTTGGTAAACTTTTCACATTAATGCTTTTGCACTCAAGTGAGAACTCCTGAGGTTTCTGATAGGTGGATAGGAGAGTTGGTTTAGTGCTCCTTTTAGTCAGGTATGAAGCGTGGTTAGCTTGGTTCATCCAATAGAAAGTGCAATTGAACTGGAAAATACAGCAGCACACCTCTTTCCCTTGCCTGAAGTCAATCAGCACTTCAGTAAATGCTACCCTTTAGCTCTTTCTGAAACAAAGTTTGGCCAATATGAAAAGTCCTCTCATTCACTGGGTAAATCATTTCTGAGACCACTGAACTCAAGGTCCAAATAAAATGGGTCAGTGTTATACCTGTAGCAGAAGGTTATGTCTTTGATAATAGCTGTTGACCTTCCCCCTGGGGTCCTGAAGACTGTGTTCAGGTAGCCAAGGTCACCAATCCTGTAGGACATCTTGGGTTCTCTTTCTTCCAGGGCCTTACCAAGTAAAACTGATTCTAATTAGGACCCAATGAGGAGTTAAGATGTAAGGCATATTTGCATCTGATAACATCCTTTCATCATTAAAAGTACAGACTTATCTTAGTGAAACTGCTAGTGTGGATTCCCCCTAAAATCAGTGAAGTTTTATTAGGTGAAGATCCTGTTTATTGGTCACCACCATAGTATAGTGTTTGGAAATGTGGTAAAGTTTACTGTTTCTCTTCATTGGTCTATACTTCTGTAGTTAGAACTGATTCTAGAGATGTAATTTTAAAATCCATTTGAATGAATGTGTTTGGTTTTGTGTGTTCCAAAACTCCTGTGTTGTTACCTGATACGCAATGTGATAGTATTAAGATGTGGGTCCCCCATGGGAGACCAGGAGGAAGCACCTGGCTCCTGGCTTCGGATCGGCGCAGTGCTGGCAGTGGTGGCCATTTGGGGAATGAACCATCGGAGGGAGGACCTTTCTCTCTGTCTCTCTCTCTCTCTCTCTGTCTGTAACTCTACCTGTCAAATAAATAAATAAAAAATCTTAAGAAAAAAAAAAAAGATATGGGTCCCTTTGGGGAGGTGATTACATCAAGAGCTGCACCTTCATGAATGGAGTTAGTACTCTTGTAAAACAGGTTGATGGGGATGTCGTAGTCCCACTTTGTCCTTAGTCTTGGGTTTTCATCCCCCAGAACTGTGAAAAACAAATTTCTATTATCTATAAATTATCTAGCGTAAGTTATATGTTGTAGCAGAAGGAATGCACAGAGATAACCTGCTGAAGAAGAAGACCGGATTGATGTAATTTCAATTCTAAATTGATAACATAAAACCATCATTATAGGGAACATGAAATAGACAAAGATTTACTTTTTAAATGGCATTTGAATGCATGTCATGATCTTGTAAATTTGTAACTCAGCCCTCCCTCGGCTGAATCTGTGGACGTGGAACTTGCAGATAGGGAAAGGTGACTGCAAAACAGAACCCTTTAGTCTCCTGAACACAGACTCACATCCACTTGCTGTGTGCCCACAGGCAGTGCTCCAAGCTGTGCAGAGATTGGCATTTTAAAATATTATCAACTTGATGAGGTACGTATAATTGTTACCACATTGAACAAATGAGGGAACTGGGACATAAAGAAATAAATGACAGATATTAGAGCCAGAGTGACCCGAGATATCTTAGTCTCATTCATGGTTTTGCATTCCAGTCAATAAAACTTAAATTTGTTGCTTTCAGTTTGAGTACCTTTTTATGGATTTAGATGCACTTGCGGGAAATGAAGGCAGCCCTGAAGCTTTCACAGATCTGGGAAGAAGCTGGCGTGGAGCCAGTGTGAACCGTCACGGTGTTTCATGATGTGATGCCTTCTCCTCTGTTCTCTTGGACTATTCTGGGCAGGAGTCAGGCATATGGGACAGTTCACAAAAGCAAAATAGAGGGCCAAGCAAGGGCTGGAGGATTTGAATCTAGGCTGCCAAACTAGTGCCTGGTACCAGCAACCAAACTTGGGGTTTTCAGAGATGCAAACTTAAACTTTTTTTTTTTAATTTAAATTGGGGTGGGAGGACTCTTAACTGGGATACCGAACCATCCTGTGTCTGTATAGAATGCAAACTGGGTGATGTTTTAAGTGGAAATCTGTTAAAGAAAACACCTTTGTCCTTTCACTGCCATACTGTATGCTTCTTGAGTGATCAAGAAAGAAATAAATCCTGCTATTGTACTAAGCAGTGTCTTAGACTAAGAAGGCATTCTTTGATACCTTCCATTAGTATTTTTAGCAATTACTATCAACTACAGTGAATGCATTGTTCCCTTTTTTCTTATAAATTTTATCAGTGACTCAGTTGTTAATAAAAAGACATGTGGCCGGCGCTGTGGCTCAGTAGGCTAATCCTCTGCCTGCGGCGCCGGCACACCGGGTTCTAGTCCCAGTTGGGGCGCTGGATTCAGTCCCGGTTGCCCCCCTTCCAGGCCAGCTTTCTGCTGTGGCCCGGGAGTGCAGTGGAGGATGGCCCAAGTGCTTGGGCCCTGCACCCGCATGGGAGACCAGGAGAAGCACCTTGCTCCTGGCTTCAGATCAGCGTGGTGTGCCAGCAGTGGCGGCCATTGGAGGGTGAACCAACGGCAAAGGAAAACCTTTCTCTCTGTCTTTCTCTCTCACTGTCCACTCTGCCTGTCAAAAAAAAAAAAAAAAAGGAATGATAAGAATTTTCGTGCATATCCGTTTCTGCAATGAGTGGGAGTGAGCATGTCCCTGTGAATTCTGTCTCTCTTTTTAAACAGATTTTATTTTTAGGGAAGTTTTAGGTTCATAGCAGAATTAAGCAGAAGGTAGAGACTGCCCATATACCCTCTGCCTCCCCCTTTGTCCACATATCCCACCAGAGTAGTATATTTGTTAAAATTAATGATTGACACTGACACATCATTGTCACCTAAAGTCCATCCTTACATGAGAGTTCTTTCTTGATATTTTGCCATCTATGCATTTGGATGAATTTATAATGACCTGTTACCATTATAGTGTTACAACTTTGTCTCAGTAGATGCCCAAGTCAGAACTTCATTTAATGAAAGGGGGATTAAGTGGTTGTAACTGCTTTTGTTATGTCATTATGCCTATTAATAATCTATAATCTTTTTAAAGGAGTTGTAATGCTTCGCATTATTAAAGACAAAACATAGTTAATGTCATTCGTAATGGTCCATGCTTGCTCAGCTTGCTAATATCCTTAGAAAGTAGAGGCAAATCTAGAAAAAGAAATGAACTCCATTATAAAAAGGTAAGCGTTTTTCTCTTTTGAAATGATTTTTTGGGGGGCAGGGAGGAAATATCTTTGAGTGAAAACATGCTTGTAAATGATGTTTTTATAAGCCTGTCCATCCCCTTTCTTAAACTCTGGATTTCAGAGCAGATGATGCATGTCAAGGGACAGGGAACGTTCTGGAACATCTATAATATACTGCCTTAGATAGGCCCACCTTTTAGATGATGAAAGGCTGTGATAATAAACCCAGCTGGACTTCAGTTCTTCCTCCAACCTTCTTGGCTTTATTTACCTTGTATCTAAGTAGACACTGATGATGTCCACCTCGTGCTACTGTAAAGATCAGCAATTCACACAGTAACCCCTGAAAAAGGTGTGGTTGTCCTGCCATTCCCCTCCCCGCTCTAATCTAGATTCCTTTTCCCTTTATAATTGTCATTATTTTCTTTGTGAATTTGTCTTACTTGTTTGTGAACTATCTTACCATGTGCTTCTGTTGGTGAACTTGTCTTATTTGTGGGTGAATCTGTCCATCTCCTTTAATAGCCTCCAGTGTAAGCTTTATGCTACCAGGCTCCATGTCTACTTGTGCATGGCTGTATCTCCAACATGCTACACCTTGGTCCTCAGTGGATATTTGTTCCCGTCAAGGAGAACATAGAGACTATAGCTCTTGCCAAGATGTTCATCAGGCACTACTTTTTAAGTGCAATAAGTTGTGGGTACCGTAGGAAGTTGGGTAAAGGTAATGCTTTGCACATACAGCTTTACCTTGTAAACTATAAACTGGGATTAAAGATATCACTAATATTTTAGTTTCTTAAAGATTGGAAGGCAATTTAGTAATAATCTGTCCTTCAAAATTTTCCAGTCTACACCTTCTTCATAAGAATACCTGCATTATACCTTCCCAAAGTCTTGAGGACAGAATAATTAGGCAAAAGATTGGCCCAACATCATTTGTTTTTTCCAAACAAGGAGTTTAGCCCATGCCAATGTAATTGAATTTGTGCTTATGAGTGATCTGCTTGAACTGCAGACTGGCTTTTGTGTGGTGTCACTTTTTGTTGGGTTTGTATGTCCAGGTTAAAAATTATACTGAATCTTAAACATGAATAAAACATAATAGTGTTGTCTATACTCAGAAAAAATACATTTGAGCCCAAGGATATATTCCCCATGAGTGTCTGGGGACCTGCATTCTAGTTGGCAACTCCATGGGCAAGCCCAGGGGGAGCCCTGGGAGTCATCCACTAACTCCCCAGTGTGGATATGAGAGAACCCAAGACGGAAGGGTCTAAGAGTTACCCACAAGCACAATGGCATCATGTGTACTGTCAGATCCTAGAGGATGTTTTAACCAAAGTGGGACAGGATAGAAGTATAAGTGTTAAATGTGTATTTGTTGTTTATTTTACATTGAAAATATTATAATTATAGTTTTAAAAATGTATTTAAATATCAGTGATAAAATAGAATGTTTTCCATGGTTATCAAATCAATTATGTTAAATTATTTTTTTCTCCCGTTTGCAGATGGATTTTATGTTACTATTATTGATACCAGTTTGTTCCAGTAGAGTTAGTCCATCAGTACTGACAGGTTCACTACTATTTTTAATTTTTCAAAAGATTTTTATTATTTATTTGAGAGAGAGAGTTACAGAGACAGAGAGGGAGAGACAAAAAGACCTTCTACCAGCTTATTCACTCTCCAAAAGGTGGCAATGGCCAGAGCTAGGCTGATCCCAGGAGCTTCTTCTGGTTTTCCCACGCAGGTACAGGGGCTCAAGCACTTGGGCCATCTTCCACTGCTTTCTCAGGCCAAAGCAGAGAGCTGGACTGGAAGAGGAGCAGCCAGCATATGAACTGGTGCCCCATACTCCATGGTATTTGGAGGTCTTTTGGCTGGAAGCAATGGCTACCACTTGTCCCAGCCATGGGATGGAGTTGACTGTGGAGGACAGTTGGAACTGTTCTGCCAAGAATAGAATATTCCCTGTAGAAGACTCTGGAAAAGTAGAGATTTTAGAAACCAGCTTGGAAACTGAGCCTGCATGGTGACAGTGGTAAGCCAGAGGGGCTGGGATTTCATCAAAGCATGAATACTTAGTAGAGCAGAAGCAAGGTTCCCAAACCTGCAGCCTCTAAAATTGTATTTTTTTTCAGTGGAAGAGGAGAATGAAACATGCCAGGGGTTAACCCCATACAAGCTATCACACTTGAGAGGGGGCCTTTCAATTTAAAATGGAATCTTGTTTATTTTTTCAGTTATTGCTATTTAATTCAAAATTTGTTAAGTGAATTCATTGTTAGAGAAATGAAATAGTGCTGTGCTTTGTGACAAGGTCCAGACTTAGAACACCATGTGTAACTTGGCAAAATTTGAAGGTAGGAGGTGCTTGTTTTCCAACTGTTTATTTTCCTAATTTGTTTTAGAAGCCTTTCTGTAAAATGTTTTTTTTAGAAATTGTGTTTTTGCTCCCTCTGGCCTCTGGGGCTGTGAACACGACAAATCACTCTGTCTCCTGTCAGTGTTCCTGTATCACCTTCTAAAAGTGGTTTGGATTTCTGAAAGCAGGGTTCATTTTTCAAAAGCCCTTTAGGTTTCTAATTGTTGGAATCATATATTTCTCTCCCTCCTCCTTTTTAAATTTTTTTTTAATTTTTGCATTGACGTACTTTCAGTTTACTTTCTAGTCACAACCTTAGCCCTCCACTAAATACAGAATTTAACAGAGTTGTAAGTAGAAAACTCACCGCTCCTCAGGAGTAGAGACGAGAGCTATAAATAATAATCAAATTTCAAAATGTCGGATTCATACTTACATTAAGGTTCTGAACATACAGACTGCTGGCCGCTGCTCTGGGCATTTGATCCAGGTGCCCAGAGTATGAGAAAGTGCCCAAAGGCTGCATTAAGGATGTGCATCCTGATTTGGGAAATATCAGCTGCATTACTGTGTTCTCATTTGGGCTTGAGGACTTAAAAATGGTAAATGCTGTTATGTCTTCATTCAGTTGTGGAAGAAATCGGTTGACTACCAGCCTGCCCATGGATGTCTTTCCTGTATACTCTACTTTCTGGCCTTGAGATTCGTCTGAAGGTATGGGGCCGGCATCGTGCCACAACAGGTTAAGCTACTACTTCCAACGCTGGCACCCCATGGCTTCCTGCTAATGCACCTGGGAAGGCAGCAGAAGATGGTCCAAGTGCTTGGACCCCTGCCATCCATGAGGGGGATCCAGATGGAGTTCTTGGCTCCTGACTTCAGCCTGGCCTAGACTTGGTGGTGGTGGCCATTTGAGGAATGAACTGTGAATAGAAGGTCTCTCTCTGTCTCTCTCTTTTTGTTGCTCTGCCTTTCAAATAAATTATTTTAAAAAATGCTTTGTAAAAAAAAATGCTTTGTGTTTTTAAAGGTGCAGGTATTTAGGAGTTGGTCTTTGGTGTGCCATGAACTTCTTGGGCCAGTGCTTAAGCCTATCTGTCATGGCCCAGCTCACTTGGATTTAGGAAATTGTGCATCTTTCAGTATAAGACTGTGGCAGGAATGAAGTATGGATGTGTCCTTATGTCTGGCACCTCATCTGTAATTTCACTTATGTAGACTTCATGTTATGAGGCACACGGGATAAAAGTACTGCAAGGGCTTTGGAAATATTTACATTGTTGTGGTGGCTTCAGCATTGTGGCCCTCTTTCCTGGAAGAGGGTATTGGTGATCAGAGACAGAGCGAATCTGCATGCCAGGCCTCCATGAAACTGTTTTAGGCATAGCTCCAGGCCCATCAACCTTCTGTCTTATTCTCAGTTGCTTATGATTACTTGAGTTCAAAACTCTTGAATCTTTCAGATATGGGGTAGTGGACAGATGGCTTCATGTTCGTCAGAATCCCAGTGAATATATTTTAGCTGGTTGCTGGCAGTCGTATCTTGTCGGAATTCTCACTTTCGCTACAAATGCAGCAGTCCCTTTGGCTTGCACCTACCCTTAGCCCAGTGCCTATAAACTGTTGCAATTAAAGGACCCAGTTCACATCCAATGCCTGTTAGCTGGGCGGCCTCTGTCATGAGCTCAGTCTATTCGTCTGATGTGAAAGCAATTATGTCATGCATTAGAGATTGTTTTTGCATAATAGGCTGTTGCTGTGTGCAGGACAAGGTTTTTGTAATTAAAATTTTTCCTGAATGTTGATACATGTTCAGTATTATTTCTGTAGTGGGCTAGGTTGGATTGATTTAGATGCAGAGGCCACTGCAGCAGGACCAGGAAGAAGGATCTGTGTTGGTTCAAGTTGGATGGGCATGCATTACTCTGGGGTATGATGATGTTTAATAATCATTATCATTAGAAGTTCAGTGTTTATTCTTTGATTGAACATTCTCAGTGCATAAACTTGAGGATTTATAGAATCGAGTTTAAACACGGCAGTGTTCTTTCAGGTTCAGATGGAAGCCATTGTGTCCCATTGTAGAATGTGAAGGACCGGCCCACAGTCGTCATGGCACCACGTCCTCAAACAAGCAAGGCTGTGGGCGCCCACATTAAACAAGATGGCACAGGATGATTTTTTTTTAATGATTGTTTTTGTTTCAGGCACAGACTTGGCTTTACACCAGTCATTTTCATTGTAATTGCATGAGAGAGAGACGAGAGAGAATTATGAGTATGTGTGCCAGAGTGCTCTCCCACCCACTGGTTCACTCCCCAAATGCTTGCAATTGCTGGGGGTGAGCCAGGCTGAAATCAGGAACTCAGTGCAAGTCTCCCAGGTGAATGGTAGGGACTTTATCTGAGCCATCATTGTTGCCTCCTAAGGTCTACAGTAGGGAGAAACTGGAATCAGGACAGGAGTTGGGTCTAGAGCCCATACTGGACATGGGATGTGTAAATCTTAACTGCCTAGGGCAAATATCCACCCCCAGAATGACCCTTCAATCCATTATGTCTTGAAAAATACCAGGTTCCAACTGTGCTTTCATGTAGCTAGTACTTATACATATCGGGTGCATCTTTGTAGATCTCCTTGCTTTCCTTTTGCAAACCCCCATACACCACTATTCTTAGGTTTCCAGTATCTCTTAATTATGGAGATACATTGCCCATGTCATATTAAATATTAACACATACTTGCTTCCTAAATTCCGTATAACTTGCATAATTATAAATATGCTGAGTTGCTGAAGGTAATTGGGATAGCTGTTACTGAAGACAAACACTTATTCATTAAAATCTGGAGGTCTTTGTTGTATTTTGGAAGTTGTGTTTTATTTTTGAAGTCTTGAACTTTTGTACTTTCCAGGGTCCTTGTGAGCTGAGACAGCTTTACCCAGTGCCTACAGGAACCTTCCCTCTGGCTGACCTGTATGGAGTTCAGTCTTCCTGCAACGTTAGGTTTTCTCTGGCTTTTACTCAGAAGAAAATGTGGTCAACTGCGACACAGCATCTCCTGCTCTCTTGTGCATGCCTGCAGTCAGAATTTTTCTCTCTTTGAATTGTGGCATTCAGGGCCTCTACACTGAATTTTCCCCCTTAGCCGTAGGGCTGGAAAAGCCTAAATAGATGTGATTAACCAATGAGAATTTGAAAAGCCAAATGCAGTTGCTACTTCCATGAGATGTTCTCAGTTAGATTTAGTTAATGCAAACATGGTTTCCCAGCATAAGTATTTTTTAACTTAAAGTCACTTGCTGCATGCAGCCCTTTACCTTGTTAAATGTTCAGTTTAGACTCCATTCGATTTCCAGTCATGCTTTTTGCTTGCTTTCTACCTTTCTACTTGATTATTTTTTCTTAAACCCACAACTTGACCATCCCTAAGAATTTTTCATTGTTATGTGCTTTTATGATCCTCTCTGCGTTTACGTCTTGCTGAGACTCTAGCTGGTGCTGTTTTGTCTACCTGTACAAAGATACATCTTCTGTTTTAATGTGGAGTGGGGTATGTTCTACCTAACTGTAAAAGGTCACTTTGTTCCTTGTAACAACTTTGTACTCCATAAAAAGTGTTTTCTCTGTCTGTTCTTCTCCTGCATTTTCTGCATTGACCTTACAGTAATTATTAAATATTAACCTATTCATTTTACAGCATCAGTACATATTTTATATGGAGAATTCATTTAGCAGACTTGATATTTTCAAGGTATATTATATTCTGAACACTAATAATTCAGAAAGTTTTGTGTTTGGAAGATGGTTCATAGGAATCATTCATGACCAAATGTATCAACATGTTTCAATTTGATTTTTGATGTTTAAAAAATCTACTCTCTGTTAGAACTGGATTTTGCTCTGTAGAACAGAATTCTGAAATAGCTTGAATGAGCAACAAGTCTAATTATCTCTTACATAAAATTCCAACTCCAGACATGGGTTCCAGGGCTGATGTGGCAGTTCCATCTTCAGGGTTGGATTTTATCCCTATGGTCCAAAGTAGCTGCTGAAACTCCAGCCATCTTAGCAAAGAAAAACAGGACTTGTGCAGAAAGAGATCCACTCAGGAGACATTTTAGTTCATCTGTTTTCTGGCATCTAGAGTGGAATCATAAACAAATTTTTGCTTTTTTTAAAAAAAAATTATTTGAAATGCAGAGAGGGGAGGAGAAAGGGAGAGAGAGAGAAAGAGAGAGAGAGAGAGAGAAATCTTCCATTCATTGATTCACTCCCTGAGTGGCCACAACAGTCAGGTCTGGGCTAGGCCAAAGCCAGGAACCAGGAACTGCATCCTGATTTCCCATGTGGGTGGTGGGGGACCAAACAATTGGGCCATCTTTCACTGCCTTCTGAGGCTCGTTAACAGGAAGCAAGACCAGAAGCAGAGTAGCCAGTACTGAACCAGCACTTTGATATGGGATGCTGGTGTCAAATGGTGGCTTGGCCGGCGCTGTAGCTCACTAGGCTAATCCTCTGCCTGTGGCGCCGGTACCCCGGGTTCTAGTCCCGATTGGAGTGCAGAATTCTAGTCCCTGTTGCTCCTCTTTCAGTCCAACTCTTTGCTATGGCCCAGGAAGGCAGTGGAGAAAGGCCCAAGTGCTTGGGCCCTGCACCCACATGGGAGACCAAGAGGAAGCAGCTGGCTCCTGGCTTCGGATCAGTGCAGTGCGCCGGCTGTAGTGGCCATTTGGGGGTGAACCAACAGAAGGAAGACCTTCCTCTCTGTCTTTCCCTCTCATTGTCTAACTCTGCCTGTCAAAAAAAAAAAAAAAAAAAGGTGGCTTAACCCGCTGCACCACAATGCCAGCTCTATAAACAATTTTTGAGTAGCAAAGAACATAAGCACTTGAATGTGCGAGTAGCCTTGGTGGTGGTGCAGGTGGGTTCAGAGAGACTCCCCCATGTTTCTTGCCAGGCAGTGGGTAATGACTGTAGCTTCCTGAATGGAAACTTAGGAAAAGGAGTGGGTTCAAGTAGGCTGGAAAGGTAATGATGCACTCACCTGGGGAGATCTTGCGTTTGGGATACCCAAGGGACATCTATATTCAGTCAGTCATGTACCATTGTGTATATAACACTGACACCCAGAAAACGATAGTCAGTGGGCTGCAGATCCCATAGGGCTTGAGAAACTGCGAGTGAGTGGATCTCCTGGGAACAGCAAGATGATCCACAGGGAGAAGGCACAAGGTGGTGACCCCATGAACATTTCTGGTAGTGTATAGAGGAGGGGAGCTCAGGTGGGGGCTTGACAGTACTGCTATGAAAGCATCACAAAGATGAATATTGTAACTTTGGAGAAGGCTGGAGTGATACAATTGCAAGGGCTCGGCAGCACCTGGTGGTCTTGTCAAGCGGCACATTAAGTCTTTATTGTCTTATTTGGTTGTATTCTGTTTCATGTATGACCTTCATTTTGTGCTCATGAAAAAACATTCACAGAAATAAGTTAGGGATCTCTCTCTGTGCCACAGAACAGACAGGGATGGAGCCCTTGTTTGGAAGCCAAGCAAGGTTTTTGGCTTGGTCTTTGTGAATTCTGTGCTGTTAGCACCACTGCCTCCTGGGGAATAGCTTGTACAGAGTTTTGACCTTTCAAATGGTGTGTTCCTACTAGAATCCAAGTGTCTTTGCTCTCAGATAGGCATAATGCACAAAGTGACTAGAGAGTGGAAAAAAAAGAGAGACTATCTTCTTTCTCAATCTGAAAGTCTGCCTATGTGACATTCCTCTTCACTGGTAATATTGTTTCAGACCAAAAAAAGTTTGATTAATCTTTGCAGCATCCTTTAGATTTGAATCACACTCTCATCTGTTCACAGGAACTGAGTCACTGGTTAAGTATTCATCTAAGACTCTAGACAAGGGTCAAGAAACTTTTGCTTAAAGGACCAACTGTTTTGGACTTTGCCAGCTGTGGTTTCTCTTGGCAGTGCTCATCTTGGCTTTTGCAGTGTGGAAACCCTTATGGGCAGTATGTTACTGAATGGCCATGGCTGTGTGCCAATAAAACTTTATTTTCAATAACAAGCAGACTGCCCAGTTTGCTTACTAGAATTTCTGGCTTTAATCTAGCAAGTAGAGCCATCCAACAAAATTGTGAAAGTAGTTAACTGTTTCTGATATCCAGAATTAAAAGTATTGAGTCATTTAAAACATGGATTTCTAAAGTGATCTTTTTGTAAAGATAATGATATTTCTTAGGAGAACAGATGAACAGATGTAGTTTTGATGGAGTTCTGAGTAATCAGACCTTTCTTAGTCTCTCAAAATAATTTACCATCTACCCTCTGAATCTCAGAGACCGTTGATTACCAAGCTGAGAAGATCACATTGCTCACCATGTATGTGGACTCCAAAATCTGGAATCTATGGTTGATAGAAAACTTGGCTAGCCACAGAATTAGTGCATTTAGATGTGTTTTATTCACCAGTGATGAGAGGATGACTGACACATTCAGGGGCCTTTATGGAACAGGAAACTCTTTCAACATTAACTACTCTTTTTTGTTTGTGTTATGCAGAATATGTGAATGGTTATCATAGAAAAGCATTATAACTAAAATTTGCCAATTGGTAGTTTTATGTTGTGTTTAAATTGCAAATATTCATTTGTACCATACTTGAGAATTGTTAGTAATTTGAACTTGACTGCATCTGTAAGGATTTTTTTGTTTCTCCTAATGGAGAACAAACTAGCTGGACTTTAGTGTTTTATGTGTAATCATTGCTGATTGTGAGATGAGCATAATTAATTTGTAAGTGAATCATAGACAGGTTCTCTGTTCCTTTAGCTGGTAGTTCTTTACTTATAATTGAAACAGCAAATTTCTGCTAGAAAAATTGTAATTCATCCTTTGTGTTCTTTGAAAAAGTGCATTTTCCTTCCTGCGCAGGCTAGGTGTATTGCAGTGCTGCAGGAGTGCACATTAAACAGGTGGGCCTTCATGCTGCTGTTGGGTATCCTGGTGACAAGGAATAAAATTTTTTTCCTGTTGCAAACAATCTCTTGATGTCAGACTGATTAAAATAATTAAGAAGACTAGACCTTAGGAATCCTTACGGATCTATTAAGATGTCCTACGATAATTAAGTTTCACTGATTCCAAGTAGAGAGAGGCAATTTTGCCTGGCTTAGATTTCAGTGTAGTTTTTTTGTTTGTTTTGTTTTTGTTAAGTGCATTTCTGTGAACTTTGAAGCTGCACTGAAAAGTGGAATCCGTCTGTGTGAAGAAAGTGAAGAGATAAGTTGATAAAAACAGTTAATGTGTTATCATTCTTTAATATGCCATGAAATGTTCAATGAATTTTCAAAAAGCCACACTTTTCAGATTTTAGTTTGATAACAGCTGTAAAACCTGTGTTTGGGTCATCACCACATGGCTATCACATGGCCTAGAATACTTGGATTTTACTTTGTACAATCCCTGGTTCTGATCCTGAGATCTTTCAGGTTTCAGTGAGAAAAAAGAGGCCCAGTATGAAAATGGAGAGAGTAAAGCTTACAGCCCATTTCTCTTGGCTGTCCTTATTTTGATAGAAACCGTGCTGGACAGCCTGCATCCGTTGACACCACAGGAAATAGCACTATCTCATACTGATCTTTATCTTGGTAAATGTTCCTTCTTTTATGGGTGGTCTTAGGTAGCTTTATTTCACCTTCTGCTGTCTTCCACCTTACTGAGGGGTATGGCTTTGAGTTCTTCCCCTTCATGTTATATAGTAATGCATTCTTACTAGCAGCATTTTATTTATTTATTTTGGATCCATTGTTCCAAATATGTAAAGTTGGACATAGAAATTTTCCTGTACTGATTTATTGTATTAGTGGTTTAGATACTTGAAGTTTTAGAGGTGAAGTAGCCCAAACCCTTTATTTTGGAGAATAAATCTTGTGGATGCAGAGATGTGAGGGACAGGTATAGGGACACAAGGACTATAGGCTGCTCACAAGAGGTCCCTTTATTCTAACAAAGATTCCCCTTCCTTTTGGTTCAACTTAATCTATTTTAGGGCCTTTTGTCTCATGAATGACATAGTAAAATAATCTACCCACTTCATACTATTAAAAACTTCACTAGTGTTTTCCCCATTAAACCAGACTCCTGAGTCATTACTTACTATGACCTGCTAAACTTCTATTCTGTACTTTCCTTGACGTCTGAGAGTTGGGCACTTGGGCACTCTAAGTTTTCAAACACATTGCCCCATGTTGGATGTCTGCTGTCAATCAGGAAATGTTGTAATTTGTAACCCACCACTCTTGACTGTGTTATAGCATAAGAAGTCATAGGGTACAAAGTTCATTCTGGGTGTGAAGGGGGTGGGGGTGGGTGTTCAGAGTCTTCCCTGAGGCTGAGTTTTGCAGCTTGGGTAAGTCAGATAAGTGGTTTCATGTTAAATACTTCTCTAACATGTCCACCCTGTTTTAACTTAATTACATGTTTACCTCTGACTTTCTTATTAAGATAGTACGGTGCTCCTCAGACATATCTGTTGCAACATCAGCGTTGCCTAAGACCTATGCTATCACAGGTATATTCCATTTGGCAACATTGTGTGGGGCAGAGTGGATTTATAGATGGGCACTACAGAGAGCCACATGGGAGAGGCCTAGGTGGAGTGCCATTGGTAGGACGCTTGGTCAGTTAATCTGAAGGTATTTGTGTCTGACTGAGTGAATCTGGAGGCATGCCGTTGTTGATATCTGGGGCTTCACTTGTTCCTCATTTGTTATCTGCAAGACTTCTAGCACCCCACTTTTAGCAGATCTGGTCTTGGCTGGATTCAAAGACAGTACGCAAAACACATTTTTAGAAGATCCCAGAAAGTTGCATTAGGATTTGGGACCCTGCCTATGTATTTTCTCTGCTGACTCTTGGAAAATGCATTGAATTACAGTTGGTAGTTGACTTCTTAAGTTTGTTTCAGCCATGCCATCAGAATTCTGTTCACAGGCTAACATTTGCTCTATTACCTTTGACCATTTTAAGAGACATATTTTTCCTATGGTCTAGAGTGGAAAGTTCTATGGGAAGTCCTAGTCAAACCATTTCCATTTGGGTGCCCTGCCTCTAACACAGTGCCGGATGTTGTGTCATTTCTGAAATAATAAAAAAAATGGATTTGAATGTTGCATGCAGTCTAATTAAATATATATTATTACTGCATGTTTATGTAAAGACTAATTATTATAAACCTAATGGATATAATTCTAGTCATTTACATTACAAATGAAATAACAAACATGAGGAGACAAAAGGGGCTTATTTAACATGCACAGCTCAGGGTGTGTTAGGCCCAATCATTAAGACTCTGGTTAAGATACCCAGGTCCCATATCATGTGCCTGGGTTCCAGTCCTGGCCCCACTCCTGACTCTAGCTTGTGGCTAGTGAGCACCTTGGAAGGCAGCAGATGATGTTTCAAGTAGTTGAGTCCCTGCTACCCACATGGGAGACTTAGATTGAGTTCCAGTTCTTGGCTTTAACAACTTTCTTATCCAAAATTCTAGGCATTTGGGGATGAGCGAGCAGATAAGAACAGTCTCTCAAATAAAAATTGAAAAATTAATGTCCAATGGATGGTGTTGGCTCATTTTCCACAGAGAGTGACGGGTGTTACTGTGTGCCCTGATTTTACATTCTTCATGTTGGGTTGGCATTTAGCATGTGGTTGGCAGGCTGAATACCACGTGATAACAGTCTGGCTTGGCATGCATCGCATATTCCCTAGTGCATCCCTAATTCCCAGAAAACTGCTTCTGGATGTGGCATCTGATTTTTTTGAATTGCTTTCTCTAACCCTGCAGGAAAAAAAAAAAGTGATGGCTGATTTCTGGCCTCAGTTTTATGCTAAAGTTGAGGAAGACTATCTGATACTATTTATTTTACTTTGTGTTTGAGTATATAATTGTACACGTCTAGCTGTGAATGTAAAATAAAATATTCCTAGGAAAATATTACTGAGAGGTCAGTTGAAAAATGGTTATTGACCATCTTCTTCCCCCGAAACAGCTGAACTAGGCCAAAGAGAGCATGGTGCATAGGTCTCTGCCAGAGTCTCTCAGTCCAACCTACAACAAATAAAATGGAAATATAATTTGGAAAAGACTCTTCCAAGGTTGGCCAATGAAATCTCTCTTGGACTTCACATATATTTAAGCCACGTTCTCCCTTTTGATTTCCCTTGCAGCCTTTGCCTGTATTTGCTGTGCTTACTCAGTCTTTTCAGTTCTTTGATTGGTATTTATTATTATTATTTTTTTTATCAATTTGATTTTGTAACCTTTACTTGCTCTTAAACCCTACAGATTATGTAATAGGTACTGCAATTTCTAACTTAGGAATTAAATGCTAAAGAAGGTAATTATTATAAACAAGTCAATTCCTGTATGTTTTCTAGTTGTGAGTACAGTAATTTGTTCCACCTTATTTTACTTACTCTTGAAATTCAGTGTTATTTACTATAGGCTCTTAGATGGCCTAAGGTATGGAAGGTAAGTGAAAATTCCCTGAGCGGGCATTGTGGCATAGCTGGTGAAGCTGCTGCCTGTGACACTGGCATCACTTATGGGCACAGGTTTGAGATTGGGCTGCTCCACTTCTGGTCCAGCTCCCTGCTAATGTACCTGGGAAAGCAGAGAAAGATGGCCCAAGTGCCTGGTCCCCTGCATCCACGTGGGAAACCTGGAAGAAACTCCTGACTTCTGGCTTCCATGTGGCCCAGCCCCGGCTATTGGGGTCATTTGGGAAGTGAACCAGTGTGTGGAAGATCTCTGTCTCTTCCTTTCTCTTTGTGGCTCTGACTTTCAAATAAATAAATAAATCTTAAAAAAATTTCCAGAGTGCCTATCATGTGTGGAGCTGAACTTAACTGCAGATATTCCCTTGGATGCTGTTAACAGCCTCTGCCCCTCTCTTTTCTTCCGTGGGCTAAGTTGCCTGAAGTGAACTTCCCTACCCCAGTTTATGTAGTTGAACGTGGTCTGCTGACCCTGTGACCCATATGCCTTTTTTGCGGAGTGTATTTGATCAGGGTTCAAAACTTATTGGCAAGCCGTCAAAGTTCCATTTGAATGAAAACAGAAAAACCTGTTTTCTGAAAGGTGAGCTCTACTTACATAAAATGGATGCTTCTGAAAACAGCATTGTCCCGGAGGGCTGGCTACAAACCTTGAACAATGGAAGCCTCACATTATGTAAGAAGGGGGCTTACAGACCATGTAATGCCTGTCCTGTGTTTTCTCTACCAGGGATGAAAGTAGCTCGGGGGAAGAAGAGGCCACCCAAGGCCTGGTGTAGGCAGGAGTGGGGTTCTCCACCACTGAGAACAGTCCACCTCTCTGGCTACGCTGGGGCACTATGGGGGAAGGGGTTGGCAGGGGAGTGGTAGTTGGGGTGGGAAGGCAGTTGGTCACCGGGGAATTTCTTCTGGTTGGAAAAATAAGCCCTGATCATTGCAATTTACTTGTGGCTGTGGATGAAATAAACGGCAAAGGCAGTGTGTCTTAGTTCGATTTCCCTAGAACTGATCTGTGTACTCTGACCTCCAGGTTAGACTTGGCTAGATTTTCTCTTATGCTTCTTTTTAGCTTTGTGACTCAGTTATCACACTGGTCTTCAGGCTGTTCATGTTTTAGGTCTTACAGGTGATGCAAAAGCATTAGCTGATTCAAAGTCACTGCAGATTCCATATGTCTGAATTCGTCTATGAGTAGCACCTGTAAAAACTGTTTCAGCTTTCCTTGGTCAGCTTGACAAAAAACAGAGGTTCTTGGGACCCAATCTAGCCTGCTCATTCATTTCTGGAAGGAAGGTCTTTCCCAATCTGCATTTTTTACCTGCTCCTCACATGATTCCTAAGTACACAAATTTTGCTAGCATGATATTGACAAATAAGAGAAGTTGAAGTGATCTTGCCCCGAGTCACATCATGAGTAAGGGGCAGCTGGTATTGAATTCTAGTTGCTCAAATTACTATTAATTCCCATTTTTTCATTAAAAAGATTTGTATTGAGTTCATATTGTGTGTGAGGTCTAGGGATGAAAGATATAGGAGTTCGATTAGGGAGAAGAAATATCCTCAGTTGTGTGGTTAAGTCTCACAGCACTCTGGGACTCTAATCTTGGGTTTTTCCTCATTGCTCAGAGCCTCATTACATGGCCAAGAGGCTTGGATTTGAAGAAAGCAAAACTAGGGGGGCAATGTGGGCATGGACAGAGTGGGGTACAGCATTGGTCAAGAAGTTTGGGAGGCCGGCGCCGCGGCTCATTAGGCTAATCCTCCGCCTTGAGGCACCGGCACACCGGGTTCTAGTCCTGGTTGGGGTGCCGGATTCTGTCCGGTTGCCCCTCTTCCAGGCCAGCTCTCTGCTGTGGCCTGGGAGTGCAGTGGAGGATGGCCCAAGTCCTTGGGCCCTGCACCCCATGGGAGACCAGGTTAAGTACCTGGCTCCTGCCATTGGATCGGCGCGGTATGCCGGCCGCAGCGGCCATTGGAGGGTGAACCAATGGCAAAGGAAGACCTTTCTCTCTGTCTCTCTCTCTCTCACTGTCCACTCTGCCTGTCAAAAAAAAAAAAAAAAAGTTTGGGAAAGATACACTTGCATTTCTAAGGAGAGGTTGATGTCAAATGGCACCAAGTGTTATACTGTGTTGCTGGAACTCAGCAGTGTGGTGGAGTTCTGATGATGGATACACCGCATACAAATAGTGTTCATCTGTGGACTTAATGAATTTTGTTTATTCAACATTTCCTGAAATCCTATTTGTTTTTTTAAAGATTTATTTATTATTTATTTGAAAGAGTTACACAGAGAAAGAGAGGCAGAGAGAGAGAGAGAGAGGTCTTCCATCCATTGGTTCACTCCCCAGTTGGCCACAATGGCTGGAGCTGCGCCCATCTGAACACAGGAGACAGGACTTCCTCCGGTCTCCCACATGGGTGTAGGGGCCCAAAGATTTGGGCCATCTTCCACTGCTTTCCCAGGCCATAGCAATGAACGGATTGGAAGTGGAGCAGTCAGGACTCGAATTGGTGCCCATTTGAGATGCTGACACTGCAGGTGGTGGCTTTACCCACTATGCCACAGATCCAGCCCCTGAAGTCCTATTTGTAATAAGTATGACTCAAAGGGAAAAAGTACATTCTTTAAAACATCAAGGGCATATATTAAGAATTTTAGAATGGTTTTCATTGGAAATTATTAAAGAGCTAGTGTTAGGACTGGATATAATGCTACATTTGCTGTTGATGCCAGCAAAAAAAAAAATTAGGTTGTCATCAAAAGGGTGAACCTGCCTTTTATATTTGGAGATAGAAAGTTCTAGAAATAAAATTGCAGATCTTCCTGGGATGTGTGGTTTCCTGTCTTTAGTCACTGTGCTGTCTTTGTGGAAGTGTTGAGGGAGCCTGTTATGGCTTCATGCCCATCATGGTCTCTCTAGTCCATTAATAAGTGGCAAAAATATCTCAACTGCTGCAAGTTCCCTTCCTGGGCTTTATTTTGAATTCTGTTTTGAGTGTTCTATATTAGTTGCAGTCATCATACCTATTACTTTCCTGGGTATGTGGAAAAGAGAATGGTTTAGAAATGATCTCAGCAGCTGTGTTTCCTGTTCTGGTTGTGGTTCACGTACTCACTTTACTGACTAAAAGAGCAGGTGATTCATATAGTCATGTTAGGATGCTGCAACCAATGCTTTTGAAAGACCACCAGTTAAGTGCAAATAAATAATGATGTGAATGTACAGTGGACTTTAAAAGCATATTAGACTATTGATGAGAATGAATAATACATGGTCTCTGATTGTGTTTGCTGCATGTGGCAGGATATATTAAAGGAGAACAGATGTCTGCCTAATGTCTACAATCAGTCAACCTTCATATTCAAAGAGAAGCTTTGCTGTCATCTGCCGTGTTCAGGATGGCATCATTGCCATTGGTTCAGGATTTCTTGGTTAAAACTTACAGAATCACTTAGGAGGTACACTTTGAAAAATTGGTCTCTACAGTGTGTTCATAGTAATGTTAATTGACAATGTTACTGCAGTCATTTGTGCATTCTAGACTTTAATTGTGAGATAGCTCCTGAGTTGAGATTGCTATTGTGGATGATGCCTCATAACTTGGCCATCTCTTATAGATTGTAATGGGAATTTCAGTTCTAATGCAGCATAATTTAATAATACTGTACCTGTCAGCAACATTATTCTCTTTTAAATGCATACACTAAACCTGGATTATTCCAGACCAAAGACTCAATAAGATTTCTATATAGCAAATGTTAATCATGTGCCTTTGAAATTATCATTTACCTTTTAGTAATTTTGGTCTTTGTCCAATTATTTAATAATTTAATTTAATATTGATTTTATTAAATTTAATAATTTAATATAATGTAGCTAACTGAAAGATAAGTTTATGTAACTGAATTGATAGTCATGGTTGTATTAACTCTTATTTTATAGGTTTGTAATTTGAAAATTGTATGGTGTGGTGAGTGTGTGTGGTGTTTGCAATATTTATCAAGTACCCATCATACATTAACAACCATAAAACAAAATCTTTGTTTCTGGAGATATCAGGCAGATATTGAATAAATATTGAAGAATGGCTTTAGGTCAATATTCAAGTGAGGTCATAGCAGTTTTACTGCTAGAATTTCTAACACAGTACAACAGAATATAAAATGGTCAAACAATGATGACACAGATAAATGACCAAAATGGATGGTTTATCTAAAAGACCAAGACAACATTGCAAGCTAAGGAATAAGAAGTTCTGAAAAATTGAAGTCCTTTTCTATATTTATGTTGAGAATATATGCCTAGATGCTGACTTGCATATCTTTAAGAAGTTCATAAAACCCTTTGTTTGGTAATGCAGTAAGCCTGTTTGCTTTACTTTTGTGCCTCAATTTGTTTCACAATCTGGGCCAGCACTGTGGCTTAGTAGGCTTAGCCTCTGCTTGCAGCACCAGCATCCCATATGGGTGCCGATTTGTGTCCTGGCTGCTTCTTTTCCCATCTAGATCTCTGCTTATGGTCTAGGAAAACAGTAGAAGATGGTCCAAGTAGACGATTGCACAAGTGGAAGATGGCCAAAGGCCCCTGCACTATCGTGGGGGACCCAGTAGAAACTCCTGGCTCCTTGGATCGGCTGCATTTGGGAGTGAACCAGTGGTGGAAGACCTTTCTCTCTGCCTCTCCCTCCCTGTCTAACTCTACCTCTCAAATGAATGAATAAAATATTTTTAATTTTTTTATTTTTTGACAGAGTGGACAGTGAGAGAGAGAGACAGAAAGGTCTTCCTTTACCGTTGGTTCACCCTCCAATGGCTGCTGCGGCCAGCGCGCTGTGGCCGGCGTACCACGCCAATCTGAAGCCAGGAGCCAGGTGCTTTTCCTGGTCTCCCATGCAGGTGCAGGGCCCAAGGACTTGGGCCATCCTCCACTGCACTCCCGGGCCACAGCAGAGAGCTGGCCTGGAAGAGGGGCAACCGGGACAGAATCCGGCGCCCCGACTGGGACTAGAACCTGGTGTGCCGGCACCGCAGGTGGAGGATTAGCCTATTGAGCTGTGGCGCCGGCCATGAATAAAATCTTTTAAAAAAAATGTTTCACAATAACAGCTCTTGGGGTTAGTGGTTACTAGATGAGTTCTTCAACATTTTAGTTAGTAAGTGTCCCTTTCCTTCCAGTAATTAAGAAATCCTATAACATGAAAGAACTGAGAAGATAAATAATTGGACAAAGACCAAAATTACTAAAAGGTAAATGATAATTTCAAAGGCACATGATTAACATTTGCTATATAGAGATCTTATTGAGTCTTTGGTCTGGAATAATCCAGGTTTAGTGTATGCATTTAAAAGAGAATAATGTTGCTGACAGGTACAACCACTGGAGTTGACATTTGCTTCATTTCCTTCTTTCTCTCTCTTTTGGTCCTTCTTTATCAATCTTGATCTTAATGTACTTTTCTGAATCCATAACCTTTTTCATTATTTCTTCTTCACCTTTCCACTTTATTTTCCCCTCTTACTCTTTGTGTGCTATTCTCTCCCCACTCCCCAATGCCCACTCCCCACTGTGTATGTGTGTGTATTCATTCTTCCAGATTCTTAAAAACAAATAAAACCCAATCTTTCCTAAATTTCAGGTTCCTGCCTTGACTTTTATCTTTTGTTCACCTGCATCCTTTGGTGCTGACCATTATGGAGATCTCTTCTGGCTGCTGCCCTTATACTGAACTTAGGAAGGCATCAGAGGCAATTTTTTTTTATTTAATAAATGTAAATTTATGAAATACTACAACTTTTGCATTGTTGTGGCTTTTTCCCCCCATAACCTCCCTCCCACCTGCAGCCCTCCCATCTCCCACTCCCTCTCCTATCCCACTCTTCATCAGGATTCATTTTCAATTATCTTTATATATAGAAGATCAACATAGTATATACTAAGCAAAGATTTCAACAGACTGCACCTACACAACCGCACAAGATATAGAGTACTGTTCGAGTAGTAGTTTTACCATTAATTCTCATAGTAAAACACATTAAGGACAGAGATCCTACGTGGGGAGCAGGTGCACAGTGACTCTTGTTGTTGATTTAACAATTGACACTCTTATTTATGATGTCAGTAATCACCCAAGGCTCTTGCCATGAGCTGTCAAGGCTATGGAAGCCTCTTGAGTTCACCAACTCTGAACTTATTTAGTCAAGGCCTTCCATAGTGGAGGTTCCTTCCTCCTTCAGAGAAAGGTGCAGAGGCAATTTTTGACAGCTCATCACGAGGTCAAATTGCACAATCTCTGTTGTTATCTTTCTTAACCTTTCTGCAGCAGAATTTGACTTCTCGAGAGTACTTCCTAAAAGTCTCTCTTGATTTCTGAAATGTAATGTTCCTTTCTCCTTCAAGAGCTGCTTTTCTGCCATCTAAAAACAGGTATTTTCATCATCTAGCAACCTTAATAGATTTCTGTTTCAACATCCATCACTCCAGGCAAATGAGAGTTGTTACCTACCTCCTAAATGTGTACAGAGCTTTTTGGTAATTTCTACTGAGCACATCTTTGCTCTCTCTGATTCAGGCACTTTGCACTTGCTCATCTTCCTCTGTAGAATGGTCATCCACTCTTTAAAACATTTATCATAAAGTTTAAGAGATCTCATGCCTCGGTTCATACCATAACTCCATGAATTGTTAGTTGTTTGATATTGGGTAAGTATTGACCTTTTATGTATTTTAGTTTTTGCAGGATAAATAATTCTAGGCAGAGCAATATGTATAAATACTTTTGATTTTTTTTTACTGTCTCAAACTCTACCTTCTGTGTTTCTTGAATCCTTGACTTCAACTAACCAATCATCTCTGAAAAAATCTTATTTTTCCCTTTCTTCTGACACTTAACTTACTTTTATTTATATTTCAGTTGTCTGTCTGTCTCTTCCTGCTAGTCTAGAGTAGGGATTTTCATCACTTAGGCCCCCTCACATGTCTTACTCTTCGTACACCTTTGCAAAAGATCTCTCACTACTAAAATCAAGTCTATTCCAGCCTAACTAATCAACATCTGAAGTTATTAAGGACACTTTGTGTGTTAGATTTTTGATGAGAGGTCCCCAAAGACTGTAGAGGTAGCATGGGCTTCATAAAGAAGAAGTGGAAGGGTGACTTGTGACTACTCTTCTTTTGTGTTGTAGAGCTTCCTGACTTTGTAGATCCAACTCAGTCACCTCTTTGGGAAAACTGGGTTGCAGAAAATATGAGTGTGTGTATCTTTGTATACTTTCCCTCTAAAATGTCTTATACATGTTTAATGGTACCTTTTTTTTTTTATAATGCTGAACATTTTTATTGTGACAAGGGAATAAACTGTCTTTAAATTGTTTTACCTAAATTTTTTTACTCACCAGTTTTAGAAGATTCACCTAAGAAACTTATACATGAGTTGACAACTCTTATTATACTTTTCATCCCAGAGGACATTCCCATCCCCTGGATGCTGGTATTGGTAGAATTGTGGAATTGAGGCTTTGAGTGAATTAGACACTTTAATAGCAGTTAGTAGGTCTAACAATGGAAATTATCACCAAGCCTTGACAAAACCTGACAGCAAATCATCGTGACATGCTGGTAGGAGTACCAAAACCACACATAGGCTCCACAATCTTTATTTCATTTGTTCTTTTTTGAATACAATTTTGCCCATTTGAAAGAAAGGAGTCAGTCATTTGTTGAAAATGGAGATTGTTGAAATAACCAAATATTTTAGGTTTCTTCTCTTTGTTCTTATTGAAAATACTTTTTGTATGTATTGTGTTTCTTTGTAATTTTTTTTCCTTAAGATAAATTTTTTTTCTTTTCTGTCTTTCCCTTATCCCAGAATTTGCTTTCAGCTAGATTTGACCAATAGTGTGGCTTCTTTGAGCCAGAGTAATTATAAACCCAACTTGTCTGGTGATGAATCTGCCTGCAGATGCAACTCATGAGTCAATTGTAACTTTAAATTACTTTGAAAAAATCAGTATGGCTTGCCTGACATATGGAACTGTTGAAGCTTTGCAGCCAGAATTAGTTGTATAAAGGTTTAGCCAAGGATTCATGGTTAATATACTGCAGCAAACTTGGTTGAGAAATTTTGATTCATTGGCAGCATTCTTATAAGGCAGACATATTGAAACAGAACCAAAAGATTACTTATCTTGATCACATTTTGAAACTGCAGTCAAACCAGAAATAATACTGTAGTTCCTTTTTTTTTTAACTTTTTCTTTCTTTCTTTTTATTTCTCTCTCTCTCTTTTTTTTAAGATTTATTTTATTTATTTGAAAGAATTACAAAGAGAGGCAGAGACAGAGAGAGAGGTCTTCCATCCACTGGTTCACTCCCCAGATGGCCGCAATGGCTGGAACTGTGTGGATCCGAAGCCAGGAGCCAGGAGCTTCCCCCGGGTCTCCCAAGCGGGTGCAGGGGCCCAAGGCTTTGGGCTGTCTTCCACTGCTTTCCCAGGCCATAGCAGAGAGCTGGATTGGGAGCAGCCGGGACTAGAACCAGCACCCATAAGGGATGCCAGGAGTGCAGGGAGTGGCTTTACCCAAAACACCACAGTGCTGGCCATAAAACTGCATATTCATATTGCATATTCATATTGAATTTGCTGTAGATTTGGAGTCATCTTTTTCATTGAATCGATTTGATACCCTCTTTAAGAACTGTTCTGCTGGTGCTAGATGAAGTCCCATTGGGCTTGCTAATATATATCATCATTGCTTTTGCATTGCGGTAGAATGGAGTTAAGGTTTAAATCCTGTGCTGCTGGGTGCTTTCACTGTGTGTGTCTCTGATGGTACCCTGCAAGTGAATTAATCCAAATTTGCATTTTCAAAAGAGAAATTTGGCAGTGGATGGGACTTCTGTGTGACTCAAACTGTCCTGTGTAGGAAGTGCCTAGATATTAGTGCAGAGAAAGATAACATAAATGGTTCAGCATGTGGAATAGTGGATATAGTAACCATCAGATCATTTGGAGACATGTGATGTCATTTCCTTGTCTTATTTTATACTCCAATTATAGTGCATACCATGGATTTTCATTGTCACAGGTCTGTGTCGTTTACAAGTGAAAACATGCTAACAAGAAATGGAATTGGATGTTATGAAGTGTTTAGTGATTATAGCAAAAACACAATGCATATAATGCACACGATTTTGAGGTAGTTGATGCCTGGAAGCTGGGTCATTATGCAAAGTTATGTTTTCTGAAGAGGTGCAATGCAGTAATTGGTGATGCTTTTCTTTATCCAAAGATTTGGCCAGTAGTCAATAAAGGACTTAATCACAAAGTGCTCCTGAAATGATGATTGAACAATTATGATTGTGATCATTTGAGATGAGAACACCTAAGATTCACCAAATGGTCTGGGATAAGCATTAACATTTAATTGCCAATGATTTTTCTTGTTACTGACGAGCAGAAGGGCTCTGGAAAGCTGTTTGGGTGACCCGGGTCTTTAGAGAGCTTCTTCTTGGAAGACTCATGGCCTCCAGGGACTGGAATCTTCTTAAAATTGTTGATGACAATGCTGTTGTTTCTCCTGTTCAGTACTTCTTTTGATCCAACATTTCTCCCTCACTGCATCAGCTGTACCCAACCATACTATTTAATATGGTTCTCATTTAAAGGGAAAGAAAAGATAGCTCTTAGAAACCTTACATTCAATGGGAAATTATAGGAACAGCAACCATGGTAGCTCACATGCTGATCAGATACTATTCTGATGTGTAGGACTATGTCATTCTGTATCTTGAATGCACAGACAACAGGGCTGGGCCCTAGGTTACACCTTGTACCAGAAATGGGACTAGAAACTCAGTTTCTACAGGGATGGAGATGTCTTATGTTCTCAGTAAGGACACAGTGGGTGTGTTTTTTTAACTACTGAGGTCAGCTCCCTGGCTTCACTCACTGTTAGCATTGGGCCCCTCCTGTATCATTGGAGATCAAGGGAAACAGTCCCATTGGGCTTGCTAATTTATATCATCATTGCTTTTGCATTGCGGTAGAATGGAGTTAAGGTTTAAATCCTGTGCTACTGGGTGCTTTCACTGTGTGTGTCTCTGATGGTACCCTGTAAGGGAAGCTAAAGGGATAGAAGATGTGGCTCCAGTTTCCTAAGCTAAGAGTCCAGGAAGAGAGTGTGTCTGGTGGAGATTTTTCAAAGCAGTGTGAGGAGGGTGAAGAGAGATGTACTCAAAATGAGAAGCTGACTTTCGCTCTCTTTCTTGTTCTTGTTCTCTTTCTTGTGAGGGCACTGTACTTCACTCTTACTGTATTCAGAATCACTATGACCTCATGTTGATATTCCCAAAGCAAAAACTGTTGGCACTAAAAGCTATAACTGGCTTGGAACTCTTTCCAAACCTCTGAGCTTCAAACAAAATCTTAAAGACTGTTGCATCTGACAGCTTTGTAAATGTAGTGACATGTCCTGTTTTGTTTGTGTAGCTTTTCCATTACAGTAAACCCTAAAATGAATTAACCTTTTATTTTTGACAAAAAGTAATCCATAGGAATTTCTTTAAAAAGGCTTATTTAGTAAGATTCTGAATATATTAGAGAATCTTTGGCAAGATGCATTTGGGCCTTTATGAACAATTACATTTTTTTTCCTTAGAAGAAATTGCTCTCTCTGCATGGGTTCAGTTAAAAACAAAGGGGAAAAAAATGGTTCCTCCCAGAGTACGTGATAGCATTGGTGACCTGTGGAAGCAAAGTAAAGGACATGAGTCAACAATTAAAACGTTCAGTTTTGGTCAACATTTAGATCCTTTTTGTGACCATGCCCTATCTTAATATTTATTTTATGTCAGGAATTTAATCTCCTTTCTTGAAACCCAAGATATATTTTTTCCACTGGGAAAATTAATGTAGGTGCAAATTAAACTGCCTTGAATATTTTAATATCTCTTGCAGACTCTTGGTGACGAAGAAGTCTGTGGTTAGGTACTTGAGACTTTTAGCACTGACTCAAAAAGAAACAAATCTAGAAATCACTTAGATGATGTTACTCACCAGAAGCACGTGGGTGAGAGCAGGTTTCTGGGAGACAAAAATACGTGTTAGAGGGCCACATGTAGCTAAGCTTTCAGTATCAGTGTCTTGTGAAACAGCACAATCTTACTTCACTGAATGTGTCCCTGAAGGGCTTGGAAACACTGTCCACCATATGAACTAATTCTGGGTGAAGTAGTGAAAGTGGTGGCAGTAGCAAGATCATTTCCACGTTTTATGAGGGTTTTTTTTTGTTATGTTTTGTAAGTGGATTTTAATGATAGGAGACATTACTTAATTTATCCCAAATTACTAAGAATTGAATTTATATACTTGTATTTAAGTGGATTTCTTACAATATAGAGCAGAAAAAGGAAATAGTTTTAATTTAGCTTTTCAGGTTTGGCAGTTGTTTCATGTTATCTTTCCATTTTAAGTTAGAAGTTACTGACATTTTTTTTTAAAGTGTTAGATGGATATATTGTTCTAGAAATTTGGGCCTAAGAACCTTTCTCACTTCACTTTTTCTGACCATTTCTACATAACACAAAATGTTAACTCTTTGTTACT
The DNA here is from genome assembly GCF_051225735.1 of Oryctolagus cuniculus. Taxonomy (NCBI): domain Eukaryota; kingdom Metazoa; phylum Chordata; class Mammalia; order Lagomorpha; family Leporidae; genus Oryctolagus; species Oryctolagus cuniculus. Next base: position 46,444,766 of record NC_142880.1, read on the forward strand.
TTGGTGAGAATTGTAATTAGCCTTCATTGGGTGGGCTTACACGGTATTTGAAAGGATCATTTTTTGCACCCAATTAAAAAGTATCTTAGTTGATACTTAAAAATCGCACATGCACATGTTTATGGGATCCCATGTATACATTGTATAATGTTCTAATCAGGGTACTATATATCTTTCTTCTCGAGCATGTAACATTCATAAACTGAAATGATAATGTAAAAATGCCTATAGGCTGTTACTCTTAACATCGTATAAAAGGAAACAGTGGTTTAGATTTTAGGAAACACCATTGCTCAAAGAGATTGGGCATAGAGCAGGACTTGCTGAACAGGACCACCAGTGGTTGGTGTACAACCTATCAAAACTAAATAAAGGGTGGGGCCAATGCTGTGGTGCAGCGGGTTAAAGCCCCAGCCTGCAGTGCTGGCATCCCGTATGGGCTCTGGCTAGAATCCTGGCTGCTCCTCTTCTGATCCAGCTCTCTGCTGTGGCCTGGGAAAGCAGTAGAAGGTGGCCCAAGTGCTTGGGTTCCTGCACCTGTGTGGGAAACCACAGGAAGCTCCTGGCTCCTGGCTTTGGACTGGCTCAGCTCCGGCTGTTGCGGTCATTTGGGGAGTGAAATGGTGGAATGAAAGATATCTTTCTCTGGCTCTACCTCTCTCTGTAACTCTGTCTTTCAAATAAATAAAATAAGTCTTTAAAAAAAGACACAGTTCTGTCTGAGGAAAGCTAATGAAACTTCTGAGACAGTTATGACTTTATCTGCAGTGCTTTAAGCATGCAGTTCCATCTTGACTCACTACATACAGGCTGACATGTTATTCTCAAAACATTTCCTAAATGTAATAGAAAACTTACAAAATGTACTCTTTGGTAATGATCTGGATGTTCTACAAAGTTTTATTCTAATTTTTAAAAATTTGTTTCTATCTTTAAGAAAGGTTTGCCTATGTTGGTATCACATACAAAAACATCCAGTCATAAAGCAGCTGTTGTCAATAGAGGGTGTAAGATGGTAAACATTTTTATGATGATAATTAACAGAAGACTAGAACTTTATTGGTAATACACTTTTCTCATGCTGAACATTTTGTTTAGTGCTGTAAACATTTATAAAATTGACTTTCATCCAAAAGATAGGATGAACTTTAAATATCTTCATTTTACTGAAATTTTAGGGAATTGGAGACCTGGAAGGGTAGGTGACTTACTTGGAGACTCAGAACAAATTGTTGACTGCAGACACCAGCACCAGCGTGGTTGCCACTTTTAGCAAACTTCATGCAGAAGGCTAGATGGCTTGTTTTAGATACCAATGTAAAAGATCATCTAATTTGTTTGATTTGCTCCTACATGGCATTTTGTCATCTGCCCTTCCTTCTTTATTTTCTCAAACTGAAAGCCTACATTTGAATTCTTTTGGGTATCCTGATAGATTGGTTCATTTTAAGTTAAGAAGAAATTTTAAGTGCATATTAGGAAGGTTGTAGATGAGCCGATCCTATAAGCAGCCAGATCATGTTCTAGTTTGTGAGAATTGTGATTGTTTAATGCAGTGTCATGATTAAGCATGCACAGAGGTGATTTTGGCTCCATATATCCTGGGGATTGTGTGTACAAAATCACAGTGTGGATGATTTGAAAGACTAAGGAACATCTTTTTTTTTTTTTTTTTAATATTTATGTATTTATTGAAAGGCAGAGAGAAAGAGAGAGAGAGAGAGATCTTCTGGCCAGTGATTCCCTAGACGTAGCAATGGCCAGAGGTGGTGTGGTTCAGAGCCAGGAGCCAGGAGCCAGAAGCTTCTTCCGGGTTTCCTACATGGGTGCAGAGGCCCAAGGACTTGGGCCATCTTCTACTGCTTTCCCAGGCACATTAACAGGGAGCTGGATTGGAAGTGGAGCAGCTGAGACTGGTGCCCACACAGGATACCAGTACTACTGTAGGCTGTGGCTTTACCCACTATACTGCAGTGCTGGCACTGGGACATCTTCCATGTTCCCTGACAGTCCTCCTGAAGTGAAAGGAACAATTGAAAGAACTCTGTAGAGAGCTCATCCCAATTAAGAGTTTCTTGATTACAATATTTAAAATTATTTCTTGCCTTTAGTCTCCCAAAGAAATTTTCATATAAAATTTAGGTTCTCAGTAGTAAGAACCTTTGCTTTTAATGTTTGCTGTGGTGACAATATGTAAGATCACATACAGGTGTATGCAAAAAAGAGCTAGGCAGTTGTGATCAATAACCACCTCAGAGCCTCCCTCTAAACTTTTACCTTCTCACTTTCCTTCTAAGATTGCTTTGATCATCTCAGAGTGCTAGAGTAGCACTTTCTCTCCTCTCTTCAATAAAAGCAGAACTTTAGTATATATCTGCCGAAGGGAGCACAAAAGCAGAACTTTAAATACATTTCTTTAGAAGTTTTTATAGCCAAGTGGGATTAATGACATACAGATAGGGATTGGTAGCACGGTGGGTTAGATCTCAACTGCGGTTGCTCAAAACCCTGTATCAGAGTGTCTGGGATCAAGTCCCACCTCTACTTCTAGCTTTCTTTTGGTAAGTCCAAGAGCAACAGATAATGGCTCAAGTTCTTGAGTTCCTGCCACACACATGGAAGAATTAAATAACTTGTCCAAGGATTCAGGGTTGGTGTGGGGTGGAGCTGGGGTTCATATCAATATCTTATGAGTCAACCATGACCCAGAGTCCAAAGTCTCTTTCAACACATACCATATCAAATTCAGTGAAATGTATCTCTGTTTGCTGTTGCTTATTATTAGTTATTTCTATTCAATTTCAAGCCATATTTTTGCCTTATCACATAGAATTTTCTTGAAATTTTGAAGGATACTGCTTTAGGATACTAGAATGGAATACCTGAGGCAGCTAACTTCATAAAGAGAAAAGGCTTATTTATCTCACAGTTTTGGAGGTTCACATCCAAGATCAGGTGACAACTTCGGTTTCCCTCTATGAAATTGATAGGTGGCAATGGTAGAGTGTGGCTGGAGGATCAGTGTGTGTGGAGGAGTGCATCAGGAAGCAGAGAAAATGACTGGGCCTGACCTCTGGCTTTTACAGTACCTCTGTGAAACCAGTCTTCTGAAGGCACATACCCAGTGACCTAAGGACCTGCCAGTGGGCCCCTACCTCCAAACACCATAATTGGATTGTTTCTACCCTCTTAGTACCTCTTTTTTTTTTTTTTTTTTTTTTTTGATAGGCAGAGTGGACAGAGAGAGAGACAGAGAGAGAAAGGTCTTCCTTTGCCGTTGGTTCACCCTCCAATGGCCGCCGCTGCAGCCGGCGCACCGCGCTGATCCGATGGCAGGAGCCAGGATCCAGGTGCTTTTTCCTGGTCTCCCATGGGGTGCAGGGCCCAAGCACCTGGGCCATCCTCCACTGCACTCCCTGGCCATAGCAGAGGGCTGGCCTGGAAGAGGGGCAACCGGGACAGAATCCGGCGCCCCGACCGGGACTAGAACCCGGTGTGCCGGCGCCGCAAGGTGGAGGATTAGCCTATTGAGCCACGGCGCCGGCTTCTCTTAGTACCTCTTAACTTGACAGGTTTAAAGTTCTGTGTGAATCCAGAGACGAAGTCATATTCAACCTGTAGCATACAACTCCCAATTTACTTTAAGATATCATGACTAAGAGATCAATTTTGAGTTTGATTGTAATATAAACACATAAAGCTTAGGTCAGCGCATTCAGCATTGGTCTCAGTTTTCTTGCTGTGCCACTCAATGGTTGGTGAATTTCCTAATTGTGCATAAATGTAGAGGTGCAAAGGCAGCCTTAGCCCTTTCATTGTCACTTTGGTTTAGTTTTAAATGATTTCCAGGATAGATTACTTGTTGATTAGTTGATATACATATATATGTGTATATATATAAAATACACACACCCCAAACATAAATATATATGCACATGTATGAAGGCACCTCTGAAAGTTTGTGGAAAAATGGAATTAAAGGATGAATTTCTTTTTGTGTAAGAAAATTGAAATCTATGCATTATTTTTTCATTGTATGCATTTTCTACAAACTATGTGTGTGTAACTTAAAAGTCCTAATCTTCTACGCCAAATGATTTCTTTCAAAATTAAAAGTAATGCAAATGAGAGAAATCTTGAAACTCTATGCCCCTTGCTCTCTTGTTTCTTAAGGTTCTTCATACAAAGTTTCTTTCGCAAATAGAGGATGAAATGTTTAAGGGTAGAGAGGGCCAGACTCCTGAATTTCTTCCTTATCCCCTCAACGTCTTACCCCAAGTGTAACTGTAACTCAGGGTGGGTAATGTTGCTGGGCTGGGCGCTTTGCCTGTTGCCAGTTCCCTAGTGGCATTCTCTTTGACTTCCTAGATGGTGCCTCGCTGAATTTTTTGGATTTAGCCTTTTGCTTATGGTACAACTCCATGAATTCAGTTGGTTGCACTTTCCTTATGGGAAGAGGAAGGATACCATTGGTATTCTACCACCTGGTGCTGTGGATGAGATTAAATACTTTTGTAATATGTTCAGGATTAAGATTGTGCCTGATGCCTAAGAAACAGTTAATAGATTTTAAATTGCAATTTTAATTTACCTCTGGGTATAGGCAAGGTCTTGGGAAATAATCAGACAACCCAGCTTTTCAAAGGTTCTGTTGGATTCTATTAACCTCCCTATGATGCCTCAGTGTAACTAACCCAGGTCAATCAGCAAAAAAGCAAGGGCTGTTTACCTTGTGTTTGCAAAACAAGCAGGATTGAGACACATTTTCTACTTATAACTTGATTATGTGTGTTTACTTCCTACCCAGAAAGGGATCCCAGCTGCACTTAAAGTATAGAACGCGGTATTAACTGTGTTTCAGAAAATCAATTTTAGCAATTCAGATTGTAGCTTTGTAAGCCAACATGACTTGTAACCTCTGGGGATAGCTATATAGAATTTCATGCTGTGGGCGTTAGAAAGTGGCACCACTGTGTTAGGCTCACAGGGCATACTACATTTGCATTTTGTCTTATGGTCTTGAATTTCTAAGTTGGTGTATGGGTTTCTATTATAGAATTGGGAGAAGCTCTTAAAGGCAGACGTGCTAAGTGTCCTTTATTACTTAGTTCAGCCTAATGTGCCATGACATTTCTTGAAATATCAAAGCTGAAATTATGTTTGATAGAGACCAATCATGTATACTGGCTAATTCAATGGAAGGATTCAAGGAAAGAGTTATATATTACATTTTAAAATATTGGTCTAATTCCTTTCTTTATATTTTCACTTATTGCTTTGTGATTGCTTATATGAAAGAATCATATTGAGTTGTATATTTTTCATATATGTTGGCTTCAACTTCTGAGGGAGAAATAGAGAAATATTGAGTCAAGTAGAACCTGTTGTTTGAAGTAGGTTATCACCGAAAGCCTCTGTTTTTTTAAAAAAGAGACATGTAAGAGAAATTCTTCCTTGGGTAACACAATAAAGACCTTCCTTGAGAATAGGAACAGTATTTTAGTCAGATTTCAGTTTTTTGCTGTTTTTGAGACAGGGAATTAGCATATCAAGTGGTGAGATAAATTTTTACTGAAGAATAGTACTCTTCTATCTGTTGAGTAAGACAAATGAGTGTAATTTCACTATCATGATTCATGATCTCAGGGAGGTAGTGAAGAGTAAATGAAGAGTGCATTTTCTCTTCTGAATGGATAGTCATGTTTTTGAGAGAGAGAAGAGAAAGGAAAGATGGCTGGTCCAGGAGTTCTCGACAGCTCTACCAGGAGGATGCCCTGAGCTGGGCCAGCCCTGGCTGTCCCTGGGCTGAGTGGTGAGCCAGCAGATGGGAGTTCTTTGCTTCTGACATGAAATGAAAGGACATTGCAATCTCTTCTGGGGCCCAGGACAAGGCTGTCTCCCGCAACTGAACTTTCTTATGTGTGGGAAGGAAGGGGACAGTAAATGTGATTTCTCTTATGCGTCATCAAGTAAAAACACCCAGTTTCTCTCAAAAGAGCATTTCAGTGGGTTTCACTGATATATGATGCCATGAAAATACAGTTGAAGAGAAGAAAAAACAGAGCCTGTCTGGCATTGATTGTGGATTAGATGCATTATTTATACATTCAGTATTTATTATTTATCTGGATTAATACTTTGGTACCAGAGGAGGAAAATTCAGGATTCAACAGTCTGAGATTCTTCCGCTAGAATGAAAGTAGCAGCCTCAAGAGTGCTGAGATTTTACTTTGAAGGGAAAAGGCTGTAGTGCTCACCGACCTGGCATATGTAGTTTGAATTCTATTATATTACTGGGAAAATACTTTTTAAACCAAAAATATCTTGAAAAGCAAAATTAATATATCAGACATAGCTAACAAACTATATAAGTGCAAAAGCTATGCTTTCTAGAGTTGCCCCTTCTTCATATCAAAACAGACTGCATCCTACTTGCCAGGGGTCTTTGAAGACATGTTTGCTTATGCAGATATATTTATGCATAACTGAATTGGAAAAGATTTGAAGTTTGAGGTCATTTTCAGTTTGCATTTTATTACAGCTTTCTGTTCAAGCAGTGTTTAAAATGATCAAGTCCTGAACTGGCTATGCCACAGACCTAATATGGCTGCCGAGCTGGGGGCTTGCATCTGTAGTGTGTGGGGCACACAGTTATTGGAAATACTGTGTACAGTGAGTTTATACACCTCAGGAGTATAAGGTGTATGAAAACATACATGAATTTCATTTTGGATATTTGGGTCTCACCACCAAGATACCCCATTAGGTGTATGAGGATATTCCAGAATTCAACAATATCTGAAACACTAACGGAAGCATTTCTGGCCAGAGGCACTCAGCCTGCTTGTTTCCCAGAGTGCCCCTCGTTACTCATTTTTTGGGTACAGGTCTCCTGCCTGCGGTCTTCCACTCCACCAGTAACCCGCTGTGTCTTGTCTTGTGTTTGTCCACAGAACTCCAAGATGGGAGGCAAACTGAGCAAGAAGAAGAAGGGCTACAATGTGAATGACGAGAAGGCCAAGGACAAAGACAAGAAGGCCGAGGGCGCGGGGACCGAAGAGGAGGGGACCCCCAAGGAGAGCGAACCCCAGGCTGCGGGCGAGCCCACAGAGACCACGGAGACCAAGGAGGAGAAGCCGGACAAGGATGCCCAGGAGGCCGAGGGCAAGGCCGAAGACAAGGAAGGCGACAAAGACGCGTCAGTGGCCGCGGAGGAAGCGCCCAAGGCCGAGCCCGAGAAGACGGAGGGGGCCGCCGACGAGCAGCCCGAGCCCGCCCCGGCCGCCGAGCAGGAGCCCGCGGCCGGCCCCGGCCCCGCTGCCGGCGGCGAGGCCGCCAAAGCTGCCGAGGCCGGGGCGGCGGCGCCGGCGGAAGGCACGGCGCCCCCTGCCGGGGACGACGCAGGCAAGGAGGAAGGGGACCCCAAAAAGACTGAGGCTCCCGCAGCTCCCGCCGCCCAGGAAACGAAAAGTGACGGGGCCCCAGCTTCAGACTCAAAACCTAGCAGCACTGAGGCTGCCGCCTCAAGCCAGGAGACGCCAGCAGCCACGGAAGCACCTAGTTCTACACCGAAGGCCCAGGCACCTGCAGCCCCGGCAGAGGAGCTAAAACCTGCCGAGGGCCCGGCTGCTAATTCGGATCAAACCGTAGCCGTGAAGGAGTAGGAACAAGGACAGCCTATGGGAAAGATAATTCTGCTTAACGAAACAATCTCTCTCTTCTCTCTCTGTCTCTCTCACTCTCTCTTCCCCGCTCTCCCCCTCTCCACCCTCCCTCTCCTCTCTCTCACTCGCTGTCTCTCTCTCTCTGTCCTATACTAACTTGTTTCAAATTGGAAGTAAGGATATGTATTGCCCAAGGGAAAAATTAAAAATAAGGATGTCCCATCAAGGGAGGGAGGGGTAGGGAGAATCCAAATAGTATTTTTGTGGGGAAATATCTACTATACCTTCAGTCAACTTTACCAGTAAGTCCTGGAGCTAAAGATCAGTGTCTGAAAGTACAGTCCATCCTTTGTAGCTGAACTGCTCTTACAGGCACTCCGCCCTGAGACCCGAGTGTCTGTTCCTCTACAGTGGGAGTTGCGAGTGATGCGTTTGGTTTTGCCCGCAGGGCCTGTGCCAAGGCAATCAGATCTTTATGAAAGCAGTATTTTCTGTGTTTCTTTTTGATTTACAGCCTTTCTTATTTTGATATTTTTTTAACGTTGTGGATGAATGCCAACTTTCAGACAGAGCCCACCTAGCTGTCCACATGTATCTCGATGCCAAGCCTCCATTCTGCCTCTCCAGATATTTTTGGGAGTAACAAACATCCTCTCATCCTACTTAGCCTACCTAGATTTCTCATGACGAGTTAATGCATGTCCGTGGTTGGGTGCACCTGTAGTTCTGTTTATTGGTCAGTGGAAATGAAAAAAAAAAAAAAAGTCTGCGTTCATTGCAGTTCCAGTTTCTCTTCCATTCTTGTGTCACAGACACCAACACTCCACTCATTGGAAAATGGAAAAAAAAAATAAAAAAAAAACAAAAAAAAGTACAATGGATGCATTGAAATTATATGTAATTGTATAAATGGTGCAACAGTAATAAAGTTAAACAATTAAAAAGTACTAAAGCCTCTTGGTTTTCTTTGATTCTTCCATTCCCCTTGGTAACCAACCCATTAGAGAGCAGAACTCTGTATGGCGTACTTGCTGTAGAAGTATACTGCAGGGTCCTCAAATTTTTTCTGAACCTTATTTATCAAAAGAGCTGCATCAGTGTGAGTAAAATACTTGGAAGAGGCTCAGCTGAAAACTTATTACTGTGGATACACATCCTATAAAAGTGTGGGTGTAACTGATTTCCTTAATAAAAATGCATTAAAAGACAACAAACAGATCTGATTGGGAAGGCTGGAGAGAAGAAAGACAGGATCTTATGGAAACATCATATGATTGCAAATTGTAAAACCCCTGATGGTCATTCTTCTAACCTCTCTCCCTCACCCTTTAGATTTTTATCCTATCCAGAATAGAACCACAAAAGGGAACCTGTGTGTTTTGAAGTGGACAGTGAGCCAGCCGATTGTGAAAGCAAGCACAGAACTGGCCTTTATGGTGCCTGAATTTCTGTCCTGGTCTTGCTACTGATGAGTTGTCTGGCTCTGAAGTACTTTTAACCTCTCCAGACCTACAAGAGGGCATAGACTTCATGAACTCTGAGTGAAGGCCCCTTTAACTTCTGAACTATTTAGTGTAAATGCCTAGTGATACTATTAACGATGGGTAAGGTATGTGCCCACACATGTGACGTCACCTCCAACTATTGATTTCTCTTCCAAAGCTTGAAGAGTGATTACCCATTTGCTCAGGTTCCATCTGTGCTGTAGATGAAGAACTGGTGTGAGCTGTGAGTTTTCTTTTTCATTTATTTGAAAGGCAGAGAAGTAGAGACAAGACAGAGATACAGAGACCTCCCTTTTTCAGGTTTACTCCCCAACAGCCTGGGCTGGGTCAGGCCTAAGCCAGGAACTGGGGATTCAATCCAGATCTCCCATGTGGGTGGTAGGGACCCAACTACTGGAGCCATCACCAGCTGCCTTCCAGGGTGCACATTAACAGGAAACTGGAAATGGATGCAGAGCTAGGACTGGAAGGCCCTCCTGTATGGGATGAAGGCGTACCAAGCAGGACCTAGACTGCTAAGCCAAACATTCAGCTCTGGTAGTGACTTTTATGGAATGACCAGACATAAATATCAGTTCTTTAACAAAAGACACAGTCATCTTTCAGCTCTCTTGGTAGTAATTTGGGCCTTTTCCAATTGTATATTAGAAACCATATTTCAAAATATTAAGTGTTTTTTAAAAAGAATTTGACCTTAGCCACTCCAAAGATTTCTCATTCTAGAATCAATGAAATGTCAGAGGGTGATAGTTAATTACCCAGAATAAAAAAACATTTCTTATTTGAAAAACTATGACAAAATTTTCCATGGGATTTGTGAAAGCTGCTAAAGTGGAATCGACTCTCCGAGGGTCCTCAGTGATAACAGTGGATGCACATGACCCTGGTTCCATTCTTATGGGTTACGTCATGCACAGTTACATAATACAGGAAAAGTGTCCTTTGCAAATATCTTCCTAGTGGTCTGTAGCCTGCCCCACAGCCAAGATGTCACTGGTTAAAGGAGGAAGGGTGAAACTGAGTAGTAAGCCGGTGTTACACCTGTTGGGTTCAATTCATGTCTATGATCATCTTTTGGCACTTTAGCTTCCTGTTTCTATAGTGAAATAAATTTGAACTCTTAATGCTTGAAAGCACAGTGGGTGAGAAATATGTAAACATAGTAACCACAGAGCAACTCTTTTAGGTAAGAAAAGCAGCAGGGGAGTGCTCATTTTACTACTGATGTGTCTTAGCACATCTAAAACCACCTGGGGTTGGGAGAGGAGAAAACAGATTAAATTAGAACCACGGGGGACATTTATTTAGTTACTGACAGCAAATGCCATGCATTTCTTGCATGGTGCAAGCAATATGTGGTATATTCACTGTTTCCTCTGCACCCAATTAAACATTTCACTGGCCTTTGGTGATTAGAATAATCAAATCTGCTTCCTGGGTTAGCATTTATTACTCTAAGTTGCTGTTTAAGGACAAATGAAAGACATTTTGCCCAGTTTATTTATATTCATAGCTGTTGGGACAGGTAAGGGAGAATTAAAATATGAATGTGTATACATATATATATATATATATATTTTCTTTTTTAACTTTATTAGGTATTCAGACAATTAAAGAATATCTGAAGTGTGTTCACCAAAATACTTAAATGGAATCTTAATTTAACCATGGTGTGTGTGATATTTTAATTTATCATAGTTAAGAAAGAAACTTAAGATGTAGTTTTTACGTTCATCAGAAAATGTAGTAGGTGTAGGCATAATGGGCTCAGCCAGGAAGTGAACAATAGTGGGCACCCAGGTTAATTTTGAATTCACCTAGATTGTTCCTTCCTTGTGAATGATTTACAAGGAAGGGACGACAAAGCACAGGCTGTGCTAACCTCATAAGTCTGAACTGTTTGGGAACTTACCACATATTTGCTTCCCTAACTCAGGCATGTGCAGCATAACTATGAAGAAAGAAGGGTCCCATGCTGAAATTTTGTTTGGGTACCTCTGTGCCCACTGCAAGGAAGAGTTTAAAGCAATCCAAATGAATTTTTCCAAGGTTACCAGGGTTATGAGTTCTTAACCAGGACTTTGAAGGTTCTGTCCAGTAGCTGATGCTGCCAGTGTGGGGTGGTCACTGAAACCTGGTCCCAAGAGCTGGGTGTGCTGTGCATCCCAGGATGGCCCCACAGGCAAGCACCAACAAAGTCATTGGCTTTCCTTAGGGTCAAGACCCATGCATGGTGGGCAGTAATGACTTGGCTGTCCACTCTCCATCACTGACAAGATCCAGATCGTTTGCTGCCAGCACAGCAATCCATTGCTACACAGTTTTTTTCATAAAATATCTTGGAAGTTTAATTTTCATTATGTGAAACACAGAGTATTGAAACAGTGTCTTCACTAAGACAGAGTAACAGTTCATTATCTGAGCTAGCTCTTGGGGTACCAGTCTTACCTTATTCTTATAGAGCTGACGCTTTTTTTTTTTTAAATTTATTTATTTTATTTTTGACAGGCAGAGTGGACAGTGAGAGAGAGACAGAGAGAAAGGTCTTCCTTTTGCCGTTGGTTCACCCTCCAATGGCTGCCACGGCCGGCGCGTTGCAGCTGGCACATCGCACTGATCCGAAGCCAGGAGCCAGGTGCTTCTCCTGGTCTCCCATGGAGTGCAGGACCCAAGCACTTGGGCCATCCTCCACTGCACTCCCTGGCCACAGCAGAGAGCTGGCCTGGAAGAGGGGCAACCGGGACAGAATCCGGCGCCCCGACCGGGACTAGAACCCGGTATGCTGGCACCGCTAGGCGGAGGATTAGCCTAGTGAGCCGCGGCGCCGGCCGACACTTTTATATATAGCAAACTTCAGTCCCGTTTCATTTATGGGGAAAAAGTCCATTAAGTTGATTAGATTTTACTATTTTGGTTGTTATGTAACCTCTAGACTCAGAGTTGTATCCATCTGTTGATTTTGGAGGGCAAGAGTACAGTTATTTTGAGCTTTAATTTACACAATAATGGAAACTGGATGAACAAAAGTAGTCTTAAGATCCAATTTTAGTGATTGTGTGATGCCTCTGATCAGTTTTTCTTTTTCCTTTTTTTTGAAGTCTTCTTTATTTATTTGATAGACAAGTTACAGAGAAAGAGGAGACAGAGAGCTTCCATCCGCTGCTTCACTCCCCAAATAGCAGCAATGGCTGGGACTGATAGAAGCCTGGAGCCAGGGGCCGGCGCTGCAGCTCACTTGGTTAATCCTCTGCCTGTGGTGCCGGCATCCCATATGGGCACTGGGTTCTAGTCCCGGTTGCTCCTCTTCCAGTCCAGCTCTCTGCTGTGGCCCGGGAGGGCAGTGCAGGATAGCCTAAGTGCTTGGGCTCCTGTACCCGCATGGGAGACCAGGGAGAAGTATCTGGCTCCTGGCTTCAGATCAGCACAGCACCAGCCATGGGGCCATTTGGGTAGTGAACCAATGGAAGGAAGACCTTTCTCTTTGTCTCTCCCTCTCACTGTCTATGACTCTACCTGTTAAAAAAAAAGAAAAAAAAAGCCAGAAGCTTCTTCTGGGTCTCCCACGTGGAAGCAGGGGCCTGAGCATTTGGGCCATCTGCTTCTTACCTAGGTGCATTAACAGGGAGCTGGATGGGAAGTGGGGCATCCGGGACTCTATGGCCAGTGCCCCTGTGGGATGCCAGCATTGCAGGGGGCAGCTTAACCTGTTAACACTACAATGCTGGCCCCGCTGATGAGCTTTTATATACATGCTTCACTTGATCTTAGCAAGATGCTGGAAAGTAAATATGTAGTTGACCAGGGTTTGGTCTGCCATGTAGCTAATACTTTACATATTTAGTTCAAGGATTTGGCCAGGATGTCACAATTTTATTTTATTTTTTAACCCAGTCTTCTAATGTGTAAGTAGAAAGGTCTACATAGGGAGATTTTTGAGAAGTTATATGTCTTTGATTTTTTTTAAAAAATGATTTATTTATTTATTTGAAAGGCAGAGGCACAGAGAGGTCTTCCATCTGCTGGCTCACACCCCCGGATGGCTGCTATGGCCAGAGCTGCAGCCATCTGAAGCCAGCAGCCAGGAGCCTCCTTTGGGTCTCCCACGTGGGTGCAGGGCCCAAGGACCTGGGCCATCCTCCACTGCCCTCCCAGGCCACAGCAGAGAGCTGGACCGGAAGCGGAGCAATGAGACCTGAACTGGAACCCACAAGTGATGCTGGCACTACAGGCGATGGCTCCACCCACCACACCACAGCACCGGCCCCTATGTCTTTGATTTTAAAAAGAAACCTCTTCCTTATCCTGAGACTTTGTCTTCCTGTCTTTTTAATGACAGACATTTTATTAGTGTGTGGAATCTCAGAGTCTAGGGAAATGTAGCTTTCATGCCTTTCTCCTTGTTTTCTCAGGCTTCCTTTTGTTAAGGACAATTTTCAGTCTGAAGGTGTGTGCTTTCTTAACGTACATAGTTAAATAAAGCTATAAAAGGAAATATATTTGAAAAAAAGAATTATAATTTTAAAAGTCTTAATGTACCTAAACACATTGAAATAGAAAAGAGCCTCTTATTGCATATACACTTTTGATCTTTATATACCTTTCAAGGGCAAATATTACATGTATCCCCTATTTCGTTTTCTTGGAAAGTAGTTTTGTATTTATCTCTGGGTCAAGAGAAATTCATTTTTTGTTGTTTTTAAAGGTTTGTTTTGTTTATTTGAAAGGCAGAATTATAGAAAGAGGGAGGGTGTGGAGAAAGAGAGAGAGAGACTGAGCTTCCATCCTCTGGATCACTCCCCGAATAGCCCAACAGCCAGGATTGGGCCAGGCTGAAGCCAGGAGCCAGAAACTCCCTATGGGTCTCCCCAAGCACTTGGGCTATCTTCTGCTGCTTTCCCAAGTACATTAGTAGGGAGCTGGATAGGAAGTGGAGCAGCCAGGACTCGAACTGAAATCCACATTGAATGCCGGCATTACTGGTGGCAGCTTAACCTGCTGTGCCACAATGCTGGCCTCCCCAAAAAATTCACTTTCAATTTTCATTTATAAATCCCTTTTTTCCTTAGCTCCCTCTGATCTATGTGATAGGTGTCAAATGATGTAAATATAGATCTATATACCAAGATTTAGAACCATTTAGAACATGTTCTTCTTTGCCTTTTTTTTTTTTTTTTGAGTCTTTTTTTGACAGGCAGAGTGGACAGTGAGAAACAGAGACAGAGAGAAAGGTCTTTCTTTTGCCGTTAGTTCACCCTCCAATGGCCGCCTCAGCTAGTGCTCTGCGGCCGGTGCACCGCGCTGATCCGATGGCAGGAGCCAGGTGCTTCTCCTGGTCTCCTATGGGGTGCAGGGCCAAGTACTTGGGCCATCCTCCACTGCACTCCCTGGCCACAGCAGAGAGCTGTCCTGGAAGAGGGGCAACCGGGACAGAATCCGGTGCCCCGACCGGGACTAGACCTCGGTGTGCCGGCGCCACAAGGCGGAGGATTAGCCCAGTGAGCCATGGCGCTGGCTCTTCTTTGCTTTTTAAAAAAATTTTTTTAAAAAAGATTTATTTATTTATTATTTGAAAGGCAGAGTTACAGAGAGGCAGAGACAGTGAGAAAGAGAGAGGTCTTCCACTCCCTGGTTCACTCCCCAAATGGTTGCAATGGCTGGAGCTGGGCAGATCCAAAGCCAGGTGCCTGGAGCTTCTTCCTGGTCTCCCACATGATTACAGGGGCCCAAAGACTTGGGCCGTCTTCCACTGCTTTCCCAGGCCGTTAGCAGAGAGCTAGATTGGAAGACAAGCAGTGAGGACTTGAATTGGCACCCATATGGGATGCCAGCACGGCAGGCAGAGACCTTACCCACTATGCCACAGCGCTGGCCCCTAAAAATATATAGTTTGCCTATAGAGACTGAGAATAAATAGCCCTCCATCAAAAGCCTGTTTTGGGAACGTCTCACCCTAAAGTTGATTTTTACCTATGTTTCACACAATTCTGAAGCAGAGCTTCTGGTAACAGAAATAAAGCATTGATAGTCTACAGATTTTTCTGATGTGCTTCATATAGAAATTTATACTGAAGCTTAAAAATAAATCTATTTTCTAAAACATATAAACATCCTGATAGGTTAAAAAAATATTAAGAGACTGAGTTCCAAACACTAGAAATGCTCATTATTGGCAACTTCATCATCTTTTTTCTTTTTCAAGTTATGAATTTATTCAGGTAGAAAGTAAGTTTGAATAGGCACAGATTCTTAGCTTGTAATCAAGAGAATTAATCCTTAATGTTAGTTGGAGTGCATTTAAGAGCCATACAACCAGAAAGTTGGGCACATCACATTACTACTCAAAGAAAGAGAGGCGCCTATTTAACTTTGAGGAAAATATGTGCACTTATGACCCACTTTAAAATATTTTATCTATCTATCTATTTATTTAATTTGAAAGGAAGAAAGACATAGAAATCTCCTCTCCACTGGTTCATTCCCCAGATGCCTATAACAGCTGCAACTGAGCCAGGCAGAAGCCAGGAGCTGAGAATTCAATTTAGGTCTTTCATGTGGGGTGATGGGGACTCAACTACTTGAGTCATCACCTGCTCCTTCCCAGGATGCCCATTAACAGGAATCTGGAATCAGAAACTCGAATCCAGGTACTGGGATTGGGATATAGGTATCTCAAGTGACATCTTAACTACTAAGCCACATGACTTTTTGTTAACAAAAGGAGTGGAAAAGAAAAATGAAAAAAACAAAACAAAACAAAACAAAACTCTCCCAAACTTTCCTCTGAAAACCAGCAATCCTTTTAATGGGAGAGGAAGACTACATTTCAGAACTTCATGGACAGAAGCATGAAGTTTTGTGTTTTGCCATGAAAAGGGCATGGCACGTCTAATTGCAAGAGCCTTGCACACAGGTTTGGGAAATTTGATTGAACAAGTGAGCCTCATTAGAAGAAGTGACTATAGCAGCAGTAAATGACTTCTATCCTGCTTGGCCTCAGCTCGGACATCCAAGAATAGAGTGAACCCCAGCCAGGCTGCCCACAGCTGCAACCCACGTCTGACTACTATGCAAATTCCCGCAAGGAGATTTGGGTTTTTTTGGTTTGTTTGTTTGTTTTTAATTTTTTTGAGCTGAGAATAATATACTATATTTTGCTTGCTATCTATTCAGCTGCTTTCTCTTGCAAGAGCTGAAATTGCTTTGACATTCAGAGCAAATTCTACCTTTTCAAGATAAACCATACATACACACCAGACTAGTAAAAACAACTAAACCAAAATAGCACACGAGACAAACTAATTAGAGTACATCAGATTACATTTCTGATGCTAGTCAGACCCTCATTTTTTTTAACCTTTTATTTATTTTTTCTCTTCCTTGTTGTGTTTCCTCTATGTGTTGTTTTCCCCATCAACTTCCTACAACATTTTGGTTGTTGCTCAGCAGATTCATTTAAAAATATTTATTTACTTATTTGAAAGAGCAACCAGAGGAATGGGGGAGAAAGGAGAGAGAGAGAGAGAGAGAGAGAGAGAGAGAGAGAGAGAGAGAGAAATCATCTATCTGCTAATTCACTCCCCAAATGTCCTCAACACCTGGGGCTAGGCCAGGCTGAAGCCAGTAAGTCTCCCATGTGAGTGTCAGGGACCCAGGTACTTGAGCCATCATCTGCTGCCTTCTGAGACACATCAGCAGGAAGCGGGGTCTGGGAGAGGAAGAGGGACTCTGATGTGGAATGAAGGTGTCCCAAATGCCAGCTTAAACTTCTGTGCCACAATGTCCACCCCAGCGAATTAATTTTGATAGTAATAGTGTCCCTTTGCTTGCTGTTCTCCCTCCCTCCTACCTCCTTCTCCCTCCCTCTCTGTGTGCTGTTTGCCTTCCACAAACTTCACGCTGTGACAAAGACTTTCCTTGGGACAGAACTAAAACAAAGACAAACCTCTTAAGCACATTTGAAGTGCACTGTGCACTGCTCTTTCTGACATTGCACAACCCTCCGTCCTCATTTCTTCAAGGAAGAAGAAACAGAATCCACTGGGAACTGATCTGCAATTTACTCATCTACTCACATCCTGCCACCATTTATCTGTGAGAACAACAGGCAGGCAAGAGAGGATAAGTGCAAGAATTTCCTGCCAGAACACGTGAAGAGAGGAGGCCATCCTTATCTTTTCCTTCACTCTGATTTTTATCAGCAGTTTATACAGAGAGAGAGAGAGAGAGAGAGAGAGAGAGAGAGAGAGAGAATATCTTCCATCTGCTGGGTCACTGCCCAAATGGCTACAACTGCTAAAACTGGGTCTATCTGAAGCCAAGAGTAAGGAGCTTCTTCCAGGTCTCCATGTGGGTGGAAGGGCCATCTTCCACTGCTTTCCCAGGTGCATTAGCAGGGAGCTAGATGGGAAGTGGAGTCCCTATGAGATGCCGTTGGTGCAGGTGGTCACTTTACCTGCTAGGCCACAGCGTTGGCCCCAGGATTTATTTATCTATTTTTTAAATTTCTATTTTATATATTGACTTCGATCTTTTTTATTTCTGCATTTCTGCATATAAAATATTTTTCAAGTGTATCAGCTCTCCTAGTGTTTTCTTTTTCTTTCTTTTTTTTTCATAAACAATACAAGTTTACTTGGCTCATGGTTCTGGAGGTTGGGAACAAAGATCAAAGGTCCAAGTGTGGTGAGGGCCTTTGTGCTGCATCATAATATGACAGAAGGCATTATATGCAAGGGAGTACTGGAGGGAAGGAGAGAGGAGGAGAGAGGGAGAGAGAGAAAGAGTGAGAAAAGGGATCTGAACTCATGATAACTAACCTACTCCTGTGATGGCATTAATCCATTCATAAGGACATAGTCCCCATGACCTAATCACCTTTAATACTGCTACAATGACAATTAAATTTCAATATGCACTTTGGAGAGGACATTCAAACCAGAGAACCTCCCTACCCCATGAAGACTATTCGAAGCACTGCACAGCTCTGAGTCGCCACCTTCTGCTATGTGTCTCAACCTTTCAGCTGCTTTTTTAAAAAGATATATTTATTTATTTGAGAGGCAAAGTTACAGAAAGGGGGGGGGAGAGAGAGAGAGAGAGAGAGGTCTTCCATCTGCTGGTTCACTCCCCAAAATGGCCACAACAGCCAGAGATGGGCTAATCCAAAGCCAGGAATCAGAAGCTTCTTCCAGGTCTCCCAAGTGGGTGAAGGGGCCCAAGCACTTGGGCCATCTTCTACTGCTTTCCCAGGCCTCAGCAGAGAGCTGGATTGGAAGAGGAACAGCCAGGACTAGAACCATCGCCTATATAGGATGCCAATGCCACAGCCGGAGGCTTAGCCTACTATGCTGTAGTCCTGGTCCCTCAGCTACTTCTTTTTTAAAAAAAATTATTTTTAATTTGTATGTGTCTCATAAATACAACATGTACATAATAATTCTTCCCACCATGCTCGCCCTCACCCCCATTCTCCCCCCGCTTCCTGCTCGCTCTTGTTTTATCTGAGAAAGAAAAATAAAAAGAAAGAAAGAAAAAGAAAAAAAGAACAAATGGAGTAAAAAAAAAAAACTAAGAGAAGTGTTCCTCAGCTATCTGTACAAGGGCTGATCTCTGTTATTGCTTATTTCACTTTTTTTTTCCCTTCCTCTTTTCCTGTCCTTCCTCCCCCTTCTTTCCTTTTAGAAATTTAATTGTCTTCAAAGAAGAACTCAAGGATATTACTTCTTTTGTGAGCTCTTGGATACAACTATAACTTATGAGACATAATAAAATCTTCCTTTTAACATACTAAAAGGGAGTGATTCTTGAGATCAAGTTTTACTATTAAGTTTCCTGGTACAGCTCTTTGGGGACAGAGGTCCTGCATGGGAAGTTAGTGCACAGTGACTCTTGTTGTTTATTTAACAGATGACACTCTTATGTATGACATCAGTGGTTGCCCAAGGCTCTTGACGTGATCTGTCTCAGCTGTGGAAGCCTTTTGCATCTACTAAATCGACAGAGCCATAAGCAAGAGGAAGTTCTCTCATCCCTTCAGAGAAAAGTATATCCTTCTTGGGTGGCCCCTTCTTTCCTCTGGGGTCTTCCCCGTAGGGGTCCTTTGTGTAGAATGTCTTTTGCTGTAGTGTCTTGGCTTTCATATGCTCCTCCTGGGCTTTCAAGCCTGACCAGAGTGCCTTAAGGGCTGATTCTGAGATTGGAGTGCTACCTAAAGCAATTGTCCTTCTGTGAATCTGCTGTATGGACTGCTTCCCATGTTGGAGCCTTCTCTCCTTTTTAATTCTGTTTATTATTGTTTCCTTACCCTTAGTCCTATTTATATGATCACTTGTTCACTTGATTCTATCTATAAGGTCACTTTAAGACTTAATCTTATTTAGTTTTTATAACACTTAAGTTACTATTTTTATCAGCCAGCTTAAGGGATTTTGGGGTCTTATGGCATTATCTTTAGCTGTACCCTTAGAAGTGAGTCCATAGGAGAGTGTGTAGGACTATACTGCTCTGCAGTTACACCCTTCATGCTTTTCAAAATTATAACTTTAGGATCTTGGCAATTTCTTCCACCCATTCCTCCCACTTCTTCCTCTTCCCTTTCTTATTCTCACTCTTATTTTTAACTAAGATCTATTTTCTTTTTTTAAAGATTCATTTTTATTTATTTGAAAGAGTTACAGAGAGTGGTAGAGACACACACACACACACACACACACACAGAGGTCTTCCATCCACTGGTTCACTTCTCAAATGGCCACAGTGGCTGGAGCCGAACCAATCTGAAGCCAGGAGCCAGGAGTTCTGCCAGGTTTCCCATGCAGGTGCAGGGGCCCAAGGACTTGGGCCATCTTCCACTGCTTTCCCAGGCCACAGCAGAGAGCTGGATTGGAAGAGGAGCAGCCAGGACTAAAACCGGCACCCATATGGCTTGCTGGCACTACAGGCAGCAGCTTTAACTCACTGTGTCACAGCTCTGGCTCCCATTAGGATCTATCTTCAATTAACTTTATACATTTATGATTAAGCCTAGTGTTCAATGATTTTTTTTTTTTTTATTTTGACAGGCAGAGTGGACAGTGAGAGAGAGAGACAGAGAGAAAGGTCTTCCTTTGCCGTTGGTTCACCCTCCAATGGCCGCCGCGGCCGGCGCGCTGCGGCCGGCGCAGCGCGCTGATCCGATGGCAGGAGCCAGGAGCCAGGTGCTTTTCCTGGTCTCCCATGGGGTGCAGGGCCCAAGCACCTGGGCCATCCTCCACTGCACTCCCTGGCCACAGCAGAGGGCTGGCCTGGAAGAGGGGCAACCGGGACAGAATCCGGCGCCCCGACCGGGACTAGAACCCGGTGTGCCGGCGCCGCTAGGCGGAGGATTAGCCTAGTGAGCCGCAGCGCCGGCCGTGTTCAATGATTTGTATAAGGAAAATAATCTAGAGGAAAGAAGAAAGGAAGGGATAACCAAAAATATAGAATAAAAAGCTGTTCCTTAATAGTCAAGTGAAGGGCTGTTCAGAATCATTGCTTCTCATAGTGTCAATTTCACTTCTACATGTTGCCTTTTAGGTGCTCTATTAGTTACTGGATGTCAGGGAGAACATATAGAATTTGTCCCTTTGAGAATGGCTTATTTCTCTAAGTATGATGTTTTCCAGTTTCCTCCATTTTGTTGCAAATGCCTGAATATCATGTTTTTTTAAATCCAGTCTTTAATTGGTGGGCATTTGGGTTGATTCCATGTCTTTGCTATATTGTGAATTGAGCTGCGATAAACATGGAGGTACAGATAGCTCTTTCATGTGCTGATTTCATTTCCCTTCGGTAGATTCCCAGGAGCAGGACCGCTGGGTCATATGTTCAGACCTCTGAGGTATCTCCACACTGTCTTCGATATTGGTTTTACCAGTTTACATTCCCACCAACAGTGAATTAGGGTACCTTTTTCTCCACATCCTTGCCAGCATTTGTTTGTTGATTTCTGTATGAAAGCCATTCTAACTGAGGTGAGGTGATGCTCATTGCGGTTTTGATTTGCATTTCCCTGATTGCTAGTGATCCCGAGCATTTTTTTCATGTGTCTGTTGGCCATTTGGATTTCCTCTTTTGAAAAATGTCTATTTAATTCCTTTGTCCATTTCTCAACTGGATTGTTTGTTTTGTTGTTGTTGAGTTTCCTGAGCTCTTTATGTATTCTGGTTATTAATCCTTTATCAGTTGTATAGTTTGCAGATATTTTCTCTCATTTTGTTGGTCATCTCTTCACCTTGCTTTTTGTTTCTTTTGCAGTTCAGAAACTTCTCAATTTGATGTAATTCCATTTGCCTATTTTGGCTTTGATTGCCTGTGCCTCTGGGTTTTTTTCCAGGAACTCTTTGTCTATGCCAATGTCTTGTAGGGTTTCCTCAGTGTTCTCTAGTAATTTGATGGTGTCAGGTCATAGATTTAGGTCTTTAGTTCATTTTGAATGGATTTTGGTGAAAGGTGTCAGGTAAAGGTCTTGCTTCATGCTTCTGCATGTGGAGATCCAGTTTTCCCAGCACCACTTGTTGAAGAGACTTTCCATGCTCCAGGGGTTGATTTTAGTTCTTTTGTTGAAGATTGGCAGGTTGTTTATATTTGAATTGATTTTGGGTGCTTTTATTCTGTTCCATTGTTCTGTCCACCTATTTTTGTAACAGTACCAGGCCATTTTGATTATAACTACCCTGTAGGTTGTCTTGAGTTCTGGTATTGTGATGCCTCCAACTTTGTTTTTGTTATATAAGATTGCTATAGCTATTCAGGGTCTCTTGTGTTTCCATATGAATTCCAGCGTCACTTTTTCTATATTTGAGAAGAATATCTTTAGTATTTTGATGGGTATTGCTTTGAATCTGTAAGTTGCTTTTGGTAGTATGGACATTTTGATTATCTTAATTCTTCTAATCCATGAACATAGAAGATTTTTTCCTTTTTTTTTTTTGTGTGTGTGTGTATCTTCTTTTATTTCTTTCTTTAATGTTTCGTAATTCTCATCATAGAGATCTTTGACATCTTTGGTTAGATTTATTTCAAGGTATTTGATTTTTTTTTTTTTTGGTGGCTATTGTGAATGGGATTGATCTTTGAAGCTCTTTTTCTGCTGTGGCATTGTCTGCATATACAAAGGCTCTTGATTTTTGTGTGTTCATTTTATATCTCCAAACTCTTCATTAAATTCCAATAGTCTCTTGGTGGAGTCTTTTTGATCCCCTGTATGTAGAATCATGTCATCAGTGAATAGGGATAATTTGACTTCCTCCTTTCTGATTTGTATCCCTTTGATTTCTTTTTCTTATTTAATGGCTCTGGCTAAAACTTCCAGGACTCTATTGAAAAGCAGTGGTGAGATTGGGCATCCTTGTCTGGTTCCAGATTCAGTGGGATTGCTTCCAACTTTTCCCCATTCAATGGGACACTGGCATGTGTTTGTAATATATTGTTGAGAAGTGTTCCTTCTATTCCAGATTTGCTTAAAGTTTTCATCATGAAAGGGTATTGCATTTTGTCACATGCTTTCTCTGCATCTATTGAGATAATCATATGGTTTTTATTCAGTTTGTTAATGTGATGTATCACATTGATTGGTGAATGTTGAACCATCCTTGCATATCAGGAATAAATCCCACTTGGTCTGAGTGGATGATCTTTTTGATATGTTGTTGGATTCAAGTTGCTAGTATTTTGTTGAGAAGTTTTGCATCTATGTTCATCAGAGAGATTGGTCTGTAGTTCTCTTTCTCTGTTGTATCTTTTTTAGGTTTAGGAATTAAGGTGATGCTAGCTTTGTAGAAAGAATTTGGGAGGATTCCCTCCCTTTCAGTTGTTTTGAATAACTTGAGAAGAATTGGAGTTAGTTCTTTAAATGTCTGGTAGAATTCAGCGGTAAAGCCATCTGGTCCTGGGCTTTTCTTTGTTGGTAGGGTCTTTATTACTGATTAAATTTGTCTTGGTTGTTGGTCTGTTTAGGTTTTCTATGTCTTCCTGGTTCAATTTAGATAGGTCCTATGTGTCAAGGGATCTATCCATTTATTTTAGGTTTCCCGTTTTGTTGGTGTACAGCTCTTTGCAGTAATTTCTGATGATTCTTTTAATTTCTGTGGTGTCTGTTACATTTCCCTTTTCACCTCTGATTTTATTAATTGGATCTTCTCCCTCCTTTTTTTGGTTAGTTGGACCAATGGTTTGTCAATTTTATTTATTTTTTTCTAAAAATCATCTCTTTGTTTTGCTGGGTTTTTTTTTTTTTTTGGTTGCTTTCTTCTCTAATTTTAATTATTTAATTTTAATTAATTTGATTTTGTTGCTTTCTCCTCTAATTTTAATTATTTCTTTTCTCCTACTAGTTTTGGGTTTGGTTTGATCTATTGCATTCTTCATTTCTAGTATTTCATTCTGGCTTATCTTTAGTATCTCAATTTCATGGGAAAACTTTTCATTTAGTTCGTGAAATTGTTTCTGATTGCTTCTAAGTAGTCTGCCAATTAATTTTCTGAATTCCATTTCTGGCATATTCTCAATCTCTTCATCTTCCCCTTCTACTTATTGAAGTGTTGCAGTGTTCCTTTGGGGGACTTATTTTGTCTTCCTTATTCTTATTTAGTGTTCTTCCTTTGCCTTTCAGCATTTGTGTGTTTTTTTTTTTTTTTTTTTTTTTTTTTTTTTTTTTTTTTGGTCTGGCTGGTTTTCTGTGGCGCCTTTCCAGTGGGCATGGTTTCTTCTGTTATGAGCTGCTATGGGTCTGTCTGTTTTGAGTGGGTGTGCAGAACCCTGTCTGTTGGCACCCAGCTCACTTCTTAGTTGTGGTGGGGTGGGTGGGTACCTGCTTGGGTGCATGGAGCCCCACCCACTGGATTCTGGCTAACTTCTAGGTGATGGTGGGGGTAGGTACTAGTTTGGGTGCACAGAGCCCCTCCTACTGGCTCCCAGCTCATTTTTCAATGGTAGTGGGAGCAGTTACAAGCTTCCAATAGACAGGGCTTCCCCTGGCTGCACAGCCTGTGTGGTGGGGGAAGAAATTCTGGATTGCTGTGGCCCTAGTTCTTGGGTGAAGTGTAAGGTGAGGCAACCCCCATGATTGATGGGCATGTGCACGGGAAGCAAGGGTGGCAGTCTCCTACTTGTGTCCAAGCAGATAAACAAACAACAGGGCAAGATGACTTCTCCCCTTGCAAGTCCAGGTGGGGGAAGGGGTAGAAGGGAGGTGGGTAGGGCAGTGCCTGACTTCTCTACCTGTTCCTCAATATTTACCCCCTCCTTTGTTTTCCTGTGTGGAACTTCAAAAGCAGTTCGCCAACCTCTCCCTCCCACTGCTATCCAAAGCCCCGTGGACCAGGAAATTTCTATCATATCTGGTGCACTGGCAGCCGGTGTTGGCCTCTCTGGTCCGAGCCTTCGCTGTTACCCCTTCATACTCGCTCTCGGTGTGGACCTGGCCGGCTTCTGCTGTTCTCCTGGGTTTTCTGCTGTGAGTTTCCCACAGCCCTATCTCAGGAATGTGTCTTCTCTCCTCCTTAATTATTAATTTTTCCCAGCGTGATTCAGATCATCCTGCTACTATTCTGCCATCTTGGTTTTCTCCTAGTGTTTTCAACATTGTTTCATTCATCCACCAAATATTTATTTATTTTTAAATGTTCATGGTATTTGAAAGACAGAGAGATAAAGACAGAGAGAGATCTCCTGTCCACTGATTTATTTCTCAAATGTCCTCAATAGCTGAGGCTGGTCCAGGCTAAAGTCAGGAGCCAGGGACTGGATCCAGATCTCCCATGTGGATGTCAGGACCCAAATTACTTGAGCCATTACCTGCTGCTTCCTAAGGTGTGAATTAGTAGGAAGCTGGAACTGGAAACAGAGCTGGGATTCAAATACAGACACTCCCATATGGGATGTGGGCATAGCAAGTAGTGGCTTAACCTGCCCCACCAAATATTTATTTAGCAGTTACTATCTGGCTTTATATTCCCACAAATGCTAGGGATAGAATGAGCATAAAATGTAACTCTTTTTGAAACTCTGGATTCCAAAATGCACTTTGCCTCTTTACCCCTCACTTCGATGATTCCTGGGCACCTCAGTGTGTAACACATTTGTAAGTGAACCTCTCTCATTTGCCATCACCCCTGGCAAACCTGCTCCTGAAATCTTCCATGGCTCAGCCTGTGGACCCTTTGCACTCTAGCTACTCAACACTAAATCACTGAATCCACCCTTGACTTGCCTTGCTTTCTTATATTCCACAGCCTGTCTGTTAGGAAAGTTCCCTTTACCTGTCCACCAGGACCTGAATCCACACATCTCTACCACCTGGCATAGGCCTAATGAGTCTCTTATTCTGATTGTCATGCCAGAGACTTCTTACTAAGTCTGCTCCCATGACTGCCACTGACCCTGCTCAATGAATCAGTCAGAAGGACCTTGTTAAACATACACGAGACCTTGTTGCTCCTTGGCTTGGAACCCATACTCCTCTCTGTCTGTGAGGAAGAGCTGTGGCCTGGAGCAGTGGCCCTGTAGGTCCTACAGGCAAGACTGCTTGTTTAATATGCAGACTCTTGTTCAAAACCTAAAGACATTCCAGATGGTGAGAGAGGAGCACTAAACCAGACCTGGGTCTAGGGCTCTTCTGGGTGTGAGACCCTGTGTGAATGCTGGGGACACTTGCCCGGGAATCTGGTTTTGCTCACAGCTTTGCCATGGGCCTCTTTCTCACCACTTCCTCTACTATCTTTGCCTTTATCTTTCTTTTGCTCTACTTTACTCCATTGGCCTCCTGGCTCCTCCTCCAATATAAACTCTCTCTCACCTTGCTGCCTTCAGTACTCAACCTTTTCTAGTTCCTCTGCCTGGAGCTTTTCCAGATACCCCAACTTGCTCCTGATTCTGCTCGAATGCCAAATTTTCATGAAATCATCCCTGATCATGCTATTTTAAATGTCAAGCCACTGCCTAACTTTCTCTCACATACACATTTTGCCCTCCTTCTCCCAATTCCTGGTTATTTACTCCATCATGTGAATCATCAAGGTGTGTTACCTTTTTCTTCTAATTTTTAATTTATTTGAGGGACAGAGAAACAATGACACACAGAGACAGAGGGATCTCTCATCTACTGGTTCACTTCCCAAATGCCTGCAATGTCTAGGACTAGGCCTGGCTGAAGTAGGGAGCTGAGAACTCAACCCTGCTCTCCACATGAGTGACAGGGACTTACCTGTTAGAGCCATCACTACTTCCTTCTAAGATCTGCATTAGCAGGAAGCTGGATTGGGAATCCAGGGCTGGGCACTAAACCCAGGCACACCAGTGTGGGACACAGACATCTTAACTGGTGTCTTACCCACGAGATCAAATGTCCACCCCATTTGTTCTTAAATAATTTATTTTTTTCTATGTGTCTTTCCTCTAGACAATAAACTATTTTTGTCTTTGTTATTCAATACTGCCTCCAGTGCCTAGGACAGAGTAGATGATCAATAAATCTTTGTTGAAGAATGAATAAGCCAATGGTTAATAATAATTAAATAAGTAATTGTCGCTCCCCGTCTTTGTGGAGGAACGACACAGGACCCTGCGCTGTTCTTTTGTCTGCTCGGCCCTCCCCGGGTTTGCTGCTGGTTCTTCCCAGGTTGGCTACCGACCCTTCCACCTCCGTGGAAGGGCGGTTCCCCCTGCCACTTTCCCCACTTCCGCGGGGGAGCGGCACACCGCCGGCTGGCTCTCTCGGGGGCTGCTCAGGTGTTCCTTCAGATAGATGATCCTGGTGCATGTTGTCTCTCTCCTCCTTTATAGTCCTCTTCCACCAATCCCAACTCTGCTACCCACACGCTGAGCACGCTGCTCTCCTCCAATCAGGAGCAGGATCAGCTCCTGCAGGTCATCACTCAAGTTGGCGAGAGGCAGCTGCGTAGAAGTTGTTTACTGCCTTCTCAGCGCCATATTGTGGGAGAGCAGATGTATAGAATAAGTCTTAATTCCAGTAACAGTCTAGTCCGAGTTGCTCCCCACAGTAATCACACAACCACATATGATTAAATCTGAGCTATATATGAGGAAGGTAATCCAATTCTATGAATGACTATAACTCTGACTAGAAAGAGACTGGGGAGAGGAAAAGTGTTCTGGATACAGAAATGGCATAAACAAGGGGTTTATGAGCTTAGGGAACAACAAATTCTTGAGGTGCTGAGAGAAGAACGTAGCAGCAGGAATTCACAGAGAAAAAGCAAAGTAGGAAAAGATGAGTCTGGATATGTAGGTGAGATGTGACCAAGCAGGCCATGCTGAAGCCTGCACTTGATTCTAAGTATAATGGAGACCCGCAGTAGGGCTGTAAACCAATGGGCACACAGAAAAGAAAGCAAAGACCATCCTAGGTTCATAGTGGAGAACACTTGGGGACTTTTGGGGTGGATTCAGGGAGCCTAGTGAGGAAGTCTTTTTCCAGGGTGAGATCAACAGGGTGATAGTTGAGGGTTGCTTCGATGACAGCAATGGTAGACAAGATAGAGAAAGTCAGGCTGATGGAGTTGCTATTTAGGTGGTAAATACACCAGATTTGGTTACTTGAGACTTCTGACAGAATCTGAAGCTCACTTCGAAGAATGACTCTTGGAGATGAAATGAGATACCTCCTTGAATACAACAGAAAGGACAAGATGAGAGTTGCTGATGTTGAGCACTTTGCACATTTGGTAGAAGGAAATTTAGGGACAATCACATTAGGGTTTTAATTTTCGGTGTGAAATATGAGGCAAGAATATTCCCCATCTCTGAGGAGGGCCACTGGTGTCTAAGCAGACAGCTTGGTAGGAGATTTCAGGATGGAGAAAAGGACCTGAAATTTGACTCCTCCAAAATATAGTAAGGCAATAACATGATTTTAGAGCCCACTGGAGATTGCTGATCATGAGTGGTATTGTGTAGTCTTTCATTTTCCCAGCATTATTTGTTTACCTTGGTGCAGACATATCAAGAGAACCTGGTTGGGGGACCCCAAAATGGGATTTTTCTAGGTGTACATGATAAAAACTAAAAGCACTTAGGGAATTGGCAAGCATTGTTGATATAGTGGGCACAGAATGGCATTAAGATAGAGAAGTGAAGAATAGACAGACTGCTGGATTGGGAGAAAGTGCAGCAGTTAATGGGTTAAGGGTGTTGGGACCAGTCTTGGCAATAGCAGCAGAACAAGCACATGGGGGAAATACAACAGGGAACTGGAATCGGAAATTTCGACAGTGAAGTTCTGGATGGCACATCTCTTTGGTGACTGAGGAAGAAAGTGTCTGAGGTAGAAAGCAGGATTCTTAGAAAGAGGAAGTCAAAATGCTGAGAAGCCATAGAACATGGGATAAATTGTCCATGGAGAAGGCAATGCTACTCAGGCCAAGACCAGAGGCAAGGGATGGTATGGCCAAGAGTCGGTGATTATAGACAGAAAAGAGGACAGTCTGGTCATAGGGCAGGAGCCTCACAGCAGACTTGCTGTTGTCCTTGTTGTTTTTACAGGAAAGTTGGACGTGGCAGTAGGGAGCAAGGAGGAAGCTTAGCTCATCTGAGAGGGATGCTGTGGAAGCAGCAGCCTCAGGGGCTTTAGATAAGGGAAAGAGTGAGCTGAACCGGATGCTCTAAAAGAGGAGGGTTGGGGTAAAAAGGAGTTTGCTTGTATTGAGGCAGCAGCTTTGGGGTCTGTTGCAGTTGAATTCTTAACAATGTTGCAGTGGATTCGTGGAGGAGCGTGGTGTGGGCAAGAGGCGCAGAGTCAACACACAGACCCCGGGAGTCAGGTGAAAGTGGGCTTGAGGCAAGCAACCCGCAGACTCGTTTATTTCAGTTAATACAACAGCTTATATAGCCAAGACCAGCCAATCCAGTCAAGGGGTGGTCTATGCCCCAACCAATCACAGTCTGTTGCCAGGCAGGCTCCGTTGCCAGGTGGGTTTCAAAGCCATTCCTGAGTAACTGATGCTTGCTTGCCAGCAGCCATCTTGGCATGGCCTTCTCATTCCACCACAGGGGTCATAGTGGCAGTGTTTGGGAGGTGATAAGAAAGCTTTGCAGAATCTGGGGCAAGACGATACAGCATGCTGTGGGCATGATGGTGTGGCAGTAGCAGGCTCGCCAGGGTAGCTTACACTTGGGTGTTGACTGGTGATAATTGGAGATGAGGGACATGGAGAATAGGTAGTAGGCTCAGAAGTCCGTTGGAGGAAGGTGGCCTGGACCTAATGATTAAAGATCTGGGGGGTGAGTTCCTTGCAAGTTCCTAGGTAGATGCTGAATTCTGGGCCTGCACAGCTCTGAGCAGCAACTTCTTGGAGGTTGATGCTATCTTTCTTTTTAAAAAACTTGTTTATTTACATGAAAGGCAAAGAGAAAGAGGCTTTTCACCTCTGGTTCACTGCCCAAAAGCGGACAGCAGCTTGGCCTGGGCCAGGCAGAAACTGGGATTCAGGAACACACTCTGTCTCCTACATGGATGGCAGAGACCCAAGTATTTGAGCCATTGTCTGCTGACACCCAGGGTGTGCATTGGCAGAAAGCTAGAATCAGAAATGGAGCTTGGACTTGAACCCAGACATTGTATTATGGTATGCAGGAGTCCTAAGTGGCATCTTTATCACTGTGTCTGGCACCTGCCCCTGGTGCTATATTAATGAGTAGAATGGAGGAAGCCCTTAATTTTCTCTAAGATATCCTCCACTTTGTATCTATGGGCCTAGTAGACTGGTTCTCAAGCCAAGTAGAGTGGGCCAGTCCACTTTCTTCTTGGGATAGCATACTCTGTTTGGTCACCTGAAATCTCTCCTAAGACCTCCCATGCCTTTTTGATTCTTGACTCACACTCATGACCTGCACTTAGAAGGTGCTGGAAAACTCCCCAGTTTGAAGCCAGATTTTGAGATTTTACAAACTCGGTTACTTTGGACAAGCTACTTAACCTCTTTGAATTTTTTTTTTTTTTTTTGACAGGCAGAGTGGACAGTGAGAGAGAGAGACAGAGAGAAAGGTCTTCCTTTGCCGTTGGTTCACCCTCCAATGGCCGCCGCGGCCGGCGCGCTGCGGCCGGCACACCGCGCTGATCCGATGGCAGGAGCCAGGATCCAGGTGCTTTTCCTGGTCTCCCATGGGGTGCAGGGCCCAAGCACCTGGGCCATCCTCCACTGCACTCCCTGGCCACAGCAGAGGGCTGGCCTGGAAGAGGGGCAACCGGGACAGAATCCGGTGCCCCGACCGGGACTAGAACCCGGTGTGCCGGCGCCGCTAGGCGGAGGATTAGTCTAGTGAGCTGCGGCGCCGGCCTCCTCTTTGAACTTTAAACTTTATCTTCCTTAACTGCAAAATGGACATGATAATGACTCACAGTGTCGTCACCAGGATCCAATAATATAATTAACCTAACGCACAGACCCTAGTAAGAGACTCAAGGAAATGCACAGCTTCATCCCTCTGTAATTCTCTAAGCTCCAACTGTATGGGACGTTTTCACGCCTACCCTTTTCTCACCATTGTGCCTTTGAACATGCCTGGAGTTCTTTTCCTTTGCTATCCCTGCCTCTGTGGATTTTTTTGCCTTTACCATGTTATTGCTGCTCAACACTTGTCTGTAGGCTTCTGCAGATTTCCTGACTGTTAGCCGGTCTGGGGCACTTCTTGAGTCAGGAGGACTGAAGTGTAATCACGTGTACATCTGCTCCTCTGTCACTCACACACAGCTCCTCCGTATGAACCCTCAACTTATCACCATCAGCTCATGAGCTGGTGGGTCTTCCTCACTGGACTATGAGTGACTTGGGGGGAGAGACACCCCCATTTTCTTCTCTTGAATGTTGTTTCACACTCACCAAGAATTTGCAAAATATTTGTGGAGATACAAACAAGTTACCTCCTATGACTCATGTTTATTCTCCCAGACTTTATTGCCTTTTAAAAGGAGGTAAACAATAAGTAAATAAGGCTCTCAGTTTTCTAATTTCAGATAATGGTCCATACAGGAGGTATTTGTTTGGGAAAGTGTAAGGTGACTTTGAAGAGGGGGCTAGTATTGTTGGTAAAGGTCATCGTAGAACCACTGAAACTGCACTATCATTTTTGGCCATTTTTAAAAAGATTTATTTTATTTATTTGAAAGAGTTACAGAGAGAGGTAGAGACACACATACACTCAAAGAAAGAGAGAGAGAGTAAAAGAGAGAGAGAGTGGCTGCAACAGGAGCTTCTTCTGGGTTTCCCATGTGGGTGCAGGGGCCCAAGGAATCGGGCCATCTTCTACACTTTCCCAGGTCTTTAACAGACAGCTGGATCAGAAGTGGAACAGCCAGGACTTGAACTGGCGTCCACACAGGATACCGGCGCTATACGCCAGGGCTTTAACTCACTGTGCCACAGTGCCAGCCCCAATTTTTGGCCATTTTTAACTCCTTCAATTATTATTAATTATGGCCCATCTCATACTTGGTAACACAATTTGTGATATCTTATTAAGGAATTAAAAATATGATCTCTGGTGTTTATAAAGGAAGAGATGTAAGTGCTTGTTCTGATTAGGATATTACAGATGAAAACAATTCTCTGACTTGCAGTTTGAAGACAAGCATTATTATTTTACACAGGTGTTGCATGGACTCACCTCCACTGTCTTCCTGTCTCTGAATATATGTCCATGGCGCTCCAGTAGTTTTCATCAGAGACTGGGAAATAATGGAGCATTTAGCATCATAATGATCCTGTAGAAAACACTGTTATTCAATTTAAATTTAGACAATGCAAATGCAATTAGAAATGTCTGTATATTGCTTAATATTCTTTGAATAAACTAATATTTGTTGAGTTTTTCATAGTTGGACATCTGTTTCAGAATCTCAGTTTTGGCCTTTTCCTGAAAGACTTACTGAAAGTGCTGTAGACTGATTAGAAGAGATGGCATTTACTTCTTACCTAACTTCCTTCCTTCCTTCCTTCCTTCCTTCCTTCCTTCCTTCCTCTCTCTCTCTCTCTCTTTCTTATTTATTTATTTATTTGAAAGAGTTACACACAGAGAGTAGGAGGATCAGAGACAGAAAGAAGTCTTCCGTCCACTGGTTCACTCCTCAATTTGCCACAACGCCCAGAGCTACGCTGATTCAAGCCAGGAGTTTCCTCCAGGTCTCCCACACAGGTGCAAGGGCCCAAGGACTTGGGCCATCCTCCACTGCTTTCCCAGGCCATAGCAGAGAGCTGGATCTGAAGTGGAGCACCTGGGACTCAAACCGGCACCCACATGGGATACTGG
Organism: Oryctolagus cuniculus; assembly: GCF_051225735.1. Lineage (NCBI taxonomy): Eukaryota > Metazoa > Chordata > Mammalia > Lagomorpha > Leporidae > Oryctolagus > Oryctolagus cuniculus. The sequence goes on from NC_142880.1 coordinate 46,477,215, forward strand.
CACTACAGGCAGTGACTTTACTCTCTACGCTACAGTGCTGACCCTTACTTACCTAACTTTCTAAAAATATCTAATAATTATTATTATTTTCTTACACATTTTCTCTTTATTCGTCATGATGTTTTCTCTTTCTTGATGGAAAAAATACTATGCTCATTATTTGTATCTGGAAATGCACATTAGTGTACATATCCCCACATTTTCAATATGTTTTAGTATTTAAAAAACATTATTTTTTATTTATAAGAAACACACAGAAAGATGCTGCAAATATATCGAAAATTTTAAAAAGATTTATTATATATATTTAGAAGACAAAGTGACAGAGAGGGAAAGAAAAAAAAAATCTTCCATCCACTGGTTCACCTTGTCTGAATGGCTATAACAGTCAGGGTTGGGCCAGGCCCAAACCAAGAGCTTGGAACTCCAACTGAGTTTCCCATGTGGCTGACAGGGGCTCAAGCACTTGGGTCATCTTCCACTGCTTCACCAGGCTCATTAGCAGGGAAATTACAGAAGTAGAGTAGCCAAGACTTGAACCTACACTCTGTTATGGGATACTGGTGTTTCAAACAGCGGCTTAACCCACTGCGCTGCAACACCAGCATTGTATGTTGAATTTTTACAAGGAAAGAATTATTATTGTACATAAGCCTGTCTAATTATCAAATTTATAAAGCAATAAAAATAATACGTGTATGTATATAAAGTTAACAGATTGTTTTTTCTTGACCACAAATTTGCATCAGTAGGATCTTCATTTAAACTGAGAGTTCAAGTTTATAGAGAAATTCGGCTACTGGAATATCTTCCCTGCTTGCTTAATGCTCTTAATCTCAGTCTTGGGGAAACATCTGCAGCTGTCTGTGGTCTCTAAATCACAGTTGGCTGTAATTGCCCTTGGTTGCTGTTTTTGAAGCCACCATCTTGTTGGTTGGATATCTATGCCTACCCAACCATTTCTATCCACGGCTGAACTTCACTCATGCAAAGTCCTTCTTCTGATATATTTGCCCTATCTTCCAATTCTTTGAAGTAAGTGTGAACTCTTGTTTATGAAACATTTCATACCAGTTACAAGCCACTGTCAAATGTGAGAGGAGACCAAGATGTTGATGTTGAATCAGACAGACACAGTACTGATGTATCGAACCTAGAGATACATCAAGTTTGAAACTTTGGTCTTTTTTATTTTTATGTCTTAAATTATGGCTTTTTTGTTCTTTAAGATGGTATTAGATTTGTGGAAGAATCGGAAGAGAGTCTTACATGTTCTTTGAAGTTAGGAGGTTGAGGTCCTGGGGCAATAGTTTTTGACAGGGTAGATGTCTGAGTACCTGCAGGACTCAGAAAGGAGTGTACCACCATGAGAAGCTGGTAACCTACTTGAGCACCCGGTCAGTAGACAAGGTCAGAGTCAGAGCTCTTTGTTATTTTTTTTCCTTTTAAATATTTATTTATCAGAGCTGGCACTGTGGCCTAGCTGGTAAAGCCGTTGCCTGTAGTGCTGGCAACCCATATGGGTGCTGGCTCAAGTCCTGGCTGTTCCACTTCCAAACCAGCTCTCTGCTGGCCTGGGAAAACAGTGGAGGATGGCCCAAGTCCTTGGGCCCCTGTACCCATGTGGAAGACCCAGAAGAAATTCCTGGCTCTTGCCTTTGGCTCTTCCCAGCTACGGCCATTGCGGCTATCTGGGGAGTGAACCAGCATATGGAAGACCTCTCTCCCTCCCCTCTCTGCCTCTGCCTCTCTGTAACTCTGCCTTTCAAATAAATAAATAAATAAATAGATAGATAGATAGATCTTTAAGCAAAAATATAGATATTTAAGAAAATAAAAATTCATTTATTTATTTGAAGGGCAGAGTTATAGAGAGGCAGAGGCAGAGAAAGTTCTTCCTTACACTGGTTTACTCCCCAAATGGCTGCAATGACCAGAGATGTGCCGATCTGAAGCCAGGAGCCTGGTGCTTCTTCCAGGTCTCCCATGAAGGTGAGGGGACCCACAGACTTGGGCCATCTTCCACTGCTTTCCCAGCCACAGCAGAGAGCTAGATCTGAAGTGGAGCAGCCAGGACTTGAGCTGGCGCCCATATGGGATGCCAGCACTACAGGTGGCATCTTTACCTGCTATGTTGCGATGCAGCCCCTGACCTTTGTTATTTGTAAAACAGAACACTCAACTATATATGCACTTAAGTTAAATTCTCAGTGCATTCAATTTCTCCCCAGTGTGTCTTCTGCCTTTAGGCTTCTCCCCAGTCCTCCATGCTTTCCTGAACATGTGGCTGCCCTGCTGCTGCTAGCACCGTTCCTCATTCCACTTGTGTTTCTCATAATGGATTTTCTGGGTGGCAGGGTGTTTTCACCATTATGAGATGGTGGGAGTGCAGAGTGGAGATGGGAAGGCTGGCTGCACAGATTCATCTCCACCTATTAACAACTGTATTTAAACACAACTAATGGTAATTACAATGGAGAGCTTCATAAAAAGAGATGAATTTTCAAAAGGTATTCACTGTTATTGAGTATATTAAAGGGAGAAATAATGTACTTATATATAGCTTGAGTATTTCTCAATATACATATAAATAACCTGGTGCTGTTATTAAATTGCAAATTCTGATTCAGTAGATCTGGACTAGGCTGGGAGACTCTTCATTTTTGAAAATCTCCCAAGAGATGTCTGATCTTGCTTCAAACAATGAGTAGTAAGGTCTTAGAGGACTTCAAATAATTAATACTATTCTATATAATTGGAGGTCATTTATTTCAGAAAATATGTTATATGTATGTATCTAATTTCTTCCTGACTGGTAATTAGAAATTTATTCCTTGGCCATGCTGTTCATATTTGAATGAGTATTAGGCTTAAGTGGTAACATGTTGAAAGGATGTTGCTTGGTATCCAAAAGAGACAGCTAAATGACAGCTTTTGTAACTGGAATTGCTTGTAGAGTTATTGTTTTCTTTTTCCCAAAGAATGGGATTATGCTACAGTTTAGAGGTGGCTTGTCTTCCCGAAGCTAATGTGCTGGAAGCTTTGTCCTCAAAATAATGATTTTGAGAAGTAGTGGGACTTTTAAGAGGGGTAGCCTAATGGGAAATTATTAGGTCATAGGAAACCATCCTCATGAATGGTTTAATGTCTTTCTGAGACACTGGTTGGTTCTTGCAAGACTGAATTAGATCTCACAGATTTGGATGAGTTATTACAAGAGTGTGTTATTACAAAGCAGATCAACTTCTTGTCTGTTTCTCTCTCATGTGCCTGCTCTTTGCACACCTTTGCTTCCTCTTCCACTTCCCCACTGCGTTGCTGCAACGCAAGACCTTCAACATTAACTGCGCAGGTGCTGGCAACACCCTCTTGGATACAGAGAACTGGGAGTGAGTAAACCTCCTTTGTTTTCTTTTCAGGAGAAATGAATGATGTATTTATTCCAAGAAACATATGTGCCATTGACATAAATTCTTAATTACTAAATAGGACATTTTCAGGAAACTTCTTTTCTTTATATGTGTCAGTATTTTTTATAAGTTTCAGCATTTTTTATAGCAACAAAAAGCAGACTAAGACCATGAAATAGAAAAAGTCTTACATTAAGACTTGCACATAAAGTAGAACTTACAGAAGGTTGGGACATGCATGAATTTTCATTCCTGAACCATCTTTTCATGGATAATAGATCCTAACTTAATCCCTGCCTTTTAGAACCACTGATTCAGAGCATAAACATACCCAATTTAGAAGACTAGATCACTGGGCCTCGCAAGGATCATTCCATGTAAGATTGGGAAGATTTACTGCTCATTCCATGAATGGCTGCTGCTGTGTTCTCATCCTGGGAGTCCCACCCTATCTGCCTCTGGGAACTCTTGATTTTCACATGAAGATTCATCTTTGATGCCAGGATAGAGGACAATTCCTGGTCACAGAAAATTTGTGTGAGCACTGAGGATAGTGAGCGGCACCATGGCCTTGGTCCTGAGGCTCAGTTTCCCTTTTGATACCATGTACAGTAAGGATCAGAAGTATTTTCCAAAGCCCGTGCCCTTCTAAACTGCACTTCTCCAGAACGGAGGCTCACCTGTTCTTGTTGATCTCCTTCTAGATAGGGAATCCTGATCCTGAGCCCATTGCCAGAGGCAGGATTCCAGCAGCAACAAACATAGGCTTCACCAAATCTCTTCAGGGAACCCTGCGGAATCTGATTCTCACCCATTCCTGGATCCTCCTCACTCCCTTATCTGTGTAGATGATCCCATTTTTTTTTTTAAAGATTTATTTGTTTATTTGAAAGGTAGAGTTACAGAGAGGCAGAGGCAGAGGCAGAAAGAGAGAGAAGTCTTCCATCTGCTGGTTCACGCCTCAGATGGCCTCAACGGCCAGAGATGGGCCAGGAGTTTCTTCCGGATCTCCCACATGGGTGCAGAGCCCCAAAGTCTTGGGCCATCCTCCACTGCTTTCCCAGGCCATAGCAGAGAGCTGGATCATAAGTAGAGCAGCCAGGTCTTGAAACAGCACCCATATGGGATGCCAGCATTGCAGGTGATGGCTTTACCCTCTATGCCATAGTGCAAGTCCCAGTGATCTCATTATTATTGTTATGTCTACACGTTCTAACAATGGGACCACTTTCCTGGACAGGTCAAAATTTTCCAAGTTCTCTTGAATACTGGGTGTTGCTGACAGACCTAGCTCTGTATCTGAACTGGCAGGTGTCAGGGCTCTCTGAGGATCAAGTTCCTTAAAAGGACCAAGTCCTTTAAAAATACTTTTAAAAAAAGTAAGCCTAGGCTCATCTCCCCCAATCTGTTCTTCCCTCCACAATAACCTGCCTCTGCCTGACATCGTCCTGAGACATGGATGCCAAGGAGGTGGATGCTGTGAAGCTTCTGGGTGTCTGATGATGCTGTTACCAGGCAGAAGAGACGTCCTGAAATTGTGAGATGAGAGTGTTATACAAAGGCATTTGTTTTCCATTTGTTTGTTCAATCTCTGGATAGGATCTCAGGCTCAGAATCATGTATTTCTCATTATTGTGAAAATCAAGTTTCTCTTCTTCATACACTATTAACCATCTCTAGAAATGGTTATAGAATATGTGTGTTTGATCAACTGCTGTGTTTTCAGGAAAAAGTGTTCTTTTCTGAAACAGAGGCTTAACCAGGCACTGGCAACTTATCCTTTAGAAATCAAACATTTAGATAGTTTTTGGTTCCTTTAAAAAAGTTATATCTATCCTGGTGACTCATGGGCAAGAATACTTTTCTCACCAATAAAGTGAAGAGGAGGTGATTAAAATACCATCTCTGAGGTGACACTGCTGTATTACATTTCATCATTCCAGTGCCCTTGGCTGTGGAGTAATTGGAATAGAAGAAATCAGTTTAAAGATACATTTGCATTAAGTTGCATACATATGATTATTCCCACAAGTTTTGTGATAGTCCAATTTAGGCAGTGTGATCATGTGATGAGAGAGTTTTTGGGAAGTAGACGTCCTCAAATCTCATTGCACCTTATTTTGCCTAGTGGAAAGGCCTATCCTAAACACTTCTGATGTGTGCTTGTCTTTCAGGGGAGGGAAGCTGGACAGAAATAAAAGTCTTGGAGGAAAGGCCAGTGGTGTGTGTGTGTGTGTGTGTGTGTGTGTGTGTGTTTTAACAAAGCAAGATTTATTGAAGTCAGAAACCTCCTGCCACAGCCAGGAAGCGAGGGTGGAGGGACTCCAAGAGAGGCAGACTCCTGTCAGTAGTGGTTTTTAAGAAAATTATCTGTGATGGTTAATTTGATGTCAATTTGACTGGGCTAAGGGATGCTCAGATGGCTGATAAAATATGAGGCATTAAGTATATCTGTGAAGAGCTTAGCACTTAAACTTGTAGACTGAGTAAAGCAGGTGGCATCCTCCTATTCACTGATAGCTCGACCTATCTATCTACCTACCATCATTATTATCATCTACCATCTCTATATTATCTCCATGGCTTCTGTTTCTTGGAAATATCCTAATATAGTCCCACAAGCAATATTTTCACATTTCAAAGTCCCTACAGAAAGCACCATGAATAGGTAAAAACTCGCTCACTTGTATAGGTAAGCAGATGGCATGGTGATTGGTAACAGATTTGGTGAAGGGATCACTCACTGGGTGTAAAGTCTAGCTCTCTCTCTAACTGTTGATAATCCCATCTGTGAAATGGAGATGATAACAGTGCTCACTCCATGGGATTCTTGTGGGGATGAATAGTGCTAATAATGGTAGGCCTTTGAAAAGAGCAGCCCACTTTCTTGCTATTTTTTTACTATATAAAAATCTCAATCTCAAATGGATACCTGTCAGCCTACAAATATGTTCATGTTGCCATATTACAACATCCTGACTTTCTGTGGATTTGTGATTAGTGTCTTGGTTTAAATCTGGCTCAAAATCCTTCTTGTTCTTGATAGAACAACCATTTTATTTGAAAGAAAATTTTTCTGAATTGTTGAAAGCGGGGGAAAGAGTAGTGAGCACAGATTATGGTTGGTACATGTTACACAGCAGCTGGATCAGTGAATACAATGGTAGGTATGCTTTCTGACTTAATCTCCTGGATTTTTCCATACTAAGCCCTAGCTTATGTCTACATTCATATCTGCGTTCAAGATGGCTCAGTTTTCCAAAAGGCTCACCTCTAAGGTAACAGATATCAAATTACTGCCTTGAAGACTTATACTTTTAGTTTTCATACATTATAGTCACTGTTTTCACTGGCAAAAATAATAATTTAAAACAAAAGGTGATTATTTGTGTTTCAAATACAGCTGGAGTTCCATGCTGTATTTGTCTTACTAATCAAACCTCTCAAAGGGCAGCATTCCCAGAGAAGTACTAATAAGGCTTGGGAGGGGTTATTACCTCTAGATAATGGGTTCAGATAAGGGTGGGGCTGATAGGTCCATATTTACTAGAGATAGGAAGAGGAAAGAGAAATTGGACCTTGCAAATTCACACGTGCACTTCAGATAATTTTAAGTTCACATGTGGGTAAACAAGTGACAATTAATGGAGAGCATGTCTGTAAATGTATGTTTATATGTACTTATATGTACCTGGAAAAATGAATACACTGTAGGAGTGAATAGTTAACATGCAACTGAACAATCATATCAAAATGCTGCTGACAGGTAAAGTGACAATGACATGGCTGTCCCTCTCTTCTCTGTCCTTATGGCTGGCAGAGTCTAAAAAAATTCTATTGCTATATTGTTATGTCAGTGGTAATTTATGGAAGAATCAATTTACATTTTCCCATAAACTCAGGGTAGAAATAAGAATGAAAATAGAATTAGATCTTCTAAAGTGGTTCTAATTTAAAATAGTCTAGCTATTAGGAAAAATATATTTGCTATCTTGGATCAGTCACAAATTGGGAAAGTGCCTTTCATAAATACATACTTGGAATTAAAATTGTAAACAGTTATAACCTAAAGTGTCTTGGTAGCCATACAGATGCACATTTACAACAGTAAAAATTATCTTTTTGTTTTTGTTGGTTAGAGTGTAAACTAATGCAACCATCATGAAGACAGTATGGAGATTTCTAGAAATCTGAAAATAGGTTTACTATATGATCCAGCAATTCTAACTCCTGGGAATTTACCCAAAAGAAATAAAATCAGCTTCTGGAAGAATTATCTGTACCCACATGTTTATAACAGCTCAACTCACAATAGCTAAGATATGGAATCAACACAGATGTCCATCAGCTGATGACTGGATAAATTATGGTATATATATATATCATGGAATACTACTCAGCCTTTGAAAAGAATGAAATCCTGTGTTTCACAATGAAATGGATGCAACTGGAGACAATTATGCTTAGTGAAATAAGCCATCACATGTGTTCCTTGATTTGTGGTAGCTAATATACAGAGTATAAAAAATGTAATGTATATGAGCAAAATTGACATTCTGAGATTTGACTATTGTTTATAGACTTGTCTATACCCTTCAGGTAAAGTGGTTTTTCCTATTCACTACTTGTTGAATTTTTTATTTAGTAGAGGGTTAAACTTATAATTATAGAGTGAATTGAAAGTGTATCATTGCAAAAATTAAGAGAAAAGAAGAAGGAGGAAGGATGAAAGTAGGAGAGGGAGGGTATGTAGGGAGAGAAGTATCATTAAACTCTTAAAATTGTATATATGAAATACATGAAATTTATTCCTTTGTATGAATTACCAAAAAGTAAAAAATGTTTAAGATGCCATCTTTTAAAACTAGTGAACTATGGTAAATATATTTTATGAAGATCAAACTGTATGGTTTGTGGACACATTAGCACCATGACATCCCCCTTACCTGAGGATGGGGAGGTGAAAACGGGGTCAGGCTTATGGAAACTCATGAGACATAGATCCAGAAATAAAAGAAGTCTAAGTACTATTCTCCAGAAGTTCTCAGTCCTTTGCTTGGACAATTGTAAGTAAGGGAGTGGGTGAGAAAGGTGATGCAATGATTTGGCTGTGACTTGAATGTGTCCTCCAAAGCTTCATGAGTTGGAAACTTGGTCCCCACTGTGGTGATGTGGGGAGGTGGTGGGACCTTTCAGAGGTGGGGGCTCATCAGAGGTTGTTATTGGCCCTCTCCCTTTGCTTTGGCTTTATGTCTCACTATCCATGTGATCTCTCCCTCTTGAAAGTGCTCCCTCACCATGTTGCCGCCAGGTGACTCTCACAAGAGCCATGCTGTTTAGGATTCCAGTAAGCCTGTTTTCTTTTATAAAGAACTCAGTCTCAGGTATTTCACTATCGCAACAGAAAACTGTCTAAGGCAATGGTGGACTGATTAGACTGTGATGATTGTCTGTGGAGACAGATGACAGGCAGCTATAAGCAGTTGATAGAAACCCATCAAGCATGAAGCAATGGTGCCACAGGTCTTAGGAAGTCTTGAAAGCATCTTGTGCTACAGTACACGGTAAAAGATCTGATGTGCATAAAGATGACTGAATCACGAGAAAAAGCTCAAAGTATGCTTGCTCAGTGCCATTCATGGGTCAGTTTCTTTTCATGTCACCCACCAGGCACTCATTGTTCTTGGTTATGCTGTTATGAGGAGTACCTTTCTCCTCTTCCTTTGATCTTCCTATCTCCAGGTACCAGGGCAAAGCCCTGAGCAGTCTGGGACATTAAGCAGAACATTCTGGTGCCACATCATATTGTAACATTGTGCTTTACACAAAGTATCTGTATACAGAACTACCCACCCGTGACTTTGCCTTCATCTCTAACTTTTCTCTGTCTCTCAGCCTTCCTTGCTCCCTAATATTGCTTTATCCTGTGGCCCACTGGTTGCCAACTCAGGTGCTCCAGGAGCCATACCTAAACATGTCTGGGCCAAACAACACTGTGAGAAAAATTTGGACTGTAGATTTGAGTCTGTCCACCTTCCTTGCCTGTGTTTTTTCAGATATATTAAGGACAAAGATGTATATAAAGGTATGACATCAAGCTTAATTATAATAACCATTTTTATGTAATAGTATATTATAACATCTCTATATATGTGTAATTTGATAATAGTGTAATCCTGGCTACTGATATATTTCTCAAATGGATTATGTATATGTTTTACTTATAAATGGTATATTAGGGGGAAGAAAACTGGTATATAACTTGTTCTTAAAAAATTGGATCCATAATGAAACAAAAGAAAACTTTAATTTGTATTCATCAGTGGTTTTAAATGTTTTTCAACTATGAGCATGTAGCTTGAGATAAATTTAGAATGTTAACAATAGAATTCTGATTAAGTAAAGTGTGATTATGATTAAGTCTTTAAATACAAGAAACAGGTATTTAATGAAATCACAGAAAGAGGAAAATCCAAGTGGATTATGTCAATCATGAGAAGTATTTTATTGACATTTTTGTTTGGAAAATCAACAATTATCATTTTTTAAAATTTAATTTTTAAAATTGACACATAATTGTACATATTTATTATCTACAATATGATTTAGTGCATCAATTGTTTCTATTGATAGGCATAAATTTTTTAGTCTCATATGAACCCCTTTGCAATGTTCTTGCCTTCAGTTAACACTGGAAGAGTCACATTATCATCTCCCTACTAATAACTTCCTTTTACTTCCTCTGATGTATGTGTCAGGAAACCCAAATTTAGCCTCAGCTGATACAGTTCTCAGGCTGATATCATTTTGGGATCTTCTTATCAGCCTTTAGTTGGCTTAGTGGCAGACATTTCATGTTAATGCAGTTTAATGATACAGACTGGAAAAGGGAGGAAGTAGTTTTGCCGAGTTCTGAGCTGAGCAGCCATGGGTTGTCACCATGAGGTCACCACCATCACTTCCACCTCTTGGATACCAAGTCTCCAACTTCTGCTCACGCCCCGTGGTTTCTGTGAAACCTGTTGACATCTACTTGTCTCTGCTCAGTCTTAAAGCCCTGAGTTGTTGCCTGCAGCAGGATCTTCTTGCTGAAGACTACTGCTTTCTTGTTATCCCCCCATGGTATCTACCTTGAGTGACTGTTTTGAGGTTCTGTCTTTGTAAAAAAAACCTGATTCTCATTCTAGGTATGTAACCAAGACTCTGGCCAAGAGCTGCTTGGCAATACTGATCATCACTGGGTTGCAGGGTGGGGCAGAAGAGCTACTATGGATTCCAACTGGGTATAGTGGATGCAAACCCTCTTTTTTACAGCTTGGTTGAGAGGCCTTCATCCTTGGGAGCCTTGACAGGTTCTATGCATCACATTTAATTTGTAAATAAATATATTAGTGTCTTGGAAATCACACCATAGCAGGGCACATCCAACTGTCTCATGTTTTTAGGGACTACAAGGTATAATTTATCTATCCAGTCCCTTACTGTGAAACTTTCAACTTTGTTTTTTTTTTAACCATAGACACTGCTACAGTGATTGTTGCTGTATACATGCCATTTCATCTTAGGAATTTTCAGTTGGCACAATAAAGTGAAGAAAGAAAGATGGCACAGTGTCCAGCAGAAAGATCCCAGGATCAGAGACATGGATTCAAGTCTCTGCTCCATACTTTGAGGTATTTGGAGCATAAAGCCTTTCTGAGATGCAACTTCCTCAATAGGAAAGTGGAAACGAAACTCTCTGCTCTGCTTTTGTGTGTGTGTGTCTGTGTGTGTGTGTGTGTTTTGAGTTTGACCAAAGCTATGAAGTCAACTTAGCTAGGTCGGTCAGCTTTTGGATAATGAAGACCCCTTGTTGGTGTGTTTCTCATTTAACATTTGGGAAGAATTTTCTAAAAGCTTCCATCTATTTATAGTATGATACAATGGAAAGGTAGATCTATTCAGTAATTGAAAACAGCTTGAATTGATTCTTACAAGTGGAGGAACCATAATAGTAAGTGCATTGACAAGGCTCTTATTTACTGTAAAGAGAAATGTGTCATTTGTTAAAGGAAGACAACTTGTCTTTCTGAAGACTGTCACTTCTGGGAGGATATGAAACTAGCACTGATAGGAACCACAAATTACAGAGTTACTCCAATTGTCACAATTCTCTGTCACCAATATTGTAATAAATAAAGGAACAGGGTATTGTGGAATTTTTTTAAAGTCATAGTTGATGTTAGAAATCTATAAATGCTCTTAATTAAGTGGTGATTCATATAGCTCATAACCATTTTGGATGGCTTATGTAAACATAAATAGGATAAGTTTTGTGACATTGGGTAAGGTGCACAGGTCTGAGGAAAGTAATCTCATATAATGGAGAAGTAGATTTGTGCCAGGGGTAGGCACTTGGAAGTCAGAAATGAAAGTCACCGCACAATGAAGAGTATCTCAAGTTCTCCTGACTTCCAGCTCAGTGTGTCCCCCATGTGATCCTAGGATAGTCAAGTGACTGTTTGAGTAGATACTTCCTCTAGATAAACATGGAAATTTTGTTGTCACAATTCTTTTAAATGGTGTTGACTTTGGGTGGCAAACAAGCTGGGATAAGACTTGGTAGGTATTACTTCAGGCAATGATGTCAGCAGTTGTGTGTTAAACAAATAAATTAGAGATTCCTTTAATGCCAATTTATACAATCAGAAACACTACAATCTCCTTTATTTGCTTTGGGCAACTAGGTTTGTGTAACTTCAGGGCCAAGCCCAGAGCAAGTCTGTTGACAAAGATGCGGGCTAATGATAATTTTCTAGCATGGAAAGATAAGTGACATGAACACTGAGAAAGACTTCCAGCCAGTTTCTCCATCCACTGTATGAGGTGGGGGAAGAGCGGCAGGCTGGCAGGCTGGCAACACCTGGATTCTCCACAATGATCTGGTCCCCATGCACTCCCACCCTTCAGATTTGACAGCTCTCTAAATGCTGTATTTAGCTAGGTTAGCAGTGTTAATTATTATTAAGCTACCATTTATAGAGGGCTTCTTATGTACCAGGTGCTCATTTATAGGCCTAGATATTGGTCCTTCATCACTGGTGGGTCATTTTAATCATTTTGCAATGTTTTAAACATGACTTGTAAATAGATTCTGGAATGGATTAGAAGGGGGATTAGAAAAGAACAAACTTGAAAATGGACTCAAATACTTGTGCCTGCATTTTCATAGGGGCATTGTCCACCATAGCCAAAAGGTGGAAACAATCCAAGGTTCATCAATGGAAGAAATGATAAGCATATTGGGGCATATCCATACAATGAAGTATTATTCTGCCACAAGAGGAATGAAGTAATGATACATGCTACAGTATGGATGAACTTTGAAAACACTATGGTGGGTGAAAAAAGCCCAAAGTAAAAAGTCACATATGGCAAGATTTATATGAAATACCCAGAGTAGGAAAATCCATAGAAACAGAAAGCAGGGCCAGTGCTGTGGCATAGTAGGCTAAGCCTCTGTCTGCAACGCTGGCATCCCATATGGGTGCCAATTCATGTCCCAGCTGCTCCTCTTCAGTTCCAGCTCTCTGCTAATGGCCTGGGAAAGCAGTGGAAGATGGCTCAAGTGTTTGGGCCCCTGTACCCATGTGGGAGAGCCAGAGGAAACTCTTGGCTCCTGACTTGGATTGGCTGGGCTCTGGTCATTGTGGCCATTTGGGGAGTGAACCAGTGGATGGAAGACCTTTCTCTATGTCTCTCTCTCTCTCTCTCTCTGTGACTCTGCCTTGCAAATAAATAAATAAAAACCTTAAAAAAAATAAAAGAAACACAAAGCAGGTTGATGGTTGACAAGAATGGACAGGAAGTGACTTTTCATGTACATGGAGTTTTCTTTTGGGGTGATGCAAATTGTCTACAACTGGGAAGAGGTGGTGGTTGTGCAATGCTGTGAATGAATTAAATGCCACTGAACCTATGTTCCATAAATATCATCTCCCTAGTAATAAGAAAGAATAAACCTAGAATAAAATTGAAGTCTGTTTTCCCACACCTTTGTATTTCTCTCTTGCAGCCCTTCTGCCAGGTGCAGTGGAATTAGAAAAGCAGTTGGATTCATCTTATTTGCTTCAGGTCTCAGTTCAAAGGTCACCTCATCAGAAAGGTACGTCTGCCCTGTCTGTAACAGGCCCCCTTGCCCCTTTTGTCCCCTTGATCTTTTGCTTGTCTTTTTAGCACTTTTTACAAACTGACATATATTGTTTCATAATTCTTCTGCCACATCCCAACTGAATATAATCTCTGTGAAATAATAATTTTATTATTATTATTGCTGTATTTAAATGACTTCCAAAAAGAAGTAACATTCTATCATGGCATAGGTATTTTTTGAAGATTTATTTGAAAGCTGGAGTCGCAGAAAGGGAAAGGGAGAGATAGAGATCGAGAGATAGAGAGAGAGAGAGAGAGATAAAAAGAGAGAGAGAGAGAGAGGTCTTCCAAACTCTAGTTCTCTCTCTAAATGGCTGCAATGGCTAGGGATGGGCCAAACCAAAGCCAGGATCCAGGAGCTTCTTCTGTGTCTCCCACGTGGGTGCAGGGGCCCAAGGATTTGGGCCATTCTCCACAGCTTGCCCAGGCCATTAGCAGGTGCTTGGATGGGGTGTGGAGTAGCCGGGAATCGAACTGGCCCTCATTTAGTATGCTGGCACTGCAGGTGGCAGCTTAACATGCTACCCCGCAATGCCGGTCCCAGAACTTTATTGTTGTATTCACTATTGTGCCTTAAACAGTGCCTTACCTGTGGGGCTGGCCTGTGGCATAGTACACTAAGCCTCTGTCTGTAGTGCCGGCATCACATATCAGTGCTGATTTGTGTCCCAGCTGCTCCTTTTCAGATCCTGCTGTCTACTGGATCTGCCTGGGAAAGCAGTAGAAGATGGCCCAAGTGCTTAGGCTCCCATACCTGCATGGGAAGACCTGGAGGAGGCTCCTGTCTCAGCTCTGGATCAGGTTGCGGCCATTTGGGGAGTGCAGCAGTGGGTAGAAGACCTTTTTCTCTGTCTCTCCCTCTCTCTACCTTTAACTCTACCTCTCAAATAAATAAATAAATAAATCTTTAAAAAAAAAACAAAACAAAAAGCAACAGTGCCTTACCCAAACATAGATGCTCAAAACATATTTGGTGAAGCAATATATGGATAGTATCTTTTTTTTTTTTTTTTTAGCTAGAAACCTTTTATTTAAGGTATACAAACTTCATGCATTTCATATATACAAATTTAGGAACATAGTGATTGTTCCCACCCTACCCTCCCTCCTGCTCACACTCCCACCCTTCTTTCTCCTCCCTCTCCTATTTCCATTTCTAGTTTTTATAAATATCTATTTTCAATTAACTTTATACATACAAGATTAACCTCACATTAAGTAAAACATTCAACAAATAGTATGAAAAGAAAAAAAACCTGTTCCTCAATAGTCAAGACAAGGGCTGTTCAAAATCATCACATCTCAAAAGTATCAATTTCACTTCTATAGCTTACCTTTTAGGTTCTCTATTTGTTACTGCAGATCAGGGAGAACATGTTATTTGTCTTTTGGGGACTGGCTAGTTTCACTAACTAAGTATATGGTTTTATGGATCAGTATTGAATTCTGTTTTTCTTCAATATTAGGCATCTTGGGTTCTGTATTAGTTAGGGATTTCCAGAGAAATAAATGAATATGTTTATACATAAAAAGAGATTTTTTTACCAGGTATTGGTTCATGTGATCATATTGTCTGAGAAAACTAGGATCGGCCCAATCAAATTGACACGCAAAGTTAAATATCCCAGATGTCAGAGATTATGCTCTTTAGTTTTGGAACTAAACTAAGGGCCATCTAGTTGGCAAGATGAGACAGATAACCAACAGTTAAATGACAGGGTGAGAGAATAGCATGTTATTGCGGAAGGAAGAATCATCTGAGACCCATCAGATTTCACTTCTAATTATGAATCCTTTACTCAGGAGAGGATTTCAATCTCTCTGGGCCTCGATTTTCTCATTAGTAAAAGTTAGGTGAGACTGGATTGTCTTTCTTTTGCATTCTAAAGTTGCTAAGCACGTATTTGGAGAACAGACAAATACCATGGAGAATATCCCCCTAGGCCAGGCCAGTCCTCTTCCCATACCCAGATCACGTGACAGGCACAAAGAAGAAACCTGAAGAAAATGTTTTCCAAACCTGAAATTGTCTGCTTCGTACACTTTTGTGGCCTGTGATAATGAGGTCTTGTACATTTTAAGCCCTTTGAGATAAGAGTCCTTACTTAGCAAAGTGGTGAGGTCATGAAGTTCAACCTATTGGTGTAAATGTTTTCAAGAAACTTAATTCTGCCTTTTAGAAAATCCTGAAAGCTAATAGGATCCTAAATGGGTCATTAAGTCTGTCCATCAGTGAAAGGTCTGATTGCAACTGATTTCTCCAACAGGAGTTCTACAGATTAAAAACCCCCAAAGGTTTCTCCTGTTTCTAACGATGTGCAAGGCATTTGTAAACTCCAAAAAATATATGAACACGGAATTGGAAGTCCCAGGAGGGACTCTGCTCATCTCTGCTTGAGTTGGTTGACATGGAACAACAGCAAACAGCAACGTCTTCCAAATGAAGGTCAGGGTTCACCTGACTCCTCCCAGAAGCTGGCTGGTGTCAAGACCCTGGGTGTAATTGCAGAAGGCTTTGAAATTTGACAGTGGGGACTTGGCAGGTCTCTCTCTCGTGCAGTGTTGGTACAGGACCAGAGAAGGCCACGACAACAGACAGAAGCAACACACAATAATCTTGCAAAGGAAAAGTCAACCAGGGAAGCACTATGAAGATATTTATGAAAGGCAGGATAAAAATCCATTTAGTGAATTTTCCTTCCAAGCATGATGAAAAAGAAATAATTTTGCCAAACAAAAGCAATTTAAATTCAATTCAACAAACATTGATTGGGCACATTCTCTGGAGTACATACTGTTCTGCTGTGAAAACAAAAATTGCATTGAATTTTACAGAAAGTCTAAAGGTCATGGTATAAATGTGACCAATATAGGAATAATTTTCCTTTTTTAGTTTTTTCTCCCTTTTGGGAACGTTTCTGCTTTCCTCTCACACAGAATGTAATTTTTCCTCTTTCTATATTCTTTTGAAATATACTTCATCATTTTTCACAATACTTTAACTTTTTCTTAAATGCTGTTCCAGATTATTTACATGTATAGATTCATATTATTTTTAAAAATATTATTTCCATTCTATCTATATAAAAAGATATATATATATATATATATACACGAAGATACTTCTAAAATTCATGGAAAGTGGAATTAAAAGGTAAATTTACTTTGGTGCAAGAATTTTTGGAACCCATTCAGGTTTTTTCACACTGTTGATGTTTCTGTTAGCCTTCTGAAGATCCCTGTGTACAGATAATTTCCCCTCCTCTCTCCTCAGAGGTAGAATTCACTCCCTGCCACCTCCCACCTAGATGGACTCTTTGGCTGAATATTTGATGGAGTTCTTTGCATTTATGTAACAAGCTGAGTGAGAATGAGAATTAGGTTATAATACTCACAATGACTGTTCCACTGTGCAAAGGAGTTAATTTTGCTAGGCCTCAGTTTCCTGTTCTTTAAAATCTGTAAGCAGTAGAGTATGGAAAGGTAACCTGTTGGACTCATTGCTGGGAATGTCGGCAACTCATAGAAAAAAATGACAGTGGTGTGGCAAGGATGGCTGATGGTAGCGTGGCAGTCTGGTGAGTTCTTAGCGTAAATTGAATACTTGGTTGTTTGGGCATACAAGATATAGCGGAGGGATTGTAAAAGACATCTCGGGTTAATGATAAATCTGAGATGCCCTAAGGTAAAATGCTTGAAGTATTTTTATATAGATGTGCTAAAAATGCCTCCTTGCGAAGTCAAATATTCTTTAATGATAAACTGGTGACTTGAATTAATCCAGAAGACTTCAGCACATCCATTGGGAGATTGTTAGAAAGGATACTGGTTACTAGAGGTTGAGTTAGAGACCAAGTTACCCTTGTGAGGACAGGGTTGGTGCCCCATGTTTTAACCACATGACTTCTGAGATGGAATTGCTACAGATTTCACTGAAGGACCCTGCAGAGAGAATAGCATCACCCAAAAGACGCCAGACTGAAACCAAAACAGTTTCAGAAAATAAGAAACTGAAAACAACAGCAACAGAATCTTAAAACACAAAAGCCCAGGCTTAACAACCTTCCTGGAAGTCAAGTTTGTTGTAATCAAATTCATCTGAGAAGCTTCCAAATGGAAAGACGAGACGCTTGCTACTGAACGGCTATTGCAGTTGAATCGGGGTGAACGAGTCATGACAAGCGACACACAAGTTGACTTTGCCCTGTGATAATACCTCACAAATAAGTGTGAATGGGCAGCTCCTTAGGAAAGGTGTCAGATTATGTCTGGGTAAAACTGCTTCCCAGGAGAGTTTTAAATCAGTTTAATGGAGGACCTGGTATTTACGCATAGAGTTTGTGCTCGCTCTCCTGTTCGGTGGAGCATTTTCAATTCTAAAGACTGGCGGTTCCATGAGACTAAAAGACAGGACTTGGAGGGGTATGAACTTTCCAGGTTACTCATTATTTAACTAAGTAGGTGCTACCCAGATGGAGGAAAGTTAATTTGCTTGATCTAAAATTTTACTACTCTGAGATTAATACTGAGTGCTCCAGCCAATGATGCGTTTGGCTAAAGGATCATACGTGTTTGTACAAATGGCACCATGAATAGGCCTTTTTAGGCTTCTATGTCAAAGTGAGTCAGCTCTGAAGGAAGAGCTATTCATTTATGTTTATGCAGTGCGGTACGTTCTTCATGAAGTCTCTCCTGGGGACAACAAAACAGGTCTACCTGGCCAAACAATATGATATAGTGGAAATTGCTGTTACTTTTTTTTTTTTGCAATACCCAAACATTCCAATATAGGGTCACTGCCTTATATTAAAGCAAATGACAGCCAGAAATTCTTTTAAAACAAATTGTCATTTGTCATTTGGGGTTTAATGGTTTCATTGGAACTTTGAGTCGTTTTTGCTTTTCTAAGAGTTCCCATCAATTTCTATGGAGGCTGATGGGTTAATAGCCAAGTAAATGAAACTCCCTTCTCAGTTTATAAAACACATCCACTACCAAGCAAAGTCAGCAGGGAACTGAAGAAGGGAAGGATGAAAGAACTATAGGTAGCTTACTATTACATTTCTTAGCCAACAGTTCCTTGCAGGTAATTTATAGTCTCATGGTCATCAGGGCTGGGAAAATTTGTTTTCTAAAATTTTATTATTTATTTGAGAGGTAAAGTTACAGACAGAGAGAGGGAGAGACAGAGAGAAAAGTCTTCCCTCTGCTGGTTCACTATCCAAATGGCTCAATGGCCACAGCTGGGCCAATCCGAAGCCAGGAGCCAAGAGCTTCTTCCGGGTCTCCCATGAGTGCAGGGGCTAAAGCATTTGGGCCATCTTCTACAGCTTTCCCAGGCCGTAGCAAAGCTGGGATCAGAAGTGGAGCAGCCAGGATACAAACCAGTGCCCATATGGGGTGTCGGCGCTACAGTGTGGGCCCCAGGAATGTTTTTAAAAAAATGAAATGTGTTTGTATAAATCATATGTAATTCAAAGATGAAGGAGTGTGCCTTTTGGAACAGTTAATGCTCCTCTTGATGGTTTGGCTTGATTTTGGACGCAACACTGTGGTCTAGCAGCAACTTCCAACAGATGCAAGGCTGTGTGAAGTAGAGGGTTGGGGAGGTCTGCGGGGGTGTTCCTTGGGAAAACGCTTGGGAAAGGGGTAGACAGAGAACAGGAAACCTCAGAACTGCCGTTGTGACCTGAGAGTTTGTGACATTTTCAACAATGCTAGAGGTTCTTGCCAATGTTTTTTAATTGGAGGAAGGGTCAAATTTAAGGGAAAATATTATTTGGCAAAGTACAGTTTAATTTTATTTACATCATTATGCTAGGATAGATTAAAATTAAAATATGCATGATCACAAATATCAGTAGCCCCATTCACAATCATTTTATTGAACTAAGTTAGGACCCATTCCCTTTCTGTCACTCCTGACAGCTTTTCTTCTCTGAGAACATTTAGCAAACACGTACAGTGTCTAATGCCCTGTACTGAAAAGTCTGAAATTTATCACTGGCAGAAGTCATTTTCAAGAGCTGGCCCTTCTCTAAGGTTTTGTGTTTCAATCCAAATTTGTTTTAACTGCATTTCCAAATTGTAAAATAATATTAAAAGTATTTACCATGCAATATTATTGAATAAACATATTTTGACTGAATTCACAAAATAATCCATGTTTTTGGCATTTTATATTGGTCGACATATCCACGGCATCAGTACTACTTGGGAGGTTGCTAAATAGGAAAATTGATGGGTCCTGGTCCACTCCTACTTAATCAGAATTTTGTAGGGGCCCAGGGTCGGTGCCTTAACTAGCTCCCCAGGTGATTCTGGTGCATGCTTAAAGCTTAGAATCTCCAATCTAAGTGAAACTGGAAGATGAGACTGTGTACTTTCCATGTGTTCTAATAAGTAGTTTTCAAATTTCAATGAGAAAAAATATGGGATATATATACCTAGATAGATAGATAGATAGATAGATAGATAGATAGATAGATAGCCTGGTAGGCAAAATGAAAAAGTCATTTATTTTTCATAGGTTTGAAAATATGGTCATAATGATAATTCACAGGATAAGATGAAAGGACTTAATATAAGCGAGTTATGAGGAGTTTAGAAAAAAACAACATTAGGAAAGAGATCTAATAATATTTTTGCTTTAAAAGCTTTGATTGAGTTTCCATGCAGTTTAATTTGAACAGTTTGGTTTAAATACACTATAGTCACACAAGAGGCATTGTCTTTTTTAAATATTACTGGAATCTAGAACATACTGCAGTAAACCAACCTGTTTTTTTTTTAGTTGTTTAATGCTTCATAAATCTATGAAAGAAGAATGGTGATTTTTTTGTTTGTTTTTAATATCCAGATCCATTCTGGACTTTAACTTCTATAAAGTGCAATTAAATTAATTACTAGAAAAACAGGATAGAATAGATGTATACAGTATGAGCACTGATTTTTATTACTAGAGTCAACATACAATTACTCTGCCAATTTACGTTTCTTAGTGTTAACTCCCATTTTCTGAACCTGCCTCTTCCTGGATTAACCATGAACAGTTCACTGTAGGCTGAAGCCTTCTGGCCGCACTTGGAGTGGCACTGGCTATAACACCTCTGAAGTGTAATCAGTGGTAAACCAAGTACATGAAAGACCAGGGGGATAAGTGCTAATCAAACAAGAAGCAGTGGAAGCTGTGGAGTCTGGGTTTGAGTCTTGACTGGGGATTTCCCTTTGTACCTCAATTCTTTTATCTATAAAATGGGGATAATAATACCTACCACATAGGATAATGGAAGGGGATTCTGGCGGTTGAGAATGTATTTAAGGGGATATTATAAAAAATAAATATGGAATTCATGCTTTGTAGGCATAGAAGTGAGAACACCAGGAAAAAGAGTACGGTGGAAAGTGGTAGGCTTGGTGTGTAGTGAGTCTTTCTGGTGCTAAGTGATTGTTGGGATTGGTAACCACGGGGAGAGGGATAGAAGGAGAAAAGTCAGTTGTTATGGGCTGGATGTTTGTCCCCTCCAGCCCCCCCATCAAAGTTAAATGCTGAAAGGCCATCCCTCAATTTGGAGATGGTGACTTTGAGAGGTAATTAGGATTAGCTGAGGTCATGATGAGATCGTGCCTTTATAAAAAGAGGCACCGGAGAGCTTGTGTGAGCTCTCTCTCCTTGCAGATACCTAGGGAAGATCAGGTTGTCTGCGAGTCAGGAAGAGGGCTCTCAACAGACCCTAACCACGCTGGCATCCTCATCTTAGGCTTCTAGCCTCCAGAATGGTGAGAAAACAAATGTATGTTGCTTTAACCAAGTAGTTAATGGTATTGTCTTATGATAATCCAAGCAGACTAAGAAAGGTCATCATAAAATTAGAAATTGTTGATGGCTTTCTGTTAAGGACACTGAACTTCTGTAACAGGAAATGATTGAATGGGAGTGCTACCCAAGCTCTTTCTAATGCTCATTTGGGAGGCTTGAGACTATATTTGCAACTTCAGATTATAAAGTTTATAGAGAATAACACTTTTTTTTCTGGACTTTTAGATGCACTATGAGCAAGTAAAAGGTTGTATCAAAGTTTCTGAGTCATATTGTTATCATGTTTTCTTATTTTAATCCAATAGCTTGATATCACTTATAGATCCATTGATTTATATCTAAATACTTAGAAAAATGCCAGGCATGGTTTTCAACTCTTGGGATTCAGATATACTCATGTTTTCCTTTCTCCTAATGGAGTTTCTCTTCTAGGAATATAGGAGTGGTGTGGCAGATGATAAACAGTAAACGTAATAACCAGGTGAATTAGGTAATGCCTTAGAGCTGATAATTGTTAAGAAACAGGAAATGGCTGGGAGTGGGTTGTGGGAAGCGAGGGCAGATCACAAAGTTAACAGGTGTGTGTGTGTGGGTATCAGCCTCACAGAGAAAGCATCACTTGAGGAAAGGTTTGAAGGAGATGAGGGAGTTATTCCTCATCTGAGTAAGTCCTCAGACATCTACAGGACTTTTAGGCTGAGGCAGAGATGGTAGTTGTGAATTATTAAAATTCTATTGTGTTGATTTTTTTTGCCTCCTCAATTTCTGTGCAAATTTTGCACAGCTTTACCTGGGTGACATCAGAATGGTTATTTCAGCTCTGTCTTGACCTACATGGGCGTTTTTTAACCCCTCTCTCCTGGTTGATTTGTCTTGGAACCATGCTTCACAGAGGTCTCAATAGCATGTGTATCACTTGGAAACTAGTGAGAAATTCATATGGTTAGGACCACCCCAGTCCTATAGGATCAGAAACTCTGGGCTGGGACCCATGGATCTGTTTTAACTCATCCTCCAGGTGACTGACTTTAAGCATGTAAATTAATGTTCTAGATGAGGGATCTGCAGACTGGTGCATGGGGCAAGTCGTTTGTTGCCTGATTGTTGGTGAACCAAGATTGGTTTTTATATTTTAAATGTTTTTTTTTTTTTAAAGAGTGAATGCATTTCGTGTGATGTTGAAATTATCTAAAAGTTAAGTTTCAGTGTCCATAAATACAGGTTTATTTGAACATGGTCATGCCCATTCATTTCCAGAATGTCATGGCTTATGGCAGCTTTTGCAGTGCAAAAACAGAGCAGGGTAGCTGCAACAGAGACAAAGATATTTACCATCTTCTACCTTACCTGGGCCCTAAACCCTTCATTCTTTGATTGAAGGAAGCCTCCCTCTGCACCTCCCACTCCCAACTGAGGCCAACTTCATTCGGTGTCTGTGATAATCTCCTATGTGCTGATGAACCTCACAGTCAAAGAGATTGTTAACCTTGGTTTTAGGACGATGCTGGTGTAGGGAAGCAAAGCAACCTCGATTTTCATGTGCAAATAGATTTACATGTATCTGTCCAGACCGAACTCTACTCCCGTGTAGTTTGCATTCACATTTTTGTTGCAGGATTTAAGGCATATATTTTCTTAGCATTTGATTATGGATCTGATTTTAGAGGAAAGTACTGTGGGACGGAATACAGGCCTGCTACTGTTAGTTCTGTCTATAATGCACATGATAGATTATCACAGATTGTTGAAATGAATATTTGTGGTTAGGGAACTTGACAGTTATCATTCTAGATGAGATTATGTGTTATATATTACATTATATGAGATTGTATGTCTGCCAAGTTCAGGCCCCCCCTTCCTGGAGAAGGTCTCCTAATATTGTGCAAAGACATATCCACACACTGCAAACTGAAGTAAAGAATAGGAAAGCAGTTATACTGTCAGTCAGTGGCAAAACAAGACAGCTCTGTTCTCTTCCTCTGCCTTGCAACCATCAACATTTTTGGAGGCAGTGTGCTTATTTGCTTAATGCTGGCCTCATAACCACTGAAACTGATATGTGTTAAAATTAATCTTTTAAATCACTTAATAATGTGCTGCAGAGGAAACCAATGGTACATGGATTATGAACCACTTTTGACATGAAGACCAATATTTCATTTTGGTTTTAATTTCACATTAATTTAATTATGTGAACGAGAATATCATTTTACTTTACTTTTCTCTAGGGAAATGTGAATGGATTTTCAGTTTCTTCCAAAAAGCCAGAGTTAGAATATTTGTGTCTGCTTCATCACCTTACTGTTTGATTCTACTAGGGTCAGCTGTGCTGTGATTTGGTGTAGTTGGGAGAGAATGCTGTGGTGTGTGTTTATATGCACATGTACCTCTTAAGAAAGAAAGGCTCGGCTTGAGTAGCAGACATAGCAATAAAAAGTATAGAAGGAAAAGTTTTACAAAAAATTCAGATGGCAATAAGAGGAAGATGGGACAGCGTGGGCAGTTTTGGGAGGAAAGATTTCAGGACTGAGAAGGGCATCTTCTACTTACATAGATGACTGTTTATGAGAAAGGTTATGAGAAAGGTCAAAGATACAGAAAAATTGGAAGAATATGTGAATGAATGCCTATGTCTCCACCCAGCTAGAGTTAACAAATTGTTGATATTTCCCTATGTCTGTGTTATGCACTCCTCTATGGATCCAATCTATCCATCCATCCCTTGTCCATCTGTCTATGTCTCTGTCTTATCTTTATCCTTCATATTCCATACTTACAACAATCTCCTTTTCCACTTCTCTCTTCATTTAGAGCCTTTTGAAAATAAGTTGCAGATATCATCAGACTTGATTCATAGATGATTTATCCATAATCTCTTGAAAATAAGGATATTTTCCTGAATACCATGATTATGCTTAAAGCAATCCATCCTTGAATTTTATTAAATACTATGTTGTTTCTCTTTGAGACTCTATTTTCTTTTTTTAAGCTTTATTTACTTGAAAATCAGAGTTACACATAGAGGGAGAGAGGCAGAGGGAGAGGGAGAGAGGCAGAGGGAGAGGGAGAGAGGCAGAGGGAGAGAGAAAGGTCGGTCTTCCATCCTGGTTCACTCCCCAATAGCCGAAGTTGAACTGATCTGAAGCCAGGAGCCAGGAAATTCTTTTGGATCTCCCACATGGGTGCAGGGGCTCAAGGACTTGGGCCATCTTCTACTGCTTTCCCAGGCCATAGCGGAGAGCTGGATCGGAAGTGGAGCAGCCGGGACTAAAACCGGTGCCCATATGGGATGCCGGCACTGCAGGCGGCATCTTTACCTACTACACCACAGCGCCAGCCCTGAGATTCTGTTTTATTTCAAAAATTTGTCTCTTTCCTGCTCATATTCTAAAGCTTCATTTAAAAACTACTAAGCATAGTTGTTATCTATATGATGTCTAGTAAATCCAACATCTAAAATTTTATATAGCTCTTTCGGCCTTTTGCTATTTTTGTTGATTCTAATCAAAGTACCTGTTTCTTGTATGTTTCCTGAATTTTGAATGAAATCTTCCTTTTCTTTGGAACTCTATTGGTTGTAACCCTCGAGATTTGGTTTGATCTTGAACTTCCAGACAGTATGTGATCTTGCTTCTGTGCAACAATGCTGAGACTGTTTCACTCCAGTTCTCTGTTGAAGTGTTTCAAATAACACAGATGTATAAATTTAGCCTGAAGACACATGGCCAGTCTGATCACAAAATCTTAAAGTAGACTTAATTTCACTTCATTCAATCCCATATTCAAGATATACTTTTTTTTGTTTTTTGTCTTCTTTGGTACATGATATAATTCTTGTTTTTGGAATCACAACTTAAGGTAAAGGGGTTCCTATTTGATTTCCAGCTTAGATGGGACCTGGACTTTATTGCACCTCCAAAATTCAGTACAAAATCCTCAGAATTCAGACAGTTTTGGACTTCCTGGCTTTCCAGTGTTTCCAGGTTTTACTTTTGGGGAAATCAGCATAAGGGGACTATACTGCCAAAAAGAGATCATCCGTAAAAATCTCACTAGGATTGGAGGAGAAAGTATTCAAACAAGAAGTTAACTGCTTTTCCAGTAGGGAACAGGCAGCTTGAAGGGTTGAGTTTAATTTTCTGTCTTGAAATAGCTAAGCATAAGACTTGCAGGATAGTATTTTTTGTTATCAAAAACATTCAACGAATACCAGCTTCATCCAGTTATATACCAAATGTTTGATTGTCTTGCAATTATGTCCAAAAAAAGGATGCTTATCCATCCAAACAAGGGCAATGAATCTGATAAATATTCAGAAGAAATGGCTCCTGTTTTTTTGGTACAGGAAGATGTTTCTACAGACCCACAATCAAGATATTTCATAAGGGAAGTGAAAGATTGTTGCTCCCCCTCTTTGTGGAGGAACGACACTAAACCCTGCCTAGGCTTCATATCCGAGGCACCATTATGTCGCTCCCTCTCTTCGTGGAGGAAGTGACTGGAGCTGAGCCAATCCAAAGCCTGGAGCCAGGAGCTTCTTCCGGGTCTCCCATGTGGGTGCAGGGACCCAAGGACTTAGATCATCTTTCACTACTTTCCCAGGCCATTAGTGTCGCTCCCCCTCTTCGTGGAGGAACGACACAGGACCCTGCGCTGTTCTTTTGTCTGCTCTGCCCTCCCCGGGTTTGCTGCTGGTTCTTCCCGGGTTGGCTACGGTCCCTTCCACCTCCGTGGAAGGGCGGTTCCCCCTAGCCACTTTCCCCACTTCTGCGGGGGAGCGGCACACTGCCGGCCGGCTCTCTCGGGGGCTGCACAGGTGTTCCTTCAGATAGATGTTCCCCTTAGATGTTCCTGGTGCATGTTGTCTCTCTCCTCCTTTATAGTCCTCTTCTACCAATCCCAACTCTGCTACCCACACGCCGAGTACGCTGCTCTCCTCCAATCAGGAGCAGGTCCTACAGTTTATTGGTTGAGCTGGAGGCAGCTGCGTAGAAGCTGTTTCTCCCTTCTCAGCGCCATATTGTGGGAGAGCAGATGCATAGAGTAAGTCTTAATTCCAGTAACTTAGTCTAGTCCGAGTTGCTCCCCACAAAGATGATGAAGGTAATTTTATGGCTGTGATCTTTAAGGTATACTTGATGGGAAGCCAAGTGTCTGGCATTTATGACTTCTCCCATGGAGGAAGCCCAGATCTGCAATTTGACTGTACATGGTGGTAGTCACTCAAAGCTGCACATTTACTGATGTTAGAACATAAAAATGTTGGTAAATGTAGTTATTTTAAAATTTTTATTGTAATATTGGGTAATAAAGAATAATTATTCATCTTTATTTTTCCAGTTTGATTCACTCATAAATCATTCTCCCAGAATGATTCCATACTGACAATAAGGATACATGGATGGAAAATTAGCATATTTTTTAAAATATTGATAGTTTTTTTAAAGATTTATTTTATTTATTCAAAAGATGGAGTTATACAGAGAGAGAGGTAGAGCCAGAGAAAGAGAAAGGTCTTCCATCCACTGGTTCACTCCCTAAGTGGCTGCAAAGGCCAGAGCTCAGCTGATTGGAAACCAGGAGCTAGGCACTTCTTCCTGGTCTCCCACGCGGGTGCAGAGTCCCAAGGACTTGGGCCATCTTCTACTGCTTTCCCAGACCACAGCAGAGAGCTGGATCAGAAGTGGAGCAGCTGGGACTCTAACCAGTGCCCCTATGGGATGCTGGTGCTACAGATCAAGGCATTAACCCATTGTGCCACAGCATGTTCTTCAGAGATAAAGGAGTTGTTATGTCCATTTTGGTCATTTAGATACAATTTCCATACATGTGCTGAATATATAGAAGTCAAGCTGCTGGAAAAAAAATACCCTCTTTCTTTTAGAGTGACTGAACAAGTTCATAAACCCCAACACATTCATTTTGAATCACTGGATACAACAAAGCAGGACAAATAGGCAAATATAGCAAGGTCTTGGAATCAAGAAGATAGAGTGGTTCCTGGGCTTGAGTATGCTCCGAAGTGCTGTGGGCCACAGCTCCAGCTTACCTAATTCTAGTGGATCAGTAGCATATCTTTCTGCATTTCTGATGAATTTTCCCTCTTGCTTGGTGTTGGAGGGCTTTTGGCACAGATTTACAAATTCCTGTATCAACCTCGACCATCTATAATTGTGTCACTTTGGGCTTTGTTCTTCATGTTGCTTTCATTGCTGCCATCCTGGATTGAGGCCCTTGACTCCATCCTGCGCTGGCTGGTGTAGTCTGTTAGAATTATTTTCTCTCCCAACACCTGTCCACGTTGTATGTGGCATTCCTTTAATTTCCCCAGAAACCATTCAGCTAATATGTCCTGCTCTCAAAGCTATCAAATGGTACCCATGAGGGCTACACAGAAAGTCCCCAAACTCCATAATTTTGTTCTAAGGCTCTACGGGAACAATCCCCAAGTCACCCATCCAACTTTTTCTGATTCTTCCAACTCACTAATAGGAACCCATCTGTCTTGATTGTATTCATTTATTATTTGTGATTCCCCACAAGGATCACATTGTAAATATCAAAGCTGATTGAAATTATTTTTGTAACATACAACTCCAGGAGAAAAGGTTAAAGACTAACAGTATCAGATGTAGCAAACTTATTTATAGTTTTAATAGCTATTATAACTCTACATAAATTTGTCACAATATTTTTTTTTATTTTTATTTTTTGACAGGCAGAGAGGACAGTGAGAGAGAGACAGAGAGAAAGGTCTTCCTTTGCCGTTGGTTCACCCTCCAATGGTTGCCGCGGCCGGTGCGCTGCGGCTGGCGCACCGCGCTGATCCAATGGCAGGAGCCAGGTACTTCTCCTGGTCTCCCATGGGGTGCAGGGCCCAAACACTTGGGCCATCCTCCCCTGCACTCCCTGGCCACAGCAGAGAGCTGGCCTGGAAGAGGGGCAACTGGGACAGAAAATGGCGCCCCGACCGGGACTAGAACCTGGTGTGCCGGCGCCGCAAGGCGGAGGATTAGCCTAGTGAGCCGCGGCGCCGGCCTGTCACAATATTTCTTATAAATAACTCTTTGATCACAATAGGTAGAATGATGTGACCAACTTCATCCCACCTGGAAGCAGGACGCATTGTGTAGGTAGCTTCGTCTTCGCAGGAACCCATCCTCCAGTTTTTGTCCTCTTCTTTTGAACTTCCCTCTCTGACATTTATTGCTGACAGCATTTGCAATCCCATGCTTCTGAATATTTGCCATCCTCAGAACAGCTGGGCTTATTTTGATTGATGTCCGTTGCTCATCATGCAAACACAGCATCACTTTGAACATGGGTTTCAATTTGATGAATGTTCTGAGGGTTTATTAAGCATGGGTGGTCTTGCCCATAACATAATCCCCAGCCAATTTTGGCAACTTCTGATGGCGCTTGGTTATTACTCTGAAGTTCACTTTATTCACTAATTTTAACCTCTGTATTCTTTATTCTTAAGAACATTGTGGTCACATCAACATTCTTGTATTCAAATATTACCATTTATATGTTTGAAATCTTCTAATTTTACCTCTGGGGTTTAATTTATGCTATACATATATTATAGTAAAAATATTAATATTTATAAAGAAATGCACATATTGAGAGAACATTCATGTATTTAATGAGAAGTGTGTGGTAACATAAAAAACTTTGGAGGCCTTTTTAGTCATTGGAGAGACATTTGTCCGAATTGCACAGTATGTGATTATCTTTTAAAAACAGCCTCTTTGAGGTATAATTTATATTCTTTAATATTGAGTCATTTTAAGGATATAATTAAGTGATTTTTGGTAAACTTGTAGAGTTAAGTGACTGATCTTTAATCATCTTCAGTATTCTCTAAAGATCTTACGTGTCCCTTGGAAGTCAGTCTCTGCTCCCACTCCTACTGCAGGCAGCTAGCAGTCTGTTCTCTATCTCTATATTTGTGACACTCCATGACTTTGCATATACAGGGAATTGTGCGACACATGGTCTTTGGGTACTGACCTCTTTTGCTTCACATGCTTTTTGAGGTCCCAGCATGTTGTGGTGTGTAGTAGCACTCATACATTCATGTTTCTGAGCAGTATTCCACCATATGGATAAACCACATTTGTTTTATCCAGTCACTCGTTGATGATCACTTGGATGGTTTACAGGTGACTATTATAAATAATGTTGCTGCGCATGTGCAGGGAATGTGTGCTTTTATTTTTATCACAAGAAGTTCTGAGAGAGGAATTGCTGGGTTTTAGGGTAACTATTATCTGGTGGCTGTGCCATTTTATACCCCAACAACGTGTGAGGTTTTAGTTTCTTTGTGTCCTTCTTGCTAACATGTGTTGTTGTCTTTATTTTTTTTTGTCATAGCCAGTCCAAGAGAGTGTGAAGTGGTTCTTCATTGTGGCTTCCATTCACCTTTCCCTAATTAGTAATGGTTCTGTATCTCTTTTCAATGTACCTGTTCATTGGTCAAGTATCTAATCAAGTCTTTGCTGATTGTTTATGTGTATCTTCTCCAAAAGAGGTGACCTTTTACTTCTTGGAATCCCACATGGCTGCCTGGCACATAGATGTGTTATTCCCATTATCATTGTCCCTCTGGCCAAAAGGATGGTGATTTTTATAGAATAACTTGAAAAAGTACGATGTTTTATCTGAACAGTTTCCAGACTCAAATGCTGACAGCAGCCATTCCAGCTGTTACGTGATTGGGTTGTTCCCATTATCGTGGTCCATATGACTAAAAGGATGATGATTTTATAGAGTAATTGGAGCGAAAGTTTCATATTTTATCTCACAAGTTCTCAAACCCTAAATTCTCACAGAAGCCATCCCAGTATTGTAACTTAAGTGGACTTTAGGAAAACATAGTGGTGAGGGGCATATCCGACTTTATTTTTTTTTAAAATAAACTCATAGGTATTTTAATCAGTATACTGATCAAGAACATTCCTACACCATTATATTTGACCTGCAGGGATGTCCAGTTGATGCCACTGGTTAGATGTACACCCAAGAAAATGGGATGCTACACATGTGTTTCCACTATTGCTCTGGGGCTATGAGGATCTTCTGGGAGAGGTTTTACATCTTCCAAAAAGTCTCTCTTCTCAGGCTTTTCCCAGTTTACAATGCTATAGCCAGAGCTGAATTTCTGAATGCAACCCTGATGGTATCTATAGCACTTAAAACCCTTCACTGACTGCTCCTTGCTCTTTGAGTATTCTCAATGCTCTAACATAGCTCATGGGGGGAACTGACTTGAGCCTCTTTCAGTTGAGCCCAACTTGCATTCTCATCGTTACCTCTGGCTCTTGCAATGTGGCTTCATGGAAGACCTTCCTCCCTTGGCAACTGACATGTTTAGTTGGTAACTCCTACTTGTCCTTCAATGTTAACATTAGATGTGACCCCTCTTAAACCCTCATAGGATCCTACAGTACTCTTGTTACAGCACATTTCACGTTGTTCAGTTTTCTTTTTTTCCCTTTTCAGTATCTGTACTGTTTGAGGGCAAGGGCTATGAGATTTTATCCATTGGTGTATCCTCATTGTCCAGACCTTCCAGCTGCATTGGAGAAGACCTACAGTGTCCCTGGAGCATCATCTTGGGAGCATGAGGTTATGATGAAGAGTCATGAAGAGTCACTAAGCCTGACTACAAAGGAGACAGTCAACTCCCTATTGACTGGGACATCAGGTGGATATGTGGAAGACGTTCTCTAGGATGGATTTTACTGGAGATGCTCAGGATGATCTGGCACCTGGAGATGGGAGACCAAGATACATGCTGAAACTGCAGGCTGGCATTGAGGGGTGCTCAAGATGTTGTCTGACAGGCCCTTCCCTTCTGTTTCTTGCTGCCACCCATTTTCTTCCTGCAGCACAGTCCCCAGGGAGAGTTAAATGCTTACCTAACACACTAGTTTCTGAGATATGCAAAGTGATAGCTACCAAGTTAGCTCAGGAGACTGACTGCTAGCCTAAAAGGAAAGTCAGGGCTGGGAGTGGTGGAGTGCTCCAGGGGCCAACAACATGACTTCATTTTCTTATTGTAAAAGGCTTAGGTCATCTGCAAGCCTGCAGGGCTATATAAATTGGCCTCGCTTTCATTTGGAAGTGAATGCTTAGGGCTATGCCCAGGGCTGAAATTTTAATGTGACTTTTTCAAACTGGACTCCAGCTGACATCACACGTATCCAACCAGTCTTGAGGGCTTGATCTTGCGCTTCCCACACCAGGTTTTGAGTGCTCAGGAAAACAAAAACGGATGAGTGAAATGCTCTCCAGGCCTTTCTTCCTTCTCCTCCGGGCAGGATCAGAGTACTTCTATACAGCTAGCCAGATAAATTCTCCAGATTTTAGGGTGAGCCACTTCTCAAATCACCTCCTATGCAGCTGTTGGCAAGGCCACAAAGAAAAGGATGAATTGAGGATGTTCTTGCTTTTGGTGTTAGGATGTCCTCAATCTTTGTAACTCTTGAGATTCAAAACAGTAGTCTTATTTCTCAGTATTACAGATTGGCATGGAATTAAATTAATAATGTTTTAATGCCATTTCTTTGGTATAGTTAGGGAAGGAGAAGCTACTTATTAAGGGATCTTTTCCCTTTAAACACTAAAATGTGTATTTGATCATCTTTTTAAGCTACAGAGCATACTTCTCTGCCTTATTAAGATTTTATAAAAATTTCAGTCTAATGTTATGTTGGTAAGGTAGGCTCATCATTACGAAGCCCAGCTATTGCACTTTCATTTAATGCACGTAATGCACAATGATATGTCCAGAAACTACTGTGAATAGTCTACTAGGTCCTTCACAAAAGTCCCCAGGCTGCTGCCTTATTTTCTTCCTACATTCTGATGTCTGTTTTTAAAGAGTTTTTTTGTTCATTCTTGCTGTCAGGTTGCCATCTCATTTCTTTTTTGCAGATGATCTGTCTCAATTATAAATCTACTCCTCCTACTCCTTTTCTAACCTGTGGCTTCAGATATTACAGTGGACTAGACAAGCAGACTACTAAGCTTACAGGAATTCACGTAAGAGTGAAAGGCATGGTGTTATATTCTCCTGGGGAGTCAAATGGAGGAAATTTCATGAATAGAATGTGTTGTATCTTATTTAGCTAGTTTTGAAAATTCTGGACTTTTTTTGGTTACAGGTAATTGAAGGTGTAAGATATGTAAACCTACAGAAGTGATGTGGTCTTTCATCATTTTTGAAGCTCAGAGTAAGGAATACAGTTCCAAGATGAATCCTACTTTCTATTTTTCTCAGGCAGGGAGGACGGACAGGGGAGAGAAGGAGGGTGGAAGGCAGGGAGGGAGGGAGAGAGAGAGAGAGAGAACGAGAGGTTGTCACAGAGATTCATCCTAGCCTAAGTGCTCAGCTTCATGTTTTAGGAATTTAACATTTTTGTTCATCTGGAGTTCGTCATATTTTGGAAAATTAAATAATACTGTCTACATTCATTTTGGCTTGCTGCTGTAACACATTACTCTAAACATAACGGCTTAGAAAACATACATTTATTATCTTATATTTTTGGAGGTTGGAAGTTGAAAACCAGTCTTCCTTGGCTTGGGTCAAAATGTCTGTCAGGCTGGCTTCTCCCTGAGTCTCTCTGGGAGGATCTGTTTTCTGGTCTTTTCCAGCTTTTCAAGGCCACCTGGCTTCCTTGGCTCATGGCCCCATCGTTCATATTCCAAGCCAGCCTTATAGCATCTTCAAATCCTGAGAGTCTGAACTTGGCTCCAATCCTTACATCTGTATCCCTGACTTCGACCTCCTGGGCCCTCCTGTGAGGGACATTTTGATTGTACTGCATTTACAAGGATAATCCAGGATAACTCTCTCTTCCCCAAATCCCTAACCTAATCACATTTCTCCTGAACTGTAATGTAATATATGTATTGGTTCTGAGATTAGGATGTGGACCCCTTTGAGGGTTGGTGGCTGGGTTATTCAGCCCATCACTCCAACCGAACTTACAGTATGCTGATTTAAAAACCAGAAAGATAATTTTAATACTAAATTTTAAACTCTCTGGTGCAATAATGGGAATTGCCTTTTTTTCTTAGGATATTCTCTGCCAGAGAAATTGGTTAAATGAGGAGATCAAGCAATAACAGCTTGCTTGGTGGATATGAAATTATATCATTGGACAATAGATATGGCCAAGGAACTATAGTAGCTTGACAAATAGCCTTTGTGCTCTACAAACATTTCTATCCAGATAGGCAGTCCTGGTTCTTGGAGGACTTTTCTGAGTTGTGCTGGAGTTTCAGACCATGATGGATTCAGACCTTGTTTTCTTCTGTCACTAAATCCTTTAGAAACTGATCTGCTACAATCATGTTTCCTTATGTGCAAACATTGTGGCACCTCTGTGTTAGTCCATAACTTCAAGGCAGATGAAGTTCCTTAGTCAGAATCTGTATTCTAGGATGCAAAGTTGGCATTGAGATTATTGTAGCAAGCATCTGACTCTTCACTTACTGATTTAAGTCCTTTGAAACATACACTCAAAGATGTATTAATTAGCAACTGGGAGGTAGGCCAAAATTTTTCAATGGTGAAGTGAATGATTTTCAAGCTCAGACTGGTTAGAAACATCGGATGAGTCCTAGTGTCTTCAGTGTAGAATCCAGGAAGCCTGGGGGGCTGATATTGTCAGTGCACTGATCAAGGTCTTGAGCCATGTTATCCTGTACCACTCTGTTTTGTGGAGGATGCTGACACCTTCCCAGACCTGGATGGGCCTGTCTAAAAACCTATCTTATAATCTGACTGAGAGTAAAATTTTGTACAAGGTATTAGTCAGTATGCCACAGAGGAGAGCTTCCTGAGCTATGAGATCAGGTCTTGTGACTATTTGGCACCTGCTTGCTAGTAACTATTTCCACATTTGTGAGAAAATGAAGTAAGACTTGCTTGTGTTGTAATCTACCACCTGGTGTTCAGCAAGGGGCATGCAGTTCTGTGTCCAGAGGGATAATTTCTTAGGTCCTTAGTTCTCTACCTTTGTGAACATCAGCATTACCCAGAGATCTGGTTAAGATGCAAATAGCTTTGTGCAGGCCCTGAGCTCTGTGTCTGTAGGTCTTGGTGTCTGTAGGTCTTGTAGGAGGGAGCTGGAGAATTTACCTATGCATAAGGTTCCAGGTGATACTGACACTGCTGATTGAGGACTGCTCTTTGAGAACCCCTGGGCTGGGACTTGCTGTGGCTTAAAGCAACATTTTTTCTTTCTTGCTCACTCTACCCGTCTGCAGTGGATCAGCTAAGGGCTGTGCTCTGCACTGTGGCTGATGTCACCTTTACGATGGCCATCTGGAGCAAAACGCTTATAGTGCACATGGGCAAGAGCGCTGGCAGGTGTGATGGTGGTGTCCATTAAAGGACTTTCTTTCTTTCTTTCTTTCTTTCTTTCTTTCTTTCTTTCTTTCTTTCTTTCTTTCTTTCTTTCTTTCTTTCTTTCTTTCTTTCTTTCTTTCTTTCTTTCTTTCTTTCTTTCTTTCTTTCTTTCTTTCTTTCTTTCTTTCTTTCTTTCTTTCTTTCTTTTTCTTTCTTTCTTTCTTTCTTTTTCTTTCTTTCTTTCTTTCTTTTTCTTTCTTTCTTTCTTTCTTTTTCTTTCTTTCTTTCTTTCTTTTTCTTTCTTTCTTTCTTTCTTTTTCTTTCTTTCTTTCTTTCTTTTTCTTTCTTTCTTTCTTTCTTTTTCTTTCTTTCTTTCTTTCTTTTTCTTTCTTTCTTTCTTTCTTTTTCTTTCTTTCTTTCTTTCTTTTTCTTTCTTTCTTTCTTTTTCTTTCTTTCTTTCTTTCTTTCTTTCTTTTTCTTTCTTTCTTTCTTTCTTTTTTTGACAGGCAGAGTTAGAGAGTAAAAGAGAGACAGAGAGAAAGGTCTTTCTTCCGTTGGTTCACTCCCCTAATGGCTGCCACAGCTGGCACTGTGCCGGTCTGAAGCCAGGAGCCACGTGCTTCCTCCCAGTCTCCCATGCAGGTGCAGGGACCCAAGCACTTGGGTCATCCTCCACTGCCCTCCCCGGCCACAGCAGAGAGCTGGATTGGAAGAGGAGCAACCGGGACTAGTACCTGGCGCCCCAACCAGGACTAGAACCTGGGGTGCCGTTGCCGCAGGTGGAGGATTAGCCATGTGAGCCATGGCACTGGCCCCATTAAAAGCCTTCTTACAACTCACTACCTAGGACTGGTCAAATGCTCATGCCAGGAAGTACATGTTTCTGAGAGGGAAGTAATTTGAATGTTTGTAAATAGTACTAATGGTTACCAAAGTGTTACCCAATGTTAGCGCAAAGAACCTGGTAACAGCTGAGCAGCCACATTGCTGTAAGTCACCTTACAATACTCAGAACACGCTATGGCTGATATTGTCTTCCCAAACAGAATTGTAAAGTAAATTAATTTCAATGGTGCCATACTTTCAAAGCATCTCTAACTTGGTTCCTTTAATATGTAGGGTTATTTCTTTTCTCTCTCTTCCCATAACCCACTCCCCTATGATTCTTGGATTCTATTGCAGACATGATATTTTCTGACCATCTCCTTACATTTTGGTGATAGACTTGACTTTGGAGGCTTGCTGTCCTATTGTGCTGGTTATAACCATGATGAGAACAAAGTCTGAGAATTCTGGTGATCAGTGATTCTTCCTTTCTGCTCTCTCCCTGCCTCCTTCCCTCCCTCTCTTTCTTCCTTGCAAATGCAGCTTTGTCATCAGCTTAACCATTTGTGAAACTAGGACAGCATAATGTATAATTTAAGCATAAGATTACATACTTTTGCTTCAAAATTATATCTCAAGATCCTTTCTAGGTGCTCACACTCCATCCTCTTGCAGGTTCTTCATCACCTTCTGGCCAACCAGAGAATCACATCCCCTCCCAAGGACAGACTATAAGGGGAAACACCAGGGTTAGGACTGCTTGTTTTGCATTCTTTGGTTCAATCACTTCAGCTCATCAGGGAAATAGAACTGCCAGTACAGCGTCTTTGAGAACAGAGGACGATGGTGTGCTATATGAATCAAAGGATTCCCCAAGGCTAAAGGCACTGTGTAAGCTTTAATTAACTGGGACAGTCAGGGGCAGGTGCTGTGGAGGGAAACACTATTGCTATTAATGTTAATTTTTCATGTGAATATGGGGAAATTCCTGAATGCATTATTTCATAATTAAGTTTCTTCTAAGTTATGAATGTCCCAAATATCCCTTAAAGGGGGACTGGTGAAATCAGTGCATTTAATGCAGTTTAGGCTAAGAGGCTCTTAATGCAGCTACATATTTTGCCTTACTGTGTCATGTGGTTTTCCTGCAGTCTAAAATATCTCTCTTTAAGAAGGAAATGGTTAATGATTACCACTACGTGGTGGGTTTTCTTTTTATTGTTGTAATAGTTTAAGTTCCTTGTCTTAATTTTAGGCCACAGGTCAAAGCAAGGTGACCAAGTATTGTGGTGGCCCTGCAGCTTCTGATAGTTAAATTAACTTCATGAAATACATAGGAATTTTGACCAAATAGATGTTTGCCTTTTTTTTTTAAAGTTAGGGTTATTCTGGCAATTAGTTTGAGAAAAATATTTCCCTTATACAAAATACTACATTTGTCTTAATATTTGATTATCTTAAAGATTGTGGTTTTCTGCCTACTTTTGTTACAATGTCATTTTTTCCCTTACCACAAGCTCAAATGGGAACAGATAGGACTGAGCTATTTGTGTTTGCCCCCAGGTTTAGAAACAAGGCAGATAAGACCATTTGCAGTCGAACCAGACTTTCAAGTAGGGCAGAACTTCCAGGATTCACCAGAAGCCTGAACTCAACCTGGGGGTGGGAGGCCGTGTGGTGCAGAGAAGCAAATTTTGATTTGAAAGTGGGCAAATTTCACAAAGCACAGCTTGTCTGGGATACTTGTGTAGGGGATGAAAACTCGTCAGAACAAATACTCCGTCCCCACCAGAGAGGTACTCGCCCTCTGCCTTGACATCTACATAGCTGTTAGGAACATGGCTCTGGAGCCAATCAGGCAGCTGACTTCAAATGCTCTGTCACTTGCTAGCTGCAGGACCACGGTCCATACACTCAACTGCTCTGTGCCTGACGCCCCTCAGCTGTAAAATGATAAGATTTTCTTATCTCCCAATATGTCAAGAAGACTAAGTCATATAATATATAAATAGTAGCTTGAGCACTAAGTATCTGGTAGACAAGTAAACTCTTGGTAAATATTAACTGTTGCTTTGTGTGTCTTTTTCCTGGTTCTTTTCCCATAAAGGAACAATAATCATGCTAGAAGTGCACACTGTCCTCCCGGTGTAGGACATTGTAGAGCTCACAAAGAAATATGAGAACGTTTTCTGTATCTAAAAGGATTCAAAACAACTGGTAAGATGAATTGTCAGTGAGTGATGATTTAGAAACTATAAGAAAGACTTTCTCACTGATTTCCAAATAACTATTTCATGGTGTATATATCTAAGAAATTCAGGACGCAGAGAAGTGACTCTGGGATGAAGTGGTCTGCAAGGCTTCACAGAGGAAGAATTGATATGGGCCTAGGATCCAAGTTCTTGCACCTATCTCTCCCCCAGTTAGAAGAAGTCAAAGTTGAGACATATATAGCGTGCACAAATAACAGGTTTTATTTAAAAGTGAGAATGAACACACATCCATGGGTGAGCGTAGGCCACCCCTCATGTGTAGGCCAGAGCTTTGCTCTGAGGGGAGAGAGAAAGAGTAAGAGGAAGTCTGAGTACTACTCTAGCAAGTAGTATGCTTGCTCTATGTATGCTCAGTATCTTTGAGGTAGATTGGTGCCTTAATTGAGGGAACAAATGGAGTGGGGTCTTAGGATGCATGAAGCCATCTGGGATTTTAATGGCACCTCCACATGGAATTTAACTTCCATGTGTTCATCATGTTGTCTTCTCCTTCCTGGTCCCAGATGAGACCTAAGTGCACCTTGGGAATGTGGGTGTATCAACCTGACAGGTGAAGAGATTAAGTTACCTTTCAGGACTAGCAAAAATTCCAGCTCACCTGGACCCTGCTCCTCGCCTAGTTACCCCACATCAGAATGACTGGGATAAGTACAAAAAGTGTAGTTAGGGTGAAAATAGTTGGGTGAAGGGAGTATTATTAGAGCATTTGGTAGGAGGAGTGATTAAAAGACATGGGGGCAAGAAAGTGCAAGATGCATTTGATGAATAGTAAATTATCTCATTTGTTGGTGGGGAAGTGTCTTACTGGTAATTATTTGGGGAAGAAAACAAATTAATGTCATTTTTAGAGGAGGAACTTGTTGGCATATGTATTTTTACTTTGAATTAATACATTATAATTCTACATATTTATGGGGTAGATATATTTTATTATAATACATGTATATAATGCATGTTTATCAGATCAGGGTAGTTGGCATATCCATCATTTCAGACCTTTATCATTTTTTTGTGGTGGGAACATTCAACATTCCCTGTGCTAGCTATCTTGGAATGTATGGTTAATTATTGTCAGCTATGGTTATTCCACACTCTAGAACATTTGGTGTTATTCTCTTATCCAGCTGTAGTCTTGTAACTGTTAAGCATCCTCTCTTCATCCTCCCTTGCTATCCCCTGTCCTCACTCTACTCTCTCCTTCCATGAGATCATATGAGAGTGAACATGCCATGCAATATTTGTGTCTCAGTGCCTGACTTACTTTACTTCACCCAATGCCCTCCAGCTCTATCCATATTGCTGTAAAGGACAGAATCTTGTTCTATTTTGTGGTTGAATAATATTCTATTGCATGCATATGCCACATTTTCTTTATCCATTCATCCATCAAGGAGTATCTGGGTAGATTCTATATTTTGGCTACTGTGAATAGCACTGTAATAAACACACAAGTGCAGACATCTCTTCAACCTACTCCTACTGATTTTGTTTCATTTGGCTATAATAGTATACTCAGCAGCAGGATTGCTAGATTATATGGTAGTTCTATTTCTAGTTTTTGGAGACACCTCCATATTTACTGTACTGGTTATATTACTTTACATTCCCACCAACATGATTTAACCCCTCCCTCCCTCTCCCTCCCTCTCCCTCCCTCTCCCTCCCTCTCCCTCCCTCTCCCTCCCTCTCCCTCCCTCTCCCTCCCTCCCTCTGCTGTGTAGTACTCCATGGTGTATATATCCCATAATTTCTTTATCTAGTCTACAGTTCACAGGCATTTGGGTTGATTCTATTTTTTACCTATCGTGAATTGAGCTGTAATAAACATGGGGGTACATATAATATTCCCATTGTTAAAGTAGAGTTACAGAGAGGCAGAGGCAGAGAGAGAGAAAGAGAGAGAGAGAGAGGTCTTCCATCTGCTGATTCACTCCCCAGATGGCTGAAATGGATGGAGCTGAGCCAATCCAAAGCCAGGAGTCTGGAGCTTCTTCTGCATCTCTACTTGGGCCATCTTCTACTGCTTTCCCAGGCCATAGCAGAGAGCTGGATTGGAAGTGGAGCAGCTGGTACTTGAACCAACACCCATATGGAATTCTTGCACTGTAGGCGTCAGATTACCTGCTACATCACAGCACCAGCCCCCTTCTCATATCTTTCATTGACTTTATCAAAGTATGGAATTATTTCATGTAGATCGATTTGTTTTAGTAAAGTATTGATGGTCAAGTTTTAGAGCTAGTGTTTTTGCAAGATTAAAATATTTCATTCATAAAATACCCAGCTAAGCTCAGTTCTAAGAGACCTATTCCTATACTTTTAAGATTGTTTTAGTGACTATACTCAAAAATGAGAAGGAAGGTGGAAGGATGGGAGAAAAGAAAGGATGGACTAACATAATCCAGTGGGAATAAATTTAGTTTGAATATTCTCAAGGTGTAGATTTTTTTTTTCATTTTTAACACTTTATTAAGAAAAAGTTGAATGTATAGTAAAATTGAAAGAATTTTAAATAAATGCTTATATACTTATCACCTGGACTATACTATTAATATTTTCCTATATTTGCTTTATCTTTATATCTATCCATTTCTCTACTTTGGATGCATAAAGATTTTAATTCTAACCAAGCAAGAAATGAGCAAGTCAACTTTATGTAGTCAGACTTCAGTCCATTTGGCCTATGCTATTTTCCTATTTCTGTAACATCTATCATTAAGGAAAACCAGTGTATCAGATTAGAAGAGTCAGTTCAGTTTATCAGAAAATGCTTCATGAATATTTAATGGAGTACCCAACATAATTCTGTGCAGCTGTGCAGTTATAACTTTGCAACAACCATCTCAGGAGCAGTTAATTTGATATTCTCCTGGACTCCAGCCTCCCAAATTCTGACTCAATAAATTGGACACAGAGACTTAGAATCTCTTTTTAAAAGAAATCTTTGAAAAGACATCAAAGGTGATTTTAATATGTGGTTGGATTTGGAAACCATTGACTTTGCTACTTCCAAAGAAGTAGGTCTTATAGTCTTAGGAAAAGATGAAACATTTTGAAGAAAAATCAATAACACAATATACAACCAAGCACTAAATTCTGTGGTTTACATCCTAAGTACCAGAGGGTTTCAGAGAATGGAAAAACTAGCATAAACTAGAAGGCTGGTCAAAATATCACACATTACGAGAGGTATATGTGGAATGTAACAGAGCCAGTACTATTTGAAAAAGTCAAGGAAGAAGGGGACAGATAATCCAGCACTGGAAAACATGGACAAGAGTGTCAGTGAACCAATGGGAGTGAAGTGTCTGATGAGGAGACATGTGTTTATGGTTTGGTCAGTATCAATTGCTAGACATCTGGCAAATGTAAATTCCTGAAGAAAAGTTTGTAACCTGGCCTTAAAGTCTCCAGCCTCTGACCTGGCAGTAGATGACACACTGATCATTCATATATATATATATATATATATATATATATATATATATATGAATGATTTTTTTTTTTGACACATAGTTAGACAGAGACAGAGAGAAATGTCTTCCTTCCATTGATTCATTCCCCAAATGGCCTCCACAGCCAGAGCTATGCTGATCCAAAGCCAGGAGCTAGATGATTCTTCCTGGTTTCCGATGTGGGTACAGGTGCCCAAGCACTTGGGCCATCCTCCACTGCCCTCCTGGGCCACAGTATAGAGCTGGACTGGAAGAAGAGCAGCCGGGACTAGAACCCGGTGCCCATATGGGATGCCAGTGCCGCAGGCGGAGGATTAACCAAGTGAGCCATGGCGCCAGCCCCAGTCATTCATATTTTCACAACGTTCTGCTGTTTTCTTTTAGACACAGATCCACACACACACTTAACATAAAGTCATTGGAATCCAGGACAAATCATTCTCATC
Organism: Oryctolagus cuniculus; assembly: GCF_051225735.1. Taxonomy (NCBI): domain Eukaryota; kingdom Metazoa; phylum Chordata; class Mammalia; order Lagomorpha; family Leporidae; genus Oryctolagus; species Oryctolagus cuniculus. Next base: position 46,519,003 of record NC_142880.1, read on the forward strand.
CTAGGATGAACTATTGTTCATATTCTGATTTCTCATGCCCTTTTGGCTTTTAGATACTTGCCAGTTTGAGCTATTAAGACCTCAGTGTTCTGTTTCTTACATTGGCATTGAATTTCTTGTCCCAAAAACCTGATTGGTTCATAGCAAAAATGACTTTCTGATTTCCTTCCAAGATCTCTGGATCTCATCAACCCCTTTTCTTTTGTGACATTTTGTTTGTTTGTTTACTTTCTGGCCCCCAGTGTCAACTCTGCAACTGAGACTATGTAATGCCTGGATGCTAAATTGTCATCTTAGATGCCTCTGGATCCTTGACTTATTTATAGGACCATGGGAACTGGTTTACTTATGGTTTTCAGCAGCCTCTAGCTCCTCACTGGCAGTTGTTGGACACTTCAGTTACTTGCTCAATGGGCTGTCCATTGGATTGCTCATAATGTGGTCTCTGGCTTTCTCCAGACCCAGTGATATCCCAGCAAGAGAACCATGAAGCTAGAGAGTTCCCAAGATGGAAACTATCCTTTCATACCTGAATACCAAAACTGAAAGTCCATCTCATCTGTTGTAAGCTGTTTGTCCTGACATAGGATAGAAGGGGTTTATAATGTTTGAACATCAGGGGATCAGCACTATAGGGGGCCACTTTTGTCAATCAATTGAAATGCAGGAAGCTGCAAATGTTAGAAAGATATTAGGATGTAATTTAGAAAATACAGTTTCAGCTAGCTCTCAAGTGTTCCAAAAAAGGCAGGGAACTTAGAAAGGTGGGAACTTATATGAGAAAAGAGTGTTTTACTTTAAAATAGTAAAGAATCTTTTGTTGTGAGAACTCTTTTTTAAGATTTTATTTATTTGACAGGTAAAATTAGACAGAGAGAGAGACAGACAGACAGACAGAGAGAAAGGTCTTCTTTCCGTTGGTTCACTCCCCAAATGGCCGCAATGGCTGGAGCTGTGCCGATCCGAAGCGAGGAGCCAGATGCCTCTTCCTTGTCTCCCACGTGGGTGCAGGGGCCTAAGCACCTGGGCCATCCTCCACTGCTCTCCTGGGTCACAGCAGAGAGCTGGACTGGAAGAGGAGCAGCCGGGACTAGAACTGGCGCCCATACGGGATGCCAGTGCCGCAGGCGGAGGATCAACCTAGTGCACCATGGCACCGGCCCCATTGGGAGAACTCTTTCGCAATTGAGAACAGGGGCTGTGTGACAGGGGTCATGAGACCAGTAGACAATAAAAAAAAGAATATATGTACTTAGTAAAATTGTCAATAAAACAAGAATTTGGTAAACCCTTAATATTAATGTTGAATCTCTGGACACAATATAACTGTTTGTTCTAGAAAGCTGTAGTTAAAGTATAAGGGAAACAGTGTACACTCCAGGAGGAGCTGGAATTGTTTTATCAGTCTTGCTTCCCCAGTTTCCTCCTGATGCCATTTTGAAAAGCTCTTCCATGTTTCCTTCATCAGGATTTTTCCTTTTATTTCCATAACTTGGAGTCTGGCCATGATAGGAGCCACCATCACCTCAGTTCACCTGTCTAATACTCTCAGCTCCATTTTTACCAGAATTCTTCCTATACCTGTCTTGTTTGAATATGAATTGGGAGAGACAGTAAGAACTTTATCTCAAAAGCATCATTAATTGATTTAGAGCCTGGCACCAAACACCATAGTGGATACCATGGAGGCTACTGAAACAGTGAGAGATGAACTCTTATTCTCAACACCTTTACTGCATGGTTGAGAAAACAAAACATGAGAGGGTGCTTAGAACCCTTATCATATGGTGAGCTATAAAAGTTTAACTTGGGGCCAGCACTGTGGCACAGCAGGTAAAACCGCCGGTTGTAGTGCTGGTATCCCATATGGACACTGGTTCAAGTCCCGGTTACTCCACTTCCAATTCAACTCTCTGCTATGGCCTGGTTAGGCAGTGGAAGATGGCTCAAATCCTTGTGCCCCTGCACCCATGTGGGAGACCAGGAAGAAGCTCCTGGGTCCTGGATTTGGATTGGCCCAGCTCCGGCTGTTGAGGCCACTTGGGGAGTGAACCAACAGATGGAAGACTTCTTTCTCTGTCTCTGTCTCTGTCTCTGCCTCTGCCTTGCAAATAAATAAATCTTTTAGAAAAAAAAAATCAAAGAAAGGGCTCTAATTGGTCAAGCCTGACTTCTGGACCAACCACCGTGTCTTCAATTCCTGTATTCAACTCTTATTAGTATAATATAAATATAAATCTAATGCAGGTCCTCTGCTTAAGGTGTGGTAGCCATTTTGAGGTGGGGCAGAGGGTTAATAAACTCAATTGCAGTCCCAAACTACTCCGCAAATGGAAGAACCTATTGCAAATAGTTCTGCAGTAAAGGCGTGGGAGAGACTGCGTTATGGGAAACTCTGTATGATTCCCATTACGCTCTTCACCTGTCAGTTCTTTGCCTCTGTTCTTGCCTTTAGCTGAGTCTACCATTTCTGTCTGGGTTGCTTCTTTAGAATGCCAGCTCCATGCATAAAAGCTCTTGACGGCCAGCGCCGTGGCTCAATAGGCTAATCCTCTACCTGTGGCGCCGGCACCCCGGGTTCTAGTCCTGGTAGGGGCGCCAGATTCTGTCCAGGTTGCTCCTCTTCCAGTCCAGCTCTCTGCTGGGGCCTGGGAGTGCAATGGAGGATGGCCCAAGTCCCTGGGCCCTGCATCCCATGGGAGACCAGGAGAAGCACCTGGCTCCTGGCTTTGGATCAGTGTGGTGTGCTGGCTGCAGTGGCCATTGGGGGGTGAACCAATGGAAAAGGAAGACCTTTCTCTCTGTCTCTCTCTCTCACTGTCTACTCTGCCTGTCAAGAAAAAAAAAAAAAAAGCACCTAGCTTGCAAAAAGCACTCAGTTTCTAGCATGTCATAATAGTTTCTGACAGGATCTTTCTTCTGAAGGAAAATGTGAGGAAAGTCAGGGGAGGCAGAAGTGTCTTTGTTTTCACTGAAGTAGTCAGAATGACTAAGACACTGATACTATTATCTGAGCTGTTAGTCAAAAGAGGTGGATGAGGGTGTGAGTGTGTTTGTGCTTGCAGACATTAGGTACACAAGTGGGAGCCTAAGTTCCTGTGAGTGTCTTCCAACTGGATGGTGAGGGCAGAACTCACTTCTAGGTGAGCAGAGCTCTTTTTCTAAAACAACACACTGGGACTAGGAAAGTAGCCATACAAACAGTGTGGCCTCAGGAAAGAGATCGGTTTCCAACTCTAAAATGACATCCTCAACTCCACATTTAATATCAAAATGCCTCTGTTAGAGACAAAGTACTTAATTCTGTGGTTAAAAAAATGACAAATATTTCTGGAAGATTTTGGACACTGAGTTATATTCATATCCAAGTGTTAACAAGATATCATTTGATGTAACTTATTTATTTTTATTGGATAAGGCATATGTATGAACACACATGTATGCCTCCTCTGTGTAAGTATATATGTGAAAGATTCTGCCTAATCTATAACTCAGGTGTTTGAATGGCAATTCTGTCTGCAAAATAATAAAGATCCAGTGGCTGACTCTAAAGTCCTTGGCTATTTATTTTAGCAAGTTGTCTGGGTATCAACCTTCTATAAGGATTGTTCTATCACAGCTTGGTTCTTTTAAATAGGAACATACAAATTAACATTTTTTTCCATGCAAACATCTTGTTCAGGAACACAGGAAAATTGAACATTCCTTTCCCAATGTGATATCTCTCACCAGAGCATTGCCTCCTCCAGATGACAAGGGCTGGCTGCAGTTCAGATCAGATAAGGCCTGTTATTTATTTTAAGGCCCTTTAGGAACACAGCCAATTAGAGGCTGTTGAATAAGATGCGCATCACTGGGGTTTCCTAGAAAGGGCCCAGTCATGGAGCTCCATTACAAAGCATGGCAGGTTGCCTGTTTTCAAAGGGACATTTATTTTTGGAAACCTGTGATCCTCTTGTTAGTCTGAAACTCCTTTGCTTGTAGGTGTTTCAAAGAAATCTGAGCCCTTGTCAGGCTATTTTTATAAAGCTACCTACTTCTTTTTTTCCCAATAGGTTGCTTGTTAGAAGGAATTAAATAAAAATAGGCTCACTAAAATCATTCCCTGCTCAGTCCAACTGACTTCAAATCAATGGTTTATCACGTGTCTATAAATGAAGTACTTCATTAATTCACTTATTTAGCAAATATTCACTGAGACTCTGCTGTGAGCCAAGTAGAGTAGTTAATGTGATAGCTAAGTTCTCTTATTTTATCTGATAGAATATACTAGTATATAAACATATGTGAACATATATGTGCAATTGAACATCAGGTTAGGGTAAGAGAGAGGCTAAGAATTCACCCCAGGTAATGGGTTAGTAAGTGACAGGATCAACTGAGGGACCTTAGAGTACAAGGGGACTTAGACTTGTAGAAAATGGAATAAAAGGGTGAGTTAATTTTTGGTGCAAAAATTTTGAAATTGTATATATGAGTACTCTCTTGTAGGAGGAGCTATTCATACAAGATCTACACGACCATAAGGAGTAGGCCTTGTGAAGAACATTGAGGGCAGAGAGAAGAGCTGGTTCAGGGGCCTCAAAGTGGGAATGAAGGTTTGTATGTTGGCAGGCTAGGAGAAAGGACCACGTGACTAAGCTTAGAGGCTGGGACTCAGATAGTAGCTCTGAGAAGTGTGTAAGACCAGAGCATGGAAACTGGTGTAGGTCAAGGGAGGGAATTTAGATTTAATTTAAAGTGCAGTGAAAAGCTGTTGGAGAATTTTAAGCAGAGAAAATCATGTGATCAAACTTGCTTTTGCCCTGTGGAAAATGAATTATAGGAAATGAGAGTGGAAATAAGGAGATCCATTAAGAGGGAGTTGTGCTAGAATAGGCCAGAGGTTCCAGTGTAGAGCCCAGGCTCCAGAGGCTGTGCAGAAGCTATTATCCATGTGTGTATATGTGTAATGTTTATATATGTATGTCTTAGTCTACTCAGGCTGCTGTAACAGAATACTATGGCCTGGGTGACTTAGAAAGAACTGAGATTTATTCCTCATGGATCTGGAGAAGGGAGCTAAACAAAATATTCAGAAGCCCTTCTCCTAAACCTAGCTTCACCTCTCTCAGCCTCCATTCTCTCTCCAAGTTGTTTCCATCCTTAGGGCACACCCTGCTATGTGCTATTCAAATGATCTGCTGGATACAGCTGAGCCCTCCCAAGAATGGAATTCACATACCACCTTCCACACACACAGTAATTCGTCTATGTTGCAATAATTCAATTACAATGTTTGTTATGTGTTAATCATCATAGTGTTATGATTATGATAATTCAATTTTTAGCTCTAAAATCCTGACCAACAAACACAGTTTTGGAATATAATCTATATTTACATTAGGGACTGTCTTTTATCTATTTAACTCACAAGTGTAGTCTTCATTTGGTTGCTGGAAGCACCGTGAACTTAAATTTCTGGAGGTAAATATGGTTTTTCTAAGAAACAGAAAAATTACCTTTTATACTCTCATAGCATTTTATATTTTCATAGAAAATCAAACATTAGTCAAACAATTCAAGTGGGCTATTTTTATTCCACATTATAATATAATAATTCACATATATAATATATAATATAATAATTCACATTATAAATCACTGATAATAAAGACAGAAAGTCCTTGTTTTCTAATAAATAGCACAAGAAGCACTACTCTGTCATTTTGTTGTTATTCTTAATGAGAGGAACCTATGACTTAAGTTCTGTAGTTCTGTGCTTTTTTTTATTATTTTTTTTTTGGTAAAGGTTTTAATTTTATTTATTTGAAAGAGTTAGAGAGAGAGAGAGAGAGAGAGAGGGCGGGGGGGTCTTCAATCTGCTGGTATGCTGCCCAAATGGCCGCAACAGCCAGAGCTGGGACAATCCGAAACCAGGAGCCAAGGGGTTCTTCCGGGTCTCCTATGTGGGTGCAGGGGCCCAAGGGCTTGAGCCATCCTCTACTGCTTTCCCAGGCCAAGAGCAGAGAGCTGGATCTGAAGTGGAACAGCTGGGACTTGAACCAGCATCCATATCGGTGCTGCAGGTTAGGGCTTTAACACTGCATCACAGCGCCAGCCCCCTGTGCTTTGGTTTGGAAGATTTGCAAAGTAGTAGAAGGCAATTGTCTCATTCACCAGCAGTTGAGTCAACCTAGGATGATTGAACATATACACAGGTCTTCAGAAAGTTCATGGAAAATATATTATCGAGAAACTATGATGGATTTCAATTTTTTTTAGCAATGAAATAAGCTTCATCTCTTAGTTCCATGCACTTTTTGAATCCCTTTGTACACACAAAATGATTCAATATACCTGCTGAATTAATGACCAGAGCCCAAGCAAAGAAATAATTTATCCTGACAAATGTTTGTCTGTAGACTGATTATAAGAACCACAAGAGGCTGGTGCCGTGGCTCAATAGGCTAATCCTCCGCCCGCGGCACCGGCACTCCGGGTTCTAGTCCCGGTTGCTCCTCTTCCAGTCCAGCTCTCTGCTGTGGCCCGGGAGTGCAGTGGAGGATGGCCCAAGTCCTTGGGCCCTGCACCCGCATGGGAGACCAGGAGAGGCACCTGGCTCCTGGCTTCAGATCAGCACGGTGCGCCGGCTGCAGCAACCATTGCAGGGTGAACCAATGGAATAGGAAGACCTTTCTCTCTGTCTCGCTCTCTCTCACTGTTCACTCTGCCTGTCCAAAAACAAACAAACAAACAAACAAACCCACAAAAACATAGGTAGAAGTTTACAATTGCTGAGGGATGGACATTTGTATTCCTTCTTCTTTTTTTTTTTTTTGACAGAGTAGACAGAGAGACAGAGAGAAAGGTCTTCCTTTGCCGTTGGTTTACCCTCCAATGGCCGCCGCGGCCAATGCACTGCACCGATCCGATGGCAGGAGCCAGGTACTTATCCTGGTCTCCCATGGGGTGCAGGGCCCAAGTACTTGGGCCATCCTCCACTGCACTCCCTGGCCACAGCAGAGAGCTGGCCTGGAAGAGGGGCAACCAGGACAGAATCCAGCGCCCCGACCGGGACTAGAACCTGGTGTGCCAGTGCTGCAAGGCGGAGGATTAGCCTAGTGAGCCATGGCGCCGGCCTTGTATTCCTTCTGATCTCCCCTTCATATCAAACCATGTTACGCTATCCAAAGAATTCCATAACTGTATTAGTTTCCTACTGCCATGAACGTGGTGGCCTATAAACAGCAAATTTATGATCCTGTATGTCTGGAGATTGGAAGTCGCATTCAGTCTCTCTGGGGGTAAAACGGGAGTGATGGAGGCTGCCTTCCATCTGGAGCCTCTAGAAGCTGTTTCTTTGCCTTTCTCAGCATCCAGAGGCTGCCCATCTTCTCGGCCTGGTCCTCTATCTTCAAAGCCACAGCAGAGTTTTCAAGTTTTTTCTGTCCCATGTCCTGTTGTCACCTGTATTTCTCTCTAACGCTGCCTCCCATACCTTCCCTTGCAAGGACACTTGTATTTGGATGAGGCCCATCTTGATGACCCAGGGTCACTTTTTTGCATCTCGAGCTCCCTAGTCACATTCCTTTTTGCCATATAAGGTAAGCCATTCCCAGGTTATGGGGATTGGCATGATGACATCTTGTGGGTCATTCTTGTGTATACCACAGCCCAGAAGGCCACTTTCCTGGTAGCTTCTGCCAGAGCTGAACGGTGAGTGAGTGGGTGGGGTTGAGTGAGGTACTCACCCTGGGAGACAAGGGGACACCAAAAATTCTCAGTAGTCAACAAATAATTTTAATGCAATATTTTAAAACTGAAAGTTCTAAAAATCCATGATGGAGAAAATTTAAAAAAGTCAGGATCAGCAATACAGATCTCCACTATGCCACTGGCTCCAGTATGGCTTGGCATGATGGTACCCTTTGCAAGTAGGCACAGGCCTAAGACTCAGACTGAACAATGAGGTGCCCTTGGGTTGACTTTGATTTAGAAAGAGCAGCCAAAGGAAGCAAGGGCATTGCATGCAGTTTTCATGCTGGCTTTGTTAGAAGCTGGCAACTGAGATCAGAGGTGGCAAACATGATTGGCTTCAGACACATGAGTTGCTTGCCTGAGCCTTTGCTTTGGGACATTGTCAGTGGCCTGTGACTGCAAGATGGTATAACGTAAGTGTTGTTCCTGGTCACTTGCCTATGAATAAACCTGTTCTCTGATTCATCTGAAGATTCCAAGAGCTGCTAATTATCCTTTATTAACTCGTTTTTCTGCTTAAGTGCCAATTTATGTTGTTTGCAAATATCTCTGAATAATGGAATTTATCACAATAAAGATGATCTGATTTGGTAGGGACAGAGATCCAAAGCCACAGATGTGCGTCAGTGTTCAAAGCGCAGCATGGCAATGCTGTCTCAAATGAGGAGCCTGTTCAAGGTCTTATTAGTAATAAGGAGATATTGACTTTATTGTTGTCTATCGAATAACAGCTTAATACCAGCTGCAATCATCCATGAGGTGCTGAAAGGATCCTTCTGATGTGAGCATCTAACTCAGACTATGTCCTGTTGCACCTGCTTTGGGATTATGTTTTGTCTTGCCATTTCCTATCATATTAATATTATATGCTTGTTTTATCTGTCCAGGTTTTTATCTCCCTGACTGGATTTTTAAAGATTGAGACCAGAACCTCACTTATTAATACACATAAATTTATAAGTATAAGGAACAAGGCACTGTTTAAGGTGCTGAGGACAGAGCAAGGGGCCAAGACAGCCATCATTTATTCTTCATGGAGCTTACATTCTAGCAAGGGACACTGACAGTAAACAGTACATGCATGTTTAATATCACATGGTGATAAATAATCTGAAGAAAAAAAATGAGGTAGGGCAAAATGATAGGGTGTGGCAAGGGCTATTTTATACATAGTAGCCAGAAGGGATTCTCCAATAAGAAGGTCTGTAGGCTGTGAGAGGAAGGGAGCTGCGTGTGTATCTATTGAAGAATATTTCCAAACAGACTAAATGGCAAATGTAGAGTTGGGGCAGGAGCTGTGTGGCATAATTAAGAGATAACAAACAGGCTAGTGAGACTAGAAAGCAGAAAGCACAGGGAGGTAGAAAGAAATAAGACCTGTGGGGTAGGGGACGAGGGAGAGAGACCAGATGGCACCAACATGTTTTTTCAAACCCACCATCCTGGGCACTGTCTTTCCCCCTTCTATATTTTATTTTGCTATCTTCTCTCTGATGTTGGGTCTGTAGCTACATTTATTTTTTTTCCCTTAATTAAATTGCAAAGACCACTTGCTGGAATGATGTATAGATCGGTTGTTCCTGTAGGCAGGTTGCCTTAGCAACAGGGAAAATCTTCCCTATTTCAGCAAAACCTTATCAATAAAGCAGTGTCACAAGAGACTCATGTTCACATCATTAAACGTCTGCTATGCGTTTCCTCTGTTCCTTAATCATGGTAATTCTCACCCTGTTAATTAGGTGAATGCCAATTGATTGAATGGCTCCACAGAAGCGGACATTAAGAAAGCCTCATAGAATTGTCCTTAGCCATTACAGTCCACAGCCCGAAGTTACCATATTGTTTTGCTTTCCTGGTTGCACCATGGCAAATCCTTATGCCTTCCAGGAATAGGTATGCAGGTTCCATGTTGAAAACCTGGCATCCATTCATACCAGCCAATATCCATTACCTAACAAGCCTTAGGCAATAAAGTCACAGGTTTTGGATGGAGAATAGAGTGTACCCAGTTTTCCTAACCACGGTATAAGGATGAACAACAGGTACGTGGCTGCTTGAGGGGTCAAAAAGAATAAAATAAACATACACCAAATCTCTCAGCTTAAGACTTAAGTGACCTCATATTGTTGAATTAAATTACCGAATTAATGGCAAAATAGGTATATAATATCAATGAAACCTTTTTTGTTACAATAGGTGGTATCTTGTCTAAAATATTAATGCTAAAATCAGGGAAGAACTTGCATTAATTAGAATTCTCTAGAGAAGCACACACACACACGCACACATATATACACAATTGTCACCATACATAAATTTATCTATTGATTGGTTGCTTAGATTGATTCTGAAGGCTGGCAATTCTGAAATTGGTAGTACAGACTGGTAGGCTGAAAACTCAGCTAAGGGTTGGGGTTGCAGTCTTGAGTTTGCATTCTTTGGGATGGCAGGCTAGAGGATCATTCAGGATTTGTATATTGCTGTCATGATAATTCTTAAAAGACCAGGTAACTACAATCTTTGCTCTTAAGACCATCAAGTGATTGGATGAGGCCCATGGCATTATGGAGGGTAATCTCTGCTACCAGCTTCTGCAGATTCAAATGCTAGTCACGTCCATAAACACCTTCCAAGCAACATCTATGGTGGCCAAATGGACACCCTACAGCCAACTTGACACTTAAAATTAACTGTCGTGAAGCTCAAGATAAGTGATTTGTGATATTCTAACTTTCAAAGGGCAATTTTAAAATATATAAAGAATAAAAAGGAAGCTAACTGGAATGTGAAAGAAATATAACAGCTAGAGTAAGTGATTTTGACATTATGTCCTCTATTTCTTCCCGTCTTTTTCTTGTTTATGTCACTCTTACATGATTAAACCATGAGGAAAGCTGAAAAGAATATTCAGTAAGTGGAAGGCTTAGAATTTGCTTCATAATTATTTTATACAATATTTTAAAATTTACAATAGGAAATTATTACATATTTTGGATGAAATTAAAGTTGGTATAATTTGAGACTGCGTCTAAGATAACACTTTCTATTAATGTGCTTTTGGTTTGTTTCAAATAAATGATTGGATTTGACAGCAAAAGTGCATCAAAGATGAAAAATGAATTAGTCAGTGTTGAGTTTTGGCTTTAGAGGAATGTCTCTCTACAGCCTACATCATTAGAGCATTTATATATTTCTGCAATTTCCTATGACATAAGTTTCTATCATTAGTTGACCTCTTGCACAGGGAAAGCAGTGTGTGTGATGTCCTGGTAGCATCCTCCCTCATATGATAGTCTTGGCTAATGATGGAACTTTAAGGATATTGTGGATTAATGAGGACTGTAACATTGTGACAATTGGTTTTATGTGTCAGCTTTGTTAGGTCACAGTACCAAATTACTTAAACAGTAAACTGAAGGAAAATATTTTGCAAATGTGTTTAACATCTGCAATCAACTGATTTTAAATAAGCGAGATGAACTTTATAATATGAATGGGCCTCATCTAGTCAGGTGAAGGTTGTAAGAGTAAACACTTTCTTTTTTCTCTCTAAAAAAAAAAAAATTATGAAATCCTTTCTAAGCTTCTAGCCTTTCACCCAGCCTGTGGACTTCAGACTTACCAGCTCACACTCTCATACAAGCCAGCTGCTGGAAGTAAATCTGAAAAAATTATGGATAAAACATGTACAATTGGATAAACATGTAAACACACATGCATGAGAGATTCAAAAAGGCATGAAAAATTATATATCCATTTATTTGAGAGAGAGAGGCAGAGATATCTTCCTTCCACCTGCTGGTTCACTTCTTAGATGCCTGAAATATGAGACTGGACCAAGTTTGAAGCAGGGAACTGGGAACTGCATCCAAGTTTCCTACTTGGGTATCAGGAATAGAGTTATTGCAGCTATTACCTGCTGCCTTGCAGGGTCTGCATTAGCAAGAAGCTGGAGTTAGGAACCCAATAAGAGAATCCAGGTACTGTACTATAGGTTGCTGGCACCTTAACTGCTAGGCTAAATGCTTACCCCACATTATAATTTTAAAGATTTTATTTATCTGAAAGAGTGAGAGAGGGAGAGACAGAAGACAGAGATACCTTCCACCTGATAGTTCACTCCCCAAATGCCTACAACAGCCATATCTGGGCCAGCCAAAGCCAGGAGCCTGGAATTCTTTCAAGGTCTCCTGCATGGGTGGCAGGGGTCCAAGCACTTGGGCCATCCTCTCCTGCTTTCTCAGGAACATTAGCAGGAAGCTGGATTTGAAGGGGCATCCAGCTGCACATCCCATATCACCACGTTAGCTTTCCTACTTCCATTATCTTTTAATCCTATTTGTCTATGCATACATAATTGTTTGCAAGTGTATTCTGTTGGTTCTGTTGCTCTCTCAATTTGGTTTTGTTTGACTCATCCATTTGCATTATTGAACTTGGAATGCATTTGTTAAAAATCAGTTATCTTTATGAAATTGCTTAATCTAATGTACATAAAAGATCATTTTGCTCATGCTGCTGTGGATTTATTTGTATAGACCAAAGAGTTTTTAAACTGAGAATGGTTAATGATTTGGAAAATATTTTGCATGTTGGGTTAAATGTAGGGTTCTTTGAACTAGACAATAACATTAATTTGTTTGCCTGAGGGATTCAACCTTGAAAGTTGTAGTTGCCAAATATTCCTTGGAATTGAATGTCTGGTAATGAAAATAGACTAAGGATAATGCCTAAACTAATGATCAGGTGCAGATGACATGGATATCCCTGTCCTATAGTAGAACATATGTGAAACTGGGGATTAAGATCATTCCTCATAATAGGTGCATGGAGTTCAAGCATGGAATTCCAGTGTGTTAAAAGAGGATACCAGAAGCTGGATTAATTGCAAACCAAACACCACTTGAGGGATATAGGTAAGTTTTCCCAATAAATACACTAAAGTGGAGAATAACATGAATATTTAGGATATGAACTGATAAATAAAACATCTTTATAATGATGATCAAAAGTGGTCTGCTGGGGCTAGCACCGTGGTGCATTAGGTTAATTCTCTGCCTGCAGCACTGGCATCCCATATGGGCACCAGGTTCTAGTCACGGTTGTTCCTCTTCCAGTCCAGCTCTCTGCTGTGACCCAGGAGGGCAGTGGAGGATGGCCCAACTGGTTGGGCCCCTGCATTCGCATGGGAGACCAGGAAGAAGCACCTGGCTCCTGGCTTCAGATCGGCACAGCTCCGTTGCAACCGGTTGGGGAGTGAACCAACAGAAGGGAGACCTTTCTCTCTGTCTCTCTTTCACTGCTTGTAACACTACCTGTTAAATAAATAAATAAAATCTTAAAGTGATCTGCTTGGGAAGGTGCTGAGTGTAGCGTTCTTTATTAGAACTGTTCCAGAAATGCAGCTACAAATATGTGGTCTTTGGAAACTCAGCCTGAAGCTACTTTGTGACAGAGAACAGAAAATTGGCCACAAGTGTGTTTTTGCAAGTGAATTTTCTGTGTGCATATTAAAATATGTGGTCTTACAAATGATCAGAGTGCTGTTAAACCCACAGTTTTATTAATCATATAAAGTTCTGCTTTCATGAGCTAGCTGGTGGAATTTGGGGAGTCTGGCATGTAGTGATTTATTAGAAGTTGGGGAGGTTCTGTCAAGGAAGTATGGGAGTAGAGGAGATGATCTGGGGTGTTTTACATCAAGGAAAGCATTGTGGCTCCTTTGTGCTGAGGTCACAACGTCTCTCATTGTCAAACTGAGTGACTGAACCTGTCCTTGTTCTCCAGGGCTCCTGCTGAGGCTACCCCTTTCAGCACATTGCTTCTCAACAGTCTTTTGCTCTGATCAGTAGTTTTCCCTCTGGTTGGCTGATGTCTCCTGCTTCCCAGTAGCCTGCACAATAGCTTTCTTCATCTTTTTTTTTTTTTTGGTAAAGATTTACTTATTTATTTGAAAGTCAGAGTTACACAGAGAGGGGAGAGGGAGAGGGAGAGAGAGAGAGAGGTCTTCCATCCGATGGTTCACTCCCCAATTGGCCGCAATGGCTGGAGCTGTGCTGATCTGAAGGCAGGAGCCAGGAGCTTCTTCTGGGTCTCCCACATGGGTACAGGAGCCCAGGGATGTGGGCCATCTTCTACTGCTTTCCTAGGCCATAGCAGAGAGCTGGATCAGAAGTGGAGTAGCCGGGCCTTGAACTGGCGCCCATATGGGATGCTGTTGCTTCAGGCCAGGGCATTAATCCTCTGTGCAACAGTGCTGGCCCCAATAGCTTTCTTCTTTATAGAATGAAATTTAAGAGCTCCCAAGAATAGAATAATTTTAGGGAATAATTTTTTCACCACTGGTAAACAAATTGCCTATTTCCAAATTTTCATACACTCTTCTATCTTTCTTGCCCCTTGTGTAGAAGAAGAAAAAATTTTTAAAAGTTATAACAAAGCATGGAATTATGTTGAATTGTTCAGCTGCCCAGGTGAGCCCCAGTGTGCAGGAGCTGAGGGTGCCCTTAGGAACAGTATAACCACGTTCCATATATCCTTTGTGTTTGCCATGTTGGTGAAGGACCAGGCATTCTCCTGGGAGAAGACTGCTCAACTGTTCTCGCTGCAATGGCAAGACACGCAGAGGTCCCACCTGTGACCATGTAGCACAGGATCTGGCCTGTGGGGTGCCTTTGAGAGGTAGATTGTTGTCATCTCTCTCCAGTCTGTTCACGGAAGCTTCACCATCACATTCCTAACTGCCTACTGAAGTTATGACTTGGGTCATTCAATACTTAAAGAAGCCTAAGCTGCCCGTTGTGCACCTCCTCCCTTCTCTCCCTACTGTGTGTCACGTTCCTCATTCTCAAAAGCATCATTATTCTCCAAACCAAGAGACTTGAGCATCTGAGTTTAACTGCATGGTTCCTTATGTCTAATAACTCATATTTACCTTGCTGTGAATTCTGTGGCTTGTTGGATCATAAGCTTGTATCCCTACTGTATTTCCCACTAGCATTTGAATGTCCTTTTCTAAGCCTTGTTGATTCTGCATGTCAGTCGTCTTATTGGCTTCTTCTTTTCTCTTACTCCTCATTATATTCCTGTATATTCTATATTCCAAGCAGAAGACTGTGGCTTGACTTGTTTTCTTTAAAAACATTCTCTTGTCCTGCCTTTGCTGTTCAAAAGCTCCCAGTTTAAGTCCATTTGTCTGTTTTCCAAAACCCATTGGTCTAGCTTCATTTTCCATGAACTTTTGTTTCTCTTGAATAACCTCTTTATTTTCGTTGGACTGATCCTATGGCTACACAGGTTATGCCCTTATCTCATAAAACTACAGAAACTGGAACCATGCTGTCTCAGTCATTGAGAGCCACTACAGGAAGTTCTTTACAAAGCGTTAGTGAACAATGCAAGTTTTTCCAGACACCCAGGGAGCTGCAGGAAAGGGTATCAATTACATTGCCCATAATTTCATTCAATTCCAATAAGGACTAAAACCAATATGATTCTCCGTGTTAAACAATATTTTGATCAGGCAAACTTTTCTATCTGTGCATTAAACAACACTGGAAACAATCCCAATATCCAAATGAACAAGGGAAAAATCTTAGCCCTTTGCTCTAGGACATACTTGCTCCTTGAAGACAAAACTATGAAACAGTAGAATAGTTCATTTCTCAATGGTAACAGCTTGCTCCTCAGATCTCTTTTCAAAACCTTTGCCTCATGGTGCCTCTTCTGCCATGGGTATTATATTGTAAATATGACCAATCTCAATTTCCCTACCTTCAAGACTCACCTTAAAATCACCCAGGCCCCAAAACTATAGGTAGTTTTCCCCATTTTCCCATTTTGAGACACTGCTATGCTCTGTCAAGTGTTGTTCTCCTTTAATACAGCAAATCTAATAAATTTAGATTTTCTTTCTGGTGGTCTTGGGAGAATAAAATTATATATATATCTATATACATACATACACACACACATAAATATATACACATATATTTAAATTTATTTGAAAGGGAGAGAAATATATCTGTATTCTTTTGGTTCACTCACCAAATGCCCACTGCAACCAAGGCTAGGCCAGCCTGAAGTCAAGAACCCAGAACTTAATCTGGGTCTCCCCTGTGGGTATCAGAGACCCAACTACTTGAGCCATCATGTGCTGCCTCGCTAGGGTGCTCACCAGAGTTTATTCCTCTGGTGTAACTGAACCTTTGTATCCATTGGGCAGCATCTCCCCTTTGTCTATCCATCCCTCTCCCCCTACTCGATAACTGTTGTTCCACTGTCTACTTCTATGTGTTTGAGTTTTTTGGATTCCATGTATAAATGAGATCATACGGCATTTGCCTACCTTATTCCACTTAACATGATGTCCTCCAGGTTCATCATGTTGTTGCAAATGACATTTCCTTCTTCAGGGGGGCTGAATAATATTCCATGGTGAATATATGAATAGACCATATTTTAAAAATCCATTCCTATGGAATATTCTGGTTCTTTCTTGAAGTCCTTCAGTTCTGGTCCTCTCTTCATCTTTCATCCACATAGCTCCTCACTAACACCCTTCCCCTAACTTCCCCATTTGTAGGCAGGACAGTTTAGATCAGCTCCAACTGCCAAACCCACAGGCCCTGGAGGGCCAGCTGCCAAATAAACTTACCTAAGCAAGCATTTACCCAACCTGGGGAGTCTCTGTATAAGGAAATGAATGATTGTCTCCATAATGTTAAACTCTAGTAGGGGGTCTGGATGGTGTGGGAGTCCCTGTAGAGTCTGGTTCCTCTTCCATTTCTTCTCTCTACCTGTCTCAGGGATCGAAACAGCTGCCAAGCAGCTGCTTATGAAGCCGTGTGGAAGAACCGTGTCAGCAGATGGTGGGAGGAGGCATTCCGCATTCTGGCTCTGCCATCCTTTCTGCCAAGGACAGAGGTGTTCTTTCTTTGGTGTGGATATAGATTTACACAAAGATTATGCTCCTTTCCAACAAACCTCCCTGTTTTCGCACTACGGCACAGCAACATCTCTGATTTCAAAAAAGAAAAAAAAAAGGATATGAGGAAACTCAAATTCCTTGGGATTAACCAGTGTTTCACTGAACCTTTTGGGAGTATGGTGGAATTCTTTAAGCTACAAGGGTGCTTTTCAAAGTTCCTCCTAAGTATAATTTTTAATGACTATCTAGCATTCCAACAGGGGCACATTCAGTAACTTTTCTTTATTGTCTCTGTATTGGTTGTTGACATTGAGGTTGTTCATAAGTTTTTAGGATTCTGAACGTCCCTGGGAATAAATTCTCATCTGTATTCCTTATGGTTTTCTCTCAGAATGAATTTAAGGCTGTGGAGTTATGGGAGGAAAGGCTGTGGCCATCTTAAGGCTTTAAATATACACGGTGAGTGGATTTCCCTTCAGAAATTTGTGATATCTCCTGTGGGATGCATTAATTATGGCACAGAAAAAATATGCAGCGTTAATCACCGGCCTGGCTGCTGGCCAGAGATGTGGAACCTGTGCTTTTGAGTATCTGTGTGCACCATGTTGTATTTCTGTCCTGAACAGCAAACAGACCCAGCAGTGGCACTCAGGGTCTGTTTAGGAAAAAGCTTTTACCATTTCAGATGCCAGATTCACAAGAAACGCTGAGATTCTGCTTCCTACTGGTGCTGCAGGAACTCTGGGCTTCCCAGAGTACATCAAGGCCACAGCGCTGAAGCCCCTTTCTGGTCTCAGATGAGACGTTCGTTTCCAATTAGAAGCATTCTCCTCTCTCGGAAAATTTTTTTTGTGTTCTTTTACTCAGAACTTGTTGTACTTTTGAAAAGCCAGGCCCTCTCCTTTCCCCTTGCCTATGTCTTATTGAGAGTGGTGCATTTTTCTAAATTGTCTAACCAGGCAGAGCAATTAGTGCCCAAGGAGACAGGAGGCTGACTGGCTCGTGCGATGAATGGTCTTCCTGGGAACGGCGCTGAAAGCACTGTGCTGAGCACGGAAGCTTGCCAGCAACCTCGTTTGGTGCTGGCCCTCCTGTTTGGCTTCAGAGAACTTGTTTATATTTGCTGATGCTCTAATAAACAGCCCCTTTCATGGAGCAAATCCTTGAAATAGTTTCTTTCCCAGCACGAGTCCCTATCAGTCAGACGCTACAGCAGAGAAACAGTACAGAGTAATCATGGCCTCTCCTGTTCTCTGGAAAGTTCGTTTGGTTATTGGTAAGCCCTAGTTTTTGACACCCCATCCCCCCTCGCCCGCTCCCCAATGTAAAAGCTTTCTTCAAATCCACTCATTTTGCACATATGGCTAGTGGGTCAGGTCGTCTTTTAGATGGAGTGAGGCAAGAGACAGGCAAGGTTCCATTTCCCATGGAGGTTACCTTCTATGTTGGCTGCTAAGGACATGCAGAGAGTTAAACTAGTGTGCTGTGGTATTAATCTCTGGGAGTCCAGGACAGCTTCCCTGGGCTGGCTTGGGAAAAACAGCTCAGAGGGGCATGTGGAAAAGAGGTTGAGACTGTCAGGCCACAGGAGTGAAGAGTACAAATGCACCCAAGCCAGGTGGGTGTTTGTACATTTAATCAACAGAAAACCAGGAAGAAGGCCAACAGGGAGAGGACTTATGAGTAAGAGTTTATGGTATGAGATGAGCAGCCACATGTAGGCAGGGGCCTTGAAAGCTAAAATAACATGATTGGATTTTATTCTAGGGGTCATAGGCAGTTGGAGGGTTTTAAGCAGAAGAGTGATGTACTCATGTTGTGATTTATATTTTCAAGACCACACTTTTCTGGTTGAGTGTTAGATGCATTACAGGTTCACAGAGGCAGCAGAAAGACTGTTAGGTGGGCAGTCAGGAAAGAGGTGATGCCAGATTGGACCAGAAGGGTAGCAGTGCAGTTCGAGAGTGAGGCCAGAATTGTTGAAATGTGCTTGGTGGTTTGTTCTAACAGGTGCCGGTTCTCAGGTGTCTGGCAGTTCTGTTCCATTCTGACACTAACCATGCAGGGGTGGAGCGGATCTCACATGTTATGAGCTCTGTCTGTCACAACAGCCCTTGCTTCAGATGTCAACCATTGGTGGGGTCTCCACGTGGCTCCTACTCCTGCCAAAGATTCTGCAGATGCACAAGTTCCCATGATTTCACCATAGCCTGCTTCAGTAATTGGCCAGAATGAGTCACAGAATGCAGGAAAGTGCTTTTCTTAGGATTATAGTGCTCTTTATAAAAGGTACAAGTGACAATCTAGATGAGCAAGTTCCTGTAGGGTGAAATACAGAAGGGTCCTGAGCATGGAGTCAGCGTGCAGCCCCCCCACCATATGAAGTGCAATTGCCAACTCAGAAGCTTTTAATATTTTGGAATTATTACTGTAAGCTCATTGTGTGGGCATGGTGAAACTGCTGGCCACTGGAAATTGAGTGAAATCTCTAGCCTTCTTCCCTTCCCTGGAGATTTATGTGAGGTGGAGAACATTGCAGCCTTCTGATCAGCTTTGTTCCTCTGGCCACCAACCCAGCCTCCATCCTGAAGCAAGCTAGGAGCCCTGCCAGGAATCATCTCATTAACATAAAGCCAGGTGTGATTGACAGGGGCTCCTTGTGTGCAACAGAAGACTCTGCTAATGCTCATGAATGCAGAGGGTTTTGGACGCTCTCTGCCACAAATGAGGACAAAGCTCTAGTACATTTTTCTTAAAGATGTATTTATTTATATTTGAAAGGCAGAGTTATAGGGTGGCAGAGGCAGAGAGAGAGAGAGAGAGAGAGAGAGAGAGAGAAACAGAGGTGTCAGTCTTCCGTCTGCTGCTCCATTCCCCAAATGGCTGCAATGGCCAGAGCTGTGCCAATCCGAAGCCAGGAGCCAGGAGCCCCTTCTGGGTCTCCCCCAGGGTGCAGGGGCTCAAGGACTTGGGCCATATTCCACTGCTTTCCCAGGCCATAGCAGAGAGCTGGATCAGAAGCAGAGCATCTGGGATTCAAACTCGTGCCCATATGGGATGCTGGAGCTGCAGGTGGCAGCTTTACCCACTATGCCACTGGCCCCTAGTACATTTATTTTATTGGAGTTAGAATTTATAGGTATGGATATGGAGAATCCAGAAAATGAAAGTATGGGTAATTCTTTCTTGTCTTGTGGATTTCATTATCTCAAATTGACTGGTTGTCTCAACTTATTTGACAATAAAGACATGATGTGGTTTGAGTTTTATGGCGGCAAAGCTTGTTTAGATTACAAGATTTCATTCGGTCCCTGCATTTGTGGAGGATGGGCGAGAATAAACTGGGAAGAAAGAGAAGCATTGGAAGCATTCCTTGATATATTCAGAATTTTTTATTTGAAAGACAGAGTTACAGAGAGAGGCAGAGACAGAGAGAGGTCTTCCATCTGCTGGTTCACTCACCAAATGGCCCAAATGGCCAGAGCTGAGCCAATCTGAAACCAAGAACTAGGAGCTTCCTCTGGGTCTCCCACATGGGTGCAAGGGCCCAAGAACTTGGACCTTCCTCCACTGCTTCCCCAGGCACATTAGCAGGGAGCTAGATCAGAAGTGGAGCGGCCGGGACTTGAACTGGTGCCCATATGGGATCTCTGCACTGCAGACAGAGCCTTAGCCCACTACACCACAGTGCTGACCCCTCATGTTTTCTTTCAAAAGAAAGAATGGAGAATGTGTGCCCATGTGTGTGGGCACCAACTTCTGTCTCATTTCCATGGGCTTGAACAGCTTCCACTGGGCAGTTTCCTCCCCAGTATGCTGATCTTGGGTGTGGTCTTCATTTTCTCGAAAGTCTAAGAGCACTATATCTGTGAAGTTTTAAAGCAGGGTAGGGAATGTGAGCTGCTGGCTGGACCTCAGAGGTGAAGTCCTCATCAAATGATGAAGCTGCAGTGCTTATCTTTGGACAAAGTGGGCTCGTGGCCTGAGGGCTGTCAGACTGGAGAAGGTGCACCACGTGGCTCTAAGGCTTCAGGGGCTCCAGCACAGCCCCTGAATCTCTCCTTGCTGCGCACATGGACTTGCCATGTCCAGCCCTTTCATTAGGGACCCCCATATATTTTTTTTCCCTTATATCACTTCATTTATTTTTTCTTAGCCTAGAAGAATGGCTTCCTGGTGTTTACAGAGGAATCTCTACTTCAGGGATGGTTCTTCTGAGATTTCCTTCTCTCATTCTACACAGCCCCCAGGGTAAATTCTAAAAGACTTTTGCTTCAATTTGGAAAGAGGGCTTGGGAGAGCAGAAATTCCGAGCTTCTGAGCTCATGCAAACAGGACTTTATTTGAAATGAGCTGGGATGGGCAAAGGTGCTCTGGGAGTTTTGGAAAGGAAGGGGAAAATACCAGAGGGGACAAAAACCATTTAATATCTCAAAAAGCATTAGGCTCACCTATAAGGAACAGGATCTCAATCCAATATTTCTCTTTTAGGTACAAAATCCTGTCAGTTTCTTAAAGGATGGCTCATCCATGTTTTCAATCAAATTTGACTAATTTTTAAAATAATAGTAGTCTATCCAGACATTTTGAAGGAAATGGCAAGAATGAAATAACTTGTGACCACAGAGAAGGTATTAGGATGTATAAACAACAATCTCCATTCAACAATTTTTCTGGGAAGAGGCTGGTATTGTGGTGCAGAGGGTTAAGCTGAAGCTTGCACACTGGCATCCCATGTTGCAAAGCAGCTCTGGGTCCTGGCTGCTCAGCTTCCAGTCCAGCTCCCTGCTAATGCACCTGGGAAAGCAGCAGAGGATGGCCCAAGAGCTTAGACCCCTGTACCCACATAGTTGACCTTGATGGAGTTCCAGGCTCCTGGCTTTGGCCTGACACAGTTCTGGCCATTGTGGCCATTTGGGGAGTAACTAGCAGATGGAAAATCTCCTTCTCTCCCTGCCACTCTGCTTTTCAAATAAATAAATCTTAATTTTTTTTTTCTAGGAGCCTAAAATCTCCAGACATAAGGTAATGGTAATGAAGGGGAAGTGTTAATTCCCTGGATTCAATCAATACATTTACATTATTTAAATATTGTGTAAATATTATATACAAGTTACTGAAATGTTACACTGTATTCTATAAATATATGCACATATTAAGTGCTCATCAAAACTTTAAAAAATGTGTAAGGAATTGGAAACGCTTTCTGATCTGGTTTGATCATTACACATTATATACATGTGACCCACAAATATGTATTATTAAAGTCATGATTAACGAAAGAAAACTAAAAACAAAAAGCAAAACTGTAATACATACATTAAAAAAAGCTAAAAATTTCCTTTTCCATGTGCCATACTTTCCTCACAACCTTCCCTTCCCTTGGCGACTTCATCCCATTTCTGCATTGTCCTTTTTGCCTGGACTTCTGCAGTCTCCAAAGTGGGATGTTTGCTAGGCTTGAGTGTGAAGAGGCCAGACCATCTCTTTGAGAGTGAGAAGTGAATGTTAGGAGTTATACTTTTTTTTAAAAGATTTTTATTTATTTATTTCAGAGGCAAAGTTATAGACAGAGACAGGGAGAGATGGAGAGAAGGGTCTTCTGTCTACTGGTTCACTCTCCAAATGGCCATATTGGCTGGAGCTGAGCCAATCAGGAGCTGGGTGCTTCTTCCAGGTCTCCAACACGGGTGCAGGGGCCCACACATTTGGGCCATCCTCCACTGCTTTTCCAGGCCATAGCAGAGAGCTGGATTGGAAGAGAAGCAACCGGGACATGAACTGGCGCCTATATGGGATGCTGGTGCTGTTGGTGGAGGTTTAGCTTACTATGCTATAGCACCAACTCCAGGAGTTACACTTTCCTTTTCAAATCTTCTTTTTTGTTGTTATAATATTAACATCATGAATATGTACATGATATAAAAATAAGTCCAGCTGTACAGTAAAATATTTGAGACTTCTGATCCAAAAATGTAACAGGCTCACATCTACTTTTCTTTCTTTTTTAAAAGATTTCTTTTATTTACTTGAAGGGCAGAGCTACAGAGAAAAAAGAGACAGAGGAAAAACCATGCACTGGTTCACTCCTCATATGGTCACAATAGCCAGGCCTGGGCCAGACCTAAGTCAGGAGCCAAGAGCTTCCTCCAGACCTCCTACATGGGTGCAGGGGCCCAAGCACTTGGGCCATCCTCTGCTGCTTTCCTAGGAGCACCAGCAGGGAGCTGGAATGGAAGTTGAGCAGTGGGACTTGAACCAGTGCCCATATGGGATGCTAGTGGTGCAGGCCATGGCTCTACCTGCTATGCCACAACCCTGACCCCACATCTTATTTGCTAAGCCTGATTTCCTAAGTCCTTGGTCCTCAAAGCCTGGGTTGCTTGTCAGAAGTGTTGATTCTTGTTCCTTCTCACCCCTAGTCTCCTTACAGATATACTTGGGTCTGTCCTGTATTCTGTGTTTTAGTAGAGTTCACAAATGGTCCTTGAAAGGATGCTAGAAAAGAGGCTGATGCCACAGCTCACTAGGCTAATCCTCTGCCTGTGGCGCCAGCACCCTGGGTTCTAGTCCCAGTTGGGGTGCCGGATTCTGTCCCGGTTGCTCTGTTGTGGCCTGGGAAGGCAGTGGAGGATGGCCCAAGTGCTTTTGGGCCCTGCACCCACATGGGAGACCAGGAGGAAGCACCTGGTTCCTGGCTTCGGATCAACGTGGTGTGTCGGCTGCAGCATGTCAGCCGTAGCAGCCATCTGGGGGGTGAACCAACAGAAGGAAGACCTTTCTCTCTGTCTCTTTCTCTCTCACTGTCTAAGTCTGCCTGTCAAAAAAAAAGGATGCTGGAAAAGAACACAATGTTTTCTCCCCTAGTACCCCATAGGACATACATTGCCTCATAATGGGACACATTCTGAGAAGAACATCCCTAGGTGATTTTGTCGTACAAATATCCTCACACGCACCTACATAGCATAGGTCAATTGTTCGATGTGGCCTCTTGATGCCATCAGGAGATGCCATAAATAGGGGTGTACAAGGCTGCTGGCACACTGTTTTATAGCAAACTTTCCTTATAAGTAGAAGCACTATACTCTAAAATAACGATAGTTACGATGTAGTAAATACAAACCAGGAGCATAATCACTTTTGATCATTATCAGCTATTATGTCCCATGCATAATTTTATATGACTATTGGCACAGTAAACTTGTTTCCACCAGCTTCACTACAAATACATGAGTAATGTTTTGCATTAAGATGTTATGATGGCTAAGATGTCACTAAGCAATGTGAATCTTTTCAGCTCTATTATGCTCTCATGACACTGCTATTGAGCATGTATGCAGTCCAAGGTGGGCTGAACTGTTATGTGGTGCATGACTGTATCTCCATGTAAATCCAGAGATAGCATGACTTACCCAGGGGTTTTAGCCAACTAAGGCAACTTGTCCCAAGTTATAATCCTTCACATCAGTCTTCTAAATAGAAGCCATTGCCAGCTATCTGTTCTTTTTATTTATTTATTTATTTATTTTTTATTTTATTTTATTTTTTTTACAGGCAGAGTGGACAGTGAGAGAGAGAGACTGAGAGAAAAGTCTTCCTTTGCTGTTGGTTCACCCCTCAATGGGTGCTGATCTGAAGCCAGGAGCCAGGTGCTTCTGGTCTCCCATGGGGTGCAGGGCCCAAGGACTTGGGCCATCCTCCACTGCCTTCCTGGGCCCCAGCAGAGAGCTGGACTGGAGAAGGAGCAACCGAGACAGAATCCGGTGCCCCAACCGGGACTAGAACCCGGGGTGCCGACGCCACAGGTGGAGGATTGGCCTAGTGGCGCCAGCCAGCTATCTGTTCTTGACCTCTGTCCTAGATTCCAGCAGAGGACGAAGATAATTTGTGATATTTACCCACTGTAATATTTTCTTTTCTTTTTTTTTTTTTTAAGATTTATTTATTTGAAAGGTGGAGTTAGAGGCAGAAAGAGAGAGAGTTCTTCTATCTGCTGGTTCACTCCGCAAATGGCTGTAACGGCTGGAGTTGGGCTGATCTGAAGCCAGGATCCAGAAGCTTCTTCCTGGTCTCCCACGTGGGTGCAGGAGCCCAAGGCCTTGGGCCATCTTCTACTGCTTTCCCAGGCCACAGCAGAGAGCTTGATTGGAAGAGGAGCAGCTGGGTCTCAAGCTAGCGCCCATATGGGATGCCGGCACAGCAGATGATGTCTTTATCGGCTAAGTCACAGCGTTGGCACCTGTAATGTTTTCAATTCTTGCTTCCATATATCCTGCCATTGCTCATTGTGTTGTGAGTGAGCAGTCATACTCAGAAGTTGTCCCCTGTAATGACAAACAATGTGACAATGACTTCATGTGATGCTTTGGTTGGCCTGCTTTTTCCCGCCAACCCCACCCCCATCTGGTAGATGGCCTTTGACATGAGAACTCTAATACTGACATGCAGTTATGCCCCCTGCAACATGCGTGAGGCATATGCTCATGAATGAACTAGCGATGTGACCTTTTAAATAGCACTTAAGGTCTCAAACTATGGGATGAATACAGGGGAAATGTCATGTCGAATGTCACGCAGCCTGATCAGTATAGTGTACTTCATTTTCATCAAGGGGGAGCAAAGCATTTGTGTTGTAGCTGTGGATTCCCCTCCCTTTCAGCAATGCCTAGGGAAGAAAACACAAGGAAATTAAGTGAAAGAGGCCCAGCTGGATTTGGATGAGCACTAATCCCACCCAGTGGTATCCAAGCCAGGGCATGTGTGCCTCAGACAGCGGGTGCATAATAGAAATTTTGATAAATTTGGGGGAAGCCTTGACATTTTGATAAAGGTTCTGGATAGCCAGTTTCCATTTGTCTTTCTCTGAAAAGGGCTGCCTTGCAAATGTCCGAGAAGGGGCTCTGCCTTTCCCTTTTCTGTTTCTCTTTTCCAAATCTTATTTTTATTATGTTCTAAGGAACAGCGTGGTCCTCTTTATTTCAGTTCTTATTGTTGGCTTTATTTATGATGACTAAACATCAGGAAGGCCAAAAAATGAACAACCTCCATACTGTATTGCTGTCAGAGGAGTTTTTCTTTTTTTTTTTCTTTTCTTTTCTTTTCTTTCTTTTTTTTTTTTTTTTTTTTTTGACATGCAGAATTAGACAGTGAGAGAGACAGAGAGAAAGGTCTTCTTTCCATTGTCTCACCCCCCCAAATGGCTGCTTCGGCTGTCGCACTGCGCTGATCCAAAGCCAGGAGCCAGGCGCCTCCTCCTGGTCTCCCATGTGGGTGCAGGGCCCAAGCAGTTGGGCCATCCTCCACTGCCTTCCTGGGCCACAGCAGAGAGCTGGACTGGAAGAGGAGCAACCGGGACAGAATCCAGTGCCCCAACTGGGACTAGAACCCCGGGTGCCGGCGCCACAGGTGGAGGATTAGCCAAGTGAGCCGTGGTGCCGGCCAGAGGAGTTTCTTTTAATCTAGACACCAAAACTTGCCTATCCATCTCATTAAGGGATGCTTTCTAGACCAGGTCTTCAGCCCCTGTGTCCATACCAGAGTGTGGGGGTTTGATTTCTGGCTCTGGCTCCTGACTCCAGTTTTCTGCTAAAAAAGCACACTCTGAGAGGTTGTGAGATGGCTCAAGTATTTGGGTTCCTGCTACCCTTGTGGGAGATCTGTATTGATTTCCAGGCTTCTGCCTGGAACTCTCCTGTCCACTGTAGGCATCTGAATTTTGAATTAACAGGTGATAGCTTTCTCTGTCTCTCTCAAATAGGCAAATTGAAAAAAAAATTTCTAAAAAGATACATCAAGATGTTACATTTTAATTATTAATTTCTAAAACTTATTACATTTTAAATTATTTTGACCAATTGTGGACTAATGTTATGGGTTTCTTTTTTAATTTTTTAATATTTAAAATTTTTTTTTGACAGGCAGAGTTAGACAATGAGAGAGAGAGACAGAGAGAAAGGTCTTCCTTCCGTTGGTTCATACCCCAAATGGCTGCTATGGCCGGCGCACTGCACCAATCCAAAGCCAGGAGCCAGGTGCTTCTTCCCGGTCTCCCATGCGGGTGCAGGAGCCCAAGCACTTGGGCCATCCTCCACTGCCTTCCCGGGCCACAGCAGAGAGCTGGACTGGAAGAGGAGCAACCGGGACAGAATCTGGCGCCCCGACCAGGACTAGAACCCGGGGTGCCGGCGCCACAGGCAGAGGATTAGCCTAGTGAACCGCAGCGCTGGCCTAATGTTATGGGTTTCTAAAACCCCTTCCCCTTAGATTTTAACACACAGAGCTGTATGAACACAGTGACTTGCACATAATATAAATTTAAACTTATCTGCCTGTGTTAAATCACTGCTGATATGGTAATCAACAGAAGACATTCAAACGTAAAAACATATCACCTATGGTAAATTATACAGGAAAATGAAACACAAGCATGATTTCAAGGAAAAATGGGATAATCTAAAGTTTGACTTTTTATTTATTTATTTGACAGGTAGAGTTATAGACAGTGAGAGAGAGAGATAGAGAGAAAGATCTTCTTTCCATTGGTTCGTCCCACAGATGGCCACTACGGCCGGCGCGCTGGGCTGATCCGAAGCCAGGAGCCAGGTGCTTCCTCCTGGTCTCCCATGCAGGTGCAGGGGCTCAAGCACTTGGGCCATCCTCCACTGCCTTCCCAGGCCACAGCAAAGAGCTGGACTGCAATAGGAGCAACTGGGACTAGAACCGGCGCCATATGGGATGCCAGCGCCTCAGGCGGAGGATTAACCATGTGAGCCATGGAACCAGCCCCAAGTTTCTGACTTTTATGAAAGAGCTTATTAATATATTTTCAAAACTGGTGATGGTTGATTAAGTTGCTCTAGTATTTAAATTAATTGTTCTACTTCAAAGTATTATAGTTTAAATATATGCGAAGATTATGTTCTTTGCAACAACTTAAAGAATTAAAATTTTGAGATGTCAACTTAAAAAGTGTTATGTAATCCAGTTTGAGGACCTAAACTACTTGATAACAGCTATTAAAGTTGCTGTAAGAAGCCTTATAGTAATATACTAGATGCATTTTTTTCCTCAGTTATGTGGGGAGCAATTCGGACTAGACTGTTACTCGAATTAAGACTTATTCTATGCATCTGCTCTCCCACAATATGGCGCTGGGAGAGGAGGAAACAGCTTCTACACAGCTGCCTCCAGTTCAACCAATAAACAGCAGGACCTGCTCCTGATTGGAGGAGAGCAGCGTACTCGGCGTGTGGGTAGCAGAGTTGGGATTGGTGGAAGAGGACTATAAAGGAGGAGAGAGACAACATGCACCAGGAACATCTATCTGAAGGAACACCTGAGCAGCCCCCGAGAGAGCCAGCCGGCGGTGTGCCGCTCCCCCGCGGAAGTGGGGAAAGTGGCAGGGGGAACCGCCCTTCCACGGAGGTGGAAGGGACGGTAGCCAACCTGAGAAGAACCAGCAGCAAACCCGGGGAGGGCCGAGCAGACAAAAGAACAGCGCAGGGTCCTGTGTTGTTCCTCCACGAAGATGGGGAGCGACATAATGGTGCCGTGACTCGGATAGGAAACCTAGGCAGGGTTTAGTGTCGTTCCTCCACGAAGAGGGGGAGCGACAAGTTAATTCTCTGCTTTTAGTTTAATGGTATCTTTAAAATTATTCTTTTTTTTTTTTTTGACAGGCAGAGTGGACAGTGAGAGAGAGAGAGAGAGCGAAAGGTCTTCCTTTGCCGTTGGTTCCCCCCCCCCCTCCAATGGCCGCTGCAGCCGGCACGCTGTGGCCGGCACACCGCGCCTATCAGAAGGCAGGAGCCAGGTACTTCTCCTGGTCTCCCATGGGATGCAGGGCCCAAGCATTTGGGCCATCCTCCACTGCACTCCTGGCCACAGCAGAGAGCTGGCCTGGAAGAGAGGCAACCGGGAAAGAATCAGGCGCCTCGACCGGGACTGGAACCTGGTGTGCCGGCGCCGCTAGGCGGAGGATTAGCCTACTGAGCCGCTGCACAGGCCTAAAATTATTCTTAGGAATGTTTAGTTCTATAAGGATGGAGGCCTTGAATCCTTTTAAATGTTGATGGACAGGTGCTAATAAAGATGAATATGTGAAGATACAGCTGAGAAAAGAGTTCCAGGAAGTCTTCAAAAAGTTCATGGAAAATGGGAATCATGAAAATTGTGTGATTCCAATTTTTTTTGAAGCCAAATAAACTTATCCTTTGATTTCACTTTCTTTTTTTTTTTAATTTTTTTTTTATTTTTATTTTATTTTTGACAGGCAGAGTGGACAGTGAGAGAGAGAGACAGAGAGAGAAAGGTCTTCCCTTGCCGTTGGTTCACCCTCCAATGGCCGCCGCTGCAGCCGGCGCACTGCGCTGATCCGATGGCAGGAGCCAGGATCCAGGTGCTTTTCCTGGTCTCCCATGGGGTGCAGGGCCCAAGCACCTGGGCCATCCTCCACTGCACTCCCTGACCACAGCAGAGAGCTGGCCTGGAAGAGGGGCAACCGGGACAGAATCCGGCGCCCCGACCAGGACTAGAACCCGGTGTGCCGGCGCCGCAAGGTGGAGGATTAGCCTATTGAGCCACGGCGCCGGCCATGATTTCACTTTCTATGAACTCTTTAAAGTCCCCTCATGTGGACAGGCAAAAGCCCTGGGGGAGGTAAGAGTAGTAGAGATAGAACACACAGGGTAAATATGAACTAGCTTCAAACAGGAAAAGGTGAGCTTGGCCCTCTGCCTCCTGGGGGAAGAAGTTAGAATAGAAATGGGCAGAACTGGTGATGGTGATGGTGGTGAAACAGAGCAGAACAGTGCTTAGCTAATACAAATCAAATCACAGCATCTTTCTTTGTGAAAAGAGAAGTGATTTGATTTTTTTTTTTTTTTGATGAGGGTGAAGAAGGCAGGTGTTGAGTGGTTAAGGTTTTGAACTATTTCCTTTAGAATGACAGAGGAATTGCAAACCAAGATCTACCAAAAAATCATGAAATGGTACCAAGGATCAGATTGTGCCCTTACTATGGCTGTTTTTCTGTACTTCATAAATTGGACTGACTCTTTGACAATTCATTTTTACTTCGTTTTGCTTGCTGGCAAGCATCTTGCAGGTTTGCATTTCTTTTTTCCAAACTGCTGACCTCCAGCCATTCTTACGGAAATTCTCTCAGGATTTATTTTTTAAAGATTTATTTATTTATTTGAAAGTTACACAGAGAGAAGGAGGGGGAGAG
This sequence comes from Oryctolagus cuniculus, assembly GCF_051225735.1. Taxonomy (NCBI): domain Eukaryota; kingdom Metazoa; phylum Chordata; class Mammalia; order Lagomorpha; family Leporidae; genus Oryctolagus; species Oryctolagus cuniculus. The sequence continues at coordinate 46,548,903 of NC_142880.1, forward strand.
GGGGAGAAGGGGAGAGGGGGAGAGAGAGAGAGAGAGAGAGAGAGAGAGAGATCATTCTTCCATCTGCTGGTTCTCCCCAATTGGTTGCAACGGCTGGAGCTGTGCTGATCTGAAGCCAGGAACTTATTCTGAGGCTCCCATGTGGGTGCAGGGGCCCAAGGACTTGGGCCATCTTCTACTGCTTTCCCAGGCCATAGCGGAGAGCTGATCGGAAGTGGAGCAGCTGGGACTCGAACCAGCGCCCATATGGGATGCCGGCACTGCAGACAGCAGCTTTACCTGCTATGCCACAGTGTCGGCCCCTCTCAGGATTTATATAACTCCATCATTTCCACCTTCTCTCTATTCCAATGGGACATAAAAAAAACCTGGAAGTCTTGTTTGTGTGTGGTGTATGTTCTTTACTGGCTTCTGTGGGCTTTTCTTTCCCAGGGTCTGCATCAGTCTGTTTCTATGTGAGAACTGGAGAGACCTTGGGAGTTGCTGAATTGGATTTTGTGTTCAGATGTAACAGGAAGGGGCTGACAGCCTACAGGAAGGACCCAAGCAAACACCTAATGTGGCTGAGCATTGGCTGGTGCATTTCTGACTTCTACACAAGAGCTTATTTTCATACTTCAAAAAGTGGATGGTGGTAAAGAGCAAATGGCCGTGATATTTAAATTGTCTAAGATTTGAAAAGTCCAGCATGATGTACTCCAGACATTTCCTGCTGCCTTCCAGCCACTTGAACATGACCTTGCAATACCCTCGTCCTCTATTCGTTACCCTCTTTTCTTTGTACCCCTTTCTTCTGATCCATTCTGTATGCTGAGGATTCACAATAGAGTATTACAAAAAATAAAGCAGTTAAAAATATAGCTTATTCATCCCTTTGGGGCTCAGACACAAAAACCTTTTCTGCGGGGTTGGATTAACAATCTTTATGAGTTTTTTCTTTTAATTAAACAAGTTGTACCCAGTATGATTTTTCGAAAATGAAAATATCTAATGTGCATTTATCACTTGTATTACATCTACTGTGTGATAAATGCTTACAAGTATTACACTTGACTCCTTGCAATGTTGATAATACCAATGGGGATTCATGGTATATAATGACTCCAGATATGGATCTATTGATCTGTTCATAATAACCCACTAATCATAATAATCCACTCTTAGAGAAACCCGAGGAGTCCTGTTACCCTTATCCACAGGCATTTCAAGTGAAAAGTAGGTTTAATTTAAAAATGGGCTATTTCATCAGCTTGCATCTGCAAAATGTGGGTCAACCCCTAGCTCCAACTCCCTAAAGGAAAGGAGCCTAATGCTAGGAGCCTCAGCCTTGGAGAGGGCTTTGTAATAGGAGAGGAGAGATACTCTTTTGCACCCTGGGACCAACTTTCTGAGAGGGAGGCACCTTCTCCAGCTCTTCCCTTTTCTCACTTCTTTTGTGTTCTCTGGACTTGGAATTAAACCTGACTATTTCTCTCTTCCCTCTCCTGTCTTTCTCTTTCACTTCTTCCCTATCTTTCTCTAACATATGACCGAGTGGGTGCAAACCAAAAGCCTGATTCCTCAGTGCAGGAAATGTAACTTAATTTATTTTTCTTTAATGGAATTTGAGTTCTATTATAAGCAGTCATTCTAGCAGGCAGTAAAACCTTTATCTAAGCCAATTTAGACTCTCACATACCCTTCACATTTTAAATGGATCTGACCTCATTTCCAAGGAGTATTTTATGGTGTTTCTGCCAGGTGGATTGGGAGGAAGTCTGTCTGTCACCACCATCAGTGCACAGTATTGTCAGCTGAGGACACTAATTTCTGGAGGCATGTTGGGCTTTCACTTATTCAGATCCCTGTCCTGGTGGGTTCTCTGGCTATCAGAGTCCAAATCTCAGCCAAGCACGGCTGCAGAAAGATCCACTCCTGCTTCCAGCAAGGGCAGTGAAGACTGACCTATGATTCATGGCATAACCATCCCTCCTTCTCTGCACTGGGGCAAGGGCCAGTCAAACCCATGGGTGCTGTTGCTTGTCCAGAACCTCTGGTGTCCAAGCCCATTTGTCCTCCTTTAGGATAGGAAGTAGAGGGTGGCAGGGTACCGGCTCCTTCTCAGACACCTGCCAACTTCAAATCCTCCTTGTTGTCTCTGAATCTTTCCACTTGCCTGAGCAAACTTCATCTCATCTTCAAGACAGAACACATAGCTTCTGGCTGATATGAGGATGACTTTCCAGTGTTAGATCTACATGGAGGCTTTTGAAACTAATGGTGAGGACAGCAGCCCACCTCCTGCCCTTTTTATCCCATTGTTGGATTTGGTGGCTCTCCACAGCTGGGACTTCTCATCAGCTGGTACTTAATATTTTCTTTTAAAATGTATTTGTTCACTGATTTCTTCCAACTAGAATGTAGAGCAGATAATGATTGGGTCTCCTTTGCTGAATGCTTTATTTTCAGCACTCAGGACAGGGTCTTGCATATACATGATTCTTAGTAAATATTTGCTGAGAAAAATAATGGGTGAATAAGTGAGTGAAGTGGAGCTGCTTGTCATTTGGGTTATTTTTTTTTTTTTTTTTAGCTATTAGGAATGACTTATTTGGGGAAAAATCTATAGGGGCACAGATTCCAGTTAAAAAAAATGAAAAAATGAGTATACTTTAAAAAAATTCATGGAAGGGGCCAGCGCCATGGCTCACTTGGCTAATCCTCCGCCTGCGGTGCTGGCATCCCATATGAGCACTGGGTTCTAGTCCCGGTTACTCCTCTTCCAGTCCAGCTCTCTGCTGTGGCCCGGGAGTGCAGTGGAGGATGGCCCAAGTATTTGGGCTCCTGCACCCACGTGGGAGACCAGGAGGAAGCACCTGGTTCCTGGCTTCGCATCGGCGCAGTACACTGGCTGTAGTGGCCATCTGGGGGGGTGAACCAACAGAAGGAAGACCTTTCTCTCTGTCTCTCTCACTGTCTAACTCTGCCTGTCAAAAAAAAAAAAGTCTTTTTTTAAAAAAAGTCTTTTAAAAAAATTCATGGAAAATGAGATTAAAGACAAATTTGTTTTGTGAAAAATCTTTGAAATACAGGCATAGTTTTTTTTTCATAACACATTTTCCATGAACATTTTTAAGTGCCCTCATATCTCATGTTTTCCCCTTACACATAGACATGAAGTGATAAGTATACAATTTGCAAGCATTTTTTTTTAATTGACAACGGTGTTGATGTTTTCCTAAAGATAGGAGAGTCTTTCCTGGTAGATGGATTTCATTTCCTGACGTGTGGGCAGAGGAACTCCGTGGTGATTTGGAACCTAGAGATTCTTCTTAAAAATCTTTTCTCCCACTCATGCTCATGAGTTCTAGCCCAAATCTCTGCAAAGGCCTTGTTTACATTCTTCTTAGATATTCCTTATATAGCTGTTTTCAAAACCGCTGTGGAATGCAACAAATCATAAAAATGAAGACACTAGTGGGAAATTGACTTTAAGTTCATAGTGTTGCTTTTTTTTTCCCCAACCAAAATTCAAGATAGATAGATTTATTTTGAAGGAAATAACCTTTTTTTTTCTAAGCTGTTTTGTTCTAAATAGGACCGTGGTTCCTATTTTTTCACTGTAAATCTGAACTAAGTATTAAAGAACACAAATATTTTGAGAATGTTTCCCTGGCTAACCAGTATACTTGAATCTCTAGTTGAAGGTAGAAGACATCAAGTTAATCCATTGGGGAAAACCATAAGAATCCATGATGTCTAAGGATTGATGTAAATTCTTACGGTAGCAGAGAAGAAAAATTTGGATCTTTCTCTGAGTGTAAGCACAGCTTGCTAAAAGACTATAAGCAGCAGTAAGATTAACATTTCAAGTCATAGATTTATTCTTGATGCTAAATGTTTATCTTCACATCATATATTTGTTGTCACTTAAAAATACTAGCCGTAACGGACCCACCTCTACCATCTCAACCAATGGAGGTTGAAGGTGTGGCTCACTTTTGAAGATTCTGGGGTATTTGAAGTCTTATTGCTAAAAATTTTTTTTTTGCTTTGCATATAATTTAAGCTCTCATCAAATGTTCCTGTTCTGCTAACTCCCAGTTCAGATGTTTCTCATTTTATGCAGTTGTGTTCCCTTGAAAATGCAACTAAACTAGATCATCCTTTAAATGTACTGAAAGTCCTGGCAGTAATAAATCATGAAAGATGATATCTTCTCCAAACTGAATCACTACTTCTAATGTATCTGACTTTTAAATTTGAATTCCCTGAGGTTTGTCTTAAAGCTTGGCTCTGAGCCAAACTGCCATTAGGAGATTGGGTGAGTGACTCCAATCCACTCTGTGTAATTGCCCCCCTGGCTTATAAATGGTCCCAACAAAAGGGCAAGGCACATTTTTATATAATTTTGTAGACACAAGAAGATACAGTATGGAAATTTTATTACAATATCTACTTTACATTAGCTGTTACTGCTTATGCACATGTAAAGAAAAGAAATAATGTTAAGTGTAATGAAATAGAGAAGTAAACCATATTTATAGCCTTTTGGTATTTTTTCCATTGTTGAGAAAGCATCATTAGGGAATCATTGGGTTATGTGGCCACAGAATCATGACACTGTGACCATATGTATGATGTATGCTTGGAGGCGACGTGTCTCATCCCTTTTCCATACATGCTGCCAAATGGAGCAATTTATCAACCAGACATGCCAAGGGCTGGTCGAAGGGATACATTATAGTCTTATGTTTTTATTCCTGCCTTATGATTTTGTGGCTCATAAAAGAATGTAGACTTAGTAAAAATTTCAACTCACTATAGATGCAAAGTTGCCAGTACAACTGTCAGTACTTGGCGGGGGTGGTTGGGTGGTTAGTTGAGAAGGTTAGCATCTCCTGTTCCCTTGGAACTTAGAAAAACACTTTCCTCCTAAGAATCAAACTTTGAAATCAGCTCATGTGACATTACAATATTATGCAGAAGATTCTTAAAACAGACACAATGCCTTTTACGAACCTCTAACTCAGTGAAAACTTTTTCATTAAATGTAGTAACACCATTACTTTGAGTGGACATTGTGTCCACTAGGAAGCTTGGATTGAGAGGCCCATGGCAAACATGGCACTCCCTAGCAAAGCACTATCTAGAGAAAGCTTAAATTTATCCAAGAAACTGAAATGCTAAAGACTCACCTTGATGTCACTGTTCTTGTGCTAGAGATGAGATATTTCCAGAGATTTGAGAGGCACTAGGCATTTCCAGTTAATCTTAATCCCCCTTTTCTGATTCCAAATTCACCAGAATGCATATTAAAATAGCACTTTGTTTCTCTTATAGGTACACAGGGCATTTCTGTTTAGAGAGTCAATGGATCTTGACAAGTCCGTGGACATATATTTGACTTATGTACCTGATTACTATGAATTTCTATCTGAAAAACAATAGATCTCATGTCAAGCATACAGAAAAAAAAAAAGAAAACCTAGTTTTCTTTGTGCAGTCAATGAGTGTTTATTAGGCACCCACTGCTGGCTAATGCCACTCTGCAAGACCTCTTGGGAGAGAACAGAGGATGCCCCATTGGCTCAGGGCCAGTTTCCACTAGGAAATATTGACAAGCCTTTTTCTCTGTTCCCTCCCCAGCTGAGCCTTTCTCAGAGTTTGATGCGGTGCTGTTGTTGCCAGATGCTCATTTAACCTCTGAAAAGCTTTAATAAATTTTACTAGCTTCCTGGGTGGTAAAAATGAGAGAGAAAATTGAGCTCTACTTTGCAGATGAAGACCTTAATTGCACCCTACCTTTCATTATCTCTCCTGAGGCTATGTCTTTGGTGGCAGGATCCTGGATGTGGGGAGAAGCCCCTTAGCACACAGCAGACTTTTCAGTAATAATTAGTCTGAAAGTCTTGGGGGGGGGGGTGCATTTTGGAGCTGGAAGGAGCCCGAGACATAGTCTTGGATAGCAGGAAACCAAGATCTGAAAAAGTTAAGTCACTTGGCCCAAAACATGTGACCTGATTTTATTTGCTTTCTGTGACTAGCTTTTAACAGTTACAAAGTCATTCCAGTACTCCACAAATTTAAATGTGTTGCTAGGATAGACATTTGACCTGTGGTTATGATGACAGCCAGCGTGCCTGCATTCCATATCAGAGTGACTGGGTTTGAGTCTCAGCTCTACTTTCCATTCTAGCTTTCTGTGAATGCCACGCTGGGAAGCAGCAGGCGTGGCTCAAGTGCTTGTGTCCCTGCCACCCTCATGGGTGGCTTGGATTGGATTCCCAGGCCCAGGCATTTTGGGAGTGAACCAATGGATGGGTGCTCTCTGTTTGTTCCCTTTTGTCTTTTTGCCTCTAAAATAAATACATGAACAAATAATTTAAATGTATTCCCAGCCATACTACTTTTTTTGTTGATATATATAACCTTAATTTGGCCATTTCAAAATGAAAGCCATTCTAATGAAAGTGCATTTGGACAGGAATATGCAAGCATTCATGGTTTCCTTTTAGTCCACCAGTACAATGAAGCAACACTGATGACAATATAAACTTTTAATCACATCAGACTTTTTAGATCAGAGCAGTTGTGAAATATGGAGAGATGATCACCTGCCATGATCATAATGCTTGCACACATCATAGTAGCAACTTTTTATTCAACACTGGGTAAACATTAAGCAATGCCACTAAATGATTATGAACTATCTTCCAAGGAATTCTCTCACCAACTATCCCCATGTTTCTGATGAGGATAGGATATTTTGACAACTTTTCTAGTTCCTCACATGTGTCAACAATGACATTGAGACCAAGGTGTGTCCTGCATGAAACCTGGGTTCACAGTTGTCAAGCTTGAAAAATTGTCCTAAGTGACACCCATTCCTCTTTGCTTTGCTTTGCTGATGGCAGCAACTCATTACAAATATTATCTTTGTTTTGTAAAAAAAAGAAAAATGAAAAAACTCCAATGTCTCTGCTTCTGAAAGTCGCTTTTTTCCCCAAAGGCATGTTGTATCATTTTAAAAATCATTGTCCTTTATGTTAGTTTTATTATTTTAATATCTTTAATTCTATGGAATTTTGTCATATTCATAATTAAATAAATTCACTGAATATAGGAATAGCTTTTTATACTTTGATGTCCCTACTCCTAACACTGTACTGTATAAATAATAAGCATCAAATAAATATTTTTTGATGGATTTGATTAATTCCAAGATGAAAGCAGTGGTAAGCAGAGAAAGTGTGTTTCTTTGTAGGAAACTGTCAGCTTTGTATAAAGGGCCAGAGGTGTCAGGAAAGCACTATGGCTGGGATTGTGCAAAGAACCAAAAGTTACCACAAGGTCAGTTTTGCTCTCGGTCTGCTGCTGAGTGGGTTTGTAGGTGAGTTATACGGTGACCAACCATTCCAGCTTTGCTGGGACTAATGAGTTTCCCACAATGCAACAAGTCAGCGTGAGTTGGCAATTCTAGAAAGTATGTGCCTCTGGTCGACAGGGCTGTGTTTTGCTATCTTTATGGGGGTTTATTCTTTCTACATCTTTAAACCCACCCACTCAACCAACCAACAAATGTCTGGGTGTCTGAAAGATGGGTCGGAGCCTGTTATTGCTGAAGTATTGTACATTTCCCACCATAAATGTTAGACTTAAACAGCCAATTTTATCTTGGAAGACCTAATGGTATTTTGGAGGTCATTATCATCAACGCTTATCTGCGACATGCCGACAGGGCTCCTGGGCCTGTTCACGCTGCAGATCTCCTTTGAAGTCCTGGAGAGCTTTACCCGCTGAGCTGCTATTGAGGGTACAGAGAGGAATAAAAGCTATTTATTAACATGCACTACAGGTCCAAGAGAGCCATATCAAAAGCTCACACACCAGGCTATTTAATTTGTTGGCCTGCTCAGGAGAAAGATACCTGCTGGGCAGGGTGGGTTTGAAGAATCAGATAGGAAGATGTATAAATGAGTATAATTCACACTATTATTTCTTGGCTGTGTTCACACATAGATGCGAAATTTTTTCTACTCTAGAGCTGGCATGTATCTCTCGCCACTTTCTCTGAGCTGGTATCCTGGCAGTTGAAACTTGGTGGAGAAAAATCATGCAGTTGGACTGACTAGTTTGTGACCTTCAAGTTATTTTAAGACTTCTTTTGGCATTGCCTGGTGGTCCCATTGTGTTTCTTCAGTAGGTACTCTTTCCTGTCTGCTGAGGTTGCTTTTTCAAACCTTCCTCTTATCCCTCAGCAGATGACCTTGGAGATTAAAAACAAAAGTCAGCAACTGTAATCCTGTTACCTCTGATCAACAGCTGTAACAATCCACATCTACCTTCACCTGCTTGTGTCTTCTCTGCTCAGTGATAGGGGAGTCATTCTTCCTCTGAGACTGATCATCATCTCCTGTGTGTTTTATGCACTTCCATGTGCCGTCCAGGCAGCTTCTGAATTGGCACCACGTGATCCCTATCTTTTAGGATTCATTCCCGGTGCAAGCTCCTCACTTAGAGTGTAGGCTGGACCTACTCAGTGGCTTCTATTGAGGAGCACATGGCACAGATGCTGCGTTGCTCATTTTCAAGTTAGGATTATTTCCATCTCTCCCACCTGCTTGCTCGGAGGAAGCGCCTACGTTACTGGGAGCTGCCTCATAGAGAGTGCCCCTTAGAGGAGCTGAGGGCAACCATGAGCCGATGGGATCAGTAAATGGAGTTAGTTGGTTTGACAACCCACGAGGCACTGCCTCCTGCCAATGAGCATTTGGCCAGGTTGGGTGTGAATCCTTCATGAGATCATGGTTTATATCCTGGTTAGCTCCAGTTTATATCCTGGTTGGTATCATCTGATGCCTTGATTGCATCCTGGGAGGAATCTGAGCCTTTAGACCCATCTAAGCTGCACTCAAATTCCTGACACACAGATGTGTGAGATGATAAATATTGACTGAAATCCAGTTTCATGAATATTTTTTAAATTTTTATTTTATTTGAAAGGCAAAGTGAGAGAGAGAGAGAGAGATCCTCCATCTGTTGGTTCTTTCCCCCAAATGGCTACAATGGATTGGGCTGAGTCAGGCTGAAGCCAGGAGCCAGAAGCTTCTTCCAAGTCTCCCACTTAGGTGGCGGGAATCCAAGCTCTTGTGCCATCGTCAGCTTCTTTCCCAAGCTCATTTGCAGGGAGCTCATAGGAAGTGGAGCAGCTGGAACTCAAACCAGTGCTTATATGGAATGCTGGCATTGCAGGCAGTGGCTTTACCTGCTATGCCACAATGCCAGCCCGCTAAGTTTTTTTTTTTTTTTAACACAGCCATATATAAATTGACACATTAAAGTATTTTTATTTCCACACTTGCCCCTTGATTCAGAATAAATATATGCAGAAATACAACTTGACTAACAAAAATATGGTGTGAGTCACAAATGTGAATGTGATATTATATAATTTTCTATGACCAAATTAAAAGAAATGAAAAGAAACAAAAAATTCAATTTTAATAATATCTTTCTTACTATGGCAAAGCCAAGTCATTTAATATACAGTATGATTGAAGAGATATTTTAGATACATGGTTTGTGGGCTTGGTTTTTGAAGCTCAGGGCTCATATTACATGTACAAGGCAGTCCCATTCAGACTGGCCACTCAGTGAGTACATGGGGTAGGGGTTAGCCCATTGGACAGCTCAGGTTGAAAATGAAACACACTTTGGTAACACAGCAAAATAACACAAAGCTACATTTTTCTCCAAATACTGATTTTTCTAATCTTTTAAAAGAGTTTCCTATGGTAATTCTTTTTTTTTTTTTTTTTTTTTTTTTGACAGGCAGAGTGGACAATGAGAGAGAGAGACAGAGAGAAAGGTCTTCCTTTGCTGTTGGTTCACCCTCCAATGGCTGCCGCGCTGCAGCCGGCGCACCGCGCTGATCCGATGGCAAGAGCCAGGTACTTATCCTGGTCTCCCATGGGGTGCAGGGCCCAAGTACTTGGGCCATCCTCCATTGCACTCCCTGACCACAGCAGAGAGCTGGCCCGGAAGAGGGGCAACCAGGACAGAATCCAGTGCCCCGAGCGGGACTAGAACCCGGTGTGCCGGCGCCGCAAGGCAGAGGATTAGCCTAGTGAGCCGCGGCGCCAGCAGTAATTCTACCATTAGTGAAAGTTCATTTTCCTGGCCATGGAGGAAGCACACTGCTCTGTGCCAAGGGAAAGCTCGTTCCCCTACTTGCACTATGTTCCCAGGTGACTGGCATCTCTGAAGGGCCTCCTCTTGTGGATGTGCGGGTTTCCCACCACAGTCACTGCTGTTGTAGCTCCTCCACACTTGCTCGCTTAGCACGTGTGTCCTCTGTTGTTGGGTGTTGGTGGCTGCCTTCCCCGGATCTGCAAATTCCTGAGACTTGGAAGAATCCTCCACTGGCCTCTGGTACGGTTCAGTTATTTCAGTTCAAATTTCTCCCGACAGCGCTGAGAAGTGGGGCCATGATTAGGTCATGAGTGGATTAAAGGAATTATCTTGGGAATAGCCTAATTAGTAAAAGGGGGATGTTCAGTGCTTCTCTCTCTCTCTCTCTCTCACAGGTACTCTTTTGGCACATGATACCTTTCATCATGTTATGACACAGCAAGAAGACCCATGCCAGGGGTAGTTCCTTGGTCTTGGACTTACCCACGTCCAGAACCGCACGTGCAATAAACTTCTGCTTATTCACTCACTCTGGTATTCTACAGCAGCAGCAGCAGCAGCAGCAGCAGCAGCAAATAGACAGTGACAGGCTCCGTGCTGGGGCTGTCCACCTGGTACCTGGGCTGTGGGGTCTACTCACCTCACACCTTCGTGATCTTAGCGGACATGCCAGTTCCTAATTTTCAGTTATTTTCCTCCGGAGGATGTAAGAGGAACCTTCTGGGCCTCTACCTGCCTCATAGGAAATGAGGGAGTCTGGAATGTGAGTGAGGATCCTCCATCCTTCTCCCTTTCCTTTCTCCTGTTCCTGTTCTGTACTCCATGATGGGTGAGGCATTCTGTGAAGCTGCCTCCCCTAAGATTTCTGTCTTGAAATTCCTAAAGAAATATTGGGGACTTCTGTGTCATACCCCTCACTGTCATTAGCCTGGATGGTAACCACGCCTCTTTTTCCTCCACCTGCATGGACAGTCAACTCTTTCTGATTTGTCTCCTCTTTTCAGGATCTTAAATACATCAAAAGCGAAGCCTAAGGAAACAATAAACCCAAAGGGATGGGCAATGTTAATAATCCCTTCCCTGGTATTAAGAGGTATCCCTCAATCTTCCCTATCCCACTGAGAGCTATGGCTGCCTACTTCTGTCTTCAACTTAGTTTGAGAACAATACCTTTTCTCTTTAGCTCCAAGCTTTTGCTAGTTCAAAAGCGCTTTGGCCTCAGAAACATCTATTCCCCACTCAAACTCACCTCTTGTTCTAGACTGGACTGACCTCAAAAAAATGCCATTGATCTAGAGCAAGAAGAGAAAAATATTCATTAAAAATATGTGAAAAAAAATCTCTAGTCTCAGAATCAGCCCTTAAGGCATTCGGATCTGGCTAAAAAAGCCCATGAGAGTATTTCAGGCATGGAAAGCCAAGACACTGGCAAAACAAAACAAAACAAAACAAAACAAACAAAACAAAAAAACCCTAAATGAAAGATCTCTGTGAGTGAGATCCCGGTGGAAAGAATGGGCCATCAAAGAAGGAGGTACCTTTCTCTGAAGGGAGGAGAGAACTTCCACTTCGAATATGGCCTTGTCTAAATAATATTGGAGTTGGCGAACTCAAGAGGCTTCCATAGCCTTGACAGCTCATGACAAGAGCCTCGGGCGACGGGCGATTACTGATGTCATAAAAAAGAATGTCAACTGTTAAATCAACAATGGGAGTCACTGTACACCTGCTCCCCATGTAGGACCTCTGTCCTTAATGTGTTGTACTATGTGAATTAATGGTAAAACTACTATCCAAACAGTACTCTATACTTTGTGTGTCTTTGTGGGTGCAGTCTGTTGAAATCTTTACTTAGTATATACTAAGTTGATCTTCTGTATAAAAAGATAATTGAAAATGAATCGTGATGAAGAATGGGATGGGAGAGGGAGTGGGAGATGGTGGTTGTGGGTGGGAGGAAGGTTATAGGGGAAAGCCGCTATAATTCAAAAGTTGTACTTTGAAAATTTATATTTATTAAGTTTTTTTTTTTTTTTTTGACAAGCAGAGTGGACAGTGAGAGAGAGAGAGAGACAGAGAGAAAGGTCTTTCTTTTCCGTTGGTTCACCCCCCAATGGCTGCTGCGGCTGGCGCACCACGCTGATCTGAAGTCAGGAGCCAGGTGCTTCCCTGGTCTCCCATGTGGATGCAGGGCCCAAGCACTTGGGCCATCCTCCACTGCCTTTCCAGGCCACAGCAGAGAGCTGGCCTGGAAGAGGAGAAACCAGGACAGAATCCAGTGCCCCGACTGGGACTAGAACCTTGTGTGCCAGTGCCACAGGCGGAGGATTAGCCTATTGAGCCGTGGTGCCGGCTAAATAAAAGTTTTAAAAAAATGTGAAAAAAAGACACTGTTCTGCTTCCTGACCACACTGACCCCAAAGCAGTTCCTCTCTTCCTGTGGAATCATTTACACCACCATTCTGCAAACAGGCTGTAGCAGAGATGGCTAATTTTCTGCAACAAAATTCTCTTCCTCTCTAGGTCCCTGGTTCTGTTAAGAGTGCTGAGTACATGTTCTGGTATTCTGTTCAAAAGACGAGGCTAATGAGATACAGTGCAAATCTTTAGTGCTGCTTCTTGGTTAAAAAAAATGAGTACTTAGCTGGTAGCTGCTATTTGGCCTCTCCTTTATTTTGCATTTTTCCTAACTGGAATGCAGAAAGTGATGGCTGAAACTAGCAGCCATTGTATGACCACGAGGCATACTTGAGGATTGAATTCCTATGGTAAAACTGAAGTGCCAGGAAGGCGAGAAGAGTGAGATATTAATGTATGGGGGTATTTCAAAAAGCTTATATAAAAACTGAATTAAAAGATGTTTTGGAGCAAACTTTTTTTTGAAATCATGCGGTTTTTTTCCCCTCTTATACCCATTTTCTGTGAACTTTTGAGGATCGCTTGTATAGTTTCAGTGAAGACACTGTAGATTCATCAGTGTGGGTTCTAGAATAGCTACCTCCAGCTGTCATGTTACATGAGCAAAGTGAGCTATTGTCTGGTAGAGGCCATGTTTCCATGGCTTTAACTTTACTTTCTTACTGTTAACAAACATTGCAACTTGAATCCTTTGCTTATGCTTCCTCGGGACTGCTCTTGGCAGTTCTTTTAAATGAAAAATCACATACAGCTGAGTCAAGTCAATACTGTTTAGTTGCTGAACCGTTGAGGCCGTCTTCAGGCCCAGCCTCTGACTCCTTCTCCAGATTGTCTCCCTTCCGAGTGTCTTCCCCTTACAAAGTCACTCTCTTCCTTCTCTGCCCCCGACTTACCAGCCCTGGAGCCTCTTCTTTCTCTCCACTTTCTTTTATGATTATTTCTATAATGTTCATGCAAACCAATCTTATGTCAACAATGCCTAAGATTTTATCTTTTGCTTAAATTTTCCTTTAGGTTCCAGATGTCACATGCATGGCTGAATGCCTGGTATTCTCTCCTTGAGTCATGCAATCTAACGTGGACAGTGGGATGGATGGCAACAGACAGTTCTAATCTCCTGCAGCAACTGCCTTCTCGTCCCTCCCCTCAAACTCCACACAGCAGCCAAAATGCTCTGTGTTTTTTGAGAGAGAAATCATGCAAAGTTGCCATCTGGCTCAGGAGCCATCCGTTACTCTCCATTTCACTTGGCATAAAAACCAAAGTTCTCATCACGCCAACAAAACCCTGCATTTGCAGAGCTAGATGCCACCTCTGCTTGCCTCCCTCCCCCTCCAACCCTCACTTCTTCCTCTTTTTCAGAAGAGTCTTTTCCATCCAGGAGCCTCTAAGTATGCAGTTCCTTCTGCCTAGAATCTGCTTCCTTCCAATTGTTTGCAAGATGAGACATTCCTCTCTCCATTACCTCACAGCCCGCTTTTCAAGTCTCAGCGTTTTTACCTTGTTTAATTCCCTTGTAATCCTTGTTATAGTATGTAGTTACTTCACTCGACTACTTATTTCATTGTGTGCTTGTTTCCTCAGTAGAATTTAAACTCCAGTAAATGTAGCATTTTTGTCTTCTTTGCTAACCACTGTATTTCTGGCACTGGGAATGTGGTAGGGAGCAATACCAATGTGAATAAGGAGTGGTGGCCCTGGCTCTGTCTCGGCACAATGAGTATGTACTTCATTCTCAGTTTTACTTGTAACCAAAGGAAATATAATGAGAGTCAGAAATACATAGATAACAGGAAGGTGTAATTACTCAAGAACAATAGCTATAATTTTGTAAAAACTTGTTCAACAAAATTACGTAAGTACACACTAATCAATGTATGCAAATCACATAGCTTGTAGACAAAGGTAAAGACCAACTTTAGAGCTGACTGCTCAGAATATAGCCATCAATAACTCATGACTATTAGCTTGACATCTACTTCTGAAGATAAAGGAAGACACGTGATTAGTTATGGAACATAAAACTATTTTCTATATGACTTTTAAAATAAAGTGTTACTTTAGCCTTTACTTAAAACACTTAAAAAAGAAAGTGAAGGAATTGCTAAACTTAAGATGAACACTTCATGATTTTTTGCATAAAGCTACCTCTAAATTTAAGAAAATAAAGGGCCGGTGCTGTGGCATAGCGGGTAGAGCTGCCACCTGCAATGCCAGCATCCCATATGGACACTGGTTGGAGTCCCAGTTGCTCCACTTCCGATCCAGCTCTCTGCTATGGCCTGGGAAAGCAGTAGAAGATGGCCCAAGTCCTTGGGCCCCTGCACCTGCATGGGAGACTCAGAAGAAGCTCCTGGTTCCCGGCTTTGAATTGGTGCAGCAGCTCCAGCCGTTGCGGCCAACTGGGAGTGAACCAGCGGATGGGAAACTTCTCTCTCTCTCTCTGCCTCTCCTTCTCTCTCTGTGTAACTCTTTCAAGTAAATAAATAAAAATCTTTAAAAAAAAAGAAAATAAGATTTGGAATAACATTAGTAAGCAAATGTCATTGTTTTAGAAACACTACCATTACATTTTAGGCAGAATTAATGGACTCTCATTTATTCCTTCGCTTCTCTCTCATCTCCTGATTTTTGATAGCCACTTGATTTTTATGTTTTTAGATTTATTTATGAATTTGAAAGGCAGAGTTACAGAGAGGCAGAAGCAGAGAGAGAGAGAGGTCTTCCATCTGCTGGTTTACTCCCCAAATGGTTGCAATGGCTGGAGCTGCGCCAACCCAAAGCCAGGAGCCAGGAGCTTCCTCCAGGTCTCCCATGCAGGTGCAGGGGCCCAATGACTTCAGCCATTTTCTACTGCTTTCCCAGGCCACAGCAGAGAGCTGGACCAGAAGTGGAGCAGCCAGGACTTGAACTGGTGCTCATATGGGATGCCAGCACTGCAGGCTGTGGCTTTACCAGCTATGCTACAGCACCAACCCCTGCTTTATTTTCATTATGCTGTGGTACTATAAAATTGTGTTCTGGTCTGTAACCATCATTCCAGATGGCTTTATTTTAATTTCATATTTAGATTAATTCTGATTTCATCCATCCTTACCCCCTTTTTTTAAAATTTTTTTTTACCAGGCAGAGTTAGACAGTGAGAGAGAGACATACAGAGAGAGAGTTAAGACAGTGAGAGACAGAAAGGTCTTCCTTCCATTGGTTCATTCCCCTAATGGCCGCCACAGCTCGTGCTGCGCCGAACCGATACTGTTTGTAGAATTATATCTCTCTGTTTGGTCTCCATTAGTGTTATTCTGAGGTTCAATTTTTTTTTTAAGATTTTATTTGAGAGGTAGAATTCGAAAGAGAGGGGGAGAGAGATTGAGGTCTTCCATCTGCTGGTTCAGTCCCCAAATGGCTGCAATTGCTGGAGTTGGGCTAATCTGAAGACAGAAGTCAGGAGCTTCTTCTGAGTCTCCCATGCAGGTGCAGGGGCCCAAGCACTTGGGTCATCAGCTACTGCTTTCCCAGGCCATAACAGAAAGCTGGATCAGAATAGGGGCAGATGGGGCTTGAACCAGCACCTACATGGGATGCCAGTGCTTTAGGCAGAGGCTCAGCCTATTAAGCCACAGTGCCAGCCCCTAAGCTTCAATCTTTACTTGTAGTGATAAAAATGTCTGCTTGTGTCTCAAGTTTCCATTACCTTCATAGGCAGAATAACAGACAACACAATCTGCAGAACATTTGATCTCTGAATTAAAACAATCTCAATGCACTGATAAACACAGTGATAGAAATTTTAGTATCAGTTTTTCTAAAATTGGCTAATAGATATGGCTTCTCCTCCCTGGCTCACTCTCACTTTGAGTCTTTTACTCCCTTAACCTAGTTTACATAGATGGGGAGCTGATTAAACACAACCCTTTTCCCTGGGAGAGGACAAACTCATTTTTAACCAAAGGATGCAGGAGTTTTTGGTGATGTCACATTGAGCTGATAGAAAAGCACCTTAGAAGGTGTCCGGTCTTTGGTCACTTTCTGCTCTGCTTGACTGGGCACCCTTGCTCTGGGGGAATTACAAGCAGCCCAAGACTGAAGAAGTTTTCTTATTTTAGTCCTGAATAAAGAAAGATTCCTAAAGAAGTCAGAGGTGTGGCTCAGGTGCCAGATCTACAAACAAGTAGGAGCCACAAAATGTGCCACATTGCAAAGCAGTGTGTGGAGCATTGGGAGGGCCTGAGAGCCAACGGATAGAGCAGAGGAGGGCAGAGTCGGCTCCACCTCGGCAGGTAGCCAGTCTACTGTTTTCCTCTCTGGAACACCAGCACACATGTGGCACATAATAAGCACTAAAGTCATGTGTTAACTCATTTGATTAGCCAGGTCATATGTAGAACACTTAGACATTGGTGTGGAAGTGAAAAAGAAAGTGCTACCTGAGCAGCTAGCTACTTGCTAATTTAATCTTTGCACTTTGAGAAGATTCAGCAATTGCTCCTTTGTATAATCAATTGATACTCAATTAACTTCTAATAGCTAACAATAATTTTAGGGCAATAATTTGAATCTCCTGAAGAGTTATCTTGCATTTTCCCTTATAAGTCTGTTCTGGGGAATGAGTCACAAGTATTAATTACTGGGGAGAGATTATTTTTTTAAATGTAGTGATGTACATGATGCATTTAATAATTAAACATTTTTAATAGTTTTTCAATACTTTAGAAGTTATTAACATTTGGTGGACAAAGATTTTATTCCGTTGTCCAAACATATGGCAAAAGATAACTTGCTTAAGGTGTTGAATTTCTGCTTCTATTGAAAAGCTGTTTAAAAGTGAAACTGGAGAACATGTAATTACCTCAACAGAATGATTATGGGACATGGCTAAACTGGTCGTCCTAGGTGGTTAACTGCATGATTAAGAAACAATAATGGCATGGATAACATGAACCTTGTCCAGTAATGATCTCAATTTGCATTTCAGTTCTCCAAAGCACAAGTAGGTTAACTGAATACCAAAAGAGCAGTGAATTGCCTGTGATTTGCATCTTTAAACGGTGGTTAAGAATTCAAGAAATTAGACTGTAGTATTTATAATGTTACACGGCCAACACACCCCCTCAACTTCCTGTTCTTCTGAGTGTAGAAAGGAAGAAAAGGCCATATTCTTCACTTATGTAATTGATAACTACTAATTTTCTAACAATTTTCCAATGATTGCTTGCTACAAAAATGTAAAATGGGGCCAGAAGCCTTCGCATATATTATTCACACTGTAATTTTGGTTTATTTCCTTCTAGACTTTTTTTCCAATGAATATTTTTTGGAACATTTGTAATCATGGTGTTTTCACAGTTTATCCTGACTTTTAAAAACCTGGTATTATAAATATTAGTTGTGTTTATAACAACAAAAAAGCTGAAACAAGGTAAACATATACCGTACGCAATGGACACATCACATTCTTAAGGCTACAAGTTATGAAAATTTCCATGTAACTGGTATTTAGACTGTTTCTATTTCTGTTGTTGCAAGTGAGAAAAACATTGCAATGTGTATATTTTTGTGCACATGATTTTTTCCCCAGGATTGTGACTGCTTTCTTAAAAGAAAATTCTAACAGAGAAATTAGTAGGAAAAAAATCTATACAACTACTTCTAATAATTCCTGAAGCAAATATTATTCAGATTCCCTTTGTTTCCAAGAGACACGAACTAACCTGGAAATAAAGGGAGACTTTAACACATTATCTTGTCTAATGTAGCAGCAGGAAGCAAAGTGGACGGGAATGGCTAGAACCAGGGATTTTTTCCCTTATTTCTTTCCATGGCTCAGCAGTCAACCTCATCTCATTCATTGCTGTTCGATTTTTTTCTATCCTCCCTACCCTAAATGTCTGGATTTTTTGTCTTAATGAGGGTTTTAACTCAAATTGGAAAGACCTTGGAGAGCTCTCTTTATCCTGGCTTCACTTGGTCAGAGACTTGCTCTGAATCCATCTGTACTGGCAAAGCAGATAAGAGCTTCTAACAGGGAAAAGGATTCAGAGGCCAAAGTCTTCTTCCCAGTTCATTTACAGAGAGTCCAGAACTTAGGTACACTGGGTATGCTATTTATGCCCATATATGATGAAATCACTTTATCAATTGGTAATCCTATCAGCAAACTGCATAGATATTGGCTTCATCAGAATTGAAATTTTTAGAAAATATTTTCCTTTTCCTTTTTTTTTTAAAGAGCAGCTAATTTTTTATTTATTTGACAGATAAAGTTAGACAGTGAGAGAGAGAAACAGAGAGAAAGGTCTTCCTTCTGTTGGTTCACTCCCAAATGGCCGCTATGGCTGGAGCTACGCAGATCTGAAGCCAGGAGCCAGGTGCTTCCTCCTGGTCTCCCACGCAGGTGCAGGCGCCCAAGCACTTGGGCCATCCTCCATTGCCTTCCCGGGCCATAGCAGAGAGCTGAACTGGAAGAGGAGCAACCGGGACTAGAACCTGGTGCCCATATGGGATGCTGGTGCTGCAGGCGGAGGATTAACCTAGTGAGCCACAGCGCTGGCCCTTAGAAAATATTTTCATTCCTGGTTCAAGAAGGTGTTCTGAACAGATGTTTGTAACTCCTCATTCACATCAATTCTACAGAAATGACATTAAATAATTTTCATAGAAGTAAATCCATAGGAACTCTGTGAATGGGATGGAGAAGATACATTTATTAGGGATATATTTTTGATATTTTATAGAAGACACACAGGTCATTGTCATTGATTAGAGAGTGCAGAGGATGTTAACAGCCCAGAATATGTGCAAATGAGGCCCATGGTGGGGATGGAATTTGTCCTTATTGGCAGAGCCCCAGAGGAGTGTCGTGTTCAGTCTGACAGCATGAAGAGAAAATGGGAAAGGGGAGCTGTTGGGGTGGTCAGTTATTCAAGACAGTGATGCCAGATGCTTTCTGTTGCTCCTGTTCTGGGCATTTCCACACCTAACCTACAGAGTGATTGCTGCTAAAGCGGCCTAGGCCACCCAGCACCCAACCATGGAGTTGTTCACCAAAGAATTAGTGGGATATGTTTGGATCACATTACCAGGTAGGAGTTGACACTCAAGCCTAAACCTTGATATGAAAGATGCTTTAGTTACCCATTACTGGATGACAGAACCTTAACATTTATCAGCTTAAGACAACAATTAGTTTTTTTTTTTTTTTTTCTAAGCTTATATTGGTGGGCTGGGCTCTGGGACTAGTTCTTCTCTTTCATGTAGGGTTGGCTAAGTTATTTATTTAAATGCATGCTGTTGGGAGCTCAGCTGCCTGAAACAACCAAGAAGGCATTGTGTACCTCAGCTGGAGTGTTCACAGTGACTGTGGGCTCACTGTTCTCTCCATCCCTACATTATCTCTGTAGACTGACCCGAATAACAAGGCTTCTGGATTCTTATGGTGCAAACCATGGGACATACAGATTCCCTTAAGTCATACAGCATTGCTTGAACTCTGTTCCGTTGATCATGGTTAATTCTATGTGTCAACTAAGTCACAGGATATCCAGATATTTGGATAAACATGATTCTGGGTATGTCTGTGAGGTTGTTTCTGGATGAGATTCACATCTGAATCAGTAGACTGAGTAAAAAGAATTATCCTCTCTAGTGTGGGTGGTACTCCTCCAATCACTGTAAGGCCTAAATGGAACAAAAAGGCACAATAACAGGAAATCCTCCTACCTAATCACTTGAGCTGGGACATTGATCTTTTCTAACCTCTGTCTTTGGACTAGAACTTACATCATTGGTCCTCCTGCTCCTCAGACCTTCAGGCTGGGAGTGGAGCCTCACAGTGACCCCCCTGGTTCTCCTGACAGCCACCTGAAGATCCTGGGGCTGGATAGCCTCTGTGGTCATGTGTGCTGACTCCTTACAATAAACAGTAACTTTTATCTATCTTATTGGTTCTGATTCCCTGGAGAACCGTGGCAAATCCAGCTTGCATATGCATTGTTGAGGGAGATTGTTAGTGGCCATTTGTGCAGATAGTCTCCACAAATGTGGATGAACACCTGTACTACACAGAGCATACTTCTAGTGCTACCTCTAAGTGTGTAGAACTAGAAGTCAGTATTGCTAGTCAGGAGAGAGGACTGGTAGACAAACAGAGTCACACAAAGTCTTATATTACCAGATTATGTGACTAAATATAAACAGATAACAAAGGCTCTGACAAATTTATGAAAAATTAGGCCGGTGCCGCGGCTCACTAGGCTAATCTTCTGCCTTCAGCACCGGCATCCTAGGTTCTAGTCCCGGTTGGGATGCTGGATTCTGTCCTGGTTGCTCCTCTTCCAGTCCAGCTCTCTGCTGTGGCCCGGAAAGGCAGTGGAGGATGGCCCAAGTGCTTGGGCCCTGCACCCACATGGGAGACCAGGAGGAAGCACCTGGCTCCTGGCTTCAGATTAGTGTAGTGCGCCAGCCATAGCAGCCATTTGGGGGGTGAACCAATGGAAGGAAGACCTTTCTCTCTGTCTCTCTCTCTCACTGTCTAACTCTGCCTGTTAAAAAATTATGAAAAATTTTAAGCACCTAGGAAAAGTGTCAAGAAGTGTCAAAGTGAAAATAGAGACAGTTCTAGAAGAGAGAGGTAATTGGGTGAACTGACTAGAACTTTAAATGTGATTATAATTAGTGCCTTTATCAGTTTTTGGTTGCTTCTATAATAAATTACTCTGCATTTCATGGCTTGAAAATAGCACAAATGTATGACCACAGTTTTGGGAGTCAGACATTTGGAATGGGTTTCATTGTGCTAAGATCAAGGTACTGTGTTTCTCTTAGAGACTCTGAGGGAGAAGTTTCTGCATTCCTGGGCTCATGGCCCTTCCTTCAATCTTCAAAGCAAATCATGGCCAAGTGAGTATTTCCTATGCTGCCATCTCTCTGCTTCTGACCCTTCCATCTCCCTCTTCCCCACTTAAGGACCCCTATGATCACACTGGGCCCATTTGGATAATTCAAGATAACCTTAGTTTCATCTGCAATGGAACTCCCCTTTGCCTGATAACCTAAAATATGTACTATTTCTAAGGGTCAAGACAAGGGACATCTTTGAGGAAAGAGTATTATTATTCTTCCTATCACAGCTAATGGAAAATTTGTATTTTCATAGAAACACAATTCTTTGAAAATAGAAGTTAGACACTTTTTTTCCATGATTCAGTAGCATTTATATGTTGGTAGAACCTCAAACACATAAAGAACTCAACAAACAATTGTTGGGCAGTTGGCAGGAGAGACAAAAGACCTTTAACTATACTCTTTGATGTTTTCAAGTCCTGGTGGCATGAACAGATATTAGGAGCATGTACAGAAGTATCCCCAAGAAATCCTGTGCGTGAGAGCTAGGGATAGGATCTTGCAATCAGATATTTGCTCCAAAATGATGTGACTATTTCAGAGGAAGGAACATGGAAGACCCCAAATGGAATTTGAAGTGTGTACAAATTATATTAATTGGGAAGGAGGTGGAACGTTTACAGCCATAACTTGCATTACTTGAGTTCTGAGTCAGAAGTGTCTTGGTCAGTGACCTAAGCTAACTGACATTGGAAAGGGTAAAAAAGATTTTCTTTCTACTTTTTTTAAGGTATAGATGCTGACTTGGATATCATAGCCAGATTTAAGGCCCCAAATAGGCAACAGAACAGTGGGGTTAGGAAGGACTAGGGTGCCATAGAAATCAGCTTAAAATGGTCTTTAGAGTTTGTTGCATTGTACAGGCAATAGGGTAGATTATCCATAGAAGGACTGTCTATTCTCTGTATTTCTCCAACATAAGAACTTTTTCCACTGTTCAAAGCAAATGCTTTTGTTAGTTATTATGTAGTGACTTTAAAGCGGATGTCTGCTTTCTTTTTAAAATTCCATGAACGTGGAAACAAATTATTTTTACTTAGTGTTCTTTATATATATGTAAACAAAATGTTCCACTGAATCCAAACAACCAGAGGTTTAACATGTGAATAACTGTGAGAAAATTGAGTGCTCAAGATTCAGGGGAAAGCACATCCAAACCCTCTAATACGCTCTCCCCTACTCCCAAAGCTAACTTTAATCACATCATTAAATTGAGATTCTCTTAGAAGGTGGGGCAGAAAATTGCATTTTAAAACCCACTTAGATATTTTTGTTTAGTTCATGAAGGGCAACACTGACATGTGATAAAAGATATCTTTTGAATTATCTCAAACTCACAGCTTTGGTTTTATGATCAGAGAGCTCCAGTATATTTTGTGTCATGAATAAGTCTGTCTGACATGGTCCATGACCCTTTGACATTCCGGAACACAGGAAATCTTTTAAGTCTTAAGCTAAGCAAATAGTAGCATTTCATTACTGTTTTGCTCAAATGTAAAGTATGATACTTCAGGCTCTGTATTATACATAGAATTTTAAATGTGAGTTTGTATTTAGACTTAATAAATGTAGTATATAAGACATCATTCTCTGCTTCCTAATGACACATATCACGCATGCATACATACACCTCTCTCTCTATTTCTATAATATATGTATGCATGTAATGAACTTTTTATCTTGGAATAATTTGAGGTTAGCAGAAAAGTTACAATGAGTTGTACAGAGGTACAGTTACAGTTCTTTTCCTGTTGTCAACTTTACATTACTGTGGTACATTTGTTAAAACCAAGAAATCAATACTGTGCACTGCTTGTATAAAACTCTAGCCCATATGTAGGTTTCACTAGTTTTTGTGTGAGCAGTCTGCTTCTGCTCCCTCCAGGATCACGTGCAGGACACCACATTGCATTTAGGAGCCATGTTCCCTTAGCCTCCTCTGCTCTGTGACAGTTCCTCAGTCTTGTTTTTCATTGTCTTTTTTTGACAGTTTTGAGAGTTCTCAGGTCTTTTTTTTTTTTTTTAACAATTACTCAATTTAAGTCTGTTTGATGTTTTTCCCATAACTGGGCTGGGGTTATGGATTCTAGGGCAGAGTAACACAGAAGAAAAATGCCATTCTCATCACAACATGAGAGGTTATGTGATATCCACATGACGCACACTGGTGAGGTTAACCTTGATCCTTGGGTTAAGATCTTGTTCACCTTCTGCACTGTAGAGTTATTCTCATTCTTTGGAAGTGACTCATGGAGTCCACTTCATACTCAAGTGAGGATGAAGGATAAACTCCACCTACTGCTTATTTGGAATTCAAAAACCCTTTTTAATGTTTGTAATCTAAAGACTTTGCTCTCCATGGCCCTCTACATTGTGTTGTGAAGGAAATCCTGAATGAAGTTCTCTCTTCATCTCTGCCTGAGGGAAGAGGATGTGTCTGAATGTCCTGTTGACTCTCTTGCATCTTTTTTCCCAAAACACAAAACAGTATTGACCTAGGCAGGGATAGGTGGAAAGAAATTTACACATCTTTTTGAATGTATTTTCATCTTTAGAAGAAGTGAAGCTGAATTTTAAATATGGAATATAATAAAGTCAACTATTTTAATCCAATGTTAGGGTATGAAAAACCTCTTCTCACAACATGTTGACATGACGCAGTTTTAGTTGGGTTTCCCTTGACAAACTCACTGGCCAGGTGAGGAACAGTTCCTACCTTAATTTGCATCATTGTCCCCTCCCTCAGACCTTCCACTGATCTATAGGGTGGATGTTAGAGGTTCACTGATATCCTTTTCTTTTCTTTCTTTCTTTCTTTCTTTCTTTCTTTCTTTCTTTCTTTCTTTCTTTCTTTCTTTCTTTCTTTCTTTCTTTCTTTTTTTTTTTTTTTTTGACAGGCAGAGTGGACAGTGAGAGAGAGACAGAGAGAAAGGTCTTCCTTTGCCGTTGGTTCACCCTCCAATGGCCGCTGTGGCCGGCGTGCTGCGGCCGGCGCATTGCGCTGATCCGAAGCCAGGAGCCAGGTGCTTCTCCTGGTCTCCCATGCAGGTGCAGGGCCCAAGGACTTGGACCATCCTCCACTGCACTCCCGGGCCATAGCAGAGAGCTGGCCTGCAAGAGGGGCAACCGGGACAGAATCCAGCACCCCTACCGGGATTAGAACCTGCCGTGCCAGCGCCACAGGCGGAGGATTAGCCTATTGAGCTGCGGCGCCGGCTGATATCCTTTTCAAATTCACACGTTGAAGCTCTCACCTGCAGTACTTCAGAATGTGACCTTATGTGAAACAGGATATTTAAGATTAGCTGGATTGAAGTCCTGAGGGTGGGCTCTAGTCCTGTGTGATTGGTGTCCTTATCAAAACAGGCAATTTGATCACAGGCATGGGCGCACTGAGAGAACACGGCACAAGAGGAAGGCAGAGGTCAGGGTCATGGTTCCACAAGCCAAAGGCTGCCAAAGGTTGCCAGCGCCCCTAATATCAGGAGAGGGGCATGGAGCTTACTGTCTCACAGCCCTCAGAATGAGCCACCTCTGCTAACCCCTTGATCTTGGACTTCCATCCTCCAGAACTAGGCACCAGTAAGTTTCTGTTGTGTTAGAAGTGATACCCACTTTTTGCACCACTATGACATTAATATAGGAGATAATCAAAGTTGGATGGAGCAATCAGTTTGTGGCTCAAAACGCTCTTGGTTGGGGCTGGCGCTGTGGTGCACTAGGTTAATCCTCTGCTTGTGGTGCTGGCATCCCATATGGGCACCGGGTTCTAGTCCCAGTTGCTCCTCTTTCAGTCTAGCTCTCTGCTGTGACCTGGGAAGGCAGTGGAGGATGGCCCAAGTGCTTGGGTCCCTGCACTGAAGTGGGAGACCAGCAGGAGGCACCTGGCTCCTGGCTTTGGATTGGCATAGCTCTGGTTGTGGCGGCCATTTGAGGGGTGAACCATTGGATGGAGGACTTTTTCTCTGTCTCTCTCTCACTGTCTGTAATTCTACCTGTCAAATCAATCAATCAATCAATCTTAAAAAAACTTGGTTTCAGATCTTTGTCATGCCATAAACTCTGTGTAGCACCTGCCACGATTCTTTTAAATGTTCATCCAAGATGTTTCCATGGTGTGGATTGTATTGAAATTCGTATTTTTCAGAGCCATATTTAAGGTTTTTGGCTTCCAAAATCTCATTCAACGCCTGACGTCTTTCCATTGATTGATGCTGTTGCGACCAGCTTCCTGTGTACTTTCTAAAGGCTGAATCACTCAGCTTTGCCTTGAGATTTGGTCATAAGTGAGGTGAACTACAGATTTTCCTTGATAAAACAGCATTATCTTTCGTGGTGGAGCGAAATATTGAATTTCTTTTGACAGTTGAATTGAAAAAGTTTGTGTGTTTTCCATCTTAATCAAACCCATACCATTGCCCTAGTCATTCCGGGTTGCATTAACTGTGTACCATTTGGCTCCAGCAGGTGAAGCCATGGCTAACTCCATACAGCTGTGCTTGCACATAACTATGGTGAATGTTTCTCTGCATCTAGGAACCAGAACATGTTCACTTTCCATGGAAGAATGAATTACTTAAGTGATGGACTTGTGAGCAGAGAAAAAAGGTAGGGGTGGTGGTGTTCATTAAAGGAAGTGGGAAATGAACTCTTTGAAATGATGATCACAGGATAGCCCTTTTCTCCAGTGGTTCACCTTATTTCCTAGGCATGCTTAGTAATACTCCAGGGAAGCAGGACCACATATTCTTTTATCTGTTTAGAATTTGAAGGAGCTGAAATGTAGAAATGAATGACCAGCTTATAGAGGTGCCTCTCTCTCCCCTGCTCTAAAATTCAATTCAAATCTAATTTCAACCAACATTTTCCTAGCAAGGTAGTTGGACATTTGAGTAGGCAAATGAAAACTTGGCATTTTGGCCTACTTTTCATCAAACTGATGTCAAGTACAACTGTGGTGATTTGAGGGTTGCAGAAGGTGAAACAGAGTACCCCAGCCATACCCATTTAAAGAACTAGAAGTGCAAGCTGCTTCTACTTAACTGGGTTCATCCTGACTGTCTGGTCCTGAAGTAAGTTGAGGCCAATGGGAATGGACTCTGCACATCACTCTTTAATCAAGGGTCATAAGCTCGGAGTCCAGATCAGTTTTCTGTAACTGAATCTACTCTTGTATTTCATATTAGGCTTTCATTTGCACAGAAAAAAAAATCTAGTTTGTCCCTAGTAGGACTACTTCATATTTTTGGAGTTAGTATATTTTTAACAAAAGAGCCTCCAGCTATAATTTATCCAACTGTCAATTACTTATTTCCTTTCTAGAAATTACCACTGAACCTGGATCATCTGGAGCACAGTTCTGGGGACAATTTCCCGTTTTCAGAGTGGCGCCAAACCTTAACATTGAGAGATATCAAGAGAGGGGGAGAAAATATTTCCCAGAGCAAAATGAGCTAGGATTTATAAAAAGAACCTTACAAAATTAAAAAAGTGAACAAATGAGAAGTGGAGACATTATTATCTCATGGTAGTGAAATGTTCAGTTATCAGACCAGCTGGAGAGCCAAAAGAACAGACCTGAAGGGAATGAGGCTTCGAGGAGAGGGCAGAAATAGGGTAAAATAAATAAAAATAAAAGAAGTATCACCCAGAGGAATGGTGTGGGAGTGCTGATGGATTGGCTACAAAAACAGGTTAGAATTCATCCAGGCTGTCAGTGAGCAGAGCCCAATAACAGGGAAAGCTGGTGCCAGATCTGGTGGAAGAAACCAGGGACCATCTTGCAGGGAGCTCGCCATCTTCCATGTTTTCCATGTCTTATTAGTCCATCAGGAGTTGACTGTATTACTGCATGAAAAATATTAGTGCTCATAATTAGCATCTTTTGCATCCAAGGGAAGTTTGAATTGTACTTGCAAATATTACTACAGTAGGAACAGAGTGCAAATACCCGAGGTGTTTAATTTAAAAGTTAGAATTGATGCAAGGTTTAAATGTAGGGGTCTGTAAAAAAGTGTTCTATAGAAGCATTTACTCATTGACAGATTGGAAAACTGATGTGGGAATTATGTTGTAGCTCACCAGTGAGATGAAAAGATTAGGAACTAAGTTTTGCAGAAAAAAATGTTGCCTTGGAATTATTACTGGTGCTGTGGAGGCAATTTGTGACATA
Source organism: Oryctolagus cuniculus (assembly GCF_051225735.1). Lineage (NCBI taxonomy): Eukaryota > Metazoa > Chordata > Mammalia > Lagomorpha > Leporidae > Oryctolagus > Oryctolagus cuniculus. The sequence continues at coordinate 46,576,564 of NC_142880.1, forward strand.
TAAATGTTGAAGAATGAAAAGGGTAAAAATAAAGATGGCCTAAAACACACCCATACCCTTACACATATATATACATACACTCCCCCCACCCACATGCTCACTTCCACTGCCCCCCACACTCACACAAACCCACAGATCACATCCATGAATACTAACTACACACATACACAACAGACATACACTTACATTACTCACCCCCATGCACATGCCACACACACACACACACACACACACGATAAGTGTTCTTGTTTCATTTTATTCTTTAGCTTCCATTCTCTTAACAGAGAGTGCTCCTCTTCCTGTTTCAGGATTTCTAAGTATACAATCCATCTAGAAGGTGGAAGTTTTGGCAGGAGAAACTTCAGTTTGGGTAATGAAAATTGTTAGCAGCGTCGGGGCCCCCAGAAAGCTGTTTCATCTGACACATGTCCCCCAGGGACTAAGCGTTCCTGCTCCCTCTCCCCTTTCTCAAAGAGCCTGAAGCACATATTTTCAGGACTTTCCTGTGCTCATGTATTATTGACAAGCAATCCCTTTCTCTATTCCCATGGGGCGCCGCCTGCGGTGAGCTAGCACTTTAGCAAGGGGAAGTTAGTGAAAGCCTGTTATTTCATCATCCCAGCAAACACAATGGCTGCCTCCCAACCTTTTGTTTACGAACTACAAGGCTGCCAACTAAACTCATTGGACTAGAGAGTCTGAGAAGTACAGTTTAATGCTATTTTGTCTGGCATCCTTCAAGGGATAAGTTGGTAAGACCCAGGATATGGTTTTGAAGGAAGAGGAAATGTCAGGCAGGAGGGACCAAGGCCACTGAAAGGGGCTGGGTGCAGATCTCCTGGGAGACCCCTGAAATGCACCGGTTGTCTTTTCAGTCTTAAAATACAGCGTTCTAAGACAGATGTCTGGATACCTAGGACATTGCAGGGACAGGCAGGCATTTAGGCACTGGGCAGAAAAACTACTAAGAATTGCAGCTCCTTGAGTCTGAAGGAGCTTGCTGTTAGCTGTCTGACAGTTGTTGACTTGTGAATCCCAGGATGGGAGAATATTAGTGATCCCTGTGGCACCAGCCACATATTGGGTTTTGGGTGCTAAAGAATTTGTGGACACTTTGTGGGCTGATAGTTTTTTTTTAAAGATTTATTTATTTGAAAGGCAGAATTACAGAGAGATAGAGGCAGAGAGGGAGAGAGAGAGAGAGAGATCCTCCATCCACTGGCTCACTCCCCAGATGGCTGCAATGGCCAGAGTTGCACCAATCTGAAGCCAGGAGCCAGGAGCTTCTTCTGGGCCCCCTACACAGCTGCCAGGGCCCAAGGACCTGGGTGGTCCTTCCACTGCTTTCCCAGGTCATCAGCAGAGAGTTGGACCGGAAGTGGTGCAGCCGGGACTCGAACTGGAGCCCAGATGGGATGCTGGCAATGCAGGCAGTGGCCTTACCCACTACACCACAGTGCCGGCCCTAGAGTCTTTTTTTAACTGCAATAATTTAGTGGGAATTCCTTTGTAAATTCTGAATTAAATTCTAGAAACAGAAAAGTGAGAGTTCTCTCTTATTTCCAAAATGTTAAAATGAACCAAATTTAGAACTAGTTTTGAAAGCATTTTCTCACTTTGTCTTAGGAATTGAGAGTGAGGAAAATTAGGTGTCATTTGCACAGGGTGCTGGAATATGGGTGACAGAAATGGCATAGCTCTGGCATATTTTAACTGAGCGGGAACCCTGGAACAGACTCAGAGATTTTGGGTTGCAAAGGGCTTATATACTCATTTGTTGGGTTCTCCTGTTGTTGTTTTGCAGTCTGAGTTTCCCAGTAATGAGAACCTGGATTTCCTGAATCAGAGTTCCCTGCTCTGTTCTGATTAATAAAACATTTGAACAATCACTCATCTTATCTCATGTTTCAAGTGAGAAAGCTGAGACCTCAGTAGGTTAATCCATTGACTGAGGATTCCATGAGTAATGGCATGGATTGAGTTGCAACTCTGACCCTTCACCCCCCTACCCCCACCCCCAAGGCCAGGGTAGTGATTTTAAAGGAGAACAGGATATAGGGAAGACTCTTAGTGTCAAGTGTGCTTGCTGTAATCCTATTTTAAACCACAGTTGCTTATGTGGCAGTAATGATCTTTATTTGTGTGTCATATCTATTCAACAATGATACAGTAACATGTTGGATGGGAGTCTGTGGTAACAGGAAGCAAAGTTAATAGATTCTTAATTTCATATATGATAATTCTAAAGATCTGTGGTTTTTTTTTTTTTTTTTTTTTTTTTTTTTTTTTTTTTTTTGCTTCTTGTAATAAAATGGAATCATGCTCAAATTTCTTTTCTTTTTTTTTCTTTTTTTTTTTTTTGGACAGGCAGAGTGGACAGAGAGAGAGACAGAGAGAAAGGTCTTCTTTGCCGTTGGTTCACCCCCTAATGGCCGCTGTGGTTGGCGCTGCATTAGAGCTGTGCTGATCCGGAGCCAGGAGCCAGGTGCTTCTCCTGGTCTCCCATGTAGGTGCAGGGCCCAAGGACTTGGGCCATCCTCCATTGCACTCCCTGGCCATAGCAGAGAGCTGGCCTGGAAGAGGGGCAACTGGGACAGAATCCGGCGCCCCGACCAGGACTAGAACCCAGAGTGCCGGCGCCACAGGTGGAGGATTAGCCTAGTGAGCCGTGGCACCGGCCTCAAATTTCTTTTAAATAATTCAGTTGATGAGCAAAACTTAACCAAATGGTGAGTCTACATTTTCAGAATACCCTTTTAGAGGCAGAAATAATTATGATTGTTGGCTTTAAAAGTTATAGGAATATATACTTCCACTTATTTTATTTCTCAGTTTGAAAGTTTGGCCTCATTGGACCAACTTTCTTTCAACTTGTAAATATTGTCCATCATCATTGTGTAGTAACAACACAGTATTTATCTTTAATAGGATATAAAATGCAATTACTAGCTAATTCCTTTAAGATTTATTTATATGTGGAGTAACAGGGAAGGATGGGAGTCTGTGGTAACAGGAAGCAAAGTTAAAGATTTTAGAATCAAGACTAGGCCCTCCAGTTGCCATGGAGTGAGTGCTGACGTTGTGTTTTGAGGTAAAACTCTATGGCTTATAGGATCAAGAGTATTAAGTATTCAGTGACAGGGTAAAAGATCAATCATTCATTTTGAAATACGGACATCATCCACAATGTTTTCAGCAATAAAGAAGAAAAATTGGCAGCTACTATTTACACAAATCCTCACCGAATGTCAGAGAGAGTCAGAAGTTTGATATATGAGATTGATGAAGCAAAATGTTCTAAGGATCAACACTGGTGTTTTTATTTCAAGGTAAAGGATGTGTACTTTGTAGGGACCATGAGAAGGTGACAGGAAGTTTCTTCCTCTCCTAACCTGTGCACGTGGAGGGGGATGGGAGGTGTTCTGTCAATGTTTATGGGAAGAGAGTCTATGAATTTTCCATCTGGATGAGTCTTAAAGTTTGAGGTATGTGATTACTCAGAAATGATTACTAAACATTGCCTGAAGAGCTATGACTGTTCATAACTTTTGTGGACTACCTGAATGTTTGCAAAATTTCTTCACATATTAAGTTCTCTATTTCCACAAATTTGCTTTCAGGTGAATTGCAGTTTCATATTCACGATTTCATTGATATTTACACAGTTTACCAATATACTGGATGCTGTTAAGTGCTAGACATTGGAAGTACACAAGAGAACAAGTTAGAAATTGTTCTTCTTTTCATGGAACTTATAAATTCCAGTAGGTGTAGGGTCTTAATAAGATTTTTGAAAATTGAATTTATGTCTTTCAATTGTAAAAAAAACAACCAAAAGTGAGCAGCTCTTTATAGAAACATAATAATATAACATCTCCATAGGTGAGTTTGTATTCAAGATGTAAATAAATTAATATTTTGGTGATTGTTAATTCTTGACCATTGTCAATGTCAGCCATTTGCTCAATCTAACATGTGTTCACTTTTTAAGTGAATTTACTGGGCATTTTAGACATATAGTCCTATTCCCTAACCAAGTTGGCATTCAGAATCGCCAAATTACTTTGTTTAGTTGTTGGGCTTTCTGGTCATACATTTCTTAGCTGCTTGGTACAAGCAACGATTTTTTTTTGTTATCCATCATCCTGTTTTTTTGCCCCTTTTTATTTTTTAACTTGAGAGAAAGAGACAGAGAGAAGCTCTCATTTGCTGGTTAACTCCCCAAATGCCTGCACCAGCTAGACCTGGGCTAGGGCCAATGCCAGGAGCCAGAATCACAATCATGGTGACAAGAACCCCCAATTATTTCTCCATCACCCATGAGTCTTAGGGCTTGCATTGGTGAGAAGTTGCAGTCAGGAGCCAGAGCCAGGAATCAAATGCAGGCTTTCCAATGTGTGACACTGGTATCTTAACTGCTAAGCTAAACACCCACTCCTATTTTCTGTTTCTGAGTCTCATTTTTCTCATAATGGTCTATAATCAGTCTAGACAAATCCCTGTCTGAGTATTGAATACCTCTACAACTCTTGGCAAAGGTGGGTAATTTTTCCTTTTTTACAAGAGAAGGAAGTTAAGCTTATTAGCCATTTACCTAATAGATAATTTGCATTAATTTATCCACAGTACTGAACAGTCAAGCTTGGAATGAAAAAACTCAGTTTATACCAAATTGCTTTTAGAATTGGTTTTATATTTCCTCCAAAAATTATGTAAAATGCAATAAACATGTAAGAATTCTGAAAAATGAAACTAAATCACTGGTTTAACCACTGATGCAGTAAAACCTAGTGATCGTTACGAAATCTGTGTAGACCCTTATGGTTAAAATTGTGATTGCTATGTATACAGTTTTATTGCCTTTTTTTAAATTTTATTAGAGGAGTGACCGGACAAAATCCAGTGCTCCGACCGGGACTAGAACCCAGTGTGCCGGCGCCACAGTCAGAGGATTAGCCTATTGAGCCGTGGCGCTGGCCTGAAAAGCCTTTCACCACCACCTCATTGGGTTCTTCCCTGCCTACCCCCCCAGTTTTATTGCTTTAAAGCACATATGCACAAAGTTTAGGGGACATTTAAGAATAACTTGTCAGGGAGAACATATGATATTTGTCCCTTTGGGACTGGCTTATTTCACTCAGCATGCTGTGTTCCAGATTCCTCCATTTTGTTGCAAATGACCATATTTCATTTTTTTTTTACTGTTGTATAGTATTCTATAGAGTACATGTCCCATAATTTCTTTATCCAGTCTACTGTTGATGAGCATTTGGGTTGATTCCAGGTCTTAGCTATTGTGAATTGAGCTGCAATAAACATTAAGGTGCAGACAGCTTTTTTGTTTGCCAATTTAATTTCCTTTGGGTAAATTCCAAGGAGTGGTATGGCTGGGTTGTATGGTAGGGTTATATTCAGGTTTCTGAGGAATCTCCAGACTGACTTCCGTAGTGGCTTTACCAGTTTGCAATCCCACCAACAGCAGGTTAGTGTCCCCTCTCCCCCACATCCTCGCCAGCACCTGTTGTTGATAGATTTCTGTATGTGAGCCATTCTAACCGGGGTGAGGTGAAGCCTCATTGTGGTTTTGACTTGCATTTCCCTGATTGCTAGTGATCCTGAACATTTTTTCATGTGTCTGTTGGCCATTTGGATTTCCTCTTTTGAAAAATGTCTATTGAGGTCCTTGGCCCATCTCTTAAGTGGGTTGCTTGTTTTGTTGTTGTGGAGTTTCTTGATATCTTTGTAGATTCTGGTTATTAATCCTTTATCTGTTGCATAGTTTGCAAATATCATATGTTCTCCCTGATTGGTGACAACTAACAGAGTACCAAAAAGGAAACCTGTTGAAGTGAAATGGACACTACAAGAAACAGTGACTTGATCGGCCCTTGTCCTGACTGTTGATGAACAACTTAATACTTTATCCCTTTTAGTATTTTTTTTGTTATACTTAATACTATTGGTTGAACTCTGTAATTAATACACAATTATTCTTAAGTGTTGAAATTTAACTGAAAAGTGACCCCTGTTAAATATAAGAGTGGGAATAAGAGAGGGAGGAGATGTACAATTTGGGATATGCTCAATCGGACTTGCCCCAAATGGTAGAGTTAGAAGCTTGCCAGGGGATTCCAATTCAATCCCATCAAGGTGGCATGTACCAATGCCATCTCACTAGTCCAAGTGATCAATTTCTGTTCACAATTGATCATAATGATAGGACTAAGAGTCAAAGGGATCACATAAACAAGACTAGTGTCTGCAAATACTAACTGATAGAATAAAAAAGGGAGAGAACAATCCAACACGAGAATCAGGATACACAGCAGACTCACAGAATGGCAGATATCCTAAACAGCACTCTGGCCTCAGAATCAGCCCTTAAGGCATTTGGATCTGGCTGAAAAGCCCATGAGAGTATTTTAGGCATGGAAAGCCAAGACACTCTGGTGAAAAAAAAAAAGACCTAAATGAAAGATTTCCACGAGTGAGATCCCAGTGGAAAGAACAGGTCATCAAAGAAGGAGGTACCTTTCTCTGAAGGGAGGAGAGAACTTCCACTTTGACTATGACCTTGTATAAATAAGATCAGAGTCGGCGAACTCAGAAGGCCTCCATAGCCTTGGCAACTTATGACAAGAGCCTAGAGTGATTACTGATGCCGTAAACAAGAGTGTCAATTTGTTAAGTCAACAACAGGAGTCACTGTGCACTTACTCCTCATGTAGGATCTCTGTCATTAATGTGTTGTACATTGTGATTTAATGCTATAACTAGTACTGAAACATTATTTTACACTTTGTGTTTCTGTGTGGGTGCAAACTGTTGAAATATTCAATTAATATATGCTAAATTGATCTTCTGTATATAAAGAGAATCTAAAATGAATCTTGATGTGAATGGAAGGGGAGAGGGATCAGGAGAGGGGAGGGTTGCGGGTGGGAGGGAAATTGTGTGTGTGGGGGAAAGCCATTGTAATTCAAAAGCTGTACTTTGGAAATTTATATTCATTAAATAAAAGTTAAAAAAAAGAATAACTTGTCACCAAAAAATTAATTTCTAAAGTAATCTTAAAATGTGTTGATTTTTTTTTGTTTCCTTGAGAAGAGGACATCTCAGTCATATCTATTTTGTTCCACTCAACTGCTAAAAGGGCACAAGATCCCAATTACTTTACGACCAAAACAGGTGTGTGTCTCTATGCCCATGAGTATAGATGTAAATAAATATAAAATGGTACTAATACATGTATTAAATGTGTATCCTTGGAGGACTCTGTTAGTTGAATATCAAGCAGTTGAATCACTTCATTTCCTGAAAAGTTCTTTCTCAAGGTTTGAAAAAATGAGTGACTTTGTTGCTAGGGGTAACCATGTGAGAGTTTTCTAGTCAATGAGATTTAAGTAGAATTCAACTTGTGGGATTCCAGGAAAGATTGTGCTTTCTGAGCAAAGGATCAGGTGTAAGAGAAAGGCTCTCCCACTCTGCTACTTTCCCTATCTTCCTGGCTTGAATGTGATTATCCAAGAATATGATGGGAACTCTGTGGTGGCCATCTTAGTTGATACCATGATGCAAGTGTAAGGACCAGAAGCTATTATATTTGGGATGGTAGAAGATAGAGAAAAGATGAAAAGAAGAGAGTATGGGAAAAAACTTGTCTTTGAAACACCAAATTTAGAACCACTTACATGGGAGTTTCATTGTATATGAGAGAATTAACTAGGCCATGCTTAAGTCCCTACTGGTGGGTGAGTGTTGTCAGATACGTTACAACATTTTCCTGACTCATCACCAATCTCACATTTGATTAACAAGTAGTAGCAGATATTAACATCCAGGTTTTTGGATTAAAAGCTCAATATTTTTCCTGGCCTTTTCTTTCTACCTGGTTATAATTTGGGAGATAAACACACATGCTGTGAAGGAATGACATCCATTATCCATACTGAAGGGCTTTCCTGCTTTTATTCCTCCCTCTTTCTCTCATCACCTCTGACCTCAACTCTGCCCATGGCTTGTTTGATAAATTCTGAGGCTAAATTACCCTACACAGTTGCTTGTCATGAAATGTTCATTAGCCTCATTACAGTTTGGTTACTGATTATGATTAAATTACTGAACACAAAATTATACTTCATGATCTTTTTAGAGGATAATTTATATCAACCTCTTCACTTACTTGACAGTTTTATTGAGTGAGAGGACTCATTAATGGGATTCATTATATTATCAAACATTAGATTTTTAAGCTAGTAGCTGTTATACAAATGTTGAAATATTTTTTTGTGTTGAAAACACTTAATAATGGCTACTTATAAGGAAACAGTGAATTGGTATCATTTGTAAATCACCAGGCTTATGGAAATATGGCATACAAATACTCAAATGAGGGAAGATGGAAACTGAAGGAGCTCATGCTTGCCTGACAAAGTTGTCTGTGTATCTCACTTGGGGAGGATTTGGAACTTACTTTGGTTATTTAATAGAGAAAAATTTTAATATAAAAGTAAATCTATATGATTTACATGGTTTGAAACTCAGTTTGCTTTTTCTAATATATTCATGTGTGACGTATGTATAAAAATTACACATTGAAGAAGTACGTATTTTGAAATATTACTTTTCCATCCAGTTTGTTGGGAAAAAATTGTGGAGGTTAGCATTTTTCTTTGATTTACAGTAGTGACAACCCATCATTTTTCTTTTGATTAATTTATCTTCTATTAGATATAAAATGTTAAAGATCTATATGTAGATAGTTGATATGCATGTAACTGAAATCTGATCATAGAATTATTTGTGTACTCAAACCACAGAGATTCTCAAGTCAGAACTTATGGTCAGAACTTGGGCTGTGATGGGTTGCTTAAGAATGTGGAATTAGGGAAAATGAGAAAACCTTTGGGTAAAGTCTTAAGTGTGCAGAGTGAAGGATAAACAGATCCTGATTAGAAGAAAAATGATGCTAGGCTAGTCAGACCTCAACTCTTGGTCAATTGAATGTAATAATATATTTAAACATGAGTGTGCCCATAGAAGGGAGATTGAGAGGCCAAAAAAGCATAAGAGGAGGAAATTCAGAGGAGATCTGTGTACTTTTCAGCTAGGACCTATCTGAAAATATGATGCTCTGAGTCCAGTTGTCCAGGTCATGCTGTTTCCAAACATGCCCATACTTAAGTTGTTTCTATCATTATGATTATTCTATGTTATATATTGGCTCTTTTCTATGTTCAGAGCTCTTTTAAATGCATTATATCATTTAGGTCATTATATACATTATATCACTAAGTGTATTATATCATTTAATTCTCATAAAATATACAAATATAGGCACTAATGTTATCCCTATTTTATGGATGAGGAAATTAAGGTTGAAGGGGATCAAGTTGATCCTCTACAATCCAGAGCTGGCCAAGCTGAGCCAGGAGTTCAATCTGGGTGCCAGGGATCCAGGTACTTTAGCCATTATCTGATGCATCTCAGGGTATGCATTAGTAGGGGGCTGAATTCGAAGCAGAGGAACCAAGACTCAAACTAGGCATTCTTATATGGAGTACAGGTGTGCCAAGTAGAGGCTTAACCACTGTTCTATACACACACACATACCCTAACAGACATGTGGATATGTATATATCACTGTGCATATGTACATACCATTTTAATTGTTTACATATTACATGTTTGTCAGTATTCAGGACACTTTGTAGTTTATTTGTGGACATGTACAAGGCAGCAAAATATTTGGACATTTCCTGACAGCATATTCTAGGGAAGTTTAAACAAGGCGGACGGATGCTCCTTTCCTGTTTCAGCTCTCATGCTGTAAACAAGCATCTCTTTCTCAAAATAATTCATGCTACATTTTCCAAGCTTTTGTGTTTTCTGCTATGTGATTTTGCTGTTTAAAATGGTCTCCCAGTGGAGTGCTGAGGTCCTGTCTACTGTAGCTAAGTGCAAGAAGGCTGTGGTGTGCCTACAGAGAAAATATCTGTGTTGGAAGAGCTCAGTTCAAACATGAATTACTGTGCTTTAGAGTTAATGTTAGTGAATCAACATGGTATATTAAATGAGGAACAAATACAAAACAAGATTTTGCATTGATTGTTTGATAGCATTGTTGTGGCTGGATGCTCTTGGAACTGAATTCTGAGTTTCCCCAGGAGCAATGTTTCAGTGTTCACTAATTTAGTGGCTATGACAATTTCATATAACAAAGTGACTACAAAGGAAGAAAATCAATCACACACAGACCCATTTAAATGTCCATGTTTCTGTCTTCATATGGATTGATATAGGTATGAGAACATTACTTATTGATATAATAAACCTGAATAAATATATTACCTATTATTACATAGGTATCTAACTATGCCTAGTGATTCACAATCACTCCCAGGAAAGATCATGGTTATTTATTTATTTAGGTTCTAACTAACATTTCTCCTTTATGGAATGGAAGGAGCAGCACTAAGCAGAGCAAAGCTCCTACTATTATGCACACTATCTAGTCTATAAACTTAGTACTTGAATTTTTTGTATATCTAGAAATCTGAAGGAAAACTTTGAAGGAAGAACAAAGTCCAACATTCAATTTCTATGTTATACCAAAACAGAGAAATATTCAAATGAGATTTTTATAACGAATTTCCTTTATCCTGAAACTTAATATCCTATGAGTGAGTAGGTGTCTTGAGTTTTACTTAAACAGTGAGAAACCTGCCTGATACAGGAAATGAGCAATTTCCTAGCTTTCAAGTCAATTAGTGTAATATTCCTATTTCTTTTCTAGGTTAAGGAAACAAATCCATTCTTATGCAATGCCAACAACATACGTGATCGGATTGTTCTAGTTACCCTGTGCCAAGAAAAGCAAAATTGGTTTTCTAGTCTTCATTACAGAACATGGAACACATTTGATGTCAGCATGCCTGAGAAGCAAGCCACTATGAAAAGCTCTTTAGGCAATTTGAATCATGTTGCCGAGCATTGGAACATTCTGCAGCCAAGTGTAGACCAAGGAACTTGGAGTAATACATACTCTGGGCTATTTTTTAAAAATTCAGTAACCAAGCCAACATGAACCATACTTGGTGCAACACAGATGTAAATAACATGAAATTTATGTAGATTTCAATGCGAGAGGGGATCAGGGAAGGAGGGTTGGGACAATGTCCTGCACATTTATTGGTAACACAGGACAAAGGCAAGTCCAGTTTATTGTGATAAAATAAGCACAGTTTGGGGGAATTCTGTGAGATAAGATCATTTGTGAAAGGGAAGGCCCAGGAGAATCTGCCGGATATCAGATCCACACCTGATCCTCTACTATAATTTATGCCAAAATAAGCATAGACCTGGAATTCCTTTGGACAGTCACATCTGGACTGTCAAGGCACACTTCCTGGATGTTTGGTTTCTAGGTGAAAGATCTGGAAGAAAGATCAAGAATCCTACTGCAGAAATATATGTGGCATAAGCAATAGGAGAGAAAGGCTATTTAAACTGAGTCAGGGCCCATGTTGTGGCATTACTGATTAAGCAACCACTCGCAACACCAGCATCCCATATCAGACCTCTGATTTGAGTCCTGGCTGCTGTGCTTCCAATCTGATTCTTGCTAACGGGCCTGAGAAGGCAGCAGATGATGGCTCAAATGCTTGGGCCCCTGCCAACAATGTAGGAGACTGGGAGGGAGCTCCTGGATCATTGCTTTGGTCTGACCCCGTCCTGGCTGTTGTGTCCTTTATGGGGAGCAAAGCAGTGGATGGAAGAACTAACTCACTCTCTCTCTTTCCTTTCTGTTACTTTGCCTTTCAAAAAGTTATCTTTAAAAAAATAATAAATTGAGGCAGATCTCCATATATACCATAAAGTGACTATTTCTAAAGTAGCTTTCATCTATAAAGTACATTAATTGAGTGAAAGAAATATGATACTCTTATGTGACAACAGGAATCATTTTCTCAGCCAAAGCAATGCCCACACCTTGTATTCTAATGCTATCTATTCCTTGGGGTGCTGGATTGCTCCTTTTCATGGCAGAAAACTCTAGAGTAGAACTAACAAAACATCAAGGCAGCAGATACACATGTGTGGTAACTGGGGACTGGGCTGCTCAGCTCCTTCAAGAAAACCTGCTTCAAGGTGCAAGGTTGGCTAACAGCCTCCAACAGCTCCATCTTTTAATTCTTCAGCGTATTAATGATCAGGCTGCACTTGATTTTCCTGGAATGCTCCCAGCCAGCGATTGAGCATGCAGAATGCTTATGCCAGGTTATTCCTGCAGAAGGCTAATGTCCTTTGTTGGGTAACCTTGGCTCTAGGGTTCATCATCAGCCTGGGCTTGGGGTGGAAGACCCTGACTTCATCCTGTATCTTTAACTAATCTGGAATGAGAAGTGGACAAGCACACGTACAATCTCTAGCTAGCACCACATTTCTCAACTGAGAATGAGGTAAGAAATCAGCTTAGCAGAGAAGAGTAAAGGTGGTAGGCTCAGTTCCACACTGAGCTTCCTTCACACTTGGCATTCAAGATGCATTGTATATTTCCCTCAGGGTAGCCCTGAGTGTTCAATAATCCCCAGGATGTTTACGCTTGGAGCTCTAACTCTCCTAATGGAAGAGCAGAACTTCCTCATTTCCTTCAGGTTTTAGCTAGAAGAATCTCCATTGGAAAAGCAAAAGGTATTAGGGCCAAGGGATCATGGACATTACTCAATTATGAGTCACCTTATCAGAGTGACAATGTGTGACCTAGAAATCCAGGAAATGGTAAAAACCATACTGGCTTTTTTGTACTGAGAATATCAGTGACCTCTTTGTTTTGTCACCGGCCTGCCCACCTTTCTCTCCATAAGAAAAGAGCCAAGTAGGGAGGGGATTCAGGGTTAGGGTACTCGGAACACACATCTGTGTTACCTTTCCTTGGGAAGGAATTTGGAGTTGGGAGTTAGAGGCCCTGGGTTCTGCTTACAATGTTTACACAGAGTCCTTGTTTATCCCTGAGCCAGGCAGCACGCCTCATTCATCCCCAGTGTCCTATGGAGTTGAATTGATCTGCCTATGATGCCATGTGCAATCTCATTCTCTCTGCAACTCCATATCTTGTCCAAAGAAAAAACTGGTGCACCGAATATGACAATACAAAAGCATATTTGAAATAATTGCGGTTGCTTTTATAAATCTGGTTAGCCATCTTTGCAACATGGGCTCTGTCAAAAGAAAACTCTTTTTCATAAGTATTTCATTTGCAAACCTTGTTAAATTAGTGAAGCATCTTCTGTAGACACATAAAAACATTATTCTCTGCTTGGTTCAGAGTTTCAGTACCAAGTATTTCATCTAAAAAGAATCCCAGCATATTGCTTAAGTCAAATTTTCTTAGAAGATAGGATGCCAAAACATTAGTTATCAGATAATTAGATTAAAATTTTAAATTAAGAAGTTACTTAGAGAAAAAATATAAACATCAGCATCTCATACTGACTTATTTCCTGAACTCTAACCACTAAGCTTTATTAGAAGGTAAATAGGGCAAAAGAAAGACAAACATAGGAAGGACAGCTACTGGGAAATGTGAGCCCATTGTCCAAGTTAAATGGGTATAATTATCTGATAGCTATTTGTAGCTCCCATAAAGTATCTTTCTTTCCCCTCTGTATTCATTGCTGCTAGGACTGGAGAGGGAAGTTTAATATTTTCTACTTTTCTTCTTTGTCAACCATCAGCAGCTGGTAATAAAGAAAAATAGAAAAAAAGAGAACAGAATTACTTAGGTTTGGCCTTTGTATTATCCTGTCCCCAAATTGCAGGGAGAGCAGACAGATGGACGGCCAGCTGGAGCCACATAGGACCAGGGTCACTGGGGACCCCCACACAAAGCAAGAAGCATTGCTGGCTCCCAGAGCTGCTCCTCCTCCCACTGGCCCAGTGTGGCTTTCTCTGGCCAGCATCTCTCACACTCACCATGAGGCCCTGAACATTGGGTCTCAAACCGGAAACACTGAACAGGCGCTGAGTCTCTGCAGCCAGCCAGGAGCACTAACCATTGCTTACTGCCACATGTGCCTGTTCAGCAGCCGGTCTGGAGCAGAACACTGCCATGGATGCCTTTCCACCCTCAAAGGAAGTGAGATAAGTAAAGGACTTGGTTGATAGTGAGGACCCCTTTTGCTAATAGTTATCAGAAATAATATTTTTCTTCAGTGCTCAGGGAGATTTATTAATTCCATTCCATAAATTAGTTTAATGCAGAGCTATCGTAACTTTATTCCAGTGGTCTCATACTGTGGTCCCTTAACTGGCAGCATTGGCATCTTTTGGGAGCTTGTTAGAGACATGCATTCTCTGCTTCATTAGAGACCTTGGAACTAGGGCCCAGTAGTCTGTATTCTAGCAAGTTCTTCAGGTGATCATGGGGGGCACGCAGAGGTTTTAGAACTCCTGTTTTATGCCTTATGTTTATGTTTCTATAATAATATTGTTACTTTCAGATTATTATCATCAAAACTCATATTTTCAATATGAACATTTTATCTTACATGTAAGAAAACACACAAAGATGGAGCAAGTGGCCTAAAGTCACCCAGTTAGCACCAGACCAGCCAAAAAAAGAGCCCAAGTCTTCCAGGCCAGGAGATTTCCATTGCCTCACACTGAAGTAAGAGGTAACGTGTTCTCTGGTTATTAAAGAAGACGCAGTTTCAAGGATGCCTGGAGAAGTGGCCTTCTGGCTGGTGAGAGATGTGCTTTTCTACTTTGGTAAATTCACTGTCTACAGCAGCCTTGTAGTTTTAGAAACTCATGCTGTCTGAAATTCAAGATGGGGAATCCAATCCCCACAGACAGGGGCACAGAAAACAGGCCCAGAGCTTGTTTGCCATCACCTGATCCACTACTACTGTCTCCTGGGCTCTGATTTGGCAGGAAGCTGGAATCAAGAGTCAGAGCTGGGAGCTGAACTCAGGTACTGTGAAATGAGCTGCAAGTGTCCAAAGTGCCATTTGAACCATTCGGCTAAACACTCACTCCCAATCATTTATTTTAAAAATTTATTTATTTGAAAAGGAGAGGGACAGAGAAAAGGAGGAAGGAAAGGAGAAAGAGAGAGAAAGAGATCTTCCATCTACTTCACTCCCCAAATATAGCCAAGTCAAAGCTAGTGGTCAGGAACTCCATCCTGGTCTCCCACATGGGAGGCAAGGGCTCAGATACTTAGGCAATCATTTATTGCCTTCCCAGGTGCATTGGCAGGAAGCTGCATAGCTGGAACTCCATAGTAAGCAGCTTTTTAAACTTTTTATGGTATGATGCCACCTCTTGCCCCTGCACCCCAGCAGTCACCTCTTAAATCAACACTGTATGGTCAACTCACTCATTTCAAGTTCTCAGAAGTGTTTGGTTTGAAAAGTTTGGCATGAAAATACATGATATAGATTCCATTGGAACACAAATGATATATTAGGTTTTTGGTGTTCTTAAACTTTTCTTTGATTAATTTTATGTTCTTTTGAGGTTAAAAGATTTTTCCCATTGATTGATTACTTGAACAAGGATTCTTGTGCATGAGTGGGGCAGTGTGGGGGCAGTATTGGGATTCATGGAACTCCAAGTTAGAATTGTATCATGTATTTCAAAGCTTTAAAAGGGTAGATGTCTTTGCTCCTGTAAACCATACCTCTGGTCAGGTTATATACATATTCCTAAATTCTCCTCTTTATTCACAGACATCTGCAGATTGTGTATGGGATGATCACTGATATAACTTTTTTTTTTACTTATAAGATTTGTTAGTATATTTTCTCTGGATTTCTTAAGACTGTTGTACTAGCTTAAGAACATTATGGAGTCTCAAGGTATCTAAAAGTGCATTTTCTATCAAATGGTAAAAATCTCATTTTCTTTAATATGATTCTGCATTCTTTTATAGTCTTAAGAATTTTAAGCTTTGATTAAAAATGATATCCTGTTGAGTTTTGGTTATCTACTTCAGCTTTCTCTGACTTGCTGTCATGATTTATGTGGTCTAAGAACACATTTTTATAAGCTAACATTCATACCCATTGAAAAATTCTATGTCTACTTTTCATTTTGTACCCTCCAAAAGCAAGACTTTGTTTGAAGTAAGAAGAGATGTATTAAAATTTCTTTCATTCCTTTGGGAATTTTGTTGAAGTTGATCAATATTAAGAAACTACATGTAAGAAAAAGGAAATTCCTAAATTCACAATGGGTCATATTGGTAAGGGTTAGCTTTGCCGTGTTTCTCATTTAGGGAATGTTCTAAAAGTTATGGAGCTTAAGGAGAAAATTCTGGCTTCCATTTTCAACTAGTCTTTTATTCAACATTCATAAACCAAATAATTACTGAGCTACATGTCAAGTGTGGTTCCAAGTCACTAGAGATATATGAGTGAATAAAATGAAAAAAGACAGATGATAAACTATAAATAATAGGTTATCAATTTATATAACACTCAAGGATAGACTAAATGCCATGGGAAAAGGAGTCAGGATCATAAGGTAGTAGAGGAGGAAGAAATTTTAAACAGGAAACTTTGGAAAGCCTCATTGCAATGGAATAATTTGAGCAAAGACTTGGAGATGAGGGAATCAGCTGTGCTTATGTCTAGAAGAGAATCCCACAGGCAAAGAAGTCCTATAGCAAAGACGTAACTGAGCACCACAAGAGGTTTTAGTGCTGTATCAAGGATGAGGGAGGGGGAAGAGCTCTAATGTTAGGGAGCCAGTTCACGTAGGGCACAGTGATTTACATTGGTGTAAAAGTGATTACACATTCAGTAGAAACTGCACTTCAAATTTTTAAATTTATTTATTTGAAAGAGAACAACAGAGTGTGTGTGGGAGATAGAGAGGAAGAGAGAGCGAGAGCGAGAGAGAGTGCTTCCACCTGCTGGATTGCTTCCCAAATGGCCAGATCAGGACCAGGTATCCCAACATATGGTAGGGGTATAAGCATTTTGGCCATCTTTTGCTTCCTTCCCAGGGGCATTAGCAGGAAGCTGGATTGGAAACAAAGTAGCAGGGACTCAAATTGACATTCTGATACGTAATGCCAGTGTCACAAGTGGTGGCTGAACCTACTGTGTCACAACGCTGGTTGCAGGGTTTAAATTTGGATATTCTCCTGAGCTGGCACTGTGTGGTGCCAGCCACAGTCCCCAGTCAGCCCCACAGTCATGAAGGGGAAACATTCATTGCTCTTCAGTATGCAGTGTGGCAAAGCTAGCATGTCCAGTAGGTGAGGTGTAGTCAACGTGTTCTCCATTTATATTTTCAACATAGCCTGAGTTTATCAGACTTAACTCATCCTCATTTGAGGAACATCTGTAATGTGCAATGGGAGTCTCCAGCAATCTTGCTCATGACTCTGTTAAAGATACTAAGATGTGGCTGACAGAAGGCAGCTG
This sequence comes from Oryctolagus cuniculus, assembly GCF_051225735.1. Taxonomy (NCBI): domain Eukaryota; kingdom Metazoa; phylum Chordata; class Mammalia; order Lagomorpha; family Leporidae; genus Oryctolagus; species Oryctolagus cuniculus. Next base: position 46,594,002 of record NC_142880.1, read on the forward strand.
GGCTGACATATTCCTACCTGCCAACATTTCAGAAAATCCTCTGATGTTTAATCACAGCAGCATTGTTGGAATGGCTTTGTCCCCTCAGTCTGTGGGAAAAGGGATGGTATATAGTAGGGTAGTAGAGGAGGAAGAAAGGTGATGATTAGTTTGGAATTTGGCCATGATATATTGGATGGATTTCTGAGTGCCCACTGAAAGTGCTTCAACTCACTCTCCTCCAGGTAAGGAATACCCAGCCTCAGAAAGATTCTCTTCTGTCCTAGGGGTGGATAAGCTCAGTGAGGCTTGATCTGATGGCTTCTGGTTTCCCTGGGCCCACAGCTTCTCTGCTTCCAACCAGACAGTTTGATGCCCTTTACAATATAAAGTACATTGGCCTGACCCATCATAAGGTGGAGTCTGCATTGAGCAGCTGCTTCCTGTTGCTCTAGAGGTTGCCTTGAATGTGGTTATCATTGTGGGGAAACTGAACGTAGAGTAAAGCTGCCCTTCAGGGTTCTAGATCAGCCTGCCTGGGGCTGCTACTGATGGTTTTCATGCCACTGTCCTGAAGGCACTTAGGTAGTACTGGCATTGAGACTGAGATGACAGGAGAGTTTTGTCCTTGTGGCTTCCTGATTCCACAGCCTCCACAGCTATAGAGATGGAACTGGAGGAGCTGAAACCTAGCAGGGTGCCTTGTGTGATCTTCCACACATTTGGCTTGAGTTAGATCCTTCTCCTGCACTCCCAGGCCTCCTTGGAGCCTCCTGGGGCTCTCACAGACTTCTAGCCTCTTTGTGAAGCAATCTTTGCTGGTACACCCTGGAAAACAGGAAGGAACTCCCCAAGTTCAAACCTATTGCCATTCCCTACATTATTAAACAGAAATCAATCAATCAATCAATGTGTATATATATATATATATATATATATATATATATATATATAGTACACCAATAGGTTTTCTAGGCATTAAATGCTAAAGCTGTGTCCACTAATGTGACTGCAGAAGCTTAAACCTTGATTTGAAAAGAATTACCAGGTACACACACATGTTTTATAGGTGGTCTGGAATTCAGACAAAGATAAAGGAAGACACTAAGGAATGAGATTTTGTGAGTTCATATGCATCTCTCCAGGCATAATTCATGTCCTCTTTTATCTGACTCAGCACTACTTTGATCTTCATTAGACAATCTCACCTCTGGAAAATTAGTAAAAATAGGAGGAACACAAGAGTGTCAAGGATAGGAAAACAGTTCTCTTTACATATGTATTATGCATTTCCAACATTACACATGTATGAATCAGTAAGCTTGTCATTCACCCATGGTGCTCTAGAATATCCATGTATCAGTCAGCTTTCATCATAGAACAAATACCTGAGATAAGCTACTTAGGAAGGAAGAAGATTTATGTTGGCTCATGGTTTTGGAGGTTCACAGTTGAAGATCAGGTAGTCCCATTGGTTTGGTATTAGATGAAGGTGGTGCATGGCTGGAGGCATGCAGAGGGAACATAGCCAGAAAGCAGAGAGAGAGGGAGCATGCTCATTTTCCAGGTCTATTTGCTCTCTCTCTATAAAGCTGCAGAGATTTGACAATGGGTTATACGCTATTCCAATCTAATCACTCCCCAAAGGCCCCACCTCCTGATACCACAGTTTGGTGAAGTCTCCACCCTTAATCCTTCAGCTATTAATATTAATCCACTAACCATGAGCATAAGAATTGGGGGACCAAACCTCTACAACATAGTTCTTTGGCAGACAAAGAACTTATATCCAAAACTATACGAATGGGGGAGGGGATGCTTGGGGGAAAGAGAGAGAGAGAGAGAGAGAGAGAGAGACTCTGGTAATGAAAACGTCTGAAGTGGGATACAGAATTTAAACTTCTAGGGGCAGAGACAAAGAATTTGGCAATGTGCTACTAAGTGACAGATTTAGAAGGTTCTTTGTCATTTGATCTTTATGCTATTTCCTCCTCTTGCTTTTTATACAGAGCGTGGGTAGTAAAAATAGTTGTGTTGGTTCTCATTTTGAGTCTGGTTTCACTTCTTTGTCTTTTATATAGTGGTAAAATGTAGCAGGCTTGAATTTATAGAAAACAGCTCGGGAGAACACATACAGTCTACCCTTGGAAAATTTTTGATCCACATTTGATAAAATGTGTGTGAATATGAACTGATTCATATTAAAATGATTTTCCTGGATGTTTGAGCTTCAGAAAACCTTGATTTGAATCTTAACTATAATATCTCCTGGCTAGGTGACAAGTCATTACATTACATGACCTTAAAAATTTTTATAATATATTATGTTGATAATCATATGCCATAACTTTTCAGAGAATTCTTTGAAACATTATAAGAAAAATATTTGTGGTAGTACATTGCAAATTGAAAGTCCACCAAAGGCTTATAATTAATATTGAAATGTTTCAACATGTATTTGTATTGTTAAGATAAATAATTTTTTTTTTTTGAGAAAAAGGTCTAAAATTGAGTTTGGAGTTCTCCTTGGAGAAAAGAGAGGTAGAAATCATGGGCTGGTCCAGTTTTCTGGATTTGACTATTAGACCTGGAAACAAACTAAAAAAGCAGAGACAATGTTTTATACCTTTTTTAAAACATTTGTTTATTTGAAAGGCAGAGTTACAGAAAGACAGAGGGAGAGACACATGCAGAGAGAAATCTTCCATCTGCTGCTTCATGCCCCAAATGGCCACAATAGCCATGACTGGGCCATGTAGGAGCCAGGAGCCAGGAGCTTCTTCCAGGTCTCCTGTAAGTGTGGCAGGGCCCAAGCCCTTGGGCCATCTTCTGCTGCCTTCCCAGGTACACTAGCATGGAGCTGGATTGGAAGTGGATTGGAGTGGATTGATCTGGAACCTATATGGGTTGTTGATATTGAAGGCAGTAGCTGAACCCGCTATGCCACAATGCTGGCCCTGATAATATTTCTTTTAACCGATGTATAGTAAGTAGCTACTGGAGACATAGCTTTGAGTTTTCAGGCTGCTCTAATTGATTTATTGTGGAGCTCATTTTACTTGCAGTGTGATATTAACCTGTAATTATATTATGAAAATGTGAATTATATAGGTAATTAACGGTTATGAGACTTGACAGGTGATGCTGCCCCAGCGGTACAGTTTGCAGGATCAAATTTTCTTTGTGTGTGTTCTCTTCCATAATTGAATAAGAACTGAAACCACCCCTTCACTAGCCCAAACATAAAAGTACATTGGGTTTAGATAACTTTCTCTTCTGCTGGTTATAGGGTGGGGTCCGTAATGAAAAATGAAACACGAGGCACATAAAACCATAGGATATGCTGTCTGATGCAGCCAATGTGAGGCAACTTCAAAATGTCATGGAGAAATAAAATTAAAACACATTTATTTTGGTGCAAACATTTTTGAAATCCATGCTTGTATTTTTTCTTAATACACATTTTCCATGAACTTTTTGAAAACTCCTTGTACAAAGCTCTGCTTGTTTTTCTTTGCCTTACTTTAAAAGGCAAAGGTATGACAATTTCTTTCATATTTTGTTTTGCTTTAAGGGCATCCTAGAGTCTCAACAATCACTAATGTATTCATGACAGTTGTATAACCATGCCATGAAAGAATCTTTTAAGGTTGGAATAGACTTCCCTGATCATTTGTTTCCTGAATGCATATTCAGCTTTTACCAGAACTGGGGAAACTTTAAAAATTAGGAGAGTGGTGAAGCATTTTTATTTTGCTGATGAGTGACATTAATTGCAGATGCAGTGTCTGGAACCAAATCAAGTTGTGTGCTTTCCTCTTCATGCATGCAAATTTTTAACAAGTCTGAGAATGAAGTTCTTTGTGATTCTCACCTAGATGCCTTTCACACTAGGTTTTGAGTCTCAGTTTCCTCATCTGCACAATGAGGAATTCCCATCAATTATGACATTTACAGTCCCTGGAAGCATCCCTGGAGCATCTCAGGCACTAACAGGTAGCTATTATTTCAACATTTCAGAAAAATAATTTAAGCAAGGAAATCTCCCCATATGCTGATTCTCTATAGGCCAGAATGAAAACAGCATGTTTTCAGTCTTCTATTGGTTTTTGTATTCTGGCATTTGGCACAATTATTATGTTAATAGAGTTGCTGGGAACAAAGGGAGTTGTGTGAGGTAAACCCAGGCTTCATTTTCTTTATTTTTTTTTGTAATTTTTTTTTATTTAATGAATGCATTTTTACATAGATACAGCTTTAGGAAAATAGCGGTTCTTTCGCCCATGCCCCCCACCCAGATTCCTTCCCGCCTCCCCCTTCACCTCACACTTCATGAGGGATATTGAGACAGAAAGGTACAAATCCTCCAGATCTATAGCAAATCACCTGGAAATTTTTCATATGCATTGAGAGAGGTGGGAGAGCAGCAGGTTTCAATCAGCCTATCTATTTTCTTTTCTTTTTTTTTTTAAAGAATTATTTTATTAATTGAAAGATGGAGTTACAGAGAGAAGTAGAAGCAGAGAGAGAGGTCTTCCATTCCGCTGGTTCGCTCCCCAGATGGCTGCAATGGCCAGAGATGTGAGCTGATCTGAAGCCAGGAGACAGGAGATTCTTTCAGGTCCCCAGCGCAGGTGCAGGGGCCTAAGCACTTGGGCCATCCTCTGCAGCCTTCCCAAGCCATAGCAGAGAGCTGGATCAGAAGAGGAGCAGCTGAGTCTAGAACCGGCGCCCATATGGGATGCTGGCGCTGCAGGCTGGGGCTTTAACCCACTGGGCCACAGCACTGGCCCCAGCCAATCTATTTACAAGACTTAACCTCTGCATTTGCTCTGCTAGTTAAATATGCTTTGTGTTTGCAATGTCTTTTTAGATTGTTATTCCATTTTTTACTTAGAGAGAGAGAGACAGAGAGAGAGAGAGAGATCTTCCATCTGCTATTTCCCCCCACTCCCTGCCCAAATGCTTGTAATGGCTATGGCTGGCCCTTACCAAAGCCAGGAGCCTAGAACTTAATCTAGGGATCTCCTATACGGGTGGCAGTCATGCTGTTGTAGGCAGGCATACAAGTTAAAATTGATAAGGTTTGTGAGCTGGAAGACCTTGCCTTCACCATGCCCATGTGTGACCTCATGCCCCTACCTGACCACACCTGTGCACCCACCAGCTAATTAGGCTAATTAACCACTCCCCTTTGGAAGTGGATTAAAAGCCTAGGACACTGTGTGCCTGCCTCTCTCTCTCCTTTCCTTGGCCTTTTGCCAGTGTGGGGCTGGTTGTGGCCCTGTGCCTCCAGGGTGTGTGGCCTTCCGGCCACCTGCCCCATGCTTCCTGGTCTAGATGCTCCTCCATGTGCCTGGTTCCTGGTACTCGGTATGAGCCTAGATTTACCTCTCTCCTTTAGACAGGGCCCTCACTCTCCTATGCATCTTTCTCACTAAATAAAAGCTTAAAAATGTACCACGCTGCCTCATTCATCTATGCTGGTATTCAGAATTCTCTGAATATTAGGCAAGAACCCACATGGGTTTATTAATATTGGGAATTTATGTGATATCATATGGCACCCCAAATTCCGATTTCATATGGCACCCCAGATGGGACTTTTGGTGGACTTTAAGGGGACCACATTCCGATATCATATTTTAGGGGGCCAATTCCAATATCAATCTGAGTACTTGAACATCTCATGGTAAGCAGTATCAGGAAACTGGATCTCAGAGTAGCCAGGAATTGAACCAGGTACTCCCATATGGGATGAGGGCATCCCAAGGGATGACTTAGTCACTACAGAGCATGGCCATCCCTGTATTCTCCTTGAATATTCTTTTTTTTTTTTACTGATTTTTAATAATAATTACCCTGTATTTATGTAAGGGAATGGCCTAATTTTTAGGAACAATACTCTGAAGTTCTCAGAAATTAATAAATAGACACAAAGTCTCCAATTTACTTTCCAAAGATTCAGGGGAAAATATATACAAATACATAGACATCTACATATTATATCTATTTACACACATATATAAACATACAAATACTGTAAATGTAATACATGTATAGATATATAACAGATACATTAATCTGTATGAGATACAAACACATATTCACATGAACACACAGATATGCTAAAACATTAAAGTGTGTCTCTATTAGTATTTCATACATAAAATGTATATTTATATATTGTATTTACAATTTTTACATGTTAATATTTTAATGGTCATTATTACTGTGGCTATGCACATCTGCTGAATATCAGCTCTAACTTAACTCCATCCACTAACCCTTTAAATTTCATGTATTTCATATATAGATTTAGGGCATAGAGATACTTCCCACCATAACCTCCCTCCTAGCCACACTCCTACCCTCCCTTCTCCTTCCTTTCTTATTCTTTCTTTTAATTTTTTACAATGACATACTTTCAGTTTACTTTATAATCATAACTCTCTACTAAGTACAGAATTCAACAAATAGTAAGAAGAAAGAAACATTGTTCCTCAACGGTAGAGACAAGGGCTGTAAACAATAATCACTTTTCAAAATGTCAATTTTGCTCATATACGTTACATTTTTTGTTCTCTATTAGTTACCACAGACCAGGAAAAACATATGGCATTTGTCTTTTGGGGATTGGCTTATTTAGGTAATTATAACAGTTTCCAGTTGCATCCGTTTTGTTGTGAAAGACTGGATTTCATTCTTTTTTATGGCTGAGTAGTATTCCATCTTGTATCTATAGCACATATCTTTATCCAGTCATTGGTTGATGAGCGTATGGCATTTTCTTTTAAAGTATTTTTTATTTTCTTTTCTCCCCCCATCAACATACTCTTCTTTCCTATCAACATATTCTTGATTTTCTTTAATGTCATCTTCTCTCCATCAATTCTGAAATTTTACAAAAGAAGCTGTAGGCTGTCTCCACTACCAGTTAATTGACAGAAACTACTAACCTCTTGAGGGCAACCACCTTACTAAATAAAGGAATGGTAACATAATTCGGCTTTTCTAAGTATTAGAGTCACTGAAAGTATATTTTGTTGAATTAATCATGGTTTCCAGTAATGGCTGAGATTAGTTTCATTGCAAATAAACCATATTTACCTTTGTAATTCTTCCTGACAGACTAAGGATATAATAAGTGCTTAAGCAAGAGACTAAAAAAAAAGCATAAGGAAGTAGCTGTGGATTGTGCTTTTGTTGTTTTGGTTAGTGGATTTCTTACTGCTTCTACGGAAAACGAATGTAGGTGTCAGTAGTCATGTTTATCACAGCGTGGAGGGAATGTTGCCTTTGAAACAATAGAACTGATGCTAGAGGAATCCATGTGTGGGCCAGCATTTCTGAATGTGGAAGTATTGTGGTGAGTCAGGATCAGAGCACATTGCCTTGGGCTGACCTCTAATAGAGCAAAAGAGAGTTGATGACAAAGGCCTGTGTGGCACAAAAGCAGTGGAAACGAGGTGGTTGCCCAGGAACAGGTAGCCAGGACTCCACCTGTCACCAAAACAAATCAATTCCATTCTTTTCCAAGTTTTGTTTATTCAAACATTTTCCAAATATTTATTTTATTTATTTCAAAAGGAGAGTGACAGAGGGGAATAGGACCTAGCTAGCTAGCTAGCTAGATCTTCCACCTGTGAGTTTACTTTCTAAATGGCCACAACAGCCAGGTTAAGCCAGGCTGAAGCTAGGTAATCTGGAACTCCATACTGGTTTCCCATGTGAGTGGTAGGGGCCCAAGCTCCTTTCCCCATCACATTTTTGAGCTGGCACTCCAATATGAGATACCAGCATGTTAAGCTGTGGCTTAACTCGCTGTACGAAAATGCCAGTCCCTCAAAGTTTTGTTTTAATATTGAATGAAACCATAGTGACTCCCTAATCATTGCCATGGAGCCTCTTGTCCTAGCCTGCAGTAAAAGCACTGTAGACTTTGCTCTCTGGTTAGACAGGCAGCGTATCACCCACGTGCTGTTTCCTCAAGTAGCACAATTGCAAAGCCCTCTTTTTCCTATTCTTTTTTCCTTTGGTCAAGGGGTGCTTTATCCTTATCCTAAGACAGGTTCTCCAAAGAGGAGCATGACAAATGTATTTGATCATAGTTCTATGCTACAAGAATGAGCCCCTAGACCCCGGGTGAGCAATCCATTTTTATGCTTAGGTTGGATGTACAGGAAACCATGTGGAAATATGATTGGACAAAAAGTGTGCAACTGAATGCTAGCAGGCTGCGTGTGGAAGCCTGGCAAGGCCTTACTGATCAGATTGTTCTTGGCCACTCTGTGCAGTGTCCTTCCTGCTGGGAATGGGGCAGGAGCCCTCTGAACGAGAATCTCATGACTGATGATCAGACAGAGCAAGTCAGGTATTTTCTTTGTGGCCAGCTTCAAGACAGAAAGGTGGGAAATATTAGAGTAGTGTTTTTGAGTTTTATGGCTGGCTTTGGGAGAAAACTGTTCCAGTTTTGATTATTCACCTTGGGGAAGAATTCTAATTTTTATGGTTTTTCTTAGGGAATAATGAGAGCTAAGAGTTGAGCAGGAGAAGGTCAGGAACAACTTTGCTTACAAGTACTTCATGTTGAAGGACCTTTTTCTGAGACCCAGTGGAGGCTTCACCACTTTGGCCTGAAGTTCAAGTCTTTCAAATGGCCTTTCTGTCTGTCATAGAACTTAAGACTTGTATTCCAGGTACATTGTCCAGTTGCAATTTCCCAACTTCTCATGACTCTTAAGAGGAATTGAGGGCAGGCATTTGACCAGCTGGTAGGATGCTCCTTAAGACACTCACATCCCACATTAGAGTGCCTGGGATTCAGTATTTACTCTTTTTTTTTTTTTTTTGACAGGCAGAGTGGATAGTGAGAGAGAGAGACAGAGAGAGAAAGTCTTCCTTTTGCCATTGGTTCACCCTCCAATGGCTGCCACGGCTGGCGCGCTGCGCCGGCGTACTGTGCTGATCCGATGGCAGGAGCCAGGTACTTATCCTGGTCTCCCATGGGGTGCAGGGCCCAAGCACTTGGGCCATCCTCCACTGCCTTCCCTGGCCACAGCAGAGAGCTGGCCTGGAAGAGGGGCAACCGGGACAGAATCTGGCGCCCCGACCGGGACAAGAACCCTGTGTGCCGGCGCCGCTAGGTGGAGGATTAGCCTATTGAGCCACGGCACTGGCCCAGTATTTACTCTTAATACTGATTCCATCTTCCCAGTAATATGCAACTGGGAGGCAATAGTGATGGCTCAAGTAGTTGAGTTTGGACCACTGGTGTGGTAGGCATAGATGGAGTTTCAAGCTCCAAGCTTTTACCAGGCTCAATTCTAGCTCATGTAGGTATTTGGGGGAGTGAACAAGGAGGTGGAGTAAACCAGCAGATGGGAACTCTGTCTCTCTGTCTCTGTCTCTTCCTCTGTCTCGGCCTCCCCAATTAAATATCAATCTTTCTCTCATTCTCTCTCTCTCTCCCTCTTTCTCTCTCTCTCTCTCTCTCTCACACACACACACACACACAAAGAAATAGAACTTGATCATCATGTCAGAAAAAGCTGGAGTCATCTTTATGATACTTTTGTCCTCTGAGATACATTTATGAGAACTGGGACATGGCAAATGTCTCCCCTCCACTTTATTTAGAGTCACCACTAAGGTGTGTGAGACCTTAGGAAATACTCTTTTGGTGAATCTTCTGTTCATAAAAGCAATCTATCTAAAATTTCTTTACAAAGTTCATAAACACATAAAAGGCTTGGGGAGTTAGCCTAAAGATTTAGAATGATGGATAGGCAGGAGGTAGTAATGTATTTGGTTAATGTCCAATCAGAGCACCTGATGATTCTTCAGTCTCTTATAACTGTCTCCTTGTTTCATATCCAGGAATCATCTTCATATTCTTTATCATCAAATATCCTGTCTCTGGGTGGTTTTATGACTCCCACTGTGAGAAAAAGACAACTGTGTTGTTATTATTAAAGACCTGTAGCTTGTCAGAACCTGTCTGTTGCAACAGTGTAGCTCTTCTTGTTGTTAAATTGCTGAAGCCATGTGTTTCACACAGTTACATCAGCATTCATGATGCTGCATCATCCATCCTGCTGTGGGGATACTGGTTTCCAATGGCTCTTGCAAAGGCTCTTCTTGTGTTTCTTTCAAGAAGTCCACAAATGGTCAGAGGATGCAGGAAAATATAAGCAATCATTTATTTCATGGTCATGTTACATTGATCATTTGGAACATTAGGGCATAAACATAGAATGATACACTGTCTAGCTAGGTCTTCTCTTGAACCCTTTAGACTGTAACCATAGTATTCCTAAAATGTACTCTTTCCATTTTGATCCCACACTGGTGTCTGCTGTGTTACCGGCTGGGAGGCACTTGTAGTAAGAACAAGAATATTGGCCCCAATCATGCAGAGAATCACTGAGCTTCATCTAACTTAGCTTTACTTGGGATAGCACAAAATTACCACATCAATTGGAGACAAGAATGGAAGTATTGGAAGGGCCTATTGAGAGTAACAGTCTAAATAGCACTTGGAGAAGCTGGGTGGAGCCACCCCTTAGGACTACAGTATGTACACATGGTGTACACATGGTACAAAGCCTTTAGAGGGATGGGGGCCATCTGGCATGCCAACAGCAGGGATTATACAGGATAAAGATCACCTGTCACTCTGGCAATTGCAGACCAAAGGCAGAACAGTGTTAGCAGTGTGGTGGGTGATTGAGGATGCTGGCAGCAACATAGGCAGATCCATCTCAAGGGTTGGCTATGTGCTACTGGGAACTCAGAGTCCTGAGCTTGTCTTCTTTCCAAAAGAGTGAGAATTGCTCAAAATTGAGATGTCCTTTGGCAGCCCAATTTTACAGCATCTCATGAAAGCAGTACTGTGCCAGTCAGCAGAACTGATCTATCTACTCAGCAGGCAGCTTTTCTGGAACTGTCCAGCTCCAGGGCCCCAGGATGACCCTTCAGCAATGAGTTCTAGAGCTTGTCCAGGTGTTATGTGTACTGCGGGCATAAGGTAGTGAGTTGGAAAGAACTTTAAAGGGTACAAAAGGGAACTAGATTCATGGAAGACCCCATCCAGGCTCAGAGAACCTGTCCAGACAGCGCCAATAGTTCCAGAAAGGCTCAGCTGCCAGAGTGCTGGGGGTAGGAGCCTTAGGAACAGTTACTGAGGTGCAGGGACTGAGGGAAAAGCCCAGCTTACCTGGGTCTTAAATTTGTAGAGAGCAAAGGGCAAAACAGAAGGTGGCCAATGGGGAGATGAGGTCTTGGATGAACTGTTCTTGGACACCTGAGTCTTGAGAGTGACTCTCCACAGGTTGACCTATATTAAGGCACTGAGAAGCATTTTGCCAAATAATTAAATTAATATATGAATAACCAAACAGCCTCAACAACACTAAAAAGCTTTTATAATAGAGCATCCGTTCTACACAGGAGGGAGAAAATGCTATAATGGACATTGTTAGGTCAACTGCAAAATTAGAATATGGTTTGATTGTTTCAATGTAAGTGTATGAAGCTGATGACTACACAGTTGTTGTGAATACTTTTACTTAGGATGTTCTCTGGGGTAATTAGTGATAAAGGAGCAGGTTAAAAAATTGTCCATTTTCTCTGTCTCTCTACCTCTCTCTATCAACAAAAGACAAAGCAAGAGGAGTAAACTCTTAACAGAATCTATGTAAAAGGGAAAGAGATCTTTGTGTTGTTTTTATTGCAACTAACTTTAAAATTATTTCCAAATAGGAAGTTAAAAAGTTACCCCAATGCCGTTTATCGATTTTGATAAAATTGCTTACAACAATTTCTTTCCTTTCTTTCCCCTCCCCTCTTCTTCTTCTGCTCCTCCTCCTCTGCCCTCCCCTTTCTTTCTTCCTGCCTATAATATAGGTGAATATAGGGAAATTTGGGTAAAGTGGCATATTCCACAGCTTACAAGGCTGGGAGATCAAAGACTTAATGAAACGCGTTGTCTAGATCCAGGGTGGGTGCTACCCCTAGGAGAGATGGTGACAGAGTTCTAGGTGAGATGAGTGATTCAGGATGTGTCTTTGGATGTCTGTGGTGAAGAGAAAATTTAGTAGAGAATTTGAGTAAAATAATAATGATAATGGCTATATTTCTGAAATGTGAGGGAAACACTGAGCTTCTTTTTTATTTAGCAATGTCCCTATTTCTACACTAGTAGTTGCTTGCAGTTTCACGGCTTGCAGCAGTGGTTGATGATGTAGGCCCTGGCAAAAGAGAATCTGGGATTAACTCCAGCTTTTCTGCTTATCAACTGGGTGCGCCTGGACAAATGGTTCCACTTTTTGTGCCCCAACTTTCTCCTCTGTAAATGGCAATAATAACAGCACCTCTTAGGAAGACTGCAAGTGACAGAAACTGTGACTTCAAGTGGCTTATACCAAGAGAAGTTCAGAAAATAGGGCTGCTGCACAGTACTGTCAGAGACACAAGTGTGTGATACTGAGTGTGTGATCCAACTTTGTATGCAGGGAAGGGAGAAATGGAGAAATGTGAGCTGATTTGTGCCCTTTCATCAGACAAATCAAAGCTTTCCTCAAACTTCCAATGCAGAAACTCACTTTTGGGCCTGAGTTGTGTCACCTGGCCACTTTTACTTGCATTTGGGAGGGAAAGGGGGATTTCTGAGTAAATAAAAAGAGTGGGTTGTAGCATGCTACACAGGGCTGTTTTGAATGCTGAAGAACTAATAGCTATAAAGTTTTTAGAAAAATTTCTAAGTGCTTAGGTGTTAATTTATTGTTATTATTGATAATATTAATAGAAGTTGTATTTTAATCTATGTATTGAGAGATGTCATCAGCTTCAGAAATACTTTTGAGAATGCCTGTGAAATTAAAGGAAGAAGGAAGAAATTAAGAGTGACCCCCACCTGCCCAATCTGATTCTGCCCCTTGAGGAGGTTTGAAAGAAACAGACATATGAGGTTGATTCAAAAAGTTTGCAAAAAATGGAATTATATTTGTTAAAGTATTAAGCACTTTTAGTGTAATGTAAATTTGAAATATGTTGTCTCAAAAACTAAAAAAAAAAAAGGGAGAAAGAAGGAGATTAGGAGGGAAAGAGAGGAAGGGAGGGAAGAAGGGAATATCACTATGTTCCTAGAATTGTATCTACAAAACACATGAATCTGTTAAAAATTAATTAAAAATAAAATAAGAAAGGTTCTCTGTACTGAAAAAAAAGTTTATTTCGCTGTGAAAAAATTTCAAAGTCCACAGTCTGCTTTTTCATGGTATGCATTTTCCATGGCTTTTTTGATTTTGTGTTGTGCATGGATTTCAAAATCTTTGTAACAAAATACATTTATCTTTTAATCTTGCACTTTTAATTTGAAAGGCAGAGTGACACACACACACACACACACAGAAAGAGAGGGAGAGAGGGAGAGAGAGAGATATTCTTTCTGCTGATTCATTCCTCAGATGCCCACAGCAGGGAGGGCTGGGCCAGCCTGAAGCTGGGAGCAAGGAACTCCATCTGTGTCCCCCATGTAGGTCATAAGGACCCACGTACTTGAGCCACCATCTGCTACCTGCAAGGATGCACATTAGCAGGAAGTTGGATCAGAAGCAGAGTTGAGACTGATCCCAGACACTCCAACACCCGCTGCATCATACTGCCTGCCCCTCCACAAACTCTGTGAAGCACCCTCAAAGGTAAATGAAGGAAGCATCTGCATCATTGCAAATGTTATGATTGACCGCCTCTGTAAGCTACTCAGGAATGTGAGGCATGTTGCCATTCAGAAGGACCTGCAGAGCTCAGAGAGGACTGTGGGATCCCAGAAGAGCACAGGCTGGAAGGTTGTACTTACTTGCTCATTTTGAGCACAGGAATAATATTGTGGATAATCAGTTTTCTGCTTGTAATTTTCCATGCTGACAGGCTGTGTTCATTTTTTATGGTGTTGGCTCTAATCGAATGCCACAATCTTTGCCTTGTTGCTTTTCTGTGGGCCATGTTGCCAGCCTTGCCCATCTAGGGTAGGGGGGCTAGCTGTTGTGTTGTGCACAGGACTCCATACAAACAAGTGCACCCAAATTTTGTTGGTGGCTTTTTTGCAGGTTGCTAGCTTAGTACTTTTCAAAATGCGCTGAGTGGCTGTTTGGAACTTGTCTCTGCTGACTCCACTGGGCTCAGTTTCAGTCTCTTCTAATCCACTAATGAACCTTTATTAAAGTGGGGGAGTGAGGTTGAACCAGTATTTGGGCACATTACTAAGATAAAGCAGGGGACATGAAACTATTGAGATCAACAGCAAGGACATGCTCAGTGTCTCCACCACCCCTGTTCAATCTCTTGACAACTGGCTTTTTTCCTCCCCAGAAATTAAAATATTATTAGGTTAATTTTTCAGTCTTTACGTTTGTTCTATTTTTTAAGGAGTTCTATGAAGAAGCATTCATTCACCAGAAAACCTCCCCTACTCCAGCTACTTTTCATTTAAAGTTCAGATTGATGTGATCAAATGCCCATGCAGATTTACATGATTAAATATGCAATGAAATGCCAACATTTTTGAATTCTATGAAAAGTGTCTGCTGGATCAAGCTGAAATTATGCTTCACCCTGATAGTTATGACTGTCCACACTCTTTTACACTCCTCTGCCACCCATCCTGCTCCCCTTTATCCAGAACACCCTGAGTCTATGGGGTCTCCATGCTGAGCTGTGAAGGTACCACTATGTACCTTTCCAAATTGTCCACTTCCTTATGGGGTTGGCTCTAATCGAATGCCACAGTCTTTGCCTTGTTGTTTTTCTGTGGGCCATGTTGCCAGCCTTGCCCATCTAGGGTAGGGGGGCTAGCTGTTGTGTTGTGCACAGGACTCCATACAAACAAGTGCACCCAAATTTTGTTGGTGGCTTTTTTGCAGGTTGCTAGCTTAGTACTTTTCAAAATGCACTGAGTGGATGTTGCAAATCAAGGAAGAGATGGCATGCAGTTCAGTTTGTCACCAGCTGTCCTCTATGCTTTCTCTGTTCTTCTTCTTCTTTTTTTTGACAGGCAGAGTTAGACAGTGAGAGAGACAGAGAGAAAGGTCTTCCTTCCATTGGTTCACCCCCTAAATGGCCTCTATGGCCGGCGCGCTGCGCCCATCCGAAGCTAGGAGCCTCCTGGTCTCCCATGCAGGTGCAGGAGCCAAGCACTTGCGCCATCCTCCACTGCCTTCCTGGGCCACAGCAGAGAGCTGGACTAGAAAGGGAGCAACTGGGACAGAACCAGTGCCCCAACTGGGACTAGAACCTGGGGTACCAGTGCTGCAGGCAGAGGATTAGCTTAGTGAGCTGCAGCGCTGGCCTCTCTACTTCTACTGCAGTTCCACACCCACTTTTGTAGTTAGAAATTCATCTTGACATTGAGCAAACAACATTTTGTTAGGCCTGGAAGATAGACTGAGGATGTCCCAACGTTCTTGCTCCCCCAAGGAACATGTAATTCTTCCAAATAACTTATTTCATAAGAAGTTGTAAGAATTTTACTCAGAGGTATACATTGTGGCACAGTAGATTAAACTACTGCTTGGTTTGCCTGGGTACCCAATGGGAGTACCTGGGAACCAGTCTCACCTCCACTTCTGATTCAGCTTCCTGCTAACACACACCCTTAGAGGTAGTGGATGGTGGCTCAAGTACTTTGGTCCCTGTTCCCCAGGATGGAGACCTGAATCAGTTTCTGGCTCATGGCTTCAGCCTGGCCTAACCTTGGCTATTGTGGGCATTTTGGAATGAACCAGCAGATGGAAGATCTCTATCTGTTGCTGTGCCTTTCAATTAAATAAATAAACATTAAAAAATGAATGAATTTAATCACTAAATTAAGGGATAAAACATTAATTAGATACAATATTGGGTTTAGTACTTTTTTTTGAATTTCTGCTTTTTCATTAACTTCTTAACTAGTAGAAAAAGTGATTACACAAACCTTTCAAATTTAGCTATGGGTGATTTGATTCTCTCTCTCTCTCTAATTGTATATGTGTGTGTAGATAGCACATATATGATATATGTAAGTAATATATATAGAAATAACATAAATGAATGGTATAAATATGCTTCCAAAAGTATGTGGGAAAATGGAATTTAAAGATTACCTTCATTTTCCACGAACTTTTTGAAGATCCTCTTCTATATAAATAATAGATATGATATATGTGTCTTTTTTGTTTGTAAGAAGTTACTGATTAAATCAATCTTTTGCTAATCATGATTTTTAAATTGTGTAACATTTAACACTTTTCAGAGTGCTTTTATCTTTTGCGATCCTTATAGGGAAAAGGCATTATATTTAAATGAGAAAATATTGGCCCAGATCAGTTATTTGTTTAAAGTTACAAAAACCAGTTATTGATAACAGTGAAATATGAAGACATTGTTTGCCTATTTTATTTATTTATTCTCTAGGCACTGTTTTTATGCTGATTAGTAATGAGTAAAAGAGAAAAACACATGGCTTCATAGAGTTTACTTCTTGATGGGGAGATGTTAAAGAAATTATGTTAGATAGAGTATAAGAAGCTCATCAGTACTGAAGGAAAAAGCAGAGCAGGATGGGATAAGAATCTTAAAAATACGTAGTTTACAAATTAGATAATTTGGTCAGGGAAGCCTTATGGGAGGCTAATGTCTGAGCAGAGATATATAAAGTAGGGGAGGGGCAGGGGAAGGATTGGTGTTTTGTACAGTGGTTAAAACATCAGTTGGGACTGGCGCTGTGGCTCACTTTGCTAATCCTCTGCCTGTGGCACCAGCACCCTGGGTACTAGTCCCGGTTGCTCCTCTTCCAGTGCAGCTCTCTGCTGTGGCCCGGGAGGGCAGTGGAGGATGGCCCAAGTGCTTGGGCCCTGCACCCGCATGGGAGACCGGGAGGAAGTACCCGGCTCCTGGCTTTGGATCGGCACAGTGCCGGCCATATTGGCCATTAGGGGAGTGAACCAATGGAAGGAAGACCTTTCTCTCTGTCTCTCTCTCAATGTCTATAACTCTCTGTCTCTCTCTGCCTGGCAAAAAAAAAAAAAAAAAAAAAAAAAAAATCAGTTGGGATACTTGCATCCCATATTGCAGTGCCTTAGTCCAAGTCCTAGCTCCATTTCCAATCCAGCTTCCTTCTAATGAGGGCTCTGGGAGGCAGCAAATGACGGTTCAAGCATTTAGGTCTCCATGTGGGAGACCCTGATTGAGCTCTGAGTTTTTGGCTTTGGCCGGGCCCAGTCCTGGCCTCTGTGGGCATTTGGAGGAGTGAACCAGCTTATTGGACTTTTTTCTGTCTGCTCCTCAAATAAAAATAAATAAAAATTAATAAAAATTAAAAAACATAGTAGGTGAGTTTGGAATAAGTCATGAAGATATCTGAGAAAGGGAAGTAAAATGTAAAGCCATTGGGCAGCAAGGAGCCCCATGTGGTTGAAAGAGAGTGAAAAGGGGTTCCTGTAGGCAGTGATGCCTGAAAAACAGGTACTGGAGTGTTAGGGGGTTGGGTGGAACTTAAGGTTCACAAGAGGATGGATCACCCCAGAACCTGCTATAAAGGCTCTGGCTCTTCTATGCATGAGTTTAGGTGTATTGGATGGTTGGAGCAGAAGAATGAACATGCCTTATGATCTAGTTTCTTTCAAAAAGACCCATTCTAATAGATTCCTTTAGGAAAAACTCTAGAAGGCATGGGTGGATGTAGGGAGTCCTAGTTTTAAGGCTTTGTGCACTGGGTCTGAACAGTGAGCAGCTGACTTATGGTCTCCAGTTCTGTGCTCCTAGCTGAAACTCTCCCACTAACTCCTGAAGGTCTGGCCACAATCATTAAATATTTTATTCAAAAAGAATTAAAAGTAGACAATCAGTCAATAAATTTGAACTTCCTTTTACTTTCTATGATTTTCTAGGGTCTCCCAGTTTGTTTTTCTTTCCCCAGGGCCAGAACATGTGCCTCTGCTCACCCAACCTATGTCCTCATAGTCCATACTGTCTGCTCTGACTTCCCTTCCCAACCCTCCTCAGCTCATGCCGAAGACTAAAAGCAAAGGGCAATGGCTTTCTTAGGCCTCCAGCTATTCTGAAGTTCTAGATTGCAACTGACAACCTGTGTTGTTCATTAGAGCAATCAAAACTAAGGGCTGGAGATTTTTGTAAAAAGTGACTTGAACAACTTACCTGCACTAAACTATTTAATACAGTAGATTTTGTGTCTCCCTGGAGACATGTCTCCCAGTTCCGGGCCTGGGGTCCGCGTGTGTGTACTTGCATCTGCTCTGTTGTGGTTGCACTGCACTTTAGTTATTTGATTTGGTGTTTGCAAACCCTGTGTGCACATTTTTATGAAACTTCAGACAATTTACTGCTGGAACTCTAAAAGATGTCTCCAGTCCTGGAAAACCACAAATTATTTAGCAAAGAGGCAAGGGAATGGAGGTCATTGAGCTCATTTCTTACATAATTTGAAACTTCCTTTCTGAATCCTGACCTCTCTTAGCAGTCAGAGTGATGTGGTCTTGAGACAGAATTGATAATGGGGAGGAAAAGATGAAAGCTGGCAAAAGGCGCTAACTGTTGTGTTCCTCTCGTTGCTTGTGATGTTAAATGCCAGCAACAAAAGGGAGAGTAGTGCAAGTACAGCAAGGTAGATATAAAGTAACTCCCCTTTCTTGTTTTATTGTGCTAATAAAGAGTAAAGGCAAAAAAAGTCTGCTTTGTGAGAGACAATATGACTTAAGGTATAAAAAATGAATTAACCCAAAACAATAGAATGAGTGATCATTAAGATAAAATTAGGGAACACTGTTGAAGGTAAGTCTTTGAAGCAGTAGGAATCAGTTTCTTGCAAGATACTCAAATGGTGAATACATACGTCCAGCAAATTCCTTCCACATAAAGGAAACAAAATAATCAAGATAGAAGGTGACTATAAGGCATGTGAAGCAACAAGTAGTAACATAGGTCAAATGTGAAGAAGGAAAATATAACTCCTACATATATAGCTTGGAAAGATAATGACTGGATTGAGTGAAGTAGGGGAGATACTTAATGCTAAACTGATCTTCTGTATATTAAGAGAATCGAAAATGAATCTTGATGTGAATGGAAGGGGAGAGGGAGTGGGAAAGGGGAGGGTTGCGGGTAGGAGGGACGTTATGGGGGGCAAGCCATTGTAATCCATAAGCCGTACTTTGGAAATTTATATTCATTAAATAAAAGTTAAAAAAAATATATAGGTTGGCTTATGACATACAACTATGAGTTTGTCCAAAGGGCCCAGAACAAATAATCACTTTGTTAGATTTTTTTAGAATTTTTCTCTTCTTTTCTGATCTCTCCAACATGTCAGGAAAGTGAGAGGTACCTGGTGCTGATGGATCATTTACCCTGAAGTTTCCCATGCTATGGAGGAAATTTCTCACAGAGTCAGAAGAGATCTCCTCTGGGTTGCCTCTGAGTTAGAAAATGAGCACTTGGAACTTGGAGACACCAGATGTCTCTATGACATCAGCAGCATTTAATTTAATCAACACATAGGGCCCAAAAAGGAATTGACTGACAGTTGGAGGGAGGGTCAGAACCCAACTGTGCTTATGATTTCAGATGCAGAATGAAGAGTGCTCCAGGAAGCATGGTTCCCAGCATATTCTGAGTTTTTAAACACTTCGTGTTTAGAATTTTAATGATCCCTGTTTCAAAAGTGGTTGTCAGTCACAGTTTGGAGGAAGTGGATGTCTGTGCTGGAAGGGGAGAGAGCACAGGGGCTGTTTTCCATTTCATAGTCAGGCATGGGGTGGGGAGGGCATGGTGCAAGTGAAAGAAGAGAGAGGGTTGGCAGCTTTGGGGAGGAGAAGGCACGAGGGCATCACAAGCCCACTTGGGGAAGGAAGATCTCTGAGAATCCAGGCTGCTTCTGCTGGGATCTGGAACACTTCAGGCCAATCCAGAAGCCAACAGAAAGAATGTTTATTGATATGTAGAGGGAAATTGATTTGAATGGACCTGAAAGTATTTGACTGTCTGAAATGATTTATATTATAGAGACTGATGCTAATGAATTGAGTTCACTTTCTCATCCATGCATGATCTATGAGCTTCATTTTCTGTTTGTGATCATCTCTATAAGAAGTTTAGAATAATGCTTGGCACCTATTAAGGGCTCAGTAAATGTTGGTTCTTTAGTTCTGATTTCACTCACAACCTATGCCTGATTCTCTATTATTCTGGTGTCAAACTATATAAAGTAGATATCTATCTGGCCTTTCTAAAGTAATATGAGTTACCATCTCAATGTTCCAACA
Organism: Oryctolagus cuniculus; assembly: GCF_051225735.1. Taxonomy (NCBI): domain Eukaryota; kingdom Metazoa; phylum Chordata; class Mammalia; order Lagomorpha; family Leporidae; genus Oryctolagus; species Oryctolagus cuniculus. The sequence continues at coordinate 46,614,299 of NC_142880.1, forward strand.
GATTCATATTAATCAGGCAGGGAGATTCTTAAAAATGGGTGTATTTATATCTGTTATAGGACATTTGAAAGACATGCTTCAATTTCTTTGGAAAAGCAACTCTAGTTCTACTTTTTTTTTTCCCTTTCAGGACTCTCCCTCATACTTTTGAATTGAGAATCCAGAAAGATGGGAAGATTTGATCTTTGCTTTAGCATCTTGCTTCCTACAATACCCAAATTTAATGAACATCTTTGGGTGACCAATCATATTTCTAAGCCATACTCCTTTCCTCAAGTGGAACTTCTCTTCCTCATCACTATGAGATTCCTGGAAATTTCTTCAGCTTTTTAGAAACTCCCTAACCTTGTGCTCAGCTTCAGAATTCTGCAAAGGTTCAATGAGAAAACTGTACAAAGAAAGACTTTCAATTCCAACTTGTAGTGGCCACCAGCCATGCTAATCTCTCTTCTTCTGCTGTGGTCCTTCTTCATGAACCAGGTGTGATCTTCAGACTCTGTTCAAAATCGCCAGATGTCCCAGGAAAGAAAACAGCTTGTGAATGAGAGCTCACCTTGGTAGAGGTACTCTCTGGATCTTTTTGTTCGTATAATTTTTTTTTCTCATCATCCATTGATCTTCTTAAGTGTGATTTTCTTTTACAATTAACTTGTCCTTTTTAGGTAGCCTAAAAGGAATGTGTTCTACAACCAACTGCATTATATCTGTAACTGCAGGTCTCCTTGGTATTAATTTTTAAGCAGTTTGGGTAGCTATTTTTTTGCAATCTAATAATCCATGACAAATCTTTGTGCATCTTTCCAGGAACTTCAGATGAATCAACCACAGAGGAAAATGTGGACATATGTAAAAACTAGAGTTAAAAATTACACTTTCATGCTAGAAGTTCAAGCAGAATTACATTCACTGGCATTTTGTACTTCTGCCATATGTATAAATAAAAATGACACTACAATATCCACATTTGTCACTTGCTTTTTTCAATGTCAGAAATATTTGTTAAGGTGATTCCTATATAAGGGAATACTGCAATATCTGAAATTGAATTTCATATGTCTCAATGGGACCTTAAAAGTCTTGACATGGAGCCCAGTCACCTGAAAACCCTGTCCTCTCATCTCTACATGATACATGTGAAGTTTAGGGGGTGTGGGAAGCCCCTCTGCCAGCATCAGTGTAGGAGATGATGATTAAGTAATAACCTGGGCAAACCTAGGAGCAGATGGGACCTGGGGAGGCTTCCCCTGACTCATAGATCCTGTGTCTAAAGAATTGTCTCTCATTATCCTTAAGTATGGTGGCTCTGTTCTCTATAGACTCTGGGGTGTACTGTGCATAGATTCCTCTCAGAATTAAACTTCTAAAACCCTTAAATTTGGCTCCCTCTGCTTTTATTTCTGGTTTTTCTCAAACCATGATCTACAGCTCCGTTCTCTATGTAAATTTCCCTGACCACATTGTTATACCTTTGTATTTCAAATGACTTAATAGACTTTATTTGTCTCTTACAAATGAACATACATAGTTAGGCATGGATACTCTAACTGGAGAAGTGAAGAACACTTAGTGACAGTAGATGACAAGGTTTAAATCCAGGTCATTTTACTTCTCCCTCCCGCCCCTCTACAATATCATTATGTGAATCTATACTAGTTCTGAGGTGACAGATGGCACTAGAGCAAGAATACCTCCTTACATCTGGTATATAGTTGAAAAATGAAGATGCTATACAAATATGTATGGAAGGAATTTTTACCTTCTCCTGTAAACTTCCTTTTTGGACCTGGCAATCACCAGGGTTAGATAACAGAAAGGGAATTACATAACCTAACTCAAGGCGAGGAAAGTGTAGAGACTCTCTTGGCATCATGCAGTGTGAGGCCATCATCCTTGAACATGGAAAAGATCTGATGGCCTTGGAGGTGGCTTGACCCTGAATTGTACTAGTGAGGGCCAAGTTCCTTTATACCTCTCCTTCAACCTCAGCTTCACTATTTATTTATTTTTAAAGATTTATTTATTTATTTGAAAGTCAGAGTTACACAGAGAGAGAATAAGAGGCAGAGAGAGAGAGAGAGAGAGACAGAGAGAGAGAGAGAGAGAGAGAGACAGAGAGGTCTTCCATCCGCTGATTCACTCCCCAATTGGCCGCAACAGCCAGAGATGGCTGATTTGAATCCAGGAGCCAGGAGCTTCTTCCGGGTCTCCCATGTGAATACAGGAGCCCAAGGACTTGAGTCATCTTCTACTGCCTTCCCAGGCCACAGCAGAGAGCTGGATCAGAAGAGGAGCAGCCAGGTCTTGATCTAACTGGAGCCCATATGGGATGCTGGTACTGCAGGCTGGGGCCTTAACCTGCTGCACCACAGGCAGTGGCTTTTCCCACTACACCACAGTGCTGGTGCCTCAGCTTCAGTCTTGCATTGAATACGTATTCTCCCTGCAAGATCCTCCAGAGGCAACTGGATGGAGCTGAATGTGTGCAGGTCTCGCTAAGGCAAGGAAAAGAGGGACTTGTGGGAATGGAGAATCCTAGGGGAGATATTCTGATAAACCAGGAGAAAAACAAGTACATGAGTGAACTGAGACATGAATGAGGGACTTCTAAATTCTTTCAGGACAAGAATGAATTTTACAGAACAGATCAAATTTATTGGACTGATAACTTTGTTGCTTATAAAAATAGTAAAATACCAATTTCATATGGTTCACCGATGTTTTGTGACTTCATTTCTCTTCTGAAAAGATAACTTTTGATAATGTAAGCTATATACATACATGCATGCCTTAAAAATACAAAGCCCTAGTTCAATAAATAAGTGCTTAGTCATGACTTCATCCTTGCTTGAAGATGTATTATCCACATGCTTGCAGTTAGATGAAGATTACCCTAGCTACTAATGCAGCTGTCTTTGGGGGTTTTGTGCTGGTTACTTAAATAACAACAGCATCTTGCCATACTTAGAACTGCCACTGGGCTGGCTCCTTATTTCCAGGTCTGCCTCTCAAGCTTTTCCTTGTTTCTGGCCTCTGAGTTCTCTTTCTCCCTTGAGAACTTGGTTATGCATTTAAAAATAGATGTGGCTGTATTTTAAACATATCTTGTAGCTAGGGATGTTCCTCACTGAAAGTCTTCTGTTTTGCTGAAAGCAAAAAACATGACAGCTTGAGGTAAAGGAAGTGGAAGGCGTTCATAAATGATGAAAGCTAAGCATGCAACACAAGTAAGCATTACAAAATGTATTTGTAGAAAGCCAGTGAAGGAATAAGATGCAAATCAACTGTTTTTAAATCAACATTTTCAGGACCAAGCAAGAAATGATGAGAATAAACTTGTTAAAAATATTGTATGACTTTTGGTGGTATTTTTAGTCAGTGTAATTTAGAGATGGCTAAGTATTGTTATTTTTAATTCAATATTTTAGAACAAAAGTGTACCAAAATAGAAAGCTTCTCCATTTTACCCCCCACAACTTTAAAAAGTAAACTGTGAATGTTGGGACACCATAGCCTTTCTTTTTTAGTTTCCTTTGCTTGCAAGTTTGTGCACCATCAAATTACATTGCACTCTTTCCTTCCCTGACTTCCAGTGGCAGGGCATTTGTATAAATGAATCCAACACCCTGTTTTCTTGTTGTTGCTCTGAGTAAACAGGAAGAAATCAGATGCCCGGGTCCAGTGACTTGACTTCATACAAAGGGATCTTGTTGGAACAGTCTTTATCCCCAAGATATTGGGAGATTTATTTATTTGTAACCTTTCTAAGTAAGTGAGTTTTAGTGGTATTTGATCGTTCTACGATGTGTTATAGTTTCAAAGATTTTGTTTGTATCTTGACAAAGGGATTCAATTAAAAAGTACTTAATTGAATGACTAATAGAACAAGTCAAGACTACTTCAAAACATTCAGCTGTTTGTCTTATACTAGTGTGTAGGTACTTGTGTATAATTGTATATTTTGATTTTTTTTCTTATTAGTTACCCGTGTGTAGGTCCAGCTATTTATGCTAATTATATTGTCTGTGAACTCCAGTTTATCTATTCATAAAATTGGATAAAAATTTATCACAACTCCTTCCTTTTTTTTTTTTAAAGATTTATTTATTTTATTTGAAAGTCAGAGTTACACAGAGAGAGGAGTGTCGCTCCCCCTCTTCGTGGAGGAACGACACAGGACCCTGCGCTGTTCTTTTGTCTGCTCGGCCCTCCCCGGGTTTGCTGCTGGTTCTTCCCGGGTTGGCTACTATCCCTTCCACCTCCGTGGAAGGGCAGTTCCCCCTGGCCACATTCCCCACTTCCGCAGGGGAGCGGCACACCGCCGGCCGGTTCTCTCGGGGGCTGCACGGGTTCCCTTAGATGTTCCCCATAGATGTTCCTGGTGCATGCCGTCTCTCTCCTCCTTTATAGTCCTCCTCCGCCAATCCCAACTCGGCTGCCCACACGCCGAGTACGCTGCTCTCCAATCAGGAGCAAGTCCTACAGTTAATTGGTTGAACTGGAGGCAGCTGTGCGGAAGCTGTTTACTTCTCTCCCAGCGCCATATTGTGGGAGAGCAGATGCATAGAATAAGTCCTAATTCGAGTAACTTAGTCTAGTCCGGATTGCTCCCCACAGATCCCCCTTTCTTTTTATTTTTTAGCGTTGATATGCGCCTGTCTTCGGTGTCCTGCAGCACACACTCTGCTCTACTTGCTAGAGTTGCCACAGGCTCTTACAAGTCCTATCAATCAGGCAAACCGAATCCGGGTCCTCTCTTCGCCATGTTGTGAGGAGGTTTTTAGGCGCTGATGCGTGCCTGTGTTCGGTGCCCTGCAGCGCATGCTCTGCTCTGCCTGCAGGGGCTTACAAGCTCTATCAGGCAAACCGAATCCAAGCCTTCTCATTGCCTTTTTGTGGGGAGGCCTTACTGATGTTAATTCGTGCCTGTCTTCGGTGACCTGTGGCGCATAAGCTGCTAGCCGCCCAGGTGCTCATCGCCTCACTTAATTAGGCAGACCGAATCCAAGCTCTCACATTGCAGTGTTGTAGGGAGGCCTTTTTATTTCTCTATTTCTCTATCTCCGGGCATTCCTATTTCTCCCATTTTACTTCTATCTTCCAGCATTCCTATTTCTCTCATCTTACTTCTAAAACTTCTGTTTCTCTTATCCCTGCGACTTTCCGGCGCCTCGCCCTGCCGGCGGGTTCCCGGCTCTGCGCCGCTTCAGCCCGCGCCTCATCTGCACGGCTCGGCTTTGCGCGGCTTGGCTTCGCGCGCTCCGCGGTCTCCACGCTTAACCCTTTCGCGTCTGAACCACAGCCTACGCCAGCCCGTTCCCTATCTATTCACGCCCCGTGCTCTCTCTGCACGCGACGGCTTCCGCGAGTAACACAGCGTAGCTTGCGTCTCCGCCACTAGGATTCAATCTAAGTTCCCCGGGCTAGCCTGGCGAATTCAACCCAGCGTACATCTCCGCCCCACGATCTGGCTTCCCGTCCTTTGCTCCCCGGGCTAATCAGACGGATCCCAATCTGGCTTACGTCTCAGCTTCTGGTTTCAACTTTTCGCCCCCTATTCCCGGGCTAACTTGAGAACCCCAAAGTGGCTTTCGTTTCCGCCTTGGCCTGCCCCCCGCGGCTTCAATTTCCCTAACATTTTTCTCTACCCGGTATGTTTCCCCAAGCTTTCCTCCAACGATATTCCTCCCTCATTTCTCCTGGCCTCTCCCCACAGTCTGCGTCCGAGTCTGTTTGTTCTAGCTTTCACTTTCGCTTTCGACCTTAGAGATTTCTCCCAGCTTCCCCCCGTAGTCCGTATCTGAGTCTATGCCTAGGCTTTCAATAGCTTCTTCCGGCACCCTTTTCGTCCGGCTTTTCCCTAGGCTATTTGCTAGTCTCTCTCTCCGGTATTTTCCCTAGGCTGTTTGCTAGTCTCTCTCTCCGATATTTTCCCAATTCTTCCCGTTTCTTCCCTCCTAAGTTTCATATCCGTCCTAGGTTTCCTATCCGAGTCAGGTTTCCTAACCGTCCTAGGTTTTCTAATCCGAGTCACGGCACCATTATGTCGCTCCCCCTCTTCATGGAGGAACGACACTAAACCCTGCCTAGGCTTCATATCCGAGTCACGGCACCATTATGTCGCTCCCCCTCTTCATGGAGGAACGACACAGGACCCTGCGCTGTTCTTTTGTCTGCTCGGCCCTCCCCGGGTTTGCTGCTGGTTCTTCCCGGGTTGGCTACTATCCCTTCCACCTCCGTGGAAGGGCAGTTCCCCCTGGCCACATTCCCCACTTCCGCAGGGGAGCGGCACACTGCCGGCCGGTTCTCTCGGGGGCTGCACGGGTTCCCTTAGATGTTCCCCATAGATGTTCCTGGTGCATGCCGTCTCTCTCCTCCTTTATAGTCCTCCTCCGCCAATCCCAACTCGGCTGCCCACACGCCGAGTACGCTGCTCTCCAATCAGGAGCAAGTCCTACAGTTAATTGGTTGAACTGGAGGCAGCTGTGCGGAAGCTGTTTACTTCTCTCCCAGCGCCATATTGTGGGAGAGCAGATGCATAGAATAAGTCCTAATTCGAGTAACTTAGTCTAGTCCGGATTGCTCCCCACAGAGGAGAGGCAGAGAGAGAGAGATCTTCCATCCGCTGGGTCACTTCCCAGTTGGCCGCAATGGCTGGAGCTGTGCCGATCCGAAGCCAGGAATCAGGAGTTTCTTCCAGGCCTCCCACACAGATACAGGGACTCAAGGACTTGGGCCATCTTCTACTGCTTTCCCAGGCCATAGCAGAGAGCTGGATCAGAAGTGGAGCAGCTGGGACATGAACTGGTACCCATATGGGATGCCAGCACTGCAGATGGCAGCTTTACCTGCTATGCCACAGCCCTGGCCCCAACAACTCCTTTCAAAGATTGCATTATGTAAGTGGAGGGTACTTCCATGCTATTTGAGGAGTGGGGCTGAGATCCCAAAGAAGCAGGCTAAACTGCCTTTGGGGAAAATGGGTCCTAGGACTTGCAATGCTACAGCTCAGGACTGGCTATGCAGTTGAGGACTCCGGCCAGTCATTTCTGTTTTCTGTCCTTTCCTACCTGTTTCTGGTTTTGTCCCATCCAGTTTCCAGCCTTTTATCTATATCAGTGTTGAAGGTATCTTTACATAGCAAAGATGTGCCACAGAATACTGCTGCCCACGCTGTTCACACTTGACACTGGTCAATGGTTGTGATGATTTTTTTTTTGTCATTCATTTCTTAATGCATATTGGTATTAGTTGACTTTTTTGGTGGGTTGCAAAAATATTTTTTGAACTCTCCATCTTTCTTATCCCCTTCTACTTTTTTTTTCATGCTTCCAAAATGAATTAGATTAAGACATCTATGGGCAATGCTGTAAATGGAGTGATACATAATGCATTGGTGGATGTAGGATTAACCTCCATGAGAAGTCCAGGATGGGATAGGAGAAGCAGTTAGCAGGGAAGGGAAGCAAGAATCCTCCATTTTACTGATGCAAAGAGTTTATGCTGTAGTCACCTATGCTGAGAAGGTTGTGTTAATATTCCCTTTGTCTTTGAGATCCGATTGCCAATGTAGCTGTCTTTGAAGAATTCAGCTTCTTATAAATTCTTTAATAAAACTGGGATTTCCCTCTTCTCCCTTCTCTAGTACACACATTCTGATTCCTTTACAACACAGTTTCTGATTGCATGTTTATTCTTGGCATCTTTGAGTTGTGAGGACCCTTTGACTAATCCCCCCTTCTATACCCCATATGCTTTTATCCCTGTGGCTTCTCTTTACACTTCCTGCTACAGAAAGTGCTGAGCCTCTTGGCAAGTGATCCTCTCAACAACTGAATATTCAGTAGAGATTGGAGACCTTTCTACCCTAAGAATTAGAAGGAGGCTATTTATAAAGTTGCTGTATTTTCAAAAGTGACTGCAATTAGTTTTGGTGTCAGGCAGCACAAAAAAGGAACAAAAAAGCCCAAAATGTTCTTTTTTACTGGAATTGATTTACTGGAATGAAGCTTTGTATAGGTGAATGAGTGTGTAAGTGTGCATGTGTGTGTGCACGTATGTGTATAAATGTGTGTGTAACTCTACATGTATTTCTGGAGTACTATCTGTGCACCAGGATTGGTGCTAGTTGATATACTCATGTAATTGGGAGTAAAACAGTCATGGTCTCTTCCTTTAACCAATTTACAGTCTATAAAATTGACCTTCCATGTTCAAATCCTCAATGATGTAATTACAAAAAATTCTTGTACTTGAAGAATGGTGCAAAGAATTTATCAGGTGGCTTAACAGGGAAATTTCATCTAGCTTAGGAATCTGGATAGCCCTTCCTAACAAAGCAGTATTAAAGATGAGACCTTAAAAATGAAAAAGGATAAGCAGATGAATTATAGAGTCAGGGTAGGGAGTAGAGATGGAGGAAGGTGGTGGCACTGATTTTCTGGGGAAGAGAACTGGAGAGCTAAGGAGGCTGCTGGATGGAAGGAGTGAAAGTCACTAAATGGCACGTTTTGATGAAGGGAAAAGTACTGAAGTAAGAGGATGGAAGCAAAGCACCTGGAAAACAAGTTGAAGCTGGTGTGTGTGTGTGTGTGTGTGTGTGTGTATGTGGATGGATGTATTATTGTGGAATTATCTAGAATGCGGTTTCTGATGTTGAACAAATTCATAGTGTGAATGTGAAAGTTGGTGTTTCAGGTAGAGTAATGGAAAGGCTCATTGAACATCAAGTGAAAGAGCTGCTGGTCACAGAATTGATAATACACTCAGATGATGTGGAATTTTCTTAGTGTGAGGCACGTGTAGGGTGAGTGGGATGTTAAATTCTTTAATGAATGATCAGTGGTTAAATGGAGAAGACCTTATTACCAGTTGCTCAGAAGAGCAGTTTATGGAGGTGGAGGGGGGCATTGCTGCAGTGGTTGAGACTGCTTGGGATACCGGCATCCATCCTGTTTTGCAGTGTTTGGGTTTGAGTACCTGCTCTGTGTCTGATCCCAGCTTCCTGATATGTCCACTCTGTGATGTCTCAAATAGCTGGGTCCCTGGCAGCCACGTGGGAGACCTGGACTGAATTCTGTGCTCCTGGTTTCAACCTGGTTCAGCCCTAGCTGTTGTAGGCATTTGGGGAGTAAACCAGTGGACCCAAGATCTCTCTGTGTCTGTCTCTGTCTCTTTTCCTTTCAAATAAATGAAAATAAATCAGTAGTAAAAAGAGCAGTTTACAGAAGAGAGAACAACAATTTTTCTTTTCTGGAGGTGACATTGTATCACTAAGAGGACATTACCTTGGTTGTACTTCTGATACTGAGGTCCCAGGAGCAGAGTAGAAAACTCCACTCCCTGCTCCTACTTGAGCAGAGAAGCAATGTCCTTAGGGCCAGGGGAGCCATGAAGTCAAGGAAGCAGGTGTGTGATTGTTTGTTCATGTGATAACTTTGAAATAAATATGCATTAGAACCATGTAACTTAAGGTAGGAGACCTCTTTAAAATTCATAGTCTCAGGCATTAACCCAAATTTCAAATTTCCTTTGAAACCCTCAAGTCACATTTAAACTATCCAGCAACAGCTAAATAATTATCTTCTAATGTGAGTCATCTCACTTTTGTTGGCTGTTTCTACTGAAAGAAAACGATGGTGCCTATGGCAGACACTTCAACACTGTAGCTCATTCTATGTACAAGTGTAGAAAAAAAACATGCTTGGGGTGTGCCATAGGGTGGGTAGGCCAGAAGTTTATTCAATTTCTATAGTTTTCAGAATGACAATTGGTTTATGTGAAACTAATGCGATTTAAAATTAAATATATATTTTGAAAATGTAATTTGGAAACATTTTATGCTGTGGTCAGAATTACAGATGTGTTTGGGTTTGAATAGCTCCTCTGTTTCTGATTTCAGCTTCCTGATGATGTATACCTTGAATTATTTTCTGAATAAGCTTTGTGACAGTTATCTATTTTAATTGGGCTTCATCTTTTATTCTTCAACTGTAAAGAGTTTAGAACTTATACTTGACAGAGTGAATATTAGCACTGTAGAAGCAAATTAAATAAAATAATTTATACCTGTTTTAAGATAATTCAAAATAAAACATTTTTGGTAGGGTATTGACTTAACTGCATCCTGAAAATGCAGTTGGTGTTTTTCTTGTTTTATGGTAAGCTATGTGGTCAGTGGAATAGTGGGGCTTCTCGCTGTGTGGTCATCGTTGTACCTAAGGTGACTTCTGTGTTGGATAGCTACTAAAAGTTCTTTTTTTGTTGTTAAGATTTTTTATTTATTTATTTGACAGATAGAGTTGCAGAGAGAGAGAGAGAGACAGAGACAGAGACAGAGACAGAGACAGAGAGAAAGATCTTCCTTCCATTGGTTCACCCCCCAAATGGCTGCTATGGCCGGCGCTACGCCTATCCGAAGCCAGGAGCCAGCTGCTTCTTCCTGGTCTCCCATGCAGGTGCAGGGACCCAAGCACTTGGGCCATTCTCCACTGCCTTCCTGGGCCACAGCAGAGAGCTGGACTGGAAGAGGAGAAACCGGGACTAGAACTGGCACCCATATGGGATGCCAGCGCCACAGGCGGAGGATTAACAAAGTGAGCCATGGCGCCAGGCCGCTACTAAAGGTTCTTCAGAGAAGAATGTTACTATCCCATTGATAGTAACTTATCTGCATGAGAGAAAATTGTTGTATCAGATTTAAATGATTAAATTGGCTTGGGGCCAGCGATGTAGCTCATTTGGTTAATCCTCCGCCTGTGGTGCCAGCAGCCCATATGAGAGCCAGTTCTAGTCCCGGTTGCACTTCTTCCAGTCCAGCTCTCTGCTGTGGCCAAGGAGGGCAGTGGAGGATGGCCCAAGTGCTTAGGCCCTGCACCCTCAAGGGAGACCAGGAGCAAGCACCTGGCTCCTGGCTTCGGATTGGCGTGGCTCCGGCCATGGTGGCCATTTGGGGGGTGAACCAACAGAAAGGAGACCTTTCTCTTTGTCTCTCTCTCTCTCACTGTCTAACACTATCTGTCAAATAAATTAAAAAAAAAAAGAAAAAATTATAAAAAAATTGGCTTAACATGTCTGGATCCCTGTCTTCTCAGGAAAATATTTTTAAACTACATTTTTATCTTTAATTATAAAGAAAATTTGCTCCTCTCTGGCCTCAGAATCAGCCCTTAAGGCATTCGAATCTGGCTGAAAAGCCCATTAGAGTATCTCAGGCATGGAAAGCCAAGACACTCTGGCAAAAAAAAAAAAAAAAAAAAAAAAAAACCACAAACAACAACACCTAAATGAAAGATCTCCGTGAGTGAGATCCCAGTGGAAAGAACAGGTCATCAAAGAAGGAGGTACCTTTCTCTGAAGGGAGGAGAGAACTTCCACTTTGACCATGGCCTTGTCTAAAAATTATCAGAGTCAGTGAACTCAAAAGACTTCCATAGCCTTGGCAACTCATGTCTAGAGCCTAGGGTGATTACTGATGCCATAAACAAGAGTGTCAAATTATTAAGTCAACAACAGGAGTCATTGTGCACTTACTCCTCATGTAGGATCTTTGTCCTTAATGTGCTGTACATTGTGATTTAATGCTATAACTAGTACTCAAACAGTATTTTGTACTTTGTGTTTCTATGTGGATGTAAACTGTTGAAATCTTTACTTAATTTACACTAAACTGATATTCTGTATATAAAGAGAATCTAAAATGAATCTTGATGTGAATGGAAGGGGAGAGAGAGTGGGAAAGGGGAGGGTTGCGGTTGGAGGGAAGTTATGGGGGAGAAAACCATTGTAATCCATAAGCTGTACTTTGGAAATTTATATTCATTAAATAAAAGTTAAAAAAAAAGAAAATTTGCTCCTAAGATTTTCTTCAATGAGATCTGGAAATTGATCTGATTTTTCTCCTTTTATTCTCCTGAATTAAATCTATATCTTTTGAGAATAACCATCTGATTATAGCAAGAGATCCTTAAAGAAACATACATGCCTTAGAATAAATGAACAATTCCAGTATGATAGACTTGTAGAGTGAAGATGACAGAGCCAAGAAAGCCACCAGGGTGTCACAGCTCAAATCACAGGTTTTACACAAGATTCATGTGCCCTATAATGCATTGTTTGCTAGTTTGAAGTAATAGTTCCTTCTTCTCTAAGAAACTGATATCTAAGCAGGTAAGTGGAGCCAAGTAATCCAACTGGGGCCAGAGGAAGAAATTTCGTGACTTTTGAGTGTGTTTTGAGTTTACCAATATCTACAACATTTGATTGTGTTTTTGATGTGTGAAAATATCTATAATTATTAAATAGGCAGAAATCATATTTTGCAAGACAAAGTTTTTCTCTTTGTGCATTGTTTTAAAATTTCCTTTTTATTTTCCATAATATTTTTACTTAAAATTTTAATTTTATTTTTAATGAGAAACAAAAGTTGCATATATTTATCATGTACAACAGAATATTTTGAAAATAAATATGACTGTCAAGCTAATTAATAAATAATTAGTAATTATCATTTCTTGAGATGAGAACATTTAAAATCTCTGCTAGCAAATTTAAAGAATACATTTGGGGCCAGCACTGTGGTACAGCAGATTAAGCTGCTGCCTTCAGAGCCGGCCTCCCATATGGGTGCTAGTTTGAGATCCAGCTGCTCCGCTTCTGATCTGGGAGGGTGGAATCTAGAATGATGAACAGACTTCTGGCTAATGGGGTTATGATTGCTTGGAAGTGGAATATTTTGGTGCCTTATTTGTAAATACAGTCATGTATTACGTAATGATGGGGATGCTTTTTGAGGTATATATCATTAGGCAATCTCGTCATTACACAAAGGTCAATATGCTTGCACTTCACAAACCTAGATAAGCAAAATATTGAAAGGTATGTTACTCCCCCAAAAGTGCTTCTCCATAGCATTTCAGGAGGGCATCTTAGAAGAGGAACTGGGACATTCACAGCTTTTTTAGTACATGGGCAGTGTGTGATTAGTGATACACTTGAATGTCCTGGAGTTTTTCTTGTGCCAGACCACAGAGGGTTTCATTTGTGGCTTGAAACATTGTGCCAAATGAGACTGCTATCCTATCCTTAAAATACTTGAAACCTGGCACTGACTTGGTTTCCTTATGAAAGAAAAATCATTGCAGTTGTCTGTTTCCGAAATGTAGAAGTTTCATCCATATTCAATATTTTTTTCTGGTAAATAATTTTCCTCCTAAATCTATTTATTTAGGGTTTCTTTAGCTGACTTCACGTGAGCACTCACAGACTCCCACTAATGTTCACATTATGCAATGAATGGTGCTTCTTGAATCATTTAAATTACCCCGAGTTGGCAGTAAATTCAAAATTGTAATTGAATAACAATCTTTCCTTTCAACCCTGAAAAAATTTTTTTTGACAGGCAGAGTTAGACAGTGAGAGAGAGAGAGAGACAGAGAGAAAGGTCTTCCTTCTGTTGGTTCGCTCCCCAAATGGCTGCTCTGGCTGGAGCGCTGCACCCATCTGAAGCCAGGAGCCAGGTGCTTCCTCCTGGTCTCCCATGCGGGTGCAGGGCCCAAGCACTTGGGCCATCCTCCACTGCCTTCCCGGGCCACAGCAGAGAGCTGGACTGGAAGAGGAGCAACCGGGGCAGAATCTTGCACCCCAACCAGGACTAGAACCCGGGGTGCTGGCGCCGCAGGTGGAGAATTAGCCTAGTGAGCTGCGACACTGCTGAAAAATTTTTTTTTGCTAAGAGGGATACACTTCTGTGTCTGGCCTTCAGTCACTCTCATTAGATTTTCCATGTTTGCTTACAGGCTGTCTACAACAATTTTATTTTATTTTATTTTATTTTATTTTATTTTATTTTATTTTATTTTTTTTTTGCCTTCAATGGAGCAGATCCTTGAATGGTTTCCATCATTTTTTGTTTTGTTTTGTTTTGTAAGATTATAGCTATGGTACAATGAGGCATGCCTGTCTGTTGACAGCAATCATAATACCCATCTGTGATTTTCCATGGTTGTAGTCTTTAATGACCTTTAATTTTTTTCCAGTTCAGTCATGTAATGTATCCCTCTTATACAAAAATTAAAGTAATTTTTGCATGTTCAGGAGCCATGATGAACAACATGAGATCAAATCAAGCACAAGTGAAAATGTTATAAACAAGAGATGAGGTAAACATGAGATACAAGTTTTACTGCTTTACACTAGTATGTTTATCACTATTTTACAGTAAACATTTAAGAAATAATAGTATGATCTAAAATAATGGCCAAAATCTAGTATAGAAAATGCATACACAATAGTTGCTTATTGTCTTATCAAGTATTATGTTCTGAACCTAACTGTGTATGCTACATTTTTATGACTGATGGTGTGTAGGTTTCTTTTACACCAGCATCACTATAAATACATGGGGAATGTGTTACACTGTGAAGTAACAATGGCTATGTGACATCACTAGGGCAAAGTAATTTTCAGCTTCATTATTACATTATTTGTATGTATGGTGGCATTGTATATGCAATCTGTCATTGACAGAAACATTGCTATGAGGTGCATGACTTGAAGCCAAAGAAAACTCCCCCAAGTGTTAGCTCTTTTTGTATATTAATGTATTTTGTGAGTATGAACAGGTGTTTTGAAGACTGGATTCACTTCTAGTGATATTACCTTGGTGAATGAGAAAAACATTTCACAGGCAATCACATCATTTGAGAGAGATTTAGATGTGATTGTCATTGATTGTATGCAGTAGGCTAATCTTTTCCATGTATGATGTCTGACAAGTAACATAAATTTTATTGTATGCTTTCTGGTACTCTGACTCAAATTAAACAATATAAAATATAAATATAAAATATAAAACCTCATATAAGCACATTAATCTAAAGCTTGGATCTGAGAAACTATTGGTGTTTTAATCAATTAATTATAATTTTTGTTAACTAATTTGAGGTGCTCTGAAGTGGTTCCTCTAAAAATAGAATTGCAATTGGTGGAGGAGACTTCTCCACACTTTCAGTATTTCTATATATCTCGAGGAGCTGTCTGCTCTTCATTCTGGACTATCTTTTCCAGATTATTATTATTATTATTATTGTTAGCAGCCTTGATATTGTCTCCCTATGGAGCAAAGATAAGACATACTTACTTTCTATTATAAAAGATTCAGGTTCCCTAAATTCAAAGTTCCTTTACTACTACACAACCACTATGCCTGCAGGTGCCATCTGGCCTTCTTTGCATCACATTACAGAAGTGGACGTCTGGAGAATTGGCATGATACAACTGGTATTCTGGGTACTGACATTGCCCTGAGTAATAAACTGTCCTTTGTGATCCAGGAGACTTTGGTATTCTACCAGCACCCATGAAATTTTTGGCACCCTAATTAGATAGCTACAAGTAGGGTAGATGCTCAGATCCTTCACAGTTTTGGACAATTATTGCATTCCAAAACCTTATCTTCCAGTCCATGAACACTTATCACTTCAGTACTGCAACGTGTTAACTTTTAAAACACTTCAACTTTTCCAGTATCAGCAGGGTAGAACTCTAGATTATAGATAAAATAACAACAAAAAAGAACATTTTCTTTCCTTTGTTATTTTTCTTGTGATTTCTAATGAAGTTGATGCCTATAATAATTCACATTTATTATATATTGCAATTTTCAAAACTTGTCACTGAGAAACATTGGAGTATAATAACACATTCAAAGCAATTGCTTTTGTGAAATGTGGAAGTTTATCATCTTACAGTTCATTTATTTTTGGCATACTTGACTCTTATCCAAGCACCATAAAGAAATGTTTTACCTTTTCTTTGTAATCAAATTTACTGAAGCATAATTTTTGTGTAATAAACTGCATCCATTTATTATGTACAATTCCGTGAGTATTTATGTTTGAAAATGCTAGTAACATCATTATCACAATCAAGATACTAAACATCTCCCCCAAAGGATTCCATCTACTTCTTTGATCCTGAATTAATTTTGGTGACACATGAAAACCCTTTATGATTGGGAATTTGGGAATAATTTCTACTGTGGAATTTTGGCCAGATTCTTCTTTTATTACCTTTCTGTAATCTTCTTAAGCATTCATGTTTTTTTCCTCTTGTTTCTTTGCTCTGAATTCTGTTTTCTTTTCCTTTTTATTAATAAGGCTGATATCCAGGTTTAATGAAGACAGAACACCTAATACACCAGGTGAGTGTCTCAGGAAAGAACTGAGAATGCAGTCTGTTTTCACAGTGGAGTTTTTATGGACATGGATGTGGTCCTCCATTTCTCCTCATCCTTCTTCTTCTGGGATATTATTGGTTGGAGGGCTTTCTGGGTGTGAAAATCCTGAAATACCTCTCAAAACTTCCTAATGGACCTAATAACACCCTTGGTATAGAGTGGGGAAGATACCGCTAAGCTATCCCCTGGGAGGGGTTTGAGTCCCATTCAAACCGGTTATCAAACAAGAGTAATACTTTATTTTTTAATTATTTTTTTAACAGGCAGACTTAGACAATGAGAGAGAGAGACAGAGAGAAAGGTCTTCCTTTTTCCATTGGTTCACCCCTCAAATGACTGCTACAGCCTGTGCACTGTGCCGATCCGAAGCCAGGAACCAGGCGCTTCCCCCTGGTCTCCCATGCAGGTGCAGGGCCCAGGCACTTGGGCCATCCTCCACTGCCTTCCTGGGCCACAGCAGAGAGCTGGACTGGAAGAGGAGTAACTGGGACAGAACTGGCACCCCGACCGGGGCTAGAACCCAGAGTGCCGGTGCCGCAGGTGGAGGATTAGCCTAGTGAGCCATGGCGCCGGCCAAGAGTAATACTTTAGATGTGTAACTACTGGTCCTAATAGCTCCCTTGTGTGCAGTGTGGTGGAGAGTCCCCTATGTTACCCCCAAGAGAAGGTGGACTTAACAAGGTTGTGAACAAAGGCAAGACTTTTGATGTGCAAATTCTGGCCTGCATCCAAGGCTTGCTTCTACATTTATTCCCTCATTCAACTACACAAATATTCTAATTTTTCTTTGGCCCTTCTCACATACATAGGTTAATATCTACCTACCTACTTTAGTTTCCCTCCTCAAGATAAATAACCCATAATCATATGGGGGGAGAATGGGTGAAGATCTGTCTTCTGTATTTCTTTGAGCTTGCATAGAGGCATAGAGCTGCTTATGGATATTCTCCTGTTATCTGCTCTTTAATGTTTGTAGATGGCCTGGGAAATGATTGTATTGTGTGGTCCGCAGGGCTGGATGTATCATCCAGTGAAATATGCTGGAAGCCCTTCTCAACCTTCTGGAGCTGGGTATCCTGCATCTGTTATAGACAAAATGAACGAGTGTATTAGACACATGAGCTAAAGATAAGTGGAAAGAGTATGGGAGTGACAGGACCAGGGAAAAACAACAATCACAATTTTTATAACCCAATGCTGGGCTGGAAATTTTTGGTCTGTTTTTTGAGTTGTCTGACTTCATACAAGAAATGGCTAATATGCTTTTGTACTTGTCCAGTTTGTTTCACCCCAATTCTTTTTTTTGACCATGGCATGGATGCTCCCTTGGGCAGCAGTTAGTATGTGTAAGGCCTGCCTGTGTTGAATGACTGGGTTATGCAACCTAGCATGCTGGGTGTAAGTAGCCTATCACTGTTCAAGGACTATGTTTCTTCTCTTTTCCAAATGAAGGGACCTTGTTCTGGCTTTCTCTTGAAAACTTGATATAAGGATTTTGATATTTTACAATACTTAGGAATCCATAACCTGTTTAAAAAAATACCAGAATTATCTTAAGGTTCTAGGAGTAGCAATATGCAACATAGCCTATGATCTCTCTGGGGCCAAATTCTGATCCGCAGAGGTGAGGATGGGTCCTAAATAGTTTACTTCCTGACAGATCAGTTGTGCTTTTTCTTTGGATCCTCAGTAGCCACATTCTGTTGGGAAATTAAGGATGCTAATCATATACCCAAAATTAAGATCTCACTGGGGGGAACCAACTAATATATCATCTAACATTTTTAAAAACTTTTTATATGATACATTTTTCTCCTTTTTAAAAAGATGTGTGTGAGTTACAGAGAAGCGGTGAGGGGGAGGGTTAGATAGAGATCATCTACATTTAAGTTCATCTCTTTGTGCCCCCTCAAGAGATTGGTCATTTAGGTCTTCCCTAAAAGCCTATCCAAAAAAGTGGGAGCTGTCTACAAATCCTTGTGGCAGTGCTGTCCAAGTTAGCTGTTACTTTATTTTCTGTTTGCTAAATCACTTAAATGCAGATAAGAATTGATAGAAGGGGATTTTAGGCTTAATAATAATCGAATAAACTTTAAGGCCTGGCCAGGTAGGTGCCAAGAACTCGGTGCCTCACACCGACCTACCTGTCTCTTCACATGGGGTACAGTAAGAGACATTACAAAGGAAGTGTGAGTCTCTTTAGAGAAAGTATCCCGTTGACTTTCATTACCTGGTTGGCCTATGAAGACAGCTGATGTGAATAGGAGGCTATCATAGTAGGTGGCCGCTATATTTAAAGGAAAATTCATGGTCCCACATGCTGTCAGCAATGACCCTAAGCTCTTTCTCCTCAACAGTGATGATTGGCTTGGGAACCAGGTGAAGTGAAGGGCTTCCTTAGCTTAGGACCAACAGAGTCTTTGGTTCTGACCTAGGAGTCAATTCCATTTTTAGTGACCCAGTTTTTGTAGAGTAGGCAGGGCTTCTTCAGAGGCCAGTTTCTGTCACGACAGCTGTTTGCTCAATACCCTGACTTTCCATGTCAATAACAGAAGCTATCTGGCAGTGAACTAGCCTGGTTAGGTCCTTCTGACTATAGGTCACTGTGTAAAGCAGCAATCAGCTGGGCTTGCCACCTATCATTATATTGAACCTTTTGCCTAGCTCTTCTGTTTTTCTTTTAAAGGTCCTCTGTCTAATATTTTCTTCTTTTTAATACTTCTTGGAGCACAAAAACTGAATAATATTGTTTTTTTTATAGATTTTATTTATTTATTTGAGAGGTAGAGTTACTGACAGTGAGAGGAAGAAACAGAGAAAGGTCTTCCTTCTGTTGGTTCACTCCCTAAATGGCTGCAATGGCCAGAGCTGCACTGATCTGAAGCCAGGAGCCAGGTGTTTCTTACCAGTCTCTCATGTGGGTGCAGGGGCCCAAGGACTTGGGCCATCTTCTACTGCTTTCCCAGGCTATAGCAGAGAGCTGGATTGAAAGAGGGGCAGCTGGGTCTCGAACCAGTACCCATATGGGCTGCTGGCACTGCAGGCAGAGGATTAACCTACTGCACCATGGCACCGACCCCAAATAATATTGTTTTAAAGATTGATGTATTTGAAAGGAGATTGACAAGGGAGGGAGGAAAGAGAGAGAGAGAGAGAGAGAGAGAGAGAGAGAGAGAGAGAGAGATATCTTCCATCCATTGGTTCACTGCCCAAATGTGTATAAAGCCAGGGGTGGGCCAGGCTGGAGTTGGGAGGCAGGGACTCCACCCAAATCATATCTATGAGTGCAGGGGCCCAAGCACTTGACCATTATCTACTGCCTCTATAGCATGAATAAGCAAAAAGCTGGATTCAAGGCATAGATTAATCAGGACTCAAACTCTGATATTGGATGTGGGTTTCCCAAGTGACACCTTAACTCACTGTACCATAACACCTGCCCATGAATATTTTTGTGGGCTTATATAAATGTAATAAAAAGTATGAATTAGAAGTATATCAACATTAAGTTGAGAGGAAGCATTTAGCCTAACAGTTAAGATGCTGGTCAAGATGCATGTGTCTCACTCCAAAGTGCCTGGGTTTGATTCCTCACTATGTTTCCTGACTACAGCTTTCTAATAATGCACACCATGAGAGACAGCAATGATAGATTCAAGTAATCAGGTTCTGTCACTCACATGGGAGACATGGACTGAGTTCTTGGCTTATGGCTTCTGCCTAGCTTAGCACCAGGCATCACAGGCATTTGGGGAGTGAATCAATTGATAGAAACTCTGTCTTAAAATAAATAGTAAGTTGTCTTGCAGGAAAAAAAGTCACAGGAAAATTAAGATGTGTATTCGTATACTAGAATATGAAAATTTAGCACTTAAACAAGAAAAAGGTAGTATTTATTTTTGCAACAGGAAGATAAACCATACATAAAATGTAATCTTTACTGCCATCAGTCTTTTCTGTCAGTAACTGATTTTTTTAAGGAAAGCCTTTCTCAAGTATTTGTTTTCATCCTGCTTTTTCTAATCATGAACAGTTGTGTAAAACGGGCACAAGGGTCACCCTTGTCTTAAGACCCTTCAAAGACTGTAATGTGAGCAGAAATTTCCAAGCAGTTTTCTCATACCACAGTTGAATGTTGAGGGAGAGACATTTGTGTTTTATATACTGAAGTATAAAATAACTTTAAATAATACCTTTGACCAGCACTTCATTTGTCTATCATATGATTCATAGTTTGTAATATAAGCATTTTCTCTTTATCAGCTTGTTGGACAAAGTTTGTTTTTCAAAATTTTGAAGAAATTCAGTGTCTTCTGTTTGCTCTGTATTAAAAGGGAAAAATGCATGTAATGCATTTTCTTAAAGATTTTATTTATTTGAGAGGTAGAATTACAGTGAGAGAAAGAGACAAAGAGGTCAAAGGTATTATTTAAAGTGCTGGTCAAAGGTATTATTTAAGATGCATGTAACGAATGCTTGCAATCAGCTATCCAGAGTTTTACATCATTCTTCCTCCAGTCTTCTCCTTTTGCACTGATAAGGACTTTTTTATATCTTGAGGGGAAATAAACAACTCTTTAAGTGTGAAATAAAGCCAGTCCACCAGATTATTCTGTAGTCTCTCTCTTCTTGTACCTGCAAATACTCAGGTGGAGATAATGTGGAAACTCTCAGCATGCACAATTTATCCCCTTGTGTCTAGCTGCAGCTTTTAGGCCAAATTTTCAGCCTGTCTCTTGTTGGGAGTGGGATGATCAAAATAAGAACAATGAAAAAAATGTTTACAAGACTTAAATTTTTAAGAGCAGTTTTAGGTTCACAGCAAAATTAAGAAGATAGTACAAAGATTTCCTACATATACTGTTCCCCTACAGAGACATTGCCTCCCCTGTAACACACATCCCCACTTCCACCATAGTGGTACATTTATTATAACCATTGAATGGACATTGAATCCTCATTGTCAATCACAACACAGAGTTTACATTACCATTGTCTATTAGTGCTGTATAACCTATGGGTTTGGAAAAATGTATAGTGATATGTATCCAAATGGTGAAAACTGTGAATCAATATCTCACTGTGACTTTTCAGCATTAAAGATCAAGCAATTGTTCTGCCTTTTCCAAGAGTAGTCTGTGACAAGGAGCAATAAATAATCAGAATTTACAGGGGTGAGGGGCTCAAGAGGCCTGCTCTTTATACATGCGAAACATACTTTGTAGCAGTTAATATACTAAAGGAAATGACTTTTGGAGTCTGGATTTCTAGGCACCATACTCTGTTACTCTAGTTGAAACTGCACAATTTGTGTGGCATCAAACCCTGAGAGCAAGTATAACTCACTTGGATATGGAAATTTCCAGTTCGCACAAAGATATAGCACGTGCCAGGAGAACATCAGGAGAATGGGAAGCCCTCATGTCGTCACACAGATTGATGTTTAAGACCAACCCATGTCCCTTCTGTTTCTGAAGAAACATTTTTATCCATTTTTTACAGCTGAGGTTTTTGTTGACTTGTACCTGGTCAGTATGACTCATGCATTTCACAAGTGTAGAGGTATCGTAAGTCAAGAAAAAATTATTTTTGTTCTAATTTTTTGTTCACTGCCTTATTGTTACTTGTCTACTGGAGCCATACAGAGAAGCACTGGAGCAAAAAGGAGGACAGTGTTGTAATCGGGATATGAAGCTTGCTGGAGCAGGCTGGAAAGAACCAAGTGGCTCCCTAAACTGAGACAGCCAAGAAAACAAAGCTCAAGGGAGGCTGAGAAATTACAGTGAGGGGTGGAATGGGATTAAAAGAGGTGCAAGTGGTTATACATAAGATAAAAGCTGTCTTGGGAACCTTCTCATAAAGAGAGAGCAACTGCCCTGGTGTTCCTCTCATTGACAGCAGAATATATATCAGATATAGCAAAAGGATGCAATAGAATGGAGAGTATGGTTTGGGGATTAGATTAGGTCAACATTTCTGGACCAGAAAGGTGAGTTGATCCTGGAGGAGTCAATGTACATCATGAGTCTAGGCAGACATTAGCAACCTGAGGCACCAGGGATCAGAAATCCAGAGGGAGGCTGAGAGAACTAAGTGCCTAAGACATATGGGTCTTGGAAAGAACGATCAATACCTGTGATCAAAGATTCTAGGAAAGAGGGGCAGGAGTGGTGGGGAAGATTGTGAGGCAGGGGGTTGCCACTTGGGACATCCACAACTTTATAGGACTGCCTCAGATTAAGTTCCACCTCTGCTTATGATCCAGCTTCCTACTTATATGTCTAGGAATCAGTGTACAATGGCCCAAGTACTTGGTTCCTGCCACCCAAATAGAGGACCTGTTTGGAGTTCCTGGCTCCTGGTGTCAGCCTGGCATAGCCCTAGCTATTGCAGACATTTGGGGAGTGAATCAGTGGATGAAAGATCTTGGTCTTTCCCTCTTTCTCTGATATTCTTGGCTTTAAAAATAAATTAAAGGGGCCGGTGCTGTGGCTCACTTGGTTAATCCTCTGCTTGCAGCACCGGCATCCCATATGGGTGCCAGGTTCTAGTCTCAGTTGCTCCTCTTCCAGTCCAGCTCTCTGCTGTGGCCCGGGAAGGCAGCGGAGGATGGCCCAAGTGCTTGGGCCCTGCACCCACATGGGAGACCAGGAGAAAGCACTTGGCTCCTGGCTTCGGATCAGCATAGTTCTGGCCGTAGCGACCATTTGTGGGGGGTGAACCAATGGAAGGAAGACCTTTCTGTCTCTCTCTCTCACTGTCTAACTCTATCTCTCAAATAAATAAAAAAAAATTAAAAAAAAGATTCTGTAAAGGAAGGATCAAGTTGTCAAAACAGGACTTGAGCCTTGGATTAAAAGGTACAAGTCTAAACCTTGATTCCAAGGCATAAGCTAAGTGCCATGGGATCTTTTCTCTCTCAGGTTCACATGGAACTGATGGGCAATTAAGACCTGAGCATGAAAGTTGGAGAAAATAAGTTCTGCCTGACCAGAGTGTTTGAAAAATATGCGTGAAGAATATTCTGATGCATGGTTCAAACCTGGTATATATGCAAAAAAAGACAGAAGGAAACTTTTCATGTAGCTGGTAACACTCTGTAGAAAGGTGTCGTCTCTTCAATGCATCATTGTTTTACATTAAAGCCTACGAAGTTTCCCATTAATTTACTCATTAGTTCATTTATTCACTCATGAAATATTCATGTCTACTACATGTCAGTGTGTTTACCATATTATAGGACCAATTTTAATCATTAACTTTTTATCATTTGTTTTGATTTTTAGTATTTCTAATATTAAAAATTAAAAATGGAGCCATGATTTAGGCAAGTTTGACCTCTAGGAAATTATGAAATGTATCACAAAACATTGAGGATGGTGGAGAGAAACAGATTACAATCATAAGAGTTGGAGGTGATATTTTGTGACTAAAATTTTCATTTGAGAAAGTATTAACTGAATCACTACTCATTATTTTGAGTAGCAAATTATTTAAGTCACAAGTAACAAATTATTTTATTCCCAGGAGATTTTGTAATTTTTAAAATCTTGACCACTTAAATATGAATTATTTTAATTAGATGAAAGTTCTATTTTTTGGAGATAAGGTAGGGACTGAGAAAAAATATCCTTTGTGAGTCTGTTGACAAACATGTGGAACTTTGGGCAGTAAGTGGGCAAGACAATGGCACTGGTAACAAGAAGAATCAGAACTAAGAGGCAAGGCAAGGAGAAGGTTTCAGAGAGGAGACAGAGAGGATTGGTAAGTTTGCTTTGGGACCAGAGTGAGTGTCACCACACATTGCCTTTTTTTCTTTAGTTAGATTACCGGAACAACTTATATTTATGGATCTTGGTGTCCTGTAGTTTATTCCTGTGTACTTGAACTGAGTTCTTTATTTTTGATGAGTGATTCATCATCTAAATGTCACCACTTCTGGGGATGGAGAAGATGAAAAGAGAAAAGGAGGGGGGATGAAAATAAAAGTGCAATGGGAAATTTATTAGAAATAGTCATTATTATTCCCTTTGCTGTTAATATTCTTGGTTATTCATGAGTACATGAATTGTTTCCTAATTTCTAGGATTCAGTGAATGCTAAAGTGATGCTTAGAAGAATTAATTCTCTTCTCGTACAAGTGATCCTATTCACATATGAGATAGGTAACTTCTACTAGGGGAAAAACAGAAAAAAGAATCAACATATAGGGAATGATGGAATCATTCTACAAAGTCAATGAGTATGGCCCCATCATAAGAATTAATTGTGAGATGTGACGTTGTTATCTCTCAGCTTCAGTTTCTGGATGCTGTTCACAGCAGGGGCATTTCAGTGTACTGAGATTCTGTTGTTATTCAACCAACCAACCAAGCAACCAACAAGTGGACTGAACAATCAACCACCTCTTATTTTTTTTTTTTTTTACAATTAAATACTTAAAAACTTTTTTTGCTTTATACTTCTTCCTTCAGGTAGAGTTTTTTCTGTCTGGTATCATTTTTTTTTTTTTCCAAGCTGAAGAACTTACTTTAATCTCTTCTGGTGAAATTTTCCTTGCAATATTTCTCTAAACTTTTCTCTACAAATGGCTGTAATTCAACTTTCATTCTTGAAAAATTAACAGCCAGCATACTTTTAATTTAATATTTTAAATATATAATTCCATTACCTTCTACCTCCTTTTTTTCTCATGAGAAGTCAGCCATCATTTGAATTGCTGTTTCTCTGAATGTAATGTATAACTTTTTTGTGGTTGATTTTAATATTTTTCCTTACTAAAATTTTTTATTTACTTGTTTGTAAGTCAGGGAGGGAGGGAGGTGGGGAGATAGAGATAGAGACAGAGACAGAGAGGGAGAGGGAGAAGGGAGAGGGAGAGGGAGAGGGAAAGGGAGAAAGGAGAGGGAGAGGGAGAGGGAGAGGGAGAGGGAGAGGGAGAAAGGAGAGGGAGAAAGGAGAGGGAGAAAGGAGAGGGAGAAAGGAGAGGGAGAGGGAGAAAGGAGAGGGAGAAAGGAGAGGGAGAAAGGAGAGGGAGAAAGGAGAGGGAGAAAGGAGAAGAGAAGGGAAGAGGAAAGAGAAATAGAAAGACTGATCATTCTGAGCTCCTGGTTCACTCCCCACATACCAGCAGAAGGCAGTTGGCTGGGCAGCAGCCAGGAATCAGGGAATCAATTCAGATCTTCCATATGGGTGGTAGGAACCCAAATAATTGAGTCATCTCCATTGCCTCCAAAGGTGTGTATTAGCAGGAACCTGGAATCAGGAGCCAGAGCGTGGCATAGAACCAGGTGCTTTGATATGAGAAATGGGTGCCTTAAGCAGCATTACCTGCTAGGCTATATGCCTGTCCCAGTATTTTTCTCTTTGGTTGCTGATTTTCTCCAGTATGGCCATCAGGTGTTTAGATTTATCTGTCTGCATTTCTCCTTCTGGAGGATTACAGTTTTTTGGACCTGTTTCAGTCTTTGAAATCTTTCAGCCCCTGATTACTCAAGTATCTCTTCTGTCTCATTCTTGCCTTTTCCCAAGACTTCAGTTATATGTATATAGTAGATCATAAATATTTATTTATTTATTATTTTATTTTTTATTTTTTGACAGGGAGAGTGGACAGTGAGAGAGAGACAGAGAGAAAGGTCTTCCTTTGCCGTTGGTTCACCCTCCAATGGCCGCCACAGCCGGCGTGCTGTGGCTGGTGCACCGCTCTGATCCAATGGCAGGAGCCAGGTACTTATCCTGGTCTCCCATAGGGTGCAGGGCCCAAGCACTTGGGCCATCCTCTATTGCACTCCTGGGCCACAGCAGAGAGCTGGCCTGGAAGAGGGGCAACCGGGACAGAATCTGGTGCCCTGACTGGGACTAGAACCTGGTGTGCCGGTGCCGCAAGGCGGAGGATTAGCCTAGTGAGCCACGGCGCTGGCCTAGTAGATCATAAATATTTATTGCATACTCTCTTATGTGTTTTGGTTATTTCTTTTGTATTTATGTCTTTGAGTTAATTATTTCTTCTGTAGGTATAGTCTTCCATTAAACTCATTTAGTGAATTTTTAATATATGATGGTGTGTTTTAAGTAATACAATTTCCATTTGTTTTTTTCCCTTATTTGTTTCTATTTTGGGGCTGATATTCCATATCTGCTATCTATTTTGTCCATCCCTTTCTCTAAATTCATTATCAAAATTTTATGGACCATTTTAAAATCTGCTAATTTTAACATTTAAGTCATTTGAATCTCTGTTTTTATTGACTTTTTGTTCAGTTATGGTCATATTTTCATATATTTTTTCATGTCTAATAATTTTTGAATGGATGCTGAACACTGATTTTATATTTTTGATTTTGCACAGTTGTTTATTTTGTACAAGATTAATTTAATTATAAAATAAGCAAGTCATTTTATGGTTAATGTTTAACATCCAAGCATCTCCTATGTGGAATTTCATGAATTTGATTATTTATAGAAATAAAAGTAGTTGTGATATAAAATTTTCAAATGCTGTTAAGTTACCAGCATATTCCCTTGATCTTTTGGAGGCTTTTGCTTTTAGGGGTTTTTGTTTGTTGCCTTTTTTTTTTTTTTGAGTTTATTTCTCTTTTCTCCTTGCAACTGAGGCTGAACATATTATCAGGAGAAACTCAATTAATTATGGAGCTCATCTGGTTTGCTTCCCTTCATTTAAGGAGTATACCTTTAGTTGCTCTCTGCTTTGCATTGTACATCAACATCTTCAAACTGTTGCTTCTTAATATTTGTCTACAATGTGTAATTGTTAATACTAGAAGTGTAGTCTGAAACAAGTTATTCTATCACAAATAGAAATAGAAATTATGCATATAATGTATAATATGGTTTGACTATTGTGAGTACCCGTACACTGGATAGTGGTAACTGAGTCTAAGTTTCAACTTCATTTCAGTATTTTTATTTATTTTTTTAAGGTTTAGTTATTTATTTGAAAGTCAGAGTTACACACACACACACACACAGAGAGAGAGAGAGAGAGAGAGAGAGAGAGAGAGAGGTCTTCCATCCATTGGTTCACTCTCCAGATGGCTACAATGGAAGGAGCTATGCTGATCTGAAGCCAGGAGCCTGGAGCTTCTTCTGGGTCTCCCACGGAGTCACAAGGGCCCGAAGACTTGGGCCATCTTCCATTGTTTTCCCAGGCCATAGCAAAGAGCTGGATTGGAAGTGGAGCAGCCGAGACTCAAACTGGTGCCCCTATGGGATACTGGCACTGCAGGCGATGGCCTTACTTGCTATGCCACAGCACTGGCTCCCATTTCAGTTTCCGACATTAGTTTGGTTTGAGTGACTGGAGAGAATCCCTCAACTTCTCTGGGCCCCAGTTCTCCCTCTAAAGATAAAAGTTGTAATTGAGGGCCTACATTTTTAAAACCACAGTTTTATAAATGTTAAACTCATTTTGTGCTTGAAATACCATTAATTTGCTTTCCATCAAGAGAAAAGAACAAGCACCAGAATGAGGCATCGATAGAATCACCAAATGGAAAAGTCTACCACTTCAGCACATTTTAACTGACCCATTTCAGTGACTGAACTCTGTTATAGACTTCTGGTTTGGAAGTAAAGGAGAGCTCAGCTGATAGAGAAAATCCCAGAAGAAGCTTGACGTAGGCAGAGGAAATGAAGAGCAGTGGTAAAATTAAACAAACATCTCATGAGTCACATCTGACTCTGTGTCAGGAGGCAAATAAATGTGACTGTTGACAGGTCCCATGATGTGGCACCATGTTGTCACCAGACAGAGGATGCTGGCACTAGTGTTAGCCCACATTCAAACTCTTCTTTCCAGAATGGAAACGCTGTGATTTGCTTTCATCAGGGTTGCTATTCTTGCCAGGGAAGCTATGGCTGTGATAGAAAGGTACTAAACCCACCGAGAAAGGCTGATTTGTGTTGCCTGAAAGCAGCATAGAATTTGGGAACAATAGGCAGGATAATAATGTGGTGATTGGAAGCAGTTTTGCTTTGACCTGGGTATCATTCATAGGTTTAACACAAAGCTATTTTTACTGGTAGTTAAACATTTGGCAATTGCTGATCAGTGACAATGTACTGGATGTCCTATTGCAGTAGCATGGGTCAGTGGGCAGAACATTGATTGAACTAGAATGTAAAAATATTAGTACTTAAGTGTGTCTGCTTTTCTGTTTGTGTCTTATGAATTTTGACTCATCCTTCAGCACCTTGGTATATATGTGTGTTTCTGTGTTGGTTCTCTTTGGAAATGCATGCTTAGGAGACAGAGTGCCTTTGGCGAGATGAATTTGAAAGGATAAACTGAAGCAATTTCAAAATTAAAATTACAAAAGAAAAATCTATGAGGGATATAAGGAAGAAAACTGGCCATGTGCAAGTATTTATGAAGATATTCAATACATGGCTGGCACCGCGGCTCACTAGGCTAATCCTCTGCCTTGTGGCGCTGGCACACCGGGTTCTAGTCCCGGTCGGGGCCCCGGATTCTGTCCCGGGTGCCCTTCTTCCAGTCCAGCTCTCTGCTGTGGCCCAGGAGTGCAGTGGAGGATGGCCCAAGTGCTTGGGCCCTGCACCCCATGGGAGACCAGGAGAAGCACCTGGCTCCTGCCTTCAGATCAGCGCGGTGCGCCGGCCACGGCGGCCATTGGAGGGTGAACCAAAGGCAAAAGGAAGACCTTTTTCTCTGTCTCTCTGTCTCACTGTCCACTCTGCCTGTCAGAAAAAAAAAAAAAAGATATTCAATACAGACCACTAGTGTTGTTTGAGACTCCTATCTTGAGAATGCTAATGTAATGAAAAGACAAGGCATTGTTGACTCAGAAATTTGCTAATTGTGTCATATATTGCTTTAGTTTTTTTTTTTTTTTTTTTTTTTTTTTTGACAGGCAGAGTTAGACACTGAGAGAGACAGAGGACAGAGAGAAAGGTTTTCCTTTTCCGTTGGTTCACTCCCCAATCGGCCTCTACGGCCGGCGCACTGCGGCCGGCATGCTGCACCGATCCAAAGCCAGGAGTCAGGTGCTTCTTCCCAGTCTCCCATGTGGGTGCAGGGTCCAAGGACTTGGGCCATCCTCCACTGCCCTCCCGGGCCACAGCAGAGAGCTGGACTGGAAGAGGAGCGACCAGGACAGAATCAGACGCCCCAAGTGGGACTAGAACCTGGGGTGCCGGTGCTGCAGGCTGAGGATTAACCAGGTGAGCCATAGCGCTGGCCTGCTTTAGTTTTTTTTTATCTTAACTAGATAGTTTTAGTTATGCAAGTACCCTGTTCTCTTATTTGTAAATTCAGATTGCCAGTTTCTAGGTGAAATTCAAGGCCATATTCCATTAGTGGAACAACTCATCCAGCACATCAGAATTCCACACACGCCATTCTTTTTTTTTCTCTAACACTTATTTGGCATTACATTCATGGACTCTGGGGGGGAATATCTGTGTGTGTGTGTGTGTGTGTGTGATAATTTGATCATTCACAATTAGGCAGAATTTTTATGTACCTTCATCTTAACATGGGCAACTATATAGGTTAAATATAATCTCGGTATTATAACAGTAGTAATTCTAGAATCATCAGAACACAGGTGTTTAAAGGTTATATTTGAGTAATATCGTTTACATCTTTGTATAAAATAGGGAAATCTTTTTTCAGCTTGGATTAAATGAGTAGTTATTTTTTTCTCTTACCTGCTGCCAGAGTTCAAGGGTTTAAGCTTTCAGAATGGTAGCTTAGCAAAACCTGGGAATAGGGATAGGGATACATACCCTCAAAGACTGAAGGTGAGAGTACTCTACCAAGAAAAGGAAGATGTAGAATAATGTGTACAAATCTCCCATCCCTAATCCACTCCCAAAGAAACAGCATGCAGTTTGAAATATTTCTTTGGTTGCTAAAGCTTTGATTAACCAGTAATCGGATTTTTTACCCAAAAGTAAATCTATTACACAGTGAAAGAACAATCAAGCTCTTGAGGCCAGCCTGTATGGGACAGAAGTTAATGAGACATATAAAAGAGAGGATCAGGAAGTGCTGAGATGAGCCACTTCCAGGGTGCCAGCTCTGAATCTTACATGGAGTTTACTGTATGTCAGGTTCAGTTCTAAGCAGGCATTCTTACTCTGATGCATGTTTGTGCTGCAATATTTCACTTGTTGGGAGTATGGCTGTTTTCCCTAATCCAGAGGCAGTGTAACAGAAAGAATGAGTGTTCAAGCTCTGTGGAAGGACTGAATCCTGACTTCTGCACCTGTAACCTTTGACTCTGGGCAGCAAATTTCTTAACCTCCCTAGCCCTCAGTTTATTCAGGTGGAAAATGTGAACATCAAAGTCCCTCCCTCATGCGTGTTTATGAGTACACAGAATGAGATCATTCATGCAGGGCACCGAGCAAGTGTTCAGTGTGAGCTGCCGGTGAGCTCCTCTGAGAGAGACAGAGGCAGAGGATTTCAATTACTGACAACGTGACTGGGCCCTGGTGAGCCACTAGACTCCTCATCATGAAGATGCATGAATACACCAACAGATGAAAGGCTGTAAGCACCCAATGGTGCATGGGCGGGGATGAGCAAATTGGCAATTTTAAGGGTTTCAACAACTGGTGAGATTATTTATTCCAACTCCTGATTTTGTTCCTAGAATGTAAGTTCCTTGAAGCAAGGTCCACGCCTGTCTCTTCTTGTCTTTCCTGTACTTGGTAAAATATATACAGTGCCATGAAAGAAATACATCTTTGGTTGTAATAACATTCTGTAAAAGCTCTCATTTCCTAGAGCTGCTTTTTTGAAATGCTGATGGCAGAATATATATAGCCATATACATTGCTTTCTGTAACTGTGCCTCTAAACTCTGTTTGTTTATTTTTTATTTATTTATTTATTTTTTGCCAGGCAGAGTTAGACAGTGAGAGAGAGAGTTATAAACAGTGACAGAGAGACAAAGAGAAAGGTCTTCCTTCCATTGGTTCACTACCCTAAAGGCCGTCACACTGCAGCAAGGAGCCTGGTGCTTCTTCCTAGTCTCCCATGCGGGTGCAGGAACCCAAGCACTTGGGCCATCCTCCACTGCTCTCCCGGGCCACAGCAGAGAGCTGCACTGGAAGAGGAGCAACCGGGGCTTGTACCCGGCACCCCAACCTGGACTAGAACCCAGGGTACCAGCGCCGCAGGCGGAGGATTAGCCAAGTGAGCCATGGCGCTGGCCAAACTGTGTTTATTTTTAACATGGCATTTTGAAGATGACTAAAATTTTGGTTGAATGTGAATGAATTGTACCATGTAGTATAAATTCCCTTTACTAGAAAGTTAATGAAGGTATAATTTGACGTAAATCTTCAAATATTGCATATGATAATGAATTCAATTGCCTACTAATTAAAGAATTAGTGCTCTGAGTTGAATATGACACAGAAAGTTCTCTCTCTCTCCTTTTTTTTTTTTTTTTTTTTTACAGGCAGAGTGGACAGTGAGAGAGAGACAGAGAGAAAGGTCTCCCTTTGCTGTTGGTTCACCCTCCAATGGCCGCCGTGGCCGGAGCGCTGTGGCCTGCGCACCACGCTGATCCAAAGGCAGGAGACAGGTGCTTCTTCTGGTCTCCCATGCGGGTGCAGGGCCCAAGCACTTGGGCCATCCTCCACTGCACTCCCTGGCCACAGCAGAGAGCTGGCCTGGAAGAGGGGCAACCAGGACAGAATCTGGTGCCCCGACCGGGACTAGAACCCGGTGTGCTGGCGCCACAAGGCAGAGGATTAGCTTAGTGAGCCGCGGCGCCAGCAGAAAGTTTTCTATTTGGGTTTACCTTATAAGCTCCTCCTGTTCTACAAGTTTTATTTTATTTATTTATTTTTTTTGACAGGTAAAGTGGACAGTGAGAGAGAGAGACAGAAAGGTCTTCCTTTGCCATTGGTTCACCCTCCAATGGCTGCTGCGGGCGGGGCGCTGTGGCCCGTGCACCATGCTGATCCGATGGCAGGAGCCAGGTGCTTATCCTGGTCTCCCATGGGGTGCAGGGCCCAAGCACTTGGGCCATACTCCACTGCATCCTGGCCACAGCAGAGATCTGGCCTGGAAGAGGGGCAACTGGGACAGAATCTGGTGCCCCGACCGGGACTAGAACCCGGTGTGCCGGTGCCACAAGGTGGAGGATTAGCCTAGTGAGCCGCAGCGCCGGCCCTACAAGTTCTTAACTGTCGCTCCCCCTCTTCGTGGAGGAACGACACACGACCCTGCGCTGTTCTTTTGTCTGCTCGGCCCTTCCTGGGTTGGCTGCCGATCCTTCCACCTCCGTGGAAGGGCGGTTCCCCCTGCCACTTTCCCCACTTCTGTGGGGGAGCGGCACACCCCCGGCTGGCTCTCTCGGGGGCTGCTCAGATGTTATCCGGATGTTCCCCTTAGATGTTCCTGGTGCATGTTGTCTCTCTCCTCCTTTATAGTCCTCTTCCACCAATCCCAACTCTGCTACCCACACGCCGAGTATGCTGCTCTCCTCCAATCAGGAGCAGGATCAGCTCTTGCAGGTCATCACTCAAATTGGTGAGAGGCAGCTGTGTAGAAGTTGTTTACTCCCTTCTCAGCGCCATATTGTGGGAGAGCAGATGCATAAAATAAGTCTTAATTCCAGTAACTTAGTCTAGTCCGAGTTGCTCCCCACACTTAACTTTAATTTATTTCTCCAACTGTTTCTATGTCATTGAGCCATGTTAAAATTCATTGGTTAGAATGCTTTCTTTAATGCTTCCATCAGATCTCTCATTTGTATAAAATTATATATAAGTATATGCAATAGATATAAAGTTATATGATGTATGCATTAAATGCTATGTCGAATACTGTATATATGATATTCTATATTAGTATATACAAATATAAGTACACACATGTATACAAGAGATCTTCAAAACACTCACAGAAAATTCACATTATTTAAAATATTCATAATCAGTGCTGGAGTGGTGGCATGGTTGGTTAAGCTGCCTCCTGCAACATTGGCATTCCATATGGGTGCAAGTTTGTGTCCTAGCTGCTCCACTTCTGATCGAGCTTCCTGCTGATGGCCTGGGAAGGCATTGGAAGATGGCCCAAACTGAAGAGTTTTGCGGTGTGCTCCTTTCTCTGTTATTTTTCTAGCTACTTGTAAGGATGTTTTTCCCCAACTATTTTGCATTACTTTAACCTGTCCATTGGTTCAAAGGCTCTGGTATAGATTTGGTGTGAAAGTTCACCTCAACTTTCTTGAACGCTTTGGAAAAGACTCTTCATATAGTCACCTCTGGCTAAGTTTCATATTTAGTACAAGGTCTACAATCAGTCAATTTAGGTAGGAAGCATGAAATATTCACTTGGTTTCTTTAGTTTGAAAGCAAGGGGTTTGAGTAACTTTTTCAGTCAAGTACCTGTGAGTTAAAAATTTTATGATTCTTTTACAAATTAAAGTGTAAGCTCCTTGAGGGTAGAAATTAAAAAGAAACTGTTGACTATGGAAAAATCAAAATATACTGGATACTGGATGCACCTAAATCATTACCCAAGTTAAATAATTCAATAATTTAACTCACGTTCGATGTTATCTCCCCATGCCTCCCCTGTCACAGCACTAAGCAAATATGCATTAAGAGCAGTTTGGCAATAATCTAACCTCATTCAACAGCAAATTCTGTGTCTGTCCAAATCTTCAGAGCTAATGCCTGTAAGGTGAACTTGGCATGCACGCATGCTACACAATTTTGGAAAACAGAAAAATAATCAACAACAAAAAATCTGATGGTGGTAGACTGTGGTGTGAAGAAAAAGTTTTATTCCCTTTTGGAGTATGTTTCCATGTTTTTTTTTTTTTAATTTTATGAACTTCAAGTGGAAGGAGATAATAGTAAGTGTATCAATTAGCATAGAGATGGTGGCAGAGGCAGGCACAGATCAGGGTGCCAGGATAACGAATGAAACCAGTAAGAAGGTGGGTGGCGAAGGAGCCTCAGCAACACAGGTGCCCATTCATGTAACTGGATGCAGGTGGAACCTATAGGAGACTGAGAAGTGTGTTCAAAAAGGACAGCAATCTGGAATAGCTTGGGGATGTAGATGCCACAAGAGGAAGAATTTATTTTGTTATAATTATTTTTAATTAATCATATTTGTTTGAAAGGGGGGAAGAGAGAGAGAGAGAGAAAGAGAAAGAGAAACAACTTTCTCATCTGTTGATTTATTCCCCAATCAGGGCTAAGCCAGGTTCAAGCCAGGACCTGTAAACTAAGGTAAACTGTAAACCTGTAAACTGGGTCTCCCACTTGGGTAGCAGGGTCCTAAGTACTTGAACCAACACCTGCTGTCTCCTAAGATAAGCACCAGCAGGAAGTTGGAATTGGGAATACAGCTGGGACTTAAACACAGGCACTCCCACATGAGGTGAGAGTGCCTTAGGCAGTGTCTTGATGGCTGCTACAAACACCTGCTCTAAGGACTTACTTTTTAAAAGGAGTGGTCAACATTGTCAAATGCTGCATCTGACATGTGGCAGGTGTGGTGAAGGTAGAAGCCAGTTGCTAGAAACCTTACGAGGGAACAGGAGTTCACTATGTGAAGATGGTACAGCTTGGCAGTTCTTAGGAGGAGCCTAGGTCTTCAGTGGAAGGAGAATAAGCCGCAGCCAGCACAGCATCTGAGGAGTTGTTGACTATTTTCAAGCCAGGACACACCTGATAGCATTGAGATCCTTATGGCATAAAGGTAAGAAGCAGAAAGGAAAGAGGTAGAAAGCTAGAAATAAGTAACTGAATGATGTTCTTGGAGAAACTAATGTCACATTAGACAATTCACAGGTTGGGGAGACGTTTCATTATGACAGGGAAGGGGAAAGTCTGAAAATCTGTTCTGGTTATAGATGTGGATAATTTAACGGATAGGCAGTGAACGAGCTTCCAGCTGAGAACAGAACACAGGCATGTGCCACACCATGATGTTTCTATCAACAGCAACCCATATATATGAAGATGGTCCTGTAAGATCACAGCGGAGCTGAACAGTTCCTGCTGTCTGCTGTTGGTGCAGCTGCTGCTGTTTGTGGTGATCCTGGTGGAAAGACTGATGACATTTCAAATCATAAAACAGAGCACACACAATTATATCCCATACATAACATTTGATGATAAATGATTGTTACTGATTTACATCTTTAATGTGCTATAATTTTAATTGTTATTTTAGAGTATGTTCATAAAAAAGTTTAAGAAAGTGTGTAGTATTATGCCAGCAGCAATACATTCAATTTGTATTTACTCCATCTCTTGATTGTCTCAAGAGGCCCGGTGGAGTTTGTGACCTGTACCGTGTAGGTTTGTGTAAGTGCACTCAAGGATGAAATTGCCCAATGCAGTTTATGTGACGCACAACTCTATGTGAGTGGTGTATAAAATTTTTTTGAGGGAGGTGGCAATGTGGTCCATTGACAGGGAGGAGAATATTCCTGTAATCTCAGTGAACACCAAACAAATATTTGTAGAATAGATAGTAATAACTGATGGTTAAAAAAATCCAGCAAAGACCTATTTTTGATCAATTTGATGGAGATCACTTTTTACTTCCTATTTTTTTTAGCTTGGAAATTTTTGTGTTCTTTTAAATAATACTCAGGAATTAAAAAATATATAATCAACCAATCAACCACGGTGTCAAACCTAAATCAGTATTTCTCTATCCCAGAAAGGTTTATTGGTTATATAATCATTATGCCACACATATACACAAAAAGTCAAAAATCAAACCCTCCAAGATAAATCGTAGAGTCAATCTGAAAGCTATTAGGAATAAATATACATGATTTTTATATGCTATGACTATCACCTCCTTGGATTGTATTTCCAATGCTAACAGTGACTTAAATTATATCAATACCATAGGCCAGACTTCTCCAGCTGATTCTCATTATTCAAGGATGAAAGAGAATTTTAAGGTGAACAGGGCCAGGGAAGCCTGCATTGTTAGAGATCTCTACACAGTAACTCAAAGGAGGCAGGAAAGGAGGGCAGGAAAGAATCCGAGGACAGGGAGACAGAGCTGTGTCCACATTCTGTTCTCTCACCTTTAAGAACATGTCAAATACATTAGAACAAAACTCCCTTTCTTTTCTCCTTTTCCCTTTTATTTTCTTTGTCTACCTTTTATTTTCTTCTGCATTTATCTTTTCATATTCAAAAGTTAAAGACTGGAGAGTACCTCTGGGGAGCCGGATGGATTCAGATATGGGAGAAAGAAGAGTTGTCATTATAGTCCATGTAACCCCAATTTTGTACATTGAAGGGAATCCATCTTTCTCTTCGAACATGTGAGTTTTCTCCTTTAAAACTGTGCAGCTAAAAAAAAGGAAGCATGAGATCAGTTTATAAACACAGTGTTGTTTTATTCTGATTCCCAGACTCATTTTAGAGTCCCACAGAATTAACTTCTGCTGATACCTATATACTCAACAAGAAATTCTATGAAAATAAAATGGAAAGGTTATGATCTGAGAACATCTTGTATATATTCAACTGTGTGTCTACATTAAATGTTTGTGTCAATTAAAGCGTTCAACAAGACAAGCCAAGTAACAAATACACAGCTGGGACTATTGTTGGTAGATGTAGGGCTACTAAGACATTGGTTTCCTGGAAGACCACAGTGATTAAAAAATTCTGCCATAAATAAGTTAAAAAATTTCAGAAGAATACTTTAATGTGGCAGAACTTTTATCTCTAGGAAGGTAGGTTTTGAATCTTATGCATATTTATATTATTTCCTCCATGATGCCTAATATGTAGAAAAATGTTCAGCACATATTTGTTAAAAATAGCTTTTTTGAGTGTTTTAGTCTGAGAGAGGCTAAGTCTAAAAAGAAATTGTCAAGGATTTAGAAAACTGATGTCATAAATAAGAGTGTCAATTGTTAAATCAACAATGGGAGATCCCCATCCATGTAGGATCTCTGTCCATAATGTGTTGTTCTATGCGAATTAATGGTAAACCTAGTCTTCAAACAGCACTTTATACTTTGTGTGTCTTTGTGGGTGTAGTCTGTTGAAACCTTTACTTAGTATGTACTACGTTGATCTTCTATATATATATAAAGATAATTAAAAATGAATGTTGATGAAGAATGGGATGGGAGAGAGAGTAGGAGATGGGATGGTTTGTGGGTGGAAGGGTAGTTATGGTGGGAAAAACTGCTTTAATCCAAAAGTTGTACTTTCAAAATTTATGTTTATTAAATAAAATTTTAAAAAAAGAAAACAGTGATTTTTTGCTTAATGTTACTTTTTTATTTTTAATTTGAAAATCAGGGAAATCACAGTTTCACGAACGTTTCCTGCCAGTGTCCACAGGATGCACCAGGAAAGCTGTGTTAGGATAGCTGTGTTTATCACAATGCTTTCAGAAATATTTTGCAACATAATGATGACAGTCCTGGCAAACATAATCTTTTATTATTTTAATTGAGCATGGAATGGAAAAGGAAGAGTAATTTTAAAAATGCATTACAAGGGATTTTAAAACTGGAATTAGTGTAATGGGATGAAGAATTATGCCACTTTTTAGTGAAAAAAAAAGTTAAGTGCTTTTATCTTTTTAAAGCGATTCAAAAATTATCCTGACATTGAGGCTTAGAGAGCAGCTAAATGTGTTATGTCAAGTGTATGATATTGTTTTTCTGGAGTACTATAAAATATGGTTGATTCTCCCTTGTCTGTCATAGTAATGGAAGGCTGTCTAATCTATGCAGGACAGATAGATGGCTCTAGTTATTAGCATTTTTCAGGTTTGTATTTTGAAGAGTAAGTCTAAAGACCTCTTCCTATTAATCATGTATCTTGTTACTAAAAGACTTTTAAATAACTAGTATATGTCTACCTATTTATAAAGTGTATCTACAACTGTCATTTTGAAAAATACTAATAAATGTTAAGTCTTTCTTTTCAGATAAAAATAAACGTTAGTACATGTTTTAGGGGCCAGTGTTCTGTTGCAGCATGGTAAGCTGCAGCTTCTGTTACCAGCATCTCATATCCAAGTGCCAGTTGGAATCCAGGCT
The DNA here is from genome assembly GCF_051225735.1 of Oryctolagus cuniculus. NCBI lineage: Eukaryota > Metazoa > Chordata > Mammalia > Lagomorpha > Leporidae > Oryctolagus > Oryctolagus cuniculus. The sequence continues at coordinate 46,652,591 of NC_142880.1, forward strand.
GCTTTGCTTCCTACCCAGCTTCCTGCTGAAGAACCTGGGAAAGCAGTGGAAGATGACTCAAATGTTTGGGCTCCTGCCATCCACGTGTGTGGGACCTGCATGGAATTCTTGGCTCCTGGCTTCAACCTGTCCCAGTGCTGGCAAATAAATCAGCAGATGGAAGATTTCTCTGTGTCCCCTTTTCTTTTTTGCTCTGGCTTTCAAATAAATAAATAAATAAATAAATAAAGTTAATAAAAAAGACCTAAACAAAAGATCTCTGTGAGTGAGATCCCAGTGGAAAGAACAGGTCATCAAAGAAGGAGGTACCTTTCTCTGAAGGGAGGAGAGAACTTCCACTTTAACTACGACATTATCTAAATAAGATCGGAGTCAGCGAACTCAAAAGGCTTCCATAGCCTTGGCAACTCATGACAAGAGCCTAGGATGATTACTGACGCCATAAACAAGAGTGTCAATTGTGAAGTCAACAACAGGAGTCACTGTGCACTTACTCCTCATGTAGGATCTCTGTCCTTAATGTGTTGTACAATGTGAATTAATGCTATAACTAGTACTCAAACAGTACTTTACACTTGGTGTGTCTGTGTGGGTGCAAACTGTTGAAATCTTTACTTAATATATGCTAAATTGATCTTCTATATATAAAGATAATTGAAAATGAATCTTGATGTGAATGGGATGGGAGAGGGAGTGGGAGATGGGAGGGTTGCGGGTTGGAGGGAAGTTATGGGGGGGAAAAAGCCATTGTAATCCAAAAGCTGTACTTTGGAAATTTATATTTATTAAATAAAAGTTTAAAAAAGAGGCTTCCATAGCCTTTGCAGTTCATGACAAGAGCCTTGGGTGATTACTCATGTCATAAATAAGGGTGTCAATTTTTAAATGAACAACAGGAGTTACTGTACACTCCCCATGTAGGATCTCTGTCCTGAATGTGTTATACTATGTGAATTAACGGTAAAACTATTACTCAAAAAATAAATAAAGTTAAAAACAATTTTAATATTTTCTCCTCTTGCCCCAATTATGTTGCATACTCCCAGGGAATATGGTCTTTCCACCTCTACTTCATATTAGAGACCATTGATTTAGGTCTTTACCTAATCTGTACATAAAGAATCACATAGTTCTAAGAGAAAAATGAGATCTATAAGAAACTTAGACAAATTCAGTCTCTCCTTAGAGAGGGAGACAATTGTATCATTGATTTCTATCAAAAGCTTATGTTTTTTGTTTATGATAATATTCTTCTCATTGTTAATTCTATTTCCAAATCTCCAGCAATTCAAGTCATTAGATTGCCTTTAATCTTATGGCAAGGAAAACATTTAGCAACTTTAATATTAAAGGGACTTTTATTACACTTGATCTTAACCAAAAGGCGGAGAAGCGATGGGACTTTTATTAAATACCATTGTCAAATGACACCATTGTTATTCTCAATACATTCTAGAAGGTAAGTCAAAGAATCACTTCTCAAACACTGAGAAATTTTTACTTTGGAATATTTAAACATAATAATTTAATATTGATTAGAGGCCAACACAATACAAAAATGAAGGATGCCCATTAAAATCAAGTTCCGAGTGTCTGATGTAAGTACAGACTAACATCTGCATATGCAGAAAGGGGCTCCACATACTTTAGTCAGAACCTAGGATATTTGATCTTGTAGGAGTAAAATGAGAACGAGTGAAAAATTGCTGAGAATATAAGTTATTTAGAATTTCAATAAGTTTAATAATTAATGTCATAAATTGAGGAAGGCATTGGCCTTTAATCTTTTTAAATTGTATAATTTTGATATTCTTCACACACATTTATATTCATATCTAATGGTTTTCACTGCAAGTTTAAATAGTTCCAAAATTTGCTTAATATAGTGTCAGTTTTGTCATATAAATAGTGTTAAATCATTCTTTTGAATGTTTTAAAAAGATGCTAGTAACATAGTCATTTTAAATTTTCTGCCATATATATTAAAATATACTAAAAATCCTATAAAAGTAAAATGTATTGTCATGGCTACTTTATCCTCTGAACTAAAACACCATTTCTCCCCCATAGCTTTCTCCTAATGTGGTACATACTATTATGCTCAAAACAGTTCTATTGATTTATTTTTTGTGTTACCCTGCAATAGACATATCCATATGCACACTTTGTTTTTAAAGATTTATTTATTTATTTGAGAGGTAGAGTTACAGACAGAGAGGGAGAGGGAGACTGAGAGAAAGGTCTTCCATTCAATGGATCACTCTCCAAATGGCCCCAACAGCCTGAGCGGGACTGACCCAAAGCCGGGAGCCAGGAGCTTCTCCCAGGTCTCCCACGTGGGTGCAAGGGCCCAAGCACTCAGGCCGTCTTCCACTGCATTCGCAGGCCGTAGCAGAGAGCTGGATCAAAAGAGGAGCAGCCCGGACTCGAACCATTGCCCATATGGGATGCTCGCACTGCAGGAGGAGGCTAAGGTGACCACGCCACAGCGCCGGCCCCCTACATCTATACACATATTTCTATACATCTTTACAAATCTTAAATATTTCCTGTCCAGCCCAAATCACCCTGGACGCTCCTGAGAAAGGACTTGCAGCCCCATCAGTTGTGATTTTTGGAAAAACTTTTGGGTTGTCTAACGTCAGACTTCATAGACTTAACTTTTTTCATCGTGGCTATTTGATTATCATGAAATACAGCTTTTCAAAAAATCTTCCCGACAGCCAGAATCTGAGCCGCTGCACTCAGCTTCCCCCAGTTCTCCACACCTGGGACACACTCCTGTTTGCCCGGACCTCGGGTGTGGGCATGCGCAGGAACTTGATGACGTTCGGGGTCACCTGACCGAGCCCACCCAATGAACCGCATCAGAGTGGCTCTGAGCCAATCATCTCAGACCTTTATAAAGGACGGACCCTTCCTGAAGTCAAAGCACTTTTCAGGCAGAAGGTAGAGATTCCTCACGACGTGCCGCGTGGAATTTGGTCACACGCTTGAACCGCCTACGGTTAGATCCTGCCTCGGGCGAGGACGCTCCTCTGGGCCGGCCAGCCCTGTTGCCTGTGAGACTGAGCAGAGGAAGCAGTCCCCGGGAGCACCAGGACTTCCGTGAGCTAGTGAGTCAGTGGGTTTTGTTTTCCGGTGCTAAATTTGTATCTGTGAGCACTCCACCTAAAACTAATATATTCCAACCCCAAGTTTCATCTAAATTGTTGGAGGCCGAAAATCGTGTGTGTGTGTGTGTGTGTGTGTATGTATGTAGGGGGACCCGTGGTCCGGTGACTCGGCGCACACAAAGCATCAGTGTGAGAACTAAACATTTCCAAATTTCACCTCCTAGAGTGGTAATCAAACCTCCCCGGCCTGCAGGGCCGCCATGGACCAGGCCTGTGCGACACTCACCGACACAGGTGGGGAAGCAGGTGTGCCCTGTGAGATCCCCTCCTCGCCCTGGAGCCTTGGGGCCACAAACTCTGATGGATTCCCAGAGGACAGAGACGAGCACTTGGAAGAACTCGCAGATCCAGGTGAACCCGAGAGTCAGGACGTCCCAGATTCAATGACAAGCCAGAGAGACGACTCATCCTTCTTTCCACCTGCAGCCAAAAGACTGAAAACAGATTCCAAGGAGAAAGAGAAGAGGCCCATTGCGGATGAAGAGGAAGCTCAGAGGATGACCGCCCTGCTGTCCTCTCTCTCCAAGGAGCAGCTGACCCGCTATGCACTGTATCGCCAGTCGGCTTTCCCGAAGGCACTCATTAAAAGCCTCATGCAGTCCATTGCGGGCAGATCGATGTCTCAGAATGTGGTCATCACCATGGCTGGTCTGGCCAAGGTCTTTGTTGGGGAGGTGGTGGAAGAGGCCCTGGATGTGTGTGAGAAGTGGGGAGAAATGCCGCCGTTACAGCCCAAGCATCTGAGGGAGGCAGTCCGGAGGTTGAATTCCAAGGGCCGGATCCCCAGTACCAAGTACAAAAAAATCAGGTTCTTCTAGTGCAACCCTAGATAGAAGGCCTGTTCAAGAAGAAAGTCCAGGCAGATTGAGTTCCAGGATTCTCAAGAATGCCAAAATCCTTGGATGCTCAAGTCCCTGTGACATACGCACATCCTCCTGCATACTTGGAACCATACCTAGATTACTTGTAATACCTAATGAATGTAAATGCCATGTATATAGTTTTTATACCATACTGTTTAGGGAATAATGAACAAAAAAGTCTGTGCTTGATTGTAAAGCCATTCTTTGCTCAACTGTTTTCAATCTGTGGTTAGAGGCACCTGTGGGTAGGCACCTGGCCTATGCGGACTGTATGGGTCCTGTCTTCCTGTGAGTGAGTCTCTGTCCACCAGAGCTTCTTGTTCTCAGTCCACCCATGATTTTAGCATCTTCCTCAAACTCTGACATCGGTAACACCTCCCTGAAGGCAACAGCTGGCTCAACAGCAGGACATCTTAGGGCCTGCTTCTTCTCAGTTGGAAGAAGAACACTGATGGGAGTTGAGCAACTTGTGGACACTGAGCTTCTTTCAAAGACAGAACAGTTTTCCAAGAGACTTTAGTAAGCCTGAAAAGTCTAGGACTTTCTGCTTATGTCTGATTTTCCATAGAAGAAACAGCTGGAAACCTTTCCCTTGTGATACAGTGGCTGTGGTGCCTGGGGGTTTGAGGGAGCACTGGCATAGTTGTTCTTGTACACACTTAGGATTGTAGGTGACTGTTGTATATTCCCTTGTGTGATCATAAAACTGTTTACTAACTTGCAAAAATAAAGGAGAAGTTACAAAGCATTTTGTCCTATAAAATGACTGTTTCTCCACCAATAGTGTTTGTATCAGTGAGTGAGTTTTGATGAAGTTAGAATGGTAACAAAATCCAGAAGCCTCTTGAGGGAGAAAAATAGGCCCTTCCCCCAAAGCCAGTTTTTTACTAACAGTCATTTGTGGTGAACATCTGTGCAGTTTAGGATACATAGAGCCTTTTGATTGTTCACATTTGCTATGCTTCGTAATGTTTCTATAAGCACAAAGTTTATTTCAAAACAGAGTATATTTGATTTTATTCATTCTACTGAAAATCCACTTAGGAAATCTGAGTATAGGGGCCAATGTTGTGGTGTAGCAGGTAAAGCTGCCAGCATCCCACATGGCCACTGGTTTGAAGCTGCTCCCTGCTAATGTCCCTGGGAAGGTAGCAGAAGATGACCCAAGTGCTTGGGCTTCTGCACCCACATGGGTGACCTGGAAGAATTTGTGGCTCCTGGCTTCAGCCTAGTCCAGCTCCAGCCATTGCAGTCATTTGGGGAGTGAACCAGTGGATGAATGATCTCTCTTTACCTCCCTCTCTCCCTCCCTCCCTCCCTCCCTCCCTCTCTCCCTCCCTCCCTCTCTCCCTCTCTGTCTCCCTCCCTCCCTCTCTCTCTCTCCCCTCTCTCTCTCCCTTCTTTACTCCCTCCTTCTTGCTCTTTGTAGCTCTTTCAAATAAATAAGTAAATCTTTTTTAAAGATTTTTTTTTTAAAGATTTACTTATTTATTTGAAAGAGTTACACACAGAGAGAAGAGGCAGAGAGAGGTCTTCCATTCACTGGTTCACTCCCCAGTTGGCTGCAATGGGCAGAGCTACGCTGATCTGAAGCCAGGAGCCAGAAGCTTTTTCTGGGTCTCCCACGTAGGGACAGGGACACAAGGACTTGGGCCATCTTCTACTGCTTTCCCAGAGCATAGCAGAGAGCTGGACTGGAAGTGGAACAGCTGGAACCTGAACCAGCTCCCGTATGGGATACCATTCCTGCAGGTAGAGGGTTTACCCGCTATGCCAATGCTGGCCCCAATAAATAAATCTTAAGAAAATAAAGTTACTTGACTGCACTTGACTGAAGTTTGAAAATGTAGTGTAACTTTGGGAGAAGCTTAGCATGCTGTCTTTCCCTCTTCATCTTCAAAAGTGCTTAGCATTCTGGAAGTGCAGATCTGGCAGGAGGGCCTCAACTTCCCATTCTAGCCACTGCAAGGGCAGTTTTCCAGTGAGAAGCTGAGCAGCACTTTTCTTGTCACTTTTAGTTTTATGCAGGGCCACAGTGCCCAGTGTGTAGTGGTGAGGCTTCTTCACCCTGCCAGTGAAGGGCATATTTCAGGGAGCCTTCTAGCCGGGTTGTCTGGAGGGCAGTATGTTTGGTGAGGACCTTGACCCAATACCTCCTGCCTTCTGGCTTCTCTGGGGCTGAGCCAGATGCTGGCTGTGGTGTGGAGAGCAGCGGCTGGTGGCTGTGGGCATGATCCACACTTTTCATTTTGTATTGATGTGGAGGACTTTCTTAGTTTGGTGGCTGCATTGAGTACTTTAGGATGGTGAGAGAGTGCTCCCCAGTTTTCCCTCCTCCTTATCCTTTTGGCCTGAGGATACTCTTAGCTCCTGGACCTTAAACTCAGGTTCTATCCTTGTGTTCCCTCCACTGCCCACCTCCACAGTCCATAGTGAGGAATCTCCCCTGCAAGCAGTCTCTCTGGTGACCTTTATGACCCCAGGAAGAGTCAGGCCCTTATAAAAGGCTCAGATGATTGGGTCAGACTCACCACCATTAAGCCCATTGGATTCTACATAGTCACTTGATTTGTAAGCTAATGAGAGATATGAAAGCCAATCAATGTTGTGACTCTGCCCATATATGAGGGAGGGTCAGATACAGATTGTGCAATCCATGGGCAGAAATATGGGGGTTAGTTCAGAATTGTCTGCTACAGAAATTTTAAAAGTTTAGATTTAGTACCAAAAATGAAATATTTATTGTAAGAAAGAGACATTTTTATAAAGTCACACATCAGAACACTAAAATGCACAAAAAGTCCCTCACTGATGAGGCAACAAGTCCTGTGAAAGTTCCCTTTGAGGATGCACTGGCCTGGGGAGAGTGGTGTGGAAAGCTAAGTAGTCACTTACCTAGGGAACGCTTCAGCTTTGCAGGGAGAGTCCTGGAGTCTTCCTCTTCCCCAAGAGACACTCAGGGATGTCTGCAGGGAGGCTCCCAGGAAAGATGAGGGTTTCTAGACAAAATGGGCATTTATGCCCAGATAAAATGTCATTGGTGCCCACTGGCTCCTTCTTTCCTGTAGTGTGGATGATTTATATGGGATTGAGCCATCTCTTTTGTGCCCAGGATGACAATGCCGTGAGACTCAGAGAAGTCCGCCCAGATCACTGAGCTGCTGAATCAAGGTCACAGATGCACTTCTTCACTTGTGACTCCATGAGAAATATAAACCTCTGCTTTAATACACAGTTAGTAGAGTTTTCTGACATTTGTCGTAGGATACGATTCTTACCAATGCTATACGGGTACCAAGAACAGAGGAAATTCAGTGAGATCTATAAGCATTAAATATGTGAGCCCCATTATTTTGGTATGTATATTTAACATGCCTTCTAATGATACTGCTTTAATAAAAATGAACATATTATTAGAGGTTAAATCTCATGGCATTAGCACTGAGTGTTTTGGGAGTTTGAAGCTGTCATTTTTGATTGATCTTTGATGTCATGGATAGTTTAGATTTTATAAGTAAGCATATTCAAAGATAATTGAGCATGTCTACAGAGAGGGTGAGTATTGACAACTTGTTAAAAATAAATCAATTCACATAGTTGTATAATGAATGCTAGTAACTGGAGTCTGAGCCATAAGTTTATTATCATTATGGTATAATCTAGAGGAATGAAGTTACCAAGAATTGATAACTCCTGAAAGTAGCTCTAGAGAATCCAGACAAATCATATATTTCTTGTCTGTGGGTTAAAGGAAAGGTCCACATGGCAGAATGACACAAAGCTGCCATCCTATTGGACATGGGATGGGTTACTGAGTTAAAGAGACATTGATATATTTGGGAACAATTAGGTTTTTCACTTGTCTTGTATTCTCACAAGACAAATAGAAAATCATCAGATGGAAATGAATGAACTCATTAAATACAGCAAGATATTTCTTACTCTTTTTTTTTTTTGGGAGGTGGTTGGTTGACTCAAGTACGTTATTAATGAGGTCAAGATCATATCTTAGATCCCTGGATAGTCTAGTTAATTTGCACGAAGAAAATTACATTTTATTACCATGGACTCTATGCCTAACTTTGTCAGGTCACTTAGGAAATATGTGTCATTGATCACAAGGGCAATGCAGTAAAAGTACACAAATATTTCAGAGAAATATCCACCCACAATTACTAAGACATGAAATTTCAGCAAACATGCAATTGAAGAACATTAATATGTCCTATTTATTTTATAGCTTAATGGTAGCAATAAAGGCCTTGTAATTTAAATATTTGTCAAACTTCTAGGAAAGCCAGCACATTAGTGGAAATTGTCTCTTAAGAGTAGATACAAATTCTTTCTTCATTCTTTTTGTTCCTGTTTTCTTAAACATTTCTATCACTGTAGATTTTCTGCTTTACTTAGTAGATTATAAACACCTGGAGGATAGTATAAATTTTTATCTGTCCTAGTATACTCATGGTCCAGAGTGTCATAAACATAGATATTGAGTAAGTTTGATATAAGTTTTAAATATTGATTATTGCCTGAGTGGTAATATGTCAGTGAGAGCAGTGATCTGTATGGGATCTTAGCTGAAATTTTTTTAACTTTTATTTAATGAATATAAATTTCCAAAGTACAGAATATTGATTACAATGGCTTCCCCCCCATAACGTCCCTCCAACCCGCAACCCTCCCCTTATCCACTCCCTCTCCCCTTCCATTCATATCAAGATTCATTTTCGATTCTCTTTATATACAGAAGATCAGTTTAGCATACATTAAGTAAAGATTTCAACAGTTTGCTCCCACACAGAAACATAAAGTGAAAAATACTGTTTGAGTACTAGTTATAGCATTAGATCTCAATGTACAGCACACTAAGGACAAAGATCCTACGTGAGGAGTAAGTGCACAGTGACTCCTGTTGTTGACTTAACAATTGACACTCTTGTTTATGGCATCAGTAATCACCCTAGGCTCTTGTCATGAGTTGCCAAGGCTATAGAAGCCCCCTGAGTTCACTGACTCTGATCATTTTTAGACAAGGCCATGGTCAAAGTGGAAGTTCTCTCCTCCCTTCAGAGAAAGGTACCTCCGTCTTTGATGACCCATTCTTTCCACTGGGATCTCACTCGTGGAGATCTATCATTTAGGTTTTTTTCCCCCAGAGTGTCTTGGCTTTCCATGCCTGAAATACTCTCATGGGCATTTCAGCCGGATCCACATGCCTTAAGGGCTGATTATGAGGCCAGAGTGCTGTTAGGACATTTGCCATTCTATGGGTCTGCTGTGTATCTCACTTCCCATGTTGGATCATTCTCTCCCTTTTTTATTCTATTAGCTAGTATTTGCAGACACTATTCTTGTTTATGTGATCCCTTTGGTTCTTAGTCCTATCATTACGATCAATTGTGAACAGAAATTGATCACTGGGACTAGTGAGATGGCATTGGTACATGCCACCTGATGGGATTGAATTCGAATCCCCTGGTATGTTTCTAACTCTACTGTTTGAGGTAAGTCAGCTTGAGCATGTCCCGAATTGCACATCTCTTCCCTCTCTTATTCCCACTCTTATATTTAACAGCAATCACTTTTCAGTTAAGTTTCAGCACTTAAGAAGAATTGTGTATTGATTACAGTATTCAACCAAAAGTATTAAGGAGAACAAACAAAAAAAATACTAAGAGGGATAACATATTAAGCTGCTCATCAACAGTCAGGGTGTGGGCTGATCAAGTCACCATTTCTCATAGTGTTCATTTCACTTTAACAGGTTTCCTTTTTGGTGCTCAGTTGTCACCTATCAAGGAGAACAAGTGGTATTTGTCCCTTTGGGATTGGCTTATTTCACTCAGCATAATGTTTTCCAAATTCCTAACAGGGATCACTTTTCAGTTAAAATTTAAACACCTAAGAATAATTGTGTGTTAATTACAGAGTTCAACCAATATGTTCTCCTTGATTGGCGACAACTAACTGAGCACCAAAGGGGAAACTTGTTGAAGTGAAATGGACACTATGAGAAACAGTGACTTGATCAGCTCTTGTCCTGACAGTTAATGTACAATGTAATACTTTATCCATTTTAGTATTTTTTTTGTTCTAGTACCATTGGTTGAACTCTGTAATTAGCTGAATTTTTAAAAAAATTTTTCAATACTTGGATACATTAAGAATTGATGCCAACTCATTCAACATAGTGAAAAGACATAAAATAGACATTAACATCAAACAGATTTAAACAGATGAGATTGTAAGTGACATGAAACTCACAGATAAAGGGAAGGTATTATGATAATATTGGTTAATACCTGATTTATTATGAGACTAACCTTATTTTCTAAAGGGTAAGCGAAATGTAGCTGAGTTATTTTTTGGTATCGATATATTGTACATGGTGAAATATTGAATATGAGAATATAACTTGGTAAACTGAAGAAAAAACAAACAAAAGCAAAATATCTTTGTATATATTTATTCATCCCATTACCTCCTTGCAGAAGAGATTTATGACACTTTGAAGGTTAAGACAGTAATGTTTTAGGTAAGTATTTCCTTGCTTCTATGGTGTAAAATAATTTGACAATATTTAGTAGGCATCACATTAGAAAAGTACTCTTATTAGAAAAGTGAAAGAAAGTTGGTAAAGGATGCATATTTTAGCTCCTTGTGGAAGTTTGCAATTAACATAACTATAATAATTGATATAAGATGAACAAGTTTCTTCTTTCAACTTTCTTTAATCCTGCATCTACCATTTTAATATAATCAGGAAAAGCCTCTTTTTCCCTTCTTGAAGCAACTGTTTCTATTCTACACTATTTCTATTCACACTTTTTATCACTTTTGAAACATTGGAAGGAGTAATCTTGTACTTTTGAAACAAAAGTAAAAGGCATACACAAAATGTTACAAGTATTTAATTTCCATTAGTCAATAAACAAGTGCAATTATGGAAATCTATGATAGTCTGAAAATCTAAAATTTCATTTTAGTGAATGGCATTGCTAGTTATCAAAAAGCAAACAAGTAGTTATCCTCAAGAACATATTTATCTTTTTTCTTTTGAGTTTCAGGGTTTTCTCTTACAAATATGTAATATTACATGAGTGCATAAATGTTGTCATGTCATTTATGTTTTTGGTTCTCTTCTGTTTTCCTAGTTAAACTCCATGCATTTCTTTGCCCTTCAGCTACATTGGTATTCCTGTCTCTACTCCAGAAAACTCACAGCATCCTATTAAGTATTTTTGTATATATTTCTACTAGAATTGTACATAAAAAAGACATCACTCACACTTACACACACACATATATACATACACTTAAACACAGGCTCCTGGAGATCAAATTCTTAGAATTGCACCTTAGCTTTTGTATTTGCTGTATAACTTTGGAGAAAATTTTTAACCTCTGAATGATTCACTTTCCTTATTTGTAAGTTGAAGTCAATAGAGATGTTGTGAAAATTAAGTGCATATTTCCCCCTTGCTAAAAAGGCACTTGGTGTATAGCGAGCTATAATGTCAATGACTAGCATAATTATTGTTAAATTATGACATTTGTTAATAGCTTGCTTTTCAAAATATGATCTTATAGAAGCGATTTTGTTCATTTTTTTTGTTTTCTCATTCTGTTATACCTTATAGGAATCATCCCAAATCAACTAATTTACTTTGGGCTAATGTCTTTATATTGCTCAGGTGCATGGGTGTGTCATAAATTATTCAATCACTCTGAATATTGAACATTAATTTTATGTCCAGGGTTTACTGCTGTGATAACTCCATGACAAGCACTTTGAGATGTATGTCCTTTTGTATTGATTTATTCCCTGCACTCCCATGAAAATTAAAATTTAGTTGTGGTAAAATACACATAACATAAATTACTGTCTTAACAATTTTAAGCATGCAGTTTAATAGTGTTAACTACATACATATTGGTATGCAGATAATATTTAGCACTTTCTTCAGCTTGCAAAACTGAATCACTGTAACCACTAAAGAATAAATTCTCGACTTCTTCCTCCCCATGAACCCTGGCAACCACCCTTCTACTTTTTTTAAAAAAATTATTTATTTCTTTGAGAGGCAGAGTTACTGACAGGGAGAGGGAGAGACAGAGAGGTCTTCCATCCTCTGGTCCACTCCCCAAATGGCTGCAACAGCTGGGGCTTAGATGATCTGAAGCCAGGAGCCAGGAGCTTTTTCCAGGGCTCCCACATAAGTGCAGGGGCCCAAGGACTTGCACCATCTTCCACTACTTTCCCAGGCCAGCATCATGGAGCTGGATGATAAGTGGAGCAGTTGGGACTCAAACCGGCATCCATATAGGATGACTGGGCTACAGGCAGAGGCTTAACCTACTACACCACAGCATCAGTCCCCACCTTTCTGCTTTTGATGTCTACAAATTTCACTGCTCTAGGTACCTTGAATAAGTGGAATCACACACTTTTTGTCTTTTTTATAATTGACTTATTTCACTTTGCATAACTTCCTCAAGTTTCATTCTTGTGGTAACAGCTACTGCAATTTATTTTCTTTCTAAGGCTGAATAATATTATGTTGCATACATATACCATATTTTGTTTATCTATTTTTCTGATTGTTGGTAGATACTTGCGCTGCTTATACCTTTTGGCTATTGCAAATAGTGCTGCTATGAATATGGGTTTGCAAATATCTCTTTGAGACTCTGCTTTCAATTCTTTTAAGTATAGACCAGAAGTGATGTTGCTTTCTCATATGGTAATTCTATTTTTTTTTATTTAGTAAATATAAATTTCCAAATTACAGTTTATGGATTACAATGGCTCCCCCCCCATAACTTCCCTCCCACTAGCACCCCTCCCATCTCCCGCTCCCTCTCCCATTCCATTCACATCAAGATTCATTTTCAATTATCTTTATATACAGAAGATTGATTTAGTATATATTAAGTAAAGATTTCATCAGCTTGCACCCACACAGAAACACAAAGTGTAAAATACTGTTTCAGTACTAGTTATAGCATTACTTCACATTGGACAACACATTAAGGACAGATCCCACCTGAGAAGTAAGTACACAGTGACTCCTGTTGTTGACTTAACAATTGACACTCTTGTTTATGGTGTCAGTAATCTCCCTAGGCTCTTGTCATGAGTTGCCAAGGCTAGGGAAGCCTTCTGAGTTTGCCGTCTTCGATCTTATTCCGACAGGGTCATAGTCAAAGTGGAAGTTCTCTCCTCCCTTCAGAGAAAGGTACCTCCTTCTTTGATGGCCTGGTTCTTTCCACTGGGATCTCACTCACAGAGATCTTTCATTTAGGTGTTGTTTTTTTTTTTTTTGCCAGAGTGTCTTGGCTTTCCATGCCTAAAATACTCTCATGGGCTTTTCAGCCAGACCTGAATGCCTTAAGGGCTGATTCTGAGGCCAGAGTGCTCTTTAGGACATCTGCCATTCATTCTGTGAGTCTGCTGTGTATCCTGCTTCCCATGTTGGATCGTTCTCTCCCTTTTTGATTCTATTAGTTAGTATTAGCAGACACTAGACTTGTTTGTGTGATCCCTTTAACTCTTAGACCTATCAGTGTGATCAATTGTGAACTGAAATTGATCACTTGGACTAGTGAGATGGCATTGGAACATGCCACCTTGATGGGATTGTATTGGAATCTCCTGGCATGATTCTAACTCCACCATTTGGGGCAAGTCCGATTGAGCATGTCCCAAATTGTATATCTCCTTCCTCTCTTATTCCCACTCTTATATTTAACAGGGATCACTTTTCAGTTAAAATTTAAACACCTAATAATAATTGTGTGTTAATTACAGAGTTCAACCAATAGTACTAGAACAAAAAAATACTAAAAGGGATAAAGTATTACATTATACATAAACAGTCAGGACAAGGGCTGATCAAGTCACTGTTTCTCATAGTGTCCATTTCACTTCAACAGGTTTCCCCTTTGGTGCTCAGTTAGTTGTCGCTGATCAGGGAGAACATATGATATTTATCCCTTTGGGACTGGCTTAATTCACTCAGCATAATGTTTTCCAGATGGTAATTCTATTTTTTGAATAATTCTGTTTTTATGCACAGCAGCAGGACAGTTTAATGTGCTGGTTTTTACTTCTGTTGCCTTTCTATTAAGATTTCATGCCTAAGGTAGATTAATGTCATTTAGAGATTATTTAGGTAGGAAAAAGGAAAAAATAGGCTAAAGCTCCAGTGAAATCTCCTAGAAACATCTGGAGTCATTTAAGAAGTCTAGGAGGACTGGGTTTGGAATTGACAGAGCTACTGCCTAATCCATCATAAATAGTTCTTGGTAATTAGATGATCACTACTGTAGGAACTAAAAGGTTAATCCTTTGACATTTAAGTGTATAATAATTATATTGTCATCTGTTCATAGGTGTCTTTAGGAGCTAAGAATTCACCTTTCTATCTGAAAATGTCAGCACCTCTGCTATTAACAGCCTCAGTTGCTTATTAAGATCCAAAAGTTATTTTTGAAATAAAAGTTTTATTTTTCTGATTTTCTATCCTTTGTTTTTCTGTGCTCTAGGGTGTAGATGTACAAAATTTTTAGTAAATGACTGTGATTAGTTCACATAGTCTCTACATGTAATATTCAAGTTACAACTAATATTATATTATATTATATTATATTATATTATATTATATTATATTATATTATGGAAGAGTTATAGACAGAGGGAGAGACAGAGAAAAAGGTCTTCCTTCTGTTGGTTCACTACCCAAATGGCCACAACGCCTGGAGCTGGGCTGATCTGAAGCCAGGAGCCAGGTGCTTCTTCCGGGTCTCCCATGAAGGTGCAGGGGCCCACATCTTCTACTGTTTTCCTAGGCCACAGCAGAGAGCTGGGTTGGAAGAGGAGTAGCTAGGACTAGAATGGGTGCCCATATGGGATGCTGGCGCTGCAGGCAGAGGATTAACCTACTGTGGCATGGTGCCGTCCTTCTAAATTATATAATTTTAATGAGATTTCCAAATAACTTGTAAAGATAATCTCTATTCACGACTATCAGAAATCAATATTGTTACAGTTATTCATTTTCTAAACACATTCCTAGCATCAACATATGTACATGTCTGGTCATTACTGAGACTTTAGGATGAAGCAATGCTTTTTCAAGCCTTAAGATCTTTATAAATCACCTGGAGATCTTGTTAAATACTAGTTCTGAAGCAGTAAGTGTAGAGTGAATCCCAGGAATCCTCATTCCTGATGAACTTTCACATGAGATGATGCTGAGCATCTGTAGACCATGTCTGAAGTAACAGGGGACTAGGAGACCAACAAAGCTCTGGTTCTTCTAGCATAAAACAAATCAACATTTTCAAAGCTTTTAATCTATGTCATTATCCTACTGAGAATGCATTTTTCCTAAGGTAAAAATTAACTCATGTCTAACTTGCTAAACTGATCTGTTCTGTTTTGTATGTCTCTCTTCATACCATAATCAACACATTCCTCTTAACACCACCAGTTTTCTTTCTTGATATGTTTACAGTTTTCCTGTTTGGCACTGTGCCATCTTGTTTCACTGAGTGCCAGATCTATAATACCCAGTTACCAATACATTATCTTTGAACTGACTTGACATATTGACTAGTATATACATAAATATGCATACTATAATTGTTTATGGACTATTTAGAATTGTGATATAAAATATTATGTAATTAGAATTTTTGTTTTGTATTCCTAAACATAGAAAACTGTGAAGACCTGCTCTCAAAGGAGTAATGATCGTGGTACTATAAATTATCTTTTGAAGATACTGTTCTTTGTCAAACACATACAAAGAGTCCTAAAAACATTATTGGAAAATGCATATTAAAAAAGTATGCATGGATTTCAAATTTTTGCTCATAAATAAACATCTTTTACCATTATACATGTCCAACTAATAATTGTTACATTTGGATAAATACTGTATCATCATCCATGCTCATAACAATGTGATTATTTTTTATACTAAAAAGAAGATGATTTGAAGGAAAGGAACATAGTTTACCAGAGCATGGAGTTGACTATCAGAAATCATATAGAGTTTTATGATATTGAAATTCTCAATGACCTGGTGAAGTCCGAACATTGAATTTTTGAGTAGAGACTTGCTTGCTTTTTAAGAGGAGACTGGAGAATTAGATCATTCATAGTCTGTAAAGAAATAAACAGATACAAGATTGACATTTACCTTCACGATGAATTTGAGGCACTAAAAGTGGAGTTGACCACTTCAGTAAACAGTGAGTAGAAACTGCTCAAGTCGCCAATACTTGGAGAAGAAAGACAAAGAAATTCTGAGAGTGGATGTCTTTAAATAACTTGAACTTCTCTTTCCCATATAGTTTTTCCCGTATAGTCTCCCTTTTATTCCTTCATCCTCTTTTTTATTTTTTTGTGAATCTTTATCTTTCTGTTCTTTTATTTTTCCTACTCTTCAGTTCTGTAGGAATCATAGAAACCTCAATAGACCTTTTATTATTACACGAAAAATCATCATTCTGGAATTAGATCTGAATCTAGTGAAAGTTATTTTGATTGAGTCTTACAACATAGATGAATACTCCAAACAGATCTCAGTTTGAGATGTGTTGATTTGGAAGTTAGCAAATTAGATAAAGAATCTTTATAAACGTTAAGTATAGCTATAGTAATGTCATAATTTTACAAAAAAAGCAAAGATATTTTATAGACAAAAATAGTATGGGGAAATTAAAGAAGAAGCATGAGACACACACACACACACACACACACAGAGTGAGTATGAGAGAGAGAGAGAGATTTTCCATTCACTGATTGACATTCCAAATATCCATATAATAGCTGGGGCTGGGCCAGGCTGAAGTCAGGATCACAGAAATCAACCTGGGTTTCCCACATGGGTGGTGGGGACTCAATCATCATCTGCCATCATCAGCTGCCTTATGGGGTACGCATTAGTGGGAAGCTGGGAATTAACCTCCACTCTAATATATGATGTAGGCATTTAAAATGTTTTCCCAAATGCCCACCCTCTTTTTATTAACATGAATATATAAGGAATGCTACTTGGTGAATATGAATACATATCACCAGAGTTAATATTTTTATATTGTTAATAGAGTTGAAAAATGGTGTTAAGAACTTAAATATTTCCTACTTCCTCATTGTCTCATTTACTGTAGAACACATAAGTCATTTAAGGCTTATATGAACATCGATTTTACCTTTTGTTTTCAGTATTAGATTGTTTTTGTATATTTTCCCTATTTAGATATCATAGCAAATAATCAAAATAATTGCAAAGCCAAGACTAGGCACACGTATACTCATTATGTTTTAATCCAGAGTGATTTAGCTCATTATAAGTATTATGTATGTATTCACACCCCCCCACACACATAGAAATGTGAATAAATATGTTTAATGAAGTATTTCAAAATGGTTTTGGAATATGTATAATATGCATGAAGCAAAATTTTTTTTGCATGAAAATAAACTTATATTTCTTTTTTTGTTCTTTTTTAAACTTTTATTTAATAAATATAAATTTCCAAAGTACAGTTTATGGATTACAGTGGCTTCCCCCCCATAACTTCCCTCCCACCTGCAACCCCCCCATCTCCCACTCCCTCTCCCATTCCATTCACATCAAGATTCATTTTCGATTCTCTTTATATACAGAAGATCAATTTAGTATAAATTAAGTAAAGATTTCAACAGTTTGCACCCACACAGACACACCAAGTGTAAAGTACTGTTTTAAGTACTAGTTATAGCATTAATTCACATTGTATAACACATTAAGGACAGAGATCCTACATGAGGAGTAAGTGCACAGTGACTCCTGTTGTTGACTTAACAATTTGACACTCTTGTTTATGGCATCAGTAATCACCCCAGGCTCTTGTCATGAGTTGCCAAGGCTATGGAAGCCTTTTGAGTTCGCTGACTCCGATCTTATTTAGACAAGGCCATGGTCAAAGTGGAAGTTCTCTCCTCCCTTCAGAGAAAGGTACCTCCTTCTTTGATGGCCTGGTTCTTTCCACTGGGATCTCACTCACAGAGATCTTTCATTTAGGTTTTTTTTTTTTCTTTTTTCCAGAGTGTCTTGGCTTTCCATGCCTGAAATACTCTCATGGGCTTTTCAGCCATATCCGAATGCCTTAAGGGCTGATTCTGAGGCCAGGGTGCTGTTTAGGACAACTGCCATTTTATGAGTCTGCTGTGTATCCTGCTTCCCATGTTGGATCATTCTTTCCTTCTTAATTCTATCAGTATTAGCAGACCCTAGTCTTGTTTATGTGATTTCTTTGACTCTTAGACCTATCATTATGATCAATTGTGACTTGAAATTGATCACTTGGACTAGTGAGATGGCAATGGTACATGCCACCTTGATGGGACTGAATTGGAATCCTCTGGCACATTTCTAACTCTACCCTTTGGAGCAAGTCAGATTGAGCATGTCCCAAATTGTATATCTCCTCCCTCTCTTATTCCTACTCTTATATTTAACAGAAATCACTTTTCAGTTAAAATTTAAACACCTAAGAATAATTGTGTGAGAGACAGTAACTTATCTTTCTTTTTAAAAAATATTTATTTATTTATTTGAAAGGCAGAGTTATATATAGAGAGGGAGAGATGGAGAGATCTTCCATCTGCTGGTTTACAATGCCTGGGGCTGGGGAGTGCTGAATCCAGGAACTTCTATTGCGTCTCCCACGTGGGTAGCAGGGGCCAAAACATTGGAAGCATCTTCTGCTGCTTTTTCCAGGCCATTGACAAGGAGGTGGATTGGAAGTGGAGCATCAGGCACATCAATCAGTGCCTATATGGCATGCTGGCATCACAGGTGGTGGCTTTACCTGCTAGGCCACAACACTGGCCCACAAACTTATCTTTTTTAATTCCATTTTTCTGCAAACTATTGGAAGTGCCCTCATATATATTTTATATTTGATTTTAAATATACAAATATTTCTAGAAGACTAATGAGACATTATATTAAAAATAACTAAAATGAACACCAATGTATTCATATAAAGGTCTGCAAGTCATAAAAGATCAATTTCTATGAGTTCTACTGAGAATACTTATGAAACACAAAATATGAGCAGGGCTCAACTTCTGCAGATTTATAATTTATCTCTATAAATTTAATATTGTTCCATCACAAGAATAAATTTTTTCCTCCTAAGCATTAAGTATGTAAATAAACACAAATGTAAGTAATGTTAAAACATTTTTAGCTATTGCTCTCCTAAAGTCATCTAAGGCATTTTCACTGAAGTCTCAGCTCATAAATTCTTCCCAGAGCTCACATTTTAAAATAGCTTTGTCATTCTCTATCAAATCAACTTATTCTAATTCTTGCAGAACACTTGCCAGTACCTGAAATTTTCTTGATTATTTAAGTGTTTACTTAGTCACTAGCTAACTAACCCAACAGGAAATCCAAATTTTTATAGAATGTGAAGATTAGACAATTTTGGTGTACCTTTTAAAGGAATTAATTGGAAATTACAGGTACCAAATTCAGTATAAAGTATCTGTCAAGTGAGTGGCCCTGAAGCTTTGCCTCATTTGTTTCCGAGTAGATCCTCCTCTGGCTTCACCTCTTAGCTTGTCCATAACCCTGGGGACAGAAATTTCATGGCTCTGTCATTTCCACTTCTCCAGCACTTCATGGGCAGTTAATACATACTATTGAGTGGATTAATGAAGACACATGCCACGGTCCTACTTTCTTCATTGTCTATAATTGCTTTTCTTTCTTTCTTTCTTTTTTTTTTTTTTTTTTTTTTTGACAGGCAAAGTGGACAGTGAGAGATTGAGACAGAGAGAAAGCTCTTCCTTTGCCGTTGGTTCACCCTCCAATGGCCGCCACGGCCGGCGCGCTGCGGCCAGCGCACCGCGCTGATCCAGTGGCAGGAGCCAGGTACTTATCCTGGTCTCCCATGGGGTGCAGGGCCCAAGTACTTGGGCCATCCTCCACTGCACTTCCCTGGCCACAGCAGAGAGCTGGCCTGGAAGAGGGGCAACCGGGACAGAATCCGGCGCCCCGAATGGGACTAGAACCCTGTGTGCCGGCACCGCAAAGCGGAGGATTAGCCTAGTGAGCTGCAGCGCCGGCTATAATTGCTTTTCTCATAGCAAACACGAACTTCTACTATTATAAATAATAGGGCATGGTAATCTCCTATAACGTTTATTGCTTTATTTGAGTTTCTGTATTTTTTTTACTGTGATATTCTGTGTAAAGGCAACTTTAATTAAGATTGCCTTGCATTTTTCTGTCTATATTGCTATGGCATGACATCTCTGAGAATGTAACATTTCACCTAATCGTGAAAGATGTAGCAAGATTGTTCCTACTTCCTCTATTGGGGATCTAGGAGATATTTGAATGCAATTTTATTCATTGTAAATTTCACTTTATATATGTTTACTTTGTATACATAGATTTTGTAATAAAAATAATTAAAGAAAATTACAGTCATGCATCATTTGACTACAGAAATACATTCTGAGAAATGCCTCCTTTGGTTATTTCATCATTATATGATCATGATAGAGTACATTCACACATATTAAGACACTACAGTGCCTTTGAGTGATATAATCTTATGGGACCACCCTTGCATATCTGGACTGTTGTTGACCAAAACCACAAAGGAATTAAGTTCATCTCTTAGTGTTTGCTTGGACCTTATCACCATTTTGGAGAACACTTTTACTATGTGAAATTCTTGTTCACATTCCCCCCACATCTTGTCCTGATTTTTTCTTTCACATTGGTGATGGTTTATTTCACACTATAGTCAGGTATGCAAGAAACAGAGTTTCTCAAAGCATGGTTCTCAGGCTTGAATTTTGTAAATATGTGTGATTATTCTTGTTCAGTTAACACATCTTGATGTTTCACATGAAGGACAGCATTAATCTTACCTGCTTGAATATTGGTAGCTACAGGGATGGTTTGGGTCCACTGTTCTTTAATTTCTTCTCTGAAGTTCCCGTATTTTAAGAGCCTACATTTAACCAGCCAAGATATTTTTGATTGTAAAGCTATTAATTTTATGGCAACTGTATGATACAGTATGATGATCTGATCTGCTTTCTCTTATGAAAGCAAAATGTATCGAATTAGGAAGTATCTAAGGTAAAGTGTTACACATCTGGCATGAATATGGCAGTGGGTTGATGTCAATCATTGGATGGCTTCTCCTTATAGGACACTTGCTAGAATAAAAATGCAGGAATCTCAGTTTATCATTAATGTTCACCAGAGGTTTATATATTTTAAAATTGTCAATGTTTCTACTATTTTTCTTGTTAATTTCACTCAGAATGTTTCAGGATATTTAGTCTCCTCCCAACACTGTGAACTCATGCTAAAATGAAGTGTGATTATAGGATTTCATTTAGAAGAACATGTTTATAAAAGATCATATGTTTGGCTGTAGGTTAAATAGAAATTATTTTAAGATTATTTATTTGATTTGAAGTGTCCAGTTTAGAGTCCTTCATTAGTCATGACAGTCAACAATTTTTTTTATTGAGAAATTCCAGAGGCATGCAGGTATTTACAGAAAAGGTATAATCAATGAATATCTACTGAGGGACTTATACAGTAAGCATATGAAAAATTTCCTAATTATGAAGTCAGTGATTTTCAAACATTAGTTGAACAGAATTATAATGGATGCCAGGGAATCAGACTCTGTCTACATTCAAAATTCTAGATATAATTTGTAGGAATAAGTCTACAAGTAGCAATTCAAGTTTTGTGACTTGGTATGATGAGTCTGTGTCATCAGGGGTTAATAGGATGTAGGGCATAATAGAGCGGGCCCTTCACTTGAAGTTAAAAATTGTATGTGTTGTTTTGCTTGCCTTCTCCTTTTCATTGTGACTGTTTTCCATGTGTTTCATAGCAATATTCTAGAGCATTGGTTCTCAAAACTTAAAGGGAATCAAAATCATCTGGAGTTTTTGCTGTTAAACCTAGACTCCCTGCCCTGCCCCAAGTATCAAGAATAAGTCTGAAAAGGGACAAATAATCTGCATTTATAACAAGTCCCTAATACTGAAGGCCTGAGTATCACACATTTTTAGAACCACTGGTATAGGATATTGATGGACTAAAAATCACACATACATGTAATTTTGTGGATATAAATGAATCAGAGCCATCATTTCATATATCTTTATGCATAAAGTTAGAACAGATTAATCCTAAAGCTTTTCTGCTGGCAAAACAAAAGACTGTTCTTATATTTTTTGTATCATTGGAGTTGACTTGGATATAGCAATCTATTACTACTAACTTATAAAGATAAAACCCTTTAGGATTTAGCTTCCATATATCCTTCATCCAATCACCTTCACTGGTAATATCTTGAACACTATGGTACAAAATTAAAATCAGGAAATTGATAGTCCAACCTAAAGAACTTATATCCACTAGTTTTACAAGCATTCAAGGGTATGTGTATATAAAGTGCTATGGAATTTTATCACATGCATATATTTGTATAACTGCTACTATAATAATAAGAATACAGGCTAGTTCCATTATCATACATATCTCTTTTTGCCTTTATAACAGCATCAACTCATCTTATCCGTATCCCTCTGCATTTACCCACTCAGTTTGAGCTCACATCCTTCCTACAGTGATTAAGGAGAAATTTAGAGCTATGGAATTGTAGAGAATCATACTGCTAATAGCCACTAGATCTGCAGTGAGCTGGTTTTAGTGCCTTTTAAGGTAGGGTAAAAAGGACTGGGTTGTACCAGATGGATCTTTATTTATAAAGCACAGCAGAAGGGCAGTGACTGCATGTGTGCATCTATTTCTGTATTTCCACCCTGACATGGATAGAGGTAATCCCAGCTTTGAAAGGGCTGGTCAATGATTTAGCTAGATTTCCCAGGAAGGTTTTATCTCTAGATCTGCTACACTCCTCCAGAACATGCCAGATAAAATGTACCAGAACTCTCCATAGGTCTGATGCCTCAGGTGGTTGTGTATATTTACTGTGAGGAGTTCCTGTAAGCTGTAGGGAGACAAACATTAGTCTGGTACTCCAAGGGGAAGTGACTTATTGCTGCCTGAGTCTCAAAGAATATTA
Source organism: Oryctolagus cuniculus (assembly GCF_051225735.1). Taxonomy (NCBI): domain Eukaryota; kingdom Metazoa; phylum Chordata; class Mammalia; order Lagomorpha; family Leporidae; genus Oryctolagus; species Oryctolagus cuniculus. Next base: position 46,675,773 of record NC_142880.1, read on the forward strand.
GATCTTAGGAGTAGGCCTTTGTGTAGTGAGGGGAGTAGCCATGTTGGGAGGATCTTGATAGCAAGGCAAAGCTATGAACTTTGGTGTAAACCCAGTCTCTGGGATCTATGTCATGACAATGTGTTGGCACACTTTATTAAGTCTTGCAATGATGTCTGCTGATATTTGTGACCACAATAGTAAGCAAGGGTTGTGATAATACTTTTGCTAATCTTTACAAGAGGTAATTATTTACTCTTTAGTGGTTTATACTAATATGAATACTTTAAATCTGGCAGTTGAGAGAAAACACTTAAATTCTCTGTCTACCTTCTATTTGTTCTCAGAGGTTTGATAGTTTTTTTTAAAAGATTTATTTATTTTATTTGAAAGTCAGAGTTACACAGAGAAGAGAGGCAGAGAGAGAGAGAGAGAGAGAGAGAGAGAGGTCTTCCATCTGTTGGTTCACTCCCCAGTTGGCTGCAACGGCCGGAGCTGTGCTCATCTGAAGCCAGGAGCCAGGAGCTTCCTCCTGGTCTCCCATGTGGGTGCAGGGGCCCAAAGACTTGGGCCATCTTCTACTGCTATCCCAGCCCATAGCAGAGAGCTGGATCAGAAGTGGAGCAGCCGGGTCTTGAACCGGTGCCCATATGGGATACTTGGCACTGCAGGCCAGGGCGTTAACCCACTGCACCACAGCGCTGGCCCTGGTTTAATAGTTTTTAAAACAGAAAATTATTTGGATGTCTGAAAATAGATTTATGGATTTTTCTTTTCTTTCCATTGAGTTCAATGTATCTGAGAATGGTAGTACAAAGTTTTAGATATTAAATATTGTATGCTATTCTCTATTGACAATTGAAAAAATTTTCCAGGGTAAATTTTTAACCATATAGGATTTTTAGCTTGTTTGTTAGGAACTAAATTACTGCCAAAGATTCCAGTTGCTTATTTTCAATCTTATTTCTTGTGAGTGTCACAACAAATTTAGGTAGCAGCAAAAGCAGATATTTCCATTTTGAGGATAGGAAAATAGGAGAACCTACATACTAGGGAAATAAGTTTTAAAATGTCATCTGTTAGCCACTATGCTTTTCTCTTCTGTGCTTTTTTGTATGTGACTGTTCGTCCCTCCTAGGAGGCATCCACTTTGCCCTGAGATGAATTATGTTTCCTGAATGCAAGAGCAACAATCAGTCAATGTCCACAAAAGCTGGATATTGCTGAGAAAATAAGTACTCTTGAAAATCAGAAAGGAAAATCACTGCAGGAGACAGGATATCAAGTTTATGTTATAACCATGGGTTGGAAATAGAATGGAAAAATTCTCTACAGGCCAGCTTGCTAGGAGGCTACGGGGCAGCATACTGGTTGGCAATGGGGAAGAGAGATAGGTGGATTTGGCCATACAGGAGATCAGTGGGTCCTTGTGTAAATGTAATATACACACCTGAAACTCACTTGGAGAGTCAAGACAGGATTTCCTTGCATCACCTATAGCAAAAAACATGGCATGAATATTTGAGAACACAGTCAATGGTTGTGATGCTCCATTGCCTTGCAATGGAAGCCTGCATGTGAGCAGTGTGAAGGACTTGCTTAGCTCTTCTTTCCTGACTACCTGGAAAGACAATTTCAGTAGAGTTGTGGTTGACTTTTTCTGAGTTCTATCTAGGGTGATCTATGTGGAAACTTCCCCTGTCAATGGGCATAACACTTGGTAGCTCCAGCTATCACTCTCAGAGGAGTAGTATGATATGGACAGAAAGGAAATTCTCCAATGTTGGAATTAGTTGAGACTGGATTGGAGTGAAAGGTTTTTCTAAAGTTCACCAAGGATGAAGGAGGCAGTTAAACCATTTGATGCTTGCATTTTTTTGCTATAGCCTCTGCTCTTTCTTCTCTACCACATCAGCTCTCCTTATTTTCTGGATATCATCCAAAACAATAAAGTAACATGTGTGAGTGACCATATGATGTGCATACTAGAAAGTAGGATTCAAAGGATACTATAGAAGACATTTATGCTAATGTTTCAAAGACACAGACTGGCTTAAACAGAATCATTATCTTTCCTAAAATAGTGGCCAACAAAAAGCACAAGTTTCTTTTGACTCAGAAAAATGCAAATTATGTCAGCTTTTATGCAGAATGTTTAAAACATGGAATTGATTCTCATTATGCTTTTTGATGTAATCCATACAATTTACATCTGCCAAAACAAATAATTTTTAGCCCATTAATATTTATCTGTTGCCTACAAATCTGTTCATGTTTCAAGAAACATTTATTGATTATTTGTCAAGACTGGACACTGCAAATACAAAGATAAGTAATGAATTATTAAATAAGGAACCAGAGGACATAATATTTTATTAGCTTATAAGGTCAATCTTATACAGGTTGTAGCAAGCATTGAAATAGAGGAAAATGGCATCTGGCCTGATGGTTAGGCTGCCAATTGGTATATCCATATCCTCTGTCAGGGTGCCTGGGATGAAGTCTGGCTCCATCCAAATTTTACTTCCCGAGGGTGCAGACCCTGGGAGGCATCGATTTTGACTGTGTGGTAGACCTGAATTAAATTCCTGCTCCCATCATTGGCTTGGCCTGTCCTTGGCTGTTGAGGGCAGTTGGTATTGAAGCAGCAGATGGGAGATCTCTGTTTTTCTGTCTCTGTCTTTCTACTTCTCAAATAAATAGAGAGATAAAGAATAAAACATTAGAAGTATAAACAAAGTATTGTGCAACAGACATCAGAGGATCAAGCAGTTACCTTTGCTTGCTAGTTGAATTGAGACTGAAAAGAAGGATGAAAACATGAAAGGTTGAGGAAGGGGAGATGAGGAAAAGGACATTCCAGCAAGAGGAAGAGGGAAAGCAGGTTCCCTGCACAGGGTGCATGAGGAGTGACAGAAGACCCACCCTTAGAAGAAAGGTGGAGATAGAATGTAAGGATCATCTAGGCCAAGCTACCAGTGGGCTTCAGGGGCACATGAGCTTCCCTCCTCACCTCATCCCTCTCCAGGTGCCACTTCTCTCTCACACAGGATCATCGTCAGTTTCTCAAGCCTATCACATCCTGTCTCAGCTTGGAGCCTGCATTTGTGCCTCATGTTGACCTTAAACACTTTTCATTTCCTCATGACTCAGGCTTCTCGCCCTTGTCCTAACATATGCTCAGGAACCTGCTCCGTCTAGTCAATCAGGTTCAGCTCATTTTCAAGATCTTCCTTAGCTCTCTAACCACCTAAATGAAGTGGTTTATGTTGTTATTTTTCATCCCATTTATTTTTCTCATAATATGTATCACAATTTGAAAGCATATAAGTGATAATTTCTAATGTACTTATCTATAATTTGTTACCTTAGTCTTTATTTTTTGCTTTGACTTCCAATTCTTCACTATATGTGGGGAGCAACTCGGACTAGACTGTTACTGGAATTAAGACTTATTCTATGCATCTGCTCTCCCACAATATGGCGCTGGGAGAGGAGGAAACAGCTTCTACACAGCTGCCTCCAGTTCAACCAATAAACAGCAGGACCTGCTCCTGATCGGAGGAGAGCAGCGTACTCGGCGTGTGGGTAGCAGAGTTGGGATTGGTGGAAGAGGACTATAAAGGAGGAGAGAGACAACATGCACCAGGAACATCTAAGGGGAACATCCGGATAACATCTGAGCAGCCCCCGAGAGAGCCGGCCGGCGGTGTGCTGCTCCCCCGCGGAAGTGGGGAAAGTGGCAGGGGGAACCGCCCTTCCACGGAGGTGGAAGGATGATAGCCAACCCGGGAAGAACCAGCAGCAAACCTGGGAAGGGCCGAGCAGACGAAAGAACAGCGCAGGGTCCTGTGTCGTTCCTCCACGAAGAAGGGGAGCGACAACTATATTCCTAGGATCCTCTCCCTTCTCTTCAATGTGTTCCTTCAGATCCTGGTGCCCACAGAAGAAATCAGGCTAGAACATGAGATTCAGGAATATCTTTATAGAGTTTAAAGTCAAGGAAAATGAAGAGATCATTTAGGAAGAGTGTAGAATTGGTGGGAGAACTCGTGAAATAGCTTCAGGACCATGTAGGTTCTGGTGGAAGGCAGGCGAGTTCCAGTAAGGGTGTGACAGGCTTAGAAGTTAAGATGTCCTCAGGACTCTTCATCTAACACAACTGAATTGCAGGCCAGAACATTAGAGTTCTCCATCTAAACCCGAGGATCTGAGACACCTCCCAGTCCACATGCTCAAACCTTAATTCTTTACTTTCCTCACCACATCTCTTCCTCTTCCTGTGTTTGTCCTTCTTCCATTTGATGACTGAACCAGTGAGAAATGTGTGGGCATGATTTTTGACAATCTATGTCTGTCATCTCTCTTTACTCATTATACAATTTCAGTGGTAGGAAGAGTGAGGAAGATATAAAACAATCATCTGACCAGGAGAATTTTTGTAGTCTCATTGTCTAGTAGGACTTCTCTGAAGAAATTGCTTTTACTGAAGTTAGATACATAAATCTTTTTTTAACTTTTATTAAATAAATATAAATTTCCAAATTACAGCTTATGGATTACAGTGGCTTTTCCCCCCCATAACTTCGTTCCCACCCGCAACCCTCCCATCTCCTGCTCCCTCTCCCATTCCATTCACATTAAGATTCATTTTAAATGAATAAATGTAAATTTATGAAGTGCAACTTTTGCATTGTTGTGTCTTTTCCCCCCATAACCTCCCTCCCACCCACAGTCATCCCATCTCCCACTCTCTCTCCCATTCCACTCTTCATCAAAATTCATTTTCAATTATCTTTGTATACAGAAGATCATCTTAGTATATCTTAGTATGTACTAAGCTAAGATTTCAACAGACTGCACCCATACAACTGCACAAAATATAGAGTACTGTTCGACTAGTAGTTTTACCATTAATTCTCATAGTAAAACACATTAAGGACAGAGATCCTATGTGGGGAGCAGGTGCACAGTGACTCCTATTGTTGATTTAAAATTGACACTCTTATTTATGATATCAGTAATCACCCAAGGCTCTTGCCATGAGCTGTCAAGGCTATGGAAGCCTCTTGAGTTCACCAACTCTGAACTTATTTAGTCAAGGCCATATCACAGTGGAGGTTCCTTCCTTCTTTGATGGCCCGTTCATTCTGCTGGGATCTCATTCATCAAGATCTTTCATTCAGGTGGTTTTTGCCACAGTGTCTTGGCTTTCCATGCCTGTGAGACTCTCATGGGCCTTTTAGCTAGATCCGAATGCCCAAAGGGTTGATTCTGAGGCCGGAGTGCTGTTTAGGGCATTTGCCATTCTATGAGTCTGCTGTGTATCCTGCTTCCCCTGCAGGATCATTCTCTCCCTTTTAATTCTATCCTTCATTATTTGCAGACACTGGTCTTATTTGTGAAACCTCTTCGACACTTAACCTATCTTTTTGATCAATTATGTACTTAAACTTATCACTTTAACAAGTGAGACGGCATTGGTACATGATGCATAAATCTTCTGGCTATGTGGGAGATGGGGAAGGAGGATGCAGTCCATGGTCAAAGGGAGAGAGGCTTCAGTCAGAAGGCTCTAAAGAACTAAAGGAAATCCAGTATGGCTGAGCAGGAAGAACAAAAGAAAGTGTATTATGGCCAGAGGGAAGCAGGATCTAATCCTGGAAGAGCTGTAGGGCATGCTAAGGATTCTGGGCTTAAATGCAGTAGGGAACCATTGAAGAACTTAAAACAGAAGTGACTAGAGTCAGTTAAAAACTCAAAAGATCACATTGGCTGCACTGTGTGCTAGAATGAAGATGCCCCTTAAGAGAAGTGAGGGGTGTGGGCAAAGATATGTCATGGAGATTAAAGCTTCACATTGGGTCTCAACTGTTGGCAGGTGGACGGGACAGGTGGATGGATTTGGAAATCTCTGGTCAAAATTTTGTATGATCTAATGTATTTGTTTGGGATTCATGTTGCCTCTGCTTTCTCATTTTCCTTCTAGATCACCAGATTTCCTGCTACTGATTCTGCCTATTTCATGAGCCTCATGTCTACTGCTAGGTTTTGACTTGGGGTCTTTCACCAGTATAATCTCAGTCACCTTCCCAATAGCTAACAACACTTCTGTTAATTTCTTTGCTCCTTGACTGGGCCTATTAATTACCCCCAGACATGCTTTTCCCTTGGACTTTAACTTTTATTACTCTTTTTATTTCCTGCAGCATCTCCATTGTCTTCTCTAAGTGGATATAAAATGCAAATTAAGACACATCAAACATCACTGTCACCAAAGGTCATCCTTAGCAAAAAAGACCTTTTCTGCCTCCAAACTCTAAGTTCTCTGATATTTTTTTTTCAGTTCCAATGAAAATGGGTCAGTCCTTTTCCTAGTTATTCCCAGTTCCATGTTCTACCCTTGTGCTCACTGTTCTGTATCTCTGGCGGCTGGTTTTACATGACAATGTAGCCAGGCTCCCTTGACAAGTGACTTTTCTCCATGTTAGACCAATGGGAGGCCCTTGGAGGAAGACTGTGGAGTTAGAGGAAAGGGTAGCCAGTGGCAACTTCTTGAAAGCTTACCTGTCTGCTGGCTTCAGCCAACACTGTTGCCTTTTGTGGTGTGTGTGTGTGTGTGTGTGTGTGTGTGTGAATATGAGAGGCCAGTCTCAGAATGATGTGCTCCAGTGGCTCTTCCAGCAGGAGTAATGTCTTCCCCAAAGTCAGCAGGACACAGTAAAAAGAAACCAAGTTTTCTGTTCTTTAGAAAGACATTTCCCATATTATTCCCCAAAACTATTACTAGGGAGAGGATATTTAGCCTAGTGGTGAAAAGTAGTTAAGATTCCTTGGGTCCCCACATTGGAGTGCGTGAGTTTGATTTCTGGCTCTGGATCTTGACTCCAACTTTCTGCTAATGTGGATCTTTAGAGGCAACAGTGTTGGCTGAAGTAATGGGGTTCCTGCCATCCATGTTGGAGTCCTGCAGTGGCTTCTGGGATCCCAGCTTCTGTCCAGTCCAGCTTTAAGCATGTAACTTTGTGCAGTGAACCAGTGGATGGGAGTTGCTCTCTCTCTCTCCTTCTCTAACCCATTTTAAAAAGATATATCTATTTTTTCTGATTTTAAAATTATGTAAACATGCAGATTTCCTCCTATGATCAATAGCAGAAGGTATTAGTAAAGTACATTTGCACTCCCGGCAGGTACTCAGGATTGTCTTACCTCCTGTGGTTTCAACATTACACAGGTTTTCTAATTATTGTAATTAGAAACAGAAAAAGATAGTATCAAAAGAAGCAGAAATAGAAAGTGAGAGCTATTGGAAGTTGAGGCAGAAAGTATATACTTTAAGAACTGGAATTTGTGCAGTTCCAGACAGATAATAATAGAGTGCAGGCAGTACACTGGATTAATACAATGAAGTGATGAATTTGGAGTGGAGGATGAGGAAGTAGGCATGAAAGGCAGACAGTAGGCAGGCCCACATGGTGGAAAGAGAGAATTTCATTGAGATGAAACTGGTTCCAGGGGAAGCCACTGACTGCTGACCTTGGACGGGAGAAACTAGGTATTACCAGAACCAGATTGCAATTATTCTCATATATGAGGTTATCCAAAAAATGTGGAGAATAAAATTAATTTTAGAGAATAAGAGCTATCAGAGAGACAACAACGCTGGTGGAATGACTGATGTAAAAGAATTCCAACATGGAAGGATAGGGAGGGAGCTTACTGCTCTACTGTAGGGGAAGATAGATTAAAAAAGTACAGAGGGTGCAATCTGAAGGAAGAGTTAGGGAGAACATTGCGGAGGGAACTCCACACAAATTAGAGGGACACTGTGGATTTATGTCAATGATGTGGATGTGTACAACTCAGGACCCCAGCAGCCGAGAACCTCAGCACCAGGTTTGGAGAGTCAAGTGAGACCAAACTGCAGCAGCCCAAGCCACTGGTGATAGAGCTGAGGGAAGAGCATTGTGTGAGTCTGGCTTGGAACATTGTGGAGGACAGTGTACCCACCAACCAAGAAGAGAAAAAAAGGGGCACATTTCTCTCTCCCTGACACTTGGCACTGGATGCTGTAACTAGCCAAGAAGGGACAGGAACCATTTAGGATATATGTACCAGCTGCAGCAGCTCATATCCATGAGCCCAGCAACCAGCCAAGAAGAGACACTGGAGTCTGGCTGGGAGCATTGACATGGGCTGGGTGCTTGTGACTGGGAGCCTTGTGTGCTGGAACTGTGAAAACACTGTGGCTGCATGGGAGGGCACAGGGTGTGGCTAGGTCTTTGGGCAGCTCCGCATGTGCATGGCTCCTTGATTCCCTGGTGAGGGTCCTTTCTGCAGGATCTGTGCTCACACCCAAGAACTACATGGATACTTTGTATGATTCTTATGATAGCGTGTATGAATATTGTACCCACTGGGGCTAGCACTGAGGCATTGGTTTCCTTGGAGGAGAGGAGGTGAGCAAGAGACTATGCCCAACAGAGCAGATTTAACTTCCCCTCTGATTAAAAAACAAAAAAAAACCCAAAAAAACCCCCCAAAAAAACCAAAGAGAGATTACAACACCTAATTTGTGTGACACCTTGGACACGCCCCTCACCCTGGAGCACTGAACATAGCTCCACACCCAGCATGCTCCTCACGGTATTCACTTAAAGAGCAGACACTCCACTAAGCCAAAGAGATATAGTCCAAAGATAAAAGCCATCACAGAGAAAAAAAGAAACCAACATTATCTCCATAAATGCCTAAATATGAATACAGCAATAAGAAATAGGAATAAGGAAGATAACTTGAAGTCTCCAAAGGAACACAACAGCATTTTAATACTATAATGTGAAAATGAAGAGATTGAAGAAATGCCAGAAATGGAATTCAAAAATTTGAGAAATCAAAATGAAATATTAGAAATGAAAAATTCAACAGATCAGATAAAAAATGTGGTGGGAAACCTTAACAACAGACTAGGTAGGCAGAGGAAAGAACATCTGAATTAGAAGACAAATCTCTGGAAATTTTACAAAAAAGAAAAAGAAAAAGAAAAAAAAGAAATTAGAAAACTAAAAATAGTGTTAGAGATTTATGGGATACTCTAGAGACCCAACATATAGGTCTTAGGAGTTCATGAAGGCATTGAAAAAGAGATTGGATTAGAACTCCTTTTTAGTGAAATAATTACAGAAAACTCCCCCAATTTGGAGAAAGTAAAGAATATCTAAACACAGGAAGCACATAGAACTCCTAATAGGCATGACCAGAAAAGATCTTCACCTTGATACATTGTTGTCAAACTCTCCACAGTAAAACATGAAGAAAAGATTCTAAAATGGGCATGAGAGAAATGCCAGATTACTTTCAGAGGATCTCCAATTAGACTCACAGCTGACTTCCCATCAGAAATCTTCCAGGCTAGGAGAGAATGGCAAGATACATTCCAAGTCTTAAGAGAAAAACACTGTCAACTTAGACTACCATACCATGCAAAGCTCTCATTTATGAATGAAGGTGAAATAAAGACCTTCCATAACAAAGATAAATTGAAAGAATTTTTCAGCACTTGTTCAACTTTGCAAATGATGCTTCAGGTTGTGCTACACACAAAATCACAGAAACATGGTCATCACTATGGAAGAAGATGAAGGCAGAAAATCCTCCAGGAAATGTAGGAAAGAAACCCAAAGTAAACAATAGGGATATTTATAGAAAAACATGATAGGGCCAAGTAGTTACTTGTCAATAGTCACTTTGAATATAAATGGCCTCAACTCTCCAGTTAAAAGATACAGACTGGCAGAATGGATTAAAAAAACAAAAATCCCTCTGGGGCAGGTGCTGTGGCTCAATGGGTTAAAGCCCTGCTCTGCAGCACTGACATCCCATATGGGTACTGGTTCAATTCCCAGCTGCTCAGACTTCCAATCCAGCTCCCTACTAATGCTCCTTGGAAAGCAGTGGAAGATGGCCCAAAGTCCTTGTGCCCCTGTGCCCACATGGAAGACCCAGTAGAAGCTCCTAGCTTTGAATCAGTTCACCTCTGGCCATTGTGGCCATTTTGGGAGTGAACCAGCATATGGAAAATCTCTCTCTCTCTCTTTCTGTCTCTACCTGTGTCCATAACTCTTTCAACTTAATGAAATAAATTAAAAAAAAATCTATGTGCTGCCTACAAGGAATACATCTCACCAACAAAGATAACAACAGACTGAAAGATAAAGTCTGGAAAAAGATATTCTGTGGTAACAGAAACCAAAAGAGAGCTGGTGTAGCCATCCTAAAACCAAACAAAATAGATTTTAGCATAAAACTATTAAAAGAGGCAAAGAATGGCTCTATGCAATGATTAAGGTATCAATTCAACAGGAAGATGTGATTAAAATAAATGTAGGTACATCTAATTACAGGGCACCTGGTTATCTAAAAGAAATGTTATTAGATCTAAAAGGAGACAAAGACTCCCATACAATAATAATGGGAACTTCAATATCCCACTTTCAGCAATGGACATATCACTCAGACAGAAAATCAGCAAGGAAACAACAGAGTTAATTGACACTATAGACCAAATGGACCTAACAGATAGCTACAGAACTTTCATCTCACAATTGTGGAATACACATTCTTCTCATTAGTGCATGTGATTTTCTCTAGGATAGATGATACGCTAGGCCATAAAGCAATTCTCAGCAAATTCCAAAAAATCGAAATCATATCATCTTCTCTGAGCATAATGGAATGAAACTGGAAGTCAACAACTCAAGAATCTCTAAAATACATGCAAACACATGAAGACTGAACAACTTGCTCCTGAATGAATGAACAGTTGGTCATAGAAGAAATGAAAAGAGAAATTAAAAAAAAGACTGTTAAGGAACTGTTTTTTTTTTTTCCACACTATTTTTGAACTCATTATTTAGTATGGAGTTAATCTTCTGTGTATAAAGTGAATTGAAAATCGATTTTAATAAAAAAAGACTGGGATTATGAGAGGGAGGAAGAAGCAGTGTGGAACAGTGAGTGAGAGTACAGGTACAGCAGGAAGAATCACTATGTTCCTAAAGTTGTATTTATGAAATGCATGAAGTTTGTATACCTTTCATAAAATGTTTCTTGGGAAAAATAAATAAATAAGAAAATAAATTATGTGAGGCCATCAGATTCCTGTTTTGCAGCATGTCCAGGAAACTACTATCTTTTGGACTGGTTTCCAGTCCATCTCCTACAGTGAGCAGTACCCATCTAATCTGCATTTCCTCCTACAATATGGTGTCATAATGGCTAATTAAAATGCACCTATAATCACCTGAAAGGAGACACCCATTGACCATTGGATTTTAAAATATTTTTGTGGAAGGGAAAAACATGTGAGTATAGTATGTGAGATTTCAAACACTATGTTTATTTTTCAAAAGAAGGAATTTGTATATTTTATACAATTCTGTACTGAGAGAAGATATGAGATTTTATTTAAAGTTTTTTTTTTTTTAAGAAATCACTTCATTGACATATGGTTGAGCTGTACATATTTAATGCCTGTAAGTTAATTAGTTTGGAGATGCATACACACTTGTGAAACTGTCACCATACAATATGTCACAAACAAAGAACATGAGAATTTAATTCTTACAGAAAAAGGTTAGCTGTTAGGAGACTTGTTTCAGATCACTTACAAGGGTGGAAGCAAGCACAAGGGCTCTGTTTCTCAACCAACTTCCTCATATCTGCGGAGTGATTCAATGTTCTGTTTATCTAGATGAGGTGAATTTCGGTCATCTTTGCACTCTGCTGCCTTATCTGCCACCAGCCTGTGGTGCCACTTCTCCTTTTTTTCTGTCAACACCATCATTTTTCAGCTTTCTAGTTCTTAAAATACATGGATCACATATGATTCCATTTGTAGAAGATGGTTTTCTCTTCCTTGAAAAGTGGTACAGTCATTTATTATTTTCTTGTCATAACTTCCTTCAACCAGGGATGCTCCTAAATATTGCACAAATTGCCAGTTCCCTGAAGCCATTGGTTTTAAGTGCAGTGATCTTATTGTGTCTGAGGTAGAGTCAATGGTGATGAATTCATGGCCTTTATGAAGGTGCATTTAGGTTCCTCAAATTCTTTCCCAGGTCAACCAGCTGAATTGCTTTTAAGTTCCTTGAGTACTTACTCACAAAATGGCTCAGCTCAAATTTATTCTCTGGGGTTTTACTGCATATGATAATGAAGACTTTATATGGTTCTCACCCTATGATCAGAGGACCCAATTCAATTCTGACTAATAAAGCGGAGGGAAGGACTCAGATCAATTTGAGCCATTCTGTGACTTTCTCTTTGGGAAAGAGATGCCAGCTTGTTACTTTCTTTGGGGGAACATTTTATTTATAGTCATACCTTCCAGTGAAAGCTTGTCCTGTCTGAACATCTACATCACTGCCAAGCAAACGAGATTCAGATATTGCTCTGAGCCTTTAGTTTCTATATTTACAACAAAATCTGCCCATAGCTGCCTGTTTACATTACTTTCATCCTATCTGGGCTTGACAAATGCTGTAAATTAGGATGAAAAAGAGAGATAAGGGGTAGTGATAGGAAGAATGAAGGATGGCTACAAATCCTAGGTCTCTGGAAAATTTCTCAGCATGTATGTTTTACAAAACCAGATATTTTTGAAAGCTTTAGGCCTGTATTCTGATGTGAATTTCTTTTCATATCCTTTGAAAAGTTTATCTTTTCCATGCAATGCTTGGTTTTCATTAAGATGTAAATAAATAGACTTCTATGTGCAAGGGATTATTTCATGTGACTTATTAACATAACATTTCATAAGTACTTTGAAGAGTTTTGTTTCACAATCACTTCTGAATTTTATTTTTTTATCCAATAGGTGGTACTTTGATGTGTAGGAATTTGTGATGTGGAAGATAAAAATAAGTTAATTTTACTTATTCACAGTTACTATGAGCTTTCTCTACTGTGCAGTAATCCTTTGGAGTTCAAGTAAAGGTCAAATGACAGTAATAGAAAAGAATTTGTGTTACGGGCAATTTTTGCTGTGAACAAAAATGCATTCCTTTTCTATGGACATTTTTGTTGCTACTGTGCTGAGTGTCCTGGGGGCATTATACTGGTAAGTTTTTTTTTTATTCATTTCTGATTAGTTGATTTTCTTCTGTTTGTTGAGAAAAAAAATGTACATGTGTATGGGTGCCTGTTATTGAGGACATATTGTTTCATTTTTGTATAGGATCACATGGATAACATGACATTACTTTTTAAAAATTTTCTTTAAGTTATACAAGTTTCATGTATTTTGTATATACAGATTTATGAACATAATGATACATATCACCCTACTCTCCCTCCTGCCCACACTCCAACCCTTCTTCCTACTCCCTCTCCCATTCTTACTCTTAATTTTTACAAAGATATATTTTCCTTTTTTTCATTTTTAACTTTTATTTAATGAATATAAATTTCCAAAGTACAGCTTATGGATTACAATGGCTCCCTCCCATAACTTCCCTCCCACCCACAACCCTCCCCTTTCCCACTCTCTCTCCCCTTCCATTCACATCAAGATTCATTTTCAATTCACAAAGATATACTTTCAGTTTACTTAATGATCATAAGGTTAATTCTACATTAAATAAAAGAGTTCAACAAGTAATATGAAGGAAAAAAACACACTGTTCCTCAACAGATGAGACAAAGGTTGTTGTAGACAATCATCAAATCTCAAAATGTCCATTTCATTCCAATGCATTACATTTTAGGTACTCTATTAGTTACTAAGGATCACGGAAAACATGATATCTATCATTTTGTGACTAATATTTCACTAAGTATAATGGTTTCCAGTTGCATCCACTTTGTTGCAAAAGACAGGATTTCAATTTTTTTTTACAACAAAGTAGTACTCCATAGTGTACATATACCATAATTTCTTTATCCATTCTTCAGTTGAGAGACATCTGGGTTGATGTCATATCTTAGCTATTATAAATTGAGCTGCAATGAAGATGAGAGGTACAGATAACTCTTTCATATGCTGATTTGTTTTGGTTTGGGTAAATTCCCAGGAGTGGGATGGCTGGATCATATGGTAGCTTCATATTCAGATTTCTAGGTATCTCCATAATGTCTTCCACAGTGGCTGCACCAGTATGCATTCTCACCAACAGTGTATTAGGGTATGTTTTTTCCCTACATTCTCAACAGCATTTGTTGTTTATTGAATTCTGTGTGAAAGCCATTCTAACTGGGATGAGGTGAAACCTTATTGTGCTTTTGATTTGCATTTCCCTGACGGCTAGTGATTCTTAGTATTTTTTCAAGTATCTGTTGATCATTTGAATTTCCTCCCTTGAAAAATGCCTGTTCAAATCCTTTGCCCATTTCTTAACTGGATTGTTTGTTTTTTGTTGAATTTGTTAAGCTCTTCATAGATTCTGGATATTACCACCTTTTTGGTTGTGTATTTTGCAAATAATTTCTCCCATTCTGTCAGTTGCCTCTTCACTTTGCTGAATGTTTCTTTTGAATTGCAGAAGCTTCTCAGCTTGAAGTAACCCCATTTGTCAATTCTGATTTTGATTGCCTGTGCTTCTGAGGTCTTTTCCAGGAAGTCTTTGCCAACGACAATGCCTTGCAGAGTTTCTCCAATGTTCTCTGGTAGTTTAAGCATCCAGCATAGATTTAGGTCTTTGATCCATTTTGAGTGGATATTTTGTGTAAGGTATAAGGTAGGGATCTAGTTTCATAATTCTGCATGCAGACATCCAGTTTTCCCAGCACCATTTGTTGAAGACTGTTCTTATTCCAGGGGTTGATTTTAGCTCCTCCTCTGTCAAAAACAAGTTGGTTGTAAATGCATGGATTGATTGCTGGAGTTTCTGTCTGTTCCAGTGGTCTACACATCTGTTTTTTTTTGTTCCAGTACTAGGGTGATTTGATTATAACTATCCTGTAGTATATCTTGAAATCTGGTTTTGTGATTCCTCCAGCTTTGTTTTTGTTGTGTAAAATTTTGTTATCTTTTCAGGGTCTCTTGTGTTTCCACAGGAATTTTAGCATCATTTTTTAAAGTTCTGAGAAAAATGCCATTGGTAGTTTGATTGGGATCTCATGAAACCATAAATTGCTTTCAGTAGAATGAGCATTTTGATGACATCGATTCCTCCAACTCATGAACATGGAAGATTTTTCCATGTCTTCTACTTCTTTCTTATTGTTTTGTAATTTTCATTGTAGAGATCTTTGACATCCTTGGTTAAATTTATTCCAAGGTATTTAATTTTAGTAGCTATTATAAATGGCATTTATCTTAAAAGTTCTTTTTTCAGACTTGGCATTGTCTGTGTATACAAAGGATATTGGTTTTTCTGTGTAGATTTTATATTCTGTCACTTTACCAAACTCTTTTATAAAGGAGTTCCAATAGTCACTTAGTGGGGTCTTTTGGACACCTATAAATAGGATCATGTCATTTGTAATGACATCCTCCTTTCCAACTTGTATCCTTTTGATTTCTTTTTCTTGGCTAATGGCTCTAACTAAAAAGTCCAGGACTATATTAAATAGCAAGGGTGAAAATGGGCATGGTTCCAGATCTTAAAGTGAATGCTTAGCTTTCTCCTATTCAAGAGGATGCTGGCCATGGGTTTGTTATAAATTACCTTAATTGTGTTGAGGAATTTTCCTTTGCTTAAGGTTTTCACTGTGAAATTATGTGTATTTAATCAAATGCATTCTCCGCATCTATTGAGATAATTGTATGGTTGTTCTTCAGTTTTCTAATGTGATGTATTACATTGAATGATTTGTGAATGTGAAACCATCCCTGCATACCAGGGATAAATCCCACTTCGTCCAGGTGAATGATATTTCTAATTCATTGTTGGATTCTATTCACTAGAATTTTGTTGAGGATTTTTGCATCTATGTTCATCAGGGAAATAGGTCTGTAGTTATTTCTCTGTTATCTTTTTTTCTGGTTTAGGAATTAAGGTGATGCAGGATTCATAGAAGGCGTTTGGGGGGATTCCCTCCCTTTCAATTGTTTTGAATAGCTTGAGAAGAATTGGAATTAGCTCTTTTTAAATGTCTGGTAGAATTCATCAGTGAAGCCATTTGGTCCTGGGTTTTTCTTTCTTGGGAGGGTCTTTATTGACCCACGGTTTTCTATGTCTTCATGACTCAATTTTGGTAGATTGTATGTGTCTGGAAATCTGTCAATTTCTTCTAGGTTTCCTAAGCTCTTTGTAGTAATTTCTGATGATACTTTTTATTTCTGTGATATATGTTATTACATTTCCTTTTCCATCTCTGATTTTATTGATTTGCATCCTCTCCCTCTTTTATTGTTAGCTGGGCCAATGGTGTATCAATTTTGTTTATGTTTTCAAAAAACCAGCTCTTTTTTTTTTTCAGGTTCTTTGATCTGTTTTTTTTTTAACTTTTATTTAATGAATATAAATTTCCAAAGTACAGAATATGGATTACAATGGCTTCCCCCCCATAACGTCCCTCCCACCCGCAACCCTCCCCTTATCCACTCCCTCTCCCCTTCCATTCACATCAAGATTCATTTTCTATTCTCTTTATATACAGAAGATCAGTTTAGCATACATTAAGTAAAGATTTCAACAGTTTGCTCCCACACAGAAACACAAAGTGTAAAGTACTCTTTGAGTACTAGTTATAGCAATAAATCTCAATGTACAGCACACTAAGGACAAAGATCCTACAGGAGGAGTAAGTGCACAGTGACTCCTGTTGTTGACTTAACAAATTGACACTCTTGTTTATGGCATCAGTAATCACCCTAGGCTCTTGTCATGAGCTGCCAAGGCTATGGCAGTCCCCTGAGTTCACTGACTCTGATCATTTTTAGACAAGGCCATGGTCAAAGTGGAAGTTCTCTCCTCCCTTCAGAGAAAGGTACCTCCGTCTTTGATGACCCATTCTTTCCACTGGGATCTCACTCATGGAGATCTTTCATTTAGGTTTTTTTTTTTTTTTTTCCCCCAGAGTCTCTTGGCTTTCCATGCCTGAAATACTCTCATGGGCATTTCAGCCGGATCTGCATGCCTTAAGGGCTGATTTTCATTGATCTTTTGCATTATATTTTGGTTTCAATTTTGTTTATTCTCTCATTTTAATTATTTCTTTCCTCCTACTAACTTGGTGTTTGTTTTGTTGTTGTTTTTCTAGGTGCTTGAGATCCACTGATAGCTCATTTATGTTGTACCTTTCCAATTTTTTTCATGTAGGCACCAATTGCCATAAACTTCCCTCTTAACACTGCTTTTAATGTATCCTACAAGTTTTGATATCATGTATTGTCATCTTCATTTGTTTCCAGAAATTTTTTGATTTCTCTCTTGATTTCTTCTGTGATTCACTATTCGTTCAAGAGCATGTTGTTCAGTCTCCATGTATTTCTATATGATCTAGAGATTCTTGAGGTATTGAATTCAAGCTTCATTTTATCATAGTCAGAGAAGATGCATGGTATGATTTTGATTTTTTTTGAATTTGCTGAGATTTGCTTTTTTGGCCTAGCAGACGATCTATCCTAGAGAAAATTACATGCACTGATGGGAAGAATGTGTATTGGGCAATTGTGGGATGAAAAGTTCTGTAGATATTAGGCAAATCCATTTGGTCCATAGTGTCGATTAGCTCTGCTGTTTCTTTGTTGATTTTCTGAAGTTGATCTGTGTCGCTCCCCCTCTTCATGGAGGAACAACACTAAACCCTGCCTAGGCTTCATATCCGAGTCACGGCACCATTATGTCGCTCCCCCTCTTCATGGAGGAACGACACAGGACCCTGCGCTGTTCTTTTGTCTGCTCGGCCCTTCCCGGGTTTGCTGCTGGTTCTTCCTGGGTTGGCTACCATCCTTCCACCTCCGTGGAAGGGCAGTTCCCCCTGCCACTTTCCCCACTTCTGCGGGGGAGCGGCACACCGCCGGCCGGCTCTCTCGGGGGCTGCACAGGTGTTCCTTCAGTGCCATATTGTGGGAGAGCAGATGCATAGAATAAGTCTTAATTCCAGTAACAGTCTAGTCCGAGTTGCTCCCCACAGATCTGCCCATTGATGAAAGTATGGTGTTGAAGTCCCCCATTACTATTGTATGGGAGTCTATGTCTCTCTTTAAATCCATTAACATTTCTTTTAAATGGCAAGGTGCCCTGTAATTGGATGTACATTTATTTTATATTGTACATTATAATTATAGGTAATTGCATATACATTTATTATACTCACATCTTCCTTTCGAAATGATCCCTTAATCATTACATAGTGTCCTTCTTTGTCTCTTTTAACAGTTTCTGTGTTAAAGTCTATTTTGTCTGATATTAGGATTGCAGCACCTACCCTTTTTTGTTTTTGTTATCATTGAATATTTTTTTCCATCCTTTCACTTTCAGTCTGTGTGTATCTTATAGTTGAGAAGTGTTTCTTTTAGGCAGAAAATTGATGAATCTTGTTTTTTAATCCATTAAGCCAGTCTTTATCGTTTTTTTTTAAAAGATTTATTTAATTATTTGAAAGTCTGAGTTACAAACAGAGAGAAGGAGGGGAAGAGAGAGAGGTATTCCACCTGTTGGTTCACTCCCCAAGTGGCTGCAATGGCCAAGCTGTGCCAATTTGAAGCCAAGAGCCGGGAGCTTCTTCCAGGTCTCCCACATGGGTGCAAGGGCCCAAGGACTTGGGACACCTTCTACTGCTTTCCCAGGCCAAAGCAGAGATCTGGATCAGAAGTGGAGCAGCTGGGACTTAAACTGGCATCCATATGGGATGCTGGCACTTCAGGCAGTGGCTTTACCTGTTATGCCACAGTGCTGGCCCCAATTCTGTATCTTTTAAGTTGAGGCCATTTACATTCAAGGTGACTATTGATAAGTAATGATTTGGCCCTGTTATTTTTCCATAAATATTGTTTACTTTGGATTTCTTCTGTACTTTTCCTGGGGGATTTTCTGCCTTCACCTTCTTTCATAATGGTCATTATCTCTGTGTTTTTGTGTGTAGCACATCCTGTAGCATCTTTTGTAAGGCCAGACAAGTGCTGAAAAATTCTATCAATTTATGTTTGTTATGGAAGTTCTTTATTTAACCTTCATTCATAAATGAGAGCTTTGCAGAGTACTGTGTTCTGGGTTGACAGTTTTTTTCTCTTAAGACTTGGAATGCATGCTGCCACTCTCTCCTAGCCTAGAGGGCTTCTGATGAGAAGCCATTTGTAAGTCTAATTGGAGAGTCTCTGAAAGTAATCTGCCATTTCTCTCATGCCCATTTTAGAATATTTTGTTTATATTTTACTGTGGAGAGTTTGACAACAATGTGTTGTGGTGAAGATCTTTTCTGATCCTGCCTATTAGGAGTTCTATATGTTTCCTATACTTGGATGTCCATTTTTTTCCCCTCCAAATTGGGGAAGTTTTCTGGAACCATTTGAATAAGTAGAACTTCTAGTCCATTATCTCTTTCCACATTCAGGAGCTGAATGTGGAATGACTGTTGGGTCATATGATAGTATCCCATAGATCTATACTACTGTTTTTAAGTTTTGCAATTTCTTCGTTTTTTTTTTTTTTTTTGGGGGGGGGGTCTGACTGAAAGATTTCCAAACATTTGTCTTCTAGCTTGAATACTCTTTCTTCTGCCTCACCAAGTGTGTTGTTAAGGCTTTCCACAACATTTTTTATTTGATTTGTTAAATTCTTCATTTGTAAAATTTCATTTTTATTTCTCTTTAAAATCTGAATTTCATGGGAGAAATTTTTATTCATGTCATGTATGGTTTTCTTTCGATTATGTATTTGCTTCCTATTACTTTTGAGTAATACTGTGATTAATCCTTTGAATTCCATTTCTGGGATTTCATCAATATCTTCATCTTCACATTCTGATATTGAAATGTTGTTGTGTTCCTTTGGTGGGGGTCATGGTGTCTTCCTTATTCTTGTTTCTTGAATTTCTGCATTTATTTTTAGGTGTTTGTGGAGTTACTTGTTGTTTCTTCCTGTGATGGCTTTTATCTTTGAACTCTGCATCTTTGTCTTAGTGCAATGTCTGCACTTTCAGTTGATACCAAGCAGTGTGTGCTGAGTGCGGCCAGGGAGCTCTGGTGATTGCTCTAGGGCTGAGCAAATATCCAGGGTAATACCTAAGTTGGTTGTGGTAGAGCACCTCTTGTTAACAGAAGAGGGGGAATGCTCATCTCTGTTGTGATTATCCCCTTATCTCCTCTCCTTCAAGCTGAGCAATACTCACGTGTTAGCAATACTCACGTGTTAGTGGTTCAACACTCATCCGTGCCACTGTATGAACCCCACAAATGATCTGTGTAGTCCTCATTCTGAGCATGGTTCCCACTGCAATGACCTGCTACAGGCTTTCAAAGAGCTCTGACTGTGTGGAGCTGTACCCAGCGATTACCCAGAGACCCAGCTACACCCTGCATCCTCTTGTGCAGCCACCAAGTCCCCACAGTTTCAGCACACAAGGCTCCCACAGTCACTGGGTGCAGAGGTTCTGCTCTGCCCTGCCAGCCTGCCTAGTCCACAGAAAGGCAGATGTTCTCTGAGCCAGCTGTGCTAGGTGACTTGAGCCTTGGAGCCTGCGTTATGTTGGGAGGCTGGGGGCACCTCACAGTCTTATGTGGGTGCCTCGCCCCCTGTGGATCCTCTCAGTCAGGCTTAAAGTCAGTAGGGACTTCAGATTTTCCCCTCCACTGGAATCTCTGGATGACATGTGTACACAAGCGCCACTGGCTGAATGTTGCTCTCTCCACGCCACTGCTGCCAGTACTGCTGAGACGGCCTCCTGTCTCAGCCAGTTCTTCTGAGTGCACACAAAAGCTTCTGCAGCTGCTACCCAAACCCAAAATGGTGCCCACCCTTTCTCAGCCTGGGAGTGGGCTCTGTTGTGAGGAGGATAGGGTGAGATAAATGTGCACGTTTTACTTCCACTGGGTCCATGGGTAACTGCTAGCCTCTAGGTCTCCAGGCCAGGCTCACACCACACTCTTCCTTCAGCCATATCACAGTGGGTTGCTGCAGTCTGCTCTCACCTCCCCTTTCCAAGCTCCATCACTCTGGCTCTCAGCTACTGCAGTTGTGTGTTTTGTCTGTGTTCGTGCTCTGGATCCATACCATCCACACAGTTCCATGCTGTTCTTCTTCCTTTCATGGAATTTCCAGTGTGGTTTTCCCTCTCATTCTCCTCTGAGAGTGCACTTCCTACACTTTTTTCCCCCCACTATTTATCCCTAACTTAGTGCAGTATGTTGTTCCCTAGTCTGCCATCTTGAAATCCCATTCAATATCATATTTCTTTTTTTTTAAATTTATTTGACAGGTATATATATATATATAGAGAGAGAGAGAGAGCGAGAGAGAGAGAAAGGTCTTCCTTCTGTTGGTTCACCTCCCAAATGGCCGCTATGGCTGATGCGCCAATCCAAAACCAGGAGCCAGGTGCTTCTACCTGGTCTCCCATGCAGGTGCAGGGGCCCAAGCACCTGGCTCATCCTCCACTGCCTTCCTGGGCCACAGCAGAGAGCTGGACTAGAAGAGGAGCAACCGGGACTAGAACCCGGTGCCCATATGGGATGATGGCACCGCAGGTGGAGGATTAACCAAGTGAGCCACGGCGCCGGCCCCTCAAATATCACATTTCTAAAGACTTCATCATTTCCTTATTAAAATCATTCAATGGACTTTCATAGTTTATCAGTACCTATAGTCTTTCTCCACCTGCCCCCTTCTTTTTTCTCTATACTCATCCTCTGCCATTCCCTGTAATCTTCTCTGCTTAAATCTTCTCCCACATATCTTTTTTTTTAAATAATTATTTATTTGAAAGGCAGAGAAGTTACAGAGAGAAGTAGAGCCAGAGAGAGAGAGAGAGAGAGAGAGAGAGAGAGAGAGAGAGCTTCCATTCCACTGGTTCGCTCCCCAAATGACCGCAATGGCCAGAGCTGAGCTGATCTGAAGCCAGGAGCCAGGAGCTTCTTCCAGTTCTCCCGCGGGTGCATGGGCCCAATGACTTGGGCCATCTTCTGCTGCTTTCCCAGGCCATAGCAGAGAGCCGGATAGGAAGTGGAGCAGCTGGGTCTCTAACCGGCGCCCATATGGGATGCCGGCGCTGGAGGCTGGGGCTTTAACCCGCTGCGCCACAGTGCCGGCTCCTACAGTATATCGTAATGGCAATAATTGTCATCCCAGATTTTTCACTCAGTTTACTTGTCCTTGTCCCAGGAATTCTTTTTAGTAAGCACTCCTTTTTCCTCTAGGCTCAATGGAGGGAATATCTTTACAGAATAACAGAGATCTAGGTTCCAATCTGACTTTACATCTTACTTGCCTTGGCAGAGATGATTAGCTGCATTGGCTTTCTTGGGAGAAGGGGATAATGATAGGATGTTTTTCTAGCCAGTGCCCGAGATTCCTTAGCACTATATATATCTGGTATGATTATGTGATTATTGATTGTAGATTGTCAACAGAATTATCACTTCCTTTGAAATTGCAAGAGGCAGAGTGACTTCTTTGTGCTTTTTTTCCTTCACCTTCCCAGACAAAAATGATTAGGAGCTTGTAAATTTGGGAAACTAGTGTGGTCTCTGAATCACTGCATGGAGGAGAGTTGCATGAAATCAAGAACCCCCCACTTTAGACTGTCATATATTAGTGAGAAACACTTGTCTCTATCTCTTGACCGTATTACTCTTTTAAATTTTTGCATGAAGCATATCTCCGAAGATGACCATTTATCATTACTTAACTCTCTGTGCACACTGTCACTCTTCCCTGCAAGAGGAAGAACTTATTTGCCCATTCCTTGAACCTGTATTTGTCTTGACCAGCCTTGACTTCCAGAATGCAACAGAAAAGACAGTGAAGTTTAGGATACCAAGAGATATGGCATGTTTTGCTTTTTGCTTCTTGGAACCCAGCTGCAATACTGTGGGAGGAACATATTATGTGGAGAGTTCATATGGAGAACAACTGAGGCACTCTGATCAACAGTTCCAGGTGACCTCCCAGCAAATATGCAAGGCAATTTTCCTGCATGTGAAAGACCCAATTTGGTCAAGTTCTCAGGGAATTACAGCTCTAGTAACAATCATATGGAACAGAATATACCAGTATAATTGCTGAGTCATTAGGGAATATAAACTGGTTATTAATATGCAACAAAGATCTTAAATGGTCAGTTATTTTTTTTTTATTTATTATAGCCAGTTACCATTTAAGCTCTTGTTTTGAGGACTGAACAGTACTTTGGGTATTATACCTGCTTTGTGACACTGGTATAGTTACTTATCTGCCCTCAGTTCTCATTTCATGATCTGTAAAATGGGGAGAGATAACTTAGTAAATTCATATAGTTGTGATAGAATGAGACAATGATGGAAAGTTTTGTATACAGTATGTAGCATTTGGTAGGCACTCAGTTTAAGCTTATTTATGTGAATATTAAACTCTGACAAATTGTAAATGAAATGCTGAATTAGAAATGAATAATCAACCTCAGTTGTAATCAGAAAATGCAAAATGATGTTATTTAATACATCTCGATTTGTGCCTCATTGCCTTAAAAGTAGAGTTCATCTTCATAATTCTATTTTGGGATTCTTCAGTCAGCTCCCTTTTCAAATTTGCATTTATCTCAACAAATTTTCCTCTCTGCATCTCTATTCCTATTTTTTATAACATACCTATTCTTGTATTTTAATGAGAACACTGAGAAGGTATTCTCTCATTTTTTCCCTGTAGTATTATCTTTTTCAGTTGTATTCCCCTTTTCTGTTAGTTATGCATTCATAACTCATTGACAGACCTCATACATAAATTTTCTATTTAATTCAATATATAAAGTGCACCACTCTGCTGGGCACTAAATTGGATTTAAATTCTGCTTATACACACCTAATCCCTAACTAGCCATCAGTTCTACTTGTCAAATCAAAGTAAATTAACTATAATTTATAATAAACTGCAGCCCATTGCCCAGATGTTGGATAATTATGACCAAGTTTACCCAGCATACAAAATCTAAAATGTTTACTTCTTGCTCTTTATAGAAATTTTCTATCTCTTGATTGGCAATATGAAAGCTTGGTTGACACATTTTAAAAAGACATTAGTAAATTAGAAAGAGCTACTGTGACCATGAAAAGTCTGAAAACTATGGCACACAGTAAAGGAAAAAAGTAAACAGAATTTTTAAAAAAGAATATTTAGGAAATTTACAAAACAAAAAAATGGCAAATTAGGTTGATGCATATCATATCTACTCATAAGTGCTAAATTATTATCAATAATGGAAGAGTTGCTTATAATGGTTTCCCATGTTTGGTTTGTATATGTATTATTGATATGTATGCCTTTGAATTATTTGCTATGGTTTTTAAAATTAGGTATATATTTTATAAATATTAATCATGTTAACATTATTTATTTCATAAACCCACAAATTTATGATAATAGCTCTACTCAACAACCCTTAGTACCAATGTGTTGTAATCTGTTCATAGTGACAATGCCATCAATGCATGTTATGGAGTTCTGCAGTCTTCCCTGAGGACATGTCATGTTTCAAGGTTGACAAGTGACCCTCTAACATGGGAACTGAGTATGAGATACAATGTGTAATATAAATATTGGCCAAGCTTAATTTATTAATTCATTTATGTTAAAAATATATACAACTAAATATTCTGATATTCTATCCCTATAGCTTACAAACCAACTTGTTTATCTTATATTCATTGATACAAGACTTTGCCCAGCTAAAATCTTCGTTACTATTATACTATATGTAGCAATTAGGGTTCAGCCAAGAAGCGTTATGAAGAGATGGCTTACACAATGGTACAGCTGACAATGCAAGCCCAAAGACCATAAGAGAGGCAGTAGGGCTATCATGCTCCCAGTCAGATGATCAGGAAGCAAGTCAAGGGAAACAGGAGAGTAATTGCTGACCTAGTTGCCACTTGAGATCTTTTGGGCTCAGGGAAGATGTAAGCCATTTTTTAATAACTTCCAACTTTTTAAGTAAGGACCGCCCAAGATGAACTCCTTTTTGTTACATTTTGCATTAATTGCTTAGGGACTGTCAGTGTATTTTGCAAAATCTACTGATAGCAGCACATGGATTGGTGCTTGGTTGAGTACTGGGGAAAAAGTGTGTATGATGTAATAATGCTATTTCCCTATGTCCTTTGATTCTGTGAAAAACAATGTTTTGTGGTTCATCCCAAACAGAAATATACTAGTAAGGGAATTCTGGGGACTATAGATCAGCCTAGCCAAGTTATCACATCGCAGAATTATCACACACTTAATACTTCTTTTTTTTTTAAAAAAAATTATTTGTTTATTTGAAAGTCAGAGTTACAGAGAAGGAGAGGCAGAGAGAAAGAGGTCTTCACTCCCCAATTGGCTGCAACAGCTGGAGCTGCGCTGATCCAAAGCCAGGAGCCAGGAGCTCCGATGTGAGTGCAGGGGCTCAATGATTTGGGCCATCTTCTACTGCTTTCCTAGGGCATAGCAGAGAGCTGGATCGAAAGTGGAGCAGCCAGGACTTGAACTGGTGCCCATATAGGATGCTGGCACTGCACAGGTGGCTTTACCTGCTATACCACAGGGCCAGCTCCACTTATTAGTTCTTACAAAGAGCAATCTACCAGGCCAAAGAGAAATAGTCTTGCATCTATGAGATATTTGTTACTGGGAGGTCATGCAGATTTTCTACCTGTAATCATTGCTTAATTAGTTGTCAACAATCTGTCAATAACAGCAGTTATTGAAAAGCCAGTCTACTCTTCAGACAACTCTTTTAGTTAGTGTATGACCTTTCCAAACTAAAATAAGTATGGTATAAGTAGTTTATACTTCATTAATATTTTAAGCAAAAACATCCTAACTGGTATCTTAACCACTGGGCCAAATGCTTGCCCCTGAACAACACTTACGTAGTGATTTTTCTCTTTATGATAGAGCTTTCAGGAATAAATTAAGGTTGATTAATGAGGGATAAGAGTATTGCATTGGTGTTAAAAAATGGAGTCTCTGGCATCAAATTGCTGGAGTTAAATCCCAGATATTTTATAGTTCTATTTCTTGTATCAAGTTGAAAGGATAATTTTGTTTTCTTGTTTTACCTGTGAAAAGAGGACAATATTTCATAGAGTTGCTGTGAAAAATAAAATCATTCACAGGAAGTGTTGGAAATGGTCAATACCTAGAAAGCCCTCAACCAATATTAGGTTATGTAAATCTCTTAGCAGGATACATACATACTCTTAGTGATGAAGACTTTTTAAAGTTGTAACTAGAATGTTGAAAGATTTTATGATTTAGAGATCCTTCCGAGAACTTACTGCTTCAATTCTTATGGTGACTCCTTTCTCTCAAGCTGTCACATAATGAGGTGATAATCCTGATGGCGAGTTTTTGGCTCGAGGATCTCTAAATTATTCATTGGAAATCATAAAAAGAAAGTTGGTTAGCATTGGAGGAAATCTAGACCATCCAGACAGCTGTCCTTATTTTATAGATTAAGAAATAGGTGCTTAGGTTTCGATGATTAACCTATACTGATAGAGATAGTCCCTCTGTCTTGAATGGAAATAAAAGGTAACTCTTTCATTTGCCTCACTGTAACTCTGAACTTTGGTTATCATGGCAACAAAGAGAAAAGTAGAGAATATGCTGCTCTCAACAGTTTAGATTAAAAACAAATAAACAAAAAGCAAAAAACACCTCCCAAAAACTAGCTTTCACTGGTGAGAAATGTTCCTATGGATTTATCTATTTACTTACTTTTCTTTTCTTACAGAACTACCTGTAGTCAATTCTCTTTAAAGGAAGAAAGTGGCAAGTCACTTTTCTACTGTATTCATATCACCTTTGTTTTCTTTTTCCACCTGCCTTTTGTTGTTGTTGTTTGTTTTGCTTGCCTTCTTGCGTCTGGCATTAATAAAATCTGTGGGTTCTAATCTGAGGAGAAAATCATCATGGACAGGTGAAAGGAATTGGAAATCTAGGTGCTTAGGAAGCCAAGCAGGGAAATTAAACACACACACACAGACACACACACACAGACACACACACACTAGAACTTAAATTAGTCTGACTTTTCTGGCTTATTGATTTAAATTTAAGGAATTTGATGAGCTAAAGATAGGACATGTAAGATTCAATGAATTTGGGTCAAACTTTTTATTTGGTGTCTGCAATAATTTAGTTTTCACTCAAATTGTTTTTATCTCTAGAAAACTCTGCACAGGAAAGAAAGCAGTGGCCTATGACCATCATTTGAGCTAAGCTGCAAATTAACATCTGCATCTCGTAGGGTGCTGTTTGCAAAGGATAATTTCCACCGCAGCTAGTCAATGCAGACAGGACTTACCAAGTGGTATAAGGCAGCTTCTGTAACTTCCAGGACTATCAGGCAGCAAGTGTGCTGTACCACAACATGGGACTCTTCCTGTGAAATTCCTGGGTTGCTGCCCTGTCTGCTTTTTGGCACCCACAAGAAACCTCTGCTACCTCCACCATCACTGCTCACAGAACAGCATGAGCCTCCTGGTACTACTTCATCTGCAACCTCACAGGCTCTTTCTGCTTAGTGCTTCCTAGTTTACAGGCAGAATCCTTACTTCAGGAGGAATCAGGAAATGCAAGCTGAAATTTTCTAAGCTCTGATCTTTATAGGTAATCGCTGCAAAGAGGTGGGAATGGTGTTGCTGAGGGGTCAGAAAAATAGCATGTGCATGCTTTGTGGAAGGGAGGGTGAGACTTAGGAATGTTCTTTATCCTTCTAGGACATGCTAATTATGGATAAGTTGTTCACTTATTAATATTATTTGGAGGGGAACAGGCTGTAGGAACCCTGGAAATATATTTTGTATGAGATGTATTTTGCACAGAAATAGAAGAAATACTTGCTAAATTAAATTATGGAATTTGGTTATTTTTTTTTTTTTTTTTTTTTTTTTTTGACAGGCAGAGTGGACAGTGAGAGAGAGAGACAGAGAGAGAAAGGTCTTCCTTTGCCGCTGGTTCACCCTCCAATGGCCGCCGCTGCAGCCGGCGCACCGCGCTGATCCTGGCAGGAGCCAGGAGCCAGGTGCTTTTCCTGGTCTCCCATGGGGTGCAGGGCCCAAGCACCTGGGCCATCCTCCACTGCACTCCCTGGCCATAGCAGAGAGCTGGCCTGGAAGAGGGGCAACCGGGACAGAATCCGGCACCCCAACCGGGACTAGAACCCGGTTTGCCGGTGCCGCAAGGTGGAGGATTAGCCTATTGAGCCACGGCGCCGGCTCCGAATTTGGTTATATTAAGGCAATTCTATTTTAATACCAGAAAGAATACTGAAAAGCATATAAAATATAGGTAGTTCTTATTTTGCATAGTCCAACATGCATTACCACAGTATAGTTAAATATCATCAAGAACATGTCTCAAATTTCAGTTACCATGGTGTATTAAATGTGTGCTATTGTCTAAAGTATAAACTTTGCTGCTGCCTTTTTAGTCCACAAATTGCTATCTTAGTAGCAGATGTACATCATGATCAATGGCCACCCTCATTACTTATTTCCAAATCTGTCGGTGACTGGTCACTGTGCATCACTTATTTGGCTCACACACTTATTTGGCAAAGTATGTGATTATTTTGCCTTCTGCCTTCAATGGTAAAACTACGTGACTCTTCACAAAGCTAGATAATAGGAAGAGGAAATTGGCCAATAGAGATGAAAGTCTAGAGGAGAACAAAAATTGATAAGGCTTGGAGTAAAATTTATATTGAAAATAAATACAATTATAACAGGAACAGCTTACCATTGAAATAGGGACACTGTCACTGATTTCCACAGTGGAGAGGAAACCAAGAGAACTTACTGACAGCAATGAGGAAAGGATTGTGATAGAAAAGGGTGAAGATGTCACAAGGGAAGCAATGTTGCAAAATCTTCCCAATCTAGGCACTCAGAGCTATTCATTACATTGAAAGCATAAAGGTTACAATGCTAAAAGGTGATCCAAACTTTGTAAAGAGTATGAAGGTTTATCAAGGCACAGAAAAGATGCTTACTTCATATTGCAAATTTCAGACTTGAAAAAAGGAAGGACTCTTTTTTTTTTTTTATTTTTGGACAGGCCGAGTGGACAGTGAGAGAGAGAGACAGAGAGAAAGGTCTTCCTTTGCCATTGGTTCACCCTCCAATGGCCGCCATGGCCAGCGTGCTGCGGCCGGCACACCACGCTGATCTGATGGCAGGAGCCGGGTACTTATCCTGGTCTCCCATGGGGTGCAGGGCCCAAGCACTTGGGCCATCCTCCACTGCACTGCCTGGCCACAGCAGAGAGCTGGCCTGGAAGAGGGGCAACCAGGACAGAATCTGGCACCCCGACTGGGACTAGAACCCGGTGTGCCGGCACCGCAAGGCGGAGGATTAGCCTAGTGAGCCATGGCGCCGGCCAGGAAGCACTCTTCACACTACTCACACTACTCTTGGTAGGATGCTTTAACTTTTGAAGATCATAAGTGGTTTTTCTTTTATTTCTAATTTTTAAAATTTTAAGTGTACCACCATGTTTTTTGATACATGTGTAATATATATATATATAACATATATACTACATATATATTATGTATGTAGTGAAATGGTTACTACACTCAAAAAAATTAATATATTCATTACCTCTTAGTTATCTTTGTGTGTGTGTATGTGTGTATGATAAGAGCACCTAAAAATGTACTCTAAGCAAATTTCCAGTGTCTTAGATTGTTACATCTTGTTCTCCTGCTGTCTGTTACATCTCTAGACTTATCCATCCTGGATTTGCACCCTTAGACCTACATCTATCCATCTCCCCCAACCACCTTTCCACTCTCTGTTCCTTTGTATCCATTTTGTCGAAGATTTCTTATATAAATGAGACATGCAGTATTTTTCTTTTTGTATCTAGCTTATTTCACTAACAGAACATTTTCCAGGTTGATCCAGATTGTGGTAAATGGTAGGATCACCTTTTTAAAAGCTGAACACACACATGCATACACCCCCCCACACACATATAAATATGTGTATTACCTAGAATGTATCTCTCTTATGTTCTATATCCAACCACCAGTGAACACTTCAGTTGCAATCGGTGAAGACTTCAGTGGTTTTCATATGTTGGATATTGTGAATAATGGTGTAGTGAATATGGATTCACAGATATCTGTTCGAGGTGCTGACTTAATTTCCTTTTGCTTTGTACCCAAGAGAGAAATTGCTGAATCATTTTGGTAGATGATTTTTTGGATATAAAGAAATAGAGCACTGTAAATTTCCATGTTTCTAAAGTTTTAAATAAATAGTAGTTGGATTGAGGTTTTAAATTTCAACATATAACCAATAGTAACAAAGTTTTTGATACCTTAACAAAAAATTTAAAAGTCAAGAAACAATCTGCCCCTTCCCAATGATTATTAAGATAATTTTGAATGTTGTTGGTAGATTTCTGTATGTGAGCCATTCTAACCGGGGTGAGGTGAAACCTCATTGTGATTTTGGTTTGCATTTCCCTGATTGCTAGTGATCCTGAACATTTTTTCGTGTGTCTGTTGGCCATTTGGATTTCCTTCTTTGAAAAATGTCTATTGAGGTCCTTGGCCCATCTCTTAAGTGGGTTGTTTGTTTTGTTGTGGAGTTTCTTGATCTCTTTGTAGATTCTGGTTATTAACCCTTTATCGGTTGCATAGTTTGGTTTTAGCTTGCTATTTCCTTCTCTGCTTCGTACTGTTACTCAGAAAGAGGACAAACTATGCTAAATCAGGGCAAGCAAACATTCATAATCTCATCACTGACAAAACTTTCTGGCTAAGAGAGGTGAGACGTGCATTATAATTTAAGACACTAATTTGGAAGTCATGGAATTATTTCTTGTCCATGGAGAATTTTATTGTTAGAAAATAAAGTATCCTGCACGAAGATACTTATTTTCCATCTGCCAGGAAATTGCCCTAATATATGATGGACACAAAGGAAATGGTGTGTCTACAGATTTGGCTCTGCTGTGTCCTGCACAGACTGTTGATATATGTGTGGCCTTGGGCTGGTTCCAGGGCACATTTGTCCAGATAACAGTGAAGATGACAACATTCAGCAGCCGGACTACAGGCACTCAGGACAGAGGTTGTGCTATTAGTGGAGCTTCAATGGGAACTTGAGTGTTGATTAGCGTCTTGAAGGTTAGAAACCAGGTTAGGATTAGGATGAGGCAAGTGAGCATAGTCATGCAAATACTGGAGCAGATTCGGCCTTCATTCCAATTTCTGATATTTTGTTCATCATGAATATTTTGCATTTGTTTTAATTTTACATATATTTAAAATTTATCCAAAGGAACTGAAAATTCACAAATGTACAAAACCCTGTGTGTGGATGCTTATCCAACACTGTCAAAACTTGGAAGCAACAAGATGTCCTTCAGTACATGAATGGAGAAATAAATGGTGGTATTACTCAAAGCTAAAGAGAAATGAGTTATGCTATGAAAAGACACAGAGGGATCGTAAATGCATGTTACTTGTGAAATAAGCCAATATGGGCCGGCGCTGCAGCTCACTAGGCTAATCCTCTGCCTTGCGGCACCGGCACACTGGGTTCTAGTCCCATTTGGGGTGCCGAATTTTGTCCCGGTTGCCCCTCTTCCAGGCCAGCTCTCTGCTGTGGCCCGGGAGTGCAGTGGAGGATGGCCCAAGTGCTTGGGCCCTGCACCCCATGGGAGACCAGGATAAGTACCCGGCTCCTGCCATCGGATCAGCGTGGTGTGCCGGCCGCAGCACGCTGGCCGCGGTGGCCATTAGAGGGTGAACCAACGGCAAAGGAAGACCTTTCTCTCTGTCTCTCTCTCTCACTGTCCACTCTGCCTGTCAAAAAAAAAAAAAAAAAAAGAAAGAAAGGAAAAAAAAAAGAAGTCAATATGAAAGGACTACATTCTGTACATTCTGTATGATTTGGGCTACATGACACCCTGGAAAATGCAAAGTATGGTGACACTGAAAGATCAGTGGTTGTCAGAGGTTAAGGGAAGTGAGGGGTTAATTAGGTAGAGCATACGGGATTTTTAGGGCAATGAAACTATTCTGTGTGATGGTATAATGATGGATAAATGTCATCATACACTTGTCTAAACCCATAGAGTGTACCACACCAAGAGTGTATCATAATATAAACTCTGGACTGTAGTTGATCATGATATATCCACTTAGGTTCATCAGTCGCAACAGGGGTAACTTTCTAGTGCAAGGGGTTGCTAGCAGAAGTGGTTTGCAAGTGTGGGAGCAATACTATGTGGGAAATCCATATCGTTCCTTCAGTATTTCTATGAATGTAAAATTATTCTAAAAATAAAGTGTAGTAAATATCGCATAAAATGTAGTTGATGTTGATTCCTGAATTTTGTGTAGTCTCTCCTAAATTTTGTGTTCAGGGTGTCCTGCTCATTTCACTGTCATCACTATCCTGGCACTTCAAGAGGCAACTTTCTACTTGTAACTCTTGATTGACCATAAAAAAGCAAGGGAGATGGTACTGCCAGGACTGCAGGCCCTGGAGGGAGAGACAAGCCTGATTATTTTCTCTAATGGACTTTGTTGTCATGAATCTAAAGTACAAGAAATGATCGTGGTCCAGTTTTAGCCACAAGTGGAAGGAAACAATCTCTGAAAATTTGTCAAAGTTTGAGCATTTGACTTTAATATTTTGACAAGCTGAATGGTATTTTTGCATGTGTATAGAACTTCAGCTACATCCATACCCAGGTGGGATTGTTGAGTTTAGAAAATGAATATTTGGGGTGTCCAATTAAATCTGCATTTCAGACAAATGAAAATATTTTACTATATGCATAGCCACTGAAATATTTGAGATAGACATTTTTCTTAAAGATTTATTTTATTTATTTGAAAGACAGAGTTACATAGAGAGGTAGAGACAGTGAGAGAGGTCTTCCATCCACTGTTTCACTCCCCAGATGGCCACAACAACTAGAGCTGAGCCGATCCGAAACCAGGAGTCAGGAGCTTCCTTCAGGTCTCCCACGTGGGTGCAGGGGCCCAAGGACTTGGGACATCTTCTACTGCTTCCCCAGGCCATAGCTGAGAGCTGGATCGGAAGAGGAACAGCTGGGTCTAGAACCAGTGCCCATGTGGGATGCTGGCGCTTCAGGCCAGGGCTTTAACCCGCTGCACCACAGTGCTGGCCCCTGAGCTATACACTTTTATTAAAAAATCATCAATGAATTGAAATTCAGATTTCACTGAGTGTTCTGTATTTTATCTGCCAGCCCTACAGTGTGTGCAACTGCAGTGGTTTAGAGAAGTTAATTCCCATCTTTTGTCTTAGCTGTCATTTCTGCTATGTATAGACTTTAACGCAATAGTGATTATCACATGATAATGACTGAAAGTGAAGTCATTTTTCTAATGGCAAATTTGTATGGTAACTTTTGTGCTCTTTTAAACACTGTAGTTTTTTTCAATTGGATGCCATTCTCTTTTTCTGTTCTTCTAATTTTGTGACTTATGTCCCCTTTTGAATTTGTAGTAAGGATAGAAATTAGGTTAACATTAGGTTAACAAGAGTCAGTCTGTGTTTTCATCTCATTCACCTGACAGTTAAAAACTGAAGAGGCAAGTCACATGAGATCAAAAGATGAAGTCAGGCACCCACTATATATTAGTGTTGCTTGTTCCATCTTGCATGGATTCAGTACACTCAGGCAGTACTTGATTGCAAGGAACTTTCCTTTCCTAGTCCATATCATTATACTGATCCCACTATATGTTGTTGTTGTTGTTGTTGTTCTTCTTCTTCTTCTTTTTTTTTTTTTTGACAGGCAGAGTGGACAGTGAGAGAGAGACAGAGAGAAAGGTCTTCCTTTGCCGTTGGTTCACCCTCCAATGGCTGCTGCGGCCGGCGCACTGCGCTGATCCGAAGCCAGGAGCCAGGTGCTTGCTCCTGGTCTCCCATGTGGGTGCAGGGCCCAAGCACTTGGGCCATCCTCCACTGTACTCCCGGGCCACAGCAGAGAGATGGACAGGAAGAGGAGCGACTGGGACAGAATCTGGCACCCCGACCGGGACTAGAACCCGGTGTGCCGGTGCCACAGGTGGAGGATTAGCCTAGTGAGCTGCAGCGCCAGCCCCACTATATGTTCTAAATTTAAGTCAGACCATGTAGTATGTATGTTTGCATATATAGTTATGTATCTACCCATCCATCCTTCCACCCACCCTTTCACATTTATATGGATATTGTTAACATATTTAATTTCATAGCTAAGAGCTCATCTAGTATTCAAGTAATGACAGAGTTTAGAAAATGACCTGTGTTAAGTACAATGATTTGCACTTTATGCTTACATCAAGGAAATCGTATTTTATACCTTTCCTTTTGTTTTTGAAATTGGTTTGTTCCTTTGCATTCAAATTTTCTTAATGCTATCTCATGCCAGGGCCAACACCAGGCTGGTTGTTGAATTTGGTGAGGACTGTTTGGTGCCATTCCTCCCCCGGTTGACACTGTTTCTCAAATTGCCAGCACATTTCCTTCCTAACAGGAAACTCACTTCATGTATAGTCTGCCTAAACTTGTTCTGGCCATTTTAATGTAGAACATTGGAAACAGCCAGACTTTTGTCCCACACTTCTGTGATATTTAAACCACAGGAGAGAAGCCCTGCTTTTCCAATTCCTGATACATCTGGTGAATCCATAGCCTGAATTTCATATCTGTTTGGCCATTGGAGTCATCGGACAAATCTGGTGGATGGAGAACTAGTCTGGCCCCAATCCTAGCTCTTCTTAGTAGCTAGGTGCACGAGAATGAGCGTTGGCAAGAAGAGGTTCGTTGTGAGATAGATTAGATCTGGCAGGCAGCACTCCAGTTTGGCAGGCTTCCCAGTAGTTGCTAGATGGGGAGCTTAGCAGAAGTGCCCCACCAAGCTAAACATTAAGGATATGGCCCCGCCCAGTCGTCTGCCAGCAGTAAAAGTCAATGAGCCTTGAAGGGAGGTGGTTCCAGATTCTTGAACATCCTTAGAGTAAAAGCATCGAATGTGGAAACGTTTTTCTCTGCTAAAAGCATCTTCTTTCCCATTTTCTGAACAGAATTCTGGCAATTTGTAAAAACATCTTTTTTTTCCCAAGAAGCAGAGGAAAAGATAAGGCAGAGAAAATACATGTTACTTGTGAAGACTTATGAATACAAAGCATTTCACGACATTTTAAAAATTGATCTGTTATCTGAAGGAAAATCTGTAACCTGGGAGTAACGGTGGTGTTCATAATCCCCACAGATTTAATTTAACCCCTATTGCATCCTGATTTCGGGGTCCTGGGGTTTTTGACAGCAAACTGATTTAACAATAAACCAGGCTCCCCTGTTACGGCTGCTTGCTGTTCTAAAGTTGGAGCCTATCACTGGGTGAAGGATACCCAGTTCTTTCCAAGTCCAGTCCAGTTCACATCAGTAAGTGTTCACTGGCTATTCCTAGGTTCATCCACAGTAACAGATGGTGGATTTTGGTGGGGTAAAGGGAATTGATTCAGTGATCCTTCACTCACATCTCACAGATCAGATCTTCCTTGAAAATGACTACATGCATTATTATTTGTTTTAAATTGCTTTGTCATAGTTGGTGGGATACATACCTGCCATGTACACACACACACACACCCACAAGCACTTACACACAGTAAGTATACTGTATTCGCTATGATCAGTTATTAACATTTGTAGTACTTGATTTGAGAAAAAAACACCCCAGAAGTGGTTGGTTGACATTTGAAAAACTAAAGTCCAGTAGGTCTCCAGAGGTGGTTGACAGATAAAGGTGCTAGTTAACTATATCTCTGATCAATCCCTTTATGTCAAATTCCTATAGTGAGTTTTGATGAAATAATTCATGTTCAAGACAGTTGGACTAACCAGAAATGTTGTACAGGCACCACTCCTCCCTCTCCTGGTGTGAGCCTAGTAGCCATCCAGATAGTGCTGTAGACTACGATTCAGATTAGTCCCGTGGGGAGCTGCATGGGGAGGATATTGTTAGTTGATTCTGACTAGCTTGTTTGTTGAATCCCATGGCTAAGGTATTGTCCAATCTGTTTCAGATGAACCTATTAGGTAAAGTGGGGTCGGCATGCTTCTAAAGTCAAAGTAAAGACTTGATTTGGTTTTCAGAACAGGTATATGATTGTGTATGTAAGTTTACAAAAAGAGACTTTTGTGTCTGTTTGGCTGAATTCAGTTGGCTGAATTCATGCTTCTATCAAAGCTGTGATATGATTGTAACATTGTGGGAGAGAACCCCTGTAGTTCTTGTCCACCTTTTCCCGTTAGGGACTCATGTTATCCACCCAGAAAATAATGTGATAATGATGCATAGTGTCTGGTCAGCCCCCACAGGTGTGTTTACTGGGTCAACAAATAGTACTGGAATTTTCTCCTTCAGTGACACCCCAGGGGAAGGATTTTGCTAATTAGGAGAAAGGCATCTGGAGAATATGGTGTGGTATCTCTCTGATTATTTTTACTTTACCTTTAGATGGGACTTCTAAAAGTATTTAGTGTTTGAAGATTTCAAAGGAATTTTCCCTTTTTAAACTTTCTCTGCCATGACACCTTTTTCTCTGGGAGCAATGTCAGAGAAGGGTATTTTAAAAGAAAATTCTGTTGCAGGGATTAAAAGAAACATGCACCATTTATGAAAGTAGTTATCTGTGGAAGAAGCCTAGTGCTGAAAGGGAGGTCAAGCAAAGGGCCGGGATCGATTTCCCTAAAACCTGTGTAAAGGACAGCCAAAACAAAACAAAAACTTACTCATAAATACCTCTGGAATCTGAACACACATTGCAGACATTTATTTGCTGAGGGAATAAAATGACATTTGACAAACTTATATGAAAATCTGAATATTTTGCTTGTGGCTTCTCTAACAGTAGTGCTGTGAGGACACTAAGGGATAGATTAAGAAAAGCAAAGTTACTAGTCAAGTGATAAAGCCACTGAAAAGAGAACTGAAGAAAATTGCTTAGTTGAATTTTATTAGTCTTTTCAGAACCCCCTGGCTCTTTTGCTTACCTTTTGATGGGGAAATTGTGAGTTTCCAGGAAACAATTTGCCTTGCAATATTCTCTTCCTTTCCTTGATATACTGCTCATGTTCTGATACAAGTAAAGAAGAAATGACTTATTATGCAAGCTTTCCATCCTTCCAGAAAATGAATTTTATCAGCAACTATAGCTTGCACATAACACATTTGCAACCATTTCATTTGTTGGAACCAGGTAATAAAAATGAGATTTCCTTTAACAAATGGTATTTTGACACCCATAAAAATGAAGTAGTGGGATCAGTCAGCCAGTTTAGGAGAAGGCCACATGCCAAACAATACGAGTTTAAATAGCATAAAGTGCAACATCAAAGTAGTTCACATAGAAATATGCAAATTTCCACTGAAAATGTATAGAAAAAGGCAATTCTTTTTACTGTAATATACTTTAAGATCCCAGATTCTACGTGACTAGCTTAGATATGGCCAATAAAAGACAACAGTTGATACAATCTAAATTGCTCTGAATAATTTGTATCAAGTTGAAACTTAGAGAATAATTCTATAGGAACCATTATGACAGTAGAAAAGCTATCCTGTGTTCTTTAAATTGTGCAAATTTAAATAATTTCTTGAATCTCAGGATATAACATAGCTAGATGAATAAAATGTTGGTTAAATAATAAATGAAGTTTGGCCGGTGCCACGGCTCACTAGGCTAATCCTCCGCCTTGCGGCGCCGGCACACCGGGTTCTAGTCCCGCTGGGGGCGCCGGATTCTGTCCCAGTTGCCCCTCTTCCAGACCAGCTCTCTGCTGTGGCCAGGGAGTGCAGTGGAGGATAGCCCAAGTGCTTGGGCCCTGCACCCCATGGGAGACCAGGAGAAGCACCTGGCTCCTGCCATCGGATCAGCGCGGTGCCGTGGCGGCCATTGGAGGGTGAACCAACGGCAAAGGAAGACCTTTCTCTCTGTCTCTCTCTCTCACTGTCCACTCTGCCTGTCAAAATAATAATAATAATAATAATAATAAATGAAGTTCAAATAAATGGATCTGATTCCGTAATTTTCTTCTAACTAAGTTGATGTCATTTTTACCTTTACTTTACGATCTTGAAACTGTATCTTTAGACTGAAATTCTGGGAGGTAAAACATATTATGCATTGCTTCTCCTGCAAAGCCCTTTATTATTTATGTTCTTTCTATTTTCTACTAAGGAAGGGGTAATGGCTTTAAGAAATAGTGGCTCACAATTGGATAGTTTTTGTAAAATCAACACAGAGTGAACAACATCAGTGATTTAAGAGATAAAGCATCTTATAATTTATGGATTTTTGAAATACCCTATGGGAAGATTGTGACACAAACACCAGTTTGTTTACTCTTTTTAGTTTCGTTTACTTTTTGCTCTCTGAGTGAGCTTATATCTTCTTAAATTGAATGCTGAATTATGACCGTTAATTTAAAAACAGCACAATTAAAATATAAAATGAAGTTACTGCTTTAAATACACTGCAACATGATAGTCAAAGCTCATTATAGATTTTCATCTTTGTAGATTACTACTTTCCTTTACTAACCCATATGGTTTGGCAGTTTTTGAGTTTGAGTAAAAGGAGATGATTTATGTAAAATGATTACAATTTACAACTAAAAGATTTGTATTTCATCTACTCTAATTGAAGTTTGAGAAAGTAAAGGTTGTGCAGATTACATGACTCTCTTGTTCTTTTACTCTGTTGTTCCTTTCCCCTTCATGGTGTTCAGTTAGCTTCTTGTGTCCAAGAAACCTAAAAGCTCTTTCAATTCCTTGGTCCCGGGCCTTCCCCTATTTTTCCATCTGTGTGGGCAGCTGCTCCCAGGGTTCTGAATCCTTATTTTCCATCTGACTCTCCATCTCTAAAGTGGCCAATCCACCCACTTGCTCATGGGACTTAGTTGAAAGAGTCATTTGGCTCAGGGGAGAGCAGAAGGCTTGCAG
Organism: Oryctolagus cuniculus; assembly: GCF_051225735.1. Classification (NCBI taxonomy): domain Eukaryota; kingdom Metazoa; phylum Chordata; class Mammalia; order Lagomorpha; family Leporidae; genus Oryctolagus; species Oryctolagus cuniculus. Next base: position 46,714,865 of record NC_142880.1, read on the forward strand.
TGGCCATGACGTCTGCTGATAGTACTAATTATGCATGCCCTGTGGCTCATGCAACACAAATGAATGTTAGATCTGTTGTTTAGCCACTGAAAAATGTGATCTAAAAAATTATCAGAGTGGCAGGTATTTTGGTAGTCTCGAAAAATTGGAGCCTGTCTACATTCATTTTCTATCAATGCATTTTGATAACCAGACAGTAACAAAACAAGACATAAATCCAAATCTTAGCTTTGAAAGAGCCTAATCAAAGATATAATCTGAAAAATAAAATTAGAGAGATATTTAATTAAAAAATTTTTGGCCTAAGATGTTGTGATGAGTTTTTAATCTTTATCTTCTTAGGAAATGAAAGAAATAAGGCTTTTGGAGAACAGAAGCATATATTATGACAAATCATATTTGATTTCTTTAGGTTTTATATACAGGCAAATAGCAGTCCAAAATTCTGCTTAACTAGAGACAAGGAGAATTAAATATCTATTTTTCAAAATTTCTCCCCTTATATTTATTTATTATTTTATGTACTGTTTTAAAATTTTGATATTATATTCTGACAGCTTTGTGAAATAAGCTTGTATATCCCTACTTTATAAACTTTAATGAAACCATGGTAACAGGAATTAAATGTGTCAACTTTGAATGGTGTTTTATGGATCTATCATTAGTTATCAAGAATATTGAATTTACAAATTGGAATAGTGAGAGTTCCAATAATAAGTTCAGATAGCAAGGAATGTTTTGATATATGTGAATCTATCTAGGTCCTGAATTTTAGACACCAAGTAACTAGAGTTTGGAAACTAAGCTATGCCTTTCCCATAGATCTGTCTCATCAACTTTATTGAATCTACTCTATTGCTAAATTGAAGAGAAATATTTTAGTATGAAATATTACTTGTAGTTTTGAGGCTGCAAGTTTAGACCACCCCAGTCCTGAGCTTTCCATTAGAGTTTTTATGGCTGATCATTTTGAAAGCCAGATTTATGAGATGGGTATTGACAGTAACATGATAAAAAGTACCTTCTCACTTGGGAGATAGGGGTGAGTTTACTACTAGACTTTAAAATATGAAGATGTCTAGAGTAGACCTGGTGAAGAAGATGTTGGGAATGTTGTGGGAATAGAGAGTTTACTCAAGTGGACATGACACCCAGAAGACTGAGGAAAGAGAGAGAGAGAGAAAGAGAGAGAGAAAGAGAAAGAGAGAGAAAGAGAAGTGGGGGAGGAAGGAAGGAAGGAAGGAAGGAAGGAAGGAAGGAAGGAAGGAAGGAAGACATGTCAGTAAGAGATGAGGTCTGGGTTGGGCAAGTTATTTCTTGTACTCTGTAACCTATCCACAGCCTCTGGCAGGAATAGATACAGCCTATTACTATTACTAGTTGTTATATGATTTTGCTTGCCCATAGGAAATTAAGAAGAGGAATCTGTCCTCACATTTGGGCTGAAATCAACATGGAAAATATCCCATTCCAGATGAAAGAAGGAGAGAGAGAGAGAGAGAGAGAGAGAGAGAGAGATTTCTATGGCAATTACTGCATATAGGTATTGGTATCCAAAGAGTATGACATTATGAAACAGTGATGCCATTGTGAATATCAGTAATGGTAATGATAAAAATGATGATGATTGAATTGTAATTATTAAGGGCCACATGCCTGGCATGGTTTTAAGCAGGTTTCACAAATGATATCATTAGATTTTTATAACACCCTACAAGTCACTATTATTATTCAAATTTTGAAGATAATAGAACTAAGATCCCATAGCAAAATAATAGCAGGGCTAGGTCTGAAAGCTAGCAGGGTTTGTAATATTTGATTAGTATCATACTGTGGTATTCTTACTATAATTTTTTGTTACTATTAATATTTTTTAAAATATTATGTTTTCTTTTCAAGGAAGTTTTATGAATATATTAATCTATCTTATAGTTATAAAATCTGCTACATGTGGAAGGATAAAGTTAATTTTATAACTTTCTTCTGTGATATAGCTTCAAAATATGTTGATTGTTATCTTGAGACTTTCCTGATACAGCTATAAGTTACTGAAAAAGAAATACATCTTCCAGTATGCTTTCAGTGGTGATCTGTGCATGTACACATGAACTGTGAACTTGTTCTCTTTGAATTCAGAGTTTTTTTTTTTTTTCTGGGAACTCAGCCTTAAGAAGTAACAGATGATTATCTAAATAGTTTCAGGCACTAATATAGCATAAGATTATGTTAGGGCTGAAAGTGGTCTTGATCAATCTTGTCATTGTGGACCAAGATAGGCGAACTGAGGGTCAGGACCAAGGACAGTGGCGACATCAGCTACTCCCAACATTCTTCCAGAATGGATATGAGGGCAGAAAATAGGGAATAAATTTGAGGCCAGTATATTTTAGCTTCAGTAACAATATTGGTCATTTGGAACATAGATTTTGGAGGAAGAATTGGGCATTAATGTAAAGAAGATTGCATTTGGGCTGGGAAAGTTGCTTTTTGAAAATAATTAAAAATTTTTCAAGCCGGCGCCGCGGCTCACTAGGCTAATCCTCCACCTTGCGGCGCCAGCACACCGGGTTCTAGTCCCAGTCGGGGCGCCGGATTCTGTCCCGGTTGCCCCTCTTCCAGGCCAGCTCTCTGCTGTGGCCAGGGAGTGCAGTGGAGGATGGCCCAAGTGCTTGGGCCCTGCACCCCATGGGAGACCAGGATAAGCACCTGGCTCCTGCCATTGGATCAGCGCAGTGCGCTAGCTGCAACGCGCTGGCCGCAGTGCACCGGCCGCGGCAGCCATTGGAGGGTGAACCAACGGCAAAAGGAAGACCTTTCTCTGTCTCTCTCTCTCACTGTCCGCTCTGCCTGTCAAAAAAGAAAAAATTTCAATTAATATAAAGAGAGCAGATTTCATTTATTCAAAGATAAAATTCTTTGAACATAAGCATATTTCCCTCTCTCTCTCCTTCTTAGTTCATTTTTCTTTTTTTTATAATAACATACTTTTAACTTACTTTATAATTGCAGGCTTAATCATATAGTGTCCAACAAGTAAGAAGCAGAAGGACCACTCTTTCAATGGAATATAGCCAAGAGTTACAAATGAGAATCATATCATTAGATGTCAATTTCACTCTTATATATTCAGGACTTTTTCTTCTACTCTATTTTTTAGCTACCACAAAACAGAGAAAACATTTGTTTCTTTGGGCCTGGCTTATTTCGCTAAGCATAATGGTCTCCAGTTGCATCCACTTTGTTTTGACTGAGATTCACTCTCCTGCAACTTGCTTTTCAGGGATAAAAATGGTAAATACACTTTCCTCTCCTTTCATCTCACTTGCTCCCTTCATGTTGGAATCATTGGTATTTGTCTTGATGTTTGAGAAGGAAATGAAAATTTTCCCATTTGACATTTGATTCAATTTTGTCTAACTGGAATTTGATGCCATATACGGAGTCATTAATATGTAGCATTTATATCTAGTCCTCTTGGCCAGATGCCCTGCATAAATGCACTTATATTAGATAATTCTGTTATCCACCTGTGGCCCAAGCAGATCCATGTACTTAAAAATCTCCAGATGCTATTTTAGGGAAAAATCACAAAATATCAAAGACATATATTTCTCTCAGTCAAAAGCTTCCTTTGGAACAATTTTTTCAATAACACTGATGCAAGGACTAACAGAGTGATTCTCTGTTCCAGAAACATTATCACTTATTGGCTGGATAATCCTCTGTGTGTATGTGGTCTATAGGGTTTATCAGCTTCCCTGGCCTGTTATAACTAAATGTTACTCATTATCCCAGTTGTGGCAACCAAAATATCCAAGACATTGCCAAATGTCTTTCTTGAGGCAAAATCACTCCTCTTGAGAATTCCTGATCTAAAATAAACACTGTATACCTCATGTCACTCTTCAGTTTTTGCATTTTTGAAACACTCTTTTGAAACATGCTATGGACATGGTGGGGAAAAGGTAATTTGTGTTCTGGCTCTCTAAAAGGCACTCAGGGATACCTTATAAATGAGCTTCATCCATGAATGGGTTTCTTCTATGTACCCCAAGTCTACAAAAACAAACAGCATGGCAAAGCCTTTCAGATTTCTAAAAGTACAGGTTAAAAATCTAATAATAGCTTTCCAGATCAATAGTGCTTTTCAAAGCACTTTAAGGTTGCATCTAATTTTCACTTCTAAAGTCTTTGTAAGTTATGTTAGATGTTTATTTACATTGTTGCCATTCTTAATTCACCATCAGGGTCATGTGGTTTATTCATGCAAATTATAATGTAGGGCTTGAATCTCTTGCAATGACAAAGCCCTGTTCTGAGAGACCAAATTGGGGTTGGAGAATCTGTTGATCCAGAATGCCAATTTCATATTTTGGTCCCATTACATGGGTCCTTGGGGGTAGGGACTGGTTTGCCCTCTTACTATTAATCACCATAGTACTCAATGTTAAATGAGAAAATATTTCTTTGAGATAGACAACTTTTTCTACTCTATGCCTGAATATTTGCTTCATGCAAAGCTGTAATTAATATATTTCAAGTGGGTATGATAATGACAAATGACTGTTTAAACATATGTTTTAAAAACTGAGGAGTCAGTTGACTTCAACTCGTTTGTATTGCACATGTGCTATACACCTGATCGTGCACCGCTGCTGAGGACCGAAAGTGCTAACAGTATGGGTTCTTTCTGTAAGAGGCTCATCGTCCAAGAAAACACACAGGTATGTTAAAGCAAAACAAAAAATAACTGTAATAAGAGGTGACAAGTGTTTTTAATAGAGACACTACACAAAGTGCTTTGGAATAACATAGAAATGACATAATTATGGCAGTGACGTGAGTTCATATTGAAAGTAGGAATTGGCCAGGAAAAGAAAGGAAATCTAATCTTCCAGGAAGAGAAAAATCAAAGGTGAAACCAAAATGGTAAGAATGAGAAAAGGTCTAAACCCCATACCTGTTCTAACTTCTCTTATTCATTTTGTTGTTATTTTAGGTCCTTAGTGATCTTTTAAAAAAGATGCAATTGAAGCCGGCGCCGCGGCTCACTAGGCTAATCCTCTGCCTTGTGGCGCTGGCACACTGGGTTCTAGTCCCGGTCGGGGCGCCTGATTCTGTCCTGGTTGCCCCTCTTCCAGGCCAGCTCTCTGCTGTGGCCCGGGAGTGCAGTGGAGGATGGCCCAAGTGCTTGGGCCCTGCACCCCATGGGAGAGCAGGAGAAGTACCTGGCTCCTGCCATCAGATCAGCACGGTGCGCCGGCTGCCGCGCGCTGGCCGCGGCGGCCATTGGAGGGTGAACCAACAGCAAAGGAAGACCTTTCTTTCTGTCTCTCTCACTGTCCACTCTGCCTGTCAAAAAAAAAAAAAAAATGAAATTGCTGTATAATAGGCAGTTGTCCCACTAGATCTTGTTTAATGAGAAGAGCTACGTTTCTGGAACAATTTCATACTAGTTGGATTTCTGAAAGTGCCCTCCATCTATAACTTCCATGGAGAAAGCTGTTAGATGGATGAGAGGAGGGATGGGAGGGGAGAGATGTCAGTGTTTAAAGAGGGGGCACAGCATCTCCACAGCCAGTCTAATTCCATTTTAACATGTCTGCAAGCTTATTTTGATAAGACTTAAATCAGCAGGCCTGGCTCAAATGCAACTATGGTTGTATCTGTTCAGATAAAGTGCCCCAGAGGGTGGTACAATTGTGTAATGAATTAGCAACCTTAATTACCTACTAAAATTAATTGAGGTAAAGGACACATTAGAACAAATGATCCGTACAGACAATTAGAATAGCTCTAGATACATATGATAAATCTGCCCTTCTTTTCTTCCTAATCATATAAAACCTTTCAGAATTTATCTCCTTTGAAAAATTATTGAAAGAATCAAATAGCATTTAAAAGACAAATGTAGTCAGATTTTGAATAAATGATGAAAAGTGGCAAGCTCAAATTTTGGTTCAATTTGGAGATCGGCAGATTTTCTGTAAAAAGCCAGTACATATTTTAATAAATAAATTAATTAGAGAAAAACAAATAAATAGCTTCCATACTCTGGTTCACTCCCCAGATGAGCAGAATGGTTGGAAGTGGACTAGGATCAAAGCTGGCAGTTGGGAACTCAGTTCAAGTCTTTCACGTGGTTAGCAGGGACTCAAGTGCTGTAACCATCATTGTTGCTCCCTAGGATCAACATCAGCATGAAATTGGAGTCAGCAGCCAAAGCAGCATATCTAACAGGGCTACTCAGATGTGATATGAGGATGTCTTCACCCGTGTCTTAACTGCTAGGCCAGAATGCCAGAAAAACTTTATTTATGGACATTGGAATTTGAATTTCACGTGCTTTTCTCACATCATGATGTATTTTTCTTCATTTGAATTTTTCAACCATTCAAAAACAAAAAAAACCATTCTTAGTTCATGGGCTGTAAAGATACCCACAGCAAGTCATATTTGTCCCATGAGCCATAGTTTGCAAACTCTGGTTTAAACCGGCGCCGGCACACCGGGTTCTAGTCCCGGTCGGGGCACCGGATTCTGTCCCAGTTGCCCCTCTTCCAGACCAGCTCTCTGCTGTGGCTAGGGAGTGCAGTGGAGGATGGCCCAAGTACTTGGGCCCTGCATCCCATGGGAGACCAGGATAAGTACCTGGCTCCTGCCATCGGATCAGTGCGGTGCTCCGGCTGCAGTGCGCCGGCCGAGGCGGCCATTGGAGGGTGAACCAACGGCAAAAAGGAAGACCTTTCTCTCTGTCTCTCTCTCTCACTGTCCACTCTGCCTGTCAAAAAAATAAAAAAAATAAAAAAACTGTGAAGAACTGGGATGAGCTATGTTTTCATATGGTCTAAATGCAACAAAAATAAATAATATCTACACTAGCCTAGCTTTTAAGAGTGCAGAGTGACATAGTAGAGCAAGGCACATTTTTAAATTTATATGTCATCAAATCATGTAGCTCTTCTCCAAAGACGAATCACATATCAGTGTACCAGTTTCAGAAATTATTCACCCAAAGTGCCACTAATCCTGTCTATGTAAATATTCAACTTCAAATATTACTTGGACTAACCTGGTTGAAGCATCTTTTAAGTTACATTTGAAATTTCTTCTAAATCAGTCTACTTTTTTCTTGTTTGTTTTTGGATACGAGCTGATATTCACTAGTAAACAAGAGGCAGTTTCTGGGCCTAACAGCACTCCTGGAAGGAATTTTAGAGGAGGAATGCTGGCATGGGTTAGATCTCACTAACACTGTTCTTAGGGAAGCAGGAAGTGTCTCAGAAAAGAATGGTAAGGATTGAATTTTTTTTGGTATGATTTTGACCTCTGAACACCTTTTCTTTTGCTTTGCTTATGAGTCATCTGCTGACATGCTTAGGCTGTGTGTGTGTCTACAGTAGCCTGATAGCTTCTAAGCAGTATTATTCATGTTGATGGCAACATATTCTTTCTTCCTATGCAAATGACACAAAGGCTTATTTTTTCCCCTCCACACAGTGGTTCACTGATTTTTTTTTTTTTACTGTTCAATTTTTGTTTTTATTTCCCAATTCAAAATTCCTTGGAGAGTTAGGAGTGCTGTTCCATCATAATGTGAAATGTTTTCCCCTGAGAACTGTTCTGCAGAATGTGTCCCACAAGGTGTATATGTCCTCAGACATTGTGGTGGGAAGGGGTTCATAGAGAAGTTTGGGTCGAAATTTGCTTGGAAGACTTCTATCCCTAAATAAAAAGTCTCATCCTATTTGGCATGGTCTTAGACATTATCAATGTAAATATTTATAGTCCTATACATACATATATAGGTAGGTAAATATGTCCATTTATAAATATATGGGGGTACTTCAGATAATCTGTGGGAAAATATATTAAAGTAAAGTTGATTTTGATGAAAAAATTGAGTCCATGGAGTTTTTCATAACAGATATTTTCATAATATGCATTTTCCATGAACTTTTTGAGACATCTCCATATTTAAAGTTACATACATACTTGTGAATTATAAATATGCATTACTGTATGCATTAAAAATACACAGCTAACAGAATTTTAAAAGTTCAAGATCAAAGTAACAATAGACATTCTAGTATTTTCTCCTTGCCCCTTAGATGGTTTGTGTACCCTGGGGTACCCGGTCCTTGCAGTGCTTCCCCTCTGGAGATGCTGGCTACTGTTTTCTCATCCATGATGACTTCACACTTCATGCTGTGCACGGAACGCTGAATCATGTTGTCACTTTGGACACGAGGACACAGAACTAAGAATATTCCTTTCAGTTTGTGGCCTGTGATGAGCTTGATGAACGTGGCTATTTCTATGATGAAGTACGTTGTTCTTGGGTCATGGTTGGGCAGAGGCAGCTTCTGTGTAAGAGTGTCAAAGTTAGGTATTCCAGAGGAAAAAAATGGCATGTCATCTTGTCTATTTTGGTACAAATAGAAATCTGTATTTCTCATGAAGGCTTAATTTAAGCAAAACTGGCCAGCTTTGAGGGAATTTCAGCTTTTTCTTATTGTGCCCTATAATCACTGTTGAGTTATACTCTAATAGGACCACGCAATATGCAAGTCATCAGTTTATTTCATAATCTCTCCAGAGTGAATGGATATCTCTTTCTGGGAGAGTTGAATATAAACTTTTATCTAAATGTTGAACAAAAGGTTTTTCTCTTTATTATGGAAATTGCAAACAGCATAGGCAGTGATAAGTGTGGAGGTGAGAAACTCTCCTGGGTGCTCTGAGGTCATCCTATTTGTTAAGAAATTTATCTATTCTCAACCTCTAAACAACTTTCTCATTTATTTGAAAGACAGGATAGATTCGCAAATTTGGCTTCATGTCATTGTTACAGGAAACCCAAGTAAAGGAATGCTTGGAAATTCTAAGGCAATATGGCAAGTACAGACTGGGATGAGCAAAGGAGGTTGTAAATTGGGGGAATCAGCCCACCACAGTGCATTCTCTAATCCTGATTGTGAACCTCATACTAACATTCATTAATGATGAAGATACAGAAGTAATCAGAATTGAAACATTTGGAAGGGCGGCAAAATAAAGAATATTCTAAAATGAAATAGAGTGAACAGATATGGCATAAATAGTGTGTAAAGCAGTAAATTCATTAGAAACTTACAAACAATAATTGACACACAAATACCTTGAAATTAATACCAGACTGAAGGCCTAGAATGAACGTACATTTCCTTTTTAATTGGAAATGGCATTTCATTGACATGCCAAAAAGGTGTTAATTGGCTACTGGGGCATTTCCTAATTGATGGATTAATAGACTATGTCTATGCATTTCTGAGGTTTGAATTAAATTATACAAAACAAATAACTGAATAATGAGTAAACAAAATAAGGAAAATGAATTTTGCTAGTGATAGATTAAAATAGTTTAACAAAAACTTTGTGGTGATTTCTAAAACAGCTATGAGGAATATTAACAAGATCAACAGTATCAAAAATATATTGGATGGGGCCGGCGCTGTGGTGTAGGGGGTAAATCTGCCGCCTGCAGTGCTGGTATCCCCTATGGGCGCTGGTTCAAGTCCTGGCTGCTCCACTTCCAATCCAGCTCTCTGTTATGGCCTGGAGAAGCAGTAGAAGATGGCCCAAGTCCTTGGGCCCCTGCACCCATGTGGGAGACATGGAAGAAGCTCTGGCTCCCAGCTTCGGATTGGTTCAGGGGAGTGAGGCAGCAGATGGAAGACTTCTGTGTGTGTGTGTGTGTGTGTGTGTGTGTGTGTGTGTGTGTCTCTCTCTGCCTCTCCTTCTTTCTCTGTGTAACTCTGACTTTCAAGTAAAATAAAAAAAAATCTTTAAAAAAATATATTGGAAGTTGTAAATAGAAGTTTTGAGGCTGGTAAAATGTGGGGATATTAGGATACTGGATTAAACTGTTAGATTAGAACTCTATATTTATATTTATATAAATATAAACTCTATATTTATATTTGAGTTTCTGCTATCCACAATGAATTTAACATGCCCAGATGATCTGGAGTGAGCAGCAAAGGCAGGGCAGCAGCCACACAGCCAGTCAACATTTAGTGTGTTTTAAAAGGGCATAAGGCTCCACTGTCACAAACCCAACTCAGTATCTAATCTACTGTAAATTGCCAAATGTACATTGACATTTTTTATTCCCTTCAAGGCATTTGGGACATGAACAAAGATTCAATAGGGAAACAGATTCTTTGTCAACTTCAAGGCCATTTTGAAATGGAAAAATGTGGTGCCAAGTTTAAATTGTGGGTCTGCAGCGTTTATAGATTTGATATCACAGTGTTTCTTGCATTCTAATGACAAATGGTCCATAAAAAGGCCCATGCATCATCTTTAGCATCAAATATCTTTTCACAAGTAATATTTTCTGTGAGATGAATGCAAAGAAGCCAAAACCACGAATATTAGATTCCTTTGGACTTACACGTGGAAAAGTAGGTGGTAAAATGTGACCCGAAACTATAACTGTATGTTTTGTGTTCTAGTCCCGGTTGGGACACCGGTTCTGTCCCGGTAGCTCCTCTTCCAGTCCAGCTCTCTGCTGTGGCCCAGGAAGGCAGTGGAGGATGGCCCAAGTGCTTGGGCCCTGCACCCCATGGGAGACCAGGAGGAGGCACCTGGCTCCTGGCTTTGGATCAGTGCAGCACGCTGGCCATAGCAGCCATTTGGGGGGTGAACCAACAGAAGAAAGACCTTTCTCTATGTCTCTCTCTCTCTCTCTCTCTCTCTCTCTCTCACTGTCTAACTCTGCCTGTCGAAAGAGACAGAGAGAAAGGTCTTCCTTTGCCGTTGGTTCACCCTCCAATGGCTGCCACTGCTGGCGCACTGATCCGATGGCAGGAGCCAGGTGCTTCTCCTGGTCTCCCATGGGGTGCAGGGCCCAAGTACTTGGGCCATCCTCCACTGCACTCCCTGGCCACAGCAGAGAGCTGGCCTGGAAGAGGGGCAACCGGGACAGAATTCAGCGCTCCGACCGGGACTAGAACCGGCGTGCCAGCGCCGCAAGGCGGAGGATTAGCCTAGTGAGCCGCAGCGCTGGCCAGCACTTTTGTATTCAATTCTGTTCCACGGGATCGTTGTATTGTATTGGGTCAGTAATTCTCCTTTTCTCTCTCTTATTTTGTTTTAAAGATTTATTTATTTATTTGGAAGGTAAAGTTACAGAGAAACAGAGCCATACAGAAAGGTCTTCCATCTGCTGGTTCACTACCCAAATGACCTCAATGGTCAGAGCTGGGCCTATCTGAAGCCAGGAGCCAGGAGCTTCAACAAGATTTCCCATGTGGATAGGAGAGGTCCAAGGACTTGAGCCATCTTCTGCTGCTTTCCCAGGTGCTTTAGCAGGGAGCTGGGTTGGAAGTAGGGCAGCCAAGACTCGAACTGGTGCCCTTAAGGGATGCCAGAACAGCAGACAGTGGTTTAACCTGTTTCGCCTTTGCTCAAACATTACTAAGAACTTCAAGACGGTGAAAGCACAGCAGTACACCAAGTACAGGGCTCTTCTGAGCTTTTGTGTCTGAATGCACAAATCCTTGAAGCTGATCTTGATTTCTGGATTAATTTTCATTTAACGCTCTTATCAACATGTCACTAGTCTGCCTATAAATTTCTTTTTTAAATAAAATATTTATTTTTGTACTTGAAAAGCAGGCAGCAAAAGAGGGGTAAAAAACCTAGCAAGTGAGAGAGCCAAGAGCTGGGAACTCCATCCTGATTTCTCAAGTGTGTATCAGGAACTCAAGTATTTTAGTGATTATCAGCTGCTTCCCAGGCACATTAGCAATCAGCTAGATCAGAGGCAGAGTAGCCAGAACTTGAACCAGCACTCTGCTGTGGGATACAGGTGTCCTACCGTGTGGCTTAACAAGATGTCGGCCACAGCACCTGTCCCTGCTTATAAATCTCTGAATGACCCCCAAGTAGTATTTAAACTCCAATAACCCCCACCCCCATCTTTTCATTGAAACCTGTCATCCTATTTTTACTTCTCCTATTTCTCCTAAGCAAGTTCACTCCATGCCTGACTAATGAAATAATATAGAGAAAAATATTTCCATTTTCTTTCTTTTTTGGAGGATAATAGATGAAAAGTTTATTTCGTAAGACAGTCATGTTAGAACATGTATAGGATGCATAGCAAAGATCATGACAAAAAAGATTAAGTTTCAGGGCCAGCATTGTGGCCCAGGTGGTTACTCTGCTGCCTGCGACACCAGCATCCCATATTGTCAACGATTTGTGTACCTGCTGCTCCACTGCTGATCCAGGTCCTTACTAATGTGCCTGGGAAAGTAGTGTAAGATAGCCCAAGTCCTTGGACCCCTGCACCTGCTTGGAAGATCCAGAAGAAGCTCCTGGTTCCTGACTTCACCCTGGCCCAACCCTGGATGTTGTGGCCATTTGGGAAGTGAACCAGCAGATGGAAGATATTTCTGTCTCTCCTTCTCTCTAAATGCAACTCTGCCTTTCCAGCAAATAAATAAATCATCAGAAAAAAAAAAGGATAAAGTTCCAAGTTGAGAAGTAATACATAGTTGTCCCTTGCCATCTAAAGGGGATTTCTTCCAAGAAATTCTGAAGCTACCAAAATCTTTGACTGCTCAAGTCTCCTATATAAAATAGCAGCATATTTGCATATAACTCACACACACACTTCTGTATACTTTAAACATCTCTAGACTACTTATAATACCTAATGCAATGTAAATGCTATGCGAGAGTTGTTATATGGTATTGTTCTAGGCAGCTGGTGGCAGAAAGACAGGCAGATGAAGAAGAGCTCTTCAGGTGTTGCCCAAGGGAAAATGTGGTTCTCAGGAAAATAATCAGATAGCAGGCAGAAGAGGGAAGCTCCTCTATATAACAAAGGAAGGTGAGAGGGAAGAGACCAGATGGGCCAGGGCCTTAGTGTGCACAATCTTAAGAAGGGAGGCTTGATGTTGCAGATAAATCTCTTGATTTCCTTGAAAAGAAGTCAGTTTTGTGAAGGTCCATGTTTGTGAGAGTGATCATAGCACAGAAAAGTTTCCTCCATCTTTTCTACAAAATCTCTTGGTAACCCAACATTGCTCAGTGGTGCATTTGGCATGGCAATTCTGAACTGGGTTAGCATCAATGACTTCATAAGTGAGTGGATTCTGCTGATTATTTCACTATTTCCTGAAATGTGAATGACAAATACAATCTCCTTTAACCACGCCCAACCTATGCTTTCCACAGATATGCATCCTTTTGTCCTTTGCTTAAGTCTGTATGTCCTTAGAGGTTAGAATGAAACATTTCTTTCTTTAAGCCATCTTAAGGAGCTTCACTCTCAAAATGATCTCTCTTGTTATTGTTTATTATTAGTCATGTGGACTGGTTTCCTTCCTGTTTCTCCATAGAATTGGTTGCACAATTTTGTCTGATGTCCCCACGTTCTGGACACTCACTGAGGGCCAGGCTTACTTTTTCAACTCATTATGCTATCATCACAGGTCAGCAGTGTGTCTACACAGCAGAAAGAGTGTTGATTCTAAAGAGGGAGTTGATTAAGCTAGAGAAACCTTGCAAAAGATTATGAGAAAATGAGCAGGGAATATTTGTTTCAGAGAAGGTTCCCATCATTTGGCAAAGCCATGGCTAGGATGAGGAGAGCACGCCAGAGGGAAGCAAAAAACCTTACATAAAACCTCTTGATAAATATTCCCTTCTAAACATGTACATCAATAGCCTACGACTTCTCTTCTTTTTTTCACTTGTGAGTCAGAGAGACAAAGATAAATGGAGGTACCATCTGCTGGTTCACTCCCTAAATGCTTACAATGGCCCTTGTGGAAGGGGATGGGGCAAAGCTGGAATCTAGGAACATATTCTAGATTTTCCCTATGGGTTCTGGGAAGCAACTACTGAGCCATCACTTGCAATCTCCTAGAGTTCACTTCAGTGGGAAGCTGAAGTCAGGAGCTGGAGCTGGGGTCCAATTCAAGCACTGAGGTGGGACAGGGAGTCTTGACTGCTAGGCTAAAGATCTGCTTCCCTAAGATATTTCAGTATACTTCCTGATGCAAGTGGCTGGTATTCTGATATAGGGATCATGGGATAAGTTCAAAGGGAAGACACTAGCAATGTCCAGGCCGTCACAGATGTTTCTGTCACCCATGCAGACTGACAGTAATCACCAGTTCCTTGGAAGGAAATTTAGTCTGCTATAGGCACTCAGAGTATACCCCATACAATAGCTATTATGCAAATTACACTCTGCTGTGTATTCATGATGACGCATAGTTCTGATCTCCCTCTAAGTCACTTATCGTTCTTATAATGTTCTGTTGGTATTGTTTATACAGATACTGATGGGGTACACATTATGAATGGTAAACTCAATATAGTGATGTCTAGAATGGGCTAAGGCAGGAAGGTAACACATCTTGGAGAATTTTATCTTAAAAATGTTTGTGTCTGTGTGTAATCCTATATAGAGTTTTGATGGAAACAAAAGGGATTGGGATCAGGTCAGGAAGAAAGAACTGATCATGTTGGAGAAGCAAATCTCATGTAGCATTAAGTTTTTGTCATACCAATGAGTATGATAAGTTTATATTTGATTTTGAAAATATGTGGGCACCTGAGAGGTCATAGGTGGTAGTGGTAGCAAACAGGTGTTCTCACAACAGAAAATTCAAATGGCCTTTCCTAAATCAAGTCAAGTAGTCGGCAGCAATACGGAACCAACAAATGAATTGGTTAGAAATTTAGAAATTTCAATAACTAACCATGCACTCACTAAGATGACACACAGTGTTCCCCCCCCCCCCTCCTCTTAAGTTACCTTTTTGTTGGCAGCATTTTCCTTGAGATGCTTGCCACAGTGAGATGTTACCCTGGAGAATTATCAAGGTACTTGGGACTTTAGAAAACTGATTTGTCAGGCAACTGAGAATTAACTATCTCTAGTGTTCAGATTCCTGTTCGCCAAACGTGAAGCTGACATATAGACACAGAATGCAAATTCAAATTTATCCATCTACAGTGGAAGATGTCACAGGAGCCAAAACAGTCAAGTGCTCAGCACATCCTCTCCCTGTAGGTTCCCTGTAAGGGAAGCCAAATTCTAATCAGGAGACCAGCTAGTGTGGCATGAGAACACAGTGTGTGTTTGATGAACTTCAGTGCTTTTGGCAACAGGCTAAACTAGCTTATTGTTTTCACTGCCACAAAAGAAAGATCTTGACAAGGGACCACAGTTTTATGTATCCACTACCAGCCCTGTCACTTCTTAAAGCTTCTTTGATTAACAGCTCCCATGTACCTGTTTGTCTTTTTAAGTCTTTGGTAACTCACCAGACACACTTGGGTCAAAATATTCTTTCTTTAGTTATTTTAAAAACTCCATCCAATCCTGTAGGCATAGGTCCTTACTGGGACCTTGAAGACTGTGATAACTTTTTAGAATTAATCATATATATATATATATATATATTTGTTTTTATTAGTGATTAATTTTATCTTCTGGAAAATTAGGAAGAAATCCTATCTTTGGTGGTAAGAAAATGATGATTTTATTGAAGATGATGGATGAGAGTGACAAAAATGATATTGGGGGCTGCAGGAGATTTCTAGTAGGAGGAAAGCCAGCTTCTGTTTGAGGTGGGAGGATTTAGAGGCAAGATCACTCATAACAGTCCAGCCTGGACAGCAATAGCTACTGATCCACTTGTGTGAAGAGTTTACATAGAACACATCAGTACTTAAACTGACGGCAGTGGACTAGCAGCATAGTGTGTAGTGGTGGGCAAAGTGTGCAGGGGTTAGGCCAACATTGGGATACTTGCATGTCATATTTCAGTGCTTGGATTTGAGTCCCAGCTCCACTCCTCATCCAGCTTCCTGCTGATGAGGCAGCAGGTTAAAGCTCAAGACCCGAGTCCCTGAAACTCACTTGGAGACCTAGACTGAGTTCTGGGCTCCTGGTTTTGGCTTGGCCCAGCCATATTTGCAGGGGATTCTTTCTCTGCTTTCCAAATATAGAAATAAAAACATTAGAAACAAAGCCAAAACTGCCACCACCACTACGACGACAAAACCAATTCGCTATAGTGATGGATCTCCTCTGGTGATGACAAGATGGTACAGGGCAGACCTACTGCAGACTAAACTCATGGATATAACTGAGACTCAGAACAGGCAGATGCAGGATATGGGCTTGGAAATTCTGTGAAAAAAATCTAGCTTTGGTCTAGCTGATGAAGCAAGTACAGAACATGAAATTTACACTCTAGTTCTTGATGTCTTGTCTACCTCACTTTTTGATAAAAAAAACATATTGGAGGATGGAAATTATTTTTCTTTTAAAGGCTTAGCTAGTATTTTTGTTTTAAAAATTGTATTTACTGAGTGTCAGCGCCGGTGTACTAGGTTAATCCTCTGCCTGCTGCACTGGCATCCCATATGGGCTTTGGTTCTAGTCCTGGTTGCTCCTCTTCCAGTCCAGCTCTCTGCTGTGGCCCGGGACTGCAGTGGAGGATGGCCCAGGTGCTTGGGCCCATGCACTCGCGTGGGAGACCAGGAAGAAGCACCTGGCTCCTGGCTTCAGATCAACACAGCTCCGGCCATAGCAGCCATTTTGGGAGTGAACCAATGGAAGGAAGACCTTTCTCTCTGTCTCTCTCACTGTCTGTAATTCTACCTGTCAAATAAATAAATATTTTAAAAAAATTGTATTTAGTTATTTATTTGAAAGATAGACACACACACACACTGTCGCTCCCCCTCTTCATGGAGGAACGACACTAAACCCTGCCTAGGCTTCATATCTGAGTCACGGCACCATTATGTCGCTCCCCCTCTTCATGGAGGAACAACACAGGACCCTGTGCTGTTCTTTCGTCTGCTCGGCCCTCCCCGGGTTTGCTGCTGGTTCTTCCCGGGTTGGCTACTATCCCTTCCACCTCCGTGGAAGGGCAGTTCCCCCTGGCCACATTCCCCACTTCCGCAGGGGAGCGGCACACCGCCGGCCGGCTTTCTGGGGGCTGCACAGGTGTTCCCCTTAGATGTTCCCCTTAGATGTTCCCTGTGCATGCCGTCTCTCTCCTCCTTTATAGTCCTCCTCCGCCAATCCCAACTCGGCTGCCCACACGCCGAGTACGCTGCTCTCCTCCAATCAGGAGTAGGTCCTACAGTTTATTGGTTGAACTGGAGGCAGCTGCGTAGAAGCTGTTTTCTCCTCTCCCAGCGCCATATTGTGGGAGAGCAGATGCATAGAATAAGTCTTAATTCCAGTAACTCAGTCTAGTCCGGATTGCTCCCCACACACACACATACACACAAACAAAATAAATCTTCCATCTACTGATTCATGCTCCAAACAACTGCTATAGGGAAAAGGGGCACAGAGCAGAGAGTAGACAGGATGTGAACTCACAGCTTAAACAGATTTATTCAGGGAAAATAAATAAATTTGCAGAAGTGGGTGACCAACTACCAGTGTGCACACAGATGGAACAGTCCTCAGCAGATTGGGCCTTTTTATATCTTAGGGTGGGCTGGGGGTTCATAGTGGAGGTGGGGGTAAAAGATGCAGGTGAGTTTCTCTATAGGTGCCTTTCAACTTTGGTGCCTGCTTTCAGAACTGGAGAAGAATGCCAGGGGAGGGGTGGGAACAACACAGGGTGTGAGACTGAATTGGTCTCTAGAAGGATGCAGGCATAAGGGGAAAATTCTGGATTTCAAGGGATGTAAGGGTAAGGGGTAAATTCCAATTTTATCTACTTTCTTTTTTTTTTTTTTTTTTTTTTGACAGGCAGAGTGGATAGTGAGAGAGAGAGAGAGACAGAGAGAAAGGTCTTCCTTTTGCCGTTGGTTCACCCTCCAATGGCCGCCGCGGCCGGCGCGCTGCGGCCGGCGCACCGCGCTGATCCGATGGCAGGAGCCAGGAGCCAGGTGCTTTTCCTGGTCTCCCCATGGGGTGCAGGGCCCAAGCACCTGGGCCATCCTCCACTGCACTCCCTGGCCACAGCAGAGGGCTGGCCTGGAAGAGGGGCAACCGGGACAGAATCCGGCGCCCCGAACGGGACTAGAACCCGGTGTGCCGGCGCCGCTAGGTGGAGGATTAGCCTAGTGAGCCACGGCGCCGGCCCCAATTTTATCTACTTTCAAGCAAGGAATTAGAACGGCTGAGACTTATGTCCTTGTTCCATCACCTGCAATAGCCAGGGCTGGGGCATGCTCAAGTCAGAAGCCAGAAACACAATCTGGTTCTCCTAATTGTGCTTCTCAAACCCAGATACTCCCATTTGCAACCACTTTTCAAGAGGTTTCGCAATTGCTATGTCAAATTGGCTCAGAGAAATGGAGAGTAAGCAAGTTTGACACAGAAACAACTGAGAGTTACCCTTTTTGAAGTCCTTTTTGAAATCAGTCATGATTTATTTTAATTATTTTCAGTGAAGCATATGTATGTTTCTACAAGAATCTTGTAGAAAAATCAATGGATGACAGTGGTAGATAGAAATCAAAGGGAAAGTACATTCTTTGCATTATGAAAGAGATGCATATGCTTGACACTATCTCAATAATTTTGCCAGCAGGCTTCTCTCTCCTCTCCTCTCCTCTCCTCTCCTCTCCTCTCCTCTCCTCTCCTCTCCTCTCCTCTCCTCTCCTCTCCTCTCCTCTCCCCTCCTCTTCTTTTTTCTTTTTTCTTTCCTGCAGCAGTAAAATCATCCATTCTGAGCTCTAGGGTGAGAAGTACTAAGAGGTCTATGGTTTCTGACACTTTCAAGAGTCCAGAAGATTCTTAGTTTTAAAAACTTATTTGAGTCCGGCACTGTGGCTCACTAGGCTAATCCTCTGCCTGCAGCGCCCGTACTCTGGGTTCTAGTACTGGTTGGGGCGCTGGTTCTGTGTTCCATCTGTTCCATCTGTTGCTCCTCTTCCAGTCCAGCTCTCTGTTGTGGCCCGGGAAGGCAGTGGAGGATGGCCCAGGTGCTTGGGCCCTGCACCCGCATGGGAGACCAGGAGGAGGCACCTGGTTCCTAGCTCCTGGCTTCGGATCAGCGCAGTGCGCCAGCCATAGTGGCCATTGGGGGTGAGGGTGAACCAACGGAAGGAAGAGCTTTCTCTCTGTCTCTCTCTCTCACTGTCCAACTCTGCCTGTCAAAAAACAAAACAAAACAAAACAAAACACCTTATTTGAGAGGCTCCACTTCCAAGCCTCAATTTATTGAAATAGCTATAAAACTCATTGATTTCATTCTAAACATATACAACATGAATATCTCAGAAGCTTGACACAGGAGGGGCCTGTATTTCCTTTCCTCCTTCCTCTAATTTATTAAGAAAAATAATAGGTAACGAATACAGAATAATTCCTTTGATAGTAACAAGTATGCATGATTTTCCTCTCAAAATCGTGGGTGGGATTATAATTACTTGTAGACTTCTTAATTGTTCTCTGCAATGTTACACCAGAGAGGAATGACTTAGTAGGAGTGTGAGGTTGGTGGAGAGAAGGAGGGGTGAACTTGAGGCATGTGCTTGTTGACTTAAATCACATGAATACAACTTTTTTTGTGGCCATGATGGTTGGTACCTCTTATTTGTAGTGTGGAAGTTCAAGAATACAACTAAATTAGTTTAACATCAATTTTGAAAGATTACTTTGGCCTGCATTTAATCTGAGATTCATCAGTAAAAAGGAAACCACATCATGAGTATTGTAAGTCTATTTTTGTTGTTGTTGTTGTTGTTGACAGGCAGAGTAGACAGAGAGAGAGAGAGAGAGAGAGAGAGACAGAGAGAAAGGTCTTCCTTTACTGATGGTTCATCCCCCAATGGCCTCTGCGGCCGGCGCGCTGCGGCCAGCAGCCAGGAGCCAGGTGCTTCTCCTGGTCTCCCATGCGGGTGCAGGGCCCAAGCACTCGGGCCATCCTCCACTGTACTCCCGGGCCATAGCAGAGAGCTGGGCAGGAAGAGGAGCGACCGGGACAGAATCCGGTGCCCCGACCGGGAGTAGAACCTGGTGTGCTGGCGCCACAGGTGGAGGATTAGCCCAGTGAGCCGCGGCACCGGCCATGTAAGTCTATTTTAATATTGAAACTATAAACTGAAAAACTGATTTGATGCATCATTTAGTTGCAGTTAAATTTATCCTTAATAATTTACTCATTGGTAATGAAACTAGAAAAAACAAATGTTACACAAGGCTGGAATGTCACATTTTCTAAAAAAAAACCCTTCAGTTAAAAAGCAAATACATATTATATGAACATGTAAAATAAAATATTATAGAAAGATTAATTATATGCTATTATTTATTTTAATATAAAGTTAGAAAAAGCAAAAGGATTCAAGTTATAATCAAACATTGGATATCATTTAATTTTAAACTCCTTTACTCAGAAGGATGCAAACCATGAATAACATTCAATGTATAAAAATAGATGCTGTTTTTGTGTTAACTAGCATTAACAGTTAAATAAGGGCAAAGACATAAAATGTTTGCATGCGTTTATTAGAAATCTGACACCAGATGCCAGGGAAATGCTCTGTGAGACTTCCTAACCAAAGAAGTAGTAGTAGTAATTTCTCCTGTTCAGGGTTGACTTTTGGGGTCTATTACTTATATTTGTTCTGAAAAGTCAGGTGATAGGGAATGGAATAGTGAGTTGTCCAGGGTATAGTTCTTTTTTTTTTTTTTCTTATTAAAGACTTGTTTATTTATTTGAAAGGTAGAGTTACAGAGGCAGAGAGAGAGGTCTTCCATCCTCTGGTTCACTCACCCAGATGGCTGCAGTGGCCAGAGCTGGGCCAATCTGAAGCCAGGAGCCTGGATCTTTTTCCAGATCTTCCATCTGGAAGTGGGTGTAGGGTCACAAAGTCTTGGGCCATCTTCTACTGCCTTCCCAGGCCATAGCAGAGAGCTGAATCCGAAGAGGAGCATCTGGGACTTGAACTGAGTTGAACTGGATGCCAGCACTGCAGGCGGCAGCATTAACCACTACATCACAGTGCTGACTCCCAGGGTACAGTTCTTGGTGGGTGAAGACAGCTAGCCTGCAGTGGAGTTAATATACACAAAATCAGGAACAGGGAGGATTTCACGAATTCCATGCTGTTCAAGAACTCCTAACCATTTCTACTCCTGGTTTATTTTATATGTTCCATCAGTTCCATGAATCAATATATCTCAGTTTTTTACTCAAGCTGCTTGGATTTCTGTTAGCAATAACCATATCACTGCCAATGCTTATCTCTTTACCCCACACTGGGATTTTGGTGGCTTTGCTACTCTGTTGCTGCTCTCCGAGCTCTAACATGCTCTTTCAGAGCACTTCTGACCTATTCTCTGGATGCTTCTCCTGGTTGGCTCTCCAGATAAGATGGAATCACTCCACTGTAGAGAGAACTGCCACCTTGAGTAGCAGAAATGACGATGTCTTGCTTACAGAAACAGATCCTCTGTATAGCTGCTCCTGAGTCCAGGGGGAGGCAAACTCCAATTCCGGGAAATGGCAGCTTCCTTTGAGATTACTCATCACTGGGGATTGTTAGTTAATAAAACGGAAGGTGTGTCCAGGCTCGTCTGCTCAGGCAAAGATGAAGCAAGAGGAAGCTAAATTGCTCTGTCTGAAAAGAGAAGGAATGAAATTTCAAACTGGACGCCAGCAGAGTGAAGCCACAGGGTTTAACATCACATCTTTGAGCAACCGAGCAACCCGTAAGTGACTATACCAAGAGAGAGAGCCAGGCTTCCTGGTTTTACAAATAACTGATGTTTTGAGTCAACAGGAATTTTGTGTCATGCTCAAGGAGGGAAAGCTAAGCTTGATCATGTTAATTTTATCATGTTCATTAGATTCACCAATGCAGCTTTTCTGGGGTCTGGAAATGTTTTGCATCTTCAACTGGACTAAGGGATGACTTGGACAAGCAGGCTGCATCCTGTAGCCACCACAGTAGTAAGAATATCATTCCTTCAGGGTCATCTTGTTACTTCCTGAAAATGATTTCTGCTTGTATTTATTGCCCATTTTATTGGGTTTAGGTTCCCAAACTCAAATTAAAAGCTACACGCTTATCATTTAAATCTTCCATTCCTGACTTGGGATGTAGCAACGTGAGCACTCAGGTGGAGGGAGCTTGGGCACACGTTTAGCCCAAGGGCACTGAATAGTAGCTCATTCCTGCATAGAGCTTTTTGACCTCTGAAAGGAATAATGGATTTTTAATATTTATTCATTTTTTGTTACTCTAAGATTTAAAATCTAGGCTGGTACAATCCACATTGTCTCTAAGTTACAGGCAATAGACTACTTCCATTTTAGACATACAGAAAATACACTGTAAAATCCCACAGGGCAAACCAAAAGAGTATGGAGGTTTATTCTAACACCTCCTGAGGCAAAGATAGATAAGAATTTATTTAATTTTAATTTTTTTTGATTCAGTATTTTATTTGAAAGGCATGGCTGGAGAAAGAGAGAGAGAGAGAGAGAGAGAGAGAGAGAGAGAGAGAGAGAGAGAAATCTCTGCTATTGTAACTCCCCAAATAGTTACAATGACCAAGGCTGGGTCAGGCTGCAGCCAGGAGCCAGGAGTTTCATCCAGGTCTCTCACATGGGTGGCAGGGGCCCAAGCACTTGTGTTATAGGTGAAACAATGGCAGAGAAGTACCACCTCAGAGATCTTTGTCTCAGGTGAAAGAAGAATTTCCACAGGGACAAGGCAGAGGGAAAAGCAAGGTTAATTTAAGACAGAAACCCCTGCCACAGTGGCCAGGAGGTGGGTTCCAAGAGAGGCAGACCCCCCTGAATTGTGAGGATCTGAGTCTTTTAAGCCCACTTTTGGGGGGAAAAACAGAATAGCAGCTAACAATCAGTTAGAAGGTGAGGACAAACCCATCAACAGTCCAGGTTTGTAATCTTGCCTGTCTTGTCTAGCTTGCTCATGGTAACAGAAAGAACTGTCAGAAGAGTGGAATTACCACTCTTTCATTATTCTCATGATAAGACTAGAAGCTTCTAAGGAGTGGGATAGGCACTTTGATCTTGCTAAAGATAGCTTTTGGGGGAAGCAAGAATTTTGCACCCTCTTTGTTTTTTTTTTTTTTTTTTTAATTTTTTATTTATTTTTTATTTTTTTTTAACTTTTATATAATGAATATAAATTTCCAAAGTACGATTTATGGATTACAATGGCTTCCCCCCCATACCGTCCCTCCCACCCACAACCCTCCCCTTTCCCACTCCCTCTCCCCTTCCATTCACATCAAGATTCATTTTCGATTATCTTAATATACAGAAGATCAGCTTAGTATACATTAAGTAAGGCTTTCAACAGTTTGCTCCCACACAGAAACATAAAGTGAAAAATAATAGATGATTTTTTTTAATGATGATGAAATCAGATCAGACCTATTGTCATGTTTAATCCCAGTGAGAGTCAAGTTGGGAGTTGATAGTTTCTTTTCTTTTCTTTTTTTTTTTTTTTTTTTTTTTTTTTTTTTTACAGAGGATCAGTTTAGTATGCATTAAGTAAAGATTTCAACGGTTTGCACCCCCATAGAAACACAAAGTGAAATATATTATTTGAGTACTCATTATAGCATTAAATCTCAATGCACAGCACATTAAGGACAGAGATCCTACATGAGGAGTAAGTGCACAGTGACTCCTGTTGTTGACTTTACCAATTGACACTCCTGTCTATGGCATCAGTAATCTCCCTATGCTCCAGTCATGAGTTTCCAAGGCTATGGAAGCCCCTTGGGTTCTCCGACTCTTATCTTGTTTAGACAAGGTCATAGTCAAAGTGGAGGTTCTCTCCTCCCTTCAGAGAAAGGTACCTCCTTTTTTGAAGACCTGTTCTTTCCACTGAGATCTCACTCACAGAGATCTTTTGCCAGAGTGTCTTGGCTTTCCATGCCTGAAATACTCTCATGGGCTTTTCAGCCAGATCCGAGTGCCTTTAGGGCTGATTCTGAGGCCAGAGTGCTATTTAGGGCATCTGCCATTCTATGAGTCTGCTGAGTATCTCACTTCCCATGTTGGATCACTCTCCCCTTTATTTATTCTATCGGTTAGTGTTAGCAGGTACTAGACTTGCTTATGTGCTCCCTTTGACTCTTAGTCCTTTCATTATGATCAATTGCGAACTGAAATTGATCACTTGGACTAGTGAGATGGCATTGGTACATGCCACCTTGATGGGATTAAATTGGAATCCCCTGGTATGTTTCTAACTCTACCATTTGGGGCAAGTCAGCTTGAGCATGTCCCAAATTATATATCTCTTCCCTCTCTTATTCCTACTCTTATGTTTAACAGGGATCACAATTCAGTTAAATTTCAACACTTAAGAATAACTGTGTATTAATTACAGAATTAAATCAGTCATATTAAGTAGAACAGACAAAAAAACTACTAAGAGGGATAATGTATTAAGTTGTTCATTAACAGTCAGGGCTATGCTGATCAAGTCACCGTTTCCCATAGTGTCCCTTTCACTTCAACAAGTTTCCTTTTTGGTGTTCAGTCAGTTGTCACCGATCAGGGAGAACATATGGTATTTGTCCCTTTGGGACTGGCTTATTTCACTCAGCATGATGTGTTCCAGATTCCTCCATTTTGTTGCAAATGACTGGATTTCGTTGTTTCTTACTGCGGTATAGTATTCTAAAGAGTACATATCCCATAATTTCTTTATCCAGTCTACCGTTGATGGGCATTTAGGTTGGTTCCAGGTCTTAGCTATTGTGAATTGTGCTGCAATAAACATTAGGCTGCAGACCGCTTTTTTGTTTGCCAATTTAAATTCCTTTGGGTAAATTCCAAGGAGTGGGATGGCTGGGTCGAACGGTAGGGTTATCTTCAGGTTTCTGAGGAATCTCCAGACTGATTTCCATAGTGGCTTGACCAGTTTGCATTCCCACCAACAGTGGGTTAGTGTCCCTTTTTCCCCACATCCTCGCCAGCATCTGTTGTTGGTAGATTTCTGAATGTGAGCCATTCTAACCGGGGTGAGGTGAAACCTCATTGTGGTTTTGATTTGCATTTCCCTGATTGCTAATGACCTTGAACATTTTTTCATGTGTCTGTTGGCCATTTGGATTTCCTCTTTTGAAAAATGTCTATTGAGGTCCTTGGCCCATCTCTTAATTGGGTTGTTGGTTTTGTTTTTGTGGAGTTTCTTGATCTCTTTGTAGATTCTGGTTATTAACCCTTTATCTGTTGCATAGTTTGCAAATATTTTTTCCCATTCTGACGGTTGTCTCTTCACTCTCCTGACTGTTTCTTTTGCGGTACAGAAACTTCTCAATTTGATGCAATCCCAATAGTTAATTTTGGCTTTGACTGCCTGTGCCTCCCGGGTCTTTTCCAGAAACTCTTTGCCTGTGCCAATATCTTGAAGGGTTTCTCCAATGTTCTCTAGTAACTTGATGGTGTCAGGTCGTAGATTTAGGTCTTTAATCCATGTTGAGTGGATTTTTGTGTAAGGTGTAAGGTAGGGGTCTTGCTTCATGATTCTGCACGTGGAAATCCAATTTTCCCAGCACCATTTATTGAATAGACTGTCCTTGCTCAAGGAATTAGTTTTAGATCCTTGATCAAATATAAGTTGGCTGTAGATGTTTGGGTTGATTTCTGGTATTTCAATTCTGTTCCATTGGTCTATCCTTCTGTTTCTGTACCAGTACCATGCTGTTTTGATTACAACTGCCCTGTAGTATGTCCTGAAATCTGGTATTGTGATGCCTCCGGCTTTGTTTTTGTTGTACAAGATTGCTTTAGCTATTCGAGGTCTCTTGTGCCTCCATATAAATTTCAGCACCAATTTTTCCAGATCTGAGAAGAAGGTCTTCGGTATCTTGATTGGTATTGCATTGAATCTATAAATTGCTTTTGGGAGAATGGACATTTTGATGATATTGATTCTTCCAATCCATGAGCATGGAAGATTTTTCCATTTCTTGGTATCCTCTTCTATTTCTTTCTTTAAGATTTTGTAATTTTCATCGTAGAGATCTTTAACGTCCTTGGTTAAGTTTATTCCAAGGTATTTGATTGTTTTTGTAGCTATTGTGAATGGGATTGATCTTAGAATTTCTTCCTCAGCCATGGCATTGTCTGTGTATACAAAGGCTGTTGATTTTTGTGCATTGATTTTATACCCTGCTACTTTGCCAAACTCTTCTATGAGTTCCAATAGTCTCTTGGTAGAGTTCTTTGGGTCCCCTAAATAAAGAATCATGTCATCTGCAAAGAGGGATAGTTTGAGTTCTTCCTTCCCAATTTGTATCCCTTTAATTTCTTTTTCTTGCCTAATAGCTCTGGCTAGAACCTCCAGAACTATATTGAATAGCAGTGGTGAGAGTGGACATCCCTGTCTGGTTCCAGATCTCAGTGGAAATGCTTCCAACTTTTCCCCATTCAATAGGATGTTGGCTGTGGGTTTTTCATAGATTGCTTTGATTGTATTGAGGAATGTTCCTTCCAAACCCAGTTTGCTTAGAGTTTTCATCATGAACGGGTGTTGTATTTTATCAAATGCTTTCTCGGCATCTATTGAGAGAATCATATGGTTTTTCTTCTGCAGTCTGTTAATGTGGTGTATCACATTGATTGTCTTGCGCACATTAAACCATCCCTGCATACCCGGGATAAATCCCACTTGGTCTGGGTGGATGATCTTTCTGATGTGTTGTTGCATTCTATTGGCGAGAATTTTATTGAGGATTTTTGCATCTATGTTCATCAGGGATATTGGTCTGTAATTCTCTTTCAGTGCTGCATCTTTTCCCGGCTTAGGAATTAAGGTGATGCTGGCTTCATAGAAAGAATTTGGGAGGATTCCCTCTTCTTCAATTGTTCTGAATAGTTTGAGAAGAATTGGAGTTAGTTCTTCTTTAAATGTCTGGTAGAATTCAGCAGTGAATCCATCTGGTCCTGGGCTTTTCTTTGTTGGGAGGGCCTTTATTACTGTTTCAATTTCTGTCTCAGTTATGGGTCTGTTTAGGTTTTCGATGTCTTCCTGGTTCAATTTAGGTAGGTTGCATGTGTCCAGGAATCTATCCATTTCTGATAGGTTTCCCTGTTTGCTGGCATACAAGTCCTTGTAGTAATTTCTGATGATTCTTTTTATTTCTGTGGTGTCTGTTGTTACATTTCCTTTTTCATCTCTGATTTTATTGATTTGGGTCTTTTCTCTTCTTTTTTTAGTTAGTTGGGCCAATGGGGTGTCAATTTTGTTTATTTTTTCAAAAAACCAGCTCCTCGTTTGGCTGATTTTTTGTAATGTTTTTCTTGATTCAATCCTGTTGATTTCTTCTCTGATTTTAATTATTTCTCTTCTCCTACTAGATTTGGGTCTGGTTTGCTGTAGGTTTTCTAGATCCTTGAGGTGAATAGAAAGCTCATCTATTTGGTGCCTTTCCAATTTCTTGATGTAGGCACCTATTGATATAAACTTTCCTCTTAACACTGCTTTTGCTGCGTCCCATAAGTTTTGGTATGTTGTGCTGTTATCCTCATTTACTTCCAGAAAGTTTTTGATTTCTCTTTTGATTTCTTCTATGACCCATTGTTCATTCAGGAGCATGTTGTTCAATCTCCATGTGTTTGCGTATGCTCTAGGGATTCCTGAGTTGTTCATTTCCAACTTCATTCCTTTATGGTCTGAGAAGCTGCATGGTATGATTCTAATTCTTTTGAATTTGCTGAGACTTGCTTTATGGCCTAGTATGTGGTCAATCCTAGAGAAGGTTCCATGTACTGCTGAGAAGAATGTATAATCTTTAGCTGTAGGATTGAAAGTTCTGTATATATCTGTTAGATCCATTTGGGCTATAGTGTCGTTTAAATCTACTGTATCCTTGTTGATCTTCTGTCCTATTGATCTGTCTATTTCTGAGAGTGGAGTATTGAAGTCCCCCAGTACTATTGTATTGGGGTCTAAGTCTCCCTTTAAGTCCGTTAACAAATCTTTTAGATAAACCGGTGCCCTGTAGTTAGGTGCATATACATTGATAATTGTTATATCTTCCTGTTGAATTGATCCCTTAATCATTATGTAGTGTCCCTCTTTGTCTCTCTTAATGGTTTTTGTGGTAAAGTTTATGGAGTCTGATATTAAGATGGCTACGCCTGCTCTTTTTTCATTTCTGTTGGCATGGTATATCTTTTTCCAGCCTTTCACTTTCAGTCTGTATGGATCTTTGTTGGAAAGATGTGTTTCTTGTAGGCAGCAAATAGATGGGTTTTGTTTTTTAACCCAATCAGCCAAACGGTGTCTTTTAACTGGACAGTTCAGGCCATTCACGTTCAATGTGACTAATGATAAGTGGTAACTTTGCCCTGCCATTTGCCAAAGATAAGTTCTAATATATGCTTTGAATTCCCTGTGATCTTTTGCTGTGAGCTTTCCTTCCTTGGTTTCCTTCCTTTACCTTCTTTCATATTGATGACCGTGTTTCTTTGTTTCTGTGTGTAACACATCTTTAAGCATCTTTTGCAGGGCTGGACGAGTGGCAACAAATTCTTTCAATTTCTGTTTGTTATGAAAAGTCTTTATTTCACCTTCATTCACAAATGATAGCTTTGCAGGATATAATATTCTGGGCTGGCAGTTGTTCTCTCTTAGTACCTGGGCTATATCTTGCCATTCCCTCCTAGCTTGTAGAGTTTCTGATGAGAAGTCAGCTGTGAGTCTGATTGGAGATCCTCTGAGAGTAATCTGACGTTTCTCTCTTGCACATTTTAGGATCTTTTCTTTATGTTTCACTGTGGAGAGTTTAATTACAACGTGCCGTGGTGAGGGTCTCTTTTGGTCGTGTTTATTAGGGGTTCTGTGAGCTTCCTGTACTAGGATTTCTCTGTCCTTCTCCAAACCTGGGAAATTTTCTGCTAATATCTCACTAAAAAGGCCTTCTAATCCTTTCTCCCTCTCCATGCCTTCAGGAACTCCTAGAACCCGAATGTTGGGTTTTTTAATAGTATCCTGAAGATTCCCGACAATATGTTTTAGATTCCTAATTTCCTCTTCCTTTCTTTGGTCTGACTGTATCCTTTCCTGTTCTCTGTCTTCTAAGTCCGATATTCTCTCTTCTGCTTCTCCCATTCTGTTTGTAAGGCTCTCTATTGTGTTTTTCATTTGATCTATTGAATTCTTCACTTCAGTCACTATCCCAGTTTCCTGTTGTACTAGTTGTTTCGTTTCATTTTGATTCCTCCTTAATATTTCATTTTCACGAGAGAGATTTTCTAACTTGTCCATTAAGGTTTTCTGTAGTTCAATAATTTGTTTTTGAGAACTTCTTAATGTTCTTATCAATTTTTTGAGATCTGCTTCTTGCATTTCTTCTATGTCATCATCCTCATAATCTTGAATTGGGGTGTCTTTTTCATTTGAGGGCTTCATGGTGACTTCCTTGTTTTTATTACCTTGGTTTTTGCGTTTGTTATTTGTCATATTGGAGATATTTGGTTTCTTCACTGTGGTGCTTTTTCTTGTTATACTATGACTCTAGATTAAGTGGACTATCTGTTTTTGATGGAGCCTTAGGGCTTGAGATGGGTGTGGCCTGAGAGCTCTGTTTGGTGTGCCAAAGGTGACACTCCCAGGTTAGGCGTGGTAAACCTCTCTCTCTCTCTCTCTCTCTCTCTCTCTTTTTTTTTTGATTCAACAGGGAAGTTATTCTGCACAGCTGAACAAAGTTGGAGGTAGTTAGCAGGCAAATGATATACCCACAGGAGCCAGAGATCAGAAGCTCTTTCCCAAGGACCACACAGGGAATCTGTTCGGCCCTTAGAGTGCGCTCAAATTCTCCTTCAGTCTCCCACTGGGTTGCCAAAGTTACGGAATTGTAGCGTCTCTGGAGAGTGCTCACGTGAATTCCGTGAGTTCTCTCCCCCACCGTCTCTTTTTTCACAGTCTCAGTTCAGTAGCACCATAAATTTACTAAGTCCTAATCTCCTGTTAATTCGCCCCACCCAGAGTCAGGTTTTACTGCTAGGCTCAGGGCCGGTGCAGACCTGAGGTCGCTCTGCTTATGACGTATGTCCAAGATGGCGCCTGCTCTTTGTCTTGCTTGCCCTTGAGAGGTGAGCGGAGAGAGAGAAACCCGTGTCCATACCAGTCACCTTTTTTTTTTTTTTTTTTTCCCTCTCTCTCTCTTCCAGTTAGCTTGGTGAAGTCCCCCCCGCCCCGGGGGTCGTTCCCTCTAGTCTCCTCTCTCCGCTTGCCTGCCGGTGTCTCGGGTTATTGAGGTTCGGCTCACCTCGCGTTCCAGCGCTGGTGTGTTGAGTCTGCCGCTGACGTCCCGAACTGTGGGCTCCCACGCTCTCCACGCAGGTCTGCTCCCCTTCCAGCGCCGATGTGTGGACTCGGAGCCCTGGACTTCCCAAGTCTCCCCGCTGTTGCACTCCCCTTCGAGCACTTGCGCGCAGCTCCGTCCCTCGGCTCGGCTTCCGCGGCTCAGTCCCGCGGCTCGGTCCTGTGGTTCGGCTTTCGCGCGCGGTGGGCGACCTTGTTCTCCCAGTAGGTCCTCCGATTCACGCCCACTGGATCCAGAAGAGTTTTGTCTGCAATATTTTCCTGGTTCTTTTTTCTGAGGCTACCGTAACTCCCCTTTTATTAAACTAAATTTTCCCGGACTATCGGTGCGCGCCCTCACTATTCCGCCATCTTGGCTCCCGAATTTTGCACCCTCTTAAAGGGACTTTCCGTATTTTCTGGGAACCAACCTAATAGCTTATTAACCTGCGTGACTCCTCATTCTTGGGTTGGGCCATCTTCCATTGCCTTCCCAGGTGCACCAGCAGAGAGCTGGATCAGAAGTGGAGCAGAGGCTCATATGGAATCAACTCAC
Organism: Oryctolagus cuniculus; assembly: GCF_051225735.1. Lineage (NCBI taxonomy): Eukaryota > Metazoa > Chordata > Mammalia > Lagomorpha > Leporidae > Oryctolagus > Oryctolagus cuniculus. Next base: position 46,745,721 of record NC_142880.1, read on the forward strand.
TGTACTGTGACATGGGCCCCCTTTTGTTTTTGTTTTAAAAGTATGTGTGTGGGGGAGGGGGTGGGGCTGAGTTGGGAATAAGGCTAACAGGCAGTAATACCATACCTTTAATTAAGAGGAGATCTGCAATGCTTTTCAGCTCCATTTCTTTATTAGAAAATACTTTTGTTGCAATCTGGTTGGTTGGTTATTGATAGAAAACTTCGACTGATTTTGCTTCTGCTTTTGTTTTAGAATTTCAGAGTTGAAACTTTTAGCAATGTAAGAAACTTGGGTTTTAACTTGAGGAAAGTAGTGCTTATTCCCTGGGATGTTTCCTCATGATGATAAATGATATTTATTTAGTTTTCACACATTGAATTACATTTTTTTTTTACTGAGGGAGCAATATTTTTCCCCTTTGATAGGTTTTTCCTAAAGATAAATCTGTGCCTTAATTTAATCCTTTAATACACTTTCTAGCTGTGAATAATGCCATTTTTATGAATTTTACATTAGTTCAAAGAGATCTTGAGCTGCCTAATCATTTCTATAAATTCCAGTCTTTTTAGGTTTCTGTGCCACACTTTTGAACACAATTTAATAGGGGTAAAAATGCTATTCTACAGTTTTTATATGATGACTCCTGAACTTTATATAGTTTAGAAATACATGCAAGCCAATCCATGGAACCAGTGCTACAGCCTAGACATTGTGGTTAAAGCCTGTAAAGTGAAGCAGAAGGGGCAAAATAACAAGGAGCACAATGCAAGGCTTCCTTATTGAGAGGTCCACACACAAAATGCACTGTTAAGCTTTAGTGGTAATGAATTCCAGTATTGATTGTAGGACCATTTGAGGTTTCTTGTTTTTTCTTTTTCCCCAAGTAATACTTTTTCTAATTTTCTTGCTGTGTTCTTCATGCAAGGATACCAAAAAATATAGCTTGAACAGTTCTTAAAGATATTCACAAGATCAACTTTGCTGAAATGATCCTTCCTAAATCCAAGCTTCATGTGGGAACAAGGTTCTTGTAAGAAAGGAGGGAGTGGGAGTGGGAAGGGGGTGCAGTACTGTACTCAGAGGACAGTTGCTATCTGGAACAGAAAGCATGCCTCTGGGAAAAGAGAGGGTTGGATGAAGATTTCCTTTCCCCCTATTTTATTTTATTTTATTTTATTTAGAAGGATTTCAGATGAACATGCAATTCTTGCACACTTTCATGGGGAAAGAAGTGGAATATTTCAACACATACATACATTGTAAATGGAACCCAGCAGGCTATTGGCATCCCCCAACCCTGAGCACCACCACCCATCCTCCTCCTTTGGAGACCACTAGGTCCTCTCCTCCAGCTCTTTATCTAACACACTGTTGTAATCTGTAGTTGCTCCTCTGTGCTGGAAACACCAGAGCCTGCTACTTCTGTTTACCTGTGTTCTGGTGACCTTTGTCCAGCCTCCCTCCACACCTCCAGCCTCTTTGATGTGGAATCTTAGGGATTGTTTGACATGAACCTTCAATAATCCTACCCAAGTCACCGCTTCCTCAGTGCTATTGTATTACTTCCAGAAGCTGGTAAAAGGGCTATGTTCTGAGTTAAAGTTATACAGAGGTTAAAAAAAGAGAGATATGCTTAGCAGCAGGATTATCTAAAATTTCTTTTAATCCTAAAACTATACTTTTTAGTACATGAAAATAAACAGTGAAAATCAGGCTTTACCTAATTAAAAAATACAACTGGAAACTAAGTGGTACACTGTCTGCAGATAACATGAACAGAAACATAATCCAGTCAAAAAAACTAATTAAAGTAAATCAAATTGATACTGTAAACAATGTTGACTGTGTGTGTGTGTGTGTGTGTGTAGTGGGGACCAACTTTTAATCATGACACATCCAAAATCCTCTTCTCTGTTCCTTTGTTTACCAGTGTCTTCCCTATCTTGTGACTATTAAGAAACCAGTCTCTCTATTTCTTACTCTATAACTGCCATCCCCATCTCACTCGCTGTTCCCAACCTGAACCTTCTTTACACAGTAAATAACAACAGCTATTTCTTAAACATCTGCAATCTATTAAGCATCAGCTTGAAAGATGAGGATCTATGTGTGGATAAAATAGAGAAACAGTACCAATTCTCATGATCCTCTGTTCTTTGTTCTAGTAAAGAAAGCAGACAGGGGCCAGTGCTGTGGTGCAGTGGGTTAATCCCCTGCCTTTGGTACCAGCATTCCATATGGGTGCCAAGTTGAGTCCCTGCTGCTCCTCTTCTTATCCAGCTCTCTATTATGGACTGGGAAAGTAGTAGAAGATAGCCCAACTGCTACGGCCTGGGAAAGAAGAAGATAGCCCAAGCAGTTGGACTCCTGCACCTACGTGGGAGACCTTGCAGAAGCTCCTGGCACCTGGCTTTGGATTGGCCCAGCTCTGGCCATTGTGGCCATTTGGGGAGTGAACCAGTGGATGGAAGATCTTTCTCTCTGTCTCTCTCTCTCACTGTCTATAAATCTACCTGTCAAATAAAAAAATATAAAAAAGAAAGCAAACAGTAACAGTCTCAAATACATTATCTGTGTAATATGACAGAAGATCTTATAGATTATAAGACCAAAAATAGTAATAGACAGCAATGCCTGTTGAAGGTGGTGGCAGCTGGCAAAGTTCTCATGGAGAATAAAAACGTTAAGGAAGGGAAGAAGCAAGCCTTGAAGGTGTATCATTATAGGGGAGGACATTTCTTGCTAAGGGGGTAGCAAGAGCGAAAAATCTGCCTGTGGAGTACTTCTGGCAAGTTGAAGAGAGCGAAAACAAGTCTGTGTGATAAAAGGATAGCATACATTGAGGCAGGAGTCAGAGAACACGTGTGATGTTACATGTACGAGAAAAGTTCTCTTTTACTCCACATGAGTTGGAGATCTTTGGGAATTTCTGAGTAAAGAAGTGACATTATCAGATTATATCTTTTTTTTTAAGATTTATTTATTTACTTGAAGGGCATAGTTACAGAGAGGAAGAGAGAGAGAAGAGTTCTTTCATCCGCTGGTTTATTCTCCAAATGGCCACAACTGTTGGAGCTGAGACAATCCAAACCCAGGAGCTTCTTCTGGGTGTCACATGTGGGTGCAGGGGCCCAAGCACTTGGACCATCTTTCACTGCTTTCCCAGGCCATCAGCAGGAAGCTGGATCAGAAGTGGAGCAGCCCACTCCAGTTGGTGCCCCTATGGGATGCTGGCGGAATGGAGTTGAAAGCTTATTCAGGACTCCAGATAGTCTGAGGCCATAGCCAGGGACTCTATTTTTATACATTAAATATTTAATTAGAATTTTTCTGAGCATGTCATTACTAAATAGGGACAGGGGGGAGGAGAGTTTTGGATCTCTTTGGAAAGCTAAAGATGGGGTAAGGAAGCTGCCAAAGGAGGAAGCTGTCATAGAATTAGGAGATCATTCAAAATGGGTCAACTCTTAGGAAGAATTGGAAGCAATCAGATGCAGACAGTTTTCATAGCCACTCTTTGCTAAATATTCTGAATTGGGGTCATTAGTGGTTATTAGTGATGAAGAGTTGATCTAGAATTCAATCACTGAATCAGAGAGCTTAACAAAATAGCTAGAGAATTTGGATTTGATTTAAAATTCAAAACTATTTAAAAATATTACATACAGATACACATACATATATATATGCCCGTATCTAATTTACATACATGTAAATAAATGCACATTATGTATAAGACATAAGTGCATAAAATATATAGATAAAAATTTAATAGAACTATGCATATGCATACACACAAAAGTAATTCAGAAACTCATGGAAAAAAGAAATTAAAAAATGGGTTTATTTTGGTATAAAAATTCAAAATCCACACTAGTTTATTCATAATACTTATTATTATTATTGAAGGTCCCTTGTATACATGGATTTCAAAAATTTTTCCACCTAACTAAGTTTATCTTTTAAATACATTTTATTTAAGAGAGTCTCCACATTGATAAAACCCAGGACTAAAAAATTCTAAGTCCATCTCTGCATCTGACCACTTTAAGCATGAGAGCACCCAGTCTAGTATGATAATCTAGTCTAGTACAACACTTGCATAATCACAATGTTGTCTGGCATAATATAAAACCCAAACTCATTCCATAGTCTGTCCTCTCCCAGTTCAGGTCCTAATTGGGTTTTGATGGTCTCTATGGGCACTGCTGCCTTCTCCAGTCTTCGCTCTGCTTTGTCTTTCTGGATGGCTTCTGTTCTTGACATCTCTAAGGCTGGGCTTTAGGGCAACAGTCTTAGGGGCTGGTGCAGGTCCCTGGAGTGGTTTCTGCTGGGCACAGCATGGGATCTCAGACCGACTCCTTTGTTCCTGTGTGATGCTTCACAGAATTCCTTGGCGACCTCTCCTGGAGACTTCTTAGCTGCTGCTCAGCTGATGACAACAATGTATTTCCTGAGCTGGCCACCTGTAACTGACACCTCTGCCTGTGTGCCAATGTCTACCTCTACTGATGTCTCCTGGCCTTTTTATGCAGCTCTCTCTGTAGAATCTTTTTTAAAGGCACACATTTGCATTTTGAGAAGCTACTCTGGGGGAAGAAATGCAGCTTCACGTAGTGTAACCCCTCTTTTCTTTGGACTTCAGTTTCCATGAGTCTCCCTAAGCCTTTTTCCCTAGTCTTGAGGTTAAGGGGAAGTGCTACATTCCCCCTGGATGCTTGTGGGAGTTCATATAACTGACAACTCACTCTAAAGAAACCTGAGCCCTTCAATCTTTTTCAGGCTGAGGTCAGAGATTGGCTAAAGCTGGTAGGGACCAATTTGGGACTTCTTCCCCTTCAACTCCTTTGAAAATCCTGAAAGAGTATTTTTTTAAAAATTTTATTGAAGGTAAACAAATTTTATGTATTTCTTAGATCAGTTTCAGGAATGTATACAGTTTATACAGTTTCAGGAACCCTTCTTCCTCCTCCCTTTCCTATTCCTATTCTTAATATTTACAAAGATCTATTTTCAGTTAACTTTATACTCATAAGATTAACCCTAGATTAACCTATACTAAGTAAGGAGTGGTTTAAACTATCATCTCTCTTCACAAAGTAGGTGTTGTTGGAGCGTGTTTTATGCTTTACCTTAGAGGGATTATGTTGAAGCAAGAAGAGTGGCATTTAATAACCCGTTACACTCTCAAATTGGAAAATCCAGGAAAACATGGATGGAACCCGTCCAGAAGAATATTTTGGTAAATGGAACCAATATAGGACAATGCCAGGGAAGTCCTGTAATGTGACACCCAAGTTTAGAGGGACAGTTTGGGGCAATGTGTGTTTCAAATAAAACCTTTCCATTTCTGACATGGCAAATGAGGCACGTCCTGAATTAAATGCTCTATAATTACCTTTCCTCATCAAGGTTTGATCTGCAGGTGTGACACTTAAAAAGAGGGTAGGTCTGTGGAAACATAGACTCCAAGAACCAATGGATACTTTTTCATGCTACAAGTGGGTCCAGACAAAGAATCTACACCAGCTTCCTGAAATTTTGTACCATGTTATTTCCTTGGTATGGATCCCACTCTGTAACAAAACCTCTGGGCTTGTGTCATAGCCTAGAAACACCTGGTTGGTATATTTCTTCTAGCCTAAGCTGGCCTTCATGAGGAAATAACATTTTATTTCTAGTTGGAAATAGAAAATTATAGTTTAAAGTTCATACTGAGTCATTATGATAAAAATGATTACTATGGTAAACTATTTCAATAATATTTATTTATCCATTTGAAAGGCAGATCAACAGAAAGAGAGAGAGAGAGAATCTTCCATTTGCAAGTTCACTCCCTAAATGGGTACAACAGCTTGAGTTGGACCATGCTAGGGCAGGAGCCAGAAACCCATTCAGGTCCTCCACATGATTGGTGGAGGCCCAATGGCTTGAGTCATCTTCCATTGCTTCCCATGGCACATCTACAAGAAGTTGGATTGGAAGTGGAGAGCCGGGACTCAAATATGGGATGCACTGTAATATGGGATGCTGAGGCATGATGCCAGCCCCACAATCTAAATTCTTATATAAATTCTTATGACCTTTGATTATTTGCATTATAATGTACCATTTATTTGTGAATACACGACCTTTGGTTACTTGGGTCTTGATGTGATTTGTTTGTAAATTATCTCCTGTTTCAGAAACTTGGAGATAGAGTAACAAGGGATTCAAATTCACAGATAATCATGTGCATTCTTCAAAATTACTAATATGCTAGGAATTTTTTAACTTGGCCCATCCTGACCAGGAGCCATTAAGTTGTTCAGATGTGTGTGAGAGCCACAAGTAAAAACTGTCAAAAACAATTTTAAAAAGCATATTTTTAGAAGTTGTATCAATGATGAAAAATAATAATTAGAAACATTGTTTTAGATCACTCTTAAATTTACTTTGAGATGTTAATACTTCTCATTTGGCCTCAAATGCATACAATTTCTCATATCTGCAAAAAACCCATGCATATCCATTAGCCACTTTTTGTATTGGGGTGAACATGAATTAGTAGTCCATACTTAAATGCTTAGTTGTCATCAGCTACTTGATTGTGGGTCACTTCTCTTCTTTCTATGTGTTAAGTGGCTGCATAAATATAGCTACACAATCACTTTATTACACATGCCACTGAGCATTCTAATATGGCTAACTGGGTTGGACTTTTAAGAAAATTGCCCTTAAGTTTGTCTTTTTATCTCTTAGAATTAAAATTTTGTTTGGAGTGACTGAACAACTACTTTTCACCTGAGAGTGATAATCGTGCAACCAGCACTAGATATTTTCCTTGTCTGTAGCTGTGTCTGTATAATTGTGTAAGACAGAAGCTATCCAACAGAAAGTCATTAACTGTGCCCTCCATTTTTAGCAATTAAGATTGTTTTCACGCTATAATGAATGTTCATGTAAGCTAAGCTATTTCTTATTTGTATTACCAATTTTAACTCACCTCAAAATTGCAGATACTACATTGATTACTAAATTACCAGATGCTCTCAGCATAAATTGGTATTTATGATAGAATTTTCTATATCATGCAAGTCTTGAAATAAACTCATACAGCACATTTGATACTTTTTGAATAGCACAATCAATAAGAAAAGTATCGGGCCGGCGCCGCGGCTCACTAGGCTAATCCTCCGCCTTGCGGCACTGGCACACCGGGTTCTAGTCCCGGTCGGGGCGCCGGATTCTGTCCCGGTTGCCCCTCTTCCAGGCCAGCCCTCTGCTGTGGCCAGGGAGTGCAGTGGAGGATGGCCCAGGTGCTTGGGCCCTGCACCCCATGGGAGACCAGGAAAAGCACCTGGCTCCTGGCTCCTGCCATCGGATCAGCGGGGTGCGCCGGCCGCAGCGCGCCAGCCGCGGCGGCCATTGGAGGGTGAACCAACGGCAAAAGGAAGACCTTTCTCTCTGTCTTTCTCTCTCTCACTGTCCACTCTGCCTGTCAAAAAAAAAAATAAGAAAATTATCATAAGAAGAAAGTATATTACTTAAGCTAATACATAATTTTACTTTTGTAAATATGCATTTAAACATTGCAATTTTAGAGTTGAAATGGTCCTACTAAATCAATGTCAATACTTCAATTGATTATTTGCTCTATTTGCTACTGTTATTCTTTTGCTTTTAAGTTTCAATATTTCTCACAATGTGCACACTGTGGCATGAGGTTGTGTTAAAATTAGTGTGCAGGTGTGCCTTACACAATATTGAAGACTGCATGGGGTTTCGATCCTCAAGGAATAGACCCTGGGATGGAGTTTTATGTGCATAATGTGATGGAGGATGTGTTAAAGAAGCATAACTAAGCAGAAGCAGAAGAAGAAGGGCAGGGCAGTTGCACCAGAAATCTCACAGAACCCTGCAGAGTGCTGGAGCTGAGGTGGCCCTGCAGTGTTGTCATGGATGGAAGCAAGAGGGCAGTCACTTCTTAGAGGTGCTCACTGGACAGAAGGTGTGATCTTGAGCCAGAGAGTTCACTTTAGGCCAGGACAGTTCCTGGAAAGAGACTCAGCTAAGAACCTTCAGCTACCAATGCCTGACTCAGCAGCTGGAGTAATGAATACTTCCATCCTGGAGTGGGTTGTTCTGGGCGACCCTTGTGACAGCTCCCGTAAGGACCTATCAAGGGAAGACGAGGCCCAAAACAACAGACACGTGAACTCCACCAGCTTACTTTATGCAGGGGTCCTTGCTATCTTAACATGAGACCCTGAAGTCATCCAATGTAAAAAGTATACAGAAAATACTTAACTAATATTTACATGAGTTCAGTCTAATGTGAGTTAACATCAGGAGAGAGGCCTTTCTTCAGTTAGTGGTGGGGTAAAAATAGGAAGCTAAGACTTCAAAATGCTTTTTTTTAAAGCATCCCTTTTTTCTTTTTTTTTTTTAAAGATTTATTTATTTATTTGAAAGGCAGAGTTACAGAGAGGCAGAAGTAGAGAGAGAGAGAAAGAAAGAGAGGTCTTCCATCCATTGGTTCACTCCCTAGGTGGCTGCAATGGCCAGAGCTGTGCAGGTCGGAAGCCACGAGCCAGTGGCTTCCTCTAGGTCTCCCATGTAGGTTCAGGGGTCCAAATACTTGGGCCATTTTCTACTGCTCTTCCTAGCCATAGCAGAGAGCTGGATTGGAAGTAGAGTAGCCAGGACTTGAACTGGTGCTCACATGGGATGCTGGCGTTGCAGGTGGTGGCTTGCCCCACTACGCCACAGCCTGGCCCCTCAAAATGCTTCTAATTGGATTTTTCCCAGGCTCCAGGCTGGAATAGGGCCATTTTACACTGTTTCTTGTATCCATCATAAATGTTTACTGAGCTTCTATAACGTTCCAGGCACTGCAATGACTTGTGACACAGGGAAGAACCATCCTGTTCTCAACCCTATGAAATTCTTCAGGAGAAACCAGACAAGTACATAGTTATTACATAGCATGGCTGTTGTGACATGGGGAAAACAGGAATAGAAGATCTGGTAAGAAAAATGTACTAGTGTATTATATGTGGTTCATACTGGTTTACCAAAGAGTTCTACATTTTTAGAAACTGGGTGAGCATTTGGTGCAGTAGGTAAGACACCTGCATCCCATATCAGAGCTCCTGGCTTTGAGTTCTGACTCAGCTTCTGCTTCCTTATTCCTGAGAATGCACACCCTGGGAGGCAACAGTGATGGCTCAAGTAATTGGGTCCCTGCCGCCCAAAAGGGAGACTCAGATTGAGTTCCAGGATCCTAGCTTAGGCTTGAACCTGTCCTGGCTGTTATGGGCATTTATACAGGGATCCGTGGCTGGATCTGTATGTCTCTGTCTCTCTATGTTTCTTTGAAATTATTTTTTTAAGATTTATTTATTTATTTATTTTAAACTTTTATTTAATGAATATAAATTTCCAAAGTACAGCTTATGGATTACAAAGGCTTCCCCCCCATAATGTCCCTCCCACCCGCAACCCTCCCCTTTCCCACTCCCTCTCCCCTTCCATTCACATCAAGATTCATTTTCAATTCTCTTTATATACAGAAGATCAGTTTAGCATACATTAAGTAAAGATTTCAACAGTTTGCTCCCACACAGAAACATAAAGTGAAAAATACCGTTTGAGTACTAGTTATAGCAATAAATCTCAATGTACAGCACACTAAGGACAAAGATCCTACAGGAGGAGTAAGTGCACAGTGACTCCTTTTGTTGACTTAACAAATTGACACTCTTGTTTACGGCATCAGTAATCACCCTAGGCTCTTGTCATGAGCTGCCAAGGCTATGGAAGCCCCCTGAGTTCACTGACTCTGATCATATTTAGACAAGGCCATGGTCAAAGTGGAAGTTCTCTCCTCCCTTCAGAGAAAGGTACCTCCTTCTTTGATGACCTGTTCTTTCCACTGGGATCTCACTCACGGAGAGCTTTCATTTAGTTTTTTTTTTTTCCCCCCAGAGTGTCTTGGCTTTCCATGCCTGAAATAGTCTCATGGGCATTTCAGCCGGATCCACATGCCTTAAGGGCTGATTCTGAGGCCAGAGTGCTGTTTAGGACATCTGCCATTCTATGGGTCTGCTGTGTATCTCACTTCCCATGTTGGATCATTCTCTCCCTTTTTTATTCTATCAGCTAGTATTTGCAGACACTAGTCTTGTTTATGTGCTCCCTTTGGTTCTTAGTCCTATCATTATGGTCAATTGTGAACAGAAATTGATCACTGGGACTAGTGAGATGGCATTGGTACATGCCACCTTGATGGGATTGAATTGGAATCCCCTGGCACGTTTCTAACTCTACCATTTGGGGCAAGTCCAATTGAGCATGTCCCAAATTGTACATCTCCTCCCTCTCTTATTCCCACTCTTATATTTAACAGAGATCACTTTTCAGTTAAGTTTCAGCACTTAAGAAGAATTGTGTATTGATTACAGTATTCAACCACAAGTATTAAGTAGAACAAACAAAAAAAGTACTAAGAGGGATAACATATTAAGCTGCTCATCAACAGTCAGGGTGAGGGCTGATAAAGTCACCGTTTCTCATAGTGTTCATTTCACTTTAAGAGGTTTCCTTTTTGGTGCTCAGTTGTCGCCTATCAAGGAGAACAAGTGGTATTTGTCCCTTTGGGATTGGCTTATTTCACTCAGCATAATGTTTTCCAAATTCCTAACAGGGATCACTTTTCAGTTAAAATTTAAACACCTAAGAATAATTGTGTGTTAATTACAGAGTTATTTTTTGAAAGAGTTATAAAGAGAGAGAAGGAGTGGGGGTGGGGGTGAGAGAGAGAGGGGGGGGGTCTTCCATTTGCTGGTTCACTCCCAAATTGGCCGCAATGGCTGGAGGTGTGTTGATCTGAAGCCAGTAATCAGGAGCTTCCTCCGGGTCTTTCATGCAGGTACAGGGGCCCAAGGACTTAGGCCATCTTCTACTGCTTTCCCAGGGCACAGCAGAGAGCTGGATTGGAAGTGGAGCAGCCAGGACTTGAACCAGAACCTATACGGGATGCTGGCCCTGCAGGTGGTGGCTTTACCCACTATGTCACAGCGCTGCCCCCATCTTTGTATTTCAAAGAATGATAAATAATTAAGAAATTTTGCCACCTTATTACTAAACATGGGTTTTATTAAAAATCAAATTATATAAACTTACCAATGATAAACTATATTGAAAATAAGGTTAATACATACTCAAAATTCATCATCTCCTAATCATTTTACTATTATTTATCTTCCTTAGGTTCTTTATTGTGTCTCTCTAATAGAAATAATGTACCACGGTGTGTGTACTGTGCTTACCTTTTAACCTGTGTACACAGTGATATTGCAGTGGGGGCTTGAAAATGTTCATGGTGGGAGTGATTACACCACAGAAATTGATTAATTTTCCCTCCCTCCCCTCACTTTGGCAAGGTTTTATTTTTTTGGTTAGTTGAATAGGTAGACTTAAGAACATGATGGAGAAAATGTTAATAAAACAGATCAAACTTAAACATGTGCCATTTCTGTAACCATCACATTTGAATAGAACCCAAAATGTTCTTCCAATATTTGGAAGTCATCATCTGATTCAGCTCATGTCACTGTTGAATGAACGAAGTTATCACATACATCTTCATTCTTACCCAATGTCAATGAGAATATTAACTAATGCTTATTTCAGATTATATTAGTTTGTCAGTGATATGAGTAACTTCTGTATTAGACAATAACGCGACGTTGATTCAGGCTAATTTTATGAAATCATGATTGACTTACAGACATAGTCTAGCTAAGAATAGTTGAGTTCAGCAAAAAACAAAGTAAGTATTCTCTGAGAATCAATTGGTTATGTGATGTAAAAGGAATATTGCATGTTTTATAATTTATGTAATTTGTGTGCTATATATCCCTTTTGCATCTGTAACATTATAAATTTTGTGTATATATACATGATGCGTATTCTCCCAGAAAACATGCCACCAGATGAAGCAGAGCTAATACAGAAGTTTGCACATTTATGGTATGAACTTGTGGAGAGGCACTTCACAAATCAGAAAGGATAGAGTAAAGGGGGTAGGGAGGAATAGTAAAGGGAAGGCTGAGCTGAGCTCACCAGTAGAATTCTTTTTTTTTTTTTTAATTTAATGAGCATAAATTTCCAAAGTACAGCTTATGGATTACAATAGCTTCCTTCCCCCCCATAACTTCCCTCCCACCCACAACGCTCCCCTCTCCCACTCCCTCTCTCCTTCCCTTCACATCAAGATTTTCAATTATCTTTATATACAGAAGATCAATTTAGCATATATTAAGTAAAGATTTCCACATTTTGCTCCCACACAGAAACACAAAGTGTAAAATACTATTTGACTACTAGTTATAGCATTAATTAAACACCAAGAGTAATTGTGTATTAATTACAGAGTTCAACCACTAGTTTTAAGTAGAATATAAAATGCAACTTTTGTATTGTTGTGGCTTCCCCCCACAACCTCCCTCCCTCCCGTGGCCCTCCCCTCTCCCACTCCCTCTCCCATCCCGCCCTTCATCACGTTTCATTTTCAATTACCTTCATATACCAGTAGAATTCTGATTCCTCTTCTTTCTTATACACTATGTTCTTCCATAGACCAAGAGGAAGATAACATTCACAAACTCTCTCATGTTATCATTGGACAAAATGAAGATACACGAATGTGTTGTTTCTCCTAGTTGTTCCCACTTCTGCTACAGCCTCATTTTGTGCAAGACTGAAATGGCCTGCTTTCCCTGTGAGATGCTTCTAGTGGTTTGGAGGTCATTATCTGATTCAGATCATGTCACTGTTGAATGAATAAGTTATCACATACATCTGCATTTTTCGCTCTGCATGGATTCTCTAGTGTTTCCCATGGCAGAACCATTTGATGTGTTTGTCTGGAAAACCAAGCTTCCCTCTCACCATTGCAAAGCACCATCCATTCATCATAGATCCAAGTTTCCATGTTGATTATGATGGGGTTCACATCTCCCTGGGAATGCAGCATGGTGCAATGTTTGCTCAGCCCTCCTAAGAGCATTTATGGAGGCAAGGGTCTGCTCTTATCTCTTATCCACGTCATGTCATTTGTCCAGGCTTCAGGATCAGATCTGCCCTCTCAACTTTTATTTTGCTGTTCTCACATGGATGTGCTTCTCAAAATGTGGTCTTCTCAAAAGTATATGATGGAATATGTGACAAATCAGAAATATTTTTGAATTCAAATACAATATTTAAATGCAACATTTCTGGCCGGCGCCACGGCTCAATAGGCTAATCCTCCGCCTGCGGCACCAGCACACCGGGTTCTAGTCCTGGTGGGGGCGCCGGATTCTGTCCCAGTTGGCCCTCTTCCAGTCCAGCTCTCTGCTATGGCCTGGAAATGCAGTGGAGTATGGCCCAAGTCCTTGAGCCCTGCACCCTCATGGGAGACCAGGAAAAGTACCTGGCTCCTGGCTTTGGATCAGCGCGATGCGACAGCCGCAGCAGCCATTGGAGGGTGAACCAACGGTAAAAGAAGACCTTTCTCTCTGTCTCTCTTTCTCACTGTCCACTCTGCCTGTCAAAATAAATAAATAAATAAATGCAACATTTCTAGGGCTTGAATTAAGGGAATGTGGAGTGATGAGGATGCTAGTGTGAGTAGGGATTAGGATCTGAAAGGCCCAATAAGTTTACTAATGATTTTGAAGTGTTCATCTTTCCTGAAGTATAGAGAATGAGTGTCTTGGTTTGACTTGGGGGCAAAACTAGAGCCTAGGAAAGTGGTTAAGATGGTGTAGGAAGCCAGGTGAAAGAGCATGGTCACCCAGCCTCAAGAACTGTCAGTGTGATCAGAGAAAAATAGCATTATTCAAGTAAACTCTTAGTTACAAGGGACTGGGAACACATGAAATTATCCAAATCTTCACCATAACAAACACAAGTAGAACACCTGCCCCTATGATAGATGGTCTATCTTGGAAAAGGTGATCATTTCCAGTAATGCAGTTTTGAGAGCTATTAGTTATTTTTTTCCTTTTAACAGAATTGATTAAACTTTATTGTAGGTGGGGAGATAGAAGAAATAAAGGAGAGACTTTAAAATAGAGGAGATATTTATCTTCTACCCTGTAAATTTGATATTTGACTTAGGAGCAAAAGAAAGATGCCAAGTTGCATTTAATGTACGTGTCCAGCTCTGAGACTCCAAATATCATGGTGTTGTACACACCCCATGTAGGGTCAGAATCTTCCATGGTCTTTTTTGCAGGGAACGATGAGCATGGATCAAGTCAGAAAATCCAGCAGGACGATTGAGGCCTGGAACTTTTGTCCTCTGGATTTAAAAAGGCGTGAACACATTTGGGACATTAATTTCAGACAGTATGTTAGACATATTGCATGAAGACAGCATTGTTGGTTTATAAAAGTGTATTCAAAGTTTTTAAAGAATCACAGATATATTCCTATAATACTTATTTTAGTGCCATAAAGGTATGATATTTTAAGGGCTTCTACAAGTTAATTAAGGAGATCTTTATTCAACATTTGACCATAATTATTATTTTTTGTGTGGCTGATTTCCTCTTATTATCACTGTGGGTTACTGTTTGTGATTTCAAATAGCACATTTTTAAAGACAATTTTATTTACTTAAAGATGAAGAGGAACTTTGATTGTCTGAGATTGCCTGAAGCAGCCTTAATAGTCAAAAAAGATGGTTAGTGCTCCTGGAAAGGGAAATGTAACCCTAGGATTACACCCCTGAGAGATGATACTTCAATTCAAATTGGGAGTCGCAGAGTAATTGCAGTCTGTGGTAATGTATCTTCAGCATCTTGAAGTAGCTATTAGATGGGTAGAGCTTTCCCCATGAGGAATGAGATTGTTCACTGGGAGATATCTTTTGCCTCTTCCAGACCACTAGAGCAGCTTTTGAACAATGCACAGAGAAACACAATACCCATACATGACATTTTATGGCGTGATCTGAAAATTAACTGAGAATAATTTCATTCTTATCTGTTGTGGACTGTGCTACATGTAAAAATAAATAAGCAAATAAATAAATACATTAGTATCTTGAAAGACTATATTCAGGTTAATGTTTCTGCTCTATAATGAATATAAAATTTGAAATTCTTAGAGACCTTTCTTAGTGTACAGGTAAGTCAGTGAAAAATTCTACACATCATGAGTCATTAAATGCATTGTATATGTACTCTTTACAGAAAAACATTTATAGAATAAAAAATAGACTGCCATTTTTTTCTTTTCCCTGTAGGTAAACAGTGACTGGCAGAAGACCATGAGATTTTTTTTTTTTACTATTAATTGTGCAAATTGAGCCACTGGTTTTCTTAAATATCCAGTGAATGGGGCTATTTGACTTTTAAATTTTTTTGGTTAAAATTTTTGATACAATTTTCCTTGGTTAAAATTCAGACAAGAAGTAGCAGAAGTTGGTTTAAAAAGACCTTGGAAGAAAGTCAGACTCATGGAGGGTTGTGAAGCACAGAGAAATGACATTGAGGAGGAAAGTAGCAGGTGGGAGACCAACCCCTCCTGAGGGGCAGAGGCTGCAGAAAGAATATGGGTTCCTTTGTCTCCCAGAACTGATGGATGGTGAGCTAATCTCAGAGAGCCCTGTCAGGAGGGGAGGACCCAGCCTGAGATAAGAGATCCTGGCTGTGAAGGTGATTATGAAAATGTCATGCCTGGAGTGATAACAAAAGCCAAGTAAGAAGACTAAGCATCATGAGAGAATGGGTTTTAAATCAAGTTGGTAGAACAAGAACAAAAATGACAGACAGAGAGCAAGGTTGAGTGATCAAGGAGACTGGGGCAATATAAGGAAGAACTAGATGTACTACAGTTTGATCTGATCAGATCAGGAACTAAATTTGTAATTGCTGACAGGCAGCCAGGCAGTTGATGTAGAGATTCTTGAACACAGTGGTAACTTGGGTTCACCAGAAGACAGGCAAGGACTTGATATCAAGAACACAATGTCAAGGATTTCAGCCAGGTGGGCCTTCCTGAGTCTGTGAATTTAAGACATTGGGAGACAGATGCAGTGGCTACAGTGCTGGAAATCACGCAATGTTAACGGTAGCACTGCTATAGAAACTGAGGAGTAGGACAGATTCATTCAAAAATTATGCAGTGAGCACTAATCTTGAGATGAGTACAATGAATGGTATACAAAAAATATATTATGGCTTTCTCTTGTGCTCAGAGATCTTAAAATCTTGTACAGATACCACCAGTGGCCACACCTTCCCCAACCAAACTAAACCAAACAAGGGGGGATAGTTTGCAATGCTGCTGATATATGCTTTTATGCTCACTTTGCTTTTTGACAGGTGGGCTTCAGTTCCCAGTGAGCTTGACCTGGAGACTGGCATGCAGCAAGTATTTTGACAGTTATGACAGTTCTGGGAAAAGTGATTGCTCAGTGGACAGGAAATAGATTGAGGTATTTTCTTGACATTGATTCTAATTTAGCACTTGTGCATGTTGTCAATGGTTTTTGAGCAATGCAATAAGTAGTACTGGAATCTTCTCCTTGGCCATATCAAGCACTAGGTCCAGGATGAAACTTTATGATAGGTATTTAGTATGATATGACTCACAGGAGAAACACATTTGATTTGTTTTAAGGGAATCCAATATAAAATTAGTTTGTGTGTAATTTAGGCACTTTTTCTGGTGTTCGTTTGAAGGTGATTGTATTTGTTCTTTTTGTTAATGACTTATTTATTTGAAAGACAAACACACACACACACATGCACACACACACAGAGAGAAAGAGAGAGAGAGAGAGAGAGAGAGATCACCAAATGTCTGAAACAGCCATGTGGATGGCAGGAACTGAACTACTCAAGCCATTACTGTTGCCTCCCAAGTTGCACATTAGCAGAAAGCTGGAATTGGAAGCAGAGCCAGGACTGGAACCCACTCACTCCCATGTGGGACGTCAGCGTTCCAAGTGGCATCTTTTTTTTTTTTTTTTTATTTTTTTGTCAGGCAGAGTTAGACAGTGAGAGAGAGACAGAGAGAGAGTTATAAACAGTGAGAGAGAGAAGAAAGGTCTTCCTTCTGTTGATTCACTCCCCAAATGGCCGCTATGGCTGGCGTTGCGCCAATCTGAAGCCAGGAGCTGGGTACTTCCTCCTGGTCCCCCATGTGGGTGCAGGGACCCAAGCACTTGGGCTATCCTCTGCTGCCCTCCTGGGCCACAGCAGAGAGCTGGACTGGAAGAGGAACAACCGGGACTAGTAACTAGCACCCAAACCAGGACTAGAACCCTAGGTGCTGGCGCCACAGGCAGAGGATTAACCAAGTGAGCCACTGTGCCTGCCCCAAGTGGCATCTTAACTGCTATGTCAAATACTCGCTCCAGGGGGACTGTCCATATACAGAGGGCCCCTATACAGTAGTCCTCAGTCTCCACGAGAAACCCAAGCCTGGCTGGCAGGAGGTCTGTGTCACTGTTCAGATTTTCCCCTGTGTGGCTTTGGGGACATCACATAATCTGTGTTTGAACTTCTTGTCCATAAGTGCACCCTGGGCTGGAAGACAGTTCAGAACTGGCAACATTTCAGCTGAGTGGACAGAGCTCAAGATAGGCACTTGAAGGCAAAATCTGAAATCACTGTTTCCCTCTTTACTGCACATTTCCCTCTTTACTGCGTGGCTCCCACTTTGCTCTTCCTATTCTCTTTATCCTAGGAAAGATGCTGACATCTTTTTGAGACTTCCAGAAGGGATTATGGGAGGGGTTTGACATCTTTTTCTGGAGCGATATGAGAGTTAAAAAAAATGCGCTGTCTTGTTATGGGGCTGAGTTTGATTTTTTGTAGAATAAACATGGCCATGGTCCCAGAGGTTGAAATATGACATATTATTCTGTGTGTTTTTTTTAAAGATTTATTTATTTATTTGAAAGTCAGTGTTACACACAGAGAGAAGGAGAGGCAGAAAGAGAGACAGGTCTTCCATCTGCTGCTTCACTCCCCAATCGGCTGCAATGGCTGGAGCTGCGCCGATCTGAAGCCAGGAGCCTCTTCCGGGTCTTCCACACGGGTGCAGGGGCCTAAGGACTTGGGCCATCTTGCACTGCTTTCCCAGGCCATAATAGAGAGCTGGATAAGAAGTGGAACAGCTGGGACTTGAATCAGCGCCCATATGGGATGCCAGCACTGCAGGAGGTGGATTTACCCACTGTGCCACAACACTGGCCCTGACATGTGATTTTTTTTCTTTTCTTTTCAAATTTTATTTAGTAGATATAAATTTCCAAAGTACAACTTTTGAATTATAGCAGCTTTTCCCCCTTAACCTCCCTCCCACCTGCAACCATCCCATCTCCCGCTCCCTCTTTCATCCCATTCTTCATCATGATTCATTTTCAATTATCTTTATATACAGAAGATCAACTTAGTATTTCAACAGACTGCACCCACAAAGACACACAAAATATAAAGTACTGTTTGAATAGTAGTTTTACCATTAATTCTCCTAGTACAACACATTAAGGACAGAGATCCTACATGGAGAGCAGGTGTACAGTGACTCCCATTGTTGATTTAATAATTGACACTCTTATTTATGACATCAGTAATCACCTGAGGTTCTTGTCATGAGCTCCCAAGGCTGTGGTAGCCTCTTCAGTTCACCAACTCTGATCTTATTTAGACAAGGCCATATTCTAAGTGGAAGTTCTCTCCTCCCTTCAGAGAAAGGTACCTCCTTCTTTGATGGCCCGTTCTTTCCTCTGGGATCTCACTCACAGAGATCTTTCATTTAGGTCATTTTTTTTTCCCCACAATGTCTTGGCTTTCCATGACCTGTGATTCTTTTTTTTTTTTTTTTTTTTTTGACAGGCAGAGTGGACAGTGAGAGAGAGACAGAAAGAAAGGTCTTCTTTTTGCCATTGTTTCACCCTCCAATGGCCGCCACGGCCAGTGCGCTGCGGCCGGAGCACCGCGCTGATCCGAAGGCAGGAGCCAGGTACTTATCCTGGTCTCCCATGGGGTGCAGGGCCCAAGTACTTGGGCCATCCTCCACTGCACTCCCCAGGCCACAGCAGAGAGCTGGCCTGGAAGAGGGGCAACCGGGACAGAATCTGGCGCCCTGACCGGGACTAGAACCCGGTGTGCAGGCACCGCAAGGCGGAGGAGTAGTCTAGTGAGCCGCGGCGCCGGCCAGACCTGTGATTCTTATGCAATGGAAGGTATAGGATGCCTTTTCGGCTAACAGCAAGAATGAATGATTTCTGTGTTTCAAAGCTGAGTTTCTCTGGGAGATCCTATTACCAATAAGAAATGTACTTGGAAGAAAGACCCTTGTGTTAGGGAGTGGGTGAGAGGCATACATGAGAGGCATGAAGTAGAAGTAAGCCAGTTCCAAAGTGAAATCTTATCAATTTGCTGAGGGCAAAGATGGCATCACTTGCTTTAGTCATCAAGCAATCTGGGTTAATTATTAACCCCCCCCCCCAAAAAAAATAAAACACTGCTCCATTGCTCAGTATTAACCATGGTGTACTTGAGTTTTTTTGTTGGATATTTGTCTGCCCACAGATTAAGCTGAAGATAATATCTAAAATGAATCAAGAAGGCCCATAAAAATATGTACCCTGCCCTGTTGATCCTCTGAAGTTTCAGAGGCAGTATCTGTTGTAAGTCAGGCACAACTACCTAAATCACAGCTAATATCTGCTCTTTGATTTCACTGTACAGTATTTTATAACTGAAGTCCAAATATTAAAAATGTAAAGCCAGTCTCCAACAGTCTTCAGAAGTAAATTTCTTCTTTATCTTTATTATCATTTTGTGCTTAATTAAAAAATGAAAAATATTTTCATTTTCACATAAAAATAGGAATGATGAGGACAGGATAAATCTGCTGAGGGATATTGCAAACTGGGACATAATCTTTAAAAGACAGCATTACATTGAAAAGACGTTATTTATTTGAAAGACAAAGTGTTTACTGAGGAAAGGGAGGGAGGGAGAGATGGAGGGGGGGTGGGCAGAGAGGCGGGAGAGAGAGAGAGGACATTTTCCCACCAGCTGTCTCATTCTGGAACTGAGCCAGAACAAAGCCAGAAGTGGGAACTTGATATAGGTCTCCCAAGAGGGTGACAGTTACCCTACTGCTTGAATTATCATCTGCTACCACTCAGAATCTGCCTTAGCAGGAAGCTGCAGTCAGGTGTTGGAGCCAGGTAGCAAACTCAACTACTCTGATACGGGATGTAGGCATCTTAACCACTAAGCTAAATGCTCACCTCCAAAGAGTATTATATATTTTGGTAATAAATAATGACAACTATATTTTACACCTCATCTTCCCTATAGCTTTTAGCACTCTGACTTCCTGGAAATTCTAGATTTTTCTAGGCATCAATAGAATGTTTTGACTGTGAAGATCATCAGAGAAGTGTCAAAAAAGATTTGAGAAGAAAGAAAAAGTGGAAGCATACGCTTGGCAGATTGTCCAGAGAAATCTTTTGGAGGAGATTGATCTACTAATTTTATACTTTTTTGGTTAGAGTTTTGGTTGTTTTCTCTCATTCATCATATCCAACTCATCAGCAAATCCTGTAGGTTCTATCTTTAAAATAAATCTCACATCGGACATTTCAATGGCTTCAAAGTGCTATCACTTTTCACAGGAGCAACTGTAATAGTTTTTTTTTTAATCATTTCACTATTTCCACAGTGGTCCATGGTATCTCATCGTAAAAGTCAGATCCTGAATTGAAGATCAATTTATATAATTTCCCTGACTGACAATTCTCAAGGTCTTCCAACCACCTTGAAGGTAAAGTTCCAATTCCTTATCATGAGTGGTGTGAATTATGTTAGGTAGATGCCTATGATGACTGCCAATGATCACTACCTTCTTTTATTCATGCTTCTGTGTAACCCCCACAACTGGTGTGTGAGCTAGACTTTGACATTTGCTGTTCTGTACAGAATAAGGAAGAGATATGGTATTTCACTTCTGTGACTAGGTTACATGAGGCCATGACTTCCGTCTTGCTCAAGGACTTTTTACTTTACAATTGTGTGCTTTAAGGAAGATGTCATGTTGGAGAGGTCAACAAGACAAGGAACTGAGGGTGACTTCTGACTAACAGTCAGTAAGGAACTGAAGCCCTCAGTTCCACAACCACAAAGAACTTGAATCTTGGTAATAACCACAGAAGGAGCTTTGAAGTGGATCTTCTATAGCTGTGTTGAGCCTTTAAATGATTCTAGCACTGGCATCATCTTGACTTCTGGGACAGAGGGAGGCAGTAGGTGGAGGAAAGAGGAGACCACAGGCAGTAGATTCACTGTCTGAGAGTCTCTGAAACAGACAGTCCAGCTGAACCTGGATAACCAATCCATGACTCTAAAGGATCTGGTCCTTGGAGAATTCTCAGACCTCATCTCCCTTCACTTCTTCCCTCCCCTTCCTGTGTTTCTCTAGAAACTCTGCTCTTCTCTTTCTTGGATACACCATCATGTTCTGGCTCTATGGACATTATGCTTGCCATTTGGAATGTGCTTGGAATGTTCTTACCTGCGACCTTCACTTGGCTGTTTCTCATTTTCTGGCCTTGTTTTAATTCTCACTTCCCCATAGAAGTTTTCCTGGTCTCCCTCCAAGAAGGAGCTAGACCTACAACTCCCACCTTCCTCTTTTTTTGCCTGACTCCTCCCTGTGTCCTTCTGACCTGCAATGTTTTTCCTTCCTGGCCTTATGAGTTGCTTGTTTACTGTTTATTGTCTATCTCTGAACTAGATTTTAAGCCTCACAAAGGTTGTCACGTGGTCTTTGTTGCTTAGAATACACAGGCACTAACTAAATATTTGTTGACTGAATGAGTGTATTTTATCACAACAGGCCAGCATTTCCTCATTTGCAACATACTGCTGTTGGAACAAATGTTAACTAAATTCAACTCTATAACTAAATTTCTAAGCTATGACCAGCATGGCGAAGAGACTGAAGATAGGAAGTCAAAATTAGAGCAGGATGAAGGTTGGCACAAGAAGATTTGGGAAGTGAGAAACATGAAGCATATGAGAGTCCATGGGGAAAGAGGATGTAGGGTTTCTGGCACTGGGCAAGTGCCGTGTGCTCCCATAGTGTCCCACGGGGCATTCTGAGATGATAGAAATGTTTTTTTTTCTGTGCCTTCCAATGCAGGAGTCATGGGGCACCTGTGGCTACTGAGTCCTGGAAACACATCTTGAATGACTGGGAATATGAATTTTAAACTTCTTTTCCATGAATTTAAACTTAAATAATCCTTTTAGATTCTAAAGGGTATAATCCCTCTTTGGCACTACTATTTCACCTTCAAATATACTCCCACATGAAAGTCATGATGTTTTAGGATGACACAGCCTTACATGTAGGTTTCCTTCGGAAGTAGCTGGTTGACAAGAGAGGGTATATCTCTTTGTACTTACCTCAATTCATGTCCAAAATGCAAATTAGAAAAGCAAATTTTTTCATAGAACCAAAAAAGCAAAGAATGCTATTTACTTCCCAGTACCAGTTAAGTGCCTTATTATAAGAATGACAATTTTGCATTTATTTTGTTTCTTTTCTCTCTCTATTAATGTTTTTTTTTTTCTGAACATTTTCATCAAGATGGATTCCCAGACAAGTGAATGTAAACCAAAAATCTGTGCTCAACAATTCTGCTGCGTCCAGGGCTAATTATCACCTAAGAATAACTTGGAAGGATTCCAGTAGTGGCCATTTTCTTTGGGTCTGTGATATCTGTCTTGCCATCTGGGAATTTAAGCCTCAAAATTTCTTCCTCTCATTTCTCAATTATTATCCCCCTTTTTCCACAGGCAGAATAATGGCTATCCTTTAATAGGCAATAAATTCAATGATATACCAGTTCTCTCAGGGGGCTCTTTTTTTTATTTGACAGGTAGAGTTATAGACAGTGAGAGAGAGAGACAGAGAGAAAGGTCTTCTGTTGGTTCACTCCCCCAAAGGCTGCTACGGCCAGCACTGCACTGATCCAAAGCCAGGAGCCAGTTGCCCTCCCGGGCCACAGCAGAAGGCTGGACTGGAAGAGGAGCAACCGGGACTAGAACCTGGCTTCCATATGGGATGACAGCTCCGCAGGCAGAGGATTAACCAAGTGAGCCATGGCGTTGGCCCCAGGGGGCTCTTTATAGCCCAGCGGCCGTCCCTCACCTCAAGGATTTGGATGGTGTCTTGAAGAACCCAAATGATTATTATTTCTTTCTTGGATGGAGATTTGAAGGAAATACCTGTGTTCCTGTAGAATTTACAATAACAAGAATGACTCAAGAAAGCTATACACATGTTTTGGGTTTTTTCTTAACCAACTACAGCCTGGGCATCTGTGAAAACTAACATGTGGTGCAGGGTTTGAGATGAGAAGGCCCATTTTACAGTTAGGCTACGTTAGATATTTATATGTGGTCTTGAGAAACTTGCCTGTTAGCTTCAACTTTCTCCCAGATTGAATAGTGATGATAATGTGCTTGCCTCAGGTAGTCGTGGGAACCAGTTAAGTCCCATAGTTGAAAGCAGTTCACATAACAGATGAGGTTTTTATATGAGGCTTACTTAGAAGCTTATTCTAGTTTTGGGACCTGCTTTGTAACTTATTCTCCTTTGGGATGTTGGCCAGTTAGGTCCCCATCAAAACTATCCCCTCTGCTTTAGCAAACAGGTGTCACCCCTCAGGGAGGACTTCTCTTTTGCCATGTCTCTGTATAAATTATCCTTATGCATAACTCTTACTAATGTCTAAAGTGATCAATTGCTTTAATTAGTTTCTGTGTATATTAGCCTGGTGTGTATATTATAGTGATGAAGGTATAAATTTCCTCTGGATAGCTGTGCTCTCTGTTCTATCTCTGTATCTTCAGTGTCAGAAACATTGTACACAGCAAGTGCTCAATAAATAATTGTTGAGTAATGACCACCAGAACCACTTTTAGATTGGTCAAAAGCCAGCTACATTTCCCATAACAGGTAATATTTGCTGAATGTATGAACCTATCCACTTATCAATTATAACAACATGGCTGCTTTGGAAGCTATATTTTCTTTCAGACACATTATGGGCGGCTGTGAGACAGATAATTTGTCACTTTGAATCCAGGTAAAGTATTTTGCCAGAGGGTTACACAGCTCAACACAAAGCTCTATTGAATTCCTCTTTGGATGTCATCAGTGTCTGTGCAGCTTAAGATAGATCCAGATATCTTTTTAGATCTGATGGGAAATTTAGATGTACTGTTGGTGTCTGTGTATACATTTTTATGACAACACTCAGTGGTGTGATGTTATTTCTCTGTATGCTGTGTAAAATTAATCCACTGGTTTGAATTGCATTTCATTAATAATTGAATATTTTCCTTATGCAGCTTTCATTGGCATATTAGTTGTCCATAAGCAAACATTTCAGAAAATTTTCTCTTGTCATTGCTAGTGCTCCCGGCATGAGACTTTTGGATTAGATGGGTACTGGATTCCCAGGCTGCTGGTTCCCCTGCAGTGTCACTGTGGTGGAAAGTATCTATGACTAGCTGCTTAATATGTTAAGCCCACAAAGAGAAAGATGGTCAGAGCAACACAGTGATTCAATGGCAGAAGGATTACTAGAATTGATCCTGCATTTGGCGTCAGACTACTGATACCATAGCATTACCTGATGACTTCCAAGAGTTTCCTTATGGCAGAGATTATTATTATTATTATTCATAGAGGACCTTGACGCTCTATGAAGTCTGCAAGTTACAAGTTGCCTGAGTTTCAGACAGAATAATTCCTAATAATCTCCTTGTACTCTAAGGATTTGCAGGGAGAAGTCATAAAATTTCCTATTAATGAGTGTTAATTACGTTGTCTCAGAAGTTCATATTTCGGGACCCTCTGATGGTTATTTCATGAATTGCTATGTTATATAACAACAGGAAAATTTTTCTTCTGCCATGTATCAAAAAGTGACGATGGCATCCTTACAGGAAGCACCTCTATTAAAGTACTTCTGTTTAAAGGATTAAAATAGAGTAGCTACATTTTAACTATAATTTTAATAACATGTTTATAACAATTTTGAATTAAAATCATCTTCATGAATGATGCTATCAG
This sequence comes from Oryctolagus cuniculus, assembly GCF_051225735.1. Classification (NCBI taxonomy): domain Eukaryota; kingdom Metazoa; phylum Chordata; class Mammalia; order Lagomorpha; family Leporidae; genus Oryctolagus; species Oryctolagus cuniculus. Next base: position 46,770,855 of record NC_142880.1, read on the forward strand.
CTAATCAAAAATTTTGGATGTATGGTAAACATACTATTAATTTGAAAGTTAGTCTAATTTTATGAATCCAAAACATACCAATTATATGTGATTAGGTTAGTCATACTTCTTAGAAGTTTTTCCTTGGGGAGTCAAGCATGATTTTTAATATACAGAATGCTCTTTGCTGTGGAGTCAGAAGCTGTGACTGTGACCAGGGCATGCACATGTGAGACAAGGGCCCCTGAGCTGCCCACTCAGCCTCTCAGTAGCTTGCAGTCTAATGGGAGCTTTCTTCTGCACAGACTGTAATGAGATGTTGCAAGCATTTTATGGCTAAACTAAACTTGCAGGTAGTGTGCATGGCAAAGTCTGTTTAATTGGAGAACTTTATTGAAATATATACTCTTAAAGTATAGGAAGAAGACAAAAGAAGGAATGCTGAGTTTGTCACCAAAGTGTTCAGTGCTGCCCTTCCTTCCCACCTGGCTTGAAATTCTCAGAAATCAGAGGCTGGGAACAAACAACCCATTCGCACATGTTGCCCAGAAAAGAGGAGGATGACCTCAAGACAGTAACGATTAACTTAGCCCTCATTTGTTACCGTAAGGGCAGGACTTCACTGACATTTGATTGGCAGAGGCCACGCTGAGTCCCATAACACTGGGTGAGATTTGCTTCACCAGAGTGCCAGGCTGGTACTGAAATAATTCTCCCGCTTTGAAATAAAGATTGGTTTAGAAAACCCAGACTGATGTCAGTCTTCACAAGGCATTCTCTAGGCATTCAGAGAAACTCGGCCTAGTGAAATGTGAAAGAAAGCTTATTTGTAGCTTTTGGGAAAGACATGTCCTCAACTTTCAAATAAAGCCATGAATAGAAAATTCTCTTTATTTGCTTTGAGACTGATGTATTTAGGAGACCCAGAAGCATGTAATTCATCTTTCTTTGAGTCCAAGGACGGGGGAAAACAAAAAAGCAGTAGCAGAAAACTGCATTTGGATCTCAGATTTTACTGTTTGACCAGTCAGTTATCATGAATTTTAAATCTTTTGTTACGCAGATTCATAGTCTTAAAACTCTTTTTTTAAAAATATATTTGAGAGGCAGAGGGAGAGGGTAGGAGGAGGTTGAGATCCTATCTAAATTCACTCCCCAAATCCTTGCAGGTAACTGCAAAAATCTTTACTGGGGTGGCTGAAGTCAGGAGCTGGGAACACAACCCAGTTCCACATGTGGTTGGAAGAACTCTGCTACATAAGCTGTCACTGCTGCCTCTCATGGTTCTCCTTAGCAGGAGGCTGGAATTGGGAGCTGGAGCTGGGAATTGAACCCAGGCACTCTGAGGTAGGATGCAGGCATTTTTATCACTAAGTCAAATGCCTAACCTGAGATGCTTATTATTTTTTTAATAAGTTTTCTCTCTTTCTTTTCAGATTTCGTGACTTGTATTGCTTTGTCTTTGAGTTCACAGGTAGTTTCTCTGCCCCTTTGTTCTGCTGTTGAACTCATCCACTGTGATTTGTACTGGTTATATTTCTCTGTTCTAAAATTCCCACTTGTTTCTTCTTTTTTACATATATTACCTGCGTGTTGAGACTTTCACTTTTTCATTTCTTTTAAATGTGCTTGTAAATTGCTCACTGAAGCATATTTGAGAAGATTGCTTTAAAATGCTTAGGTAATTCCACATCTTTTATGTTGGGTGTTGGGCTTTTAGTTGCTACTGAGTTTTGGTAGAGTTCTAGCTACCCAGTAGATCTCCATTGATATCTCCCTGGCTGGGAAGAGTAGGAGTAACTCACTACACATCCACATGACTTGCAGTGACACCACAGAGTGCTGGGGTGGCCTCAGTACCACTGGGTCACATGGTAATGGCGACTCTTCACTCACTCAGCTCCTCTGACACCATGCTAGAAAGGAGGGGATATGACAGCTTGTTATTGTTATTACTGTTACAGGGTGGAAGACCCACCTCTCGCGTGTGCCCCCAGTGGGCCCACAAAGTAGATAGCGGCTGCCTGGCTACAGAAGTCTGCATTTCCCCTCTGGTCTTTGTGGCAATGGGTGGGAGTTGGGCCAGAGAATTTTTTTCCTGTGATATTTGGTAGAAGTCGAGTGCTTCAAGTGTAAAATTTCCCGTATCCTGGGCTGCCCCTCTTGTGCTCTTTGTCTACAGAGACCAGGCTTTGTGTTTATCTTCATCCATCATTTCCAGTTGTCAGTTTTGTGTTCTCAGCTCCAGGTCTCAGATACTTAAAGCAAAAAGAAATCCAGGGAACCCATGAATGGTGAGGCCTATGACTCATCTGCCTTCTCTCCACATTTCAGTATTTTCTAATGTTTGCTTTATAGATAATACCCAGAGTTTTTTACATGTATTTATCAGTGAAAAAGGGGAAGATACGGTTATTCCATTTTTTGAAAAGCAAACCTTTCCATGATTTCATTCTTATTATATTTCTACAAATAAACGTTTGAAGCATCTAGAATTAAAATAAATTTCACCAGGTATGAAGAATGACAGAGACAAGCATTGCCTTTCCCTCCAGTATCCAATCACTTAACCCAACAACATTTAATGAATAAATTCATCTTTCCCTCACAGATTAACAGTATCATCTTTACCATACAGTCTTTTAAGTTTCTATATATTTTTGGAGATACTTCTGAATTTTGTGCTCTGCACCTTGTTTTGGTTGTTTATTTTACCACCAGTACTAAAATGTTTGATTACCATTTTATTACCTGGAAAGACTGCTTTGTCCGTATTGATCTGTATCAGAAATTTCCTGGGTATTGTTGCAATTTATTTTTCAATATGAACTTTAAAATAAGTTCAATTTTTCAAAGAATGTTTCTTTGTATAACATTGTCTCAAGAATATTAAATACCTCAGTGTAGTTTGGGATACATTTATTCTTCCAGTATGATATTTATTTTTGTTTATTGATGTCATCTTTTATTTATGTCAGAAGAGTTTTCATATTGTTAGAGGGCTTTTGCATAAGTCCTAAATTTATTCTTTATTGGATATTTTGTTCATTTTATTTTTATATTTTAAGTAAAATATTTTCTTTTTCTTTTTTTTTTTTTGACAGGTAGAGTGGACAGTGAGAGAGACAGACAGAGAGAAAGGTCTTCCTTTTCCGTTGGTTTACCTCCCCCGCAATGGCCACTGTGGCCAGTGCACGGTGCTGATCGGAAGCCAGGAGCCAGGTGCTTCCCCCGGTCTCTCATGTGGGTGCAGGGCCTAAGGACATGGGCCATCCTCCACTGCATTCCCAGGCCACAGCAGAGAGCTGGACTGGAAGAGGAGCAACCAGGACAGAATCTGGCCTCCCGACCAGGACTAGAACTGGGGGTGCCAGCACCGCAGGCGGAGGATTAGCCTATTGAGCTGCGGCGCCGGCCCTATATTTTAAATAAAATATTTTCTTCTATAGTTTTTCTCACTACTGTTGTTTTATAAATAGAATATACTTATATATATATTTATTTTATATGACTTTATCATTTTTATTTTCTATGATTTTATTATTGATTTTGTAATATCAACTGAATCCTCTATTTCTTCTTACAGTTTTTCAGTTCATTCTATTGTTATATTATTGACAAACAAAAAAATTTTTCTGCTTCTTTCTGATGTTCATTACCTCTATTTCTATATCTTATTGTTAGCATTTTCGAAAGTTGTTAGCTTGTAATTAACAAGACAGACTGTTATTCCTGTCTCTAATAATAGAAGATACTACTAGTATTTAATCATCAAGTATAGTACTGGAATTTGGTTTGGGAAGCATAAAGTTCAGAGAACAATCATTTCTAATTTTTTAGATGCCTCAAAATATCAGAAATCCATGTTAAAGAATATTGTGATTAATGTTATCAAAGCCTCTTTCGGAAATGAGGAAACAATCATAATGATATTCTTCCTCCTTTGACCCATGAATGCTGTTTTTAATATTAATGTTCAACTACTCTTTAAGTCTTTAAAATTATTTATCAGAGAGAGAGAGAGCAGGAGAAAGAGAGAGAGAGAGAGAGAGAGAGAGAAAGATTTCCATCTGCTATTTCATGCCCCAAATGCACATAAGATCTGGTGCTGAGCCTTGACGAAGCTGGGAGTGAGGATCTAAATCCAGGTCTCCCATGTGAGTTGCAGGGCCCCCACTACTTCAGCCATTATGTCCTGCCTCCCAGGGAGTGTGTTAGCAGGACAATAAGAACAGGAGCCGAGCTGAGTATGAATCTGGATGTTTCAATGTGGAATGTGGCATCTTAACTGATGTCTTAATAAGTAAGCTAAACATCTGCCCTTGTTCTTGCGTTCTTAAAATAAATCTCATTTAGTCATTAAGTATTTTTTGTTATTATAATGTGCCATTAACTCAATTTGATAAAATACTATTAAGACTTTTTATATTCCTATTCATATGTGAGTTTGGTCTATAGTGTTATCTTGGCTGTTATGTCTTGTATTAGGCAGTTTTTTTGTCACTATAATGAAATACTAAAAGAAGATGTTTATGAAGGAAGATGGCTTATTTTGGCATATAGTTTATATAGTTTTGGAAGTTCTACTTCTGAGACTGGGAAGTCCCCATTTGTGAGGCTGGAGGATGGTAAATGTACAATACATGTGGAGCAATGATCTCACGGAGAACCAGGAAGCAGAGTGATTTGGCCAAACCGGCTTTTATAAACAGCCCTCTTGTAAGAGTTGCCTTTCTTGGGTGTGTCCCCAGTGATCCATGGGCTTCCTATCAAGCCCACCACTTGCACAACATTATTGGGTCAAGTTTACATGCTTTAATAACATATAATTTATGACTTTGATATTTAAGGTACTAAAATATGTCCAAACAATAGCACATATTGTGCATTTATTTGTACCAAAATGTTTGTAGCTTCATAAAAATAATCTGAATTCTTTTCTTCTTTTCCTATACATAACACAAGCTAAATAGTATTGGAAATGCCTGCTCCTTGCTGAGTTGTTAATATTTCCCTGCAAATAGTTTGGGTTAGATAGTGCTTTGAGAGGGGTTATCTCTTGGAATATCTATCAGTCATTTTTGTTAAATGACAAGTGATGTGTCTAGCTATGAAGGATCTTGTCTGAGGATAGTTTTGATAATGTAAACTTTTTTGGGGAGAGATTCTTCCATTTCATTCCAGTTTTAAAGTTTATTTGCAAGGGATTAAGCAATAAATACAACATTTTAAAATTTTCTCTATAACTGTGATTGTGTAACCTTATATTTCTAAATTTTGCTACTTGCATGACTCTTTTTCCTCCTGACTAGGGTATTGCAATGATTTATATACAATTGACCCTTCTTGTCTGAGTGTTTTGCTTTCATGATTCAACCAACTGCAGATCAAAAATAGCCAAGAGCAAAAAGTTGCATCTCTGCTAAGTATGTAGACTTTTCTTTCTTATCATTATTTCCTAAGTGATACGGTATAAATACTATTCAGATAGAATTTACAATGTACTAGACATTATTAAGTATTCTAGAAATTATTTAAAGTATAGAAGAAAGTGTGCTTAGGTTACATGCAAATACTATTCTGTTTTATATAAGATTCTAAGCATATGCAATGTTAGTGTCTGTTGGGGGACCTGGAACCAATTCCTGTGTGTACTGAGGGGCAAGTGTATAGCAGTTTAGCAGAATATCATCCCTGTACATAAGATAATTGTGAGGGCTATGAATCAATATTATATGATGCTAGTTTGGATGGCACACTCTAAAGAGTAGTTAAGTAAAATGATGTTTGCAGACGAACAACACTTTGAAGTGAATTTATATTAAATGAATAAGTGAAATGAATTTATATTAAAGCAATTAGATTCAGACATTTGATGTTTTAATTAGATTACACTAGATTGTCTACTACCAAACATCTGCTCAGCTTCAAATTTACTCATTGAAAACTGTCAGTGTGCCAGGTTTGAGAAATACAAAGGAAAAGTAAGAAAAGAGAACTTAAAGATTCTGGTATGTAAACATGAAAGCTGAATAAACAGGCATTCAGAATGCAGTTTGGTAACAGTGGTAGTAGAAGCAGATGTTCCTACGAGGGAGCTAAGAAGGGAATGTACAAGCAGCTCTTACACTAGACTGAGATGAGACATGTAGAGAAAACATGTAGGGGAGACATCAAAATGCTTGAGTGAAGTCTTAAGGGACACAGAGGAATCATCCAGGACAAGAGGTAGCCTTAGAGAACAGTGAATTCTGCTACAGAGGCTGGTAGGGAGCACCAGCAGACACATTTGGGGACAGTTGCAAAGCTGGGGTGACAGTCATGGAGGTCAGTAGAGGTTTCAAGGAGTGAGGAGAAGGAACTGGCAGGGACAAGAGCTCAAAGAGATCCCAGCACATCTTGTTATTCATGGAGCTAGGGTCTTGTCCAAGGAAGAAATACATGGTAGGTTATACTGGCACACTACAAGGAATGGTCCAGATGCTTGCAATGAATGAAAAGAAAATTAATAAAAGAATGAAGATGGTGGCAGTGATGATAGAGACAAAGCTTGTGATAGTAATCCAGTGAGTAGGCAAAGTCTTAACAAGAGATCAAATTTCAGGATGAGGGAGAGGAATAGATCCACAATGACCCTTATGTTAATGACTCTGTTAGCCTGATTCCTCATGATATGAAGGCTTGATGAGAAGTAGTATCAGAGTAGAAATTAGTTTCGTTTTCACAAAATTTATTGTGGGTTGGTGACTGTGAAAGATTCTACAAAGATGGCCTTCCATTGGGAATAATCACAGCTGGAAATAGAAATTTGAGCATCAGCAGCATAAAGGAGAAGCAACATCCTATGAAAGGAGAATACCCAAAGAAGTTCTGCTGTGGTAAGAAGAACATAGGCATGCTTTGAGGCACTCTGCCATTGAAACAAAGAGTGGAGGAAGAAACACTCTTAGGAGGCTGGGAAGGCATATCCAACCAAACAAGTGGAAATAGATGAGAGAGAGGGGGAGGGAAGGAGAGACGGAGGTGGAAGAGAGAGAGAATGAGAGAGAGAAAGAGAGAAAGAAGAGGAGAGAGAGAGAGAAAATAAATTTGAAATTGCAGAAACTTCAATACATTTGGATTGAACAGTATACATTGGCTGAGTTAACAAAGAAGACATAGGGGCAATCATGGAAGTCCTCAGAGTAGTGGGGCAGAGAGAGTGTGCAGTGGACTGCAGCATAAGTAAAGGGGCCGTAGGAAAGTAGACAGTGATAAAGTTTCCCATACATTGAGTGTGAGTAAAAAGACAAAGTAGTCAGGGAGAGGAGCAAGGAAAATTTAGTGGAAGAATGGTGAGGTTGAACGTTACATTTACTTACCAACTGAAAGTGAAATTGCTTAATGTATCTTGAAGTTGTCCCCTTTTCTCCATCCACAGTTAAATGATCTTAGCCCAGCTTCCTCATTTGGGACCTGTTGAAAATAATATATCTGTTACAATGATAAATCCATAATCATGGGTTTCCATTCCCTTCCTAATCCAAGAAATGTATTGTATGGGAAAGTCTGGAAGATCTGTTTTTCTCCGGTTGGTTTTTAATGACTAGAGATGGTTGAGAATGTGAATTGATGGGAGAAAAATTCAAACTCTAGTGAAGATGCAAAGATTATGAATTCTATGAAAAAGGGGTATAAAGAGTAGAAATCTGTAGCAAGGGCAATAATTAGCTTCAGAAGAAAGGAATTTCCTACTCTCGAATAATAACGAAGTGGATAAGGAAGAGCACATTTACTAGAAGGGGAGAAAGAACAAAAGTTGAGATAGCTATTTTATTAATTTGTTTAACCCTTTGCTCATACAATAAGCATTTAGTTACTATCATAACTGCTGATACTTTGTGATAAATGTCTATTAAAAGTATGACGCAACAGCAAAAATATTTACTGTCTGTTGGGCATAGAGAAACCCAAATAGAACATTGCACAGAATGACATTGGCTGTCAATAAGGCAACTGTGTGACCAGAGCTCCACGGCACAGAACACTTACAACTAGATTGGATCAGGGATATGCTTGAAAGGAAATCTGTCATTACATGTGCAAATGATTAAGAAAATGATTTAGATGTAGGGAATGGCATCGATATTCAGTATAGGGACATCTGAGTATTGTTCATTAATTCTCACAAATATGTTAATATGAGGTGTTAACAGAGTAAATGCGGTGAGAGGTATATGGGAACTCTTTATAGTACTACCTCAGAATAAAAAGAATTCAGTGAACAATTCAACTTGTTGTTCCCAAAGATCACACTTAATGATTCCGTGAGCCCAGTGAGAGTTGCATTGAACATGGACAGAAAAAGGACCAACTGGTGGGGGAACTGTGAAGTCACAGTGGAGCTGTGGGCAGTGGCACAGGAATGAGGAGTGAAAGTGGAGAGACCACCTTCTTAAGTGAATTCTCCTCATCCAGCCCTCAGTGAGGCTTCCCTATTCCCATAGGTTTTATAGCATAATCCTTCAGGCAGCACTACACCAGCTGAGTATAATTTGGAGAAAATTAACCTTTGCTACAAACCTCTATCTCTGCACCTACACATAATCAAAGCCCAGATTCAGTCAAAGACAAAGGTGTGTGTTCAGTACCCAGCCATCCCAATGCTTTGCTGTTTTACTACTCAGAATCTCAGACATTCCCCTTGAGGTAGCTGATCTCAACTTCTTGGCCAAATTCACTTCTCACCTGTGACCCATGTTCACATCAAGGAATCAGTAATGCCTGTACATTTTGGAGGATGTCCAATTTATGGGTTTATGTATTTTTTATTTGTACATTAAAAAATATTTAAGGCAAACAAATTTCATATATACAGATTTAGGAACATAGTGACAATTCCCACCCTACTCTCCCTCCCACCCTCGCTTCCACCCTTCCTTAAAGGATCAAAGTCTTGTAATCCATAAGCTGTACTTTGGAAATTTATATTCATTAAATAAAAGTTTGAAAGCAAAAAAAAAAAAAAAAAAAAAAAAACAAAAAAAAGAAAAGTGGACTAAAAAAAAAAGGATCAAAGTCTTGAGTAAAACTAAGCATGTTTTAAGTAAAATTTTTGATATCCATGAGAAGGGGGAGTGGTCCTCCCTCAGTAATCTTTGGTACATTGACAACTTTCTTAAAAATAGGGTTCCCTAAGCTTATTATCTAAATGTGGGCTGATTAGCCTTGAGAAGTAGTCCTGATTTTCCTGTTCCTGCCATGCATGCCTATTTGTGTTGCTAACATTTGCCTTTTTGTTTCTTTTTAGAAACTTCATCATTATTCAAAAAACTGTCATTTGATAATCATTTTTGATAGTGTTAACTGTGTCCTTTCCAAGTAAATCTCCTTAGATTTTTAATTTGTGGTGAGAGTCACAAATTGGCTGGTCAGAGGTGGGAATTTCAGGCCCTGTAGGAAGGGAAAGTGTTAGGACAGATCAGTGGGTAAACAGGTTTCATCTCCCTGATTTCACTCCATATGCTCCATTTACTCAGCACGGGCATGGGGCCAACCTTGATTAGCACAACTTGACCTCATGTTGGTCTTGGTATTCTTTGTTGGAGAAAAACTCATCTCACTGGAGCAATTATGTGCCTTGTCAACAATGAAATGTTTACTACTTGTTTGTTAATTCATTAGTTATTGCTTGTATTGTCATATTTCCCATAAGTATACAAAACTGTAGGAAATGTAAAAAAAGCATTTGACATGTTCTTTTTTGATTAGGCTGCATCATAAAGTGTTATATTGGGTATAATTAAATATCAAAATGTTTTTTTTTTTGTTTGCAGGGCAGCTAAATTTGAGTATTGTGATAGACATTTCTATGGATCATCAATAGTTCTCATTGCTGTATCCTAACTTGCTCCTTAGAGGATTTATAGCCATTTGTCCCTTAAAGTTAATACTGGGCAAGCACATTACTTTGGAGACAAAATGTGAGCAGAGACTAATTTATGGGAAATATTGTTTCAACAGTAGTGAATTCTCCTGGCTTAACCCTGCACCAGGAAAATGCCTTGTTGAGACGTCCTCATCATGAGTTGGTAAGCTCTGAAGTATCTTGGATCTTTGATTGATTGCAATGAGCAGAGCCCCAAAAGGACCAGCATTAGGTAAGCACCTTGCATGAGATTCATAGCAGGTGGTTATTAAATATTTTTCGAGCAAAATCATGCATGCGTGAATGATTGTCTCTTAAGGAAATGAGCTATTTGGTGGAGTGAGGGGCCGGGGCATGAAGGGAGGGAAGATAATATTAGTCTTGGCCCTGATATTGGCAGAGTCTGTGTTTTTATTCTGTAGAGCTAGCATTCTAACATTCATTTCAGGATCTTTATATTTTCTCTGTGAGAAATAAGTAAAGGTTAGGTCTCATTGGTAATTAACTTGCTTATGTAGATTATCCCTAAATGAAGTAGATGTCAATCGTCCCAATTTTGGTTCAATGTTTTGATCAAATGTCTATCCTTTAAGAATTATTTTTTGGGGCAGACATTTGGCCAATGAATTAAGCTACCAGCAGGGATGCCTATGTCCCACACTGGAATAACAGCTTCAGTTCCTACTTCCAGCTTCTGATTACAGCTTCCTGCTAAGGCTGGGAGTCAGAGGTACTGGCTCAAGTGGCTGAGTGCCTGCCACCAATGTAGGAGACTGGAGTTGAATTACAGGCTCCTGGCTTTGGCTTTCTCCCCCAACCACTGTAGACATTTTGATAGTGAATCAGTGAATGTGAGCTCTTTCTGCATCTGTCTGTGTCTGTCTACCTCTTTCTCTTTCAAATAAATAAGTAAAATTGAAAAATTTTTGAAATTAAAATGGATCTTATTTCTTATGTATTGTCCTACTAAGGATGTAATATAATACATTGATTAAAGCTTTGACTGAAATACTTGTTTTAATACATTTTGAATAAATAAGGATGCATTTCACAGTAAAGAAACCACAGAATCTGGGGCCGGTGCTATGGCACAGCGGGTTAATGCCCTGGCCTGAGGTGCCGGTTCGAGACCTGGCTGCTCCACTTCCGATCCAGCTTTCTGCTATGGCCTGGGAAAGCAGTAGAGGATGGTCCAAGTCCTTGGGCCTCTGCACTCATGTGGGAGACCTGGAAGAAGACCTAGCTCCTGGCTTTGGATTGGCGCAGCTCCAGCTGTGGCGGCTAATTGGGGAGTGAACCATCGGATGGAAGACGACTCTCTCTTTCTGCCTCTTCTCTCTGTGTAACTCTGACTTTCAAATAAATAAATCTTTTTTATTTAAAGAAAGAAATCACAGAATCTAAGAGCTGGAAGAAAGCTTGGGTGTTATGCATTTTATTCCTTCACTGAGCAGGGATACAGAAATGAAATGATTCTGATTCAGAGAATGCAGTGGGATGCAGAATGCTGGTTTGGATACTTAATAGGTTACATTTTCTGCTGTTTAAGTGGAAAACGTATCACAATCATACTAACAGAAATAAGTGATACCTTTCATCCCAGATTTGAAATAATAATAATTAGAGGACTTTAACTGCCATTTCAAATGTGCTACCTCCAGGATTAGATAAAAGGTAGAGAGACCAGGAAAAGCACCTGGCTCCTGGCTCCTGCCATCGGATCAGCGCGGTGCGCCGGCCGCAGCGCGCCGGCCGCGGCGGCCATTGGAGGGTGAACCAACGGCAAAGGAAGACCTTTCTCTCTGTCTCTCTCTCTCACTGTCCACTCTGCCTGTCCAAAAAAAAAAAAAAAAAAAGGTAGAGAGAATGTCTGCTGTTTCATTAGTGATTTTTTAAAACAATGGCACAACTCAGATAGCTAAATGATTTTTTAAGAATTTTACTTGTTTAAAAATATTTTATTAGTATAGCAAGGACAGATTTCATCTACTGCAAAGATACAATTCTAAGAACATAAGGATACTTCTCTCCTTCTCTCCCTTCTATTTCCTTCCTTTCTTTTTTTTATTTCTGTGATAACATATTTTTAATTTACTTTATAGTCACAGGCTCAATACCACACTAAATATAATGTTCAGCAAGTGAAAGATCCCTATTCATCAGGAATATACTCAAGGGCTATAAATGATAATCAAATCATAACATGTCAATTTCATTTCTATACGTTCAGTTTTTTTTGTGTGTGTATGTGTGTATGTACTCTGTATATTAGCTACTACAAATCCGAGAAATCATACAATATTTGGGGGCCAGCATTGTGGCATTGTGGGTTAAGCTTCTGCCTCTGATACCAGCATCCCTTATGGGCACTGGTCCATGTCCCAGCTGTTCCACTTCTGATCCAGCTCCTTGCTAATGGCCTAGGAAAAGCTGTGAAAGATGGCCCAAGTGTCTGGGCCCCTGCCACCCACAGAGGAGACCCGGATGAAATTCCTGGCTGCTGGCTTCTACCTGGGCCAGCCATGGCTACTGCGGCTGTCTGGGTAGTGAGCCAGTAGATGGAAGATCTCTCTGTCTTTCCTTATTTCTCTGTAACCAACTTTCAAATAAATAAATACATCTTTAGAAAAAAACTCAAGATATTTGTCTTTTTGAGTCTAGTTTATTTCGATAAGCATAATCGTCTCCAGTTGCATCCATTTTGTTTCACAGGAAAGATTTCATTTCTTTTTATGGCCAAGTAGTATTCCATCCTGTATATATACAATTTCTTTATTCAGTTATTAATTGATGAACTTTTGAGTTGATTTCGTAACCTAACTCTCTTGAATTGAGCTTCTATAAACATGGGGTACAGGCAACTCTTTAATATGTGATTTCATTTCCTTTGGGTAAATTCTCAGGTCTGTGATGACTGGGTCACATGGTAGATGCATTTTGAGGTTTCTGAGGAATCTCAATACTGTCTTTCATAATAGTTGTACTAGTTAACATTCCCACCATTAGAGTATTAGGGTGCTTTTCACCCCACAGCCTCATCAGCATTTATAGTTGTTTGATTTTTGGATGATAGCCATTCTAACTGGGATGAGGTGAAACCTTGTTGTGTTTTTTATTAGCATTTCCCTGATGGCTTGTTATCCTGAGCATTTTTTCATGTGACTGTTGGCCATGTGTATTTCATCCCTTGAAACATGCTTGTTCATGTCCTTTGCTCATTTCTTAACTGGGTTGTTCGTTTTGTTGTTGAGTGTCTTGAGCTCCTTCTATAATCTTGGAATTGATCCTTTACTAGATGCATAATTTGCAAGTATTTTCTCCCAGTTTGTTTGTTGCCTCTTCACTTTGTTGAGGGTTTCCTTTGGTTGTAGAAGCTCTTAACTTGATGTAATCCCATTTGTCTATTTTTGCTTTTATTGTGTATGCTTTTGGGTATTATTCAAGAAGTCTTTGTCTAAGCCAATGTCTTGCAGGGTTTCTCTTATATTTTCCTCTAGTAATTTGGTGGTATCAGGTCTTAGACTTAGATCCTTGATCCATTGTGAGTGATTTTTGTATAGGGTATAACATAGGGGTCTTGTTTCATACTTCCACATGTCCCTTCTGCATGGATTGATTTTAGCTGATTTGTCAAAGATTAGTTGGTTGTAGATGCTTGGATTGATTTCTGGGGTCTCTGTGCCATTGGTCCACATGTGTATTCTTCTCCCAGTACCAGGCTGTTTGAATTATAATTGCCTGTAGTATGTCTTAAAATCTGGTATTGTGATGCCTCAGGCTTTGTTTTTGTTGTGTAAGATTTCTTTAGCTATTTGGAGTCTCTTGTGTTTCCATATGATTTTTAGCATCATTTTTTTCCCTAGATATGAGAAGGATGCTGTTGGTAGTTTGATTGGGATCACACTAGGTTCACTGCAGCAGGCATGACTCAAAGAAATATTTTTGAGTAGAAATAGTAGAATTTGTGCCTCAAGTATTGTCAGGTCTGGAGCAGGCTCCCTGTAATTATTCGATAAATTGACACTAGGCTCATTTTGTTTAAAAAATTGACAAATGGGGAAGCCATAATCTATTGAGTGTAAATTTTCTTTCAAAGTTACAGATTATGGAAGGGAAAACATTGCATTTCAAGAGTATGTCGGGTGCTGTGGCTTAACAGGTTAAGCTGCTGCTTTCAATGCCAGTATCCTATAGCAGGGTGCTAGTTTGAGTCCCTGCTGCTCTGCTTATGATCCAGCTCCCTGGGAATCTGCCTGGGAAAGCAGGTCCTGCCACCACGTGGGAGATCTGAATGCAATTCCAGCCTCCTGGTTTCAGCCTGATCCCCAGTGGATTTAAGATCTCAATCTCTCCCTCTCTTCCCCTGCTCCTTCTTCTACCACTGTCACTCTACTTTTCAAATAAAATAAGGAAACACATTTTCTAAAAAAAGAGTATGTAAAATGTAAATGTAGATGGAAGTATCTTTTTGTGTCTGAAGCAAAGGTGCAATGGGAAAGAAGCAAAAGTAGCAATTGCAGAAATTGATTCTTATGTTTTATAAATCAGCTTAATTGTGCAATTAGCAGTTGAGTGGGTGATCTTTCCTTTTCTCTTAATTTGATTGACAAATTTGTTCTTGAGTGCAGCAGAATAAGTGTTATTTCCATACACAGATTAAAAGAAAGATTTGCCCCTCTTTTGATTGGTGTCAAATAAAACACTATTTTTGATAATCTTAAGAATTGTCTGTTGGAGTAATATGAAGATCATGTGAAAATCATCTTAATAAGCTAATCAACATCTGCTCTCTCTTTTATTGAAAATCACATTTATTGAAAATCAAAATTTCCCATTAGTTTATCAGATGACTAAAATGAAAGACACATAGAAAGGCTATGGTTCCGAGTTGCTTCCCATGGTTTTAGTAGGACACTATTTTGTGCTAGAGCATCTTCTACTTATTTGAATGTCCATGCTGACCTCCCCTAGTATCTTGGATGAGGCATTGCTGAGAGCATGACATTAGGTATAACAGAGGAGCATTTTTTCCATTAATACTGCATCCACAGGAGAATAGCGCAGAGGCATCTGAAGTATAAGGGCCTTCAAAAGAAAAGAATTCCCTTATTATTTTTATCCAAATCACAGAAATTCACAGCTAGATGAGTTTCTTGCAAGGAGACAGTGTTCTAACAGAGTTATCTGTGCCATGTAAATGTCGCTGCACAGATTTACTTATGGCACATGGGGGTGGTGTGTAGTAGTTGCTAGCTCAGGGTTAGGCAATGTGTCAGGTTCTGAAAGAGGCAGACATCTATCCTCACAAGGGCCACTGAGCCCAATGTTATTTTAAGGATATCAGATCCCTTACCAGATTCTTCTATCATGTTTATAAATACAACAAATAAGTGATCTAGCAGATATCAGGTGATGTCACTATGGAATTTTTCAAGTAAAGAATTGTGGTGGTACTGAAAATTGTTTCAAATGCATATAATGAAATAGTTTTGTGCTGTCCCATGTTGTAACCTTACAATATATTTATAGCCTCAGTGAATAGTTACTCCCATAATCATTATGTGTGTTCTTTTAATAAACACAAATAAATATTGTCATCTATAATGACATAATCAACAATTACAAAAATTGTGGAGCAAATGTGTGAGTATGGGAACTCTTCAGTATTTATAAGTCCGATAAAAAGGAGCTCTTCTAGATGTTTATCAAGCAGATGGTGAAAGAATTTGGAGTAAAGAGAGTAATATTTACACAGTGAGTTTAAAACATTTTAATTTGTATTCATCTTTTTATGTTATTTCTTAACATTTGAATGATTTTATACTACTATATAAATGTAAAAAATGTATATTAATGTATGCTTGAGGAGACTTCAAAGAGTTCTTGGAAACATGTCACTAAAAGATGAAGTGAATTTTTCAAGAATATTTTGAAACCTCCTTATTTATATACATATGTTTATAGATGTGTATGCATGTATTCGTGTTTAGGATTACACAGAAATAAAAATTAACTATTTGTATTTATGTGTAAACATATAAATTATTGACATAATTTTATATATAATAAAGTATAATGAACTTTTATATATAATAGGCTACCATTTGTACCATGTATATAATTAGCAGCATTAGTATGCACACACATTATCACCTGCTCCTCCAACCCTGCATCTCTATGCAACATTTTCTATTCTTAGTATTAAACTTCCCTCACTTTCCTGTGATATTCTTTATTATAGGAAAGAGGACAGGGGAAATATATATTTTTGTTTTAACAGCATCCATAGGGAAGCGCTCAATTTTGAAGCCCCTAAAAGCCATGCAACACTGTTTGAATAAAAACACAGTGACTTCCAGGTATTGAGGATGCTCCTTATTAAGACAAATCCATTGCAAAACCCATTATGCCTTTCTGCACATCTTCAGTCTTTTGATAGATGTTATGATTTATCAATAAGATTGTCACCAAGATGATGACAAAAACTCTGGCTGTACGGGCAAAAATCCTCATCTGAAAGAGGATTGCTTTCTCCACCTGAATGTAGTTAAGCAGGGCTCAAGGGACACATATCTTATGCGTGAAATCAATACGGTAATGTTACCTTGTATACTTTGGCTTATTTCTCCTTCCTGTTGTTGTTGTTCTTCTTCTGTTCTTTCTTCTGATAACAAATTGAAACATTTTAGGGATATGCGATTGTATCTATGTAGCTCAAACTAATGCCTACTGAGATAAGGAATGGAGCAATTAAGCATGAGGGCAATGGGACTAGCACTATATGTGGAACCAGCATACCTGGGATCTAGGGTTGGCTTCGTCATTTAAAGTTGTGTGAGTTTGTTAAAGCAATTTTCTCTAAGACAATAGGACACCATTTCTTCACCATGTAAATCATTACATTTATTTTTTGCATGACTAGGGAATAACCTAGACCAGGAGATACCAAATACGGTTTGTGGACACTGATGGGCTCAAGACATTTTAAGGGGGCAGCAAGGTCAAAAACTTCTTTCAGAAGAATATTAAAATCTGCATGTCTTTTTCACTGAGAGTGCAGAAGTAATGGACTGTAAAACTGGTGACACCCTAGTCTGAATCAAGGCAGTGTTAGCAAAATGAAGTAGCTGTCATTGGATCCCTCACTGCCTCACATTCACAATGTTAAAAAAGAAATGCTGGTTTCACTTGAGAACGTCTTTGACAAGGCAGAAAAAATTATTGATTTTATTTTTAACATGCTAGTGGTAGTGTGTGATTGTTTCTGGAGGGAAGACAGCTGTGTGATTGAGTTGTGAGCTGAACTAGTTGCTTTTTCATGGAACAGAAATTCTGCCTTAAGGAATGACTGACTGGCAATCTACAGTTTTCAGACTTGGATATTTGGTATAAATTTCTCTTAAAATATGAATATGGGAGCTTGTCAGTTTAGGAAAGTATTTTTACCAATGATAAAATTAAAGACTGCAAAGAAAAAAATTATTTTGGAAAGCTGGTCTTTGCCAGCATCATTCTGTATAAAGGCTGTATTGTTAATATAGTGATGGTATTAATAAATGTGATTTTAACATAATGAGTTATAATTTTTCTATTTGGAAGATCAATACAACTAATATGTGTAAATGACCAGTGGGTTGGGCATTTGGCTTACTGGTTGAGACACCAGTTCAAATGCCTACATCTCATGTCTGGGTTTGATTTCCAACTTTGTTCCTGATTCCAGGTTCTTGATAATGCAGACCCTCAGAGGGAGCAGTGATGGCTCAAGTGATTGGGTTCTTGCAACTTACATTCCCAGGTCCCAGCTTCAGTCCTGGCCAACACTAGCCATCATGGACATTTAGGGAGTGACCCAGTTTATGGGAGTTCCATCTCTCTATCTCTCAGAAAGATAAAAATTAAAAAAACTATCCTCAATGGAGTTTTATTGTAGTATCAGAAGAAGTATCAATTCTTTCTCTTTTTTTTTTTTCTTGACAGGCAGAGCAGACAGTGAGAGAGAGAGAGAGACAGAGAGAAAGGTCTTCCTTTTTTTGCTGTTGGTTCACCCTCCAATGGCCGCTGTGGCCGGCGCGCTGCTGCCGGTGCACCGTGCTGATCCGATGGCAGGAGCCAGGTACTTATCCTGGTCTCCCATGGGGTGCAGGGCCCAAGTACTTGGGCCATCCTCCACTGCACTCCCTGGCCACAGCAGAGAGCTGGCCTGGAAGAGGGGCGACCGGGACAGAATCCGGCACCCCAACCGGGACTAGAACCCGGTGTGCCGGCGCCGCAAGGTGGAGGATTAGCCTAGCGAGCCGCGGCGCCGGCCTATCAGTTCTCTTAAACAGGTGTTGAGTATTCCACTCTTTTCCAAATGCACATTGGTATGAGACTGAATTTTAAAATACAAACCTTCTATATATTCTTGACATACTGTATTAAGAATACCTGTATATTCTTGATATACTTTAAAAAGTATAAATGGGTACTTTCAAAAGCAATCTATCAGATTAGATTGAATATATAGTCAAATATGAGTCCAGTTGTCCTCTATTAAGCCAGATATTAGAGAGATTTTTAAAAATGTAAAACAATAACAAATTTACTTTTTTATTTTGCTTGGGACATATAATTGTTATGAAACATTTGTATTAAAATATAATAAGATAATCATTGTTACTTTTGAAAAAATATAATAGTTTAATAAAAATTATTTTATTCATTTGAAAGGCAGAGAGAGAGAGAGAGGAGAGAGAAAGAGAGAGAGAGAGAGAGAGAGAGAGAGAAAGAAAGAGAGAGATATTTCCCATTTCCTAGTCCAGAACCCTAATGCCAGCAACAGCAAGGGATGGGCCAGATTGAAGCCAGGAGTCTGGAAATCAAAGTACTTGGGCCATCACCAGCTGCATCCCAGGTTGCATATTAAACAGGAAGCTAAAACGGGGAGCAGAGCTGAGACTCTAAACCCAGGCATTTGGATATGGAATTTGGGCATCTCCAGTGTGTCTTAACAGGTAAGTCTAGCCTTGTGCAAATGGAAGCTTGGGTTCAAACTGGATGAGTTTCTGTTGCATATAAGCCTTTTGTTGAATAACTGTTAAGGGACAATGGGAGAAGAAAAACTGCTTTTTCTGTCACTAACCTCTTAAATTCAGAATCTGGGTTTCTTGCCTATGTAAATCAAATATCAGTCAAGCTTGACCTGTTAGCTGTGGAACCCTATAGGTTGTTAGAATACAAAACTACTTCTCAAAGTTTGGTGAATGTGTTACCCTGGGTTTCCTAATACAGTAGGTACCCCTTCCCATTTCCTCCTCTTCCTTGATTCTCACATTTCTACCGCTCAGAAATTAAGAGATAATTTTGAGCACCAAAGCTGCAGAATCCTGTCCCAGTCTGTCACTGTCCGCAGAGTAGCAGTTGTCAAATATTTTGAATGTGACCCTGGAGTGAATCCACACCCAACTCTTGCAGGGTTAAGTTCCTGGGTGGTCACTTACAGCCCTTGCTGGCTGCCCTCACATTTTGCCCTTCCTGGATAGCTCCTTCATGTGATCTTCCCAATCTCTTCTAGGGCAATAAGGGGTGATGCCCCCCATACTCACAAGACTGTGGTGGGTTACATCTTGTGTAGTAATAAAAGCTGAAATTTAAAAAAACTCATTTTAAAATAATCAGTCACATTCCATTTGGTATGAATCCATATCTGTCAAAAACTAGTCATTAATAACTACATTTGTGATTGCAAACTAATATTAGCCTCTAACACATAAGATTAGTACAAAGATATAAAAGGGGTTCTTGAGCAATCACAGAAATTACTACATGACTAAGGGACCACTTGGCAACAATTTTGAAATAATTTTGGAGGCGATGTGAATGTGTCTATGACTAATTATGTATGTGTAATCATAAATGTACACACACATATAAATATATATATATTTATGTGTTAGTTATACTTATGTGTCAGTTATTTATAAATATATATGTGTGTGTGTACTTATGAATAGAACACTTGGCATTCTGGTCGGCACCATGGAAATGCATAGAAAAATGACAGTTTGTGTCATAGAGAACACAAACATCAAAAAGAAGATTCTGTGAGTGGATGCAGGAAACAGAAATATCATTTACTGGAAAATCATCTGAAGAGAAAAATAGCAGAAATAAAGGAAACTCTAAACCCCAGTTTTTCAAATATAAAAAAGTAAAATTTGTCATATTTAATAGAATTTAAAATGGTATTATTAAGGTTGATCAATATTCTCTCAGTTTAAAACTTTCTTTCCTTAATATCCTTTTTCCATCCCTACTTCCATCAATTTCTCTTGGAAGTTGTACAACATCATACAGTAGTTTGTACTCACCTGTTTAAAATAAAAACCATATCACACCAACCTGGAGAAGAAAAATGAGTATTATTATGCTTATAAAAGAGTGCCAAGTGCTTTATCAGCATAAAGAGACAATCAGGGAAGTATCTAATCATTACCTTAATGCAGTTTGAAATATTAGTAAGTCAAAGATTGAGACAGTTAATTCAGACAGAGGACCTAATAAGCTTTCTAATGTGTCTCAAATGAACATGAGAGGAGTGTGATGTATTATGAAAATATTGATGAGTTTTGCTGAGGGTCCTTGCTCATCTGTGGAGCTGTCTTCATGATCCAATGCCTCAGTCTAATGATAGGAGAATCCTACACTGTTACTGCAATGAATGCTGTGGGTTTAATATCCCCCAACTTTTTAGTATTCAGTAAATTGAAGAACTACCTTTTGGCTTCATCAAATCACTCAGTTATTTATGAATTGTGTTTATTTTAGACATGGGTAAAAAGTATTTTGTAACAATGGTAGCTTTGGAAACCTCAAGGATATGAAATTAATATATTAGAAATCAGGAAATAGTGGTATGTTTATCTAAATATGATAATACCAAGACAAGCATTACAAAAATATTTAAGTTCTATTTCCTTCCTCCAGCATTTGTATGTATAGATAATCCTAGAATAGTAAAGATGAGATGAAGAAATAGTTTGAAAATAACCCATTAACCTATCTTTAAAATGTATTGCTGTTTAATTAGAATCCATAAATTAATAAGAATACTCATAGTCTTTCTTAAAGCCAGAAGTATAACTATCTCAATTATGTACATATACTGTAGTTGTTTTGGTTCCTTGTATTTCAGGTCTCTGAATAAGAATTGGTGAAAATTCAGAATTTTGATAGTGTTGCAGAGGGTAACTCAAAATAGAAACAAAATAAAGTTCTTGACAATATAAGAATTTTTTTTTTTTTTTTACAGGCAGAGTGGACAGTGAGAGAGAGAGACAGAGAGAAAGGTCTTCTTTTTGCCATTGGTTCACCCTCCAATGGCCGCCGCGGCTGGCGCACCGCGCTGATCCAAAGGCAGGAGCCAGGTGCTTATCCTGGTCTCCCATGGGGTGCAGGGCCCAAGCACTTGGGCCATCCTCCACTGCACTCCCTGGGCCATAGCAGAGAGCTGGCCTGGAAGAGGGACAACCGGGACAGAATCCAGCGTCCCAACCGACCAGGACTAGAACCCGGTGTGCTGGCACCGCAAGGCGGAGGATTAGCCTAGTGAGCCGCAGCGCCGGCCTCAATATAACAAATTTATAAGAGAAATATGAGTTTTAGAAACAAAGATATACTTAATCATTCATTGTCTATGTGTTTTCTGATTTGACCTCCTGACTATCAAACTGCTTAAGCAAATGTTTCTTTTTTTTTTTTTAAAGATTTATTTTATTTATTTAAAAGACAGAGTTACAGAGAGAGGTAGAGACAGAGAGAGAGGTCTTCCATCCACTGGTTCACTCCCCAGATGACTGCAACAGCTGGAGCCATGCCGATCTGAAGCCAGGAGCTAGGAGCCTCCTCGGGGTCTCCCATGTAGGTGCAGGGGCCCAAGGACTTGGGCCATCTTCTACTGCCTTCTCAGGCCATAGCAGAGAGCTGGATCAGAAGAGGGGCAACTGGGACTAGAACCGGTGCCCATATGGGATGCCAGTGCTTCAGGCCATTGCTTTAACCCACTGTACCACAGTGCCTGCTCCTTAAGCAAGTGTTTCTACAATGCATTCAGGAGGTGCCAGGAAGAGATTCCTCCACAGTGTGTGTTGCAATAATAGAACATTTCTTGATGACGCTCTTCCTTCTCTTAACTCCTTATCCAATCATTTGATTATTTTAGTAACCATATATTCATCACCATTCATTCATGCATTTTTGGAAGGATCATCTCAGTAGCCACACTAAATTACATTTTAAACATTTCTTTGTTTGCAATAAATATTATATTATAACAAAATTCTTTTGGACTTGTTTCATTCTACATTACACTTGTAGCTTTAATAGTATGTCCCTACATGTAGAAGAGAGTGTGAGTGGAATGTAAGAAGAATCAGGGAACAGTGGGATTCTTAAGCTTTCTCACAAAATTCTTCAACATAAAAATGGTGAAGGAGCAGATTTTAAATAAAGTCATGGAAGTATGTCGTCTAGCAAAGAAACTGAGATTTCCAAGAGGCTTCCTCTGAGGGAGGTATGTCCCACCTGAACCCTTGTCTTTCGGAAGAGTGCACAGTTTGTTTCCTTGTGTGGATGTGCCTCCAGCTCACACACTCATGATTTCTTATTGTTGCTTTGTATTTCATTTCCCCAGATACACCCTTTTTGTATCTCTTCTCTCACAGCTCTTTCCATCTCAGACTCTATTGCTTCTTTTATCTGCATTTGGTACTCAGACTTAGATATGAAACACATTCCCTCCATCCCTGCCTTCTTCTTTTAAATACTCCTTTTATGCCTACAACTTAACTATATTTCTTTGTTTTTGTTCACTTTTATATTTGGCTTTAAATTCCACTCCACTACTTCCATTTCCAGTAGAATTCTATCTAGAAAATGCAGCCCTGTAATTATTATTGACTTCATTCTTCCCCAATGCTCACCTGTTTAATAGAAAGACTTTTTGGTGGTAAGAGGACAAAAATACATAACACACACTATTCTACAAACATTTGTATAATGTAGTATCCATCATTGATTCAAAAGTTGATCTGAAGTCAAATGTATACTTACTATATAACCTAATATTTGTGTTTCTTGGCATTCACCCCATTTATTTGAAAATATATGTCCATACAAAAGCCTGCAAATGGATGCTCATAGGCAGTTCTATCATAATTACCAAAAATTTGGAGGAATCAGGATGCCCTTCAAAAGGTGAATGGGGCAATAAATTGTGATACATTCATTCAATTGCATAGTATATACAAGGAAATCCACTATCAAGTCATGTGAATGGATTTTAAATGCGTAACACTAAATTAAAGAGGTCAGTCTCAGAAGGCTGCATACTGAATGATTCCATTTATATGACATTGGGAACAAAGCAAAAACTACAGAACAAACCAAATAAATAGTTGCTAGGGATTTTCAGAGTAGGGTGAGTTGATTACATTAAGTATGGGGATATTTTGAAGTCATAAAGCTATTATGTATGGACTCTATTTGTGAATATGCAGCAAAATTTGTCGAATCCCATAGAACTTTAGAGCATAAAGAGAGAGCATGCTGTAGGAACAAAAAGACAACCAGGTGGCCATGTGAACCCTGGTCAGAAATCAGGGTGACAAATGAATTCAACTATATTACACGTGTATGAAATAACCTCACTGAAGACAATAGTGATCAAGAGGTGCTGACTTAAGCAACTTAGGGAATGACTAAAAATTGTCAGATTTATGACAAATCAAACTGTCTACAAACATTATACGCTAGTTGATAAAGTTGTTTCTTTTCTTTTCTTTCTTTCTTTTTTTTTTGTCAGGCAGAGTGGACAGTGCGAGAGACAGACAGAAAGATCTTCCTTTTCCGTTGGCTCACCCCCCAGTGGCCACTGAGGCCCACGCGCTTCGGCTGGTGCATCACGCTGATCCAAAGCCAGGAGCGAGGTGCTTCCTCCTGGTCTCCCATGCGGGTGCAGGGCCCAAGCACTTGGGCCATCCTCCACTGCACTCCCGGGCCACAGCAGAGAGCTGGCCTGGAAGAGGAGCAACCGGGGCAGAATTCAGTGCCCTGACTGGGACTAGAACCTGGTGTGCCAGTGCCACAGACAGAGGATTAGCCTATTGAGCTGCGGTGCTGGCCGATTTGTTATTTCTTATAGCTATATAACTTATTGATTCTGAAATCTTAGTACATATCTGCACAAAATAAATATATAACAGAGCCATATTTTTTCATTGTTGGAGTGGGGATTCACATTTTAAATGAAACAAGCAAGAGATTATTGCCAAGGCTGTCACTATAGTCTGAGATTCTGCACAATAAGGCACCGCCCAATTTAGAAGTACATTTCTTTTGTAATAGCTAACCAATTACAAGTAACCACACTTCAGCCAATCACCTAATTAGATCATGTCTAAATGAGCCAATGTCCAGCTATGACCAATCAAAATATTTCTGTACTTCCATGTTCGGTACTCACTGTCCATGTCGTGAAGTGATGCTCTCTGATTCCCTTTTAGTTTACATGCAGCTCCCCCATTTGTGAACCTTTTGCTGTTGTTAAAATGAAGCATGTTAGCTCACGCTGCGGCTCACTAGGCTAATCCTCTGCCTGCGGCGCCAGCACCCCAGGTTCTAGTCCCAGTCGGGGCACTGCATTACTGGATTCTGTCCTGGTTGCTCCTCTTCCAGGCCAACTCTCTGCTGCAGCCCAGGAGTGCAGTGGAGGATGGCCCAGGTGCTTGGGCCCTGCACCCGCATGGGAGACCAGGAGAAAGCACCTGGCTCCTGGCTTCGGATCAGCGCAGCGCGCAGGCCGCAATGCGTTGGCGGTAGCGGCCACTTGGGGGGTGAACCAACGGAAAAAGGAAAACCTTTTTTTCTGTCTCTGTCTCTCTCTCTCACTGTCTAACTCTGCCTGTCAAAAATAAAAAATAAAAAAAAGCATATTAAATTTAAGTTGTCTAAAGCCTTTTTTCTAACATACATAATCAAGGAGAGAAAGCTATAATGGACCACATAGTCTTGCATTAATTTGGATATATAAAATCTGGCTTAGCTTAATATAGATAGTGATGCATATATGGAGAGCTAATTATACATGATGTGTATGCATAAATATTTCCTCGTTCTATCCACTGATGAGCCCAACCATGACATCTCAGCACAGACTGTAGTCTTAAATATCACTCTCTGATAAAAGGAACCAAGGTCTGTCCAAAAACGGCTGATTCTAGGCTCATTCTGGTAAATACATGATGAGCCTGGAGCATCTCATAGTGCCTGAATTTAAAGAAATGCTAAAACACGAGTGATAACAAAAGAATTTCCAACTGTCAAAGTATATGATATTGCATTATTTAATGAGAATAAATAAATTATAGCTAAATATCTATGAGTTAATACTGATACAAATAAACAACTGCAAAAGTAAATAACTAGGGGGAGGACACACAAATATACCATATAGAGAATTCCAAATCATTGGTGAAGATATTCCCTTCTCAAGGAGATGGAGTACAACTCTGGGCTCCTGTATCTGTGAAGATGGGGAATACAGTTAATGACTTATTTCCAAAGAGTTCAAGGAGAGCAAAAATGAAACTTCATAGTGGGAAATGCTGTCAGCCACCACCTCAGCCAGATGAATAAGGTTTACAGCATTAGTGATGTGCTGTTAGCAATCACCCTTAATGTTGTGCTGAGAATCTCACTTCCTGTCTGTGCTTTTCCTCCTCAAAGTTATGTCTGAATGTAGTCATGGAAAAAACCTCAGCCAAACTCAAACCGAGTGACACTACCAAATGCCCAACCAGTAAAACTCAGCACTGTCCAAATCAAAACAAACAAAAGAAAACAGTCACAACTAAGAAGAACCTTCGGAGACATGGTGACTAAATGTAATGTGGGATTCTTTCCTGGAATGAAAAAAACATCAGCAAACATTGGGAAATCTAATAACACACGGATTTTAGTTAAAAATAATATATATACAAGGCTGACTCTGTGGCACAGTTGTTAAAGCCCCGGCCTGCAGTGCCAGCATCCATATGGGCACCAGTTTGAGTCCCAGATGTTCCACTTCTGATCCAGCTCTGTGCTATGGCCTGGGAAAGCAGCAGAAGATGACCCAACAGCTTGGGCCCCTGCACCCACATGGGAGACCAGGAAGAAGTGCCAGGTTCCTGGCTTCAGATCAGCTCAGCTCTGGCTGTTGTGGTCACCTGTGGAGTGAACCAGCGTATGGAAGACCTCTCTCTCTCTCTCTCTCTCTCTCTCTCTCTCTCTCTCCAGCTCTACTTCTCTCTGTAACTCTTTCAAATAAATAAAATGAATCTTAAAAATATGTATATAGATATAGTTAGAAATATAGATAGTTGATGAGAAAGATGGACTTGTCAAGGTACAGCTCCATATGTTGAAGTATCCCTAATGAGACAGAAGCCTGCTAGGTACGGAGGAACATCCAGTGGGGTGGGGGTCTGCGGACACCTGCATTGGGAGAAGAAAGGGTGGAGGAACCAGGGCTGAGCTTGATTACAGGGTGCAGTACAGGCTGTTCCAGCTAGGTGCATAAAATCATTTGAGAATGAGTCAGTCCTAAGAATGCAAAACCAATGCATAATGCAAAGGCTCTTCACTTGTGATTGTTAAGGGGTAGCCACAGAACTATTTCTGATTCATTGAACTCTGACTCTCTATTTCCTTGGCATGCTCCCTTGCAGCTGAGTGTTAGTCTGGAAAGTGTAGGTAAAGAGAACATGCTTTAAAACAGAGTTTTGAAGATTGATAAGTGGATGGGCTTTTAAAGTGAGCATGTGTTGGATCCTTAAAATGAGAATCAGAGAATATTGGAGACAATGAGCTGGCTAGTTTGGCTAACATGGCCTGTGCAAGTCTGGGTATGACTCTAGAAGATTTGCATTTTGGGGGAATCAGTAAGCAGAGGGGGTAAAAATGGCCAATGTTGAGAACCTTTGATGTTTTAATGTTATTTAGTAATTTATATTTTTTTGACTTTGAGGAAAATTTTAAATGGATTTTCCCTGGGAAATAAATGTTTAACTCTCTTCTTATATGTTCACCATTCTGTAACATATACTTTAATTCAAAGTGGTCATTCTACAGTTAATGCTAGCCAATCTACTATGATTAATCAAACAGGGTTATAGACACAATGCCACATTTAGCCAGATTGATAAGTTATAAGCTTGTCAAGTAACTAATAGATTATGGTAAATTAATAAGAAGAGTTTGGGAGGTAATAAATATCTCTCTCACCAAAATTTATGTATTACGATACTTTACTCCAAATGAAATTTATGTGATATCTGATTGGGGAAGAACCATTTTTGTCATCTTGGATGGCACCCTCTAAAATGGTCTCTGATGATCCGACCTCCTGGTAGTGACATCTTTGTAAATTTCTCTTCCCTTAAATGTGTGTTATAACTAACAACTGGCTTAAAAATTAGAATATGGCAAAAGGATGGATGCCATTTTGGAGACTGGGTTACAAAAACACTATCTTCTGTGTCTGTGTCTGTCTCTTCCTCTCTTACCTCCCGCCCTGGAGGAAGGTGGCTGATGCATTGTGAATAGTTTTACAGAGAGGGTTAATGACCAAGAGCTGATGTTACCAGTCCACGGCCAGACAAGACCAGAGCTTTGTGAATGAACTTGGAAGCACATCTTCCAGTCATGTCCTGACATGATTGCAGCCACTGCTGACACCTGTTGGAGCCTCAGGCAAGATTTTGAGGCAGAGGACCCTGCTATGCTATGCCAGGAGGCCTGATCCTCAGGAATGGTGAACTATTGAATGTGGGTTGTTTCAAGCAGCTGAAATTACTTGACAAGCTTATAAAAGTAATTTGTTACAAAGTATTAAATAATCATTACATACATTTTATATTTTACTAAAAATTTTTATTAAAAATCAAGTCACCGAATAATCTTTTTCTTTTAAGTAAGGAGAGTAGGATTGAAATTCTGTAAAAATTCCTTTGTTCTGATAGAATATATGTTATAGAGTGATTTCTGTAAATAAAGTTTTGGAACTAAATGTAAGAAATACAATTTCTTCTACCTTTTCAGAATAAAACCAGTGTGTGTTATATTTCAAAGAAAATTCCTGACACCTCTTTAAAGACACTTGAATCATTTTATTGCATTTCATTTGATTTTTCTCCTCAATTACCACGGATTTGCCCATCTTTCATGGGGAAAAAATGTGACTTTAAACTGAAGTAGGACAAAAACACACGTTTGGCCTTGACTTCTGATCCTTCCTAGGTGTGTCTAAATTTAAGCTATAAAAGGAACAGACTTCTTTCTCCATATTTGCTAGTGGAATGGAAAGGAAGCAAGGGCTGGTTTCAGCTAAAGAGTTAAAAGATTGTTACTAAGGCTTTCAGGGGGAAATGAAAATCCAATGGAATCTAACATAGTATGTCCAACTGGCATTTGTCTAGTTCCCCATTTGTCTGCTGTTCTAAAGTGCTCCCTCCACTGGGCTTCCTTTTCTACACAATGTGGCCCATTTTTGTTCCCTCTGCTAATGCTCCCCATATGCTCAGATCAAGTTTCACACCTTCTTCTATCCGTTTCGCCTCTTTTGGCTTGTGCTCTGTTTGCCTGCCATATGTAACCACACTGGCAACATTTCCAGTCCCAATTTAAAGTTTGAAACGTGTCTTTCCCTGAATTTTGTATTTTTACACCTTTGGAACTTGGCATCATTTCTCTCCATCAAAGTCTGACTGATTCTCTTTCATATTTTTCTTCTTCAGCTAGTTACTTTCAGAGGCACTAACTTCTACATCTATCATTTCTGGCCCTACTCTGAGTTCAGAGAACATAAAAATGTAAGAAAAATAATCTATAGTTCAGCGGGAGCCATCACAATAGACAGGTGGTGTATTTATGAGACAGCTGGATTAGACTAGATTCTCATTTTAGTTTTTCAGCTGTGTGTTTGTGTGTGTACAACCCTTCTTTGGCTGAAGAGTGACTGTTTACTACCGCAGAAACAAATGTTTGTTGTTACATGTGAAATACGCCTTCATTTGCAATTCATAGCACTACTTGGAGTGATTATTTCAAAATTTAGATTGTAGTTTTCACTTACCTGATGGCTCTGTATGGACAAAAGACTTCCTGTTGCGGGCCAGTGCTATGGCTCACTTGGCTAATCCTCTGCCTGTGGCGCCGGAATCCCATATGGGCACCGGGTTCTAGTCCCTGTTGCTCCTCTTCCAGTCCAGCTCTCTGCTGTGGCCCAGGAAGGCAGTGGAGGATGACCCAAGTGTTTGGGCTCCTGCATCTGCATGGGAGACCAGGAGGAAGCACCTGGCTCCTGGCTTCGGATCGGCGTAGCTCTGGCTATAGCGCCATCTGGGGAGTAAACCAACAGAAGGAAGACCTTTCTCTCTGTTTCTCTCTCTCTCTCACTGTCTAACTCTACCTGTCAAATATGTAAAAACAAACAAACAAACAAAAAAAAAACCTTCCTGTTGCAATCTCCATCGCCCATTAGATTGCTGACTAGGACAGATGCTTCTGCAGTTATTCCAGATTGATTCTTTCTCTCCCTCTATACCTTCTCCGTTTTTTATGATTTCGGTCAGATCCCTCACTCCTTACACCCACATTCATCCTAACTCCTCCAATCTCTTATAGTGTTAACTGTCTATCTCTTTTTAGCTCTTAATTACCTACTCCTATGCAGCCTGGAAACTTTTTCCTTTCTCGTTTGCCTGACAATTGCATGCTTGTGATCAAAGACTCATGGTGAGCCTCACCCCCTCCATGAGGTCATCCCTGAGTACTCTCACTCTGCACCATAGAATGACAACCGAGAGAATGTGTATTCCCTTACCTGTGGCCCTCAAGCGTCTTCTGTGTGTGAGCACTGAGCATGTACTCCCCTATTTGATAATGTATCCACTGTATGCACCTCTCCATTGCACAGTGAACTCCTTTGCCATTGGTTCACCCTCCAATGGCCGCTGCGGCCAGCATGCTGCGGCTGGCGCATCGTGCTGATCCGAAGCCAGGAGCCAGGTGTTTTTCCTGATCTCCCATACAGGTGCAGGGCCCAAGGACTTGGGCCATCCTCCACTGCACTCCTGGGCCATAGCAGAGAGCTGGCCTGGAAGAGGGGCAACCGGGACAGAATCCGGCGCCCCAACCCGGACTAGAACCCGGTGTGCCAGCACCGCAGGTGGAGGATTAGCCTAGTGAGCCATGGCGCCGGCTGCACAGTGAACTCTTTCTAGTAGGCATTCACTATATTCAACTCTGCCTAGTGACCTGGAAAATGTCTGAAAAATTAAAGAAGCTCAACATATACTTGACCAAACAAATGGAAGAACACAAAAGAACAACAGAATGAACATGTACAGGAATTAATTACTAACATTGTGATGTGCATCAAATAATTGCAAATGTATCTAAATCACCTCGAAATATGTGTCAATAAATCAACTAATTATGTGGATGAATTAATAATCATTATTTTTATCAACATAGGAGCATCGTATTAATTAGAAGCATGTATTAATTATTGGCTATGCATACATCTATTCTTTGCTGAATAAATAGAAGGGAAATGAGTCGAGTGCATCACAGACATTAGCACTCCTATTTAATAAAGAGAGGAGATATTTTAAATTCACTATTATATATAACTTTTTATTAAAAAGATAATTTACTGAACTTTGAGAAAGAAAGTAGAGGGGCAGGCGCTGTGGTGCAGTGGGTAGAGCCTCTGCCTGCAGTGCAGGCATCCCATATGGGTGCTGGTTTGGGTCCTGGCTTTTCCACTTCCTATCCAGCTCTCTGCTATGGCCTCGGAAAGCAGTAGAAGACAGTCCAAATCCTTGGGCCCCTGCACCCGCGTAGGAGACCCAGAGGAAGCTCCTGGCTCCTGGCTTCGGATCAGTACAAGTCTCCCTGGGCATTGAGGCCACTGGGGAGTGAACCATCGGATGGAGGACCTCTCTCTCTCTCTCTCTGCCTCTCTAACTCTGCCTTTTAAATAAATAAATTAATTAAAAAAATAAAGTAGAGAAAAAATAGTAGAGAAACTATTGGAAGAGAAAATACCAACAAACTCAGTATTTTAAACCACAGTATTCAGTGTGCTTTTCTTATGTGTTTTTCATGTAGTTTGCAATTTTGTATGGTATCACATTAGAATGACTGCATAACAGTCAATATGAGATTGGAGCAAGGAAGGAAAGGTAGGTATGGTGGGAAGTATCATCATGCTCTTAAAACTACATATAAAATACATGAAATCTGTTCCCTTTGTATAAATAAAAAAATAAAGAGATTGTTGTATTTCAACCTCTTGAAATATACCACAGGGAGTGCAGTGGAGGATGGCCCAAGTGCTTGGGCCCTGCATCCCATGGGAGACCAGGAGGAAGCACCTGGCTCCTGGCTTCAGATCAGTGCGGTGCGCAGGCAGCAGCGTGCCGGCCGCAGCGGCCATTGGCGGGTGAACCAACGGCAAAGGAAGACCTTTCTCTCTGTCTCTCTCTCTCTCACTGTCCACTCTGCCTGTAAAAAAAAAAAAAAAAAGAAATATACCAAAGACATGAATAGTACATCTGATTGAACCACACCAGAGGAATTGCTAGAAGGATTTGGACCAAGGATTTTGAAAGGTTGGATTTAGGTAGGGGTGATTTCATCAGAGTGTAAAGGATAGGGGCCCGACTCTGAACTAGGTGCTGTCAGAAAAATATTAAATTTAGGATATGTTTGTCTTGGAAATAATTTTCAAGGAAGTGAGAGGATCAAAGCAATGCTGTGTTGTCATTGGTAAAAAGGCAAATTCCCAGGAGTGGTATTGCTGGGGCATATGGTTTACCAAAAAGAAATGAAATCAGCATATGAAACAGTTATATGTACTCCCATGTGCATTGCAGCTCAATTCACAACAGCTAAGATATGGAATAAACCCAGGTGTCCATCAACTGATAACTGGATAAAGGTTATGTGGTATATATACACTATGGAATACTACTCAGCAGTAAAAAAAAAAAAAAAAAAAAAGGATTCAAGTGGAAACTATTACACTTAGTGAAATAAGCCAGTCCCCAAAAGACAAGTTCCATATATTTTCCCTGATCCATGGTAACTAATAGAGTACCTAAAATGTAATGTTTGGGAGTGAAATTGACTTTTTGAGATTTGATGATTGTTTACAGCCCTTGTCTTTACTGTTGAGGATCAGTATTTTTTTCTTCACCCTATTTGTTGAACTCTTTACTTAGTGTAGAATTAATCATACGTGTATGAAGTTAATTGACATAGATCTTAGTGAAGAATAGTAATGGGAAGAGGAGAGGGAGGGGGAAGAATAACAGGAGCATGGGTGGGAGGGAGGCATCAGGAAGTATTACTATGTTCCTAAATCTGTATATATGAAATAAATGAAACTGGTATACCTTAAATAAAATTAAAAAAATAAAAAATCATAATAGTATATACAAAAATGAATATTTTATGAATTTAGAAATGTTGTTCTACTAGAGAAAACCTTAAATAATTTGTTCAGGGCAAGAATGTCATCTGTTGGCAAAAATCATCATGACATATTGTGAAGGAATGAATTAGTAGCAAAAAAAGAGATTGCTAGAAATATATTGCAAAATGATGCAAGATTCTCTAGAAAGTTACTGTATTTACATTTTCAAAGTAAGATATATATATACATATATATATATATAGTGTTTTTTAAAAATTTATTTGACAGGTAGAGTTATCGGCAGTGAGAGGGAGAGACAGAGAGAGAGAGGTCTTCCTTTCACCTTTCACCCCCCAAATGGCTGCCACGGCCGGAACTGCACTGATCTGAAGCCAGGATCCAGGAGCTTCTTCCTGGTCTCCCAAGCAGGTGAAGGGCCCAAGCACTTGGGCCATCTTCTACTGCTTTCCCAGGCCACAGCAGAGAGCTGGACTGGAAGAGGAGCAGCTGGGACTAGAACCAGCACCCATATGGGATGCGGCGCTGCAGGCGAAGGATTAACCAAATGAGCCATGATGCCCACCCCTGTGTATTGTGTTTTAAGCTGCTAAATTTACAGTTATTTGGTACTCAATAATAATCATGTATTAATTTTTGATTTCTCAAAATATATTTCCATTGGAACTTCCTGAAAGAATGTGTCAATAATGTTTTCACCTAATTCATAAATAAATAAGCACTTCTGAATGCTAATATTTTAGTTCTGCATTTTTACCCAAATTAACTTATAAAATTAATAAATAGAAATAAAAGACACTTCTACAATAACTTAGAGCACGTTCCTCTATTTTGAGTATTTTGTCCAAGCTACTTTCATTGTAGTTTTGAAACAAAAAGAAGCTAAATAATAAATGATAATAAAATCATTTAAATTGTTCATGTTTCTCTTAAATGTTTAATAACTATTATATGTATTAAAACATAGTAAATAGCATTTTGAATTTGTCCTTAAATGTACATACTGAAGCACTGTATAATTTATAAAAATAAGTGCAATTGTATGCTTGATGTATATCCCTTTTGTGTGTATGGTACTTTCAGAAATGTAAACAATTGCCTTTGCTCTGCCTGTGAATGCTCAGTCCACTGGCCTTCCTGCCTCTGATTTGGCATGTTTTATTCATTTGTGACAGTCCTGTAGCATCAGTCATGCCCTGCAGCCAGCAACTCCAGCCTTTATGTGGCTCAGGACTTTCCCTGTAATTATTTCTCAAGTCATTTCCAGACTACCTCATAAAACATTTTTAATGGCACTGTATGGGAACAGATATAAATTAATTCCATTTTCAAGGGCTTTTAAAAAATGTAGCCCTGTTTTAAGGCTGCTGTTAATTTTGTTTTGCTACTTTTATCGGAGGCATAAAATGCATGTATATATATTTATTAAAGATAAGGTTTTTGATGTTGCAATCTGGGAAAAAATTGCAGTGTAAAGGTAAAGCATTTTCCTTTATTTCCTTTTTTTATTTTTTCCCTTTTTTGGTGGGGGTGTGTGTGTGTGGGAGAGGGTGGAGGGCGGGGGGATAAGCAGTCACCACTCCTTTACCAGATGCTCCAACTTTCTTGTCTGTTTTACCAGCATCTATTCCCTTAGCATTATGATTAATGGAACAGTTTCAGAATTTTAAGTGTCTTGATAACTAGCCAGTGCCTGCTCTGTGGAGGCTATGTTGAAAATAAATAACAATAAAAACAGGATGATCCAGGCTTCTGAAGTCTTCAGATAAACCATCACTGTGATATTGCTACCACCGTTGTGGAAAAGAGGACAGCATTTCACATTTCTGGCATTGTCCATGACAACAGAGCAGCAGAAAGGAGGCATGGATTTCTGGAGTAGCATTAGGATACAGGACTCCTGCTGAGCTCCCCAGTCGCTTGCTCTGCACAGCTGCCTTCTCAGTTGGGGGTTTGAAATCAGCTCTGTGAGAAGAGACTGAAATGACCATGATGTATTTTCCTCACTAGGAGTAAAAGGTAATGTTCAATTAACGCTTCAGCCTTCTGCTTTCCAACCAACTTACCCCTGCCTTTCATTTGTGTCTACGTGTGGCTTTAGATGTTCTTTTTAAAATTTATTGTCTTTGCTTTCTGTTCGTCTCATGGAATAAACCGCTTGAACTAGTCTTTGTGCTTTGACTAACTGGGGAAGGATCCTGCACTTCTCACGGCTTCAGTGAAATTAGTGAGAGCAGTGTGTTCATTCATACAGGATATTAGCAAGGTTCCTGTTCACCTTAGCTAAGCCTGCATGTACCATAGTAAAAATACTACAAACTGAAAGAATGATGTCTGTTTTAAAAATGTTTCAACAAATATAGCATCTGACTTGTTGAAAATTTATGTATTTATTTACCTGATTTGATGCTCTGTTGTAAAATTATATGTATTATGGAGTTGATTGTGAGCTCAACTTTCAGGATTATTTGGATAGCAATAAAATTATACTTAATATCAATAAAGCAATGTTTTAATCTTCTAGCCATAAAGACTCATTATCTTCATTTTCATTTGTTACAAATTGTACTTGGGTTGCAGAGATAAAAATTAATAATAAAACACAATTTTATATAATTCTTTCCTTACAAGGTTATTTGGTTTGCCTAAGATAATCTTTTTATTCTTTTGGGGAACAGTTAATTTTATAAGCCCAGAATGATCTGAAAAATAAGTACTTTATGATTTAGGAGGGAATTTCAAAAAGTTTGTGGAAAATATGTATTGTAAAAACTTTTGCATTCATTGCAAAAAATTTTGCAACAGAACAAACATCTTTAATTCTATTTTTCCTCCTTTTGACATCTCTTCACATGTACATTTCCATAGATGTGTGAGTGTGTGCTTAACTCACATTTGAGTCTCATGCATTTTTCTCTGAGACTTTCATTAACATTCTGGAAGAAAAGTTTGATGCATTTGAACTTGAATAATAGTCTTAAAAATGAAATTTAGGAATCTCAAATTTATTGGAAGCATGTCAATGAAATTTTGTTTTAATGCTTTGAGCTAAAATATCAATTACCATCATTTTTATAAGTCATTTAAAAATCTGGCTGGCAACTCATTTTACAAAAAAAATGCACTGTGTATCAGGCTTTGGATCTGTAAATGGAGACAGAAAGATAAGCAGTGTTCTCATTTTCCACATTTGGAATCTAATCCTTTAGATCAATGAACAATTTTCTGAAGCAGGATCTGATGTTAACTCCATTGCTGCTGTACAACCAATGTTGAGAGAGTAAAGTTTTGCAGAATTTATTGAAAAATTGGAATAACATTTGCCAAAGATAAAATTGGTACAAAGTAGATTAATTTTTGCTTACTCAGATGACAACTCTTTGTTGAGTTACTATTTTGTAGCAGGTGTTTTAAACAGTAAGAATGTAACAATGAATAAGAATCTGCCTTCATGGAGCTTTCATTCTAGCATGTTCTTCAAAAATAAGTGCAGCAGAAGTACTCTGGAAGTTGAAGTTGCTGATTTGCTATGATGGCAAATCATAGCCTGCTTGTTTTTCATGTAATATGATACTGGCTTAAAGGAGAAAAAGAGCTATACAAATGTTTTTAAGCACTTTCAAAGTGATCAGAAATGATTTTAAGCTACATGACAAATAGTATTCATGATTACAGTTTTTTGCACCAAAATGAATTTAACTTTAAAATTCTATTTTCCTTGAAGTTTTTGGAGTATCTTTGTAACTTGTAATAATATAGTCTTTCCAATTTCTGATTTAAGGAGAGAGTGCACAAATTACTTACATTATTCATACAATGTATTGATTTTAATCCTGGACATTCAAGAGTGATTGGTTTCTTAGCAGTAGTTTACCTGGTGCTTCCCCATGACTTGCTCATTGGTCAAACGTACAGGTTCTTAATGCTTATTGAAAATGTCAACTTGCTGTCTGTTAGTTTGGTTTGGTGGACTAGTGACACTGTCCACACAGCAGGCTCATAAGACCACAGAAACAATTTAGGAAACATTTACATTTATATGTGGCTTCATATCATCTCTTTTTTTTTCACTTTGAATACTTAATTTCCCTATATTTTAAGATTGCAGTGTCATACATTTTTCATATTTTAAGTCTTGATTCCTTTCACAGTTTTGTTGATTTCTATTTTATCTATCTACTTGTCATCTATCTATCCTCTGACTTCAATTAAGAATCTGATCCTTTTAGATCATCCTCAGAAATTTCTGGAACATTTTCTCATTACTGCCTTTGCTACAAATGCTACAGTTGAAAAACATAAGTGTTCCTGTTCTCAGACTTCTGTTCAATGAGAGCGGCCCTCTGCTTTAGTTATGGACAATGAGGCATGACTTGCTAAGAGCTCTATGTTATAAGGGCATGCTCTAAGATATTTCCTTACGTGGAAGCTGGCGTGGTACCTTCTTCCTTATTTCTCAAAGGCAGACTGGAATGCCATTGTTCCTATCTCATGACCATGAGAAGGCAAACACAAGAAATACCCAAGAGAATTTAAAAAATGTCAGTCTTGCTGTGACAAAACCACTGAACCAATATTTGGTGCCTTTCTAAAGATTATTTCTGTTAAACAAATTTTAATTGATCCATAGTATACATATTTATGGGCGCATTGTGATGTTTGATACATGTGTGGAGTCACAATTACCTGATGTCTATTGGGTCACTCTAAATGTCTAAATGTTTTTTTCTGTTATTTTCAGCTGCTGGCATTCCTAACTATTGCCACATGTATACTTGCAATGTCAATTTGTAGGAAAGTGTTGAAAGTTGATCATTATGTTAAATGAAAATTTTAACAGTGAAGGTAAAATCCAATTATTTTCTTGAAGAAACATATGGTGAGCAATTTATATGGTAAGCAAATAAAATCCAAGGAATTTCTGATATTAGACCAAGCTTTGTGACTGCCTTTAGGAGTATGTTTCTTACCATTTCTTGGTGTTCATTTTTTCACATATAAAATAAGGGATTACATTGTTTCTCAGGTCCATTGTAGACATGAATTTCCAAGTTTATGAGAACAAATTGTATTTTTAAGAAGATTTATTTATTTATTTGAAAGGCAGAATTACAGGGAGAAAGAGAGAGAGAGGGAGGGGGGAGAGAAAGAGAGAGAGAGAAAGATAGAGAGACAGAGAGAGAGAGATCTTCCTTCTATTGGTTCTCTCTCCAAATGGCTGCAACAGCTGGACCTCAGCTGGTCTGAAGCCAGAGGCTGGGAGCTTCATCCAGGTCCCCCATGTAGAAGACAGGGGCCTAGGTACTTGGTCCATCTTCTTTTGCTTTCCCAGGCCAGTAGCAGGGAGCTGGATCAGAAGTAGAGCAGCTGGGACACAAACAGTGCCCATTTGGTTTACCAGCATTGCAGGTGATGGCTTTACCTGCTATGCCACAGCACCAGTCCCCAAAATGTATTTTTAATCCATATATTCATAACACTACATGATAAATGATATAAACGATATTTTAACATTATTTTGGGTGTGAAAAATCCATTGAACGTTTTCTCTTCATGCTTAGGATCGTGTATGTTTAACATTGAAACATTAGGCTGTGAGTTAATCTTTTGATATACTGCATATTCTTTGTTCTAAAAATGTAATTCATTTGTCTATTTTCCTGGTTAAATGAGCATAAATATAATATCTGTAGGCATCTCTTTGGAGGACTTTCTCCTAACAAAACCTCTACAGCTTCAATAATTTTATGAATGTAAAATCCAGACAAAACATTTCCTTTATCATGGATATCTGTCTGACACACTAGATTGCTCAGCCTTCTTGTCATATGACTGTGCCATTGTATGCAATTACCGAAGAAGTTTTGTTGTTAGAAAGAAAAATATTTTTAGACTACTCTTAGGAGTCATTAAGCACAACAAATGAAATGCTCCTATATTGTTTAAAATAATATATGCAAATGTGAATTAAAGGCAGAATATAACATGAACAACAATAACTTCAAGGTCTGCTATATTTTTTCAACTCATCTTGCAAAAATAGGGGGCTATGCCTCCTGACCAAGTTCTAGAGCTCCAACCTAGACTTCTTTGGCCATGATAATTTTGATGTTTAATTCTGAGCTGTAATATGGTTGACATTAGAAACTGAGATGTGAAAAGAAGTCGTTACTGGAAGTAGGAAATAAGTGAAAGATGGCCACCCAGAGAGGATAGCAAATGCAGAAATTCACACAGAAATGAAAAAACAAAAAAGAATGAGTGGCATGAGTGTGCGTGCATGTGTCTGTGCACATACTTGTGTTGTAATTGGAGATGGAAAAGTGAAAACGCTGCAATATAGAGGTTCTGTCTTTCTCATGGAATGGGGAAGCTATTGCCAGATAATTACAATTATTTCTTGTTTCCCAGAATAACATTCAGTCCTTGAGTTGGAGAGTCTATTGGTACTTACAAATGAGGGATTCTTTTTTTTTTTTTTCCCCTAAAACAACGGCACATCTCCTTGTGGTAGCTGAGTACAAAACAAATAGAGATGCATTTTCTCTACATGCTGGAAGCACTCATCCCTGTTACCAAGGAAACATCCTCCCTCCTCAAGGGTCACCTTTGAAAACAACTGCAAGATTCAACATCAGATCAATAGAGAAATGCTAAGGCCTGAACTTCCTAATGTTGCTCTTATTTTAAATGTGGTTTTCAACAAACCCTGGCTAATGTGATTACTAACTGGTGGGAGCAGCAAGGCAAAATTGAATGTGGAAAGCTTCACACCCAGTAGTTTTCAAGTTCTGCTTGGGGAAGCTTGTGTTTTTTGGTGGAAAGGCTTTGAGTGTGGGAATATACAGGGTCAGCACCCTGGAAAGAACTGAGATCCAGGCTTAAAGGAGAAGCTTCATGTAAGACTTTATCTGAGTAAGAGCCTACTCACTTAAAAAAAAGTGTAGAGTGATTACTCCTACTTCATCATACTTTATCGCAATCAATGTCATTTTTAATTTTTGAGAATGCTTATTGCATATTAAAATTGTGCAGATTTTGTGTCAATGAAACACAATTTCACCTATCCATTCATTTTTTTCAAACAAAAAAAATTTAATCTGTATTATGTACCGAGTACTAATCTAAGGAAAAAAAGGGATAGAACACAATGCTTATATTTAAGGTCTGGGAGCCCTCACTTGAAGGAGAAAGAGACGTGAAAACAGAAAATGGAATCTGTTGCAGAAGAAATACAGCAAGATGCTCCTAATTCTTCCTGAGAGGTAAGGAAAGCTTTGGGAAAAGAAAAAGCCTCATCTCAGCACTGAAGAATGGGTAAGCATGGAGCAGGATAGTCCAGCCCCAGAAAGGTGTTCTAAGACAGAGACAGTAGCACACGTGAAGTTCGGAGATGTGAACAGCAAGACTTCCATGGACTAAACTTCAGGATGTATTTGGGCGTGTGACTGGATAGGAAGTCGAAAAGGAAAATGAGACTTTGAACCTGCAAGCTCTTGTATAGTATGAGAAAGCATATATTTCACTGCCATTTTACTGTTTAATTTTAAATTCAATGGAAGGTATTATTTAATACCATCATAAGTAGAGCTCTAACTACCCTGGTATTGTTCTTTTACACTTTGGCAGTCCAGTCCAGAATTACCTGTAAATACCTATGTGCTTTCATATTGCTAAAGGAATAAGAATTTTTATAATTTCCTTTTCATCTGGAGCAAATTGTGAAATATGGAAATTAACGTTCTTGTTTTTAATGTTCATAATAATATTTAATTTATAAGAACAGTACGGGAAGTGGGGGCTTAGCTTTGTGGTTAAGTCGTCTGCATTCCATATTCAGAGTACCTGGGTTCAACTCTGGGTTCTGTCCTGACTCCAGCTTCCTTCCAATACAGAGCCTGGCAGGAAGCAGTCTTGACTCAAGTAGTTAGAGTCATGCCATCCACATGGAAGGCCTGGATAGGGTTCACAGCTCCTAGTTTCAGTCCTCAGCCAAGAACTGTTATGAGTATTTGGGGAGTGAAACAGAGGATTTTTTTTTTTTACCTCTCTCTCTCTCTCTCTCTCACCCCCCCCCCCTTTCAGATAAATGAAATAAATAAAAGACAAACAGTGGAATTTTATTAGAGAGGTTCCCATTATCTATCTACACTGTCAAAGTTACTGTTAATTAAGTTGCCTGTATCAATCATTTCTTGAAATCACATTGCCTCATTTCTTTGCCAGAAAATTAAAATGAGACAAATACAGACAGCTCTCCTATCTGCTAGTGTTATGAGCCACAAAGAAATGCACCTTGTTCGCTCGCCATTTAAAAGGGACCAGAATGAAACAAAATGTGGAGAGAATTGATGTTTGAGAGCTAGAGCTTCTCGGCATCATCTAGGTTAGCCACCTGTTCTAGCCTGCATTTGCTGAATAAATTAGATGCTCTTGGGAAAGTGTACACAGCTGACTGGTCTGCTTGGTTACCAAGGCAACCACTTTTCTCTCTGCTCTACGCCTCTGAAAGGGTTCATAACCCATTAGTGTTCCTCTGGGCAAGAACATAAGGAAATTCCTTTCTCTCTTTTCATTCATTTTCTTTCTTTTTTCCCCCAATTTCTGGTCACGATGAGGAGATTAATAGATACTCTTACCATATGTGTTTATTTAGACCATACCTTTTCTATGTGTTTGAAAAAACTTAGATCCAAATCTTAAAGGCACACAAACGGCAGCTAAATATGGGGATGTGAATAGTAATGACAAATAGAAAATATTTTCAGCCTCAAATATTTTCAGTCATTGAAAATATTTATCAAATGGATTTTGTCTGAGACAATATATGTAAAACACACATTCTCTGAATTCAGTGCAAAAGGAAATGAATGAAAAGCTATTTTCATAAATTATTCCAGTTAATATCCTCATTAGGGATTTCTCTGTGGAGACAGTGGAACAAGCAAGGGTGATGATTTAGCAAAGGCTTTATCAGACCCATCAAAGTATAAATATAAGGGCTGTGATCATTTTCTGAATGGCCAAGTTCCAAGGAAGATGTGAGAGATGGCTGACCCCACGCAATAGTGATACCATCAGAAGTCAAGGCAGGTTTTCATCCTCAGTTGGCATTGACCTCCAGTGCTTGAGTTTTCTCCTGTTTTGTAATGCACAGCTTTTGTCTTCCCTCTCCTTTGTATGCTGTCACTTTCTATTCCAAATCTTCATGCATTGAAAAAAAAAAATGAGTAGGCCTCCAAAACAGGTAAATTTTACTCTTACCTGATGCCAGGAATACTGTATGATATCCCATTTACATCTCACATCAGCTCAATGAGATAGGCATCATTTATTCCCTTTTGCTGTTGAGTTGACTGAGGCCAAAGGTAGTAGTAGAATTGGTATCTAGAGTGTATGCAATTTCTAGCTCACTTTGCAGTCAATTTTCTGGCTATGTTGGCTGTAAAGTTCTGCAACAATATCGATGAGATTTATCCTTTCTGAACATCAAAATATCAAAGAGTAAAAAAGATGAGATCTTGAAACATTGAAACTAAGCTTTAAGGAGGTTTCTTTTATTGCTTTATGTTTTTTTTTTTTCTTAAGAAAGAAAGGCTTGGTCATATGTGGTAATCCCTTTGACATTTCTTTTTATTATCTTTCACTAACAATAGAGAAACTTATTAAAATTGAACCCCAAATGGTCTTGTAATTATTTGTTGTTGTTTGCTATTGAAGAAGGACATGAAACTCACTGTTATGCATAGTAGGACTTTGGGACCTCTGTGAGAGATTAGGCTCATGTTTTGATCCTGGAAAACCATTTGTGCAATTAGATTTATACTAGTTTCTGATTTACCACTGATTTTAATTTTTATTCTGAGGTTTCAAAGGCGAACTTGATATTTTTAAATTACATGTTCTTTGTAGACATGAGAACATTTTAAGATATGGCCACACCATGAACAGGCAGTTTTTACAAAA
Source organism: Oryctolagus cuniculus (assembly GCF_051225735.1). Taxonomy (NCBI): domain Eukaryota; kingdom Metazoa; phylum Chordata; class Mammalia; order Lagomorpha; family Leporidae; genus Oryctolagus; species Oryctolagus cuniculus. Next base: position 46,813,229 of record NC_142880.1, read on the forward strand.
GTGCATTTCCCAGTGTTCAATTAAGTAGTACAAATATTTCATTTGATATGAAGGCAAAAGGACCCTGTTTCTTTGATAAGTTCGTTGTGATTGATCTCTACTCTGATTAACGATTAACACTGCACTAGATAATCATAAATATGCAGGAAGAGTATAAAGACAATATTCTCCTGAAGCACAAGGATTCGGCAAAAGAAAATGCACATTTCTGTTTGCTACAGCAAGATGAATTTCCTTTTTCACTCTTATTTCCAGCATCAGTTTAATGTCTGAAAGTTACTGAAAAGAATATGGCAATTATCTGCAATCTGAGAAAGAATGTTATCTGAAGGCATTCTATTTGCATTTTTAGAAACACCTTAATTTTGATGTATTTGCTTCTGCCATTTTCTTCCACAGCTATCTAGATTAAAATATGATGTTCATTCACTAATTCATTAAATGTATTTTCAGCAAACCTGCATGGTGTCCCTCATGCTAGTACTCTACCAAGTGCTGAGCAGTTGGATATGAACACAAAGTTCCTCTGCTCCATGAACTCAGCTTCATGGGCGAGAGCAACAAGGGAATTGGTAGTCTGAGTAGGTCAGGTTCAGTCACAAAATCTAATGAACTTTGTACTTACAGTCCTCTAGGAGTGTTTTCACATGGAGGTGTTCTTCCAGTACCCATTCCCACTCAGCCTGATTCTCAGTACCTTGTCAGGATCTGCTGACAGTTGTCCCTGCCACTTGTTCTTCTCTTTTCTCTCACTGAATGTATCCTCCTACTTATAACTGAGTTATCTCTATTCTGATTTTCCTTTCTACCTGTGTTACATCGGTCAAATTGAACAATGATCATTCCCTGGCTGATTTCCTTTAGCTATGGTTCTATGACTGCTAGTCTCATGAGGATCAGCCTGTTTATTCCAACAATGCATTTTGATTTCCTACCTGCTGGAAATCAAACTGATAAATGTTCACTGAAAACACACCCATCCTCACTTGAATGTCACCCTTCACTGGTGTCTGTCCATGGTTTTCAAGTGTTTCTGTAACATTTACAGTCAAGTTGCATACTGTATAGAAGAGCCACTCAGGGCCAGTGCTGTGGCACAGCAGGTTAACGCCCTGGCCTGAAGCGCTGGCATCCCATATGGACACTGGTTTGAGACCCGGCTACTCCACTTCTAATCTAGCTCTCTGCTATGGCCTGGGAAAGCAGTAGAAGATGGCCCAAGTCCTTCGGCCCCTGTACCCAGATGGGAGATCTGGAAGAAGCTCCTGGCTCCTAGCTTCGGATCGGCACAGCTCCGGCCGTTGAACCAGCACATGGAAGCTCTCTCTCTCTCTCTCTCTCCCTCTCATCTCTCTTTGTAACCCTGACTTTCAAATAAATAAATAAATCTTAAAAAAAGAAGAGCAACACCAAGCAGAAGAGCAGCTACCTTTTAGTCATGAATGCCAGAAGGCATCTTCCACCATGAGAAGCCAACATATTCCTGGAGTCAGATACGCTTTTTAAAAAAGACTTGTATTTTGTTTATTTGAAAGGCAGAGTTACAGAGAGAGGAGAGGAAACAGATCTTCCACCAACTGGTTCACTCCCCGAATGACCACAATGGCTGTGGCTGGGACAAGCCAAAGCCAGGAGCCAGGAGCTCCTTCCAGGCTTTCTGTGTAGGTACAGGGTCCCAAGCATTTGGGCCTTCTTCTGACACTTTCCCAGGCACATTAGCAGGGAGCAGGGAGATGGATCGTAACTGGAACAGCCGGGTCTCCAACCAGTGCCTATATGGGATGCTAGTGTCATAAATGGAGGCTTAGCTTACTATGCCAAAATGCCAATCCCTTGTTGTTGTTTCAAGCATGAATTTTGAGCATTTTTATTTTTGTACAAAAGAGGTAATATTGAACTTATTGACCTGCAACTTGTTTTGTTCCTACATAATTTGGTGACTTTTCATATGTTCAGAGAAATTACATGATGGATTCTTGTCAATACAAATGAAACTCCAGAAAGAAAGTGCCCAGGACTATTCTTGGGGAGGTCATAAGCAGCCACTTACGAGGGCACTGCCATTATGAACTCAGCTTTCATTGTCTTTTGCCTCTGGTGGTTGTTGTACTATTTCATAAATTCTAAAGGAAAAAAAATGGGCTCTAGCTTGAGTCACATGCCTCTGTACTTGATACAAGCAACTGTGCCAAAGAACTCAGTGAAATTGACCACTGGGAGAGTTATTGCAATGTTCCAGCCATCCCTGCTTGTGTTCTGCATTACATTTGTCTTTTCTTTGAAAGGATTCAATTTCTGAATAAAACTAACTCACTGTTACTGTCTCTTAATTTATTGTTTCAAGTTTGACCTTTTAATGTTCCCTATCCTAAAACTTATTTCTCTTTAACCTGTCCTGACCACAAATTCAACTTCTCCTGTTTATGTCCTTCTCTTCCTTTTTGCTAACAAGTAAAATTATTTTATTGTGAACTTCTATAAGGATTCACTCATCTTGATTTTTATTGAAATGATTCTTGTCTTCTACTTGGTAATGTGACTTCAGGGTTCCCATATAACAACTCATAGAGTTGTCTCCTGTGTAGAAAAATCCTAGTTAATTTTCCAGATACTATGGAGTTGATACTTATGAAGCCAAATCTTTTTTTTAAAGATTTATTTATTTATTTGAAAGTCAGAGTTACAGAGAGAGGGAGAGATAGAGAGATTCTCCATCCACTGATTCATGCCCCAGATGGCTGCACTGGCCAGGGCTAGGCCAGGAGCTTCAACCAGGTCTCCAGGATGGGTGGCAGGGACCAGGAACTTGGTCATTTTCTTTTCCCATCAGGGAGCTTATCCGGGAGCTGAATCAGAAGTGGATCAGCTGGGACATGAACTGGAGCCCACATAGTATGTCAACATTGCAGGTGAAGACTTTACCAGCCCCAGAAGCTGAATCTTGAGAGTAAAGTGTATGAATAGAAAAGAACAAACATGTGGAAGCAGAATACTGTCAGAGGATTTTAGGAGTACAGTGTACATGTGTTGTAATGATGACTGGCCCTGGAAAGGTAAGAAAAGTTTCTGGAGAACTTAAAGGCAATGAAGATCTGCTGAGATTTTAAGTACAGGAATGACACGATTGGATATGTATATCAGGTAACAGGTTAGTCTGATGTAGGATTTGGAGGCCAGTTAAAGGCTATTAATAATCTAGGCCTGATCTTCTAAGATGGTCAAATAGAGGTGTCTCCTCCTCCACAGAGAAGAGAACAATGTCTGAGATCAGTAGGCAATAGTTGAGATCAGGTAGGACGTAGAGTCAGATTGGAAGCGTGGAGAGAGGAACAAAGACAACCAGCAACCAAGGCCCTAGCCCATTGCAGGAGAAATGATAAACAGACTAGCCTCCGCAGAGTCCATTTGTGTGATTGGCTTACCTGGCAATCTCATCTCAAGACGAATCCATAGGCATCACAAACTAGGAGCTCAGGAAGGAGAGATTCCTGGAGTTCTCATCACTACAAACTCTGATTTAGAGATGGACTCACATTATGTCCCCTAAAATCCACATAGCACAGGCTATAAAATGTAGTGTTATCTTGAGAAAGGAATCACTATCAGAATCCATACTCCCAGAGGACAGGTTCCCTGTATATCTCCATACCTGAGGCCCCATAGACATTCTAACCCACTAACAAATAGGTTGCAGCCTTATGAATCCAATTAGACATAGAAGAGCAATGATGGCCCTAAGATCCCAGCCCATACACTGCTCTGCACTACAAGGGACAGGGAGTGTAAAACAGCAGGGATCCTGCTTCCAGAACTGTAAGGATACAGGTATCTGCTCCCTCAAATTTGGACCCGTTCCCTTTTATCTCCTTCTCCCCCTCCCAGCCACTGGGAGCATAACTTAATGGCTGCTGGAATCCATGCACACCAGGACTTCTGGTCAGGATTCCTGTGACTCCATCTCAGTCTTTGGATGCTTGGAATTGTGCATGCTCTTGAGACTCTGCCTAGCACCATGCAAACAATCACTTGCTCACAGCATCAGCATGGCTTCTGTGGCTTCAGGTCCTCACACAGGAAGTGACTGGGGGTCTGCATGCTCTGTCCATTTTGGGACTGGAGAGGGTCTTGCCACTTCAGACAATTGCAAAGATAGTGACTGGAGGTGTGTCCCATCTGGGCAGCTACCTGTCCTTTAGCTGAAGACTGCTGTACGAATGGAGTTTGGGGTTTGGCACATCGAATGTTTGGGTACTGGGGAAGATTCTGTGGCTTTAGGTCCTCACATGGACAGTGACCAGGGGTCTGAAGATCCCATGATGCTGGCAATAACATGAATCCTGGGTCTTTGGGCCCTCACACAAATAGATTGGGATTCTTTGGGACCCACTCATCCTGGCCTTTCCTCTGCATTTTGCATCTCACATAGCTGTAACTGGGAGAATGTGAGACCTAGGAGTTCCCTATATATCTACCACCCAGTACAGTGCAAGAAATAATAGGAAGATATATAATGGTGTGCGTATGGAACCAAAAGAAAATTAGCCATGAAACAGACACCAGAAAACGCATCTTTAGAAAAAGCCCTTCTAACCTATGATAGTACCCTTTAAAGAACAATAGAAACAAGGGATATGTTAGGTGCACAAAAATGAACATAGGCACACAAGAAATAAGGCAATATGACAACACAAAAGAAGCACGATAACTCTTTAGTATCAGACTACATCAAGGGAATCTTGGTGAAATGCCCGAGGGAGAATTCCAAAGAATGATTGTTAGGATACTCACAGAAATACAAGACAATACAGACAGTAAATTGAATTGGGAAATCAATGCATCATATGAATGGGGAATTCAACAAAGAGATACAAATCTTGAAGAGGAACCAAGCAAAAAATATGGAAATGAAGAACTCAATAAGTCAAATAAAAAATCCAAGGGACAGCCTCTAAAGCAGATTGAAGCAAGCAGAAAAAAGAAGGTAGGTCTTTTGGAATATTCCAGTCAGAGAAAAAGGAAAAGTATGAATTAATGAAAGAAAGAAAAAAGTTAAAATTAAAGGCAGCCTCTGTAATATTTGGGACACTATTAATTGAACTAATATTGACATAATGAGAATTTGTGGGGGAAAAGAGGAGAATAAATGCATGAAAACCAACTGAATAAAATAATAGCTGAAAACTTCTCAAATCTGGAAAAAGATATGGACAAGCAAACATAGGTGGATTTTAGGACCCTAAGTAGACAATTTCATAAAAAAATCCTCACCACAAAACATTATAGTCAAACTCTCAAAAGTACAATGCAAAAAAAGAGAGTTCTAAAGTTTTCAAGCAAAAACCAGCAAGGTACTTTTAATCTCACACAAAAATCAAATTTTTCATCAGAAATAAAGACTTTCCAAAGCAAAGGAAGTTGAAGGAATTCATTATCACCAGATCAGCCTTTCAAAATATATTTATGGGTGTCCTACACACAGAAACAAAGAAAAGAAAGACAACAGGCATCATGAAAATATATACAAGCATAAAACACCCTATAAAAAAACAAAGGGTTTTCAAAATAAGCAGAAGAAATATTATATACACAACAACAGAATTGAGCCATTACTTAGCATTAGTACTTTTGAGTGTAAACAGAATAAATACCCAAATTAAAAGATATAGAATGAAGGCAGAAATTATGCAATGGGTTAGGCTGCTCCTTGAAATGCCTGCATCAAAATTCCCAAGATTGAGTCTTTTTTTTTTTTGACAGGCAGAGTGGACAGTGAGAGAGAGACAGAGAGAAAGGTCTTCCTTTGTCGTTGGTTCACCCTCCAATGGCTGCCGTGGCCAGTGTGCTGTGGCCAGTGCACCGCGCTGATCCGAAGGCAGGAGCCAGATGCTTCTGGTCTCCCATTGGGTGCAGGGCCCAAGCACTTGGGCCATCCTCCACTGCATTCCCGGGCCACAGCAGAGAGCTAGCCTGGAAGAGGGGCAACCGGGACAGAATCCGGCGCCCCAACAGGGACTAGAACCCGGTGTGCCGGCGCCGCTAGGCAGAGGATTAGCCTATTGAGCCACGGCACTGGCCCCTAAGATTGAGTCTTATCTTCTTTTGAAGAAATTAATTTGCCTGGGAGGCAGCAAATGATGGTCTAAGTACTTAGGTTCCTGCTATCCATGTGAGAGACCTGGATGGAGTTTATGGTTCTTCAGTCTGGCCCTATGTTGGCTACTGAGGACATTTAGGGAGTGAACCAGCAGATAGATCTCTCTGTCTCTCTCTTTCCTTCCCTGTCACTCTACCTCCTAAGTAAATAAATCTTTTTTTAAAAGAAGAGAAGGAGTGGATAAAATAAAAACAAGACCCAACAATATGTTGTCTAATGGAAACTCACCTCACTAGTAAAGATACATAGACTGAAAATGGAAGGACGGAAGATATTCCTGAAAATGGGAACCAAAAGTGAGCAGCAGTAGCTAAGCTGATATCAGGTAAATAGCCTTTGAGACAAAAACTATAAAGAGTCAAAGATGATCACCGCACAATGATGAAGGGATCGATTCATCAAGAAGATAGGATGCATGTAAATGTATCCACACCGAATTCAAGAACACCTTGTTTTATAGAATATTCTGATATGAAGGCAAAGATACACTCCATTATGATAGTAGTGAAGGGCTCAGCACCCACTTCCATTAATGGACAGATCACCCAGACAAAAAAGTGAACAGAGAAACAACAGGATTAAATTACCCCATAGACTAAATGGACCCAAGAGACATCTGCTTCCTGAAATTTTCACTCAGCGGCTGCAGAATACACATCCCTTTCATCAGCATATGGAATAGTCTCAGGGTTAGAAGGTTCAAGACAAGTCTAACAAATTAGAAATAAATTAAATCTTATCAAGTATTTTTTTTGGACCACAATGGAATAAAATTAGAAATCAACAGAAAGAATTTAGAAATTGTACAAATACGTGGAGACTGAACAACATGTTCCTAAATGAGAAATGGGTAACTGAAGAAATCAATGGCAAATCAAAAAATTCCTTGAAACTAATGAAAACATAAAAAATACTGAAATTTATGACATATATATATCAAATGCATTACTGAGAGGGAAGTTTATGATAGTAAGTGGTTACATTAAAAAAGAAACCTGGAAATATATCAATTAAAAACCTAACAATCCATCTTAAGGACCTAGGAAAGCAAGAAAAACTCAAAATCAATAGAAGGAGGGGCCGGCGCTGTAGCACAGTGGGTAAAGCCACTGCCTGCAGTGCTGGCATCCCACATGGGCGCTGGTTCAAACCCCAACTGCTCTATATCCCATCCAGTTCTCTGCTATGGCCTGGAAAAGCAGTAGAAGATGGCCCAATCCCTTAGGCCCTTGACCCATTGGGAGACCCGAAAGAAGTTCTTGGCTCCTGGCTTCAGATCAGCGCAGCTCCAGCTATTGCAGCCATCTGGGAAGTGAACCAATGGATTGAAGACCTCTCTCTCTCTCCCTCTCTCTCTCTGCCTCTCCTTCTCTCTGTGTAACTCTTTCAAATAAATACATCTTTTAAAAAAAGTCAAAAGAAGGAAAGAAATGTTAATAATTAGAGTAGAACTAAAAGTCAGAATTATTAAAATAATACAAAAGTTCAATGAAAAAGAGTTGGTGTTTTGAGTAGATAAGCAAAGCTGATAAACTCTTAGCTAGAGTAACTAAGAAGATGAGAAGACAAACCAGTAAGCTAAGGAATGAAAAAGACCTAGTACCACAGCAATACAAAGGATCAAAAGGGACTATTATAATAGCTGTATACCAACAAATTGGAGGACCTAGAAGAAATGGATAAATTTTTGGATACATGTAGCTTACTAAAATTGATCTATGAGGACACAGAAAACCAGAACAGGACATTAATGAGTAATAAGACTGAATCAGTATTAAAAAATTTCCAAATAAAGAAAAGGGTATGATCAGATGGTTTAACTGCCCAATTCTGCCAAGGAAAACTAACAATAACCCTTTGAAAACTAGTATAAAAAAATTAAAAAGGAGGGATCTCTTTCAAGTGCAGAGTCACCTTGATTCCAAAACCGGAGAAGACAAAACACATAAGGAAAACTGGAGACCAATATCTCTGATTAACATAGATGTGAGAATTTTCAATAAAAAATTCGCAAATCAAATGCAGCAAAACACTAAAAATGTCATTCATCCTGACCAAGTAGTATTTTCCTCAGGGGTTTGAGGATATTTCAACATATGCAAATCAATAAATATAATGCATCACATAAGCAGAATGAAAGACAAATAGTATATGATCATCTAAATATAGATAAAAAAGCATAAAACAAAATCCATCACTCATTCACTATTACATCCTCACATGAACTAGGTTAGAAGGAACATAAGTGAACATAATAAAGATGACAAATCCACAGACATCACTGAATAGCAAAAGGTTAAAAGCATTTCCTCTAAAATCTGAAACTAAAGAAGAATGCCCACTCTCACACTCTTGTTCAATATATTATTGATGTTACAGTCAGATAAATGAGGCATGAGACAGGTATAAAAGGCACACAAATGGGAAAGAAGGAAGTCAAATTATTTCTGTTTGCAGGTGACATGATTCTGTACGTAAAGAAACCAAAAGTCACCAGCAAAAGACTACAAGCACGGATACACAAATAAGTAAAGTTGCAGGACACAAAATCAACACATAAAAATTATCAGCATTTTTATACACTAGTAACCAACTCACTGAGAAAAAATTATTAAAGCAATTACATTCACAATAACTATAAAAATTAAATACTTAGGAATATGGGACTGGTGCTGTTGGCAGTGGGTTAAAGCCTTGCCCTGCAGTGCCGGCATCCCATGTGGACACCGGTTTGAGACAAGGCTGCTCCACTTCTGATCCAGCTCTCTGCTATGGCCTGGGAAAGCAGTGGAAGATGGCCCAACTGCTTGGGCACCTGTGCCCACATGGGAGATCCAGAAGTAGCTCCTGGCTCCTGGCTTCATATAGGCATACCTCCGGCTGTCTCTCTCTGCCTCTCCACTCTCTGTGTAACTCTGACTTTCAAGTAAATAACTAAATGTTCAAAAAATATTTATTCTATCAGTTAGTATTTGCAGACACTAGTCTTGTTTATGTTATCCCTTTGACTCTTAGTCCTATCATTAGTATCAATTGTGAACAGGAATTGATCACTTGGACTAGCGAGATGGCATTGGTACATGCCACCTTGATTGGATTGAATTGAAATCCCCTGGTATGTTTCTAACTCTACCATTTGGGGCAAGTCTGATTGAGCATGTCCCAAATTGTACATCTCTTCCCTCTCTTATTCCCACTCTTATATTTAACAGGGATCACTTTTCAGTTAAAATTTAAAAACCTAATAATAATTGTGTGTTAATTACAGAGTTCAACCAATAGTATTAACTAGAACAAACAGAAAAAAATACTAAAAGAGATAAAGTATTAAGTTGTTCATCAACAGTCAGGCCAAGGGCTGATCAAGTCACCGTTTCTCATAGTGTCCATTTCACTTCAGTAGGTTTTCTTTTTGGTGCTCGATTAGTTGTCACCAATCAGGGAGAACATATGATTTTTGTCCCTTTGGGACTGACTTATTTCAGTCAGCATGATGTGTTCCAGATTCCTCCATTTTGTTGCAAATGACTGGATTTCATTTTTTTGACTGCTGTATAGTATTCTATAGAGTATATATCCCATAATTTCTTTATCCAGTCTACCTTTGATGGGCATTTTGGTTGGTTCCAGGTCTTAGCTATTGTGAGTTGAGCTGCAATAAACATTAAGGTGCAGACAGCTTTTTTGTTTGCCAATTTAATTTCCTTTGGGTAAATTCCAAGGAGTGGGATGGCTGGGTTGTATGGTAGGGTTATATTCAGGTTTCGAAGGAATCTCCAGACTGACTTCCACAGTGACTTTACCAGTTTGCATTCCCACCAACAGTGGGTTAGTGTCCCTTTTCCCCCACATCCTCGCCAGCACCTGTTGTTGGTAGATTTCTGTATGTGAGCCATTCTTACCGGGGTGAGGTGAAACCTCATTGTGGTTTTGATTTGCATTTCCCTGATTGCTAGTGATCTTGAACATTTTTCCATTTGTCTGTGGGCCATTTGGATTTCCTCTTTTGAAAACTGTCTATTGAGATCCTTGGCCCATATCTTAAGTGGGTGGTTTGTTTTGTTGTTGTGGAGTTTCTTGATCTCATTGTAGATTCTGGTTATTAATTTTTTATCTGTTGCATAGTTTGCAAATATTTTTTCCCATTCTGTCGGTTGTCTCTTCACTCTCCTGACTGTTTCTTTTGTAGTACAGAAACTTCTCAATTTGATGCAATCCCAATAGTTAATTTTGGCTTTGACTGCCTTTGCCTCTGGGGTCTTTTCCAAGAAGTCTTTGCCAGTGCCGATATCTTGAAGGGTTTCTTCAATGTTCTCTAATAATTTGATGGTGTCAGGTCATAGATTTAGGTCTTTAATCCATGTTGAGTGGATTTTTGTGTAAGGTGAAAGGTGGGGGTCTTGCTTCATGCTTCTGCACTTGGAAATCTAGTTTTCCCAACACTGTTTATTGAATAGACTCTCCTTGCTCCAGGAATTGGTTTTAGATCCTTGATCAAATATAAGTTGGCTGTAGATGTTTGGGTTGATTTCTGATGTTCCTATTCTGTTCCATTGGTCTAAACATCTGTTTCTGTACCAGTACCATGCTGTTTTGATTACAAGCGCCCTGTAGTATGTCCTGAAATCTGGTATTGTGATGCCTCTGGCTTTGCTTTTGTTGTACAAAATTGCTTTAGCTATTCAAGGTCTCTTGCGTCTCCATATGAATTTCAGCATCATTTTTTCTAGATCTGAGAAGAATGTCTTCGGTATCTTGATTGGTATTGCATTGAATCTATAAATTGCTTTTGGGAGAATGGACATTTTGATGATGTTGATTCTTCCAATCCATGAGCATGGAAGATTTTTCCATTTTTTGGTATCCTCTTCTATTTCTTTCTTTAAGGTTTTGTAATTTTCATCATAGAGATCTTTAGCGTCCTTAGTTAAGTTTATTCCAGGGTATTTGATTGTTTTTGTAGCCATTATGAATGGGATTGATCTTAGCAGTTCTTTCTCAGCCATGGCATTGCCTTTGTATACAAAGGCTATTGATTTTTGTGCATTGATTTTATATCCTGCTACTTTGCCAAACTCTTCTATGGGTTCCCATAGTCTCTTAGTAGAGTGCTTTGGATCCCCTAAATAAAGAATCAAATCATCTGCGAAGAGGGATAGTTTGACTTCTTCCTTCCCAATTTGTATCCCTTTAATTTCTTTTTCTTGCCAGATGGCTCTGGTTAAGATTCCAGAACTATATTGAATAGCAGTGGTGAGAGTGGGCATCCCTGTCTGGTTCCAGATCTCAGTGGAAATGCTTCCAACTTTTCCCCATTCAATAGGATGCTGGCCGTGGGTTTTTCATAGATTGCTTTGATTATATTGAGGAATATTCCTTCTATACCCAATTTCCTTAGAGTTTTCATCATGAAAGGGTGTTGAATTTTATTGAATGCTTTCTCGGCATCTATTGAGATAATCATATGGTTTTTCTTCTGCAGTCTATTAATGTGACGTGTCACATTGATTGATTTGCGCACATTAAACCATCCCTGCATACCCGGGATAGATCCCACCTGGTATGGGTGGATGATTTTTCTGATGTGTTGTTGTATTCTATTGGTGAGAATTTTATTGAGGATTTTTGTGTCTGTGTTCATCAGTTTGTTAGTTTTCTTTCAATGTTGCATCTTTCTCTGGCTTAGGGATTAAGGTGATGCTGGCTTCATAGAAAGAATTTGAGAGGATTCCATCTTTTTCGATTGTTCTGAATAGTTTGAGAAGAATTGGAGTCAGTTCTTCTTTAAATGTCTGGTAGAATTCAGCAGTGAATCCATCTGGTCCTGGGCTTTTCTTTGTTGGGAGGGCCTTTATTACTGTTTCAATTTCTGTCTCAGTTATGGGTCTGTTTAGGTTTTCTATGTCTTCATGGTTCAATTTAGGTAGATTGCATGTGTCTAGGAATCTATCCATTTCTGATAGATTTCCCTGTTTGCTGGCATACAACTCTTTGTAGTTATTTCTGATGATTTTTTTTTATTTCTGTGGTCTCTGTTGTTACATTTCCTTTTTCATCTCTGGTTTTATTGATTTGGGTCTTTGTGTGTATGTTTTGAAATGTTCTGCTGTACCCATTAAAATGTGCAAGTATTAGGACCAGTATTATAGTGCAATAGTGGGTTAAGACACTTCCATCGCCTGCATCTTATATCAGAGTGCTACTCTGAGTTCTGGCTCTTCTTCTTCTTATCCAGCTTTCTGCTAATGTGCCTGGGAAAGCAGTGGAAGATGGCCGAAACTTGAATCCATAACACCCATGTGAGAGACAAGGTGAAGGTTTTGGCTCTTGCCTTCTGCCTATCCCAGACCTTGCTTTTTCAGCCATTGTCAGGAGTAAACCAGATGGAATATCTCCCTCTGCCTCTCCCTCTCTTTCTGTCCCTCTGTATTCCAGATAAATTAACAAATAGATTTTTAAAATATATAAGTATTATATATTAATGCCATATTAAACAACAAAAGCAATTTTAAAGAAATAGAGACAGGGTCAAAACTAAAGTAGTGAAATGGCATTTGAGGTGGAAAGTCGGGGGGCAATTACATGAATTGTTTAGGAAGCAGAATTTATAAGACCTTGTGGAGTAAGGAAGACGAGTGGCGATTAACTCTGAGGATGCTAATGATTGCCATTTACAAAAATAAAATAGAGGAGGATAAAGTCTGGCTGAAGTATGTCTAAGTGGGAAAGATAGTGTCCTTTACCATGTTGTACTGTTTTATTAATGTGTGGGCCATTTAACTGGAATTTTCCCAATGGAAGACCAGAGCTCAGGAAAAAGCACAGGGTTTGAATTGTACAGTTTTTGGCAAAGCTACTGAGGATAAATGAAGCAAATGTGAAGGAGATCATTCAGTGACAGCACAGAAAAATTAAAAAAAAACGAGGGCTAAGAAGAGAACGTGGGAGAATAGTGGGTTTCATGTAATACGAACCAGAGATGAACCAGTAAAGAGTCTAGAAAGAAATTCACCCAGCCTGAAGCTTACTTTTTACCATACAGGAGATAATGGTGAATTCGAAAGTAAGAGGAAAGCATTCTGGAAAACAGATGATAATTAACAGTTTTAAATGTGGGAAAGATGTCAGGTGTTTTAAAACATAATTTACAAGGATCCATGTGATTATTAAATGCTTTCTCATTCTTGAAAAGTACTTAAAGTTTAGGGTAGTTAATTTGTGGAAAATGGTAATAGAAAGGTTTATTTCTATGCATTTTTTTCTATGAATAATGTTCAATGGTTCCCTTTCTTCATAACCTTACACTACTTTTTATTGTATTTTTTGTGATAATAACCAATCTAAGATATTTGGGATATGTCATCAGGGTTTGATTTGCATTTCTTATTTTCTAAAATGCTCTAGTTTTTTTTTTTTAAAGATTTATTTCTTTACTTGAGAGACAGAATAACAGACAGAGAGAGGGAGAGACAGAGAGAGGTCTCCCATCCTCGGTTCACTCCCCAAGTAGCTGCAATGGCTGGAGCTGAACCGATCTGAAGCCAGCAACCAGGAGCTTGTTCTGATTTTCCTATGTAGATGCAGGGGCCCAAGCTCTTGAGCCATCCTTTACTGTTTTCCTAGGTCACTAGCAGGGAGCTGGATCAGAAGAGGAGCAGCCGGAACTCGAACAGGAGCCCATATGAAATGGCAGTGGCACAGGCAGATGCTTAACCTACTACACCACAGTGCTAACCCCTTGATTTGCATTTCTATCGTGATTAGTGATGCTGAGCATATTTTCATAGACCCATTGACCATTTATATGTCTTTTTGTGGGAATATCTTCAGATCTCTCACCCATTTTTAAATTGAGTTATTTATTTTCTTGCTTTGAATTGTTTGAATGGTTTACATATTTTGGATTGCAGATATAGTGTATATATCAGATTATATATATATATATATATATATATATATATCAGATGCCTGCAAGTTGTCTCTGGTAGTTGTTTCCTTTGCTGTACAGAAACTTTGATTTGATGTGATCCTATTCATATATTCCGCTTTTCTTCCTGTGCTTTTGCAGTCCTGTGAAATTCTTAATCCCACAATTTGATGGCTGGTGCCTAACTGATGTGGAACTCAGGATTCCCAAATCTTGCTTATTTCTTACCTCTGATTACCACAGAAAATTCTATTCTGTGAACAGTGAATGAAAAATATGATCATCACTTTTTTTTATGACAAAATACTATGTTTTAATTGAAAATACACAAATATGAATAAAGAAAGAGAATACAGAAAAATGAGATGTAGAGTATTATTTCAAGAAATTTCTCTACTCAATGTTAGTTATTGCTAACCCCTTATTTTATATTCTTTAATATTTAAATTTATATCCTCTAGATTATTCTATGTTTACTATTCACACTGTTTCTGTGGGGAGCAATTCGGACTAGACTAAGTTACTGGAATTAAGACTTATTCTATGCATCTGCTTTCCCACAATATGGCGCTGGGAGAGAAGAAAACAGCTTCTGCACAGCTGCCTCCAGTTCAGCCAATAAACTGTGGGACTTGCTCCTGATTGGAGAGCAGCGTACTCGGCGTGTGGGCAGCCGAGTTAGGATTGGCGGAGGAGGACTATAAAGGAGGAGAGAGACGGCATGCACCAGGAACATCTAAGGGGAACATCTAAGGGGAACATCTAAGGGGAACACCTGTGCAGCCCCCGAGAGAGCCGGCCGGCGGAGTGCCGCTCCCCTGCGGAAGTGGGGAATGTGGCCAGGGGGAACCGCCCTTCCACGGAGGTGGAAGGGATAGTAGCCAACCCGGGAAGAACCAGCAGCAAACCCGGGGAGGGCCGAGCAGACGAAAGAACAGCGCAGGGTTCGGTGTCGTTCCTCCACGAAGAGGGGGAGTGACATAATGGTGCCGTCACTCGGATATGAAGCCTAGGCAGGGTTTAGTGTCATTCCTCCACGAAGAGGGGGAGCGACATAATGGTGCCGTGACTCGGATAGGAAACCTAGAACGGATATGAAACTTAGGAGGGAAGAAACGGGAAGAACTGGGAAAATATCGGAGAGAGAGACTAGCAAACAGCCTAGGGAAAAGCTGGACGAAAAAGGTGCCGGAAGAAGCTATTGAAAGCCTAGGCATAGATTCAGATACGGACTACAGGGGGAAGCTGGGAGAAATCTCTAAGGTCGAAAGCGAAAGTGAAAGCTAGAACAAACAGACTCGGATGCGGACTGTGGGGAGAGGCCAGGAGAAATGAGGGAGGAGTATTGTTGGAGGAAAGTTTGGGGAAATATACCGGGTAGAGAAAAATGTTAGGGAAATTGAAGCCGCGGGGGGCAGGCCGAGGCGGAAACGAAAGCCACTTTGGGATTCTCAAGTTAGCCCGGGAACGGGGGGCGAAGAGTTGAAACCAGAAGCGGAGACGTATGAGCTAGGTTGGAATCCGTCAGATTAGCCTGAGGAGCAAAGGACGGGAAGCCAGACCGAAAGGCGCAGAAACGTGAGCTGGGTTGAATTCGCCAGGTTAGCCCGGGGAACTTAGATTGAATGCTAGTGGCGGAGACGCAAGCTACGCTGTGTGACTCGCGGAAGCCGCCGCGTGCAGAGAGAGCACGGGGCGTGAATAGATAGGGAACGCGGGGCTGGCGCGAGGCCGTGGTTCAGACGCGAAGGGGCGTGGAGACCGCGGAGTGTGCGCGCGAAGCCGAGCCACGCAGAGCCGGGAGCCCGCCGGCGGGGCGAGGCGCCGGGAAGCCGCGGGGATAAGAGAAACAGAAGTTTAGAAGTAAAATGGGAGAAATAGGAATGCTAGCAGACAGAAGTAAAATGGGAGAAATAGGAATGCCCGGAGATAGAGAAATAGTAAGGCCTCCCCACAATACCGCAATTAGAAGGCTTGGATTCGGTCTGCCTGATTAGGGAGGCGGTGAGCACCTGCGGGCGGCTAGCAGCTTATGCGCCGCAGGTCACCGAAGACAGGCACGTTATCAACACCAATAAGTCACCCCACAATATGGCAATGAGAAAGCTTGGATTCGGTCTGCCTGATTAAGGCGGTAAGCACCAGCAGGCGGCTCGACCAGAGTATGAGCTGCAGGTCACCGAAGATAGGCACGAACCAACACTAATAAGTCTCCCCCACAATACGGCAATGAGAAGGCTTGGATTCGGTTTGCCTGATTGTTAGGGCTTGTAAGCCCCTGCAGGCTGAGCAGAGCATGCACTGCAGGGCACCGAACACAGGCACGCATCAGTGCCTAAAAACCTTCTCACAACATGGCGAAGAGAGGACCCGGATTCGGTTTGCCTGATTGATAGGACTTGTAAGAACCTGTGGCAACTCTAGCAAGTAGAGCAGAGTGTGTGCCGTGGGACACCGAAGACAGGCGCGTATCAACGCCAAAAAATAAAAAGAAAGGGGGATCTGTGGGGAGCAATTCGGACTAGACTAAGTTACTGGAATTAAGACTTATTCTATGCATCTGCTTTCCCACAATATGGCGCTGGGAGAGAAGAAAACAGCTTCTGCACAGCTGCCTCCAGTTCAGCCAATAAACTGTGGGACTTGCTCCTGATTGGAGAGCAGCGTACTCGGCGTGTGGGCAGCCGAGTTAGGATTGGCGGAGGAGGACTATAAAGGAGGAGAGAGACGGCATGCACCAGGAACATCTAAGGGGAACATCTAAGGGGAACATCTAAGGGGAACACCTGTGCAGCCCCCGAGAGAGCCGGCCGGCGGAGTGCCGCTCCCCTGCGGAAGTGGGGAATGTGGCCAGGGGGAACCGCCCTTCCACGGAGGTGGAAGGGATAGTAGCCAACCCGGGAAGAACCAGCAGCAAACCCGGGGAGGGCCGAGCAGACGAAAGAACAGCGCAGGGTTCGGTGTCGTTCCTCCACGAAGAGGGGGAGTGACATAATGGTGCCGTCACTCGGATATGAAGCCTAGGCAGGGTTTAGTGTCATTCCTCCACGAAGAGGGGGAGCGACAGTTTCTTATCACCATTTTTACTTGATGGTAAAAATTCAATTTGTGTCTTTTCATGTATACAATATCTTAATATTTCCTTCATATTTTTTAATGGTCATCTGAGATTCTATTGGCACTCTTACAATTTATCTCCTGAAGGGCATTGAAATATTCTAATTTAAGAAATGATATACAGGGGCTGGTGCTGTGGTGTAGTGGATAAAGCCACCTCCTGCAGTGCCGGCATAACATGTGGGCGCCAGTTTGAGTGCCGGCTGCTCCACTTCTGATCCAGCTCTATGCTATGGTCTGGGAAATCAGTGGAAGATGGCCCAAGTCCTTGGGCCCTTGCACCCACATAGGAGACCTGGAAGAAGCTCCTGGCTTTGGATTGGTGCAGCTCTGGCCGTTGTGGTCATCTGGGGAGTGAACTAGCTGATGGAAGATTTCTCTCTCTCTCTTTGCCTCTGCCTCGCAAATAAATAAATAAATAAATCTTTAAAAATGATATACAATATTAGAATGGGTATATTTCTGCAAATAATTTTACATATTTATTGATCATTTTCTTAGGATGCATAAGATTTGGAATTTCTCGGCCGGCGCCACGGCTCAATAGGCTAATCCTCCACCTAGCAGCGCCGGCACACCGGGTTCTAGTCCCGGTCAGGGCGCCGGATTCTTTCCCGGTTGCCCCTCTTCCAAGCCAGCTCTCTGCTGTGGCCCGGGAGTGCAGTGGAGGATGGCCCAGGTGCTTGGGCCCTGCACCCCATGGGAGACCAGGAAAAGCACCTGGCTCCTGGCTCCTGCCTTCGGATCAGTGCGGTGCGCTGGCTGCAGCGCGCCAGCAGTGGCGGCCATTGGAGGGTGAACCAACGGCAAAAGGGAGACCTTTCTCTCTGTCTCTCTCTCTCACTGTCCACTCTGCCTGTCAAAAAAAAAAAAAAAAGATTTGGAATTTCTGGCAAAAGGCAGGAGTATTAACATTTTGATATAAGTTAAACTGTAGCTATTACCTTATGAATTTATTGCTTTTTCTCCTATGCTGTTGCCAATAGTAGATTTAATTTTTTTTTTTAAATTTGCTTGCTAATTTCACTGGCTGTGGAATCTTAACCATTGTCTGGCTCTCCAGATCTTTACCCATGTCTTGGTTCCTTATGGTCCAGTTGCTGATGAATCTGGTTTTACAATAACAAAGATTTCATAAATTCATCATTCTAAGTAACGGGAATTTTCATACTATTGGTGAAAAATTGTGTGAGTCTGGCTGCTTAGGTTCAACAGTCATCACTTGTCTACCACTGTGGGTGTTCTCCTTAAAAATCAATTTCCTCCATTACTCCTGCTCTAAATCTACTTTTGCCAGGAAATCTAGCTCTTCGCCTTTGAGCATCTCAACAATGTTTACAACTGCATTGGTGTTCTGTCTGTAATAGGGAAATTATTCATATTTGGCCAGAATTGAATGGGTAATAGAGTCTGTAACCTGGACAATCAAGGAAGAAGACTCTCCCCCTCAAATCATGGTGATGTAATGCAGAACCATTCGAGGCAGGCTTCTCCAACAAGACATGTGAGCAGATGCTGTGATTTAACTTCCAGCTTCCAATGATTAATTCATATATGTACCTTTTTTCCTTTTTGAAGCACACTTCCAACATGTTTTTGAGACAGCCCTCTCAACATGGGCAATGTTTCTGTCTCATCTTCAGTTTCTGATACAGAGACATCTCTCCCCTAAAACTGGACTGTGTAATGCTGATTGAGATCTCTTGGGGGCATATTATATCACAACAAATGCTCAAGGCACTTCCTAGACTGTTGTATTTCATGGTTCCTCCCTCCTTGTTACACTAGAGCTAATGCCTGGAAACTTCTAGTCCCACTTCCATAACAAAGGTTTAATCAGGCAGATACTTTCCAGATCAATTCTTCCTCACTTTTTCTCTAGAATGTGAGTTATTTAAGGTCACAGAATCTTTGTAAATGATCTTAGTATTCCCTACACTCCCATCCTGCCAGAAGATTTATTTAGGATGCAAGAGATACTGAATGAATTAACTTTTAACTGTGAGTCATTCTTCCAAGGAGGAATGCAGACATATCAAAGGTACAATAAATTCTTAAGCTTTCCCCTATTTTATTGCCACCAAATTTATTCAGCTATTTCTATTCTCTCATACCTTAAGGCTTACCCAAGAGACATTGAAGGGATAAATGGCTAACCCTGGTGGTGATTTTTCATAGCATAAATCTATTTCACACCCATGAGATTTAGCACTACTCAGAATGCATCTGGTATCTCTTGATTCAAAGGTGCTATTCTGCCTTTTATCTTGAGAGTATTCTGGTCCTTGATGATGATGCATTCCATTGTTTAAAAGATTCAATCTCTCCCTCCTTTTGGTGGAAATCCTATTCAGGGCACTGTTTGACAGAGTGTCCTGTCCTTTGGAATGTTTTGTGGAGATGTCATAAAAAAGCACTGTTTACATTGTATGGAAAGCACTTGTGATGCATCTTAAATAATATGCATTTAGAATTCTTTTCTTTCTTTTTTTAGGAATATTTTAATTTGAAAGGCAGAGATACAATGAGGAGAGAGATACAGAGAGGAGAGGGAGAGGGAGAGGGAGAGGGAGAGAGAGAGAGAGAGAGAGAGAGAGAGAGAGTTTTTATCTCTTGGTTCACTCTCCAAATGGCTGCAATGATTGGGACTAGACTAGGCTAAAGCCAGGAGCCAGGATCCAGGAGCTTCTTCCAAGTCTTACATTTGTGCAGGGGCCCAAGGACTTGGGCCATCTTCCACTGCTTTTGCAGGACATAGCAGAGAGCTGGATCAGAAGTGGAGCAGCAGGGACTCGAACTGATGTCCATATGGGATTCTGGCACTGCAGGTGGTGGCTTTACCCGCTACCCCACAGTGTTGACCCCAAGATATGTTTTACCTTATGATCTAGAATCACAACCTTACGTAAATATGCAATGTGAGTTGCTACTGACCAATAAATCTGGCAATGGTGATGAGACATAAGTTCTGTGATTATGTTAACATTTCTTAGCAACCCAGAGAGTAAAAAGAGATTCATTTTGGTGTACTTATGAGGTTAGCAACCATACTGGTAAAGTCCACCTTACAAGGAACTGTTGATGGCTTCTAGATCCTGAGAGCAACCTCTAAGCTTGAGACCTTACTCACACAGCCATAGGAAATGGGCCTCTGCACCCATGTGGGAGACCCGAAAGAAGCTCCTGGCTCCTGGCTTCAGATGGCCCAGCACCAGCCATTGCATCCATTTGGAGAGTAAATCAGTGGATGAAAGATTCTTTCTCGCCGGCACCGCGGCTCACTAGGCTAATCCTCCGCCTTGCGGCGCTGGCACACCGGGTTCTAGTCCTGGTCAGGGCGCCGGATTCTGTCCCGGTTGCCCCTCTTCCAGGCCAGCTCTCTGCTGTGGCCAGGGAGTGCAATGGAGGATGGCCCAAGTGCTTGGGCCCTGCACCCGCATGGGAGACCAGGAGAAGCACCTGGCTCCTGCCATCGGATCAGCGCGGCACGCTGGCTGCAGCGCACTGGCCGCGGCATCCATTGGAGGGTGAACCAACGGCAAAAGGAAGACCTTTCTCTCTCTCTCTCTCTCTATCTCACTGACCACTCTGCCTGTCAAAAAATAATAAAAAAAATCAAATAAAAATAAATTTAAAAAGATTCTTTCTCTTTCTCTCTCTCCCTTTTTCTCTCCCTCTGTCTCTGTCTGAAATTCTTGACTTTCAAATACATAAAATAAATCTTTAAAAGAATTAAAAAAGAAAGTATTTAGAACAAAGCATGGCAATGGTCTTCTCATTCCAGAATTAGATGAAGAGTTTTAGAGTTATCTGTCCATAAAAAAATTAGATAATGGTATAATTTACACTCATTGGAGACCTGCAAACTGTTCAAATGGAAGAAAACTAACTTTAAAGAAAAAAAAATATATATATATATTTGACAGGCAGAGTTAGACAGTGAGAGAGAGAGACAGAGAGAAAGGTCTTATTTTTTCCATTGGTTCACCCCTGAAATGGCCGCTACGGCCGGTGCGCCGCGCCAATCCGAAGCCAGGAGCCAGGTACTTCCTCCTGGTCTCCCATGCGGGTGCAGGGCCCAAGCACTTGGGCCATCCTCCACTGCACTCCCTGGCCACAGCAGAGAGCTGGCCTGGAAGAGGGGTAACCGGGACAGAATCTGGTGCCCCAACCAGGACAGAACCCGGGGTGCCAGCGCCACAGATGGATGATTAGTTTAGGATTAGCCACGGCACCTGACTAAAGAAAATCTTAAAAGACCTTTTAGTGAGGGGTTGCCGTTGTCACGTAATGGGTAAAGCTGCTGCCTGCAATGCCAGCATACCATGTGGGCTTTGGTTTGTGTCCCAGCTGCTCCACTTCTGATCCAGCTCTCTGCTAATGCTCGTGGAAAGGCAACAGAAGATGGTCCAAGTCCTTGGACCCCTGCACTCTTGTTGGAGACCTGGATGAATCTCCTGGCTCCTGGCTTTGGCCTGGCGCAGACACAGTCATTGTGGCCATTTAGGAAGTAAACCAGTAGACAGATCTTTCTTTCTGCTCTCCCTCTCTCTCTTAACTCTGCCTTTCAAATAAATATATTTTTTTTTTAAAAAAGAACTCCTAGTGATAATTCTTTGCAATGATATCTATGAATGTAAAAAAAAATGTTTTCTTTTCATGGGAATTGAGTTTCCAATGGAAATAAAATTTCCAATGGCATTTACATTATTTTATATGAGATATTTAACTATTACTTTAGGATGCATAAGACCTTTACAAAGGTAAGCATGAATAGCTGTAGCAAAGGACAGTGAGAAAAAGATTTAATATGTAAGTAATAAACAACTTATTATGCTTCACATGGGACTTAATTTTCTGTACATTAACACATAAATCATAATTTTTATGCTAATTTTTAAAGCATTGACACTGGATTGTCCAATTTAACGAGAGTATTTGTATCTGTGTGGTTGCTCTGAAACTTAGTGGCCTTCAGACATGCACAGAAATAACAAGAACAGTGATTTTTCTACTTACTACATTTGTCAAATTCTTTATTTAGTAGAGGATTAAGCTGTGATTACAAACTGAACATATGTCATCAAAAAATAAAAAAATTAGGAAAAAAGGAAGAAGGAGGGTGGGAGTGAAGGAGAGAGGGTGGGATGTATCATGTTCTTAAAACTGTATATATGAAATAAAATATCCCTTGATATAGATAAATTAAAAGTCTTAAATAACAATTTCTTGTGACCAATGCAAGTTTATAGTTTTGAGCATCTGTTTCCCTTTAAATTTCATTACATTATGTTTATTTTTTTCATTAATTCCTTCTTTGATTTATTTAACCAATGTCTATTATATACCTACCAAAAACTGGCACTATGCAATTTCCATGCAATCCCAAACACTATCAAATAACCCTAAAAATGACAAAGTAAACCTAAAATTATTTAAAATAGATAATTATTTTGTTTCATAGGAAATGCACATTAATAGCAGTAGAAATATTTAATGTCAGTAGATATAGCTGTGCTAAATATAGAGACACATTACTAAGCAGAAAGCAGGTAGAATTTCAAGCAGAGTCTGGCAAGAAAGTCTGAAAATCAAATACAACATCTGTCTTCTGTTGAAAGTGGTCTGAAAGAAAGGTATACATGGCTCTTCCAGAGTTACAGTAAAGGAACTGGTTTAGGCTTGGGTGGTCCTTGTAGCTTTCCTAAGGAAGTGATGCTGTAGGTTAGATCTGAATGGTGAATTGGAGCCCAGAGTGGGGAGGTGTAGGGGAGGATCCATTCAGAATGGGCTTTCAGGCATATGCAAAACCTTGGTAGAGGGACTATGTCACTCACAAGACACTAAGGAAGGCGGTTTCCTTGCTGAAATGTTAAGACTGAATGGAGGGTCTTGTGGGTTGAGGGTGGAAATGTAGTAAGGAACAGGACCAAGCATCACAAAGCATTTCACCAAGTGCTGCCAAAACAATCATCTTTCTTACATTGTTCATGAATACAGATAAATTTGAAATGAATGACATGAAATATAATATTAAATACTGGGAAATAGTACACTAATTTAAAATGTGAAATACTATATTGAGTAAATAGAAACTATTTCATCAGCTGTATTTGAAACCACATGTCTCATAATTATTTTTTGTCTACTAAAAAGTTGATGATTTGGAAGAGAGATAAGATCTCTATATTGGAAATGATGTGGGTTGTAAAAATTCCTGATTAAAGTGGCTTAAGCCATGAAGGCATATACTGTACATCAAACAAAAAATTTAGATAAGTGTAGAAATTACCAAGGACCAATGCTCTTAGTTTTCTTCTCTGTCATATTTAATAACTTGGCCTTGGGGGGCTGTGAGTTGTCACATAAATCACCAGAAATGAAAATAGACAAACAAAACAACTATGTTCAGGGCAGAAAGAGAGGGAAAGAGGAAATACAAGTAATTTATCACTTCACAACTGTCACTTTTATCAAGAAAGTGAAAAACTTTTCTAGCAAATCCAAAGCAGTCTTCCACATAAATGTCATTGGGGAAAAAATCATTTTGCTTCAACCCCCTATCTGCTAGGGAGTCTGTAAAACTGAGAATTTGTTTTTTCTCGGACACTTAGTAGGAAGTGGAAAAGGAAGAAATGAGAGGCAATGCTGCTTGGTTATTCAGTCAGTAATGTAAATGCCTGCAAAGATTGAATTGTGAGAATACTTTCTTTGGAAACCAAGAGAGGCATAGTTTATTTTAGGCAAAATTATACTCTAGACTTCTGTCTCTTCATTTGGGATTTTGGGAATATATCTATATATAAAATGATTCTATAATAATTTCTTAGTTTTCTGTTTTTATTTTTATGACCACAGAGAAAAAAATTAACTTTGAAGCATGGGATTGTACGTTGGACTATATGGGTGACTGCTCTAGAACCAATCCTCATGTTTATTTGATGTTTAGATCATACCAACATCAGCATTGCATCTTTTATGGCCATCACTAATGAGAAGAAGATACAACATGGTTAATAAAGTACGTCACGCTTTCTCAGAAGTGAAGGCCAAATGACGTCAAGAAACATTGTGCAAATATCTGTTTCACATGAGGATAAGCAGAGGAGTGGTATTTAGTGAAGTGAGATACCAGATGGCACACAGTAGCACAGACATGCCAAAATCTTTTGAAACCATGACATGGCAGACAGTATGATATTAAAATTTCAAACAGATTAAATTTCAGTATGTTGGTTTGGTTCATCACATTAAATTAATAACATTGATTTAAATTTTATTGGCTTTATAGTTGCTTTTTCTGACTTTGTAACTTTGTTTCTGTATCCAACTAAATCTTCTGAGCACAAGCTGTTAATATCTAATTTTATATTTATGAGCTCTTGAGGATATAGTAAAAGTAATGCAAGCTGATGCTAAGTTCATATTCTGACATTAAAAATTTTATTTCAAACTTTTGGAAATGCTGTATTAAGAGATCTTTGCTGATGATGTTAATCATGGAAAATTCAGAAACTGTCCTTGTCTATCTGCAAGTTAAAGTTAACTAGACGTGTCTATTTCTATACTACCTTATCTTTCATTAGTCTACATTTTGAAGAGGAAATCAACATACTCCAAACCAAGGGACATGCAAGTCAAAAGGCATTGAAGTTTGTCTGAGTACTGTATACTGGAATCCATCATTCAGTGTACATAATGAACTACTTACCTAGAATTTTAAAGTTTGGTAATATTTAATTTGCTGAGGGAACCATAAGCGTTTATGTAGAGAAAACGCTTTATGTAGAGAAAACCAAACAAAGAAATGCTGTTAGAACTCTAGTGAGTAGGCTCCAACAGAATACCTATTTCCATGGAACAGCACAGACAAGTTGTCTTAGAGTATTTATGTCATGTTCTCTCTGGGAAGCAGATTTTGGTAGGCTTCTTTGATATCCATACATAGAAAGAGTCTTCAAAATGTTCATGAAAAATGTGTGTTATGAAAAAAGTATGCATGTATTTCAAAATTTTGCACCAAAATAAACTTCTTTGAATTTCATCTTTTTTTCACAAGTTGTATCAAAACATGAGAGTTAGGACTCTGATGTCCTCAACCAGTATGAATATTTTCCCTTAATTCATATACTTTTTAGAAAATGGAACTGGCTTTCTGAAGTGTGGGAATGAGGAGTGAGAGCATATATATTACAAATTGGTTCACTTAGCAGTGGCTCATGTCTCCCATGTTCATATTGTGATTGTTGCAAATAGAATAACTCAACACTATATTCATAAATTATGGTAAGAGCTATAAATAGATCAATCTGAAGTCTGCATTTAGGAAAATTAGCCTTCAGTAAGTAACTACTCTCTGCCATGAAGTATGCAGTATTAATGACTATAACTGTTTTAAAACCTCTAACAAAAATCTTTAAGGTTCATTTTTTAATAAAGTGTTTTACCAAGAAATATTTGATTATAGAAAAGGTAGCCAGCACTTACATAAAGTTGAGAAATGTTTAGCTCTTTAAAAAAAAATAGATGGCAGTATAAATACTAATGATTATGTAAAATAAAATAATGAAGGCTCTAAGCAATTTGAGAGTTTCATATGAAAGTCATAACTGCTCAGGAATAAAAAAAAACTTGGACATGATTAAAGAATTCGATCAAAGATTTTGAGAGAAAAACTGATGCTTATTTGAGCAAATCTTTCTTGAAAGTGCTCTTTCAAGTTAGCTGTTGTGTCTTGACAACCATTTTTTGGCGGTTGCCTGCATTTAGGTTGGAAGACATATTCATGCTCAGTAATCACTACAAAGTGTGCAATTTGGAAATACATTGGTCATGACCTAAATAAATACCACCCAGAAAATTTCCACAATTATACATTAGATGTTCAGCTCTGAAACTCAGGATTTGGTTGATGATTCCCCGACACTGAATGCAGCAGCAGCAGGGCAGATTCCCTCTTTCTGGAGAGATCTGCATGTGTACCTGTCGGCCATATTTTCTTTGATCAGACACTGTTGCTAGGGAAACCACCTCCTTTGTACAGGCTCAGGGTAGCTGCTTCTTTTTGGAAACGAACTCTGGGCTGGTTGCCAGAGTTTTAATTCCCAAATTCAGGACTCTACTGTAGCTTATTTAACTGTTTCATTGGCCTGATAAAATACAGAGCACAAAAGCATTTTAATTTTTTATCTTCAAGGCAAAGCAGAAGCAATCATATGAGTAAAATATAGAAATACTCTTTTGCAAGGATATATGCTGTGTTGATAGGAAATAAATTTTTTTAATAATAAAAGTGCAGAGAAACATTATTGACTTGCTACAAACATTCAGAAGGTTTATTATTTAAGTCTAGCATACTTCTAAGTCAATGCAGGGGAAAAATCAATTCACACTAATAAAAGGCAATGGATTTTTAATACATTCCTTACTGTTTCCCACTGAAACACATAATGTACTATTATTGCAGAAGAAAAAAATAAAAGCTTCCTTGCCAAGTCTTCTTAGAATAATTCAAACTAACCATATTCCATAATTATTTGAATTTCTCCTCTCTTCCCTTCGTTTTTCCCACTCTCATTAGACTTCAAGATTGAGAAGGGTCTTCATAGTCCTTTCAGTGTATCTTCTGACACTAATACTCATTAATTTAGGAAATTATTCCTTCCAGTTTAGAGCTGTAATTATTAAAAATTCTTCATATTTTGACAAAGTCTGGATATCATATCCATCTCTTTGTTCTACATCTGCCTTTTGATATCAGGAAGAAAAAAATCTACCTTTGTACTACAGCTCCTCAATAAATCAAAATCAGATGTCATGGCTCCTTAAGTGTAGTGCCATGAAGATGTTCCTTTCTTTTTTAAAGATTCATTTATTTGAAAGGCAGAGAGACAGAAAGGTGGACACAGAAGAGATACAGAGAGAGAGAGAGGGAAAGGGAGAGGGAGAAGGAGAGAGAGAGAGAGAGAGAGAGAGAAACAGAGATACTTTTCATTCAGGTTCAACCCCCCAGTGTCTGCAAAAACCAGAGCTGTGCCAGGCGGAAGCTGGGAGTCAAGCACTGCATCCTGGTCTCCAACACACTTGGCAAGGTCCCAAGTACTTGAACTATGTTCTACAGCCTTCCTAGAGCCTGTTAGCAGGAAGCTGGATTGGAAGTGGAGAAAGCGACACTCAAGCTGGCACTTGCATCTGGGATGCTGGTGTAGCAAGCAGCTGCTTACTCCACTGGGTCACAACACTGGCCCCTAGCATGTACCTTCAAAAGATCCACTGGGGCAGTGTACCTGTTTGGCCATTCCAATGACTGCACCTTTGGATTTAGGAGATCCTTCCTTTTGGCTCTTTCCCCCTAATAACTAAACACAGCTGAAGGCCTAGAACAAAGACATCCTTGCCCTATGAGAGAGCCATCTAACAGTCAACTTTTGGCTGGAGGGCTTTCCATATTTCTAGTCAAGCCATTTTTAGAACTATGCTATGATCTGAACTCCTCCTGTGCAATTCTTCCTTTCTTCTCTCCATAGATATCAGGTTGCATCATAGTGGTTTTTATTCCTGCACATATATTTCATCTTTACTGTATATTATTTTGTCTCCATGATATTGCATAACAGTGATTTTCAATATTTTTACTCTTTTTTTAAAAAAAGATTTATTTATTATTTGGAAGGCAGAAGTACAGAGAGAGAAGGAGAAAGAGAGAGAGAAAGATTTTCTGTTTGCCGGTTCATTTCCCAAATGGCCACAACAGCTAGGGCTGGGCCAGGCTGAAGCTGGGAGCCAGGATCTCCTTCTGGGTCTTCCAAGAGGGTACAAGGGCCTGAGCCCTTGGGCCATCTTCCACTGCTTTCCCAGGTACATTAGCAGGGAGCTGGGTTGGAAGTGGAGTAACAAGTATTCTAACCTGTGCGCATATGGGATGCCAGCGTTGCAGGTGGAGGTTTAACCTTCCACACCCAGTGCCAGCACCGCATCACAGCCTTTCTACTTCTCTCAATGTCTTCCTTCTATCCTGGTAAACATTTCACATATCTTTCCAATAAATCTCTTGTATGTCTGATTTTGTTTTGGCAGCTGCTTCTTGGAGCTCAAACTGACCTACCATGTGTTTTCTTCCTCAGTGGAAATGTGCTCAGTTTGCCAATCTTTGCAATACATATGTAGTTATTCGCAGACCTTAATTTTCTAGATGCATTCCAGATTCAACAAAGTTTTTCAGTGAGGCCCTTGTATAGAATAAACGTTTCCCAAGACAGTGCGCACAATAAAGAGCTGTTCCTATTCTCAGTTCTTGCACAAGAGGCCTTCAAAAAGTTCATTAAAAGTGTTTATTATGAAAAAAACTATGCATAGATTTCACATTTTTTTTTTGTACAAAATGCCATTGCTTTCTTCACACAATTCAGGATGGTATTACTATTTTGAGCAGTTTTATTGCTGTGTTGATTCATACTGATAGCAAATGGAGAGTTTGGATTTGATGTAGGCAGGGAGATAGCTAGCAAGCAGTAGTTGAGGTTGCCAGTCTGCAGCCTCACTTGTGCTGGATCCCCACCAGTACCTCCCAAATCTCATCACCTTCCCCTTCTGTGCAATGGAACAAGAGGTTTTGCAGCTTAGATTAGGCACTGGCTAAAAATATCCAATATGGCTGCAAGCTGCATCCCCACAATGGCACTTGGCTCATTATAATAGTTATTGGGTTTGACACCCCCTTTCCCATTATGCCCCCAATGCCATGACAATTCCAAGATTTCCAGAAGAGGTCTAGGAAACGGGCAGTACTCTGGCTCCACCCAAGATGTTACCCCTCCAAAGGATGACCAAGAACCTGATTAACTGGAGGTTTTCTTGAGAAAGGCTATGCACTTTCTCTTTATATGCAAAGAAACTTTACTTCTAGACTGAACTTTACAGCCTCTGCTTGAATTTCTCTTGGATCAGAAACAAGAGCCTGGACCCAGATATTCCACAAAAGATTCAGTCAAATAAAATTCAAGAATACTTTTGTTGTCCTACTCAAGTACTTTGGAATTTGAATCACTAAGACTTTTCACATGAACTACTCGAAATAAAATTTCTCCCCTCTAGTTCTGTACAGCCAATTGAAATCTAGGCACAGGGATTTTCATCTGTTTCAACTTTACTTTGTTTGATAAATTCAGACCATGCTGCCATCCAGTATATTAGATATCCCTTGTACTTCCTGCAGCTTTGAAATTCCGTAAGTTTGACAACAATATTTATATCAAAGTTATTGATCAAAACTGACAGCCTCAACTGAGAAGTCTCCTGGAATTTCTCTTTGGATTCAATAAATTGTTACTTTTTGTAAGCATCTTTAATTCAATTACATATCTACACAATTACATTGCCATTCGTATCATATTTCTTCATCTTTAAGAGCACTTCAGATGTGTTATATGAATGGAAATGGCACATCTAAAAGCATTTTTCTTGATCTACATGTAGATTAACTAAAACAAAATATCATCTGATACATTTTTACTTTTGTAAGTACTCAATGTGTGTTCATTTCTTCTCTCCTTGAAAATCCATATTTACACCTATTCTAGAAATGTAAAGGGGATGAGATATTTTGTGAACATGTTTTTTATTAACATAGTTTGCTTTGATACTATTAGCTATGTGAAATGGTTAATAATGTTTCAACTTATTGCATACAAAAAACTTAATTTTAAGATTTTCCTTGTGATTCATTGTCCAAGCTGAGGTTCTTAAAGGTTGGTCATTAGAAACTCATGACAAAAAAGAACAAAAAATTTGAGAAATGAGAGAAAATTCTAGGAGGAAAGAAAATTTCAGTTAGTGTGCTTAAGGCCTACTTAACTCGAATTTCTAAAACTTTTTGATGTCCTTCATTTATTGTTTTTGAAGGAATTTAGAGATTTATAATACAAAATACTTAATGCTCAACAATATTATATTCCCCATTGTTGAATACACAGAACAATTTTTAGGGTTTCTTTTCTCCTTGTTTTCCATCCTTAAGTAATACAAGGCACAGTTCACAAAAATTCAATTATCCAAGCATAAATTTTAAAAATATAA
The DNA here is from genome assembly GCF_051225735.1 of Oryctolagus cuniculus. Classification (NCBI taxonomy): domain Eukaryota; kingdom Metazoa; phylum Chordata; class Mammalia; order Lagomorpha; family Leporidae; genus Oryctolagus; species Oryctolagus cuniculus. The sequence continues at coordinate 46,843,501 of NC_142880.1, forward strand.
TTAAATAGACAGTATATTTATTCTATCATTACCATGAAAAAATTCATTTTGGAAAAAAATATAGTGTTCCCATTCTTTTATGTTTTTCTATATGAATATATCTGAGGAGTCTTCAAAAAGTTTATAGAAAATGCATATTGTGAAAAATATTCATGGATTTCAAAACTTTCACCAAAATAAACTTACCTTAAAATTCCATTTTGCCATGAACTGTTTGAAGTGCCATCATGTATGTAACAAAATTAGCATTAGGTAAGTTTATGGTAAATTAAATGGTCTTTAAAATTTCATCTAATATTTGAAGTGTAGATAAGTTATTATAACTTAAAACACAACTACTGAAACTCTATAAAACTTGAAATATAAGTTTATGTATGTAAGGATGCTTACTGATTGGTTCTTTTAATTTTTAATCTAATAGAGAATGAAGATGGCATACATAGACATAGAAAATTTTAGCTATAGAAGCGATCCCACTTATTATACTAGTTGAATTGGTCACTCAATTTAGGCATTCCCATGATAATATTCTAGGAGATTTTTTTTTTCTGGAAAAAAAAATAACACCTGGAAGTTAAATTTATTGAACTGCCATATACAACCAACAAAATATTCCATTTTAATTTTACAGGTTGGTGATTCTTTTTTTTTTTTAAGATATATTTATTTATTTGGAAGGCAGAGTTACAGAGAGGCAGAGGCAGAGAGAGAGAGAGAGAGAGAGTGAGAGGTCTTCCATCCACTGGTTCACTCCCCAGATGGCTGCAACAGCCGAAACTGGGCCCATCTGAAGCCAGAAGCCAGGAGCTTCTTCCAGGTCTCCCATATAGATGCAGGAGCCCATGCACTTGGGCTGCTTTCTACTGCTTTCCCAGGCCATAGCAAAGAGTTGGATTGGAAATGCAGAAGCTGGGACTCGAACCGGCATTCATAAGGGATGCTGGCATTCCAGTCAGTGACTTTACCCGCTATGCCACAGCTCCAGCCCCACTGGTTATTTCTTGACAAATGTACACACTCATGTAACTATCACTGTAATCATGATGTACTCTCATTTTCTCATTTCCATGATCATAAAAAATTCCTTTGTGTCATCCACATCTTCAGGCAACTGCTGATGTACTGTCACAATTAGACAATACATTTTTCTTTTCTACAGTGTACATGAACATAATAATAATATATGTGCTCTTTTGTTCTGGCTTCTTTCACTCAACACACTGTTGGGATTCATCCATGCTTTGTGTGAACTAGAAATTTGCTACTTTTTTTAAATTCTGAGAATTATTCCTTTGATTAAATAGCATAATTTTTATTCACTTCCGTATTTATAGTCATTTGAATTTTTTCCAGTTTTTGATTTTATAAAAATTTGTTTATGATTTTGTGACACGTTTTAATTTTTCCTCATAAGTGTGTGGCAATAGGAGTGCTGAATCATATGACAAATGTATGTCTATCTTTATAAAAATATACTGCATAATTTTCTAATGTTTGCATCATTTCATTACTAATGTGTGAAGGTCAGGAGCTCTGCATCTTCTGTGGTCAGCTTTGATTCCCCCAGACAGGTCTTCTACTGGATCTATAGAGGTATTTCATTGAGGTTTCAAATTTCCTTTCTGCAAGATTTTTATTCTATATTTCCTTCTGTGTACTTTAGCTTTAACTTGCTCATCCATTTTTTTCAATTGAAACCTTAAGTCATTAATTTTAGACATTTCCTAATATAAACATTTATAGCTACCGATGTTTCTCACTCACTGTTTGGTCTCAATTCCAAATATTAAAATGTTTTCATTATCTCAAGCTGAAATTGTTTGTTTTGACTGAGTATTTAAAAGTGTGAGGGTTAATTTCCAAATATTTGGCAACTGTCCCAGGTTTTACTTTTTTTCCTCTCCAGTTGTTTTATTTAGTTCTTAATTTTATCATATCAATAGAACATACTTTGTATAGTTCAATACTTCTAAACTTACTGACAATTGTTTTGTGATCCAGAATGAGGAATAACTTGGTTATATTTTCATTGGTATTTAAACAGGTTGCTTTTTTGCTGTTATGGAATGGACCATTTTAAAGGTATAAATTTTGTCAAGTATGTCAGCAGTGTCCAAATATTCTATATATTTGCTGATTTTGTATCTACTTGTCATTATCAAAGATGGATGTTGAAATACATAAATATAATTTGAATATGTTAACTTTCCATTTTTTGATTTTGTCTTACTTTTTCTAGTTTTTAGCTCTCATTAAATGCATACACATTTAGAATCGCATTTCTTCTTGATGAATTCATCTCTTTCATTGTGGAGGTCCCTTTTTCCTTTAGTTGTAATCTTCTTGTAAGGTCTAGTTTTTAGATATTACAATAGTGATTCAAGCTTTCTTAGATGATCACATAATAAAGCTTTTTAAAATGTTTAACCTATTGGTCACCTTGTACCAAGGTGATATGCAGACGGCACTTACATGCTTGTGACTAGAACGCAACTGATAACTGCTTTTAATTCATTCTGAAAATCTCTGACATTTAGTTGGAAAGCTTAAGCCTTATTGTGATTGTAAGCATAGTAGAGCTGAAGTCCATCATCTTAGTGTTTGATTTCCCTTTGTCCCATGTTTCTTTGTTCCTTTATTCTTCATTCATGAGTATTTTTATTGAGAATTTTCACAGATTTATCCTATTCTGTATTAATAACCATAATATTTTTTTAAAAAGAGATTCATTGATTTATTTGAAAGGCAGACAGACAGACAGACACACACACAGACACGCACATACACAAAGAGAGAGATCTTCCATCTGTTGGTTCACAGTTCACTCTCCAAATGGCTGTAACAGCTGGGACTGGGTCAATTTGAAGCCAGGAGACAGGAACTTTTTCCAGGTCTCCCGCTTGGGTTGTAGGGGCTCAAGCACTTGAACCATCTTCTGTTGCCTTCCCAGATGCATTAGCAGGGAGCTGGATTGGAATCAGAGTACTCAGGACTCAAAACAGCAGTTCACTATGGGATGTTGGTGTTTTAAGTTGGGGCTTAACCTGGCCACAATGCACATGACCATATATTTTTTTTCTCCAATGGTTGATGTATGGCTTGTAATACACATCTTGAAGTTATCTTAGGTATATTTATATAATATGACTCACAATGTATAATATATGAAACTTCTGACAACATATTTCTATTTTTGTCTCCTGGCCTTTATGTTATTGTCATGTATTTTACTTCTGCCTTTGTTATCAATTCCAGAATTAATTATTATTAGTTCTAATTTAAATATTTTTCTTGAAAATATATTTAAAATGAATTATTTGTACACCTGGAGTCATTTAAGCTTTCTGGCAATCTTCTTTTGCTTTTACATATTTGCACTTGAATTTTCAGGTAGTATCATTGCCTTCTGCCTGAAAATTTTTTTGGCATTTCTTATAGTGCTGTTCCCGTGGTGATGAATTCTCACAACTTCATTTTTTAATCTGAAAAACACATTTCATCCTCATTTTGAAGGCTATTTTTATTACACATAAACATTTAGGCTAACATGCTTTTTCTTCCTTTAGTGCTTTACAAATGAGCTTTAATTTTATTCCAGCTCACATAGTTGCTGAAAGAAAATTCAAGTCTTTCTTTCTACTCATATGTACATGGGTAACTCTTTCCATCTGAATGATCCTGAGATTTCATCTTTATTACTGGTGTCAATCAGTTTGATTGAATGAGGTTCATTATAATTTTCTTGGTGTTTGTCATCTTTTGAGTTAATTGAATTTATCAAATATGTGGTTTTATATTTTTCACCCATTTAAGAAAAACTTAACCACTAATGGTTCAAGCTTTCTTTTATTCTTTTCTCTCCATCTTCTTCTTCTAGAATTTCAATTTCATAAGTTTTAGCCAATCTGAAATTGTTTGCCAAATTGTTGAGGGTATGCTGCTTAAAATCTTTTTCTCTTTGTGTTTCAATGTTCTAGAAATATTGTTATATATTCAATTCATTGATTGCTCTGTGGTATTCAGACCAAGTCTGCTATTAATGCCATTCTTGCATTTTTCATTCCAGATACATATTTTTAACTGTCAAATTTTTATTTGCTCTATTTTATGATATCCATTCCTCATCATTATATTCATGTTTTCTTTTTAAAGACTTTGGGAAATTTGTAAAAACTATAAGTTCTTATCTATTAATTCCATCTTCCATATAATTTCTGGGTCAGTCTTTATTTACTGTTTTTTCATATGTTTATGTGTCATGCTTTCCACTTCTTGGCGTGTATAGTATTTTATTGGAAGGTACATATTATAAATATTATGCTGTTGAGCACTTGGATGTGGCATTTTTTTTCTAGTGTTAAACTTTGTTTTGGCAGACAATTATGGGTTAGCTTGATCCTTTGAAACTTTGTTTATAAACAGTATTGCAGTACAGCTTTTAGTCTTAAACAAGCTTTAATGTAGGGCTGGTTTATATCTGTTACTATGCTGTGACGTTTTTGCAGTCTCTATACAATCCTTGGGATGTTCAATGAAGCACTTCTATAAAGCACAGTTGAAAGGTCACCATCTTGGCCAGCGCCGTGGCTCACTAGGCTAATCCTCCGCCTGCGGCGTCGGCACACCAGGTTCTAGTCCCGGTTGGAGTGCTGGATTCTGTCCTTGTGGCCCAGGTCTTTGGGCCATGCACCCGTATGGGTGACCAGGAGAAGCAGCTGGTTTACGGATCTGTGCGGTGTGCTGGCCACAGCGGCCATTGGAGGATGAACCAACGGTAAAGGAAGACCTTTCTCTCTGTCTCTACCTCTCTCACTGTCCACTCTGCCTGTCAAAAAAAAAAAAAAAAAAAAAAAAAAAAATTCAGCATTTCCCTGACTGATGTGAGTTCTGCAAATTATTCAACATTATTAAACCTAGTATGTGTATTTTAGTAGTTAGCAAAATTTTTAAGGGAACTCCTAAGTTTAATTCCTCAACTTTTCTGTTTAGCATCCTTATTTCTGTGCGTCTCAGCTACTCTAAATACCATCTGTTTCAACCAGGAGACCACCACATTTTGCTTGAACTTCTTCCTATAATGTGGTCTGGAAAATGTGCCATCTAGAAATCAGTGGTGATCAAAGTCTGACTTTACTTCTTTTCTCTCAAAGATCACTGTCCCGTGCTATCTATTTTTCTGATGCTTAAACTTAAACTCAATTCTTTCATATTTCTGTCCAATTTTCCAGTTTTTTTTTTTTTTGTATAAGAGGGCAAGCAATTCTTCTATGTATGGAGACTAGAAGACTAGAATTAGTTTTTGAACAAGAGATTGCTTTTAACCTCTACTTAAATTTGCATAGCCATAAGTACAACATCTCTTCTTGCAAGATTTTTTCGTCATGTTCTATTTATATTCCAAGCTTGAATTTTCTTCCCAAAACTTGCTCAGAGATTATAGATATATCTTAAGTCTATAAGCTTTAATTACATTGCCCATCTCTTTTTTTTTCTTTCATGTAACAGCTGTTTAAAATTTGCAGACAGAAAGTATTTTCTTCTTCTAAAATGGTTTTCTAAATCCTTCATAATCTAGTATACTTTTTGGATTAACAATATTTTTCTCCAAAAATATATTGTTCAGAATAAAAGTATGTTCTATAAATGGCCTACTAAATTGTGCGTATATAATTGATATTACATTATCAAATGATTAATAATTTTCATTTAATGCACTTTTAGCAATATAACAACATACTATGTAACTTCAATAAAATACCAGTTTTCATCTTTATTTTATTATGAAAGACGTGGTGATAGAATCACAGAATTTGAGGAAGAAAAGACTATTGAGAACAGTTAATGCAACATGTCATTCATCTGATTACAATTCTTCATTACAATCCTATTACTTTCAGCAGAGCTCAAACTCTTAATGTTGCAAACGCAGACTTGTCTACTGTTCCTTGTTCATTACTCATCTCTGGATTTCTGATATTTTGCTCTACTAATCTGCTGTGTATTTCATAAGCAGATTTCTTTCAAAGGTTCTTTTTTTTCATGCTATTCTCTTTGCCTAAAACGCCTTTTTCAAACATGATTTCTTGGCTAAATAATTCATGTCTTGTACCAGTCTTCACAGATACTGATCACTATGGGAGAACTTCTGCCTTTTTAAAGTACTAAGAAAGGTTCAGATGCTCCTTCTTTTGCACACATAATCTTTTGAGTAACTTTTAGTGCATTTAGCATGTTTTATCATTATTCCCAATGTAAGTGTCTGTCTAGAATACTGATGCTATGGATAAGTATTCTTTTGCTTCTTATCACTAGAATTTAGTAACACAACCAGCATATGTAGCGTAAGAAAATGCTTATTAAGGAGAAATTAGCTTTATAAAATAGAAAACCGAATCCCAGAGGTATTAATTGACTCTCTGAGGTCACAGAAAAAAATTTATCATCAAGATATAGAACCAAAATTTTACATGTTTTTGAAGAGTTAGGTTAATTTTTGAGAATCCCATTTTTACATATTAAACAGAGAATACTCATGTAGATGTGTGTTTTTGCCTGGAAGGGCAACATGCTCTCCAAGAAAGCAGCATTAGGCAAATGTATATGTACTGACTTGGGGAGTGCAGTGTCTGGGAATCATGAGAGGGAGGAAAAAGAGAAAAAGGCAGGAAGTAAAGGAAATAAATATGAGGTGCATTGCTGAACTGGCCGTTGCCTGACATCATGGACACTGACTGATTTGACAGGAGTGCAGTTGGGGAGGCTGCCTAATCTGCTGGTTTCGTGACTGTCCTCCAGGGGAGAGGAAGCAGACACTTGGTCTGCAGTTTGTCTCTTTTCAGTCTGAAATTGGTTCCATGGGGATTAATTTTCTCTGCTTCTAGATTGAACAAGACTGTCAGCTGAGTTCCAGAATGTCACAGACATCAAGAACTTGTTTCAGTGTGCTTCAGATGCACCATCTCAACTCGTAAAATAGTCTGTTAGGAAGTTCTTAACTGCCCTAATAGATTTGACATAATATAGTTTTCTTACTAAATGTAAGATTGGTGTTTGCATTCCTCCCCTGAACATTCTGAGTACTAGAACGCAGGAAAGAAGATAATTTGCATTTGTAAAACAGAAAAATGGAAAGGAGGAGATATAATAAATTATTTCCCCCCATTTTTTCCTTTATTTTCTAAATAATAAATATCGAATTAAAAATATTTTTTTGTGCAAGTATTGTTGTCTCTGAAACATCTCTAAGGAGCACTTTTAATCATTCTTCTTTGTTATTTTCAGATTTTATTATGTTATTGAATTTGATAATTATCATTCATCAGTTTCTACTACTCAAAGAGATGATATATTAAACATATTTTGTAGTAGATTACTACATGGCCCCAAACTAAAATAACACATCAAAGCAACGTGTAGTCAGGGCTTTTTGATTCTCTTAGCAACTCTCCAGAGGTAAACAAGGTTGAAAGTTTGGTGTATATTCTTCCAGATTTAGATTCTTAGTGGTGAAGGCTGACGGAGTTACCCTCAGAGCAGTCTACTGAGGACCACAACATCCCACATAGACCTACAGAGATGCTAATTTAGTTCTCTGTCATGAGCCTCTTAAGTTTGCTTTCACTCGTATTTTCTGTCTTTCATTTACTTCTCTCTTTCCTTCTTTCCTTTTTTCCTTTCATTCTTGTAATTACAAGCACTTCTGTGGTAATTATTCTGTCTATGTAATATTGAGTAAATTTATGTGTAATTGCTAAAGTGGAATTGCTAGTTCAAAGGGAAGGGATGGTAGGTGTTTTGAAATATGCTGTGCCAACTTATTGTCTTTAAATGACTCAGAATGCCTTGGACCCACACATACTCAAGTGAGGAATTATTTTGATTTTGTCAACCTTATTTGTATTATCTGATTGTTATTTAAGATTTGACACCTTATGATTTCTTTATTGCCAATTTTGTGAATTTCTTTTTGTACGTCTTTTTTTGCTTTTTTTGGCAAAGTGTGTAATGTATTTGTCCCTGTCTTTTCCCATTTTAATATATAGGACTCTTAATTTTTTTCAATAATTTGAAGAATTTTCAAAATATTTTACACAGTAACCTGTTGTCTATAAAATTAATTAAAAATTTCTTCCAACATTTTTCAATTTGCTTACGTTGCTTTACAATTTGCTTATGGAGTTGTTTGCTTTAGAATACCTATATTATTAAATTATTAATGATAGGTCTTTTCTTTCTATGAGTTTTCATTATTATAAAGGTGTTTTTCAGTCTAATGTTATAAAATATACATTTTGTTATTACATTTAAATTTTTTTTTTTTTTTTTTTTTTTTGGACAGGCAGAGTGGACAGTGAGAGAGAGAGACAGAGAGAGAAAGGTCTTCCTTTGCCGTTGGTTCACCCTCCAATGGCCGCCGCTGCAGCCGGCGCACCGCGCTGATCCGATGGCAGGAGCCAGGATCCAGGTGCTTTTCCTGGTCTCCCATGGGGTGCAGGGCCCAAGCACCTGGGCCATCCTCCACTGCACTCCCTGGCCATAGCAGAGAGCTGGCCTGGAAGAGGGGCAACCGGGACAGAATCCGGCGCCCTGACCGGGACTAGAACCCGGTGTGCCGGCGCCGCAAGGTGGAGGATTAGCCTATTGAGCCACGGCGCCGGCTCTACATTTAAATTTTGAATTTGTCTTGGTTTTCTATTTAATTATAGCAAGAGTTTGTGTAATAATTTATAAAAAGGTAGTTATTCTAATTTCAGTACACTTATTAGCTCATCTACTTTTTACTCATAGACTGAAAATAAAATCTCGACCATGTACTAGATTTTCATTTATCTTTGCTCATGTCTTTGGGTTTTCATTTTGACTATTAATCTGAGCTCGTTCCAATGTGTCATCACTGTATGATTTTTTTAAACTTTTATTTAACGAATATAAATTTCCAAAGTACAGCTTATGGACTACAATGGTTTCTCCCCACCATAACTTCCCTCCCACCCGCAACCCTCCCCTCTCCCACTCCCTCTCCTCTTCCATTCACATCAAGATTCATTTTCAATTCTCTTTATATACAGAAGATCAATTTAGCACATATTAAGTAAAGCTTTCAACAGTTTGCACCCACACAGAAACACAAAGTGTAAAGTACTGTTTGAGTACTAGTTATAGCATTAAATCACAATGTACAGCACATTAAGGACAAAGATCCTACATGAGGAGTAAGTGCACAGTGACTCCTGTTGTTGACTTAACAAATTGACACTCTTGTTTATGGCGTCAGTAATCACCCTAGGCTCTTGTCATGAGTTGCCAAGGCTATTGAGGCCTTTTGAGTTCGCTGACTCTGATCATATTTAGACATGGTAATAGTCAAAGTGGAAATTCTTTTATTATTGTGATTTTATAGTATTTTCATTCACTTACCCAGCAATTTATTGGTATATAGCATGGGGAAAGAAAGATAAAATCTTTGCCTCTATGAAACTTAGTGGAGAAAAGACACCACAGCAAGCAGATGAAGAAAACAAAGTTATGAATATGGTATGTTTCATAAATAAAATATGATGGAGTTTCACAAGACAGATTTATACAGGGTACTCTTGGAAGGAGCCAGCTGATTAAAAGCCCTATACCATATGCAACTTCAATTCCTCTTTGTCATGTAACTAGACAGATTCACAGGTGCTAGGGACATGGACATGGCCATATTGGGAGGCTCATCATTCTGTCACCCCACAGAATGGGACAAGATTTCAGCAAATGTATAAGGTGCTCTGGAGTAAGCTCTGGAGTAAGCTGGGTATCTTTAAAATAGTTTTTTGCATTTGATAGATCTGTCCATTTATTTGATTTGCTTCTGGGTTGTGAAATTGAAACTTTGTTTTAACATGAAAATTTGTATTTCATGTGATGGCTAACCTTAGATAGTATATAGAATTTAAAAACTATTTCTAATGTGATATAACTGGTTATTTTTAGTTACATTAGTGTTATTGATGTTTATTTTTTAAAAAGCCTAACAATCTTGTAATGTTTTGGCTTTCCGGTTAGGTAATTTCTATTCTTTCATTCCAATGTTTAGATATATAATTTCCTTTCCTTAAAATTGCAATGACAAGAGTTTTAAGGACAGAAATAATAAGTATAGATATTGATTGGTAATGAGTGCTTAATTTTATGAGATGCCTTCTTTTAGCACTTATCATTGTTCCCCATTAGTGTGGAGGGCAATGGATTATGTAAATAGATTTCCTCAGTTTTTAACTATTTTTACATTCCTAGAATAAACGAACTTGACTCTTTTATTGATATAATATTCTTTTACTTATGTTGGTATTTATGAACTAGAAACCTATGTTTGGACTATCAATAAATAATCTAGATATATCAGTGATACTGATTAATCATAACTTTATTCCAGCTTACTCTTTAGATACTAGAGTTATAGTAACTTTATAAGATGTTTTTGAAGGGTCCTTTTTAATGCTCTGGAGCAAAATAAAAACTTGAACTTTTGCTTAGACTTAACTATAAGATTTTATGGATTTGGTGACTTGCTTATTGGCTAGTTATTCTTTGTTAAGTTGATCGATTATATTTTCCCATAATATATTTGTTCTTCTAAATTTATTGGTATACTGTTATGATTTATTCTTGTATAACATTTAAACTCTTAAATTTTGTCTCTACAGATACTTTTTTCCCATTCCAGTTTTTTATGCTTGGGAATGTTTGCAAGAAATTTACCATTTTATTAATATTTTGAAACACAACTTTCTTTTTATAAGTTGTACTTGTTTACAATATTAATTCCTATTTTACTTTTTGGTTAATTTCAGCTAACTTGCTTTGAGAGAAGATAGACTGCAGAACACAAATGTATTCATAATTTTAAGCAGAAGAGGGGGTCACATTCTGTTGATTGAGAAAGAAAAAAGGTCCATATTCTTACATTTCACTCCTTATATTGAATGGTTAAAATTTCAGTAATTAAGTTTTTAAAATTTTGTCTCCTTTTTTCATTTGTTTCTCAAAATATTTTGCTTTTGATTTATGAATGACATGTGTTCTTAATTTCTACTGAGAATACTAACATTATCTCTTATTAATCTTATATTAACCCTGCTCCATTTTAGTAAGGGCACTTACTGTCTTTGCACTTCTTTTCAGGCTATTGAGTGTTCCCCAATGTCACAATATCTAAAAATAAAGCCAATTTTTAGAATGATCGCAATTGATGTAAACTTCATCAATGAAGCACTGAACAAAGAGTAGGTGTAGACTTGTCAAGAGGTGTATGTTTGTATTTTTACCTTCATCTCTCCACTACAAAATCAGCTTGCCCTGCAGCAGCCAAACATTTTGGCCATACCAACATTTTTTGTTTGCCTTTCTTTGGTTTGTTTTTATTTTCTTTACTATGGAAAAGTGAAATACTAATATTTTGAGACTTTTTTTCTTGGCTCTGTAAGAGTTGTCAAACTTCTTTGGCTGGCTCTCCAGTCTCTACTTTTTAAACCAACCAAATTTTAGTCTTTTGATGGGGGAATGTTAGCGTTGTCTGTTACTGGCATGAATTTTAGTTGCCAGTAGTAAGTGTGTAGGGGAAGATTTACAAGATAAATTACAGTTTCTGAGGATTTTATTGCTGTACTGAGTCAATTTATCCTATATGTGTGTTGGGGCTGGAGAATGACTTATCTTTTCTCTTGTCTTTTCTAGAACCAATAATCAAAATCTGCTTTGGCAAAACTCCAACTTTTCTGAGTGATTAAACCAAATTTAAACATGATGTTAATGCCACAGTTAATTGCTTTTTGTGTCTAGGAGTGAAATGATTCTTAAATTTATGCTTCAATCTCCCAAAAGACCTATTTGTAATTCTCTTTATCAAATCTGAAATTTGGATTATTTTGTTAAGAAAATATTACTTCTAATCTTTAGAAAATCTTTTCTCTGCTTGAGTTTAGGAATGAGTCATAGTCACCCATCATCATCAAAGAAATCTTTAATTTCTTTGTCCATTGATCATACATGTTTCTGTATAACGTTTTTCTTTCTCTTCATTTTTCTTACATGCAATTTTTTGTTGGTGACTAATGCAGTATTCAGGTAAGAGAAATATATCTAGATTAACATGTTATCATGAAATTGGAACTTAGAGTTCAATTCATTTAATAATTAGTTGTATTTCTCCACATGTGTTCCTTCTTCCAATCACTCCTTCCTGGGGTAATGTAAACTCACATTTTAGACTTAATGTAAGTTATAGAGTTAATGTCAAGTATGTCCATGGTATTTGAGTTAACATTGATGACAAACAATTTGTCAAGCATCTTATTGAAATGTATGGAGATAATGGTCCTGTTTGTTATGAAAGTTTTTTTTTCCTTCCCCTCTCTAGAAAAGGAATTATATGCTAATGTGTAAATACTTTCCAAATTTTTCACAGGTATGCAGCCCTTCCTTGGAAGATTCAGAACTTAGAATCCAACTCTTCTAAAACTTGGTATAGATTTCTTCTATTGTTCAACTTCTGTGGCTATTGGATAGTGTTTTGGCCTAATCTGCATTCAGATAGGTAAGGTATTATTTAGCCATATTTTGCAGGTGTGGCAAGTGAGGCTCACGAAATTTAAATAATTCTTAAGATACCTGGTAAGACAATAATAGAATCCAAATCATCTCTTTTGATATAGTTGGGCTTCTTCTACATGGAATTACCTTTAAATTCAGAGCAAAAGACAAATTAGTCAACAGAAGTTTTAGCAAGTGTCTAATTTGTGCAGTTTATCCATTTGGCCAGGAAGGATTGCAGAAGTACAGATGTCAAAATTCTGATGAGTTTTCAATTATCTGGTTGAAGAAAGAAGGAAGGAAGTTATCAAAATACTCCATTATTGTATTCTTGACAAAGAAAATAACCATTATAAACAAAGAGAACAACAATAGAAAATACACAGTAAACTCTGGATTTTATTGCCAGGGTAGCATCTTATGATGATATAGAACAGGAGTTGGCTCGGGTTTGTTTACTTACAAAAGATTTCTGGAGCATTCCTGGAGATGATTTGATCTCTCTAGAAATGATTGCCTGTCTCTTGTCATTGTGGATGCCTCCCGGACTCCTGATGATTCCTTGGCTCCAGTTCATCACTCATTTGGCATCTGCCCCACTTGGCTCTGGAATTCCTTGACCCCTGGCTGCCCTGCCCACCCCTGTGACCTGGGTGTTTACCAGGAGCAGAACCTGCTGCTTACTCTCTGCTTTTTAGTACTGATTCTGCAGATTCCTGATCTAAATTCTGCACAGCCTGGCAGTAAGTGCCAGTGGGGACATATGTAGGCAAAGCAAATGGAGGGTTATGTAACTGCCCAAACGACTCTTGCCAAATTCATTTCAGGCACAAGTATTCATTTTGATGTGAGTTAGGTGGATTGAAAATGCATTTTTAATAAGTTTTTTTTTATTTAGTAGGGAATTCTAGTTCTGTACTTCTAAACATGCAATTACTACCCAAAGCATTGAATATAGAATAAGAGAGGGAAGAGATGTACAATTTGGGACATGCTCAAGCTGACTTGCCCCAAATGGTAGAGTTAGAAACATACCAGGGGACTCCAATTTAATCCCATCAAGGTGGCATGTACCAATGCCATCTCACTAGTCCCCAGTGATCAATTTCTGCTCACAATTGATCATAATGAAAGGACTAAGAGTCAAAGGGAGCACATAAACAAGTCTAGTACCTGCTAATACTAACCGATAGAATAAATAAAGGGGAGAGTGATCCAACATGGGAAGCGAGATACTCAGCAGACTCATAGAATGGCGGATGTCCTAAACAGCACTCTGGCCTCAGAATCAGCCCTAAAGGCACTCGGATCTGGCTGAAAAGCCCATGAGAGTATTTCAGGCATGGAAAGCCAAGACACTCTGGCAAAAAAACAAAAAACAAAACAAAACAAAAAACCCTAAATGAAAGATCTCTGTAAGTGAGATCCCAGTGGAAAGAACAGGTCTTCAAAGAAGGAGGTACCTTTCTCTGAAGGGAGGAGAGAACCTCCACTTTGACTATGACCTTGTCTAAACAAGATAAGAGTCGGAGAACTCAGAGGGCTTCCATAGCCTTGGAAACTCATGACTGGAGCATAGGGAGATTACTGATGCCATAAACAGGAGTGTCAATTGGTAAAGTCAACAACAGGAGTCACTGTGCACTTACTCCTCATGTAGGATCTCTGTCCTTAATGTGCTGTACATTGAGATTTCATGCTATAACGAGTACTCAAACAGTATATTTCACATTGTGTTTCTATGGGGGTGCAAACTGTTGAAATCTTTACTTAATGCATACTAAACTGATCTTCTGTTAAAAAAAAAAAAAAGAAGAATTTAGCAATTCCCAACTTGACTCTCGCTGGGATTAAACATGACAATAGGTCTGATCTGATTTCATCATCATTTAAAAAATCATCTATTATTTTTCACTTTATGTTTCTGTGTGGGAGCAAACTGTTGAAATCTTTACTTAATGTATGCTAAACTGATCTTCTGTATATAAAGAGAATTGAAAATGAATCCTCATGTGAATGGAAGGGGAGAGGGAATAGGAAAGGGGAGGGTTGCAGGTGGGAGGGACGTTATGTGGGGGAAGCCATTGTAATCCATAAGCCGTACTTTGGAAATTTATATTCATTAAATAAAAGTTAAAAAAAAGAAAGAAAATTAAAATATAATCTATAAGGCAGGTGAAAAAAATAGCATGTCGTAAATGGTATTATTCTGGATATAAGACGATCCACTACATTGAGAAAGGTCTCAAAATCTAAAACTTCCCTGTTGTATTTCGATGGCTCAGGCCAGTGAATAATGGACATTATAGCTCCATATACTTGACGCCTCTGGTTTAGAATTAGGCCTCTTTTCTCTCTCCCTCCACACGTTGTTTATCCTTTTCCCTCTTTCTTTCTGTCTCTGTCTTAATCAAGGTGAATATATCCATTTTATATTGTAGTTAGAAGGACCTTGTTTTTCAAATAGATGTATTTACAATCAATGTGTTTAGGAAAATCTTATGCAAAGTGAGATTTCTGAAAATGAGATTATTGTGTTATTGCTTCTGAAAGGTTCTTCTTGAGCAATGCTATAGAGGAAAATATCATATTTTTCCAATGAAGACTCTTCATCTATTACAAGGGTCAATTCGCCATCAAAAACAAATGTAGACTAATTCCAGCTTTGTTAGTGCTCCTGTGGTTCTTTATCTTTATTTGTACTTTGAAAATTTTTAAGAAATTAGGCCTTTACAGGTGTCCAGTGACATTTCATGATGGTTTCAACTTGAATTCTCTCATCCTGCTAATGTTGATTACCTTTTCCTTATTTTTATTTTCCATTTGCATATTTTCTCTGGTATTTATTCAAATATTTTGCTGAAGTCTTATTGGTTTGTCTTCTTATTGTTCCAATAAATAATCTGGATAAACAGCTTTTTTCAGATTTGTAATTTGAAAACATTTATTTTTTAGTCCGTGGCTTACCTTTTAATTTTCTTAATTGTCTACTTCAAAGACCAGGAATTTTATATTTATTGACTCCACTTAATAAATTTTTATAGTTTATTCTTTTCCTTTTCTATGTAAGAAGTGTTTGCCCATCTTAAAGTCATAAAGATTGCTTTCTATCTTCTGTAAGTTTTATGTTTCAGAATTAAGTCTGTGAAATATTTCGCACTTTAGACATGGAAGTTTTGTATGTCTTTAGCATCTGATCCAGCAATCTCACTTCTAGTTATTTACTCTAAAGTAATACATATATGTTTGCGTATCAAGCCTTATTCATGGATTTTTGTAGTACTTTCGTTCATAAAAATTGGTAACATCCTTAACATCCATTAGCTGATGAATACATAAGCAAATTGTAGTATATTCATATAGTACAAGCAAAGAAAAAATACTAATACACATATAACATGGATGCTGTTCAAAATTAGTGGAAATAAAAATGTTAATGTAAAGAAAAGATAGATAGGCACACAACTACATGAAGTAGTACATCATTTATATGACACTTTAGAAAAAAATCGAAAACAGAATTATGTTACTAACGGCTAAATGTGGGGTAAAGAGGTTGGTTATAAAATGGTACAAAGGAACTTTGTGAGGAATGAAGATGATCTATATTTCCATTTCATTGGCAATTATGCAGCTCTATGTTCTGAAAAACTCATTGAGCTGTGTATCTAAAATATGATACATTTTTTATATGTAAATTATATCTGTAAACGTTTCAATAAATAAATTTCCTTTTTTTCAAGTATCACAATGTTTACAGACACAAATACATAAAATCAGGACATGAACTTGATTGGATAAATTAGATAGACTTAATTTCAATACTGTAAGAGGGGCCAATTCAATCTCATCATCTCTCATCACAATAAATACATCTCTTTTGAAGCTTCCATGAAATTCCTTTCAAAGACATATTTTTGAATTTGTTTATAATTCCCTTCATATGTTCTTCATTATGAATCAATTAAATTTTCACATGAGATGAGAGATTCCAGCAACCACAGAGGACTAATAGGTTATTATTAAAGTTTTCTCCATTCTTATTAAAAACAGCACCTTATGTAAGTGTTTCAGGCTAGAAAATTCAGATACATGTTAGTCTTTTTCTTTTTTATTACTCCTAATAAATTATATATTCAATCTCTGTTGCCTTTACGGCCTTTTATTAAATGTAATTTTCTTTTTCTTTTCCTCTAAATGTCCTTGTCTTGGCATTCAATCACTTTGATTTGAGTCGATGCATTTGGCCTTTATTCCTTTTCTTATTCCTAGACTCTAAGTCTTCCAACACATACTGAATATGATAACCCAATACATCTTAAAGTATAGGTTTCATCAAATTGCCTAGTATGTCATCATGAGTTCTTCAATTTGCCTTTAAATGTTTTAGGGGTAGTGTTACCTGAAATGTCTAAGGCATTCTTCAAATTGAAGCACAAATACACTGAACAGCAAAGCAAAAATTTGTGAAAGCACAAATCTCTCTGGTTAGTTAAATGAAGGCTCATACAGATTAAGGGATCACTGCAATTGTGACATTTAACTCTATTTTAAAAGGCAGATTGTCAAACTTTGTTTATACATACAGCATAAAAAAAGTGAAAATCTGACAATAGGCAGTTTTATAAGCCATTAAAATTTAATTTTTATAATGTGAAACAAGATAGTTTTACAAGTCTCAGGCTTCCTATAAAGAAAACATGTATAAAACACAAAATATGTAAAATAAGAGCTTCAGGTATTTGGTATAGCAACATAAAATGGACTAACATACACATGAGTTCAAAGTAAAAGAATGGAAAATATTCTCTATAAATGACAGCCTAAAGAAAGCAGGAGTGGCTAAACTTACATCAAACAAAATATATTTTAACTCTAAAGAGTTACAGAAAACAGTTCATTATGTCGTGATAAAAGGACCAATGTAACAGAAAACTATAACAATTATAACTTTGTAAGCACTCAAGATCAGAGCACCTAAATATGAGAAGCAAATGCTAACAAATCAGAAGACAGAAATTTAAAACAATGCAATAAGAGTAGTGTACTCCAATATCTTATGTTCAATAATGGATAAAACATCCAGACAGGAAATCAATAAACAGCCAGCTGACAACAATGGAATGAAACCAAGAATCATTGTTGATAGCAAGAAAACAGGAGAATTCACAAATATATGAAAGTCAACACACTCTTGAGCAACCATTGAATCAAAAAAGAAATTAAAAAGTGAGTTCAAAACATTAGCTTGCTACAAAAACAAAATTACAATATACCAAAACCTATGGATGCAAGAAAAACAGCACTAAGAGGGAAGTTCATAATGATAAGTTCCTATATTAAAAACAAGAATTTTTCAATATTAAAAAAGAAGGGGTCGGCGCTGTGGTGTAGTGGACTCAGCCTCTGCCTGCAGCACCAGCATCTCATATGGATTCCAGTTCACATTCCGGCTGCTCCTCTTCCCATCCCGCTTTTTGCTAATGGTCTGAGACGGCAGTGGAGTGTGACTCAAGTTTTTAATTCTTTTGTCTACTAACCCTATGAAATGTATCATTGCTGTATTCATCTCCATGTATTTTCGTTTTCACGATGGGTCATATTTTCCTACTTCCTTGGAACCATTCTTTGTAGTCTGTGATGTCAGACACTGTGATTTTCTTAGTTGAATGCTGTTTGTTAGTATGCCTGAGCAACATTTTCTCTACTGCTAACCTTCCTTATTAATGAGTAATGACCCCTATGTCCATAAAGCCTGTGTCAATCTAAATAACAAACAAGGGACTTGCAAATCAGGCTATGACAAGTTTTAGGTATAACTGAAGAGGACGAGGTAAGGGGAAGGAAAGCTGTTAAAGGCAAAGAGGGGAGGTTCCTGTAAGCTGCTCTGAACCAAAGTTCAAGAGTTCAGAAGCTCATTGCAGGAACTGGCATGAGCCCATTGGTAGAGAAAAGTCTCGCTAGGCAAACATCTTGTCTGAACTTCCACAGCCTAGAATTTCTTGTGATAAACATTGTTATAGTAATACGTGCAGAGGTGCAGCATGAGCAAGGAATGAAAGGAAAATAGGTATGAAATGAATATAGGACATATAGGACTTTCTTGGGGGGTTTTAGGAAGTCCTTGTGTTAGTTCTTATCTCAAACTTGCAAGCACACTCTCTTCCCTCTTCTTTCATAACCTTTATACTTTGCCTGGGTCTGACAAAAGTAGCATGATCTTGGTATTAGAAACATTCATACTTAACTTTTACATGTTAGATTTTCCATCTAGGTTTTTGGGAACAGGAATTCTTCATATTTTGTGAGCTATGAGAATGATTTATCCCTAACTTTTTTTGTGCATTTTTTTTCTCTTTGGTTGTTTTGTCACCAAATATATTGATTAGGTGAAGTCTCAAGAGGGATTCTCTGCAGTATCTCTAGCTCTCTCTGTGCAGTGCCCTTATTTATAATAGGCATCCCTGAGAATCCCATTTGTCTCAGCATTGCTGAACTTCCAGATACAACTTCTCAACTCATCCTCACCTTCACGCTCTATCTGAGTCATTCTCTGTGTTGGGTCCTGAATACTGTTTGGTTAGTAAACTAGGAAACTGTGCAGCTCACTTTATTGTCTTTAGGTATCACCATCTTCATGACCTGATGTTTTATATGTGAAAGCCATTGTTTCTCAATCCATTTTGGCCCTGTCAGGTACACGAGTAAAATCATTCACTGCGCCTGCTGCAGGGCTGGGAGTGGATGTCAGCTTCTTGAGAGAACCTTGATGACCGGCCTAACATTTCCTTTCCCACCAAGCAGTGCCTATAACAGGATTTAATAGCCCATCTTTTATGTGGAAGGTGATGTCTGGAGGCAGGAGAAAGGATGATATGACAGAAAAAATGTCCATAAACAATGTTTTGTCGAAGTATTCCTCTTGCTAGTCAAAGAAGCAAACTTCATCAACATTTTGTGAACTCATGTATATTAATGTGAGCCTCTAAAAATTTTCAGCTAAAATGTACTTAAATATTAGTAACATACCAACTTTATTTTATATTGATATTTCATTTATTAATCTTCAAATATGAATATCTAAGACTCTACTTGATCAGTAAACTTTAATGCTTAACAACATCTCATTATATTCTTGGTAAACTCAATATATATTTAATGATTAGACTCAAGGAAGTCTTACAGAATAATGCAATATATATTTAATATAGTTGAACCTTGTTTTAATGTGTATTGTATTGAAATCCTCCCCCAAAATTAAAAACAAAATTCCCTCATTCAAAAATAATTTTTGGAAATCTCAATTTAAACTTTTGTCTTGGTAGATTTAAGTTTTTTATATGTTTAATATTTTTGTAAATCTTTCAGAATTTCAGGTTTAAATTATGAAAGTAAAACAATTACTTATTGGATATTTAAAAATTAAATTATACACTTATCTGTTGCTGCAATAATGAAAAGCCTCTTAAAAGTTAAATAAAATTAAAATATAAAATACAGGAAGATTATTCCTTAAAACAGTATTATCACTACTAAGGATTTGTTTAACTTTGTGATCAATATTTAATTTTAAAACTTTTAAGAGTAAAATGCGGTTAACCATGATAAAAGCAGTTGTGCCATTTTAAGAGAATTTTAGAGTCAGTTTCCAAGCTTAATTTTTTTTTATTGGCCTGCATTCTCAGTGAGCTGAGGTTCCATGGCAACCAGATACTTGGACTAGAATGGAGATCCTGAACTGCAAAATTTATCCATGATTCCACCTGTCAGGGTGAGTCCATTTTATTTCTTTGCTGCTTTGTAAACAAGGAACTCTGTTATCACATGCTCCTGTAGTAAATCTACACATTTCCAATCATCGGGATTATTGAAATTCCAAGCTAGTTTTTTTCAAGCACCTACATGGAGTTTGCATATTTTATTCTATTAATTCTTATTACTCAGATATTAGTTTTTGAGTCTATGCTGCTAAGCACAGTGCTAGGCTGTTGGGAATATTGTTGAACAAGACAAAAAAAAAAAAAAAAACGCCATGGAGGTGGTTTTGTTGTTGTTGTTTCTTTAAACATACTAATAAGAAGAAGGAGACACTAAATGAAAATGATGGGAAATAAATAAAGGTTTAATAGGCAGGCTTAAGCAAAATATTTAGTATGTTAGGAAAATATATGTGTTAATAGATAAGATGAAAATTATAATAGGATATAGGATTTAATGAGCTGAGCTGAGGAAAGTGTTGTGAGTTGCAAACTTATGTAACATGGTTAGTAATTGGTCTTTTTGTTTGTTTTTGAGGAAGAGATTGAAGGAGCTGAGGGAGTTAGTTGCACAGATATTAGAGGATGAGTGGTCCAGGCCGCAGGGACAGATAGAGCCAAGACCTCTGGCTAAATCATGTTATTATCTTTGAAGAACAGAAATGACTGAGCATGGCCAGAAAGGTGTCAAGTGACACCTTCTAGAAAGGAAACAGTGCCTTTAACATGATTGTAAGGATTGTGTTCTTGTGGCTCAGGATATGCAGCACCATTGGTAAGTTTTCATTATAGGAGTGACAGGATATGGTTTTTAGTAATTGAAGTACCTGCTTTATTGAGAAGAGAAATTGGAATGGATGATAAGACAAAAGCAAAGAGCTTTGCTAGGAAGTTATGGCTCTCCTCCATGTGAGTCTATGGTTGGACTGTAAAGCCCAGATTAGAAGTAGATGTGATGAGAATTATGGATACACTTTTAGGATTAATCAAGAATATCTCTTGGTTAATTGAATGTGAGATGTGAGAGAAAGAGTCAAGATAGTACCAACTCAAATATGAAGAAAAAGGAAAGATGGGATTGCAATTAAGTAGGATGACGAATATCTAGAGTACTCTTTGGTACATGCTATGTGTGAGCTATCTGTAGGTCATTTAAGGGAAGTCAGCAGATCCACAGCTGGATTTGTTTTTGAAGGTCAGCAGAGTCACAAACTCTGGTAATTTCTTATATGAGTGACACTTTTTTTAAAGATGTATTTATTGGAAAGGCAGAGTTACAGAGAGGCAGAGGCAGGGGGGAGAGAGAGAGAGAGAGAGAGAGAGAGAGGTCTTTTATCTGATGGTTCACTCCTGGGATGGGCATAATGGCTGGAGCTGTGCCAATCTGAAGCCATGAGATAGGAGCTTCTTCCAGGTCTGCCTATGGGTGCAGGGGCCCAATCACTAAACCATCTTCTACTGCTTTCTAAGGCCATAACAGAAAGCTGGTTTGGTAGAAGAGCAGCTGGGTCTCCAACTGGTGCCCATATGGGATGCTGGCACTGTAGACAGTGGCTTAGACTACTACAACAGTAATAGCCCTTGGATAGCATTTTAATACATGAGATTAGATAGATACTAGCAAAAGTTAAGAAGCTCAAGGATAAACATGTGGGGCTTGTGCTGTGGCACAGCAAGTAAAGCCATCACCTACAGTGATGGCATCCCATATGCGTGCAGGTTCAAGACCTTGCTGCCCCACTTCTGATCCAATTCTCTGCTATGGTCTGGGAAAGTAGTAGAAGATGGCCCAAGTCCTTGGGCCCCTGTACATTTGTGGGAGACCTGAAAGAAGCTCCTGGCTCCTTGCTTCAGATCAGCCCAGCTCTGGCCATAGTAGCCATTTAGGGAGTGAACCAGAAGATTGA
Source organism: Oryctolagus cuniculus (assembly GCF_051225735.1). Classification (NCBI taxonomy): domain Eukaryota; kingdom Metazoa; phylum Chordata; class Mammalia; order Lagomorpha; family Leporidae; genus Oryctolagus; species Oryctolagus cuniculus. The sequence continues at coordinate 46,865,735 of NC_142880.1, forward strand.
AGATCTCTCTCTCTCTCTCTTTCTCTGACTCTGCCTCCTTGTAACTCTGGCTTTCAAATAAATATTTTTTAAAAAGGATAAACATGTGGGGAAATCTGGTATAGAGTAGTTAGAGAAGAGAATAAATAATAAAAAAATTTTCCTTATTTATGTATTGGAAGACTCAATATCATCTAAATGTCCATAATACTGAAAGCAATTTACAGATTAATGAGATCACAATCAAAATAACAACAGCATTTATCTCAGATCTAGCAAAGTGATGCTAAAATTCAAATAGAAATATGAGACCCTGAATAGCTAAAGCAATCTTATACAACAAAAACAAAGCTAGAGGTATCCCAATGCCAGATTTCAAGACATACTACAAGACAGTTATAATCAAATCACCCTGGTACTGGAGCAAAAACAGATGTGTAGAACAATGGAACAGAATAGAAACTCCAGAAACATTCCATGCATCTACAACCAACTCATTTTTGACAAAGGAGCTAAAATCAATCACTGGAGGAAGTGCAGTCTCTCTAAAATCAATCCCTGGATGAAGGACAGCCTCTTTGACAAATGGTGCTAGGAAAACTGGATCTCTACATGCAGAAGTAAGAACCTTGACCCCTACATTACACCTTACACAAAAATCTACTCAAAATGGATCAAGTATCTAACTCTATGAACTGATGCCATCAAAGTAATAGAGGAGAACATTGGAAGAACAGCAAGGCATTGGCATAGGCAAAGACTTCTTGGAAAAAACCCAAGAAGCATAGGTAATCAAAATTAAAATTGACAAATGGGATTACATCAAGCTTAGAAGCTTCTGCACTGAAAAAAGAACACTTATCAAAGTGAAGAGGCAACCAACAGAATGGGAGAAAATATTAGCAAACCACACAACTAAAAAAGGGTTAACTTTCAGAATCTATAAAGAGCTGAAGAAATTCAACAACAACCAACAAAACAACCCAGTTGAGAAATGTGCGATGGACTTGAACAGGCATCTTCCAAGAGAGGAAATTAAAATGGCCAAAAGGCACTTGAAAAAATGCTCAGGATCACTAGCAATCGGAGAAATGCAAATCAAACCACAATGGTGTTTCATTTCACCCTGGTTAGAATGGTTCTCGTATAGAAATCAGAAAACAAAAAATGCTGGTGAGGATATGGGGGAAAATGTACCCTAACCCACTGTTGGCAAGAATGGGCACTGGTGCAGCCATTGTAGAAGACAGTGTGAAGATATCTCAGAAATCTGAATACAGACCTACCATATGGCCCAGCCAACCTGCTCCTGAGAATTTACCCAAATCAAAGGAGATCAGTGTAAGAAAGAGCTATCTGTACCCCCCCTGTTCAGTATAACTCAATTTACAATAGCTAAGATATGGAATCAATCCAGGTATCTCTCAACTGAAGACTGGATAAAGAAATCATGGTAAATGTACACTATGGAGTATTTCTCTGTTGTCAAAAAATGAAATCCTGTCTTTTGCAACAAAGCAGATGCAACTAGAAATCATTATACTTAGTGAAATATTAGTCACAAAAAGATACATATCTTATGTTTTCCCTGATCATGAGTAACTAATTGAGTACCTAAAATGTAATGTATTGGAATGCAACGGACATTTTGAGATTCAATGATTGTTTACAACCATTATCTCTTCTGTTGAGGAACAGTGTTTTTTTTTTTTTTTCTTTCATATTACTTGTTGAACTCTTTTACTTATTGTAGGGTTAACCTTATGATAATTAAGTAAACTGAAAGTAGATCTTTGTGAAAATTAAGAGTAAGAATGGGAGAGAAAGGAGGAAGAAGAGTTAGAGCATGGTTGGAAGGGAAGGAAGTATCACTATATACCTAGTCTGTGTATATGAAACACATGAAACTTGTATAAAAAGTAAAATTTTTTAAAATGAGAGAAGAATATTCTGCACACTTAATTTATTGGTGCTATAAGAAGAAACTCAAAAGTTCTGAGTATTTTAGAAGTCAAGTGAAGAAAGCATATTCAGGAGAAAGCAGTAATTAGCTGAGGCAAGTGGTGTTAATAGTCCAAGTAACAAAAGGACCATGCAAGATAAGAACAAATTAGTTACTGCATTTGACATGTAGAGGACACTGGCAATCTTGATGAGAGCAATTCATTGAAGTCATGTGGGTCGAAACCTGACTGGAAACAAATAAATAAAGAGGAATTGGAGACAGTGAATGTAGATACCTATAAAACAAGATTTCCTTCAAAGCACAGAAAAAATGATGTTGCGAATTGCCCGTGTCTATTGTCTATGGTTTTCTGAAAATGAGAAAGATTGTATCATGATTTTATGCTGGTAGGAATTCACCAGTATAAGGAGGAAGAATTTATTCTCTCTGTAACTCTTTCAAATAAGTAAATAAATCATTAAAAAAATAGATCGAGGATATGCAACATTATTTATACTCTTAAGGTCCTTTTACAGAAGTAATATGGAACCTTAGAATCCAGAAGAGCAAAGCTGACTGTGAAAGCTGGGGATCTGGAGACAACCAACACAGAGGGAAGTGGTTGGTTACTGAGATGGATTCCAATAGACTGAAGGCAGGTGGCATGGTGAGGCTGAGGTAGTTCAGAGATAAGAAAGGGTGGGAACACAGGCCCCCTTCTTTATGGCAATGGAGAAGATTGGAGTTGATGTAGTCAGCTGCACTGTTTACCCCAGCTGGGGGTGTGTCCTTTGCTCCTTGATCGATTGCAGTTTCTATGGAAGTGGATGCTGCCACATCTGTGACTTCCCTTCTCTCCCTGAGAGTAAAATGCACCAGGCCTGGTGGCCTGGTGGAATGAAGTCTTAGTGCCTTTTCATGCCATTGCATGATGGTTTCATTACTGGTATTTTTTCTTTAATTCATTCCCTCTATTAAAGTCTCTATTTGGATTTGTGTATCTATTATATTTACATTTAAATTTGTACTAGTCTTACACATAATATCTGTAGATTTATGATATTAATAAAATCATTAGCATTTTCCCTCTTCAGCAACCACTTTTTCCTTTTTTAGTTTATCATATTTATCGATCTCTTGCCAGAATGGAGAAAAAAAACTCTTAGGAGTCTTTTTGTTCTTTAATAAAATTTTTAAACAATCTTTCTAGTTTTTATTTCTTGCTTTTTCCTCACTTCGGTAAATGCTTAATACTTCAAATTTCTTAGTTTTTTTTTTTTTGGAACTTTACAGCATAAATCAGAGTATTTTAAAATTGAATTTTCATTCTTCTGGTTTGGTTTGAATTTTCTTTGATATGTTATGTACTCTTAGTCCTTTTACTTTTCAACTCCCAAAATTTTGTTGCTGCAGTATGTTGTACAGTTATCTTTGTGGTTTAATGTTTTGCAAATTATAATTTGAATGTTATTTATTGACATTTAATGAGAGATCCAAACTATATGTATATATAAAATATGAAAACATACATGGAAGCATTATATATGTATTATTTATTAATATCAATCCTATATAGTGATAAAAGCACAATTACCAGTAAGATACACAGAGCAAGTTTTGGACACCAATATTCCTACTGACCAGAGTGTTCTTTCCAATTAAATAAATTGTGTTAATTGAAAATATTCTCAGAGATATAGTAGACATTGTAGGTTTCCTACTAAAGAAAATGTGTTCTTGTGAAGCATTGGTTGAGCTCCTCAAGACATCAAACGTGAATTGCTCAGAAGCAATGAAAAATGTAGTCTAATGGTGTGGGCTTAGTAATTAGAAAAGATCAAGTGAAATACTGACTCTACACACATTTCCAAGCCTGCAGCCTTGTGATTTAGTAGTGAATGATTTCACAGATTTGCAGTATATCCTGAATAATTACATTGATTGCTGTGGCAATAAGATCCTAACAAAACAGCCTCACAGAAGCTATATACCTTGGGAGAAGTCACAAAATCCTTTTTGTGTATGTATAGGAATAACATCAATTTTTATTTATGAGAACTCTTTGGTTAAATTTAAATTGGATATTTGAGACCACTCTTTGCTTCAATCTTACATAGGGCTTTAAAAATTTGATCTCCCATGTGTTACTGATAATAGACTTTGAACTTGACTATCTAAGAACGTTAGATTTTCCTTCTTTTCAGGAAACAGAGGGGATGATTTACTTGTGAGTTATACTTTTATGTTGTTTCAAAATGAAGGTTTTTTTAAATTTTAAAGCATCCCTTTATATGTTGTCATAAAATAAAGCAAAAACAAATAAATCTTTTTTTTTTTTTTGACAGGCAGAGTGGACAGTGAGAGAGAGAGAGAGACAGAGAGAAAGGTCTTCCTTTTGCCATTGGTTCACCCTCTAATGGCCGCTGCAGCCAGCACGCTGTGGCCTGCGCACCGCGCTGATCCAAAGGCAGGAGCCAGGTGCTTATCCTGGTCTCCCATGGGGTGCAGGGCCCAAGCACCTGGGCCATCCTCCACTGCACTCCCTGGCCATAGCAGAGAGCTGGCCTGGAAGAGGGGCAACCGGGACAAAATCCGGAGCCCCGACCGGGACTAGAACCCGGTGTGCCGGCACCGCAAGGCGGGGAGATTAGCCTAGTGAGCTGCGGCGCCGGCCAAGAACAAATAAATCTTTATCATCTCCATTTCACATGCCTCTCCGTTCTATTACCTTAATACAGTGAAGTCTGATACATCTTCTTTTTGAAACCATAAATAGAATTTGTATTTCAGCAAGGTACCAGTCGCAAGCTAGCAAAGGTATAAATGAACTGAAAATTCTTCCAATGATATTTTAGGGCACACCTCATGCAGGGTCCTGGCAACGTGTTAGATAGTAAAATATCTAAGGTACAGTTTAGTTAAAACTGCTGTTTCTTCCTTTCTGCATCTCTCTCTCACACTTCCCCTTGGATAAGGTGTATCAGACACCTTTGGAACACAGCTAAGGAGACGTATAGATGGTGAAACCATCAGGTTGTATTCAGGGTGATGCATCTGAATGGTTCCGTCATGTTCAGATACTTTTTGTTGATGCCCATGATTCGGCTTATCAGTTCCTTTATCATATGGCACTCAATCTATGTGGGTTGTAAAGGAGAAACACATTTTGAAATGTGCAGAGCCAGAAGTAAGTCTTCCAAAAATGTGTCCATTCATTTAAGATATAAACTGAAATGTAAGATTTAGTTCTCATTGAACTAGCTGAAACAGATTCTTTCCTTCAAAACCGGACTAAACAATATAGCAAATAAAATTATAAACATACCAACTTGTCTTTGGGTTTAAATAATGTGAAATAAATTTTATTGGGATTCTCACATTTTTAGTGCATAAGTATGTGGAGGTAAAGCTGTCTATTTGTGGAGTCATATGCTTTATGCATCTCAACTTGTCAAATTCTGGTGGAGTTGATGCAGATTGTCTTATTGAAGTCTGAAAATTCAATATAAAATTGGATTTGAATTTACGTCTAACATAACAAAATGGCCCAAAGAAGCTAAGTAATTCCGCATATTTCATCATTAAGTCAATGTATGCTAACAGTGACTTTCTTAAAAAAAAATTGTAGCTCGGTCTCAAAGACTGAATATTTAATCTGAGAGCGTTGCTAAAAATAATTTTTTTAAAAAATTTAAAATCATGACCTTGAAACAGAAATAAAAATGAATGTGTCTTAAGGATTTTATTTAAGTCATTATTAGGAAACTGGGAAGATTTTAAACCAGCTTAAAAGGAATTCCCCAACAGCATATTTATAGATCAGGAAGATGTGGCCAGTCATTGACATGAATGTGAAAATGGAGATAAAACTCCATGCAGTGGAGGAGAGAGACTGAGTACTTCTTAACAGCAGAAATTTGTTTCTGACAGTTCTCAAGGCTGAGAATTCCAGGATCAGGGTGCTGGCGGGATTGGTGCTTGGCCTCTACTTTCAAAATGTCACATTGCTGCTGAGTCCTCCAGATTCCGCACAGACCTGTGTCCTCACATAGCCAAAGGATGGAAAGGCAAAGGGAGATACTTCTCCTTTCAAGACCTCTTAGGGGCCAGTGCTGTGGTTCAGAGGGTTAAAGCCCTGGTCTGTAGTGCCAGCATCCTATATGGGCACCTGTTCAAGTCCCAGCTGCTCCACTTCCAATCCAGCTTTCTACTATGGCCTGGGAAAGCAGTAGAAGATGGCCCAAGTCCTTGGGTCCCTGTACTCACTTGGGAGACCTGGAAGAAGCTCCTGGCTCCTGGCTTCGGATTGGCGCAGCTCCGGCCATTCTGGCCAATTGATGAGTGAACCAACGGATGGAAGTCCCCCCCCCCCCCCGATTCTCTTTCTCTCTGTGTGTAACTCTGACTTTCAAATAAATCAAATAAATACATAAATCTTTTTTAAAAAAAGACCTTTTATTGGGGCTGTGAAAGCCTCCTCCTTGTAATGCCATCACTTTGTGATTAGGCTTTAGCATACGAATTTGGTCAGGATTCAATCATTCAGTCCTTGGCATTTAGAAAGTATTAACTGAAAGGTTGTCACTTTTAGGAAGATTTTTAGAAACATCTTTGATCCATATTGTTTAATATACTCATTTGTAGGGTTTATCTGAATTATTCAGTTTTTGTTAATGTTCTCAGAAGTTCTCTTCTGTGAATTCTTTAAATACCATAAGCACTTGTTTAGTATTGTATGAAATGATGAAATAACCACCACTGAATATTCTTATATCTTTAGGAGGGTCAGTCATTTCTGTGAGGGAGGGATGGATTTCATACCACAGTATTCTGCAAAGGTAGCATTAACTGCTTACATTTCCTCTAAGGTGATTTAAAGCAGGTTAGGGAAAATATTCAATACAGATTATGCATACACAGGCATGTGGTATGATAATTTGTTATTTTTTGGTCTGTCACTTTTCTAATTAGAAAATGAATAAAAGCTAGGCTGTGTGTTGGAAGAAGGGCAAGGGAAGCATGGTTAGACTGAACCTGAAGTGTCCTGCTAGAATTCTCTCACACATAATCTGTGCATATTTGAAACCTGGATCCCACACATAACTGTATTTCATCAAGATGAGATTAACGTTTTAAATGACCCTCACATTAAACTGATGCTCAGAAAGATGGAATATGCTCCTATTTCTTCCATTTTTTAGCTACTCTAGACTGTTTTTAATTTGATTTGAACTTCCACTTAAGCCATAATCATCTTCCCTTCCCTGAGCTCCTGTGGTATTCCCATGTGATGTTTGAACAAAATTTGTACTTCCTATGCAGTCTCTCTAAACAATTGTGTGCATGTTTGTAGAAGCTTGTGATTTTGCTTGGCTGCACTTACATAAGTCCTTACTACAGTACCAAATTTATGTATGTTCTTAGTATAACATGACATTTGGAAATTTTTTGTAGCTATTTTGTTCATTAGTAAACATAATGTGTGTGTGTGTGTGTGTGTGTGTGTTCAAAGACTTGGCAGATGTAGGTCAGGGACAAAGATATTCGGATATAAGGTACTTTGTCTTCAATGTTGCAGATGATGGGAGGACATAACAAACGATTGTATTGTGAGCCTTGTAGACATATGGGCTATATCACAATATGCTTGTTCCTTACATCACATTCTTCAGAATCATTGGATTAAAACTCAAGGGCATTATTTCAAATACAGGTCAAAGATAGGCCATGTTAACCATCTACAGCTTCGTAAGTAGTCTACTAAGTCCACTGATCTGCTAATAATCCTACTGAAATACTACTAAAGCTGATGAGATTAATTTTCTATTGAATAAGCAAACATTTTAATGAATTTTGAACTTCTCCTTAAACAAAACAAGCAAATTAAGTATGAAGGTAGATGAAAAGATTGAGATTGCTTGGTAGTGGAGAAAGGCAAAATGAAAAGAGATGAAGGAGACCCGAGCTACAGTTTTTCCAAGACAGAGAATTTAGCCTCTCTAAGTTCAATGAAGAGGCATAGAATCAATGGCAATCACACCAAAAATGGCAGAGTTTGAGTTTAACTCTGTTTTTTAGTGTTACAAAGCAGTTTTACCTTGCTTTATTAATTTTATTTCTTTTCAAATTATTTAATACTTCATACATTTTTTCTTTTATTTATTTGAAAGCAAGAGAGAGAGAGAGAGAGAGGGAGGGAGAGAGAGAGATATTGATTCTATCTGCTGGTTTACTCAGCAGATGGTTGCAAGTTCAAGGCTGAGCCAGGCTGAAGCCAGGAGCTAGGAGCTTCTTCCTGGTCTTCCATGTGGGTGTGCCATCTTCTGTGCTTTTTCAAGGCCATTAGCAGAGAACTGGATCAGAAGTGGAGCAGCTGGGACAAGAACTGGAGCCTGGCTGCTTTGTTTTTTCTTAGCTTAGGACATTATAACAGTTTCTAGCTAGGTCTGAACTTTGGGAATTTCATTTATCTGCAATGTCTGGTAAAGTATGATGAGTGGGCATGTTATTTTATATGGCTACCACAAGTTAATGAGTTCTAACTTTTGTTAAAATGAAATTGAGAGTAATAAGGATTTTACATATATTTAGCCACACACACACACACACACACATTTAAGATTTGTACTTGAAAGGTAGAGATAGAGATAGAAAAAGAGAGAGAGAGAGGGAATTTTCATCTGTTGGTTTATTCATCATGTACCAACAACCGCTGTATTGGTGCCAGGGCAGAGCCAGGAACCAGGAATGGCAGACTCAATTAGAATTTTCACATGGATGGCAGGGACCCAACTACCTGAGCCATCATCTGCTGCCTCCCAGGGTGAGCAATAGTAAGAAGCTAGAGTTAAGAGCAGACTCAGCACTCTGCCATAGAATGCAAATATCCCAAGAAGCATTTTAGTTGATTTGTCAAGGCCTTTACGTCTTTGTCAGTGAGTGTAATTTTTTAGTTATTTGATTATAAATATATCTATTTTAGATAGTGAAGATAGATTGATGCTATATTAGTAGTTACATAATGAATTTTAAAAACAATAGCATTGTAAAGTAGCTTTAATTAGTGCATATTAATTTTATCTTCTATTTGATATAAAATTGTGTTTCTAATTGCTTTCTTCGCAAAGATGTTATTATTCATTAAGATTCATCAAATGCATTTAATTTGAAACTCCTAGACTGACAGGATAATGGATTTCTGTTAATGTGGTGATTGATAATTGATGCTAGGGATTGAATATTTTTCCCCAAAGTTTTACTGTAGAGACTCATCTTTGGATAATAATCAGCCACAGCTATAATAGATTTACACTGACAAATTTGGGTTGCTCCACTGAACACACTGAGGCATTGAACTGATTACAGGTAAATTACCTTTGTGTCATTTGCTTCCTTGACTACGTGGGTGTCTAGTACAAACATTGAATTTTGTTTTGAATTTAAACAATTCTTTATTTGTCTAACACTATACTATGAATTTCTTTTTTGTATTCTTTACTAAATCTGTCTCTTAAAATTATATCCAAATATTTAAAATAAAAAAGGCCAAGACTGCTAAAACTGTTACTCAGCTTTCTTTGTCTACTATCTGTCATATTAAGTAAGAAGACTTTGAGCTTCTGTGGTCATGTAACTACTTAACCAAATCAGCATCATGTGTTTTCCTTTTTTTTTTTTTTTTTTCTGTTTTGACAGATAGAGTTAGACAGCGAGAGACAGAGAGAGAAAGGTCTTCCTTCCGTTGGTTTACCCCTCAAATGGCCGCTATGGCTGGAGCTATGCTGATCTGAAACCAGGAGCCAGGTGCTTCTTCCTGGTCTCCCATGTAGGTGGAGGGGCCCAAGCACCCGGGCCATCCTCCACTGCCTTCCAAGGCCACGGCAGAGCTGGACTGGAAGAGGGGCAACTGTGACTAGAACCTGGCGCCCATTTGGGATGCTGGCATTGCAGGTGGAGGATTAACCAAGTGAGCCATGGTGCCGGCCCAGCATCATGTGTTTTCAACTCAGATTTTTTTCATTCCCTATTCTCTCTGAACAAGTATTATGAATAATATTAATTTAAAATGAGTTAACTGAACAAATAAAAATACTAGTTACAAAATAGTTCAAATTTTAGAATTTTAAGATTGTAACTATATATTTCAACATTGCCTTCAAAAATTAATACCTAATCTTCCATTAAAATGATTGAATATTGAGTTATTAAGAGCTATAAATTATAACACTCTAACATTAATAGAGGAAATAATTTTCTTAATTAAAGAAAGCTATAGTCAACATCTATGTATGTTCTGCTTATTCTCATTCTTTTTCAAAATGTTCACATATAATACTTCTTCAAACATGTTCTAATCAATTTTTTGTATTTTGTGGCTAATTGTCTTAGTCAAAATACCTCTCTTCTCTGTGATGGTGGTAAAGATTTTTTTGAAGTTATTTTTGAGAATAGCATACAAAATATTATTTTCACAACTCCTGCTTGTGGTAATAACTGCAATGAAATAGACTATAAAGACCAAGTATTGATGAAAATGTGGAGCAATTGGGACTCTTGTTGTCGCTCCCCCATTCGCGGAGGTACGACACCGGACCCTGTGCTGTTCTTTCTGCTCGGCTCTTCCCGGGTTAGCTGCTGCTCCCTCACTCATGGAGGAACGACGCCGTCCCGGGTTAGCTGCCGGCCCCTCCACCTCTGTGGAGGGGTGGCACCCCCTGCCACTTTCCCCGCTTCCGCGGAGGAGCGGCACACCGCCGGCCGGCTCTCTTGGGGGCTGCTCAGATGTTATCCGGATGTTCCTTCAAATGTTCCTGGTGCATGTTGTCTCTCTCCTCCTTTATAGTCCTCTTCACAGTTACTGTGGGGAGCAACTGAGACTAGACTAAATTACTGGAACTAGGACTAATTCTATGCATCTGCTCTCCCACAATATGGTGCTGGGGAGGAGCAAACAACTACGCAGCTGCCTCATCAGTTTGATAAGCTGCAGGAGCTGATCCTGCTCCTGATTGGAGGAGAGCAGCGTGCTCGGCATGTGGGCAGCAGAGTTGGGATTGGTGGAAGAGGACTATAAAGGAGGAGAGAGACAACATGCAGGAGGAATACCTGGGAGTAGGGAAATGATCTTAGAATGTTCTGAGAACCAAATGATGGTATTTTGTTATTTACAGAAATCTCGCTCTTTTTTTTTTTAAAAAGTAATGTTTTAGAAAAGTTAAATTCATTGAATTTGGAAAATTTACTCATATATTAGAAATCTTATCCCTCTTAGTATTTTTTTTTGTTTGTTCTACTTAATACTTTTGGTTGAATACTGTAATCAATACACAGTTATTCTCAAGTGTTGAAACTTAACTGAAAAGTTATCACTGTTAAATATAAGAGTGGGAATAAGAGAGGGAAGAGATGTGCAATTCGGGACATGCTCAAGCTGACTTACCTTAAACGGTAGAGTTAGAAACATACCAGGGGACTCCAATTCAATCCCATCAAGGTGGCATGTACCAATGCCATCTCACTATTCCCAGTGATCAATTTCTGTTCACAATTGATCATAATGATAGGACTAAGAGCCAAAGGGATCACATAAACAAGAATAGTGTCTGCAAATACTAGCTGATAGAATCAAAAAGGGAGAGAATGATCCAACATGGGAAGCAAGATACACAGCAGACCCATAGAATGGCGGATGTCCTAAACAGCACTCTGGCCTCAGAATCAGCCCTTAAGGCATGTGGATCCGGCTGAAAAGCCCATGAGAGTATTTCAGGCATGGAAAGCCAAGATACTCTGAGGGAAAAAAAAAAAACCTACATGAAAGATCTCTGTAAGTGAGATCCCAGTGAAAAGAACAGGTCATCAAAGAAGGATGTACCTTTCTCTGAAGGGAGGAGAGAACTTCCACTTTGACTATGACCTTGTCTAAATATGATCAGAGTCGGTGAACTCAAAAGGCTTCCATAGCCTGGCAACTCATGACAAGAGCTTAGGGTGAATACTGATGCCATAAACAAGAGTGTCAATTTGTTAAGTCAACAACAGGAGTCACTGTGCACTTACTCCTCATGTAGGATCTCTGTCCTTAATGTGCTGTACATTGAGATTTAATGCTATAACTAGTACTCAAACAGTATTTTTTACTTTGTGTTTCTATGGGGGTGCAAACTGTTGAAATCTTTACTTAATATATGCTAAACTGATCTTCTGTATATAAAGAGAATTGAAAATGAATCTTGATGTGATGGAAGTGGGGAGGGAGAGGGAAAGGGGAGGGTTGCAGGTGGGAGGGAAGTTATGGGGGGGGGGAAGCCATTGAAATCCATAAGCTGTACTTTGGAAATTTATATTCATTAAATAAAAGTTAAAAAAAAAGAAATCTTGACTACTTAATGAACACTCTATTGAGTCATTTTATGAAAAGTATATTTACTTCCTTTTATAAATGTGCCTCTTTATTAATTGGTTCAATGACCTTATCTCTTAGTCACTTTGATCATTATTTTTCAATTTCCATTTAGTGCTGCTATTGTATGGTGACATTAGCATTTTAGATTTTATTAGCACCACATTCTATAAAATTAATGAGCTCACATTAAATGTTTTCCTAAAATGATTTAAAGCAGCAACTTTTAGCACGCATTTCAACAATCAGTATGTACAAGGATATAGTACCTGAAGTCCAACATTATTAGCACATCTATTATCCTAGGTAAGGAGACTTTGTTACTTATTTTATCACTCATGTTTCGTGGGAATGTCAGACTGAAGACTGTCGATTTTGCAGGGTGTGGCCCATGTTCCAGTTGTTTCTCTTTCATTGAGGATCACTTCCCTCTATTATGTTGGTCAAGAAAAAAGTTGCCACCCAGTTGCCCTGGTCATGTCTGACATGTGCCTGTTCTAAACACTGTGGACCCTCCCCTTTGCCCTCTGCCTTACCAGGAACCACCACTTACTTTGCTGCTGTCCACTAATGGCTGCATGATAAAAACCCCTCAGTTCAGTGCAGGATTCCCTAGAAATCACCAGGAATTACAACACAGGACTTTAAGCAATTTTAAATCATGAGGGAAAAACTTTAAGCTACATTCAAATATTTGATGCCTATGTGCCAATAGAACACTCTAGAATTACAACGTTTTTAAATTCAAAGTGTTTTGGAATGCCCATGTCCATCTTGCTGCTGTGTCTTTCTTTGAGAAGCACTTTATTCAAATCTCTTTGTTAAGGCTTCACTCTGTTTGGAAATCCCATTAACTGCCTATCATAGATCTAGTTCCAGGATCCAGCCCCTTGCTTTGCATTTTACAAAGCCATGAATAACGATTGTGGACATTGGTAGGATGGTCTAAGTTGGCAATGAGCAGGCCAGCTGTTGTAGGTGGCTCAGAGGGAGCGACTGAACTTTTCCAACTTAACCCCTTTCCCATTTTTCACCATTGTAAGTTGCAGCTTCTTTCTTCTTCAGATTATATAAAATCCTCCTCTTTCTTCATCCTCATCACTCAGGATTGAATATTAATTATTGGAGATTATATAACTTGCTCCTATTGAGGAAAAGAAACATCCCACCTGCTGTTAAGTTAGAGATGCTGTTTTCCATTTTTTTAAAGCAACATTAATTTACTAGTTCAGCCTTTCTGCCCATTCCTTCCATATGTTGTCCTTTCAGATGAGTTTATAATGAGAAATATTTCTGCTGATGAGTCAACTGAATTTGAAAATGGGCACTCTATTTAGCTACAGAGAAGATTTAGAAGTTTGTTTAATTAAATATCAAAGGCATATAACTCTCCCTTGTCTGAAGAAAAGGGGGAAAGATTCAAGAAAATGGAATACATCTATGACTAAAGTATAATTCTTGTATACTGCATCTTTTTTAAAAAGATTTATTTATTTATTTGAAAGGCATATGAGGGTTGGCGCCGTGGCTCACTAGGCTAATCCTCTGCCTTGCGGCGCTGGCACACCGGGTTCTAGTCCCGGTCGGGGCACCGGATTCTGTCCAGGTTGCCCCTCTTCCAGGCCAGCTCTCTGCTGTGGCCAGGGAGTGCAGTGGAGGATGGCCCAAGTCCTTGGGCCCTGCACCCCATGGGAGACCAGGAGAAGCACCTGGCTCCTGCCATTGGATCAGCGCAGTGTGCTGGCCACGGCGGCCATTGGAGGGTGAACCAACGGCAAAAGGAAGACCTTTCTCTCTCTCACTGTCCACTCTGCCTGTCAAAAAAAAAAAAAAAAGGCATATGAGGGAGAGAGAGAGAGAGAGAGAGAGTATCTTCCATCTAATGGTTCACTCCCTAAATCTACCTAAATGTCTGCAACATCCAGAGCTGGGTTGGTCCAAAGCTAGGGGTTAGGAGATTTCTCTGGGTCTCCCACACAGGTGCAGGGGCACAAGGACTTAGGCCATTTTCCTCTGCTTTCTCAGGTGCATTAGCAAGGAGCTGGATTGGAAGTAGAGCAACCAGAACATAAACCGGCAACCAAATGGGATGCTGGCACTGTACCCACTGCACCAGAATGCCAGCCCCTGTGTACTGCATCTTAATATTCTATTTTATTATTTACTCACCAGCTTAGAAAGTATTAAATGACTTAGAATTCACCACTTGAAGACTTAGGATAAATCATTCAAGACAGAAAAATACAGCTGTTGCTAACAGAGGGATAACCTTAAAATAATTGACAGAAAAAAATAAGGCCAGCATGACCAGAGTGTAACATGAAACATTAATATCTTCCCAAGACTTTGATACTAGAAAATAGGGAATAGAAGAGGAAGAGAGGTCTCATATTCACAAGTTTGTATTTTTTTTTTTTTTTGAAAAAGAGTAGGAACTCAAAGATATTTTAGATCTTTCTTGACCACTCAAGACCTGTCCCATATCAGAAGCAACTGGAGAAAGAAGAAGAGAACAATTGTAAGGGAGAGAAATTTAGAATATTGCATACCTCTTCAAAAAAGAGAAGTCAGAGTCAGCTTGATTTTAGCCAGAGAATCTGGCCCAGCTTTCTTTCTTGTCCCCGAGGCTCAGTTTTTTCTTTTTTAAAAAATAAGATTTATTTTCTTTATTTGAAAGACAGTTACAGAAAGAGGTAGAGACATACACACACAGAGGTCTTCCATCCACTGCTTCACTCCTCAAGTGGCTGCAGTGACCAGAGCTGAGCCAAACCAAAGCCAGGAGCCAGGAACAACTTCTGGGTCTCCCACGTGGTGCAGGGGCCCAAGGACTTAGGCCATACTCTGCTGCTTTTCCAGGCCATAACAGACAGCTGGATAGGAAATGGAGCCACTAGGCTGGGACTTGAATCTGCATCCATGTAAGATGCTGCAGGCCAAGGCTTTAATCCTCTGTGCCACATCACTGAGAGTCAGATTTTGAGGTGCTGATGTTGAAATCTGAAGTTAATAACCTATTATTTTTTTCTTGCTGAGAGTATGAGACCATCATGTGCTTAATGTTTAAGGTAGAAAACAGGAGAAATTTACAAATAAAACATTTAGAAAAAGAAGTAGTAGAAAGAGGTTGGCATGATTTTTGGCATCAGCATGTAAACTGTTTCCCTAGAGGGCATTACTGTCTTCTGCCAATCACAAAGATTCTCCCAGCTGTCAGTCATAAGGATTCATACCAGATTTGGGAAACTCAATAAAGACAATGCGGCATGCTCTGTGCTGGAGGCACTATTTTCCCTGTTCACATCATAAAGCCCCATAAAAGTGTTGTTGATGTGACTGACATATACCAGTCTGCATACTAAAATACTTTAAAACCAAATGAAGCATTTCACTCTGTCCTTCTGGTGACCAAATTAATTCCTTGTAGTATATGAATTGGTTTTCATGTAACTTTTTATACTTAGGAATGTATATGTGTATGTAGGAGGTTCTGAGGCAGAGTAATCTGTTTCCTTTTTAGGAACTAGATGGTAAATAAAATAACTCAGAATTTAATTCTGGTCATTAGTTTACTTCCAGTTATTACTTTCAGTTATTTGCATGAGTAAATATATGAGCTTTTTAATGGAAACATTTTGCTATATTTTACACATTTTTAAGTATGGAATATTTCAGATATAAAGTATCTTTAACTCTAAAATATTTCTACTTAATTTTTTAAACTCTATATTTTTCAGTTACAAGATAGAATCAGAAGGCATTTCTTTCTCTGCAGGGTAGTAGACACATGCAAGAATTCCATTCTTAGGTCACATCCAGATATTTGGAGTCCAATTAGTAGAATGATCTAATATAGAAAAGTACATTCAGTGATGGCTGAATTCTGAGAAATTGTCCAGTTTATCATGAGAATGTGGATGTTAACTTTAGGGACTAAAATATTGTTGTGGAGTATCTGTTCCTTCTGTGGATATCCAGAGGCATTTGTTGAGTGGAGCCAAGGAGCTCAGGTCATAGCTTGAGGGTGGAGCAAGAATCCAGGTGACACCCAAGTAGGGTGTTGTAGATCTCCTCTATGATCAGCAGATGGGGAAGGTATGAACATGTTGGCTGGCGAGATCACAGCGTCAGACCCCTGCCAAGGGGAACCAATCTGTTGCCTACAGTGAAGTCATAGTGGGGTAGGCACTTCATCCCTGCAGGCTGGTGAACTGCACAAAGGATCTGTGTGCTCTTCAGTGTGAGTGCAGAACCCTGAGCCTCTGAATCCAGACACAGTGATGGCCCAAAGACCCAGCCACACCCTATCATATGCTGGTTTGTTGGGTGGAAAGATCACATTTCAGATCCAGAGATCAGTCTTTCCTATGGCTGCTGACTTCTTGAAATTAACCCTTTTCTCTTACCAAACTAGCAAAAACAAAATAAAGCACTCTCATGTCCCCAGGAATAAAGCATTGTAGTAAGTTATCAGCCAATTCTCAAGGTATGATTTGTATTGGTGTATAATCTGAAAAAAATGATCCTTCCATCCAAATGCCTATCATCTACCTTTATATATCTCTGTTCCCATTTTTAATCTGCCCAACACCTTGCTTTTTGAGACAGAATTTTATTCTCATAGCGTATTTTAATCCTAACATGTGAGGTAATGGTATTATGCAGCACAGGATTTGGGGAGGTGATTATGCATTCATGACAGTGGAATTATAATGAGACCAGTTTTTTTTTTTATATAATAGACCCAAGAAAAAAACTCATTCCTTCCACTATGTGAGGGCACAGAACTAGAGAGGGAGGCCTCACCAGTCACCAGATGTGTCAGTGCTTTGATCTTGGACTTGTTTGCCCACAAACCTGTGAAAAATACATTACTACTTATAGGTCAGTTTATGAAATTTTGTTGTAATCTGAATGGACTAAGACACAATTCTAGAACACTGCTCTTGATCCATGTAAGGTCCAGTAGGTAGTAAAGGAAGAATATATATTTTTTAAGATTTTTATTATTCATTTGCGAGAGATAGCTACAGACAGAGAGGGGGAGAGACAGAGAGGAAGGTCTTCCATCTGCTGGTTCACTCCCCAGATGGCTGCAATGGCCAGATCTGGGTGGATCTGAAGCCAGAACCCAGGAGCCAGGAACTTCTTCCAGGTCTTCCACAGGGGTGGAGGGGCCCAAGCAATTGGCTATCCTCTATTGCTTTCCCAGGCTATAGCAGAGAGCTGGATCAGAAGAGGAGCAGCCAGGGCACATATGGGTGCCTATAAGGGATGCCAGTGCCACAGGTGGAGGGTTTAGCCCACTATGTCATGGCACTGGCCCCAAGGAACCATTTTTTTTTAAAGAGGTAGTTTATTTGATTCAGTGTAATATAATACCATGTGCAACTGAAACCTCTATAAACTAAAATAATTTTACCTTGCAAGAAATAACCTTCCTTTCCTTTACAAGTTCAAGATTTTTAGGTTAAGATTAGGCAAATATCTACTCCTTGAAGGATGAAAATTTAGAACTTAGTATGTAAAACCTTTGATAATTCTCCATGGGTTTCTCACGATTCTACATGTTATGAGTAGAGGCACTGATAATCTTTGTTTTGGGTATTTTTTCAAGGATATTTTGAAAGCAAATCGCCTTCCATGATAGAAATAATATAATCTCCAGAGCAAAAGTCACATCTGCTTGCATGCAAGATGGAAGTTTACTACCCTTGGGGTCCTTCTGCTGTGCTGCAAATCACTGCATGACCAGCAGCTCCTTAATGCCCTCCATGTCACCTATGGAACTTGGAGTTTGTCGCTCCCCCTCTTCGTGGAGGAACGACACAGGACCCTGCGCTGTTCTTTCGTCTGCTCGGCCCTCCCCGGGTTTGCTGCTGGTTCTTCCCAGGTTGGTTACTATCCCTTCCACCTCCGTGGAAGGGCAGTTCCCCCTGGCCACATTCCCCACTTCCGCAGGGGAGCGGCACACTGCCGGCCGGCTCTTCTCGGGGGCTGCACAGGTGTTCCTTCAGCTAGATGTTCCCCTTAGATGTTCCCCATAGATGTTCCCGGTGCATGCCGTCTCTCTCCTCCTTTATAGTCCTCCTCTGCCAATCCCAACTCGGCTGCCCACACGCCGAGTACGCTGCTCTCCTCCAATCAGGAGCAAGTCCTACAGTTTATTAGTTGAACTGGAGGCAGCTGTGCGGAAGCTGTTTACTTCTCTCCCAGTGCCATATTGTGGGAGAGCAGATGCATAGAATAAGTCTTAATTCCAGTAACTCAGTCCAGTCCGGATTGCTCCCCACAGAGTTTATCACAACCTTAGGGTTCATTATTCCTGCTGTGCTATGACAAATGAAGTCCTTTGTGTCTACGTCAGGAATCTTTGACTTCAGCAGGCTAACTTGTTCTGATGCAAGCTGAGTTAAATCTTAGGACCTTCACAGTTGTTCATAAAGTTTTGATTGGGTTAACAGATTGATCAGAAACATAAGTTGACATCTAGCCAAAGAGAAAGAAAGTTTAAGGGGCCTGTTACAAAGTCTTCTTAGTCTGCTTCTTTGTAATTAAATTCTCAATTCACTTATTTTTCTATGTCTTGTTTTATCAATGGCCAAGACAAAAAAAATCCAGACAAGTAAAAAATTAAAAAAAAAACAAGGCTCCATTAGAGTGGCATCAACTCCCACATGTGTGTGTGTGCAGCATTGACATTAAGTGGATCGTGTGCCTAATCACAAATGAATCCGAGTAGAGGCAGAAACATTTGCTTAACAAATAGTTGACTTTTAATTTGTTCTTGTCAGCCCCTTTCCTTTTTAAATAAAGATTTATTCATTTGCTTGAAAGACAGAGTTAGGGAGAGGCAGAGGCAGAGAGAGAGAGAGTGAGAGATGGAGAGAGAGAGAGAGAGAAAGAGAGAGAGAGAGAGGTCTTCTATCCGTTGGTTCACTGCCCAATTGGCCACAACAGTCAGAGCTATGCCGATCTGAAGCCAGGAACCAGGAGATTCTTCCCAGTCTCCCACGTGGGTGCAGGGGCCCAAGCACTTGAGTCATCTTCTACTACTTTCCTGGGCCACAGCAGAGAGCTGGATCGGAAGCAGAGTAGCAAGGACTCGAACCAGCATCAATATGGAACACTTACATTGCAGGCAGTGGCTTACCCACTATGCCACAGCACCAGCGCCAGCCCCTTTTATAAGAGGAGAAAAATATGAGTTATATCAATATTTTGTCTTTTATAGTAACAGCCAGTACATTTGATATGTTTTCCTTTCTTTTTGTTTGTTCTTCCTTTCAAGTTTGGCTTAATTGACTTTCCTTTTTTTTTTTTTTTTTTTTTTTTTTTTTTTTTTTTTTTTATTTGGACAGTCAGAGTTAGACAGTGTGAGAGAGAGAGAGAGACAGATAAAAAGGTCTTCCTTTCGTTGGTTCACCCCCAAATGGCCATTACGGCCGGCGTGCTGCGCCGATCCGAAGCCAGGAGCCAGGTGCTTCTTCCTGGTCTCCCATGCGGGTGCAGGGCCCAAGCACTTGGGCCATCCTCCACTGCACTCCAGGGCCAGAGCAGAAAGCTGGGCTGGAAGAGGAGCAACTGGGACAGAATCTGGCGCCCCAACCAGGACTAGAACCCAGGGTGCTGATGCCGCAGGTGGAGGATTAGCCAAGTGAGCTGCAGCGCTGGCCATGGCTTAATTGACTTTCAATTATCAGTTACATCTATAATGACCTTTATTCCATTCACTTTACATCTATACACATGTTAACTAATAGTGAAAGTTTTAAAGATAACCTGCCATTTTGACATATCAGACAAAGGAGCTAGTTGAATTGTGACTGTATATTTCCACCAGTGACAAATAATTATAATCACTCCCTATTTTATGAGTGATAATCTCTAAATAATCAGACTGCATCAGCTGAATTAATATGGTGGAAGATTATGTGTTCTATAGCTACTGGTTTAAATATGTGTCTGAAGTTTAGAAATGATATGCACTTGGCATTTTGAAAGCTCAGATACAGCAAAAAGGATCAAGACTCAAGCTCCACTGTAAGTGGGTCACACAAGCCAAGAGTTAGTCCCTACTCTGACATTCTAAGAAAAGGTATAATATTGACAAAGGCACACACAACTTGCCCAGTTCCTCTAATACCCAACAAAGAGAAGAAATGGCTTCACATATTTTCTTTTTAAGCTACATTTAAAACAAAATTAATTGTACTGTTTCAAACTGAAATGTAGTACAGGGCCAGCGCTGTGGCACAGCAGGTTAACGCCCTGGTCTGCAGTGCCAGCATCTCATATGGACACTGGTTTGAGATCTGGCTGCTCCACTTCCAATCCAGCTCTCTACTAAGGCCTGGGAAAGCAGTAGAAGATGGCCCAAGTTCTTGGACCCCTGCACCAACGTGGGAGACCAGGAAGAAGCTCCTGGCTCCTGGCTTCGGATCGGTGAAGCTCCGGCCATTGTGGCCAATTTGGGAGTGAACCAGCAGGTGGAATACCTCTCTCTCTCTCACACTCTCTGACTCTCCTCTCTTTGTGTAACTCTGACTTTCAAATAAATAAATAAATCGTTTAAAAAAAAAGTACAACTAAAGAAGAATTATTCATGCATTATATTTATGTTCTCATCATCTAGAAATAGATAATAGAAAAACCCACCATAAAATCATATAATCTATAAAGCAATGACCACCACATACTAAAGCTAACATTTTTCTTTTTAAAATGTGTTTGTACATCAACAGTCAACAGTCAGGACAAGGGCTGATCAAGTCACTGTTTCTCATAGTGTCCCTTTCACTTCAACAGGTTTCTTTTTTGTGATTGGTTACTTGTCACCGATCAGGGAGAACATATGATATTTGTCCCTTTGGGACTGGCTTAATTCACTCAGCATGATGTTTTCCAGATTCCTCCATTTTGTTCCAAATGACCGGACTTCATTGTTTTTGACTGCTGTATAGTATTCTATAGATGTACAATTTAATACTTTATTCCTTTTAGTATTTTTTTTGGTTCTAGTTAATACTATTGGTTGAACTTTGTAATTAACACACAATTATTCTTAGGTGTGTAAATTTAACTGAAAAGTGATCCTTGTTAAATATAAGAGTGGGAATAAGAGAGGGAGGAGATGTTCAATTTGGGACATGCTCAATCAGACTTACCCCAAATGGTGGAGTAAGAAATGTGCCAGGGGATTCCAATACAATCCCATCAAGGTTGCATGTACCAATGCCATCTCACTAGTCCAAGTGATCAATTTCAGTTCACAATTGATCACACTGATAGGTCTAAGAGTCAAAGGGATCACACAAACAAGAATAGTGTCTGCAAATACTAACTTATAGAATCAAAAAGGGAGAGAACAATCCAACATGGGAAGTGGGATACACAGCATACTCATAGAAGAGTGGATGTCCTAAATAGCACTCTGGCCTCAGAATCAGCACTTAAGGCATTTGGATCTGGCTGAAGAGCCCATGAGAGTATTACAGGCATGGAAAGCCAAGACACTCTGGCAAAAAAAAAAAAAACAAAAAAAAAACAAAAAACAAAAACAAAAAACAAAACAAAACAAAACAAAACCACACACACACCTAAATGAAAGATCTCTGTGAGTGAGATCCCATTCGAGAGAATGGGCCATCAAAGAAGGAGGTACCTTTCTCTGAACGGAGGAGAGAACTTCCACTTTGACTATGACCTTGTCTAAATAAGATCGAAGTCAACGAACTCAAGAGGCTTCCATAGCCTTGGAAACTCATGACTAGAGCCTAGGGAGATTTCTGACGCCATAAACAAGGGTGTCAAATTGTTAAGTCAACAACAGGAGTCACTGTGTACTTAATCCTCATATAGGATCTCTGTCCTTAATGTGCTGTACATTGTGATTTAATGCTATAACTAGTACTCAAACAGTATTTTTCACTTTGTGTTTCTATGTGGGTGCAAACTGTTGAAATCTTTACTTAATACATACTAAATGTGTCTTCTGTATAACAGATAATTGAAAATGAATCTTGATGTGAATCGAATGGGAAATGGAGCAGGAGATGGGAGGGTTGCGGGTGGGAGGGAAGTTATGGGGGGAGAAGCCATGTAATCCATAAACTGTACATTGGAAACTATATTTACTAAATAAAAGTTTAAAAAATGTGCTTGAATATGTTTTAATACTTAAGTTGGTTAAGATTGCTTTTGCTTTTTCCCGTTTTTGAGACCCAGGTGTTGTCACTGGCTCTCCTGCTATTATTATGGCCCAGTTTTCATGCAATTTTGATCATACAGGTTTGTGAGTGGGTGAATGAGTGTGTGCATCTGTGTATGTGTGAGTGCTAGTGCACGTGTGAATGGGTTGAATATAAATATATTTGTTTTTTATGGGTCTTCATTGTTTGATCAACAAAGGAGAGGTTGTAGGATAAAGTCCAGTCAGGGGTTTGTTGTGGGGAGTTGGCCATGTACAAGTATGAGCGTTACCTGCATGATATCTGTATGACATTGTTGCTTCTCTTTTTGACTTTCATGGCCAAAGTCTGCAAGGCATGTTAGTCTTCCTGGAAACAAAGGTGGAGGGAAAGTGAGGAATTCTGGAGGGACTGAATTGGAATCTTTCAAAGTGGACATCACCCATTTGGATCTCTTACTTCCCTCCAATTTTTAACTTAAATAATGGAGCATCCTGCAGCAGAAGCTGCTGCCTCCCTCATGGTGTCCAGCACACTCCTCCCCCATGTGGTGGAGAAAGTGCTATAGTCAGGCAGGACAAAGGAACTAGTTCATAAGAAAAAAATTTTTCCTTAGTCATGGATGTTAAGATAGACCTGGTTTCATGTAGTAATGTGATGATATGCCTTAGTTTCTCAATGGCAGGATATTTGCTTGGCCCCTTATGTATTGTTAGAGTTTGGTGCTATTGTCATTTCAAAAATGATTACTTTGGACAATCAAGGAAAATCACCAATTTGGTTATAAACTTGGTTCAAAGCTACCTTAATACATTGAATGACTTTGATTTTGATAGGTAGGTGGATATACTAGTCTTTGGAGCAATTACGACAATTTCTTATAATGGAATTCTGGCATACCAGGTAAAGGCACTGGCTGCCATGCCAACATGCCATATGAGTGCCTGTTTGAGATCTGCTGCTCCATTCCCGATCCAGCTCCCTGCTAAAGCACCTGGGAAGGCAACAGAAGACAGTTGAAGCACTTGGACTCCTGCAGCTATGTGGGAGGTCTGGAAGAAGCTTGAGTTCCTGGCTTCAGCCTGGCCCAGTCCCGGCCTTTGCGGCCATCTCAGGAGTGAACCAGGCAATGGAAGATTCTTTCTCTCTCTCTCTCTTTCTATTTAACTATGCCTTCCAAATAAATAAATAGAGCTTAAAAAAGAAATGCAGAGTTACAGAAAAAGAGAGGGCAACAGAGGGAAGGAGAGAGAGAGTGATCTTCCATTTGCTGGTTCACTTCCCAAGTGGCCTCAGTGCCCAGCGCTGGGCCAAGCTGAAACCTGGTGCCTGGAGTAGGTCCATCTGTGTCTCCCACTTGGGTCATGATGTATTCTTTTGACTTCCTAATATTTTATTAACTTCCTTTTTCTGATATCTTGACCTCAGGAATGTTTAATAGTTTTCTTGAATTATGTGAGGACTCATAAGATACTTTAAATGGATTACCTTTACTTTGATTCATAATGTATTGGTTTAAGCAAGAAAGAGTGGCTATTTATACCCACTTGCTAGAAAACATTTTCTTTAGTTTTAAATGGAATTAAGTACTAGTCACTTTGAAAATTGTAATACTTTTATTATTTTTTAAAGTGTTTAACTTCTTACCTTTTCACTACTAATCTGACTATTCTGAATGTTTACAATATATTAGGAAGATTTTGTTTAAAAAAAGAAGGTCTGGTTAAAACATACTTTGTAAAAGTTATTAAGATTCTGACAATAGAGGCCATTTAATCCTTGGGGAATCTTAAATGCCATCAATGGTCAGAGACATACTGTGCAGGGGAGACTTTCTGAACTCCTTAAATCAATAAAATGGTTCCTGCAGATTTCTTTGGATTCAGACATTTTAGAATTCTCTACAAGATCTCTCACTGATCAGTGTGAATGTTTGTCACTCACTGAGAAGTGACCAGGATTTTTTACTTTGCTATGCATGTATTATTTCTAGCTATGAGACCCTGCAACCAAGTTTCATGGATGTGCTATATGACATTGAAGTGTGGTTATGAAATCATTTAATGAACCAATCAATTTTAAATGGAAATTTTGTTAGCTGGTTTCCAGCTTCTGCTGGTGAAGTTTGTACCTTTCCTCTCAGCACTGACTGATTTCATTACCCAGGATAATGATCTAGGCATAAATATTTTATGTAGTTTAATCCCCTGGTTCTGTTATTGCAGTGTTCTATATTTATTATTTAGTTTACTGTGTTTTTTATTAATGTAGTTGCATATTGGCTCCAGGGGTATCATGATGTGAAGTAACAGAATAAACTAATGATTCTGAGAACTCTATTATTTCAAAACTGTATAATTTAAACCAGTTTCAGAGACACAAGATCAATAATTATAACTGGATGCACTACCTGAGATCGTGGAGGAGTCTCAAGATTCCCTGGACCTGAGGAAGGTCATCCAACTCGGCCAGGGAAGAATTCTAGGAAGTAACCCTTGAGCACTTAATCAACATTGCTAAATTTGGATATGCCTATTAAAAAAATTATAAATCACAAAGATGCATATAAATCAATTACATGCATAAATAAATAAATAAGAAAGAGTTACATGTAATGTGGCAACCTGGATCAAATCTTGGATCAATTAAGGATATTAATTAATTGCAAGGTGTTACATTGGAAATTGTATTATTATTATAATTTCTTTAGTTTTGAGAAATATGGTGTAGAAAGGTAAGAAGATAATAACATGAGGAAAGTGGGCAAGGGGTATCCAGAAATTCTCTGTATTATCTTCCCAACTTTACTGAAAATCTAAAATTAGTCAAAAATAAATTGCTTGCAATTAAAAAATTTGAAATAATATTTTTATTCCTGCTGAAAAGGAGCCTATTAACATTCTGTTCCAATGTTCACCCACAATAATGAGGATAAACTTCCAGCTCAATACACACAAATCTACCTCATTTAAAAAAATGCTTACCAATTATCCCATGAAGCTAATTTATGTATTGAAAAGTCTTTCAGCTGAGTTGACTCCAGTCTTATATCATGATAAGTTAGACAGAAAACAGCATCTTGGAGAATATATCTATGTGCACTTACAAGTACATGAACTTTATGCACAAAATGACTGCTTAAAATTGTCAAAAAATAAGAAAATTAATATTTTTAAGAAAAATTTGCTGATGGAATTTCAAATCTATCAATATTATATTAGAAGGCTTTTCACTTGATTCTTATGAAACTGAATATTATCATCTTAAAATGCTATTTTGGTTGAGTTCAGATGGATGAATGAATATTAACCATGCAAATGGGAGCTTGGGGAAAGAATGGGCAGGATAAAAATCATGAGCAAATGCTTGGAAGCAGAGAGTGAATGTCCTTTCCTTTCAGAAAAGATGAAATTTAGCATGAAGTTTAGGGTCAACATCAGGTAGTTGGCAGGCATCTCATGAAACGTTTGACTCTATCTGCAGAAGACGGAATCTTGAAGGATTAGAGAGCCATGCAATTATTTTCAAAAGCAGGAACATATTTAGGTTTTCATTTTGGAAAGCTCTCTATTACTGCAATGTAGAAATCTAGTTTAATGGAGATAAATTTGTAGATAAGATTTAAGAGGCTCTTAATGTGAATTGGTAAATATTAGTGCTCAAAAAAGTATCTGTGAGAGACAGCTGGAGACAGAAGTTGCAGACATGGAGGCTGATAAAATGTGAAAGGTGAAATAAATCATGTGGTTTGGAATAAGCCTGTTTTGTTTGGATAAGTCTTTGTTGTGGGGGATGACTCTGTTTCTTGTAGAATGTTTAGCAACATCCATGGCTTCTACTGACTGGAAGTCCATAGTAATTCCTAAGTTGTGCCACAGAAAATACCTCTAGAATCTGACAAATGTCCCTTTGTGGTAGCATTTCCCTAGTTGAAGACTACTGGACTAAATGATGTGAGAAGAGAGAAAGATGAGGATGCATCAATGCATCAGTGAAACATGAAAGAAATGCTATGTAGTTTGAAGCAAAATAAGAAATAGCTCCATGGAAGACAGGACATTGGTTGTGTCAAAAAGAAGGAAATAGACATTGATGTCAAATAACGAAGAAATGTCAAGTCAAGGAAAGACTAAAACTGGCAGTTGTATTTGGAAATTTGAAGGTCGCTGGTGACATTATAAAGAATAGTTTTTTATTTTTTTTTTTTTATTTTTTTTTTTAACAGTTAGAGTGGACAGTGAGAGAGAGAGACAGAGAGAAAGGTCTTCCTTTTGCCGTTGGTTCACCCTCCAATGGCCGCCGCGGCCAGCGCGCTGCGGCCGGCGCACCGCGCTGATCCGATGGCAGGAGCCAGGAGCCAGGTGCTTTTCCTGGTCTCCCATGGGGTGCAGGGCCCAAGCACCTGGGCCATCCTCCACTGCACTCCCTGGCCACAGCAGAGAGCTGGCCTGGAAGAGGGGCAACCGGGACAGAATCCGGCACTAGTCCCCGGTGTGCCGGCGCCGCTAGGCGGAGGATTAGCCTAGTGAGCCGCGGCGCCGGCCAAGAATAGTTTTTTGATGTCAGTTTCAGGTGCCACTTGGAACTAGTTATTCTCAAAATTCTATAAACTATTAGCTCTTGAGTAATGGCTGTCTCACTGCTTTTCTTAGGTTTTATTGACAGTTCTGTTAATTCACTTCACCCACGCACAGTCGAGGTATTGTCCCTAGAGAAATATTGAAACTTTTCTACATTTCTTATGAATGAATAACTAAATGCCATTTTTATTGTAAAGGGACAATTCTTTTAATGTTTACTCTTTGTTAAAAAATTATTTATTCATTTGAAAGGCAGAGTCAGACAGAGTAAAAGAGTGAGAACAAGAGAGAGAAAGAGAGGAGAAATCTTTCACCTACTGGTTTAATTCTCTAAATGACCTCAAAGGCTGAGGCTAGCCAGGCCTATACAAGGAGTCTGGAGCTTCTTCTGGGCCTTCCATGTGGGTGCAGGGACACAGTGATGTCAGTCATCTTCTGCTATTTTTCCAGGCACATTAGCAGGGAGCCGAATCAGAAATGGAGCAGCTGGGTCTTGAACCAGTGCCCATATGGGATGCTGGTGTCACAGGAGGCAGCTTTACCTGCTACGACGCAATACCAGTCCCTATCCTTTTCTTGTGTCTGCTTCTTTCTAAAATACCCACTGATGTGTCCTGATGCTAACTGGTGTGGTTGACATAATTTTTTGCCAGAATATTCTCTCATTTCTTATTCTTGAACCACATTTACTTGACTAATGTTCTTTCAGAGTGAATTATTTTCAGTGGTGTGCTGACTCTGAAATATCGGTGTGCTGATTGGTAAATTTTCAGGAATTTTTGAGCTGATTGTAAAATATCATTATTATTAAAAATGAATTATGGGGGGCAGCACCGTGGCTCAATAGCCTAATCCTCTGCCTGTGGTGCCGGCACACCAGGTTCTAGTTCCGGTTGGGGCGCCGGATTCTGTCCAGGTTGCCCCTCTTCCGGTCCAGCTCTCTGCTATGGCCCGGGAATGCAGTGGAGGATGGCCCAAGTGCTTGGACCCTGCACCTGGGAGACCAGGAGAAGCACCTGGCTCCTGGCTTCGGATCAGTGCGGTGCGCCGGCCGCAGCATGCCGGCTGTGGCGGCCATTAAAGGGTGAACCAACGGCAAAAGGAAGACCTTTCTCTCTCTCTCTCTCTCACTGTCCACTCTGCCTGTTCAAAAAAATGAATTATGGGACCAGTGTTGTGGTATAGCAGGTTAAACCTCTGCCTGTGACACTGGCATCTCATATGGATACTGGTTCAATATCCGACTGTCCAGATCTGATCCAGCTTCCTGCTGATGTGCCTGGGAAAGAAGTGAAAGATGACCCAAGTGTTGGACCCCTCCACCCATGTGAGAGATCTGGAAAAAGCTCTGGACTCCTAGCTTCCTGTCCCAGTCCTGGTCATTGCAGCCATTTGGAGAGTGTACCATTGGATGGAAGATCTCTCTCTCTCTCTCTGTAATTCTGAATTTCAAAATAAAAATAAACATTAAAAACTAAAATTATAAAATCTTGGACTTGATTTAACAACAAAGGTAGTAAATTTACTTATCAGAGGACATGACTTAATAGGTACTTAGTAATACATTGATTAATTATATAAAAATCTTGTTCTTCAACAAGGGTTTACTAATACAGTGACTAGGAGAAATTTACATACAATTTATCTATTACATCCTCTGGTTGCAAATACAAAGGCTACAAGATTTATTCTCCAAATCTGTCCTTGAGTTGAGGAAGGGAGGGAATCCTCTTATGTTAAATGGATTTCACATGTCTTATGACAAGGTTCTTTATTTTCGCATAGGCTAAATTTACTCATTGTAGGCCATAAGAACAGAATATATGCAAAAGTCTGAGATAATAGTGTGTGGAATATGCTGATAGCACCATATGGGGAACTCTGTGGTATGTATATGACATGTTGTATTTTATGTTGAACTAAGAAGACCTGATTTTGACAGTAAGATTTAAAAAGTAGAACTATGGGATAAATATGGAAAAGAGCTGTATAATATTTTAAAGATCATTTTTGTGGTATGATAACCCATTATATTCCATTTTTATGTACAGTTCTTTCACACAGAATTAATATGTCATCCCTCTCATTCCATTAATCTGGATTCTCAATGCATATCATTTTGCATTAGAGAAATCAGTCTTGTTTTTCTCTATATGATGCTACTTTTGGTGTCTCTTCTACTGATGAATTCATCTTCATGATACTATTTGTTATTTGGCTTTAATATTGTATAGATATAGTATTTAAATCATTATAGCAGAATTTTGGGTACAGATTGATTCATATAAATAACAGTATTTGGATTATCATGAGTAAGAAAAATAAATCAGGGTTCATTCCAGAGGAGCATACGCCATCTTAGTGTTTGTTGTCACTAACATTAAATAAATAAAACAAATTTAGTTATAGAATACTTTAAAAATATAATTATACATACATTAGCTTGTTTAAAAAGAGCATTTTATTTGTGAGTGCAGTTAACTTATACTTAACCTATTATTTTGCTAATTGAGTACAGTTCTGCCTTTATAACTACAGAATATCTTTATTTTATAAAACATTTTTAGCCAATTTCTATAATAATAAGTTTTAGTTTTCCATTATCACAATAGTTTATATGAACAGCAATACAAACAGGTTATATTTTATACATTTAGAAGAAACATGAACATTTCTAGCAAGTACACACACACACACACACAAATCAAGCGACTCTCATAAAATCGTTGAATCAAATCACAATGCCTTGGAAGGTAATTTTGCCAAGTAGAAAATAACAAAAATTTTTTTAATTTTATGAAACAGTCCTTTAGGCATTATAGTTTATGGTAAGATAAATTTCAGTTCTCTGAAAATAGGATAAAACAAATAATGTCATTAAATCTTACACAATGACACATTTTGGCTAACATTAAACAATGAAGTTTAATTTTCTCTTTTTGATTGATAGATTAAGTGTTTGGTAGGACATATTTCAAAGTGGCGAATATATAAAAAGTGAAACATTCTTAAATAATCACTAAGTGTTTTCTCTTTTTATATAATTTTAAGACACAGTGGGCAAAATAAAAAGTCTTTAGAAATGTTTTCTTGGGATTGTAAAAAGGCAGAGATTAGAAAGATGCTTATTTACAAGGGAATCAGTTAACAATTTTAAGTATGAGAAAAAAGCCAATAAAGTGAAATATCTCCTCCATAATTCCCAAGGGATCATTGTTATTGTTTTCTGACTCATCATAGCATCAGAAGATAAAAATCTCAAAAAGAAGAGAATTATTGGCACTGATGATCCAAATATAAGCAAAGTGCAAACAAAGTGAAATCATCGTTCTATGTCTTATCTCACAAACTTTAGTGGAAGAGATGGAACTGACCACAGGTTTGAAGGAAAGGCCTGAAAAGAATAAAACAAAATTTCACTATTCTATGGTTTTTACACTGAATTTGTTAATTATATAATATCATTTAGAAGAGGCCATGATAATCACTTTGCAAACTAACTCAAAATAATGGCTATTAAAGGAGATCAGAACACAAGACATTAAATTCTTTAGTTAATACTGTAGCTATTTGATGTTAATATAAGGCAAATTATTAATGGTGTTATTTTGCTTTTATTAGCAGTGAAATAGGAGAAATATCACATTTTCTATCCATGGGGAGCATATGGAACTCAGGTGACTACAACCTGGCTCAAGACTTCCAGGAGGAATTGGAGCTGCAGCCAATATCCTTGTTATGGCTAAGAGGGCTCTCTGATTGCAGAGAGAGATAATTCTCAGGGGTTGGTTCAGCATCTGGACTGGAAGTGAGTTGCTGTCATTGAGCAACCCAAGTAAGACTGGAAGCATAGAGTGTTTCCAGTGCAAGCTTCCAGTTTACAGGAACCACACTCACTCTAGTTTCCTGATGTGAGGTTCCAGAAGCATTATTTAAACAACAGCCTTTATCTGGAGTTATGTCTTCAAACTCAAGAAAGATCGTGACAACTGTGAAGCTAATACAAAGAAACATTAACTTCCAAAGGTACATGGGACCAACTTGCTAAATATTAAGAACAATATAAGATCAGTACAAGAGTGAAAAACTAATAAGAAAATCTAAAACATATAACACAGTCTTTAGATCCAACAAGAAGGAATTCACATCCAAATGGAAACAGAGCTGGTGAAACAACCTCTGGATTTAAAAAAATAATTGTAGCAAAAATTCTCAAAAAAACACATACAAGAATAATGTTCATGAAACATCAAGACAGGAGAAAAGTGCAAATGGAAAAGGCCACTTTTCTATCATTCCCTGTGAGGAATTATAGCTAGCAATAAGGGATTCTTTTAAGATAGAACCAGGTGTCTCTGGGGTCACACGGCACAGAAAATAAAATGAGACAATATCTCAGGGGACTGAATGCTCAGGGAGAAGAAGGCAGGGTGGAGAATGGAAAGAAAGGAAAATTGTCCATACTCAATGATAAGATGGCCCAGAATTTTCTGAAATGAAGACTGAAACAAATCACACACTTAGAAACATAAACACCCTGCATGCACACACATCCCATGGATTAACAGAAAATGCCTATTTACATCAAACATACATGAACTATTATAAAGACCAAGTGAGCAATATTATCAAAAGAGTACAAGAAAAAAGATGAGGTTAAAAATGTCATACTATATATTTATAATCAACTGGAAAATTTAGACAAAATGAATACCTTACTAGAAATATAAAAATGTATAAAACTGACATCAGAAAAAAAGACCTAAGTAGGAACATGAAAATATTAGTGAGTACTCAAAAGTCAACCCATTGATGATCTACATAAAATTGAGGTAGTAGATATAGTATGCTTTTCAGGAGACATATTTCCATATTTTCTGGTTTTTTAGAAGATATGTGTTCCCGGGCCGGCGCTGTGGCGTAAAGGATAAAGCCGCAGCCTGCAGTGCTGGCATCCCACATCGGCGCCAGTTCAACTCCAGGCTGCTCTATTTCCAATCCAGTTCTCTACAATGGCCTGGGAAAGCAGTGGAAGATGACCCAAGTCCTTGGAACCCTGCATCCGCATGGGAGACCCGGAAGAAGCTCCTGGCTCTTGGTTTTGGATTGGCACAGCTCCAGCCGTCATGGCTAATTGGGGGGGGTGAACCAGTAGATGGAAGACCGCCCTCTTTTCTCTGCTTCTCCCTCTCTCTTTGTGTAACTTGGACTTTCAAATAAATAAATAAGTAAATCTTTTTTTTTTTTTAAATGATGTATGCTGCCCATTATTTTATTAGCTGTTGTATGTGTACAACCACTTCACCTGTTTAACAATTTAAAATGTGACTTCTTTGTGTTTGTCCTTTCTTGTTGCTTTCACAAAGGATGTTTACATGTTGCAAGAATTTCCTGTCCTTTCACCTCAGTGTGTATGGTCCAAGCTAATAGAAGAACAAGATAAAGCTTGTTTTTGATATCCATCTCCCATTTTGATACTCTACTAAGATGCCAATCTACGTTGCACTCTTGATGACTCTTGGTTGGTAAAAATTGAAACAGCCCAGCAGCACATATCTGTGTTCTGGCCATTATGGAGCTCCGAATTCTGGTGCCTTACCACACCACTGATTTAAAAAAAAAATCAGTTAGTAATCTAATACTATACAAGTGGCTTTATGTTCAACAACAAAGTTTCAAATAGTAAAAGAGTGGAAATGTGCTTCCAGAAACAGTTAATTTTTCATGAGTCTTTAGATTTTCTTCATTTCATAACGCTTCTTTATTTATTATAAATAAAAAATATAGTTAATTCAAGAGTGAACTAGGCAAATATGACAACAGAGTTCACAAAGAAAAAAGAAGCACTACAGGTATTGCAAGAAACTAAATCTCATAAACAATTTAGAGTAATGTGAATGAAACAATATTTTTAAAATATTTTTAAAATTTTTTGAAAGGCAGAGTCACAGAGAAGAGGCAGAGAGAGAGAGGGAGAAAGGTTTTCCATCTGCTGGTTTGCTCCCCAATTGGCCGCAATGGCCAGAGCTGTGCTGATCCAAAGCCAGGAGCCACGAGCTTCTTTTGGGTCTCCCACATGGGTGCAGGGGCCCAGGGACTTAGGCCATCCTCCACTGCATTCCCTGACCATAGTAGAGAGCTGGATCGGAAGTGGTGCAGTTGGAACTTGAACCAGAGCCCATATAGGATGCCGGCACTGCAGGTGCCTTAACCTACTATGCCACAGTGACGGCCCCAATGAAACAATATTGAAATAAATTGTTTTCATCTTGATGGTCAAAATAGATCACCACTTTCTTTACACATTTAGAGGAAAAGATGCTGGCATGTTTTATTTGGAGAACTGTCTTTTCAATTTTTAACAAAATTACTATAATTTTTATGAAGCATATTTAATTTTACAAATTTTCTAACAAAAATATTTATATACAATCCCAAAGAAAATTCAGTGCAGCTTTATAATAACTTGTAAGTACATGATTTTCATTCTTATTAAAGTGATTCCAACAAGATCAATTATGGTCAATTTAAAAAATGGAACACTACTTCTATCACCATAAATACTGTAACCCTACATATAAATGTGACATATGACAAGACTTTAATAAATTCATCAAAAAAGTGGGGTTTCTCATTTCATGATGAAAAATTTTTACAACTAAATGAAAACATAAAAATTAGAAGTTCAATTATATTAAAGATAATCTGCAGTTACGTCAGCATTGCAATTCTGGGATAAATATCATTTGGATATGGTAGAATGAAAAACAAATTTGATTTGATTTCCTAACTGTTTCTTTAGGAGTGTTGACTCCATATCCATGTGTTGCCCCTCTGGAATGCCGGTGCTTCAGGCCAGGGCTTTAACCCACTGCACCACAGTGCCGGCCCCCACATTTGGGGATTTTGAAATGTCCTTACCAAATCTGATCAGTAATAGCTGAATTTTCTGGCATTTTTGTCCTTCCATTGTGTGTCTCTCAATTTCACACCAGCAATTTGTCAGTGTTCCAGAACTTAACAATTTCCTGAAAGTGTTCTTCATGTTTTTTTTTTTTCCCCTTTGAGAAAAAGGTGAATATGAATCCTTTCATTTAAGAGATGTTCCTTAGAGACACCAAATTGGAAATATTAACAATCAATTTTATATCTTATCAATATATTCACCAAAATGTATTATTAGATTTACATTAAAAGCTAGAGAGATGAATTTTAATTAGTTTTTCTTTTATATGGAGGTTTTGAATGTAACAGCACAAGCTGAAAATGTGTATTCATTAAGAGTACAATGACCACGCATCATCACATAACCTGCATCAAGAGGTATAGAAATTTACAACATGATGGCTGGATCCATGCTACACAATCACTTAACTTGAAGATGAAAACTGTACGGGGCCAGTGTTGTGGTGAAGCAGATAAAGCAGCTGTCTGCAATGCTTGCACCCCTTATGGGCATTCTTTCATGTCCTGACTGCTCCACTTCTGATCCAACCCCCTGTTATTGGCACGGGAAAAACAGCAGAAGATGATCCAAGTGTTTGGTCCCCTGACACCAACATAGGAGACTTGGAAGAAGCTCCTGGCTCCTGGCTTTGCCTGGTGTAGCCCTGGTCTTTGGGGCCACCTGTGGAGTGATCCTGTGGATAAAGATATCACATCTCTCTCTCTTTCAAAAAAAATCTTAAAAAAAAAGAGGTAACTTTACACACCCTCAATAAAAATGTTGGGCCAAGTTGGTTCTAAAGAATTGTGGCTATTAACAGTGGCAAAGAAATATTTTAATAGTATTTAGTGGACAAACACATATATCAGTTTAATGTTTAATTCTAATGAATAGCATTTACTTTCTTTGTAGAATTCTTGCCTAGTCTTCTGTTTTCTTGTTGAGGATTTTTCCTCAGGAGGTTCTCAAATAAATAATTGATCTGGAGAATCTGGTTTGCCAGAGATAAGATGCTTAGAGGGCTGAGAATAAAAAAGGACAAATGTAAGGTAAATATTGAAATGACTGATGAAACTTATAAAGGAAACAGACAGTGCAAATATTCAGGAAGCAAACACCAGCATTTTAGTACTTTGAAAACTTTTCTCATTTATAGAATTTCAATCAAATGAATTTATTTAGAAAATAATCTCTTTAGTGTAGGATCTATCAGATACATCTCTACCTAAGGTGATATTTCTGAATAATGACCTTATGTGTCAATTCATCCCATGTGAATTTAGTTGGCCATGAGCAATTTGCATGAGCTTTATAATATTTTGTTATCCTACTCTTTTTTTCTTAAAACAAAATTCTCTTTCCAAAATTAATCTGAAATTGACTTACTATAGCCTGTTTTGATAACCAGCAGTCATTTTGATTTTTCTAGGAATATGTGCATTTTATAAAAATAAAATGTTCACCTAATAGCAAATTTTTACATTATTTGGATTTTTAAGTAGTGCTCTTTTGTAATACTATAGGTAGAATAAAGGTAGGCATTTTGAATTGCTTCTGAAGAGTGGTGGTGGATTATTCTAGGTGCACTTTATTTTCTACTTTTTTTTAGTTCCTCTTGTATATGACAACAAAAGTAGTCTGTAGATGTACTACTTTGAAAGGAAAGCTGACCTCTACTACAAATAAAGACCTTGTCTTATATAACTCATCTTTATCTACAGCAAAAACTTTTTAATAGACTTAGACACAAATTGAGACATAAACATGAATTATAGTACTTGTCTGAGGAATAAATCTTGCAATGTCTTCCATACGTAATATATGATCAATGCCTATCTATTGAATAATTTCGTACCATATGAAAGAATGAATGAAGACTTTCTGATTTAAAGGTTTCTATACTTGCTTTACAGCTAATACTAGGAATTTTAGCACGGATTTTATTTAAAATCAGACTTTGAAATTCTGAAGTGGGGAGAAGCTGGGTAGAGTGCTGGGAAAGATTGGAGGCTGGGATAGGGACAAGTGTAGTTGATATTTGAAATGAAACAACGTGGTTGACTATTGGTTTGAATCCTCTTTCTGCTACCTGGGCTATGTTGCTGC
The DNA here is from genome assembly GCF_051225735.1 of Oryctolagus cuniculus. Taxonomy (NCBI): domain Eukaryota; kingdom Metazoa; phylum Chordata; class Mammalia; order Lagomorpha; family Leporidae; genus Oryctolagus; species Oryctolagus cuniculus. Next base: position 46,901,883 of record NC_142880.1, read on the forward strand.
CCATTCTTTAGCTACAATTTTCTCTCATATCATCATACAGAGCTCTTCTGCATTATTATTTTAAATATTTCTAGTTGAACAACACCCGCTAACATTTCAAGGGAATATAAGATTCACTCAAAGAGGTATCAATATTCAAAAGGAATGAAGACAAAGCAAATGGACTCTCATTCCTGCCATGCTTCTGTAGATAAAGGGACATGATTTGTCCACTATTCTAGACTAAGTATAATTTATGATGCTCATTTCCATGGGAAAATATTGTATAAGGTTCAGTTAACTTCAGGATGTTTTTGTAACATGACCCAATTGTTGTTTTGGAGACAGAGAATTCAGATTCAAATAGAACTTCATTTGCAGGAATGTCTGCAGACTTTTTAAGTAATCTGGATACAGTTTTAAACTCAATTTCTTTATATACATATAAAAACTTAAATAGCACCACTAACACATGAGTGAGTGCTATATGTGAGACACATGAACATTCATGTTCAGTTGACTGATGAGCTCCATAACGCACTACAGAAATCCTGCTCACAATGAGCCTTCTGCTTTGGAGATTCGTGAGGTTTTTCACAGATACCTGACTTCATTTACTGCTTTAAGTCTATGTGGAAATTCCAGACTTGAGAGGTACAGAAAGTCAAGGATGAGTTCCTTGTGTCGATTTTGACTGGGCAGTTAGGAGAAGGGTCTTAATCATTAGAAATATTGGAAAAACCTGTTATTTCATCACAAAGGTAGGTTTTCACTCCGTGGAGGAAAACGTTTGCTGACCTACAAATGGAGCAGTGGTTCACACAGTATTCTGGTTCTATCAAGAAGTGGGACCAGACTTGATAACCCACCAGGTGCCTCTGCTTCCAGTGGCAAAGGAAAAGGATGTACTTCTGCTGAAGAATTACTTGCATTACGATTTCACTGGGACTGCTGGGTGATGAACTGGTCAGTGTGAGGAAGGCTTGAGTTCCTCTGAGCTCTTGAAGCTTTTTGAGGGGCTAGAACCCAAGCCTGGGCAATCAGAAAGATCTTTTTGTTTTTAGAAATAGCCTCCTAAAGTCTAAAGAATTATTTCATATTTATTGAGTTTGAGGAAGGTATTTTCTGTTTAGTCATCCCTAAACTGAAGCTATAATGCTCTCCTTTTTTAAAAAGTTGACAGATGGCATTGAATGTGTTCACCAAAGAGAGTGCTTTGAAAATACGTAATGTGATATATTACCCAATAAGTCCTAGACATTCAACTTTAATTTAAACCTCTTATTACAATTTTTATCATTTGAAGTACAGAGTTACACTATTATACATTCCTGAAAGAATGTTCCAGTTAGACTTTATAAAAATATTAAGGTTATTTTATTTATTTTTTTGACAGGCAGAGTGGACAGAGAGAAAGGTCTTCCTTTTTTTCCCCATTGGTTCACGCCCCCCCCCCCCCCCCGTGGCTGCTTCAGCCGGCGTGCTGTGGCTGGCGTTCCACGCTGATCCAAAGCCAGGAGCCAGGTGTTTCTCCTGGTTTCCCATGTAGGTTCAGGGTCCAAGCACCTGGGCCATCCTCCACTGCACTCCCGGGGCCACAGCAGAGAGCTGGACTGGAAGAGGAGCAACCGGGACATCATGCATAAACATGATGATTAACATTGCTTCCACACAACACAAGAGAGAGGTTCTACTCAGCTTATGTGATGAACCAAAATGAATGTACATGAACCTGATCGAACATATTTTATCAGCTTAGAGGGCAAACGTGTGCACTTTTCAAAATCAATACTTAAAATGTTTTCCGGCTGGCGCCATGGCTCAACAGGCTAATCCTCCACCTTGCACTGCCTGCACACCGGGTTCTAGTCCTGGTTGGTCGGGGCACTGGATTCTGTTCCGGTTGCCCCTCTTCCAGGCCAGCTCTCTGTGTGGCCCGGGAGTGCAGTGGAGGATGGCCCAGGTGCTTGGGCACTGCACCCCATGGGAAACCAGGAGAAGTACCTGGCTCCTGCCATCAGATCAGCGCGGCCATTGGAGGGTGAACCAACGGAAAAGGAAGACCTTTCTCTCTGTCTCTCACTGTCCACTCTGCCTGTCAAAAATAAAAAAAAAAAAAAAGAAAAATCTAAAATGTTTTCCAGATTTGGAGGAAGTCGAGCATCTTTCTAGAGAAAATCTCTCACACTGAGATACCTCAAAGACTTATTCTGAGTTATTTGGTACTAACCATCCATTCCAGCTTCCCAATCCCACTTAAAGACCAACTTGGGAATTGAGTCGCTAAATAAGTGAGATCATGGTTTTCCTCTTGTTACTGCTTTATAATGTGTCTCTCCTGTATGCAGTAGCTTGGCTCATATGTGCATCATGCTTAGGTAGGCATGGCTCTACCTGCAAGCTGGTAGGTGGCTCATGCTTGGACTTCTCAGGTCAGGTTCAGTGGCTAATGCTTACATGCTTGGACATTTCCCCCAAAGCCTGGTTTCTATGCCAACATGGCTGGTCCAGCCTGGGCTTCCAGCCACCACTGCTCACTCTTCCAGAACTGGTGTTGGCGTGCAACATCAGTCACCAACTCCAGGCTTGCTTTCTATGCGCAGTTTCCTTTGGGACCCATTGATGTTCTTTTCTGCCACAGTGTTTGTGGCCATTTCCATCCACTGAAAGATATTCTTGGATTCAACTGTATGTTATTAAATCTTGGTCTTGATTCAGGAGCAATAACAAAACCTGAGCTCTTTATAGAAATTGAATTTTCTATTGACACATGTAATCTTTTAGCATGGATTAAAGATACTACACTTGAATCTTTTTGTCTACTGGATACTGTTAAGAAGGTATTGAGAGACAAGGGGGCAAGAGAGGCACAAAACCATTGAAGGACACTTCCCAATATATGAGAAAAGCCACAGTAACTTAATTGTTAGCTTTATCAATATATCTAAGAGTAGAAAATGCAAAGATTCTGCTTGAAAATCACAGAAGCCTTGGAAATCTCATAAGGAACTGGAAATAACTTGTTACTTTTTTTTCTTTATGCTCTAAATTCATTTTTAGTAACAGTGGAAGCAATTTGAAATGAAATACAGCCCTTAAAGCAAATGAAACGGAAATGAACACTGGTAGTAAATGGCAAGAAGAAATACAGTTCAGTGTGTTCCTCAGAAATCTCTTTTGGGACTAAATGTCACAAATTTAATTCATAGTCTTGCTTCTCAAATTTTATAATTGTGGTGTTATCAACTGATACTAATTATTTCATGCTATGTTTATTTATTCTCTTAGTAGTAGTTTGACCTCAAGTAGAACTGAGTTAAGGTCATACCCCTTGATTTTTATGTGATGTTTTGCTTTCCCTACAATAAATGTGGAAAAATGATGTTCATACTTTAGGAGGATTAAAGATAAAGTATCCTATGTGATGGGCACCCAAAGCATGACAGCAACTATGTTTATTATATTTGATGTTAGCATTATAAAATATTTAAATCCTTGAGATTTGAATACTTTAATGAAAATGCTTCTAGAGAGAATCTTCAAGTTCAATTGTCCAAAAGTTGTCATAAACAAAGATATTTGACAATAACTTAATTGTTGGAAAACAAAGACATTGTGTGATAAGTAAAGATAGGATGAAATGAAGTGGAATATTTCGCATCAATCTTAGTCCAATTTAAACTGATACAGCAAAAGTATTTTTATTGGGTAACTTATAAACAATAGACATTTATTTATCACCATTCTGGTAGTTGGAAAGTTCAAGATCACAGGAATAGCAGAATTGTTACCTGGTTGTTCCACATGGGTGGCATCTTCTGAGTCTGTGCACAGTGGGAGGGGCCACAATGGCTCCCTCAAACCCTTTTATAAGCACAATGATACCATTCATAAGGGTGGAGCCCTCATGAACCCATCACCTTTCAAAGGCCTAGCCTCTTATGACCATCATCCTGAGGGTTAGGTTTCAATAGAATTGTGTTGCAGGGACACAAATATTCAGATCATAGCAATAATGAAGCTAAGGAATTTATCCACAGAGAAACACTAAGAAGCCTATACTTTTAGCTTAGGAAGAAGGTAAATGCCTGTCATTCTTTTCAATTCCCGAGTTTCTTGCAGATCTTTATTGCCTAGCTTCCCATAGCATTTCTTATCATTTTCTAATACTAAAAGTTGCACATTTTACTTGAATGCTATCATACGATTAATTACCGTGTCATTTATAATGAATTCTTTAAATTCTCTTTTGTCAGGTTTCATACTCATCACCAAAAATTCTATGCTGCATCACCACTGGCATGCATGAACCCTGCTACTTGCCTTCTCTGGGTCTATATTCAGTAAACACACACATGCACACACACACATACAATCAGATGGATGGCAACATAAATTAGCCCTGAATCCTGTGTTTTTTTGGACAGCTTGCTTTCACACTACTCACAGCAATGACTTCAAATATTTTCTGCTCTCCTCAAAGCTCTAATAGCTCATTTCTAACTCCACATTCTTGATGGAAAGCTTTGCCTCCTTCTTTGAATGGTAAATAAAATTAATTACATGGGAATTCAATTTCTGCCACAATATGCAAATCAAAATGTTTCTGTACTCCCAGTCCCCTTTTCCTTTCCTATTACCATGCAGGACATGTCTCTCCACATTCCAAAAGCTAATTTTTCTATGGATGCTCTGCATGATGATTACCAGGAACCTTATGCTCTCAATTACCCATCTCTTGTGTGTTTATTACTTTTTTTTTCCTCTCAGACTCTACTTTAATCTCCAGTCACAGAAATACTTTCCTGGATTCAAAATGAGTATTAGATTCTACTGTCAATTCAAAAACCCTTTCAATTTTCTCAGCTACAAATATCTAAAAGGGATTTATAAGAGATGGGAGATGCAAATACTCTAAAGAAGGAATCAAAAAGGTAAGAGACCCAACATGTGGTCTGAGTGGCTTCACTGAAAATGTGTCAAGGGAAGTGTCCTCTGCCGCGACCTAGGTTTCAGTTAAGTAAAGCCATGGCATTGACACTCAGGAAAGTGGCTGAAAAGGTAATAGAACTTTATTATCTTGCCAGAGAAGTTTAAGTGGGCATGAAGAAATAGGTTAGTAGGGTGGGGAAAAATCAAAAAGACAGCACAGTTTTTTCCTAGGTCCAGAGAACAGAATGATTTGTGAGGAAGAGCTTTCTACAGTGGTGGTTTTCAAACTATCTAATCATGAAATTCAGCTACATCCAGATAAAAATACATATTTCCAGTTTTCACCCCAGACCTGGTCCAAAGAACTAGGAATTTGGATTTTTATGACTAGGCAAATATGAGAAGTATGTAGCCTCAGAAGGGATGTGTGCATGTGCATGTGTGTGCACATCAGTGCTAGTGCTTTGGGTGTTATCTGTTAAACAGAGATAAGGAACTTGGAGAATTTGGATTTTAACAGTTTCTTCAAGTTCCATTGGGTCCTTGGACTACACAGAGTAACCCATGGCTTGAGTAGTAGATGATTTGTCTAATAGTTGTGTTCCTCATACTTTACTTTTGATGCTAACGCTAGCATCTGGAGTTGTCATAGCAGAAATTTGCACAAGTAGGCAAGTGGGGGTGAATATATATTATGATGATGTGGTTATGTAATTTAGAGGCAGGAAGTCTCAAAGGTTTAAGACAGTTTTGCAGTCTAGCACTGGTGTTCTTAGTAGACATTCTTGGATTGCTTGAGTCTAAGGCATTTATAATGCTTATCCAAAACTGTGTTAAAGTCTGAAACAGGTCAGTGATATTAGGAAGCAAGGTCAGGGATGATATAAAAATATATTTAAGCCATTGCTTTTAGAAGAAATTATAACTGATTATAAGGTACAGATGGAAAGATGAAAGAATTTTTTTGCCTTGTAGACAGGATAACTAATTGTACTATTTGATCTAGACAGAAAATAAAATAAGGAGAAGGTTCTATAGGATATGAGAAATCAGTTTTGTGTACTTTGAGTATGAGGTGCTTAGCTGAGGATGCTCAATGTTACATATTTATGGAACTGAGTGAAGAGGCATGGGTGGAATATTTGTCTTCCATAGTATGATGGTTAGTTTTGCCTGTCAAGTTGGTTGGGCCATAGTATCCAGTAAAACATTATTTTCACATTTCTGTGAAGGTGTTCCTTTTGGATCAGATTACATTTAAATTAATGGACTTAGAATTAAGCAGATTGATTTCCATAATATGGGTAAGCCTTACCCAATCAGTTGAAGGTCTTAATAGAATAAAGACTGATATTCCGGGCAAGAAGAAGAAATTGGCTGACTGCCTTTGGATTTCAGACTGTTGGACTACCTATTCTTCATATTTTTGTCTTATGCATGTACAACTACATAAGATCATTGCCTAAAACCTCTGTCTCCCTCTTGATCTCTCACTCTTTCTGTCTCTGTTTCTTTGATGAACCAAACTAATACATATAATAATCAGTATGTAGTAGTATTAAAGATTTTGAGATAGTTTGCCTTGAGAATGAGCAGGTTGAGAAGAGAAATAGATGAGAATAGACTCATGCAGACAACAACAATGTTTAGATGGTGAAGGATGTAAGAGCAGAGCATGAAGAAACCTGAGAAGGACTGATCATGGAGACATGAAGAGTGTCAAAGCAGTGGACTGACCCATCTAGTAGAACCGAGAGTGTTAACACAAAGGGAATGGAGTACAAAGAGCAGTTAGGATTGAAATATGGTCATATGATTTGGTGACAAAACACTTGCAGCCTATTTTCAAGTGCAGAATTAGTCTCCAAAAATAGGGAGAACCAAGAACTCAAAAGAAGACTGATAATTCTTAAAGGAGATAGACTTGAGTGGCATCAAGAATATGAGTGCTGATGTTGATCTTGACTGATAGGAAAAACAAAATCAACTTGGGAACTAGAATCAAGCTTGGAAGTGTTTGGCCAGACTTGAAAATGCTAGATGGGAATTCCATTGATGTAGGAGGCCAGAGAAACATATCTTCAAATGAGAATGAGAGAGTGAGGATTAGTGTAGGGAAATCCATAGACTGCTAAAGTTTTAGAATTGTTGTTTAGGAGAAAAAAATCGTGAAGACAAGAAAGCAACTAATAAATTTTAGTAGTGACTCAGAAGATTGGAAATTATAATAGCAACACCTAGGGTCCTACCATTTTCTGTAATGTGCTTGGTAACCTAAATCTAGGAGTAGAGCCAGTGTTGCACCATGTAACTCTAGTTGTAGCATAGGAAGGAGATGAGATCCCCTGTGAGGAAGACACCAAGGTCCTTATCAATGAATCTACAGTGACTGGGGAATGAGATGCATACAAGAACGATCTGATGGAAGGAATGAAAAGGAAATATACGTTTAAAAGTGTTATTCCTCATTTTAAATGCCCGATCTTTATTATTAAGGCAGACATTTTCCCTTCCATGGCTTGAAGAATTATCCCAAAAACCACCATTGGTAATGTTAATTGACTCCCAGAATTCCTCCAGGTGGCTACAACTCTCACCATCTGCTCTGGACTCTTTCTTCAATCTGCTGTCCCGGATTTCTGTGCCACTGGCATCATTACTTGGAAGCTCGCTCTCTGCCGGGCCTCAACAGATTGATTACCTATTTGGACCGTCTGCTGTTCATTTGGACAATGGCTGCAACATGTGCTGTTTCTCAAATTACCCCCCATGGCAACTGTGACCAAGAGTAAGTGGTGGCCTGACTTTCACCACAGCTCCCAAGGCACTCACGGTGCATTGAGAGGGTTCACTGCCATGTTATTAGGTGGAGAACAAATTTTTGTCTAAATTTCTCTTGAAAACAGAGACACGCTTACAATATCAGGGATATTTTGTGATACCCATAGCCATAAAAGGATAAAGTAGGAATGCTATAGGGTTATATGCACTAAGAATTATAAAACATTTGATAATCAGTGCATTTATTTGGTAACATAAAAAATTTGCTTTCTTTAGCAAGTGACTTGATGGATTTAATGTTCCATGTTTTTCAGGCAGTTGGGCTATTATCCTGAGTATTCCTATTTACTGAATCAGCTGCGTGACTTCTGTAATTTAGGAGCATGCACACTTAGGATGATAATTATTTTGGAACATATTGGGTTTCAGGAAGCTTTGAAACTGTCAATTAATTCAGGCTTCACCATTAGAGTTTCTTAGAGGGCCCAGCTCAGAACTGGTTCTGCCTATTTTATGGGGAGGAATAATTGTTTTGTATTACCAGATTCCCTATTCCAGCCAGAGATTTTTGCAAATATGTGATTGTTTTCCATTAATTAAAGTCACTTAACTTAATTAATATTGGGGAAGTCATTCTTCACTTACCACAGAAGTTCAGGTATTATTTTATGATAGAAGCAGTGCAGCACTTGCAGTCAGAAAAATATGAAATTTATTTTTCATTTTGTCAATAATTCCATTTGCCATCTTGAGAAATTATGTCATTTTCTAGTCTGAAGTTTCTACATCTGTGAATCTAATATTTCTCCATTCTTAAATAGATGTGATATTTTATATTAAGAAATACCCTAGAGGCCAGTGTTGTGGCATAGTGGGTTAAGCTGCCACTTCTGATGCTGGCATCCCAGGTCAGAGTGCCAGTTCAAGTCCTTGCTGAACTTCATCTGATCCAGCTTCCTGCTTGCACACCTTGGGAAACCAGCAGATGACAGACCAAGTACATGGGTCCCTGCTGCCCACATGGGAATCCTAGATGGAGTTTTAGTTTCAACCTGGCCCATTCCTGGCTGTTGTGGGCATTTTGGGGGTGAATCAGAAGATGGAAGTGTCTTCTGTTTCTCCTGCCCATCCTCTATATCAGTGACTCCCCCACCTACTCCCATCACTCTGTATTTCAAATAAATAAATCCTAAATACACACACACACACACACACACACACACACACATATATATATATAAATATATATATTGCTTAAACATAAAATTAACTTAGTTGGACAGAAATAGCGACATGTAGGAAATTTACCCAGTGATTCTTCTCCTGTAGGTTCTGTTCATTGATGTATAAGCAAAGAAAAAACTTCGGTAGAGAGTAATGTGAATGTCAACACTTCTACTTTAAAACATTTTCTGATCTTTATTTTTCATGTAAAAGTTATGACAATCCTATATGTTACCTGCAGGTAGTAGAAACAAATGGCCAAATTTCGGAATTATTATTGTTTATAGAAAAAATGAGATTGAGCAAATTAAAGAAAATCTCGAACTGTAATAGTTCAAATTCCATTCAGATGTGGCCATTACCTTATAGCTGAGAAACTCTTTCATTTAATCAACATTGTTGTTGCAGTCTATTTGAAACAAATGAATTTAACCTCTACTTACTTGCATTTCTTCAACATCACAAGAATGATACTCATAGTCACTCAACCATTGTAAAATCATTTTCTTTTCATTAAAATGTATGCATATTTGCCTTTATAAATATATTTTATTATTGAACACAATAATACAATTTCCCTACTCAAATTGCTTTATACAAGAAGAACATTTTCTAATAAAATTTCAGTAATTGCTGTGTTCTTCCTAGAACATAGGAAGTTCCATGTAAGTCCTGGGATTTCTGCTGTTCCTGCTAGGCTAAGGATAGACTATTTTGCAATATCACACAAATTATCACATTGGCTGAACAGAACAAATGTATCTCAGTACTTTTCAAAATGAGTCAATATTTGACTGTGGAAGGCAAACTTGCTTTTCTACTAAACACAGCAGTGTACTCATTATTTGTTTCTTAACTACAAAACAGGTAATGATAATTTGAAGATTCAAGTAAGTTTGCTGCATTCACAACAATGGTCAAGGAATCCTTCAGATTTTTCAAAAGAACTTCATCACAAGAGTATCACAAAACAGTACAACATATCTGTATTTCTCTGATATGTGATTTATACTATAGTTTACTTTTTTCATGCATGCATCATTTATATTTATGAAATTGATTTATAAAATGAAATTTTCCCACAAGTTTTCATATGTATCAGATTAATTATATAAGCTTACCATTTTTAATATTGAAGAGTTTTTATTAAAAACCTGAACTGGTTAGATAATCTGAACCTTGGATTTAAATAACATTAAACAATATGTGTTTTCTTGCAAACCCAATAATAGTGTATAGTGCATGATGTCTTACAGTTCTAAGCTTATGTGATGCTGTTTCAATCCCTTATCGTTCAGTGTAGGTTCAAGCAAAAGGGGAAATGAATTATTTTGGATATTTGACTGTGATAAAATCAAATTTTATACCTTATCTTCAGTGAACTTTATTTAAAGTGTTCAGCCAGAGATCTTAAAAAGCCCCTTTCAGAACCATGGCTAAACTTTCTAAGAGACAATAAGAAACACTTTCCATTTGAAGTATCAATCAGTGAACAAATATCTTGGTTCCAACTTGAAAGCTACTCCTGCACTGGCACATAGAATCAGCCATTAACTAGTTCCTGAAACTACATGTGTTACTTCTATTACTTTCATCTCTCCTGATGATCAGATAAATTGATAGCAAAAATTATTTGACCAAAATAGACCAAGCTGAAGATGATGTATCTGTACGAGAATAAGGTGTAAATGAAAAGCCTACCAGCTTCCATTTATACAAACACAGTAGAGTTAAACTAAATCAAAGAGGAAAAAAAAAAGAACTAACCATGATCATGTGGAACAGTTCATATTTGTTTTATATTAAGAAAGCTAAGCACAATAGAAAATGGAGATCTACACCCTGCTTTCATGAAGTGAAAGCCTAATGAAAGGGTCAAATGAAAGAACAACAGTGTGATATGCACAGTGATAAAAGTAAATCCAGGAGGTCTGGCATTATACAAGAAAGGAACCTAATCATTTATATTAGGAAGATTTTTTGGCTTGAATTTTATAGGATTATTCAAGTTTAGACAAATGAATAAGAGAGAGAGAATTTTATTCAGAAACAAGAGAAGGGCAAAGGAAGAAGGCTTTGAGAAACAAAAGTAGGAACAAAAGCTAAATGTGGTTTTGCATGATTGGTGTACAGTGTTTTGATGGCTATGCTGTAAGAAATGAGGTGAGATACACAAGGAGGCTAAAGCAGATTGCCTTCTTAGAAAAGTGAGAAAAGGGGCTATTGCTTAGGGAAATTCAGAACAAAGGTAGGTATTTTATGAAACTGAACTTCATACAGGCTGCAGGGGGAGCAATTCAGTATCGAGAAAAAGATGAGACAGGAAGGTGTGAAGCCCCGTTTTTTGGAATATTTGCAATCCTTTCATTCAAGTGTCCCAGTAAAGAATGTGAAGAGATACTGAGTCAGTAGCTGAGGGAAAAGGAGATTGAAAAAGTACTTGACAAATTGTCTCTTACACTAGGATTCTCTTTCTTAACACTGGAAAAATTTGCCTCCCCAGTGTATACAGAGGTTTAGCAATATATGGAGACATTTTTGGATGTCATGACTACTGGGAGCACTGCTATGTTCACCTGGTGTGTGGATGCCAGGGATGCTGCTTAACGTCATGCAATACACAGCACAACGCCCTGCAGGACAATACTTGAGTGGCCTTGGACCACTCCCATTATCTGCACTTTCTTCTTTAGAATTCTCAAGAACAACTGTAGAATGTGCTGGGAATTCAAAATCTTTATATAAGAGGCAATTGGATGGAACTTTTCTGGATCCCTTCTAGTCCCTCTCATAAATAGGCTGTTCTTCAATGCTTTCTTACAGCTTGTTCTGTGACCACAAGTGTAAAAATCCCACGGCAGTCCAAAGTTGTGATGCAAATGGAACAGGTATTGTATAGGCTCCATCCACCCCAAACTTTCCTGAGCCCTAGGAGATCAGCTCACAGCAAATCCTAGGCTTCTGTTGTCCCTTGCTGCCTGTCTATAAGTCACAAGCCCACTTCATGTCGTGTGAGTGTGGGCAGGTGTTCTCTCTCACGGCACGTGGACTGCTAGGGACCCAGGGCACAATGAACCTACTTCACGGCCACCATGAAGAAAGGATGATTCAGCCCCGCATGCCAATGGTCCAGTTTGAGAACTTCTTTAGGAAGTAGGAGATGATGCTATTTTTTCAATTTAAGGGGTGGAGAACTGGTAGCAACTTCCAGGAAATAGGCAGAATTTGCAATAGTCACGTTGAAATAGTAGGATTTCTTATGATAACCAAGGAATGAGCATAGTTCAGAAAAATAACTACAGACCCACACAATTTAGTATGTCCAAAAGTAAGCTAATGGAAAAACTATTGATGGATCACAAAAAAAGTCAGATAGCAAGTATTGTCCTATGGCTATAGGAAGACAGGCACCACATTTACTATTAAAGGGTAAGGTTCAGAAAATGGACAACATGAGGTTGTACACTGCCTTTCCTCTCTTTGACACTCACACTGAAGCCCATTTGCATTCTGCTTTTGCTGCCTTCTCTCCATCCAAATTGCTTTTCCCTAGAATGCCAATGACTTTTTTTTTTTGACAGGCAGAGTGGACAATGAGAGAGAGAGACAGAGAGAAAGGTCTTCCTTTGCCGTTGGTTCACTCTCCAATGGCCGCCGCAGCTGGCGTGCTGTGGCAGGCGCACCACGCTGATCCAATGGCAGGAGCCAGGTACTTCTCCTGGTCTCTCATGCGGGTGCAGGGCCCAAGTACTTGGGCCATCCTCCACTGTACTCCCTGGCCACAGCAGAGAGCTGGTCTGGAAGAGGGGCAACCGGGACAGGATCCGGCGCCCCAACCGGGACTAGAACCCGGTGTGCTGGCGCCGCAAGGTGGAGGATTAGCCTAGTGAGCCGCGGCGCCGCCGGACGCCAATGACTTCCTTAACTTTGGATTAGACAGACATAGGGCTTGCTTTTCCTTGAATTTGAACATTTATCACTTGATTCTTCGTGAAACAAGCTTCACTCTTGGCTTTTGCAATGCCAAACCTTCGTGGTTTCCTAGCGACTGTTTCAAAGTCTTTCTGGCTTCTATTTCTGTAGTACATTATTAATTTTTAAATTTTTATGTCACTTTCTTAGACCCTGTTTTCATCTTGTGGATATCACCACCTGGTATAAATTCTACATTTTCTAAATTGAAGACCTTTTCTTGCCTTGACAAATTTCTTCTCTATTTCTTATCTTTGAGTGATAGCAATATAAATGGAGATGACTGTATTACTTAAAATGATATGTGTGGCAGAAAATCCAAAATGATATTGGTTTAACCATTCTATGTTTTACTGTCATGTAAAAAGGCCAGAAGCCAGCAGTTCTGGGCATGAGGGCAGTTTCATGCATCTGCAGAAACAATTTCTTCCTAGATATTTTGTCTTCCACCCCCACCTCAGTCTCTTGTTTAGCATATTTACAGTAGCTGGTAGGGCTGCAGCTGCTCTATCATCATACCAGACATCAGAGAGTGGGAAAATAAAAGAACAGGATGGCTTCATGTAGGAAGATTCTGTGAAGGTGCATGTACTATTACTTCTTATAGCCCTGAACTTGGTCACAAGCCCACAGCAAGCTTCAAAGGAAGCTGGCCAATGTAGTCATCCTTCCAGGTAGCCCTGAGCTGAGTTAAACAGAAAGCTCTGGTGTTACAGAATGTACATGGGGACAATGACAGTCCCTGCTACACAACTGAATACCTGGAAATCCAGACAGTATTCTACTTTCTTCTTCCACTCTTCCCTTTCATGTCTGTTCAGTGCCACAGCTATTGTTTCCTGATAGCAAATTTCCAAATATGTTCATTTTTGCTTTTATCCTTAATGTTATGACCTCTTAGTTGATTTCTTTATCTGAAGACTTGAATAAGCAGTTACTCTGTTTTAGAAAATTATCAATAATTGCAACATAGATTCTAAATGTATTAATATCATTAAACTTTATGTCTTCTGTGATACCTCTGCTATTGAAAACATCAATTTTTTTCTCTAAAATGCTTTCTCATGACTTGTTAAAAGCTTAATATATTTTTAAATTTTAATGTATCCTTCTGTTTTACCATATTATATGAAATATTTTAAAATAAAAAGACAGGCTTATTTCATTCAACGTAATGTCCTCCAGTTGCACCCATTTTGATGCAAATGGTAGAAACCAGGATGTGGTACAGCAGGTTAAGCCTCACCACTTGCGATGCTGGCATGCTATGTTAGAGTGCTGGTTCAAGTCTCAGCTGCTCTGATTCTCATCCGAATCCCCGCTCATGTGCCTGGGAAGGGAGCAGAAGATGGCCCCAGTGCTGCGTACCTGTCTTCTATGGGAGAGACCTGGACAGAGTCTCTTAGTTTCTAAGGTTATTTTATGCTAGGATTTCTAACTAAAGAGTTCAAGCAAAACCTGATATTATTCATCATTTCACTTTAATTGCATTGACCCTTATGATTAATTATACAATCCTATAAAGTTCTTAGAGAAAATATTTTTAGAATATTTAACACTCAACATGCTTTTATCACTTTGTATGTTTCTCTTTTAGATAATACATTGTATATAGATATTATATGGATTATTAATAATATGGTATAAATGATGTATTTATTGAGATAATTCTCCTCTTCCATAGCTATTTAGTAATGTTTTAAATAAATAATAAATATATTTTATATGATTTACATTCTTAAGTATGTATTTATTAAATAGTGTAGAAAATAGCTTAAAATCTTATATTTGATAACTATTATGTTTGTTGAATGTCCTAAATTCCCAACATAATGTAAAATATATCCATGGCAAGGTATGGGGGTGATCTGATTAGCCATTTTTTCCAAATTTTTTAAAACTGCATATGGCTACGAAATGAAAGAAAGCAAACACTAATACAAATATATTGAGGATGTAAAGTAGGGAGTAAGTAAAGAATAATGTTCTAGTGATGTTAAAAGTCTACCCTAATTCTGTAACTAAATGATTTAATATTGTCCACATTAAACATCCTATTATAATATTGGCCCTGGTATCATTCATTTTTTCCTATTTGAATGTAAGCTTTCCTAGGCAGACACGTGTTAGTACTATCCAGAGTACTTGAAAATATCTACTCTATAGAATGCACATGATACATAAATAAATGCTGCAGAAAAAGATTCCCCCAAATACCTTCCTAAGTAGAATCTAGATTTGAATTATTGTGGAGTTCTTGTAATTAACTTTCTATATAATTTATAGTTACCTAATTAGTTGTAGTATATCATTTAAGATAAAGATCATACTGACAAGGCCATTGTACTTTCAAATTAATTTTAAGGGGAACAATTAGGTAGTCTGGAAGTTATTTTGAGTACCTTTTCTTTTTATATTTTACTTGCCTGGTGAATCAGTGAAAGTTTTACAAATGCCTTTTGTGTAATAAATGCTCATAATTTCTTTTTTCAGATTAACAGCACTATAAGACATTATTAAACTTTTCAGGAATTGATTTTGGGTTTCTGAAAATCTCACCAACATATACTTGGAAAGGAGATTTGGCATGCTTAAGTATTTCTTTTACATGTGAAATAATATTACTGTGAAGTTAAATCTCATTTGTATTATTTTTGTTGGAAATCAAGTTACCCAAGAACAAATTACATCTGTGAATTCCAAGTTACTTTTGATGTATTTACCAGATTGCTTCAAAGCATTTAGTCCATTTTTCTAGAAAAACAAACATTTTTCTAATGAAAATTTAATGAGACACCAGGCCAAATGTTGAAGTGGATGTTTAATTATGGTTTGCTTTTATAACTCATCATCATACTTAAAATCATAAAAAATTTGTAGCTATGGGGTTCTTTATGATTAGGTTCTGTATAAATTAATATGAAACTGGAATTAATTCACTACATATTTTTATATAATGAGATATATTTGAAAGATAATTAGTCTTTGTCTTAAGGTTTATAATCTGAACTCCATATGTTAAAATAGTGTTTGTAGTTTAAAACACCAATTTTATAAAGCAATTAGTATTACTGTGAATTGCGATTTTTCTCAGGTGATTGTCTCAACAATCGAATGTTGTATGCAGACTACTTGCTATCTTACCAGGTTAAGATGAAAACTTGGGAAAGTTAAGTGATCAGTGAAATTCACAAAGTTGGAACAGAGAGAAATCTATAAACTCTCTTTTTTTGGCATGGCACATTGTTTTTTACATGCTTAACATATTTTATTTTAAATGAATCATTCTATTTTAAGTTTTATTATCTTGAGTAAATTCTTACTGACACAGAGTTTCTCCAGCAATGTTATATTTCTGGAAATAATAATTAAAAAAAACCCTTTGAAACAGAACATTCACCAATATTTCTCAAGTTGTGGTACACAAAACATCTGTGATGCAGTCAGCTTTTTTTGATGGTTGGAAATGTAGGTTCTGTAATGAGCATTTGGCCTTCTAATTGAATACCCATGTTCCACACTAGACTCTTCCGGTGAAGTAATTGGCTCTGGCTCCTGACTCTAGTTTCCTGCCTATGTAACCCTGGAGTGCAATGGTTATGGCTCAATGGTTTCTGCTACTGACATGGAAGACATGGATTGAGTTCCCAGCTTCTGGCTTTCATTTCAACCAAGTCATAGCCACTGCAGGCATTTGGGGAATGAACTAGCAGATGGGAGCTCTTTATCTTTCTTTGTTTCTCAAATAAAGAATTACAAAACAATTTTTAAGAAAAAAACAGTTTCCTGAATTCATCTATTGAATAAGAATCTCAAAAGATGGATCAAGGGTTTGTGTTTAATACATTCTGAGTGACACAGTTAGACAATTAGTTAAGTTACTGGTGAGCAATGTTTATAGCATTTGGTAGATTTTTCAAACTCTCCTCTGCACATTGTATATAGGTTATACTACTACAGTTCGTCTCTGGCTACTTTTTTTTTTTCATTTTCAATTCTCTTTATATACAGAAGATCAGTTTAGCATATATTAAGTAAAGATTTCAACAGTTTGTACCCACATAGAAACACAAAGTGAACAATACTGTTTGAGTACTCGTTATAGCATTAAATCACAATGTACAGCACATTAAGGGCAGAGATCCTACATGTGGAGTAAGTGCACAGTGACTCCTGTTGTTGACTTAACAATGTGACATTCTTGTTTATGGCATCAGTCATAACCCTAGGCTCTTGTCATGAGTTGCCAAGGCTATGGAAGCCCCCTGAGTTCACCAACTCTGATCATATTTAGACAAGGTCGTAGTCAGAGTGGAAGTTCTCTCCTCCCTTCAGAGAAAGGTACCTCCTCTGGCTACTTTCTCAAGCAGTTTTTACTTTCTGATGAGGGCAATGTTCACATGTGATATACTCTCCATCATATTCAACTTTCAATCAGACTCACCTATTTCACTTTTTAACCATATACCAAACTGCTGAAAGTTTTAGTATATTATAATGAATGTGCTGTAACCTGGTATAAGTTTAAAGATAACATGAATGATGTGGATACATGAATGATATGGATACAGAGAAGAATTTTTCAAGGCTGAAAAGTTTGTAACCCTGGGGAGATTTCTTCAGATCCCTGTCCAGGAAGCCTCTTGGTATTGGCTGGATGATGAAAAGCAACTTTGATTTTCTTTTTTTAAAAATGTTATTGAAGGTATACAAGTTTCGTGTATTTCCTATATAAGATTTAGGAACATAGTGATACTTCCCGTCCTATCCTCCCTCCTGACCATGCTCTAACCCTTTTTCCTCTTCTCTCTCCTATTCCCATTCTTAATTTTTACAAAGATCAATTTTGATTTTTTCAAAATCAACTCAAGTTCATAAGAAATCAATGAATTTTAGGTATTTTTCTCAACTGGTAATTATTCTGTGCTAATTAAAACTTCCTCTTATCTATTTTTAAAAATATTACTTTCTGGAAAAAACAAAATGAATGACACTTCAAGAAACCAGTTTAGTTATAATGTTTTCTCCATGGTAGAAATATTTAAAGTAAGTAGAAGATTGAGTCATATAATACTATGATTAAGATGACTTGTAAGATCAAACATATCAAGTTGCAAAATTCTGCAGAATGTGCAAGTCCAAATAAGTGTATGTAGAAATCTACAGTAGGATAGTGAGAAATTACTTTAAATCTACAGATAGAGTGGATGTTTAGCCCAGCAGATAAGATACTGCATGCAGTGTTGAGTTTGGTGCTTAACTCTGCCTCCTGGCTCTGGCTTCTAGGTAATGCAGATCCTGGGAAGAAGCAGCAATGCCTCAAGTTGGGTCACTGCCATCCACATGTGAGACCTGGATTAAATTCCTGGATCCCAACTTTAGTCCTGCCAGGCCCAGTCAC
Source organism: Oryctolagus cuniculus (assembly GCF_051225735.1). NCBI lineage: Eukaryota > Metazoa > Chordata > Mammalia > Lagomorpha > Leporidae > Oryctolagus > Oryctolagus cuniculus. The sequence goes on from NC_142880.1 coordinate 46,920,172, forward strand.
TGTGCATTTTTGGAGGTTGATCTGCAGATGGGAGTGTTCCCTTCCTGTTCTTTCTGCCTCTTTTTTGCTTTTCAAATAATAAAAATAAAACAATAAAATCTGTAGTTAAATATTTATATGCATAATTTCATTTCAGTTAGAATGGCTATTATTAATAAGATAAAAATAAGAAATATTGGTGAGGTTGTGGAGAAAAGGAGACCCTCACACACTGTTGGTGAGCCTGCAAATTTTTACAGCCATTATGGAAAACAGTATAGAAGTTCCTCAAAAAGCTACAAATGGAGGCCAGGATGTGGCAGACCAGGTAAAGCTGCACCACATGCAATGGTGGCATCCTAAGTTAGAGTTCTAACTTAGGTCTCAGCTACTCTGATTCTGGTCTAGATCCCTGTTCATGTGCATGGCCCTAGTGCTGCGTACCTGTCACCCATGACAGAGACCTGGGCAGAGTTCCTAGCTCTTGGCTTCAACATGACCTAGATCTGGCTTTTGCAGCCATTTGCAGAGCAAACCAATGGAAGAAAAATCTTTCTCTCTGGGAGGAGAAAGTTTGTAACTTTAAAGCTTTATATTTTGGCATACATGCCTACGGACTTACTTCTAACTATACAATTTAAAAACTTCCCATGGGACTCCAAATCTCATTAAGCTGAGTGGCAAAAATGCCACCTCAAGTATTAAAGTGACCAAATTAAGTGATAAAGTGACCATATAGATAAAACTAAGTGTTAAAGGGATTATACAAATATGATCTAGTATCTAGTAATAAGAATAGACAGAGATAAAAAGGAGAGAATGTTCCAACATGGGATGCAGTCCACACAGCAGTCTCATAGAATTACAATTGTTTAAATAGCACTCTGACCTCAGAATCAGCTCTTAAGACATTCTGGTCTGATGGAAAAGCCCATGAGAGCATTTCAGGCATGGAAAGCCAAGACAAAAAAAAAATGTCCTACATGAAGGATTTCCGTGAATGAGACCACAGTGTAAAGAAGGGGACATCAAGGAGAGAGGAGAGAACTTCTACTTTGTCTTTGATCTTGCCTAAATAATGATGGAGACTGTGATCTCAAAAGCCTTCCATAGCCCAGGCAACTCATGGCAAGAGCCTCGGGTGATCACTGACGTCATACATAAGAGTGTTAATTGTTAAATTAACAGGAGTCACTGTGTGCTTACTCCCCATGCAGGAGCTCTCTCTTAAATGAGTCATACTATGAGATTCAACTGTAAAACTTTTTCTCAGTTCTTTATATTTAGTGTGTGTGCAAATTATTGAAATATTTACTTAGTATAGAGTTGCCTTCTGTGTGTAAAGTTAATTAAAATGAATCTTAATGAAGAAGGAGAATGGGACTGGGAATGGGAGAGGGAGGAGGAAGAGGGGAGGGAGTGGGGGTGGGAGGGTGGTTATGGTGGGAAGAGTCACTGTTTTCCTAAAGATGTGCTCATGAAATTTATATGCATTAAATAAATGGTTTCTTAAAAAAACCTTTCTCTCTGTCTCTTCCTATCTTTCCGACATGCTTTTATATAAATAAATAAAATTTCAGGAAAATAAAAATAAATCTACTACATGATGCAGTTATTCTGATTCTGGGAATAATACAATGGAAATGAAGTCAGCATATGAAAAAAATACCTGCACTCTCACAAATAATGTGGCACCACCCACACTTGCCAAGATACAAAATCAATATAAGGTGTCCACTGATTGATGAATGGATAAAAAAATGCAGTATCAACACACAGCAGAACGGTATCTGCTCATAAAAAAAGATCTGGCATTTGCAACAAAATAAATGGAATTGGAAATCATTATATTAAGTGAAATAAACCAGGCACAAATACTACATTTTCTCTAAAATGAATAGCTTCACATATATATATATGTATAAATATGGTTGTCATTATTTGGTATATTGATATGTTTTTTTTTTTTTTTTTAACAGGCAGAGTGGACAGTGAGAGAGAGAAAGAGAGAAAGGTCTTCCTTTTTCCATTGGTTCACCCCCCAAATGGCAGCTGCGGCCAGTGCACTGCGGCCGGCGCTCCACGCTGATCTGAAGCCAGGAGCCAAGTGCTTCTCCTGGTCTCCCATGCAGGTGCAGGGCCCAAGCACTTGGGCCATCCTCCACTACCTTCCCGGGCCACAGCAGAGAGCTGGACTGAAAGAGGAGCAACCGGGACAGAATTCGGGGCCCCGACCGGGACTAAAACCTGGGGTGCCGGCGCCGCAGGTGGAGGATTAGCCTATTGAGCCGCTGCGCCAGCCCTGGTATATAGATATGTTTAAGTGTTGTCTTCATTAAAATATAATCCTCACATACTCTCATGTCATAGTCTTTGTCCTGAATTCCAAGTTATGGTATATATATATATATATATATATACATATACATATATTATATATATAGAATATGTGATATATATACACACACATATACACATAATAGATTCACTACTGCTTCTTTGTATTTCCCATGTATATTTTGAATTCTCAAACTTTTTAAAATTTTTTTAAATTTTTAAATTATTTATTTAATTTTTTTTGTCAGGCAGAGTTAGAGAGAGAGAGACAGAGAGAAAGGTCTTCCTTTTCCGTTGGTTCACCCCTCAAATGGCCGCCATGGTCGACGCGCTGCGGCCGGCACGCTGTGACAATCCGAAGCCAGGAGCCAGGTGCTTCCTCCTGGTTTCCCATGCGGGCCATCCTCTACTGCCTTCCCAGGCCACAGTAGAGAGCTGAACTGGAAGAAGAGCAACTGGAACAGAATTCTGCGCCGCAACCGGAAATAGAACCCGGGGTGCTGGGGCCGCAGGCAGAGGATTAGCCAAGTGAGCCACGGTGCCGGCCACTCTCAAACATTTTTTAAAGATTTATTTATTTATTTGAAAGTCATAGTTACTCACAGAGAGGAGAGGCACACACACAGAGAGGGAGGTCTTCCATTTGCTGGTTCACTCCCCAATTGGCAACAATGGCTGGAGCTGTGCAGATCCAAAGCCAGGAGCCAGGAGCTTCTGGGTGTTCCCATGCAGGTGCAGGGGCCCAAGAACTTGAGCCATCTTCTACTGCTTTCCCAGGCCATAGCACTGAAGTGGATTGGAAGTGGAGCAGCAGGGACTCGAACTGGCACCCACATGGAATGCCAGCATTGCAGGTAGTGGCTTTACCCACTATGCAACACTGCCAGCCTCTCAAATTTTTCAAATCTCTTTGTTTGGATGTATCTATTACATATAATAGGTGATTTGGTTTGTTGTATGATCCATTTTGAGAACTATTTTATATTAACAAAAATAAATTTTTTTATTAAAAATACATGTAATCACATGTAACTGAAAATTTGAGGAAAAATCCTTAGTAACTATCCCTCTCTTCTTATCAGAACTCATTACCTTCTTTGCACGAATTTCTTTATGCAATGAAAGAACTGGACCAGGTCATGCCATACACATATGCATATGGTCTATTATTTACATTTGAAAATTTATTAGTATTTCCATTAGTATTACATGCACTCAAATTTGTCATCAATTTCTAGACCCTAGATCTACTTGAAATTTCTAAATTCCCTTCCACCCTTTTCTTTTAGCTTCTGTAGTTTCACAAATTTGGCCATCACAATTTTGCAGCATTTTAGAATGCTTGAGAATGTTATTTTGTTTCATAATATTTATGCTTGAGTAAAAGTAAAAAGTTACCTTCTATTTTAAATTAGTGAACACAAATACTTAAAATTGTCTATGATTAAGAATTTCAGAATTACAAATACTCTATAACTCAGACAACCTCAAATTCTGAGTCTTGCAAAGTGTGAGGGGCAATCGTAAATATTAGGACATCCTCAAAATATAACTCTTCTTCTGGACAACTAGAACTTAAAGCACAAATCCTTCTAGGGCCTGGTGCTGTGACGTAGCAGGTTAGGTCGCCACCTTCAATGCTGTCATCCCATGTGTGCATTGGTTTGAGTCCTAGCTGCTCCACTTCTGATCAAGCTCCCTGTTAGTGCACCTGAGAAAGCAATGCAAAATGGCTCAAGTGTTTGGCTCCTGGCTCCTGACTCTTGGCTCTTGGCTTAGGTCTAGCTTAGCCTTTTCTGTTGTGGCCATTTGGGGAATGAATCAGTGGATGTATGACCTCTTTCTCTCTCTCTCTCTGCCTCTCTCTCTCTAACTCTGCCTTTCAAATAAATAAATCTTAACAAATAAAATCATTCTAGTCTTCTAAGGCATAAAAAACCAATTATACACATTATAAACTCTGTTATTGTCATATAACTATTTACCATATGAAAAAACTTTAGAGAGGTAGGAATATTGAAATTTCTATGTAGGAAGACAGGACTCCATGAAGATAACTATTGCTCAAACCTTTTCTCATTGTATACAACCAAATTTGTTGCTCGAATACAGCTTTTACTAAATTATCCTTAAAATGCTATCACTGGGACTGGTACTGTGGCATAGCAGGTAAAGCTGCTGGCTGCCGTGCCAGCATCCCATATGGGCACCAGTTCAAGTTCCGGCTGCTCCTCTTCCAATCCAGCTCTCTGCGATGGCCTGGGAAAGCAGTGGAAGATGGTCCAAATACTTGGGCTCTTGCACCTGCGAGGGAGACCTGGAAGAAGCTCCTGGCTCCTGGCTACGGATTGGCACAGCTCCGGCAGTTGTGGCCAACTGGGGAGTGAACCAGAGGATGGAAGACTTTCTCTCTGAGCTCCAGCCGTTGCGGCCATTTGGGGCGTGAACCATCGAAAGGAAGACCTTTCTCTCTGTCTCTCCCTCTCACTGTCTCTAACTCTACTTCTCAAATAAATAAAATAAATAAAATAAAACAATAAAAAGTCACATAAATAATCTCTTCATTTTCTCAAACAGAAGGTATTTTAAAAATCAATGCAAATACATACATGAAATATTTCCAGCATCACAGTTGATTACTGAAGCTAAAAATGCTGCTATGGCATCAACCCAACTAAATTGTATTTTAGTAACTAAATTGATTTTAAACAATGGATGTGAACTTTAAAAGCACATGGAGTTTGAAAGACAACTGAATGTATTGATTTACAGCAGCTCTTTTGACTCTTGGCTGCAAAACTTCTGCTATGGCCCTTGCTAGCTGTAGGGTCTTGGCAATTCACTTAAGTGCTGGTGTCCCCATGTGTGAAAGGTGATGATTATGGTATCCAGCCCACAAGGCAGTTGTGGGAAGTAGATGAGAATCAGTGTATGAAACACTTAGGACCGTGTCTGACAGATGGTAGTTAATATAAAATATTTGCTGTTATTATTACAGTATCTTATTTTCAAAACCAATAGGTAAGTTAGAACTTAGATTAAAATGACATATTTTAGTCAATTCTTCATTTTTTTATCAACAAGGCTCAGAATGTTGATTTTTACAAGTAAAAAATGAGTTCATTTTATATTAAAAATATGTTAATACAAAAAGTTAAAAAATGAATGCAAAAAAGGATGTTATTCAATGCAAATTAATGCTATAACTAGTACTCAAACGGTATTTTACACTTTATGTTTCTGTGTGGGTGCAAACTGTTGAAATCTTTACTTAATATACACTAAATTGATCTTCTGTATATAAAGATAATTGAAAATGAATCTTGATGTGAATGGAATGGGAGAGGGAGCGGGAGATGGGAGGATTGTGGGTGGGAGGGAAGTTATTGGGGGGAAAAAGCCATTGTAATCCATAAACTGTACTTTGGAAATTTATATTTATTAAATAAAAGTTAAAAAAAGAAAGGATGGAAGGAGGGATTTCAAAATTTTTTGCACAGAAAGTAACACCTTTTAATTTCATTTTCCATACACTTATTAAATGCCATTGTATGCAATCTTTGTACTTGCTAATTATTTAGATTTCCTTTTTGAGATTCATCAGAATGATTTTTGTATATATTTGCCACATATTCTTTTTTTTTTTTTTTTTTTTTTTTGACAGGTAGAGTTAGATAGTGAGAGAGAGAGAGACTGCGAGAAAGGTCTTCCTTCCATTGGTTCGTCCCCCAAATGGCTGCCATGGTCTGTGCGCTGTGCAGATCCGAAACCAGGAGCTAGGTGCTTCCTCCTGACCTCCCATGCGGGTGCAGGGCCTAAGCACTTGGGCCATCTTCCACTGCATTCCTGGGCCAGAGCAGAGAGCTGGACTGGAAGAGGAGCAACCGGGACAGAACTGGAGTCCCAACTGGGACTAGAACCCGTTGTGCAGCGCTGCAGGCAGAGGATTAGCCTAGTGAGCCACGGCACTGGCTGCCACATATTCTTTATTACAGAATAGTGTTCTACACTATGAATAACCCATTTACTAGTTGATGGTATATTTTCAGCTTTGACCCAACAAAACTTCCATGGACATTCACGTAAAAGTCTTTTTTGTTATTCACTGTAAGTCATCCCATTGTTTGTGCTTTCTGGCTGACATGGTCAAGTATTTTTAACACCTTTTTACCAAAACATCTGTATCATGTGTATTCCCGCAGGCAATTAGTGCTTTCCAGTATTCCATATATGCATGTTCTCTCTTTTAAATTTTACCCACTCTGGTTGATATATATCTGATTGTTATCATTTGAACGCCCTTTTTAAAATAAAAAAAAATGAAAGTGACAGAGATATAGAGAGAAACGGGAACAGATAGAGGACTCCCATCTATTTGTTCATTCCATGAATGTCCAAAATAGCCAGGATCACAGCTAGAATCAATCCAGGTATCTCACAAAAATGTCAGAAACCCAGTCACTTGAGCCACTACCTTTTTCCCAGGGTTCTACATTGGAAGGAAGCTGAAATGAAGAGCCGGAGCTGGAATCAGATATTCATATATATATATATATATATATATATATATATATGAATCCTAACCATCACCTTAACCACTGGCCAACTACCCACTTTTAACATTGTTTTTATTTTTATATTTAGACATTTAATTGATTTTTTACAATAATATTGTATACTGCAATGTTGCTCAACATGTTTCCTAGTTCTGTTAACACCTTATAAATTCCTTGTATTTCCTGCCTAGAATATCAGATTGGGTATGAGTGAGACAGCTTCATTTCTTCCCTTCCAGGTGAGCTGCTAGATATGTATACCTGGATCAGAAGTTGGAAAGGCTGAAGAAGGATCAGACAGAGGGACAGTGGTTGCCAGGCCAGGTGCTACTTCCTGCTAATGAGATAATCAGCAAATCAGTGATAATGGTCCCTGGGTTTCTAAAGGGTTGGTGCTTCTCCAAATGCCCTTTTAATCTTCCAAAAATCTTTGTGGCTTTCAGGAAGTGGAACCATTCAAAAAGGGAGAATTCTGGGAAATGTCATTCAAGCTAGAGAATTTGTCAAATTCCAAAGCCACTATGGACCCTGTTTCGACTTTTAGTGTGCTATTTTGTCAATAACTGGGTCAAGCGTTGAGAATTTAGTTTATTTCTCCCTTTACTTTGGTCCATTTTGCTTTAACTGTGTGTGTGTGTATTTGATTATTAACTCTTCTTGATAAGTTGAACATTTTATTCCTATGAAATGTCTCTCTCTGTTCTGATAATTGTCCTTGATTTGAAGTTTATTTTTTCTTACATTATTTAAGCCTCCCAAGCTTTATCTAGTTAGTTTGAAAGGTTGTTCTTTTTTCTTTTCTTCTCCTGCTAAAAGGCCGCTGTTTTCGTATTTAAAACAGTTTTCCTAGGGAATGAATGTGTATTCTTCTTGGTTTGTTTTTATCCAACCAGACAGTATCTGCCTATTAATTGGAATATTTAGTCTATTGTCATCTATTATAATCAGTATTGTTGAATCTAACTTTAATATCTCTTGATTTGGCTTTCTGTTTCTTATTTGCTGTCTCCAATTTTTATGTCAGTTTTATGATTAATTGAGAGCTTCGAGTGTTCAGTTTTTCTCTCTACTACTGCCTTATAACTCTTCATCTTTGCTTTATTTTTCCAATGGTAGCTCTAACCCTTATAGTCCACATTATAAATTTACCACAGCCTATGCTCAGTTATGTGAAGTATACTAAAAATTCTACAACTACTGAACTATACTTCTGTTTCCTGTATCTCAATGTTTCCTGGAACTGATGTCATTCATTTTTATTTTACCCTACATGTATTATTTTCCCTTAAATAAGAAGTGGTATTTCTCATAGATAGGAATGGAAAAACTTTTGATATTTACTAACATATACTCTGTTCTTGAATTTCTTTATTCCTATGAATGATGCATGTCATGAAAAATGCTATGCATAGTGTAATTTTTCTTTTGTGCAAGAATCACCTTTAACCCTCTGGGCAATTGAACTGCATGTGGATTTATTACATTTTATTATCTTAAAATTTTAATTCTCATTGATGAGAAATATTTTCACCAAGTACATTACTCAAGGTGAATCATACTTTTTTCAGTATGTGTAGATTTTTACTTTCCCTTTCTCTTCTTGGCTTCTCTTTCTGTATTCTATTTCACATGATTTCTTCAGTTTTAAATATTGTTAATTTTACTACGTATAATGTCTGTTAATTACATTTAAATGCATGGTTCATTTAGATATTTTATTTTCCATTTATAGAATTTCTATTTGGTCCTTTTCTTATGCTGTATTCCTCTTCCTATTATGTTAATGTTTCCCTTTATATTACCCAGCATATTTATGTGATTTATAATAACTTAGGGTCCCTGTGAGTATTCCATCATCTCTGTGATTTCTGATTGTTTCCATTTTTCCCTCCTAGTTATGAGTCATGGTTTTGTTGGTTTAGCATTTTGATAGCATGCAGATATTGTGAATTTTACATTTTTATTGGATTTTGATAATTATGCTTACCTATATTTTGAGCTCAGAGCTAAATGTTTGAGTTAGGTCATTTTCATTATGTTTTGAAGCTTGCCTTCAAGTCATTAAGACAAGTAAACTTCATTTCAAGGTTAATTTAACTTTTCCACTAAAGTGATACATTTCTCAAAACTGAATACAATGTCACATTCATTATAGGGTTTCTCCAAGCTGATATTTATATCACCTCAAATGTCACTAGACAGTTTATGAAAATTAAATGGAAACCACATTAATTATAAAATTTAAAATACTTACAAAGTGCTTAAGATTCACAGTCTTGGGAGAAAGTTACCTGTTCTCCTTTTCATGGCCCATCCTCCCTTGTAGTCATGCTGTGGCCATGTAACTGCGTCACGCAAAGTAATTGTGAGCGCTGCTCTCTCTGAGCCCCATGAACTCTGTAAGCCTTATCCATTCTCTCCTTTGCCTTTGGCTGGTGATCATGCAAATGTTGTTCATGTTGAGAGACTAGCAGTGGCAGAACATGAAAGAAGAACCCAAGATCCTTTATAATTACATGGAACACACTGACCAATGATTTTGAGTAGAAAGGATCTGTTTTGAGGATGGGATATAATGGAGGAAATAATAGAATAACTTGTAGGGAAGATAGTTGAAATGCAATTCTATTGAATTAACCTCATTAGCTTTATAATTTTTCTCTGTCCTGCTGTTACATTATAAGTTGGTGGCATTATTTATTTGATACCTTCCCAATTTGTTGTTCTAGCACTTGGTTCTATAAAATTTCCTGTTAACACTACTTTTGCTGTATTTTGCAAGTTTTGATATGTTGTATTGCATTCATTTCAAGAAATTTCTTTGATTTCTTCTGTGATCCAGTGTTCACAAAGGAACATGTTGTTCAGTCTCCATGTGTTTGTATATTTTCTAGAGTTTCCTTTGTTGTTACTTTCTAGCTTCATTTCATTGTGGTCAAGAAAGACATGATAGAATTTTACTTTTTTAAAATTCGGTAACACTTATTTTTTGGCCTACTATGGGATCTACCCTAGAGAATGTTCCATGCATTCATGACAAGAATGTGTATTCTGCAGCTGTGGAATGGAGTGTTTTATTAAGTTCATTTGATTGATGGTATAGATTAGCTCTTTTTTTTTCTTTGTTGATTTTTTTGTCTAGTTGATCTATCCAATGTTGAAAGTGGAGCTTTGCAGTCTCCCATTATTTATGATAATATTACACTTTAGATCCAATAACATTTGCTTTATAAAACTCCATTCCCTAGCATTGGAGGCATTTGAATTTACTATAGTCATATCTTCTTATTGATGTCTTAATCATTACATAATCACCTTCTTTGTTTCTTTTAACAGATTTTGCTTAAAATCATTTTAATTAAGTCTGATGTGTTTAAAAAGTACTACAGTATTTTATTGAGTGTGAATGTTAAATTAAAAATATTTTGCTAAGTTTTGGGTTCTTACATAATTTTTAATCACATGGCAACTTGATTTATATGGTATTAATTGAATTTTTTTTTTTTTGACAAGCAGAGTGGACAGTGAAAGAGAGTCAGAGAGAAAGGTCTTCCTTTACCGTTTGTTCACCCTCCAATGGCTGCTGTGGCCGGCGCGCTGCGGCTGGTGCACTGCGCCGATCCGAAGCCAAGAACCAGGTGCTTCTCCTGGTCTCCCATGAGGGTGCAGGGCCCAAGGACTTGGGCCATCCTCCACTGCACTCCTGGGCCACAGCAGAGAGCTGGACTGGAAGAAGGGCACCCGGGACAGAATCCGGGGCCCCGACCGGGACTAGAACCCGGTGTGCCGGCGCCGCAGGCGGAGGATTAGCCTATTGAGCCATGGTGCCGGCCATATTAATTGAATCTTAATCTATGATTTATCAATAAATCAGTACTTAATAGATTTATTAGCATCAATTTAACATTCTGATAAATCTTTGTGAGAGATTTAAAGCTCTCACATTGTTAAATATGAGTTCAAATACATCTACCAATGCCTTTGTGTAATACATACATTTTGAAGAATAAGAGGTTTTGATTTAACTAGAGTTCATTAAGAAATTCACTTTTCTTGGAAACATTTAAGACTTTGGGTGAGCATTTGTAGGAATATCAAAACAGATCATGTACCCTTGACCTACTGCGTTTATTTCTGTGATAAAAACAAATCAGAGTGTCAATGAAGAGTAATGATGCTCAAAAAATATGAAAATATTAACAGTTCATTGGCTAAGTAGCCATTTTAATTAGCCTGGTCATGTGCATAAAGAACAAGCTTACAGACATACAACTGGCAAAATGAAAATAGTGCTGAATTGCTGATACAAGTACATACCACATTTTCACAGCATAAATGGCAGAAGATAAGAGTCCCCAGATCTGGTTTTCTTGGAGGTTCCTGGACTTCACTGATGAGAATAAAAATCCCAACATAATGCACATGTACATGTATATGTGTCTTAATTAGTAATTTTAACTTTCTAATTTGTAAGTGAAAGATATATTTGTTTTGGTCATAATTGATTTACACTCTCATCAGAGTTATGCTGGAGACAAATACCTCTTTTTCCGGGCTAGACTTGTTTAACTGAATGAATGATGAAGATGACAAAAAGGGACCAGCTGAGTCTTAAAGCCTTTTCTTAGCTTAATAGGCCAGGTTAACATTATGCAGATGTTGGACTTCCAAATTAATAATCCTGGGATGGGCATGTAGCAGCAGTAGCTATCAGATGATGTAAGATGGAATCTGATTTGCTTCTTATGTTAAGATAAACAAATCTCATTTGCAGTGTAAGATATCTAACATCATAAAAATAATGCCTTCTGTTTTCCTTTCTTGCCCAAGGGCATTTTACAGAAATAGAAGTCAAGGTTACACTGACAGGAATTGCACTGCAGAAAACTGCAGCCACAGACTGTTTTGAAAGTCTGCTTTTTTCACTGACTAGGTTATAGGAAGCCATGATGCTTGTAGTTCTGTGTTAAGTTGGGAGAAATAGAATCCCCAGATATTACAGCTGCACTTTTGATTTGTCATTTATTTGGAATAAATAGAGGGTGGTGTGCCAGTTGCTATGGAAACTAGCTCTACTGTGGAGCGGTGCAAGACCTTTAAGTGCATTTCAAATTGCTTCCTTCTCATTATGTTTCCTCACTGAAGAAGGTGTAGTGTGCAATTAAATAGAAATGAAGGTTTAATTAAAAAATTAAATTACATTTTCTGGATTGTCCTTGGTGTACAATAAGCTTATGAGAGGGAGCATTGCTACATTCAACGCTGATAGGATGTGTATGCATATTACTCACTGATCGTGTGTGTGTGTGTGTGTGAGAGAGAGAGAGAGAGAGAGAGAACATAAAAGACTTACCATGATCTCTCTCACAGAAGGCTTTTACAAAAATGTCAGTTCGATCTACAGCTTCAAGAAAATTTGGAAAATATATAAAGGACTCTAAAAAGAGGAATATAGCATTGGGTTCGTTTGTAGGTTATAGACTAACATTAAGAGAATAAGATAATTTGCCAAGCTCACAAGGCAAAGTTAATTGTGCAAATAGAAAAGAATGTGACTGACATATATCTAGATAATTTAAAATTTATAAAAATTGGAATTAAAATATAAGTTAATTTTGGTGAAAATTGAAATGCATACATATGAGGAAGTCTTCAAGAAGTCATAGGAATGTTTATTATGAAAAGACTGTTCATGGGTATTAAAGCATTTTTGTCTAAAATAGACTTATATTTCACACTGTTTTCCATGAACATTTGGATGTACTCTTGTATAATTTGTTTCTGGAACTATAGGCAATATAAATACAAGAATATATGAATATGAGGCTACCAAAATATAAAGATAGCACATGCTGAAAGCAAAAGGTTGGCTATATTAAAAAAGACATTTGTGCATCAAAATGTGATATTCCTTAGCTTCCAAAATTGAAAAATATAGAAAATTGCTTTACTTTTATCTATCAGTTACAAAAGTTATCTCTGAAGTATAAATACAAGTAATTATTCAATGTTGATGAGGGTGTTCCCTTAGGTATAGTCCTACACTAAAAGCTTATTTCACAGGCAGTATATCATAGGATCTTAAAATAATTCTGAGGTAACCAATACAGAGTAGCTATTGTCTCTAACTAATGTAGAAATGACTTGAGCAAGGTCTCCCAGGTAATCTATGGAGCACCAGGAATCAATGTCTCAAAGTCATATGGCCTTTCTACTCTAAAGATATCAGTGACTCTCACACTGAATTGGTAAAATATATCCTCTTTTCTCTGATCTAATCCACGAAGATATAGAGTATTTAATAATACCATCAGAGTTCAAGTGTGTGGTGAAATGTATTTCAAGGGTTCTTACTTTTTCTAATTATCCCATTACGTATATTTTTTCCCTCAGGATTTTAGGGTGAGTCTTCTTCCTAATTCACACTGTGCAGTCATACTTGTCATGCTTTGATTTACATGTAGATTGAAATATCTCTGCTACAGTGATGCACGGATTGCTATTTTTGTGGGTATGATGTGTCTACCTAAGCAGGTGCTATTTATGTGTAGTAGTTCTCTGCCCAATCAATCCCTGGCTGGTGACGGGCCCTTGTGGCAATGGAGACCCGTGCTATTAAAAGACTGTGTGGGGAACTGAAAAAAAAAAAAAAAAAGATGGCTTGATAATAACAGGAGCTTCGTTGGTTGTGAACAGCTGCTGGCCCAGCAGTGCCGGGACTTTCATGAGGCTGCTATGAATATGTTCACAGCATGCTGAGGCTGATTCCATGCTGCTGAAGCACTGCATAGCCAAGTCCTGCTCTGCTGGAGTGTGCTGGTTGCATCCTATTTAATCTACAGACAGTTTTAAAGAAACTACAGTTAGTTTGTATGAAAGAAAATTATGCTGCTGAATGTATAATCAATATCTACATTTTATGCCCTACAGAAATCAGTACTTTGTAAATAATATGTGGCTTCTTTTCCTCTTATTTTTAAATGTGAAGATTCTCTTTCATCCTAAATCAATATTATATTGCAAAAGAAAAGTATCTGTTATTAAATTACTTCAAGTCCTATTTTCTAAGTTTCAGAATCTACAGATTGAGAAAGGCCTTTGCCCCCATGTGAGAAAAGAGTCATGTCAAATGTCAACAAGCTGTGATGTATAGTAGTCTAAGCCTTATTTTCATTTGAAGGGAGATTAAGCAAAATAGCAAGCAACAAGGGCTTTCCATGCCAGCACCAACCCTTATGATTCTGAATTCTCAAAGCTAGAGCCCTGAGCCAGAATGGCAAAATCTTGATTCTCAATATTTTTACATTGATGTAAAAATAAACATGAATGGAGTCAACATAAAAATCTATATAATGCCTTTAGATTTCTTCCATGTTATCCCAAATGACAGTATCTCCTTTTTCGTAATCTAATATTTTACATATATATATGTATGCATATATAAGATAGAAACATATATTATTATTCAGTCTTAAGGAAGAATGAATGCTACCACAATGTCCACATATTATAATGTGAAAAAGATTTGGATGAGAGAACAATCTTTACTTCTTGGGATTAGTGTACTATGGCTGCAGGGTTGGTTGATCCCATTTCCTGCACAGCTCTTTATGTATCTAGGGGATAGATAGCATTCACTCTGCAGGCTGGTGCTCTTGTACTATATTCTTTTGAGATATTCCTTTATGTCAAAATTTCAACCACTTCACTTTGACAAGTTGGCTTAAAACTGTCATGAAATTTTCAAATAGCCCTATCATAATGATATCTTGCTGACCTTTTCAGAAATCTGTAATTGGACTAGGTAGACATTTTTTCCTGCCAGATTTCTTAGTTTTGACAAATACAAGAAGAGATGATGGAATCTTTCAAAGGTCACTGAGATTTTAATGGGGAGTTCGTGAGGCAACACAAGCAAAACCTTGTCCTTACAAAGATGATCAGTGTAGGTCATGAAGAAATAATTACAGAATGTGAAATGGAAAAATCTATTGGTGATATCCTTTGACTATTACTATAGAGAACTTAGTTATCAGAACTTTTATGTTGTTATACTAACTGCCTGAAAATTCCTGATGTTTTAAAAAGATTTATTTATTTATTTGAAAGGCAGAGTTACAGGGAAGCAGAGGCAGAGAGAGAGAGAGAGAGAGAGAGAGAGATCTTCCATTTGCTGTTTCACTCCCCCAGATGGCTGCAACAGCCAGAGCAGGGCTGATCTGAAACCAGGAAACCAGGAGTTTCTTCGGGGTCTTCCATGCAGGTTTGGGGCCCAAGGACTTGGGCCATCTTCTACTGCTTTCTCAGGCCAAAGTGAAGAGCTGGATCAAAAGTGGAGCAGCCGGGACTGGAACTGGTGCCCACATGGGATGCTGGCACTGCAGGTGGAGGCTTACCTGCTGTACCAAAGTGCCGGCCCCGACAATTCTTCATTTTTTATCTTTAATAAAATATTAGTATCTAGACTTCCCAGAAACAAAATTTTAAAAAGAAAAGCACATGGAGCACAGTGCATTTCTTGTCTTTTTTTTTAACTTTTATTTAGTAAATATAAATTTCCAAAGTACAGTTTATGGATTACAATGCCCCCCAACTTCCCTCCCACCCACAACCCTCTGATCTCCCCCTCCCTCTCCCATTCCATTCTAATATGTGTATTATACTGCTCTTTTTTCCTCAATACAAGTCAGACAGAGCATATGTATTTAAATATTTTTGTTTGCTTTTTTTTTAAGATGTGGATATTTCCAAGTGGAGTTCAGGCAACTTTCCTGAATTACAGTGGAAATAGAATAATAATCTCAAATGTCACCATTTTTCTAACCTTGCCTCTGTGTTGTTCTGTTTTTATAAAAGGTTAGTGGGTTGTGTTTGTAGGGAAATTTAACTATTTTAAGATTTCTTAGGGGTAATTGTTCGGCATAGCAGTTAACATACTACTTGTGACACCTGCACCCCTTATTAGAGGGCCTGGGTTCAAGATCTGGCACTGCTTCTGATTCCTACTTCCCGCTGATATGTACCCTGGGGCCCAACAGGTGATGGCTCCATGTCAACACACATGGCAGACCTGGATTGAGTTCCTGGCTTCTGGCTTCAACAGGACCAACCCCAGCCATTGTCACTGTGGGTTCTTGGGAAGTGAGTCAACAGATGATGGACTCTCTCTCTCTTTCTCTCTCTCCTTTTCAAATAAAATAAATAATTGTAAATGACTACTTAAACAATTTGTTAAAAGTCAATGCTTAATACTGTATGACAATTTTATTATCCTAAGACATTTGTTTCTTACTAAACTGACATGAGCCTTTCAGGACCTGTGACTAAAATGGAGTTTTATACAGCAGAGAGAAGTCGTGGATAGTTCCAGCACAGACAAAAAATGCTGTTCCATAGCATTTTTTTTAAAGACAGAATTACAGAGAGAGGTAGAGACAGAGAGAAATGTCTTCCTTCTGCTGGTTCATTCCCCAGATGGCCGCAATGCCCAGAGCTGTGCCGATCCAAAGCCAGGAGCCAGGAGTTCCTTCCAGGTGTCCATATGTGTTCAGGGGACCAAGCACTTGTGCCATCTTCTACTGCTTTCTCAGGTCATAGCAGAGAGCTGGATCAGAAGAGGAGCAGGCAGGACTAGACCCAGCATCCATATGGGATGCCAGCACTTCAGGCCATGGCTTTAACCTGCTGCGCCACAACGCCAGCCCCGTCCATAGCGATTTTTAAGTACTGCTGGGTTTCTGTTGGAAGTTCCTTGGTTAAGATTCAGTTCTGCTACTACTTAGTAACAATTCTCCATAACTCTTGGTTTCATCCTCTGGACTCATGCTTTCTCAACTCTCAATTTTTCTTTATTTGCTATAGAAAATAGCTTATGTTTATAAATGAGTAGATTTATTAGCCTGAATTTTGTCTGTAGACGTTTGCAATTCCAAGAGTTATATTCATTTTGCCCTGTTTTTGCTTTTTAAAGTGTTGACCCAATTTAATTCTCGTAAAAATTTTGTGTCTCCTACAGTTATTTTTGAGTCAGTCCTTTAGACAAAAGACAACATTCACAATCCCTCCAGAAAAAGCTCATCTCTGTGTTGGGTTTCTGCTGTTGAGAGACAATTTTACCAGCATTCTTGGATTTACAGGTTAGAGAGGATCTTGATGGTACATTTTGAAATTCCGTACAGGAGCTTTTATCACAACCAGCTTTCTGAGGCACCCCCAGTGACTCACATAGCTCCAGAACTTTTCTCTACAGAAACTCTGGTTAATGCATCGTATATTTCAATCCCAGTGCATAAATGATTTATAGAGAAAAAAAATCTACCTACGGAGAATGCACATATAACTGGCTAATTCAAATTTTGAAAACAAAGGGAGAGGAAGTTTCAAGCCCAAGAATGCAAATGTGTGCATGTGTGTGCATGTGTGTATATATGTATATGTGTGTGCATGTACGTATATGTGTATATATGCATTTGTATATGTGCATGTGTGTACATATGTGTGTATATGTGTGTATTTGCATGCATGTGTGTATATATGTATATATGTGTGCATGCGTATATATGTGTATATGTGTGTGTATGTGTGTGCATGTCTGTATACATGTGTTGAGGGAACAAAGTTTCTGCCAAAGCATCCTCAGTGAGAACACTAGGAACTGATTAAGGATAAGACATGACCTATTGTCAAGAAGAGCATTGAGTTCTCATGGGCCCCTTGGCTCCCATGAAGGCATGCAGCTATTTTCCCACACTTACTTTTCTAGTAAACCAAGTCACAAGGCACCCCATCAATGTCTTGACAATCATCTCCTGAAGATTATCAAGTAACATTGTAAGTAATCCTAGAGTTTGAGCATGCACATGCGCTGTACAAATGGCTGATGTAATCCTTGTCAATCAAAGAGGCACGCTGGAAACTTGCTGGTGGCACTGCTCAGAGAAAGCGTTCCTGTGTCCTATCTCTCTTTTTGCTTGCATACACCCCCAAGATGTGTTGACGTGGGAGGACTATGACAGTGAGGAAAAAGTAAATTAACTTTGAAAAATCCGGAAAATGTACTTAACAATAGTAATTTCTTTTTAACTTTTATTTAATGAATATAAATTTCCAAGGTACAGCTTATGGATTACAATGGCTTCCTCCCCCCCCCATAAAGTCCCTCCCACCCACAACTCTTCCCTTTCCCACTCCCTCTCCCCTTCCATTCACATCAAGATTCATTTTCAATTCTCTTTATATACAGAAGATCAGTTTAGCATACATTAAGTAAAGATTTCAACAGTTTGCTCCCACACAGAAACATAAAGTGAAAAATACTGTTTGAGTACTAGTTATAGCATTAAATCTCAATGTACAGCACACTAAGGACAAAGATCCTACATGAGGAGTAAGTGCACAGTGACTCCTGTTGTTGACTTAACAAATTGACACTCTTGTTTATGGCATCAGTAATCACCCTAGGCTCTTGTCATGAGCTGCCAAGGCTATGGAAGCCCCCTGAGTTCACCAACTCTGATCATTTTTAGACAAGGCCATGGTCAAAGTGGAAGTTCTCTCCTCCCTTCAGAGAAAGGTACATCCTTCTTTGATGACCCATTCTTTCCACTGGGATCTCACTCGCAGAGATCTTTCATTTAGGTCCCCCCACCCCCACCCCGCAGAGTGTCTTGGCTTTCTATGCCTGAAATACTCTCATGGGCTTTTCAGCTGGATCCGCATGCCTTAAGGGCTGATTCTGAGGCCAGAGTGCTATTTAGGACATCTGCCATTCTATGGGTCTGTGTATCTCACTTCCCATGTTGGATCATTCTCTCCCTTTTTGATTCTATCAGCTAGTATTGCAGACACTATTCTTGTTTATGTGATCCCTTTGGTTCTTAGTCTTATCATTATGATCAATTGTGATCAGAAATTGATCACCGGGACTAGTGAGATGGCATTGGTACATGCCACCTTGATGGGATTGAATTGGAATCCCCTGGTATGTTTCTAACTCTACCGTTTGAGGTAAGTCAGCTTGAGCATGTCCCGAATTGCACATCTCTTCCCTCTCTTATTCCCACTCTTATATTTAACAGCGATCACTTTTCAGTTAAGTTTCAGCACTTAAGAAGAATTGTGTATTGATTACAGTATTCAACCAAAAGTATTAAGTAGAACAAACAAACAAAAAATACTAATTTAAAAGTTAGGAGAAATTCTCTATTCACGTAATTGATAAATTGTAATATAGAGAATCAGGTACTCTAATTTATAGGTCTACTTATAAAATGTGATGAGTTTAACAAAATGAAAGACTGAGTATTTTTCATTTTCACCTAAAGTTTTCTAAATTAAATACTTACTTGAGGATCAAGTGAAGCCAAATGTAATTATTCATACACGATTTATTTGTATATCTGGATTTGAGGCAAATATTGACAGTAGCAAGGAATTATATTATTTAAGAGCATGTCAATATATTAAAATAATTTATTTCACTATAATTGTTATGAAAGCCTCAAACTGAAAACATGCCTATAAAATAGCAAAATGCAATAAGCATGAAAACCAGTTTTTAATAACCTTGGTTATCAAATTCATTGTGAATAACTAGAATCACTTCATTCAGAACTGTGTTATAGAATGATTAATTGTGATTTGCATAATGTTCTTTTCAAATAAAAACAGATTCAAAATATTTCACAAACGAAAATACATCTGGATAAAACATTTCAAGGAACATTACGAGAGAGTTGACTTTTTATTTTGCCCAATATTATAGAAAATTTATAGAAATAATTTATTCCATTTATTTATTCTTCTACTCCTTCTACTCATTAAATCACCCATTCATTGAGCACATATTTCAAGGCAGCTCTCTGCCAACTTCAGCATACAAATTCTCACATAATTGCCAAAATTGAAATTGGTCATGTTGAAAGAGGTATTAAATAAATAAACATTCCCCGTGTAATAATTCTAAAAGCTAACAACATTTGGGTATTCCAGTTACAGAGAATGAACACTTTATTTTATAGTTGGGACTTCAAAGACTAATACATTTTTATAAATGTTGCATTTTATGGTGAAATTGTGAGAACTGGGAGAGTATAAATTGTACAAAATAATGAGAAGCACTTTAAAAAAATCTTCCAGATCTGACCTATTCTTAAAATGGCAACTCTATTTATATAAGCCAATTTCATAAATAAAATGAACTTTTCTACTAGACTTACTGTGCGGGTAGAATAAATATTCTGAGAGTATTAGTCGGAATGGATGGCAGATTTTATTTAATCAGGGCAACAAAATCTACCTTTGGAATGTGTTAGGCGGAGCCTTAAGGTATTTTACTGATCTTGTGTATCCACTGTTCTTTGTCTAGACCTAGGCAGAAGTAACTGATCTTCAATGCCCAGGATCTTGGATGGTTTTTGTTTTGTTTCATTTTTTTTTTTTTGATAGCTTTTAAGAAATCACAGCCTCACAAGAGAAGCCCAGGCTGATGGATCTGACTCATCTGCTAATATTAATACTAGTATGTAAATACTGGTTTCAAAAGAAGCACGCATTAATGGATATGACTAGTTTATTAATATTCCTCTTCTCTGTGCATTCCTGACTTGATCTATATGAGAGTAGAAAAAGCATACCAGTAAAGGAAACATGAGGCTGGGGACAGTCACCAGATTTACTGGTATTGTATTTATTTGACTGATAATAAAAAATAACTATAATTTTTGGTTGCTTGATATTGCAAGGTATTAACCTTATGTTAAAAAATTAACCCACACAATAACCCCTTGATGAAGGTATTGGCAACATGATTGAGAACTTCATTCTCCATTGTGCACACATGAGTATTTCAGACTCGATTTTGTAGATGAGAAAATGGAGTCTTTGATGAAACAAGGAACTCCCCCAGGTTTGGATTTGGGATTGCAATTCATCCCAGAACAATTAGGCCACACTTAAGGACAACCTGACAGTTCTTGGTTTTAGGAAATCTGAAGCTTAGAGATCCTCAGGGCTACCTATTGAAAAAATAGAACACAGTTTAGAATAGAACAGATACAAATATGAATGTTTAGGAAAAAAAAAAAATCACTCTGGGGCTGACATTGTGGTACAGCAGGATAAGCTGCGACCTGCAGCACAAGCATCACATTTGAGCACTTGAGTCCTGGCTACTCCACTTCCAATTCAGCTCCCTACTGATGTGTATGGGGAGGCAGCGGAAGACGGCGCATATGTGTGGATCCTTGCCACCATTGTGGGAGACTCGGATGTTTCATGCTACTGGGTTTGGAATGATTCAGCCCCAGCCATTGTGACTATTTGGAAAGTGAACCAGCAGATGGAAGATCTCTTTCTCTCTCTATCTCTGTAAACTGACTTTCAAATAAATAAATGCACCTTTTAAAAAAAGAAATCAAAGAAGTTCACAAATTTATGAAATGTGCAAAAGTTTAAGAAACCACAATAAAAATAGATAAGAAAAATGTTTTTATTGAAGCCTTAACACATCTCTGTATTTTTTAACTATGGCAAGATTTTAATTATTATTTTCTATATAAATAAAAATATAATTCAATATGAAATTTCTCATTAGTTATTCACTATTAGGATGTGTAAATATGCAACATTATAATTCATGTACTTATTGTAATTTTGCTATAACAATACAGGTGTTCTGATAATTGCCATTTTACATAGTTCCCCTAAAATCAATCATAATTCCCTGTTAATGGAAAAACTTTGTATTTTGATTAAATCTGGACAAAAGCCAAATTCTCCATTTATGATTGTACACATATGAAGACTGAAAATATTTCTACAAAAGCGCTTCCCTTTGTATGTATTTTCCTGTCTTTTTTTTTTTTTTTTAAGGTTTATTTACTTATTTGAAAGACAAAGTTACAGAGAAAGGTAGAGACAGAGAGAGAGTTCTTTCTTTTGCTGGTTCACTCCCCAGATGGCCACAGTGGCCGGAGCTGAGCAGATACGAAGTCAGGAGCCAGGAGCTTCTTCTGGGTCACCCACATGGGTGCAGGGGCCCAAGGATTTGGGCCATCTTCCACTGCTTTCCCAGGTAATGGCAGAGAGCCAGATTGGAAGAGGAGCAGCTAGGACTAGCACTGGACTCAGGTATTTCTTACAGAGCTGCATGGTCATTGGTTACACTGGATTGTGACTCTTGGTCCTTTGTCTTCATGTTGTGATACTGGGTGAGAAGGAAACGAGTTTTGCCAGAAGCCATTCATGCATTGAGATGACCAGCAATTATTTTATGCAGGAAAATGGAACCTGCAAACCACTTCTATAGATTCACGTAAGTCTTGAATTATTTCATACCCTGATGTACCCTGGAAAATATTCATTCACACTAGTTCTGTGAGCTTTAATTATCAAATATCTCTCAATCTGGATAATCATTGTCCAAATTTTCTAAATTTGATAAATTGTCACTCTAAAATCAAACAACCGCCACTAACTAAAATGTTTTAGAGATAATCCTTTCAACCATAAAACAAATATTACATAATGACAAACCATAATCTTCACTTCTATATGCTTTATATTCTTAAAAATTGTTATATTTCTATGCAAATGTTGCAGGGTAATGATGAATTTCTCCATTTTTAGCTAAAATTTTGGAAGATGAACAAAAAATAGGTATACACTTAGATAAACAGCAGTATGGTTGTACATTTTCTTTCCTATGTAATGTTTCAGTTTCTTTGCACTTTAGATACGTTCTATTCTTTCTACCCAGTCTGTAAACTTCTTCTCAGTAATTTTTCTAGTAACTTATATGGCAATATGTATGACTTTTTATTATTGACAGAATTTTCTCATATTTCCTTTATACTCTTGCTTTGATCCCATGCTAGTACTGCTTTCAAGGCTGCTACCATGTTGATATACTAAAGCCTATGTTCATTTCTCTCTCATGTTAGATGTTCAATTTTTCCAAGGAGATAGTGATTCACTTCTTCATTTCAAGAAAGCTACATCTATATATTTCTTTAAAAATTTCTATTTGACTTTACTAATATTATAGGTGAGTCAAAATATTTGGGAAACAAACATTGTTTAAAAATACACATATTTCTTTCTTATCAACACTTTGTGAAATAAAGTGATACAAACAGAAAGGATTTGATTAGATAAATCCCAGGAAAATGGAAGTAAACATGTGACCTAACTTTCTGTTTTTGAGAATAAGTTGCATAGAAGATTTATAGTAATTTAAATATATTATAGTAAAAAGTATATAGATTTTGCAATAATTTTTGCAGTGGTTCTAGTGTGAACTGTAGGACTTAAAGAATAAAATAGTGCTACTGTCCCTCAAGAAATATGTTGCAGCACCATAGTCAACAGATAATATTAGCACAAAAACAATTAGATTAATTAAAGTAGTGTGTGATTGAATTGCTCTCATTTTACATTTTTATTAGAATAAGGTTTAGGGACAGAAAGAACTGCAAAGAAATCTTGAACTCTTCTTATTAGGCTTGAGATTGGTGGTATTTATGTAGAAATTATAAATTTGTACATGCTGTAGACAGTGAACAAGAGTATCTATTTTGATGCCTGGAATCAAGATTCTTCTGTGAGAGAAAGATATACAAATAGATGGTGGATGAAGTTGAAGAACCCCGGGGGTGTTGCAATTTAGTTAGAGACCATGTGAGTGCATGACTCTTGAAACAGAATACTGTTTCACTGTCTTTCACTGAAAGAGACTGGAAGCATAAAACCACAACAACCACCTAAAAGCAGCCTGTACACTTTTTTTTTCTCTGAAAATATGGCACCACTAACAAGAGCTACTCATGTTGGAGGAATATCTGATTCCAAATACAGAACAAATATTGATAAGGCGAACCTAGGATATCTTGCCATGCCAGAAAATAAGAGGTGCTTAAACAACGATGGTTGCATGTTAAAAATGACAATAACATGGACTTGATTTGAAGGAGTTCCCACATTGAGCATCTTTTGTAAAAATCTGAAAGAATAATGATGGTAATGAATAACAGAGATTCTGTAAGTTCTACATGCTGCTCAAAAGGTGAGGCCAATAAAAAGAGAAAGGCAACTAATAATATACAAAGAATATTATGAAAAACAACTATCTTGCAACAACTATTGTAATAATTGATTCAGGAAGGCTCATTGGTGAATTGGTGAAGTCACTGGGGTAAGAAGTTAGTAGCGAATGGGATGTCCTTAATGTCTGAAAATATCCCCACATAGATCTAATGCGTACGTTTTGAGTTGTGGATAAACAAAATGCTAACCTAGAAAAATTTGGGGAATCATAAAGAACTTGAGTGTTTTTAGAGATGTTATCTAAAATATTGAACAATATTTATTCAACTGTTTAATTAAATTAATATTAAATTTCTTGAGTATGAGAATATATTCATGCAGAGGACAGTTTCAAAGGTACATAATAAAAATACTTCAAAGTAAAATGTTGATGCCTACCCCTTACTTTAAAATGTTTAGAAAAAAAGAATTCTGTGTGTATGTGTATTTCTGTGTCTGGTCTGGTATATCATATTTTTTAAGAAATTTTCCTATATTATTTAAGCTGTCATATTTAAGGATACATTGTCCTATTATCATTTAAATAAATGTATGGCAACACTATTTTGTCATTATCTTTTCAATAAAGTATTTCTAGTGATAAACCATTTGTCATTTTGAGGACCCCAATGCCATGATTTATTTATTTTTCCTTTCTGATTCAATTGATTAATAATTTCAAATAATTAAGATCTGGCTTTTTTATTTTCTCTACTGTATACTTCATATTTTATTGATTTCTGATTGCTAGTTTTTATTTCCTTCTTTTTTATTCTTTAATAATACTTTCCTGAACTTTTTGTGCTTTCTTGAAAATAAGCATGTATCTTTCATTTAACTTTTCTCTTTTTGGTAATATACACATTTAAAGCTAAAAATATCTGTCTAGAACTACCTAACTATATTCCATAACTTTACATATATTTTATTCTCATTCAATTTAACTTTTTTCAAATGTTTTATCATGTGTTATGTAACTCATGGATTTTTAGAATGATTTCATTTAATTTCTAAGTATTTAGAAATTAGTCAACATATGTTTCATTTTTCTATTTTGGTAAATGTACATTCTTTTTAGAAAATAATTTTTAATTTATTTGAGAGATACATAAAGACACACAACACACACAGAGAAGGGGAACAAGAAAGAGAGAAAAAAAAAGAAAGAGAGAGAGAGAATGAGAGGGAGAGAGAGAGAGAGAGAATTCTTAAGTGCTGGCTCACTCTGTAAATGCCCACAATGGACAGGACTCAACCAATATTGGAGCTTGAAGTTGGGAACTCAATCAAGGTCTCCTGTGTGTGTGGCAGGGATCCAATCACTTTGTCTATCACTACTCCCTCCAAGAGTCTATATTAGCAAGAATCTGGAGCCAGGAACTGAAGGAAGGTACCCAGCCTTGGTACTCTGATATTTGATGTAGGCATATTAAGTGCTAGGAAAGCTCCTGACCTGCCAACTTTACCAAAAAGTGTGGATTCTGCAGCTGTTGGATGTAAGGTTTTATATTTGTCTATTAAGTCAATTCAGTCTGTTCTATATTGAAGGAGTGTGAATTTCTCATTCAAATCACCTTTTTTTTTTTCATTTCTTTGACTTGTCTACCTATATTCCCTTGCATCACATTAAGTTTCCTTACAAGCATTATTTTTAGTTCTATTGCGGGCAATCCATAGATTTCCTTCAGATCAGGACATATTTCTGGAGAATTACTGTATTCTTTTGGTGGCGTCATGCTACCTTGCTTCTTCATGTTTCCTGTATACCTACGTGGACTCTTCTTTTTGGAGTAGGTTTTATTGGAAAAGAGTTTGTTGTATAGATGTTTCTTTGGCTTTGGGTCTAGGTGAACTCAGATGTGTAATCTCTGAGTGATTTCTTTTGCCTTCATCAATATCAGTGGTGTCTAACTGACATAGTGGTCTAATCTGCAGCAGTTCATGGCAGTTAAAATTGCAATTTTGAGCTGGATATAGTGGGGTAACCCAAATCTCCAAAAGCGGCAGTCAGTAAAGTTAGGGTCTTTCTGATAGATTTTAGTGAGTGTAGAATATTTTGTACTTTCCTTTGTGAGTAATCTGTTCTTTCATTTCCCTTCTCATGCCACTTCTAATTATAACTGGTGTATTGAAGGCGAGGTTGTGGTGGGTGTCCACATTCTTGCAGCCTTTGTCCTATGCACAGTCAATATTCTAATCTCTTTTCCAAAAACCTCTATCCCCTGTGTCCTACTTTCCTGAGAAATCAGCACATCACATCCCCTGTGGCGGAATCTGGCTATTTTTCTAGAGTTCCTTTCATTTCTAACGTGCCACATCAGCCTCATAAGGAAAGCAATAGCTGTCTGTTGGTCTCTTTTCCCATTGGAGATTCTCTGCCAGGGCTAAGATTGATCTCCACCCACCCACCAGGTTGAGGAAAGGTAATGGATGAAAACAGATGTTGATCACCAACTACTTGATGAGGCTCTTTTTTCCTGGAATTTAAGTCATTCTCATCATTCTTGTTTTCTGACATCTGTAAGTATGATTTTCAAAATTTACCTATTTCTAATAACTCCATTAAAAATGGTCTTTTATAACCATATGCTCCTTAAAAATGGAAATATTTACTCTTTCTAGAAATTTTCATAAGTACCTTCTTTGTTTTACATATATGTGTATATATGTATATATATGTAAATATATTATATGTATTAGTAAGCCTAGTTCTTTATTCTAGAAATTAAATCATATTATACTAAATTTTTGCTTTATTCATCTTTAGCTAGTGAAAAAACCATGCTATGATTCATTTATAATTGTATATCATATTCCATTTTATGAATTTACCAAACTTTGTTTATATGGTTTTTTGATGATGTAAAGGGTTCTGGAGTTTGCAAACATGGCATTCCTAATCAGGAATGTTGAATTATATTTTGTTCCTTAGCTATGTATTGTTTTCCTTACCAAATTTTTTTCTTGACTTTGGATGATTTCTCAAGCTCTATCCTCAGGAATCATATAAAGGGAGACATCATACTTCTGAAGTTATTTCCTATAAGTTGTTCACATCATTTGCACTCACATTCACTGGTCACAGTTTAGTTATTAGTCACATTAAAGCACATAAGAGCCTGGCTATAGGTTTTTCATTTTAGGGAGTTACGTGTTTAGGTAAAACTGAAGACTATTAATATGGAAAAACTGGATACTACAGAGCGCTTTAAAAGGTTCATGGAAAATGGAATTAAGAGATAGTTTACTTTGGGGTAAAAAAAGGAAATCTATGTATAGTTTTTCATAGTATGTATTGCCATGAATTTTGTAAAGATCACTTCTCTGCATGCATTTCAAATATTTTTGCACCAAAAAGTTTCCATTCTCTCACAAACATTTTTTTTTTTGATCTTGGTGTGTTTTATTTTTTTCCTTTTTTTTAACTTTTATTTAATGAATATAAATTTCCAAAGTACAGCTTATGGATTACAATGGCTCCCCCCCCCATAACTTCCCTCCCACCCACAACCCTCCCCTTTCCCTCTCCCTCCCCCCTTCCATTCACATCAAGATTCATTTTCAATTCTCTTTATATACAGAAGATCAGTTTAGCATATATTAAGTAAAGATTTCAACAGTTTGCACCCACATAGAAACACAAAGTAAAAATACTGTTTGAGTACTAGTTATAGCATTAAATCACAATGTACAGCACATTAAGGGCAGAGATCCTACAGGAGGAGTAAGTGCACAGTGACTCCTGTTGTTGACTTAACAAATTGACATTTGGAAGCTGTCTCATATCTACAAGGAGATAACTCTAAGCTTCTGCCACATTACTGATAAACAATGCATACTGAGGTTTCTATATTTTATTTATAATTTGTGTTTTCTTGGACTGGTTTTACATCTGTAAAGATTTGGAATTTGCAGTTGAGAAACTATAATATCCCCCCAATATTTTCAGGGAGCTACATCTCAGCACTCTTAGAAGATACTTGAAAGCAAGAATAATACTGAACACTATATATAATGAATATACATTGTATTTTACATACATATACCGTGTATATGTATGTATACATATTGAAGATTTTTTCCATCTTAACACCTTTTCCAAGCAAACACTAATCACACACTGGGGCTGTAACTTTCACCATTTAAGATATAACAGGATCAGTGAGAAAATTTCTTTTTCCTTTTTCACAACTTCATGGATAGAAGGCTTGTTGTTACTACAGATCTTAGCAATCTCAGCATATCATTTTTTTTCTATCATTACTGAGAACATTTATGATTTCACTTAAAGGAAAAGTAAAAACTACTTCTCTTTGGTGTAGTTGAATTGCCAGAATCAGTACTGTTGCTTTTAGGCCATTACTAACTAAAATATATTATTTGAACACAAGCACTCTGATATCACAAATCTGATAACTGAGGGGACTACTAAGCGACTAATGGGTAGGTGTACATACTGCAGATATGCAGGACAAAGGAATGATCCATGTCCTTGGCAGGATACAGAAGAATGGAACAGATTTCATTATGCTGCTCAGGGAAAAATGCAGCTTAATAATTAGCAATATAACTTCTGGAATTTTCCATATGATGCTTTTGAACAATAGTTGGCATTAAGCAAGTGAAACCATGGAACGAACAATTGGATAATGGAGGATTAATATATTTTGTTCATATTATCAATATATGATATAGTTACTAAAACAAGAGTAATTAATGTTTTAGATATAGTTTCTCAATATTTTAATAACTATTCTTGTAATAATTATAATACATAAATGTGAGATTAATAAATAATTTATTTGATAAAGATAAGATAAACCCTGAAGAAACTGAAAAGAAATCTTTTATATTTTACACTGATAGTGTTTGATTGAATAAACTGTATATTATGAAGAAAAATGTTGACTAACACATGAGTGTATGATTTATAAGATTCATAAAATAACATCACACTGTAAATCTGAGTTATAGGAATGTCTCTTTCTTTAAAAAAGAATGATGCTAATTATATATTTCATGCTAAATCATAATTTGAGTTACACAACAGTTTTGATTTCACTAAGATGTCAATTACTGCAAATTCATAGTGTTTGACTTTGCTTGTAGTATAGAATAAATGTATTCAGTGTAACTGTCTTTTTATGATAATTATAGGTCACAAGAGACTGAATTCAAGTCTGAATATTTAAAATTCTGTAAATGTATAAGAACTAAAAATGCTTTTCTCTGATTTCTCTGAATCACTGAGAATGTGGCAACATTACTATCTTGTACATACATCAAAGGAAAACAAGGGAACAATAAACGAAACACTTAAAACTAAATTACAATTGAGCTTAATTTAAAGCTTACTTTTAGTTGGCATTGCACATCAGGTGCAACCTTTTAGCATTAAATCATAAAAACAGCTGAGTCCAGGTAGCCATATGTATACTTTGGGGTTAGAATTAGACAATCGGTGAGGTAAATGCCTGTTTACTAATTGTCTGCCTTTCCAACCTAGTCATATTGGCTTATATAGAAAGTGAGTACTCAGGCAAGTGATGAGAATTCAATTATATGAGATCTGTTATAAGATAGCTGTTGGAGAATGACCTTACTCATGCTGAGCTTGAAATTATAGGTCCCGGGCGGCGCTGCGGCTCAATAGGCTAATCCTCCACCTAGCGGTGCCAGCACACCGGGTTCTAGTCCCGGTCAGGGCGCCGGATTCTGTCCAGGTTGCCCCTCTTCCAGGCCAGCTCTCTGCTGTGGCCCGGGAAGGCAGTGGAGGATGGCCCAAGTGCTTGGGCCCTGCACCCCATGGGAGACCAGGAGAAGCACCTGGCTCCTGCCTTCAGATCAGCAGGGTGCGCCGGCCACAGCGTGCCAGCCGTGGTGGCCACTGGAGGGTGAACCAACGGCAAAGGAAGACCTTTCTCTCTGTCTCTCTCTCTCACTGTCCACTCTGCCTGTCAAAAAAAAAAAAAAAAAAAAGAAAAGAAATTATAGGTCCCATTTCTTCTATGAGTTTATGAATTTATGAGTTGGTCATTTAAAAGTATAAGTGGGTATTCTTTCTAAAAGGGGCTAAAATTAAGCATAAATCACATTAAATTGGAGAATGGGGGAAATTTGCCAACAATAGAATAGTTGATTAAACATGAAACAGCTAAGAATGTGAAGTTTAGCAGGAGTCCGTTTTGAATAAGATGAACATAGAGCCTGCTCCAAGTTGTTAAAGGAGATTAAAGCACTATCAATAATGAGTCATGACCAGATACTCATGTAAGTATTTTATATTAATTAATAAATTTGGTTTTTATCAAAAACAATGAGATAAATATGATTAGATTACACCTGTTTTACCGAGGCTGAGAGAATTTAAGTCATTTATTCAAGGTCACACAGTCAGTAAACAGGTAGATTCAGCTGAAAATCTTCTGGTTGCAGTATCTGCAGTCTTTACTGCTTCTCAAATGATAGCACTTCAGAATGGAGACAGTCTCCCTGGGATATGTTGTGGTGTAAAAGAGCAGGACATGCTGCATGATAACCAGGTGCAGGACCAGCACACACTGCTACCAGGGGTGATGGGGTAACTCTCATTAGTTGGAAGCTGGAGTCCTGATCACAGATTGGGAAGATGTGACTTCTTGAGCACTGTAGGGTCAGAGTGTAGATGAGGATAAGGAGCAGAGCAAAGGCGAAAACACTTCTTCATGATGTGGCCCTAGAATAATTAGGGGCTTCGCATTTTCGTTTTTCTCTCTCTAAGGATAAAAATGGTACTTTGGCACTCACTAAGGAATAGGTTGGTTGCCAGATTCAGAAAGAGACCATGTGCCCCCCTTACATATTTGAATGTTGCCAAATCAAATGTAACTTGGAATAATTTGCCAATATCATAGTTTGTCTTTCCAGAAAGAATGTAGTTAATTGCAGTTTCCAGAATTCTAAGATCTTCCATGAGGCCAGTTTATAATGGGAGATTGGGAAAAAAGGCAGGAGCAGAGAGGCTAAGTCTCTGTTCATATTTCATGTCGGCAAGGAGGTGAGGTAGTGGAGTGGGAAAGTACAGCCTTTTTGGAATCTTCATAGTTTCTGTTCTTGAATAAACCTCTATTAGTTTTAATTACTTCCTGTGTCATTGAAGACACTGTCTTGGAATCTTTTTACCTCCCATTAAATCTGAACAAAAGTAGAACTTGATAGTGTTGTTTGAATATTACATGATACACTGTGTGTAAAATTTCTGCACAGAGCCTGACTTCACAACTGTTAATCATTGCTTATCACCTTTGAAATTGTTTCAACATTTTTAGATTTCAAACATTTCTGATAGCTATGATGTCCTAATGAATGATCATTGACGCTCATAAGGGCAAGAGGAGACAGCAAGGAAAAGGAAGTAGTTTAGAATTTATTTTACTGGGACAACAGGCCAATCTTCTCTAATTCCAAAGGTCGAGAAACAACACATGGCAGGTGGATGATTTGACCAAGGACTGAGAATATGAGAGAATATGAGAATATGGTTTTTGAGAATATGGCTTTTGGATTTGGCCACATGGATGGAGATAGTGTTTCAGCACCACACCCTGGTCCAGCCTGTGGACAAAGAGGGGTATAAGGTGGAAGCTGCACACATCTCCTCTGCTCTCCTCTCTGGTCTGGACATGAGTCATGAGGCTGGAAAATGGTTAGTTGTGTAGACTGGGTGGAGAAACATGAGCTTAGGAGAAAATCAAGTTTCATTTATTTTTATTTGAGAAGCAGGATGAGAGAGAGAGAGAGAAAAGAGAGGGAGAGAGAGAGAGGTCTTCCATTTGTTGGTTCACTCCTCAAATAGCAGGGCTAAGATAGGCTGAAGCCAGGATCCAGGAACTCCATCTGAATCTTGAGCATGGATAGCAGGGACCAAATTACTTGATCCATTACCTGCTGCCTTGTAGGTTGTGCATTAGCAGAAGCTGAGTGACAAGCAGATCAGAAGCACGCCCAGACACTCTGATATGGGATGAGGGTGTCCTAAACAGCATCTTAACCATGATCCAAAATGTCCACCCTATATTTTTAACATATAATACAAAATATATCTAATGATAAAACATAAATACAAAATACTATATTAAACACCACCGTACACACCACCTCAGTTAAGAGAAAAAATACCATTGTAGATGGGAGCTTCTGTATCTTTTATGGTCTCATTCCCATGTTTCCTTTCAGTAGTGACAAACTGAATTCAGAGATTACCATTCCTTTGTGTATAGTACTAACATGTGGTTTTATTGAATTTAAGTCTTACATTATTGGTACCATATCCTTTCTTCCTTCTTTCCTTTCTCTCTCTTCTCCTTTTTTTTTCTTGATATTCATGTTGAAAAAAGTAGCTCAGTTTTATTCATTTTTGGTACGGCGTAATATTCAATTATTTGATTATACTTTATTTTCATCCTCATGTTGATATCATGTATTTTAGTACTTTTAATAAAGAAGTGTTGTAGGTAGAAATAAGACAGCCTTGAAGACTTGCAGTAGCTGGAGTGCATCTCCTGTGGAATTCCCTACCTGTGTCTGTGGGCAGGACTACAGGTAGAATGGAGTTTACTGTTGTGATCGCTGTGAATGGAAGGATTTTTCAATGTATTTAAGGGTGAATATATACATTAACTTAGGGGTAAACGTACATAGGTCTGACCTAGTCAGGAGGTGTCCTTCCCATTAGAAAGTGTTGGGTCCTTCCTGTAGGAAGAGATTAAAGCATGCCATCCATGCTCTTGCTGGCCTTGAATAAGCAAATATACATGCTATGAACTCCCTACGGCAACCTCCAGCTGCTGAAGCCACTAGGTCTTGCCAACAATCTGAATGAGTTTAGATCTCTGGTCTTCTGAGATGTCTGGAGGGCGATTGGAGTTCCCTTTGTGAGATCCTGAGCAGAGGCATGAGACAACTCATGTATAGACTTGTGACCCTTGGAAATCGTAAGATCATGAACTGTTGCTCATTGAAGGCACTGGATTGTGGCAATCTGTTGTATAGTAAAAAGAAAACTGGTCAGCAGTAATATAATGTTCTTTATATTTCCTACTGCACTAATATGAGGACTTCTCTTGGCTGTGTGCCCAGGGCTGCATGCAGATGAATTTTTTACCAGACATTGTTAAATGATGCTCATATGCATGTACCCTCCGACTATCACTACCCACTGTGTATGAAACAGCAGATGACTTCCTGGGAAAACTAATTACTGATTAACCAATCTTGTCACCAAGTCTTCTCTCTGATACTTCATTTTTTAAAGAAAGCCCTTGCTAACATACTTTCATAGCATAATAAAGTATCAATAGATTTTTTTTAAAATTTAAACTGTAGATTTACCTCTCAAATAGCATAGTGCAGTAATCACATTCTTAAAGTCACAAATATTACTTTAACTTCTAATATGTAATCACTGGTTTTTATTTTTCTATTTGTTTCTTGAAAGCAATTTGAATCAATGGCTCACTTAATGTATGTATTGAAAAACAATACAATGCAATGTCCATATCTAGAGTGTCCTTCAAATTTTGAGTAACGCTGAAATAATCAAAGATCATTTATATATGTCACAGGCAAGTACTAAAGAAAGATGGCTCATTTTGGTGTTACAGGTTTATATTTACACATTTTACTAGGCAATGGAAGAAACTCATCACCCTAAAGGTCTAGATTGCTTATTCCTGACATCTGTTATTGAAGAACAAAACAATGAAAAAAAAATATCCAAAATATGCAGTGATGGGGGCTGGCGCCATGGTTCACTTGGTTAATCCTCTGCCTGCTGTGCCGGCATCCCACATGGGTGCCGGGTTCTAGTCCCTGTTGCTCCTCTTCCAGTCCAGCTCTCTGCTGTGGCCCCAAGAGGGCAATGGAGGATGGCCCAAGTGCTTGGGCCTTGTACCCGCATGGGAGACTAGGAGGGAGCACCTGGCTCCTGGATTCAGATTGGCGTAGCTCCGGCTGTGGCGACTATTTGGGGAGTGAACTAATAGAAGGAGGACCTTTATCTCTGTGTCTCTCTGTCACTGTCTAACTCTGTTGAATAAAAAAAAATGCAGTGATGAAATTTTATGTAACTACTTTTGGAATACCATTAAACATGAACACCTTTCTTAAACCTAAAAAATTAATTTCTTCCAGTTAGCAAATGTGAAGTTTTGTTTCTCCTTTGTCTTTGAAATGATGTCAGACCTTTTAGTGTTATATTTAGCAATGACAATATTCCTTTAAAAGTACAAAATGTTGTTTAATAGTCTCGTGGCCTTTCCAGGTTTACTATTTGGACTTCAGTTTTTAATGATGGATACTGTTGGTTAGCTGTGTGCTGCTTCATAATTCTGCTGAGGCACATATTTGACATTGACCTTAATATGTGTACTTTACTTTCCTCTACTTTGACTCTCCGTGTTGGTTTCCTTGTTAAAATTATGACCCTCTTCTGCTAGTAATTGAAATTCTTAACACTGTAAAAAATAATGGGGATGAAATGAGGTTTTTTATTTTTTATTTTTAAGTTTTTATTTCCTGATTTGAAAGGCTGAGTGACATGGATGGGAGAGAGAATGAGAGAGAGAGAAAGAGAGAATGAGAATGAGACAGAGAGACCATCTATCTGCTGGCTCACCTACCAAGTGCCTTCAACAGTCAGGGCTGAGCCAGGCCAAAGCCAGGAATCTGGAACTCAGTCTAGGTCTCCCATGGGAGAAGCAGGAACTCAAGTACCTGAGACATCTTTTTG
The DNA here is from genome assembly GCF_051225735.1 of Oryctolagus cuniculus. NCBI lineage: Eukaryota > Metazoa > Chordata > Mammalia > Lagomorpha > Leporidae > Oryctolagus > Oryctolagus cuniculus. The sequence goes on from NC_142880.1 coordinate 46,954,894, forward strand.
TTTGTTTGTTTTAATTCCTGAGTAATGATCCTTAGGCCAAAGCCTAGAGCTGAACACTTAGTCTGGGTCTCCCACATAAGGCTCAGCTACGTGAGCCATCACCTGTGGCCTGCAGGGTGTGCATTAGAAGAAGGCTGAATGCAGGAGCAGAGCTGGGACTCTGACTCGAGCTCCTACCCAAGAGTGAGGCATCTCCACCTGTGATCCATTCCCTAGGCCAAATGCCCTCCCCAGATATTTTTTGACATTCATTCCATTTATTATGGTATCAGTGGACAAGGTTGGTGAAGACTATGGATGTGCTCAAACCATTCCACAAGAAATAAAAATCTAGAAGCAAGTCTAAATAGGCCATGAAATTCCCTCCAGGACCCAGAATCTCCCACTTTCTCCCCAGAGCCTCCCTCCATCTCTCCCTTTAAGAATGACCATTTTCCATGCATTTCTCATCTCCTGTGAACCAGCATTTTCTGAAACTCTTTAGTGTCTTTGTTTTTTTTAGGTATTTCCCAATCCTTTCACCTGTGCTTAATTTGGGATCTTCTGCCATGTACATCACTGTCTGAACCCCATCACATCATATTCCAGCTGCAAACTGCTCTCCCCTTTACAACATGGCCAAATTCTTGCCTATCCATGATCTGTGATATTCTGGGGATTCACACAGTGTTTGCAGTATAGCAGAGATTGAGTAATTATGAGCTGAAGAAATTGTAGCATGGTAATGAGCATGAATTCTGGAGCTACAATCTTGACTGCCTGTGTTAGAGCTCAGGTTTTAATACTTAAAAACCCTATGGCTCTTAAAGACTTTTATGTGATCTTGATTCTTCAGTCTTTGTTTTTACATTTTTGCATTTTTATTTAATTTATTTGAAACATAGAGAAAGAGAATTTCCATCCACTGGTTAACTACTCAAATGCCGACAATGGGAGACACAATCTAAGTCTCTCACAAGGGTAGCAGGGACCTAAGTAATTGAGCCATCACCTGCTGCCTCCAAGGGCACACACTATTTGGAATTTGTAACCTGGAGCAGAGCTGGAACAGCTCAGGTACTCTGACATGGAATGTGTGTGTCCCAAGTTGTACCATAGCAACTACATCAAATATTCAGCCAAAACTCTTCTCTTAAGTGCTGTTCCCAGTGCCCTCATTCACATAAACTTCTGTGTAAACAGTCAACCCTGGATTACTCAATGGTGGTGAACTTTGGTAAATTGTTTAATCTGTATTTTTAAATGAGAATAACTATGTGTCCTGTTCCAGCTATGTAAAATTCAAAGAGAGCATATGTCTAGTTCCTAAACACAATCTTCTATAGAGTAAGCAATCAAAACTATAAATATTTTTATTATTTTTTATGAAATTACATGTAAAACAGTCACTGTGGCTTGGTATTCCTTTAAATGAATGAACTACTTAGATTTTCTTTTCTCTTACTGAATGATTGTTAGGTTTCTCTCCATTTTTATCTTCATAATTATTGAGAATAATAAAGAAAACATAATCCTTGTCTCCATGAATATATGTGCAGTCTCCAGGACATACTTAAAAGTGAATTTTGTCCAAAACATGCACATTTTAAATCTAACTAATATAAGACTATTTGCTCCCTGGAGTCTTGTATCAAATTACACTTCACCCAGTACACTATAGTGGACATGAGCATGTTCCTCAAATCTTCATTAATATTTTGCTTACTATTGTTAAATGTTTCATTGTTGCTGTGTTAGTTTTCTTTTGCTGCTATGACTAATAAACAGAAGCATAGCGGCTTAAATGAACAAGGATTAATTATGTCATAGTTCCCAAGGTCTGGAGTCTGTGGATATAGTGTTGTTCAGCTGGGTCCCATGTTTAGATTATCACAAGGGCAGCACCAAAGAGTTTGCCATTCTGCTGTTTCTGGAATCTCTGAGGATGAATCCACTTCCAAAATCTTCCAGGTTATTGGCTAAATTCAGGAACTTTTTTTTCCTGATCTGCTGTCAGTCAGCAAGTCTATTCTGGAGGCTACCTGCATTCTTTCTTATTCTATCCATGTGGTTTCCCTCCAGGTAGAGCAGGTCCAGCAGGCTGGTGTTGTAGCACAGCAAGTAAAGCTGCTGCCGGTGATGACAGCAGCCCATATGGGCACTGGTTCCTGTTCCGGTTGCTCAACTTCCTATCCACCTCCCTGCTAGTGACCTGGGAAAAGCAGAAGAAGATGACCAAAGTATTGTGGCCCCTTCTACTCACATGGGAGACCCAGATGAAGCTCTTGGTTCCTGGTTTCTGGTTTCACACTGTGATCCCAGATGGTTCAGCCTTGGCCATTACAGGCATCTGGGAGTGAATCAGTGGATGGAAGATCTCTCTCTCTCTCTGTCTCTACCTTTTTCTCTGAAACTCTGCCTTTCAACAAAATAAATAAACCTTTAGAAAAAAAAAACAGTGGGTGAAATCACTCTCACATTTATAGTTTCTAAAAATTTCTTAGGGGCCAGCACTGTTGTGTAGCCAGTAAAGCCACTGCCTGCAGTGCCGGCATCCCATATGGGCACCGGTTTGAGTCCTAGCTGCTCCACTTCTGATCCAGCTCTTTGCAGTGGCCTGGAAAGGCAGTAGAAGATGGTCCAAGTCCTTGGGTCCCTGCACAGGTGTGGGAGACCTGGGAGAAGCTCCTGGTTCCTGGCTTTGGATTGGCTCAGCTATGGAGAGTGAATCAGCAGATGGAAGACCTCTCTCTTTCTCTCGCTTTCTCTCTCTCTCTCTCTCTCTCCCTCTCTGCCTCTGCCTCTCTGTAACTCTGCCTTACAAACAAACAAATAAATAAATCGTTAAAGAAGAAAAACTTCTTAAACCTCTTGTTCCATCTGGGGACAGTTTTCTGCTTTTAAACATTCATTTAATAATATTGGGCCCCTTGGATAGTCCAGAATCTTCCTATCTTGAGGCTGTGAACCTTAATCATATTTGCAAAGTCCTTTTTTGCTAATTAAAGTAACATAATCACAATTTGTAGGGATTAAGGTCTGAGCATCTTTGAGGGTCCATTCTACATACCACAGGCTTTAATTTCTTTTTTACTGATTACTACTAAGAATATACATATCTTCATTAAATTATTATATTGCTTTCTTGTCCTTTGAATTTTATTTTCATATATACTTTCTAATTTCATATTTAATCATTTGTCTTTTCTCACTTTTTGTTGTGGCTTATCATACATTGGAGCTAATAATTGTTTATAACTTTTCACATATTTAAAGATTTCAGGCATATCAATATTTTCCTGTTTCTTCATTAATTAATATTGATTCTTTTTTATTAGCTTTGTTTTTTTAACTTTAATTCAATAAATATAAATTTCCAAAGTACAGCTTTTGGATTACAGTGGCTTTCACCCCCCATAACTTCCCTCCCACCCGCAACCCTCCCATCTCCTGCTCCCTCTCCCATCCCATTCACATCAAGATTCATTTTCAATTATCTTTATATACAGAAGATCAATTTAGTATATATTAAGTAAAGATTTCAACAGTTTGCACACACACAGAAACACGAACTGTTTGAGTACTAGTTATACTGTTGATTCACATAGAATAACACATTAAGCACAGAGATCCTACATGGGGAGTAAGTGTGCAGTGACTCCTGTTGTTGATTTAACAATTGATACTCTTGTTTACGGCATCAGTAATCACCCTAGGCTCTTGTCATGAGTTGCCAAGGCTATGGAAGCCTTTTGAGTTTGCCAACTCCAATCTTATTTAGACAAGGTCATAGTCAAAATGGAAGTTCTCTCCTCCCTTCAGAGAAAGGTACCTCCTCCTTCTTTTTTTTTTTTTTTTTTTTTTTTTCCCTGACAGGCAGAGTGGACAGTGAGAGAGAGAGAGAGACAGAGAGAAAGGTCTTCCTTTTTCCATTGGTTCACCACCCAATGGCCGCTGCGGCCAGTGCACTGCAGCTGGTGCACCACGCTGATCTGAAGCCAGGAGTCAGGTGCTTCTCCTGGGTGCAGGGCCCAAGGACTTGGGCCATCCTCCACTGCATTTCCAGGCCATAGCAGAGAACTGGACTGGAAGAGGAGCAACCGAAACAGAATCCGGGGCCCTGACGGGGACTAAAACCTGGGGTGCCGGCACTGCAGGTGGAGGATTAGCCTATTGAGCTGGAGCGCCAGCCCATAGGTACCTCCTTCTTTGATGGCCCGTTCTTTCCGCTGGTATCTCATTCACAGAGATCTTTCATTTAGTGTTTTTTTTTTTTTTTCTTACCACAGTGTCTTGGCTTTCCATGCCTCAAATACTCTCATGAGCTTTTCAGCCAGATCCGCGTGCCTTAAGGGCTGATTCTGAGGCCAGAGTGCTGTTTAGGACATCTGCCAGTCTATGAGTCTGCTGTGTATCCTGCTTCCCATGTTGGATCGTTCTCTCCTTTTTAATTAGCAGACACTAGTCTTGTTTATGTGATTCCCTTTGACTCTTAACCCTATCATTATGATCAATTATGAACTGAAACTGATCACTTGGACTAGTGAGATGGCATTGGTACATGCCACCTTGATGGGTTTGAATTGGAATCCCCAGGCATGTTTCTAACTCTACCGTTTGGGCCAAGTCCGATTGAGCATCTGCCAAACTGTACATCTCCTCCCTTTCTTATTCCCACTCTTATATTTAATAGGGATCACTTTTCAGTTAAAATTAAACACCTAAGGATAATTTTGTGTTAATTAAAGAGTTCAATCAATAATATTAAGTAGAACAAAAAAAAATACTGAAAGGGATAAAGTATTAAGTTGTTCCTCGACAGTCAGGATAAGGGCTGATCAAGTCATTGTTTCTCATAGTGTCCATTTCACTTCAACAGGTTTCTTTTTTGGTGCTCAGTTAGTAAATTCTATGAATAATAAAATATCTTAAATTTTATTATTTGTTCCTTCCTTGTTGTATGTTGGGTGTTACTATGGCTAATGTCTTTTCACATTTCCTTAATATTTTTCTGTCATCTTTTTAAATTTTATGTGGTCTTATCTACAATCTTTTCCCTGAAGAATCTCACCCTGACCAACATGACTACCTTAGGCTTCACCTTTCTACAGATTGTTGCAGTTGAACAAGGCATGCTCAAAACAGTGCTGAATGAGTCGCTTTGTCCTGCTTTCCTCTCTGTTGGTACTTTGTAATATTAGCTCTATGTCCACTTGATGGTCAGGATCAGTTAACTCTGACAAGATGGCATCCCCTTCGTGTCTGTTGGATCCTGGAGCCTAAACTGATCACATGGTCACTACAGTTTTTAATTAAATGGAACTCTTGCTGTGTCCCCCTGTCCCTTTCAGTATTAGGATATGAGTTACATAAGCAGGAAGCACAATTTCCTCAGTGTGTCATTTGACCTAATCTTAAATGTGAGCATGCTTATTCATATTCATTTATTGTTGGGCTTGTGAATCCTTCCTAATGAAAATACAACATCATAAAGTAGTATCTGGTTGTGTACATATATTCTCTCCTGAAGAATGAAAGCAGTTCTTACAGCATTGCCTATCTTTTGGCATTTCAGGCACCAACTGGCCAACTGGTTGCTTGTGGATCTTGAACCATGGTGCTATCATGCTGGATATGCATCTTGAGTCTGTGCCTGATGGGCTGATATTTCAGCTGGGACAATGGGGGGAATAGTTTTTGTAAGTGAAGAAATGTGGTTTTTAGTGAGTGCTAAAGTATTCATTTCCTTCTCAAGTCATTCACACGAGGCCAAAGCATCAATGTTCTCATAATGGGAGTCCCTTGCTTCACTGAAGATACTGAAAATATTTCTGAGAACTTATCAGAAAACCTATTGTATCCATCTCATTTCTACTTGGATTAATTTATTTTTGTTACATGAAAATTGCATTGTGATGGGAATGAAAAGCCTATTTAGACGTAGGAAATCATTTGTACATTTAAATTTGCTACAAACAGAATAAGGGAGTATTCTATAGAGAAATGGTCCATAAGCATTAGCATGCACCAAAATCACCCCCAGAATTCATATTAAAATACAGATCAGTAGTCCCCATGCCCAGTTTCTGATTTAGCAGGCCTGATGTCGGACTGAGATTTGCATTTCTCCAGAGTTCCCAGTGCTGCTACTGCTGCTATTTCTCCTGGGAACACTTTAAGAATGTGTAAAAAACATTGATTTCTTGGCTTGCCTTTTTTAGAATCTGGCTACATAATTCGATTAGTGGCACCATCCACGAACTATTTCCTTTATGTACAATGTTTAAGAGTTCATCAATAAAAAAATTTAAGATAACCAAATCATTTTTGGTATGACTTGATTCCTCCTCCTTTAATGTTAATCCCCAGTTTTTGGTAATTCAAGTTTTGCTAAGTTTGTACATTCTGTTCCATTCTAATTGCATAGTGCCTGCAGTATATTTTGTGTTGTTTTTTTTTTTTTTTCTCTGAACTGACTAGGTACCTTTAAGTCTCCATCCAGCAATAAATTTCCAGGTAACTGAAGGAAACATAGCCTTCTTCAGTGTTTCAACATTTTAGGAAACACCTTCATGATATATATATATATATATATATATATATAGGACAGGCAGAGTTAGACAGTGAGAGAAACAGAGAGAAAGGTCTTCCTTTTTCCGTTGGTTCACTCCCCAAGTGCCCGCTAAGGCCAGCGCATTGCAGCCAGCGCATTGCGGCCAGCGTGCTGTGCCGATCCGAAGCCAGGAGCCAGGTGCTTCCTCCTGGTCTCCCATGCGGGTGCAGGGCCCAAGGACTTAGGCCATCATCCATTGCCTTTCCAGGCCACAGCTGAGAGCTGGACTGGAAGAAGAGCAGCCAGGACAGAATCCGGCACCCAACCAGGACTAGAACCTGGGGTGCTGGCGCCGCAGGGGGAGGATTAGCCTTAGCCTATTGAGCCGTGGTGCTGGCCCATGATATTTTTTAACCCTCTTACATAAGAGCCCATTACTTTTGTCTCATTGCCTACAAAGTAATTTTTTTTTTTTGCTTTTTGTCTACCTTTGTTTGAACTTTACTTCTTACACTTCCAAACTATAGTGCCCATGCCATAAATACAACCAGGTTTGGCTTCTGGTCTAGATAAAAATTTTCCCCCCACATTTAACATGCAAGAGATGAGACTACAGGCACTCTTCTCAAAGGAGTGCCAGAAATTTCCACAAAAATATTTTCAGTTTTTCAATGTCTACTATAAATTTTGTCTTCAAAAAAGAATTCCTTGGGAAACCCAGTGTTCCTTAATATCCTACAAGTAAAGATCCAGACCATTGAAGTAGTTCACAACCCTCTATTTTTTTTTAAACTTGGTTTGACACACTTTCCTTTATAAACATTTTAGGTTCCTGCCAAACCACTGACTGAGTCTGTTTTTTGCTAATTCTTTGGTAGACAGAAACTCCTGTTAAAGCCAGAACAGAGCTTTCATTGAACAGAGACGTTGATGTGATGGCATTTTGTAATTCTCTTGGGCTGCAAAAAATCAAGGACATTTCTAGTTAAACAATTTATATCCAATTTTATGTGAATTATATTCATTCATTGTCCTGCATAATATTCATACTAATACACAAAGGACACATAATATTATACTTCAGTATTCAATTTTATGAGGATGCATTCCTCAACATCCTTTAAAATTTTTAAAATTACATTTAATGTAATTAACAGCCAAAGTGAGAAAAGATGAAATTTGAAATGGAATTTGGATGCTGATATTTTCCATACTTAAAGTAACCTCAGCCCTCAACAGCAAACATTTCTTTATTCGCTGTCTGTACCTAATCCGTTTACCCTTTGTACAAATTATTTTATCATAAAACATTCAATGGAGTTGTTAGTTATGCATGTTTTATGACACAATTAATGCATCTTTGCACATTCAAAATGAAACATTGGCCAAAAAAACGATTAACTGCTTTGTACTTTACAAACTGAAACTAATTGCTTAACTGAAGGGATTAGTTAGAATCTGTTAGACTTCTGGAAGCACATGTTGAATTGTTTTCATGCTTTTCTAATTTTATTATAGTAAATTTTGTGCAAATAAAAGGTTTTAAAATAGGATGCATCTCAATTTATAGGCAATAAGAGGATGCCTAGTTTTCAAATAGATATTAGAACTAATAAAAAAGACTAATGAATGCTATTGCACTTTTTATTGTGCACACTTTTGTCAGTCACATTAATACAAAACTAGTTTGGGGACTTTCAAATGACTGAAAATTTTAACTGGAAAGTTTTCTATGACTATACTCATTATGAAGGTTTGACCTTTTCTCCTCCTATCTCCTGTGGCTGTAGCTCAGGGAGGAAATAATGACTTTCACTTTGTCACTTACAGAGCCATTATGCAGCTTTTAATGGTGTTCACAGATGGATCTGCTCTGAATTTTGCAGCACAAGAATCCATTATGGTAGTCCCTACGAAAATATGATTTTAAGTTTTGCTGAGTTTTATCAGTAATACTCCTGCTCCATTTGAATGTTTTCAACCTGAATTTTCTTACATGTGAAGAAGTTTTAACATGGCTAAGATATGATTTGAAGTATATTGTTGGTTTTAAGAAGCATTGGCTAGATACTTATGATCTATTACTTACTATAAAGGAAATAGTTATGTTTTTAAGTCTGTTATGATACTAGTCATCACACACTCTATGTTTGCCAAACTTTATGGCATTTTCAATGCTATGTGCTATTTGTGTTTGGGGAGATCAAACTGCTGTAATAAAATACCATGATGTATAGCATCTCAAGTCAGATAGATTATTTTCTCTAGATGATACCTCAAAGCTCAGTAGTTGGTTCCACCATGGGTAGTCATATATTTTAACTGTTCATTCAGAAATCTGGGTGCCTTCTTTTTTGCTGCTTTTACATTCCCAAGGATTTTGCCTCATTTCCATCTTCAATTTTCAAAGGAGAAAGAGTGAAGTGGAAAATAATAAATTTTTTAACAAAAAAGGAAAGTGTAAGTATTCGGCTAGCAATTGTCATTCTGGTAACTTCTGTTGAGTAGCAGATTGATTTTACTACATCTAGCTGCAATTATTATTCTTTAATAAAATTATATTTAAATAAATATTCTTCACAAAATTTAATTGAAGTGTATTCATGAGTAAATAAATTATCAAGTTGCATAGCAGTTAAGCATAGGCTTTAAGAGTATATCTAATAAGGCCATATAAACCCAATTCAAGTATTTCTGTATGGAACTTTTTGGGATTAAGATTTTAATCTGGCCAGTGCCGCAGCTCACTTGGCTAATCCTCCGCCTGCGGCGCTGGCACCCTGGGTTCTAGTCCCAGTAGGGACGCCAGATTCTGTCCCGGCTGCTCCTCTTCCAGTCCAGCTCTCTGCTGTGGCCCAGGAAGGCAGTGGATGATGGCCCAAGTCCTTGGGCCCTGTACCCGCATGGGAGGCCAGGAGGAAGCACCTGGCCATTTGGGGGGTAAACCAACAGAAGGAAGACCTTTGTCTCTCTTTCTCACACTGTCTAACTCTGCCTGTCAAAATAAATAAATAAATAAATAAAAATAATAAAAATATTTCAATCTAATTTACTTATTTCCATTTTTAGTAGGTTAGAAAAACTGTTTGATGTTCTTGAAATTAAAACTAAAATATTTAGATTTCTGATACTGTATCTCTGTAGCACTCCTCATTATTAGTGAAATGTAATATCTGTGACATCAAAAATACATTTGTTCACTTATAGCTTTTAAGTCCTGATTATAAAAAATATGGCATTAAAATAAGCATTAAACCAAGCACCAACCCATTTTTAATGTTCATTACAAAGTTTGAAGGATTTTGAAAAATTATGAGATAAAACTATGGGAGAGGGAAGAGATGTATAATTTGGGACATGCTCAGGCTAACTTGCCCCAAGTGGTGGAGTTGGAAGCATACCAGGGGATTCCAATTCAATCCCATCGAGGTGGCATGTACCAATGCCATCTCACTGTTCCAGGTGATCAGTTTCAGTTCACAGTTGGTCATGGTGAAGGAACTGGGAGTCAAAGGGAGCACATAGACAAGTCTAGTACCTGCTAACGCTAACTGATGGAGTAAATAAAGGGGAGAGTGATCCAACATGGGAAGTGAGAATCTCAGCAGACTCATAGAATGGCAGATGTCCTAAATAGCACTCTGGCCTCAGAGTCAGCCCTAAAGGCATTCGGAGCTGGCTGAAAAGCTCATGAGAGTATTTCAGGCATGGAAAGCCAAGACACTCTGGCAAAAGATCTCTGCGAGTGAGATCCCAGTGGAAAGAACAGGCCATCAAAGAAGGAGGTACCTTTCTCTGAAGGGAGGAGAGAACCTCCACTTTGACTATGAGCTTGTCTAAACAAGATAAGAATCAGAGAACTCAGAGGGCTTCCATAGCCTTGGAAACTCATGACTGGAGCATAGGGAGATTACTGATGCCATAGACAGGAGTGTCAATTGGTAAAGTCAACAACAGGAGTCACTGTGCACTTACTCCTCATGTAGGATCTCTATCCTTAATGTGCTGTACATTGAGATTTAATGCTATAACGAGTACTCAAACAATATATTTCACTTTGTGTTTCTATGGGGGTGCAAACTGTTGAAATCCTTACTTAATGCATACTAAACTGATCCTCTGTAAAAAAAAAAAAAAAAAAAAAAAGAAATTATCAATTCCCAACTTGACTCTCACTGGGATTAAACATGACAATAGGTCTGCTCTGATTTCATCATCATTTTAAAAAATCATCTATTATTTTTCACTTTATGTTTCTGTGTGGGAGCAAACTGTTGAAATCCATACTTAATGTATACTAAGCTGATCTTCTGTATATTAAGATAATCGAAAATGAATCTTGATGTGAATGGAAGGGGAGAGGGAGTGGGAAAGGGGAGGGTTGTGGGTGGGAGGGACGGTATGGGGGGGAAGCCATTGTAATCCATAAGTCGTACTTTGGAAATTTATATGCATTAAATAAAAGTTTAAAAAAAAACTTTCTATATAAAACAATATTACAAAATCATGTGTGTTTGTTCAATAAGTACTCAGAAAAAAACCTTTTTTTGTTAATTGAGTAGTTTCCTAGTATGGTGATAGATATTTGTCCTCATATAATGATCTATGAGAAAAAAATTGAATAGATAAATGTGGCAGCAACAATGGTATTTTTCCCTGAGCAATTCTGCCTTTAAGTCTTCCAAATTTGTTATTTTTCCAACTTCAAATTTGTCAAAAAATTTATTTGAGAGGGAGGAGGAGAGGAGGTGGTGGAAGAGAAAGAGGAGGAGGAGGAGGACGAGAGAGAAAGGAGCTCCCAACTGCTTGTTCACAACCTAAATGCCTACAAAGCTTGGAAAGGGTCAGGGTCAGAGCTAGGTGCCAAGAACTCAATTTGGGTTTCTCCATGAGTGGTGTGGATCGAGCTCCTTGAGCCTGCCACCTCCCAGAGTTTGTATTAGCAGAAAGCTGGAACAAGGAACTGGAGGTGGGAATTGAACCCAGGCCCTTAGATATGGACTAGGGCATCCTAACTGCAAGACTAAATGCCCACTCTCCCCAACTTAAAGATTTTTTAACTATAGGTTTAGTTTTTACCTATAAATGAATTCCCAATCACCCACAGCTTTAATATTTGAAAATATTTTAATGCTACAACTCTTTTTATAATACTATGTAGTTTAGATAAACATCCAGAGTTTAGAAAATGGTTTATAATGTTGCGTAAATATATTTGGACTTCTTGGTTGGTTGTTTTATTCTTTTACTAAATAATCTACCAAACTGTAATGGAAATTTATTCCACTAGGAAATTAAAAAAATAACATCAAATTTTAGCTGAGCAACTATTTTTGTGTGCCTTAAACAAGGCATTACAGTTTCTGAGTCAGGGTGAGTGTTTAGACTAGCAATTAAATTTTCAGTTAAGACACTGCATTCCGCATTGCAGTACTGGGGTTTAAATCCCGGCTCTGGGTTCTGACTCTAGCTTCCTACTAATTCACACCTTAGAAGGCAGCAGTAGTACAAGTAATTGCATTTTTGCCCTCCATATGCCAGACATAAATTGAGTTTTTAGTTTTAGCTTCAGCTCCAGCCCAGCTCTGGTCATTGTGAGTATTTAATGAAAGGGTTTGGGAAAAGGACACTCTTTCTGTCTGTCTCTCTCTCTCCTTCTGCCTTTCAAATTAATGAATTATCTAAATAAAAATAAAAATTTAAAACAGAAAAAGACAAAAATAAATAAAACTCTAAATCTTACTTCAATTATCTCAGTATTAAGGGATTAGATAAGATCATTAAACAAATTCCTAATTCAGTTATAAAACTATATGAATCTATCAATTTTAAAGAGCCTTTTATAACACATCTTGTTAAATTTAGAAGATACAAGAGTGGTTTAGATAAAACATTATCCCATGATGGGTTTATTATCTTTATGTATTGATCATTCACACCAAAGTAGGTTCATTAATTAATGTACACAGTGAGTGCCAAATAGAAATATATGCTTTTTGAAAAGATTTGAAAAAGCATTATTATTAACCACTTATCAAAATAGTATGCTATGTTAAATTCTCATCAATTTATATATTTTATTACCCTTACTTCAACAAATGTCACTTACTACCCATGTATCCAAATATTAATGATTCTTCCAACTCACGTCTTTGTGTCTAGGCACATTTATTTCACTCAACTCTTTTTTTTTTTTTTAATGTATATATTTTTTTTTTTTTGACAGGCAGAGTGGACAGTGAGAGAGAGAGACAGAGGGAAAGGTCTTCCTTTGCCGTTGGTTCACCCTCCAATGGCCGCTGCGGCCGGCGCACTGAGGCCAGAGTACCGCACTGATCCGATGGCAGGAGCCAGGTACTTATCCTGGTCTCCCATGGGGTGCAGAGACCAAGCACTGGGGCCATCCTCCACTGCACTCCCTGGCCACAGCAGAGAGCAGGCCTGGAAGAGGCGCAACCGGGACAGAATCCGGCGCCCCGACCGGGACTAGAACCCGGTGTGCCGGCTCCGCAAGGCAGATGATTAGCCTAGTGAGCTAATCCTCACTCAACTCTTGTATATATACATATATATATATAGAGAGAGAGTCACATAATGAAGGCTGGAAAGTATATCAAAATATTAATTCTAATGTTTTAATGGAATAAATTTTGCATGTGCTATTTTATCATTCTATATATTTCAGCCAATATGTTTACCTGGGTATTTTCCTTTCCCTTTCATCACTTCTATGGACGTGACATGTTATATGGATACGCTAAGTAGAGTCAGGTGGCCCGATATGTTTGTTAGAACATATTGTATATTTTCATCTATCTTTTGTCTCTAAGTCTGACATGGTCAAGAGTTTTCATTGATCAGTTTTGTAACACTGAGAAATAAACTTTAGACATTACAAATTTTAATTTTTAGGAAATATATTTACATTAACTAAAGACTATATTTTTCTTAAATAAGAAAATGTATTTCAGAAAATACAGGGTACAGTATTGAAACTTCATAATTCAAAATGCAACATTTGATTTAAAAAGGAGAGAGAAAAAAATCTGTGGGATTTAATCAAGTTTGCATATGCTGCTGTCTAGATAGTGTGGATGCTCAAATGCCAAATATAGAGTAGATGATATAAACGGGAACCTTTTCTTTTGACAACAATCTACTTCCATATATGGTATTTAGAGAAGGAAGATACACAGATCTTTTTGAATTGTTAAAAATTAAGCTACTGATATAATTGTGTTTTTGCGAAATAGATCTTTATAGATTTATTTGATAGATTTTCTAAAATGTCCAAAAGCTAGATTATTCTAGGATATTCTAAAGTGTGTTTTGCCAATTGCTATTAAGATAATGTGTGAGAAAAAGGGAGGCCATTGGTATTTTTAAGTTTTGGAAATATACTATGTTAAGCAAGGTTTTTTTCTTTTGTGTTGTTTTCTATTTATGAGACACCTCAATGCTTTCAATGTAACAACTAATAGCTTATACTATCAAGTTCATACTCTGGGTTAGTGTATTATAGTAAGTTTTGGACATAAGCATCATAGACAGATTGTGACAAAGACCAAGCTTACATGAACATTAGCTTCTGAAATTATAATATGGATCAAGCCAGAATAAAGCAAAGTCTGGATTATGAACCACTGGAAAATATGATTCCACTCCTCATTAGCTAGCACACACTGATGATATTCAATAATAGAGTACAGCCAGTTTAATTGCCAAAATTTCCCATCTCTCAGATTTCGTATTTTCGCAAAGAATCCCAGAGTTCTTCTATGTTGCACAATGTATTTTGTCACTTTTCCAATTTTATAGCCTTACCTTAAATCTGTTGTTAAATGATTAAACCTGTTTTTGTTGGTTTTTATAATATACTTTTCAAAATCAGAATGGAAATGGCACCAAAAAAGAAAAAATCTAGAGGTAATATTTGAGGAAATTAGATATAGAAGAATATGTATACTGAGTAGAGTTTAAACATGAGGGACTGGTTAACACATTTGTTTGGGATGCCTGCTTTCTACATCAGAGTGCCTAGGTTCAAGTCTCTGCACTACTCCCAACCCCAATTTCTGCTAACACACACCCTGGGAGGCAGCAGGTTTTGGCTCAATTATTTGAGTCCCTGCCAACCAAAGAGGAAAACCAGATAGAGTTCCTGTCTACCAGCTTCGTGCTGGCCCAACTCTGTGACTTGACTTATGCCAAATGGGAGGTTAGAAAATGTTTTATCACTATCTAGAATCATGTAGCCTCATTTCTTCTTCATTTTTCTCTCTATTCAGCTGATTGGCCCTTGGAAGGTGGGAAATTGGACCATCAAAGCAGGAACCAACCCTGAGAATGGTGCATGTTAAGCTGGAAGGAGCCAGGATCCCTGAAGATTTTGAGAGAATTACCACACCAGCTCTGATCTGGATGCATTGAGTTGTTAAAGGAAAGAAATTCACACTTTTGCCTTTCTCACCATCCCTCAGATCTAACACTTCCAATTTAAAAATTGCTCAACATATACACATGAACGCATGTCAAGAGTACAAGATTTAGGAGGGATAAAAGTTTGGGATGGCAAGAGCAGTACATGGAATGATTCAAGAATATTTTGTTGTGTTGGTCCTTTGTAATTTGCAACACCAACAGTCAATGTTAATAATACATGTAATTCTAGAAGTATCTAGATTATAGAAGATACAGAACTGATAGAGTGAGAAGGCTAAAGATTTTTCAAAAATAGAGGTATAATATCAACCTGCATTACTATTGCCTAGAATATTTTTGTTTGACCCTAATAAGACTAATGAATGGGTGTGCATGTACCTTTGAATTTAAAACAAATTAAAATTAAGGAATGTTCTATAATGAAATGTATAACCTTTACTTTTTTTTTGACAGGCAGAGTTAGAGAAAGAGAGAGAGAAAGGTCTTCCTTCCGTTGGTTCACCCCCAAAATGGCCAGGTGCTTCCTCCTGGTCTCCCATGCGGGTGCAGGGCCCAAGGACTTGGGCCATCCTCCACTGCCTTCCTGGGACATAGCAGAGAGCTGGACTGGAAGAGGAGCAACCAGGACAGAATCTGGCCCCCAAGCAGGGGCTAGAACCTGGGGTACCGGCGCCACAGGCGAGGATTAGCCTAGTGAGCTGCAGTGCCAGCCTAACCTTTACTTTTGTACCTGACTTGTTTTAGAGGAATATATAGCAATAAATTTCATGTATAGCATAAGAATTAAATTGCACATTTAGTAGAATGGAGCAATGTTACTCTAAACATGTGGTTGGTGTATACTAATTATGTTTGGCTATTTTTGATATCATGATTCTAAAAAATTCATAAAACAAGCAGTGTTTTATGAGCTTTGAGGGTTGGCATTGTTGCTTAGAGGGTTAAGCTGCCACCTGCAATGCAGGTATACCATACAAGCACCTGATTGAATTCTGTCTGCTCTACTTCCAATCCAGTTCCCTGCTAATGACCTTGGAAACCAGTGGAAGATAGCCCAAGTGCTTGGGCCCCTGCATCCATGTGGGAGACCCGGATGAGGCTCCTGTTTCCTGGCTTCATCATGGCCCAGCCCCAACTGTTGAGGCCATTTGGGAAACAAACCAGTGGATAGAAGATCTCTCTTTTTCTCCCCTCTCTGTTTCTCTGCCTTTCAAATAAATAAATAAATCTTTAAAAAAAAAATGTGAGCGTTGACTGATGGTTAGTGTGTTTTATTAAACTTAAATCCTGGTAGGAATCTAAGTTGATGTTCTGCCACTTTGAATCTCAAAGAAAGAATTTCTGGCATTGAAAATAGATACAGGAAGCTTATTTGAATAGCCTACAGTTTAGTTTGTCTTTTTCAAATCAGTTCATTCTGACTACTTGAATGACATTGCTTAGCTTTCATAGTATTTTTGATGTACTGGCAGTTGCTCATGGGTGCATTTTTTAGAATAGAAAAATCTTTTTTATAATACATTTTTAGTACAATAAAAATGGAAAGTGCAGAGAAACACCATGAAAAAACCATGAAACACGCTATAATACTAGCTTCCTGAGATACCACTTTTGAAATCTTTCTCTATACTTGTGTTTTTTCTAACTACTATTTTGTTGTGTTTGCTTTTTAAATGTCCATGTTAAATATAGGGTCACTGTGGAATGGTAAAAATGTACAAAATTTTATTCATATGCATATATTTCAATTTTTATACCAAAATAAACATCGCTTAATTCTATTTTCCAAAAATTTCTCCCAGTACACTTGAATGTAGTAAAATATGAGTGTTTTCTTTATGTGCAACCCATGATAATATTTCTTTCTCTTCTAGTAAGTAACAATTTAGAGTGCATTTTCCATACATTTTTCTGTAAATTCAAAGATAAAAAGATATGTATATAGATAGTGATGTAGACAAATGAATGAGTGTACACACACAGTCATACATTTACTTTCATAGGCAAATGTCTTATTAAGCATTGAGATATGTTTATTTATGCCAGGTTTTTGATTTTATTATTAATTTATTTTGAAACCACAAATATAACCTAGGGATACAACAAAAGCAGTATTACTAGGACATTTTGTATCATTAGGTGTTTACATTAAAATGTCTCAAATAAATTATGTAATAATGCATCTTGAGGACTTAGAAAAACAAGAACAAATCAAACTGAAAATTAGAGCAGATGAGAAGTGATAGAAATAAAATCAACAAAACAAAAAACTGATATTTTATGAAGATAAACAAAGTAGACATCTTTAGCCATCTTAATAGAGGAAAAAAGAAAAAACAAATAAATAAAATTAGAGATGAAAAGCAGACATTACATTTGACACCACTGTAATACAAAGGATGTAAAGAAATTACTATGAACAACCCTATGATAACAAATTGGAAAAACCTTAAATAAATGATTAGATTCCTGGATACATATAACCTCCTAAGAGTGAAGCAAGAAGATAGAGAAAATATAAACAGATCCATAAAAGCAATGAGATTGAAGCAATAATCAAAATTCTCTCATCAAGGATGGCCCAAGTGCTTGGGCCCCTGCACCCGCATGGGAGACCAAGAAGAAGCACGTGGCTCCTGACTTCGGATGGGCGCAGTGCCAGCTGTGGTGGCCATTTGGGGAATGAACCAATGGAAGAAAGACCTTTCTCTCTGTCTCTCTCTCTCTCGCTGCCAACTCTTTCAAATAAAAAAAAAATAAAATAAATAAAAATATCTCATCAAAGAAAAGTCCAGGACCTAATGGCTTATTACTGAATTCTACAAAACCTTTAAAGCAGAACCATTTCAAACTGCTCAAAAATATTGAACAGGATGGAAATCTAAAAATATTCTTTTTTATGAGACCAGCATCACAGTGATACCAAAACCAAAAAGAGAGAGAGAGAGAGAGAGAGAGAGAGAGAGAGAGAGAAAACTACAGACCTATAATCTTGGCAAACATAGATGCAAACATTCTAAACAAAATACTAGCAAACCAAATCTAAATCTAAGACTACAACAAAATGACCATGCTTCATGATTAAATGGAATTTACTTCAGAGATACAAGGGTGGTTCAACATTCGCAACTCAATAAATGTCAAAAATCACATCAACAAAATGAAAAACAAAAATCATATTGTCATATTTATATAGGCAGGCAGATAGGATAAAATCAATTAGGTTTGTGAGCTGGAAGACCATGCCCTCATGTGATTTCATGCCCCTACCTGATGCCACCTGTATGCTCACTTGCCAATCAGATTACATAACCACTCCCCCTTTGGTATTAAATAAAAGGCTTGTACCATAGTGGGTCTTCCCTTGTTGCCCCTTGATGCCCCATCGGTTTGTGTCTTTCAGGCCACCTGCTCTCTGCTTTCCTGCCCGCATCCATGTTCCACATGGCTTGTTCCTGGCCTGCTCTCTGGTTTGTATGGACCCAACTTAGTTTCTAGATTTCTCTTTCTCCCCTAAATAAAGCCCTCACTCTCCTGTGCATTTCTCTCACTGAATAAAGAGCTTAACAACTTACCATGTTATCTGGTCTATTTGAGCCAGTGTTCAGAATTCTTTGAAGAAGTGGCAAGAACCCACAGGGTTATTATTGTTGAAAATTATTAATAAGCTGTCCGACATCAATCTTAATAATTGTAGAGAAAGAATTTAATAACATTCAACACCCACTCAAATTACATTTTAGGTACAGAGGGAACATACCTCAAAACTATAAAACCAAATACGATAAACCAACAGCCAATATCATACTGAATGGGGAAAAGATGAAGGCATTTTCTGTCAGATCTGAAAGAAAACAAAGATGTCTATTTTAATCATTAATTTTCAATATAGGATTGGAAATATTAGTAAAAGCAATTAGGGAAGAAAAATAAATAAAGGACTTCAAAATTGAAAGAGAAGAAATCAAAATATCCATGTTTGCAGATGGCATGATGTTGTACCTGAAAAATCCTAAACATTCCACCAAAAACCTGTGAGAACTGATAAAGCAATTCAGGAAAGTTGCAGATTACAAAATAAACATGCAAAAAATAGTAGCTTCTTTAATATACTAATCAGGAACTCTGGAAGGGGAAATCAAGAAAGAAACTCTAGCAGGTGCTGCGGCTCACTAGGCTAATCCTCTGCCTGCGGCACCGGCACACCGGGTTCTAGTCCCGGTTGGGGCGCTGGATTCTGTCCTGGTCACTCCTTTTCCAGTCCAGATCTCTGCTGTGACCCGGATGCAGTGCAGGATGGCCCAAGTCCTTGGACCCTGCACCTGCATGGGAGACCAGGAGAAGCACCTGGCTCCTGGCTTCGGATCAGCACAGTGCGCTGGCCGCAGAGGCCACTGGGGAGTGAACCAATGGTAAAGGAAGACCTTTCTCTCTGTCTCTCTCTCTCTGTCCACTCTGCCTGTCAAAAAAAAAAAAAAAAAAAAAGAAAAAAAGAAAAAAGAAAGAAACTCTATTCACAAGAGCCACACAAAATCAAACATTAAGGAATAAGTTTAACCAAAGAAGTGACAGATTTCAACAATGACAATTATTAAATATTAATGAAAGAAAGTGGCAAGTACACAAAAAATGGAAATGTATTCCTTGTTCATGGATTGCATGAATTAATATCATTAAAATATATATACTATTTAAAACACTCTATATATTCAAGACTATTCTTATCAAAATATGAAGGACATTCTTCAATTCGAAGAAAATTCTACAGCCCCTATAGAATTACAAAAGGACCCAAAGACCCAAACCCATCATGAGAGGGAAGTGGTGGGGGGATCAAGCTGGAGGCATCACAGTACCTGACTTCAAATTATACTGCAAACTGTGGTATAAAAACTGACACATGAATCAGTGGAAAACAGTAGAGAGCCCAGAACTTATGCCCATACCATATATTGCAGTAAAGATAATCTCTTCAATAAATGGTGTTGGAAAAACTGGATTATTAGATTGCTACCTTCAATTTCTTCCTACCTCTCACTATATGCAAAAATCAAATCAAGATCAATGAGACCTAAATTTAAAATTCAAGACTACCAATTGCCTGGAAGAAACTGTAGAGAGATACTTTAAAACATTCGTACAGATGATGACTTTTTGGATAAACCCCCAAAGCACAGGAAACAATAGAAAATCTAGACAATTTGGATTTTATCAAACTGAGAAGCTTCTATGCAGCAAAAGAAACAATCAATAGAGTGAAAAGACATCCAACAAATTGGGGGGGGATGTATTTTCAAGCTTCTTATTTGACAAATGATTAATGTCCAGAATATATCAGCAACTCAAAACACTGAACAGCAAACAACCAATCAAGTTAAGAAATGAGTAAAGGATCTCAATAGAAAGTTCTCAAGATAAGAAATACAGTTGGCCAACAAATATTTGAAAAAATGCTTAGCATTATTAGCCATCAAGGAAATACAAATCAGTATCACAATGAGATATTACCTCACCCCTGTCAGAATAGCTATTATCCAAAAGAGAGTAACAGATGCTGGCAGGGATGTAGAGGAAGAACATTTATAAACAGTTGGTTGGAGTGCGAATTAATGCAGCCACTGTGGAAAGCAGTACGATTTCTTATTTTTTTTAAATATTTATTTATTTGTTTGAAAGTCAAAGTTACACAGAGAGAGGAGAGGCAGAGAGAGAGAGAAAAAGGTCTTCCATCTGCTGGTTCACTCCCCAGATGGCCACAACGGCCAGAGCTGCGCCGATCCAAAGCTAGGACCAGAAGCTTCTTCTGGGTCTCCCACGTGGGTGCAGGGGCCCAAGGACTTGGACCATCTTCTACTGCTTTCTCTGGCCATAGCAGAGAGGTATCCAGAAGTGAAGCAGCCAGGACTCGAACTGGTGCTCATAGGGGATGCAGGCACTGTAGGTGGCGGCTTTACCAGCTATGCCACAGCATCAGCCCCAGTATGATTTCTTTAAAAGCTAGAAACAGACTTGCTATATGATCCAACAATCTCACTACTGGGTATATACCCAAAAGACATGAACACTTTGTATTAATAAGATATGTTTACCACTATGTTTACAGCAGCATTGTTCACAATAGCCAAAATATGGAATGAACCAAAGTGTCCATCGTCAAATTAATAGTTAAAGAAAATTTGCACATACCACACACCCACACACACACACAGAGGAATATTATTCATCTATAACAAAGAATGAAATTCTATCATTTGCATCAAAATTGTTGTAACTGGTGAACAGCACGTTGAGTGAATTAAGTCAGATTCAGAAAGACAGATCTCACATGTTCTCCCTTGTATGTGGGAGCTAAAATTAAAATTGTAATAATAAAACAGAAAAGAGAAAGAAATGTCTGTGTATTTCAGTTTTCCTGAAAATGCAGA
This sequence comes from Oryctolagus cuniculus, assembly GCF_051225735.1. Taxonomy (NCBI): domain Eukaryota; kingdom Metazoa; phylum Chordata; class Mammalia; order Lagomorpha; family Leporidae; genus Oryctolagus; species Oryctolagus cuniculus. Next base: position 46,976,293 of record NC_142880.1, read on the forward strand.
GTTTGCCAACATTGTTTTAAAGGTTTGTCAAACAAATTGTCAAGAATGATTTACTATTATAGTTTCAATGAGCTGTGATTATTTTAAAATTTACTATATATGAGTGAAATAGACATCTTTACATTTGATTATTGTTTCTATTCCTTGCTTCTATTCCTGTTGAACTATGGTATTTTTTACTTCTTACTTGTTGAACTCTTTATTTAGTGGAGTATTATGCCTTTTGACTATAATGGAACTAAAAATATGTTATCTCAAAAATAAAAAATAAAATTAAAGATGAGTCTGTCTGTATGCACATATGCAGGTATTTATTAATGTGACTCAGATTTTCTACTTAACTATAAACAGAATTTTTACTCAGACTCCAGTTGAACATTAGTTTCTTTATTTGTAAATCTCTAACAAATACTTGTCATTTCCAGTAATAGAAACCTTAATTCTAAATTATAAAATCCAGTGTTCATCTGAAAGTATGCATATCTTTGAAAAGTGTATACATAAAAGAAACTTTAGGAAATTTAATGGTTTAATAGGGTAAGAAGATGATATTAAAGGAATCTTGATTATAGAAGGAGAATCAAAGCCTTTTTTATTTACAAATGACATTATTGTCTTTATAGCAATTTTTATGAAAATCATAAAAATGTCACTAGAACCAAAAAGTCAGGCAATCACATGATGTGAGATTAATCTATAGATGTTTATAAAATAGCAATAAAAATAAGAAATTAAAATAAAAATACCTTTTATAGTAGCATCAACAGTATATACATAAGGACACTGCTAATGAAATAATTGTCAGACTTGTCCACTGAAAGCTGCAAAGCACAACCTAGAGAAATTAAAGATTATGCAAATAAATGGTAACTTACATCATGTTCCTGGACCACAAAACTCAAAACCATTTTCAATTATTCCCAAAATATAAATTCAATGCAATTCCAATGAAAATTCTCACATGTAAAATTTTATTTGAGGGAGGAGGAGAGAGAGAGAACTCTCTTATCTACTAGTTAACTCTTCAAGTGATTACTTACAATGACCTGGGCTGGGCAGAACTGTAACTTGGAGCTAGGAATTCAATCCAGATCTTCCACATAGGTGGCAGAAATCCTTCCACAGCCATCACTGCCAACTCCCAAGATCTGCAATATAAGGAAGCTGGAGTTAGATGTTAGAGCCGGTTATCAAACCCAGATATTCTGATGTGAGGTGCAAGTGTCTTAAATGTGGTCTTATCTGTTAGGCTAAATGCCCAACCCTCACTATTTTTTATTTTGTATAATTGACAAGATGAACATAACATTCATAAGGAAGTGAATTAACACTATTGAAAAATATAGCATAGTTAAAGGACTCATAGTTCTTGATTACAAAACTATTTTAAATCTGGACTAATTGACAGTGTGATAAAAGAAAAATAGACCAGTGGAAAATAACTGAGAATCCAGAAGTCAAACTATACACATATGGTCTTTTTTTAAAAAAAAAATTATTGATTGAATTTTAAAGATGAAGTAATAGGGAGAGAGGAAGAAACAAAATCCCGAAATGGCCTCAACAGCCATGGCTGGGCCAGACTGAAACCAGGAACTTCATCCAGGTTTCCCATGTGGATGACGGGGTCCAAAGACTTGTGATATCTTCTGTTGCTTTTCCCAGACCTTTAGTGGAACAGCCAGGGCACAAACCAGCATCCATACTGGATGCCAAAGTCACAGGTGGTGGCTTTAACTGCTATGCTACAACGTTAATCCTGGTCAGTGGGTTTTTAACAAAGGTGGAAAGGCAATTTAGTGAAAAAAATAATAGACTTTTCAGTAAGTGGTGCTGAATCATACCCATCCCTTGCCCTGGAAGGATGCAGGATAAGATGATGCTAGTGTTACACCATCTTCTTCTTCTTGGACTACAAAAAGTATCATTTGTTTTATGCTTTCCATAGTTGGACTTTTCTGGTTAAGTTTTCTTTCTCTTTTGAGGTCCTATTGCTAAAAAGGACTTATAAAGTATTAAAGTTTCATCTTTGTAAATGTTTTTTGCTGTTTCATGATAAAAATAAAGTATCTTTATAGAGTATTCTAAGAAATTTTATTAAGAATGTGTATTTAAATTTCAAATTTCTCATATATATGAGTACTGTTTAAAAGTTAATAATCTAGAAATGTGATAAATTATATGAAAATATTTTCTGATATCTCATTTTTATATTTCCAGTGTGCCCTTTTCCTTATTTAGTGTTTATCTTCCAATATATCCTTATTTTAGTGACCTTCATGTGCAAATATAGACATTTAAATATGATAATGTCATAGATAATCATGTTTCTAACACTGCAGATACGGCCCTCCAGCAATTTCTTAGTTTCCTAAATCTTTTCTCAGTCAAATAGTTAACTTTTAGGATGATTCTAGAGAATAACAAAGGTGGTCTAATTATTTAAGAAGTTACCTTTGTACAAAAACTGTAGTGGTCATATTCTTTCTAGATAATTTAGGATTTAATATACAGACATTTCAATTCAAAGGTACTTGAGATAAATTTTCCCCTATACCTCTTTTGATTGCAAAGCTGCTGTATTAGCATCTCAAAATGCTGATTTTTGTTAAAAAAGATAATTTAAATGCAGAAGCACCTTCAGGATGAATATAAGAGTGCATTGCAGAATTCTTCCCTAGAACCCATTTTGCTGACTGTAAATGCATTTGACAATATTGTAGTCGTAAAATATAATAATTAAAATTACAAGAGATTTTTTTTCTGAATTGTGACTTTACCTCTGGGTATTTAGTATTACTTTAAATAGCATAATTTCTTTTTGAAACTATTAAAATTTGTAGAGCTCATTTAGCTGGGTGAGATATTGGGACTGTTAAGTATCATTAAGGAAACAAATTAACACTGATACTAGGAGGCTAGCATTTAGAGTTTTCAAATGATACATAGCTTTTAATAAAAATGAAAGAATTAAGTTTCAAAGCACATTAAGATTTCCAAAGTTAGCACATTTCACGTTCCCAGTTATGGGTCTGAACACTTGTTTTATGTTGCTAGGGTATTTCAGAGTCCAGACTTTTATGTTTACATGCCAGTAGCTCCTTCATAAATATTACATAATTAATAATTTGTTATTTACCTAACTACAACTCATTTTTCTTTTCTTTGGGAAAATTTGGATTAACAAACTGTGCCCATTTGCTATTTCACTCTCAAGTATGTAACTCCAAGTCTCTGTACCTCACTCTCAAAATGATGTAATTCACACAATTCCCACAGAATTTCTATGAATCTTCTCTGGTAAAAACGAATTGCTAAATTTTTGTCGAATAACTCAGTTAAATTATATACAGGGACTTACATATTTAATTGGCTTAAACTGAGCTAATTACTGAATCTCATTATAAGCAATTAATCTTTCTTGTACAGAGGTTATAAGATGGTCTCATTTGTAGCTGACACCGAACTGCAGGCAAAGCCCTTCCTTTACTAGCCATACCATACATACATCAGAGAGTAGTGTTTTGAGATATGTTTAGACATGTCTCTTTCACACACACATGCACACACAAATAGATTCATCACCTAGAACTACTTGAATGGTAATCAGTGCAATATTATATAATAAATAATTGGCTAGTTCAGTGGCACATTGACTGGTTTATAGATATGTTTTTGCACTATAATATCTATTCTAGTTTGGATATTAAGGCAATATAATTCTTATCACTAATTGGGAAAAGAAAACCATTTCTGGGTTTGGATAAATACCTATTACAATGCACCTGCATCTGCGTATGTTCTCCACATATGGTTATGTTCCTTGCATAGGTAAACCTGGTCAGGACGACAGATGGGGGCTAAAATCAACCTGTGTTCTGTCCTCTATATCCTTTGCCCTTGTTAAAGGTAGCCCTCCAAAAAAGGCTGATTTTCCATATGTACAACTGGGTTTTTGTAGAAATTGAATTTGGAAAATTCACGTAGTCATAAAAAGTTTTATACTAAAATAAGGTTATTTCACTAGTATGTATTTAAAACAAGATGAGATGTAGTCTCAAGGAACACAGTCTTAAATTTGTTCAACCAAACATGTATTATCTATGTAGAGAAATGTTTCAAGATTTAGAGTAAAAAGATTTCATCTCCATTCATTAGTGGGATTCTCATTGGAATTTAACTAATGCAACTAGTAATAACTATCAGTAACTCAGTGTGCAAAGCTCATGAGATACCAATAAGAGATTATTGGGATGTAACATGAAACTGCCATTTTGGTGGTTCAAAATTTTTGATTATTTTTAGCTTCAGGCTAATTCTAACAAATGTGTTGTTAATTAAGTCTTCTCTCAAAACATTACTTAACCAGTAATCAGTTCATGTACTTCACCAAACTAAGAACATAGTCCTAAACACTGTTACCTTAGATTTGCTAAGTATATTAATTTCATTAATTGCTATATTATTCATTCCTTTTTTCAATACTTATTTAGTGCATGTCTGCTCTTTACCAAGTACACATGAGTGATTGATAACTTTACACTTATTAATAAATGTCATGGTTTCTTAGAAAATGTCATGTTTGCTCCACAGTTTCTGTCCCAGAATATGTGATTTTTGAAAATGGTGTGTGGAAAATGAGTATTTAGTTTGTAGTAGAAAGGTGAAGAACTGTGAGAATGAGAAATACCATTGATGAGGTGACTTGAATAGCAAACCTTTTATTTTTCATAGATTCATAGGCTGGGAAGTCCAAGATCTGAGTGTGGACGGGGCAATGCCTGATGAGGGTTGGCTTAGTTTGCAGAAGGCTCATTTCTCATCTGGAGAGAGGAAGCAGACTCTCTTCTGCCTCTTCTGATAAAGGCCCTGCCCATACTTAATTATCATGCAAAGGCCCCATCTCCAATTATTATCACACTGGTGATTAGGGGTTCTATTTAAGAATTTTGAGGGATACAAGCTGAGTGACACATGATTTTTACTACGAGAAAGTAAATATTGGGAATCATTAAGGAGGGCTTTTTTCTAGATAAATGAAAATGATTGACCAGGCTCTGTTTGTTATTATACAACAGTGATAAAATTTGTGTATATGATTTTGTTGAAGGTTTTGCAGAAGAGATCCTAAGAAAGATCCAAATATAGGAGAAGACATACAGTGAAACATAAATTATCAAATAAATTTATGATAATTATCCATAGTAGGATGACTTTTTATTCAAAAGTATATTCATAATGAAATTTTAAGGATGGTTGTGTTCTACTAGAAAAATTGATTTTAAATGCCATTCATTGGAAGGATAGACTTTTCACTGAAAACAGAACAATGCAAAGGAAGACCTGGCATTGAGATTTGTGATGCATTTACCAGTTCTAGGCATGTTAGCTTGTAATGCACCTTTTTGAAACTCACCTTAAACTATAATGTGAAAGAATGTTACCCTGTTGCTTATCTCACCTTAAAGAGCAGCTTTTCTTAAAAGATTTGTCTAAATAAAGCAATAGGATTTTTTTGACAGTTTTCAACATTTTGATTGTAATTATTACATTGAAAAACAAAATATTTTTTAAAGATCCAGCACTGGATTTTATAATGCCATTTCAGGAATCATATGTTGTCCTATATTCCTGCCTTTGTGGTTCCCTCTTATTTATTAATTGTCCTGTGCTGTGATTTAATTGTTGTTTGTCCCTTCAAACGGAGAGAGCTTGTTTTGGGAGCTTGGTCCCCAGTGTGGTGATTTTGGTAGGTGGTGGGGGATCTTTATGTACTGGGTCCTAGTACAAAGACCATAAGTCAACTGGGGGCATTCCTGGATAAAGATTAAGGTATATTTCATGAAACCCTGGTTAATTTTTATGAGAGGATTGTTACAAAATTGTGAGACTGGCCCTTCTCAGTTTCTCTCTGCTTCCTGTTTGGTGATACACTATCACTTACAGACATGTGATTTTGCCATTGCCTCTATCATGCTGTGATGAGGGTAAGAGGGACCCCACCATACCTGAGTCAATACCATGCCCTTGAATTTCTACAGTTATGACCTTAGTGAACCTCATTATCTTCATAAATAGCTGCATCAGATACTTTGTTGTAGTAATGCAAAATTAACATAGCTTTTGTATATTTATAGCTTTTAAAATTTCTCATTTACATTTCTTGCTTTGAAAGTGGGCCAAATATATTTAAATTCGATAGATATAAAGAAGATAAGTTTTGATGTAACAAAAATAAAATTTATTAGGAATCAAAGGATTCAGGTTAGTGCCTTGGTTTTTCTGGATCCATGTTGGGTGACCATGGTTGAGTCATTAGCATTGCTGAATACTAGGAACTTCCAAATTCTGAGAGGGAAAAAGATGTAGTTTTGTGTCCCCTAGATTTGCATTGACTGGAATGTATTTTTAGAAACAGAATTTTATTATTCAGAAATCTAATATCTATATGTGTACATTTTGCAAACTCAGGAAACAAAGAAAATAATCACTATTTATTAACAATAACACAGAGACTACAAATTCTTGAAGGAACAAAATGTGGAATCTAAGAAAAGATCAACTGACTAAAATATGCAATAAAAATAAATGGCATGACAATAGCTGTGCTGCAGGCCTAGAAAGCAATCTGCACAAATTAGAGGAAAGTGTAAGAATTTAATAAAAGATGCTTTCAGGAGTTAAGAGCAACTGCATCATTAGGGAAAAAATCTTTGAGATGTTATGTAAAATTAATACACTATTTTTCAACATATAAAATAAAATTGAACACAAAATTTAGAAAAATATAAAACCAATGCTCAAATATGAAACAGCTGATTTGAGTAATTAACATAACAGAAACAAAATCCACAACGCTGACCCCTCCTTGAAGCAACTGAAATTGATTTTCCACCTGAAAACTTCTCGTTCCACCTCAACTTCTCGTTAAGAATGAAATACTTCCCATTCTTCACAATTTAGCTAAAATCCCACCTTATTGCAGACTTAATCTGACCTCTCCTACCTGATGGAGTTATTTTTTAAAATAAATTATTTCACCCTTCATTAAATTTTTATTTAATTATTATTCTTGAGATCTATTCTTTCTCTGTTTCAATTGTTTGAATAAATTATATAACGTTTTCCCTTGTTGTATTCTTACCACTTTTAGAAGATTGTAGTTTCTTTTTTTGACAACACTGTATTTGCAGCAAGACTGATACACATAGGCATTGCTTTCTTTTTTGTCTTCTTTTTTTAATAATTTTTTAAAAAGATTTATTTTATTTATCTGAAAGACAGAGTTACAGAGAGAGACAGAGCCAGAGAGAGAGGGAGATCTTCCAACTGTTGGTTCACTCCCCAAATGACTGCGACTGCCAGAACTGAGCTGATCTGGAGCCCAGGAGCCAGGACCTTCTTCTGGATCTCTCACAAGGGTGCAGGGGCCCAAGGATTTGGGCCATCTTCCACTGCTTTCCCAGGCCATAGCAGAGAGCTGAATCTGAAGTGGAGCAGCTAGGACTCGAACTGGTGTCCATATGGGATGCCCAGTGCTGCAGGCCAGGGCTTTAACCTGCTGTGCCAATGTCAGCCCCTTTTTTGTTTTCAATCATTGCTCCTACATATTGAAACATAGTTTTGAGGAGAGGAACTGAGTCTTTCTCATTTTTCATGTTCTGCATAGTAGGGATTCCATATTTTATTATTTAAATGATTCAGATCATAAATCATTGTGAGCAATTCGCTTCTATATGTCACTGATGATCTAAGTCAGGAGTGTTCAATTAGAAATGATTTTACCCTCATAGGATGAAGGCAATGTCTGGAGACACTTTTAGTTGTAATAACTAGTGTTGGGACTTCCTTTTGGCACCAACTGGGTGGATGTGACCGTGCCGTTAGAGTCATCTCTACCGTTGCTTCCTGCTCCTGAAGCATCAATAACAGTTTCCCTGCTGATTTTTCTGCTTTAGAAACTCAGAGTAGACATATTCCTCTCCTAAGATGCTTCTTTTAAAAAATTATTTAATTCAGAGAGATGGAGAGACAGAGACTGTCCATCCACTGATTCACTCCCCAAATTCCTGATAAAATGGGAGCTATGCCAGCGTGAAGCCAGGAGCCTGGAATGCAGTCCAGGTCTCCTACATGCATAGCAGGGACCCAAGCACATGCGGCATCACCTGCTGCCTTCCAGGGTGCACATTAGCAGGAGCCTGGAATCGGGCTTAGCTGGGACTTGAACACAGGCACTCCAGCATGGGATGTGGGTGTCTAAACTTGGGATTCAACTACTCCACCAAATGCTTGCCCAGATGATTCCTTTGCTCTAGGAATTTTATCTCTTGGGAAAGGAGAACTGGAGAAGAGATTGCAGAAGTCCCTCCTGTATATGTCGCCAGCTCTTTAGCCTGTCCAGCAAGTGTATCTTCTTGTAGGAGAGCAAGTCACAGACCCACATACTCACTGAGAACCTGAGAAATCAAGTTTCTGGCATTCCCAACACTTATTACAGGAGAATTTTGGGTCTCCTAATAAAATTAATAGAAGCTGGAGGATTCTGAAGACATAGAAGAGGTACATATATTGGGCAGCATTCCAAAGTGACAACCACAAAGAATTTTAACATTTAAAAGAAAACACTGTCCAATTTTAACATGAAAATGGTTGAAATTAGACATGAACTAATCATAATAGATTCTCATATAAGAACAACATTTTTTGACTAGTGTAACTGTTTAATTATATAGGACTAGTTTCTAGACAAAGGTGATACAAATACAATAACAAAGTCATCACACACATGCAATTTAGGAATTAGTATAAATTTATTATTTTTCAGAGTATCTTTTCCTCATTTGCTTTTTAATTCCCTATCTTACAGGAATGACAGGAACTCACATAGCATTGGGGAATTTTTTTAGAGTTACATTTTCAGGTGAGGAAATGTGCTACTGAATCTGACCTATTTTGAGAATGACATATACTGGTGACTTTAAGAAGTGGATACTATAAAATTGCCTGTAATTTCCAGAGTTATTACAACTAGTAATTCTTCTTCACCTAAGGTGAGGTGTATGACGAGGGGTAAAAACAAATATCTTTCTTTAAATTTGATCTTGAAGTGAGAGGGTTTATTAGTTTATGAGAATACAGAGGCTCCTGGGTGTATTAATGGAGTGGGGTGCATTGGAAGGCATGGTGATTCTCATGGGATGAAGGAAAGGACCCAGAGTCATAAGTGAGTTTTGAAGAATATTTCTCCCCAGAGATTGTTAATTTTCTGAAATGGAGAAAATTTCTTTGAGAGTCTGCTGTTAACAGTGGCAGCTTGAAGAGCAATTCACACTTAAATAGCTACTTCAATACATCTCACCCTTCGCCAGCTGCATGAACCAGAAACATTAATGTGCACCCAGGAAAGAGACTGGTATTATAACACCACAGCGCTAATGCATTTTGAATGCCAGACTTGATATTTTTATTGAGATGTCGTCAGTTATTACATGAAGTGGCTAAAAATATAACTTGAGATGGTAGGGAGTGAAAGCTGGTTTTTATTAAAATTTGGGACCAGCCTATACCATCTCAAAGATGTATTATTTCTAATTTTACTCTCTATTATTCCCGTATTCTAGCCTTCAGAATCTAGCAAATATTAAAGTAAATGTTACCCTATATTAAGGTCTAGCATATTATTTTCTTGGTGATTTTAACCTCAGCATTGAACAGTCTAAGATCTTACTTTTAAGTTATAATTGCTCTGTCATTGGCTTGGATGAGTTACAAGGTTAACCTCATGTAGAACTTAAAATAAAACCAATGCAATATGTTAGAAAGCAGAACTATAATTTATAAATGGAATTTTATTTATTGGGTTGAAACATATCAGATTGGTTTTGACAGGGCAGAACATGCCAGGATATCTAGAATTCCATGTGTTTAACCTATGGACATGGAACTTATTTTTGAATTAGCTGACTGCAAAGACACTGCCACTGTCCAGAAATTCAAAGACGTTTTGGAACCAGGGGAGCGTGTAGCTAATACTTGGGCTTTCAGAAAGTTAGTGAGTTCCTTTTCAAATCGTCCCAGTGAGGCACACACCTAGCTAAGAATTTGAAAATGGAAATTCTGTTTTGGTTTAAAAGATTATGGAGTTTCATTGTAGGAGTCCAACACTACATGAGAATTTTTTTAGACCTTCATAAACTGATTTCTTCCCCAGTGCTACATATATGGACTTTGATCCAAGATCTGTGAGGGTTCTGAATTAAGCTCTTGTTAATTGCAAACTCCTGGGTGGGTGGTTTTTTTTTTTTTGTCCTTTTGTTTACATACTGCTTTATACATTTTATGGTAATTCCTTTTGACTTTTAATGGCTTGTGTAATTCCTTTCATCCCATAGCCTGACTCCTTGCAGAACAGACTTACCTCATCTTTTTTCCAGTATGACAGTACTTAGGGAATGTCTTTGCTTATGAGTTATTCAAATATTTGTTGATTTAAATGCCAAACAATAAATTCTGTAAAAAAAAAAACCCTGAGAAATATTAATAAATAGAAACTACTATATTTGCTTTAAAACTAATGAAATTGATAATGTGCATTTTTAAGATTTTTTTTTTATCTATTTGAAAGGCAGAGTTATAGAAAGAGAGGGAGAGAGAGAGAGATTTTCCACTTGCTTGGTCACTCCCCAAATGGTCACAAGGGCTGGGGCTGTGCCAGACTTAAGCCGGGAGCTTGGAGCTTCTTCTTGGTCTCCACGTGGGTGCAAGGGCCCAAACTCTTGGGTCATTTGCCACTGCTTCCCCAGGTACACTAGCAGGTACCTGGATTAGAAGGGAGCAGCTGGGTGCACCAGTAATGGATGCTAGTGTCCTAGGTGGCAGCTTAATCCGCTATGCCCCAAAGATGGCTCAGATAATGTCTACTTTTATGTATTTAAAGAAATTAGTGTAACAAATGTGTTAGCATGTATTTATATATATATATATATAAACATGTATACTTGTGTGCACATTCATATACAGTATATATACGCTTGGTATACACATGCACATATAGATATATATACACTGTCTTTTATATATATATATATAGTTGCATATATGAATGCAAGAACATTTTCGTAGTTGGCTTGTAATATTTTAGTTAAAATTGGATTATTATTTAGTTGTTGTAACAAGCTTTTCTGATGATATTCTATTCATGTATAACAGTAATGTGGGTAGATTCCATAGCTTTCTCATTCTTTTAAGCAGTTTCAGTCTTCACTCTCTTTCCCTCACTATTTGAAGATTTTCCCCTTCCTTTATTCAGTAGGGATAGTAGCACATTCTCTTCATTTTCTAGTTTTCCTCTCACTTGGCTCTGCTGCTTTGGGTACCTTTACAGTATGGGAAAATGTGACACTTGGGATACAGAGTACTAATAGGACTACTACACTATTTTTTTCAGAGAAAATTTATGAAAATGGCAACATTTAAATCTCAAAATTAAAAAGTTGCTTGACACAATATCATGTCAATGTCTGCTTTAGTTATGTGAAATGTAATTAGTGTGGGAAAATATAATACTTCAGATTATATATATTAATTTATTTATATATACCTTATAAGTGTGGAAAATATAATACTTCAGGTTATATAGATTATATTTATTTATATACACATTATATTCCAAATATTCATTTTGGAATCAATATTACTATATCGAACAATGACATCTTTTGTGACAATTTTTTATATTCTATAGAATTCGAAGTGTTTTATTCACACACATAAAAGCTTATAACTTCACAAACTCTTCTGATTTCTGAAATAAAATAGCAAGTGAAAAATGACAGAGGTATAATTGAAAATTTTATTTTATTCATTAATCCATGAAAAGAAAGGAAAAATCAAAACTATCAAAAAATCTCATTTTGTGCATTCGTAAATTACGATCTGTCTTCTGTGCTTGTCCCATCCTCTCTGCTAAGCTGATATTTCTTGGATTATGCCAGATGCTTTGATAGCAGGAAGGACTGATGCTCCCTTTGTTCTGGCCCTCTGTGCCTTCAGTTGGAAAGTAACCTCAGGAGACAAGTGGAGTAGGTGAGAGGAAGGAGACACCCATTCAGCTAGCCAGAGCTTTCCAACACACTCTGTCAATCGATACAGCAGCAGATGTGCCCACCAGCTTGTCCTGACACGCTACTCTCAACCCTGGACGGATTTCATTCACTTCACAGTGAGAACTCTTTCAGGGTTTCTCCAGTGTCTTAGACTTTTGTCACTGGCTAGGGGCAAGAAATAATCAATGTAAAGAGACAAAGGTGTTCTATTTCACAAAGGATGTCCTTCTGCTGTGCAAATCGAAAAATGAACAGAATGTCTTGTTTTAATGAGTTTCATGGTTCCTACCCTCTCTCTTCTCACTGTGGGGTTTTTGGTGTTGCTGCCTTTTTGTTTTGTTTTGTTTTCTTTTAAGAGCATTACAGAGAGACAAAAAGAAGAGAGAAAGAAGAAAAAAAGTAACAAAAGAAATATTTAAAAGATATGTAAATATCAATTTTCCTTCTTTATAAATGTTCAGGTTTCCTTAATGGGATTGAAGAGCCTTGAAACAGTTCAGGATAACCATGCTGACTTTTGTAGGAAACAATGAAGCAAGAGAGGGAACAGAACATCAGAGCAGCATTAACTGCTTCTGTCCTGACAGCATTTTCTAATTCTTTACAATCAAACTTTAGTTAGAGAACAGGAAATAATCACATCCCAAGACCTTCAAGTCAATGTAATAGGAGGTTTTTCAAACATTTGCTTAAAAAGCAAAGAGATTCAAAGTAAGCAAAAACCAGAAGTAAACGTCCCTCTCAATCTCCACTTCTTCAAAACGATGACCTAGGTAGAAGGGTCATAAAGAATACACATAAATAAAAACGTAACCTATTCGTAGAAAATGTGGTATTTTAATTATATCAGTTTTCTCCAAATATGTGTGATTTAATGCTAATCAAATTTGCTACAGGATTTGCGAGTGTGTGTAGCCATATGCATGCGTGTGTTCTGGTGAAATCTAACAATTGTAGTCTACAACATATATGAAAGTGTGAAGTATGAAAAATGGTCACAATATTCTTAAGGAATTATACACTGAGAGAATTTTCTGCAATAAATCACAGAATATTGCAAAGCAATAGATAAAAAGCTAGTTTAGAATTGATTCAAGGGAAAGATAAATGGGCAAGATGAGAATGCAGAATTAATACATTCATTAATTGGCATTTGTTTTATAGCAAACATGTCATTACAGAGCAGAAAGAAACCACACATATAGTTTTTTAAAATGTGCAGAAATATTAAAAAGGCAAATTAAAGAGTAAACCTAAAAGGTCCAATAAAACTGTGTTCATGCTTAACAGAAGTGTTGTTAGGATAATTGAAGCTAAAATCTCATTGAAATACCATTATATATCTACCAGATTGGCAAAATTAGAATGTCTTGCAATGTCAAGTGTCAGAAGGTTAGGAAAAAAATGGAAATTCATATACTGCTTGTAGGAATAAAAATTGGTGCAAGAACACCGATAAATGATTTTAAGTGACACCCTCTGATTAAGAAGCTTCTCTTTAAGTATAGGATAACACAGTAATATACTCCTGCATATATGAGGATGTATATACAATGTTCACAGTAGTAGTATTCATAGTAGTTCTAAACACAATGTTCATAAATAGTAAAAAAGATAAAAAATGTGTTTTATTTCAATCAAAATAAAAGTACAGCAATTCAAAAATCCTATCACAGTATATTGAACAACATAGATGACATTTAAAAGTTGATCAACAAAAACAACACACACATATGTTCCATGGTTTCAATTATATGAAGTTTTTTTTTTAACTTTTATTTAATGAATATAAATTTCCAAAGTACAGAATATTGATTACAATGGCTTCCCCCGCATAACATCCCTCCAACCCACAACCCTCCCCTTTCCCACTCCCTCTCCCCTTCCATTCACATCAAGATTCACTTTCGATTCTCTTTATATGCAGAAGATCAGTTTAGCATATATTAAGTAAAGATTTCAACAGTTTGCTCCCACACAGAAACATAAGGTGAAAAATACTGTTTGAGTACTAGTTATAGCATTAAATCTCAATGTACAGCACACTAAGGACAAAGATCCTACATGAGGAGTAAGTGCACAGTGACTCCTGTTGTTGACTTAACAAATTGACACTCTTGTTTATGGCATCAGTAATCACCCTAGGCTCTTGTCATGAGCTGCCAAGGCTATGGAAGCCCCCTGAGTTCACTGACTCTGATCATTTTTAGACAAGGCCATGGTCCAAGTGGAAGTTCTCTCCTGCCTTCAGAGAAAGACATCTCCTTCTTTGATGACCCATTCTTTCCACTGGGATCTCACTCACGGAGATCTTTCATTTAGGTTTTTTTTTTCCCCAGAGTGTCTTGGCTTTCCATGCCTGAAATACTCTCATGGGCATTTCAGCCGGATCCGCATGCCTTAAGGGCTGATTATGAGGCCAGAGTGCTATTAGAAAATTTGCCATTCTATGGGTCTGCTGTGTATCTCACTTCCCATGTTGGATCATTCTCTCCCTTTTTGATTCTATCAGCTAGTATTTGCAGACACTATTCTTGTTTATGTGATCCCTTTGGTTCTTAGTCCTATCATTACGATCAATTGTGAACAGAAATTGATCACTGGGACTAGTGAGATGGCATTGGTACATGCCACCTCGATGGGATTGAATTGGAATCCCCTGGTATGTTTCTAACTCTACCGTTTGAGGTAAGTCAGCTTGAGCATGTCCCGAATTGCACATCTCTTCCCTCTCTTATTCCCACTCTTATATTTAACAGTGATCACTTTTCAGTTAAGTTTCAGCACTTAAGAAGAATTGTGTATTGATTACAGTTTTTAAAGTGAGAATTAAAATATATCCTGTAGAAATGAGGACATACTAAGTTATTAACCTAAAGAATATCAAAGAAATGACTGAAATCAATATTAGGATAGAGAAGATTTGTGATTGAGAAAAAAATGTAGCAATGGTCTATAAATCTTGGAGGTGATTTCTATATTTACTTTAAAACGCTACTCACTATTTTTGGCTGTATATATGCTTTGCATTTTACATGAATTATTAGTGAATATTCTACAATATTTAAGATATTTAAGAAAAATACCATTTTATTATATTTTTTAATTAATTAATTTATTTATTTGACAGGCAGAGTGGACAGTGAAAGAGACAGAGAGAAAGGTCTTCCCCTGCCATTGGTTCACCCTCCAATGGCCACCGCGGCCAGCGCGCTGTGGCCGGCGCACTGCGCTGATCCAATGGCAGGAGCCAGGTACTTCTCCTGGTCTCCCATGGGGTGCAGGGCCCAAGCACTTGGGCCATCCTCCACTGCACTCCCTGGCCACAGCAGAGAGCTGGCCTGGAAGAGGGGCAACCGGGACAGAATCTGGTGCCCCGACCGGGACTAGAACCCGGTGTGCCGGCGCCACTAGGCAGAGGATTAGCCTAGTGAGCCGCGGCGCCAGCCGAAAAATACCCTTTTAAAAATTATTTATTTGAAAGACAAAGAGAGGGAGAGGGAGAGAGAAAGACAGAGACAGAGACAGGGACAGATAGAGGAGAGGAGAGAGAGAGAAAGAGAGAATATATTTTATTTGCTGGTTTACTCTCCAAATGCCTACAACAGACAATAGCCAGGTCTGGCCAGACCAGAGCCAGGACCCATGGACCCTAATCTGGTCATCCAAGTGTGTGGCAGTGGTCAAGGCCTTGGGCCATCATTTGTTGCCTTCCCAGGCACCTTAGCAGGCAGCTGCTCCAGAGGCAGAGCACCTGGAACTCAAACCCGCAATCCGATATGAGACACTGGTGACACAACGTAGGCCCTGTGACATTACTCATAATTGGAAAATGGGAAACTTACTAATTTATTGGGAGGGGGTGTATCAGTTTCCTAAAGCTGTCATAAGAAATTACTGGGAACTGGAAGAGTTGTTTAAAACAATAGAAATGTATTCTATCACATTTCTGAAGCATGGAAATCCAAAACTGAGCTGTGTGTGACCCTGTACTCTTTCTCAGGGCACTTAGGAAAGCATATTTACTTGCTGCTTTTGGTGGCATTCATTGATTTGCAGCTGCATTGCTCCAGTTGCTGCCTCTTTAGTCACATGACCTTTCTCTTGGCATGTCTGTGCTTCCCTCATGTAAGTACAGCATTCATTTTGGACTTAGTACTCCCTCTAATCCATTGTAATCTCATCCTAATTGTATCTCATCTGCAGAGACCTATATGCAAAGATCACATTCTGGGGCTGGCACTGTTGTTTAGTGGATTAAGCTTCTGTCTACAGTGCCAGCATCCCATATGGGCACCCGTATGAATCTCGGCTGCTCCTGTTCTGATCCAACTCCCTGCTAATGGCCTGGAAAAACAATGGAAGATGGCCCAAGTGCTTGGGCCCCTGCATACACACGGGAGACCTGAAAGAACTTCCTGGCTCCTGGCTTCAGCCTGGCCCAGCCCCGGCCATTGCACATTGCACCATTTGGGGAATGAATGAATAGATGGAAGACCTCTCTCTCTCTCTCTCTCTCTAACTCTGCCTTTCAAATAAATAAAATAAATCTTTTTTTTTTTTTTGACAGGCAGAGTGGACAGTGAAAGAGAGAGACAGAGAGAAAGGTCTTCCTTTGCCGTTGGTTCACCCTCCAATGGCCACCGCGGCCGGTGCGCTGCGGCAGGCACACAACGCTGATCCGATGGCAGGAGCCAGGAGCCAGGTGCTTTTCCTGGTCTCCCATGGGGTGCAGGGCCCAAGCACCTGGGCCATCCTCCACTGCACTCCCTGGCCACAGCAGAGAGCTGGCCTGGAAGAGGGGCAACCGGGACAGAATCCGGAGCCCCTACCGGGACTAGAACCCGGTGTGCCTGCGCCGCTAGGCGGAGGATTAGCCTAGTGAGCCGCGGCGCCGGCCTAAAATAAATCTTAAAAAAATCACATTCTTAGGTTCTTAGTCAAATGAATTTCGGAGTGACACTCAATAAAGTACAGAAGATTCATTGTTGAATATATTAATGGGGTATAATTACGGTGTTTGAAAGCAATATGAAGTTTTAGTTGATGTTTCAACTCCAAGTCATGGGGCTGTATAAATGATATGAGGGCTTGGATCTGTCCGGTTGAAACAGAAACACATTTCTGGAGCTGGAAACTGCAAAGATGATCTGAACAATTGAGGAAGGCGTTTGATGGAAACTCAGATTCTCTGAGGAAATGAGGCCCAAATTTACAGCATGGCTTGTTTTATTTTATTGAGTATTAGAATCAGGATTGTGTTTATGTTTGAATTGCCTGGTTCTATAACAGAGGGGTTTTTGTTCTGTTAATCAGTGATTTAAAACGAAAAATCTACTCTGATTCTTTAAAGATGAATTGTTCAAAATTAAAGAGATTTTGGATTGAAGACCTTCAAGGTGCTTCATGCATAGTTAATAATTTTACAGTCTGAATTTTTTTAAATTTTCTTCTTTTTTTGTTTCTGGTTATTGCCATTGTTTTGCTTATTCATATTAGAGTCAGATTGGATTTCAAAATAGTTATGCTTGATTGATGTTTATTAAATAATATTATGAGTCATTATTTTATATTTATGGATTATACATCATACCTCTGAATCTATGTATATATAAATGAATGCTTTCGGCCAGCGCTGAGGCTCACTAGGTTAATCCTCCTCCTGTGGTGCCAGCACCTTGGATGCTAGTCCCGGTTGGGGCACCCGTTCTGTCCTGGTTGCTCCTCTTCCAGTTCAGCTCTCTGCTGTGGCCCAGGAAGGCAGTGGAGGATGGCCCAGGCCCTTGGGCCCTGCACCTGCATGGGAGACCAGGAGGAAGCACCTGGCTCCTGGCTTCAGATCGGCACAGTGTGCCGGCCGTAGCAGCCATTTGGAGGGTGAACCAATGGAAGGAAGACCTTTCTCTCTGTCTTTCTCTCTCACTATCTAACTGCCTGTCAATAAATAAATAAATAAATAAATGATTGCTTTCTCTTACTAACAGATTGAATTAATTTCCTTGTAATGTTTATAATTTATGTATCCCCATTGATATCTGAATGATAGTTCTCAAATACTTTTCAAATGAAAGTGTAATTAATTGTCTCCAAAACAAAATTGTGAATATGCTATATTTCCTCAGTAGCTCAGCTGTCAAATAACTAAAAAACAAAAAGAAAACCAAAAGAAAAAGCAAGGTACTTGGGAGCCTAATGTTTAAGCGAGAGGAAAAAAAATGTATTATTTTCAAGGTTTGTTTAAAAAAAAAAATGCCTGTTGGCAGTTCTAAATGCCAGGACTATTTTCAAAATATCATAGAACTCTAAAGTTGGAAATTATCTTTTAAATCATTATTCAGTACAATTCCTTCATTTAATCGATGAGAAATCTTAAACATAATGAGAACTGATAGAATGCTTGAGGCTTCCTGCTAACTAACTACAGCTCTGATTTATTCTATCTCCCGAACCTACTGATAAATGGAAAGAACGTTTTTTCCAACACATCCCATATCCTTTGGTGTCCTAGTTTAAAGTTTATGAAATCCTACTGTATGGATCCATAATGGTAACATTACTGACACTCCAGGTGGTTGTTCAGAGGGAGGAAAGCAAATTGCTCCAAGTAAGCATTGAGGTTTAATCTCATGTTTAGCTTCCATTTTATTGATTGATTGATTTGAAAGGCAGATTGACAGAAGGGGATTAGAGATGCTAGAGTTAGGGATAGATAGAGATAAATAGAGATCTTTCATACAATTTTTTCACTCACCAAGTGGCTGCAAAAGTCAGGGCCAAAGCCAGGAATCTGGACTCCATCCTGGCCACTGGTGCCTTCCCAGGTACATTAGCAGGAAGCTGGACTGGAAGCATAGCACCCAGGACATGAAACTGCACTCCCATATGGGTTACCTATATCGCAGGCAGGGGCTTAACCTGCTGCACCACAATGCCGGCCCCAGTTTATGGGTTTTGGCAAATATATAATGACATGTATCTAGCACTACCATATCAACCCACATGCTCCACCTGTTCATTCCTCTCTTTTCAGGCCCCATGGAAGTTTTATTTTTTTTTAAGGTTTATTTATTTATTTGAAGGGCAGCACCAGAGAGAGAGAGAGAGAATCTTCCATTCACCCCAAATGGTTGCTACACCCCAAGCTGGGTGCATCTGAAGCCATGAGCCAGGAGCTTCCTTCAGGCCTCCCACGTGGATGTAGAGGCCTAAACTCTTGGGCCATTCTCTGTTGCTTTCCCAGGAGCATTAGCAGGGAGCTGGAATGGAAGCAGAGCAACTGGGACTCAAACAGGCAAGGCAGACAGTGGCTTTACCTGCTAGAGCCACAGCACCAGTGTCAGTTATCTTTTTTGTTATCTTCATAGTTTTGTTTTATTCAAATGCCATATAGTTGAAATCATAGTTTGTAGTCTTTAAACACTTATTTCTTTCATTTTGCAATATGCACTTCATGTTTCTCCAGGTCTTTCTGAGTATTGATCATTCATTTTTTTAAATTAACTGAATGTTGTTCCACTGTAAGGATGTTCCACAGTTTATCTATTCACGTATTTAAAGAGTTTTAGTTGCTTTCAGTTTTTGCCAGTTTGTTATTCTGTGAACATTCAAGGGCAGTTTAAGTTTCAATTCATTTGGGAAAAAAAAGCTAGGATTGTGATTGCCATCTCTTATGGTAAGATTATGTTTAGTTGTATTAGAAACTGCCAATTGAATTCCAAAGTGGCTGTATTAATTTGCATTCCCACCAATAATAAAGAGTGTTCCTGTTACTTTCACAGTTTTGTTTTACATTTGGAATTCTAAATAAATAAAGGTTTAAGAAAAGGAGAGTTAATTGTCTACATTGCTTCAGATAAAAAAAATTACAAGATGAATACCTTAAGTTAGGTTCAACTTAACATTCACAAATTTAGCTTACATAACATTTTGGAGAATATATTGGGACTTTATGCTCCACTAATTAAGACACATCTCATATCATTTTTCTTGAAATCCATGTTGAAAACCGGACCTCCCAAAGAGCAATACATTTCTTTACTGAAATGGTCTTTGTTGATATATTTTTCTTCCTGTGTCTCAGTACAAATTGGGCTAGAACGATTTTGACTAGATCAGTAAACCAGCATCTCAGCTTTTTTTTATTACCCTACATTCCATTTTAAAGTGACCTTTAAATAAATGTTTTCATCAGATCAAGCCATTTAATTTAATCTAATTTCACACCACTTTTCATAGATTTATTTTACTGTCTGTACACTTAAACACATTGATGGATATTTTTCAACAAACTATGGAATTTCTCACTAATGTGTCAAAAATATTTGTAATTTATTATCATGCATTTTGTAATTTGGGGTTATTTTTATTATTTTCTTAGAAGGATAACATTTATTTACATATCTGCAACTTTTAGTTAATGTTGAATTCACAGCACATTTTTTTTCTAGGAAATATTTTTAAACATAAATCTTGTAAAAAACGAAAGCAATCACATAGCAATTAGAATGACAATTGGTCATTAGTTCATCTATATGAAAATTTTATCATTGTTCAGCTTGTTATTCATCATCTATTTTGGAATGTCTCTGATATATTATTGCTCAGACATATGCTGTCTCAAAATGAGAAGCAAAAAAGCTTTGTTTTCTGGGTCTTTTTAAAAGGAAAATCTTATTCTCTTTGTTTTCATAGGAAAACACTCAACTCCAGGAAGGCAGAGTTTTAAAGTAATCGTTTGCCATTTTGGCTTATCCCCACACTCCTCCTCCCCAGAAGATAATCACGAACATCATTCTCATGTTGCAGGAGTCCCACACTCATCGATGCGGTTCCTCTGAGGACAGGTGAAGGTGTGGTGCTGGCTGTTTCCTTTCGATGTGTGGCTTCCCTTCTTTAGGTCCGTCTGCCTACAGAAGGGATCTGTTCTGTTCCACATTCCTGCTGTCAGGTGACTGCAGCAAGGCATCTGATCTCTGAATCCAGAAAGCAGGTGAATCCAAGTTGAGGATGGAGCACCAGGAAGATCCTCTGGTACCTTGCCCAAGTTGCTCCCCTAAATCATGAGTTTCTCCGTAAAGCTGATATTTTTATCCCTCCGTCTAGCTTCTTTTATTTCTTAATTGGTTCTCAATTTAGGGATAAATGGGATTTGATTTAACTTCAAAAATTTCCTTCTCAATTTGAAATAACTGCAAGGAACTAACCATTACCCAACACATCATTTAGATAAGAGATGTTTTTTAAGGGATGGGTTCCTATATTTATTGATCCCTTTGTGTATACTAAGAAGTATATAGCAATAATTTAATTTCATTTAATCACTCTAAATCTTACATTGAAAAAGATTTCACAGACAACAGTTCTAAATTTAGCACTAGAATTACTTGAGAATTCTTTCTCATAAATGTGTGAATTATAGAGGGTTCCAAAAAATCAAGGAAATGAAAGTTCCTTTTTTGTTACAAAAACATTTCATTTTCAGTAACTCTGATCCATATTTTTTTCAAACAATCTGGCATATTTATGGTAGTCATCTATGGATTTGGAAGTAGAAATCTGAAGACAGGATGCTTTGACTTATTCAATATGATGGCCGTTATTCTCTCAAAAGCACAGCCTTGGCTAAAAGCAAACTGTGGCCCTGTGTGCTCAGTGTGAGCTATCTGCTGCATTGAAACAAATTTGATCCAGTAAAACGAGAAGTTAACATTCTACATGTTATTTAATCTATGGATTTCTTACATTGGAAGCAGAACACAGCTGAGTTGTTGCTTCACGTTTCATTCTAGTGGCTTACAGCAGTGTAGCATGATCATTTAAAAGAAGCTCAGAGAGCGAAACCACTGGGAGGTTCTGCAAAACAACCATCTCCTTGTGCCCACTCATCTCGTCATATCAAAAGTTGCATCTCTTGACACTTGAAAAATGTTTTTCTGTTACCTATTTTGTTGCCTCAAAATTCATAGAATTTCTCAGCTTTTGCTAGCTCCTCAGTATAAACTGTTTATGTCTCCCAGAATAAATGAAAAATTCTCCAAAATGAGTTCAACATAAGCCGTAGTTCAAACTGGAGTTGGCTTACCAGATCACCTCCAGAGGACCAACACACTTGTCTTTCGGGGGCTGATGGGAGTGCATGTTTCTGATGGCTCATAATTTTGATCCACACCAGGAATTATCTTCAGCCATAGGGAATTGCTTTGTTTAAGGTTGCTTCACTCAGGATCCAACCTGTATCTCAACTCTTTCTCCATGTGCCTAATAATGAGTCTCACACTTCCTTAAATGATAACCCAAGATCACTGCTGGATGAATTTTCTGTGAAATTGTCCATCTCAGTGTCTGTTTCTGAGGAACTGGATTTTTTTTTTTTTATTTGACAGGTAGAATTACAGACAGTGAGAGAGAAAGACAGAGAGAAATGTCTTATCTCCACTGGTTCACTCCCCAAATGGCCACAACGGCCCATGCTGTGCCCATCCGGAGCCAGGAGCCAGGTGCTTCTTCCTGGTCTCCCATGTGTGTTCAGGGGCCCAAGAACTTGGGCCATCCTCCACCGCCCTTCCGGGCCACAGCTGAGAGCTGGACTGGAAGAGGAGCAATCGGGACTAGAACCCGGCGCCCATATGGAATGCCAGTGCTGTAGGCGGAGGATTAACCAAGTGAGCCACAGCGCCGGCCCAAGGAACTGGATTTAATACATTTGGTTCCAGAACAGGCAGAGAAAGTTTAGAGATCTAGTATTCAGGTTTAGCCTGGCACAGAGAACTCCATCTATGACAGTAAAAGGGACATGGATAATACCTGACATATGCTAATAGTTAAACTATTGAACTGTTCTCTAGTGCTGAATTTATATGGAATACAATGAAAAGCTATCCATTTGTTGGTGCAATATCTCTGGAATTTGAGAAATATAAGAGAAATTATACTTACAAACAATGAAATCTGGGACTCTTGCTGAGTGCCATTGATTCAATGAAGGGAGAAAATGACAGGGTTTAGGGGATAAATCCCTGTTTCAAAAGAAACTGAAAGCAGAGTCTTTTTGGTAATATTTAAGGAAACTAATTTCTTGCAGCTGGAGGGCATACAAAAATGGAGGATTTGGTTCAGTACTTAATCATACAATAGCAGAGCTTCAAGGAAGTTTGAACTCAGCCCTGGCATTTTTCCTTACACCACACTCAAGAGACTATCAAGGAGTTGTACATTGCTCAAACCCATATGGCCATAGATGATTTCTGACAGTCTCACTAAGTTGTAAAGATGGATAGCTCTAGCACATCATCATAGATATAAGGGTCATATCAAAGATTAGGCATGAGTAGGACCAGAAGGCACAAGTAAACTGTCAAACAGTGTCCCGTATTTCTAACTGGTAATCAATTTTACACAAGCTTCTCACTTAGCTTTATCCTACGGTTTCATTGGATCTACCTTATAAAAAGCTAAGTCTAGTTAATGGATGTATAGCTAAGTATATGGGTACATGGACAGTACAAAATTCTTATCTGGTTGATCTGAAGACTGAAAGGGGAAAACATGGAAGATTGCGTGGGCATAATGTATAAAGATCTTTGTATGCTTGTTAATATTCACTAGATAGCAACTGCCAAAGCAGAGGCAGTAAGCAAGCATGTAGACTGAATGATTTGGCAATTGACATCAACCAGCTTTTGTCAGTGATCATCCTGCTATTTCGGTACAATGAATACACAAATGCAGTGATCATGGTGGCAGGGATGGAAAGTGAGCATAGACTCATTAAACAAATCTGTTACCATGGGCAATTAACTCAACAGTGTCAATCCCGGTCCACCACTACTTTTTGAGAAATCTGCAATCCACAGAAATTATCATAAAGTCCCTTCTTCAGCACTATTTCTTGAGGTGATCATTAAGATTTTTTTGGAAAAACTATTAATTTGATATTTTTTCTGTGGACAGTGATTCATGTTGACTGGGAACAACATTCTTCCTTCCTTGAAGCCCGTTATCCATCAACACTATTTGTAGAATTGCTGAGTTTTGAATCTACAAAGAAATCAAGAAACTCCACAACATCAAAACAAACAACCCATGTAAGAGATGGGCAAGGACCTCAATAGACACTTCTCAAAAGAGGAAATCCAAAGGACCAACAGACACATGAAAAAATGTTCAAGATCACTAGCAATCAGGGAAATGCAAATCAAAACCACAATGAGGCTTCACCTCACCCCAGTTAGAATGGCTCACATTCAGAAATCTACCAACAATAGATGCTGGAGAGGATGTGGGGGAAAACGGACACTAACCCACTGTTGGTGGGAATGCAAGCTGGTTAAGCCACTATGGAAGTCAGTCTGGAGATTCCTCAGAAACCTGAATATAAACCTACCATACAACCCAGCCATCCCACTCCTTGGAATTTACCCAAAGGAAATTAAATTGGCAAACAAAAAGCTGTCTGCACCTTAATGTTTATTGCAGCTCAACTCACAACAGCTAAGACCTGGAACCAACCCAAATGCCAATCAACAGTAGCCTGGATAAAGAAATTATGGTGCATGTACTCTATTGAACACTATACAGCAGTCAAAAACAATGAAACCTGGTCACTTGCAACAAGATGGAGAAATCTGGAAAACATTATGCTGAGTGAATTAAGCCAGTCCCAAAGGGACAAATATCATATGATCTCCCTGATTGGCAACAACTAACTGAGCACCAAAGGGGAAACCTGTTGAAGTGAAATGGACACTATGAGAAACGGTGACTTGATCAGCTCTTGTCCTGACTGTTGATGTACAATGTAATACTTTATCCATTTTAGTATTTTTTTGTTCTAGTTAATACTATTAGTTGAACTCTGTAATTAACACACAATTATTCTTAGGTGTTTAAATTTTAACTGAAAAGTGATCCCTGTTAAATATAAGAGTGAGAATAAGAGAGGGAGGAGATGTACAATTTGGGACATGCTCAATCAGACTTGACCCAAATGGTGGAGTTAGAAACGTGCCAGGGGATTCCAATACAATCTCATCAAGGTGACATGTACCAATGCCATCTCACTAGTCCAAGTGATCAATTTCAGTTCAAAATTGATCACACTGATAGGTCTAAGAGTCAAAGGGATCACACAAACAAGACTAGTGTCTGCAAATACTAACTGATAGAATAAAAAAGGAAGAGAACGATCCAACATGGGAAGCGGGATGCACAGCAGACCCATAGAATGGCGGATGTCCTAAACAGCACTCTGGCCTCAGAATCAGCCCTAAGGCATTCGGATCTGGCTGAAGAGCTCATGAGAGTATTTTAGGCATGGAAACCCAAGACACTCTGGCAAAAAACAAAAACAAAAACAAAAAAAAAACAAAAAAAAAAACAAAACAAAAAAAAAAAAACAAAAAAACAAAAAAAAAACCCTAAATGAAAGATCTCTGTGAGTGAGATCCCAGTGGAAAGAACGGGGCCATCAAAGAAGGAGGTGCCTTTCTCTGAAGGGAGGAGAGAACTTCCACTTTGACTATGACCTTGTCGGAATAAGATTGAAGTCAGCGAACTCAAAAGGCTTCCATAGCCTTGGCAACTCATGACTAGAGCCTAGGGAGATTACTGACGCCATAAACAGGAGTGTCAAATTGTTAAGTCAACAACAGGAGTCACTGTGTACTTACTTCTCATGTGTGGATCTGTCTTTAATGTGTCGTCCAATGTGAAGTAATGCTATAACTAGTACTGAAACAGTATTTTTACACTTTGTGTTTCTGTGTGGGTGCAAACTGATGAAATCTTTACTTAATATATACTGAATTGATCTTCTGTATATAAAGATAATTGAAAATGAATCTTGATGTGAATGGAATGGGAGAGGGAGCGGGAGATGGGAGGGTTGTGAGTGGGAGGGAAATTATGGGGGGAGGAAGCCAATGTAATCCATAAACTGTACTTTGGAAATTTATATTTACTAAATAAAAATAAGAAAAAAAGAATTGTTGAGTTTTGATCCCCAGACATTGGATCATACATATAAGTTTCTAGGAATAAGGAACTTTGCTTACTGCAAAGTAAATAAGGTGGGCAGGTTCATAATTATGGAATTCTCTCTTTCTATTATATGAAACTCTATTATATAGTAGATATAAAAGTTATGTCATATCATATATAACATATATCAATTATAACATAATTATAGAATCTAATCTTCCTATCATATATAAATTGTAAACTTATATATACAACTTATATATTATATACAACACCATCCAGAATCTGTCAGCTTGATGGAGCAGCAATATAAGATAATTCAAATATGATGATACTGTGAGTTTGAAAGCTGTCATCATTCTCAGTGTTTTTCTATATACCTTAGATTCGGCTTAAATAGTATTTTTTTTTTTTGACCGGCAGAGTTAGACAGTGAGAGAGAGAGACAAAGAGAAAGGTCTTCCTTCCATTGGTTCACTCCCTAAATGGCCGCTATGGCCTGTGCGCTGCACCAATCTGAAGCCAGTAGCCGGGTGCTTCCTCCTGGTCTCCCATGCAGGTGCAGGGCCAAGCACTTGGGCCATCCTCCACTGCCTTCCTGGGCCACAGCAGAGAGCTGGACTGGAAGAGGAGCAACTGGGACAGAATCTGGCGCCCCAACCGGGACTAGAACCCTGGATGCCGGCGCCGCAGGTGGAGGATTAGTCAAGGTGAGCCGTGGTGTCTGCCATCGGCTTAAATAGTATTGACTCTTCACCATACAGAGAATATGGGGTCCCAAGAAATATGAATGAAGGAGTGGCCCTGCATATTCTCACTTCTACTTGGCAGTTTTGGTCTTACATTCTCCAGAATTTTAGGTTCTGTGATCTAGAGATTCTGGTTCATAGAGGAAGAATGCTTCTACCAGTAAGACTGCGAAAGTTATACTGAAGTTTAAGCTGTGGCTGCCACAATATTACTTTGGGTTCTGACTCAAAAGACCATCTGGCAAGGAAAGGAGACTGGCCAAGCTCAGAGACTGACCATCTAGAGGAAGTGAATCTGACTTTATATAATTAGGGCAAAAATAGTAGATGCTTTGTGCTATGGTTGCGCTTTTGGATGACTCCTGGGGTTCTAATATCCAGTTGTAGTGTTATGTGGACAAGTATGCAGCCACTTCCTCATCAAGGCATGATAAATCGGGGGTCCATAAACCTTAGAGATGAAAGTTTTTACCAACTTAATGGCTACTGTGGATTATAACATAATAGATTCAATTGTAATAATTCACATTTTATTGACTTAATGGACTAAAGCAGGAACTGCCAAACGTTTTCCATGAAGGTTCATATACTGTCAATTCTATGGGTACTATGACTTCTGTTAAAATTATCATCACTGTCACATGATAGTGAAGAAAAAGTGTATACTAGGTGAAAATGAGTGAGCATGTCAGGATTTATCCCAACTAACACTTGGGCTATATTAATAGATTCAATGTACTATGGAATCACTTTCTGTTGTTGTCAGCATGCATTCTGTATGTACAGATCAAAACTAGTGACTTCTTTCATGCAATAATCACTTATTGCATGCTATATACTTATTTGATTTTGTAATAATCACTGCAAATGTCATCTTAAATGATTATTTAGGATGATATTTAAATAATGCTCACAGTGCTTACATTACCATGAGGAATACAATTTTCAATTTGTTGTTCAACAACAAGTTGTAATATGTTCTCTGAAGGAAAGATTTAAGTTTTTATAGGAGCACCTAATAAATGAGAATGGAAGCTGGACTACAGAGTCAGGAAATACATGTTTTAGGTAATGAAATTCTGCTGCAATAGAAGAAGGAAGTTATTAGACCAAAGGAAATGGTACAGTGTATATAGAGGGAGCATGGTGAGTGAAGGCTCTATAAACAAAGGAAGAATGGTTTTTCTGAGACCCTAATAGATGATTCATCAGACTCATATGAGCAAAATTGGAGGTGGCATAGGAAGCGTCATGATTTAAGCCACATCTCAAATGGAGCTGTTGAAATATTGCTGCTTTAGATATGAAAGTTTGGAGAAAGAAACCCTAAGTGTAATTCCAAGGCTACTATCTTGTGAAGACAGCTCTGTGGGAACTCATTAATAAGTCAGAATGAAAGTAAAAATGAAAGTAATAATGAGTAAGAATGAAATAAATTCAGAGTTCAAATATTATAAATTTAGGTGTCTTAAATGCAAGAAAACTACAAAGAGTACATGAAAAATATAAATAAAAGATTAGCTTATGAACATACAAGATTTATTTTGAAATTCATGCTTAGTTTTTTGTAATATACATTTTACATGAATCCTTCATTCATCAGATACAAGTGAACTTATATATTAGAACAAAGGATCTCAACATGGGAAGCGAGATACACAGCAGACCCATAGAATGGCGGATGTCCTAAACAGCATTCTGGCCTCAGAATCAGCCCTAAAGGCATTCGGATCCGGCTGAGAAGCCCATGAGAGTATTTCAGGCATGGAAAGCCAAGACACTCTGGCAAAAAAAAACAAAACAAAACAAAACAAAACAAAAACAAACAAAAAAAAAAACAAGAAACAAAACCTAAATGAAAGATCTCTGTGAGTGAGATCCCAGTGGAAAGAACAGGTCTTCAAAGAAAGAGGTACCTTTCTCTGAAGGGAGGAGAGAACCTCCATTTTGACTATGACCTTATCTAAACAAGATAAGAGTCGGTGAACTCAAAAGGCTTCCATAGCCTTGGAAACTCATGACTGGAGCATAGGGAGATTACTGATGCCATAAACAGGAGTGTCAATTTGTAAAGTCAACAACAGGAGTCACTGTGCACTTACTCCTCATGTAGGATCTTTGTCCTTAGTGTGCTGTACATTGTGATTTAATGCTATAACGAGTACTCAAACAGTATATTTCACTTTGTGTTTCTATGTGGATGCAAACTGTTGAAATCTTTACTTAATGTATACTAAACTGATCTTCTGTATATATAGAAAATTGAAAATGAATCTTGATGTGAATGGAAGGGGAGAGGGAGTGGGAAAGGGGAGGGTTGCGGGTGGGAGGGAAGTCATTGGGGGGGAGCCAATGTAATCCATAAGCTGTACTTTGGAAATCTATATTCATTAAATAAAAGTTAAAAAAAAAAGAACAAAGGATCTGAATACAAGCCCAATTTCAATATATACATTTTGAAATCTTTAGAGAGTTGAAGACACAGGAGAAAATGGATGAGAATTAAATAGGTTCTATATCCCAGCCTTGAGTAAATCCAGTATTTAATGTTTTAGAGGAAATCTATTACCTTTTTTTTTTTTTTTTGATAGGCAGAGTTAGACAGTGAAAGAGACAGAGACAGAGAGAAAGGTCTTCCTTCCATTGGTTCACCCTCCAAATGGCTGCTACGGCCAGCGTGCAGTGCCGATCCAAAGCCAGGAGCCAGGTGCTTCTCCTGGTTTCCCATATAGGTGCAGGGCCCAGGGGCCTGGGCCACCCTCCACTGCCTTCCTGGGCCACAGCAGAGAGCTGAAGACTAATAAGTATATAGTAGGACTGAGATTTCTGATATCAAAGTGCCTCACTAACCACGTTAAGACTCTCAAATCTTCCATTGTAGCATTTAGAATTATCTTATAATCTAAGTATTCTGGGTTTGCAGTATTATTTACAAAACTGTACTTGTGCCCATGCATTAGACTAGTGGAATGTATTTTATAAAAATTAAATGTTTGAAAGGTCATAAAGTGATTTGTAAACAAATTTTCATTATATAAAATAAAATAATTATTATTTATCTTATTTATCAGGAAAAGTGAGAATTATGAAAAATAATGTATATATCTACCAAATGGTATATTAGGAATATTAAATATTAAAATAAGCTGAGGTTTTATGTATTACCTGGGATTTGAAAAGGTTTTAAAGGTTTCCAGAAAAACTACATTTCAAAAATTTCAATAATGTATAATTCCCTTCAATGTATGACATGATGGATGAGAGAGAGGAAACCTTCTTTAGATCCTGTTGTTCACCCTCTTCTATTTGAAGGAAAAGTATTTTCAGGCTTAAAAACACAGGATGAATATTAGTTCCTTTGAATTAAAGCCAGAAACCTTGATGGGATTTTGTGAGAAGCTGATTTGTCCTCCTGGCTAAAATGAACTGTCCTTAGGTGCTGAGAAGCCTTGAAAATATGAATGCCCTCCAGTATCAGTGCTATTTAAATGTTTTTACAAATTAATTGAATATTTGCAAGTGGGCAAATGGTAGATTTCTTTGTGATATTGTTTCTCAATTAGAAACAAAATAGAAAGGGCAAAAAAAAGATGTTATATCTGTTCACAATTATTACGTGCCTAGTGTGTTAGCATGCAAGGTTAGCCGAGTCAAGGGTACTGAAGAAGAGAGTAAGGTTCACTTCTGTTGCAGTAGCCTTTAGGCAGTGGGTCTAAGACATAAATCCCTGCTTAACAATAATGCAATAAGAGAGGTTAAGACTTCGTTATAGACAAGGGTGTTTGAATATACCTATTTGTCGCTCCCCCTCTTCGTGGAGGAACGACACTAGACCCTGCATAGGTTTCCTATCCGAGTCACGGCACCATTATGTCGCTCCCCGTCTTTGTGGAGGAACGACACAGGACCCTGCACTGTTCTTTTGTCTGTTCGGCCCTCCCCGGGTTTGCTGCTGGTTTTTCCCGGGTTGGCTACCGTCCCTTCCACCTCCGTGGAAGGGCGGTTCCCCCTGCCACTTTCCCCACTTCCACGGGGGAGCGGCACACCGCCGGCCGGCTCTCTCGGGGGCTGCTCAGGTGTTCCTCATAGATGTTCCTGGTGCATGTTGTCTCTCTCCTCCTTTATAGTCCTCTTCCACCAATACCAACTCTGCTACCCACACGCCGAGTACGCTGCTCTCCTCCAATTAGGAGCAGGTCCTGCTGTTTATTGGTTGAACTGGAGGCAGCTGTGTAGAAGCTGTTTCCTCCTCTCCCAGCGCCATATTGTGGGAGAGCAGATGCATAGAATAAGTCTTAATTCCAGTAACTTAGTCTAGTCCGAGTTGCTCCCAGTTGCTCCCCACACCTATTTCTTGTTTAGATGATGATTTAAGGCAACCCTCCAACTTTCTTTGAAGAGTAAGGGAGATAAGATCCCAGGGAAGGCATGATGTGTCACCTAGTAACAACAGGACTGATCCATATCACTAACCCCGCTAAATCTCCAGGAAAAGTTGGTTAGAGGGAAACATCTGGTTCCATTGTTGACTTTTTCTCATGATCTCAATAAATAACCTTGCTTAAATATGTAGATGTTAAGTCACAAAATTTAATATGCCTGCATTAATAAATTAGGGAATAAAATGATTTATCATACACATTGAAATGGTGCACACAGGCGAGCAACAAGAATGTTTTCTTCCAAATTGTCTTGGCTTATGTAGAAGAGTTCATGGAACTTCTCCCTGAAGCTAAAAGGAGAATGTTTGCCTCTTCCACCCCGTCAACTTTTTCATAAACATTGTGACATTCTAGTCCAGTACTAGTCTAGTCTTCCTCCTTAGGGGTTGCAACCACAGTTTAGATTCCATATTATCTTGAGTTCCCATTGGTGTTGCCTCTCTCATTCTTCTGAGTCAAAGTCTTTGGGAATAACACATAGTTCTAACTATCAAGATGAACCAAGGGGAATATTCCAATAATATTAGATGAATTTATTACAGGAAATCATTGCTTTCTTTATTTCAGTGCTAGATGGCAATGACTGTGCCAGCCAGTCTCCTACGTGTGGGGATACAGCATCTAACCAACCACAGAAAACCTCACAGAGCTTCAATTGTATGTGTTAGCAAAGGGTTATTTTATGAGACTAACATGAGAAGATGGTAATCACTGGGACTCTAACTTTTCTTTTACTAGTCCAGAAGATCAGGGGGACGTCATTAAGTACAAACAAGTAATTTGACAAGGTTTCTTACAATTGTTTTGTGTCTGAGAAATAGAACAAAATGTTGTGTCATTGGGATAATATTAAGCAATTGGAATGAAGGAAAACAGTTTTGAATAGTAATAGACACATTTGCAGTGGTGTTTTGAAGAACTTGTTTAGTTAACATTTTATATTAATAAATCAAAGTCTTCAAGAATATGATATAATATATATTATAATTATATTAAATTATATGTTGGAAAAAGAAATAAAGTTCAATGAAATACAACAGATATGAAATAAACTAAATGTATGGAAATCATTTCAAATTATTCTAAAATATGCTCTACACATATGAGAACTTCCTGTAGGGGTTCAACCTTTTCATGTCCCTCTCTTGATGGCACCTGCTAAGTTGCACTATATTCTGACAACTTTCATTTTCTCACTCTTTACTGACTGTTGTGCAAATCAAAGAAAAATTTAGATGCCACTGTTGCATTCTTGAAGATCTAGGTTGAAATTCTGGCCTTTTCCTCATATCTGAGATAAAGCAGATGCCATAATTGATAGTTTTGTTATATTTTTATTGTTGTAATATTATTAATTTTAATAAGTTCCTTCTCCCATCAACATAGATGCAGGATCCAGAGTCACTTAGTTTTTCATATCTACCATGTTTCAATGTTGGAATAATTGGAACTTTTAATAAAATTTGCTGAGTTTCTTACATTTCTGGGTGACTGAAATTTAGATGAGAGTAGATAGTTTCAATAAAAGAAAGTGACCATAAAATAACCATAAAATGCCACCAATTAGCATGGCTCTTTCAAGGCAAAATGTTACAATAATAAGTGCAAGAATAGCTTTAATTACTCAAAGACAAATATAACTTATATAGGAGGGAGGGCCATAAATCCCTCACTCTCATAATGGACGTAGCTGTTAGGGCTATGCTGTGTCATGTCCATCTTATGTAGTTTTTGTTAAGAGAGATAATGGGGTTACAGTGATAGAAATGGGTTAAGTTCTTAAAAATACAAATGGTGAAATATTATTCTTGAGCTAAACCCTGAGTTTTGAGAGATGTTACTTGCCAATGACTTGTATCAAAGTCAAGCATGAATTATTAGACACAGATGTGAATCAAGAAAATAAATGCAGCTGCTTTGGGATTGTTTGGCTCAGTCAAAGCCTTGGCAGGATGACATTTTCCTTTTGTTGGAATTGTATAAAAGAAACCCTGGAAGGCAAATATTCCTAATATATAACTTTTTGATAGATGATTTCTGCAAATAGATTGTCTGCTGTTGATTAACATAAAAGATAGATGTAGGGGCAGCGTTAGGGATGTTTGTGAGAATAAGGCTGATCTCTAAATGGTTCATTGAACCAAATATGGCCCCTTTTTTCCTAAAATATATCAGTTTTGTTGAAAAATGTTATCTCAAATTCTGGATGTAGCACTTTTCTGGTATGAGTACATGTGAGTAAATTCTGTGAACATTGATCTTCTTATACATAAAATACAGGTAATGAAAATTAGGGCTAGTGCAAAGATGAACTGAAATAGCAAAGTTAAATAGTGAATTATTATGAAGATTAAATTATATAATAGAGGCAGTACATTTATCCCTGTATCTGGCACAGAGTACACTCAATTTTCAATCACTACTACTCAGCTTCTCTTCCCCAGAGAAGGAACTATCCATAAGTGCAAGTTATTTGCCAAATATCCTGAATTATGAGTATTATTTGTGATAGAAAATTATTTAAAAGCACAGGTAGATAAAGCTCAACAATTTTCACTTCAAGAAAAGGACATTATGGGTAAAATAATTTTCATGCCATCAAGATGCTTCAAAAATGGGTGAAATGTGAGAGTGTACATAGAAGGGATAGCTATCATTTGAGCCTTGAAGGAAAGGGTGATACAAGTGATGAGTCTAAGGTAGACTTTCTTTAAGGAAGGTAACAGCACTCCCCAAGGACCACCTGGGTCCTCGCTTTCATTAATATATTCTTCCCTGTATGTGTTCTTTCAGTAGATTAGAATCACTATGTGAACACAAAACCAAAACATCAAAAAGTCATTGGAATTTTTATTAAATAATTTTTTACCTTGAAAATTTCTTTTGAGATTTTTATACCATTGAATTGTCTTATATAAAACCTCTATGCCTTTATGCTTGTCTATTATTCAATATTGTTTTATTTTCCTCAAAAAACCATGTACTATCTGTCCAACTTCTTAATGATTCTATTTACTTCACCCTGCTGTAGGTACAAGATGACTTTCAAAAGTCAATGAAAAATTGAATTGAAAGATATGTTTATTTCAGTGCAAATATTATTGAAATTGTATATAGAAGAGAGTTTTTTAAAAGTTCATGGAAAGTGAGTATTATAAAACTGTGCATGGATTTCAATTTTTTTGCAACAGAATGAGCTTATCTATTACTAATTTATCCAAGAATGAGTCCAGGTCTGCCACATGTGTGACTGGAACCCAGGTGAAGACTTGAGCCATCACTCTTGTCTGCCAGGGTCTGCATTAGCAGGAAGTTGGAAATAGGAACTGGAGCTGGATATAGAACCCAGGCACTTATGGGGGATGCAGGAATCTTAACCACAAGTCCAAATGGCTATGGCTAGAGTGGCTTTATTCACAGTATATGAAGTGGTATACAAACTGTCATGGAATATGAGCATTTTACATGATGACAAAAATGAGTTATCAAGTCATAAACAGATATGAGGAATCTTAAACACATGTGGTAAGTAATGCACGCCTATATGGAAAGGCTGCCTACAATATGATTTCAAGTATATGACATTCTGGAAGAGCCAAAACTATGGAGACAGTAAAAAATAATAACAGTGACTTTTGTCTTTTTGTTCCTGAATATTTCACTTAGCATAATGTCTCCTGAGTTCATCCATGACGGTGTAAAAACAATAGATGAGTGGTTTTTTTTTGTGTTTATAAACACATTTTCTCTATCCTTTAATTCGTTGATAGACACTTAGTTTGATTCCATATCTTGGTGAATAATGTGCATGACCTCATATGTGTACAATCTAAAAAGCTGATCTTATAGTTGTATAGATCAGAATGTGAATAGTAGAGGTTGGGATAGTTGGAGGGGGAGACTGGGAAGATGTTGGTCAAAAAAGACACAAAATTACAGTTAGATAGAGGAGTAAGTTTAAGAGTCTAATGTATAGTGTGGTGACTATAATTAATCACCTGTTATATTCCTGAGAAAGGCTAATAGAGTAGGTGTTAAATATTCTTATCACAAAATAACAACCATAACTTTAATTATCTAGTTTTAAATATTCCTATATATATATAAAATTTTAGACTTAATAAATACAATTTTATCTGTAATTTAAAGATACATTTCAGGTGACAGAGCTAAGCTCCTGGCTCCTGGCTTTAGACAGACCCAGCTCCAGATGTTGTGGTCATTTGGGGAGAGAACCAACAAACGGAAGACCTTTCTTTCTGTCTGTATCTCTGCCTTTCAAATAAAATAAACAATCTTCAAACATTACAATTCAAAACAAATAAATCATAGCCCAGGGCACCACAGGAGGGAGAGGGGGTATGGGGGAGAGGGAGAGGGAAAGGGAGTGAGGGAGTGGGAGAGAGGGAGTAGGAGAGAGGGAGTGGGAGAAGGAGAGGGAGAGGAGGGAGAGGAGGAGGGGGAGGAGGAGAAGGGGGGAGATCTTTCATCTGGTGGTTCTACAGGACTGTAGCAGCCAGGTCTGGTTGAGATGGAGGCCTGTCAGGACCTCAAGCATTTGAACAACCTTCTGCTTTCCTAAGCACATTAGTGGAGAGCTGGATTGGAAGTACAACAGCTGGGATTTGATCTGGTTCTCTTCTATAGGGATGCTGGTCCAGTCAGCAGTTTAACCTGCTATGTCACACAGCTGTTCCAAAAATTTGCATATAGTTTTCCCTACATTTATAAGTATTTTCCTAGTGTAGATATTATTTTCCATTCACTGAAATCCATTTATGACTCAACTGAAGTTCATAGGATATCATCACTGTTTACTACTGAGAGCAAAATTTCAGCCTTTGTAGAAAAAAGTAACATAAACAGATTGAATGCATATTTTAATTCCAAAGCTAGATTTGTAGAACAAGGTTGTATTTCTTCAAAGTCAGATGAATGATTCTATTTAGTTCTTTATAAGATGGCAATTATAAATAATTCATTGATTTGAATAAAGTAACCCCAGTGAGTTTTGTGTATATAGAACATCTTAGCCATTAATTATTATGAGGAAGCCAGGTTAATTATTAATACAATGATTTTTTTTTTCAGAAAAAGATTGCTAAATTCTTCTTTGCAGATCTTTGGCCCAACACAAATGAAACCTACTTTAGTAAAGTTAGGTGAATATATGGGTAGAATAGTGAGAAACTGACTGAAGCCAGACTGTGGAAAGGACAGATAATATAGCAACAGAGGAGTTTTTGCAACAGTAACTGAGATTCAACCACTCTCTACCCATGCCACCCTGATAGAAAAGGAGACTGAATCATTATAACCTTGGGGAACTGTGCTTGATCAGTGCTGCCTGATGCCCTACCATGAGGAAACCACTAATGCTGCAAGGGAAAACAGCAGTGGATGCTACTGATGGATTAAGCAGGTTGAGGTGGTTACCCAGTGCCAAGAAATCATCATGAAGAGGAATGAAATATACAGTCACATGATTGATATTGCATTGCCTATAAAGTATATTTATAATCTGTTTTCGGTTTGGCTTGTATGTAAATGTCTGATGATTTCCAGAGATCAGATTGAAATATTTGTGCATATAAATAAAACCTGAGATTACTTCTTACAGCCTACTGAGAAACACAATTTGAAAATACAGTGTTATATTTCTGTGCTTTGTTAGTGTAGTATTACAAAATCTTCCAAGAAAAAAAGTGATTTCTACTTGCTATTCTTGAGAAATAGGTATATAGAATAAAATATAGTAATTGGTGTTCAGGAATGGGTAGATGAGTATTCTATTAAAATCCAAATGAAAATAGCCCTTCCTGGTGCTCATTTCTAAAAAGTCACAAACTTTGGCAATGTTAGGGACCTTCCCACCATCAATTCTCACATTCTGAGGGTAATCACTAATGACCCAATTTGCATTTGTTATGTACATGATGTTGTTCTCCTGTCCCTGTATCTTTTTAATGTATATATGGCTATGGAGAGAGCAAGTCTTTCTCACAATAAAAAAAAAAAAGTCAAGTGAAACTGTTTCTATATTTATTATGTTTCCTCCCACTGTCTACAGTTTATTTATGTGAATGTCTATGACATGGTTTCCTTGGTAACCAAAAGGAACCTGGATCTGAGTGACTAAACCTCAGGCTGGCAGATTCAGGCATCCATTGTGTGCATAAAATGACTGCTCAGTGGAATATTCAGTAAAACATGAAAAATCAATACCAAAATTGTTATTGAATTGAACTCTTTCTAGAGTTTTCCTTTTGGAGACTTTAGCATCTTTCTAGACACTAGATTCCTATATAATTAGTTACAATTCAGGAGAAATGCATTCTAGAAGCCATTTTAGAAAATTACGCTAGAGAGACAGTTCCCCTTTCCATAAGCGTTTACTATTAATTGCAACAGCTATAGCTCTCATCTGAGTGACATCTAGGGTTCAAATGTTTAGCAACAGAGGATCACATAATTAACAAAACACGACTTATTATACCTCTGTTTGTCACATTTCCAGAGGAAAACGCTAACAGAGATGTGGCAGGTCATGAAAAGATGATTGATTTTAGTCAGATCCTACATATTGGAAACAGCACCTTGTTACCATTGCTCATTATAAAAGAATAGCAAAATATTTTCATTCTAATTTCTGGCTTATTTATGTTGTCCTATTTCATAGTTAAATTTTCAACCTCTGCTATTGGATTTAATTATGTAAAACATCACCTCTTTCCCTCAGCTGTTTTCTTGATGGTCTAAGATGACCTTTGTCATACAAGGCTTGTTTACTGAAATATTTAATATTGATGAAATTTTCTGTCATGTTATCACTGGAAAATTCATATCCTAAAAATATAAACTGCTACCAAAGATATATACAGAATGTGCAGAGATTAGTGGGTAGAAACTGGTAAAGGCATAATTGTGTTTAACCTCTGTGGCACCTGAACAATCACTTTAATAATCATGTTGTTTTTGGTATCAACCTCTTAACGTTTCCCTGCAGTTCAGGAAGCTGCTTTATCATATGGTGAGTAACAAAACTCTGTCAGGTTTCATAACCTCCTGTTTTATTGTGAACAGTTTTTGTAAATATTATAATCAAATTGACTCTGTTTCCCTTGGCAGGAACACTGGTACTGTGAGGTGTTTGGTGTTTCTTTTACATCCTAAGTTTCCTCCCCACCCCCATCCTTTCATGCCATGAATTGCTGCCGGCAGGCATGTCAAAGACTGAATCACTCTGACCTATTCTCTGCCTTCCCCAGTGAATCAAACGCATACATCATCAGCACTGCTTTCCTTCGGTAGCACTCGCTGTTCACATTATCTACCTCTGCTTTTGGATATTAAGCAACAGAAATTAAAAGATGCAACAAATCCTTATTCAAAGAAACACCCTTCCTGACTCCAGGTCTTTTGCACTCTTTTGTTTACCTGGGATGATGAAATTCTGTCTTTTACTGACAAAGCTATTCCCTCACCTTGCAAACAGCTCCCCAGATTTGAAATCCTGTGCAAAGGAATATTTGGTTTATTTCTCAAAAAATGGATTTTGGGTTAGTACACACAGAAGATTTCTTTTCTTTCATTCTTTAAGATCCAAATGTTGAGGCAGATTTTATTGGTCACTACCTGCAGTGGCATATTAGTTACACATTTTTCTTCTGCTCTTTTCATCGACATAACAAGTAAGTCACCATTTAAAATACTGATGTATTTTGAAATGTATTTCAAGAGATCTACAAATTCTATGCTTTTACTTAAAAAGCAGACACCTAGGTGATGATCTGAGCTGTTATTACACAAATGCAACTATAGTTGATGTATATCTGAATTCTGCCAGTGTATATATTGGCAATGTTATTTAAAATGGTTGTGTTGAGGTGGGTGTTGTGGTAAAGTTGTTGCACTGTCAGTTGAGACACTAGCATCCCATGTTGAAGTGTCTAGGATTGAGTTTCACCTCCCTGATCTAGCTTTCTGCTAATGTGCACCC
This sequence comes from Oryctolagus cuniculus, assembly GCF_051225735.1. NCBI lineage: Eukaryota > Metazoa > Chordata > Mammalia > Lagomorpha > Leporidae > Oryctolagus > Oryctolagus cuniculus. The sequence goes on from NC_142880.1 coordinate 47,015,567, forward strand.
TGTTAGGGAGCAGATGATTGCTAAATTACTTGGATACCTGTTACCCACATGGGAGACCTGGATGGAGTGCTGGCTCCTGGCTTTGACCTGGCCCAGCCCTGGCATTGTAGTCATCTGGGGAATGAACCAGCATATAGAAGATTCTTCTCCTCTCTCTCTCCCCCACATCTTTCAAATAAATTTAAAAAATTGAACTTTGAAAAATAGATAAGAAAATGATTGTGTTACCAGGAAATGCCTAGAAAGATGTTTTATGGTGTTTCTATCAGGAAGCACAGTTGTGGCAGTGTCTTAAGATAGAAAGTTTTGCCAAAAATGAAAACAAATCTTATCTGAATAGGGTGGTCTCTTTTGAGGTCATTGAACTGGTCATTCCATGGAGATCCAGAAACACTGTCAACTCATTTACTTTGTCTCTTCTGAGAATATTGCATCTAAATTGAGACTTGAGGTAAGAGTGAGGATTTGGAGATCTAAGCAAAAAAGCTGATTTGGGAAGGAACTGATTATTAATATGGAGCTGATAAAGGACCCATGCATCACAAGTGAAGTGAGCTGGGCAGATACTGTTACTACATGGGCTGAGATACAAACTAGGCCCAGCTTTTAAGCAAAATCTAGTGGGATGTGAGGCAGTTTTCACTTCATCTCCTGAAGATTTAATCGAAAACTATGTGATAAAGGTTGAAAACATCACTCTGATCGTGAGAGAATAGAGTATGAAGGAAGAGAAAGCACACTAATAAAGAGGTCACTGCAGGACTGCCTGAGATGAGGTTTTTATTCGAGAGGCTGATGTTGGAGCTAGGAACAAGTGGAGAGATTCAAGATACGTTGCTGGAATTAATTAATAATACTTGCTGATAGATGAGACATTGGAGGAACGATAAGGGAGGAAGATAACTCTAAGTCTTCTAATGTGAATAACTAACAACTCAGGTAGGAAAAATTAAATATGATTAGCATTTCTGGAGGAAATGAAGGACTCTGGTTTAAATGTAGTAAGGTTGAAGTAACCATAAGACAGCTGAGTAGAGATGGCACAAGGGATGTTATGTATATGAAACTTACTTTCACTGAAATGGTTGGTTTGGGTCTATTAAATTTGGGAGACAAACATACAGAAGATAGCTGATGCAATGTGCATGAATGGAGTCACACAGAAGAGCATGTGAAGGAAATCATACGAAGTCGTAAGACGAAACACTGGGGGCCTGTGCTGTGGCATAGCAGGTGAAGCCGCTGCCTGCGGTGCTGGCACTCGCCAACATGGGCGCCGGCTACAGTCCTGGCTGCTCCGCTTCCAATCCAACTCTCTACTATGGCCTGAGAAAGCAGTAGAAGATGGCCCAAGTCCTTGGGGCCCTGCACTCATGTGGGAAACCTGGAGGAAGCTCTTGGCTCCTGGCTTTGGATCAGGCAGCTCTAGCCATTGCGGCTAACTGGGAAGTGAATCAGTAGATTGAAGATGTCTCTCTCTCTCTCTCTCTCTCTACCTCTCTCTGTAACTGTCTTTCAAATAAATACAATAAATCTTTAAAAAAGAAAGAGACCAAACATTGAGGAATCATGAAATTTAGTTTTGGGATCCACCATGAGGAGCAAGTCAGGGATATGGAGAAAGGGAGAACATGCTAAGAGGAAAAGTGGAAAGTGAGTTATCCTGAAAGCCAAGAGAGGAGAAAGTTTCAAGCAGATAAAGACAAAAAGTCAAAAGCTACTGAGAAGAGCAGAAAAATAAAAACTTCAGTGGATGCAGAACATCAGACCACGGGATTTTGCATGTTCTTGATTATAGTGAGAATTTGTGTTGACTCATACTGATAGCTATTCAAGAGTGTATAGATGAGTGTTTCATTCTGGCAAGTTTTGAAGTTCAAAAGATGCTAGAAGGAAGACATAGGGTGGTGGATAAGAAATGTTCTTCTGTTTTTCTCCACTGCAAACCTGAAAATTTATTAAATAATTGTACATATTTATAGGGTAAAGTTATAAAAACTGATGAAAGAAATCATAGAGGACACAAAAATTTGGAAGATATTATTGATTGTAGATTGGTAAAAATAATATTGTTAAAATATCTATACTACTTAAAGCAATCTAAGATTCAATGCAATCTCCACCAAAAAAAAAAAAAAAACTAGTGATGTTCTTTAAAAAACTAAACAAAACATCCCAAAATAGATATGAAAGTACAAAGACACCCAATAGCCAAAGCAATTCTATGCAACAAATAAGGCTAAAGTTTTCACAATACCTGACTTCAAAACATAATACATAGCCATAGCGGTTAAGACAGCCTGTTGTTGGCATAAAACCTATACACAGGCCAATGAAACAGAATAGAGACTCCAGAAATTATTCCATGCACATACAACCAATGATATTTGACAAAGGTGCCAAAAATATAAATTGAAAAATGGATTTTGAGAATAAGAAATAGCAATCCTGTCAAGAAATGGGCAAAGGGCATGAACAGGCATTTTTCAAAGGATGAAATTCAAATGGCCAGCAGACACAGGATAGAATGTTCAGGATCACTAGCCATCAGGAAATGCAAATAAAAACGACAATGAGGTTTCACCTCATCCCAGTTAGAGTGGTTGTCATTCCAAAATTAAAAAACAGTAAGTATGGGGGAAAAGGTACTCTATAAGCCACTGTTGGTGGGAATGTAAACTAGTATAACCATTATGGAAGACATTATGGGGATTCCTCAGAGATCTGAATATAGATCTACCATATGATGAAGCCATTCTACTCCTGGAAACTTACCCAAAGGAAATGCAATCAGTATTCATAACAATTATTTGTACCCCCTTGTTTATTACAGCTTAATTCACAATAGCTAAGACATGGGATCAACTGAGATATCCATCAATACATGACTGGATAAATAAAATGTGGTATATATGCACTAGCACTATGTAATGCTACTCAGCCATTAAAAAGAATGAAGTCCTATCTTTTGTAATATAATGGATGCAACTGGAAACCATTATACTTAGTGAAATAAGCCAGTCTCAAGAAGACCAGCCTTGTATGTTTTCTCTGATATGTGGCAGCTATTAAAGAATACAAAAAAATGTATAGGAATGAAATGGTCACTTTGGTATATGAATGCCATTTTTAGCTCGTGTTTATACCCTTGTGGTAGTGTGGTCTTCCTCCTTTTTATTTGTTGTATATTATGATTAAGTGATGAATTAAGCCTATGAATATAGTAGACTAAAATTATGTCCTTGCAAAAAATTAAGAGAGGAGAAGGGAGGAAATCGGGGTAAATGTAGGAAAGTGAGGGCATTGTGGTTGTTTTCTTGTAACTGTATCTATGGAGTGCATAAAATATATTCTCTTTATATTAGTAAAAATTTTAAAAAAGAAAATGTGGTACAGAAAATAATAGGAAACAGTAGAGCACATCTGTGTCCAATATGAATAATCCACAAAAGAATATTAATTAGGCAGATACCAAATGAGATAATCAAAATAGTGAATTCTTTCAGAAAAAATATAGCTGGTTGTTTTAATATTTATTTTAGAAATGTTTAATGTTTAATGTGTTCAATAGAAGTAAAGGTGGATGTTTGGGCTCATCAAGGACTGTTTTTCTCTATTTTTCTTCTGGAGTGGAAGGAGGAATTAGGAAGTAAGAATTTAAGAATTCTTCAGTGGAACAGTGTAATAATCCTAAAATAGGATCCGGGCAAGGAGAGACTTGAGATGGTAAGAGACTATTGATTAAAAAAAAGTGATAGGTTCAATGGACTATTGCTTTGTAAAGTGAAAGATTTGCTGACATGCAGATTCATAACCAAGAGAGTTGGAAAGACAACAGATGATAGTAGAGGAATATGATATTCCAGATGAAGAAATTATTGAATATATATGCCTCCTAGATATAAATATGGAATAAAATCTGTAATTAGAAGGAAGTAGAAGTCATTTGATATTCAGAGGTAGAGGACTAAGAGGGACATGATGCAGAGCCATCCAAATGAATGTTGCAGGCACCAAGATAAATTACTAGTCACAAGGCAGAGTCTTCAAGGTTAGGGTCTTCAAGGTTGGAAAATAGCCAGGTTAATAAAGGAGGGTAGGATTCTGGAAAGCAAGTGGCTCAAAAGAGTAGTTTTTTTTTTTTTTCCTGAGAGGAAGGTAAAGATGAAAAATATGCTCAGAGGGAGTAACTGAGAGCAGAAGGAATGGTTTCCACATTTTCTATCTTGGTGACTTGGAGGAACATAGAAAAAAACAAAACCGTACAAAATTTCCCACATCATAGTGTGTAAGCCAGTTTTCAGTTAATATGCAAAGGTGGAGGAAATATATTAAGTTTGAAAATACAAAGATCTTTACTAATATAGTGAATCTCTGCACATGTTTTCTCAATCTTGTAATCACTAACAAGATAGGCACTATGATTATCTGTATATTACAAATAGGAAACACATATCACTGAAATGTTAAGTAATGTTCTCACGGTTACATATCTAATAATTGCTTATGCAAGGATTTGAAATCAGACCATCTGATTTCAAATTCTAAGCTGCAAGTCTTGCTCATTAAAAAAAATAGAAGCCTGGCTTTGATCTTGGAGTTTATAGATAACCAAAATAGAATACTAGGAGTGACGATGTATGTATGTAGACCCTTAAGGCAGCAAAGAGATGTGAGTCTTGATAGTTTGTTATTCAATTAGGGGAGAACGAATGCAATAATTGTTAGAACTGTAGTTTAAAACATATTGAATGGTAGCAAGCATATTTCTAGAACATATTAATTCTGTGTATATATAGGTGTCCTAATTGTGGAAACATAGGCAAGATTTGTAGAATATAGTAAATGATTTCATTTCTCACCAATGTATGGTTATCCCTTCCTCCCCTTTTTGGCCATGTGGAAAATTATACATCCAGTCTCCTTGCAATTAGGCAGATTCACATGGCTAATTCTTTCCATAGAAAAGTGAGAAAGAGATATCTGTGTGTCTTCCTCAAGTGAGGGAAGTTGAAAATCTCCAAGAAATTCTCTTTGTTTTCTTATAGTAACTTGGCAAATACAGATATCTCACAGTCAGAAGACTGAGCAAAAAGGAGAAGTAGCAGAGCTGTATGGTGGTGGCTGCTGTGGGAGACTTAGGGAAAAGAGCTTCCCTGGAGGGGCATCTCTCTGGCAGGGGTAATATTGCGCTCAGCCTGACACTGATTAACTGATATTGAGAAGTACAGAATGCAAGATAAGAGAGATATGATGAAAAGAACAATATGGGCAAGAGATTTTTCTAGCTCAAATGTTGCCAGTTCTGATTTCTTCTAGACAATGCTATATAAACCAATTCACATTTTGAATCTATCAACACATGCTTTTTATTTGTAGCATTTATTTTCCATAGACCACCAAATACCTGCAGAAATTACAATTTGGGAAGTGCTTATCAAGTCTCATTTTCTTTAATGTGTTCAATTGATTGATACACTAATTAAAACCACAGTTCCTAATTTTCCGGTCTTAATTCAAGTAGATAAATGTGTCTACCTAGAAACAGATGATGAACACAGCAAAAAAAGAAATTACAACCAGTAAATTTTTTACATATTTGCCTCTTAGGAGATACAATCCACTTCAGGGAGCATTTCATTTTATCTGTCAATCCATGCATGCATACTGAATAACTGAGTTATGAATTCAAAAAATGGAGGATGCTAAATGACTTGCTTCTCAAGTAGTTCCAGGGGACTAATTGCAGTCTAGTGATATGACCCTTCACTAATCTCTAGCACTCATATAAAGCTGTTCAGTCCTAGAGTGGAAATTATTCCTGGCCAGTAAATGTATCATTTTGATTGCCAAAAATGCAATGAATAAATTCATAACTGATTTACCAAACTCATGATCAGTTCATAGAATCTTTTTTTGGGGGGGGTGGAAACATGCTAGCAAAAATACTTAGATAGGCAGGTACAGTGTTTTCTTGTTCATAATAAGTTTATACTGTATTTAGAAAAAGATTAACACAAAGGACGTTAAAATCGTCAGTTTCCCCTGCTATGGTCTGGGAAAGCAGTAGAAGATGGCCTATGTGCTTGGGGACCTGACACCCACGTGGGAGACCCAGATGAAGCTCCTGGCTCCTGGCTTCGACTTGGCTCAACCCTGGCTGTTGTGGCTATCTGGGGTGTGAAATAGCTGATGGAAGACCGACCTCTCTCCCTCTCTCTATGTAGCTCTGCCTTTCAAATAAATAAATCTTAAAAAATAAAAAAAACAAACAAACATAGTTTGTTGCCATAAGAACTATTGGTGAAGATGAAGGACGTGGCCAGGAGATGAGAGGGTTTCTTCCTTCATACTGGACCCAACTTAACTTGCCTATACTGTGAGAAAACTTGCTAATAGTCCTAATTAGAAATGGGGAAATGATTTGGTAGGGATTACTAGTAAGGATCATTTACTTCTTGGCTCCAAAGTATGGACATTCTTTTCTTCTATGTGTACGTTGTGTTGCAAATGCCCTCTCATATTTTCAACTCTCAGTGTTGTAAACATACCTAGGAAATGTCTCTTCTTTGTTTTCTATCTTTGCTAGGAAAATAAATAAATAAATAAACCTGATTGGCTCTCTTCTCCATTATTTCTCTGTCTCTCTACCTTCATCCCAGAAAATCCTGAGCAAAGCTTTCCAATTTAGGAGAAGATGAAGCTCTGCCTAGCTCTTAAATGAAATGATGTTCTCCACTGCAGTTTCCTTGAGGATCTGAAATCTATATCTCTATCTAGATATACATAGATATGGATAGTATTAGAGAGAGACAGAGTAGCAGAAGGAGAAGGAGAGAGATTTGGCCTTGCAGGATTTGGAAGTCCTTGACATTGTGAGCACAATTATTTCTTAATATTTTACTTCTGGAAGAGACAACCAGCTGTTCCAGCCTTGTAAGACACTGAAATTACAAGGAAGCTGTGATGGGGCACAGGAGGTTACAGCTTAGTTTTGGAATAGTCAGGTAAATAGGAGATAGTGGAGTATTTTCTGATGCAAAGCCAGAAATGAAATCAGGTGATTACCAGAGGCATAGAAGCACCTGTATATTAAAAACTGAAGTCTGTAGGAAAAAGTTGAGTTAGAAGCAATGTCATGATGAGGGAACTTTGTGCTGGGCAATTTATTGGGGTCAATTTCTTAACCTGTCTTCTTTCCAGCTCCTACAAAACTTCACTCCAAAAAAATATTTTCAAGAAAAATATCTATATTAACTGCTCACTTTTCCATTTACCATCCACTTTCAACTCACAAAATCCAGACTATATTCTCATTGCCCTTACAAAACTGTTCTTGTGCGGGTCATATGACATATGTGGTCCCAATTCCAATGACCCCACATTTCTTTATATGATGTGATTTATCATCCTCCTCTCAACCTTCAGTTTTCTCAAAACACTTTATTCTGCAGGTTTCATTAACAGCACAGGTCCTTATTGTAATTACTAATTCAGTAATCTTAGCCCTTCTCAAATGACTGCAATGGAGTGTCTTTCACTAATTGTCTTCTAAACGTTGGAATTGGTAGAGCTGGTGTAGGTCAGCATTCTCTTTCATATCTATCTATCCTCCTCGCTATTCTTCTACTGTGAAAAGATCATAAACTGTCTCAACCCAGAACTTGACACTCCCTACTCTATCTTAAGTAATATCTCTGCTTTATTTTTGTAGCACCAACACCAATTTATCATAGAGTTTTCAATATCTTATGCAGCTACTCATGCTATAATTCAGGAATTATCCTTGATTCCTCATTTTGTAGCTCTATACTGACGTGATCATTCCTTAGTTTTATCTGTAAATTATAGCTCAGTTTCACTAAGTTCTTCTATATTATCCAATACCAATTATCCTTCCCCAAGTCTTCTGAAATAGCCTTCTATGTCAGCTCTTAGGTTCCAACCTTTCAGGTTCCAACCTGAAACCTTTCAGGTTCCAACCCTGTCTTCTTACAATTTATTCTCCCTACGATTCCTGGTGTCTAATTTTTAAATATTCTTTATATTATATTTCGCTCTTGCTTAAAATTTTTCATTGGTGTCTCTATTAGATAGTTTTTTTTTTGACAGGCAGAGTGGACAGTGAGAGAGAGAGACAGAGAGAAAGGTCTTCCTTTGCCGTTGGTTCACCCTCCAATGGCCGCCGCGGCCAGCGCACTGTGCTGATCCGATGGCAGGAGCCAGGTACTTATCCTGGTCTCCCATGGGGTGCAGGTCCCAAGCACTTGGGCCATCCTCCACTGCACTCCCTGGCCACAGCAGAGAGCTGGCCTGGAAGAGGGGCAACCGGGACAGAATCCGGCGCCCCGACCGGGACTAGAACCCGGTGTACCGGTGCCGCAAGGCGGAGGATTAGCCTAGTGAGCCGCGGAGCCGGCTAGATAGTTTTTCACTACTACAATGAAATATCTGAAGCAAAGGTCATCATAAAGAGTAAAGTCTTACTTAGCTCACACTTCCCTGTGGTCCAAGTCCTAGATTAGTTCAAGCTCTGAAGAACATGGTGGATAGCAATGGCAAAGTGTGTATGGGGGAAGGATTACATGGTGAGCGAGGAAGCAGACAGAGGAGGTGGGCCCAACTTTGGCTTTTCACAACAATCCTCTCAAGAAAAGTGAAGAGGACACATGAACATTATTTTCCCAGGGCACAACTCCAAAGATCTCAGAACCTCCTACCAAAATCCACCTGCTGAATGTTCCAGAACCTACAAACAGCCCTGTCCTGGTATCAAGCCTTTAACACAGGGACCCTTGGGGCCTGTTCAAATCATAACAGCATCTGATCAGAATGAAATGCAAAGCCCCCTTTAATGGACACCTGACTTTGGTCTCACTCCACTTTTGTCTCATGGTCTTCTGCATATTTCCCCTCTAAGCTTCAGATTCATCTGTTTCCCAAGTGCTCACCAATCCTTTCCTCTCTTAGGTGTTTTAGTGCTTCCCAGACCCAAAAGCTGTACAAAATCCTGTCCAGTGTAATAGGACTCTGTGTGTTTCTGCTATAGTGTCCCTAATTTTCAAAACCTAATGCATTTGCCTCATTAAAACATAAGCTCAGTGATTGCAGGGCCTCTGTTAGCCTTACCATTTTATCCTCAAACCATAACAAGTACTGGTTAGTCCATATATCCTGAACGAATAAATATTGCTGTCTATTTTGGAGGATAGAATTTGAAAGAGAATCACAAATTTTCAGTTTGCATTTATAGGTTTTCTTCTTCTAAAATGAAAAGTAAATAAATGCCAATCCTGTTACTATTATGTGTACGTGTTTTTACTTTTGTATTTAGTCTATTGGCATTTTATTTTTAAGGTATTGTTTTTATTAGCATGTGAAAATTATCAACTTATTGAATCCTCAATAAGGATGTTGTCAATGACATTTCTAAAGGAATAGGCAGTTTCAGAAGCTGTATCATATTTCTACATGGAAAATGCAAGAAAATAGTCTGTGCTAACTGTTGCCCTTATGATATTTGCTTCAGGCTTAATGAAAAGCACTTCCTCTTTTTTATTCTTCTTAAAGATGAATCTGAGCACAAGTCTTAGTGTTAAACAAATGACTTAGAAAATCATTGAAAATCTAGGAAAAATAGCTCACTGAAATTCAAATTTAAACACACAGAAATATGTGTGTGTGTGCACATGTAAAATGCATGTATGGATAGATATCTATGGACACATGCCCATAGAGAATATAGAATTTAGAATTTCAAGTGATGGTGTGGTGCAATGGATTAAGCCAAGACCTGTGATGCCAGCATTCTATTTTTTTTTAGCTTTCTTTTTTTTTAACTTTTATTTAATGAATATAGATTTCCAAAGTACAGCTTATGGATTACATTGGCTTCCCCCCCATAACGTCCCTCCCACCCGCAACCCTCCCCTTTCCCACTCTCTCTCCCCTTCCATTCATATCAAGATTCATTTTCAATTTTCTATATATACAGAAGATCAGTTTAGTATACATTAAGTAAAGATTTCAACAGTTTGCACCCACATAGAAAAACAAAGTGAAAAATACTGTTTGAGTACTCATTATAGCATTAAATCTCAACGTACAGCACATTAAGGACAGAGATCCTACATGAGGAGTAAGTGCACAGTGACTCCTGTTGTTGACTTAACAATTTGACACTCCTGTTTATGGCATCAGTAATCTCCCTATGCTCCAGTCATGAGTTTCCAAGGCTATGGAAGCCTTTTAAGTTCTCCAACTCTTATCTTATTTAGATAAGGTCATAGTCAAAGTGGAAGTTCTCTCCTCCCTTCAGAGAAAGGTACCTCTTTCTTTGAAGACCTGTTCTTTCCACTGGGATCTCACTCACAGAAATCTTTAATTTAGGTTCCTTTTTTTTTTGCCAGAGTGTCTTGGCTTTCCATGCATGAAATACTCTCATGGGCTTTTCAGCTGGATCCGAATGCCTTTAGGGCTGATTCTGAGGCCAGAGTGAAGCCAGCATTCTATTTCAGAGGTCCTGTTCAAGTCTTCACTGCACTGCTTCTGATTTTCCTTCCTTGTAATGTGCCTGAAAAGGCAATAAAAGATGTCCCAGGGCCTTGGGCCCTTGGCCACCCATATGTGAAACAAGAATTGAACTACTGGCTCCCAGTTGTGGCTTGGCCCAGACCTAGACGTTGTGGGCATTTGGAGAGGCTCTCTCTCTCTCTCTCTGTTGCTCTGCCTTTCAAATAAATAAATTAAATTAATCTTCATAAGGAAGAAATTTATAATTTCAAAGACTTGCAAAATATATGATTTTTCATATTTTTTCAAACTTTTAAATACAATGTTTTGTAAATTGGATCCATGGTTTCAGAGTGACAAAGAATCATTGGAATCAAGTGGATAATTTCCCTTGTTTGAGTCAATTGAATCTATTTTGAAAACAAAGTCAACCAATTGTATGGATATCTGCTGTGTACCAGGTTTGGTACCAGGTAATAAGGATTCCAAGATGAAGAAAGTATATGCCCTGACCTTGGGCTTTTTGCACTCTTGTAAAATGTTCTCTCTAAGAGCATTTGAGGTTCAGGCATATTCAATGATTCAGACATGTTCTATGAGGTAAGGGTGTGTTCTCAGATAAGTTTACTTAATGCAACAACACTATGCAATATTCTAATCCTGGTCACTGGCATATTTCACTTCCCAACTCAGTTAATGATATGCTGTAGTTTACCTTCAGAATATGTCTGACAGTTTAGCTGTTATTTTTGCCATGAGTCTGAGGTTATGACCATTAGTTCCTGCTTCTCCCAAGTTCTGTTTAATGCTACCTGCAGCTCAGCCTAATTTGTGAACCAAATACAATGATGCATTAGAAGTCCCCCACCCCCAACCACTGCCACAGTGCCTAGGTTAATCTTGCTGTGCCAAAATCCATACCCAGTGCCCTGAGGGACTATCAGCCAAATTGCAGTGCTTTGCTTTAATCCCTTCTGAGTGAATTTTCTCTACCTTATGCAGTTTTACATTGGAAATAGCGACCTGCTATGATGAAGAAATAATTTTAAGTCCAAATAGACTTTTCAACTCTTGCCAGATTTTTCCTTAATGGTAACTTCATTCCCGGAACTCTTAGCATCTGCCTACAATGGGATCAGTCCAAAACATAATAACACATCCAACTTATTGAGCATCTCTATTTCCAGAAAGGTCTGTTTAACACTCTGCAGAACTATATTGGTCTTATTTTAATGTCAAGTATAAATTTACTACGCATAGTTTATTGGACTCTTGAAAAACAAGTTCATAAGGGGCTGAAGCTGTGGAGTAGTAGGCTAAGCCTCCACCTGTAGCATCTCATATGGCTGCTGGTTCAATTCATACCCTGGCTGCTCCTCTTCTGACTCAACTCTCTGCTATGGCCAGAGAAAGCAGTGGAAGATGGCCCAAGTCCTTGGGCCCCTCCACCCACATCGGAGACCCAGAAGAAGCTCCCGGCTTCTGGCTTCGGATTGGCCCATCTTCGGCTGTTTTGGCCATTTGAGGAGTGAACCAGCAGATGAAAACCTTTCTCTGTCTTTTCCCCTGTTTCTAACTCTACCACTCAAATAAACGAGTAAAAATCTTAAAAAATTTTCATGGTTGCCAAGCCATCTTAAATATTAGTACTCTAAGCTTGACCCTTTCTTGAATTTCCATTTTATTTCTCTGACTTACCTCTGACCATCCAACATACTCAACATAATGCATTCTGGAGGAAATTTTCCAGGTATTATCTGGTAGCAAAAGCTAGAGTATTTTTGAAACTAATAATTTTAAATCCATTATAATATGTCAAGCTATATTAAATCACTTAAGATTCAATGTATTCATGCATTTTAACCTAGAGTAAAGTTTGAACATAAAAAGCAAATTTGTTATAATAAACAATGATTTGGCTTTGAGAACTGTATAGATCTTTTGAACCTAGAAATTGATTTGATTGTGAGCAAGGCTTGTTTTGTTTTCATTTTGATTTTTAGTTACCACATTCTAATGCCTAATGTGTTCTAAGAACTAGGATGTTTTGGCATTTACTTTAAGATGCCATCTTGATAATGAGAGTTTAATAAATCAAGGGAAATAACAGGCAGTGGTAGACAGAAAGGACACTGGGCTTCTAGCATAAGGTTCTTTTGATCTTTCCTATTACTCTATGATTCTTTTTTTTTATTTTTATTTTTATTTTTTTATTTTATTTTATTTTTTTGATAGGCAGAGTGGACAGTGAGAGAGAGAGACAGAGAGAAAGGTCTTCCTTTGCCGTTGGTTCACCCTCCAATGGCTGCCGCGGCCGGTGCGCTGCAGCCGGCGCACCGCGCTGATCAGATGGCAGGAGCCAGGAGCCAGGTGCTTTTCCTGGTCTCCCATGGGGTGCAGGGCCCAAGCACCTGGGCCATCCTCCACTGCACTCCCTGGCCACAGCAGAGAGCTGGCCTGGAAGAGGGGCAACCGGGACAGAATCCGGCGCCCCGACCGGGACTAGAACCCGGTGTGCCGGCGCCGCTAGGCGGAGGATTAGCCTATTGAGCCGCGGCGCCGGCTTACTCTATGATTCTTAATCATCTTCAGATCATACATTCTGGAGTTGGCACTGTGGTACAGCAGGTTGAGCTTCTCCCTGCAGTGCCAATATCCGAATTAGGCATAGGTTCAAGTCCCAGCTGCTCCACTTTTAATCCAGTTACTGGTTAATGTACTTGGGAAAATAGCAGAAGACGCCTAGTCCTGGGGCCCTTGCCAGGTGGAAGATCTGGAAGAAGCTCTCAGTTCCAGCCCCAGCCAATGTGGCCACTTGAGGAGTGAACCAGCAGATGAATTTCTCTCTGTTTCTCTTTCTCTTTCTCTCTCACTGTAACTATGACTTTCAAATAAATAAATAAATAAACAAATAAATAATCTTTTTTTAAATCCCACATTCCTTTAAGAAATTAATAAAAATATATATACATTGTATGCATGTATACATGGTAGACTCCCCTTATTTTTTTTTTTTTTTTTTTGACAGGCAGAGTTAGATGGTGAGAGAGAAAGAGAGACAGAGAGAGAAAGGTCTTCCTTTCAGTTGGTTCACCCCCCAAATGGCTGCTACAGCCGGCTCGCTGTACCAATTCGAAGCCAGGAGCCAGGTGCTTCCTCCTGGTCTCCCATGGGTGCAGGGCCCAAGGACCTGGACCATCCTCCACTGCCTTCCCGAACCACAGCAGAGAGCTGGACTGGAAGAGGAGCAACTGGGACAGCCCTCCCCTTATTCTTGATTTCACTTTCTTTATTTCCAGTTATTTGTTATCAACCATGATCTAAAAATGTCAGTGAAAAATTCAAGAAACAAACAATTTGCAAAGTTTAGGCTACGTGTTGTTCTGAAAATCACAGTGACATCTTATGTTGCCATGCTCCATCCTGCCCAGGAAGGGAATAATCCCTTTGTCTAGAAATTCCATGCTGTATAAGCACTTGAGAGAGAGATCACATTTACAGAATTTTATTGCAATATATGGTAATAATTGTTCTTTTCTGTTATTGAGTTATTTTTGCTCATTTTCTTCTCTGCTTGATTTATAAATTATACAAAATCATAAGTAGATACACATGGGGAAAATATGATGTATGTGGAACTCAGAACTATTCATGATTTCAGGGTTCAGAGTGGGCCAAGGGCTGCCGACTGTACTCTGCAGCCATTGTGAAGTCCTTGTCTCTCAGCTTCATCCCCACCCTTCTTCACTCTGCCTGGTGACTGTGGAGCGGGGATTCAGGCCACCTTCCTGTCTGTTTCTTGACTGCCTCCCGTGGCCTTCCAGTCTGCATGCACTTCCTGTGCCCATCGCTGCCATGTTGCTTCTGTCATGCTACAGCTGGATCCAGTTAGCAATTTTCTCAATCAGCCTCATAGTCCTTCCTAGTCAGGGACATCAGATCAGTCCCTTCTGCTGGCCATGAACCTCTGCTTTTTGCCGTTGTTTATTTTTTCCCTGAAGTACCAACAGGTGCCCCAGCTTTTCACCATAGTTGCCACCTTCTTGATGAATACCTTAGTATTTTCTTTTTCATCCTTGATTCTTAGGTAACAATTCCTTATACAAACATCTTCCACTCAGGTCGTTACTCGGGTTTCTGCCAACCGAACTTTAATAAATACTCTCAGACGAACATGATATTGTTCATTGATCTCATATTAAGAAATGCTTACCCAGTGAATCTTGCATAAATCCTAAAATTTGGTGATTCCTAGACATATATGATCGGAGAAAGGATAAAAAATGATCAAGGAGAATATTAGTGAAAAATAATTTTGAAGATGTGAAGTAATCATCAAGTCCATTCTGTACCCATTTTCAACTATAAGTGGATTACAAACAGAAGTGACTATTTATAGGGAAGTAGAAGGAAAAAAAAGGGAAATTTTTCTGTGTTATAAGTGGGGGAGTATTCTTGGCATGTGGTCCGTAGGAATTGAGTACAGATTTTGACCAGCTAAAAGCAACAGGAAGCAGATGAGTGAAAAATGCAATGTAATTTCATGAAAATTTTATAGAAATAAAAATGAGAGAGCTACAGAATAATGTTTAAAAAATGAACAAACCTGTAGAATCACTGTTAATATGTTACAGTATTTCTTATCACAGAAATACAGTTGCCTAAATTTAGAACTCAGAGTGAATTCTGTACAAAACTCTGGTAATAATTCCTGAACATCTATGGCTACCAGTGAAGTAGAGTAATTGTATCACCCTCAATAGGAGGTCATTACTAGCACACTGTTTTTATAATAAAAATCTTCTCATTTTCACATTTTAATTGTTATAATCCATTCATCTTTCTTCCCAAAAAGAAGATACTTGAGGGGTCTGATTATAGGCCAAAGGGAAGAAATAAAGCAAAAATAATAATAAACACCTTTCCTATCACATCCCAACTTCTGGTAAGAAAGACAGAATTGAAATTAATAGTCTTTGACTATGCCACAGGAAGTAAAGGGACAAGTTCATGCTAGACTAAGGAGGTCTAAATTAATTCGTGACAGCAGCTCATCATTTGTTTTTCAGATAAGCCCTATGAAGACTAACTTTGTTTGAATCACCCCGTTTCTTGTTGCAGCTCACTGTGTAACATCCATCTCTTCAGATGGTTTCACATTCAGTGGAATAAGAAAGAAATAATTTGGAAAGTGTTTTTCTGCCCTTTAATCAACATCATGGATCCGGAGCTGAGTGCAGAGTTCCACAGGGCTATCCATTAAGCTTCCACAGTACAAAAAACTCTCATGGAATGTGTGTCTCTTTTCCCTTAACTGTGGTTCAGGTAAAAACAAAACCAAACAACACTGAAATGAGCAAGTTCTAGAATGGAAACCCAATCAGTTTATAAATTGTTCCTTGTCAGATGACAATGGAAAGGATGAGGAGCTGATCTCCTTTTGTGAGAGATTGATTGATTCCATTGTATTTATCCACACCCATCACTTAGATTTGATGATTTTTCTATCCCTTTAGACAATTCTTTGGGGTCAACAGCTTAGAATTATGTAGCACAAGGCATGGGCTTTGTGTTCCAAGATGGTAGCCTCTAGCCACTTATTACTAAAATATAAGTTGAAAATTAATTAACACTTTAAGAAATGTTTCTGGTTTTCTGTTGAACTAGCTGCATTTCAAAGCTGAGTCTGTAAAAATGGCCAGGGGCTACCAGTTAGCACAAATATAAAGCACTTTATTTATCTCAGAAGGTTCCATTAGATAGCAAAGAACATAAAACACCAACCCGATAACTATTCTATAAAAGTGCCTTTCTTTTATTTTTTTTCATCCCTGTACATCTAGTTTCATGAACATTAGTGCTTATAACCATTTCTTCTTTTTCACTGGCCACAGAGGTACAACTATGGGATGGGAGACTTATTAATGCCTACTGTAGCAAAGTCAAATCATTATTGCTGAAGGGTTACTCTGCAGAATGGTGGACCACGTGCTTTACAAACCTTTGAAACAGAAGATGTGAGAATCTTTTGTTGGCTTACCTTATGAAGTGGTAGTGCCACCAAGTGTTGGGTGAAAGGGGTTCAGAAATTCTGGTTTAAAAGAACCAAGAGAGTTAAGCCTGCCTAGCTTTCTATTATGAATCTTTTTATATCATGATTCATGTATCACAGATTTTAGAACATAAAAGTGGATATAGTTACAAATGTATTTACTTTTCTTTTTGCTCTAGATAAAAGATAGCATAACAATTCGAAAGGGCTTGATGATGTTTTGTTGCTTTCACCTTGCCTCTAAAATGTGCAACATTGAAAAGAAGTATGCATAGCATGCTTCTAAGAAAGCATGAATTACTTACATGAGGCATGGCCTAAGATCTGCATTTCCCCCTCCTCTCCATTCCCACAGTTCCCTCCCCTAGCTCTCCTTCCCCCCGCACCTTGTAGATCAGTCTGCCTCTATGGAGATTTTCATCTAAAATACGATGTACATTTTATAAGCGGAAAAACTGTAGACAGAGATAAGACTGGTTTTATTTTCTGCATTGTCTTTATCACAGAATGAAGGAGGGAAAGTCCGTTGGTTTTTCTACCTTATTTATAACTGCAGTAAAAACCCATTTTACTTGTCCTCTGTTGCCATGGTTACCAGCTTTCCCATTTCAACAGGTCAATACAAGCTTTCGGTTTACATAAGGACGTGGGTAATTCATCTCACTACTGAACAAAACAACAACCATAAAACCAGCTCTTCCTTTAAAAAAAAAACCTATCAAATCCTTGAAAGAACAATTCTGATTTCCATAATGTATTATTCTCATGCTTGTACTCTTGCTGCAGTTTTATGTTTACCTTCGGTACACCAAAATAGCAGACATATTATGGTAATATTGAAACCTTAACAGTTCTGTGCACCGTGAATGTTCTTAACTGGCTACTTTGGTAATAATATTCTGTTTATTTAATTATGACTATAATTAGCCAGATGACATTTTATTTTATTGTGATGTTAATATAAAGATAACAGATTTAATGTAGTTCATAGTTACCACTCTAAGAATATAATAATACTTTCCTTCCTTCTTCTCTCTTTCTTTCTTCCTCCCCCTATTTCCTTCCTTCCTCCCTCCCTCCCTCCTTCCCTGACTTCCTTCTTTCCTCTCTCTCTCACTCTTTCTTTCTTTCAACTTTGGAGATAACATTTTTAATTTACATTATAGTTGAAGGCTTAACACTCCACAGAATAGAAAGTTCATCAAATAAAAAGTAAAAAGACCAAAGTTTGGCAAGAATATAGACAAGGGTTATAAACAATAATTAAATGCAAGGATGTCAGTTTACTCATATCACAGCTCCTTAAAGTTATAGTAGTATATCATTCTGAACAATTTGACAAATATATAAGGTAAAGTTTGATAAAAATATATTTGTTGCAATACTGATACACACAAGTCTTCCTTCCTTCCTTCCTTCCTTCTTCCTTCCTTCCTTCCTTCCTTCCTTCCTCCTTTCCCTTTCTTTCTTTCCTTCCTTCCTTCCTCCCTCCCTCCCTCCTTCCTTTTTCCTTTTCCCCTCCTTTCCCTTCCCTTTCCCCTCCTTTCCCTTCCCTTCCCTTCCCTTCCCTTCCCTTCCCTTCCCTTCCCTTCCCTTCCCTTTCTAATTTTAGCTCCCACATATGAGGCAGAGCATGTGATATTTGTCTTTCTGTGACTGGATTATTGCATTCATCATTTTATTAGAGTAAAATTGATAGGTAGGTCAGATGGTGGAAAAAGGGCCAAATACTGATGCATCTACTGATCCACAGTTCCATACTCCATATGCTTTTGGTTTTTATTATACCAGTAAAAGACTGTAGTGGAAATCATATTAGCTGCATTGATGGTATGATCAGTAGGCATTCTGTTCTTTTGGGACAAAGAAAAGATTTGCAGTTGGATTGTGTAAGAAAAGGAGTGAGAATCCCTTGTGCTGAGAAACAGAAGATTGCAACTGTGGGAGATAACAAGTGTGATTATATTAACACACACACACATACACATACACACACACAGATCTTCCAGTGTTTACATGTAATGGAAATAGTTATATATCTATACTCTCTTTTTACATAAAACACAGATCAGGTAGGTAAGAAAAAGGTGAGTCCCAGAAAGGGGTACATATTTTGGTGAATTGGAGGCCTAATTTAAATAAAAACAAA
Organism: Oryctolagus cuniculus; assembly: GCF_051225735.1. Taxonomy (NCBI): domain Eukaryota; kingdom Metazoa; phylum Chordata; class Mammalia; order Lagomorpha; family Leporidae; genus Oryctolagus; species Oryctolagus cuniculus. The sequence continues at coordinate 47,034,280 of NC_142880.1, forward strand.
GCCTGATCCTTTTATCTTTTGTAGGGGATATATACATCCCACATGATCACTATATTAGTCTAGCTTCCATTACTCAAATAAAATATCTGAGGCTGGGTAATTTGTAAAGAAAATAAGTCTCTATAGCTTGTAATTCTGGAGATTCAAGGGCATAGGATCAGATTGTACTTAGCTTTGGTGGGGGCCTCATGTGGACTATATCACAGTGGCAGGAGCAAACATAGAAGAGGGAAAGATCACATGGTAAGATAGAAAACTGGGGCCTAAGGGTCAGGATGTTTAATAACAACCCAATATCTTGAATTAAGTCACTCCATGAGATCAGAAATAATCCCTTGTGAGGGAACCACCCTCAGTGACCTAATTATCTGAAAATAAGACTCACCTCCTAAAGGTATTAGTATTTCAATATTGCCACACTGCTATGCCTTCAGTACATGAACCCTTGTGGGACACAGTTCAAGTGTGCATGCACCATAACAGACTTGTCTCTGTTTTCCCTGGACACTCAAGTTTCTTACCTGTTGACATTACATGATTGATATACCATTCACTTTCCAAGCTGTATCAGTTTAGATTATTGATCACATGGCCAACCTATGATAACAACAGATCTGGAGAATCCATTTTGACCTGGGTGCCAGGTCTAACCTCATAAGAAAATATAAAACATTAGTGAGTTATGGATAATTTTTGGCTAATGTGAAAAATTAACTAATTTCTTCAGAAATGAGTGTGTAAAGTATTGCTTCATTGGGAATACTCTATTCAATTTGTCAACACTTTTATGGCTATTAATAGTTCAAATTTTCCATTTTTTAATGATCTGCATAGATCAATGAAAATTTATCTTCCTGTACATCTATGAGGCTAAAATCTTGTGAGCATCCAATCTACTCTTTTGACACTTTGTCTTTTTGGCTTGGTTTGTAAGTTTCAGACTCTACTTGGTACCTGGGACCTCTTTTAAATTAGAATTGTACCATGTAACAGTGAGATTCTCTGACTGAAATATAAGACATTCTCCTTTAAGATGTCCTTTTTCTTAATGTGCTCTGTTCTCTTCCTCCAAGATCACCCAAGGCAACTGTCCATAGAACTCCAAATATACAAACTTAAAGAAACCAAGTCTAGTAGGAAAATACAGACTGTAGAGTCAGGTTCTTATTTGAATCCTGTTACATGTTTATTAGTTATATATCCACAGATGTACCTCAAACTTGTTTAATTCATTAGTAAAGAGGAAATGCAAGGATTATGTTCTACACAAGTGACCAAATATAGGGTTCCTAATATGTGTGGACATTTCTCAAGGCTTTTATTTCTGCCCTGTTTCCCATTCTGCAATACTGAGTCTCAACTATCTGTAAATTAAAATCACTGTGGATTTTCTCTTTTAAGTAGACATGCCATGTGTTACTCTAAACCTACTGATTGGAAACCCTCAGTGTTTGCATTTTTTAAACTTACTGTAAAGCTACACAGCTTGTCACTGTTAAGAATGACTGCTCTGCCTTCTCCTATATACCTATGACTCTGGATAATACACAAAGTCAACACATTCATCAGCTTTCACTCCTCTTGTAGGCCCTATTAAGAAGATCTATCTGTGGATGGTAAATGGATGAAAACACAATATCTGAGGATCTAGTCTGTGTTCAAGTCTTAGTTCTACTACATATAGGTAACTAACACTGGACACCTTGCTTCTTTGGGCTTCAGTTGCCTCACCTTAAATATTTATTTGTAGCAAAGAGTAAGTGAGCATTTACATTCAGTTACCACAAAGCAAATTGTTAAAACCATTAATTCTTGAAGCAGGCATTTGGTCTAGTGGAAAAGATATCGCTAACCTACACAGGAGGGCCTAAGTTCAATTCCTTATTGTGGCTCCTGAATTTAGTTTCCTGCTGATGTAAATTTAGGTAGATGGCCCAAGTGATTAGGTTATTGCCTACCTTTCAGAGAAGTGGGAAATGACTGTCAGACTTGTCTATTTGTCCACTATTTCTGGACAGAATTTATGCAATTTATGGGTAAGAGCCTTCAAAAATTTCAAGTCTTTATTAGATTTAACAATGTTGGTTTCATTTTCTTCTTAAATTAATGGACTAAGTTCTGCGATATGTACGAAAACAGCATAGGACTGGTATAAAAACAAGTGCTTAGATCAATGGAACACAGGAAGAGAGCCCAGAAATTAATCTATATGTGCAGACAACTGATTTTTGACAAAATTGCCTAGAATATACATTGGAGAAAAGATAGTCTTTTCAACAAGTGTTTCTAACAAACTTGGATGTATATATGTAAAATAATGAAATCAGAACCCTAGCATTCACCATATACAAAATTCAACTCAAGATGAATCAAAGACCTAAATTTAAGACCTAAACTTATATGATTTCTAGACAAAAAAACACATGAAACAATTCAAGACATTGGTATAGATGATAACTTCTTGGATAAAACTACCAAAGTGCTAGGCATAAATATAAAACCAGACAAAAAATAAAATTATTTAATATAAAGTTTGGTACACCAAAGGAAGTAGTTAGTAGAATGAAGAGACATCCACCAGAATGGGAGAAAATCTTTGCAAGTTACTTACCCAACAAATGATTAACATCCAGAATCAGAAACAAGTCAAAAAATTGAACAGCAACAACAAAAAACACCAACAAATCTAGAAAAAAAGGACAAAGAATCTGAATAGACAGTCCTCAAAATAACAAATACCAATGACCAATATGAAAAAATTGCTTAATATCACTACTTATCAGGAAAATCAAAACCAAAATCACAATGAGTTATCAGCTCATTCCTGTCAGAATCTCTGTCATCCGAAAGACAAAGATTTAGAATTGCTGGTCATGACGTGACGAAAGATGAATTTTTTAATTTTAAGTTTTTTAATTTCGATAAGGGGAACAAATTTGATGTATTTTATTATACTTTTCACCCTACTGTCCCTCCCACCCATGCTTGCCCCTTCCTCTTTCTTCTTTCACACTTTTCTTTAAATTTTTATGATGACATACTTTTAGTTTATTTTGATAATCACTTACTTAGCCCTCCACTAAATGAAGAATACAAAAAGTAGTGAATAGAAAAAACAATGTTCCCCAAGAGATTAGACAAAGGCTGTAAACAATCATCAAATATTAAAAATTTAAAATCAACAAATATTAAAATTTCCCTCATATGCATTACATTTTTCATTTTCTACATATTAGTTTCCACAAATCAGGGAAAATATATGATATTTGTTTTTAGTGACTAAGCATAATGGTTTCTATTGGCATTCATTTTGTTGGAGAAGACACGATTTCTGTCCTTTTTATGGCTAAATAGTGGTCCATAGTGTATATATGCCATATTTTCCTTATCTAGTCATCAGGTGATGGGTATCCAGGTTGAATCCATATCTTAGCTATTCTGGATTGAGCTCTTGAAAGCATGGGGATACAGATAACTCTTTCATAAGCAGAGTTCATTTCCTTTGGTTAAATTCCTAGGAGTGGGATGGCTGGGTCATATGATAGATCTATTTTCAGATCTCTGAGGAATCCACATACTATCTTTCATAATTGTTGTACTAATATAGATTTCCACCAACAGTGGATTACTGTAGCTTTTTCCCTACATACTTGCCAGCATTTATTGTTCATTGATTTTTGGATGATAGCCATTCTAATTGGAATGATATGAAACTTCATTATCATTTTTATTTGCGTTTCCCTGATGGCTAGTGATTCTGAGCATTTTTTTCATGTGTCTTTTGGCCATTTGAGTTTCATCCTTTGAAATTTGCCTGTTCATTTCCTTTTCCCACTTTGTAACTGGATTGTTTTGTTGTTGTTGAATTTCTTGAGCTCTTTTTGACTCTGGATATTAATTCTTTATCAGTTTCACACTTTGAAAATACTTTTTTTTCTCATTATGTTGGTTGTCTGCTCACTTTGTTGAGTGTTTCTTTTGCAATGCAGGAGCTTCCCAGCTTGGTTTAATCCCATTTGTCCATTTTGTTTTTATTGCTTGTGTTTCTGGCATATTTTCCAGGAAGTCTTTGTCAATGCCAATGTCTTGCAAAGTTTCTTGAATGTTCACCTGTTGTAATTTGGTGGTATCAGGTCATAGAGTCAAATCCTTGATCCATTTTGAATTGATTTTTGTATAAGGTGTAAGGTAGGGGTGTTGTTTCATACTTCTGCATGCATAGATCTAATTTTCCCAGCACAATTTCTTGGAGAATGTCCTTCAACCTTCTCCTTTGTCAAATATTAGTTAGTTGTAGATGTATGGGTTGCATCTACATGCATGGATTATGTTGGTATACACATCTATTTTTGTGCCAGTACTAGGCTGTTTTCATTATAATTGCTGGGTAGTATACCTTGAAGTCTGGTATCCTGATGCTTCCAGCTTTGTTTTTATTGTTTAAAATGGTCCTAGCTGTGTTTTCATATGAATTTTAGTGTCCTTTATTCTGGATTTGTCCTTGGTACTTTGATTGGGTCCTCAATGAATCTGTAAATTGCTTTTGGTAATATAGAACTTTTGATGATATTAATTCTTTCTTTTTTTATTTTTTGACAGGCAGAGTGGACAGTGAGAGAGACAGAGAAAAAGGTCTTCCTTTTTTATTTTTAACTTTTATTTAATTAATATAAATTTCCAAAGTACAGCTTATGGATTACAATGGCTTCCCCCCCATAACGTCCCTCCCACCCGCAACCCTCCCCTTTCCTACTCCCTCTCCCCTTCCATTCACATCAAGATTCATTTTCTATTCTCTTTATATACAAAAGATCAGTTTAGTATACATTAAGTAAAGATTTCAACAGTTTGCTCCCACACAGAAACATAAAGTGAAAAATACTGTTTGAGTACTAGTTATAGCATTAAATCTCAATGTACAGCACACTAAGGACAAAGATCCTACATGAGGAGTAAGTGCACAGTGACTCCTGTTGTTGACTTAACAAATTGACACTCTTGTTTATGGCATCAGTAATCACCCGAGGCTCTTGTCATAAGCTGCCAAGGCTATGGAAGCCTTTTGAATTCACTGACTCTGATCATATTTAGACAAGGCCTTGGTCAAAGTGGAAGTTCTCTCCTCCCTTCAGAGAAAGGTACCTCCTTCTTTGATGACCCATTCTTTCCACTGGGATCTCACTCGCGGAGATCTTTCATTTAGGTTTTTTTTTTTTTTTTTTTTCCCCAGAGTGTCTTGGCTTTCCATGCCTGAAATAGTCTCATGGGCTTTTCAATCAATCCACATGCCTTAAGGGCTGATTATGAGGCCAGAGTGCTATTAGAAAATTTGCCATTCTATGGGTCTGCTGTGTATCTCACTTCCCATGTTGGATCATTCTCTCCCTTTTTGATTCTATCAGCTAGTATTTGCAGACACTATTCTTGTTTAAAACTGATCACTGGGACTAGTGAGATGGCATTGGTACATGCCACCTTGATGGGATTGATTTGGAATCCCCTGGTATGTTTCTAACTCTACCATTTGAGGTAAGTCAGCTTGAACATGTCCTGAATTGCACATCTCTTCCCTCTCTTATCCCCACCCTTATATTTAACAGTGATCACTTTTCAGTTAAGTTTCAGCACTTAAGAATAACTGTGTATTGATTACAGTATTCAACTTTTTCCGTTGATTCACCCCACAATGGCCGCTGCAGCTGGTGCACTGCGGCCGGCACACTGCGCTGATCTGAAGCCAGGAGCCAGATGCTTCCTTCTGATCTCCCACACGGGTGCAGGGCCTAAGGACTTGGGCCATCCTCCACTGCACTCCTGGGCCACAGCAGAGAGCTGGACTGGAAGAGGAGCAACTGGGACAGAACTGGTGCCCTGACTGGGACTAGAATCCGGTGTTCCGGCGCCACAGGTGGAGGATTAGCCTATTGAGCCGCGGTGCCGGCCTGATGATATTATTTCTTCTAATCCATGAAAGTGGAATGTTTTTCCATTTTTTCTGTCTTGTGTCTTTTTTATTTCTTCCTTTAGATCTTTCACATTCTTGTTTAAAATTTTCCAATGTATCTAAAAATTTTTGTAGCTATTATGAATGGGACTAATCTTACACGTTCTTTCTCATACATGATATTGTTTGTGTATACAAAGGCTATTGATTTCTATATGTGTTTTTTGAAATTTATTTGACAGATAGAGTTAGAGAGTGAGAGAGAAAGACAGAGAGAAAGATATTCCTTCCATTGGTTCACCCCCTAAATGGTCGCTATGGCCAGAGCTACGCCGATCCGAAGCCAGGAGCCAGGTGCTTCTTCCTGGTCTCCCATGCGGGTGCAGGGCCCAAGCACTTGGGCCATCCTCCACTGCCTTCCCAGGCTACAGCAGAGAGCTGGACTGGAAGAGGAGCAACTGAGACTAGAACCCGGTGCCCATATGGGATGCCGGCACCGCAGGCAGAGGATTAACCAAGTGAGCCAGGGTGCCGGCCCTGCAGATATCCTTTTAACATAATGATTTCATTTCCCTTAGATATCTTCCCGGTCTCCCATGTGGGTGAAGGGGCACAAGCACTTGGGCCATCCTCTACTGCCTTCCCAGGCCACAGAAGAGAGCTGGACTGGAAGAGAAGCAATCAGGACTAGAACCTGGCACCCATATGGGATGCTGATGCTGCTGGTGGAGGATTAACTAAGTAAGCCACAGCACTGGCCCAATATATGTGTTAATTTTATATCCTGACATTTTCCCAAACACTCTTGTAAGTGCTAGCAGTCTCTTGGTGGAGTTTTGTTTTACATATATATGCGATAATGTCATCTGCAAACAGTGATAATTTAATTTCCTCCTTTCCAATTTGTATCCCTTTGATTGATGTATTTTTCTTGCTTAATAGCTATGTCTAAACTTTCAGAACTATATTGAATCAAAATGTTGCGTGTGGACATCCTTGTTCGCTTTCAGATCTGAGTGGAAATGCTTCCAATGTCTCCTCATTCAATATGGCGCTGGTTTTGGGTTTATCATATATTGCCTTTTTCATATTAATGAATGTTCTTTCTTTTTAAAAAAGATTTATTTTATTTATTTGAAAGAGTTACAGAGAGAGGTAGGAATTAATGTTCTTTCTAAACCCAATTTGCTTAAGGTTTTATCATGAAAGGGTGTTATTACATGTGGAAGCTAAAAAAAATCAACCTGAATACAGACTGTTGACTAGAGGATAGTCGAGGATAGGAGCAGTGTGAGGTGGAAGGGATAAAAAGAGTCTGATTTACAAACAGGGGTAGCTGGATGTGATTGTTTATGACAGATACACTAACATGAGATGTTAGTAGGAAAAAGGAGATACATGAGATCTCATTGTTGTACTACCTGCAATATTTGTCTTATAAACTTTTTTTTTTTTTTTTTTTTTTTTTGCCAGGCAGAGTTAGACAGTGAGAGAGAGAGAGACAGAGAGAAAGTTATAGACAGTGAGAGAGAGACAGAGAGAAAGGTCATCCTTCCATTGGTTCACTCCCCTAATGGCCGTCACTGCCAGCTCTGCATGGACCCGAAGCCAGGAGCCACATGCTTCCTCTTGATCTCCCATGCGGGTGCAGGGCCCAAGGACCTGGGCCATCCTCCACTGCCTTCCCGGGCCACAGCAGAGAGCTGGACTGGAAGAGGAGCAAACAGGATTAGTACCTGGTGCCCCAACCAGGACTAGAACCCCGGGGTGCCGGGGCTGCAGGTGGAGAATTAGCCTAGTGAGCCAAGGCGCCGACCCTGTCTTATAAACTTTAATAATAAAATGAAAAATACAAAAGAAGTTATAGGAAAAAATAAATGCATTTGAATACAAAATGTAAATCTGTCAACACAAAGAAATGGTAGAAAGGGCTATTTGTTTCAACTAATTTAACTAACATAAGCTAATAACTTTATGGGCTATCAGATAAATAATGTTATTTCTGAACTGATCTAATTGCAAAACAGAAATTCTACTGGCTGTGGTAGGCTACATTATATCTTCCAGGATAATTGTCATAGGTTGTGTTTATTACAAACAGGCTGTGACACAAATATCTATGTCAAAGTTATTAAGAAATTAAGAAACATTTACAGGAAAACAACAGTGGACTAAAGTAGAACCATAAATGGGAGGAAACCAAGCAAGGGAATCATTTCAAGGTGATTCCTACAGATAGCAGTTTCTGAGAAATCTCAGATTAGGAGGGGAAATCATGAGTCCTGAGTCTTCCACACCACCCAGAATGTGACCAAGGAATACGTTTGTGGGGAAGCGGCACAAGTTTCATTCTGCTGGCTTTTCCCTGCCCAGGAAAAGGGTAATCCAAGGACAATCTTCCAATAAGGAGATAAAGATGACATTTGTTTGAAGTGAATCCTGTCAGAAAATGCAAAAGAGAGAGTGTAGATACTTTAAGAGCCGTTAAATTTTGATGTTGCAACTGTTGGCCATGGGTGAGGGTTACATGATTTCATAGCCATCCCACACCCTGTCATTCTTATATCTTTTGGAACCACTTATTTCCTTTAAAATATCATATTCTCTGCTTCACAGTTTTTGGTTACATTTACATCTAACTGCTGTGACCCTGAAAGATGTCATTGGTGGTAAGGGTTGTGTATTCATTATTTGAAATATCAGTACTACTAAAATGTACAATCCATGGCAAATCTCAGGAAAATGTTTGTTGAAAGAAAGATCCCTTTGAATAAATAAATTACTCACTGGAAATAAAATTGAAGGAAAATTCCCTGAGATAAGTCAAAATGTTATCCTAAATAGTTTCAAATTTTATGATGGTTCCATGACTTATTCAGCTAATAATAGTGTTGAGTCCACACAAAAGCCTCTCTGCTTGGTGCAACAATTCCAGTTCTGTTGGCCCCAAAAACATTAATATGCTGATATGAAACATTTTTAGCTATAAATCTTTATAATAGAATTTCCCATGCTATTTGAAAACCTTATCAAATCTTCTCACTTTACTGTTTTATTTTGCCTGTACACATATTTTAATATTTTGTATGTCTTAATATTTATTATGTGATATATAACATAAGCTGGAAAAAATCAATTCAAGTTATAAATCAATGCCACCAGAAAGATTAATGAGAGAGATTTCTATGTTAGAGATAAAAGCAGAAATACACAAATTTGACTCTTCTCTATACAATTATCTCTTATTTGTCAGAATAAGTAAAATCAATGGACAAGTTTGGCTCCTATCAAACAGTAGATAGTAAACAAAACTGGGCAGTAGTATAAAAGAGCTACTATTTGGAAAATGTTTTTTTCAAGTAATTTAGGTTTTTTATTTAATAAATAACTTCAGTAAATAGCACTGTAAAAAGTGAACTGTTGACATTAAAAGGCACTTAAAACAAGAAGGTGACAGACAACTGGAGCAGTGAGAAGTAAATACAGTGGTCGCCGTGGCACTAAATGAAGGTAACGCTTGCATGAGGGAGGACTGCTGCACAAGCTACAGGACCAACAGCAAATTACAGCTATGCTTCAAAGGAAAAGTCTTATCCCAAATGGAAACATACATTGCAAGATTAGAAGAGGTGATAAAAAGCACCAGACACTAAACAAAATAAAAATAACAAAATAAATTCAATGCATAATCAGAACATCTTCCAATTTAGCTTTTTAAATATAAATGTTAGAAATTAAAAGCATGTTTTGATTGAACTCAGGCACTATAGATCTTACAGGAAAAGAACATATTTATAATTGTTACACAACTATTGAAATTTTTGGACCAAAAGTGAAGTAGCCTTTATTAGTCGCAACTTGTAAGCAATTTTGTCTTACTATAAGTGTTACAGAAGGCTTTTGCAAATAAATTCCATCATTAAAAATATTTTATTTTTCTGGGATGCATAAGTTACTTAATATTTAAAATCCATTAATGGTATTTGTCATAAGATAAAATATAAGGTGTAATAACCTTATAAGATCAAAAGATAAGTGATAAAATTCAACAACTACTCTTTAAGTAAAATAAAAGATTTTCAACTTAACACAAAACTTCAAAAAAGCACCAATGTTAGGTCTATTGATGAAAGAAATAAATTCCCATTAAAGTTAAAAATCCCAGGGGGACTAATATCACTATTATTACTTAATTGTGTTCAGATAGAGCTAGCCAATAAATCACAAAGGCATTGATCTAAAAGAATGACCATAGCAGGCCGGCGCCACGGCTCAATAGGCTAATCCTCCACCTAGCGTTGCCGGCACACCGGGTTCTAGTCCATGTCAGGGAGCCGGATTCTTTCCCGGTTGCACCTCTTCCAGGCCAGCTCTCTGCTGTGGCCAGGGAAGGCAGTGGAGGATGGCCCAAGTGCTTGGGCCCTGCACCCCATGGGAGACCAGGACCAGTAGACCTGGCTCCTGCCTTCGAATCAGTGTGGTGCGCCGGCTGCAGCGTGCCAGCCATGGCGGCCATTGGAGGGTGAACCAACGGCAAAAGGAAGACCTTTCTCTCTGTCTCTCTCTCTCACTGTCCACTCTGCCTGTCAAAAAAAGAGAATGACCATAGCAAGAGTATTATCAATCTTAGGCTATATAATTGTGTATTGACAAAACTCAGGATAATCAATGCCACAATTGTTATTAATTAGTATAGATTAAAATGAAATGGATGATTACAAAACAAATATTCCTACCAATAACTTGCTTTTTAAATTAATAACTAGGGAGATAATATAATGGAAATATAACCTATTCATAATATGAATACAAATATGTTTCCATTAATAAACATAGGAAGACAGATGGAAAATAAACACAAACATAGCTACCAGTGTGTGCATGCACACACATTCAAATGTACACTTTAATTTCTACAATTGTTAAAGACCTTTTACACAGGACTGAAATGGCAAAATTGACATTCTAAATCATGTATTTGAAAATTCAGTTTTTAAAAAAGGCAAATTGTATCAAATTTTTGACATATCTAATAAATTCTTAGAAAAATTTAGTTACGTCATTTTGTGAACGAAAGGTCATATAATAACTATTCTAAAATAGGGCTGCCAGCATAAATGTGAGAAAGCCATTATGTCATCAAAATATATTGAGTAAGTATATACCTTAGTGGTTAAAATGCCCACAACCCTCACCCAAGTGCTTGGGTTCTGTTCCCAGCTCTGAGTGCTGATGCCAGCTTCAGTTTGATGGGTCAATTAGGTTTTGGCCACCCATGTGGGAGACCTGGATTTTATTGCCAACTCCAGGCTCTTGTTCTGGCCCTGCCTTGGCTTTTGTGGGCATTTGTGATTAAGCAGAAGATATGAACTCTTTATCTGTCAGTCTTTCTTTAATGAATAAAAAAACAGTTGAAAATTAAAGAAAAATGAGAGTAAATTTATTTAATCCAGCTATAAATTCAAATTACAGCTAAAATAATATTGCAGTAAAAAGAGAATAGGACCAATTGATGAATGAAAATATAACCTTATGTACAATAAAATATGTGAATAAATATAAAGATTTACTATTTATTTGAAAGTCAGAGTTACACAGAGAAAAGGAGAGGCAGAGAGAGAAAGAGAGGTCTTCCACCTGATGATTCACTCCCCAGTTGACTGCAATGGCCGGAGTTGCGCAGATCCAAAACCAGGAGCCAGGAGCTTCTTCCAGGTCTCCCACAAAAGTGTAGGGGCCCAAGGACTTGGGCCGTCTTCTACTGCTTTCTCAGGCCATAGCAGAGAGCTGGATCCAAAGTGGAGCAGCAGGGACTGGAACTGGCATCCATATGGGATGCCAGCACTGCAGGTGGCGGCTTTTCCCGCTATGCCACAGTGCCAACCCCAATGAACTTATATTAATATATATTTTAATTTAAACAATTTTGAATGTAATTATGGCACTCTTAGTGTAAGGCAATTGTCCAAATATTGGAGAAAAATAAGTGAAATTATTTTACTTTATCACATTTTATTGAAAAAGAAATTCTGAGCAGATTAAAGAGCTTATTTAAAATGGAAAAAAGTGGACAAAATAATATTTTTGTTAATTTTTGAAAGAACATCACAAACATAAACTGGAAAGAAAATATATGGATTTGAACTTCAAAATTTTAAAGCCTCAGTGTATGAAAATAACATAAATAAGCTTAACAGAAGAAAGATGTATGGACAATAAAGTAAAATACAATATGAAAAGTTTAATGGTCTTAATTTGTGAAGATGCAATAATATAAATCAATAATGGAAGGAATATATAACCTGGATATCAGAAAATTGCGATAGTGTAAAATTTAAACATAGGAAATACAAATAATTAAATAGCATATAAAATATCCACATTAACTAGAAAATTTAAGAAGAGTGTTCACACTTTTAAGCAATATTAGAAATATAGCTCTATATATCAGATTGGTAAATTTGGGAAAGTCATGATTTCTGCCATTACCCTGGCAATGAAGAAAGAACTGAATTTAGTCATCCTGCTGATTGACACTGCTGAAAATTAAGTGCCTGTGAACTCTCTAAAATTCAATTTGTTAATACTTTATGTGGCTTATTATATCCTTTGATTCAAAATTTCAAATATAAGAACTTATAACAAGAAAATAATCAGGGTTGAGTAAACAAGTACATGCAAGGACATATTCACAGGTAGGTAAAGGTAGGAAAAGGGTGATGATATGTCAATAAAAACAATAAAAAATAAAAGGCCTGCTGACGTGTATTTGTTAAAATCATGTACTTTCCAGAGAACATGCAGCTATGAGAATTGCATCCATTTTTCACATAAGTTCACAATAAGCTTTTGAGAAATACACATATGGGCATACCATTGATGGCTTACTTGTATGGATGAGGTACGTCTGGCCCACGGGACATATAAGTCCCTTGAAATCATTTGATGTGTTCCTGGCAGTCCCAGATAGGTCTCAAAATTCAATAAATCTATCACAGTCTAATTTTCAAGTGGATAATTTTATATGACCAGGAGATGATGTTATAAATATCTAAATGGTCCTTGGCCGAAAAAGATTCCACACTCCTGCTAGAGGAAGGGGTGATTTTTATGTATGCATATGTGGTTTACCTCTTACATTTTTCATTTTCTAGAAAAGAGCATTCATTGTCATTAATAGCAGAATAAAGGATGATGTGAGAAAAAATATCTTGGGAACAGGAAGCTATTTATTTGAATCTTACTTTAGAATATACACCAGTATTAAGTGAGTCTGAGAGCCACTGGGTGCTGTGTAAAGTTCTCACACTCCCCAGAATGGAAACTGAAAGACACTCAATGAAAGACCGTCAAAGTATACTGTGAAGCCTCAGAACCAGGTTCAGTGCAAAGAAGTAAACCAGCAAGTTTTAATGAAAAGGCTTGCTCTAGTACCTCCTTTCTTCCCGCTCATCTTTTAGGTCCCAAAGTCACTTAACAAAGATTGTTGCTGGCCTCCCTAGCTATTATATAGTTTCCCATTGAGTTTTCTCTGCCTTGCTTTTACCCTTAGTAGCTTTTACCACTGCTTGCCAAGATCTAATTTGTTTCACTTCACTTTTCTTTTAGATTCATTCTGCTCCCTGCCGCAGCTCTGCCAAGTCCAAGAAGATGTCCGTCTTATTGACTGGTATGTTATGAACAAGTAGTTCAGTGTTTCCTACATAGAAGGGAATCAATGCATCTTTTCTGAGTGAAAAGTGGGTAGAAGAGATGGGTGGACATGTGAATGAAGCACAGATGGGAGGGTATGAGGAGAATGGATGACTGGGAATAGGAGATTAATTGGTGTCTGAGACTAGTTAGAGAAACTGTTAAATGACACATACTCCTTATAGAAAGAATAAAAAAAGAATAAAAGCAAGGAGGATTTTGTCTTCCATGTGATCCAGTGAATTTTATGTAGCCATTAGATGGCTTACAAAAACTCATTAAGCTAGAAAGAAAATCAAGAGAACGGACTTCAAATCCTCTGCTTAAGTGGGAGAATAAGATTATGATAGAATTTTTGGAAAAAAAAAAAGCTGGAATATTATTAATTGGTTTTTCACTAGCCTTTGACAACCTAATAGATTTTTTATGTTTTTTTAAACTTTGATTTAATATATATAAATTTTGAAAGTACAACTTTTAATCTCTGTGAGTGAAATCCCAGCGGAAAGAATGAGCCATCAAAGAAGGCAAGTACCTTTCTCTGAAGGGAGGAGAGAACTTCCTCTTTGAATATGGCCTTGTCTAAATAAGATTGGAGTTGGTGAACTCAAGAGGCTTCCATGGCCTTGGCAGCTCATGACAAGAGCCTTGGATGATTACTGACATCATAAATAAGAGCGTCAATTCTTAAATCAACAGCGGGAGTCACTGTGCACCTGTCCCCCATGTAGGACCTCTGCCCTTAGTGTGTTGTACCATGAAAATTAATGGTGAAACTACTACTCTAACAGTGCTCTATGCTTTGTGTATCCGTGTGGGTGCAAACTGTTGAAATCTTTACTTAGTACATACTGAGTTGATCTTCTATATATGAACATAATGGAAAATGAATCATGATGAAGAATGGGATGGGAGATGGAGTGGGAGATGGGATGGTTGCAGGTGGGAGGGAGGTAATGGGGGAAAAGCTGCTATAATTCAAAAGTTGTACTTTGGAAATTTATATTTATTAAATAAAAGTTGAAAGAAAAAAAAAAGAAAGTACAACTTTTGGATTATAGCAGTTTCCCCCCCATCTCCACCCTCCCACCCGCAAACCATCCCATCTCCTAATCCCTCTCCCATCCCATTCATCATTAAGATTCATTTTTAATTATTTGTATATACAGATCAACTTAGTATATACTAAGTAAAGATTTTAACAGTTTGCACCTACACAGAAACACAAAGTATAAAGTACTGCTTGAATACTAATTTTACCATCAATTCACATAGTACAACACATTAAGGACAGAGATCCTACATAGGGAGTAGGTGCACAGTGGCTCCATTGTTGATTTAACAATTGACACTCTTATTTATGACGTCAGTAATCACCCGAGGCTCTTGTCATGAGCTACCAAGGCTATGGAAGCCTCTTGAGTTCACAAACTCTGACCTTATTTAGACAAGGTCATAAACAAAGAGGAAGTTCATTCCTCCCTTCAGAGAAAAGTGCCTCCTTCTTTTTTTTTTTTTGTTTTAATAGACAATATATTTCAACTTTTATAAAGAGCTTGTACATATCAATAATACATTAACATATGCAAAGAGAAATGAAAATTAAATTCACAGAAAAGGGAACAGAAACAGCCAAGAATTGGACCTCAACAGTGGTCCAGTGAATACTAGTTCAAGTATATATCATTTCATCCATCAAATTAGTAAACAAATTCTTTCACAACTACTCAGAGCTAGTAAAGGCACAGTGAAGCGGCACTGTCTTGTTCTGCTGGTGAGAGTCAGTTGCAGTATGCACAGAAAACTTTAAACATAAACACCTTGTGTATGTTGAGCTAGTAATTGTCCTTGTGGGGAGGTCTGCACCTGCAAACTAATCTGAAAGAAAACATGTTGCTTACAGCTTTTCACCGCAGTATGGGATACAATAACTCAGTTAGAAAGCTAAAAGTCCAACAAGGGGGAAATGTTAAGAAAATTATGGTACATTCATAAAACAGAATATTACATAGCTAGTAGACTTCACCTTGTTTTTTTTTTTTTTATCTTTTATTTAATGAATATAAATTTCCAAAGTACGACTCATGGGTTACAATGGCTTCCCCCCCCATACCGTCCCTCCCACCCACAACCCTCCCCTTTCCCACTCCCTCTCCCCTTCCATTCACATCAAGATTCATTTTCGATTATCTTAATATACAGAAGATCAGCTTAGTATACCTTAAGTAAGGATTTCAACAGTTTGCTCCCACACAGAAACATAAAGTGAAAAATAATAGATGATTTTTTTTAAATGATGATGAAATCAGATCAGACCTATTGTCATGTTTAATCCCAGTGAGAGTCAAGTTGGGAATTGATAATTTCTTTTTCTTTTTTTTTTTTTTTTACAGAAGATCAGTTTAGTGTACATTAAGTAAAGATTTCAATCGTTTGCACCCCATAGAAACACAAAGTGAAATATACTGTTTGAGTACTCGTTATAGCATTAAGCCTCAGTGTACAGCACATTAAGGACAGAGATCCTACATGAGGAGTAAGTGCACAGTGACTCCTGTTGTTGACTTTACAAATTGACACTCCTGTTTATGGCATCAGTAATCTCCCTATGAGGTGCCTCCTTCTTTGATGGCCAGTTCTTTCTGCTGGGATCTCACTCACAGAGATCTTTCTTTTAGATTTTTTTTTTTTTTTTTTTTTTTTTTTTTTTTTTGCCACAGTGTCTTGGCTTTCCATGCCTGAGAAACCTTCATGGGCTTTTTAGCGGGATCCGAATGCCTTAAGGGCTGATTCTGATGCCAGAGTGATCTTTAGGGCATCTGCCGTTCTATGAGTCTGCTGTGTACCCCACTTCCCATGTTGGATCATCTCTCCTTTTTAATTCCATCAGTTATTATTAGCAGACACTGGTCTTGTTTATGTGATCCCTTTGACACTTAATCTTATCTTGATGATCAATTATGAACTTAAACTGATCACTTTAACTAGTAAGATGGCATTGGTGCATGCCAACTTAACGGGATTTGGAATACCATGGCACATTTCTAGCTCTACCATTAGTGGTAAGTCGGAGTGAGCATGTGCCAAACTGTACAGCTCCTCCCTTTCTTATTCCCACTCTTATTTTTAACAGGGATCAAATTTCAGTTAAACACCTAAGCATAATTGTGTGTTAATTGAAGAGTTCAACCAATGGTATTAAGTAGAACAAGAAAATACTAAAAGGAATAAAATAGTAAGCTGTTCCTCCACAGTAAGGACAATGGCTGATCAAGTCATTGTTTCTCATAGTGTCAGTTTCACTTCTAGAGGTTTCCTTTTAGGTGTTCAGTTAGTTCTCACAGATCAGGGAGAACATATGCTATTTGTCCTTTTGGAACTGGCTGATTTCACTCAGCATAATATTTTCCAGATTCCTCCATTTTTTGCAAATGACTGGATTTCATTTTTTTACTGCTGTATAGTATTTTATAGAGTACATATCCCATAATTTCTTTATCCATTCTTCTGTTGATGGGCATTTAGGTTGATTCCTTGTCTTAGTTATTGTGAATTGAGCTGCAATAAACATTGAGGTGCAGATAGCTCTTTTATTTGCCAATTTAATTTCCCTTGGGTAAATTCCGAGGAGTGGGATGGCTGGGTCATGTGGTAGGGCTATATTCAGGATTCCGATCAATCTCCAAACTGTCTTCCATAATGAATTTATCAGTTTGCATTCCTACCAACCGTGGATTAATGTGCCTTTTCCCCCACATCCTCGCCAGCATCTGTTGTTAGTTGATTTCTGTATGTTAGCCATTCTAATTGGGGTAAGGTGAAACGTCATTGTGGTTTTGATTTGCATTTCCCTGATTGCTAGTGATCTTGAACATTTTTTCATGTGTCTGTTGGCCATTTGGATTTCCTCTTTTGAAAAACATCTATTCAGGTCCTTGGCACATCTCCTAAGTTTGTTGTTTGTTTTGTTGTTGTGGAGTTTCTTGATCTCTTTGTAGATTCCGGTTATTAATCCTTTATCCATTGCATAATTTGCAAATATTTTTCCCATTCTGTCGGTTGCCTCTTCACTTTCCTGTTTCTTTTGCAGTACAGAAACTTCTCAATTTGATGCAATCCCAAATGTTAATTTTGACTTTGACTGCCTGTGCCTCTGGGGTCTTTACCAAGAAGTCTCTGCCTGTGCCTTTATCTTGCAGGATTTCTCCGATGTTCTCTAATAATTTGATGGTGTCAGGTTGTAGATTTAGATCTTTAATCCATGTTGAATGGATTTTTTTGTAAGGTGTAAGGTAGGAGTCTTATTTCATGCTTCTGCACGTGGAAATCCAGTTTTCCCAGCACCATTTGTTGAACAGACTGTCCTTGCTCCAGGAATTGGTTTTAGCTCCTTAATCAAATATAAGTTGGTTGTAGATGTTTGGATTGATTTCTGGTGTTTCTATTCTGTTCCATTGGTCTATCCATCTGTTTCTGTCCCAGTACCATGCTGTTTTGATTACAACTGCCCTGTAGTATGCCCTGAAACCTGGTATTGTGATGCCTCCAGCTTTGTTTTTGTTGTACAAGATTGTTTTATCTATTTGAGGTCTCCTGTACCTCCATATGAATTTCAGCATCATTTTTTCCAGATCTGAGAAGAATGTCTTTGGTATTTTCATTGGTATAGCCTTAAACCTAATATGTTTTTAAAATAGCGAAAGCTAAGACTAAATACCTTCTAGAATACAAACTTTCTTTACTGTGAGTAACCTGAAATTAAAATAGCATATTTATTTTATATCCATATCTTCACTAAGTTTTCTTGTTAATTCTTTATGTATATTTATAATGTAAATAATTGTATTTTCTATTAAAAATACTTCTTAGATTCTTTTAAAATATTAATACTATTATTTAGTTTTGTGCTTATATGAATTTACACTATAGTTACAGTAAGAGTACTTGATCAGCCCTCACCCTGACTGTTGATGAGCAACTTAATATGTTATCCCTCTTAGTATTTTTTTTTGTTTGTTCTACTTAATACTTTTGGTTGAATACTGTAATCAATACACAATTATTCTTAAGTGCTGAAACTTAACTGAAAAGTGATCGCTGTTAAATATAAGAGTGGGAATAAGAGAGGGAAGTGATGTGCAATTCGGGACATGCTCAAGCTGACTTACCTCAAACGGTAGAGTTAGAAACATACCAGGGGATTCCAATTCAATCCCATCAAGGTGGCATGTACCAATGCCATCTCACTAGTCCAAGTGATCAATTTCTGTTCACAATTGATCATAATGATAGGACTAAGAACCAAAGGGATCACATAAACAAGAATAGTGTCTGCAAATACTAGCTGATAGAATCAAAAAGGGAGAGAATGATCCAACATGGGAAGTGAGATACACAGCAGACCCATAGAATGGCAGATGTGCTAAACAGCACTCTGGCCTCAGAATCAGGCCTTAAGGCATGCGGATTGATTGAAAAGCCCATGAGAGTATTTCAGGCATGGAAAGCCAAGACACTCTGGGGGAAAAAAAAAAAAAAACCTAAATGAAAGATCTCTGCGAGTGAGATCCCAGTGGAAAGAATGGGTCATCAAAGAAGGAGGTACCTTTCTCTGAAGGGAGGAGAGAACTTCGACTTTGACCATGGCCTTGTCTAAATATGATCAGAGTCGGTGAACTCAGGGGGCTTCCATAGCCTTGGCAACTCATGACAAGAGCCTAGGGTGATTCCTGATGCCATAAACAAGAGTGTCAATTTGTTAAGTCAACAACAGGAGTCACTGTGCACTTACTCCTCATGTAGAATCTTTGTCTTTAGTGTGCTGTACATTGAGATTTAATGCTATAACTAGTACTCAAACAGTATTTTTCACTTTATGTTTCTGTGTGGGAGCAAACTGTTGAAATCTTTACTTAATGTATGCTAAACTGATCTTCTGTATATAAAGAGAAACGAAAATGAATCTTGATGTGAATGGAAGGGGAGAGGGAGTAGGAAAGGGGAGGGATGCGGGTGGGAGGGACGTTATGCGGGGGAAGCCATTGTAATCCATATCTGTACTTTGGAAATTTATATTCATTAAATAAAAGTTTAAAAAAAAGAGTAAGCATATTTATCTTTAAATAAAGTAAATCTATTTTTTTTAATTTTAATTTTTTTTTGACAGGCAGAGTGGACAGTGAGAGAGACAGAGAGAAAGGTCTTCCTTTTGCTGTTGGTTCACCCTCCAATGGCCGCCACGGCTGGCGCGCTGCGGTTGGCGCACCGCGCTGATCCGATGGCAGGAGCCAGGTACTTATCCTGGTCTCCCATGGGGTGCAGGGCCCAAGTACTTGGGCCTTCCTCCACTGCCTTCCCTGGCCACAGTAGAGAGCTGGCCTGGAAGAAGGGCAACCGGAACAGAATCCGGTTCCCCGACCGTGTGTGATATGATTTCCAAATATGGTTTCATAAATTGTTTTTGGATGCAATTGAAGACTCATGCATTTATTTTTCATCATTTTTTTAAATTAGCTTATATAATTGTTGAATTGTATAAAATGGGAAATTTACTTTAAATTGCTGAGATAAGCCTAATTTTGCCTCAATGCTTAATCTATTTGCTTGATTGTCAGTGCATCTTAAATGAGCTTAAATCTAAGTATAAATTGTGAAACTGACCAGTAAGCCTACAAATCTAATGTAACATTTCAGTGGGGTTTGTTTGATATTGCCAATCATTTCTGAATCATCCATCAATACAAATAAATTATGTGTAATTTTCAGGAACACTGCAACCATCATGAAGCAATGCTTAGAACAATGGCTTTGCATAAAGAAGCTAAGTGCTGTCTCAACATCTCACTGTCTCAGAGAAGCAGCCTCATTCAACAGATCCTGTAAATGCTTACTAATAACTCAGTTTTGAAAAATATGAAATTGTGAAGTCATATAAGAAAATTGTGAGAGCTATGAAACTCACAAATATGAAAATGCTAACCACTTTGAAAATCCTAATTACTCTATATTGTCTGTGTTTCAATGAAGTTTATTAAGTCTTATAGCTTTAAAAAGGGCATAACTCTTTGAATGTGGGCATTAAAGATACGTTTATTTGCTTGAAAATAATCTTTATTTATTTTCTTTGGAAAGGAAGGAGAAATTTTATGACTTCATATAGAACAATATTTATAGTATTTTTCACTATTTAATTTATTTGAATGAAAATGAGTTACTACATTAGCTCTGAAAGTGTATCCAATATTTGAAACAGTTCTATCTCTAAGCATTCTTACCTTTCTTTAGTCTTATGTCTCTTCAATTGTGGTAGTTTCATTGAAAATCTGCTCTTATTCCTCCAAATCTTACACAGTCAACTCTTAACCCCTTGGGTTTTTGCTATTCTTATGTCATTTTATTTAAGGTGGAAAGTCTCTCCTTTAATTACTGACCTTGAACTGTGGAATGCATTAGAGAATGAGAAAAAAGCTTATGTGTCTGGAATGTTGCACAGCTGTCATTTTCTTTAGGATAAATTAATGAGCACTGCTGTTTAGACACCTGGGTTATAGTTTCTGCTCTGTACCCAACTAGCTGAGTGACATTGATCCAAGCCCACACGGGAACTATGTGCCTTCATCTCTATCCTAAAGATTTGTACTAAATTATCTCTAAAATCCTTAAATTTTTAATGACTTTAATTATCAGCTTCATTCATTTTTTAGCTTCTCTTCTTTTGTCTGACTTGTGGGTGTTGACACTTCCATTTCTGTCCAAATATCTTACAGGGTAATAAATCAAACTAAAATTTATAATCTTTGCTGCTCTTGGAATTCTGGCAAATAATACTACATGTGGATCATATTGAAATTAATGGATAAAAATCCTTTGTGTTATTGTGGATTTCATTCATCAAAGTTAATTCTTGCTTGTAATGCCAGATCTTTACTATAAAATTATTTTATTATATGAAATACATATTGGCTTAATTTATGAGCAATACCTTACCATTAAACAGAAGTAGAAATATATAAGTACTTACATCTTTCTTTGTTTATGTTGTAAGAAAAAGAAATGTATAACCTTTGTTTCACCTCCTCAAGTAAATGCTTTGTGTACTATATTTATGATAGAAATCACCACATTACCAATAATTATTCAATGTATTCTTGTCTCTCTTGGCTACTATGAATGTCATACAGATAGGGAATATGTCTTATAAATCTTTGTTTCTTATATGTCTAGGAGAATGTCTAAACCAAATTGAGGGCAAAATGCTTATTACATGGATAAGTTAAAATTCAATTCATAAATAACTCAATGACAGAATCTTTGTCTTATTTCAAGTATATAGTAACAATATATGTGAATATCAATTCAGTTTATAATTTGTCACATTTGTGTAAATAAGTGCTATTTGTTAATAAAGTAAATAATAATGAATAACAAAATTAATTATAATTAAAGAATATGTATAAAATCTACTAACTTATATATATAGCCCAAACTAGGAAATAGGTACTATTCCAACTGAGCAAATGAACATATTAGTTCATATAATATTTTCAAACATCCCAAGAGTATATCATTCCCATTTGATATACAATGAAAACGCAGCACAAAGCTATTAAGTCACCTAAGGTTATGGGTCTGATAAATAGCAGAGCTAGAGTTTGTGTTGAGACCGTTAGGCACTGGGGAATTTTACATTATGCTGTTTCTAATTAAAATGATATAGAAATAAAATGAGATTTTTCAATGTATATATTATTTATTTCTGAGATAACTTATTTTTAATTTACATTTTAGTCAGAGGCTTATTGCTCCAATAAATAAAGAATTCAACAAATGAAAAGTAAAAAGATCACAGTCATCAGGAAACTAGGCAAAAAAATCAAATGAAAAGATGTTCAGCTTCATTCCTATAAATTGTAAAATAGTCACAAAAGTAGCAGTTATATAATGCTCTTTCCCTAGCCTTTATAAATATATTAACACTTGACTTGAGACATATTTAATTCATTCTACTTACCTTTGCTTTGTAGAAAATTTGCAACACTATTTTTATTTTATAACTATTAGTTTCCTTTATTCCTTAATCTGAAGATTCTGTGAAATAAAGCTTTTCATTAAAATCTTCCTTTATACATAATATTTTACTTTAAAATTTTTAAATTTTACTTTGTTAATATTTTACTGCATTCATTTCAAATGAAAACATTTTATAGATAGGCATACATGCTATTTTTTTTTGACAGGCAGAGTGGACAGTGAGAGAGAGAGACAGAGAGAAAGGTCTTCCTTTTGCTGTTGGTTCACCCTCCAATGGCCGCCGTGGCTGGCGCGCTGCGGCTGGCGCGGCGCGCTGATCTGAAGGCAGGAACCAGGTGCTTCCTCCTGGTCTCCTACGGGGTGCAGGGGCTAAGCACTTGGGCCATCCTCCACTGCACTCCCGGGCCACAGCAGAGAGCTGGCCTGGAAGAGGGGCAACCGGGACAGAATCCGGCGCCCTGACCGAGACTAGAACCCGGTGTGCCGGTGCCGCAAGGTGGAGGATTAGCTTATTGAGCCACGGCGCTGGCCGCTATTTTTTCTTGAAAAAGATATTAATATCACAGAGCAAGGTATTCATGACAATAATCATAACACACTGTGATTCAATGAAGCAATATTAATAACTAAATATACAATTATATGACATCTGCACAACTTTTTATTCTCTATATATTAGTTTCCACAAATAAGAGAAAATGTGTTATATTTGTCTATGTGGGTTTAGCTTATTTTACATGGCATAATGATTTCCAAATCCACCCATTTATTATATATGTAAAGGCTTTGTTCTTTTTATGGCTGAGTAGTAGTCTATTGTGTGTGTGTGTTTGTGTGTGTGTATGTAAGTGTGTGTGTACCACATTTTCTTTATTCAACCATTAGATTTATCCAACATCCAGGTTTGTTACATATGTTTGCTATTGTGAATTGAACTCTATAAACAAGAGTGTGCAGGTATCTCATATGCCGATTTCATTATCTTTAGATAAAAGAAAATCTCAAAATAAGAAGTAAAATGAGAAAAAAGTTCCCAGTGATTTAATGAAAAGTCATTTTTTATTGAGACTGGCACTGTGGCACAGTGGGTTCAACTGCTGCCTATGGCGTTGGCATCCCATAAGGGCATTGGTTCGAGTTCAGCTGTTCCACTTCTGATACAGTTCCAGGCCAATGGAAGTAGCAGAAGATCCTTGAGCCACTGCCACACATGTAGAAGATCCAGAAGATCTGTCCCTCTCCCCCATTTCTCTCTCTGTACCTCTGTCTTTCAAATAAATAAAATCTTATTAAAAAGTCATTTGTTATTATTAATGCTAGTCTCTGGGAATGTATATGTAGAAATAGTCTCCACTCTTGAGAAGCTGATAAATTACCCAAGAGACAGGCAACACTCATAATGTGTGATTTCCAGTTGTGTGCAAAAATTAACGAAAACACTCGTCAGTTGCTTAGAAGGGTGAACACTAGTAAGTTGCTTAGAAGGAACAGTGTTAAATTTATAGAGTGGTTGATACTAGAACTTATTCTTAAAGAAACACTAGGAAATGATTAGGTGGAAGAACATTGCATAGAGAGGGAATCACCTGGCTGGACACAAGAAACATTGCTGAAGCCAAAGATAGTGGTTGAAAGAAATCAGAATACTCAATGCCTTCTCACACGTGATCTATTAGATCTTTAAGTAATGCGATACTATCAAATTTGTAATGTGATGTAATAAAATTGGTTGTAGTTTTGTGATTGGATTGGAGACAAAGAAAAATGAATGGAGACCTACTGAAAGCTAAAATGTTAAGAAAATGAATCATTAATAGTTGCATTTGGGGGGGATTTAATGAGGAAAGGTAAAAGAAAAATAAATAAATACAACAAACAGAATAATTCAGACTTAATGGTCAGTATTAAATGGGAAAGAAATAGGAAGGAGAGACAAAATGACTCAGAAATCAGTAGAACCATTAAGGCACAGCAGGAGACACAGCAGGAGACACAGGGATGTAGCAGGTAGAGGCAGAGGTGAAACAAAAAATACTTAGTAATTTAAAATGTTCACTTTAAGATGTTCACCACCTATCATTATTTCCTAAACAATATCTGGATGTGAAAAATTGATTCAGAAAGAAAACATTTAGAGAGGAAGGAAGAAGACAAGCAGAACTCATTGAAGATAAGACAGGAATATATCACAAAGAAGGGGTGGCTCAGTGTAATTTTTCTTTTTGTTGGTAGGAAACATTTACACTTTTAAAAACTGATGAGAATACAAAAACATCCTTTTAAAATATTTATTGATTTATTTTAA
Organism: Oryctolagus cuniculus; assembly: GCF_051225735.1. Taxonomy (NCBI): domain Eukaryota; kingdom Metazoa; phylum Chordata; class Mammalia; order Lagomorpha; family Leporidae; genus Oryctolagus; species Oryctolagus cuniculus. The sequence continues at coordinate 47,059,251 of NC_142880.1, forward strand.
AGGGAGATTTACAGCGAGAGAAAGGAAGAGACAGAGAGACATTGACCTTCCATCTGCGGATTCACTACGCAAATGGGTACAATAGCTGGATCTGGGACAGTCTGAAGCAAGGAGCTTCTTATGGGCACCCACATAGGTGGTAGGGGGTCCAAAGACTTGGACCATCTTCTGCTGCTTTAAAAGGTACATTAGTAGGGACCTGCATGAGAAGTGGAGCAGCTGGGACTTCAACTGGCACTAATAACGTGTTGCTGGCGTTGCATGTGGTGGCTTTATCTGCTAGGCCACCATTTTGACCCTAATAACCATCTTTTTGTACATGTGTCATAAAAATCACTATTTACCATATTAGAAATTAAAACTGAGAAATGATTATAATATTCATTAAATCACGTAAATCTATTACTTACATGAAAACAACTATATATTTCAAAAGGGAAAAAAAAAAGAGTGAATGCCATTATAACATATTTCAAGTCTTTTCAGTGTCTGGCATGAAAGAAGACAGAGTCTCATGTTTAACATTAAATTTCAGCCAGTGCCGCGGCTCAATACGCTAATCCTCTGCCTGCGGCACCGGAACCCAGGGTTCTAGTCCCGGTCAGGGCACTGGATTCTGTCCTGGTTGCCCCTCTTCCAGGCCAGCTCTCTGCTATGGCCCAGGAGTGCAGTGGAGGATGGCCCAAGTTGTTGGGCCCTGCACCCGCATGGGAGACCAGAAGAAGCACCTGGCTCCTGGCTTCGGATCAGCGCGATGTGCTGGCTGTAGCACGCTGGCCGTGGTGGCCATTGGAGGGTGAACCAATGGCAAAAGGAAGACCTTTCTCTCTGTCTCTCTTGCTCTCACTGTCCACTCTGCCTGTCAAAAAATAATAAAAAAAAATCCAATTTCTTGCAAAATATTGTTTGGTTTGATATATAAGAGAAAAGTACACTCTTGCACAAGTCTGTAATTGCAAAACAAAGGAGTATTGTGATACTAAAAGTTAATGATGGGACTTCTTAAAGTTTACCTGCAATGTGGAATCTTAAACCCACATCAACTGATTTTTGCTATTCTTATTAAATTAAAATTAGGTCTTTTACCTAGGATTTCAAATAAATTTATTTATGTGTGATTTGGTATCTTCATCAGTTGGACATTTTTTTTTAATATCACTTCCTTTTTTTCATTTTTTTAACTTTTATTTAATGAATATAAATTTCCAAAGTACGGCTTATGGATTACAATGGCTTCCCCCCCATATCGTCTCTCCCACCCGCATCCCTCCCCTTTCCCACTCCCTCTCCCCTTCCATTTACATGAGGATTCATTTTCGATTCTCTTTATATACAGAAGATCAGTTTAGCATACATTAAGTAAAGATTTCAACAGTTTGCTCCCACACAAACATAAAGTGAAAAATAATAGATGATTTTTTAAATGATGATGAAATCAGATCAGACCTATTGTCATGTTTAATCCCAGTTAGAGTCAAGTTGGGAATTGATAATTTCTTCTTCTTCTTCTTTTTTTTTTTTTTTTTTTTTACAGAAGATCAGTTTAGTATACATTAAGTAAAGATTTCAACAGTTTGCACCCCCATAGAAACACAAAGCAAAATATACTGTTTGAGTACTCATTATAGCATTAAGTCTCAATGTACAGCACATTAAGCACAGAGATCCTACATGAGGAGTAAGTGCACAGTGACTCCTGTTGTTGACTTTACAAATTGACACTCCTGTTTATGGCATCAGTAATCTCCCTATGCACCAGTCATGAGTTTCCAAGGCTATAGAAGCCTTTTGAGTTCACCGACTCTTATCTTGTTTAGACAAGGTCATAGTCAAAGTGGAGGTTCTCTCCTCTCTTCAGAGAAAGGTACCTCCTTCTTTGAAGACCTGTTCTTTCCACTGGGATCTCACTCACAGAGATCTTTCATTTAGGTTTTTTTTTTTTTTTTTTTTTTTTTTTTTTTTTTTTTTTTTTTTCCCCCAGAGTGTCTTGGCTTTCCATGCCTGAAATACTCTCATGGGCTTTTCAGCCAGATCCGAATGCCTTTAAGGCTGATTCTGAGGCCAGAGTGCTGTTTAGGACATCCACCATTCTATGAGTCTGCTGAGTATCTCGCTTCCCATGTTGGATCACTCTCCCCTTTATTTATTCTATCAGTTAGTATTAGCAGGTACTAGACTTGTTTATGTGCTTCCTTTGACTCTCAGTCCTTTCATTATGATCAATTGTGAACTGAAATTGATCACTTGGACTGGTGAGATGGCATTGGTACATGCCACCTTGATGGGATTAAATTGGAGTCCCCTGGTATGTTTCTAACTCTACCGTTTGGGGCAAGTCAGCTTGAGCATGTCCCAAATTGTACATCTATTCCCTCTCTTATTCCTACTCTTATGTTTAACAGGGATCACATTTCAGTTAAATTTCAACACTTAAGAATAACTGTGTATTAATTACAGAATTAAACCAGTCATATTAGTAGAACAGACAAAAAAAAACTACTAAGAGGGATAATGTATTAAGTTGTTCATTAATAGTCAGGGCTATGCTGATCAAGTCACCGTTTCTCATAGTGTCCATTTCACTTCAACAAGTTTCCTTTTTGGTGTTCAGTCAGTTGTCACCAGTCAGGGGAACATATGGTATTTGTCCCTTTGGGACTGGCTTATTTCACTCAGCATAATGTGTTCCAGATTCCTCCATTTTGTTGCAAATGACTGGTTTTCGTTGTTTCTTACTGCGGTATAGTATTCTAAAGAGTACATATCCCATAATTTCTTTATCCAGTCTACCGTTGATGGGCATTTAGGTTGGTCCTGGTCTTGGCTATTGTGAATTGAGCTGCAATAAACATTAGGGTGCAGCCTGCTTTTTTGTTTGCCAATTTAAATTCCTTTGGGTAAATTCCAAGGAGTGGGATGGCTGGGTCGAACGGTAGGGTTATCTTCAGGTTTCTGAGGAATCTCCAGACTGACTTCCATAGTGGCTTGACCAGTTTGCATTCCCACCAACAGTGGGTTAGTGTCCCTTTTTCCCCACATCCTCACCAGCATCTGTTGTTGGTAGATTTCTGCATGTGAGCCATTCTAACCGGGGTGAGGTGAAACCTCATTGTGGTTTTGATTTGCATTTCCCTGATTGCTAGTGATCCTGAACATTTTTTCATGTGTCTGTTGGCCATTTGGATTTCCTCTTTTGAAAAATGTCTATTGAGGTCCTTGGCCCATCTCTTAAGTGGGTTGTTGGTTTTGTTTTTGTGGAGTTTCTTGATCTCTTTGTAGAGTCTGGTTATTAACCCTTTATCTGTTGCATAGTTTGCAAATATTTTTTTCCCATTCTGTCGGTTGTCTCTTCACTCTCCTGACTGTTTCTTTTGCAGTACAGAAACTTCTCATTTTGATGCAATCCCAATAGTTGATTTTGGCTTTGACTGCCTGTGCCTCCCGGGTCTTTTCCAGAAATTCTTTGCCTGTGCCAATATCTTGAAGAGTTTCTCCAATGTTCTCTAATAACTTGATGGTGTCAGGTCGTAGATTTAGGTCTTTAATCCATGTTGAGTGGATTTTTGTGTAAGGTGTAAGGTAGGGGTCTTGCTTCATGAATATATTTGTTTCCTGAGATGTACGTATGTTAAAAAATTTGACACATTTCATTACAAACATTAATGTCTTTAAAAAAAACAGATTTATTTATTGGAAGGTTGACTGACAGAGAATAAGGGGAAGACAGAGAAAGAGATCTTTCATGCACTCATATATTCCCCAATTGGCCCCAAAGTCTTGGGCTGGGTCAGAATAGAAGCCAGGGTCTTCCTGTGAGTGGCAAGTCCCAAGTACTTGGACAATGCTCTGTTGCTTTCCCAGGAGCATTATCAGGGAGCTGGATCAGAAGCAGAGCAGCCATAATTTGAACCAGTATTAAGATAAGGGAAACTGTCATTGCAGATATGACCTTAACCTGCTGTGCCACAATGCTGGCCTCTAAAATACGTTTTAAGATTCTTTTATTTAACTGAATGGGCTACAGAACAAAAGAGAAAAATAGAAATCTCCCAACCATTTGTTCACCCCACCAGGCAACCTCAATGGCCAGGGTTGAGTTTGGTAGAGGCAGGGGCCAGGAACTTCATTTGCATCTCCCACATGGGTGCAGGGGCCCAAACATTTAGGCCATCTTCTGTTGCCTTCCTCAGGCCATTAGTAGAGAGCTGGATCTGAAACAGAGCAACCAGACACAAACGAGCACCCATATGGGACGCCAGCATCCCAGGCAACAGCATTAATGCCCATACCACAATGCCTGCCCCAACCAATCTTTCAAGCATTATGAAGCATCAGGCTCAAATACGGCCTGTACAAGTTTTCATTAGCTTTAATTTTCACTTGAAAACTTGAATGTTACCATTGCCAACAAAAAAAGTGAGTTGTTTCCCTTGAAATGACAAGCTCACTTCATTAATTTAAAAAATATCTATTTTATTTATTTGAAAGGCTAATGGAGAGAGAGTGAGGAAAGGAAGGAAGTAGGCAGGGAGGGATAAAGAATGAGAATGTTCTATCGGCTGATTTACTTATCAAATGTCTCTAACAGCTGAAGGTGGGACAGGCTGAATCCAGGAGCCTGGAACTCCTCCAGATTTCCCATTTGGCTAGGAGAGACCCAAGTACTTGAGTAATAATTTTCTGCCTTCCAAGGCATACGTTAGCAGGAAACTGTGATGCAGAGCAGAATGGAGACTTGAATCCAGACATTCCAATATTGAATATGGGTGTCTTAACTGCTGAGATAAATGAGCGCTTCTCATTTCATTAATTTTTAAGAAAATATTTGCTCTGAAAATTCCCAAGTATGTATAATTGTAATTGGGTTGTAATTTTTCTTTCAAGGAAAATTATGTTACCTAGAATAATTTTTAAAAAGAGCTCGTTCAGTTCACAACTCAAATAATTGTCCTAGTGATTTGCCTTAAACTATGTACTTCATTTGGTATGCAACAGAAAGCCTTTGGGTAGACAGCCTATTTCTTTATAGAGAATATTATAGCTATATGTGCTCAGGAACAGAGACCTAAGCACATTAATGACTTTTCTTCTTTATCCAGGTCTTAGTTAAATGAAACTTTTGTTTATCTCATGACTTGTTTGCAATGGAAAACAGTGATTATTATTTTTTGGTGGTTCTTCCAACATGATGGGGGTCCTGTGCCAGAAGTGTTCCCACCTTTGCTTGTGCACCATCAGTGCAAATATCAATGGAATTCAATAGTGAAATAGCATTTTACTATTGTTATGGAAATGGTTTTGACTCTGTAAACCCTGTGAAATGGGTTTTGAGAAATGCTGGTAAAGTGATTTATCAAAGATTGCACAGATAGTAAAGATGCTCTTGTGAGTGCAGACATTAAAGTCAGATAAAATTGGATTTAATTTCCAACCCTAATAACGTAATAACTCTGCGTCTTAATTAGATTCTCTAAGACTTGGATTCTAATTTGTGAATAGGAATGAATGTAGAATATATGTGTGGTGGGTATAAGTAGGTCATTTGGCTTCTGCCTTTTAAATGTTTTATACTAAAAAAAAATCTCCCAGTTATGTAAGAGTTCCTGGGGAGAAAAGACTTCCCACTGTCTTTCTGTATAGTAGCAGGAAATATTAGACATTTGCTTTCCCACTCACTCAATCTATCTTCCAACTCAACTAATGTTATTTACATGCTTCCCATCAACCAACCTCTGCCAGATTCTGACTGTACATATAAAAATGTATAATCAAAATGATGGGAAAAGAAATTGGGAACTCACTGTTGGGATAGCAGATGTATTTCTAGTAATGAAACTTCAAGGTAGAGTTCCTGGCACAGAAGTTAAGGACTTGAGTTCTGATATGGGTAAATTTTTGAAAAAAAAAAATTGAATTCCTAGAACTGAGGTTATATAATTTATAGGTAATACTTGACTATATCAGTTAACTCTCCGTCACTGTGTTATGCTCATAGATTTTTGGAATGATTTTTGAAAGCTAGGTCCTTGAGTCCATGTTCCACTTTTGCCAACAATTCTGTGCAGTCCTGAAATGTATCTATGTTTGTTGGTTATGATAAAAATTCTAGGGAGTAATGTATCAGATATGAACTTAATTTAGTGAACTTAAATGAGATAATTTATATAAAGAACATGGAAAATTATTGATTCATAGTTTAATAAATAAATGTTAGTTAAACCAAATAATGATCCTCATGTTCCTGTTTCCTTGTGTTCTTTCAAGTTCATCATTCTACTTCTATCAAAGAAAATATTTAAGGTGGTAAAACATTAATGAGTCTTTTTCTGTGTTAATGGATACCTCACAGAATCTCTGTAAAAAACAGGCCTCTTGTGGCACTAGGGGGTCCCTTAGAACTTGAATTAGCTGGCTTGGGGATAGGATGAGTTTAACCACTACAGTAAATGATGAAAATAATTGACTCAAAACAAGAGTACAATTCCAAAATTTAATAACAAAATAAAGCCAAGTGTTTTATCTTTTCAAGAATGGATAAAAATAAAAAAAAAGTTTACCCACTGCTACTATAGAACAAAGAAATATACAGAAGGAGAAAAAGGCAAAATGTAAACAGATAAAAATAGTGATTTTACAAAAGGGAAAAACAGAGTCACAACAAATGCAGAAATTCCTTCCCCTATGGTCTTAGTGTAGCTGTCTGTCTTTGGATACTCCCTACATAACAGCCCTTCAGCAATGAGTGAGTTCAATTTCCCACAAATAAAGTATAGTCTAAAAAGTTCGTGAAAACATGGAAATAAAATGGAAGTTTAATTTGGTGCAAAACTCTTTGAAAGCCATGAATAGTTTTTCTTTTTTTTTTTTTTTTTTTTAAAGATTTATTCATTTATTTGAAAGTCAGAGTCACACAGAGAGAGAAGAGAGGCAGAGAGAGAGAAAATGGTCCTCCATCCTCTGGTTCACTCCCCAATTGGTTGTGATGGCCGGATCTGCACCGATCTGGAGCCAGAGCCAGGAGCTTCCTTCCGGTCTCCCATGTGGGTGCAGGGGCCCAAGGACTTGGGGCATCTTCTACTGCTTTCCCAGGCCATAGCAGAGAGCTGGATTGGAAGTGGTGCAGCCGGGTCTCGAACCGGCACTCATGTGGGATGCCGGTGCTTCAGGCCAGGACATTAACCCTCTGAGCCACAACGCCAGCCCCATGAATAGTTTTTCATAATATTCATTGTCTGTGAATTTTTGAAGTACTTTCATATAGCTGGTCCCTCAGTTTTGTGCCTCTGGCCTTCAAATAACCTATTAAAATATTAAATATTAACATTCAAATTATTTCTGAGTATGCCTTATTCAGATAGTTGTGACCTGTCCTCTGGTGAACTGATCTAACAGCTAACCCTTATACACAGAATTTCTGTTATTTTGGAAAGTCAGATCTCCCTAACACCTCATATCTGTATTTCATCGTGGATAATATTCTGCTGGGTCCCCTGTAACCTATGTTTCTACAAGGCATTGAAAGAGGACATAGAGAGAAGAAGATTGATTCTAGTAAAATCATGTTTGGTCTCCAGATCATGTCAGGCTAGAAGAATCCTTTCTACTAAATAATGGAAAATTGATTGATCATATTCTGTCTTATTTTATGAAAAAAAGGGAGGGAAGAGACAAAAAATGTGGCTAAAGATAAAACTGACTCCCACATTGACATCACCTATAAGAACCTGGACATCATTGAGTCTCTGAAAAAGGGAGATTTTGGCCTCAGCATAAGTAGAATAAAATTGGTGAGTTTTCAACTGGTAAGGAAATGTACCCAGCTAAAGAGTCTGTTCATAATACTAGAAATTATTTGACAAGTTGTAAGTATAAAATCCAGGTATGACTATAGTCTTAATATTATTTTTTATCTCTTTGAGATAAAAATTACTTTCATATCTTATAAGTCCTTATGGGCTTTTGGATCTGAATTTAATCTATGGCTCATTCTGGAACAGCTGCCCCTTTCTTGGGTATACACCATTTCCCACGCATTATGGTCTCTTCTATATTATTGGATTGGTGGTTTATTCATTTTATGTTCTGTTTAGAATCTAACAAATACAGTTCATAGATATCATTGAAAATGAAATCAATTTAAATAAAATAATACATCTTGAGAAGATCACAGACCAGATTAACAATTCAGGACTGAAGTTCTCCTCAAGGAGATGTTAAACCAAAGCCTTTGAATGGGCTAAGTACAGAGGTGGTGACAAAGTCCACAATTTGGGAATAAAAATTTTATATTGGGATTGTAGATTATGAATTGAGACAAGAATAATTGATACTTCATCCTCATTCTCTTTCAAACCTTATGCTGACTACAGGAAATTGCTGAGCCTCAGTCTCTCAACAAAGCACAAACAATGAATATCTGTGTCATGAATTAGATAAACCTCCTTCCCAAAGAGGCTTATTTCAAATTTAGGTATTTGTGCTCCTAAACTACTGTCATACTTTAATATTATTTTAATTTTAATTTAACTTATTAAGTAATTAATAATTTAAGAGCAATGACTAATTTGATAACAAGAATACTTGAGTACATCAAATAAACTGTAGAAATCTCTTTCGCTCACTCCTGATCACAGTCTCTAAGAGGTTTAAGTTTTAAACATTTCTGTTGTTTTTTCTAGCGGTTCCCTTCCAATCTCAAATACACTGCTTCTGCCTCTATGTCATGACTTACTGACTTTTAACATTATCTGTTGCTTTCATCTGTGAGACATGAGGTCTCCCATTCACAAAAATTCCTGTTGATGGCTCTTGGTTACTTATCTGTCTGCTGGTTTTACTTTCACTTTTATTTCCTCTGTTGTTTGAACTGGTCGCTGCTCATGGTGCATTTGATCCTATATTTCCTTTACTCATTGGACTTTGTCATGATATCCCCTTATGTTTGATGAAGTATTAGTGTTACCTTCACTTTCTCCTTCTTCTACCATTTATTTTCCATACTATTATTTTATATTGTCAGCCTTTAAAACATTGTTCTACAACTTAAGTATTCTATATATGTCAATTTATTGAATCTGTCTGCAGATTAAGGAAGCAAGCTGGATCCACATTAGCCACTTCTCACTCTACTTCCTAAAGTATAGGGCCTGTCATTTTTTAACAAATTTGTTCCCCAGGAGATAAAAAGCCTCAAAAAGCAGAAATTATACACATTTATTTTTATTAGTATCCATCTTATTCAGCACAGTAACTGAATTATACAAAGAAGTTAACAGATCACTAGTATAGCATTCAACATTAATGAGAATAGACAGATTTCAAGGCTCTATCATGGTTCAGGACTTTGATTCTGGATGCACAGGCTCAACGCAGGAACTATAATTAATAATATTATACCACATATGTGAAATTTGATAGGAGGGTAGTTATTAAGAATCCTCACAACACACACACAAACTCACATGAACAAACATAGGTAATGATATGAGGTAATGCAAAGGTTAACTAGCTTGAATGTAGTGATTATTTTATGGTGTATATCAAGACATCAGACTGTATACCTCAAATACATATAATTTTATTTTGTCAATTATATGCCAGTAAAGGTTAAGAAACGAATAAACAGAAAGCAAACATAATAGAATACAAGGAACTGGACTTTAGAGAACTGGATTTTTTAGCCATATATTGTCAGAGATGTTCATTGATAATATGACAGTGCAGAGTGCTAAAATTGGTGTTGTAGATGGCTCAAGGAGTTTTGCTTTCTAGGTAAGGCTGAGGATGTGCCTAGCATTGCATGCCAGATCAGACCAGACATAGCTGCAACATGATCTGGTCCCCTAGTTCAGCTAAAGCATTATTCTAATTTTCCCTGCTCATGGGCAGTTGTGAACAGGCTTGAGGTTCTGTTTAAGTTTTCAACAGCTCGACATGGCGGCATATAGTGTAAAAAAGAAAGAATAATAGTCACTAATGAGGAAGTGACTTCCTGCCCTTTGACATGAAAGCATTCTATGTCAGCACTGATGCTTTCTATAACTTACATGCACAGAAAACTTTTATCAAAATGCATCACTTTAATATAAAAATCTTTGTGGTGCTAAATAGGCGTACATACATGATATTCTTACTTTGTTTCACAATGTCCATGCACAATTTCTCTAAAATTTCAGTAAATTGTCACACAGATTAAAATAGTCAAACACTTGGCATAATTCCAATTTTCCTCTTATTGTCTTTCACTGGGAAATGAGTGAAATTATCTTTTTAGTATTCATCATATATTGTTTCACAATATTATGAATCTCACAATATTGTGATTTAAATTATAATTTTAATTAAATTTAGCATCAGCATTTTAGGTAAAATAAACATAAGAATATGCATGGCAATGTGTCTGACAGTACATAAATAAAACAATTTTTTTCAAATAATTAAAATGGGAAACTATAAAGATGCATATCAAAGTACAGAGTTGTACTTATGTAGGATGAAAAAGTCTAGAGATTTAGCATATAACAGCAGGCCTCTAGTTAGTAATATTGAATTGTGCACTGAAAATTTTCTCTCTGATGTGGAATGCAGGAGTCCCAACTGTTAGCTTTAATTGCTAGGCAAAACATTTGACTGCAGGCAGTGTTTTTAAATGAAAGAATGCAGTGAATTCCATTGCTAGGATGTGCAAAGAACACACACAAATAGTGGCAGAGAGGAGAGTGGACAGCTTGGCAGATCAGAGCAGCTTGTTTGGGTAGTGGGCTTATATTTCAAATAAAACCTTCAAGATGAAGGTGAAGACGACAAATGAAGAAAATGTATTGGGAAACAAAAATTCAAGGGAGATTTTTTTCACAAACAAAATTATGTAGGCTATGGTTTCTGTCTTGGAAAATACATTAAAGATGAACTCTTCCAATATTTTCATTTTTAAAATGGAGTCTGTGGTTTAATGACGTTGAAGAGAGGGCCTCCTGTCTCTTGGGTAAACAGTATTCCCTCTATTGGGTCACTGGATCAAGTTGAAATATAAAACAAATAGCTACTATGTTGGGAAATGCCATTTATAATGTCTAGGAGAAATAATTTTTTCATTTAGCAGCACAAGATAGAATATTTAAGTGCCCAGATTTTTACTAAGAAGGATATCCATCTCTCTGAAACTACAGCCATCTTTGATAATAGACATATTGACCAGGCTTGATGCACTGTTGCTCTCAGAAAGCAGAAAGCAAGGTATTTATTTTTATCCAGTATATTATGTCCTAGCGACATAGGGATTTTGGCATAGAACTCTGGTTTATTCTAGTTGAGCAAAGAGGGTTTCTCCCTTTTAATGGCATGGATACTGGAGTGAAGGTAGATAGTGTAGTTTTCTGCTGGCAGCCAGCTAACCCTTACTGAGAATCACTCAGTATTGCAGGGAATTGCCCTCCAACAGTGCTGATGTTAGAAAACAAAGGCCCAGCTATCAGGTCTTGAAAAGCCACCCAGCTCCAGAATACTCTCCAAAGTCAACCCAAGCCTCCTGTGGTTCTGCATTGCAAACCAGCTTCCCCTGCTGCCCTGTTCTATTTGCTTACTTTCTGACAGGTGTATCCCTTGAGAACTCAGCTCAATAAAACTGCTGTATTGAGTCTCCTTCACAGAGTATGTTTCCAGTGAGGCCCTTCTAAGACAGTAGATTCAGACATGATTCTTAACAAAACATAAAATGTGAGTTTAGAGCTGGAACACTCAGTACCCAGTGGACAAGGACAATCTCATTATTGACAGTATGTGGACTCTGGATGTTGCAATGATGCAACTTTCATTAGCAGAGAACTGGGATGGACTGCTGGTGGAATGGGGAGGAATGGATTAGCTGACAATGTTATCTGTAACACTGGAGGAAAAACCAGCTAGACGAATCATTAAACAGAGCGGGCTGTTGCTGCATGCCACTGATTCCTGAAGAGAGGGTGATGCCAAGATTTCATATTCAGCCCTATTGATACAAACTCACAGACAGGAAGAGATATCACTCCTATGATCAGGTTGTATTCTGACACAATTGCTCCTAAAAAAGTAGATGTTTTGAAAGGTTTAATCAATCACATGAGCGTTTTAATACAACTGATGGCAGTATAAGGTCAGGGTTATTTGAAAAAGGACTTGCTGTGCCATTTTTGGGTTAGAAGGAGAGAGCAGCATGAAAAAAGAATGCAGGTGGCCTAGGTAGTTGAGAGGTTCCTTGCTGAGAGCTGGGAAGAAAATAAGAACCCCAGTCCCATGAACCCAAGGAGCTGAATTCTGCCTAAAATGTGAATGAGTTTGAAAGCCTCCAGACAGTAATCAAGTAGATAGCACAATTTAGGCACTGCGAGACCTTACTCAGAGAACGCAGTCAAGCCCACCTGGACATCTGGTCTGCAGAACTGTGACAAATTGATGCTGTTTTAAGAGGTTCAGTTTCTGATAATTGTTACTGTGATAGAAAACTATTCCAAAGAGATAACAACAGGTTCAATCACCATTTATCTTGGGGAAAAGTCACAGCTTTCTCCAGGTTTGGAGTCAGTAATTCAGGCATGCAAACTCATAGACAAATCTGTGTACGTAACTCAAAAATCATTTCTGTGTTTGAAATTACAGGTAATTATTTAGAAAAAAAATTCATACATTTTAAATCGTGCTTTCTGTCCTCTATAATTCTCCTCCTCCCTGCCTCCCAGTTAGATCAGACCAAAAGAGATACCACATATTAGACTCAAATTAACTCCTCTTCTTCCAAGATTCTGGTTTTTGAGATCAACTCATGCACCCTTGTTTCTCTGTTTTCCAGATTGTGATATTTGCTTCTGGGTGACTGACAGTTTTGGATGGGAACGCTGTTCTCTGCAGTCACTGGATGTGTTCAGTTGCTTCCATAAACTTGACACAACTGACCTCACCCACACAATAATAAAATTCTGCTTTTAAATTATTCCTTATGCTGAACCTCAGGGATATATTCTGCTGAGAAGTGCCCAAGGTCTGTTTTGAGTAGGTAGCTCTTTAAGTGTTTCGGAGACAGATGTCTGAAGATCATTTTCAAACACTGCCACATAGGCTGCATCTTAACGACACATTTGAAGGAGGAGGCATATGTAAATTCTGTATCAGCTAGAGGAGTACACTTCAAAATGAAAGTGAATAAATGGCCTAATACAGCAAAAATAATTAAACTCATGTGATGAACTCTGTTACTTACTTAAATAAATATTAATAGGAAGAATTCTGTTTTGCATTTTGTGGAGGATGCATTACCTTTACAAAGGTTCATGTTATTAAATATTTTTAAATGGATTTTAACAATTACAAGTATATATACATATTCATGTGTGTATGCAGACATATATGTAACACAGAATGCATTTTCTTGATTTGTTCCATACATTAAGAATATTTTGTGACTGTGCTTTAAGATTGTTTGTTGGTCCTATACAGGCAAATCAGTTTCCTTAACTGTGACAGCATTGGTTCTGCTTCTCAGTAACATGCAGGTTTGAGTTCTGAAATAACAGTATTTAAGAAGCTAAAAATAAGGGTTCAGAATGAAGTGCAAAAATATTGCTTCTAATTATATGCAAATTGCTATTGCAATGTTTGAAATGACTTCTAAGCAATATCAGGGAATCCAACTAAGGCTATGAACAGATCTACCATGATAAACTGTCATATGTTATAAAAGGATTGCACATAAGGAAATTTCAAAAAGTTCATGGAAATGGAATTAAAAGATAAGTTATTACATTGAAAATTTTACTTTGCTTAGACACAAATTGATTGTTACTGTTTATTATATAAAATCTGTTTATCAGTATTAGAAATGCCAGTTATAAAGGAAACAAGTGAAAAGCAGTTGAGTCTTCTTTTACATTTCCACCTACACTTATAACAAGTAAGTATATTACTCTGAGAAAATTATACTATGAAGAAATGTTCTTATTTTTCTATGTCATGAGACATGATGAATGGAAATAGATGTCACATAAATTCAATGCTTCAGTTTTTAGGAAGCCATTTAAACTGATGAATTTATAGAGTCAATATTTTTCATTCATATTACCTAGTGATTTGCTTATTTTCACAGAGATCCTCTGTGAAGGGTAGAATTTAAGAGGGTCTCCTAGGAATCTCACCCCTTGGTAGGTACATAGATACATGCCCTGTATAATATGCCTTGTGTGAGTGTAAATGAGCACTAGAAAGACATTCCTCCCATTTGTGTAACATAATACTCAAGATGAACGCACTTTTGAATATATAATTAAGGTAACATCGGTTAATGTTCAGCTAATCAGATGAGGCGTAATGATGTGTCTTGGTATCTGAGATACCCCTCTCTTGCTGGCTGGTGAAGAAGTGATCCTTCATGAGATGTATGGCAGCAAGTGAATTCTGCTAAATCACGTTAACCCAGGAGAAGACCCTATGCCTCAAGTGAGAGTACAGCTTCAGACCACGACTTGATGGAAGCTGTTTCAGTACCTGTGCAGAGGAGCCAGTTAAATGGCCTGAACTCTCCATGCATGAAAACTGATGTTGTAAACTGCTAAACATTTGGTAATTAGTATTAGTGATTTATAGTGTATAGTACTAATACATTCTGTTACCCTCCTTTTACTTTAGATGAAATAATCTTATTAATCTTATTACTTCTTACATGATTCAGCTGGCACTGACCCATGTTGACCATTATTGGTGTACCCCACACTGCGTATAGCATCATGTACACAGAAGGACAAATGAACCAAGCTTGACCAGGTGGCATTCTTCTGTCTCAACGTGTATGATGTGGTTGTTGCCCATCAATGTCCATCTTGTCTACCATATTTTTATAGCCTTTCCCACGCTCTAAAGATTGGCAACTGGACACAGAATTATAAACCCTTTCTTGTAAAGAGGCTGGAAAGTCAAATAGTTGCTTTTAACTTATTTTAAGAACTGTTGGTAATAATTTGCCACATGCTTAAAGAGAAAATCAGAATGTCTCGGTTTTAAATAACTAAAATATGTAGCTTAGGTGTTCTGTTATTAGTTTTTTGTATATTGGACACAGATTGCAGTTATATGGATGGCATGTGGATTGAGAAGGATATATATAAATATATTATATTATATATCATTATATTAATATATATATATATTATATATTAATATATACACATAAATATATATGTGTATACATGTGACTTTGAAAAGAAACTGTAATAACATGTTATTTCAAGTTTGAATTGAGTATTAAATACTAACACATAGAAATTTTTGTTTATTTTGTCTTCAGTTTGCCATGGGATTCTTTTTTTACCCTTTCAAAATTTATATAAAAGGAACAAATTTCATGTATTTTTTAAAGATTTATATATTTATTTATTTGAAAGCCAGAGTTACACAGAGAGAGGAGAGGCAGAGAGAGAGAGAGGTCTTCCATCCGCTGCTTCACCCCCCAGTTGGCTGCAATGGCCGGAGCTCCGCAGATCTGAAGCCAGGAGCCAGGAGCCAGGAGCTTCTTCTGGGTCTCCCATGTGGGTGCAGGGTCCCAAGGACTTAGGCCATCTTCTACTGCTTTCCCAGGCTATAGCAGAGAGCTGGAAAGGAAGAGGAGCAGCTGGGACTAGGACCAGTGCCCATATGGGATGCCAGTGCTTTCAGGCCAGGGCGTTAACCCACTGTGCCATAGCACTGGCCCCCGATTTTCATGTATTTTAAACAGAGTTTTCAGAGCGTATTGATATTTCCCACTCGACCCTCCCTCCCTCCTACTGTCCCTCCTCACTCTTACTTTTCTTTTGATTTTTTTTTTTTTATTTGATAGGTAGAGAGATACAGACCGGCGCTGCACTGATCTGAAGCCAGGAGCCAGGTGCCTCCTCCTGGTCTCCTATGTGGGAGCAAGGGCCCAAGCACTTGGACCATCCTCCACTGCCTTCCCGGGCCAAAGCATAGAGCTGGACTGGAAGAGGAGCAACCGGGACTAGAACTCGGTGCCCATATGGGATGCTGGCACTGCAGGTGGAGGATTAGCCAAGTGAGCCACGGCACTGGCCCCTCTTTTGATTTTTATGACATGCTTCCAATTTACTTTATAATCACAAGCTAAACTGTCAACTATATAAGGAATTCAAATAAATAAATAGTAAGTAGAAAAACCACAGTTCCTCAAGAGTATAGACAAGGGTGAGAAACAATACTCAAATCTCAAATGTCAGTTTCACTCCTATATATTACTATTTTGTACTCTACATATTGATTGCTATAAATCAGGGAAAATGTGATATTTGTCTTTTGGGAACTGGATTATTTCATTAAGCATAGTATTTTCTTTTCAAGAAGATAAATCACATTTGACCACATTATCATGTTTATACAATGAGATAATTCATAAATAAATCATTATAGGATTCAGGCTCCTGAGTTATTAAGCATTAGATTATTTTATTGAATTTCACTGCTTGGATTATGAACAGATAATGAGCAATAATATCAATGGATTATCTTAAGATAAACTAATGTAATATTAATGAATAGTTACATTAGAATCTTCTTTAAATAGAACACAAATTATTAAACAAGTTTTTATGCATATTATTCTTCAGAAGATTTTTTACATTGTATAAAGGCAAAATAATTCAAATAACTTCAACATAATTTTGAAAATATGTGGATTATTTTCTTATTTGAATCTATTTGTCATTTTTTTGGCTCTTATTTCTGATATTTCTATATCCTTCATAATTGAAAAATGTTGTACAGAGTGAATGTAGAAAGACTCTTTGAATATTCTGTTTTCCTATTATAATACATATTTCCCCAGTAAATAGATATAGTCAGTTTCTCTGTGTCCCTTCAGAACAGCCTGATTATATAAGAGTCCCATATATAGCATGAAGTATAATGTAAGTTCAATAAAAATCTGATGTTCTATCAAGCTTGTTTACAATTCTTTCAATTCACAGAAGGTTTTCCGTGAACTTAGAAAGACATTTTCCACACTGATGGAGGAGAAATTAACTTTGGGAATAAAAAGACTTAGGTTTACGGTGTGCGAGCTTTAGGAAATTATATATTCTCTCTCTCTCTCTCTCTTTTTTTTTTTTTTTTTTTTTTTTTTACAGGCAGAGTGGACAGTGAGAGAGAGACAGAGACAGAGAAAAAGGTCTTCCTTTGGCCATTGGTTCACCCTCCAATGGACGCCGCGGCTGGCGTGCTGCGGCTGGTGCATCGTGCTGATCTGAAGCCAGGAGCCAGGTGCTTTTCCTGGTCTCCCATGGGGTGCAGGGCCCAAGCACTTGGGCCATCCTCCTCTGCACTCCCTGGCCACAGCAGAGAGCTGGCCTGGAAGAGGGGCAACCGGGACAGAATCCGGCGCCCCGATCGGGACTAGAACCCGGTGTGCTGGCGCCGCTAGGTGGAGGATTAGCCTATTGAGCCATGCGCCGGCCCTATATATTCTCTTTAGCATTTGCTTTTTCATGAATTAAATAGAGGTAACAGGACCTATATCCTTGCATCATTGTGAGTATTAAACAAAACATAAAATGCTGACATTGCACATTTTGATGGTAATAAATGTTAATTCCTTCCATGCTCTATGTATAAAGTAGGAGTTGGGGTATAGTAAGTAATAATATGTGTTCAAAACAATTTAAATTGGGCCTGTGCTAAATAAATGACAATTTCTCCAGCTTTTCCCTTTGTGTTTTGCTGTTGAAAACCACTTGTTCTTTAAAAATCAGTTGGGGTGTTGCTCCCTCTTAAAATCCTCCCTAAGCTAACACCCTTTGATAAGGCAGTATTACATATCTGTCTTCTTTTTTTATTTATTTACTTTTATTTGAACATCAGTATACAAAGAGAGGAGAGGCAGAGAGAGAGAGAGAGAGAGAGGTCTTCCATCCGCTGGTTCACTCCCCATTTGGCCACAATGGCTGGAGCTGCGCCAATCCGAAGCCAGGAGCCAGGAGCTTCCTCCAGGTCTTCCACATGGGCGCAGGGGCCCAAGGACTTGGGCCATCTTCTATTGCTTTCCCAGGCCATAGCAAGCTCCCAATCCAAGCTGGATTGGAAGTGGAGCCAGGAGCCAGGAGCTTCCTCCAGGTCTTCTACATGGGCGCAGGGGCCCAAGGACTTGGGCCATCTTCTATTGCTTTCCCAGGCCATAGCAAGCTTCCAATCCAAGCTGGATTGAAAGTGGAGCAGCTGAGAATCGAAGGAGTGCCCATATGGGATGCCGGCACTGCAGTCTGTGGCTTTTCCCGCTACGCCACAGCACTGGCCCCTATCTGTCTTCTTAAATACCATGGAAGTTCACATGAGTTTCTACAAGAATATTAAGAATATATTTATTCACTTATATATTAATATATATGTAGATTTCCATTAAAAGCATTAAACAATGCTTACCTTTGCCTTTTTTAAAAGATTTTCTAGAGCCAGTCTTTGTTCCTAAGATGATTTTAAGTAATTTTGCCTTTCCCTTTTCAAAGATGGATATTCTAATAGATTTTTTTCTGCCTAACAAAGTAATATGAAACTTACATATTTATTCACTAGTATTATTTTCCAAAAGATACATCCAATCATACAATAGTATAAATTTCAATTATTTGAATTACAGGAAAACTAGATATAATCAATTTATTTATCCAAGTATTATTGAATTAACCACCAATTCTAGGGTATAGTTAGATACCATGAACCTTATATTTTAGTATATAGGAATATAGCCTTCATCAAATAAACATTTGTTAAAAATAAGTAAAACACAGAAAATTATTCAAATTGTTCTTAAAAATCTAGATGTTCTCTTTCCTCATCTGTACTATTATACATAATAGTATAATATTATACTATAATATATAATATAATATAATATATAATAAATGATCACACATGCCTTTTGGGGAAAATTTGGGCATTATTTGTAAAATACTTGTTCTGGTGTTGCAGACTGATTTTGGCTGGGGATAAGGCAGCTCCCTCACAGTGCATTAGGACCAAAAATTGATCCAAATTCATAAATTAGGCAACAGATCATAACTTTCATACAGGGGAAACTGTCATCAGTCTCCTGATATTCTTTTTAACTTCTCTGATGTGGTGTTCATTGCTGTACTGTGTATTCTACAGTTACGATTGTCCCCATATTACAAATCACCACTGAGTCTCCCAGGGATAATGGTATCCTTTACATTAATGCATTCCTAATTGCTTTGCAAATAAAATGCCCTATGATGCATTCCAGGGATTATAGTCACCTGACAGATGTTCTACCCTTTAACAGAGTGAAAAGTCCATCATGTTCACATCTCTAAATCTTTTGACCCTTTCTTCTGCTGTCTGCTGTGACAGGTCGGACACCCTTACTTCTATTAGTGGAGATCATCGCCTTCTCCAAGCTTCTTTGCTCTGTTCCAGCAGCACGTTTATTTCATCTCCCAAGATTCTGGACAATCTTTAGATCCTATATCCCAAGTCAGTGTTCCTCATTCAATATACTGTACATTGCATAGCTTCCTGATCCAGCAATATCAGGATCCAGCCTCCCACACACTTACCAGTTTCCTGTAGGCATACGCTGCTTAGATCCTGCAGCCCCTTCTTTATACTGTTCCTGATCTCCTTAGGGAAGTCTAGAACTTCCTTAACCTTGCTGAGTCATAAGCACAAGGAGGAATATGGCAGCACATGCTAAAGAGACACTTATGTCAAAGCAAGTTCCTCTACATCATCTTCAGACAAGGGGATACTCACTGTCCCTCCACAGGCTGGGCTTGAGGGCCAGACATTACATGCCGGCTACTCCCTGTAGGGGTGTGTGAACTTGAGCATGATAGCCTTCTTCAGAGGGGAAGGTGATATGCAGCAGTGTTCCCAGGATCTGGGGAGTAAGTCTTTCATCCTGAAGTGTTAGTGGAGATCTGTGTAATGCAGAGAGAAGTGCCAAGCTTCTGCCCAGTTAGCTTAGGACACAGCACAAAACAATAATAGGATCAAATGACGAATTTAACACTTACTAGTGCAAAATCAGTCATATTAATTACATTTGAATCACTGGATTTTATGAAATAGCAAGTAGAATAGTTAACTAGCTACATTTTCCTCATGAGTAGATCTCATAGTGTCATCAATGAATGATTTCAGTTTTTCAGGTTATAATGTGTTCAAAGTGTTTGAGTCCAGGCTGCTCCACTTCTCTTCCAGCTCCCTGCTAATGGCCTGGGAAAAACAGCAGAGGATGTCCCAAGTCCGTGCTACCTATGTGGGACACCTGGAAGAAGCTCATATATTCTGGCTTCAGCCTGGCCCAACCCTGACTGTTGCAGCCATCTGGGGAGTGAACCAGCAGGTGGAAGATCTTTGTCTCTCCCTTTCTCTGTAACTCTGACTTTCAAATAAATAAATCTTTTAAAAAATGAAAGCATTACATAAAACAAAACATTTTTGCTGGTGCATATATGTGAAAACTGATGCTACCTATTGCAATGAAAATTTTGCTACTCAAATTGGGAAAACAAGAAAGCAATAGATTTGAGGATGTGACAAGCCTTATTACTGATTGATAATATTTCATAGTGAAAAAAAGCAAAACCAAATAATTAAGTACTTGCAAAAGAGAGAATCAAGCTGATAATGTATGGTCAGAATTAGAGAGAAGCAGGATTATATGATATTCTTTCAGGTTTTTGCCTTTTTTAAAAAAACTTTTATTTAGTAAATATAATTTTCCAAAGTACAGTTTATATTACAATGGCTTTTCCCCGCTATAACTTCCCTCCCACCTGCACCCCTCCCATCTCCCACTCCCTCTCCCATTCCATTCACATCAAGATTCATTTTCAATTACCATTATACACAGAAGATCGATTTAGTATATATTAAGTAAAGATGTCATCAGTTTGCACCCACACAGAACATAAAGTGTAAAATACTGTTTCAGTACTAGTTATAGCATTAATTCACATTGGACAACACATTAAGGACAGAGATCCCACATAAGGAGTGAGTACACAGTGACTCCTGTTTTTGACTTAACAATTTGACACTCTTGTTTATGGCGTCAGAAATCTCCCTAGGCTCTAGTCATGGGTTTCCAAGGCTATGGAAGCCTCTTGAGTTCTCTGACTTTGATCTCTTTCTGACACAGTCATAGTCAAAGTGGAACTTCTCTCCTCCCTTCAGAGAAAGATACCTCCTTCTTTGATGGCCCGTTCTTTCATTGGGATCTCACTCCCAGAGACCTTTCATTTAGGTATTTTTTTTTTCCAGAGTGTCTTGGCTTTCCATGCCTAAAATACTCTCATGGGCTCTTCAGCCAGATCCGAGTGCCTTAAGGGCTGATTCTGACCCAGAATGCTGTTTAGGACATCTGCCATTCTACGAGTCTGCTGTATATCCCACTTCCCATGTTGGATCGTTCGCTCCCTTTTTGATTCTATCAGTTAGTATTCACAGACACTAGTCTTGTTTGTGTGATCCCTTTGACTCTTGGACGTATCAGTGTGATCAATTGTGAACTGAAATTGATCACTTGGACTAGTGAGATGGCATTGGTACATGCAATATTATTGGGATTGTATTGGAATTCCCTGGCACATTTCTAACTCCACCATTTGGGGCAAGTCTGATTAAGCATGTCCCAAATTGTATATCTCCTCCCTCTCTTATTCCCACTCATATTTAACAGGGATCACTTTTCAGTTAAATTTCAACACCTAAGAATAAATGTGTGTTGATTATAGAGTTCAACCAATAGTATTAATTAGAACAAAAAAAATACTAAAAGGAATAAAGTATTAAATCAACAGTCAGGACAAGGGCTGATCAAGTCACTGTTTCTCATAGTGTCCATTTCACTTCAACAGGTTTGCTTTTTTGTGGTTGGTTAGTTGTCACCAATCAGGAAGAACCTACGATATTTGTACCTTTGGAACTGGCTTAATTCACTCAGCATGATGTTTTCCAGATTCCTCCATTTTGTTGCAAATGACCGGGTTTAATTGTTTTTGACTGCTGTATAGTATTCTATAGAGTACGTGTCCCATAATTTCTTTATCCACTCTACTGTTGATGGGCATTATGTTGATTCCAGGCCTTACTCCAGTTAGAATGGCTCACATACAGAAATCTACCAACAACAGATGCTGGCAAGGATGTGGGCAAAAAGGGACACTAACCCACTGTTGGTAGGAATGCAAACTGGTTAAGCCTCTATGGAAGTCAGTCTGGAAATTCTTCAGTAACCTGAATATAACCCTACCATAAAACCCAGCCATCCACTCCTTGGAATTTACCCAAAGGATATTAAATTGGCAAACAAAAAAGCTGTCTGCGCCTTAATGTTTATTGCGGCTCAATTCACAATAGCTAAGACCTGGAATCAGGCTTCTGCCTTGTAATGGGCTAATCAAGGCCTTTCTCATGCTACAAAAGATCCTGGTCTCTTACAGTCAAATTAATGTGAAATATTCTAATACTATAAATGAATTTTACTTTAAATTAAACGGAATTTATTGCTTTAGATTAGACTGGAAAAGGAACATGGGCCTTAATGCTCTATTTTATTTTAAGTTTGACTTTCACAAATAGATTTACGATAAAAAACATTTTATATGTTTTCATCAAAATTGAAAAAGGAAATATGTCTTTTATCTCTAGAATAGCATGAAATTTCATAAAGTAGATACGAGAAGTCAAGCATAACTGGAACCTAGTATTTACTTACAGTAACCAATGCAAAGCACAGTTTGCTACAGGATCAAAGATGGGAGAAGACACGCATGGCTGCTATCAGCGGATGGTTAGTTGCTGAGGGCACTGAGGGGCTATTTAAGACTTCTCTGTGCACATGGCCATGAAATGTTAGGAAAGTACATTTCTACCATGCTTAGATATATGTCAACTAATTTTTGTTAGCAATGTGGACAGTGTTCTTTTTATTTTTATCTTTATACATAGATTTCTTTTATAAAAATATGATTTTTTAAATTTTAAAATGGTGATGATTTAGATATTCTATAATGAGAAAGTATATGTAGTTTAAATAGATTCTGCTCTCTAAGGTACCAAAATGCATGGGCACTGTAGCAGAAGCAAACATGACAAAGAGATGGGGTGGGAGAATGATGACCATTTGAAGCTTGAACATAGAAAATAACCACAAATGGAATTTCCTGTTGAATTTAGCAATGGTTCATTGCTTCTGCTTGTGTATTGTTTATGTGAAACTGAAGCTAAATAAACCAATCCATGACCTGCTTTATCTGCCAAATGGATTGAACATTTACTCTCTCTGCCTCAAAGGCTTGTCATTTCAGTTTAGTCTTGCAGATGGTACATTTATTTCCCTGAAACAGAGACACTATATTCTGGCTTGCCAACATTTTCTGTTAGTTAAAATTCACCCTCAAAGTACATATAGCCATGTTTTATTTTCCCAGCCAATATTCCACAACATCAATCAGACATTTCTCTGTCTTACAGATTACTCTGTCAATGTTGGTTGCTTAGTTATTAATGATTTCTCCAAGAAAGTTATAGTGCCAAAATACACTTCTTATTTTGAAAAATGACTTTTTTTCCAAAACCTGAAGAGTCTTTGTGAATGTGGTTGACAGTAAGCATGAGACACTACTTTGCTAGTAGTTTTTTGAAACAGTTTGTAGATTCAAATGTTCCGTGAAAGAAGTAGCATTTACTGCACTAGAATGCTTTTAGTTGGAGTACTTCTATTATCAGACATAATTATATGACTGAAACATAGGAAGTAAGACATATTTACATATATACAGCTCTACACAGTTTCATAACCCTCCTCCCCCATTTATGTGTATTGGCAACAGTGGGTACAAACAGCCTGAAAGTATATGCATGTACCATAACACATAGACAATATATTGTGGAATATTCAATAACCATTATGTAGAAGGTAGATAAGAATTAAAATGGTTTAATTTCCTAGAAAGAAAACGAAGAGATATACTAAAGGCCAGAACAAAATTGCTTTTATAAGTAGAGGAAGACATTTATGTGATATCAGAGAACTTAAGTCTATTGCTTTTGCATGGCTCTCATTTGTAAAAGTTCTGATCCCTGATATCATAAATGTTAAGGTTATATTAAAATATGAGGACGGTATGGGGGGGAAGCCATTGTAATCCATAAGTCGTACTTTGGAAATTTATATTCATTAAATAAAAGTTTAAAAAAAATATGAGAAGTCTTCAAACATTATGAAAACATTTATGTATGGATTTCAAAATTATTTGCCCCAAAATAAATATATTTAAATTCTATTTTCCATGAAAATTTTAGGTATATTTTATTAAAGGAATATACTAATATTCTATTCTTAAATTTTAATAGACAGATACTTATTTCAATAGTTTAGGAATGCAGTATTTTTTCAAGTACCTTTTCTGAGAGTAACTAGATATTCATAAAGAGTGAAATAAAGGTTAAATGTGAGATACTTACTTTCAGGGTTCTAGGTTAGGGCAGAGACCAGTGGTGACAGGAAGGAAACAATAAAAAGGGAATGTGACATTCATACATGGAAGATAAAAGTTCTGATCTCATGGAACTAAAATAGTGGTTACCAGAGCCTTGAAATGGAAAGAGAAGAGGTTGGATCAAAATTACAGTTGGATAGCAGGAATAAGTTCTACCGTTCCTTAGCATGATAGGATAGTCATAGTTCACAATAATTTATTGTATGCTTCCAAATACAGGGGAGGATTTGAATGTTTCCATCACAAAGAAAGAACAAATGTTTCAGTTGCTAGAAATGCTAGTCACCCTGATTTAATCATCACATGCTATATACACATATCAAAAATCACCATACACTGCATAAATATGTACAATTATTTCATGCCAATTAAAAAGATAAGAGTATGAGGTAACAAGACAAATCCAGTCCTAGTCAAATATAGAAAACCTAGAAAATGACTATTGCTGCTATCTCAACACCTCTGCTTTCTCAGGCACTGGCTAGTTCTTGGGTCTATGAGTCCAGAATTGCTTCAGACTTTAATTATAATGATGATAGAAGCAATGCTAATGGATAGCCTCATAAAGTAAAAAATAAATACATAAATACATACATAAATAAAGATGAACAAGTGCTTATCCTAGTGATTAAGATACCAGTTATGCCCTTTTCCGGTCCTGGAGTACTTGGTTTTGATTTCTGGCTCTGGCTTCTAATTTCTTCTTCCTGCCAGTGCAGATCCTGGGAGCAGTGGTGTTGGCCCATTTGACTGTTGCCTGACGTCCATATGGAAGAGCTAGGTTGAGCTCCAGGCTTCCATCTTTGACCACCTTTGACCCAGGAATGATCAATGCAGGCATTTGTAGTGTGAACCAGCACATGGGAGATTTTTGCCTGTTTTGTCTCTAGTTCTATGACTCTCAGAAAAATAAACAAATAAATAAAAATAAAAAAGAAGAAAAATCTTACACAACTGTGTTTTCTGAGTGTACTATGGCATAGCTGATATTGGAATATATTTACTCAAGTTTAATGTACGATGCTGTATTTTTAAATATTTATTTATTTATTTGAAAGGCATAGTTACAGAGAAAGAGGGAGAGACAGAGAGAGATCTTCCACCTGCTGGCTCACTTTACAAATGGAAACAACATCTGGTCCATGGGCTAGACTGAAGACAGGAGCCAGAAGCCAAGAGCTTTATCTGGGTCTTGCTTTTGGGTTGCAGGAACCCAGACACTTGGGTCATCTTCCGCCCCTTGAGGTGCATTAGCAGGAAGCTGGATCCAAAGCTGAATAGCTGAGAGTTGAACCGGTGCTTATATGGGATGCCTGCTTCATAGGCAGTGGCTTAACCTGCTGTACCACAATGTTGGTTTGAGAGCTGGGTTTTTTATTCCCCTTATATATCTCATACACTCAGTACTTAAATGACTTGTGTTTGTCCTTGATAATTTTTCTGTACCTGAAATTTTGCTTATTTAACTTACATAATGAGAGAGAATATTTAATATCCTCTAGTTATTTATTGTATCCCATAGTAATAAAGCAGATTTTTACTTAAATTTTTATGTAATTAACACTTTCTAATGGAGTATTTAAAGCATTTTAAATAGTGGGAAAAGTTTTGTTGCACCCAGATGACTGAATATTCAAATATCTATTTTGATCATAAATTCCTTACATTTGGTTCAATTTGGAGGTAACTAGTACATATTAACTTCAAAGCATTATTTTTATATTTCCATTTCTCTCTTGTAATAACATAATTTTAAAAGTTGATATTGAAAAACAGGAGCCAAACTGAAACCTATTTTAACACAAAATTAATATACCTGCAGGTGTTCTGTGATACATCCACTGATTTCTCATACAAGCATGCCAAAGATCACAGAGTTAGAAGTTAGTCTGTTAGCCTCAAGGTTAAGATAATTCTAAACAATCAGGCAGAAAATCATAATCTATTCCTTTTGCTGTTGGACTCCAGCATTGTTCTCATCATTTTATAATGTTGAAAGTATCTGTGTAAAATGTCAAATTGGTTCACATCTTTCTATTCTAACGAAGAAGTAAAATCTATTTTTAGCTTTGTATTGTGTGAGACATTGCCAACAGCTCTTCTGTGAGTCTGATTCTTTCGACTCACGAGAGGCCCCTGTGTACTCAACTTTCCAGCCATCTCACCCTGGAGGCTGCTCACACAGTCTGAATTCTACTTGTTTGGTCAGTTACAGAATATGGAATTTGGGTAATAAATCTCAGTGTGAAAAATTGATTGAATTGTTTTATTTCATATTTAGTTTTAAATTTTCTAAGAAATGTCAGTTTAATTAGTGGTAGTGTTGCTAGAGAACCTAAGTTGATAAATTCACTGGATTCTGGTAACAGTAACTTCCATATTTAAGGCAAATACTTGATTGAGAACACTATTATGAATTTCCTCAGAAAATTCACATCATCTCTGCTTTCTCCACACTTATAGTATAAAAAGGAAAGTAAAATATCCTAATATTTATTCATTCCCATTCAAATCCAAAATCCTTGATGGGCAGTGTTTTACCTCAAGGCTAGTTTTGAGATTCTACATGAGAAATCATTAAAACATTCTCATAGGATGTAGAAATCTGCAAGAGAAAGTTGTAGAGAAATTACTAAATCATAAATTTCTTTAATAAATCAAAAATTGGTGCTGCAAGTCAGCCTACTCAACAGAATTCTAAAAATGTTGAGTCTCTCTAAATGTGAACAGGATACCTCTACCACAGTGTGGAGCTGAGACCCTGTACTGTATCTTGAATGCAGACACTAGATAAAACCTAGTCCCAGTCTCCCATGGTTTACTAGTCTCTTTCCCTTAATGCAAAAATTTCCTTATCTTACTTTGATGATTGCAAATCCACACTTACATAAAATTAACTCATTGAATGCAGGTGGCCCTACAAAGGCCTGGATCACCAGATTCATGAAGTCATTTATGTCCCCTATTGATAAAATATTGATGCTTGGTCTTGTCTCAAGAGGTTTCTTTTCTAGGAACACCAAGACTTCAGCAAAATTAATACTTACAATTAGCCCCTAGACTGAGTGGAGCCCACTCTGCCATCATCAAAATTCCCTAAAGGACATGATGTCACTGTTCAATCCAAAGGAAATCATGATGATTGAACACCAACCAGGAATTTGGACATAAGCTGAAAACACATGCACTTTTCATCCCAACTTCAATCTGTAAGAACCCTCGGTTCAGGTCGGTACTGTTGGCACCGCACGTTAAACCATGGCTGCAGGCTGGCATATAATATGGGCTCCAGTTTGAGTCCCAGCTGCTCCACTTCTGGTCTGGTTCCCTGTTAATGCAAAGCAGCAGAGGATGGTCCAAGTCCTGGGGCTCCTGCACACATGGGGGACCCAGAAGAAGCTTCTGGCTCTTGGTTTCAGCCTGTTCCAGCCTTTATCATTTCAGCCATTTGGGGGCTGAACCAGCACATGGAAGGTCTCTGTCTGTCTCTCCTTCTCTTATTTACTCTGCCTTTCAAATAAATTAATAAATCTTTTTATGTATATAAAAGGAACCATCAGTTCTAACCCAATTGGGAAGCCCAGGAATTAAGCAATGGCTACCTAGATTCTTACTCTGTTATTTATTTTTTTCACATAAACTGGTCATTTATTGGGATTAGTACTATTTGACATATGGGTTTCCAGGACATACACAGCATTGCAAGAGGTAACAGAACACAAGAAGACACAGATCCATAGCAGCGAGCTCCTACTTCTTCTACTCATTCTTTTCATTATCTCACTTGGCAGAGAAGCTCTGGATGAGGCTGAACTTCATGTCCAGCATCTTCTTGGTCTGAGCGCCCACTCACTCTTTGCCCAAGGTTTGCGGGATGGGGCCATACAAACAGTGCTTCTCCCAGATCAGAGCAAGGACAGTGAAGTCGATCCATACCAGGGCCTTGCCCACAACTGTCTTCCACTCATCCATACCCTGCTTCATCTAGGCAAAGCACTTGCTGAACTAAATGTAATATAGCTTGAATTCTTCATCCTTGAAGAGGTGGCTCCAGGAAGCCTTCTCCTCTTTCAAGGCCTTCTCATTGGCAGACAGGTACTCCACATAGGCCACGTCAGGCAAGGGGTAGTCATGCTGGCTGATACCGCTTGGGAGAGCACAGTCATCATTCTTCACGACACTTCCTTATCTTGTACACACACTAGGTAGAAATTGTTTGCTTGTCAAACACTCTAAATACCCTGTGGTCAACATTCTGCCACCAGCAATTCTGCCAGCTGTGGCCACCCTCTATGCTCCGGCTCCTCACAACAAGAAGAGTTACTCTGTTCTGCAATAAATACTTCCTTTCTTTTATCACCCTAGGACCGATGATAGACTTGCTAGAGGATGGGTGAGCATATCCTGTTTTTGAGTTGCATAGCAACTTCTCCAGCTCATTTGAAGGATGTTCTACATCAGGCATGAGGAAAAGATGTGCCCAAGTTTATAGTAATTGAGAAGAAGGCAGCTAATCTGTGAATTTCTAAAGGCTATCTATTTGTAAATGTACTAGTTTTCTATGGATATTGAATAATTTACCATAACATGAGTGGCTTAAAGCATAGAAACTAATTCTCTGCAAGGTCTGGAAGCCAGCATTCTGAAACCAGTAGGTCAGCATTGTTGGTTCCTTGAAGAACTGAGGGAGAATATTCTATTCCCCTATTCTAGATTCTGGCAAGTACCTGCATTTTTTGGTGTTTCATGCCTTGTAGGTGCATCATTGCAATCTTTGCTTCTGTCTCCAGTCAACGTCTCCTCTGTGTTGTCCATGCACTGTCTTCTATACATCCCAAACTCTGTCTACATTTCTCTTTTCTTTTATGAGGACTCTTGCCTAAATTAACCTAATTAGAAAATCTAGAATGATCTTCATCTCAGGATTCTTAATTTATATATGCAAGAGTATTTTTTATTTAAGTCATATGATATTTACAGGTCCTGAAGTGGATGTATTTGTATACCCCATCATCATTCAACTTATTACAGCAAATGTATCAGTTTAGAGTGGATGAAAGCTCAGGCATGAGGGGGCATTGCAAATTTTCCCAAGTTCTATTCATATGATCTATACGAGATGTTGAATCAGAAGGTCTGGGAGTCAGGCAGATAGACTGTAGATAAATCAAATTCTCCCTGCTGAATGATGCAAATGTCACAATAATTGATTCACACTTCTTACTTTCCAATTGGTAAATCTCTATAAATAATCAAAATATGTGTTATAGCTAATGATGGAAGCATGGATTGATGAAATAGCATGGAGAACATAGACATAAACCAATTGACATATGTACTTGCGTGTGTGTGTGTGTGTGAGAGAGAGAGAGAGAGAGAGAGAGAGAATCTTCAAACTCTGGTTCATTTCCCACATGCCTGTAACAGTTGGAGCTGGGCTAGGCTGAAGCTGAGAATTGGAAACTCAATATGGGTCCCCCAGGTGACTGGTAGGGACCCAGGGTGCTTGAGTCATCACCTGTTACTTCATGGGATGTACATTGCCAAGAAGCTGGATAGCAATCCAGGCACTTCAATATGGGTTTAGGGCATCTCCAGTGGCATCTTATCTACTATATCAAATGCCCACCCTTTCAATTGTTTTCTGGCAAGTTTTCAAGGTAGTCCACTGAAGAAAGAATAGTCTTTTCAGTAAATAATATTTGAAAACTGGATGCATATTTGCAAAAAGTGAGGACTGATCCATACTCAAACCTTGTTTATAGATTTCAATTTGCAAACGAGAAAAATGAAACCTGAATAACAAAATACAGGATAGTTTTCAAGCCTTGATTAGGTCACTAATATGATTAAATATAAAGGAAATTGTTATTTTAAAATTCATCAGATTTCATTTTTCCATGCTTTCAAAAATACTGTTAAGAATTTGTACATTTAGATCTATAAAGGTTTATCTCTTTTGATTGAGTTTGCTTGGTGATACTTGAGTTTTCTGTACCTTAATTTATATTATCCTTCCCAAGATTTGAGGAATTTCTAGAAATCATTTCCTTAAACACAGTTTCTGGTGTGTTTTCCTTATCTTCTTCTTCTGGACCTATTATGCACATGTAAGGGTATTTAATTGAGCCTATAGGTTTTCTTCCTTTTCATTCTTTTTTTGTTTTGCTTCTCTGTATATTTTGAAACTTCTTATCTTTGAACTTACTGATTTTCTGCTTTGCTTTATTAAGTCAGTGTTAGAAATTTTCTGTTGACATTTTCAGCTCAGTTACTATATTCTTTCTAGAATTTCTACTTTTTTTGTTTCTATTTATTTGCAAAACTTCTAATTTGCTTATGAATTACTTTGCAAAATTGTATTTAGTTTTCTATCAGTATTTTTTTGAAGTTCTCTGAACTTTAAGAGGCTTATTCTGAACTGCATGTTGATCAGTTCAGGGATCTCAGATTTTTTTTTCCCCCAGTTCTGTTAATAGAGTTTTATTACTTTATTTGGGTGGTGTCATATTTTCCTAATTTTTGATAATCATGTGCCCTTGCATTTGTGCCTACACATTTGAGGAAACGCCCACCTCTCCCAGCGTTTGCATATATGCTGTGGTAGTGGTAGATCGTTGCTACTTAATCTAGCCTTGGATTCTGAAAGGGCATACTGGCAGATATTTGTGCTGGGATCTTAAGTAGGGCAGGGTTGCTTCCTGTGCTCTGAGTTGAAATGGTATAGGAGACTAAGCTCTGTGGTATAGTGAGACCAAGGGCTGGACTCTGCTTTTAGGCTAAGCTTCTGGCTGAGCTCTGCAATTGGATCTGAAGGGACAGGGTTATAATTTGCCTTCTCTGGTCGGGTAGTGATGTTGTTTGGAATCTGGAGTTGCACAGGACCTTCTGCTGTGCTCCCAGCCTGGTTAAAGTCTTTGGAATTGTTGTTCAACTGCATGGAGTGGGCAGGACCAGAGGCGGTGCTCCACAGATATGTGTGGACTTAGGTTTGTCTCTCAGTCCAGGATAGGTTGAGCCACATCACCAAAGCTGTGTGTAGTCACTGCTTAGGATCTAGGTTAGAAGTCTACTGATGATCCCTCTGCAGAAAATTGCTGACCCTCAGTTAACTCCTGCCTTGGCAAGACAATAAATGAACTAGGGCTTGGTTGAACCTCAGGCACTACAGTTGGGCAGGGACAGATATCCCTTCCCAAGGTATTTCTTTCCCTTCTCACTGGGGAAGAACTTTGAGTGCCACTTTTCTAAGTTCCATGATAAAAAGGTAATTACTCCATAATTCTGGGATATTTGTGAAAGTGCTCTTTTCTGTGGATAGTTTCTAGTTGGATTCCTCAGGGAGGGGTTCTCAGTGGTGAGAATGAAGGTAAAGAATTCTAATTTCACAATCTTGCTGATGTCACTCCATGATCATTTTACTTAAGCACATTTCACTTTTTCGTCTCCTATTTTCTTTCATAATAGTGTGTGGATATGTGCATATGTGATATAAATATGTGTATGTGTGATATAAATAAAGACTTTTTTGAGTAAAATGATAATAAAGTTCAAGCAACCTGAAGGCATATCATAAAATATAATTTTAATTCCTATAAACTCATTATAAAATTTAGAATAAACAGGCAAATATGACAAAATATTGATCAAAATTTTTCAGATAATGACAATATTATTGGGTTTATGTCATTAAGTATTATAACCGTCAGCACTATAGGACTGAAGTAATCAATAACTATAGTATATCCATTTTATTCTCTTGAAGGCATCATTCCAAATCATGTCTTTAATATCTCTTAATGGAGGCAAGCATTTGCATAGTCGTTAAGAAACCACTTTCGATATCCTCAACCGTGCTGGAATGTCTGGGTCTGAGTCTTGGCTTTGCTCTCCATCTCTCCATTCCAGCTTCTTGCTGATGTACATTCTTTGGAGTCAGCAGGTTGTGGCTCATGTACTTGGATCCCTGTCACCTATCTGGGAGGCTAGACTGATTTCTTGACTCCTGGTTTTGGCCTGATCCAGGGTCACCTATTACGGGCATTTTGGCAGTATACCAGAAGATTGGGGTTTTCTCTCTCTCTCTCTCGCTCTCAGTCTCATTCGTCCTCTTGCTCTCTTTCTCCTTTCCAAATAAATAAATAAAGTTTGACAAAATAACTTTTAATGAAATTAATCATCCAATAGTTAATTATAGAACTTCAATCATCATCTTATCCTCCTTTCCTTATTAACATTATGTGAGAAGTCACCTCATCTATCCTTTTCTACTTTCAACCTGCCTTTGTTTTGCTTTGATTTATTTTGTTCATACTCATTTTCCTCTCTCCATCTCTACATTTAATACAATTGTAGGCTATCTCACATATATCCAAGCTTAATGAAATGATGTTCAAGTGTTATTTTCATTTTTCCTTTAGATTCACTAAATTTGTCTTGGCAGATTAATCTTTCTTAAGCAAGGCACTAACCATTTTAATTGCCTAATTCATTAGTTCTAAATTCTACAATCTTAATTGTTCAGAATCATGTATAGCATGACATCTTGTGGATTATAGCTGGCTAAATTCAATACCATTCATGTAACCTATTCATATTAGAATAATACATTTCACTAATATTGCTTCAATTTTTTGTATTTGATGCTTTGCCTATATAAATACATTCTTTCTTTGAGAACCGCTTTTAAAAATCTCTCAAGCTTATCTATCAAATTTATATTCACTCTTCAAAAACTAATTCAGATATCACTTTCTTGAAACTATATACTTGAGTATTTTCCTTTTTAAAGATTTATTTATTTATCTGAAAGGTAGAGTTACAGAGAGGGAGAGGGGAAGGGAAGGAGAGAGAGGGAGAGAGATTTCATTTCCATTCCCTGGTTTACTGCCCAGATGACTGCAACAGCCAGGACTGGCCATGCTGAAGCCAGAATCCTGGAATCCCATCTGAAACTCATCTGAGTCTTTCCAGTGTTTTTCAGGTTCCCAAGCACTTGGGCCATCTTCCACGGCTTTCCTCGGCACATTAACATGGAGCTACAGCAGAAGCAGAGAAACTGGGTCTTGAACCAGTGTTCTTTTAAGGGAGACTGGGATTCCAGACAGTGACTTACCCCACTTTACCACAACACTCGCCCTTCATTTTAATTTTTAAAATATGATATTGCTTATGACCCTTTATAAAATATGTGATATTTATTTTTAAAGCTGGACTGTAGAAGACCCAGCCAATCATTGGCAATTAATTGATGAGGTGAAGGAACTCTAGCTGGCATAACATATCTGAGTGTGACAGATATTTTTGCTTCCATCATTCATGTTTTGTTATGAAAATATTTCATAAGCCATTAATATCATCTCCATGATATTTGAGTATTCCTTTTAAAATCCCCACAATTCATTTCCTTGACTGAATATTTCATTTTACATATGAATAGTTGAAGATTTCTTCATTGTGAACAATATCTTTCTTCCATGAACCTCAGTGTTTTCTCATGCACACACACACAATCTCAGCACTTTTCACACAATTACATTTCTTTCCAGGAAAGTCACTTTCTAACAAATCAATAAAAATTCCTGATCCTGATAGCATTGTTCATCGTCCAATAATCTAACACACTAAATAGAAGTAATTCTTCATGTAGAGAATATTGGGATGGCAGAAGCAGATTGAGGTGCTGAGCTATCTAAATGTCTGGACGATTCAAATGTATGAGGCTTGTTTGCTGTTCTATAGGATCCAATGTATGTTTAGAATCAATGAGCAACATTTATCTCTATTTTATCTTTATTACACTTGAAAAATATATTTCAGTTCTCAAAAGCCTTTTTAATTTAATTTACTTGAAAGGCAGAGAGACTGAGGGAGAGACAGAAACAGAGACAGAAAGAGAAAACAGAGAATGATCTTCTATATGTTGATATACTCCACAAATGCCTGCAATAGCTGCAAATAGTCCAGGCTGAGACATGAACCCAGGAATTCAATTCAGGTTTTCCATATGGGAGACAATGAGCCAAGAACCTGCTGCTTCCCATGGTATACACTGGCAGAAACCTGGAATCAGAAGTAGAGCTGAGATTAAATTCTAGGTGTTCTTACATGAAATGTGTGTATATAGTCACTTACTTGAGCTGAACCAATTGGAAGATCCCACCTGGGATGATTAATCTAATTTGATTTATACACCTGTATTCTTAAGCAGAATTTGGTAGATAATTTATTATTTTGTGCTATGTTCTGAATATTTGTGAACATTAGTATGTGTGTATATATATATATTATATATATATATGCCATATGAGATTTTTTTGCTATTAGAGTTGGGTAATTAACTCATCTATTTTTTTATCTTCCTTATATCTTAAGAAATTTCTGGAATTTCTTCTCTAGTTTGCACACTGTTTAATGAAAACACTGGATTTGAAGTTTTATATTAAAGTTGACCCTTGGGTGAAAACAATTTATGTGAACAGAAATATTTTTTTATGACAGAACAATATTATTAGCTTTAAAATTATGAAGATTTCTTATTTAAATGGTTACTTTCTCTCTGAGCAGTTTATTTCCACAAACTGTTAAATTGACAGTTGTTAATGGCATTAATTCAGAAGAAAACAATCTTTATCAGCAACATTGAGAAACTAACTTCCTTGAAATTTGCTGGAACTCTTCCCAGATTTTGGAATCTATCAGCCAACCAAGACTCTAGAAAATGTGTTTGTTCATGCTGCTATTGCTATAAATTTAAACCAAATTAATGCACGTTGCTGTGCTACTAAAGGCAACCAATATATCATTTGATCTATGTTTGGGTCAAACTAAGATGTTAGGGAGTGATATGTTTCATTGCAGAAAAGCAGGTGCATAGGATGAGGATAGATAGATAGATAGATAGATAGATATAGATATATTCCATTTATGCAGCTTAAAGATAAACTTTCCTGCAATAGATATGTTAACAAGACTGTTTTTTTAAGCTGGGAAAATAGATAAGTTGACTTACCTTGTTG
Organism: Oryctolagus cuniculus; assembly: GCF_051225735.1. Classification (NCBI taxonomy): domain Eukaryota; kingdom Metazoa; phylum Chordata; class Mammalia; order Lagomorpha; family Leporidae; genus Oryctolagus; species Oryctolagus cuniculus. Next base: position 47,094,802 of record NC_142880.1, read on the forward strand.
ACCGCTGATTCAGAGGCAGGCCATCTCTAGGTGGGAAGCATGTTTGATTTGAAAGCAAAATATCAAAGCTGAATATGTATTGGGAATCATCTAGGGTGGGTGTTCCACAGCTTGGCAGTTAGGATGTCACTTGGGATGCTTCTGTTCCATAGCTGAGTGCCACAGTTTGAGTCCTCCTTTAAACCAAATTCCAGCTTCCTGTTGATGCCCACCTTGGGAGACCAACCATGTGGAATACCCAGATTGAGTTCCTGGCTCCTGATTTTGGTCTTAGCCCAGCCCCTGCTATTGTGGCAACTTGGGGAGTGATCCCACAGATGGAATATCTTTGCCTATAATTTGCCTTTTTCTATCTCTCTGCCCTGCAAATAAAATTAAAAAAAAAAAAGAATAAAAATTTAAAATTCATACATGTTCGACCCAGGATTTCTTTTTATTTATTTATTTATTTTTTTTGCTTTCAAACTTTTATTTAATGAATATAAATTTCCAAAGTACAGCTTATAGATTACAATGGCTCCCCCCCATAACGTCCCTCCCACCTGCAACCCTCCCCTTTCCCACTCCCTCTCCCCTTCCATTCACATCAAGATTCATTTTCAATTCTCTTTATATACAGAAGATCAGTTTAGCATACATTAAGTAAAGATTTCAACAGTTTGCTCCCACACTGAAACATAAAGTGAAAAATACTGTTTGAGTACTAGTTATAGCATTAAATCTCAATGTACAGCACACCAAGGACAGAGATCCTACATGAGGAGTAAGTGCACAGTGACTCCTGTTGTTGACTTAACAAATTGACACTCTTGTTTATGTCCTCAGTAATCACCCTAGGCTCTTGTCATGAGCTGCCAAGGCTATGGAATCCCCCTGAGTTCACCGACTCTGATCATATTTAGACAAGGTCATAGTCAGAGTGGAAGTTATCTCCTCCCTTCAGAGAAAGGTACCTCCTGCTTTGATGACCCATTCTTCCCACTGGGATCTCACTCGTGGAGATCTTTCATTTAGGTTTTTTTTTTTTTTTTTTTCCCCCAGAGTGTCTTGGCTTTCCATGTCTGAAATACTCTCATGGGTTTTTCAGCCAGATCCGCATGCCTTAAGGGCTGATTCTGAGGTCAGAGTGCTGTTTAGCACATCTGCCATTCTATGGGTCTGCTGTGTATCTCACTTCCCATGTTGGATCATTCTCTCCATTTTTGATTCTATCAGCTAGTATTTGCAGACACTATTTTTGTTTATGTGATCCCTTTGGTTCTTAGTCCTATCATTATGATCAATTGTGAACTGAAATTGATCACTGGGACTAGTGAGATGGCATTGGTACATGCCACCTTGATGGGATTGAATTCGAATCCCCTGGTATGTTTCTAACTCTACCGTTTGAGGTAAGTCAGCTTGAGCATGTCCCGGATTGCACATCTCTTCCCTCTCTTATTCCCACTCTTATATTTAACAGTGATCACTTTTCAGTTAAGTTTCAGCACTTAAGAAGAATTGTGTATTGAGCACAGTATTCAACCAAAAGTATTAAGTAGAACAAACAAAAAAAAATACTAAGAGGGATAACATATCAAGTTGCTCATCAACAGTCAGGGTGAGGGCTGATCAAGTCACCGTTTCTCATAGTGTTCATTTCACTTCAACAGGTTTCCTTTTTGGTGCTCAGTTAGTTGTCACCTATCAAGGAGAACAAGTGGTATTTGTCCCTTTGGGATTGGCTTATTATACTCAGCATAATGTTTTCCAAATTCCTAACAGGGATCACTTTTCAGTTAAAATTTAAACACCTAAGAATAATTGTGTGTTAATTACAGAGTTCAACCAATGGTACTAGAACAAAAAAAATACTAAAATGGATAAAGTATTACATTGTACATCAACCATCAGGACAAGAGCTGATCAAGTCACTGTTTCTCATAGTGTCCATTTCATTTCAACAAGTTTCCTCCTTGGTGCTCACTGCTGAATTCTACCAGACATTTAAAGAAGAACTGACTCCAGTTCTTCTCAACCTATTCAGAGAAATCAAAAAAGAGGGAGTCCTCCCAAATTCTTTCTATGAAGCCAGCATCACCTTAATTCCTAAGCCGGAAAAAGATGCAGCATTGAAAGAGAATTACAGACCAATATCCATGATGAACATAGATGCAAAAATCCTCAATAAAATTCTTGCCAATAGAATGCAACAACACATCAGAAAGATCATCCACCCAGACCAAGTGGGATTTATCCCTGGTATGCAGGGATGGTTTAATGTGCGCAAAACAATCAATGTGATACACCACATTAACATACTGCAGAAGAAAAACCATATGATTATCTCAATAGACGCCGAGAAAGCATTTGATAAAATACAACACCCTTTCATGATGAAAACTCTAAGCAAACTGGGTATGGAAGGAACATTCCTCAATACAATCAAAGCAATCTATGAAAAACCCATGGCCAACATCCTATTGAATGGGGAAAAGTTGGAAGCATTTCCACTGAGATCTGGTACCAGACAGGGATGCCCACTCTCACCACTGCTATTCAATATATCCCTGGAAGTTCTAGCCAGAGCTATTAGGCAAGAAAAAGAAATTAAAGGGATACAAATTGGGAAGGAAGAACTCAAACTATCCCTCTTTGCAGATGATATGATTCTTTATTTAGGGGACCCAAAGAACTCTACTAAGAGACTATTGGAACTCATAGAAGATTTTGGCAAAGTAACAGGGTATAAAATCAATGCACAAAAATCAACAGCCTTTGTATACACAGGCAATGCCATGGCTGAGGAAGAACTTCTAAGATCAATCCCATTCACAATAGCTACAAAAACAATCAAATACCTTGGAATAAATTTAACCAAGGACGTTAAAGATCTCTATGATGAGAATTACAAAACCTTAAAGAAAGAAATAGAAGAGGATACCAAGAAATGGAAAAATCTTCCATGCTCATGGATTGGAAGAATCAATATCATCAAAATGTCCATTCTCCCAAAAGCAATTTATAGATTCAATGCAATACCAATCAAGATACCGAAGACCTTCTTCTCAGATCTGGAAAAAAATGATGCTGAAATTCATATGGAGACACAGGAGACCTCAAATAGCTAAAGCAATCTTGTACAACAAAAACAAAGCTGGAGGCATCACAATACCAGATTTCAGGACATACTACAGGGCAGTTGTAATCAAAAAAGCATGGTACTGGTACAGAAACAGATGGATAGACCAATGGAACAGAATTGAAACACCAGAAATCAATCCAAACATCTACAGCCAACTCATATTTGATCAAGGATCCAAAACCAATCCCTGGAGTAAGGACAGTCTATTCAATAAATGGTGCAGGAAAATTGGATTTCCATGTGCAGAATCATGAAGCAAGACCCCCACCTTTCACCTTACACAAAAATTCACTCAACATGGATTAAAGACTTAAATCTACGACCTGACACCATCAAATTTTTAGAGAACATTGGAAAAACCCTGCAAGATATAGGTACCGGCAATGACTTCTTGGAAAACACCCCAGAAGCACAGGCAGTCAGAGCCAACATCAACTATTGGGATTGCATCAAATTGAGAAGTTTCTGTACTGCAAAAGAAACAGTCAGGAGAGTGAAGAGACAACCGACAGAATGGAAAAAAATATTTGCAAACTATGCAACAGATAAAGGGTTAATAACCAGAATCTACAAAGAGATCAAGAAACTCCACAAAAACAAAACCAACAACCCACTTAAGAGATGGGCCAAGGACCTCAATAGATATTTTTCAAAAGAGGAAATCCAAATGGCCAACAGGCACATGAAAATATGTTCAAGATCACTAGCAATCAGGGAAATGCAAATCAAAACCACAATGAGGTTTCACCTCACCCCGGTTAGAATGGCTCACATGCAGAAATCTACCAACAACAGATGCTGGAGAGGATGTGGGGGAAAAGGGACACTAACCCACTGTTGGTGGGAATGCAAACTGGTTAAGCCACTATGGAAGTCAGTCTGGAGATTCCTCAGAAACCTGAAGATACCCCTACCATAAAACCCAGCCATCCCACTCCTTGGAATTTACCCAAAGGAAATTAAATTGGCAAACAAAAAAGCGGTCTGCACCCTAATGTTTATTGCAGCTCAATTCACAATAGCTAAGACCTGGAACCAACCCAAATGCCCATCAACAGTAGACTCGATAAAGAAATTATGGGACATGTACTCTATAGAATTCTATACAGCAGTCAAAAACAAGAAACCTGGTCATTTGCAACAAGATGGAGGAATTTGGAAAACATAATGCTGAGTGAATTGAGCCAGTCCCAAAGGGACAAATATCATATGTTCTCCCTGATCGGCGACTACTAACTGAGCACCAAGGGGGAAACTTGATTTCTTTTTATTTTTAAAAAAGGTTTATTTATTTATTTATTTGAAAGTTAGAGTTATACATAGAGATAGGTCTTGCATTTGCTGGTTCATTCCCCCAAGTGGCTGTAATTGCCAGGACTGAGCCAGGCTGAAGCCAGGAGTCAGGATCTACCACATGGGGGTCAGGGCCCCAAGTACTCGAGCCATCTTCTGTTGGTTTTCCCAAGCCATTAACAGGAAACTGGATTGGAAGTGGATCAGCTGTGTTTTTAACACTAATTTGATATGTGTGCATATGGAAATCTGGGGATGCTGATATTGCAGGTGGCAGCTTTAACGCTATACAACCATGCCAGCCCCTTGACCAAGGATTTCTGCTTTGGCAAATTTATCCTCAGAAGTGTAGACAAAGATTTAAGAAAAACAAAGAATCTTACAAACTGATGTGTAGTTTCCATTGACATTTCCTGTTATGAACCATTTAATTTCATCCTTTTTTTTCTCCCTTGCTGGATTAAAATATATTGTCCATGAAGTTATTTATTAACTAGAGGAGAATTTTTCTTTTTCTATTCTATAATAGTCTCTCATATTCATTTCACTGTGCATTATGGGTAAAAGAAATTTGTTCTGAATTAATGTAAGCATAGTTCTGTATTCTCTGCGCTTTGTGTATTTTTGTGTGAAGATTTACAGTAAAGAAGAAAGTAGCCTCCAAAGAGCTGTGTTATTTACATTGAACATAGAGCTTGCTGAGAAATCAGAGGTGGGGGCATGTTTTTTAAAAAAAAGATTAATTTATTTATTTGAAAGTCAGAGTTACACAGAGAGAAGGAGAGAGAGAGAGAGAGGGCTTCCATCTACTCGTTCTCCTCCTCAAATGGCCACAAGCCAGGAGCCAGGAGCTTTACCAGGGTCTCCCATGTGAGTAGCAGAGCCCAAGCATGTAAGTCATCTTCCCCTGCTTTCCCGAGGCCATTAACACAGAGCTTGGATCAGGAGTGGAGCAGCCGGGACACAAACCGGTGCCCATATGGGATGCCAGCCTCAGAGGTGGCAGCTTAAGCCACTGCTCAACAACACGAGCCTCAAGACAGGGGCAATTTTATTTAGGAAACATTCTGGCGAATTTTCACAAAAGGTTACACTTGCATCCTTACATCTTTGCCGTTATCAGTCTTCACTTTCAGAATAACATACATAAACCAACAAAAGAAAATCAAAATAAAAGGAAAAGTTTTTAAACTTTTTAAATTTTCTTCTCAAGTGGGAAACCTTTCTGTCTGCAGCAAAGATAATAGAGGGGAAAAAAAGTGAAATAAAGAAAAGTAGTCCAAGAAAAGTGAAACAAGAACAAAAATTGAATCAGAAGACACACACACATACTGACACATAGCCACAAATGAGTGATTTAAGTCCATGGAAAATGGAATTAAAAGACAAGTTTATTTTGTTGTGAAGTTCATGAATATAGGGAAGGGATCTTTAAAAAATATTTGCAAACTATGCAACAGATAAAGGGTTAATAACCAGAATCTACAAAGAGATCAAGAAACTCCACAAAAACAAAACCAACAACCCACTTAAGAGATGGGCCAAGGACCTCAATAGACATTTTTCAAAAGAGGAAATCCAAATGGCCAACAGGCACATGAAAAAATGTTCTAGGTCATTAGCAATCAGGGAAATGCAAATCAAAACCACAATGAGGTTTCACCTCACCCCGGTTAGAATGGCTCACATGCAGAAATCTACCAACAACAGATGCTGGAGAGGATGTGGGGGAAAAGGGACACTAACCCACTGTTGGTGGGAATACAAACTGGTTAAGCCACTATGGAAGTCAGTCTGGAGATTCCTCAGAAACCTGAAGATACCCCTACCATAAAACCCAGCCATCCCACTCCTTGGAATTTACCCAAAGGAAATTAAATTGGCAAACAAAAAAGCGGTCTGCACCCTAATGTTTATTGCAGCTCAATTCACAATAGCTAAGACCTGGAACCAACCTAAATGCTCATCAACGGTAGACTGGATAAAGAAATTATGGGATATGTACTCTTTAGAATACTATACCGCAGTAAGAAACAATGAAATCCAGTCATTTGCAACAAAATGGAGGAATCTGGAACACATCATGCTGAGTGAAATAAGCCAGTCCCAAAGGGACAAATACCATATGTTCTCCCTGATCGGTGACAACTGACTGAACCCCAAAAAGGAAACCTGTTGAAGTGAAATGAACACTATGAGAAACGGTGACTTGATCAGCATAGCCCTGACTGTTAATGAACAACTTAATACATTATCCCTCTTAGTAGTTTTTTTGTCTGTTCTACTTAATATGACTGGTTGAATTCTGTAATTGATACACAGTTATTCTTAAGTGTTGAAATTTAACTGAAATGTGATCCCTGTTAAACATAAGAGTAGGAATAAGAGAGGGAATAGATGTACAATTTGGGACATGCTCAAGCTGACTTGCCCCAAACGGTAGAGTTAGAAACATACCAGGGGACTCCAATTTAATCCCATCAAGGTGGCATGTACCAATGCCATCTCACCAGTCCAAGAGATCAATTTCAGTTCACAATTGATCATAATGAAAGGACTAAGAGTCAAAGGAAGCACATAAACAAGTCTAGTACCTGCTACTACTAACTGATAGAATAAAGGGGAGCGTGATCCAACATGGGAAGCGAGATACTCAGCAGACTCATAGAATGGTGGATGTCCTAAACAGCACTCTGGCCTCAGAATCAGCCCTAAAGGCATTCGGATCTGGCTGAAAAGCCCATGAGAGTATTTCAGGCATGGAAAGCCAAGGCACTCTGGCAAAAAGATCTCTGTGAGTGAGATCCCAGTGGAAAGAACAGGTCTTCAAAGAAGGAGGTACCTTTCTCTGAAGGGAGGAGAGAATCTCCACTTTGACTATGACCTGTCTAAACAAGATAAGAGTCGGTGAACTCAGAGGGCTTCCATAGCCTTGGAAACTCATGACTGGTGCATAGGGAGATTACTGATGCCATAGACAGGAGTGTCAATTTGTAAAGTCAACAACAGGAGTCACTGTGCACTTACTCCTCATGTAGGATCTCTGTCCTTAATGTGCTGTACATTGAGATTTAATGCTATAACGAGTACTCAAAAAATATATTTCACTTTGTGTTTCTATGGGGGTGCAAACTGTTGAAATCTTTACTTAATGCATACTAAACTGATCTTCTGTAAAAAAAAAAAAAAAAAAAAAGAAATTATCAATTCCCAACTAGACTCTCACTCGGATTAAACATGACAATAGGTCTGATCTGATTTCATCATCATTTAAAAAAATCATCTATTATTTTTCACTTTATGTTTCTGTGTGGGAGCAAACTGTTGAAATCCTTACTTAATGTATACTAAGCTGATCTTTGTATATTAAGATAATCGAAAATGAATCTTGATGTGAATGGAAGGGGAGAGGGAGTGGGAGGGGAGAGGGTTGTGGGTGGGAGGGACGGTATGGGGGGGAAGCCATTGTAATCCATAGGTTGTACTTTGGAAATTTATATTCATTAAATAAAAAAGTTAAAAAAAAAGTATGTGGAAATTTTATGTTACAAAGAATCTATTCATGAATTTAAAAAATTTTATTCTCCAAAATAAACATGCTTGAATTCCATTTTCCACAACCTTTTTAAAGTCCCTTCTTATGCACACTCATAAAAAATTAGACACAATATGTATTGTGGTAGTACAAAAAAAACAAATAAAAGTACAGGGCACAATTGAAGAAAATTATTTAATAAAAATCAAAAAGTTGTACAAATGAGTAGGCCTGGAGGCAAGCTTCAAGAATCATAGTTCAAGATGGAGAAAATATTCTATGGTTCTAAATACTCAAGAAATAAAAAAAAATAAAATACAATACTAATTAGACCAGGATAAACAGAAGCTAGAAATCAACAAGCAAAGTAACCAAACAGAGGTGTTAGAAGATTGGAAGGCAAACCTAATTCTGGCCAGGAATTCAGTATAGGACCAAGTGACTGTAGCTATCCCAAAGCACTGGCATCAAGAGTAAAGGCAATAATTATTTAGAAGTTGTATGAATAACCTCCACTTCCCTAGCTTCCTCGTATGGAAAGTGTATCTATTATTAATTGAAAATTAATTCTGATGTGAAGGGGAAGGGGAGAGGGAGTGGGAGAGGGGAGCGTTGTGGATGGGAGGGAAGACACGGTGGGGGGCGGGGGAGGAGGCTATTGTGGTCCAGAAGCTGTACTTTGGAAATTTATGCTCATTAAATAAATTAAAAAAAAAAAAGTGTATCTATTACAAAAATACGGGTGTTTCTTCACACCCCTCAATCTCTCCTCTATATGAGATGAAGAAAACTATTTTATCTGTTCTATGACTTGGAAGAAATACCTATACCATCCTATTTTACAGCAGTGGAAATTCCATAGACAATACATATTTTTTACATCTAACGACCTACAAAATTTCATGTGGTCTTCAGAGATGTAGTTTTAGTGAGCCCATCTCTCTACAGATCAAAATTCTATGATGTTTTATATGATTAATAAATATATTATTTTGATTTCCATTTGAATTAAAATTTCTAAAAGGTTTTAAACTTTGAAGATAGAAAGTACACGTTATAAAACTCCTAACCAAGTATTTCATGCAGCAATAACTGTGTGCCCAGTGCTAGGAGTGGTGTAGATAGAAGTGACAACACCTGGATAATTTTGTTATTTTACCTGTTACGTGGTTCTCTACAAAAAATCTGTACTTATCTATTTATTTTCTATGTTTTACCATGATTTCAAACCAATCTCAAAAGATAGGCTGGGCAGGGATTGAAACTGCCAAATATAACATTTTTGGCAGACATGTCAGCTATTTATTAAAAATTCTGTTTTTAAGTAATATATTAAAAACATGACCATTCCTACTCTTCTATGGTAGAATAGTTGAGAAATTAAAAAAAAATACATGTAGAAGTAAAATTTCTACTTAATTTTAATACAGCTAACTGGATAAAGAGATTTTGAATCTGTCATATGGCATTGGGTCACTAGTCACTTACCTCTGAATTAGACAGGTATGTGTACCCAAGAGATAAGAAGATAGAAAAACCTCAAGGTTTCCATTGGGGGTAGAGGGTGGGAGCTAATTCTCACCATGGCTGAGCATGCATTTCTGCTGAGAACAGATTGAAATGATAGAATCCAGAAGAAACGTGTTCCAGGTTTTCCCTTTGATATCTGATCAGGTATCCTCCTTCCACGTGGAGAAGAGTGTGAGGTAGAGCAAATCTCAGATAATTCTCTTCATGCATTTCATTGTTGTTTCTCCTGTGAGTTATCATGGATTCTCTATCATCTATTGACCTGTGAAGAAAAGTGAAGTGTTTCCTCCAATACTTAATAAGTCAATGGGTCTTTCGGAGCTGGTGCTTCTCATCACCTTTGCGTTAAATTCTACACTCTTCACAGATTTGCAAGGTAATTGTTTCCATTGTCATTTAGGTTGAACAATTTCTTTACTCTTCATTACTCTTTCAATACTCTTCATTAGGTTGAACAATTTCTTTACTTTTCTACGACTCTGTAGTCATATCCATGCTCTTGTTCCACTATTTCACTGCTTTGGACAGGCCATAGTTTCAACTCCACAGTCATTTCATAATCATTCTTCACTACCAAGGGTCTACACTGCAGGCTAATTCATATGTCTGACAGTTTGGTATAGAGGGAAAGAGTATGTTTTTAAAATTTCTAAATGTTTTTAAAATTTGAGAGGTGGTCAAAATCCATATTCCATTGCAGATTAAATTTGTTTGCTATTTCAACCATGAAACTTTTTTAAAAAGATTATTGAAGGGCATAAAAGAGTCATAGAGAAGAGATCTTTGCTTTAAGATTATAATGACAAAGTATACAACACCTTTCTGTCAAGTGAAAACATGGAAAAAGCATAAGTTGTCTACCTCATAGTTCAAAACCAAGATGATGGTTTCATAAGGTGGCAAGTAAATATATTGTCTGTGATTATAGACTAGACTAGGATTGTGTATTTGCAAAATTTGAAGAAGGTGCCTAAGGGAAGTTGGAGGGGATTGAGGGTTGAAGACAGAAGGAGGGAAGGCTTTATGATTGTTTTTTTTGGAGTTGTACCTATAAATCCATTCTCTATATATTTGTAAAAAACAAAAATTAGTAAATGATTAATTGAAAAATTCACGGCCAGTAACCAGTGTTACAAAAGATATACAACTTCTCAACTCACAATGGTAAAATTTTTGGTAACGTTTCTGTCTCTGATATGAAAATCTTGAATGGATTCTGAAATAAGAAAAAATCGCAGTAGTTATAATTTTGTGGTTTGTTCCATCTTTAATGTGGAAGGAAATACCTTATTTGACATCTCTATACCAGATGGAGTGCATATTTTTGAAAAAAAAATAAAATGCTAATTTGTATAGCTATGAATAAATAGACTTGTAATTTCATTTGGGAGTAAGGTTTTTGGATACTGCCAAAAGAAATAATTGATCTTTAGTATTCAGCATATCCATGGTTTCCTATACACCCTTTTTAAACTCGTCAACATTCAAATTTGCCAATCAAATAATTAACTAAATTGAGGTAAGTCTGTATAAATTTAACATAATTAAGCATAGTGTCAGGTGTTCAATCATATTTCTGATTCCAGTTCCATTGTCTTTTTCCCGAAAAATTCCAATCATTAACTAAAAGCAGATACTGGTGACTCTGTAGGCATAGAATGTTGACAATGAATGAAACATACTTGAACTTCAGAAAATATGGTAATGTCAGAATATTTTCTTTTGACAGGCAGAGTAGACAGTGAGAGAGAGACAGAGAGAAAGGTCTTCCTTTTTCCGTTGGTTCACCCCCCAATGGCCACTGTGGCTGGTGCGCTGCGGCCAGCCGACTGTGCTGATCTGAAGCCAGGAGCCTGGTGCTTCTCCTGGTCCCCCATGCTGGTGCAGGGCCCAATGACTCCACTGCACTCCAGGGCCACAGCAGAGAGCTGGACAGGAAGAGGAGCGACCGGGACAGAATCTGGCACCCTGACTGGGACTAGAACCCGGTGTGCCGGCACAACAGGTGGAGGATTAGCCTATTGAGCCGCGGTGCCGGCAGAATATTTTTAAGCCATCTTTCTGGGATAAAAAAAAATTTAAGTCATTCACAGATAGAAGTGGGTTGTGATTCTTTGATGAATTTGTCAGTTTTAATATTTCTAGGAATTCTTAACTCTGGAGTAAGAAAGGAAGAATAGTAAGAGGAATTTGCATGAGGGTAGCAAATCATTATTTAAATCTCTTCCTAACTTATCCCTGATAGTGCCACATACATACACCTACGCTGATGAAGAGGACAGGAAACTTAGTGCAAAAATCACAAATCCTTGGATTATTGACGCCAAGGGGAAATGTGAAAAGCAGACAGTGAGAACGTGGTTCAACTAGAACACAGAGTCTGTAAATACCAAATCCAGTGAATAGATCTCCTTCTGCCCTGGTTTTTGTGTTGCTATACCAAAATACCCCAGACTGGGTGTGTTATTCAAAAAAAAAAAGAGGTTTATGTAGTTCACAGTTCTGGAAATAGAATAGCATGGAGCTGGCATTGACTTCTGTTGAGGGCCTCATGCTACACAGCATCTCACCACAGGAGTACATGGAGAGACAGGGAGAGGGAGAAAGAGAGAGAGAGAACCACAAGGTGAAGGAAGAAGCAAGAAAAAATCAGAATGGGGCCAGGCTCACCCTCTTACTTTGTTGTAACAACTCATTGTCACAGAAACTACTCCATTCTTGTGAGACCAGAATTAATCCCTCCATGAGAGCAATCATGAACCAATCACTTCCCATTAGGCCCTAGCTCTTAAAAGTTCTTGTTATCATTCACTACTACTACCCTGGGGGCCAATATTTCAACTTGAGTTTTGGTGGGGGAAAAATCATCCAAACAAGACCAGTCTTCTGTTTGGTCTTCCCTCAAGATGAGCTGATTCAAATGCACTTGTTTCAAATAATTATTTGCTTCATTTTCACATTTTACCATGTGCACGACCTTCTTGCTGTTGTTTTTAACTGAGACACCCAGATTTAATGATGAACAGTTTAGTCTGTACCAAACTGTGCGCTTTTTTATTTATTTATTTATTTATTTATTTATTTATTTTTTTTTTTGACAGGCAGACTGGACAGTGAGAGAGAGAGACAGAGAGAAAGGTCTTCCTTTTGCTGTTGGTTCACCCTCCAGTGGCCGCCGTGGCCGGTGCATTGCGCTGATCCAAAGCCAGGAGCCAGGTGCTTCTCCTGGTTTCCCATATGGGTGCAGGGCCCAAGGACTTGGGCTATCCTCCACTGCACTCCCGGGCCATAGCACAGAGCTGGCCTGGAAGAGGGGCAACCGGGACGGAATCTGGCGCCCAGACCAGGACTAGAACCCAGTGTGCTGGCACTGCAGGTGGAGGATTAGCCTATTGAACTGCAGTGCCGGCCGTGGTGTCTTTTGCTACTTCCAACTGTGTGCAGACTTTCATTACTTTAAAAAACAAGTGAACATAATAATTGTACAGGAGTTTCCTATTTTCTTGCCTTTTTCTTTTTTTTTAAGATTTTTATTTATTTATTTATTTGACAGGTAGTTACAGACAGTGAGAGAGAAAGAGACAGAGAGAGAGGTCTTCTATCAGCTGGTTCACTCCCCAGGTGGCCGCAACTACCAGAGCTGTGCCGACACGAAGTCAGGAGACAGGAGCTTCTTCCCAGTCCCCCATGCGGATGCAGGGGCCCAAGCACTTGGGCCATCCTCCACTGCTTTCGCAGGCCACAGCAGAGAGCTGGACTGGAAGAGGAGCAACCAAGACTAGAACCAGCGCCCATAAGGGATGCCGGTGCCACAGGCAGAGGATTAACCTACTGCCCCATAGCGCCGGCCTCACCCTTTTTTTTCTATGTCTGACTGAATGGTGAATTCAGTGATTTTATACATATTAATTCAGTAGTTAAACATAAAACTCATGTTCTATATTTCCTTTATAAATAATGAAAGGCAAGGAGTTTATTTTGTTTTTATTGTGAAACTCTACCTCCTTCCAAATAACCCTTTCTCTGAATCCCAGGTTTACACTGAACTTTGAAGTAATGAGATTTGTAGTCAGATTAAATCATGTTGAGTCAAGATGAGGAAGCTGTTCATGGATGCGAGCCTGCAGAGAATGTGTACAGGATTAGCCTCAGAAGTAATCTTAGTACAGAGCTGGCTAGAGAAATAACTTGTAAACCACCCATTTGGAGTGTTAAAATTATCCTTAATCCCAGGCATTTTACTAAGGCTTTGTGAAACGCACAGTTGTATTTTGGACATTTTTTAAAGAGGAAGAATGACTTGGAGATAACTGATATAAAAAACCACGTCTATTCTTGCTCTGTCACACACTTTAATAGGACGGTGGGTGACACCAGAAGTTGGACACTGAGAAAATCTGTTCCTAGCAAAATCAGGGTCATAGGACTAGCAGCAACACCAGAGTAGAAGAGAATGAGACAATTTTCGGGGAGTATTTGTTAAACAGTCCCTAGGAAATGCTTACAAATTTCTGGTGAATAGTTTGAAAAAAAAATGACTCGTAATTTACAAAAAGTAGAGTAAAAAGTAGAGTGATAGAATACTGTGAAATTTTGAAAGATGAAGCATGACTTTTTACATTTTTTTTCAGAAGCAGGTGAGATCTAGGATTTGGAATTAACATATGACTTGATTTGAGTGATAATTTACTGAGCATTAGCATGAGTGAGAGATTAACATAAGAGAAAGGATAAAAGTATATGGGAGGTAGAATCAGGAGAGCCTTAAATATTAGAGAGTGAGATTACTACCATAATGTAGATAACATAAAAAAAGGAAAGTTTCAGGGCTGGTGCTGTGGCTTAGTGGGTAAAGCTGCTGCTTGTAGTGCTGGCATCCCATATGGTTGCCGGTTTGAGTCCCGGCTGCTCCACTTCCAATCCAGCTCTCTACTATGGACTGCAAAGCAGTAAAAGATGGCCTAAGTCCTTGGGCCCCTGCACCTATGCAAGAGACCTGGAAGAAGCTCCTGGCACCTGGCTTCAGATTGGCGCAGTTCCGGCCATTGGCGTGAACCAGCAGATGGAAGACCTCTCTTTCTCTCTGCCTCTCCTCTCTTTGTGTAACTCTTACTTTGAAATAAATAAATAAGGAAAGTTTCTAAGGCAGAGGATTGGAGCCCTATGATTGATGTAATGAATGACTAGTTTGGAAATTGGAGAGATATGAAAGGAAATAGCAACTGGAGAAGTGCAGCCGACACTGGCATATCTAGAATGCTGACTTCTAGTTTGCTGTATAAAATATTAGTACAATGTCCATTAAAGTCCTTGGTTAATCTTAAATGTTAGTCATGAATTACCTAAATCCAAGATGATATGGAAAGATACAAAACAATCATTACTTAATGAAATAATAATTGATTTCCGAAAGCATTGAAGTGGCTTGGTGATGCAAATATTTATTGCTTCCTTATTTATTCAAGAACTACTTATGTCTACTATTAGTTAAGGATTCAAAACTCAGTGCTGACACATGGGGAAATAAATAACTAAGGCAGGAAGTTGTGCAAACAGAGGGAAAATGTACTTGAGCATTTTCTGATAACTATATGTGGTGTTTCCGGTAACATGAGGATTATTATTTGCAAATGCTCATATTAAAGCACACAGAAAATATGAACAAAACATATTAATCAAAAATATACATAGGCAATTCAAGTCAGTAAAGATGTATAATGGTACCTAATACAGAGCTAAAGATTTCTATTGAGATAATCAATAGAAATATCATTCAATTCATACTTTATGGTGATTTCAGTGAGCCCTTTAGTTTATAAACAAACTAAACTTAAATATCTTTGCCATATATTATAGGATGTGTTCTTAGTACAACTAAAAATTGGGTACATGAATGCAGATGTTAACATTCACACACACACACACACACAAACACACACACAAAGATTCTAAAATGTGGAGAGGCAAAAACAGAGAGAAAAGGAACTTCATAGCAATGGAACAGCACTGTGGTGAGTTCCCTAGAGAGGCTTTGCCTTACATACCCTAAAGAAGTCAGAAAATCTCTAACACTCACAGAGACAGTCATGAGAAGCCCCAGCCTAACACTGCACTTTCCTACCCTTCAACATACCTTTCCCCAGTGGGGTGGTGTCAGAGAGGATGAGTAGGAATCGTGGACTTTTTGTTTTTTGGTAGAGTGATAGAAACATAGAATGGAACAGAATAGAGAATCCAGAAACAGACCTACGTAATATGCCCAACTGATTATTCGCAAAATTGCAAAAGCAATTAAATGCTAATTCAGGAAATGGACATCATAGGCAAAAAAGTTAACGTTGACCTAAGTCTCACTGATTATACATAAAAGAACTCAAAATATAACATGTAAAATTCAAAACTCTATAATTTTTAGAAAAAAAATGTAAACATTCCAGGTTTTCAAATCATTATATATTTCAAATACTATTATTGGACAGAAACTTGAATTGCCACTACAACTATCACTGAGATCTGTTTTTCATTACATTAAAAATTTTTGTAATAAAGCACATTTTGTGTTATATGGCAAAAATATCTAACTTTGTTTATAGACATATTTATAAAATTAATTTATAAAATATATTTTATATAGCACATTTATATTTATATATTGAAAAGACACCCCTATTTCTTCGAACAAATAATAAAAAAACAAGACATGCTTAAAAAGACAAAAATAGATGAGGACCAATGGACTAAAAAGCAGTATGGTATTTTTTTTTTGATAGGCAGAGTGGACAGTGAGAGAGAGAGACAGAGAGAAAGGTCTTCCTTTTTGTCGTTGGTTCACCCTTCAATGGCCACCGTGGCCGGCGCATAGTGCTGATCCGAAGCCAGGAGCCAGGTGCCTCTCCTGGTCTCCCATGCTGGTGCAGGGCCCAAGGACTTGGGCCATCCTCTACTGCACTCCCAGGCCACAACAGAGAGCTGGCCTGGAAGAGGGGCAACCGGGACAGAATCTGGCGCCCCGACCAGGACTAGAACCCTGGGTGCCGGTGCTGCAGGCAGAGGATTAGCCTATTGAGCCACGGCGCCGGCCAACAGTATGGTCTCATGATAATGTTTCCTGTAATTCTACTTGTCTTGCATTCATTTAATTTCCTACAAGTCAGTATTAGATTTTTTCCTTATATTTTTGTCAGCTCTATATTTGTATTGAGCTCAGCATAAGATCCAAAAAGCATGCATTGAGTATTTCATGTTTGTATTGATTATATTGGTATCACTTTGAAAAGTCTTTCAGAATCCAGCCCTCCTGATTAGACAAAAACAACTAGCCAACCAAAAGTGGTCTGAAAGATTAGCTATATAATTGCAATGTTGTTGGGTTCCCTGTGATTCAGAGAACATAGAGCTTATTGTAGGAAATGTACAGAATGTTTAAGGACACATGGGCAAAAGAATTGTGTTCACTGCATTCATCTCAATAGCCTTCAAGATATCAGGCCTCTCTTACTTTCTTATTTTACTTCCTTATTTTTGGTCCAACTTTAAAAATGTGAATATGTACATATTTGTCACAAAAAAGAAAACAAATCATACATTTTTTTAAGAATAAAGAAAGCTGGAAGATACACATCCAATTTATGGTCCTGAAATGATTAAAATAACTAACAAATGGTTACATAAATCTTATTTCTGCAGGATGTTTATGGAGTCTATTAACCTATAGTGAGGAACATATGTCAAGGACCTGTAGACATATGTGTTCTTGATCTATTTTGAGGTCTCCTACTGTAAAAATAACCTTTTACATCTCAATACCCTTTGACATTCTGCTACTTAAATACAGATCAAAAGTTTTAAATTCCATTAGAAGAACATTGATAGATAAAAAGCATAATTGCAAGTAGGTGTAGGGTAGTGATTCAGCCTGAGATAAGGACTTCCTCATTTTTGAAACTCACTGTTTTCACAGTTAAAAGTGATGTTTATTAGGATTCTCGCTGGAGCATACGTTGTGAAATGGATCTAAATAATAGACACAGTTAAGGAATAGGGCTAACTCAGGGTGTATCTATAATGGGGCAGATACAGCCATCTTGCCAGGATAAGGGATGAGCCTTTGGCGTCTGAGAAAAATAAGACAGAAAAAAAGTAAATAGTTGCCAAATTAAAGAAATTGATATTCAGGTAGTGGTTTTAGACCTCAAAGTTGTGTATTTGGAAAAAGAAAAATCTAAAGCAGAAACACTTATAGAAGCTTTAAAAAATATTTTTTTGGGGGCCGGCGCCATGCCTCACTTGGCTAATCCTCCGCTTGCAGTGCCAGCATCCCATTGGGCACCGGGTTCTAGTCCCAGTTGCTCCTCTTCCAGTCCAGCTCTCTGTTGTGGCCCGGGAGTGCAGTGGAAGATGGCCCAAGTGCTTGGGGCCCTACACCCACATGGGAGACCAGGAGGAAGCACCTGGCTCCTGGCTTTGGATCAGCATAGCTCTGGCCGTATCAGCCATTTTGGGGGTGAACCAACGGAAGGAAGACCTTTCTCTCTGTCTCTCTCTCTCACTGTCTAACTCTGTCAAGTTTTTTACCTAACTCCTCAAACATCTTGGAGATTTAAGGCTAAACCTTAGCAATTTTAAAAATTTCATGTGATTGCAGTTACAGCTAGGTTAAAACTACTGGTTTAATTAAGATGAGGAATTAAACATAAAGGGAATCATGAGAGATAGAAATGCTATCATTTAGAGAATATAGGTACACATCATGCGTGTCTTAATATTTGTGAGCCTCAGACATTTTTGGCATCTAGGAAACTCAGGAAGCAATGTTGAAATCTAATATTTTTGTCAGAATCTTCTCCATTGAGAGGATGCTAAGATTACAAAAAAACCTCTTTTTTTTTTTTTTTTTTTTTTTTTTTTAACAAGCAGAGTGGACAGTGAGAGAGAGAGACAGAGAGAAAGGTCTTCCTTTGCCATTGGTTCACCCTCCAATGGCCACCGCGGCCAGCGCGCTGCGGCAGGCACACCGCGCTGATCCGATGGCAGGAGCCAGGTACTTCTCCTGGTCTCCCATGGGGTGCAGGGCCCAAGGACTTGGGCCATCCTCCACTGCACTCCCTGGCCACAGCAGAGAGCTGGCCTGGAAGAGGGGCAACCGGGACAGAATCTGGCGCCCCGGCCGGGACTAGAACCCGGTGTGCCAGCACTGCATGGCGGAGGATTAGCCTAGTGAGCCGAGTTTGGATGGCTCCTGCCATCGGATAGGCGCGGTGCCCCAGCCGCAGCACGCCGGCCGCGGCGGCCATTGGAGGGTGAACCAACGGCAAAGGAAGACCTTTCTCTCTGTCTCTCTCTCTCTCACTGTCCACTCTGCCTGTCAAAAAAAAAAAAAAAAAAAAAAGAGTTTGGAGCCACTGGGTAAAGTAGATATAGGGGCTATTCATGTAGAAGCCTTTCAGGATGGAAAGCCCTGTAGGAGTTTTGATACAAGCAGCATAATAAAGTAGAAGCCCAGGCAAGGGAGAATGAAGTAAGCACTAGTAATGCTTATTGTCACATCTGATAATTAAGAAAACAGAAAGAAATTTTCCATGCCATGATTAAGGAGACATGGCTATTTCTTAGTTTTGTCTGAATGAGATTCTACTAAGCACTTTCATAGTAGTCTTTTTTTTTTTTATTGTGGAGTTCATAAGCCAGGATTGATTTTTTATGGTAGTACCTTTTTCTAGCAATGTATTTATTTATTTGAAAAGCAGGGTTTGCAGAGAGGGAGACACACACACACACACACACACACACTCACAGAATCTTTCACTCACTAGTTCTCTCCCTGAATCCCTGTCCAAAGCAAGGAGCTGGGAGCTTCCTCTGTGTCTCCCACATGGGTGGGAGGGGCCCAAGAACTTGGTCCATCTTCTGCTGCTTCCCAGGTGCATTAGCAGTGAGCTGGATTGGAAGAGGAGCAGCCAGGACTGGACTTGGACAGGCACCCATAGGGGCTGCTGGGATTGCAGGCAGTGGCTTTACCTGCTACGCCACAATGTCGGCCTCTGTGATATATATATTTAAGATAGCTCTGGTCATTATTATTCAGGGTAGGAGGCATGGTGATAAATACAGGAGCACTGCAAGGAGGCCTTAGAGTATGGAGGGAGAATAAAATAAATTCTATGACTTTTAAAAAACATAAAAATTAGAGTCGTTTTAAGCTTACATGGAAATTGAGAAAATAGTGTACAATTCCCATATATCTCATATTCAGTTTCCTGTATTATTAGTATTTTACATTAGTCTACTACATTATCAAATTAGTAAAATTGTAGTTATAGATTATTATTGACTAAACTCCATAGATGATTCTAATTTCTTTAGTTTCTATTTGATATCCCTTTTCTGTTCCAGGTTCCCATCCAGGATACCATATTACATTTGTTATCATGATATTGATTTAAATTCACAGCACATTTACAGTGAAATGTGTAAAAACAAAGTAGAAATAATTCATCTTATTATTCAATTTAAAATAGTTGTTTAGTATTAAGACAGCTTTTGAACAATATCTCTCAATTAAATATCTTATCTAAAATGAAGTGACAGAGATGAGCTTAAAAAAAAATAGAGTACTATGTGGCCTTGAGGAGCAGAACATGTGAGCAGCCTGTCCTGAGTTGAAGAAATGTACCATGACATGTGATGCCTGCACAATTGGGCTTCCCTTTGCTTTAGCTTCTGTCCTAGGTATGATTCTTTTTTAAACTTTTAGAAAACCTGTCATCTTACATTAAAAGTGTCTAACTTTAGGAATATACTCACATTTTCCAGCTTAACTGTCTATCTGTAGTCCTACAATTACACTCTAAAGATGCTCACAGGACACACATTTAGACTAGTGATTAAGATGCCTGCTAAGAGGCTGACTTCACATAACATACCTGGGTTCAATATTGAACTCTGGCTCCTGATTCCCACTTCATGCTGTTTCAGACTCCAGGAGCACAGTGGTGATAATTTCTGAGCACCAATTGTTTTGCAGCAACTGTTCTGGAATTTAACATAGTATTGAAGAAGGTAAGGACAATTACTATAATCATGGGGTTCACACACATGAATATGCAGCAGCAAAAGGAACTTGACTTAGAAGAGGGGTACAGGATACTATCTACATCTACAAGTGATGGAGTAGCAAGATGTGGAAATTTTCCAAGAACAAATGAGAGTCTTCTTAAAGGGGTCACATGAGTTAGCAAAAGTAAGAAGCATGTAACATTTCAGTTCTACTATAGTCCTGCATGTGGAACACAATATGTGTTCTAAGATATTAGATTGTTTGGTTAGCTATCAAAGCATACATAGTGCTAACACAGTATCAATTGTCTTTGGGTACTCCAGTTACTTATGGTAATACATAACGGTAATACACGTTAATAAATATGTTTTAAGTGTTAGAATACAAAAACATCAGTAAGACGAAATTAGTATGTGCGCATTACCAAATATATCACACAGGTATTGTGGCACACTGGGCTAAACCACTACTAGGGATGCCTGAATTCCATATAAAAAGTGCCTGGGATCAAGTTCTGCTCCAAAGTCTAAACCTCTTTCTTGGTAATGCATCCGTCCTGGGAGACAGCAGGAGGTGGCATAAGTACTTGAGTCTTTGCCTCACACATGGGAGACTTAGACTGAATTCCTGGTTCCTGGCTTCACCTGGCCCGCACCTGTATGTTTCAGTCATTTGCGGAGTGAACTAGGAGTTGGAAGATCTCACTCTCTCCTTCAGTTAAAAATTTAATAAAATCCAAAATGTATCAAATTCAACAAAGGCATATGAATTATTTCAAGCTTATTTTACTACTACATTATCCATTCTTTATCTCAATTGAGATCTATAAGTAATTGAGACATACTCCTATTTCATTTTTTTTCCCTTAGCAGTTATTAAACACACTGGATATAGGATAAGACTCAAGTAGAGTCTCTACACTTCAGGATGTAATGGCATTATTAATGTACTTTCTATATTTGAAAAGGCTGAGTAGTGAGCTGCTAATCTTTGTCCTTACCCAAGACAGATATACAAGATGGCAACATTGTCTAATTATGGAACAAAAAATATGTGGAAGTGACAAATAAGAATAACAATATGTATTTTAGAATATGGACACTGATCCAAGGGATGTTTGAATTTTAAAATAATCAAAATTGATTGATGTAAAATATAAATATAAAACAAAACCTATTCACAGCATGTATTATGGAGCAGCTTTTCTATTCTTTGCATCACAACCACAAATATTTGGAGGAGGTAAATTTTCTCAGATTATTTGCTCTCTAATGCGTGTAATTTTGTTTAGAAGCAATGTTAAAAATAAGAATATAGGGGCCAGCGCTGTGGCTCAGTGGGTTAATGCCCTGGCCTGAAGTGCCGGCATCCCATATGGGTGCTGGTTCTAGTCCTGGCTGCTCCTCTTCCCATCCAGCTCTCTGCTATGGCCTGGGAAAGCAGTAGAGGATGGCCCAAGTCCTTGGGCCCCTGACTCACATGGGAGACCCAGAGAAGCTCCTGGCTCTTGGCTTCAGATTGGCGCAGTTCCGGCTGTTTGCGGCCAATTGGGGAGTGAAATATCAGTTGGAAGTCCTCTCTCTCTCTCTGCCTCTCCTCTCTCTGCGTAACTCTGACTTTCAAATAAATAAATAAATCTTTAAAAAAAGATTAAAAAAAGAATATATCATTCTTTTTAGTAAAATGGACAGCCAGAGTATGTTTGAAATGTGAACAGAAACTAAAAATCTGAATAATCTCATAAAACAAATACTTAATGAATTTTTGAGAACATCTCTTTATATTAGAATTTTGGCTTTCACAGTAATCACAAAAAGTCTATCCATATTCTGTGCTTCCAAAGCACATTTCAAGAGTTTGCCCATCAAAAGTGGAACAAACCTACAGGCAAGACAGTGTAAAGGCATGGCACATGGAAAAGTACTCTCTTCCATCAACCCCTGATCCACACCATGCCAGGGAATTCTGTGCTTTGCTGAAATTAAAACCCAACACGGGAGAAGGTTTTACATGTACCCTGTTTAATTTTGCCTTCTTAATGTGAAAAACCCAACCTTCCTCCAAACTCCAAGACACTTTTTTCCTCTTCACTTACTCAAGTTTTATGCATCAGAACTGTAGTATTTGTAATAAACCTCATGTCTTCTGGCACTTTCTAATGAGTTAAAGTTTGCTGACATTGACTCCTCTGCAAGGTAATGGCAAAACCTCTTCCTGAAAATACTCTGCAAACCATTGCAACTGGAAGAATTTCAGTCATATTTTTCTAGCCTACTTTTTTGCCGTGACACTTTACTAAGAGTTAACAGGACAAATTAGTATGTTCAGGCATATGTTCCCCATCAGATTCATCAGAAATTGTTTTGAAAATGAGATTTAGTTTTTGAACAATGACATTTCATTTTAGGCCTTAGGAGAACTGATTATCTTAAGATCTTTATAAGATATATACTAGACAATGAATCAATATTAGTTTCAAGGAAATAACTTTATAATTTTTGGCTTTGAACTTGTAATACAGATTCCTACAAAATATGCTCACAAAGATTGTGGGGAGCAACCTGGACTGGACTGAGTTACTGGAATTAAGACTTATTCTATGCATCTGCTCTCCCACAATATGGCGCTGGGAGAGGAGAAAACAGCTTCTACGCAGCTGCCTCCAGTTCAGCCAATAAACTGTAGGACTTGCTCCTGATTGGAGGAGAGCAGCGTACTCGGCGTGTGGGCAGCCGAGTTGGGATTGGCAGAGGAGGACTATAAAGGAGGAGAGAGACGGCATGCACCAGGAACATCTAAGAGGAACATCTAAGGGGAACACCTGTGCAGCCCCCGAGAAAGCCGGCCGGCGGTGTGCCGCTCCCCTGCGGAAGTAGGGAAAGCGGCCAGGGGGAACCGCCCTTCCACAGAGGTGGAAGGGATAGTAGCCAACCCGGGAAGAACCAGCAGCAAACCCGGGGAGGGCCGAGCAGACAGAAGAACAGCGCAGGGTCCTGTGTCGTTCCTCCATGAAGAGGGGGAGCGACAAAAGATGGATCTAATGTCAGCATTAAATGGTTAAAAAAGCAGTGTCTTTAATGTTCCATATAAGTTATACAAGTATTCAAGCACTATGGGAATTAAAAATGAGAGAATAACCCTAATTAATGCTGTATGACAAATGTGAATACAGTAACAAAGTATATTACAAACGATTGCTTAGGGAGAAACATATATTTCCTAAATTTCCACTTAAAATTTACAAGATTAGCAGAACTACTTTTATAAGATGATAGTCTTTGCTCAACTTGTGTCTTAGTCAGTCACTTAATGAAATTTGTAGAATTTCTGCAAGGGTTTGCTGCTGGTTATGTCAGAGCTAAGTATGCCACTCATGGAGCCATAAAAGCAAGTTACAAAGGAATGGATCATAGATCTAGATAAGAAGTGATGATTATCTAACCAGCCCACATTTTATACATTAGGCAAATGTATAAAATGGCTTTCCAAAGTCAGAGTTAGCCTGAGGTTATAAAACCTCTCTAGGGTGGCCTAATTCTCAGGGTTCACTTACTGGAACACAGCAGGATATAAATTCAAATATCATCTAACTGTAAGATCATAATTCTTGGATTTTCTTACTAATATACGAGTTACACTGAAACGAGTTGCATGAGTAGAAGTGAGCAGCTGTCCTTGAACACTTATAACCTCTCAAATGCAGTAACAAGTATTTGTATTATGACAATGTTAACCACAATGACAAATTTAAGGGAATAACAGCACAAAATATTGCCAGGAACATTGAGGATATCTAATAATATGTCGTGCAAGATTATAGATGCGATGAGCTTTGAGAAACTACATTTGTAGACTTGCTGTTCTATGTATTTCAAGATAAATGAATATTATCTTTGGTAGAAAACAGTTCTATTAAAAATGTATGCACTGTTCACATAGATAGTATGTATGTGTCACTCACTGCAATCCTTTCTTTTTTAATTATTATTTGAGAGGTAGAGAGAGAAAGAGTTTGTGAGCAAACTCCCATTCACTGGCACATGCCCAAATGCACACAATGCCCAGGTGGTAGAAGCCAGGAGCTGGAACTCCATTCAACTCTCATACGAATGGCAGGAAGTGAGCCATCATTGTTGTCCCTCAGTCTGCAATAGCAGGGAGATGGAATCAGTTACTGGAGCAAATTACTCAACTTAGGCACTCCGATGTGGGTTGTGAGTGTCCGTACACTAACCACTAGGCCAAGTGTCTGCACCAATCACTGTAATCAAATTCTCCCAGTAACAGTGATTAAAGAAATTTATGCTAGAGCGTATGTTTTCCCAAATAAATTGCTAGCATAACTTCCTATGGAAGATCTACTGCAACTTAAAACCTTTATTAACCTACTTAAGAATAGTTTTAAAATTACATGCTGTTGAAAATTATGAAATAAATATTCAAAAGACACTGATAAGATACATTTACAAAGTGAGAACAAAGCAATCTTGAGAAAACACTAAAATAGATGATTTCCCTATTGAGATTCTTCAAAAGTGGAAGACCACTGACATTGCAGAAAAGCAAGAAGAAATAAAATTTCAATTACCTATTTAGTGATAGCTATATGATAGAAACCATGCTAAATATTTAAGCATATTTAAACATCTTTGAATTCATCACAGAGAATGGTTATTATTATTCTGACTTTTTAAATGAGAAAACATTAGACTTAGAGCTGTTTATTGCTCATTAATTCACTTATTCAACTGTTGAATGTCTGCTATGTCTTTTACCTTGTTCCATGAGCAGAGACCAGTGCAGTCCCCAAGGTCATGGACCAAACAAGCTAGTAGAAAAGTAGAAAGGTGCATACATGCCCTGGGTCTTTGTAAGAATTAGGAGGGGGCTGGCGCCGTGGCTCACTAGGCTAATCCTCCGCCTTGCGGCACCGGCACACTGGGTTCTAGTCCTGGTCGGGGCACCGGATTCTGTCCCGGTTGCCCCTCTTCCAGGCCAGCTCTCTGCGGTGGCCAGGGAGTGCAGTGGAGGATGGGCCAAGTGCTTGGGCCCTGCACCCCATGGGAGACCAGGAGAAGCACCTGGCTCCTGCCTTCAGATCAGCGCGGTGTGCCTGCCGCAGCGCGCCGGCTGCGGTGGCCATTGGAGGGTGAACCAACGGCAGGGGAAGACCTTTCTCTCTGTCTCTCTCTCTCACTGTCCACTCTGCCTGTCAAAAAAAAAAAAAAAAAAAAAAGAATTAAGAGGAAAGTTTTATTCAAGTAAGGAATAATGGGCGATAGTATAAGGTTTTATGGCTGCTATTTTTAAACAGGTGACCAGTTCTAATGAATTCAGTGGCTTAAGACAAATGAGGTAGAGAGCCATTGCAATGATTGAGGGAGAGAATCTCAGACAGAGAAATGATAGAGCCTGAGATACTGTTTTCATATTACCCAGTGACACAGTCAGAAATGATGAGGCAAGCTTCCGATGTGCTCCTCACTAACTTCAGAGTCTGTGTTCTTACTTGTTACAGAACATCACGGTCTGGAAAGTTAGCACCTTCTCAGGTACGTAAATAAAGCACTGTCTGTTAAGAAGGGATATTGTAATAATTGAAATATGATGCATGGTTTGATATAACATATAATTTAATATCTGTTTGCCAATACATTTCGTCATTTTATTATAAATTATTTCGGGTAAATATTTACAATGGCAGAAATCTAAGTATTTGATTATTAAAACTTGTCAGCTGGGAAAAGTCTATTTTTAACTGCTGAATATCATTTACATCTTAATTTTCAGAAGACAGTTAGCTTCTTAGTGCGTGTCGCTTTTAATATTGGTGACCAATTTTGTGTGCAATGTGAAATAGAACTTGAGAAGTGAGACTCCTAGTGTAGTTCAAGGTATCACATGGCAAAACAGAGAGCACGTGTATCCGTCTGTGTCTTTCTGTTCTCTTTCCCTCTTCTGATAAAACCTCCAGGATTCAGTCATGAGAACTCCACCCCAATGACTTCATCCAAAATCAATCACTCTTCAAAGACTCCTGTTCTAAACTTCAAACTCATATTAAGTTTCTGCTCTCTTAATATCACAAACATTTCACCTTGGTGATTAAATTACTGAAAACACTCAGGGGGAGAACCACATTGAAATCACAGCACCAACTAATTTTGAATTAGTCTCTTGGATGTAATGCACTCTTATACCAGGTTATTTTGATGGATTTTCACCTTTTCATGGTATTTGTTTACTCACATTCATGGAATATCACCATTTTCTTCAGCAGCATTTCCCTCCAAGCTTCTGCTTTTCCAAAGTGCTAGTGAGCTATCCCTCAAGAGCCATGTGAGGAAAATAAATTAATTATGTGGACAAATAGGCTGAGTAGACATATCCTGTCTCTGTCCTATATCCACCATTTCCTGGGTCAGTCAGAAGTCACATTCCAAGCTCTGAAGAATCTTCTAGTACAGAAATAATTTTATCAGGAAACTCTCAAATTTATATGACTGTGGATTGTTAACAATTGCCATATACAATCAATGCTTAACCATTTGTGAAGTCTAAGTCTGAAGAAAAAAATTTATCATCATAATGCTAGAGATGCTTTGCATTTGACATTGTAATACCTATGCACCTACCACTGTCTCCAAAGACAACACAGTAATGCACTAATGATAAGACGCCTTCCCCTCTTTGCCTTGCCTTAGGGGCTTCATTTATATTGATCTGGTTTACTTGTTCCATGTTGCTCCAAAACTCCTTTTTTGGATGGACCTAAACTTCATCAGAGGCCTCACCTAGGCAACAACATTCAGATTCCTCTCTTGAAGAGTGTTCTCACTCTGAACATGTGTGACATTTTAAAGCAGTGATGACATTTTATCATGTAATTTAGTTATTTATTGATGAAACATCTCACTTACTAGCTCATTTTGTGAAACTGTGTAAATCATGGTGCTTACAACTGTTGTGAACTAACACGCTCTCTAGTGTAAGGAAGGTGGATGATGTAATTGACTTGACTTTCATGTTAATTCTTGTTCTAATTAAATCTTTGGATGTGAGAAATGCTTATTAGGATCAGCTAACTTATTGAGGGGCAGATAAGAGTGAGAAAATAACATTTTTGTCCAAAGAAGTAAGATACCAATAAATTAGTCAATTTATGTCATGATTAAATGGGCACAAGGTACCCATTCATTTATGTGTCCTGAAATGACTTTAATAACACTATTGAAATGAGTCAGGTGGCTTCTTCTAAGATGGGTCTGTTACCACATTTTGAATACTCTCATGGAACAAACAGACCATCATGGTGTTCTTTTTGAGTTGGGAATATTGATTAAGCAATAAATTTATCAGCAAAAAAGCTCTAATATTAGACAATCTTCACATTTTCTCCCATTTCTTTGTCTCTCTGTTAATCCTACTGACCTTCCCCTCCTCACATTTTGGCAGAAAGATCTGGAAGTGAGATCATGATAAAACATTATGAGAATTGTATACATTTTTATTATTGTTACTATTCAATGGTAATGTAAATCGTGAAATAAAAACTATGCTTGCATACAAGTAAAATGCAGGATTGGAAAATGTAACGTCTAAGTTTCTTAAAATATCAGCATTTCTATGAATTATAAATAATTAAAAATGTTTACAGGAAAACAATGAAATTGGTAGCAATCAGTAAAATATTCACTTTATCTCAGTATAATCTGACTTCAAGTAATAATATAGTTCTTTGTCTATAATGTAAAAAGCATACAACTTTATACTTTCATTTATCCCCTCTCAACTCTGTATAATTTTTCTTGTTTTTTTTTAAATTCTTCATATGTTGTAAATCCATTAGTGTATTAAGTTTGCTTGCATTGTAATTTGTCTTAAAAGGAAATTTTAAAAATAGGGAAAATCTTTATTCTTACCTTCAGATCTGCCATTTTTTCCTAAGATTCCATCTGGTGTTATTTTCCTACTGCATGAAGAACTTCCTTTAACATTTTCCATAGTGTGGATTTATTGGCACTAAATTTTCTTAGTGTTTCACCTGATAATAATTTTATGTAGGGTTGGGTAAAGCTGTTCTTTAATAACTTTCCCCCAAATAAAGCCTGCCTGTTCAAGACTATCCAGTTGTTGCATTTTTTGTGTGTTGTTTGCCCTTGGCTCACATTTTCTTATCTTAAGGATCTTGTTATCTATTTCCCGTTGTCATCTGCTCTTGAATACTGCTGCAGAGCTCAGAGCCTCGCTTATCCCCTTTAACAGTGACTTGATATTTCTGCCTGTCTGCCCATAGGGTACTGTCTTTAATCTTCACATATGATTCACATCCCAGTGCTGACTAGTTCGGGTCAACTTTTCTTGGCATAGCAGATGCTCTTTGGTGGAGCTTCATGGCCTCTCTCATTTTAGAAGATGCTGCTGAAATATAATTTTTCATTATAACAATTGAGTTTCACTTCAAAGAATCCAGTTATACATATACTGAATCAACTTTATTTTACATATACAATTTCCTTTCCAAAACTTTTTAAAAAAGTATTCATGCTCAACATATTTTGTTTACTTTTCTCATTTCTAACTTTGTCTCTTGATGTTTTCCATGACTGTTTTTTCTAGCCCTGTTGCTTCAGTTTTACTTTATTTCTGTGATAATGTTAGTTTTTCTTTTACTTATTTTTGGAACCTTGTCAGCTCAGTCTTTGCATTTCTACTTGCAGAACTGATGTACATTTCACTGAAAAAAAAAAAAAGACATGATTTCAATTGTCCATTCAAGAATTTCTAAGTGATAATATTTATCTGTTGAGATTTTTTATCTGTTACTAATCATGCTTCTCTTTTCCTTATTCACAAAATACTTTTACCTAGATATTTTATCAGCTCCTTTTGATTATTCATTATTGCATGGACTGTATTTCCTAGTTCATTGGGCGTTTTTGGTAATAGAGTAAGGGGGTATGGAAATGTTTCAGACTAACTCAGCTTCACAAGCAAAGCATCTCTGTCTCAGCTGCTCAGAGACAGGCTGCAGTGTAGGAGTATGATCTGCGTGTCTGACTCTTCAGAAGGCTGACTTTGTAAAATACGTTGGCCTTACCTGGTCACTTTCCGTCCTGGCTTTCTAATACACACCATGATGCTTTTATACTCTGCTTTCTCATCTTCAGGAAATGCGTTCTTGTTACTCTTTAGAGATTTGTTGGCACAGGTCTTTCTCCTCCTCTTATCTCCATTTGCTATCATGCTTAATTTGCAACCTATCACTAGTTTTGCCACCACTAAAATTTGCGCATTTTTTAGATATTCTTTCCTTTTGCATTTCATAAATTTCCATGAGCATAAGGGGCAGATGCTCCTTTAAACAATGTTCAGATTAGAATGATCACTTTTAAAAGTTTTGTTACCTTGTTAATTTTGTCATTTCTTTATTATGTTACAAATGAGATTGATGATATTTATAGACTGAAAAAATTATGGAACTTTCCATTACATTTTCATTGATTTTTTTTTATCATTTGACCTTTCATTATATGCTTTATACAAAATGTTTCTGAAAATAAGTCGCTGGGGCTGGCATTGCAGCATAGCAGGTAAAGCCATCATCCACAATGTGGGCATCCCATATGGGCACCAGTTTGTGTCCAGCTGCTCCACGTCTGATCAGCTCTCTGCTAATGACTTTGGAAAAAACAATGGAAGATGACCCATATGCTTGGGTCCCTGCACTTGGTGGACCAGGACAGTGCTTCTGGCTCCCTGATTTGGCCTGGTTCAGCCCTGGCTTTTGTGGCCACTTGGGGAGTAAACCAGCAGATGGAAGATATCTCTCTTTGTCTTTCCTTTTCTTTCTCTGTAACTCTGAGATTCCAATAAATAAATAGGAAAAGAATGTCACTAAATTATGTGGCAAGAAAATCTCAGAAGCTCACAAAATTGAGTTTATTACTATGTCCTAAGTTCAAATTTAAAAGTAGTACCTCAGTGACTGACACTGCACATAATCTTTTTGTATTGCACTATTTTTCTCAGACTCATTTAACAATGAAAATGCTACTGCAAAATGCTGCCATGAAGTTCTGAGTGATTTTTTTCTTTTGGCTTTCAAAATCCATACAGTACATTTATGTTCATTTGAATTACTATATTATAAATGACTACCAAATACCAAATATTTTTTGAAGCCTTAATTTTTTTTAATTTCACAAATAGTGGAAGATAGGATTGTGGGAGACATAATGTCTTTGTTCAGATTCCATAACAGAATACTATAAACTGGGTGACTGAAGTAAGAAAAATTGAATTATTCACAATTCTGGAGGTTGGAAAGATCAAGACTGAGATTCCAATTGATTTGATTTCCAGTGAGGGCTTTTTCCTCATGACTTGGAGATGATTGTTTTGCTTCTCATATGGCAGAGAGTGGTGGGAAGGGACAAAAGGAAGCTTTCTGGTGTCCTCTCTTATAACACCAGTCCCATCATGATCGCTTTCCCATGGTCACATCTAAACCTAAACACCTCCCCAAGGACCTGTCACTAGACATCATCATAACAGTAGTTAGGGCTTCAGCCTATGAACTGTGGGGGAATCTGCCCATGACACAAAATGAGGAAAGGAGTCTGTGATCTCAATTCATGCAGCAGAGTACCTAAGAGAAATCACTTAATAATTTATTGCTGAACATAATTTCTAATTTTTATAAACATAATCAGCACAATTTGAAGATATTGTAAAATATCTGCATTTTTCAGTCTTATCATGTGAGTATGCATATTCACATATCCCCTATGAAATATATTTCCCAATGAAGGCATTTTTCAAACCTGGATGTTTTTGAGCATGGGATTTCAAAGCTCTGGCGGTGAATGGGTCATAGATTTTGCATGATGACTGGATGCACCTTGTTTCCATGGCAATTAACACAGTTCTGTTGATTATCTATTAAATCTAACTTATACTCAGTTCCTGGAAACTGAACCCCATTTCAGTTAATTGTAGTTCTCTCAAAAGAACATAAATGTGGCCATCCCTAATAAGACTTACCTATTTGGAAACCTTAGTGGAACTACTTTTCCTTACCTTTCTCATCTCCTCCCTGTGCACCTTAAGCTCCTCACTTAGCATGGAAGCTTGCCTACAGCAAGCCTCTAAAGGTGCTAGCCAGGATAAAATGAGAAGACGAGCCTTTCTGGGCTCACCTGCCTGACGCTGCTTTTCCACTATTTGTTGTTCCGGTTACTAAGTGGCAAAATATTGAGATAGTTGTATTTTCTACTTGAAATTCATCTTTAATTCATTTAAAAAAAGGAATAAATACCCATTTTGGCCAGGGTTTTGTTTCTGAATGGAGAAAAACTGTGTAAAGAGGAACTCAATTTTTTTTACATGGTTCAACCGTTTACCACAGTATGACAATCATTTCTGCTTTCATTTGGTGAAGCCAGAGGAGTCCCTTTGAACTAATCAGAGGAATTTAAAACTTAATTCTCAAAAGGCACAATTTCTTAAGAACTCAACTTTTTGCTTCACAGAGAAAAATTATTTTCAGATTTTGTGTGTAGGAAGGAGGGGGCATGCAGGAAGATAATTAGAGGTTCATAGCTGAGTGCAATAGTAGAGTACTAAGGAGGTTTGTTTCCCAACTAGATTGCCAAGAATATTTTATGGTTTCAGCTTCTGTCTGTCTCTAAAGTGGCTCAGAGACATTGAAAGCATGTCATATGTCTCTGGTATGATGACCTGAGTATACATCTAGTGTTTTACAGAGACACATCATATAAGTAATTGCATGATAACTCGTAAAGTAATCTGTTTCCATTCCGTAACCAAGTTCAAAGAGGTACAATGAGCTTATCTAGATTTTATACATTAAACTCCAGTCATGTGTGCAGTATTCATCTCCTTATGACTTCATCTCACTAAAGAGCTTTCTGTTGACTCATTCTTGCTCACTCATTCCAGTTACTTCTTCTTAGCTCACATACATACAATAAATCCATCTAATGACAATTCATGTGTGCTATAAATGATAAAAATAAACTTGAGTGTGATACTTACTGGTCTGAGGGTACTCAGACAGTAGATGACAGAAAACAAATATTGGAAATGATCAGGTATTTTGCTCAATGATGTCTATAACTGTGTGTATGTTTGTGTTCATGTTGGCCACTGGGAGATGGGATGGCTGCGAGAAAATGAAGAATGAGCTTAGAGTCACTGCATTGTGGGAATGCTCTGTAGAGGACATACAAACATTTCTTGTAATTTAAAGGCAAGAAATAGTTTTTCCCACCCCACCCTCCACTTTTCCCAGGTGTCTCATGTTATTAAGATTTTGAATTAGAATCCTACTTATTCCCATCAGGAGTAGTTGCATTTAATAAAGGTTTCCATTTATGTACAGATTTCATTCTAGTGAAAACACAGTGGTTTCCTAAGGTAATGGCTTCACAACATAGAATATATATTCTTCAGCTTCACTTTTCACAAACTATTCAAAGTAGGAACCAAATTTTTGGGAGCACTGCTCTAAAGATACTGGCTGATTGTCCCCCTAGCATAATGTATGTATATATTTCCCTTGATTTTTTTTTTCCCATTTTCTCTTCCACTCTACAAGTTCTGCCTACTTCATGTGGCATATCAAAGTGGGCTGGTAGTAGTGATCCACCCTGGGCGTAACTAAGAAAGTGATATATTGTTTGTAAAGAATATAAAGAATAATGTAATGTTCCTGTTAACATCAGGAACTGACAAATTTGAACTTTTAAAGCGGAACATTTAAAGTGTCTGCCTGTAAACATTGTAATTGTTAACGGGGGACACCTCCCAGCATCCTTGCCTCCTTCAGTGCACTACCACTTGAGAAATGAACATCAGTGTTTGTGTTGATGCACCTCAATCATTTGAGATACCCGAAGTTATTCTAGTCTGGTTGATTCTCTAAGAAATTTCCTTGAAAATATTCTCTAAGACAATCTTGTTTGTTTTCATGGCCTTTGTAATAAAAGATAAATCAGCAGTGTGTGTGTGGAACCTTTAGTCACATTCTTTCCTATACAAGGATTATACTAATGTGCCAACTCACCACTTTGTGGAACAGAGATTTTCTCTGAGAGCCTGAAGATAACCTGTGCTTTGTGTGTGTGTTTCTCTGACATTCTGGCTTTAAAATAAATATATAAAAATAATCTTTTTAAAAAAGAAGTAGAAATAAGTATTTCAGTTATAAAATATTGATTTTTATCAGAGACAGCGAAGATATGTGTTGTGCCTTCTTATCCAAGTCCCAAACAAAAGTCTTCCTACAACCCCTATGAATGCTAGGCATCTAATGCTTGGTCTACGTGCTTTTTTTATTTTTAAGAAAGATGTATTCATTTTCATAAAGATATATATATATATATATATATATATACAGAGAGAAAGAGAGAGAGAGATCAATAGCTTCCATCCAATAGTTCACACTTCAAATGCTTATAACAGCCAGGGCCAGGTTGTAGCCAAGAGCTTAGAACTCAGTCTGCTTCTATGGACGGCAGACAGGAATCCATGTATTTCAACCATCACTGTAACCTCCCAGGGTAGAAGAAAGCTCGATTAGAGGCAATGTTCTTATTTATAATAGAGTGCAATGTGCTCACTGGAAAGAACTTAAATGTGTCCCGAATATGTAATGATGCTATATAATAGTCCAGTTGCTTAGCTAGGCAGAACCACAGTCCCTGAGCACTGAGGACTGTTTCCATTACAGAGTGGATCTGTACTAGAATCTGTTTCAACCCAAGTCCTGGAGCAGCTTATGAAAGAACAACTGCTGACATTTCAGGCCACTCTGCTGAATTTCACCGAACTTTCCTAGAGGTTGAGTGAAAAACTGTGCTATACCAACGGTCATTGTTGAAAGGGCTGAGGATTTAAAAATCTACAGGAAGTCAAGGGTGTGTCCCTGCTTCTGTTGAGAATCACTGAAGATGATGTGAAACGCCCAGAGGCACAGAGCTGCCTTAGAAACAAGAGTGAGCGAGGCAGCTGCATTCCTTATCAACATCCTATTTGGATGGGGTGGCTCCTTTACAAAATATGAGGACAGGGAAACTGTTCTCACAAAATATCCCTGCTCCACAATTTGCAAGAGTTTAAACCCTGTCCAGACCACAACTCCACTATCTCTAGGAAGTCGGTCTCATATCCAAGTCACAGGATTCAGGATCAAGTCATGGACACATGCAGCTAAAAGCCTAATTACTGCAGGAGGATTTGAGGTAAGACTTAGAGACAATCAGAAATGTCTTCTAGAAATATAAGTATACAGCAGTCAAAACTAAAAAAAATTAATATCCTTTCAGTAGAATAAAATGGTTTATACTTATTTGTAAAAGTATAATGCATCGGAAATAGTTCACATTTTCTTGTAACTAGAATAAATAAAAGTTTAAAAAGGACCTCCAAAATAAAAATTCAATGAGAAGAGTTTGATAGAAAAATGTATTTGGAAGTTGAATAAAGATAGTAAGATTAAAGATATACTTTTTAAATTCTTTTCATTTTGTGAGAATGAAAATGTTTCTTTTATGCTGAGGATAGTCAATTATTGATTCTTTGAAATTTTCACCTCTGGTTTCCCTGCATATCTGTTCAAAAGACAACATTTTAAACATGGTAATGTAGGCTTATTTTAACATGTGTTCATCCTAGTTTTCTACTTCTTGGCATACAGGAGGTAAAATATGAATATTTCATAGCAATTCATTTGGCAAATTTTACATGTAGTACAACTTCTCTGGCTGATCACTTGATTTCTATAATTTTGGCCATTACAATAATTGTAGGACACTTTTTACATTATGTAATATACTGCTCCCACAAATAGAGAGAGAGAACAAAATGTAAAGGAGAAAAGGAAGAAGCACATGAAGATCAAACAGAAACAAATTTGCTCCAATTCAATAGACTTTAATCCACATCTCTGACTACACTGATAGAAGATGCATGATTTAAATATTCTGTATATACTGGTGTATTTACAGCATTGAAAATGCCATTTGTTTTGAACTCACATACATCGTAAACTTAAATAAATTTTTTTCACAAATTTTCTTATTGAGAAGGACAGGCTTATCCCCCTAATAGAAATGTAGTCTCTGAGGTGCCCTAATAGATAATCTCTATGCTGCTAAATGCTTAAGTGAATTTTGGGCATATTTTCGGCTTGAAAACCATTTGGACAGAGCCACCAAACACACACAACTGTTACCACAGAACATAAGGGAGAATACAGAAAATGAAACTGTTGGGAAAGACAATTCCTGTGAGCAGAGAGTGTGATGGTGGCCAGTTTTATGGAATCCCATCCCGTTTGGTATGAGCCAATAAGGAAAAGATGCTGAGCTTTGGTATGAAATTGCAGCAGAGTAGAAATAGTAAAAGATGCCTTAGTGAATTGGGTAATAAAAGTTCCAACATTGGTCCTATTAAGGTCATCATGGAGTTATAACCTGAGAAAACTGGCTCAGTGGGCAGCATTGTATGTGTGGCTGCAGTGCTTATCCTGTGGTTTTGAATGACATTTTTGGTCTAGATTATCCTATCATACTTTCTCTGCATGTCCCTTCCACTCCTATGAGAAAAGATAGCATTCAGAATATCTGCTACTAACAAAAAGAATAGATAAGTGTGTATGTTATAACATAGTTCTCCATGTGGTAGAAATAAAAAGACAAAACAGTGAATGTGGGAGTGGGAATTTACCTGAGGGATTAAGATGTGATATCTTGCTTCAGAGTGCCTGGTTTGATCTCCAGCCCTGGCTCCTGACTCCAGTTTACTGCTAATGGAGACCCTAGCAGGCAGCAGTGATGGCTCAAGTAACTGAGTTCCTGCCTCCCATGTGAGATACATGGATTGTATTCCTGGCTCCTGGATTTGACCCCAGCCTAGTCCTGGACATTGCTGAATATGGGGAGTAAATCAGCAGATGAGAGCTCCCTCTGCAAGATAAAAATCCCCCTATCTGTCTATGTGTCTTTATCTCGTCCATTCAAATAAATGAATAATAATGATTTTAAAATACATTGAATGCTGAAAATAGAGGTACCTGTGGGTACTCTATTCAGATCACATTCACTCTGAGATTCTAATCAAAATGATCAGGTGTATAAGCTGAAAATAATCAAGCAGAGAAATTCAGAAAACAGAAGAAGCCTGAAAAAGTATTTTTTGTAAATCTTTATTGATAAAATTTTAGATTTTAACAAAAAAAAATAAGTGAAGAGTCTATGTTAAGTATACATTAATTTCCCAAAGTATATAACTAGCATTATGGTCAACAGTGAAATAGAGAGGTCATCCCAACAAATAAAAGGAGGAACCTCAGACCACAGCATCGGAGGACTCATGATTCATGAGGAAATGAGTTTAAAATCAGCAGGTTTGAAAAGACATAAGAAGATGCTGCACTTGCATCCCATATGGGTGATGGTTCGAGTCCCAGGTGCTCAACTTCTGATCCAGCTCCCTGCTGATGTGCCTGGGAAAGAAGTAGAGGATGGCCTAGGTGCTTGGGTCCTTGCACTCATGTGGGAAGCCCAGATAAAGCTCCTGGCTCCTGGCTTCAGCCTGGCCCAGCCCTGGTCTTTGTGGCCATTTGGGGAGCAAGCCAGCAGATGGAAAATGTCTCTCCTCTCTCTCTGTCTTTCTCTCTTGCTGTAACTCTGCTTTTCAAATAAATAAATAAACGAACCTTTTTTAAAAAGACATAAAAAAGAACCTATCACTCTATTTTAAATCCTAAAATTGACAAGTAATTTTAAAATCAGTTGCTTTTGTCACATGTGAGAGGACTTACATGTAGAAAAACTGGAAAAGGCTATCATTTGACTTTTATGAAGTTAGGGGATGTGGTGATATAATTAAGGACCTGTAGGGTTGAGCTGTAGTCATGTATCCCAATAGTCTTCACTAACCCAGTAGATGACTGTTTTAAAACATTCACTTAATTCAACTACTGTTTACTGTGATAAATTCTCATCACAACTATTTCCATGTAAACTATAGTCCAGTGCTATAGTTGAAAACCAAGAGCATGTAAGTAGTAATTCTTGTATTTATCAATACAGTGTTGTAGAATCATTGTTTTTGTCAAAGAATGTTTAGAGGCACATTTTGAATTTCAAGTCCAGAAAAGGTGATGCACATGACTTTCTTCATTGCCATGATTCAATTAAATTGAAGAAGCTTAAAATTAAGAGATAACTCCTAGACTCTAAAAAACCTTTCTGGGACCTGTGGGTTGGCCTGAAGCAAAAAGAGTCCCAAAAATGAGAAAGAAAAATGATTAATTTGCTCAATTTGTAAAACTACAGACAAATATGAGGTGTTTGTATATATGTGGGTATTTCAGAAAGCTTGTGTAAAGTGGAATTGAAAAATATGTTTATCTTCATGCAAAAATTTCTTGAAATCCATGCATGTTTCTTCACAATATGCATGTTCCACAAAGTCTTGAGGAATCTTAGTACACAGGAAAATCCTGAATCAGAGACATCATGACATTGGTCAGTGCACCCATGTGTCAGGAAGTGGGCAAGTGATGGATTTCAGAACAGTTGTTCCAGAATCCAGTCTCAGACACTGAGCCAATGTGTCCGCCCTTCATTAAAAGAGGGCTTCCAGGACAGGTTCATGAATGAAGTTGGTTGTCTGTTCCTTCCAGTGTGAGCAAATGAGGCCAGAAAGAAACAGAGCAAGATCCCAAGAGATTTCCTGCCACGATCAATAAAGAGCATCTCCTTACCTACAGTCAAACTTCAGAGGGATTCCAATCTGGCTCATACCCCAGCCTGCTGGCTGCAGCTGACTCAGAAGCCAGAAGCTGGATGGATCATCAACACTGGATGTCACAGCATCCGAGTAAACCCATCCCTTTTGCCAGTACTGATTTAGACTTCCATATGTGGATGGGAACAGATCATTAAGAGCAAAATTCTCACTCAAGAGCAATAAGTAATAACATGTGAAGATAAAAATACCTGCATGAAATAGAAAAAAAAATAAAAATTGTACCTTCTGCCAGAAGAAACTCTAGTACACGTATAGTACTAAAATTTGAAGTTACTAAAAATAATTTAGATATCAAAGATCTACATTAATAACAACCATTGTAACACCTAATGGAAATGATGAGTATCAGAATAGTTGTGGTAGAAGGATTAATCATCATAAAGATAGATTGAGTAATCTGCCTAGAAATCAGTTTGGCAGCACATATACTAAAATTGGAACGGTACAGAGAAGATTAGCATGGCCCCTAAAAAAAAAAAAAAAAAAGTAAGTTCAACAAACAAACCGAAAAAGAAAACATGCAAAGGTGAGAGGAAGGCTAGACCATGTTTTCAGAATGTGCAATATATGTCTAGTGCTTCTAGAAAGGGAGAACAATGAGGAATGGAAGAAAGCAGTAATTAAAGAATTATATGAGAATGCCCTCAAGTGAAAATGAGTGGTTGTCAGATTTACAGGGCTTACATACTCCAAAAGGATTCTCCTTTTCTAGGCAGATCCAGTTTCTGGAGCATTGGGATGGATTATCCAGGTTTGTCCTGAGGAAACCATTTTGCTGCCCATGTTGGGACTTGGATTTGAGCTGACACAGATGTTGCACAAACAACATTTTAATCCTCTGCTTTTTACTCATATCCAGTGGGGAGGTTTTTTGGTGCTTGTCCACCACTGCAGAAAGCCTTCCCCCTGCTCCCTAGACCTTTCCTGTATCTGTGCCCAACTGAGCAGTAATCTGCCCTTCAGTATCATTCAAGCCACTGCCTACTGTCTGCCACTATCCTTTCTCATTCTGAGTATGCACTTGAATTTATCCCCCCTTAATCTTCTGCCATATTTATTCCCTTTCCTTTCTAGAAAGACAGGAAACACCAAACTGTGATGTGTAATAGTGCTTAATCATAACACAACATAATTGACTGTTAGAAACTGAAGGAAAAGAAAATAGAGGTTGTTATGTCTATTTCTCAACAATTCGAATTATATTTTGGAACATACAAACTTTGAGAAAAAATGATCTGAACTGCATCTAAAGAAATAAACTATTGAAAATTTTATAACCCTGGAGACTATGTTTCCAAGCAGATTTATAGAAATGAAAAAGATAGAAATTTTATAGAAATAAATAAACAGAAACCTTCTGTAGTATACTGTCACTGCACATTTATACTCCCACGAAATATATTAAACTCTATGAATTTTGTTTTTTTATTTATTTTTTATTTAGTAAATATAAATCTCCAAAGTACAGTTAATGGATTACAATGGCTCCCCCCCATAATTTCCCTCCCACTCCCATTTCCCTCTCCCTCTCCCATTCCATTCACATCAAGATTAATTTTCAATTATCTTTATATACAGAAGATCAATTCAGTATATATTAAGTAAAGATTTCATCAGTTTGTACCCACACAGAAACACAAAGTGTAAAATACTGTTTTAGTACTAGTTATAGCATTACTTCACATTGGACAACACACTAAGGACAGACCACATGAGAAGTAAGTACACAGTGACTCCTGTTGTTGACTTAACAAATTGACACTCTTGTTTATGGTGTCAGTAATCTCCCTAGGCTCTAGTCATGAGTTGCCAAGGCTATGGAAGCCTTTTGAGTTCACCAACTTCGATCTTATTCCAACAGGGTCATAGTCAAAATGGATGTTCTCTCCTTCCTTCAGAGAAAGGTACCTCCTTCTTTGATGGCCCTGTTCTTTCCACTGGGATCTCACTCGCAGAGATCTTGCATTTAGGTCTTCTTTTTTTTTTTTTTCAGTGTATCTTGGCTTTCCATGCCTAAAATACTCTCATGGGCTCGTCAGCCAGATCCGAGTGCCTTAAGGGCTGATTCTGAGGCCAGAGTGCTATTTAGGACATATGCCATTCTATGGGTCTGCTGTGTATCCCGCTTCCCATGATGGATCGTTCTCTTCCTTTTTGATTCTATCAGTTAGTATTCGCAGACACTAGTCTTGTTTGTGTGATCCCTTTGACTCTTAGACATATCAGTGTGATCAATTGTGAATTGAAATTGATCACTTGGACTAGTGAGATGGCATTGGTACATGCCACCTTGATGGGATTGTATTGGGATACCCTGGCACATTTCTAACTCCACCATTTGGGGCCAGTCCGATTGAGCATGTCCCAAATTGTACATCTCCTCCCTCTCTTATTCTCACTGTTATATTTAACAGGGATGACTCTTCATTTAAAATTTAAACACCTAAGAATAATTGTGTGTTAATTACAGAGTTTAACCAATGGTACTAGAACAAAACAAAGAAAAAATACTAAAATGGATAAAGTATTACATTGTACATCAACAGTCAGCACAAGAGCTGATCAAGTCACTGTTTCTCATAGTGTCCATTTCACTTCAACAGGTTTCCCCTTTGGTGCTCAGTTAGTTGTCGCCAATCAGGGAGAACATATGATATTTGTCCCTTTGGGACTGGCTTAATTCACTCAGCATAATGTTTTCCAGATTCCTCCATCTTGTTGCAAATGACCGGGTTTCATTGTTTTTGACTGCTGTATAGTATTCTATAGAGTACATGTCCTATAATTTCTTTATCCAGTCTACTGTTGATGGGCATTTGTGTTGGTTCCAGGTCTTAGCTATTGTGAATTGAGCTGCAATAAACATTAAAGTGCAGACAGCTTTTTGTTTGCCGATTTAATTTCCTTTGGGTAAATTCCAAGGGGTGGAATGGCTGGGTGGAATGGTAGGGTTATATTCAGGTTTCTGAAAAATCTCCAGACTGACTACCATAGTGGCTTAACCAGTTTGCATTCCCACCAACAGTGGGTTAGTGTCCCTTTTTCCCCACATCCTCTCCAGCATCTATTGTTGGTAGATTTCTGCATGTGAGCCATTCTAACCGGGGTGAGGTGAAACCTCATTGTGGTTTTGATTTGCATTTCCCTGATTGCTAGTAATCTTAAACATTTTTTCATGTGCCTGTTGGCCATTTGGATTTCCTCTTTTGAAAAATATCTATTGAGGTCCTTGGCCCATCTCTTAAGTGGGTTGTTGGTTTTGTTTTTGTGGAGTTTCTTGATCTCTTTGTAGATTCTGGTTATTAACCCTTTATCTGTTGCATAGTTTGCAAATATTTTTTCCCATTCTGTCGGTTGCCTCTTCACTTTCCTGACTGTATCTTTTGAAGTACAGAATCTTCTCAACTTGATGCAATCTCAACAGTTAATTTTGGCTTTGACTGCCTGCGCCTCCATTTATAATGCCTGTTAGCTGACCATGATTAAATGTATGGTTGTCTAATTACTATTTCAAACTTATTTGCTATAATGTCATAAAAATTCTCATTCAATGCTTTGATCAATCAGGCTGAGGTTGAATAACATGGGATACAAAATTAAAGAAATCAGTGCTGAAATTCCACTAAATTTGTCAACATCATCGCAACCCATACTCTAATGTTTAACTTTCTTTTTTTTTTTTTTTTTTTTTGTTAAGTTTTTATTTTTTTTATTTTTTTTATTTTTTTATTTTTGACAGGCAGAGTGGACAGTGAGAGAGAGAGACAGAGAGAAAGGTCTTCCTTTTTGCCGTTGGTTCACCCTCCAATGGCCGCCGCGGCCGGCGCGCTGCGGCCGGCACACCGCGCTGATCCGATGGCAGGAGCCAGGAGCCAGGTGCTTTTCCTGGTCTCCCATGGGGTGCAGGGCCCAAGCACCTGGGCCATCCTCCACTGCACTCCCTGGCCACAGCAGAGGGCTGGCCTGGAAGAGGGGCAACCGGGACAGAATCCGGCGCCCCGACCGGGACTAGAACCCGGTGTGCCGGCGCCGCTAGGCGGAGGATTAGCCTAGTGAGCCGCAGCGCTGGCCTCTAATGTTTAACTTTCTATAAAGTCTTTTTCAGCCTGTAAATAGGAATAAACTTTGAGCTGAAGCTGTGACTTGCTTTATTTTTTAATAACAATGGTCATTTTTTAAAGATTTATTTATTTATTTGAAAGACAGAGTTAGAGAGAGGCAGAAGCAGACACAGAGAGAGTTCTTCTATCTGCTGGTTCACTCCCTAAATGGCCGCAATGGCCAGAGCTGGGCTGATCGGAATCCAGGAGCTTTTTCTGGGTCTCCCACATGGGTACAGGGGCCTTGGACCATCCTCTACTGCTTTTCTAAGCCATAGCAGAGAGCTGGATTGGAAGTGGAGCCGCTGGGACTTGAACTGGCACCCATATGGGATGCCAGCACTGCAGGAGGTGGCTTTACCTGCTACACCACAGTGCCAGCCCTGTGACTTGCTTTAATAAATATCAGTGGTGGGATGGATGCTGCCAGTTCAGACCTTAGTGGTCAGAAGGACTGGGAGCTCCTAAGCATAGTTATTAGTCTGGTTTTATGAGTGTAACATCATATTTCTCTTGCCCCTGAGTCTCCGGTATATGCCCTTTCCATCAGAGAAGCAAGTTTCCTTTTTAATGGTGGTGTCATCTTCTTCATGAGAAGTCCTCTGTACTTACTAAAAGATTGTCTGTACAGTTACAGGTCATGGCCTAGAATATCAAATATTTTTTCTTGAATCCTACAAACCATTATCTATGTGTTCCTCATATTCCCTTTCAGTTTTTACCATGGGATGGGGGGAACTAGAAAACCTCTTGCTATGTCTCTGGCCTTCTACCTTTTGAGAATAAAATCCCTAAAGAGTATATACTTCTCCTCCAATATTACAACTCATTCCGAATCAAAGTGGTATATTTATTGGTGTCTTGTCCTAACACAGATAAAAACAATTTGCAGTATTTCTCATTGGTTTTTCAGAAAGTCTTTTGATCACTCTTGGGGCATGTGGCAACACAGTTGATTTGTCACTTGATAACTGCATTCTATATTGAAGTGCCTGATTTGAGTTCCTGCTTTGCTTCCAATCTAGCTTCCAACTAGTGTGAACTCTGGAAGGCAACAGTTAATGGTTTATGTACCTGAGTTCCTGTGACCCACATGGAGAGTCACATGGAGTTTAAGCTTCCACATGCTGTTTGTCTGTAAGACTGGGATTTTCTTTTATATGAAGTCCTTCTTCCAATTATGCTCTCCCCTCTAGTCAGTTTCCTTAAGAAATAGTGGTACCTCTATATAGAAGCTTAATTTTCTTAGGAAATATTTTTTGTGCAATTTGTATTATTCGCCTTCTGACTCTATTTCTATTCTTTTTTCTTCCTTTGAAACACACATGATTTTAGATTACAACACTTCCAAATGTTTTCTTCTTTTTTTTCTTCTCTCATTTAAAAACTTTAGAGATGAAAGAGAATGTAGAAGCCATCCAACCTTTCCAATTTTGAAGATATTTAAGAATAGGGAGATTAAATAACTTGCCCAGAGTTACCCAGCTAATTAGAAGTTGGACTATGGCACACGTCTGATACTGACTCAGAACTCACCATTCATTGAATATGAAACAGTGTTTTATGGATTAGTTTTTCATAAAGTTTGGAAATTTTTTTTATTCACAGAGAATGAAGAGGTAATTAAATTATTTTTCTCACCTTAGAGCTGCTTTACATTCTAGCTAATTGAGAAAGGATCCAAGCATAGCAAATATTTTAACAAACTTAAGAAACTTTGCCCATAGTATACACTTCTTCAATGCAGAGAGGAATTCCAGTTATTGTAGACTTCCTGCTAAACTCCAAGCTAAAATATTATGTGTGTCTGTGCTTATTCAACAGATCTTTTAGAAAATGGGACAGAGGGGATTCCTGGACAGTAGCTCCTTGTCTACTCAATTTCACTAATTGCAAACTCTCTTTCCATTAATGCCTATGAATGTCAATAACTAACAATAACTGGCACCTACCTGATAGTTGTGTCAGTATCCTTAAGCAGATATCACGACCATTGAGCACAGGAATGTTCAATTTTCATCCTTCCCTTTTATGGTTAGAAACTTGCTGCTGTTACTCTGTACTCATTTAGGGAACAATACAATTCTTCTATATTCTTTAATTTATCCACATAGATTTATTCAATTTTGATGACTGGCATGATTTCCACATAAGATAGAAT
Source organism: Oryctolagus cuniculus (assembly GCF_051225735.1). Taxonomy (NCBI): domain Eukaryota; kingdom Metazoa; phylum Chordata; class Mammalia; order Lagomorpha; family Leporidae; genus Oryctolagus; species Oryctolagus cuniculus. Next base: position 47,139,445 of record NC_142880.1, read on the forward strand.
AATGTGATTGTGGTTTTCATAACATTTTCTGTTCTGAAGGTAAACATTTTGTTCATTCATGCATTCAACATAGTTATTGAATCATTATTTTTGGCCATTGTTGGAGGGGAAATATGAGCAAAGCTGATAATTTTCCTATTAAGGCATTAAAAATGCCTTATTAGGCCTTAAAAATCTCATGGGAATAATTGTTTTAAAGGTAGAGTATGTAACTTAAAGGCAGAATTAAAAGTAGTAATAGAGAACAGAGTGATGGTAATTAATGTAGTTTCACAAAAGTCCACTTGGGAACAAATGGATCAAAGCCAAGACTTGATATACCATAGAGGTAGCCACTAAGACATCTATATAACCTACTGGGCCCAGTGTAGTGAAAAGATGCAGTGTCTTATTCAAAAATTACTTTGGATTTCAAGAAAGTAGCAGCAGAGCATTAAGCCAAGTTTGGAATCACTCAGAGGATGGGACTGTGTGACTCACTTGTCTTGTGTCTTCCACACTGCTCTTCTCAGAAAGGAGCAAAGAAACAGGAAGAAAGCCAACATAGGTGAGAACAGCGTGTGTGAAAGCCTATTAATCAGAGAGAGAATACTGGGTGTGAAGAACTTGACAAGGTCCTGTAGGTTTGCAACAGATGAGGCAGTCTTAGTACCTTTATGTCTTCTCTCCACAGCCTCAGCAGAATAGCAAATCACAATGTCTCAGGTACTCTTCTAAGGGTTTCCTCTACATTGAATCACGTAATGCTCACAATGAGACTAGAAAACACACTCTCTCACACTGCTTCCTTTTTAGAGATGAAAACTCTGAAGTGTGGAAGGTCAGCCACATTATTAAGTTCATGTGATACACTATGTGACAGTGCTGGGGTTCAAAGGAAAAGGCAGCTTTGTGTATAAGCCTGAATGTACCAGGTAAACAGCACTGTTGCCCTGCAATCATACTCTGTATACATTCTGAAAACTAACTTCAGTTTTAATAATCAGCTGACTTCCCTTTACCTACTTGGAAATTTCTCCATAACTAGTCCAGTGTTTATTCTCCTATGGGCTCATCAGCTCTCCTGAATTGATATCACACTCATGGAACTTCTATTTCCTCATACAATGGACACCCGCTCCTCCCACTCCTGCTGAGGGTGGTTGCTTTGTATATGGTCTCTCCATTTGTTGCTTTGGGAGACTATCTCAAGCCACTTTGTGGCTGGGGGAATCTCAGAATTCTGACCTGTCATGCCAACTATTCATTGTACTGTAAATGTGTTCTTACTTTCCCCATAGTCCCATATGGAATAGTTGCTCTTTCTCTTGATAGTCTGCCTGAGAAGAGAGTGGGTGCTAAGCATCTTCTTAAAAAATTCTTCCCTTTCTGAAGTCTGCTTCATTCAGGCTTCTTTGTGCTCTTAGCTCTCTTTTGAGTTTTAGAAAATCTGTAGCTAATTTGTATTATTGTAGGTAGGGTGAATATCAAGGACTCTTGCAATTATATCCATGTGAACCAGCAAGGTAAATCCATATATATTGTAACCTAAAGACGTACTTTTTATTTTTCTGTGCTTATTGAAATTCCTAAGACAACCAATATAGAGGAAAATAATCAAAATTTTGAGTTTTTATTTACATCTTCTATAGATTGTTTGTTGTATGCATATCCAGTGAGTTCATTATAAATAATTTCATTATCTTCATATTGCAAAGGTTACATATCATTTGATTAACAAAGCTGTTATAACAATATCATCTCACATTATGTTGGGCTTTAATTAACTTTAGTTATCTGGCCTCAGCTCCTTTTCATAAATACTTGACAAATGGTTGAATTCTAGGCATGAATAAGCAAGTAAAGAGAACTGTCAATGAGCAGTGATGGCTACAAGGCAGAAATGCTTCAAATCACCACTTCCTTCTCAGTCTATGAAGAGCTTCCCCAAACAATGTGTCCCAAATGGGTTACGCCACAGAGTATGCTGGAAATATTTATCATTTGCCCTTAGCTGGCTAAATGAGTATTGGAAGAACCAGACTCCACAAGACTAGTCATCTCCTGCTAGGTTTTCTCAAAGGAACATGTGAGTGCAAACTATCTAATAATGGTCATGTCTCGTGGTATTGTTTTACTGATGTACATCCACAGACAGAGCTTGGATGAGCTGTGTCCTGTGAACCGGCTTTTTCTACAGTCTGCTGCAGAATGCACAGCTGCCATACATGGGTGAGGAGCTTATGGAACGGACAATGCTTATCACATTAAAGTACCTCAGGATCAAGTTCACGGTCCAAGGTAGACTTTGTCATGGGGAAGTCTGGAGGAGTCCACCAGTGGTTTCTGTGTTCTAATACATTTGAGGTACTTAGAAAAATACAAACTGAGGGACTTGGTGGTGACAGAAATTTGTCACAGTGCTGTAGGCTGTTCAGGTTCAAGGTGCCAGCAAATTTGCTGTCTGGTAAGAACCCCACTTCCTTGATCATGATAGATGACCATCTTCTCAATGCAACCTCTAATGGCAGAAGTTGAGTGAGGCTATCCTCCTGGGACTGAAGGATCTGTGGGCCCTTCAGACATAGGTAGAATGTCCTTAGCAAGCAGTTTTCTAGCTGTGGTTGGAAAATCTATCTCCAGACCGATCGGTATCTCCCTCACTAATACCTTCTTGTGTTGCATGTATGACATTGCGGTTTTAAATCATACATTCAGGGTGGTTACAATCTTTCACCAAGAGCTGGCAGAGGAAAGGGCTGAGCCCCTGGAGAGAGTCAGACTGGCTTCAGGAGACTCAGGCTATCTTGTGTGACTTTTCAGCTTTAAACTGCACCTCCAAGTTTGTTGCAGTCTTTCACCCAGAGCTAGCAGAGGAGGGGACTGAGCCCCTAAGGAGACAGGCCATCTCTAGGAGACCTCTGCTATCTCCATGAGCCCCAAGCCATTCAACATATGTATGTGAAACCCCTGTCCAGTGGGCACCCCCAATAGCATAACCCAGTGAACAGATAGTAATGCCTTAAAAACCTAAGACCCTTGCTCAAAGCCAGTGTACCGCTTAGCACTCTGCCTGGTATGCTATTGGACCAGATGCTTTTTCCATCGCTTGCTAATCAAATAATAGTGTTTTTTTATGTCAAATAAAAGTTTCTGCCTCTTAGAAAATTGTTTCCTGGCTTATTATTCCTACCCTAGGCTGAGGAAAAGAACTCATGAAACTCACTCCTGCAACTGCCCTCCCCTCCACGACTGGTAACATTGAAAGTATACCTGTCATGTGTGTGCATTGTGCTTTAAGAACAGTCTCTGTACAAGTACTACTGAAATAGAAAACACACAAAATACATTTGATATTTTCTTATGAACTTATTATGAGCCTAATGAAAATCACATAGCTATACTATTCAGCAGAGAGCAAATAGACAATAAATAAAATTGTTTTCCCTGATCCATTGGTTTGGTTCAACATCACTGTTTGTAGAATCCATTATTTTTACATGTATGGATGAGATATTACACTTGCCAAATGCTGGCTCCAGAACACATCCCACCCTCAAACAGTGCTCATTGAAAGGATACATCTGAAAAATCCCACTTGAATTCAATATATATTGTCATTTATTTGCAGAACTACACGTGGATTGAATTTTAATAGTTGTATGTTCTTTTCACATGATCATCATTATTCTTAGATTTATTCTACAAATATTTATTACTCCATTTCCTTTAATAAATGATTTCTTGAGCATCTTATCAGCCATACTTGAATGAGAAAGCTACAGATTAGAAAAAACTGAGAATATTTCCCTTCTGTTAATTAACTTTTTGCTATTTTTTCCTCTCTCTCTCTGCTTCCTCCTCCTTTTTTGTCTTCTTCCCCTTCTCCTCTTTCTCCTTTTCCTCCTCCTCTTTCTTCTTCCTCTCTCTCTCTCTTTCTGTACTTTTGCATCTGTATGTTGAATAAATAAATTCCCAGCTTTAAAATCTTGGAAAATTAGATCCATATTGCCAAATATTTACACTTGGCAGGAAGTGAACACATTGTATCATTTGGTGTTATAAATTCCTCTTATATGTCTTATTTGTCTTATATGTAAGCCAAACTCCATAAAAATCAACTTGTTGCTAGGGTCAGGATTCCTGCTCAGATCTTTGGCTTCGACTTTTGTGTTCCTTCCAACTAACCCTGCTATGGTATTTGAGAGATGATGCTACAAATGTTTACAGAGAACATACTTTCTCAGATATGGCAGATAGTAAGTGATAAAGCCAAATGCATCTGCACAGGAAAATGATTTATCTTCACTTAGAAATCTCTATCATTTCCAGGTGTACTGTTTTCTTGGTTCAGGGTCCAGATTTCCTAATTTTTCATCTGTCATCCAGTCAGATCATTATTTCTATCCTTTAATGATCATTATTTCTAAAACCAATAGCTATCTTCCAGTTCCTTGTCATGGTTCTATGACAGGACAGAAACAGAAAAATCAAGCTCCTGCTGACATGACCATATATTCATCTCTAGCTCCAAACCAATCAGGAACAAGAATGTCCAGAACAGTCCAATGCAACTAATATGTGAATTTCCTGGGTGGTAGTACAAGCAGCATCACCATCTTCAGCATGTTATATGCCAAAACCCAAACAAACCCAGCAAACAAAACCAACAGTGCCTATGCAGGACACCAAGCCATGTACAAACCAAAGTGCCTTGTGTGTTGGGACACACACTAGAACTATGGCTGGGTTTAGATAAAAGTGGTATGTACCAATGGAGAATCATCATGACTTCCAATCTCATAAAATCCATGGCCAGCAGTGGAACCTCTTCTCACCATGCTGTTTCCCTTGTGTTTGTGCATAAAACTTGTCTCAGTTGTATGTTGTCCTGTTGTCAATTTCCTTTGCAATGGAGTCACGGAAACTGGGGTTGGTATCAGTTCCAATTTTCTCTGGTGTGTATTAAATTTCAGAGTAGTCTTTATTTCATGCTAAACCCATGCACCAAGAGAACAGCATTGTTCCCAAATTCTACTTACTGTTAGAAAGAAAGCAAAAAAATAGAATGTCTCTATTAATATTTATACTTATCCATTATTTAATTAATTAAATCTAATGTGTGTGAGGGAGTATTTCAGGAACTGAGGAACTGTGGTGAGTAGACAGTATTTCTAGTCCAAAGGGGTTTACTTTCTAGTTGTAGATGAATTATATAGAAATGCAATAAACAAAGAGTTTTTAAAATAGAGAATGTACTAGGAAGAAAGACAGATTAATATGAGAGTGCATTATTGCAAGTGATGGGAACAGTGACATGGTGTGTCTGTGTGCTCAGGGAAATCCCCATTAAAGGATGGTCTTGGATTTGACACCAGAATATAAAAGTTGTCATCTGTGCTTACTAGCCTAACCACCCAGACATCTCTACTGCACCCTGATTGTCTTTATGTGCAGTAAGATTATGTGCTACAGGGTTTATCCTTTTGTGTTCCTATAAAAGCATTGAAGTGATCAATAACAAGTAGATGAAGATACACATTTCTGGTTAGAAAAGCTGAGACAATTTCAAATCAAATCTTACCAGCAGCTCTCAGCAGCATCTGAGAATATATTATCATCCCGTGCCTTCTGTCTTCAGAGTTTCAACCTTCTTCTTATGGCTCCTAATGATAATCCACACCTGGGAAATAGTGGTATTTATGCCATCTACTGGATTTTTTGAAAACATGCATTTTCAAACAGCAGATATTGTCTTCTTATAAAAATTCAGAAATGTGGGCAGTCTTGGTTTGCCTTCAGGGAGTTGAGACATCCAAGCTCTCTGGAAACATGAGAAATACCAGATGGCTGTTATGTTTACATGCAAAGCTCAGCCTGCTTTTTTGTGGCAGTGTAACTACATGTTATGGAATGATAGAGCCGTGTATTACTATTTGCAAAAGTTTGGGAATACCTAAATTATCTCAGGTATTACTTTCTTTTTTTCTGTGTTAAAATGGTTGCCTATAAAGTCATGAATATTCCAACCACTGTCATTTTTTGTTGCAAAAAGTTATGTCCAATTCATCTTTGATAGGCTTTTTATTACAATAGGAATATAATTCTTTCTAGCTTTCATCATATGTGTATTCAACAGTATTTAAACAAGATCTTTCTATAAACAAGGTAATTTTCACCAATTTAAGAAAAAAATCCGTTGCTTTTTTGAGTCTTTGTTTTTTGAAATTCATTAATAAATAGACTAGGTATGTTACATGTAATAAAACTTTGATCTAAATAGAGATGTAGATGTGGATATGTATCTAAATCAAAATCTATGCTATATGAAAGAGATTGAAAGGGTAAGCCATATACAGAAATTTTCAAATCATTTTTCTCATCAAAGACTTGGATCCACAGTACAAAAAGAGTGCCAACACTCCACAATAAGAATCAAACAACTCAATTGACTCAATGGACAAATTATCCAAATAGGCACTTTAGCCAAAAAGACACACTGATAGCAAATAAGCCCGTTAGAGATGTGCAAAATCACTTGGATAAGTGCAAATTAAACCACAGTAATATTCCAACATACACTTAATAGGATTTCTGATTTTTAAAAAAAAATCCTGACAATACAAAATAATGATGAGAATACAGAGCCCTTCTCCCATGGTTTAAACAGGATTTGACTCCTCAACCCCATGCAGATGTCTAACTATTAAATTATTTTATTAACAATTAATGGATGAATGTTAAAAGATCAAGGGTGGAAACTTGATTTGATTTTCACGTATAGGAAGTGGGCCTGGTGGGCGGTCTTTAGGTCATTTGGGGAATGCAGTTTCATGAAAGGGTTGGTTACATAAAATGAGAATTCCTGTCTCCCCCTCTGCTTCCTGGCCTATTACGTGACCATCCCTCCACTATCTTTGGGACTCACCAGGTGTCTGATGATGGGGCTGCTTGTTCATGTATCATGAACCTCCAAACCATAAGAAAAAATACACCTCTCTCCACATAAGTTGCTCCTCTTAATTATTTTAATTGTAGTAACAAAAGCTGATTTCATATATAATTGCTGAGAATGAAAAATAGCACAGCTATTATATATTGTGGTATAGTAATTGATCATGAAGTTAAACATACATTTATCATATGAACTAGTAATCCCACTTCATATTCACCCAAGTGAAATGAAAAGTCATATTTAGAGAAACACTTTATTATTATTAATGATCATGTATGATACACATGTTATTCACCTTAGGGCATTGTTATGAAATCCTATTCTGCAATAAAAAAATAGCTGTAGGTTCATCAAATGATTAATCTTATATTCATTTTACTGTGTGGAAGAAGCAGACCCAAGATCTACATAATGTTTGAATTTATATAACATTATGGAAAAGGCTATGGATTAACAGGTACTAGGGAAGAATGGAGGGCTTCATACATATTAAGCAGCAGAAATAAATAATTTGGTGAGAAAACTGTTATGTAGCACAATTCTAGTGATGGATACAGTTCTATGCATTGTCAAAATCAATGCAACATCACAAGTAGAACTTATCAGTATGTTGGAGAATGCAAATATATGACTTATAAAATTGTACTTTGAAATTGGGAAATAAAAAAAAGCTAAGTAAATTTGGAATGCAGTATTTTAATATTCTAAGACTGAAGGAAAAATTACTATACAAAAATTTATACTCCAATTACTAAATTTGACCAGGAATATAAGTTATCAATCATGACTATATTTTGTGTATATTAGGACTGAACATTTAAGGGAATGTAATCAAAACCAGCTTGCTTAATGTCTCATCAAATGGTACAAATAAAGTGGGCAGGATGGAATGAATACATTTTGAAGCTTGGAAACGGAATCAGAGCTATTATTATTAAGATTATATTTTAAAAAGATAGGTGGATGAATAGATGGCTACTGAAAAGTAAGCAATTCTTTAAAAGATGAAGCAGAAATGTTCAAAGAGAATAGGAGCTGACTTGAAAAGGTTACCAACAGTCAAAAGTAGAACAATTTGAGCAAAATAAGTTTTAATAACATTAGATAATATCCATGGAATAAAGTAAGTATCTATAAATTCATACAGATAAAAGTAAATATGTAAACAAATAAATGAGGAAGAAAAGGCAATTCTTGTTCTCAGAAGAATAAATATAGAGAAATAAGGAAAATAGAAAATCACTATTAGAACAATGTAAGATAGCTGCAGACAAAGTCTACAAATGGATTCTAAAGTTGGTGGGCAAGTTTCTAGAAAGATTAGAATATTGATTAATTAGAAAGGGAAAATAATAATTTCCACCACATTAACGTAGTGACTTGGGATAACTCCTGTATCAATATCACATACTCCCCGATAGATGCACTGAGAACAAGTAATTTATATGGCATTTTGCCAGAAAATGAATAACCCTCATATAGCAATGAGAAAAATAAAACTCACTCTGATTGAAGGACATTCTACCAAGTAGCACAATAGAACTCTTCAAAGGCAGCTGGGTCATGAAAAACAAGGAAACACAGTACTTTCACAAATGGGAGGGAGGCTAAGAAACTGTGGCCTAGATGCAATGGAGATCCAGATCAACAACAGCGATAAAAAGAGCAAAACTTTTGTAATCATATCGCATGGTATTTACTTAGTTTTAGATACTGCAGGTATTATTATCAAAGAAAGATGAATAAAGGGCATCCAAATAGTTTTGTAGTTTTTCTGAATATCACATCAAAGTAGAGTTAGCTCACAATTATTGAAGACATTTATCAATATCTGCCTATGAGGGTGTGTGTATGCCTAGTGTGCATGCTTATTCCAAATACAGAAGTTTGTATTTTCATTTTTGGCCATTTCATTTCAATTTTCAATTTTACTATGTTGCAATATACAGCTTTACGTATTTAAATTATTTTTTTGTGGCACAACTGTCTAATACCCCAATTGGGATGCTTGCATCTCATATTTGAATGTCTGGGATAGAGATCTTTCTCTACTTCTGATCCAGCTTTCTGCTAACTTGGACCTTGGGTAGCAGCAGCTAATGACTCAAGTCTTGGGTCCCTGCCATTCACATGGGAAACCTCAATGTAATTCCTGGCCCTTGGCTTTTGGCATTGGAGACTCAATCAGTGGATGTAAGATATTCTCTCTCTCTCTCTCTCTCTGTTACTGTATCTGTCAAATAATAAATCTGATAAAAATACATACAATATTTTTTATTGCCTTTGTAAAATTCTCTGTAGACTTATACTTGCTTCCCCTTCTTTTAGAGTTGCATTTTAAAACATCCACATATTTTCAGCTTATTTTTCAAGCTCTATTAGTTCTATTTTTTATTATTACATTTTGTTGTAAATATACAGGTTCATGAGTCTTACCTTCTGCTATGGTTTGAGTGTTTATGTGCACTCCAAAATTTTGATTGCAACTTAAGAGGTGGGACATTTTGGGGAAATGGCTGATTTAGGACAACTCCATCCTCTTGAATGGGCTAGTGGTTTGTAACAGGACAGAAGGAAATAGATTAGGCCACTTTACCCCTTGCCATCTGCCATGTGAGAAAGTCGCCATGAGAAGATGCCATTGGTATTGTAGACATGCCCTTGCTGCCATCTGGTTGTGGACCTCTCAGCTTCCATAACTATAAGAAATAAATATCTGGAGTTGGTGGTGTGGTGCAGCAGATTAAACTGCTGCCTGCAGTGCCAGTTTGAATCCTGGATGCTCCGCTTCTGATCAAGCCCCTTTATAATACACCTGGAAGAGCTGAGGAAGATGGCCCACGTGGTTGGAGGGAGATCTGGAAGAAGCTTCTAGCTCTTGGCTTAAGCCTGGTCCAGCCCTGGTCGTTGCAACCATTTGGGGGAATGAACCAGTAGATTGAAGGTGCCTCTTTGTCTCTTCGTCTCTCTCTCTCTCTCTCTCTCTCTCTCTCTCTGTAACTTGATCACACACATTTTTTTAACAAGCTCTTGACTCACTCACTCCTCCTTTCTAGCAGTTTGTTTTGATTTCTCTCGGTCTAAATAGCAATGCAGATCACAAGGCCAAGGAATATCGTCTTTAAAGTGATCACTCTTCCCTGGGCTCCAAAGACTCAGAAGCCTTGACTTTAAGATGAGATTCTTAAGTAACAGATCATAATTGTTATCTAAGGCCACAACTTAGCTTTATAAAATAAACTTCTGATAATTTTTCCTTGGAGTTATTGCCATCTTGCCTTTCTCTCTCAGCTGGCAATGGTTAAACTGTCTCAGTGAAATCATTCCAGAAGCAGAGAAACTGTTTACTCTGATTATATTTCTCCAAAGAAATCAAGCAAATTTGGTAAAAATGGGATTATTTTGTTACAATGAAGAAAAGGAATAAAAATTATAATTTGGACTAAGCTTACAAAAAGGCAAAAACATCACCAAACCAAAAACATGTTGTAATTTTTATGAGTCACTGCCTGCCCTCTACATTCTTCTAGCCTAATACCTTAGTTTAATTTTCTTTTATGGCCTTTCCCTCTGATAATTATCATAGGTTGTCATAAAAGATCGCAATTTATTTTTATTATCGTTATTTTTAAAAATTTCCTTGTATCTTCGCTCCTCTTCAGTTGCAATTCAAGGTATAATTCCAGAATCCATTTTCAAGAATATCTGTGAAGATTTTTTCATGTCTGAGTTGTTTTTTTGCGCATTGCAGGTTTCACAATTACGCACTGGAATTCCAATTCTGTTTTGCAATAGTTTTGAAATGTTTGGTGCATTTGTTTATACAACTTACTTTAAATTGTATTTCTAAGGGGCGTGAACTTCTGTTTGACTAATTTTTGTTAGGAGATAAATACACCCCTACATTCTCACATTGCTGATAACAGGAAGATTTTCCACAGATCACCTTCTAATTCTATCTAGTCAAAGCCTTGTTGCTCCTTTTTTTGACCTCATACTTTTGACACCAGTATGTGCAGTGCATGCTTCATTTCACAGTGCATCCTCTGGGCTAGTACCTGCATGTCACTCTGTTAAGTGAGTTGGCACGGGGAGTACAGACATGCTTCTAGAAGTCCTCAATACCCTAGGAAAGCTAGCAGTAAATTAGCTCTACCCAAAGTGATTGTGAGCCATATAATTACATTGTACTAAATCTGAGTATACCCCAAATCACACTTCATTTATTGGATTTCAGTTTGGTCAAAAGAGAGTCATGTAGGATGGGGAGCATGAAAGCAAACTGGGATAATCAGCCAAGAGACAGATTGTCACATATGGTTAAAATAGCATACCTTTATAAGTTTTACAAAATGTTTATAGCCATATCATGCACTACTAGGATCTTTCCCTGGACTGTCTATGCAAATTAAGGAGCTGCAGTTCAGGATGTTCAAAATAGGAGAGTTGAGTGAAACAAAATTACTTAGATGTAAAAGTAAGACTAAAGCTTTGCTTTTTGTTTTTCCTTTGTGCTGTGCCTACTCATTTTTGCTCTCATTTGTTTTGCTTCTAACAAGAGTTGTTTCAGCAAGAGTAATCACATAGATTATAACAATTCAACCAAAAAAGATGGAATGTGAATGATTTTTGTAGACAGTGATTTATACACTTCAAAAGATTTTCTCCATATTCTGGAATTTTGATATTACACTGGAGAATTTTGTATAGAGATCTGTTACAACTGGCTAGACACACAGTATATTTTCAAAGTGCTGCATTAAGGTATTTTCATTAATACCTTACAGATGACTTGAAAGAACACCTGCATGTGTTGGGAACACTCCCAGGGCACCTTTGTGCTTCCTCTTTGAATTAATGCTCTAGTGAAGCTTTGGCGGTTATTACTGTGACGTTAAGTAAAGGAAATCCACTATCATGACCACTGCATTTTTGTTGTGAATGGCCAGCATTATTCAAACTAGGGGTCAATTTTCTGTTTATATAATTACACTCTATTTGACTGCAAAGATCATGCAGATGCTGTTTAACAATGCATGCTTTTGGTGATCTCTTCTAAACTATTGAATAACATTGTGTTTATCAACAGCTTGATGTGAAGTAATTCCTGAGAGCTTCTGGCAAGTTGAAATGCTTGAAAAGAATGTAAAAAACATACATATCTAATTTCAAATTTTAAGTATAAGATTCTTCCAGGGTTATAATGGAGGGTTTATTTCCCCCCTTTTGGATTGAATAATGACCCTTGCAATCCTTTAAGCCTCTGGAATCTATTATTCCTTTCTAACAGTGTCTGCATTTTTACCAAAGCTGTGTTTTCAGGCTATCTCTAAAGAAATATTTGCTGTATACTGCACAACAAAAGCCTTTTTTTTTTTTTTTTTTGCTCTCCACAGGATACATTTTTTAAAATCTATTTGACAGATAGAGTTAGACAGTGAGACAGAGAGAAAGGTCTTCCTTCTGTTGATTCACCCCTCAAATGGTCGCCACAGCTAGAGCTACGCAGATCTGAAGCCAGGAGCCAGGTGGTTCCTCCTGATCTCCCATGCGGGTGCAGGGCCCAAGCACTTGGGCCATCCTCCACTGCCTTCTCAGGCCATAGCAGAGAGCTGGACTGGAAGAGGAGCAACCAGGACTAGAATGCGGTGCCCATATGGATGTCCATGCCTCAGGTGAAGGATTAACCAAGTGAGCCATGGCACCGACCCACAACAAAAGTTTAATTAACCACATGAATAATGCATATCTATCTTGTTCAAATTTCAGCTCTGTACTTTGGAACATCAGTTCGTGATTTTTTTGACTCTTAGGTACTTCTAACGTATAGAAGATGGAAAATGATACAAAGAAAGACATGTTTCTTCAACAGATGTGAATGTTGTAAAAAACAAACAAACAAAACAATAGAGAGGGGCCTGCACTGTGACATAGTGGGTGAAGCTGCTACTTGAAGCACCAGCTTCCCATATGGGTTCTGGTTCAATTCCCAGCTGTGCCATTTCCAATCTAGCTACCTGCTGATGCTCCTGGGAAGGCAACAGAAAATAATCCCAGTGTTTGGGCCTCTGCACCCATGGGGAAGACCCAGAGAAAGACCCTCAAATGGCTGGAATGACTGGAGCTGAGCCCATCTGAAGTTAGGAGTCAGGAACTTCTTCCCGGTCTCCCATGTGGGTGCAGGGACTCAAGCGCCTGTGCCATCTTTTGCTGATTTCCTAGTGCATCAGCAGGAAGCTGAATCAAAAGTGGAGCAGCTGGGACTTGAACTGCTATCCATATGGAATAATGGCATGGCAGATGATGCTCTTACCCATTACACCACAGAGTCAACCCCTCAATTCTCACTTTACCTTACATAAATCATTTGTAAAAATTGAATACTGAAATAGTTCCAACATCATGAGAAAGAGGAAGTGAAGCATGAAATTAATAGTAAAAATTATTACAATGTGAAAATTATAGTGATTACAACTCATTACTAAAAACGAGATAGACATACAGCTCAGTGATTCACACGGAAGTAAATAAGCTCAACAGAGAAAGAATGTAGTTCATGAATTGTTGTCACTTCATATCACTGGGGAAATAGAGGTTATGTTTCCATTTGCCTCTTAATACAAAATAAGTGGTTATGTTTGAATTATTACAGATAATTGAAGAAAAAATTAATAGACAGGAGTGTGAAAAGCTTTTTTTGCAGAATCATATGTCTGGAAACCACACAAATCCAAAGGCAGGTGTTTTTGACATTCTAAAAATTTGTATACAGCAGAAAATACTATGGACACAGTGAAAGCTTACTGGAGCAAAGATGCTATACAACAATTTATTAACAAACCAGAGAAATTACTTTCATATCTATCTGTACTTTACAAATAAAAATAAATTATCTTAAATTTTAAAAAGTGCAAAGATCTGTGCAAGACCTGGGATACACATAAAAATGTTGTATTTCTAATGCAAATATTTTAGTTGGTTACATACAAATTCATATCATGTAAAAAACCACTATGATGCCAAATTTAAATCTTATTCACCACAGTTCAGGAGATTATCTCCATCAGTGGTGAAAGGTTTATTTTCCAAAATGTCTCACACATTATATCTGATTGTAAAATGTTTGCTCCTCACCAAAGATGGCTTCACTAAAATTCTAGATATCTAGTACAGTTTCATTTCCCTGTCTTGTTAATGTCGTTCAGAATAATGAAAAAAAAAAAGATCAAAAAGTGATAGTTGAGAATTCTTAAAGAATGGAAGATTCTACCTAATCCTGTTCAAGGTATATGTTGAAGTCAAATGCTTTTGGCAATCAAAAAATTCCTAAAAGCTCTCAAAAGTCACCAAAAATCATGGACTATATTTAAACTTTTTTTGTCGTTAGGCCTATAATGTCACAATGGCATCTTCCTGTGGTCAGTACATTCTCCTACCAAGTCAAAGAACTACCATACTTGTTGAGTGCATGCTGATATTTCTCCAAAAAACACTTCTATTATGCTGAATTCTCTGGTCATGTCACCTGATCCTCAATTGATTTTTAATTTTGTCATAAACTTTTTAATTTTTAATTTTGTCAGAAACTCTTGACTTCCTAAGTAAAATTCTTTTTTCTCCTTTCATGAATTAAGATGCTTACTTCATAATTATAGGAAATATATCTCTATTACGTTGAAGTAATCTTTCCTTACTCCATCACTCTCTGCAAGGGTAGATGAGCCAATCACCTGCCAAGTACCTTACCTGTCAACCACCACTTACATTCCTAGTCCTCCCTCCCTTTCTGGCTTGATACAGTTTCAACCCATTTCAGGCAAGCCAAAGTTCCTCTTATACCTAGAACAGGGGGAAAATTGTTACAGTAATCAGAAGATATATCAAGATATCATGGTTTTAAGAGTTTATCAGAAATTTGGAACCTTCCTGACTACACGCTATCACCTCATGGGGCATGACGGAAGAAGGTTATTTATATATTAAATGTTGTGCTCATTTGAAAATAAATTAATCAGAATCCTAGTCATGAGGTTAGGTTTGTAAAATTAAGCATTCTTGGTGATTTTGCAGTGTAGTCTTGGATGAGAACCAGAGAATCAAATAATCATTTCATATCAAATCTCTCCATTATAATGAATAAGTATAGAATGTAGGCCATATCTCACCCATACTGTTCTTATCCATCTTCTCTGGCATCAATCTCTCCCACTTCTTGATAAATATACTGTCCTTAGCAGCCACCTAGCCTATGTAAGTATTCCCAGTAGGGAAAGGGCTGAAGGAAATTGAAGAATTCTCACTCCATTTTCACTATCTGTATGAGTCCTAATCTTGTAGGCACATGATTCTGAAGGCTCCATTGCACACAGCCCACCATCCACTTGTAAGAAATTTGCATTATTTGATATCACTTCTGTGGGTGGCGTCTGGGCCCTTTAATCCCCCTTACCTTTCAGCAAGAATTCTTCAAGAAAAAGTTTGGTCGCAGAAGCAGCAGTTTACGTTACCTCCGTGAAAGGACCCTGGGTTTTTGGGGTTTCTGTTTCGTACTTAAGTTTCAATTTCTAGTTTACATCCTGAGTACCTACAGACTAATTTCAAAATCGATTCTTAGCTTATTTATTTACTTTTTTGAGAGGTGAAGAGAGACAGTGATAGAGACCAAGAAAGTGACACACAGAGAGCTACTGTCTGCTGGTTTGCTCCCCAATTACCTAAACCAGCTGAGGCTGGGCTGTGACCAGAGCCAGAAGCCTGGAATGCTATCTATATTTTCCACAAAGGTGACAAGAACCCAATTACTTGAGCCATCACTGCTGCCTCCCAAGTCTCTTTTGGTGGGAAACTGGAGGAGCCAGAAGCTGTAGCTGGGAACTGAAAGCTGGCACTACAGTGCGGGAGGCAGGTGTTTTGATAACTAGGCTTAATGTCTGCTCTCTAGATTCTTTTTTTTTTTTTTTTTTTTGACAGGCAGAGTGGACAGTGAGAGAGAGAGAGACAGAGAGAAAGGTCTTCCTTTGCCGTTGGATCACCCTCCAATGGCCGCCGCTGCAGCCGGCGCACTGCGCTGATCCGATGGCAGGAGCCAGGATCCAGGTGCTTTTCCTGGTCTCCCATGGGGTGCAGGGCCCTAGCACCTGGGCCATCCTCCACTGCACTCCCTGGCCATAGCAGAGAGCTGGCCTGGAAGAGGGGCAACCGGGACAGAATCCGGCGCCCCAACCGGGACTAGAACCCGGTGTGCCGGCGCCGCAAGGTGGAGGATTAGCCTATTGAGCCACGGCGCCGGCTTTGCTCTCTAGATTCTTAACTTTGATTCTAGATCCTGTTATAAAAGACTGTGTCCTGGCCAGCGCCGTGGCTCACTAGGCTAATCCTCCGCCCGTGGTGCCGGCACCCCAGGTTCTAGTCCATCCTGGTCAGGGCGCTGGATTCTGTCCTGGTTGCTCTTCTTCCAGTCCAGCTCTCTGCTGTGGCCCGGAGGGCAGTGGAGGATGGCCCAAGTGCTTGGGCCCTGCACCTGCATGGGAGACCAGGAGGAAGCACCTGGTTCCTGGCTTCGGATCGATGCAGTGTGCCCACCGTGGCAGCCATTTGGGGGGTGGGGTGAACCAATGGAAGAGAAGACTTCTCTCTCTCTCTCTCTCCCTCTCTCTCTCTCTCTCTCTTACTCTCTACTCTGCCTGTCCAAAAAAGCAAAAAAAAAAAAAAATACAAAAAAAAAAGACTGTGTCCTATTGAATATGCACACCTGAATCAGTATCTTAAGCCCTAAGTTAAAGCTGTTATATTTTACCAAGGTGTAGACTACTTCAGTCCAGTGTTAATTTGAACATTACGTTGTTTATTGGAGAGTGTGTTTATTTGTCTGTCTCATAAAATACTGAAGGAAGAGAAGAATATGTGCTGAGCTAAGGTAATATTGAAAGTGAAACTATTCTGGACACTCAGAGATGGAAATTTTGTTGCTTAATTTCTATTTTTTATTTTCTGCCAACTTGAAAATTCTGCTTTGCAGGCAGGAGTTACTGCAATATATTGCTTCTGAAGTGTGACAAAATATTGGCTAGACAGTTGAGCCAACGAAAGTAAATCAATATTTTCTTATTAAAATGACGATGGAGGAGTAATTTCTTAAAAGTCTTAAAATTTTAAAGGATCACAATAATAGCAACATGATGGAGATTAATATTAAATGAATTCTAATTTTCTCATTAAAATATGTATCACTCTCAGTGTCAGTGTATATTTGAATGTTGCTTTTCTTGTTCTGAGTGGTCGATAACAGTCTTTCGCTTTTCTTTTCATCTTTGGAAAAACTCTAATAGACGAGAAGCAAGTATAAATGGATGTCCTCATGTTGAGATACTGAAAAGTGATATCCAAATAAAGTAAAAGGGAATTGCAGATATGAAACAAAATTTACAGACACTTTGAATTATATGAATCTCTTATTTTCTAATGTCTTACAGGCTGGGCATTTGTGTCACTGTCTAATGCCCTAAGGAGCTAAACAATCCTTATGAGGACTCATTTCTACTTCAAGAACCTACAGCTTCCGAAGCTCCTGATATTCTCCAAAATAGTTTTCAGGTTTCTTGGTTAAGTTTAGGAGGGAGATGCAATTATCAGCTACCCTGAACTTGTCAAGATTCTAAGGCAAGGAAAACATCTGCACAGATGAATCAAAAAGATTCCAAAGGAAAAATTCCACTTCATTTTGGTGCTGAGGTCTCCACCCCAGTAGAAGCTTAAGGCTTATTATCCAAACAGGCAATGTATGCAAGGCATGTTTCTAAATTGCACCTGCAGGAGCTTGTGCCCACCCTACATGCGATAGCAAGAGATTCCCCTCTTGCTCATTCTGCCCCTCCAATAAATGGCTTGGGGAGCCACAATTTCAGAAATGACTCTCCATGGTCTCCTTATTTGCTGCAAATTAATTACTTGGTATTACAATTACTTCTTGTGGAGGTTTTGATTTCTACTCACCAAGAAGCAGGCCATTTTGGATTGGTGACATTTGGACAAGATCTTTGTTATTGGGTATCATTAAGACCATAAGACAGAGTTTAAGTTAGAAACATATAAACTTCATCTGTGGAAAGTAAGCCAGAACAATGAATTCCCCAAGTCCTGTTGTAAGCAATTCCAGGGTACAGATCCCGCTCTGTCATTCACAGGAGAATCACAGGACAAGCCACCCCACAAGAAGTGACTGAATGACAGGAAAGAGAAAATATATATTCAGAGCAGTTAGGGCCTACTGTAAAAGAATTATTTATTTTCATAGTAGATATTAATTTTGAAATATTGCATTCAATAAAAGAATGAAGCAGGAACGATAATGAAAAATATTAAAAATATTATCATTACCTTATAATAACATTGATCTCTACTGCATTAGAAAGATCTGGAGCTTTGAAGTATTTTTCATCTGAAAAACAAAAAATGAGGACTGAATGGAGATTAGGATTAGCTGAATAATCATTTTGATTCAAATGGTAATGTCACCAAGAAGAAACATTTATTTGACAGTCACAAGTTGGATTACCATTTGAATAAAATGATAATTCTATTTTATTAGTAAAATGGTTTGTGTATATTACTTAGAATGTTCTTTTTATCAAATTACAAAGCTGTTTTAACTTTTTGGCTTCTTTCCCAAGTGTTGTAGATTAATAATTAGAATTTTAAAAATAAATTATTTGATCTTAGATTTAAAGAGATTGTTGTCAGCTGACATAAGGAATTATAACCCTCTTCACACTTATATTTTCAAGAAGAGATTGTATTTTTGAGTTTATGTTCTCAATAAAATACATACTCAAATGTGTATAAAGAAGGTAGTGTCTAGAAATATGGTAATAAATTTGCGATAGTTGGCATCCATACACTATTTGAGAAAATAAGCAGATACAGAAATCTGTGACTCCTACCTTTGGTCTGAAGAACATTGTATGTGGTGTTGAAAGTCATCTTATTTTACCACAGAAAAAGCATGGATTTATTGAATCCCTGCTGTGCAATTACTAATCTCATGACCTTGGACATATTTAACATCCCCACTTTGTTCCAAAACAGAGATGAAATGCACACTTCATAAGGTCTTAGTGACAATTTAATTGTGTGATGCCTGTAAATTCTCAGAGCATTGTGAAAACCAGCAGTTTACCCAGTAAAACAAATTCAAGCATTTGTAGCTATTCTTTTTTCTCTTTGTCAGTGGTCTTTCTTACTGAGAATGTGAAATCTTATTAATTTGGCAAGGAAGGAGAAAAATAACATTATTGGCTGATACATATGTGTGCCTCTTTCTTTTAAGCCTCTTAACTGTAATGTAACAGTATTTACTTGATGTCTTCCTCTAGAGATGGAGAAGGGGGAAGTGGAGGGAAAGAAGTAAAGGAAAAGGGAGGGAGGAAGAGAGAGAGAGAGAAGGAGGGGGGAGAGGGAGGGAGAAATTTGAGGCAAACATTAGCAAAGCACTTTGTAGTGAGCAATAGTCATCAACTCTCGCTAGACATTAAGTAATCTGAGTGGGTTTTGAAATTTCTACTTTTCCACACTAGATTCCAAATTTTCATTCAATTGAAAATTCCCTACAATGTAGCAAGATGGTATTCACATTTTCCCAATACTGCACCCTAAAGAATGATGGCAGACATCTGTGCCAAGCTCTTGGTTTAACATAGTTCCCCTACAACAGAGTGACCATGTTACACCTCAGAGTTCATAGTTAATAATTCTTTCCTAAGCACACACATCTCTAAATAATCAACTGGAATGTTAGTCATTGATTATCTGAAGTATAGAAACAACCAAACAATCAATAGCAGAATGGCATTGTACTTTGGTCATTTCTACCTTGGATGACTTGTAAATCCCAACAGAAATCTTCCCTTCTAAGTAAATGCTTTTGGAATATTAAAGGTGAACAAGCAAAGAACCAATAATTTCGAACTATAGCTGTGCTTTCTCACATCTTGTTGTGAGCTTTAATAATCTTTTTTTTTTAATATCAGGGAGGATACAAGGGCCAGCAGGCAATGTGTTTAATTTTCTTCCCAGATATAATAGTTTCTAGAATTCACACTCATATTTTGTTGTCCACCTCTTTCTATCCATACCTCTAAGCTTACTACATGCACACACACACAAATACACACATACATACACACACGTATGAAAACGCAAATGATGTGGATTGTACAGAATACTTTTTATGTGTAATAGTACAAAGCTGTGGGAATTTGTGCTTTAGATAACCATGTAAATTTATTGAAATTTGTGCCAACAGATGAAATTGTTTCCCAAGACATAATTAAATTTCATTGACTGATTTACGGGCAATGTTGATTATGCAGAAATGAATACACTTAATTTTGTTTATTGGGGGAAATTTTAGAAAGCAAAGTGATTGTACAACATTTAAAATTCTGGTTCAATGAACTTTATGGCTTAGGGGAAAATTAAATACCTGAAATAGGCATTAAAAGCAAGATGATTGGGTTAATTGTTGTCCAGTTGCTATTGTCAACTACCACTACCACAAAATACTCTGAAATTATATTGATAAATGAAGATGATGAATTTTATACTCCAAGATATACAATGTATTATGAATGCTTTAAATGGAATGTGTTAATATATCAAGACTGTGGGATATTAGATGGTATTACAGATGCAAAACCATTTTTAAAAGCTTGTTTAAAATTTCATAGGGTAAATGGATCTTTTAGAGAACAAAGAGGCTGGTTCAACAATTCTATTACATCTGACACAATGGAATTAAAAGACTGATTTGAGGGAGGATCTCATCCTTGATACATACGTCCACATTATTCCCCTGACAGTCTAAGCCTTTGCCCATGCTTTGTTTGATAAAAAAAAAAAAAAAAAAAAAAATACCAACTGCTTTGGTTTTAGAACACAGTTGCTTCTTTACAATTGAGAAATACACTCAGAACATGTTTGCCACCTGGTGTCCATACAGCATCATTACAACTATATTCAACTTAGGATATGAATGTCTGGAAGGTAATATGTGTACAAAGAATTAAGAGAACGCATAATAACTGATGCATAAACACTGTACATATCAATGACAAACCATGTGATGTTTCCATATGCTTATATTTTGTATAATGACCAATCAAAGTAAAGATATCTATCTCCTCAAACATTTATAGTGAAAACATTCAAAATCTTTTCTCCTAGCTTTTGTTTTTAAAGAAATATAGAATATAGTTTTATTATCTATAGTCACACTACTATGCAAAAATTTTAAAAAGTGCATTAGAAAGAAAAAAGAAAATGCATAATAAAAGCATGTTTTTTAAATTAGTTGGCAATAATCTCAATCAGTAAAGTATTGTGAAATGGCTCTTATCGTAGGTATGTATGTTAGCTTGATAGATTGTCCTAATGAAATAACATAGACTGGATGACAGAAGCATCATACACTGTATTTCTTCAGGTTAGACATCCAAGATCAAGTTTCTGGCAGGCTTGGTTTTTCCTGGGGTCAATATGCTAAATCTCAACAGAAACACTCCCTTCTAAGAGAATGTATTCAGCGTCTTATAGGTGAACAAGTAAAGAGCTAAGAATTTCACAAGATGGCTGTGCTTTCTGAAATCTTGTTGTGACCTTTAATAAACTCTACCACATCTTTAAATCAGGGAGGTTGCCAGGACCTGAGTGCAATGTGTATAATTTTCTTCCTAGATAGAGCATTTCCTGGAATTCTTACTACCATTTCTTTGGTCACCCTATCAACACTATTAAGCTTACTTGGTTCACATAGACACACACACACACACACACACAGCCTCTCTTCCAGGCATGAGGATAGCCCTCCCCTTACTGTGTTCTGTCACATGACCTCTCCTCTTTGTGAGCAAGCTGGACCTTGGAGTTTTTCCTCTTGTGATAGAATAGTCACATTGCATTAGGGCCCACCCTAATAACTTCATTTCACTTAGTCACCTATTTAGAAATTTTATCTGCAAATATAGTTATACTCTAGGAAACGGAAGATATAGATTTTGGATATAATTATTCAATTATAATATTCAATTCCAGATTTAGGGTGGATACAGATCAGCATCAATCATCCTGGATACTTTTCAATATAATACACTTGCACAAAACATTTATTTATTTATTTTTAGGAACTTAGTCCAGAGGGACTTCTCTCCACCAATATACAAAGTTCCAGACACAAAGCAGAATCAAATACACTGTTGTGAATGAAAGAATGAATAGCATGTGATGAGGTTATTTAAACTTGGCCAGCTGATTTCTTACTGTCGTCGGCATCTTCCTTGGCCATCATTTCCTTCAGCTGCCAGTTTCATCCTGCTTCCCGCATCTGAAAAAAAAAAAAAAAAAAAAAAAAAAGAACCTTTTGAAAAAGCGCTGAGATATAAGGGGCCAATGAGAAGGAAGAACCCACGTGAAAACAGTCTTACTTTCCTCAGTGGAGGACAAGCCCTGTGGAAAGTATAACCACATCCGTTCAAAACGGAATTTCACCTGGATGAGTTTTGAAGCACGCTAGATTTAGGATAAAAAATTTTGGTGGTGGTGAGGAGGGACGTTGCTCTGGGGTATAGTAGGTTAAGCCTCTGCCTACAGCTCCAGCATCCCTTATGGCCACAGTTCTCGTCCCGGCTGGTCTTCCTCCTCCAGCTCTCTGATATGGCCTGGGAAAACGGCAGAAGATGACCCGGTGCTTGGGCCCAGCTCCTGCCATTGTGGCCATTTGGGGAGTGAACCAGTGGATGGAAAACCATTCTTTCTGGCCCTCTCTTTGTAGCTCTACTTCTAAAAAAATGTAAAAAAATGTATAGGAAAGATACGGTTCTTCTCTGGTTGGCAGATAGTCTTTTTCTTCTACTTTTGAATTGGATTTTGTCTCAAGTTCTTAGAGTAAAATTTTTATTGACATGTGACAAAAAGGGAAAAGTTAAATGAAGCAAATTTTAGTTGTCATTGATATTTAACTCTAAGGATGTGAGAATCATATATTTTCTATAAATTGAACATGATTGTAGAGTATCAGAGTGTTGAAAATATTTTCCTTTTAGGGAAAGGAGGCGAATGCAATGAGAATGGGCCTACAGATTTTTCAACCCATGTGAACATTGTTTTTCTAAATTGAATGGTACTGATATGGGCCTTCATTTATTATCATTTTCTTTTGTAAGCCACACATGTGAATACATCAGATATATTCACAGTTTTGTGTAAAGCGTTGTTTGTGTGTTTTAATGATCTACTGTGAATTAAAAGGCCTTAGTACTTGTTCCAAAATAGTCATCAAGAGGAGTGAATACCTTGGGAGAAACTTTTCATCTCCCATGAGTTTTCTGAAATTAACTCTAGATGCTGCCTAGGCTTGAGAGGATGCTTGGGTCTGGAGTACAGATCAATGTTCTACACCATCTCTAATTTCTCCCTGCAGTCACCAGACAGCAGGCAGATGCTCCCCCAGGCTGTACTTTCCACTCCCACACCTCCCACAGAGAGGGCACAGCTCACCTTTGACCGCTGAGGTCCAAGGTACAGAGAATCTCTGCTCTTCTCGTCCTCCTAGTTCCTACAGCAAGAACGAGTCCAGCTATATCACTTCCAAAACCTTGTTATTGTCTCAGAATTATAATGGAGAGGATCTTGAGTCTGCCTTTAAGTTAAATTTGCTTTGTAGAGCTTCCAGACTTAGGGGCTAGGTACCCAGCCTTGCTCCTCTACAGCCCTCCTATGACAGCCTGTTACAGGAGAGTTTCAGTCAACCACTTAGGCAGGCAATTCACATTCTGATAATCTTAGAGCCCCTGGTTCAATAGTGAAAGTGATAAACACACACAAAAAAGGCATCACAATGGTCTTTTCTTTCTCTATCCTTCTCTCAGCCTGGGGCAGTCCCATTTCATCCAGGACATTTCCACTCTAAACTGCCCTCCCACGTTTTATTTTCTTCTTCAGGGAAGATGTCAGCCCTTCTTTCAGAAATGTGTAGCTACTCTTTGGTTCAAAAGGTGTACCCTAAGGAGCCGGCGCTGTTAGGTTATGCCTCTGCCTGAGAGTCCCTGCTGCTCCTCTTCTGAGCCAGCTCTCTGCTACAGCCCAGGAAAGCAGTAGAAGATGGCTCAAGTGCTTGGGACCCTGCACCCACGTGGGACACCCGAAGAAGCTTCTGTCTTTCGGCTCCTAGCTTTGGATGGGTCCTTGCAGACTTCTGGGGGATGGGAAGGAGGTGAACCAGTGCATGGAAGACCTCTCTCTCTTTGTCTTTCCTTCTCCCTGTCTGTAACTCTGTCTCTCCCAGGCAACCAGGCGCCAGTTCAAGTCCTGGCTGCTCCACTTCTAATCAAGCTGTCTGCTATAGCCTGGGAAAGCAGTGGAGTATGGCCTAAGTCCTTGGGCCCCTGCACCCACGTGGAAGACCCAAAAGAAGCTCCTGGCTCCTGGCATCGGGTCGGCGCAGTTCCAGCCGTTGGGCCAACTGGGGAATAAACCATCAGATGAAGACCTCTCTCTCTCTCTGTTTCTCCTCTCTCTGGTAACTCTGACTTTCAAATAAATAAATCTTAAAAAAAAAAAAAAAAAAAAAAAAAAAAAAAAAAAAAAAAAACTACATGATTCAGGGCCGGTGGTGTGGCATAGCAGATGAAGCCACTGCCTGAAGTGCCAGTATACCATATGGGCTCTGGTTCAATACCTGGCTGCTCCACTTCTGATTTAGCTCTCTGCTACGGCCTGGGAAAGCAGTAGAAAATGGTCTCAGTCCTTAGGCCCCTGCACCCACGTGGGAAACCTGGAAGAAGCTCCTGGCTCCTGGCTTCGGATCTTTTCTTGTATAATGTTTTTAATTGGTCAAAACAAATTCATATATAAATTTCATGGTGGTTGACTGCTTCAATACACAGTAGTACCATCCTTTGAGTGTGATGTTATAGAAATTCTTAGACTGCATTTATATATCAGTATATTATGATTGTACATGTAGTTATAAATGAATGATATGTCTGTGTAGCCAATCCCCTTAGCTTTGATTTTGACGTATCTCATGTACTCCAGAAATGGAAAAGCTTTACTCTTCCTATTTGTAAAACTTCTATTTTTTGAGCTGTGTCCATAAAATTATAATTGAATAAGGTCTTTTTAATTCAAAACGTGCAACAATTTCTAGTGACTCATCCCCATAAATAATTTACTAGAAAAGTGATTTATTCTTCCATTAATTTATTTTGATCAGACAAAAGGTACATATTTTAGCAATATTTATACAACTAAAAGTAATTTTATTTCGTCTTATGTGATGCTGCCATCTTGTGGCCACTTGGTCAATTAAAAAAATTATACTCCTGTCTAGTATGTTAGAATGACCCAAAAACCATTTTTGGTATTTCCTCCAACACCATGGAAAATGCTTGATTTTGTTAGTGCTTCCTTGCTAATGATTTCTAAATAAAGATGCAATTACAGTCTTTGTGGTACATAAAATTTTTGATAACTTACTGAGAACTTCATTAATTTATTTGATATTCTACAATATTTGATAAAATATTTGATATCCTACATTAACTTCTGCCTTAGAAAAAGAAGAAATCATTTAAATATTGTTTTCACACATAAATATGTTATGGCTTTTATCCTATACTGTGCCTGTATGAATAAGAATATTTATATTAATAAGTTACAGTATTTCACATTTTATGATTGATCTATAGACATTCTAGTTATTATAATTAACTCATGGGGCCAATTAAAATATTTGGTTAAATTTTAAAATTGCTTAGAGTCTACAGTTAGGGAAGAATTCACTCATTTTTTTCTTAGATTAGGACTTCTGTAAACGTGTTTAGTTTTGTCATTTTTCTCTTAAATTAAGATTGAGATACAGCACATTGATAGTGTCCCAAGATAACACAGAAACTCAGTGGGGCTTTGAGGGAAGAGTTTTCTCTTCCAGCATCCTTGCTGCTGCTCCCGGAGTATAGGATTTTTCTCCATTTAGCTTTCAATTCTGGTTAACATGACCAGGTAAAATCTCTACAGATCCTCAATCACATCCCATTCCAGTCATTTAGGAGAGTCATGTCTTTCTCCTACAATGAAGGAGAAACTTAAGGAAGTACATTCAACTTCTTTCATACTCAACCTAAATAGTGAGAATTGTTTTTTGCATTGTTCGAAATGCTTGACAATATTTCTCCCTTCAGTTCGTTCAAATGTGCTTCTTCAACTCAGAAACATGTATATCAAAAAATAGTGCATAACAGTTAATTATCAGGAACATATGGCCAAGATGATAATACCTTATGAGATAGAGATTGATATGGTTTCCTATAGGTTTATGAGGGCCAATAAAAATAATTAAAACTAAATAAGTGTCTAGGTACAGATATAAATAAATGAGGGATCTTCAAGCAGATCATGGAAAATATGTATTGTGAAAAACTATGTGTAAGTTTCAGAATAGTGGTTTTTTTTTTTTTTTTTTTTGACAGGCAGAGTGGACAGTGAGAGAGAGAGAGACAGAGAAAAAGGTCTTCATTTGCCGTTGGTTCACCCTCCTATGGCCACTGCGGCTGGTGCGCTGTGGCCGGCGCACCGCGCTGATCTGATGTCAGGAACCAGGTACTTCTCCTGGTCTCCCATGGGGTGCAGGGCCCAAGTACTTGGGCCATCCTCCACTGCACTCCCAGGCCACAGCAGAGAGCTGGCCTGGAAGAGGGGCAACTGGGACAGAATCCAGTGCCCCAACTGGGACTAGAACCCGGTGTACCAGCGCTGCAAAGTGGAGGATTAGCCTAGTGAGCCGCGGCACAGGCTTTTTTTTTTTTTTTTTTTTTTTTTTTTTTGCAGAATAGTGTTTTTATTTTGATGAACTG
Organism: Oryctolagus cuniculus; assembly: GCF_051225735.1. Taxonomy (NCBI): domain Eukaryota; kingdom Metazoa; phylum Chordata; class Mammalia; order Lagomorpha; family Leporidae; genus Oryctolagus; species Oryctolagus cuniculus. The sequence goes on from NC_142880.1 coordinate 47,166,283, forward strand.
ATACTGACTTTTTGCTCCATGTTTGAACAGGCTCCAGTATTAAGCATTAGTAAAGAAAATATATCATTTTAAAAAGACCTCGTAAGGAAACAATATGAATTCTGCTAAAATCAAAATAAGATCAAACATAGAACTCATATTTGAAGCTCAGGGGAAGAATGATAAAATCAGGGATGTTTGTGAAGACAGTAACCAAAAGAAATTAGCAGTTTACAAGTGGGTATTTTTTTCAAAGAAGGAACAACATGATATTGAAATAAAGTCCACAGTGGCAGGCCATCCACTTCAAACTGTGAGGAAATATTTAACTTATTTGTGCACGAGATGGAGAAGACCAATGGTTAACAGCAGACAAAATAGTCACTACCAAAGACCTCTCAGTTGGTTCAGCCTACAAAATTCTGACTGAAAAATTAAAGTGGAGCAAGTTTTCTGCTTAGTGGGGACCTAAACTCCTGTGATCAGATTAACTGCAAATAACAGCAGAGTTTTCAGTGGAAATTTTAGGTAAGTAGAATCCAGATATTGAAGTATTTCTCTGGAGAATTGCAGTAGGGAATAAAATATGGATTCCCCAGTACAATCCTGAAGATAAAGAACAATGAAAGCAAGGTTACAAAGTGGGGGACCTGCTCCCATCCAAAAGCAGAGCTGCCCAATGACTTACTGGGCTTGTTCATGGAGACAGATTCTAGACATAATCAAGGCATCTTGCTGCTGGACTAAAGCGTCAAAGCATGACACCTGTTTATTAGAAGAGTATTTTGAGAAAGTTAACCCTAACTGTAGCAGAAAAAAAGACCCAAGAAGCTTCACCATAGAGTCATTTTCCACCATGACCATGTTTCTTCTCATTCCTCTCACCAAACAAGGGAAATTTTGGGAAACTTTCAGTGCAAAATCATTAGGCATCCATCTTAACAGTCCTGTCTTGAATTATTGTGACTTCCTTTTGTCTCTCATCTTAGAATATCTTAAAAGACACCCATTGTGCTTAGTTAGTAATGCAAAAAAGATGGCATTGATATGGTTAAATTCCTCTACTCTCAGCTCTTTAGGGATGGACCCAATGGGGATATCATCCCATACAAAAGTGTCTGCAAATTGATGAAGCTTAAGTTGAGAGATAAACTTTATATTTTTTAAATTGTTTAATTCCATTTTCCACTAAACTTTTGCAGTTCTTTTATATATGCATATATCATTAATCATGACATTTCTCTGGAAATTAAGTAAATGCAACTTTAAAATAGCACTTTGAGATAAAGTATGAACACAAGAAACTGTTTCAGTGTAACTTACTGGTAGGTATAGGATATAATGTGCTTGATTAAAATACAACATAATACAAATGACTTTATAGAACTGTATATAGATAGGCTTGGTTTTGTTTTTTTTTTTTTTTTTTTTTTTTTTTTGACAGGCAGAGTGGACAATGAGAGAGAGAGACAGAGAGAAAGGTCTTCCTTTGCCGTTGGTTCACCCTCCAATGGCCGCCGCGGCCGGCGCACCGCGCTGATCCGATGGCAGGAGCCAGGAGCCAGGAGCCAGGTGCTTTTCCTGGTCTCCCATGGGGTGCAGGGCCCAAGCACTTGGGCCATCCTCCACTGCACTCCCGGGCCACAGCAGAGAGCTGGCCTGGAAGAGGGGCAACTGGGACAGAATCCGGCGCCCCGACCGGGACTAGAACCCGGTGTGCCGGCGCCGCTAGGCGGAGGATTAGCCTAGTGAGCCGCGGCGCCGGCCAATAGGCTTGGTTATTAATATAATTCTAATAATCTTTCCTATCATAAAATCAAAATTATTCTGAAAGCACAATTTTCCCATTTCTGCTATTGAAATACAACCTGAGGAAATTGGGTAATGCATGCCATGAATAGCCAGTTCCTAAAGATGAAAGAGTGTGCATAGATACATCTGTATTTGCTCTTACCTTGTCCTTTTGACTTGGGAAAGCAGAAAGTGGCACTTTCCAATTGTCTTACGACTAGGGAGCTCATATAGCTAGCGATGGATGGTGAGTTGTGAACAGATGGCTTGTCTTACTTCTGGTCTGAAACAATTCAAGAGTGAGGTTGTCCACCACTTGTTAACAATCCCAGATGTTGCCACTACAGCATGTTGGTTGCTATTTGTTTGGATCCTTTTGTTGAGGCAGAGAGATCTGAACACATGATTATTTTTTGGACTTAATAGGTCTTTAATTAGGTAAAACTAAATCTTTTCTAGGTTAAGTCGCTAAGATTTGGAATATATTTTTATCATAGCATAAGGTAACCTGTCTTTTTTATTTTTTTTTCTAGGCAGAGTTAGTGAGAAAGAGAGACAGAGAGAGAGTTATAGACAGTGAGAGAGAGAGAGAGAGAGAGAGAGAAAGGTCTTCCTTCCTTCCATTGGTTCACTCCCCTAATGGCTGCTACGGCTGGCGCTGCGCAGATCTGAAGCCAGGAGCCAGGTGCTTCCTCTTGGTCTCCCATGCGGGTGCAGGTGCCCAAGCATTTGGGCCATTCTCCACTGTCCTCCCGGGCCACAGCAGAGAGCTGGACTGGAAGAGGAGCAACCAGGACTAGTACCCGGTGCCCCAACCAGGACTAGAACCTGGGGTGCCGGCGCTGCAGGCAGAAGATTAGCCAAGTGAGCCATGGCACCAGCAGGTAGCCTGTCTTGAAACAAACAGAACAATTGAAATTACATATATCTGTACTTATATTGGTCATTTATTTTTTTAGTTTTTTTTTTTAATTTTTTTTTTTTTTGGACAGGCAGAGTAGACAGTGAAAGAGAGAGACAGAAAGAAAGGTCTTCCTTTTCTGTTGGTTCACCCCCCAATGGCCACTGTGGCCGGCATGCCAGGTGCTTCTCCTGGTCTCCTATGCCGGTGCAGGGCCCAAGAACCTGGGCCATCCTCCACTGCACTCCCAGGCCACAACAGAGAGCTGGACTGGAAGAGCGGCAATCAGGACAGAATCCGGTGCCCTGACTTGGACTAGAACCCGGGGTACCAGCACTGAAGTCGGAGGATTAGCCTATTGAGCCGCGGCGCCAGTTATATTGGTCATTTATTGTCTGAAATTTTCTTCACACAGTCTAGCACTATCTTAAACATAGAGAAAGATGTTATTTTCTTCTTTCCACACAAAATTTAACACATAATATAATTTTATGGCTTCCTACTTCAGTAGCCATATAATTTTTCTCATAAGATGGGGCCTCAACTGCTCATGCAAGTGACAGTTGTCCTTAGGGTCTAGAACCTGGAGAAAGTTGGAGTGGGGCTGTTGGGAATCTCAGAGTTAGCCCTTTAGGCTCCACATTGAAGTTCACACTCGGATGCCCTGTTGCAGTGGCAGTGTTGATCCCAGAGAGTGGCTCTCAGAACATCAGATTTCAATAAAGAAGGATTCAGAATGAGAAGGAAGCCTTGTAGATGAGTGGAGACTGGTTTGTTAAAGCATGTTGTACAAGCTCACAGATGAGTTTAAGGGTATCTTAGGCACAGAATAGATGACTATGGCTAACCCAAGACAAAGGCTGATACTCTTCCACATTAACTAAGCTCTGGTTTTTGGATTCATGTTCCATGGAGGGGAAGGACTGAGTTTCTCATTCTCATGTAGGCAGGCATGGTAGTGGAATTAAATTCTAGCCATTGAAACCTAGGCAGATGGATTTTATGAGGCTTCTGGAAATGATAATAAAATGAACTTATTGCTTCAGGAATGACTTTTAAAGTTACCTTCTTTGACCTGAATAATGAAAATGATGGCAGGAGCTTCAGCAGCCATATTGAAATGCAAATGGCCTTCACATTGGAAGTTAAATACTGATTATAAGAAAAATGCAGGGCCATAAGTTTCTAATTAGTGTTATATCTTAGATGTATTTTTTCAGAACTGCCTATCCCTGAGATTCTTCTACATGACTGAATAGATATAGTCCTTACTGATACTTATCCTCAAAGAAAATACTAGAATTCTTAATGTAACAGTTAAAGTTCAAACAATACTTGAGATTAATGAAACACTTCATATATCAATAGCTATAGGGAGCACAATAGTTTTTTAGTATAGGGTATTTTTTAGAGGCTGGCACTGTAGAGCAGTGTGTTAAGCCTCCATCTGCAAGGCTGACATCCCATAGAGGCACCAGTATGAGTCCCAGGTTCTCCGTTTCTAATACAGTTCCCTGCTGGTGTTCCTGGGAAAGCAGTGGAAGATAGCCCAGGTCCTTGGGCTCCTGTACCAATGTAGGAGACCTGGAGGAAGCTCCTGGCTCCTGGCTTCAGCCTAGCCTACCCCAGGCTTTTGTGGGCATTTGGGGAGTGGACCAGTAAATGTAAGATGTCTCTCTCTCTTCCTGTTTCTCTTTCTATTTCTATAACTCTGACTTTCAAATAAATAAACAAATCTTTAAGGAAAGATTTTATTTTAATACTTATTATTGCAGATGGTGGCTTTACCTACTGCACAACATGTAAGCCCCAAATATAGGTTTTATAGACAAGGGTTAGAGTACCAATCTCAAAACTGAGTTGAAGGCAAGCGTTATTTAACAATCACTGAGACCACAATAACAGAGAATCTTCCAGAAGTAATGCCTGTTTAGATGTCATAGGTTATTCAAAGACATTAATAAAATTTAATGACTTCTCCTAGGCCCACATAACAAAGGCATGAAATACTAGGAAATTTTAGTAAGAGATATATAATAAGCTTTTAAAAAACATTTATTTATTTATTTGAAAGTCAGAATTACACAGAGAGGAGAGGCAGAGAGAGAGAGAGAGAGAGAGAGGTCTTCCATCCGATGGTTCACTCCCCAATTGGCTGCAATGGCTAGAGCTGCACAGACCCGAGGCCAGGATCCAGGAGCCTCTTCAGGGTCTCTCATGTGGGTGCAGGAGCCCAAGGACTTGGGCCATTTTCTACTGCTTTCCCAGGCCACAGCAGAGAGCTGGATCGGAAGTGGAGCAGCTGGGTCTCAAACCGGCGCCCATATGGGATGCAGGCGCTTCAGGCCAGGGCATTAACCCACTGTGCCACAGTGCTGGCCCCTATACTAAGCTTTTAAAATGCCACGAGTGTCTGGAAAAATAAGCTATTCTGCAATAATTGGGGATTTCAAGTAATGAGACATATGCTAGTAATCTCATTTAAATGACTGCAGAGTGGAGGATAGCCCAAGTGCTTGGGCCCCTACACCCACATGGGAGACCAGGAGGAAGCACCTGGCTCCTGGCTTCGGATTGGTGTAGCTCTGGCTGTGGCGGCCATTTGGAGGGTGAACCAACGGAAGGAAGACCTTTCTGTCTGTCTGTCTCTCACTATCTAACTCTATCTGTCAAATAAATAAAATAAAAAAATAAAAAATAAAAATAAATGACTGCAGATGTGGGCTATATTCTTGGCTTGTCTACTAGAGAAACAGGGCTGATAGGATATAACTGTTTATTTATGTAAAGAGATATATGATAGGAACTGGTCCGTGAGATTGTGGGGGAGTACTGGGGACTTAGGAGAACCTATAGTGCAATTACAGTTGCAAAGAATAGCTCTGAGATCTGTGTTTTTATTTGAATTGCAAGGTAGGACAAAGCCAATGTCTTAGTTAAGAGAGTCAAGTAGAAGGAATTCCTACATACTCAATTTTTTTTTGGTGCAGAATTTTAATCTGATTGGAGGAGGTCCATCACATTAGGAAGCCATCTGATTTATTCAGTCTGCTAATTGAAACATGAATCTCATCTAAACACTCTCAGAAACACACATGAAATATGTTGGTCTATATATCTGGTCATCCAGTGGCTCAGTAATATTGACACATAATAACCATCATACTGACAAAGGTTGCAGCTATGCAGATCCCAGTCCATATACAAGGCAGACCCCTTTAAGAATTCTTGGAATAGACTATAATACATACTGTGGTCTTGATCAAGGTGAGGATGGTTATTAAGTCTTCATATTATGCAATATTTTTACATTTACTTCCCAGAGTTGCCTGATCCTTGCTCTTTAAAATGCCACACTCAACACTTGTCTTGCCCCCCAATGCCTGCTTTTCACACACATTATTTTAAAAATGTATTTAAGGTATACTAATTTCATGTATTTTATGTATACAGATTCAGGAACATAGTGATATTTTCCAACCTACCCTCCCTCATGCCCACACCCCTACACTTCATCCTCCTCCCTTTCCTATTCTTCTTATTTTTTACAAATATCTATCTTCAGTTAACTTTATTCTCTTAACACTACATTAAAGAGTTCAACAGATAGTATGAATAAGAAAACATTGTTACTCAACAGTTTATACAAGAGCTGTTAAGAATCATTGTATATCAAAATATCAATTTCCCTCCTATAGATTACCTTTTAGGTACTCTATTAGTTACCACAGAACAGGGAGATCATCTGATATTTTTCCTATTGGGGCTGGCTTATTTCACTAAATATAATGGTTTCCAGTTGCATCTGTTTTGTTGCAAATAATATAATTTCATTTTTTACCACTTTGTAGTATTCCATAGTGTATATATACAAAAATTTATTTATCCAGTCTTCAGTTGATGGACATATGGGTTGATTCCATATCTTAGCTATTGTGAATTGAGCTGCAATGAACATAGGGTTATAGATCACTCTTCCATATTCTGATTTCTTTCTGTTTGAGTAAATTCTGAGGAGTGGGATGGCTGGATCATATGGTATGTTTATATTCGGATATTGTCTTCCACAGTGGCTGCACTACTTTACATTTCCACCAACAGTAGAATGGAATACCTTTTTCCCCACATCCTCACCAGCATTTGTTGTTTGTAGATTTTTGTATGACAACCATTCTAACTGGGGTGAGGTGAAACCTCCTTGTGATTTTGATTTGCATTTCCAAGATGGCTCATGATTCCAAGGATTTTTTCCTGTGCCCTTTGGCCTTTTGAATTTCCTCTCTTGAAAAAATGCCTGTTCAAGGTGTTTTCCCATTTCTTAACTGGGAGAAGTAGGTCATCTGATGCAAACTTCAAATAATGTAAGATGAGTAAGTGTAGAGCTCTAATACATAGCAAGAGGAATAAGTTAATAATGTTGTCTACTGGCCGGCGCTGTGGCTCAATAGGCTAATCCTCTACCTGTGGTGCCGGCACCCCGGGTTCTAGTCCCAGTCAGGGCACCGGATTCTGTCCCGGTTGCTGCTCTTCCAGTCCAGCTCTCTGCTGTGGCCTGGGAGTGCAGAGGAGGATGGCCCATGTCCTTGGGCCCTGCACCCACATGGGAGACCAGGAGAAGCACCTGGCTCCTGGCTTCGGAGCAGCATGGTGAGCCAGCAGCACGCTGGCCACAGCAACCATGGGGGGGTGAACCAACAGAAAAGGAAGACCTTTCTCTCTGTCTCTCTCTCTCTCACTGTCCACTCTGCCTGTCAAAAAAAAAAAAATAATAATGTTGTCTACTATATATTTGCCAAGAGAGTAGATTTTAGATACTATTACCTCCATTTCCCACCCCTCACACAAAGGTAAATATGCAAGTGATGGGCTGGCTAATTTGCTTGCCTACTAATTATTTAACTGTGTCTAACAAAATATGATATTTTATGTTCTAAAGAAAAAACAATTGCATTTTTAATTGATGCATCAATCAAAAACATATGCACTAAGTATCTTGTCTTATGAACAGATGTTCTTAGTTATTACAGTACCATCTACCTGTATATATTTCATTAAGATATATTTATTATAGTTTTGATAAGATGGGTTAAGTGATTCTTACTATGATTTCTGTGGCACACCCCTTATTCATTTATTAAAATGATAAATTACTAAAATTTGTTCAAAGTTTTTGTTGGTTTACTTAAGAAAAATAGAGACAGAGAAAAGGAGACAGATAGGCTTGGCTCACTCCCTGAATGTCTACAATGTTCAGCTAAAGCTGAGAGCCACGAATGCGATACAAATTTCCCACATGGGGATGGCAGAAACTACCAATGGAGACAATCACTTACTGCTACCCAGGGTGTATATATCATGTTGAATGCTGGAATCAGGTGTGGAACTGAGTCTTGAATCCTGGCATTCTCTTATGGGATGCTGATCTCTGAACCTGTACCTTAACTGCTGGGCTAAACACCTACCCCTAAAATTGGTTTATTGTCACAGTTTCATTTCTTCATTTTGTCACTAGGGTTAAAGTGTACTTTTATAATTAGTTTGTAATAACATAATAGCATTTTTCTTTTTCCTTTTCTCTTGGGGCTTATGTTAGTTTGTTTATTTCTTGTTTCTTAAAACTTGTCTTCCCTAGAAATACAGAAGTTATTAAAGTGATTTTAGCAAAAATATGTTTTTGTCTTTTGTGATTGGACTGAATTACATGTCTCTTTCCCAAATCTTTCTGCTCTCTGCTCTACTTGTGTACTACTAGCTCTTACAAGGCAGGTCTTCAGTAGAATTATTGTCTTTCCCAATATACACTAACTTATCCTATTCTCTTGTTGTGTAACTTATTAATTCTATGCTTATGATTTACTGAATAAATTATATAGTGAGCAAACAGAGATAAGGTCTAACTTTTAAAATATGTGTGGCATGGGGATTTGGCACAGTGATTGATTCCCTCTGGGATTCCTGCTTTCTACCCTACAGTGTCTGAGTATGCATACTGACTGCACTCCCAATCCAGCTTCTTCTGATCTGCACGCTGGGAGGCAGCAGAGAGTGACACAAGTAGTTGGATTGTTATCTCCCATGTGGAAGTTGGATTGCTATCTCCCACGTGGTAGATCCGGGTGGAGTTCCTGGCTCCTAGCTTTGGTCTGGCCAAGTCCTGGCCTTTCAGGCATTTGAGGAGTTAAGAGCACAGGGAAGAGTCCCTGCCCCTTTTTCTCTCTCACTCTGTCTCCCAGTCACTCTCATTCTCTACCTTTAAAACAAAATGAAAAGTAAATAAAAGTTTAAATATTAAAAATGTGGGGCCTGCACCGTGACTCACTTGGTTAATCCTCCGCCTGCAGCGCTGGCATCCCTTATGTGCACTGAGTTCTAGTCCCCAGTTGCTCCTCTTCCAGTCCAGCTCTCTGCTGTGGCTCGGGAAGGCAGTGGAGGATGGCCCAAGTGCTTGGGCCCTACACTCGCATGGGAGACCAGGAGGAAGCACCTGGCTCCTGGCTTCGGATCGGCATAGTTCTGGCCGTAGCGGCCATTTGGGGGGTGAACCAATGGAAAAAGGAAGACCCTTCTCTCTGTCTCTCACTCTCACTGTCTGTAACTCTACCTCTCAAATAAAATAAATACAATTTTAAAAAAATAAATATTAAAATGTAAAATTTACATGGTTCTTTATTTTGTACAGATTAACTCAGCAGTACAATAAGCAAATAATTTTATGATGGATGTTTAATAAACAAGCATCTCCTTATGTGGGGTTTAATAAATTCTATTACATGAATAAAGGTAGTTGTGATACAAAATTATCACATATCAAGGACAAGAACTCAGCAAGAAGCACTAACATAAGTTCTTCTTCAAGAACAGGCATGCATAATTCATAGAAATTGTTTTCCCATTAAATAATAAGACCATTAGATGTTTTTCGTGTATTTCTTTTTGAAAATATTTTATCCTTTAAATTATTGCTCAAATATGATTTTATTTTTAAAGTAACTGTTGCTGGGAGAAGACAGATTAATCTAATTAGAGAAAATCCTCATTAAGTCATATACTCTGATGGAGAAGCTGATAGAGCTGAAGTTTTTAATGCTTTTATCTAAAACCCTGATTTGAGTAAAAGGCTCAGAGGCACAGCTCTATAATTCCTGAGAACCAATGAAACATTTGGTGAACCTACAAAACCTTGTTTTATTTTTGCCACATCTTATTTGTACTTTGCCCTTCCATCTAGATTAATGTTTACCAAGATAAATCTTGTATTTCCTGTAGAATAGCCAAGAACCCGTCTCCCTTCTGGATGTGAGGTTCTGTAATAAGACAACTGGAAATTGTACCTTTTGTCTACACCCCTGCTTGCCCTTTCACACTGACATTTTGGGATGTGTTCACTACTTAGTTGACTCCAAAAATAACACACACTGCCTGTGCATGGAGTGCATGGCTTTGCTTTTTCCAAGAGGTCTGCATCTCCATGGAAACCAGACAGGAAGAAAAGAAAGGATAAATGCATGAAATTTCTGAGCTTTTAGAAACAACGCTGAATGTAGACCAACTGCCTCATCTGAATTCAGTCTGTGAAAACTAGTTGCCATCCTGACCCTGGACTGCTGGAGGAAGACATGCTACTCACTGGCTTCAGTCCAGGGGAAACACATTTCTGCCCCATACTGCACCTACTTGAAAGGCCACAAAGGCAGAATTTGAAATCTGAGAGCCTGGAAAATTTCTCTTCTGCCACTCTGGTGATCTGATTTTCACATTTTTATCCTGTAAAAAGAAAAATTAAAAAAAAAATCAGTTGTTAATCATTCCAAATGAATGTTGAAAATTATTTAAATCAGACTGAATGAACATTGCTTTGAAACCCCAGTAGAATCCTACACTAACAAAAGACCGAGTAGTAAGTGCTTATAAAATACAAACTTTGTTAACGGCAGAAAAGAGTATATTTCGTATTTCAATATTCAGAAGGCAAATGACTATAGCTTCAGGGGAAGAAAATTGTGCTTGTGTTAATGATCAGAACTTCTTCGAGGAATATGCAATTTTAATTTAGTTGACTTGAAAAATAACATAAAACTACATGCAAAATCCATCATGAAATGGAAGTTGGTTCTATTTGTAAGAACCCAACATGTTCTTTTGAAATAGGACATGAAAACAACATGATGGATTGTACTAATGGTGTACCTGTACTCACTTCCACCATGATCCCAGCACTCTAGCATTTTAATCACTTCACTTCATTAAAATGAATATTGCTTTCCTAATCTGTGTCCTCTGTGTTCCAGAAAAATGCCTATAGGCTGATGCGATTTGGGGCCATTCTGCATATGTTTATCTTTTAAGCCATATCCAATGTGGTAGTTGAAATGTTGGTTAAAACTCTACTAAATGTAGTAAGCTGATTATGTATGCAAGAACGAATTATTCTTTTCCAGAGTCGAAAAAATAATAGGTGTATCAAGCTTATTTTGCCATCACAGATTTACATACAGCCACCAAGTCACAATGTCTGGTATCTGACATAAATAAAGTCACTCAAAGATAAGAGAAAATTAAAGAAAACATGTGTCCGAAGTAAAAATAGGTCAATTGAGTAGACCATGGCATGTGCTAACTCATAAAGATTTTCCTCTAGTTTTCCTAGACTTAGGGAAGATTTTGCACATTAGAGATGATTATAAGGGATGAGAAATATAATAAAGGAAAAACATCAAGAGATGCTAAAAAACAGAGGATGGGTCATGAGATGAAAAGGTAATATAAGTTGTAATGGCGAATATTTTCTCCAATCCTTCACAGAGATTGTTGTTATATGATAGCAGACTGAAGAGAAGCCTCATCCATAACATTTCAGAAACCATCACTGCAATGAAAAAAAAAATAAAAACACTTGTTGATAGTGGATGAGTGGTGAATTTGATGAGTGTTTAATTAAAGAATATTTACAAGGTAATTTAGGAATCAATGAGAATTTGAAGGTAAGAATTTCAGCCTGAAGTCTCTAAAATGCTCTGAATACTTTATCACTTTTATCCCTGTTGTGACTTTGTGACCTTATAAAATTGTTGCTGTTTTTCCTTTGAATCTTTAATTCTCTTATACTCCACTTTTCCATGGCTAATTGTCAAGACAACTAGAAAATAAAGACACAAAACAATTGTGTTTCAAGCTTTAATAAAGGTTTTCCCATTTATAAAAGAGACACAGACCGAATACCTGTTGAGGTACTTTCATCATATTTCTCTTCTGCACACCTATCCAACACCCACACCCTGCGTACCAACCACCTCTACACACATACGAATACACATGGGAAAGGATACCGCAGATGAATGGGGAGAGACATGGCTCTCTGTTACGGGTTCCTGCTCTATGTTCCACTTCTGGTGTGATCTGTTAGTAGTAGGGATAATATCTACACATCCATTGGGGATCTGAGAATATACATGGTATTATTCCATTTCTATTCTTCCAGGGCTCACAGAAACTGTCTGGTTTACCATGGATCCACGATGTGGGGGTGGAGCATGGATGCAGATGTGTCAGTGTCAAGTGAGAAAGGCAGCCTCATGAGAGCTTCACATGCTCCAACAGAGCATGCAGGGTATATGGTGAAATACGATGTCAAAATCCTGGTGTCCTGGAGGACTCTATCTCCCCAATGAGCAGCAGCATTTCAATGATAATGGAGCCCAAAGCCATAGGTAGGGCGGGGATGGGGAGAACAGACAAGGTTCATAGATGCCAGCTAGGATAGACTCAGTTTGCACCTTGGAGACCTGGAAAGATAGTGAACTGTAGTACCGAGTTCTGTGCTTGAAGTTAGACAAGTTTCTTATTTTTTTGTGTATATGATTCAAGTACCTTATCTATAAAATGTAGAGAGGATTAAGTATATCAACACATAAATAAAGCATATTGAAAAACAACTGCAATGAGTGAAGGACCAAAGAAATAGCAGCTAATTATCATTATTTACCAAGTAGGAAAGACACTTAGGAAGAGATGGTTTCTATTACATCTAGAGTTCTCATCATATCCCTGGTTTCCAAAGTCATGCTTTGACCTACATAAATCCTTGGAAATGAACACAGATCCCTGGGAGAGGGGGACAGGGTGAGAGATGGAAAAACCCAAATAAACTGTGCTCATCTGGTGTTGACTGTGATGCACAAGATCTCTCCTAATAGAGACTAAGTTGATTTATAGAAAAATATATTGCATCATTTAAATAAGTGTGTGTATTTGATAATTCATACCTGATAAACTCTTATTTTATATGGTTCTAATTTTTCCCACTCAATTTTGTCTTAGTTACTCATATTCTTTGGCCCCCTATTATCTCATCATAAAATTTTCAAATATATGAACTTCTTAAATGCATGGAGTAAGCCTGGATTATTATGCCTTTTGTGATTTAAGGAAAAAGGACTTCTAAATGTTTCATAAATAAAACAAGAATAGTCAATTACTGAGAGTTCCTCAGATACCCAGTTACCAGTCGTATCTATTTATCATCTATCTATGTCAATCATGGGGATATCTAAAAGGAGATCTACTGTAGGATATTGGTTTATGAGATAAGGAGGTTGGGAAGTCACACAGTCTGCCATTTGCAAGAAGGAAACTCTGAAAAGTCAGAATAGGGCATGAAGACCTCATCGTCAGAGCGATAGTGTAGATACCAGAGTGGTTCCAAAAACCTAAGGACCAGCAGTATTCTAAATCTTCAGACATCCTAGGGCAACTGGTCAAGCAAAGACTGAACTCAATCTTTCTCCTCCTTTCTTTTCTTTTTTGTTTTTTAACTTTTATTTAACAAATATAAATTTCCAAAGTACAGCTTATGGATTACAGTGGCTCCCCCCCATAACTTCCCTCCCACCCGCAACCCTCCCATCTCTCACTCCCTCTCCCATCCTATTCATATCAAGAATCATTTTCAATTATCTTTATATACAGAAGATCAATTTAGTATATATTAAGTAAATATTTCAACAGTTTGCACCCACATAGAAACACAAAGTGTAAAGTACTATTTAAGTACTAGTTATAGCATTAATTCACATTGTACAACACATTAAGGACAGAGATCCTACATAAGGAGTAAGTGCACAGTGACTCCTTTTGTTGACTTAACAAGTTACACTCTTGTTTATGGCGTCAGTAATCACCCTAGGCTCTTGTCATGAGTTGCCAAGGCTATGGAAGCCTTTTGAGTTCGCTAACTCTGATCTTATTTAGACAAGGTCATAGTCAAAGTGGAAGTTCTCTCCTCCCTTCAGAGAAAGGTGCCTCCTTCTTTGATGGCCTGTTCTTTCTACTGGGATCTCATTCTCAGAGATCTTTCATTTAGATATTTTTTGTTGGTTTGTTTGTTTGTTTGTTTTTTGCCAGATTGTCTTGGCTTTCCATGCCTAAAATACTCTCATGGACTCTTCAGCCAGATCTGAAGGCCTTAAGGGCTGATTCTGAGGCTAGAGTTCTGTTTAGGATATCTGCCATTCTATGAGTCTGCTGTGTATCCAGCTTCCATGTTGGATTATTCTCTCCTTCTTTAATTATGTCAGTTAGTATTAGCAGACACTAGTCTTGTTTATGTGATCCCTTTGACTCTTAATCCTATCATTATGATCAATTGTGAACTTAAACTGATCACTGCGACTAGTGAGATGGCATTGGTAGATGCCACCTTGATGGGATTGAATTGGAATCCCCGGCACGTTACTAACTCTACCATTTGGGGCAAGTCAGATAGAGCATGTCCAACACTGTACATCTCCTCCCTCTCTTATTCCCAATATTTTATTTATTTATTTTTTTGACAGGCAGAGTGGACAGTGAGAGAGAGAGACAGAGAAAAAGGTCTTCCTTTTGCCGTTGGTTCACCCTCCAATGGCCGCCGCAGCCAGTGCGCTGCGGCCGGCGCACCGCGCTGATCCGATGGCAGGAGCCAGGTGCTTATCCTGGTCTCCCATGGGGTGCAGGACCCAGGTACCTGGGCCATCCTCCACTGCACTCCCTGTCCACAGCAGATAGCTGGCCTGGAAGAGGAGCAACCGGGACAGAATCCGGCGCCTCGACCGGGACTAGAACCCGGTGTGCCGGCGCTGCAAGGCGGAGGATTATCCTAGTGAGCCGTGGCACCGGCCCCCACTATTTTATTTAACAGGGATCACTTTTCAGTTAAATTTAAACACCTAAGAATAAATGTGTGTTAATTACAGAGCTCGATAATAACAATAAGTAGAACACAAAAAACACTAAAAGGGATAATGTATTAAAATGTTCATCAACATTCAGGACAAGGGCTGATCAAGTCCCTGTTTCTCATAGTGTCCATTTCACTTTAACAGGTTTCCTTTTTTGGTGTTCAGTTATTTGTCACAGATCAGGGAGAACATATGATATTTGTCCCTTTGGGACTGGCTTATTTCACTCTGCATGATGTTTTCCAGGTTCCTCCATCTTGTTGCAAATGACCGGATTTCGTTGTTTTTTACTGCTGTATAGTATTCCATAGAGTACATGCCCCATAATTTCTTTATCCGGTCTACTGTTGATGGCCATTTAGGTTGATTCCAGGTCTTAACTGTTGTGAGTTGAGCTGCAATAAACATTAAGGTGCAGACTTCTTGTTTGTTTGCCAATTTCATTTCCTTTGGGTAAATTCCAAGGAGTGGGATGGCAGGGTTGTATGGTAGGGTTATCTTCAGGTTTCTGAGGAATCTCCAGACTGACTTCCATAGTGGCTTGACCAGTTTGCATTCCCACCAACAGTGGGTTAGTGTCCCTTTTTCCCCACATCCTCGCCAGCATCTGTTGTTGGTAGATTTCTGTATGTGAGCCATTCTAACTGGGGTGAGGTGAAACCTCATTGTGGTTTTGATTTGCATTTCCCTGATTGCTAGTGATCTTGAACATTTTTTCATGTGTCTGTTGGCCATTTGGATTTCCTCCTTTGAAAAATGTCTATTGAGGTCCTTGGCCCATCTCTTAATCGGGTTGTTTGTTTTGTGATGTGGAGTGTATTGATCTCTTTGTAGATTCTGGTTATTAATCATTTATCTGTTGCACAGTTTGCAAATATTTTTCCCATTCTGTTTGTTTCTCTTCACTTTCCTGACTGTTTCTTTTGTGGTACAGAAACTTCTCAATTTGATGCAATCCCAATTGTTAGTTTTGGCTTTGACTCCCTGTGCCTCTGGAGTCTTTTCCAAGAAGTCTTTGCCTGTGCCTATATCTTGCAGGGTTTCTCCAATGTTCTCTATTTGATGGTGTCGGGTTGTAGATATAGATCTTTAATCTATGATCTTTAATCTATTGAGTGGATTTTTGTGTAATGTAGGGGTCTTGCTTCATGCTTCTGCACGTGGAAATCCAGTTTTCCCAGCACCTTTATTGAAAAAACTGTCCTTACTCCAGTAATTGTTTTTAGATCCTTGATCAAATATAAGTTGGCTGTAGATGTTTGGGTTGATTTCTGGTATTTCTATTCTGTTTCGTTGGTCTATCCATCTGTTTCTGTATCAGTACCATGCTGTTTTGATTACAACTGCCCTGTAGTATGTCCTGAAATCTGGTATTGTGATGCCTCTGGCTTTGCTTTTGTTGTACAAGATTGCTTTAGCTATTTGAGGTCTCTTGTGTCTCCATATGAATTTCAGCATCAGTTTTCCCAGATCTGAGAAGAATGTCTTTGGTATTTGGATTGGTATTGCATTGAGTCTATAAATTACTTTTGGGAGAACGGACATTTTGATGATATTGATTCTTCCAATCCATGAGCATGGAATTTTTTTCCATTTTTTGGTATCGTCTTCTATTTCTTTCTTTAAGATTTTGTAATTCTTATCGTAGAGATCTCTAACGTCCTTGGTTAAGTTTATTCCAAGGTATTTGATTGTTTTTGTGTCTATTTCGAATGGGATTGATCTTAGCAGTTCTTTCTCAGCCATGGCATTGCCTGTGTATACCAAGGCTGTTGATTTTTGTGCATTGATTTTATATCCTGCTACTTTGCCAAACTCTTCTATGAGTTCCTATAGTCTCTTAGTAGAGTTCTTTGGATTCCCTAAATAAAGAATCATAACATCTGCAAAGAGCGATAGTTTGACTTCTTCCTTCCCAATTTGTATCCCTTTAATTTCTTTTTCTTGCCGAATGGCTCTGGCTAAAACTTCCAGAACTATATTGAATAGCGGTGCTGAGAGTGGGCATCCCTGTCTGGTACCAAATCTCATTGGAAACGCTTCCAACTTCTCCCCATTCAATAGGATGCTGGCCGTGGGTTTTTCATAAATTGCTTTGATTGTATTGAGGAATGTTCCTTCCATACCCAGTTTGCTTAGAGTTTTCATCATGAAAGGGTGTTGTATTGTATCAAATGCCTTCTCGGCGTCTATTGAAATATTCATATGGTTTTTCTCCTGCAGTCTGTTAATGTGGTGTATCACATTGATCGATTTGCGAACATTGAAACATCCCTGCATACCAGGGATAAATCCCACTTGGTCTGGGTGGATGATCTTTCTGATGTGTTGTTGTATTCTATTGGCCAGAATTTTATTGAGGTTTTTGTGTCTATGTTCATCAGAGATATTGGTCTGTAATTTTCTTTCAGTGCTGCATCATTTTCAGGCTTATCTCCTCCTTTCTTTTCTATTCAGTCCTTCAGTTGTTTGGGTAGAGACAATCCACACCACAGAGGGAGATGACGTTTGTGAACTATGCTATACTTGGTCTACATATTCCAAAGCTAATCTCTTCCAGAGATACCTTCACAGACACATATAGGCATTGCAAGGCTGAGGCAAGTTGGAATGTAAAATTCATAATCACAAATGATATTGCAGTCTTCCTAGTTGAATGTTTAGGATTGTGAATAGAAAGTGTACTGCATGCAGAAAGCAAAGCTGTTCCTTTTGGAAATTCCATCATCATATCACATCTTTTTGATAATATACTAACCAATTCCCACAATTTTAAAATATATTGAGAAGTACATACCATTAATTAATGTATCCACTTATTCATCCCTTCATTCACTCATTCCTGCATTACTAAATTATTGAGGGGCCAGTGCTATGGCAAAGTGGTTTAAAGCCCCAGCCTGCAGCACCAGCACCCTATGTTGGCACTGGTTCAAGTTGGCTGCTCCACTTCTGATCAGCTCTCAGATAATGCACCTGGGAAAGCAGTGGAGGATGGCGCAAGTCCTTGGGACCTTGCACATGTGGGAGACCCTGAAGAAGTTCCTGGCTCCTGCCTTCAGATTGGCTCAGCTCTGACTGTTGCGACCATCTGGGGAGTGAACTAGCAGATGGAAACCTCTCTGTTTGTCTCTACCTCTCTCTGTTACTCTTTCAAGTAAACAAGATAAATGTTTAAACATTATTTATTATTAAACATCTTTTGTAGGGATACTTTTTGAAAAATCTCCTTTTGGTTGGGGGCTCATGAAACACAACTGGAATCACTAAATTAAGATCTTTCATGAACAAGTGGTATAATCAGATATTTTCACATTATGCATACTACTTAGATTAAAAATTAAAATGCTTTTGAAAAGATATTATTAATTTTTTTTTACATTTTGTTTGAATAAATATATGAAGTTACATAGAAGCCAACATGATGAGGTGTCTTGAAAGAATATTTAATTTTTGATGATTTGGAAGAGATATTCTGTAATCTTAAGTTTCTCACTTCTTTTGCATTTTCTTTTGGATTTAGTGGATGTGCAAAAATTACTTTCAGCAGTAGTCATCAGTTGTCATAAATCATCATCACCATAAACATTTACCTTTCATCTAATTTGTTTGTGAAAACGTGCAAGAGAAACTGAGAAGGGAATCAAGGCCAAGAGGAAGAGTAATTCTCACAAATCAGAGGTATTGCTTTGAAAATTGCTGGCTGATTTAAAAAAAGAAACCCACACATTTAATTTTATTTAATTTACAGAAAACAGTGTGCCTGTGTTTGATTTTTCTGGGCAGTGACACAACTGAAAATTAATATTAATGGACACCAGGAATTCTGAATATATGCTCTGATTTTATTAACACACATGAAACTGTAGCAGCTTTCCAGAGCATTCCAGCTAGTATCTACATGTGTGGCTTTATATTGGTTAAGAACAATGTGTAAAGATCAACTCTGTTTCTACTTTCCTTTGAACAAATTCAAAAAGAACTACTCTGCCTTTAAGACTGTGATATCAATGACTCTAGTTTTTCTTGAGAACAGCTGTATGTTATTGAAAAGAGTGATAAAAGCATTAAACAGAACTTAGTTGTATCCCCTCATAAGTACTTTTGTAGTTTAAAATCTTAACACTTGCCAGAAACTAAAATGTACCAAAATATTGCTCCAAATTAGCTTTAAATATTTAAAAGCAATTATATAAAAAAGTGTCAAATAAATAAAAAGGAAATTTTTTAAACTTGGAAAATTTGCTTTCTAATTAAAGAACGTAGATGTTTCCCCAAGGTCATGCCATCCTACTTTAGGCAACAAAATTTAACAACTCTACTTTTGACATATAGAAAGTTATAATAAGTGAATTCAGCCTTTTAATAATGCACATTTTCCTTTAAATGTGAACTAAGTAGTGTAAAGGGCATTGGGGTTGATAAAAAGACTTTATCCCAGGGCCAGTGTTGTGTAGTGGGTAAAGCTGCCTGCAGTCCAATGCTGCCATCCCATTTGGGTTCTGGTTCCTTTCCTGGCTGCTCTTTCTGATCCAGCTCCCTACTAATGCCTTAGGAATAGCAGCTGAATATGGCACAGATGTTTGTACCCCTGCCACCCATGTGGGAGACCCGGATGAAGCTCCTAGCTCTTGATTTACGTATGGCCCAGCTGGCCATTGTGGTCATCCAGGGAATGAACCAGTTGACAGAAGTTCTCTCTCTCTGTCTCCCTCTGAGTCTCTCTCTCTTTCTGTGTCTCTCCCTATCTCTTTGTAACTCTGCCTTTCAAATGAATAAATAATTTTTTTAAAGACTTCATCCCTGCTTTTTCTTACATAAACTCAGCAATATGAACTCATACTGCCAAGATGTCATTGGCTACTGAACTAAAATATACCACTTCCTCAGAGAATGTACACATATCTACAAGCTGAGCACCTCCAACCCAAAATTACATAACCTGATGTGATTCTAAATCTGAAACTGTTTGAGCATAGAGATGTTGTCACAAGTGGAAAATTATGCCCCTGACCTCACGTGATGGGTTCCAGTCAAGATACAGGTGCACTAACAAACATTATATAAATTACCTTCAGGCTGTGTGTATGAGGTGTATATGAAGCCAAAATTAATTTCATGTTCGGATATGGGTCCCATTTTCAAAATATTTTCTTTTATATATATATATATATATATATATATATATATATATATATGCATAGATTCCGAAGTTCAAATATCTCCCGAATCTGAAATATTTCTGATCCCAACTTTTCAGGAAAGGGATATTCAAACTGTTTTATAATGTATGAAAAATAATATGGCAGTAATACACTATAAAATCTATATTATATTAAAATTAAAATGTATGCAAGAATATATATTTGCAAAATTATTTAATAAGTTTATTAAGAGGTATTTATTAACATACCTTTGCCACAATATAAATATTTAGTGTTTTTCTACTAATCATTCAGCAATGCTATTATTTTTATTTGGTGTTCATTTATTAAATAAATTAAAATAATTTTTCTAAATAATTTTAACTTTTTTAGATTTTTTAAAAAAATTTGCTTTAATTTTTATTAACTTTCTTTTTAAACATTTAAATTTTCCATTTTCATATTGAAAGTCTTCTAATCTGTTTACCGTTATAACTTTTACTTTCCTGAACTTCCTTGTTACATGCACCTTGCTCATTTTTAGGATCTTCTGACATAAGAATCCTGTAATATCCTTAAAGCTGCATCCCCTTTGAATGAACATTTATGGCACTAGAAAGGATTGTGCATTAAGAGAATTAGCATAACCCTTTGTGAATCTGTTTAATGCTGTCATGATTCTTGTTAAATAGTTTTAGAGATATAGGGAAATAAGACAGATATGATCATCTCACTTTTGATATGTTAATTTTGCATGAACACAGGAAAATTCCATTTTCTTCTCTTATTCAAATAGAAATGCTTTCTCTTTTATACTTATTGCTAAAGGCAGAATTTCGTTGTTCAGTAGATGTCACTGCAAGGCTGTGGTACTGTCATTTTATGTTCTTATGAATTTGAAATATATTTTCAATCATCTTAATAATAAAATATATTTTAATGATAAACTTCAAATTAAGATAGAAAGGGAAATAGATCATATTTTAAATAAAATAACTACTTTAAGATAACATAATATACAAACTTCATACATTTTCATTATGATATAGTTCTGAATGGTATGAAATATGTACCAAAATATAGTAATTTCCAATTAAATAATCATACCATGTTCATCAATATGGCTTAATAAATTGTAAAAAGGAGATTTAATAGCTTTTTATCTGTCATTATCTGAGTAACAGTTTATGAAAGAAAACCTCACTTATGTATTTTTCGTTTCTGAACTTTCTTATATAAAAGAAACGTGTCTAGTGTGGTATAATTTTTATTTAAGAATAGGAAGTTTATAGAAACAGCAAGTCATTCTTCCTCATTTTTTCTACAAAGCATTCCCCAGAAAGTCTGAATTTTATATTAAACTTAACTTCTCCTTTTGATTCTTAAATATCCACTACCTTAAGTTTCTATAAAGCTCTAGATCAACAAATGTCTCAATAGTCTCATTTTTTAGTAATATCAAGCACATCGCTTCTCAGCTTTTTGGCTAAGATCAAGTATAGTAATCAAAAACATATTTTTTGTGACACAAATCTTTATTCTTTTTAAAAAATTTTGCTTGATAAAAGGAGACCATTTGAATTTTATATCAAATTAACCTTACAATACATTGATTAAGAAAAAAAGAGCAGCCCATTCTTTTTCTCTTTCTCCTCTCCTCTCCTCTCCTCCCTCCTCCTCTCCTCTCCTCTCCTCTCCTCTTCTTTTCAAGATTTATTTATTTATTTGAAAGTCAGAATTGCACAAAGAGAGAAGAAGATACAGAGAGAGAGAGAGAGGTCTTTCATTCTCTGGTTCACTTCCCAGATGACCCATGCCGATCTGAAACCAGGAGCCAGGAGCTTCCTTTGGGTCTTCCCATGGGGATGCAGGGGTCCAAGGACTTGGGCCATCTTCAAAACTTTCTCAGGCCATAGCAGAGAGCTGAATCAGAAGTGGAGCAACTGGTTCTCGAACTGGCACCCATATGGGATGCCAGCCCTGCAGGCATTGTCTTTACCCGCTACCCCAACCTGCTACCCCACAGTGCCGGCCATGAGCATCATATTCTTAATAATTGTCACACCTTTGAGAATGGGATTATTAGATTTCAGGTCTAAGTCAAAATTATTTTTAAGATTTTTTTTTAGTTAGTAGAAACAACTAAATTCCAACCCCCCCCCCCAAAGAAACTCTTTATTTAAGGAATACAAACTTCATGCATTTCATAAATACAACTTTAAGGATATAGTGATAATATAGTGATTCTTCCCTCCATACCTGCCCTCCCAACATCACTTCCATCTCTCCTCCTCCTCTGTCTCCCATTCCTAGTCACATTCTCCATTAAGATTCATTTTTGATTAACTTTATACACAGAAGACCAACTCTATACTAAGTAAAGAGTTAAAAATTTGCACACACACACAAAAACAAACAACCATACAAAAACTGTTCCTCAACAGTGGAGATAAGTTCTGTTCAAAGTTTTTGCATCTTGAAGTTAATTTCACTTATTTCTTTTTTTCTGTAGAAAGTTAATTAATTTTAAAGAAGCACCGAATGATACATCTTTTGCAAGCACTTAGACATAATTGTAATACATCTCTTTGAGAACAGAGGTACTGCATGTAAAGTTAGTGCATAGTGACTCTAATTGTTAATTTAACAGTTAACACACTTATGTATGAAGTCAGTGATCACCCAAGGCTCTTGACTTGAGCTGCCTAGGCTATAGACACCTTTTGAATCCACAAACTCCATCAGTATTTAGACAAGGCCATAAGCAGAGTGGAAGTTCTCTCCTCCTTTCAGAGAAAAGTACCTCTTTCTTTGATGACCACTTCTTTCCACTGGGGTATCACCCACCAAGATCCTTCTTTAGGACATTTTTGCCACAGTGTCTTGGATTTTTCATGCCTGAAATGCTCTCGTGGGCTTTTAAGCCAGACAAGAATGCCTTAAGGGCTGATTCTGAGGTCAGAGTGCTACTTAGACTGTCTTTTTATGAGTCTGTTTTGTGGACTGCTTCCCATGTTAGAGCATTCACTCCTTTTTTAAAAAATTTATTTGACAAGTAGAGTTATAGACAGTGAGAGAGAGAGAGACAGAGAGAAAGGTCTTCCTTCCGTTGGTTCACCCCCAAAATGGCCGCTATGGCTGGAGCTGCACTGATCCGAAGCCAGGAGCCAGGTGCCCCTTCCTGGTCTCCCATGCAGTTGCAGGGACCCAAGCACTTGGGGCATCCTCCACTGCCTCCCTGACCACAGCAGAAAGCTAGACTGGAAGAGGAGCAATTGGGACTAGAATCCTTTGCCCATATGGGATGCTGGCGCAGCAGGTGTAGGATTAACCAAGTGAGCCACGGTGGCAGCTCCATCACTCCTTTTTAATTCTATCTATTATTATTAGCATACAGTTAATCATCCATATGATTATTTAACATTTAAGATGGTATTTTTATCAACCAGCTTAAGGGGATTTGGGGTCCTAAGGAAAGTTTTTAAACTGTCACCTTAGAAGTAAGTCTGTAGGAATGTATACAGAAATATACAGCTTTACATTTACAAACTTTATATTCTTCATAATTACAACTTTAGGATCATGGTGATTCTTCCTACTGTACTCACTCTCCCACCCACACTCCCACCCATCTACCTCCTCCCTCTCTTATTCACATTCTTATTTTTTACTGAGATCTATATTCAATTGATTTTAGACACATATATTTATGTTAAGTAAAAAGATCGACAAATAATATGGGAAAAAACAACTGTTCCCCAACAGTCAATACAAGGGGTTGTTCAAGTCATTGCTTTTCAAAGTCTCAATTTCATTTCTACAGATTTTCTTTTAGATGCTCTATTATTTATCACAGGTAAGGGAGAATATATGGTATTTGTCCCTTTGGGACTTTCTTATTTTACCAAGTATGATGTTTTCCAGATTCATCTATTTTGCTTCAGATGACTGGATTTCATTTTTCTTTTTACCACTGAGTAATATTCCATGGTGCACATATCCCATAATTTCTTAATGCCTGTCTTCAGTTGATAGGCATTTTGGTTGATTCCATGTCTTAGCTATTGTGAATTGAACTGCAATAAACATGAAGGTGCAATTAACTCTTTCATATACTGATTTCATTTCCCTTGGTAAATTCTCAGGAGTGGGATGGCTGGGTCATATGGTAGGTCTACATTCAGATTTCTGAGGTATTTCCATTCTATCTTCCATAGTCAAACACACATTTTTTTTTTTGGAAGATTCCTTTCTATGCTCATTTGAATGCTCTTCTAAGCAATTATTTGCATTTCTAAATTCTTATTAATACTATTATGTTAACACTCTATTACCTGGAACCTATGGTGTGATTTCAAAGTGAAATGAGGTACATTGTTTATTAATAATGCTAAACATTGATGATGTTAACTTGCTACAATGTTTAGTTTATGCTTGCTATACTCTAGCCCTTTTCCAAACAGTTCAGATATTTTTAACATTGCATTCAATGCTATATTTATGTGGGTAATCTGACAGTAACTATAAAACTTTCAAACTCAGTTTCACCAAGCCCAGTGCAGATTTTCCTTGCCTGATGTTTCTTCTGGCACAGATGCTCCAGGATTCAAGGCACCTATTATCCTAACTCAGTCAAATTTTACAATTTGTCCTCCAAATTTCCAGAGTGAGGTAGGAGAAAATGGAGAGCAGGTATGTCAGATATTGAACCACCTTGAATATCGTACTCTGCCACATCCCTTCATGGTTCATTGGCCAGAAAATTCCAAATATCACCAAATGAGGCAGGAGGGTTGGAAAATTTGGAAAAACTTGTTTTTCCTCTGTATAATTTAAATATCTGTGTTATAAAACATACATATAGAAGGTAATACTCACCTCTCAGTTTTTCTAATAAAACAAAAAAATACTGGTCTGTAGATTTTAACGGTTTCTTTCCCACTGCTTATGAGATTTTTGAGATTATCTCAAAAGTTTACTATCTCTATTTCTACTAAGAATAAAAAATAGTTAATTACCAAAATAGGATTTTATAGAAAATTGAATGGTAAATGTCTTACTGAAATGGTTCTTACTTAAATATCTTATCTAAAATACTGAATTTACAGTGAAATAAATCCCTCCAATGGACTGAATAATAAGTTGTTTGATTAAAAATGGGATAATATAGTAGCAATTATACATTGTATTTAAAATAACTGTGCTGATCTTGCTGGGGGCACACCTTTGTCAGGAGTTACTTATTATGTAACTCTTGTTTTTTTAAATTTTATTTAATGTTTACAAATTTTATGTATTCAATATATTCGAGTTCAGGAACACAGTGATACTTTCTAGCCTGCACTCCCTCCTGCTCATGCCCCGACCCTACTCCCATTCCCATTCTTATTTTTTACAAAAATCCATTTACAGTTAAGTTTATACTCATAAGATTAACCCTACACTAATAATGTGATCCTTTCTTAAGTTATTGATCCTCCCCTGGTCCATTCTGAGCACAAAGATTCTTACACACCTTTATTAGAGTATTAGCATGCATGCCGGAATTTAGCTGTACTGTTGCAATTCATTAAAATAGAGATTAAATTTCTAACATTTATAAATAAAACCCAAAAGATATTTGACATTAATTTAAACTAAGTTACTGCTAGTGTTGTGGAGTAGTGGGTTAAGCTGCTGCTAACAATGTTGGCACCCAATATAGGCAGCAGTTCAAGTCCTGGTTGCTCTATTTCCAATCCAGCTGCCTGATAATGAGCCTAAGAAAGCAACAGAAGATGGTCCAAATCCTTGGGCTCCTGCCAGTCATGTGATAGGCTCAGAAGAAGCTTTTGGCTTCAGCCTGGCCCAGCCCTGGCTGTTGTGCCCATTTGTGGAGTGAACCAGTGAATGGAAGCTCGCTTTCTCTCTTTCTCTCTCTCTCTCACTCCATTTCTCTGTAACTTTGCCTTTCAAATAAATAAACAAATCTCTTAAAAATAAGTTACTAAGTTAATAGTTAATATTATGTCAAAAGTTGTGAAATTTTGTTACCTTGAAGCCAGAATTAACAATTCTGTAAATTATATTATATATAAATTAATGGAAATTATTTCTACTCTAAATATATTTGAAATATTCAGTCCTATAAATGCATTTCTATTTGACATGAGTTTGATTGTGTGTGTGCATATGTGTACCTATCTAACTAACCAACATTAGTTTCCCAGATAATAAAGCAACAGAGTCAATTTTTTTTTGCTTTATCATGTCTTGTTTACATCACAAAGAAAGATCTCAGTCAATATTCATGTGAGGACATTGCTTAATGCATTTTTTGTATCTTTGAAAAATTGTCAAGTAGCTTTAAAGGTTTTTCACCCTTGTTCAGAGACACAAAACAATTTATAAACTATTATCTTTATGAAGAGAAGTGAAATGAAGTGTTTGTTTTGTCAAGCTTTTAGCAGATTTTAGCTTAAATGGATTATTATACTTCTGATATGAAAGAGAAGAAAGGCTTTTTATAACTGCTACAACTCTATAGTCTCCAAAAAATGATTCAAATATTTTACTAGATTATTCCAGGAGGCAAAAGATATGTGAACTTTTTTTTTTAAAGGCATGTGGTTTTCTCTCTTGTGCAACATTTCTTGGTTTCCATCCCAATCCCTGCAAAGGGGCAGTGGTCAATGGTCAGGCTTGATTCCAATGTTACTGCTGTACAGTTGCTAATACACTACTAACCCATGCTGCCTCTGAGGTAGTGATACTTTCCTGTGATCACGATAAGCAGGTATTTTTTCTTCTTTAATTTATTTACTTGAAAGTGTCACACAGAGAGATGCAACAGCCAGTGTTAAGCAGGGAATTTCATTCGGGTCTCCCACACGGGTGACAGGGGCCCTAAACCCTTGGGCCATGTTCCGCTGCTTCTCCGAAACCATTACTAGGAGAAGCCGAGACGTGAATCTTCACCCATATGGTATGCTGGCATCACAGGCAACAGCTTTGCTTGTATACCAAAAGGCTGGTCCAAGATATTCTTTTACCTTAGGCAGACATAGCCAGAAAACAAGAAATATAGAAAACAAGCTATTCGACCTCATTTGTAAACTCCATGTGCAAATATAAGGGAGAATTTTGGAGTATCACTCTCTAGAGTATTTGTGTATGTACAGATTTCATTGATTTTTATAATAGAGATATACATTTGGTGAGAAGAGGAATGATTTTTCAAAGGATGAAATTCAGATGGCCAACAGACACATGAAAAGATGCTCAGGATCACTAGCCATCAGGGAAATGCAAATAAAGTTTGCCTTTGGAGGCAGCAGGTGATGGCTCTAGTAGTTAGATCTCTGCCAACTGGGTTAAGTTCCTGTCTCCCAGCGTCAGCCTGGCACAGACAGTTATTGCAGACAGCTGAGGCATGACCAACAGATGGGAGATATCTGTCTTGCCCTTTTTCTCTCACTCTCTCTCTCTCTTGCCTTTTAATTAATGAATAAAAAATAAGCTACCAAATAAACAAACATTAAGTATTCAGGAAGATATGCATGAATTACATGAAAATTCTCTGCCATACAAAGGACTTGAACATATGCAGAGTTTGGTGTTCGCTGGGAGTCCTGGAACAAATCGCTCATGGATACCAAATGATAATTATATGTAATGTTTATAAATTTAATAAATAAAGTTTTTAGCAATGCTGTTAGTAGTGTCACTTACTCTCATGTAAATCTTTTATGTATTGAACTTAAGAAAGTGACCCGGCCAGCACTGCGGCATAGCAGATAAAGCCGCTGTCTGCAGTGCCGGCATCCTATACGAGCGCTGGTTTCTAGCCCCAGCTGCTCCACTTCTGATCCAGCTCTTTGCAGTGGCCTGGGAAAGCAGTAGAAGATGGCCCAAGTCCTTGGGTCCCTGCACCTGTGTGGGAGACCTGGAAGAAGCTCCTGGCTCCTGGCTTCAGATCAGCTCAGCTCTGGCTGTTGCAGCTACTTGGGGAGTGAACCAGCAGATGAAAGACCTCTCTCTCTCTGCTTTTGCCTCTCTGTAACTCTGCCTTTCAAATAAATAAATAAATAAATAAATATTTTTTTAAAAAGTGACTTATTCTGTCTATTAAATAGAGTTATAAAATATTTCATGAGCTATTGGGAAAGTTTTATGTTTAAATACATTAGCTTTATGCTATGTGTGCATGAGATGATGGTGTATTTTTATGTATATATATATATATATGTATATATACTTTTCTGCAGTGACCATAGCAAATAATTTTATAATTAATATGTTTTAAAATTAATCATCCTCATGCATATATAAATCACAGATATAATTATGTTTATTATAAAATTAATTTAGGTTAATGCTATTAACTTCAAAAACATTTCAAGATTTTGCATCACTTGAAAAGTTACATTGGTATCTACCTTGAGGTCTAATTGAATTCTTATAAAATGGTATGTTTAATAAATAATCATCAAATAAACGGATAGGACAGAATTTGGCACTATACTTTGTCTTATGTCCTGTTAAAATTAAGATATTTTCATGCATTTCTAATAAAATTTAATTACAAGTGATTCATTCTGTTCTCTGGTAAATTTATTTGCTGTTCATTGAACTGCTTGAGAGTCCATTACTGCGATTTTTACTAGGAGGACGATTGCCTAACATCTCACACTGCATTAATTTAGGTTGTGAACTGATTCTGTGATAGAGAATATTAAATTTTCTCTCTACTGAATTTTTAGATTTAACGTGCTTCGTGTTTGGGGAAGTGTCTTTTAACTTCCAAATGGGCTGTTTCTAGGCAGACCATTAAGATTTGCCAGAAGGATGAGATACTCGGCACTGCTGGTGTGGTTTTATGACTAAAGTGATGCTTGTAAACCTCAAAGACATGCTGTCCACTGCCTGTGAATTAGGTCCCTGTGCCTGCTGGTAGGGGACGATATAAGAAATACAGTCAGACTTGAAAAGGGTCAGATTGGGAAGGTCACAGTTGATTTGGGCAGCATGAGAAACCCTTTGAAGCTTTCGTAGGCAGTGTGTGTTAAGCTCTCCTGGGCAGATTGTTTTTAGAGACTGGGATTCTTATCTGCAGTGCAATTTAAATAGGGACAGGTATAGTTATCTGTAGAGTTCCTGTAAAAATTTTAAGTCTGTAACTTGTGGCTTAAAAAGCTGGTACCAAAAGACAAAGTGTTTAAGAGATTATGTTGCAGTGTTGAGTTCAGCAGGAAGAAACTTATTTTGGCTTCTCTCTGTGCTAACATTATTATTTTTAAACTATTTTTTGACATGGCCATTTACCTACCTGAGCACCAGATTGCTCAAATAATTATAATTCATAATGGGTCCTCAGGGTTTGTAAATCTTTTAATTGACTACCCTAGGAATTATACATACATCAAAGCATAACCTTACAGGGAATAATAATGCATCATAACATAGAGATTGCATTTGAAAATATTGTTTTTTTCCCCTTCAGTGCTTTCTCATTCTGACATCTGAAATTGCTTTTCTCAAGTCGGTTGACAAGTTCAGATACAACATAGTTAAATGAGTTTCTGAGCATTTGAGGAAAGGATAAAGCTCGGTTTGTAATGAGTTATAACTCTGAAGAAGCAAAATAAAACCCAAAGTCTCGCATTCTACAGTTTTGCTAGGGAATTTTTCAAAGATTAATCCCCAAAAGCTCCCATTCAACTGGAAATAGAGGGAATGAGACACTGTTTGAGATATTATTTGGCTGGACTGTGATATCATATGGGAAACTGGAAGTTTTGAGAATTACTAACTCCATACAACGTTTCACACAGTCTTCTCTAACTTCTGGTCCCCCCCCCCTCCAGGAAGTCCTGAAATACTGAACTGTTCTTGTTTTTCACGGTCTTTATCAGGAGTAACAAATGTTACTCTTTTACAAATGCAAATTTTCTAACAATAGCAGTTCTGAAATCAATGTGGTTATCTGAATGATTAATTGGACCATAATATGTTAAGTTTTACCTTCCAGAGACAACATACATAAAATAATTGATAGACATTGAGATATGTGGGTTCTGTCATTATGGTGCAGAGGGTTGAGCCACTAGTTGTGATGCCAGCTTCCCATATCAGAGTGCAATTTCCAGGTCTGACTGCTTTGCTGCTGATCCAGCTTCCTGCTCATGTGCCTCGGAAGGCAGAAGAAGATGGCCTAGTACTTGGGCCTCTGCAATTCATGAGTGAGCCCTGAGTGAAGTTCTTGGCTTCTGGATTCCACCTGGCCTAGTCCTCTCTCTCTATTACTTTCCTTTTCAAATAAATAAATACATATATACATCTTTGAAAAATCCAGATGTATGACTTTGATTTTAACAAACCTTAAAGGATCACGTAATTTGCCTGTTACTTTTTACCTTTGCATTATAATTATAGAAGAAGTCAAGTAAAGACTCCGGAAATTTAATCTCTTCCTAGATTATTTCCATTTGAAAGTGATCATTATTCATTGTTAGTGGTACTTGAATTTCATCAAGTATTCTTAATCCATTATCATAGTATTAAGTTTGATAGAAAAAAATGCTTCCTTTCAAATAGTTATATATCATTTAAATTATAGGTATTGATATTAAATATGTATATTATTTCCCCATTAATATTGAAAAGGACATTTTTGTTAATAGACTAAAACCCAAGATTTAAATGACAAACTCAACAAACATACCTACTCCTTTCTCAGAATTCTTGGTTATGCAAATTTTACTAGATGGAGATGATTGGCAAAGAAAATTTTTTGGAACTTGGGTAGAGTACTTGTTGATCTAAAGCTTCATTTTTTTTTTGCAAAATCAGCTAACTATAGTTATTCCAACTTCATAGAATTCTGCTTTTTGCCAGCCTTCGTTCACTCATTTTATTTGTTTTCATGTCAACATTTAAGCTGGAATTTATAAATTAGCAGAATTCCAGGAAGAAACATCTACATTTTGCTTCTTCTTGTCAAGAACAAAGAATGAAATTTTGTTTCTGTTGTCCTGTGGCATCTTGTTAGATAAAAGTACAAGCTAATCTATAAGAAACACTCTATGAGATTAAAAAACAAATAAAATACATGGCCCCATTTCCAAGTCACTGACTCTTCACTTCAAAGCATAGGCTTTGAGGTTTATCAAAGGCTTACAGCTTTAGACTTGTCTTTGAAGAAACTATAGTCAAACACCCTGCAATGACACTTCATCAGTGTCAGCTCTAAAGCTTTAAAGGTGAGAAGTTAGAGTGTGAAATACTTAATACCCTGAAATGAAAGTATTAACACAGTTTTAACTACTGACTGTAGGTTGTTGGGAGACTGTAACCTGCCGTTACCACTCATCTCTCTCCTCATGTCAATTACATAGTAGACCTGAATAAAAAGTTTCTTGAATGAATCTTGAATATGATAGATAAGATGTTCAATAACAAGCTACCACTTAATGAGAATTTAAATGGAGCACTACAGTATGGGAGCTTACAATACATGATGACAATCTCAATGTGATAATGGGCAATGTCACTATTACCATTTTTATTGAGCATTCAATAGTTTTTTTTTTTTTTTTGCAATTTTTCTTCAGGGTAAAATTTGTAAAAATGCACAGTCAAAACATAAAATTGAATTTTTCTAAGTCTACTATACCATACAAAAATCATGTTGAAGTATTATAGAAAAGTTACACATTTGTTAAATTTTATGAAATATTAAGGTATCTCATTTCACAAAAGATTTGAGACTTATAATCTGAGATAAGTACCCACTTCAAGAGATTTACAAATTTGAAAACTTGATGCCTTTCAACGTAAACATTTACACTTATAAACTCTTCTTTCTTTTGTTTGAAAATGCTAGCACAATGAAATACAATTATTTCCTAATTTTTACATATGACCAGATGGAAATCCTGATATTTTGCTTTCTTAAGGAATTGATCCTTACTGAACAACATGTTACTGTCCGTGTCATACACATTGATTATTTCTTGAGTTCATGTGGAAAGCACAGGACAGAGACAGCAAATTCAAAAGCATCCTAAGGCAGCAAGGAAAAGACAAGGAGTGAATTCAAGCCAGTGTTGGACTAAAGGGCATAAGTTTGCCTGAAGACAGCTATTTAGTACTCTATGTATAGCTAACTTTTGCCATAAGAAGTAAGGCTACAAGTCCCAAACATTATTTAACAGAATACAAGCTGGAAAATTAAATTTGTACATGAGGTTTCTTAGTTTTTATAAGTTGTAAAATAGTTTGTAAATTTGAAAATTGTTCTAAGCCAAAACCAAAACCAAACTACAACAACAAAAGAACTAGGGCTAGGGAAGGATATCGCAGAAACACATGTGATTTTTAACCTCTGACCTGGGGATTAGTTATGTTCATTTAGAGCAGAAATAGGATCTCAGTAGAGTTGTATTCATTTAGTGTTACTAACAGTAATGAGGTTTTAGGAAGAAATCAATATAAGGTAACTTCAAAAGGTTTGTACAAATTGAAACTAAATGATGCTTATTTTGGTACAAAATGTTGAAATTCATGCAGAGTTTTCTCATAATATGCATTTTTCATGAAAATTTTGAACACCCATTATATTTATAAATTTTAAAAAATTTGGACACCAATGTAAATTTATTTTTAACTTCACTTTCCATAAGCTTTTGGAAATATCTTTATCTATGTAAAATATTTTTGAACATTTAACCTTAACCACTTTCTTGTGGTGATAGGCAAGTGTACATGTGGACTTTTTGGTGTTCTATGCTATTGTTAAGAAATCGGTAGTCTCAATCTGTATTTATTTCCCATTATATTTATTGTTATAAATAATTTGGTGAATTTAATATTAACAATATTTCAGCTTAAAATTTGTTAGCTACGGTATTACTCCATTTACTGAGATTTTTATTAATCAGTGTTTAATAATTTTCTTTTTTTTTTTTTTAATTTGACAGATAGAGTTAGTGAGAGAGAGAGACAGAGAGAAAGGTCTTCCTTCCATTGGTTCACTCTTTAAATGGCCACTGTGGCCAGAGCTATGCTCATCTGAAGTCAGGAGCCAGGTGCTTCCTCCTGATCTTCCATGCGGGTGCAGGGGCCCAAGCACTTGGGGCCATCCTCCACTGCCTTCCCTGGGCTACAGCAGAGAGCTGGACTGGAAGAGGAGCAACTGGGACTAGAACCCGGCACCCATTTTATAATTTTTAATCTATAGGGCAGGGTCTTTTTTTTTAACTTATGAAGGAGCTTCATAAAGCTCATTGAAAAATAGAATTATAAGATGTTTCATTTTGTGCAAAATTTTTTGAAATCTATGCGTAGGGGCCAGTGCTGTGGCGCAGTGAGTTATCGCCCTGACCTGAAGCGCCAGCATCCCATATGGGTGCCGGTTCGAGGCTCGGCCGCTCTACTTCCGATCCAGCTCTCTGCTATGGCCTAGGAAAGCAATAGAAGATGTCCCAAGTCCTTGGGTCCCTGCCCCAATGTGAGAGACCAAGAAGAAGCTCCTGGCTTCTGGCTTCTTATCAGAGCAGCTCCAGCTGTTGCAGCCAATTGGGGTGTGAACCAGCGGATGGAAGAACTCACTCACTCTCTCTCTCTGCCTCTTCTCTCTATGTGTAACTCTGAACTTTCAAATAAATAAATAAATCTTTTTTTTTTTAAAAAAGAAAAGAAATGCATACTTAGCTTTATCATAACATACTTACCATGAACTTTTTGAAGATATCTTGCATTTAGGTAATCATCTTTTTTGGTGCTCTTATAAATGATGCTTTTATTAATTTCAAATTTCTATTCTTTATTGTTAGCATTTAGGAAAACAACTGGCTTTTCAGTAATGAGTATGTATTTATTTCTTTACACTTTTATTTTAATTCCGTTTGTACTTTGTTCCATATAGATAACAATTTTGTCTGCGAAACAAAAGGAATTTTCTTTATTCCTTTTTCCATCTTTATGGTTTTTTGTTTAATTTTTTTGCCTTATTAAATTAATTAGGACTTAGAGTGTATTTTTGAAAAGAACATTATAGATTTTTACTCTTGGCAAACTTGTCACTTTGCATTCCATCTCCACCAATGTATTTTGATATCTCAGCAGATTTTCTTAAATACCAAGGGCAACTTTAAAGCATTTCGTCAGCCTTGTTGCATTATTTTGGTTGTTGTCATAAGCTGTAGTATAATATTTGTTTTTGTTTGGAAGAGGTAAAATTACCTTTTAGTCACATTGAAAGATCTCCATTCATGATGGGATTTTCGGTTCTCTAAAAACAGGATTTAGTTGGACGGTGTTATTCCCAAGGTAGGTGATCAAAATGCCGGACTTCTAAATCCTTTTTCCTTTCTGCTTTTCATTTATTTATTTAATTCCATTTGATAGGCTGAGAGACAGAGACAAATGTTCTCTCTTTGGATTCACTCCCCAAGTGCTTACAGCAGTTAGAATTGGGCCAGCCTGAGGTTGCAAGCCTGGTACCCAGTCTTAAGTGATCACTTGCTGCCTCCCAAGGTATGCATGGGCAGGAAGCTGGAAAAAGAAGCTGAAGAGCCAAAATTAAAACTAGGCACTGGGTTATGGGATGTGTGGATCCCAAGTAATGTCTAAACAATCACTCCAAACACCTATCTCATCTATTTTACTGATTGTGTTTAACATGTGTGCTAGTCAGGGTTGTCCAGAGAAATGGAACCAATAAGATATGTAAATTTCAGGGAGTCTTCCAAAAGTTCATTCAAAATGTGTATTATGAAAAAGATGCATGAATTTCCAAAGAATTTTGTATCAAAATGAGCTTTTTTTCTACTTCCATTTTCCATAAATGTTTTGGAGTCCTCCCATGGATATACGAGAGGGGAGTTATTATAGGAATTGGTTCACATGATTGTGAAGGTTGAAAAATCTCAGGATCACCTATCTACAGACTAGTGACCCTCGCGTGTCAATAAAATCTCTGTCTAAATGCAAAGGCCTCAAAACCAGTGATGTGATCTCAGTCCTAAGCACCTGGCCAGCTGCTGCAGATGTAAGTCCTGTAGTTCAAAGCCAGGGATCTTGGGATTCTGATATCAAAAGGAGCAGAAGAGTCTATTTCAGCTCTCAGAGAAGAGATCAGTTCGCTTGTGTATTTGTTCTCTTCAGGACTCTGCTGGCTGGATAGTGCCAACCTACACTGAGGGCAGCTCTTTGGTACTCAAATCCACTCAGTTTCTCATGTTAATCTCCTCCAAGATCACCATCACAGACACACACAAAATAATGTTTTGTCAGGTGATGAAGGATCTCTCAATCTAGCCAAATCGAAAGCTAAAATTAACCATTACAGTATAATAACAACATTAAAGTTTTCCGAATAAAGAGAATCGATGCTATAGTTAGTAGATAGATAGATAGATAGACAGACAGACAGTAATTTATTATGAAGGATTGGCTGATGCAATTGTAGAAGCTGGGGA
Organism: Oryctolagus cuniculus; assembly: GCF_051225735.1. Classification (NCBI taxonomy): domain Eukaryota; kingdom Metazoa; phylum Chordata; class Mammalia; order Lagomorpha; family Leporidae; genus Oryctolagus; species Oryctolagus cuniculus. Next base: position 47,201,774 of record NC_142880.1, read on the forward strand.
ACCCTACAATCTATCTGCTATAAGCTGATGCACAGGAAAACTGCTGATATAGTCCTTGTGCGATCAGGGAGGCCCAGAAACCAGGGAATCCAGTGTGGGGAGCAGCCCGGACTGGACTGAGTTACTGGAATTAAGACTTATTCTATGCATCTGCTCTCCCACAATATGGCGCTGGGAGAGAAGTAAACAGCTTCCACACAGCTGCCTCCAGTTCAGCTAATAAACTGTAGGACTTGCTCCTGATTGGAGGAGAGCAGCGTACTCGGCGTGTGGGCAGCCGAGTTAGGATTGGCGGAGGAGGACTATAAAGGAGGAGAGAGACGGCATGCACCAGGAACATCTATGGGGAACATCTAAGGGAACCCGTGCAGCCCCCGAGAAAGCCGGCCGGCGGTGTGCCGCTCCCCTGCGGAAGTGGGGAATGTGGCCAGGGGGAACTGCCCTTCCACGGAGGTGGAAGGGATAGTAGCCAACCCGGGAAGAACCAGCAGCAAACCCGGGGAGGGCCGAGCAGACAGAAGAACAGCGCAGGGTCCTGTGTCGTTCCTCCACGAAGAGGGGGAGCGACATAATGGTGCCGTGACTCGGATATGAAGCCTAGGCAGGGTTTAGTGTCGTTCCTCCACGAAGAGGGGGAGCGACATAATGGTGCCGTGACTCGGATATGAAGCCTAGGCAGGGTTTGGTGTCGTTCCTCCACGAAGAGGGGGAGCGACAATCTAGGGTTGAAGGCTTGAGAGCAGGAGCTCCGATGTGTGCAAGCAGCTTTAGCTGGAGAGCCTGACTCACCAGGAGAGTGTCCAGCCTCTCTCTTTCTGTTCTATATAGACCCTTAATAGATTGGAGGATACCTGCCCACCCATTAGCTTCAGTAAGTTCACTAATTCAAATACTAATCTTTTCTGGAAACACTCTCACACTGATAAATAATGTTTTGCAAATTTCTTAGTTTCTTTCATGTCGCTATAACAGAATATCAGAGACTGGATGATTTATAAAGAATAGAAGTAAAAAAAAAAACATAATATTGACATTTTCTGGTCATGGTGGAAAGTAGGACAATCACATGCATGCACAAATGGAGGACAGTAAGGGGTAAACCTTGTTCTATAACAGCCTGCTCTTGTGGTAACTAATGGGGACCCAGGAAGCCAAGAAGTCATTCCCTTGAGAATATGTTAATCCCCTCACACCCAAGATCCAAATTTCCACCATTGGGCCCCACCTCCCAACATTGCAACACTGAGCAACTAAGATTCCAGCACATGAACGCCAAGATTCACACTCAAACTGCAGCACACTACCCCTTCGCACAATGCATTTTGCATTGATTCCAGATCAATAGAAGAAAGTCTGAATTCATTCTGGCACCACCCCCAAAAGTCCAATGTTCAAAATCTCACTTGACTAAAGGCAAACTCCTTCCAGTTGTGAGCCTATAAAATCAAACAAGCTATCTACTTCCAACATGATTGTTGGGTCAGGCAAAAGTGTATGCATTACTATTCCAAAACTGAATCTGAATATTTTATTTATGTGCAAAAAAAAAAGTCTCCAGTAGAACATATTCTCAAACCATAAACTCTATGAAAAGGAGAATAACATTGCAATGTAAGGAGTCTTCAAAACTTCATGGAAATGCATATTATGAAAATTCTCTGCATGGATTTCAAAAAAATTATACTACAATAAACATCTTTTGACTCCATTTCCTTAAAATTTCTAAAGTACCCTCATACTTTGGGCGCTACCTTGTTATCACTAGCTCTGTAGTTGCTCTTCCTGAAATCTCAGCTTTGATGCTGCATTCAGGATAGAAAATTTCAAATTCAAGACATCTTCAAAGGGGCTGTCATGACTCTGGCTTCAAATAGGTGCTCTCTTTTGAGTAGAGAGCCAATCACAATTCTTGGTTCTGTCCTCAGAACCCAAGTTTTCAGAGCACTGAAACTATTAAATTTGGACTAAACGGAAAAATAGTGAAAATATATGCTATGGATTTTGAACACATGCAACTCTCTATGTAACTTAGTGGAAAGAAAGTTTACAAAAACCAGATAAAATATATAATGTGGTTAAGGGTTATGGCATACAACCTTTCTTAACCAAACTGCTTTATTATATAAACAATATTTTTAAACATATCCTTTCATGTTATTCTTTTTACCAATCACTTTATAATTAGCCAATAATAGCACACAGAATGGAAATATGTCCTTATGTTGATTATGACAAAATTTCAATGTTTTGTGAAAGAGAATAGAGATGTTTGCATGTATTCACATGCTTTCTACTATATCTAAGTCTAATAATTTCTGTGCTTTAAATTCAGTTGAGGTTGTGAACTATGACTAAAATTCTAAGAAAAATTCTTTATTTTTATGGTAGTCTGTGAATGAAAGTATGGATACAATAGGCTAATCCTCCACCTTGCGGCGCCGGCACACCGGGTTCTAGTCCCGGTCGGGGCGCCGGATTCTGTCCCGGTTGCCCCTCTTCCAGGCCAGCTCTCTGCTATGGCCAGGGAGTGCAGTGGAGGATGGCCCAGGTGCTTGGGCCCTGCACCCCATGGGAGACCAGGAAAAGCACCTGGATCCTGGCTCCTGCCATCGGATCAGCGCGGTGCGCCGGCTGCAGCGGCGGCCATTGGAGGGTGAACCAACGGCAAAGGAAGACCTTTCTCTCTGTCTCTCTCTCTCACTGTCCACTCTGCCTGTAAAAATAAAAAAAAAATAAAAAATAAAAAATAAAAAAATAAAAAAAAATTAAAAAAAAAAAAGAAAGTATGGATAGGAGCAGTGTTTTGGGGAGTTTGTAGGCCATTGAACAATTTCAGCTTTATCAATGTCAACATATGTATATTATGTATTTTTAACTTTGGATTTTATTCTTTTTCTCAAATTTTTTAAAATAAGTTACTTCCCAGTTCATCATTTTTTTTCTCTCTTATGTATAGATTCTCTAGAAATATCACTGTCAATGATGTTTTTCCTTTAAATTTTCAACATTAGCTGTGGTAAATATGGCTAAAAGCTATGTATTGATTATGTATACAGCTTGTTTGAATTTTAAAGCTTTTTTTGTTTGTTTCGAGCAATTGTAAACATGGATTTATAAGTTCTAAGTGAAGCACTTTAAATGCTATACAAACCATGGGATCATTTGGTTGCAGGAAAGCTTTGAAAGAACTATTTGTGAGACATTTAGACAGAACTCTCAAGTTTTGTATTTCCTGAGCATCTCCATGAAAGATATCTAAATCAACATGGTAAGGTTTTACTCATTTGTTTTCTTGATTAAAATAGCCAAATCATTTGCATAACTTGTAGTTGTAATAAATATATTTATTTATACTTAAGTTTACTTTGTGATGCTTGTCTTCTCAACTTTAAATTGATCTCCTATGATTTTGAAAACTGTATGATGAACATACTCCTGGTGGATAAGGAGTAAGAACTTACACAATGTTCTTTTTTCTATTTGAAAATCTGTACTAGTTCAACACATGCAATAAAATATAATGAAAATTTTATATTTTGTAGCATATTAATATTATTTATAAATGCTAAGTATTTTAATAGAAGGGAATAATAGCAGTTGGTAGATGTATTTTATGTTTTATTTTCATATTTTTATAATAGGTCTTGTGTTTTATTTGCTTGCTTTAGGATTGACAGAATAGTAGCAGTTGTTTAGCATGGGATATATAATTAATAATATTAATTCTGTACTAAAAATTTGATGGCAGTACATTTTAGATACTCTTATACACACACCTGAAGTATAACTATGCAAAGTGATCTGTATGTTAATTTGTTTCCCTGTAATAATCATTCCACTATGTATACCAAAATGTGTTGTGTACCTTACCTTAAATACATGTAATAAAAATAAATTTTGAAAATGTATAAAGTATTTTAAATTCTGACCTTATTTCACATTGTCAAATTAATATATGCTTGCTTAGTTAAGCTAATTATACTTAGTAAGGAATGTTAAATATATAAGGTGTCTTCCAAAAGTTCATGAAATTGTGTATTTTGCAAAAACTATTGTATGTTTCAACTTTTTAACACTAAAATAAATTTACCTTTTAATTTCTTTTTTAATGAACATTTGAAATACCCTTATTTATTACTGCAAGTTTGGAAGTACTTTTTTACAAAGTGTTTTGCTGCTGAAGAGGCTTTGGGCACTTTAATAAATAAAATTTACATTTTAGTCACATCGGTATAATTAGAAATAAGTAGCATCTTTATGTTACCTTAAATCTCAACCCTGGATATAAACTATGCTTTATTTTTAAGACTACAAATCCGGCCGGCGCCGCGGCTCACTAGGCTAATCCTCCGCCTAGCGGCGCTGGCACACCGGGTTCTAGTCCCGGTCGGGGCGCCGGATTCTGTCCCGGTTGCCCCTCTTCCAGGCCAGCTCTCTGCTGTGGCCAGGCAGTGCAGTGGAGGATGGCCCAGGTGCTTGGGCCCTGCACCCCATGGGAGACCAGGAGAAGCACCTGGCTCCTGGCTCCTGCCATCGGCTCAGCGCGGTGCGCCGGCCACAGCGCGCCGGCCGCGGCGGCCATTGGAGGGTGAACCAACGGCAAAGGAAGACCTTTCTCTCTGTATCTCTCTCTCTCACTGTCCACTCTGCCTGTCAAAAAATAAAAAAATAAAAATAAAGACTACAAATCGATTCCACATATATTATTTTGCTTGTTGTTAGGATTTCTTAAATTGAATTATTTTGTGTCATTTTCCCTATAGACATCCATAAAAGTTTTCTCTATGTTCTTGTTTTATTAAATAGAAAAAGAACATATTCATCTACAACTACTAAAATTGTTTTGAAGAGTCCATTTCTCCAAATCATATATCTCACATTTTTTCTGCTTTTGTGATATTCTTCATTATAATAGCAGTCCTTGAAATGAACTTGATAGAGACAAACCTATGTGACCTTTACAATCAATATTTTGTGGTATATACATTTTGAAATATTTTGTTTTGTTGATACTTCATCCTAGGACTATTTAAATTTTTTTTAAATAAAATACTCCATCTTGTGTTGTGTTTTTCCCTTGTGAACTTATTTTCTCTAATTGAATACTTAGCTACACTTTCAGAGAACATTCCTGTTTTTACCTTTCATTTTTTAAAGACAAAATACGGATGACAGTGAAGATACTGCGAATTGAAGGAGGAGGCTGTTAGTTCTTGTTTTGGGGCACTTAAACCACTGAAATGGTGTATTGTAGAACTGACAGCCTTACTATATTAATCAGATTAAAAACATTTTTCCCAACATAATTAAAGTTATGTAGGGTTTTTCTCCTTTCACCGTAAGGGACTTTTAGATTGAAAGACTATCATAAATTTGTCTGAATATTAATATTCTTTTTTTTTTTTTTGACAGGCAGAGTGGACAGTGAGAGAGAGAGACAGAGAGAAAGGTCTTCCTTTGCCGTTGGTTCACCCTCCAATGGCCGCCACGGCCAGCCCGCTGAGGCCGGCGCACCGCGCTGATCCGATGGCAGGAGCCAGGAGCCAGGTGCTTTTCCTGGTCTCCCATGGGGTGCAGGGCGCAAGTACTTGGGCCATCTTCCACTGCACTCCCGGGCCACAGCAGAGAGCTGGCCTGGAAGAGGGGCAACCAGGACAGAATCCGGCACCCCGACCAGGACTAGAACCCAGTTTGCCGGCACTGCAAGGTGGAGGATTAGCCTAGTGAGCCGCGGCGCCGGCTTGAATATTAATATTCTTATAATTAAACATTCTTATAATTAAACACCATGATTTGGTTTTTAATTAAAATTTTATTCATATAAAGAGAACAGATTTCATATAGTTCATTGATACAATCCTAACACTATAGAGCTATTCCCCTCCCTTACCTTCCTTCTTTTTATATTTTTATAATAGTGTATTTTTAATTTACTATATAGTCAAATGATTGATGCTTCACAAAATAAGGAGTTCAACAAGTAAAAAGTGAAGGATCACTGTTCAGCAGGAATATAGACAAGGATTATAAACACTAATAATATCCCAATATGGCAATTTACTCATATATATTAATTTTTTAAACTCTATGTATTGGTTACCACAAATCAGAGAAAACATGTGATGTTTTCTTTTGTGAGTCCAGTGTATTTCAGAAAGTATATTGATCTCCAGTTGCATCCATTTTGTTGAAAAACTTGGGATTTCATTCTTTTTTTTTTTTTTTTTTTTTTGGCTGTGTAGGATTCCCAGTTACAAATGCTATCAGAGAAAAATCAAAGAACAACAAACATTAGAGATGATGGAAACAAAAAGGTGCTCTAAAACACTGTTAGTGGGAAAGTAACCTGGTACAACCATTATGGAAGATGCTATGGAAATTCCTCAGAAAACTGAAAACATACCTATCATATGACCCAGCTATCCCACTCCTAGGAATTTACCCAGCTAAATGAAATCAGCATATGAACGAGATACCTGTACCCCCTTGCTTATAACAGCTTAACTCACAACAAACAAGGTGTGGAATCAACCAAGATTTCCCTTCAACTGATGACTGATGAAGACAATGTGGTACATACACATGATGGAACACTACTCAGCCATAAACACCATTATTTTTAGAGTGGCTTATAGGGCATTGGTGTTTTAGTGATTATGATTGCCAGTGCTATAATGATAAGTGTTTTTGAGCTGATTAATCTGAAACAAATGCTTTTCTTTTACGGGGCTCTCATAACTGGAAAATGCATTGAATGATCCAATTGCAAAATAAAATAATCCTAATTGATAAATCTTCATTGTAACTGTTTCCTTGGAACCAGGTTAAAATGGCATTAATCTTACAGAAAAAAATGTGAAGAATTTGTGAATGGTTTTATCATGTGCAATTTTTAAAAGAATTGACTAGAAACACTTATGTGTAGGGGTGCTTTATGTGTTCACAATTCCCTTTCTGTAGTTTCAGGCCATGTGAAATACCTCATTACCAATCTGTTTTGATTTCCCTCCGAAAGTTTCTTTTTCAGGATGTGCAGTGAGATCTTAATTTTCTATTTAATTCCAATAGTTTTATAAAAACATATCTAAGTTTCAACTACTATGAAATAGTTTTTAAAATGCATACTCACAGTTATTTTTTAAACATACAGACTGAAATATATTTTCAATTGAAAGTTTATTATAATTATAGGTTTTCAGCAGTTGTTTTACATTGCTTCTGTTTGCTTTTATGTTGTCTCCATTGCTGGAGTTTTGTTGTGTAACTTCTATGTCCTTTCTCACCTGTCAGATCTGCTCACTTTTATATTACTTTCAGTTTAAATTCTTCCATAGAGTCATTTTTCCTTTTGTTCCATCTTTTTTTTTTTTTTACAAAATTCAAATTCTTTCTTTTTTGTTTTCATTTTTGTCTATCCCTTTATTTTTTGTTGTTCTGATTCTGATTATCTGTTCTTTCATATCACTTTGCAATACATTTTATGCATTTTTTTTTCTCTGTGAGCTCAGTGAACTTCAGTTGCACATAACCCATGTGTCATGTTGGAACCCAATGGCTTTTCTTCTCCTTTGCAGGGAGGCTTCTAAGTAGATGATTGGTACTTTGACTGCATGATTCTGAGATTCCCTTCATTGTTGTTTATAAAATGTGTTAAAGAGTTTGGTTACTCTATTTTCTGGAAGCTTCCTTTCTATTATTTCTATCATGCGTTCGGAATTCCTTTACCTTGCTGTTATTTTCCCTAACTGTTGTGGTTGGCTTCTAATCCCAGTAGATCCCCTTTGTTGTAGGTCTTTTCTCCGAAACAGAGTCATGTGTTGGGGACTGTGGTGAGTTTCTTCTTCCTAGGCTATGCCAGCATCGTTGGATCTCCTTGCAATCCTGCAAGCCTCACCTCACCTTCACTTATTTCATCTTTTATCTTCAAGCCATCCCCCCATGTCTCCCCTCTGGATGAAGGCTTCCCTTTTGATAGGGAATCCTGGTTTCCCTTCCTTTCAGGATTTCTACTTTCACTGACTTCTTTTCATCACAATTGGTCACATTACTCAGGTGGTTCCTGAGAGTGGCCTGCCTTTTTGGATTTTTATATATATTGAAACTCTTCTCACTTTAAGAAAAATGTATGTCTTAATGTTTTCCACCTTGTCACTGAAGTTGCTTAGCTTCTACATCCTTTTGATGAAAGGTTTATGGAGATCGAAAAATGCTATGAAACAGTGATCTTGTTCTCACCCTACACCTCGTGTGCCATGCTGGCACCCTCATGAAGAATTTTGGTAAATGGCAAGACATCTAAGAATCTGAGTGTCCTCAGGGGCTTGTGGTTTACTTGGTAATATGATGCCTTCAGAGACCATGTAGACCTCATAACTCATCGATTCCAAACAGTATCCTTTACCAAAGTGCTTTTCATGACAAACTATAAAAACATTTTTACGACTTCTTTCATGTGCATGTTTATACCAGTTTAATGAAAATCAGCTTGAAACAGTGTGAAGTCAAGAGTACAAAGTCTTGCCTTAGATGTGATCTTTATCCTAGAGCATGGTATTTTTCCTGGAATGATGTACTGGGCCTGTGTGGACAGTCTTTTCCAATTGATTGCTTCATCATGGGGGTTTGAAACACTCAAGTTTTTTTATCCTACAAATCATCACATTTCTGGACACTTTATTTTCTTTCAGTGGTTTCAAGGGAGCATATATTCTTACATTCTATCTACTGCAGGTAAAACTTTTACCAAATATATTGTTTCCACACAGAAATATCATCTTATTTTAATACTCTGAAGTAATTTCCCTCATTGGTCTTCTTGTTTCAAGATTAGTTGTGTCTGGTTTTGGCAGCATTTCTCTTCATGATACCTGTTTCTTTACTGGACAGAGGAAAGTCAGTTCTGTGGAGGCAACAAGCAACACCCAGAGGCTTAGTAAAGTAAATCCCTGGGGGTACTTCAACAAATCAATGTCAGGGCAGGCATTGTTGTGCAGCAAATTGAGTTGCCAGATGGATGCCTGAATCCCATATTGGAGTGTGTGGGATTGAATCTCAGCTCCATTTCTGATCCAGCTTCCTGCTAATGCACCTGGGACATAGCAAATTAGGTCTCACGTACCAAGGTTCCTGTCATCCATAAAGGATACCCATATGGAGTTCTTGGCTCTGGGGTTTATCTTGATCCAGTCCTGGATGTTGCAGACATTTGTTACAGATGGAAGATTTTTCACTCTGTCTCTCCCTGCTCTCTCTGTGTTTCAAAAAATAAGTAAATCTTTAAAAACATTTACACATTTACAGAAAATGGAATTAAAAAATATGAATTTATTTTGGTACAATAACAATTTCAAAATTCACACTCTTTCATATTATAAATTTTCTGTATATTATGAGCAAAAACATTTTCATCCAAATTTCTTTGTACTGACATAAATTCATACTTCTAATTACACTTTCCATGAGCCTTTGAAGTAGCCTTATGCAAGCCTCATTCCTTTCAGTGTGTGTTGTAAGACAGGCAGATCTACCCTTCCCATTCAGGCACTGGAACCAACATCTGAGTTCCTTCTGTTGCATAAGCATGTATGGCTGCTTTGCTATGTAGCTCCTTTGGTTACACCTCAGAGGGAGAGTGGATTGCATCTTTTATTGAGCACCAAGTTTGGAAGTGCTTGCCTCTGATAACATCCTACTGACCAGGATTCAGTCTCTTGATTTTAAATGAAACTCTAATGGAGACCTGGAAATGTAGTTTTAATTTTTGTTCAAGAAAGCATGGCAAACATTTAACATCTGCACACTGAAGTTATAATGTACTGAGTCCATACTTTTGGTCACTCAAAGCACATGAAATAAACTCTTCTGGTCATTCTTTATAATTTCAGTAATGAATTTTCCTCTCAATAGGCGTAAAAGTTATTTTACCACCATTTTTTACTTCAGAAATTATTTACTTATTTATCTGAAAGAGATGGAGGGAGGGAGCGAGGAAGAGAGAGAGAGGAGAGAGAGAGAGAGAGAGAGAGAGAGAGATCCTATCCATTGGTTCATTCCCCAAATGCCTAACTGCAAGGCGTGGGTCAGGTTAAAGTAAGCTGCCCAGAACTTTGTCTGTTCAGTTAAATGGGTTATTTCTTTTGTTTCTGTTGAGTTTCTTGAGCTCTCTATAGATTCTGGAAATTAATCCTTGTCAGTTGCATAGTTTGCAAATATTTCCTTCCATTATGTCAGTTGCCTCTTCACTTTATTGAGTGTTACTTTTGTAGGGCAGAAGCTTCTTAGTTTGATGTTAGTTTTGGCTTTGACTGCCTGGGGTCTTTCAACACAATTTTTTTTTTAACTTTTACTTAATGAATATAAATTTCCAAAGTACAGCTTATGGATTACAATGGCTTCCCCCCATAACGTCCCTCCAACCCGCTACCCTCCCCTTTCCCACTCCCTCTCCCCTTCCATTCACATCAAGATTCATTTTCGATTCTCTTTATATACAGAAGATCAGTTTAGCATACATTAAGTAAAGATTTCAGCAGTTTGCTCCCACACAGAAACATAAAGTGAAAAATACTGTTTGAGTACTAGTTATAGCATTAAATCATGATGTACAGCACATTAAGGACAGAGTCCAACATGAGGAGTAAGCACACAGTGACTCCTGTTGTTGACTTAACAATTTTTTTTTAAACTTGTGGCAAGTGTTTGGTGATGTCCTTAAGATGATTCTTGGGATGCCAACATGGCATATTGGATTGTCTTTTTGAGTCTCAGCTACTATGTCTCTGATACAGCCTTCTGCTAATTCACATCCTGGGAGGTCGTTGTTGATGACTCTAGTTTCTGGATCCTGCTACCCACATGGAAGTCAGGGATTGAGTTTCAGGTTCTTGGCTTCTGTCTATGGCTCTTGCAGACATTTAAGGTGTAAATCAGCAGATGTGAGATCTCTGTCTCTATGTATGTTTTTGCTTTTCATATAAAGTGAAAATACATAAGTAAAATATGGCCAGTGCCGTGGCTAAATAGGCTAATCTTCTACTTGCAGTGCCGGCACACCGGGTTCTAGTTCCAGTTGCCCCTCTTCCAGGCCAGCTCTCTGCTATGGCCCGGAGTGCAGTGGAGGATGGCCCAAGTCCTTGGGCCCTGCACCTGCATGGGAAACCAGGAGAAGCACCTGGCTCCTGACTTCAGATCAACATGGAGCGTAACCAATGGCAAAAGGAAAACCTTTCTCTCTTTCTCTCTCTCTCACTGTCCACTCTGCCTGTCAAAAAAAAAAAAAAAGAAAAAGAAAAAAAACACATAAGTAAAATAAACAATTCAAAACTAATAAATACTATTTTATATACATATTTACATATTATATATATACTTATATATAAATATATTTACATATATATATAAACAAAACCAATATAACCTCTGAGACAAGAAACCACAAATGATAGATGAAAACTAAAAGTGTGGATATTGAGATGGTGCTTCCAAATAGCATGAATGAAAAGGCAGTAGCAACTGCTCAGAAGATAAGAAAATCCCAAACATGGTGAGAATCATGTTAGTAAACTAAGAACTTCATACATAAAATACGAAAAATTTAATTTTAATGAATATGTGTCTATAGAAGATTTTTTCTAAAGATAGGGCTCAAAGTACAAAAATGAAATATAAGAAAGAAGTATGTAAATTTTAAGCCTTTCTTGGAGCTTTGTTAGCTTGTATGCCTGTTTGTGAAGCAAACCAGAAACAAAAGTTTTCTAAGACTATAGAAAGTGTACTATATGCTTCCACTTATATTTTAAATTATCAATTATTTTTAAAGGTTTATTTGTATTTATTTGAAAGGCAGAGTTATAGAAAGAGAGTAAAAGACAGAGAGAAATAGATAGCCTATCTGCTGATTCACTCCCCAGATGGCCTAGGCTGGACCAGGACAAATCCAGGAGCTTGGAACTCCAACTGGGTCTTCCACCTGTGTGGCTGGGGTGCAAATATTAGGGCTATATGCTATTTCTTTCACATGGGCATTAGCAGTGAACTGCTTCAGAAGCAGAATAGCTAGGATTCAAAGCTGTGCTCCAATATGGGATGCCTGCATCGCAAGCATTAGCTTAACCTGCTGTGTCACAATGCTGGCCACCCAAATTTTCTTTAGATTATTACAGCGTAGTTAACCAAATTTCTGTATTTATGTAATTTATATCTTGAATGTTTATTATTTTATATAGTAACAATTTGATGCAATTTTGTTTTAGAACTGGAGTGCAGAGATCAGAAGAGTTTGAATAGAGAGACACCTAAAATACTACATTTCTATTGAGCTTTCACTTATTTGAATTTTTGGGGGGGCAGGCAGTGTTAGACAATGAGAGAGAGAGAGAGAGAGACAGAGAGAAAGATCTTCCTTCCACTGGTTCACTCCCCAAATGGCCGCTATGGCCAGCGCGCTGCCCCGATCCGAAGCCAGGAGCCAGGTGCTTCCTCCTGGTCTCCCATGAGGGTGCAGGGCCCACTGCCTTCTCAGGCCACAGTAGAGAGCTGGACTGGAGAGGAGCAACTGGGACAGAATCCGGCGCCCCAATCTGGTGCTGTGGGCGGAGGATTAGCCAGGTGAGCTGCGGCGTCAGCCACTTATTTGAATATTGAAGATCAAAGTTCAGGTGGATAACTCTCCTGAAGTGTTTTTAATTAATATTAGAAATCCTGATTCAGACCATTTTGCTACTTAAATATGTTCACTGCCCTGACATAGCAAACTGAATGTATAGACTACACTCACACACAAGGAGAGCTAACTCAGTTTGTAATGCCTTTCACAAAGTGAATTGAAACCATTTGGTCCCTATTTGAAAAAAATGTACTTTATGCAAATGAAGAATAATTGTGTATGTGTAGATTATCAATAAGAACAGCTGTTCATTTTTATTACCCGATGTCTCCATGAGAATACTTTGCCCCCTTTGGTTGGCTGGTGCCTTGCTTTTCTTTTTCCCCTTACCAGGACAAATCAAAGTATATCTTGCAGATGCCCATGTCTTCTCCAGTCAAATGAAGGCTGCATTAGATTGGCGCTTTCCTGCCTAGAATCCCAGATACTTAACTGTATCTGAAGGTAGCTATGGGGGGTCTGGAAATAACATTTGAAAGAACTAAACTGATATAGTGCAAGTTACTAAAATGTAAACTTCATTGATACTAGCATTATTGCTAGGTTTCTTCCTTGAGTCTTTTTCTATCCTTTTTTTTTTTTTGACAGGCAGAGTGGATAGTGAGAGAGAGAGAGACAGAGAGAACGGTCTTCCTTTTGCCCTTGGTTCACCCTCCAATGGCCACCACGGCCAGAGCGCTGCGGCCGGCGCACCGCGCTGATCCGAAGTCAGGGGCCAGGTACTTATCCTGGTCTCCCATGGGGTGCAGGGCCCAAGGACTTGGGCCATCCTCCACTGCACTCCCTGGCCACAGCAGAGAGCTGGCCTGGAGGAGGGGCAACCGGGACAGAATCCGGTGCCCCGACCGGGAATAGAACCCGGTGTGCTGGCGCTTCTAGGTGGAGGATTAGCCTAGTGAGCCGCGGCGCCGGCCCCTTGAGTCTTTTTGAACTTGTCTGTTTTTAAATCTTTAAAAATTATAGCATCAAATAATAAGAAACAAATCTAGAGACTTTTGTAGCTCAAGGTTTACATATTCATTTATTTTATAATAAGTCAGTCTATGAGCCATGCTCATATTTCTTTCGTTTTCCTCTTTTTTTTTTTTAGTAAAATCACATTTCATCAAGAAGAGACAGCTGGTAACATACACGCCGTTAGCATAAACAGAAGTCTAAGTACTCATGAACAAAATGGTGCCTAGTAGGTTCTAGTGGAAAATGGATATGACCACCCTCTTAACTTCCAACTGACGAAATTTCTAATTTGAAAATCCAAAATTTAACAACTGGATATGTGAAGTTCCAATGTTCATATTTTTGTCATAATGCATTGCCTTGGAACAAGTAATTAAACATTACTTTAATTAACTGGATGATGCAAAACAACATGGAATTCATAGGAGATTGCTTAGATTATATGTCACTTCAAAAAATTTGAGGGAAATGCATAAGTTATAAAATATAGGTTTATTTATATAATAGATAAGATTATTTTGATGAAAAGTACTTTTAAATCTATGCATATTTTTCATAATATGTATTCTCTGAGCCTTAGCAGATTCCTATCTTCTCAGATGTTACTGTATATTTTTTCCAAAATGTTATTCTATATGTATTATGTTACCTGACTTTAAGAATAACATATTCATTTTCTCAGTAATGTATTTTCAGCCCATTTAAGGAGCAGTAATTCCTTAAATTTTCCCACATATCACATACATCCAGTAAGCCAGGGCTGCTGCGTTGATCCTCTCTCATTTAGTCTTTTTTTTTAAAGATTTTATTTATTTATTTGACAGGCAGAGTTACAGACAGTGAGAGGGAGAGACAGAGAGAAAGGCCTTCCTTCCATTTGTTTACTCCCCAAAGGCCGCAACAGTCAGAGCTGTGCCGATCTGAAGCCAGGAGCCAGGTGCTTCTTTCTGGTCTCCCATGCGAATGCAGGGGCCCAAGGACTTGGGCCATTTTCTACTGCTTTCCCAAGCCATAGCAGAGAGATAGATTGGAAAAGGAGCAACCAGGACTAGAACCAGTGCCCATATGGGATGCCGGCACTGCAGGCGGAGGATTAACCTATTGCGCCACAATCCCTTTAACGTTTCACTGACTTGCTGGAGTGATCATCAGCTGTCCCTAGGCACATCTCAGTCTCACCTTCTTGTCTGGATTCTCTCTAAAGTTGTCATGAACATTTTATCTTATCCCCGGATATCTTTCAAACAGGAAGGAAGTTTTAAAGATGATGTTTTATAGGCTCAAGTTAAACCTGCTTGACTAGGAGACATTACAGGTGATACTGTGTCTCACATACTGCATTGCTACAGAGTGGGTCTGCTTGATAAAATCCAGGTCTCCCTGTTACTGTGGGGAAATAATTATACTAAATTTTATGTTATAACTAAATTAAAATTTAACTGAGTCCTCCATCTTTCTGTGTTCTAAATCTGACTAGCTTATTCAGAAGACATAACAGCTTCTCAAATTAACTAAAGAAATGATGACAAATTGTCCCATATGTATATATCATTTAAAATATGTATTTCCATTTTTTAGTGAACTATGGATGGGTTATTTTGATACTATATAAACTCACACTTTTCATAATTTAACTAAAAGACCAATTGATTATACTTACTTAGTTGATATATCATCAGGCTTTACAAAATGATCCTGATCTAATTCTACCTTCACTTGGATATTGGGAGCATCCTTGTGAAAAGAAACACTTTCTCTTGCCAGTTGAGACTATTAGTAGTGCTCAAACTAGGTTTGTGAAGAAAAGGTAGGAGGGCAGGGTCAATGCTTCAGCAAAAATAAAGGCACCTGCCAGGAACTGGATGAATCAAAGGTCGTTCCTTCTGTGAACCTTACAACAGCTACAAACAATAAATAGAACACATAAGTAAATGATAGAGTTTGCTCCAAGAGCATAGGGTCTATGAACTCAAAAAAATAATGATGGTATCAGGGAATCAGGAGTATAGTGGAATAGAAAGAGAGTGGACGCAGTCAAGCATTTGCAGGACGAGTGGCACTCAGCAGAGATGGAATTTGAGCAAAGAGTAGGAGGAGTTTGAGACA